>NC_079157.1:117151859-121951859 GCF_947563725.1 Argiope bruennichi
ACTACTATCTATTTAGTTATATCTACTGTAAAAGTTGAAATGGACAGATGAACGATTCCGTAACAAAAAAAAGGGTTTTCCATAATGAGAGAACTTATCTGTGCCCACCAGGTCTCGAACCTGGGACCTTCCGCGTGTTCGGCGGATGTGATAACCACTACACCATGGGCACGCACATGTGCTCAATCTATTAGAAAATTCTCAGTTAAAAATCAATTTAATCAGCTGAATTGTTGCTATTATTTTAATACGCATTTGGAGAAAATGGCCTATCTGACTACTATCTATTTAGTTATATCTACTGTAAAAGTTGAAATGGACATATGAACGATTCCGTAACAAATCGCTGTTTCTTCCACAATGAGAAAACTTAGCTGTGCCCACCAGGTCTCGAACCTGGGACCTTCCGCGTGTTCGGCGGATGTGATAACCACTACACCATGGGCACGCACATGTGCTCAATCTATTAGAAAAATCTCAGTTCATAATCAATTTAATCAGCTGAATTTTTGCTATTATTTTAATACGCATTTGGAGAGAATGGCCTATCTGGCTACTATCTATTTAGTTATATCTACTGTAAAAGTTGAAATGGACAGATGAACGATTCCGTAACAAACAGATGTGTCTTCCACAATGAGAGAACTTAGCTGTGCCCACCAGGTCTCGAACCTGGGACCTTCCGCGTGTTAGGCGGATGTGATAACCACTACACCATATGCACGCACATGTGCTCAATCTATTAGAAAATTCTCAGTTAATAATCAATTTAATCAGCTGAATTTTTGCTATTATTTTAATACGCATTTGGAGAGAATGGCCTATCTGACTACTATCTATTTAGTTATATCTACTGTAAAAGTTGAAATGGACAGACGAACGATTCTGTAACAAACAGATGTGTCTTCCACAACGAGAGAACTTAGCTGTGCCCTCCAGGTCTCGAACCTGGGACCTTCCGCGTGTTAGGCGGATGTGATAAACACCATGGGCACGCACATATACTCAATCTATTAGAAAATTCTCAGTTAAAAATCAAATTAATCAGCTGAATTGTTGCTATTATTTTAATACGCATTTGGAGAGAATGGCCTATCTGCCAACTATCTATTTAGTTACATCTACTGTAAAAGTCGAAATGGACAGATGAACGATTCCGTAACAAACAGATGTGTCTTCCACAATGAGAGAACTTAGCTGTGCCCACCAGATCTCGAACCTGGGACCTTCCGCGCGTTAGGCATATGTGATAACCACTACACCATGGGCACGCACATGTGCTCAATCTATTAGAAAATTCTCAGTTCATAATCCATTTAACCAGCTGAATTATTGCTATTATTTTAATACGCATTTGGAAAGAATGGCCTATCTGCCAACTATCTATTTAATTATATTTACTGTAAAAGTTGAAATGGAGAGATGAACGATTCCGTAACAAACAGATGTGTCTTCCACAATGAGAGAACTTAGCTGTGCCCACCAGGTCTCGAACCTGGGACCTTCCGCGTGTTAGGCGGATGTGATAACCACTACACCATGGGCACACACATGTGCTCAATCTATTAGAAAATTCTCAGTTAAAAATCAATTTAATCAGCTGAATTTTTGCTATTATTTTAAAACGCATTTGGAGAGAATGGCCTATCTGCCAACTATCTATTTAGTTATATTTACTGTAAAAGTTGAAATGGAGAGATGAACGATTCCGTAACAAACAGATGTGTCTTCCACAATGAGAGAACTTAACTGTGCCCACCAGGTCTCGAACCTGGGACCTTCCGCGTGTTAGGCGGATGTGATAACCACTACACCATGGGCACACACATGTGCTCAATCTATTAGAAAATTCTCAGTTAAAAATCAATTTAATCAGCTGAATTTTTGCTATTATTTTAAAACGCATTTGGAGAGAATGGCCTATCTGACTATTATCTATTTAGTTATATCTACTGTAAAAGTTGAAATGGACAGATGAACGATTCCGTAACAAACAGATGTGTCTTCCACAATGAGAGAACTTAGCTGTGCCCACCAGGTCTCGAACCTGGGACCTTCCGCGTGTTAGGCGGATGTGATAACCACTACACCATGGGCACACACATGTGCTCAATCTATTAGAAAATTCTCAGTTAAAAATCAATTTAATCAGCTGAATTATTGCTATTATTTTAATACGCATTTGGAGAGAATGGCCTATTTGACTACTATCTATTTAGTTATATCTACTGTAAAAGTTGGAATGGACAGATGAACGATTCCGTAACAAACAGATGTGTCTTCCACAATGAGAGAACTTAGCTGTGCCCACCAGGTCTCGAACCTGGGACCTTCCGCGTGTTAGGCGTATGTGATAACCACTACACCATGGGCACGCACATATACTCAATCCATTAGAAAATTCTCAGTTAAAAATCAAATTAATCAGCTGAATTGTTGCTATTATTTTAATACGCATTTGGAGAGAATGGCCTATCTGACTACTATCTATTTAGTTATATCTACTGTAAAAGTCGAAATGGACAGATGAACGATTCCGTAACAAACAGATGTGTCTTCCACAATGAGAGAACTTAGCTGTGCCCACCAGGTCTGGAACCTGGGACCTTCCGCGTGTTAGGCATATGTGATAACCACTACACCATGGGCACGCACATGTGCTCAATCTATTAGAAAATTCTCAGTTCATAATCAATTTAATCAGCTGAATTTTTGCTATTCTTTTAATACGCATTTGGAGAGAATGGCCTATATGACTACTATCTATTTAGTTATATCTACTGTAAAAGTCGAAATGGACAGATGAACGATTCCGTAACAAACAGATGTGTCTTCCACAATGAGAGAACTTAGCTGTGCCCACCAGGTCTGGAACCTGGGACCTTCCGCGTGTTAGGCATATGTGATAACCACTACACCATGGGCACGCACATGTGCTCAATCTATTAGAAAATTCTCAGTTCATAATCAATTTAATCAGCTGAATTTTTGCTATTCTTTTAATACGCATTTGGAGAGAATGGCCTATCTGACTACTATCTATTTAGTTATATATACTGTAAAAGTTGAAATGGAGAGATGAACGATTCCGTAACAAACAGATGTGTCTTCCACAATGAGAGAACTTAGCTGTGCCCACCAGGTCTCGAACCTGGGACCTTCCGCGTGTTAGGCGGATGTGATAACCACTACACCATGGGCACGCACATATGCTCAATCCATTAGAAAATTCTCAGTTAAAAATCAAATTAATCAGCTGAATTGTTGCTATTATTTTAATACGCATTTGGAGAGAATGGTCTATATGACTACTATCTATTTAGTTATATCTACTGCTAAAGTTGAAATGGACAGATCAACGATTCCGTAACAAACAGATGTGTCTTCCACAATGAGAGAACTTAACTGTGCCCACCAGGTCTCGAACCTGGGACCTTCCGCGTGTTAGGCGGATGTGATAACCACTACACCATGGGCACACACATGTGCTCAATCTATTAGAAAATTCTCAGTTAAAAATCAATTTAATCAGCTGAATTTTTGCTATTATTTTAAAACGCATTTGGAGAGAATGGCCTATCTGACTATTATCTATTTAGTTATATCTACTGTAAAAGTTGAAATGGACAGATGAACGATTCCGTAACAAACAGATGTGTCTTCCACAATGAGAGAACTTAGCTGTGCCCACCAGGTCTCGAACCTGGGACCTTCCGCGTGTTAGGCGGATGTGATAACCACTACACCATGGGCACACACATGTGCTCAATCTATTAGAAAATTCTCAGTTAAAAATCAATTTAATCAGCTGAATTATTGCTATTATTTTAATACGCATTTGGAGAGAATGGCCTATTTGACTACTATCTATTTAGTTATATCTACTGTAAAAGTTGGAATGGACAGATGAACGATTCCGTAACAAACAGATGTGTCTTCCACAATGAGAGAACTTAGCTGTGCCCACCAGGTCTCGAACCTGGGACCTTCCGCGTGTTAGGCGTATGTGATAACCACTACACCATGGGCACGCACATATACTCAATCCATTAGAAAATTCTCAGTTAAAAATCAAATTAATCAGCTGAATTGTTGCTATTATTTTAATACGCATTTGGAGAGAATGGCCTATCTGACTACTATCTATTTAGTTATATCTACTGTAAAAGTTGGAATGGACAGATGAACGATTCCGTAACAAACAGATGTGTCTTCCACAATGAGAGAACTTAGCTGTGCCCACCAGGTCTCGAACCTGGGACCTTCCGCGTGTTAGGCGTATGTGATAACCACTACACCATGGGCACGCACATATACTCAATCCATTAGAAAATTCTCAGTTAAAAATCAAATTAATCAGCTGAATTGTTGCTATTATTTTAATACGCATTTGGAGAGAATGGCCTATCTGACTACTATCTATTTAGTTATATCTACTGTAAAAGTCGAAATGGACAGATGAACGATTCCGTAACAAACAGATGTGTCTTCCACAATGAGAGAACTTAGCTGTGCCCACCAGGTCTGGAACCTGGGACCTTCCGCGTGTTAGGCATATGTGATAACCACTACACCATGGGCACGCACATGTGCTCAATCTATTAGAAAATTCTCAGTTCATAATCAATTTAATCAGCTGAATTTTTGCTATTCTTTTAATACGCATTTGGAGAGAATGGCCTATCTGACTACTATCTATTTAGTTATATATACTGTAAAAGTTGAAATGGAGAGATGAACGATTCCGTAACAAACAGATGTGTCTTCCACAATGAGAGAACTTAGCTGTGCCCACCAGGTCTCGAACCTGGGACCTTCCGCGTGTTAGGCGGATGTGATAACCACTACACCATGGGCACGCACATATGCTCAATCCATTAGAAAATTCTCAGTTAAAAATCAAATTAATCAGCTGAATTGTTGCTATTATTTTAATACGCATTTGGAGAGAATGGTCTATATGACTACTATCTATTTAGTTATATCTACTGCTAAAGTTGAAATGGACAGATCAACGATTCCGTAACAAACAGATGTGTCTTCCACAATGAGAGAACTTAGCTGTGCCCACCAGGTCTCGAACCTGGGACCTTCCACGTATTAGGCGGATGTGATAACCACTACACCATGGGCACGCACATATGCTCAATCTATTAGATAATTCTCAGTTAAAAATCAATTTAATCAGCTGAATTTTTGCTATTATTTTAATACGCATTTGGAGAGAATGGCCTATCTGACTACTATCTATTTAGTTATATCTACTGTAAAAGTTGAAATGGACAGATGAACGATTCCGTAACAAACAGATGTGTCTTCCACAATGAGAGAACTTAGCTGTCTGTGCCCACCACGTCTCGAACCTGGGACCATCCGCGTGTTAGGCGTATGTGATAACCACTACACCATGGGCACGCACATATGCTCAATCTATCAGATAATTCTCAGTTAAAAATCAATTTAATCAGCTGAATTTTTGCTATTATTTTAATACGCATTTGGAGAGAATGGCCTATCTGACTACAATCTATTTAGTTATATCTACTGTAAAAGTTGAAATGGACAGATGAACGATTCCGTAACAAACAGATGTGTCTTCCACATGGAGAGAATGGCCTATCTGACTATTATCTATTTAGTTATATCTGCTTTAAAAGTTGAAATGGACAGATGAACGATTCTGTAAAAAAGAAAATTTTTCTTCCACAATGAGAGAATTTCGCTGTGCCCACCAGGTCTCGAACCTGGGACCTTCCGCGTGTTAGGCGGATGTGATAACCACTACACCATGGGGACGCACATGTGCTGAATATATTAGAAAATTCTCAGTTAATAATCCATTTAACCAGCTGAATTATTGCTATTATTTTAATACGCATTTGGAGAGAATAGCCTATCTGACTACTATCTATTTAGTTATATCTACTGTAAAAGTTGAAATGGACAGATGAACGATTCCGTAACAAACAGATGTGTCTTCCACAATGAGAGAACTTAGCTGTGCCCACCAGGTCTCGAACCTGGGACCTTCCGCGTGTTAGGCGGATGTGATAAACACCATGGGCACGCACATATACTCAATCTATTAGAAAATTCTCAGTTAAAAATCAAATTAATCAGCTGAATTGTTGCTATTATTTTAATACGCATTTGGAGAGAATGGCCTATCTGCCAACTATCTATTTAGTTATATCTACTGTAAAAGTCGAAATGGACAGATGAACGATTCCGTAACAAACAGATGTGTCTTCCACAATGAGAGAACTTAACTGTGCCCACCAGGTCTCGAACCTGGGACCTTCCGCGTGTTAGGCATATGTGATAACCACTACACCATGGGCACGCACATGTGCTCAATCTATTAGAAAATTCTCAGTTCATAATCCATTTAACCAGCTGAATTATTGCTATTATTTTAATACGCATTTGGAGAGAATGGCCTATCTGCCAACTATCTATTTAGTTATATTTACTGTAAAAGTTGAAATGGAGAGATGAACGATTCCGTAACAAACAGATGTGTCTTCCACAATGAGAGAACTTAGCTGTGCCCACCAGGTCTCGAACCTGGGACCTTCCGCGTGTTAGGCGGATGTGATAACCACTACACCATGGGCACACACATGTGCTCAATCTATTAGAAAATTCTCAGTTAAAAATCAATTTAATCAGCTGAATTTTTGCTATTATTTTAAAACGCATTTGGAGAGAATTGCCTATCTGCCAACTATCTATTTAGTTATATTTACTGTAAAAGTTGAAATGGAGAGATGAACGATTCCGTAACAAACAGATGTGTCTTCCACAATGAGAGAACTTAGCTGTGCCCACCAGGTCTCGAACCTGGGACCATCCGCGTGTTAGGCGGATGTGATAACCACTACACCATGGGCACACACATGTGCACAATCTATTAGAAAATTCTCAGTTCATAATCCATTTAACCAGCTGAATTATTGCTATTATTTTAATACGCATTTGGAGAGAATGGCCTATCTGACTACTATCTATTTAGTTATATCTACTGTAAAAGTTGGAATGGACAGATGAACGATTCCGTAACAAACAGATGTGTCTTCCACAACGAGAGAACTTAGCTGTGCCCACCAGGTCTCGAACCTGGGACCTTCCGCGTGTTAGGCGGATGTGATAAACACCATGGGCACGCACATATACTCAATCTATTAGAAAATTCTCAGTTAAAAATCAAATTAATCAGCTGAATTGTTGCTATTATTTTAAAACGCATTTGGAGAGAATGGCCTATCTGACTACTATCTATTTAGTTATATCAACTGTAAAAGTTGAAATGGACAGACGAACGATTCCGTAACAAACAGATGTGTCTTCCACAATGAGAGAACTTATCTGTGCCCACCAGGTCTCGAACCTGGGACCTTCCGCGTGTTAGGCGTATGTGATAACCACTACACCATGGGCACGCACATATACTCAATCCATTAGAAAATTCTCAGTTAAAAATCAAATTAATCAGCTGAATTGTTGCTATTATTTTAATACGCATTTGGAGAGAATGGCCTATCTGACTACTATCTATTTAGTTATATCTACTGTAAAAGTCGAAATGGACAGATGAACGATTCCGTAACAAACAGATGTGTCTTCCACAATGAGAGAACTTAGCTGTGCCCACCAGGTCTGGAACCTGGGACCTTCCGCGTGTTAGGCATATGTGATAACCACTACACCATGGGCACGCACATGTGCTCAATCTATTAGAAAATTCTCAGTTCATAATCAATTTAATCAGCTGAATTTTTGCTATTCTTTTAATACGCATTTGGAGAGAATGGCCTATCTGACTACTATCTATTTAGTTATATATACTGTAAAAGTTGAAATGGAGAGATGAACGATTCCGTAACAAACAGATGTGTCTTCCACAATGAGAGAACTTAGCTGTGCCCACCAGGTCTCGAACCTGGGACCTTCCGCGTGTTAGGCGGATGTGATAACCACTACACCATGGGCACGCACATATGCTCAATCCATTAGAAAATTCTCAGTTAAAAATCAAATTAATCAGCTGAATTGTTGCTATTATTTTAATACGCATTTGGAGAGAATGGTCTATATGACTACTATCTATTTAGTTATATCTACTGCTAAAGTTGAAATGGACAGATCAACGATTCCGTAACAAACAGATGTGTCTTCCACAATGAGAGAACTTAGCTGTGCCCACCAGGTCTCGAACCTGGGACCTTCCACGTATTAGGCGGATGTGATAACCACTACACCATGGGCACGCACATATGCTCAATCTATTAGATAATTCTCAGTTAAAAATCAATTTAATCAGCTGAATTTTTGCTATTATTTTAATACGCATTTGGAGAGAATGGCCTATCTGACTACTATCTATTTAGTTATATCTACTGTAAAAGTTGAAATGGACAGATGAACGATTCCGTAACAAACAGATGTGTCTTCCACAATGAGAGAACTTAGCTGTCTGTGCCCACCACGTCTCGAACCTGGGACCATCCGCGTGTTAGGCGTATGTGATAACCACTACACCATGGGCACGCACATATGCTCAATCTATCAGATAATTCTCAGTTAAAAATCAATTTAATCAGCTGAATTTTTGCTATTATTTTAATACGCATTTGGAGAGAATGGCCTATCTGACTACAATCTATTTAGTTATATCTACTGTAAAAGTTGAAATGGACAGATGAACGATTCCGTAACAAACAGATGTGTCTTCCACATGGAGAGAATGGCCTATCTGACTATTATCTATTTAGTTATATCTGCTTTAAAAGTTGAAATGGACAGATGAACGATTCTGTAAAAAAGAAAATTTGTCTTCCACAATGAGAGAATTTCGCTGTGCCCACCAGGTCTCGAACCTGGGACCTTCCGCGTGTTAGGCGGATGTGATAACCACTACACCATGGGGACGCACATGTGCTGAATATATTAGAAAATTCTCAGTTAATAATCCATTTAACCAGCTGAATTATTGCTATTATTTTAATACGCATTTGGAGAGAATAGCCTATCTGACTACTATCTATTTAGTTATATCTACTGTAAAAGTTGAAATGGACAGATGAACGATTCCGTAACAAACAGATGTGTCTTCCACAATGAGAGAACTTAGCTGTGCCCACCAGGTCTCGAACCTGGGACCTTCCGCGTGTTAGGCGGATGTGATAAACACCATGGGCACGCACATATACTCAATCTATTAGAAAATTCTCAGTTAAAAATCAAATTAATCAGCTGAATTGTTGCTATTATTTTAATACGCATTTGGAGAGAATGGCCTATCTGCCAACTATCTATTTAGTTATATCTACTGTAAAAGTCGAAATGGACAGATGAACGATTCCGTAACAAACAGATGTGTCTTCCACAATGAGAGAACTTAGCTGTGCCCACCAGGTCTCGAACCTGGGACCTTCCGCGTGTTAGGCATATGTGATAACCACTACACCATGGTCACGCACATGTGCTCAATCTATTAGAAAATTCTCAGTTCATAATCCATTTAACCAGCTGAATTATTGCTATTATTTTAATACGAATTTGGAGAGAATGGCCTATCTGCCAACTATCTATTTAGTTATATTTACTGTAAAAGTTGAAATGGAGAGATGAACGATTCCGTAACAAACAGATGTGTCTTCCACAATGAGAGAACTTAGCTGTGCCCACCAGGTCTCGAACCTGGGACCTTCCGCGTGTTAGGCGGATGTGATAACCACTACACCATGGGCACACACATGTGCTCAATCTATTAGAAAATTCTCAGTTAAAAATCAATTTAATCAGCTGAATTTTTGCTATTATTTTAAAACGCATTTGGAGAGAATGGCCTATCTGCCAACTATCTATTTAGTTATATTTACTGTAAAAGTTGAAATGGAGAGATGAACGATTCCGTAACAAACAGATGTGTCTTCCACAATGAGAGAACTTAGCTGTGCCCACCAGGTCTCGAACCTGGGACCATCCGCGTGTTAGGCGGATGTGATAACCACTACACCATGGGCACACACATGTGCTCAATCTATTAGAAAATTCTCAGTTCATAATCCATTTAACCAGCTGAATTATTGCTATTATTTTAATACGCATTTGGAGAGAATGGCCTATCTGACTACTATCTATTTAGTTATATCTACTGTAAAAGTTGGAATGGACAGATGAACGATTCCGTAACAAACAGATGTGTCTTCCACAACGAGAGAACTTAGCTGTGCCCACCAGGTCTCGAACCTGGGACCTTCCGCGTGTTAGGCGGATGTGATAAACACCATGGGCACGCACATATACTCAATCTATTAGAAAATTCTCAGTTAAAAATCAAATTAATCAGCTGAATTGTTGCTATTATTTTAAAACGCATTTGGAGAGAATGGCCTATCTGACTACTATCTATTTAGTTATATCAACTGTAAAAGTTGAAATGGACAGACGAACGATTCCGTAACAAACAGATGTGTCTTCCACAATGAGAGAACTTATCTGTGCCCACCAGGTCTCGAACCTGGGACCTTCCGCGTGTTAGGCATATGTGATAACCACTACACCATGGGCACGCACATGTGCTCAATCTATTAGAAAATTCTCAGTTCATAATCCATTTAACCAGCTGAATTATTGCTATTATTTTAATACGCATTTGGAGAGAATGGCCTATCTGCCAACTATCTATTTAGTTATATTTACTGTAAAAGTTGAAATGGAGAGATGAACGATTCCCTAACAAACAGATGTGTCTTCCACAATGAGAGAACTTAGCTGTGCCCACCAGGTCTCGAACCTGGGACCTTCCGCGTGTTAGGCGGATGTGATAACCACTACACCATGGGCACACACATGTGCTCAATCTATTAGAAAATTCTCAGTTAAAAATCAATTTAATCAGCTGAATTTTTGCTATTATTTTAAAACGCATTTGGAGAGAATGGCCTATCTGACTATTATCTATTTAGTTATATCTACTGTAAAAGTTGAAATGGACAGATGAACGATTCCGTAACAAACAGATGTGTCTTCCACAATGAGAGAACTTAGCTGTGCCCACCAGGTCTCGAACCTGGGACCTTCCGCGTGTTAGGCGGATGTGATAACCACTACACCATGGGCACACACATGTGCTCAATCTATTAGAAAATTCTCAGTTAAAAATCAATTTAATCAGCTGAATTATTGCTATTATTTTAATACGCATTTGGAGAGAATGGCCTATTTGACTACTATCTATTTAGTTATATCTACTGTAAAAGTTGGAATGGACAGATGAACGATTCCGTAACAAACAGATGTGTCTTCCACAATGAGAGAACTTAGCTGTGCCCACCAGGTCTCGAACCTGGGGCCTTCCGCGTGTTAGGCGTATGTGATAACCACTACACCATGGGCACGCACATATACTCAATCCATTAGAAAATTCTCAGTTAAAAATCAAATTAATCAGCTGAATTGTTGCTATTATTTTAATACGCATTTGGAGAGAATGGCCTATCTGACTACTATCTATTTAGTTATATCTACTGTAAAAGTCGAAATGGACAGATGAACGATTCCGTAACAAACAGATGTGTCTTCCACAATGAGAGAACTTAGCTGTCTGTGCCCACCAGGTCTCGAACCTGGGACCATCCGCGTGTTACGCGTATGTGATAACCACTACACCATGGGCACGCACATATGCTCAATCTATTAGATAATTCTCAGTTAAAAATCAATTTAATCAGCTGAATTTTTGCTAATATTTTAAAACGCATTTGGAGAGAATGGCCTATATGACTACTATCTATTTAGTTATATCTACTGTAAAAGTTGAAATGGACAGATGAACGATTCCGTAACAAACAGATGTGTCTTCCACAATGAGAGAACTTAGCTGTGCCCACCAGGTCTCAAACCTGGGACCTTCCGCGTGTTAGGCGGATGTGATAACCACTACACTATGGGCACGCACATATGCTCAATCCATTAGAAAATTCTCAGTTAAAAATCAAATTAATCAGCTGAATTGTTGCTATTATTTTAATACGCATTTGGAGAGAATGGCCTATATGACTACTATCTATTTAGTTATATCTACTGCAAAAGTTGAAATGGACAGATCAACGATTCCGTAACAAAAAAAAGGGTCTTCCATAATAAGAGAACATAACTGTGCCCAGCAGGTCTCGAACCTGGGACCTTCCACGTGTTAGGCGGATGTGATAACCACTACACCATAGGCACGCACATATGCTCAATCTATTAGAAAATTCTCAGTTAAAAATCAAATTAATCAGCTGAATTGTTGCTATTATTTTAATACGCATTTGGAGAGAATGGCCTATATGACTACTATCTATTTAGTTATATCTACTGCAAAAGTTGAAATGGACAGATGAACGATTCCGTAACAAACAGATGTGTCTTCCACAATGAGAGAACTTAGCTGTGCCCACCAGGTCTCGAACCTGGGACCTTCCGCGTTTTAGGCGGATGTGATAACCACTACACCATGGGCACGCACATATGCTCAATCTATTAGATAATTCTCTGTTAAAAATCAATTTAATCAGCTGAATTTTTGCTATTATTTTAATACGCATTTGGAGAGAATGGCCTATCTGACTACTATCTATTTAGTTATATCTACTGTAAAAGTTGAAATGGACAGATGAACGATTCCGTAACGAACAGATGTGTCTTCCACAATGAGAGAACTTAGCTGTGCCCACCAGGTCTCGTACCTGGGACCTTCCGCGTGTTAGGCGGATGTGATAACCACTTCACCATGGGCACGCACATATGCTCAATCTATTAGATAATTCTCAGATAAAAATCAATTTAATCAGCTGAATTTTTGCTATTATTTTAATACGCATTTGGAGAGAATGGCCTATCTGACTACTATCTATTTAGTTATATCTACTGTAAAAGTTGAAATGGACAGATAAACGATTCCGTAACAAACAGATGTGTCTTCCACAATGAGAGAACTTAGCTGTGCCCACCTGGTCTTGAAACTGGGACCTTCCGCGTGTTAGGCGGATGTGATAACCACTACACCATGGGCACGCACATGTGCTCAATCTGTTAGAAAATTCTCAGTTCATAATCAAATTAATCAGCTGAATTGTTGCTATTATTTTAATACGCATTTGGAGAGTATGGCCTATATGACTACTATCTATTTAGTTATATCTACTGCAAAAGTTGAAATGGACAGATGAACGATTCCGTAACAAAAAAAAGGGTCTTCCATAATGAGAGAACATAACTGTGCCCACCAGGTCTCGAACCTGGGACCTTGCGCGTGTTAGGCGGATGTGATAACCACTACACCATGGGCACGCACATATGCTCAATCTATTAGATAATTTTCAGTTAAAAATCAATTTAATCAGCTGAATTTTTGCTATTATTTTAATACGCATTTGGAGAGAATGGCCTATCTGACTACTATCTATTTAGTTATATCTACTGTAAAAGTTGGAATGGACAGATGAACGATTCCGTAATAAACAGATGTGTCTTCCACAATGAGAGAACTTAGCTGTGCCCACCAGGTCTCGAACCTGGGACCTTCCGCGTGTTAGGCGGATGTGATAACCACTACACCATGGGCACGCACATGTGCTCAATCTATTAGAAAATTCTCAGTTCATAATCAATTTAATCAGCTGAATTTTTGCTATTATTTTAATACGCATTTGGAGAGAATGGCCTATCTGGCTACTATCTATTTAGTTATATCTACTGTAAAAGTTGAAATGGACAGATGAACGATTCCGTAACAAACAGATGTGTCTTCCACAATGAGAGAACTTAGCTGTTCCCACCAGGTCTCGAACCTGGGACCTTCCGCGTGTTAGGCGGATGTGATAACCACTACACCATGGGCACGCACATGTGCTCAATCTATTAGAAAATTCTCAGTTAAAAATCAAATTAATCAGCTGAATTGTTGCTATTATTTTAATACGCATTTGGAGAGAATGGCCTATATGACTACTATCTATTTAGTTATATCTTCTGCAAAAGTTGAAATGTACAGATGAACGATTCCGTAACAAAAAAAATGGTCTTCCATAATGAGAGAATATAATTGTGCCCAGCAGGTCTCGAACCTGGGACCTTCCGCGTGTTAGGCGGATGTGATAACCACTACACCATGGGCACGCACATATACTCAATCTATTAAAAAATTCTCAGTTAAAAATCAAATTAATCAGCTGAATTGTTGCTATTATTTTAATACGCATTTGGAGAGAATGGCCTATCTGGCTACTATCTATTTGTTTATATATAATGTAAAAGTTGAAATGGACAGATGAACGATTCCGTAACAAAAAAAAGGGTCTTCCACAATGAGAGAACTTAGCTGTGCCCACCAGGTCTCGAACCTGGGACCTTCCGCGTGTTAGGCGGATGTGATAACCACTACACCATGGGCACGCACATACGCTCAATCTATTAGAAAATTCTCAGTTAATAATACATTTAACCAGCTGAATTATTGCTATTATTTTAATACGCATTTGGAGAGAATGGCCTATATGACTACTATATATTTAGTTATATCTACTGCAAAAGTTGAAATGGACAGATGAACGATTTCGTAACAAAAAAAAGGGTCTTCCATAATGAGAGAACTTAGCTGTGCCCACCAGGTCTCGAAACTGATACCTTCCGCGTGTTAGGCGGATGTGATAACCACTACACCATTGGCACGCACATGTGCTCAATCTATTAGAAAATTCTCAGTTAATAATCAATTTAATCAGCTGAATTTTTGCAATCATTTTAATACGCATTTGGAGAGAATGGCCTATCTGACTACTATCTATTTAGTTATATCTACTTTAAAAGCTGAAATGGACAGATGAACGATTCTGTAAAAAGGAAAATGTGTCTTCCACAATGTGAGAACTTAGCTGTGCCCACCACGTCTCGAACCTGGGACCTTCCGCGTGTTAGGCGGATGTGATAACCACTACACCATTGGCACGTACATGTGCTCAATCTATTAGAAAATTCTCAGTTAATAATCAATTTAATCAGCTGAATTTTTGCAATCATTTTAATACGCATTTGGAGAGAATGGCCTATCTGGCTACTATCTATTTAGTTATATCTACTATAAAAGTTGAAATGGACAGATGAACGATTCCGTAACAAACAGATGTGTCAACCACAATGAGAGAACTTAGCTGTGCCACCAGGTCTCGAACCTGGGACCTTCCGCGTGTTAGGCGAATGTGATAACCACTACACCATGGGCACGCACCTGTGCCCAACCTATTAGAAAATTCTCAGTTAATAATCCATTTAACCAGCTGAATTTTTGCTTTTATTTTAATACGCATTTGTAGAGAATGCCCTATCTGACTACTATCTATTTAGTTATATCTACTGCAAAAGTTGAAATGGACAGATGAATGATTCTGTAAAAAGGAAAATGTGTCTTCCATAATGAGAGAACTTAGCTGTGCCCACCAGGTCTCGAACCTGGGACCTTCCGCGTGTTAGGCGGATGTGATAACCACTAAACCATGGGCACGCACATACGCTCAATCTATTAGAAAATTCTCAGTTAAAAATCAATTTAATCAGCTGAATTTTTGCTATTATTTTAATACGCATTTGGAGAGAATGGCCTATCTGACTACTATCTATTTAGTTATATCTACTGCAAAAGTTGAAATGGACAGATGAACGATTCCGTAACAAAAAAAGGGTCTTCCATAATGAGAGAACTTAGCTGTGCCCACCAGGTCTCGAACCTGGGACCTTCCGCGTGTTAGGCGGATGTGATAAAAACTACACCAAGGGCACGTACATGTGCTCAATTTGTTAGAAAATTGTCAGTTAAAAATCCATTTAATCATCTGAATTATTGCTATTATTTTAATACGCATTTGGAGAGAATGTAATGTCTGACTACAAACTATTTAGTTATATATACTGTAAAAGTTGAAACTGGACAGTTGAACGATTAGGTAACAAAAAAATGCATATTCCACAATGAGAGAACATAGCTGTGCCCACCAAGTTTCGAACCTGGGACCTTACGCGTGTTAGGCGGATGTGATAACATTACACCATGGGCACGCACATATGCTCAATCTATTAGAAAATTCTCAGTTAAAAATCAAATTAATCAGCTGAATTATTGCTATTATTTTAATACGCATTTAGAGAATGGCCTATCTGACTACTATCTATTTAGTTATATCTACTGTAAAAGTTGAAATGGACAGATGATTCCGTAACAAACAGATGTTTCTTCCAAAATGAGAGAACTTAGCTGTGCCCACCACGTCTCGAACCTGTGTACTTCCGCTTGTTAGGCGGACGTGATAACCACTACACCATGGGCACGCACATGTTCTCAATCTATTAGAAAATTCTCAGTTAAAAATCCATTTAATCAGCTGCATTATTGCTATTATTTTAATACGCATTTGGAGAGAATGGCCTATCTGACTACTATCTATTTTGTTACATCTACTGTAAAAGTTGAAAATGGACAGACGAACGATTCCGTAACAAAAAAGTGTGTCTTCCGAAATGAGAGAACTTAGCTGTGCCCACCAGGTCTCGAATCGTGGACCTTCCGCGTGTTAGGCGGATGTGAAAACCACTGCACCATGGGCATGTACATGTGCTCAATCTATTAGAAAATTCTCAGTTAAAAATCCATTTAATCAGCTGCATTATTGCTATTATTTTAATACGCATTTGGAGAGAATGGCCTATCTGACTACTATCTCTTTAGTTACATCTACTGTAAAAGTTGAAAATGGACAGACGAACGATTCCGTAACAAAAAAGTGTGTCTTCCGAAATGAGAGAACTTAGCTGTGCCCACCAGGTCTCGAATCGTGGACCTTCCGCGTGTTAGGCGGATGTGAAAACCACTGCACCATGGGCATGTACATGTGCTCAATCTATTAGAAAATTCTCAGTTAAAAATCCATTTAATCAGCTGCATTATTGGTATTATTTTAATACGCATTTGGAGAGAATGGCCTATCTGACAACTATCTATTTAGTTATATCTACTGTAAAAGTTGAAAATGGACAGATGAACGATTCCGTAACAAAAAAACGTGTCTTCCACAATGAGAGAACTTAGCGGTGCCCACCAGCTCTCGAGCTTGGGTTCTTCCGCGTGTTAGGCGGATTTGATAACCACTACACCATGGGCACGCACAGGTGCTGAATCTATTAGAAAATTCTCAGTTAAAAATCAATTTAATCAGCTGAATTTTTGCTATTATTTTAATACGCATTTGGAGAGAATGGCCTATTTGACTACTATCTATTTAGTTATATCTACTGTAAAAGTTCAAAATGGACCGATGAACGATTCCGTAACAAAAAGATGTGTCTTCCACAATAAGAGAACGTAGCTGTGTCCACCAGGTCTCGAAGCCGGGACATTCCGACTGTTAGGCGGACGTGATGACCACTACACCATGGGCACGCATAGATGCTGAAGCTATTAGAAAATTCTCAGTTAAAAATCAATTTAATCAGCTGAATTTTTGCTATTATTTTAATACGCATTTGGAGAGAATGGCCTATCTGGCTACTATCTATTTAGTTATATCTCATGTAAAAGTTCAAAATGGACAGATGAACGATTCCGTAACAAAAAGATCCGTCTTCCATAATGAGAGATATTAGCTGTGCCCACCAGGTCTCGAACCTCGGACCTTCCGCGTGTTGGCGGATGTGAAAACCACTACACCATGGGCACGGACATGTTCTCAATCTATTAGAAAATTCTCAGTTAAAAATCAATTTAATCAGCTGAATTTTTGCAATTATTTTAATACGCATTTGGAGATAATGGCCTATCTGACTACTATCTATTTAGTTATATCTACTGTAAAAGTTGAAATGGACAGATGAACGATTCCGTAACAAACAGATGTTTCTTCCAAAATGAGAGAACTTAGCTGTGCCCACCACGTCTCGAACCTGTGTACTTCCGCTTGTTAGGCGGACGTGATAACCACTACACCATGGGCACGCACATGTTCTCAATCTATTAGAAAATTCTCAGTTAAAAATCCATTTAATCAGCTGCATTATTGCTATTATTTTAATACGCATTTGGAGAGAATGGCCTATCTGACTACTATCTATTTTGTTACATCTACTGTAAAAGTTGAAAATGGACAGACGAACGATTCCGTAACAAAAAAGTGTGTCTTCCGAAATGAGAGAACTTAGCTGTGCCCACCAGGTCTCGAATCGTGGACCTTCCGCGTGTTAGGCGGATGTGAAAACCACTGCACCATGGGCATGTACATGTGCTCAATCTATTAGAAAATTCTCAGTTAAAAATCCATTTAATCAGCTGCATTATTGCTATTATTTTAATACGCATTTGGAGAGAATGGCCTATCTGACTACTATCTCTTTAGTTACATCTACTGTAAAAGTTGAAAATGGACAGACGAACGATTCCGTAACAAAAAAGTGTGTCTTCCGAAATGAGAGAACTTAGCTGTGCCCACCAGGTCTCGAATCGTGGACCTTCCGCGTGTTAGGCGGATGTGAAAACCACTGCACCATGGGCATGTACATGTGCTCAATCTATTAGAAAATTCTCAGTTAAAAATCCATTTAATCAGCTGCATTATTGGTATTATTTTAATACGCATTTGGAGAGAATGGCCTATCTGACAACTATCTATTTAGTTATATCTACTGTAAAAGTTGAAAATGGACAGATGAACGATTCCGTAACAAAAAAACGTGTCTTCCACAATGAGAGAACTTAGCGGTGCCCACCAGCTCTCGAGCTTGGGTTCTTCCGCGTGTTAGGCGGATTTGATAACCACTACACCATGGGCACGCACATGTGATCAATCCATTGGAAAATTCTCAGTTAAAAATCCATTTAATCAGCTGCATTATTGGTATTATTTTAATACGCATTTGGAGAGAATGGCCTATCTGACTACTATCTATTTTGTTATATCTACTGTAAAAGTTGAAAATGGACAGATGAACGATTCCGTAACAAAAAAACGCGTCTTCCACAATGAGAGAACTTAGCTGTGCCCACCAGCTCTCGAGCCTGGGACCTTCCGCGTGTTAGGCGGATGTGATAAAAACTACACCAAGGGCACGTACATGTGCTCAATTTGTTAGAAAATTGTCAGTTAAAAATCCATTTAATCATCTGAATTATTGCTATTATTTTAATACGCATTTGGAGAGAATGTAATGTCTGACTACAAACTATTTAGTTATATATACTGTAAAAGTTGAAACTGGACAGTTGAACGATTAGGTAACAAAAAAATGCATATTCCACAATGAGAGAACATAGCTGTGCCCACCAAGTTTCGAACCTGGGACCTTACGCGTGTTAGGCGGATGTGATAACATTACACCATGGGCACGCACATATGCTCAATCTATTAGAAAATTCTCAGTTAAAAATCAAATTAATCAGCTGAATTATTGCTATTATTTTAATACGCATTTAGAGAATGGCCTATCTGACTACTATCTATTTAGTTATATCTACTGTAAAAGTTGAAATGGACAGATGAACGATTCCGTAACAAACAGATGTTTCTTCCAAAATGAGAGAACTTAGCTGTGCCCACCACGTCTCGAACCTGTGTACTTCCGCTTGTTAGGCGGACGTGATAACCACTACACCATGGGCACGCACATGTTCTCAATCTATTAGAAAATTCTCAGTTAAAAATCCATTTAATCAGCTGCATTATTGCTATTATTTTAATACGCATTTGGAGAGAATGGCCTATCTGACTACTATCTATTTTGTTACATCTACTGTAAAAGTTGAAAATGGACAGACGAACGATTCCGTAACAAAAAAGTGTGTCTTCCGAAATGAGAGAACTTAGCTGTGCCCACCAGGTCTCGAATCGTGGACCTTCCGCGTGTTAGGCGGATGTGAAAACCACTGCACCATGGGCATGTACATGTGCTCAATCTATTAGAAAATTCTCAGTTAAAAATCCATTTAATCAGCTGCATTATTGCTATTATTTTAATACGCATTTGGAGAGAATGGCCTATCTGACTACTATCTCTTTAGTTACATCTACTGTAAAAGTTGAAAATGGACAGACGAACGATTCCGTAACAAAAAAGTGTGTCTTCCGAAATGAGAGAACTTAGCTGTGCCCACCAGGTCTCGAATCGTGGACCTTCCGCGTGTTAGGCGGATGTGAAAACCACTGCACCATGGGCATGTACATGTGCTCAATCTATTAGAAAATTCTCAGTTAAAAATCCATTTAATCAGCTGCATTATTGGTATTATTTTAATACGCATTTGGAGAGAATGGCCTATCTGACAACTATCTATTTAGTTATATCTACTGTAAAAGTTGAAAATGGACAGATGAACGATTCCGTAACAAAAAAACGTGTCTTCCACAATGAGAGAACTTAGCGGTGCCCACCAGCTCTCGAGCTTGGGTTCTTCCGCGTGTTAGGCGGATTTGATAACCACTACACCATGGGCACGCACAGGTGCTGAATCTATTAGAAAATTCTCAGTTAAAAATCAATTTAATCAGCTGAATTTTTGCTATTATTTTAATACGCATTTGGAGAGAATGGCCTATTTGACTACTATCTATTTAGTTATATCTACTGTAAAAGTTCAAAATGGACCGATGAACGATTCCGTAACAAAAAGATGTGTCTTCCACAATAAGAGAACGTAGCTGTGTCCACCAGGTCTCGAAGCCGGGACATTCCGACTGTTAGGCGGACGTGATGACCACTACACCATGGGCACGCATAGATGCTGAAGCTATTAGAAAATTCTCAGTTAAAAATCAATTTAATCAGCTGAATTTTTGCTATTATTTTAATACGCATTTGGAGAGAATGGCCTATCTGGCTACTATCTATTTAGTTATATCTCATGTAAAAGTTCAAAATGGACAGATGAACGATTCCGTAACAAAAAGATCCGTCTTCCATAATGAGAGATATTAGCTGTGCCCACCAGGTCTCGAACCTCGGACCTTCCGCGTGTTGGCGGATGTGAAAACCACTACACCATGGGCACGGACATGTTCTCAATCTATTAGAAAATTCTCAGTTAAAAATCAATTTAATCAGCTGAATTTTTGCAATTATTTTAATACGCATTTGGAGATAATGGCCTATCTGACTACTATCTATTTAGTTATATCTACTGTAAAAGTTGAAATGGACAGATGAACGATTCCGTAACAAACAGATGTTTCTTCCAAAATGAGAGAACTTAGCTGTGCCCACCACGTCTCGAACCTGTGTACTTCCGCTTGTTAGGCGGACGTGATAACCACTACACCATGGGCACGCACATGTTCTCAATCTATTAGAAAATTCTCAGTTAAAAATCCATTTAATCAGCTGCATTATTGCTATTATTTTAATACGCATTTGGAGAGAATGGCCTATCTGACTACTATCTATTTTGTTACATCTACTGTAAAAGTTGAAAATGGACAGACGAACGATTCCGTAACAAAAAAGTGTGTCTTCCGAAATGAGAGAACTTAGCTGTGCCCACCAGGTCTCGAATCGTGGACCTTCCGCGTGTTAGGCGGATGTGAAAACCACTGCACCATGGGCATGTACATGTGCTCAATCTATTAGAAAATTCTCAGTTAAAAATCCATTTAATCAGCTGCATTATTGCTATTATTTTAATACGCATTTGGAGAGAATGGCCTATCTGACTACTATCTCTTTAGTTACATCTACTGTAAAAGTTGAAAATGGACAGACGAACGATTCCGTAACAAAAAAGTGTGTCTTCCGAAATGAGAGAACTTAGCTGTGCCCACCAGGTCTCGAATCGTGGACCTTCCGCGTGTTAGGCGGATGTGAAAACCACTGCACCATGGGCATGTACATGTGCTCAATCTATTAGAAAATTCTCAGTTAAAAATCCATTTAATCAGCTGCATTATTGGTATTATTTTAATACGCATTTGGAGAGAATGGCCTATCTGACAACTATCTATTTAGTTATATCTACTGTAAAAGTTGAAAATGGACAGATGAACGATTCCGTAACAAAAAAACGTGTCTTCCACAATGAGAGAACTTAGCGGTGCCCACCAGCTCTCGAGCTTGGGTTCTTCCGCGTGTTAGGCGGATTTGATAACCACTACACCATGGGCACGCACATGTGATCAATCCATTGGAAAATTCTCAGTTAAAAATCCATTTAATCAGCTGCATTATTGGTATTATTTTAATACGCATTTGGAGAGAATGGCCTATCTGACTACTATCTATTTTGTTATATCTACTGTAAAAGTTGAAAATGGACAGATGAACGATTCCGTAACAAAAAAACGCGTCTTCCACAATGAGAGAACTTAGCTGTGCCCACCAGCTCTCGAGCCTGGGACCTTCCGCGTGTTAGGCGGATGTGATAACCACTACACCATGGGCACGCACATGTGATCAATCCATTGGAAAATTCTCAGTTAAAAATCCATTTAAAATGCTGAATTATTGGTATTATTTTAATACGCATTTGGAGGGAATGGCCTATCTGACTACTATCTATTTAGTTGTATCTACTGTAAAAGTTGAAAATGGACAGATGAACGATTCCGTAACAAAAAGCTGTGCCCACCAAGTCTCGAACCTCGGACCTTCCGCGTGTTAGGCGGATGTGATAACCACTACACCATGGGCACGCACATGTGCTCATTCTATTAGAAAATTCTCACTTAAAAATCCATTTAAAATGCTGAATTATTGGTATTATTTTAATACGCATTTGGAGAGAATGGCCTATCTGACTACTATCTATTTTGTTATATCTACTGTAAAAGTTGAAAATGGACAGATGAACGATTCCGTAACAAAAAGCTGTGACCACCAAGTCTCGAACCTCGGACCTTCCGCGTGTTAGGCGGATGTGATAACCACTACACCATGGGCACGCACATGTGCTCATTCTATTAGAAAATTCTCACTTAAAAATCCATTTAAAATGCTGAATTATTGGTATTATTTTAATACGCATTTGGAGAGAATGGCCTGTCTTACTACTATCTATTTTGTTATATCTACTGCAAAAGTTGAAAATGGACAGATGAACGATTCCGTAACAAAAAGCTGTGACCACCAAGTCTTGAACCTCGGACCTTCCGCGTGTTAGGCGGATGTGATAACCACTACACCATGGGCACGCACATGTGCTCATTCTATTAGAAAATTCTCACTTAAAAATCCATTTAAAATGCTGAATTATTGGTATTATTTTATTACGCATTTGGAGAGAAAGGCCTGTCTTACTACTATCTATTTTGTTATATCTACTGTAAAAGTTGAAAATGGACAGATGAACGATTCCGTAACAAAAAAATAGGGTCTTCCATAATGAGAGAACATAGCTGCGCCCACCAAGTCTCGAACCTCGGACCTTCCGCGTGTTAGGCGGATGTGATAACCACTACACCATGGGCACGCACATGTGCTCATTCTATTAGAAAATTCTCACTTAAAAATCCATTTAAAATGCTGAATTATTGGTATTATTTTAATACGCATTTGGAGAGAATGGCCTGTCTTACTACTATCTATTTAGTTATATCTACTGCAAAAGTTGAAATGGACAGATCAACGATTCCGTAACAAACAGATGTGTCTTCCACAATGAGAGAACTTAGCTGTGCCCACCAGGTCTCGAACCTGGGACCTTCCACGTGTTAGGCGGATGTGATAACCACTACACCATGGGCACGCACATATGCTCAATCTATTAGAAAATTCTCAGTTAAAAATCAATTTAATCAGCTGATTTACGGATAATATATTTATATGCATTTGGAGATAATGGCCTATCTAACTACTATCTATTTAGTTAAATCCGACCAAAGAAAAGCTTTATCCACCTAGTTTCGAACGTGGGACCGCCCATATGTTACTTGATTTCATAAGCATCACTACAATTTCGCACTGCAACCACTAACTTTGAATGTAATCCTTAATGAAATTCCTTCCGTTTACGGTTCGGTAAATGAACCACATCTTGAAAGAAATCCATTAAGAGGTTTGACTGTGTATCATCATGCACTCTTGCTTACATGTGAACACATGATCCAAAGACGCAATGACGATGTGAAAAAAAAAAAAAGGAAATTTGTTATGTAATCTTCTTTACTGAAATTTTAATTTCAGTCATTCAAGTAAGAAAGCATTTGTAATCCATACTCAATTTTTTTTTTGTACGTAAAATTGTTACTTGTTAGAGTTGTTGTTCTACGCATGAGCCGAAACTTCGGATAAAATACATCCGCTCACTTTAAAACTACAGTAGACTCCCGATTATCAGTGGGCGGGTTATACGCGCCTGCCACACAAAGTTTTTTTTTTTTTTTTTTTTTTTTTTTTTTTTTTTTTTTACTGATTTCTTCAAAAGGGGGCAGTTTTACAGTTATGCTTTTGTAATTACATAATACATTACAGTATTAAAACAGTACATATGTATTAAATTTTCTGTGTATCCTTGACGCCTCTCGTAAGTACAAAGCACTTTTCTGTTTTCATTAACAAAATCATTTTAGGTTCGTTTTGAGTGATATAGTAAAATATGAAGCGTTAGTTAAATATTTCCTGCTGTTTATTTTACGTTTTATTGTACATAAAACAATTTTTCAAAGTTGGAATGACTGCTTTCTCTTTTGCTACACCCGTTTTTAGCTTTTTTCGAATTATCTGCGATTTTTGTTATTCCCCGGCGGCCGCGCCACCCAATTCCGCGGATAATCGGGAGTGTACTGTACTTATATAAAAAATAAGTTAAATAGAAAGTTAGATACAATAATAATTTTATATATATATATATGTGTGTGTGTGTGTGTACTAATCTAAAGTTGGAAATATTTTGAAAACGAAACTAAAGAGTTTCGGAATCGCTAGCAAAAATTATTTCTTATTCAAACAAAAACCAAAAAAGGAACAGGAAATTTTCCTATTAACTTGGTTTTTTTACTTTTGTCTCTCTCTCTCTCTATATATATATATAATTTATATATATATATAAATTGATCTCTGATATAAATTGACGGATTGGATTGACGTGCCTTTTCACATCTTGCTTGTACATAAATTATGCCATCCTGATGTAATAAAAACGAAGTTTAAAAATTACAAAAGTGTTTATCTCTTTGGCCACGAAATTGCTTGATATATATATATATATATATATATATATATATATATATATATATATATATATATATATATATATATATATATATATATATAAAGAGAGAGAGAGAGAGAGAGAGAGAGAGACATTAAAGTACAATTCTAAATTAGCTTAAATGACTCGATTACTGCAATTTTGAGTTGCCACTGACTATCATTCATGATCTAAAGATTTATCATTAAAATATTTAATATTTATTATTATTGCCACAATAAACCATTCTTCTAAAACCAACTTCAAGAAAATGACGGAGGCAAAACTCAATTCCATTTTCATCGATTTGTTGATAATCGATAAAATCACAAACTAGCAGACGATTTTTGGCGACAAAACCATTTCGAATATTTAAAGTTATCGAACTGTGCATTATCCTTTGCCTTTTCCAAAACACTGGTTAGCTATCCAAATTTACATTAGATTACAATTCAGAATGAATAGCATGTTTGTTCTCTGAGATATTATGCGCCGCCGCTTTGGCGAGGGAAAAAAAAAAAACAGCGCCGATGGATATCATTTGCATTTAAAGCGAAGTCTTCTTGCTTCAACGCGCCTCATCCAGCTTTGAATGATGAGCTGGGTCGATGCACAAGATGACAGGGTAGTTAGTGAAAGTGTGTATAAATTCTACATTTTATGTACAGCTCGAGGCTAGATTGTTCAAGAATGACTTTGTTTTTTATTAGTTCTTCCTTGTATCTTCTGTTGCAAGAGAAAGTTAATTCTACAGTAAAATATAAACTTTAGTTTTTGCAGAGCTATATGGTTGAATAGTGGTCTCCCTAAAACTTTCTCGCATAGTATCTAATAAAGATATTGTCCTAGACTTCCCACAAAATTTATAAACCTTAGCTAAGGCAGAAAACGCCTTGCATAGCATTGGTGTACAACAACTAATGAAATATCAATTTTTGGCTTGAATTTAGCATTTTTATCGTGTAATTCTTGACGAATGCTTTAGCAATTAATCCTCGGCATGCGTTTAAAAGCATCCAAAAACCAAATTTCTGTTTTAGACGCGCTTTTCCCAATCGATTGAATTCAAAATTTGGCACAAATCTACAATTGCAATCATAAACCAAATTTGGTACATTATTTTTTTTAGTTATTGCGCTTATATAGTTCTGGAAGTACATACCGATAGACGTGCAACGATCTATTGGATTTGGCTCAAAATACAATAAGAGTCTACAATATAAAAATTAAATCTGTCTGCCGAACTTTATCCATCTAGCTCTCTTCGTTTTGTAGTTAATGTGTTAACTTATATTCGAACAGAGATACAGACATACTTCCCCTGAACGGAATTATCTCAAAATTTCACAGATATCCAAATTTGGTGTAACGACCGAGTCCAAATTTCATCTATCTAGTTAAAAGCGTTTTTCATTTACCTTTGTCACAGACATTATTTATCATATGAACCTTGGCGAGGGATTTGGCGATTCATTCTTGGCATGATAGACAACACTTGGCACAGATAGACAGACCATTGACACAGATAGACATATAAACCATTGGCACTGATAGACAGACATTATGCCAAAAATATGTTTTTCGAATTCAGGGAGATTAAAAACGTCAAAAACTAGAGATCGAAATTTTAATTTTTTTTTTTTTTTTTTTGGATTATAATATTTTCTCTATACTTCGCATACGAGAAAGCAAAAATGGATTCTTGTTGCCTCCTATCCGGAATCGTGAGAGGAAACCACAACTTTAAAACCTAAGAATTCAAAGAGGTTTAGTTTAAAAGTGCGCCATGGAAAGGGTTTAACATCGACAATAGAAATGAAGAAAATTGAAATCTGACTGGATTTTGTGACCTTTGATATCAATATCAGGACTACAGATTTATACACGGTACTGAGTTAATTGAAGTTCAGTTGTTTGAGCCTAATTTGAGGAAACTCCACCTACCTTGACAGTGTAATGGACTTCATTGTAAATAACTTATTCGTCAAAATTCTAGAAATGAAACAAAAAATGAACTTGATATGTTTCATTTCTACAATTTCAATTTTAACAATCAAAGTCAATCAGCCATAAAGCAACGATTTAAGTTTTTTTCTTCTAAATTAGACGCTTACCTGCATGCATCTGAATCGCATATAAAATTCCAAATGCATAATTTATAGGTTTATACAAAACCCAACTTTTTGAAAAACCGGTTTCCAAGTTCAATATTTCCAAAAAAAAACCGGTTTCAGCCGGTTTTCGAATTTTTATCAAATAAATAAATAAATAAAATAGGGGAAATATTTTACGTAATTTATATAAAATAACAAAAAACGAAATCGATATCAAAATCAAAACATAAAAATTTAAGGATTACATATACATATTACTTACATAAAATAACGAAAACTCAAACAAAAATTTCAAATAATATTTATATTATTTTCACTCATTTTAATTTCTCCTAAGAAAATTGGATTTTAAAAAACATAAAATATCTACTGAACGGTAGCTAAGTCTCGTTCTTATTTTGGACACAATATTGCCTGAAATTGAAAATACTCGTTCTCTAGCTACTGTGCTTGGTTTTCTAGTTTTCATGGCATCAAATAACAAATATAAGTTTTTTGTTCTTTTATTCGTTGTCTCAAATAAGCTTTCAGTGTCTTTGGATTTGTAAGTTTTTTTTTAAGGGTCCAAAAAAAAACTTATGAATTGATTCTTTCATGATTTCATTTAAAAAAAGCATTATTCTGATGAGTAGCTTCTTCGGTTTACTATTCATTAGAATCGGTTTCCACATAAGAATTTGTAAATATTCTAGACAATGTCTTTCCAGTTAATAATAATTTCGGTTTTTGAAGCTAAAGAAAGTATACTCGATTTCTTCGCTGAACTAGACATGTTTTGTGGATATTACAAATAGAGCAAAAGAATTGCTAATTCTACTTGTCTTCTTATTTGAATTCGTTCTTCTAACGTATATAATAATTTCAAACTTATTTCAATGTTTAATTTTTTTAGTTTATTAGCACTGGCCAGCGCAACTCGCAACGCTGAAAAAATGTGTTTGATGCCCACTGCATAGAATGAATAGCAAATCAAATAAGTTTAAGATTAATTTTTACATAATAATATGAATTCTTAAACCGGTATTCTTAGTTTAAAAACCGTTTTTCAAATGTGACAAATTTACTTTAAAAAACCGAGTTTGAAAAACTTTGAAACCCTAATAATTTACTTAAAATATGCAATAAAAATATTTTTTCTCCCATTTGTGATAAATGTTTAATTTTAAATTTTAATTATTGCTATTAATATCAAATTAAGAAATGTTAAAATTATTACTTTTAAATATTTGCATTAAATTCGTAATAATGAAAGTTGTCTATTACAATTTAAATTATTTGTGCTTACATTTATGCGTCGTTTTACATAATTCTCTTGAAAGATGTATAAAAGTTGCTTTACTTTAACAGAATACAATAACATTAAAACAAAAATATTTTTTTCTGCAACCAAAGCTGGCCAGTTTATGAAGTTTTGAATTCCATTTTTCATGCCTCTTCAAAAGGCTGCCTAGAGGAAGATCCCTGAAATGAATTTTCGAAATTTCCTGCTTTGCCTCATTTCAATTAATTTTTAAATTGAAAATGTCTCTAACGTTTAAAAATTAAGTGATTTATTAAAATTAGAGAAAACACCATATATCTTTCTATATATATTTCTTTTTGTTTACATGTATATATGGTTTTATATTTATATGCTACTTTGATTCCATTAATATTTGGAGGTAGGTAGTCCACTCACTTTTGGAAAATTTAAGAAACATTAACCTGTGCCGTGAATTCTGCATTTTAATGAATTTATAGTGTCATCTTGGCGAAGCTGTCGGCGATTAATTCTTGGGATGCGATTAATAGTATCCCAAAATCGAATTTGTGTTAAGATGCATTTTCTCCTAACCAATTATAACCAAAATTTGATGCCGAATTATAATTAAAAACTACATACCAGATTTGATATATTATCTCATTTACATGTTTTAGAAAGCACAGACTGAAAGACGTTGAACTCCTAATTGGATTTGGCTCAAAATTTGATACGTGTCTGAATGTAAATATCAAATCTATATGCCGAATTTTATCCACTGCGCTCTCCATTTTGTAGTTATCGTGTTAATTTATATTCGAACAGGTGGACAGACAGACTTCCTTTGAATTTGATAGAAATCTACAAATTTTATGGTAAAAATACATGTACCGAATTTAACCTTCTAGTTCAAAGCATTTTTTAATTATCTTTGTCACAGACATACAGACGGCATAATGTCAAAAATGTGTTTTTCGAATTCAGGGAGATCGAAAACGTGAGGATTCGTCAAAACCTCGAGTTTCAATTTTGTGACGTTTATAATACTTTCTCTATACTTCGTAAATGAGAAAGAAAAAAATGAAACACTAGACGGCAACTTTTTTTTTCTTGTAATTTTCTACACCATTATGTAATGAAACGTGTTAGAGACGAATAAATAGTTATCATGAAATAGCTTTATTTTAAGAATTCAAATCGCTCTCGGTCAGCTTAATGCTCATTTTGGCTCTTGCTTGAATTTTATGTCGAGTACATTTTAACTTATCAAGTGATTGGCACAAGCATCAGTAATACGTCGTCGAAGATCCTGCAATGAACGTTGAAATGGCCGCATATACCTCTTTTTTAGGCATACCCACACAAGAAAAAAATACCATTTTGGTCAAGTCAAAAGAGGTTGCAGATACCCGTCTTCGAAACTATCATATTTAATCATTTGCTGTTGGTTTGGTTTAGTTTAGTTATATTAATGCCCCGTTTAAAAACAACATTAAGGCTATTTTAGGAAAGACTTCAAATGAAAAAGATGACATTTTTAAGGACCCCTAAAAGTATTTTGATATTTAAAGCTTCTTTTTAATGCCCATTGAAAACTTGATCTTGCAATATGTATTATTCGAAAATCAGTAAATGACCAGGAGTTTCAGAAAAAACTTGTGAAACTGTACCAGTTATAGCTATCTCAAATGGACAGGTAAGATGTTCCATGGATACTTGCATAATTCATAAACTTCGTACAATTTCCAGATTCCAAACGAGAATCCAGTTGATATGCCTCAAGGGATGACTTAGCATGATCTGCATAGTATCTAATCTGTTTGTAAAAAACACACTCCGCAGCTTTTGAACCACAATTCCTTAGATTGCCAATCATAGGTCAATGATTGCCTGTATTGTGACTTCGTATAAATAGAGGATTAATTTTTGAGGAGGCAGATATTTTCTTCTTTCATTTCATGTTTCGCGTTGTGACACAGTTTTGGAAATGTGAACAATCAATTGCATATTTTACATACTTTTTCCTTAGTATTACTGTATCTAACAATTTGTAACTGACATTTTCCCATTATTTCATTTCGGTTTCCAGACAAGAAAGCTAACTTTAAAGTTTTCAGTCAAGTGGCGCTGTAAATGATCTCATTGCGCAGAAGAGGGATACTATTTCATTTTATCATACTCAGACATCATTTTAATGCCTATATATTTCATCGTTCTGAAGTTAAAGAGAAGTGAGTATAAGGGATTTAAATGGACACCCATTATATACGTGTGTTATTTGTTAATATACGAAACGTAATAAGAAGTAACACTGAAAATTATTTATCTTATCTAGACAAAAGATGAAAAATAAAGACACAGAAATACTTTTCTTACAGCAGTTAAGTTTTATTAATGTATGACTTTTCTTACATAATGGATCTTGACTGTCAGGCACGGGTTTTTCAACATCTTATGTACACAAAAAATGATGCAGCAAAATAAGAAGCGCTCAAAAACAATGATGAAACGACTAGTTCATTTACAAAAATGAAGGAAAGAAAATTATAACATGGCGAACGATCTACGAGCTTGATGATGTCATGAAGAATGAGACTACACTGATATGCAGGATGAAAAAAAGACATTTTACACCATTCCAGAAAACAATGAGATCTTTAATAACAAAACTCTTTCATAATACTTCGGAATATCAATGCATCTCATAATAATCAATGTAATCCTTCAATATTCAATAATAAGATCAATAACAATCAAGTGACACAACTTGAAATTCAAATATTACAATGATTTATTATTTACAAAATTTTTCCGTTTCGGAAATTGCACAAAAATATAACTACACTTTTTTTTTTTTTTTTGTACATTATTCCGTTCAACAAAATCGCCGAACACAAAATAATCAATGCATGTGGTGATCAAAGTACAGAAAATGGGATTAAGAAAGGGATTGCAAATAGAATACAAAACAAAATTCTCTGTTTTAAACAAGAAAATGATAAATTTCTGTTTTTTGAAAAGCTTTTATGAATTGCTTTTTTTAAAATTCGCGTAGCATCCTGGCACTATTCTTCCAATGGTAATAATATATACTTAACATGCAGAACTATTAAAAGTAAGAAATTCAAATCATACGTATTTATAACAATTAAAAAAAAATTGAATAACAATCCAAACTTCCCAAAAAAGAATGATTATTTATAGTAACATATTGTTTAACTACACTTTGGTGTAAAATAATTAAATGACTGAAATTCGTACATCTCCTAAACTTAATTTCAGACCATTCTTTCTTAATCCTTTAAATATAAAAGGGATATATATGTATATATATATATATATATATATATTCCAGAGAACGTTTTTTGTTTCAATATAATACAAATTTTTAAAAAATATAAGCTAAATGTCTTTTATCCTCGGTAGACTTGGGAAACATATGCGAAGAAAAAAAAATTACAATTGCGTTAAATTTACCATAATTTCAACTATAAGAATTTGTAAAATAAACAAAATAAAAAATCATTATCGCGAATATCTTTTTTATACATTGCAGAAACAAGAATACAATCGAAAATATAGCTATAACATTTCATGCATAAAAAAAATCTTGCGAAAATTCATCAAAAGGAAAAAACGTGTCCATACAGTTCTGGCCTTTCATTTCGTTCGTCAAGAATTTTGATTACGAATAATTAAATAAATTTTCAAATTTGCGAATTAATACTGAATAATTCTCTATAGGAAGACGCGACTCGCAACTGTAGAACGCGGCATCAAATGTAAACAAACAAAACTACGATGTCGTATAGTCTTTGTTAACCCATACAGATCATGATATTTATCAATTATTACAAGTTGCGGAAACTACAGTTGATAACCGATAATTGCTCGGGTTATTCCACTTCCGGGTGCAGATAGGTTAAATTACAAATATAGAGCGCAAAAATAACTAAGTTTAAAATATTATATACTTCTTACCAAACAACAAAATTATTTATTATTATTTATTTAAATAATATGGGAAAACGATAAACTCAATGCCATCAAAAAGGTTTCATGAACGAAAAATAAACTTTAAATGAACAGAAATTTAAACATTGATCACCACAATTATATACAGATTTAAAAACAAGCCAAATGCATTTTAATGAAACAAAAAAACAGCAATGTCTTAACTTGACTAAAATACGAAGTACACCAAGGCATATGAAAAAAAGAATTTCACAAGCAAAAAGTACGTCGAAACGTATTTGATTAGTAGAAACCGCAAGCAGTTTTCTGGAAATGTAACGTAAATTGCATTTTACGAATCAAGTCGAATGACCAAAGATATTAAGACTAAACTCGCAAACATTAATAAAACAGCATTGAAAAATGAATCTAGATACATCTGGACATTTCATTCAATAACTTATTTACAAAACAAAGTTCTCCGAGAAGATTTAAAGATTTTTCTAGTCTATAAAGCAAGGAACAGTCGGGTATTTTAACACTGCAGCTATTTAACTATATGTACAAAGCAAATTGTGAAGGACAGCGCAGGGTGTCCCTCAATATCTACCCTCATTTCGTAGTATTTTACTCACAGTTCAAAACAAGGTAATTATTTTGGGATACCCTGTTTTCCAGTCCTGCACTTGTTCCAAAAGTTCCAGCAAACTGGAAGAAAGCAGAAGTACAGTTTCTTTTTATAAAACAATAATGATCGTCTCGAAACAAACACCCGATGGTATTTTCGGGTGTTTGAAAAGTGTGCGGATTTTAGACAGGGGAAAATTTTACACCGTCGCCTCGTATTTGGGTTTTGAGGAAAAACCCCATTTCGAAGTACCTTTTTTTTTCTTAAAAAAAATAATAATTAGAAATCTTATACAAAAATACGAATAAGATATTTTTTACATACATTCGAATATCTATAAAGATTTCAATTTTGAAATGGAAAAAGATACTGTACATATATAATACAATACACATTCGCTATGTACACAATCGTTTTTCCGCAATTCTTGCTCCATACATAAAAACAAAAAGGAAAAAGAAAAAAAAAAAATCATTTTTTTTTATTTTCAAATTGGGGGAAAAAAATCTTCGTTTTCAACAACATTTCAAAATAAGACTTGTAAACTTCGGAATAAAATACTCGTCAAAAAAAAAAAAAAAAAATCGTCTTATACAATAATTTAGAGACTTGGCACAGGTTCAGGTAATGTATTTTTACGTCATGTGTTTCAGTAGCTTATTGATTAAAAATGGAATACTGCAATCGAATCCAGAATGTCTACTTAAGTCACAAAGAAGGAACAGGAGGGAGAATAGTAACTATAATTCCTATACTATTTTGGAAGCCGATTCTGGCCATTTCACAAACTGTTAGAGTAAAAAAAAAGTACTAAATTTTTAAATTATAATTAAAATATTTAAAATTGCTGTCTTAAGAAATCCAAAATTGTCCAATCGTAGCTTGGTTAATTCGAAAGCGAAATTCGGCAATAAGGTTTGGTCCTTTAAATCTTGCATTTTCATGACATTAAAATATTGTCGATAATTTATACTTGTTTTGATTAATTCAAGATCGAAATTAAAAACTTAGAACATCTCTGAATTTTCAAGAGCTAAATTGTTTATATGTAATGAAATACGGAGGAATGGTCCATACCTCTTATGACTATAAGGTATGGTCTTTAATACCATAGTAATTAATTTTTCTAGGTTTTTTTAATTAATCTGAGGAATTTACATTGCTGTAAAATGCATAAAACTATTAAATATTAATAGTTTTTGCTTATTAAAATTATGGTATTCTTTCAAAGATTTTATACTTGGGTCCAGTTTTTTTTTTTTTTTTTTTTTTTTTGAATCCTGGATATACAGAATTTTAATTATAAACTTTTCGGCTTCATATTAGCTAAATCCTATTGTATTTGCAATACAGAGTAATCCATTTAAATCGAAATGAAGCAGAATAATTAATGTGAAATAACAGAATATTAAATAGGAAACAGAATAGTGATTAGCACCAGTATTAAATCGAATTTACAAAGCTAAAATAATGGACCCAATTGGAAGTTATGTGACCTCAATAGAAAAGCAAAATCATTTACAAAATATGCATTGGTGGGACTGAAAAGCAAGTGAGCTTCCCACTGCATCCAGTATTTTTTCCTATAAAAAAGCTTCTTTAGGTAGAAGCAAAAGTTACGTTTTTCTTCACAATATTGCACTTAACCATTTTATTCAAAATGGTGAAGATTTTCTTCCTCCTCCCCCCTGAACCTTGAGATCAGAAAAAAAAAAAAAAAAAAAATCAACAGTAAAAAAAATAAAAAGGTGGGATACTTTTGTAAAAGCAACTCAAATATGTGACTTCAGAAATCGGTAGACATTCTGAATTTATAAATCAAATGGCATAAATTACAAAATGTGAACTTCATTTGAAAAATTACAGATTCATAATGACTTTCCAAATCCACTTCCGAGACCTCCTCTCTTACTTAAAAATATACAATCATTTTAGAGTGGACATTACCACATCGAATAACGCAATAGAAAACACTGCAAAGTTGCAGTTAATATATATTACAAAAATAGAACTCCAAAAGCTGTCAAAAAAATATCTTCCTAGTGCTTTACTTTCAGTTTGTAAATACCTTTTCTTTGGAAAAATGGGATTAAACTTATAATTAGCCGATATGCAAGAAATGTTAGTGAACTAACTTGCTAACAGGACGACCCATCATTCTTGAGCTTTAGTTACGAGACAATTATAATAGATCTAAACACAAAATATGTATTCGAATCCTAAATTCTGAATTCAAAAAGGATTCTTGCTGTTATTATATAAATTCTGGTTTAATAATTCTATATGAATATGTACAAATACACGAAAGAATGAAGAATTAGTCTTCCTACAATATATAGATATATATTATAAAGATTTCTAAAAAAATGGATGAACTTAAAAGTTTGGTAAATTATTTACCGAAATTAAAATTTAAAAAATAAATTTAGGTTATAATTATCCACTTATTTTATAATGTAGTCATATTATTAAACAAATTACTTACTTAAGGAATATGTAGATAATTATTAAATTAACTATATTTATAAATATATTTTATAATTATGAAGGTTAATATATTATTTATGGCTAGTTTTATCAATATTTTGAACCTGAAATTTAGAAAATGAAAGAACTTTAATTTTGTTAAACTTATTAGAGAAATTGAAAAGCCCCGCCATTTTTTATTCAATTTAAAGAGAGTAATTTTATATCGATGACAAAAAAATTAATAAAATGAATTGGATACTAGAAATTATTTTTAAAAGTACTTGAACAGCCTTGAATTTAAATATCAAATTCCTTCAAAACAAGATTTCTATTAGATATCAAATTAAGTATTAGCTGCATACAATTCTGAATATTCATTATGGTATATTGATTTAAGGAAACTATTATATCTTGAGTACACTTATTTCCTGTTAACTTTCAACATGATTTTGAAACTCAATTTTTGTTTATATATAAAGGTTTTATTACACAGATTGATTATAACTAAAGATGCAATTTGGAAACATTGAAAATTAAGAATCACTGGTCAGAATGACCAGATTACACTTCAAACACTGGAATTTTTTTATGGAGGGAGGGGGTTCTTAAAAAATAGTGGACAGAATATACAACATTTCTCGAAAAAGTTTTGTTTTAGAATTTTCTTATTATAAAGTTACCAAGAATGTTGTTGCCATTCATATGTGCAACAATTTCCTTATAATTAAATTCTCATTTTAGCAGAATATTATTAGACCCGTGGCCTATATGTGGTCTGCTTAGACATTCCATCCTCCCCATTGCAAAATTTCACATAAATGTGTAGAAACTATGGAATTATTAAAAATGCTACGCTAATAGCAAATTTTAATTTTTTGGAATGGCTTCTTATTCATCCCATTCAATAGCTTTATTCGTCTCATTAGTAATAGAGAGTTTTTCAATAATACTTTTAGAGTCCTTATTGAATTTTATAATGAATGATATTATATATATCTCTCTCTCTGACCTTTAGACTTCTTTTTAAAAGGTTTGTACTTCTTTCATTAGCAAATTACTCAATTCATTCAGCATTTAAAACACTTCCAAAGTGATTTTTACTTAAAGATTTTTTTTATCATATCAATTTTCACAGCATTTCTGGAAATATTTTTTGTCCATCATATAAAATTCTATTGCTTTATATGCATTCAAGTCAACTATCCGGTCATTCTAATCAATAGTTCTTAGTCTACAGCATTTTGAATTAATCTCCATTTTGTATTTTCAATACAATTTTATCAGAAAGTTAAGCTACAATTCATTTCTGAGTATTTTAAAACATAACCCAAGCTATTTAATGCATCAGGTTAAAAAAAAATGATTAGATGCTTTGTGGTTTATATATGAAAAAATTTTACTTTACGATTGAATAATCCATGTAAAAAATTTAATCTTCCAAGAATGAAAAGAAAAAAAAAATCTTCCAAAAAAGGGAATTCGGGAAGAAAAAAAATAACGGTGTGTATTTTTTTTTTATGTTGGCCAGCTTTATCATCTGACGGACGAAAAAACCTTTTATTTATTTACTTATGAGGCGGCATTATTTCCGGGTGCGCTCTCGTCTCGCTCCCGGAAGAACCCCCTGCTCGTCTGGCACTCCAACACGGTTATAGTTAAACAATTTGAAGTCACGTCTGTGATCAGAATCTGGTCCACCACCGGATTCTTCTTCAGCCAGACCTCGGGTGGAGGGGGGATTTCCCCGTTTACCCCGCAGCTGGGTTGATTGGCAGAAAACAGAGAACGGTTGCAATTGTTGTTCTTCGGCTGCAGCAGAGTGGGGTGGGGTGTCGTTTGCAGAGCCGCCGAACGGGGAGGGTGGCCGTTGAGTTGTTGGGGAACATCTGGTTTTCTCAAATCGTTATTATTGTTCTCTTGATCTGAGTGGTTGGCGGGAGATTCGGCCTTCTCTTCTACGACACCGTTTGATTCCAAGCAGCTGCTATTACTATCACTGCTAGGAGTCATTGTTCTTTTATTCGAAATCGAGCCAAGCGATTTGGAAGACTGTCCGCCCCTGGACAGGGACGGGCTCTTTCCAGGTGTCTGTTGCGATTGGGCCTGTTTTTTACTGGAGTTCGGGGTTTTGGAGGAACCGAGTTCGGACTCGGTTTGCTGCTGCTGTGTCCATTTCGGACTCTTAGCAACGAGTCTCGGGACTTTCTGGGGAGGAGGAGAGGAAGGTTGACCTTGAGAATGTTCGTCACGCTTGGCCGATTCGCAAACTGGATCTGTAGAGGATTTGTTGCCATTTGTTTCACTTTCCCCGGAGGGACTAGAATCGCTCAGGGCATTAGAGTCGTCGGCGGCCCCGTTGGCAATATCCTCGTCAGCATCAGATCGCTTTCGTTTCAGATTCGGTCTCTCCTCTTCCGCGACGCATGCGTCGTCATTTTCTGAGGAGGCTTTAACTTCATTTAGAGTTTGATTCGCATCTGTGTCGGTAGATGGCGCTGACATCTCGACTTCCGGCGGAGTTGTGTCGTTGGGGTGGTGTGCGCTCCCACCCTCCCCGGACGTGTTATCGTCGGGGTGTCTGGAATTGCCATCTGCTCGAATGTCCTTCCCGTGTTGCAACGAGGCATCACTCCGGCTCTGTAAATAAATAAAAAGATTATTGGCAAAAGCGGTTAAAGGCAAATACGGCGGAATAGGTAATAACAATAAAAGAAACAGCATCCCCCTCCCCTTTCAACCAGTTGCCCATAGTTTGTGTTAAAAGAAATGGGAAAGGGATGTGTATTTGCAACTGTGGCCAATGAACTATGCTTATGAGTTCATGTCAGAAATGAATGGTGTAAATTTTATGGGTTTAAGTGCTAAAAGTTGAGAGTTAAAGTGGATAAATAAAATTTGATGGAATGCAGGACAAGTTTAAATTGGTATAAACAAAATACAGTCATGATTTTAATAGATTAAAACATAGAAGTTCCTTAATTAAAACTATAAAATTAGATTTAATAAAATTTATTAACTCTTCTTGCTTAACAAAAATTTAAGCATGAACTTTATACAAAATCGAAGTTGTTACATAAAGCATTGTATTATATTTATATAACTAAAACTTAAGATTCTACATTCATTAAAAAGTAGAAATATATATTTCTCACAGGAGATCGTTAATTTCTTCAAAGGGATAAATTTTTTTAAGCAGAAAAAGTTATTTCATTTTCTGAAAAGTTTAATTTATTTTCTATCTGCAGTCCTTAAGAATTTCAGAAAAAAAAAAGAATAAAATAAAGAGAGCATTCTACTGAATTTATTAAAGTTTAAAGATTATTTTCCCGCCAAAAAAATAATCATAATTTTAAGAAAAAAAATTATAAATATGTATCAAATTCAATAAAAAAAAGTGTGTCATTATATAATGTCCGTTTTTAATATAAAAACAGTAAATCAAATTATGATTTTGTAAACTCCAATTTTTATCATATTTCTAGCTTAAATGAACTTTTTATTATGCCTTAAACAGCAGGAAGTCGTGATTTAATTTTGTTTTTCAAAATTAAATCATTATTGACCATCATTAAATCATTATTATCATCTAGATTCCAAAAAATTAATTCTCAAATAGAAGTATTCCCATTTTCAAGAAGATTCTTCTATTTAATCCAGGGGCAAACTTCCCGAATTGCATGAAACTTAACTATTTAAGGCTTTTTTTTTACTTACATTATTTGGGGGGGGGAGGCAGAGGATTAGGAGTAATTTTATAACTATACACTGTGATCACATAACAGTTAAGATGGCACTTTCACAAAATTTCCTAAAAAGATTTGACCCTCAACACCCTATACCAGATAGAGCTTTTGATGAATCAAATTTTGAGCTCTATACATTGCAGTCACATAGAAAAAAATTTTCATAAAAAAGACCTTAATCTATGGATAAATTCAAAACAATTGCATTGATTACAAGTGGCTATAACTTTCTAGCAATAATGAAATATAATGATACTTATATGTTAATAACTAATATGAAGGAAATTTATGAATAAAGTACAGAAAGCTTTGTGCTTTCATAGAAAATGATTGTTATATATGACTCAACCATGTGGTAGTCCATTTTATGTCAAATAAAACCATGCATAATGATATTATATTATATATTATATATATAATGATTATTCAATAACTGCATGTATTTCTCTATGAGACTATCAAAATTTTTATAAAATTATCTTCAATTTAATAGAAAATGTTACAAACTCTTGTCTTAATACCTCACTTATGTGTAAGAGTGACTGAATTAAAGATATGCATAGAGAATGTTTCACATGGCAGAGTTACTGTTTGGATATCGTTTGTGAAGCCAAGGAAGAAAAATAAGAAATTATTACACATACAAAAAAAAAAAAAAAAAAAAAACTGTCTTCTGTATTTTAATCAATTTTGTTCAACAACAATCAAGTTATACCCATTTGTAATTAGTAAAATTTGCTTTGAATTTACCCTGAATTTCAACACAAAAAACATGGAATTGTTATAAACAATTTACTCAGAAACATACAATTAACTTGTAACTTTATTCCTATATATACTATTCTGTTCTTCAAGGGGCAAAAAAATCACGTGCACTGGGCAGTTTTTCTAGAAATTAATACAGCTTTATATATACACTCATGTCCAAAATTAAGGTCACAAAAATGTTTTTCAAAGTAATTCTAAATAGCTACCAGTAAAATTTAAACAAATTATATTTTGTATATTGTGAAGGACCAGTAACACAATATTAATCTTTGTTGTGGGAAAAAAATGTTGTTTAGCATTAGCTTTTGAGGAACTACTGAAATTAGACTGTTTAGGCATCTGGGATTTTTGCCTGCAATTTGGGGAATATTGCATTAAAACAAAAAAGTTAACCTGTTTCCAGTGAGATTGAGTTCTCATAATCGTTTAGTTGATTCCTTGAGATGGAGAACAGTTAGCAGGCTTGAGGCAGGGTAGTCTCAGGCGGAGGTGGTTCGATGGTTACAAGTGGCACCAAAAGTGGTATTCAGGTTGTGGAATCAATTCCAAACAAGTAGTACTGTAACCAGGAAGGCCGACCAAGGCTGTTACAGAGCGATGACGCCTGCACAGGATCGCTATTTGGCATTAAGCGCACGACGGCATAAGCTGACAACGGCTCCTCAACTTGCTCGTGACCTTGCTGCTGCGTCTGGAATTCCAGACAAAAAGTATACAGATGTCTAGCAGAGAGGGCGCTTTATGCCTGGTGACCAGTTGAGTGCATCCCTTTGACTGCATCCAACAGAAAAGCCTGGTTGTTCTGGTGCCGAACACATCAGTCTTGGGCACGGCAAGAATAGGGGCGTGTTCTTTTCAGTGATGAGTCGAGATTTACCACACAGAGTGACACTCTTTGAATCTTCATCTGGAGAGAGCGAGGAGCTCGCAATCATCCCTCCTACGTAAAAGAAATCGGCAGATTTGGTGGCAGAGGAATCCTTGTCTGGGGTGGCATAATGTTGGGCAGTCGTACACCACTGCACGTCTTCAATGCGGGTACTGTCAATGCACATCTCTATAGAGATGAGATCCTTGAAGCCTATGTGAGGTTGTTCCGGGGTGCTTTTGGACGAGACTTCATATTTATGGACGATAATGCGCATTCACACAGAGCCCAGATCGTTGATGTTTTTCCTGAGAAAGAGGATATTCAACGTATGGACTGGTCCTCGAGGTCTCCCGATCACAATCCTATTGAACATGTTTGGGATGGTCTTGGAAGAGCCATTGTACAGCGTAACCCCCTCCTAATACCCTCCAAGAGTTAAAAGCCGCACTTTTGGAAGAATGGGCTTTGTTGCTCCAAGCATTTATTGACACCCTCATAAACAGTATGAAAGCTCGTTGTGAAGCCTGTATAGCAGTGCACGGTGGTCATACTCCATATTAGACAGGCTTTCCCCGAGATAAATGCTTTATCTCTGATTCATAATGTAACACTTTTTGATATAACCTGTTTCTTAATTCTCAATTAAAATCATTTCCATGTTGTTATGTGTCTATGTTCTTTCTTCAATTGCAGTGTACCCCTGTGCAAAATTTCGTGGCAACACAGTGAATAGTTTTTCCATTTTTCGCAGATTTTATGTTTGTGACCTTAACTTTGGACATGAGTGTACATTAAGAAATAGCAAGTTTCAGTTCATTCATAGATGCCACCTTAAATGTTCATGTGTGAAGTTTGTGGTTACCTATTAGATGATTACATTGCATAACACTCAAACATGTTACTAACAGGCAATATATTAATATTCTTGCTAAAATATTATTTCTTAATATTTAATTTCAAATTTGTTTTTGAACAAGTAATAACTTGGAATTAAAGTTTATTAAAGACCAAATCTTTCCTAATTTTAAAACATGATCCAATGATTAAGGCAATACTTGAGCTGGTAAATACCATCTTCAAACTTCCAAGTTACAAAAAGAAGATGCTTGTTTCCTCATAGAATTAACTTGCATCAAGCCCATATATGGTTGATATGCAGTAGAATCCATACTAAAACTCTAAATGTTTTTAATCTTGCACTGACATTTTTATCACTAGGTTATTGCTGCCTTCTCATTTTCATAGTATATCTTTAAATGGCATATTTTAAATAATAATTACATAATCAATATTTAAATAAAGGCTTGTAAAAATCCTAAGCATGAGAATAGAAAATAAAAAAATAAAAAAAAATTAATCAGTAAATTAGGTGGCGAAGAAAGATTCTTTTTGCCCAGATATCAAGAAAATAGAATTTCACAACTTCCCTTTCAACATTTCCATCCCTAATTTCATAAGGGATAGAACTATTAATTATTTAAGCATTTAAAAAAAAATGTTAATTGTCTTCCAGCAATGCATCACTAGATTAAGTGAAAAAGCAATTAGGAATTGAAGTCTCTAACTTAAAAGAAGTTACAGTAAATTAAAGAATTATTAATATAAAAGTTATTTGTTATCACATATCAATAATTCAGCTAACTTAAATCGTCATTCTATCTTCACAATATCAAATTTTTTCCAACTGGATTGTCTAACAATGAATTCAAGTTTAAACCCTCTCTACAAAATAAAAATCCCCATTTTAAAATTCTAGATATTTTGTTTACAAATCAATATGAGGAAAGGTTTATACACATACATGTCCAATGAATTTTAAAAGAAAGAAATGGTTTTGAATTCTGACAATAAAGGTTAGAAACACTTCACAGCAATATTCTATATCATGTAAACTGTCAAATATAGTTTTCCTATTACATATCGTGTAATCGTAAATAATAAAATGAGAAGAGTTCTAAATGAAAAGAACTATAACTTTTGAACCAAAATAAATTGAAGAACTAAATAAGAGTATTTTCTTAAACAAAAGAACTTATAAGAGTATTTTCAAATAATTTTAAATACAACTTTTAAGATTTATAAGACAAAACTAAAAACAATAATTTAAAAAAATTGTTATCATAAAATTTAGAACAAATTCTTCAAATTTGAAATAAAACAATTTAATCCATCATTCTAATAATAAAACAGATGTAGCAAGAAGATAGTGTAATTTTTATTTCTTCTTTTTTTCTTATGCAGTTAACCCAAAAGTATGAGAAACAAACGGAGGAAATTAACATATAAAAAAAAACTATATAAATAACAACACATATTAATGAAATACATTTTCATTCACATGGAAATCAAAATGAGTTCTGAAAACACATTAAAAAGATTTCGAAAGTATCATTATTTGTCTGACTTGTTTTATAAAATTGCTATAATTTACACTTTTTATGCACATTACAGAAAATGCCATAACAGCATTGATAAATGAATAGGAAGCAGGAATGTACTTGATAATACCAGGGGTGTTTGTGGGACCCCAAAAAATCCCCTGAAACTTTTACGGACTTACTACCGGCATTTTGGAGTTTCGAGAAGGGGGGGGGGAGAAATGAAAAATTACAATTATGAAGCATTGAATGACCTAATTATAAAAGTTCAATGAATTACTTTTTTTTTGCAAAATTAATAGCCATAAATTTTCAAACATATAAACTACTACATTTTATGCAAATATTTTAAATTACCTGAATTAATTCTTTTTAAAAAAATTATCTAATTTCTGCTGCTTTTTTTTATTTTCTGATGTTTGTGGGCTTGTCTTTCTTTTGTGGTGAACTTCATAATTGCAGGAAGGTTGACTTTTATTTTCCTCATTTACAGTTGAAGAAATTTCCTCGAGAACTGCACATGCAGAGGTAGAAGCAGTTTGCTTTTCTGCTAATGTAGAAGGTTTTTCAGAGACTTTTATAGGTGACTCATCTGAAATACATGTTTTTAAGTCCTCTTGATATGTTTTCCAACTTCTGTTCATATTCAGTAAGAGATCTTTGTGAATTGGATCAGTCATTGGATTTTTTGAGCCATATTTTTCACATGAGGTTTCTTGAGAAGCCATTAAATCATATTTAATAGTCTGCACTGCATCTAGGGAATCAATCTTAAGAGAGGTTCTATAGTCAGTGACAAGTGTATCCATTAAGTTGAATGCACTTTCCACTAATGGGCCATGGAAGCAGCTAAGGCAGGCTTTGACCAATTTAGCCAATGTAGGATACTTATAATCATTTGTGAAATCATCTTTTAAATTAAAAACTTTAGACCAATATTTATCAATTGTACACTTGACTTGATTTCCACTTTCATCAGATGTGTAGAGCATTTCTTTGGTGATATCAATATCACTCTGGTATAACCTTATTTCAGCTTCTACTTTTGACTTTTCATTATCACTAAAAATATGGGACATAAAAGATGATAATTTTTCAAAAGCTAATATTGTACTGGTTTTACCTCTTAGCTCTGGATCTAATGCTGTAAAACTAATTAGATATGAATTTTTAAGGGGTAATTTCTGTTTCATATGCTGAAATTTCAAAGTGAAATTCTCTTGCGTACATAAATAAAAAAATATTTCAATAAGCGAAACGAAAAATTTACACGTGCATCAATAAATGAAACGAAAATTTTACACAGCGGAGAAAAAAAAGTTGTGAAGCGATCAATAACAAATAGCTAATACAGCGAAAAATCCCCCTTCTCTACTTATTGGCGCCACGCCAGGAGAGATAAGACCTTTGAACCCAGAGTCACGTTATCGCACATCTGGTTGAACGAAGTCTCTCCCTTTTTTTTTCTGCCGCGCCTACTTGAAAGGCGCGGCAAAAGAATCCAGAAGAGAATGTCCGAGAACCGGGGGAATGAGTCATAACTCGCAATAAGGAAAGAACAAAAAAGAAGTTTTTTCCCGCTTTTCACGCATTATCACTGCTTTTGGAGAAAGAAAGGAAAAGTTTTCACCACACACACTGACCTTGCGTTTTCTGCTTTCAAAGCAAACAAAATTACCCAGATCAAAATAAATAATTCATTATTATTCCTACTTCCTTTTGAACGACGATCCCCGGAATTTCCGGGTATCGAAGTTCAAAATCCCCGGAATTCCGGGCTTTCCCTGGAGCACAAACACCCCTGTAATACAATTAACATCAGCCCAATTTAACAGAACTGCAAAGGAAATTTGGTATATTTGGAGACTAAATTTATAAAAATAATATATATTTTGTTTTCAGGTATCATAATGATACAAGTTGCATCTATAACTATTTACCATGTTTTAGAATGTTTACAAAAAATAATTGAAAAATATAAGCCAAAAAAAAAATCATATTAATGAAAATACCAAAATAATGAATGGGTGAAAAAATTTTCTACTTACCAACGTTCTATCTCGTTTTGGTTTAGGGCCTCTTTTAGCTGGTCCTCCAGTTTTGTTTTGGCTGAAATGAAGAAAAGTTTAATATAAGTAGATCTTCAAAGAAAAAATTATTATAAATACACATTTAAAAATTATTACTAAAAAAATCCGCTTTTTATATAGAACAAAACTGATTACTAGTGCGAGAGATAAGTGCCACGAGTTTGTGGATGAGAAGTAAAGTGTCTACGCATGCCAGTTCTCATTTACTTTAAGAGTACAAAAATGGAAATATGGCTAGTCCCATTTTAGACAAAAACTGTTAAACTATTTTAAATCACAGCACCCGGATTTCTGTTTCCATCTTTTGAAGTATGTATATGCTTAGACATGGAAACATTTATCTTTATTAGTATATAACAAATCTGAAAGCTCTTTTAATTATCTGCAAGTTAAAAGCCAGGACACAACACTTACTTGAACCCAGCAAATTAAGCAGAATATCTCAATTTAAAATTTAAATATAATTGGGGAGTTTTGAAAAAAAAACAAAAAAACTGAGAAGAAAGATCACATTTTAAATTTCACTTATCTTACATATATAAAATTATATATACAAAGAAGTCATATAAAATTGGTATAAATGCCATATCATTAAAAATTCATACATCCAATTTATTTCTTAATTATGGTACTCAGTTACTTAAAGTGATAAATAGTCGACAATGGATTTGCCTTAATAGTTGATGCAGATTAATAATTCTAAACTTTATTGAGAATTTCATCTAACTTTCTCCATTTTTAGTTTCTAGACAGACCTTATACAATTAGATTTTGTCCAAAATCCAATAGAACTGAATTTTACAATAAAACTTCATTTCAAATTTCATCCACATACTTTGCAGCATTTTTGTGCTATTGTAATCATAAACAGACTGACAAGTAAATTCCAAAAACATGTTTTTCAGAATTAGTGGTCTACAAGTGATACATGGAAATTCATCAAAATCTTAAAGTTATTATTATTTTTTCTGTTTTTGTCGTAATGCCTACTTTTTTTTATACTTTGTACATAGGAACGAGATCTATTAATGACATTTTATTTGTAAATGGTCAGGCAGATAAGTGTAAAATAAACATATTCCTTCATTAGTGATGGAGGGAGCAAGGACAAAGCATTAATCTTAAACATTGGCGAAAAATATTAATGAAATTGAAATGGTAACAATAGTATACAAAAGAAAGCATAATGTTTGATAAAACTTGTAGAGTAAGATGGTTATACAAGGTATGCCTCATGAAAATAAAATATTATTTATAACAGAAGTATTACACACAAAATACATAACAATATTTAAAAACATATTAGGTCGTCATCACTGAAATAATACAAATGTCAGAGTAACAAACAAACAAACAAACAAACAAAAAACTGACTGCATTTGATCATTTGGAATGATTGTTTACAGTAAATTAAATTTAAAAAAAATTAAAGCACATTTAAACCTCAAGTTTAAAATATAACTGTTTGATATTGTTTTACTCTATTCATTATTTGTCTCTGTTTTGATTATAGCAACTGCTATATTTTACGCAAGATTTTTTTTTTCATACAATTTAAATGTCAACTTAAAAACAAACATTTTAATAAAAAAAGAAGTAAAAATTTTACTTTGAAATTAAAATTCAAAGTAAGGAAATTTTTTTATCGTTTCTTTATTATTGGTAAAAGCATACAAGAGAAAAATTTATGAAACAATAAAATACAATTAAATTGTAATAATGCTTTTTATTTTTGTAATACAAGTTGTGAGTAAAGTAATTTCGAAAAATTTACCAAAATCAGAGCAGTTATAGATATGCTAATTTCCCAAAATTTATTTAGTTAAATATATGATTGCCGATATGTTATTAAAAAAAATTAAACAATTGAATAAGATTTTAATTAAATAAAAATGTAATAAAATTTTGCAAATTCCTTTTAAATTAAGCTCCTACCACTAAAAAATAATTATCTTTCTTATAAAATTTTTTCTTTTAGAATCCAGGTTGCAAAATATGTAGTTTTCCATATAATCTCACCATCACAGAATTTCCAATTAGTAATATAACATGAAGTTAATATAAAGTTTCATGATGCTACTACTAGTCATATTGCTAGAATAAAAATTTCTTTGAGAATTATTTATAAAACATTCACTAGTACCATCACAACTGAAACATATACAATTATATTAATTTTTTTCGACTCAATATATTAAAAACTGAGTATAAACTCTGACATAAAACTACCAATTGCTCCATTCTAGATACACTAAAACTACCAGTTGCTCCATTCCAGATATTTAAATTATGCAACTGTTTTCACATTACACAGAGAGCATGTTTCGACAAGTTCCACATGGTCACTTTCTATTTAATGTACGACTGCAATGACAAAGCACTGCTGTCAACTGAGAGAGGACTTACAATCTTTAAAGGTTAATAACTTTGAAAATATTTAAAGCAATAAAGCTATGTAATTTATATTCTAAGTTTTTAAAATTTAAATGCAGTTTAAATGAGTATCAAAATGCAAGATCAGCCAAAATGATCAAGATAGAAATAAAGCACAAGAAAATAACATCGAATAAATACAGATTAATGAACACTGTAAAAAGTAGAAGAGTAAACTATTCTTTAATTTGGTTTCAAAGGATACAGCTTTCTTTACATTAAAAAAAAATGTTATTCTTTCTAAAAGATGCATTTAAAAAAATTTAATTGATTCAATATCCTAATTTTATTTATTTCAGAATTATAAAGAAACAGATAAATAAAAGGTTGAACGTATAACAAGAAATCAAGTTAATTATTTCCAATACAAAAATATTATTATCTAACAATTTAGGACCAAAGCAATGACTTTATAATGATTCTAAAAACAAAAGGCAGAATTTTCCAGTTTCGTTATTAAAATAATTATAAAAAGATTTTTGTAGTTTTCTTTCAACACTCAATCTAATGTTTATATTTCGACGAAATGATGAGATATTTCATAATAAAAATAAACAAAGTAATCTATGGATTTCAAAAATTTTATAATTCTTTAAAAACCAGCCAGGATTATTGACATATAATTAAATATGCAAATTATAAGAAAAAATAGAGTGAAAATGCAATGATGCAGTCTCAAAAACGATGACATCATTAAAAAAAAATTTTAAGTGTGAAAACAATCCATCAAAGAGGCTTATGAGTAAATTAATAATAGAAATAAACCAAGGAAGTTGCATCACTATTACATAAATGACAACATACTGGCTATAAAACTATAACTGAAAATGAACAATTTTTTAAAAATTACTACTGAATTCTGCTTCTTAATTTAGTTTGAAAAACAATAGGGATATATATTCTCATAAAAGTTTAAATTACACGAGCATAATTTAGATTAATCTAAAAGAGAAAAAAAAAATGCAGATTTTCCTATCTTAAATCATTGAAGAAATAAGAAATAATTATTCCACATCTAATAAATTAACATTAGCTTTTTACACATTATGAATATGCTTTTTAATGCTTGAAATGGCATGTATATTATAAAGCGCCATATTATTTTATCCGATTTGCTAATATAAATAAAATTTAGTTCAATATAAACGCTTATATTTCAAATATCAAAACAATTTAATAAAACGAACTACAATCCAGTTTTAAGCGCAATTACTTACAAAAACATCTTTATAAAGAACAATTTTAAAAAGAAATACAAACACCTTAAAACCTAAGTTCATGAAATTCAATTAAAAAAGGCGCGCATTCAATTCACCTAGCGCAAAATCTGGAACATATGACAACACAACTAATATTTAAGAAATTTTTTTATTTTATTTTATTTCAAAAATTATGATGAAATTATTAATTGAATAAAAATAAGATTCAGCAAGTAAATATATTTTTACAAATATTTTTGATGTTTCAAAATATCAAAACAAGCATTGCGCATGCCCACATGGCAGCCATTTTGATATATATGCTAAGCGACTTACCTTGCTTCGAATGCATCGATCAGTCGAAAATCAAATATATTTTCTTCTGGCTCCCAAGTATTATGCCTATTAAAACGTAAAACAATCCATCAATATCCAAGGTAAAAGAAAATATAGAAACATCAACACTGGTAATCCATGTTTGTAAACACTAGTAATAAACACAACATAATACGTACTTTTGACTCCAACCTTTCCATTTAATAAGATACTCCACCCGGCCCTACAGTAAAAATAAAAATAATTATTAGAAATCTAATATTAAAGACGATTTTATCATTAACTGCACTCAGGTCAATTAATCAGAGCTTGAAATCCGAGAACATAACAAAATAAACCGCAGATTACTTCTGTTTACCTTCCGTATTCTTTTTTTCTGAATACATTCAGCCGTGAAAACTCCGTCACTGTCACCCAAATTTGACAGTTCCATTTCAGAAGAATCGTCAGAATCCAGACTTACGGGGAAAAAAAGAGTGTGAAACTCTTTATAACTCCATGTGCTGCCACATAAATTTTAACATGCACGTCACAACTATTCTTTAAAATTCCGGCAACGCACAACTTCACACGCACACAATCTTCAGTCGCAGAGAGAAAACTGATTCGTTTCTTCTGGAACAAGATGAGTGGAGGGAGAATAGATCCAGTTCTATGGTTGCCGCGGTTTCTGGAGAACGTCGCCAATATTAGCATTTGGCGATGTTTGAATAAATAACTGAGATGAGAGAATGGTCTAAATGTGTTTTATCAGATTTCAACTTTTCCTTTCACGACAGCAGTATGTGTATAAATACGGAAAGAAATTTTCTAAAAAAAGCAGTGAAGAATTTTTATTTATGAAGATGAAAACAGATTTCATTCAATGCATTTATTTGAAATATAAATAAATAATAGAATGAATAAAATATTTGTATGGAAAAACACATTAAATCATTTTTTATCCAAATTTCCGGTTCCTCCTCCCCCTTCAAATTTTTAAAATCAAATATCCATCATTCTATTTTAACTTGATTTGATTTTTATAAAAGAAGATTCAAGTAGAAAATTTTTGAAAAACTGAAATAACAAAACATTTAATTAAAGATCATTTTTTAAAAAGTGTATTTCTGTAAATATATTAAACAAATACGATATATTTTTTAGAATTATAACAGTACATAAATTTAAAATATTAATTAATTAGAAATTTTACTAGAATAATGTTCCAAAATTAATTAAAATAATTCTTGAATTTAATTTTAATAAGTTCGACTGCACGGATAGAAATAATTGACTTAAAACAAAATCTAATAACTTACGAAATGCTGCTAAATATATATATATATATATATATATATATATTATGACAAGGAGCACGGTACAGGTTTTGAACAGGTACCGGTATTCTTATTTGATTTTTTAAAAATCTTTTCATCTAAAATTCTCTAAAATAAAACTCGAGTGCTTAGTTAGTCTATGGAAGATTTTCTTGAAATAATCTTACTAATTATTTCTCATCGAATCTTACCGTCAAATAATTTTTCCACTTTATTTTTAATAAGTTTATCAAAGTACTATAACTTTGCTACAATTATCGAAAGATTACATCTTCTGATTTAGAGAAATTTGAATGTTTATCTGCCCATATGTATGTGAATATAATAAGAAGAACCGGATCTATAAATAATATATATGTGCCTATATAATCCTCTTCTCCGGATATTTTTTATTGATTTTCATTTATTTTCTACATAAGCTGTCTTTTCTTTATAAAAATTTGCTTCAAACTGTAAGAACGAAATTTTAACATTTACGAGAATTGAATTCAGTATCTAGCAAATAATAATAATTAATAAAAATATAAAACTTTAAAAATAATGTGAAAAAAAATTTAGTAAATAAACTGCTATTAATGAAAAAGTAATAATTTCAATTTAAAGATGGTATAAATATCATTTCTGAATAGCATTACTTTGAGAATGTATCGACGGAACCCCCCAAATGTTTGTTTAATTTTTAATATAAATATCCTTTCTGAATAGCATTACTTTGAGAATGTATCGACGGAACCCCCCAAATTTTTGTTTAATTTTTAATATAAATATCATTTCTGAATAGCATTACTTTGAGAATGTATCGACGGAAACCTCGAAATTTTTGTTTAATTTTTAATTAATTAAATATAAATATTTATTATCACCATAAATATTTATTTATGAAGAAATTATCGATACTAAAATTAAAAATTATTTACATCAATGAAAAAAAGTACTGTTGCCAAACTAACTCATTGAAGTTACAATATTTTGAAGTTTAAGATTACGTAAAAATTGTTAGCTGTATTTTTTACAATACTGTCAGAAAACTTCGAAATTGCATTGTGATATCAATAGAAATGTTTCCACTTCCACTTCCTCAGATACTTTCTTACGTTTTTTGTTGAATTTAGTTTTTTAGGTGAAAAAAATCTGGGTGTGCATTTTGACTTTCTCCGATCAAATTATAATTTTTATCCACATTATAGACGCAAAACTTATTTATCCAATCCCTTTCTCGCTCTCTCTCTCTCTCTCTCTCTTTTTTTTTTTTTTTTTTTTTTTTTCTGTGATTTTGAGTTATCGGTTTCAATTGCGCAATGACGGACTAGTAGATAGATTATCCATTGACAATCCAATGATTAGATGACAGATTTTTCATTCGATTGTCCAAAATTCCCCAATCGAAATCAACAATTGCCTATTAAATATTAAATAACATAATTCATTGACCAAGTTCGTATTATTTCTAAATTATCGAGTTCACATATTCATTAACAGACAGACAGACTTCCCAAAGTAATCAACGCAACATATTTTTCAATGCAATTGATGTAGCAGATTTCCCACTTTTCCAATGCAAATCAACAATTGGCTATTAAATAATATAATTTATTGGCCTAGTTCATTTTATTTTTAAATTATCGTGTTCACATATTCACTAATAGACAGACAGATTTCCCAATGCAATTGACACAACGTTTTTCTCCATGCAATTAATGCAAAAAATTTCCCTATTGTCCCATGCAAATAAACAATTGGTTTTTAAATATTATAGAACATAATTTATTGGTCTAGTTCGTATCATTTCTAAATTATTAGACAGACAGATTTCCCAATGTAATTAATGCAACATATTTCCCACTTACGCCACAATGCAGATCAATAATTGGCTATTGAATATTATATAACATAATTGATTGGACTGGTTTGTATTTTTTCTATATTACCTATCACACATTCACTAATAGGCAGACATATTTCCCAACGCAATCAATGCAACATATTTCTTAATCAATTGATGCAGCAGATTTCCCGATTCCCCTATGCAAATCAACAATTGGTTTATAAATATTATACAACAAAATTGATTGGACTAGCTAGTATTATTTCTAAATTGCCATGCTCACATATTCACTAATAAATAGGGAATCCTCCGATTAACAGATTTACCCCAAAATATGATACAAACATAAAATTGCGACCTAATTTCATTTAGCTATTAATTTCGGTTTCTGTATTATGGTATGCACAGACGCATGCGCAAACAGATCTATAATTCTAATGATAAAATCAGATTATGAATTTTATATATTTTGCTCACAGCGTTTTTGAGTTCAAATGCTCACGACAAGCATAATTTACAAACTTGAATTTTCTTCCAATTATTGAGGGAATTTTTGTGTAAAGACTGAGTACCAAATTTCAGTAATGGCTTCGTTTTTTTCTGTTATCACTTTCACAAAACACGTACAATCTCCCTTTCCAACCAGAAGGAATGATTACCTCAAAACTTTCTCACATATTCTCTGATAAAAGTGAATTTGTGATTCAAACTGCCCCCCACCCCTCCAACCGATTGAAATTAAAATTTGACACAGAATTATAATTGGAGTTAAAAAATTTCATTTCAAATATGATATATTTAAATCATTGCGCTTTTAAGCTATCATGGTTATATGCTTCTGAAAGAAAAGACTGTCAGGCGATAAAACACTTGTTGGATGTGGCTTGTTGGATAATTCTACAATATAAATGCTAAATCTGTGTATTCTTATTGTATTAACTTATAATAATCTACAAATGATAAAACTAATAAAAATGATACAAATTTGGTGTAATAATTATATACCAAATTTCATGCATCTAGCCTAAAGCGTTTTTGAGTTATCGTTGTCACAGACAGACAGAAGGACGGATACTTTAAAAAAAATGTACTTTTCGATTTCCGAGCGTTCTAAAACGTGGAGATTCGACAAAAACTCAAATTCGAATGTTTTGATAATTACAGTATTTTCTATATACTTCGTGCATGAGAAAGTGAAAGCATTATTCGAACTCAGACGAGGTTTATATAAGAAGATGATTGATTAAAATCTAGAGGATGAACTTTTTTAGGGGTTAGGGTCCTTTTACTATGTTATTTTGTATTATAGAAAGTAAAAAAGCCATTTTAAAAGATATTTTTAGAATTAATGGCTACTTATTCCGACAGATGAAAATATTATTAGCTTCAATCATTTGCTTTGTCTTCATCTGGTTTGATTGCACTAGCCATTCCATTATTCTAATGATCAACAGAAAAATGGTAACCTAAAAAATAATTGCGTTAAAAGTTTTATTTATCTGATCGCCTACATTTATATAATAATATTTCATCGTCGTTCCTTTAAAAAGTTTCCTTTATCAAAAATCTATTATATTCATATTATAATATCATCATATATCATAAATATTCCATATCATATATCATCGTTTATTCATAAATATTTATTATATTCATAGAATTATATCGATCATAAAAATTCAAAATGTGTTGATTTTAAAAAAGAAATTCTCATTTAAGTTTTGAAAATTAAATATATTTAAAATATAAATTTTCCAATCTTATAAATTAAAAGCTATCCATTGAAAGCCCATTCTGAAAAAGAGCCATGGTCGTAAGGTCTCGGCTTCGGAACCGGAGCGCTTCAATTTCGAGACCCGATTCCCCCGAAGAAGCGTCGTGTAAGCGGGTCTGATGTACGCTAAATCCGTCTAGGCCAAACGTCCTCCCGTTTCTGTAGTGTGGAAGCTTGCAGAGGGCGGTGCAAGCTGAGATGTCGTCCTCATCATCTGATCTCGGTTCAAAATGACGAGGACCGTCCTAAAATAGCTCTATTGTTGCTTTAATACGGACGTTAATATAAGTAAACAAAACTAATTGGATGACTTTTTTGCATAAAAATTGATGCAGTTAACAGTATCAAGGAAAAAGTACAAAAGCGACTTGTGTGAAAAAAAATGATATATTTGATGATTTACAAACTTTCATGTGAACACTAAAAAGTTCAAAAATCATTTTTTATTTCTTAAGAAATTAATTAAAAACTCAATTAATAGATAACTATTGAGCGATAACGAGTACATACAATAAGTTACTAAAATGAGTTCCAAAATCGTTTATCTTATAAATAATGAGATAATTTAGCTTTCTTTATCGCGTTGAATAGTGAAATATGATAATTCGATAAGATATTCCAACAAAACAGGAAATAGAAAAGGAGTTTAAAGATTAAGTGTCTCCGATAAATACGGAGAAATTTCCATTTGTATCTATTTGTTCCATCCAATGACCATTATTTCTTTTAATAGAAATGAATAGATGCAAGTTGTTAATGCACTTATAAAAAGGTGATCCAAATTAAACTGCTTAAGCACCTCGTGTACAAAAATTAATAGTTGATTCATAAGATGATTGGGCGCACATACTCTCGTAAGTTTGGATCATATTTTGACCAATACTGATCATCTTCTCTCTCGGGGGGGGGGTTAATTTTTCTGAAGAAGGTATGAAGTAATCATATACAGAGGCGAATTAAGCCCTGTACGGGCCCTTAGGGGATATGACTTTGGGTATCCTTTCTCTTTCATTCTAAATTTCCAGAATCCGCTGTTTTTATTGATTCTAAATTAATTTATATAAAATGTTTTTAAGTAAAAAGAATATTAATAGAAATTGCAATGACAAATCATTTAATTGGGGTTCACTCTCAAGGAAGTCACAAGTTAAAAAAAATACTTTTATAAACAAAATGGTAAAAAATATATCAAAATATTTTTTTAACTAAATTTAAATACTCAAATATGAAATTTGCTTTTTAATTTATGAATCTATCAACAAATTGAAAAAAAAAAAAAAACAGCGGTTTGGGTTGGGTGAAGGATCATAATGATTTGCAAACGATTTGAAAACTTGAAGAAAGCCATAAAATAATGTTTTGAAATTTATACAATGCCTAATTATAATTTGATTATGCTCAAGTACATGACTCTTATAAATCAAATAAAAATGCTACACAATTAGAAAATCCTAAGAATTCAAGAAATAAATAAATAAAACAAAATTTTAAAAAAATCTGTAGGACTCCTGGCTTTTTGAAACTTTGGATCTCTAGGCAGTCACTTACTTTATAACCCGTTTCTGATCATATATGGCGAATTTTCTTATTTAATTAATGTAAAGAAATAGATTCGATAAGAGCGAATCATGAGTGCACACACAATTCGAACCATTCGGCTGAAACAAATAAAAAAGAAACTGATTAGAGACGCGATTTGCACTTGCAGGTCGAAGCTTGTCAACTAACAACATGTGTACAAACAGATATAAGCATTCGTTATTTTGTTCGTTGGAGTAAATGATAAGGATATACAGGGTTATAATTAAACTTCCCCTTAAACAGCATCCTACAACGCAAACGAGTGAACGGATTGCTACGAAATTCGGTATATAGACTATATACAAAAAGTGTTCACGAAATTTCGAAAAAAAAGAAGGAAAGAAAGAAAGAAAGTTCTAAAATGTCCACTAGAGGGCGCCGTTTCCGGAAAAACATTAAATTGAACACAATAAATGACCAAAACGAAATACAGAAACAATATTAAAAATCCAGAACAAGAATTATGAGTAATAATTTTGTAAAACTGGAAAAAAGCTATCAGTTCTAGGAAAAAAATGTCTAGATTTGCATGCTTGCGAAGAAGAGGAAGCTTTATGCAAAACAGGTTAGGGTATGAAATGTTTGCAGATATTGTCATGTTTTATATCCGTGCGATTTCTGGTTATGGGTCCGTTTAAAAAGTCTGGTGTATCGTGCAGGTGTGGCGACGTTGAATGACTTAAAGTACTCCATAGCGTTTCATGTGCGAAGCATTACAACTGATCAGTTACGATCTGCTGTTGAACACACTGTCCACCGACTTGAAATTTTGTAGGTGAATGAGGTTGGTCACATGGAGCACCTTTCCCTACATCGTCCTGGACACGATTAACAACTACTCCTCTTGTGCAATTTCGTTCTAATCTATTCTTGTTTCTGAAAACTGAACTCCTACCCCCCCCCCCGAAACAGCGTACTGTAATTTTTCCTTACCTTTACTTAATATGATTCAATAACAAGTTGATTATTAGTCAATAAATGTTAATATTGTTTCTCTATTCCTTTTTGGAATTTAGTGTATTTTTATTGTGTTAAATTTAGTGTTTTTTCGGAAAAAGTGCCTTCTGGTGAAAATTTTGGAACTAAAAATTTTTTTTCGAAATTCTGGAAGCACATTTCGTGTATAGTCTGTATACCAAACTGCGTTGCAATCCGTTCAACCATTTGCGTTATAGGATGTTTATAGGGGAAGTTTGATTATAACCACCCTGTATATAGTTAGCACCTGTGAAAGAAGAAGTTACTCCATTCAGTAAGTACTAAATAAACACATTTTTACTGCCAAAAATTATCAGAAGTATACAATAGAAAATAGGCAAACAAACTCAGTGAAAATGTAATCACAGGACAAATTTGTATTTAATTTGGTATTTTATAATTGCCTATAATCCAGTTTTTTAATTTAATGATCAGTTTTTTTAATGTCTTTTTAGTGCCATATTTATAGCTTTTTAAAGGCAAAGATTACGATTTAATAGATTTATAATGATATACATTAAAAATTAATAGTTCGATCTTCTGCTATTGCGTTTATCCATTTCGTTGGAATTTTAACCCTTTGACTGCGTAAGTTTATTTAAAGAGGCCCCATATTTCAATTATCTGTGAACATTCAGACAAAAATGTTAGTGTGAAGCAAATATGACTCATGGAACAAATATAGTGCGAATCATAATTATTTCATACAGGGGTCAAACAGGTTCAAATGGTACAATTAAAGTAAATTTTTGAATAAAAATTTGATTTTTTTTCTATCTTTGAACCTTTTTTTACTTTACATTTGAACTTTATTCAATTGTGCGAATTTTTGCTTATCCAAATCGAAGCGATCCCTATAATTCTTATAATTATTGTTCTTTTGCATTTAACTAAATGGAAAGGTTTCAAAGACTGTTCGAGATTAAAAATATTTGAATATTCTTAAATATTTCAAATATGCAAAATGTTTGCTCTTAAACATGGTTTCAAAATTTTTTACTTTCTTTTTTTTTCCGAAATGAAAGGGGGAGAATAGCTATCTCTTGTTTCTACTTATCAAAAAAAAAAAAAATGCAGTGATTCAAACAATAATATTTTCTCCTCATAATAATCTTTTATGGAAATGTAAGATAATTGCAGGGCAATTCTTGATTTTGTTTCAGAATACTATATAAAATAAAATTCTATCCATCTTCCATCTAGAGCTGTATCAAAATTTCTATGATATTTGTAATAAATGTGTTAGTGTTATGTTCCCACACTTTCTATTCGTAAAAGGTATTAAATATTTTATTCCTTTTAACCCTAATTCCTTTCGTTTCTTTTACTGTTTTTCAGTGGGTTTTCAAACTTTCATTTTTCATACAAATTTATGCAAAAAAATTTATAACTTTTATTAATATTATTATTTATTTTAATTCCTTATGTTTCATTTTTCTACCGTTACGTTCATATATTCCTAATGACAACCTCCAAAGATACGCGTACCCTTGACCGGAAACCTTTAACTGACATTATCTCTGGTATCACTGCAGCAACAGGTGACCATGAAGGAATCCGTCTCGTCCTTTGGTATTTCCCCCGATGAATCCTCGGGAATTCCAGACGACACATCAGCATCCAATCGATTCCTTCTTCTTCACAAAGAAACGGTACCCTCGCTGGAACGAGAAATGGTTTGAGACCGGAGACTGGACACGAGCCAAGACAGCGAGCACTGCTAACAAGAATAGGAACATTGCACCCCGGCGGAAGACTTGGCTCCAAGGAAATCTCCTACAATATTGAAGAAAAAGGATTATTTCTGTTACAAAGAATAGTAGATAATACTCTAACGCTTTACAATGGTTTGTCAAAAATTCAAATTGTACAATATAAAAGATGAATTTATTATGAACATGCAATATTACTTTGGGCTGTTAAAAGATACATTAATGTTTAGTAATGCATAAATTAGAATACTCAAAAATGAGAAAAACAGCTGGAGAGGTCTCCCGAAATTTTTCTTGCATTTTCTCTAATAAATGTGCATTTGTATTTTAGATGCATTTTTTTCTCCTAACAATTGAAATCAAATTTTAACGCATAACTACAATTGCAGTCACAAAAATCACTAATCATCCTTAACCCTTTTAATGCCGAATGACGATATATCGATATATTAACACGATACGACGATATATATTTGAGAAAAATGCCAACGATGGTATATCGTCATGTAGGCGAGGACACTTTACTTTTCAAAAAGTATTGAAATACAATTAACATTGATTTATTCTTCCGTTGTTTCGTAATATGTTTGTTTTTGAATTTTACAAATATTTTTATTTTGCTTTTTATGAGTTTCTTCCCAAACCCTAGACAATTCGTCTTCATTGGCATGGCATTAAAAGGGTTAATATATGCTAAGTGCTTACAGGCCGACTGATGTTGTATTTGTCTCAAAATTTAATAGGTATGTGCAATATAGATGTTAAATCATTGCACGAATTTTATCCATTTAGCTCTCTTCATTTTGTAATTACTGTGTTATCTTAGGTTCAAATAGCTGGACAGACAGACTTCCTTTGAAAGAGTTCGCTCAAAATTTGATAGAAATATATTATTTTAGTATTAAGACCATATACCAAATTTCATTCGTCAAACTCAAAGCGTTTTTGAGTTATTTTTGTCACAGACAGACAGACATTTTTCAAAAATGCGTTTTTTGAATTTTGGAAAGTTTAAAATGTGGAAATTCTTTACAATGTCGCATTCAAATTTCTCTGCGATTTCAGTACTTTCTCTATACTTCGTATATGAAAAAGTAAAAAAAGAAGACAAGTTTTCTTGTGTGTTAAAAATCCTTTTTCAGCTGAAATCATTTCTGACAGAAATGTCTTGCCAAAATGCGTTTCAGAGCCGGCAAAATAAAGGAGAAAATCAAAATTCCGAAAGACTTTTTTGCGTGAATCAATAGTGATATAAAATATCTGTTATATTTTTTTATTAACATTGAATATTTTCTGTTTGCCTTATTTGATGCTATATTTTTTTTAGGTTTTTATAGTTGTTTCATGACTGCAAAGAAATTTCTTACAACAATTCTTATTTGTTGTTTTTCCCGAATTTTTTTAGATGATTTTTCTGACGAAATTTCATTTATCTGAGTCATTGCCTATTTGAATTAAGAGTATTACATATACATATTAATTTAAAGAACAACAAATGGTCGATCATTTGACGAATTTGGTTCAAAATTTAACACAAATCTTTATCTTAGATGCTAAAACTCATAACAAATTTGATCCACTTAGTATTTTATGCTTTATGCTGTGCAATTATTGTGCTTACTTATTCTCAGACAGACAACTTTCTCAAAATGAATTTCGTTCAAAACTCGATAGAAATTTCATCTATCATCGAAATTTCATCGAAACTATATCGAAACTTCATCTATCATCGAAATTCATAGAAACTATATCGAAATTTCATCTATCATCGAAATTCATCGAACCCATATCGAAATTTCATCTATCATCGAAATTTCATCGAAACTATATCGAAATTTCATCTATCATCGAAATTCATCGAACCCATATCGAAATTTCATCTATCATCGAAATTTCATCGAAACTATATCGAAATTTCATCTATCATCGAAATTTCATCGAAACTATATCGAAATTTCATCTATCATCGAAATTCATCGAACCCATATCGAAATTTCATCTATCATCGAAATTCATCGAACCCATATCGAAATTTCATCTATCATCGAAATTCATCGAACTCATATCGAAATTTCATCTATCATCGAAATTCATCGAACCCATATCGAAATTTCATCTATCATCGAAATTCATCGAACCCATATCGAAATTTCATCTATCATCGAAATTTCATCGAAACTATATCGAAATTTCATCGAAACTATATCGAAATTTCATCTATCATCGAAATTCATCGAACCCATATCGAAATTTCATCTATCATCGAAATTCATCGAACCCATATCGAAATTTCATCTATCATCGAAATTCATCGAACCCATATCGAAATTTCATCTATCATCGAAATTCATCGAACCCATATCGAAATTTCATCTATCATCGAAATTCATCGAACCCATATCGAAATTTCATCTATCATCGAAATTTCATCGAAACTATATCGAAATTTCATCTATCATCGAAATTCATCGAACCCATATCGAAATTTCATCTATCATCGAAATTCATCGAACCCATATCGAAATTTCATCTATCATCGAAATTTCATCGAAACTATATCGAAATTTCATCTATCATCGAAATTCATCGAACCCATATCGAAATTTCATCTATCATCGAAATTTCATCGAAACTATATCGAAATTTCATCTATCATCGAAATTTCATCGAAACTATATCGAAATTTCATCTATCATCGAAATTCATCGAACCCATATCGAAATTTCATCTATCATCGAAATTCATAGAAACTATATCGAAATTTCATCGAAACTATAACGAAATTTCATCTAACTCAAAGCCGTTTTGAGCTAGAAGAATGAAATTTAGTAAAATACGACATTTAAAAGCTTCATGGTAACTCACAGCGTTTTTAGGTTGTGCTGTTTGTAGGCAGATATAATTCCAAAAATGTGTTTTTAGGATTTTGGATGAAACATGAGATTCGTTATTCTCGAGTTTGACTTTATTGAAAGATACTTTAACAATACAATATAATAATTTTTCTCTCTGTACTTTGTGAGGAAATGTAACAAAATATTAAAGATTTAGACAAAAAGACTAAGCAGTCGAATGTGAGAATACTTATATAAACATTGTATTTTCAACGGAAACTGTTAAACAATTAAAAATTGATCAATACTGTCTAAATTTATAAGCATACATGGAAAAAATTAGAAGATGAGTTTTTAGGCGTTTTCTTATCCGTAAAGGTTTTTCTGATACGTTGATCTACTTTATATATTAAGGTATGAATTTAAAAAAATCAATTTAATAAAAAAGAGATGCCAAAAAGTAAAGTAATTTTTCGAAAAAACTTAAAAACAGTTTGATGTAACTGTAATAATATCAACTGCCGTGATTGACTCTATTTTTAACGACATTAAATAAATTGTGTAAATTTAAACATCTTATGTAAAAAAAAAAAAATTAATTAAGATTCAAGCTTTAATGTAAATTCTGAGGTTCTGAAAAATTAAGGCTATAATGTAAGAATTATATTATTGACTAAAATCGAAAGTAATGAAATATTATTTAAACAATAAAATAATCGTCCTTCATAGCAATCGGTATGAAAAGCAAATAGACGAAATAGATTATATTACTATTACAAGTAGCAAACGGTATAAAAACAAATAGACGAAATGGATTATATTACTATTAGAAGTAGCAAACGGTATGAAAAGCAAATAGACGAAGTAGATTATATTACTATTAAAAGTAGAAACGATATGAAAAGCAGATGTATGAAATAGACTATATGATTTTATAGTAAAATTACGAAATTAAATCAACTTGTAGCTTACGGAGATAAGACATTTATGTAAGACTTGTTTTTAAGTAAATTTTGGAATTATATTCTTAACATATATCATTATAATTCATATAGTATAAACTAAATAATTGCCTTAATATTGTAGATTATTGAAGTACTCTAATGTAAATAGATTTCAGAAGCTGTGATTTTCCAGTGGCCTGTATTTTCGAAACCGCTCAGTTCTGACACTTAGATACCATGTTTCAAAATCTTTAGAAAAGGAGGCCTTTTACTACAAATATGTACGTACAATCCCATTCGTCTTTATGGGGCGTTCTGAAAAGTGGTATTCCTGTTGAAACAGTCTTTGTTACAGTCAATACCCACCCGATACCTTCCAAACTGGAAGTAGGAAGAAGGACACAGACAAAGCACTTCCCAGAACGAGGTAGGTGTCAACTGACCACCTGTGAACGAAACCAATTGGTCAAAGAGTTATTCAGTATGAAGTCCGTGCAAGCTTGTCAGTTATAAAGTGGGGAAGCAATGGAACAAAGAAAGTCTGGCACTAAAGTTTTGGTTTACTTTAGAGATTATTTCCTACAACGGATGCCCTTGCTGTCATTTGCGGCAAGACTTCTTTCACAAAGGGCTCCCGCCTTCAGTAGGAATGTGAATTTTAGAATACAAAATATTCTATGAGATTCTGAAGTTTCATTTATTTATTTAGCATTAGTAATCGAGAATAAATACGAAAACCATCTTGTATTAACCCTTAACTGCGGAGGTGCGGTCTACGAGACCGCATTTTATTTACACTCAAACTAAATTTTCTAATTAATTTATTAGCATGAAAAACTACTAATATATTTTGTAGATATTTTTCTTGATATATAGATATGTTTTGGAAATTTTTCAAAATATATTATCATTGAAAAAAGTAAATGCGTTGGAACATATATTTTCTTCTCAAATTACATGTTACAATAAATAATATTCTTGAAAAAACATATTAGTTTTTACTTTTGAAATGATATTTATTTTTACAGTATATGAAGGTATATAAGAAACAATATAATGTAAAATTCAACAATTATAAGAAGAAAAAAAAATTGACAATAGGTAAAATTGGCCCTTTTTTTATCGGCTTGTGTGACTTTCATAGCACGGTTTTCTTGGGCATTTTAAACATACAAGTTAAGAACTAGTATAAAATCCAACCTATAAATTCTGTATATATATATATATATATATATATATATATATATATATATATATATATATATATATATATATATATATATATATATATATATATATATATATATATATATATATATATATATATATATATATATATATATATCTTGGTATATTAAAATATTTTATCGATTTTTCAACATACATAATCATTAGAAATATTAATTATGTTTGAACATACATATCAGAATCAGTTGAATGCGAACTTTCATCGAAAAAACTCTTCTGTGCTATTATCCTCATCACTAAAATCATTTACTGCTTCATTTAAAAGTATCATGAGCACTGCTTCATAATAGGATCAGTAAATTGGATGATATTTCGGGGCCCGAGTTTTAGCGCGATCTGCTAAGCCTTGTTTATTATTGGGACACTAATAGGGAGATGCGGTCTTAGAGACCGCGCTCGAAGAAATAACTAAATTATTTTAAAAAGCATTCGCTGAAATCGGTTGAAAAAGTGCACGTGCATTGAAGGTCACAAAATAGGAAGCTACAGGATCAATCCATTCAATTGAACTAGAAATAGAATAGGGGCGACCGAAAATCCATCGCTAGCGGTCTCACAGACCACACGTCCCCAGTTAAGGGTTAAATACGTTTTATTATTATGGTAAAATGCAAAAATTTAAAAATTATCCAGCCTAATAATGAGCATATTAAATGAACTCTACTTTTTGGATAAATTCCTAATGGTAAAAGAATTCATTTTTCAGCAATTACATTAAGAAAATCTATCTTTTTCTTATAAAATTTCACTAAACATCTATCAAAGCTATTTCTTTTACATTGACTCGAACAGCTATGAAGACCATGGCTTCCAAAAATGAGCGATCTAGAAGAATTAGGATATAGAAAGCTTTAACGAGATTTCTTTTGTTCAGGCATCTTGATTTTGAAACGGAAACGGTGTTTTGCAAAACTGATAAGAATTCCCAAATGAACGTACAAAAGTAGCGGAAGTGCCCCCCCCCCTAAAACTTTCTCACACATTCTCAGATAAAGGTGCTATTCCAGTGAACGATTTACATACTACTGGCTTTCAATAGTTACAAAATATTAACTTTTGATATGAATTTACCATTTCTTTACTGAATCTATCGTGCCATCCTTGGCGAGTTATTTGGCGATTAATACCCGGCATGCGGCTAATGGTACCGAAAAATCGAATTTGTGTTTTAGACCCATTTTTCCCAACCGAATGAAATAAAAATTTGACACAAAACCTCACTTATAGTCGCAAAATCACGTACTGAACTTGATATTTTAAAGTCATTGCGATTTTGAGTTAGCCATCGCGTTTATATGTTTTTAAAAGTACAGACCGTCAGGCTTATACTTGGATTTTGTTCAAAATTTGATCGGTGTCTAGACTGTAAATGTTAATTCTGTATATCGAATTTTATCTAAGTTCTTCGTTTTATAGTTATTGTTTTAAATTATATTCGATTAGACGGACTTCCTCTGAGCGTATTTCGCTAAAAAATTTTATAGAAATCTACAAATTTGGTGTACACCAAATTTCATCCGTCTAGCTCAATGTATTTTGGAGTTATCTTTGTCACAGATAAACAGATTAATAATTTCAATTTTTTTTTTTTTTTTTTTTTTTTACGAACTCAAAGATCCATATTTTAATGGATTCGTCAAAATCCCGAGATCGAATTCTTTGACGATTACTATACTTTCTCTATACTAAGTATACTCTGCCTTATCGAATTACTAACATTATGTGTGTGGCGGGCATTTTATTAGAAAGTATGCGGGGAAGATTTGGGGTGACAACTTCCACTTGCTACACATTTCTACTATTAATTTGACACAATTTATAATTTAATCCTGTTCACTATATTCAACGTAATGGCTCTTGAGCAAGAGTATTCTAAAACATCAACCAACCAATTTAAAATGAGCTAATAATGTGCATTTTAATTGGAATTAAATTAAATTCATGCTAAACCGAAAACTAAATATTCTTAATTAAGTCTCACATTTAAAGAAAATTATTCTGCCAAGCTCTTTTTTCAAAAATTAAATATACGGGCCTAAGCTATTAGCTGTAAAACTTTCAGTACATTTTCATTTTGTTTATGAATCAAAAGTGAATTCATACAGTAATGGATATTTATTATCTGTCATTTTTTTCTTTCTTATTTTTTCAATTTATTTTTAATGGGATAGCAGATGGTTCTTTGACGGTAGAACATTTAAATGAATTTAATAATTAAATTAAGATTCGGTGGCATTGTGAAATTGATACAATTAACTTCTTGGGTGAACCAGTTGTAATTTCTGTTGTTGTTGTTTATAATGGCACTTGCCATGCACAAGCTCGCTGACGAAGGCAGCGATTTTAAGCCAAGGGAGCGTCTCTTGTTTTTAGTAGCGCCAACTTAGGGTCAAGAGTACGTCTTAGCTACTCACACATCTCATTCGCTTGCACAACCCCTTTTTACAGGGGGGCACATTCACACGCCTCACAGATAGAACAACCATGCCCGTACCGGGACTCGAACCCAGGACGACCAGAACGCGCTAGCCCTATGCCAGGATGCCGGCGTTATTATCGGTATATATATATATATATATATATATATATATATATATATATATATATATATATATATATATATATATATATATATATATATATATATATATATATATATATATATATATATATATATATATATATATATATATATGTAGAGGTATGTTAACTCTGGCTCGAAAAACATGCCTCTACTAATCGGATTATATATCAAATTAAATATCTCTCACGGGCCCTAGGGGAAAGCCCGGTTGAGATTAATGCGTAGAGATGGCTCATATTAAGAGAATCACACACTAATTAAACATAAATAAATTTAATGAACTGGACGAACGGCTGGGCCGCTTTACATCGAGGGACGCTAGTACAGTACCGAACACAGTTCTTAGAGCGGGAATCAGATAGCTTCTTATTGGCTGTTGAGAGACGACGCGAGCGCCGTTAGGATGACACTCCGTACCGCGAACGCCGCTGGGATGACGCTCCGTACCGCTAACGCCGCCAGGGGGACGCTCCGTACCGCTAACGCCGCTAGAGGGACGCTCCGTACACTACATATATATATATATATATATATATATATATATATATATATATATATATATATATATATAATGTACATTATATTTTATATATACAGTAGACTCCCGATTATCCGCGCCTGCCACACAGTTTTTTTTTTTTTTTTTTTTGACTGATTTCTTCAAAAAGGTGCAGTTTTACAGTTATGCTTTTGTAATTACATAATACATTACAGTATTAAAACAGTACATATGTATTAATTTTTCTGAGTATCCTTGACGCATCTCGTAAGTACAAAGCACTTTTCTGTTTTCACTAAGAAAATGCATTTTAGGTTAGTTTTGAGTGATATACTAAAATATGAAGCGTTAGTTAAACATTTCCTGTTGTTTATTCTACGTTTTATTGTACATAAAACGATTTTTCTAAGGGAATGACTGTTTTTCTTTTGCTATACCCGTTTTTTGCTTTTTTCGGATTATCCGCGGCGGCCGCGGCACCCAATCCGCGGATAATCGGGAGTGTACTGTACTATATTTTAATATTTATTATTATTAAAGCCTATTTTATGAACTTTTTATTTTTTTTATAATGAATCACCCGTATTAATCCGGAAAATATATAAATCCGGTATATTTTATATAATTAATAATTTTGTTTACTAAATCAGAGTCAACAATGGTAATGTTAAAATTATGCTTATTATAAATTTTGGATTATTTTTAATTTAATACTGAAATGAACATTTAACTGGAATAAGATTTGACAAGAACATTTCAGAAGCATTGTTACAAAAAATATTCCAGAAATCGGATATTTTCTTTCATTGAATGAAATCTATGAAAATGATTCCCCACACAATACCACAATCATTGAAAACATTAAAGAAATAATTAGTATAAGATATTGAGTAAAACCCTTACTTTTTATGCTTAATGATTTCGAAATTTATTAAAAATTACATTTTTTAAAAATTAAAAAAATATTACTTTGAAATTAAATAAAGATAACCAAATTAGAATGGTGCATTAAAAAAAAAAAGTAAGAATTCGCCATTGAGCTTTAGTATCGGAAGATATTTCGAATTCTTATATAATTTATACTTTTTATTTCTGTTTTGGATTTCAACGAGCTACTGATGCTGATAAATGCTGAGAAATTGTTTGGTTAGTTATTCGTTGACGAAAAATATGTAATAAATAAATTATATATATATCGAATAAATCTTATCTTTTTAGTTATTAAAAAATTCTCAATCTGAACCAGTTTAGAACTGAATGCCTGGCAAATTAATTCGTTTTCAAAAGTAGCTCTACCGCTTTTTGTGAAAGACGGCGAAAAAACCCGTCATCGATTTTACCTCAGTTCTCAAGAAATAGAGTCATTGCGAAATTCTAAGAAATAAATTCAATCCTATCTCAAGAAGAAGTAAAGATATCCGATCAACAGATCATTAGTCTATCTCTTTCTTCATTCATCTAGCGATTTTTTTTTTTATTGCTGACGATTTCTACCGTTCTCTTTTTTATTGTTAGTGCAATTTATTCCGGTTCTTCTGATTCAGTTTAGCGTAAAGAATTTTTAAGCAACCCATTAGCTTTTCCAAAACACTGATCAATTTCTTACTAACTAATGAGTAGTTTAAGAGAACAAAAATATGCTCTAATGAACTTATTTAAATCCAATGACATGGTGAGTTTTTTCACTTACACATTAATTCTTAAGCGTAGAAAATCTAACTTTATTCAATATTAGCCGCCTTTGGCGACCAGCCGGTTTGCCATTATTAATGCACCTAAAATGTTCAATTAATATTTTATGTAACCTCTACTCCTAATAGGTTTTTCTGCAAAATGTTTTTAAACTTCAAATTTTGATAGTCATATAATTAACTTATACCATTATGCAGGGCCGGCCATCTGGGAAGTGCGGCGGATGCAATGCACCGCGATTGAGGGGGGGGGGGCTAACACGTTGAAGAATTAAAATACTATTCCGAATAATAATAGTGATATGGAAAGAAGACAGGAAGAAATTTAACTGGAGCAATCGACGGGTTTGGAAATATATTAAGTTTATAGATATATTAAATTCTGGTGCAAGTGTGCAACATATTATAAACACAAACCCTAACCTAAATTTTTCTAATAAGCTAAATGAATCCCTTTTCTTATTCTACTGTCAAGCCTAAAAATATTTTAACATAATATGACTAGAAAAAAAATGGCCCTTTAAAGGGTTAAATAAATTTACGGCCATTTATCTCATCTTCTGGATTAGATTGCATATAGTATTTTGTTCATTCATCCATAAAATGCTTAATATTGTTAGATTTAATCATGTCCACGCCAAGGAAATATCCCTCTGGGTGTCAAAAAAAAAAAAAAAGAAAATTAACTGAAAAGAAAAAGAAAAAAAAGTTGAATTATAAAAAGTCATGAGTATATCTGTTTTCTTGTCTGCGAAGTAATTCTGACGATGGAATTGTTTCGACATCAAAAGCTTCAATTCAAGCACTAACTGGAGAAGAAAATTCCGCACAAACTGTACAATCTTGCAATGAAAACGTAGAAACACGCTTAAATGCATTTGCTGTACTAAGCATCGAAAAAAAAAAATAGCAATTTTTTTTTTAAATTTTTCTGAATTCATTAATAGCCAAAACAAAATCACTTAATAAATAAACACTCAATAGTATTATTTATTCTGTTTGTAATTTTTTGAATTTTATAAAAAATTTAGGTCCCCAAATGCTTCTTTGCACTCAGGCACTTGTTCGGCTTTGAAGTTTTATATGCATTACAGAATAATTTTCATAAATTATAATATCTCAAAGAATTATTCAACAAACATTTCACGGATTAATCGCAAAATTCAGTTTTTAGTTTTATTTTCAAAAGGATTTAAATGATGTCAATGATAATATTTTGTTCTTTTGGTCTATAGATATACTTTATGAAATGAAAATTTTAGATAGTCCTTTGGTCCTAAGGGATCATATTCTACAAAATATTCTTGATACTTCAACTTTTTCATCATCTTAGGCCAATAAGTCTTGAGAAACCCTGAACGCTGATTGTGGCATGATCTTTGAGACGGTCGATGAATGGGTCTAAAATCGTCCGTTTTTATTAAGTAGTGATTTTCAAATTTTCATAAATCAATTAGCTTTAATGACTGATTAAGTTGATTGAAGTGAAATTCCTTTTAAAAATATTAGCGTATCAAGAATATTTTGTTAAATATGATTCACAGAGCAAAGGATCCAGGTAAAAGCTAAACATTCGTAATTTATTTTAGAACTAAACATTCGTAATTCGTAAATTATTATTGATCTAAGTGACATAAAACATAACTATTTACTTCATTTAGTCCATTTTAACACATGTATTTCTATTATTAAAGTTTACAAATTAGCCGTTGAATCCTGAATTGAAAGGTTATATATTAAAACATGTTTACCTTAAATAAAGCGGATTTATTGAATTAATAATGTATATACTATAAAAGATAAAAAAACAATAATTTTGTCTTACATTTATTTTTTAGAAAATATTATGTTTCTTATTTAATTCATTTCATACAGGCTAAAAATCAAACTTTTCGAGGTTTGCAGTAATATTTAACATTTTTTTAATTTAAACTTTTGTGAATGCAATAGCCACTCATTGATAAAAACAAAATTTTTTTTATCTTGAACGTGTTAAAAAAAAAGGAACCTAATTTATAGGTTAAAATAGTGGTTTATTAATAAAATAGTTTTTTTAGCTTTAACTTGATGTAAAAATTGTTTTTGTGCGATAATATTTTCGGAAGTTATCGCGAAAAAACGCAGAAATTTCGTTTCATTTTTGATTAAAATACTAATTAAAAATTCTAAAAACGCTCGGAAGTGCCCACTTTCGACCTCTAAGGTGTACATGTGTCAAATTTGGTAGCTGTAGGTCGAACGGTCTGGCCTGTAGAGCGCCAACACACACATGCACACACACACACACACACACACACAAACACACACACACACAAACACACACACACACACACACACACAATGAGCTTTATTATAAGTATAGATTACTCTCATGATTCGTTCATATTATGATTTTGTTATTAATAGTACATTAAAAAAACATTTGTAAACCTTCACGACTCCATTGTCAATATCAGAAACTTTGCGTAGGAAACTTGATTAATAATTTAATTCAATAATATTTTTGGAATTATAATTAAACAATCTGGAATTGTTAATTAACTAATTCGGTATTATTAATTAATTATTATTTGGAATTATTATGAAATTATCATTTTGGAATTATTATTAAATTATTATTAAATTAATTTCGAATTATTAATTTATTTCGAATTTTTAAAATTTGTATTTTCAAATTATTATTAAAATAATTTGGAATTATTTATTAACTAGGAATTATTATTAAATTCTTAGTTTGGAATTATTATTAAACTAATTCAGAATTATTATTTTGGAATTTTAGATAATTTTATTTGAATAATAATTTTGAAATTATGAAAATTCCAAGATAATATTGAGATGTTTAAATACAAGAAGAAAGAAAAAAAAAATCTGAAATTAGTAATTCCAAATTATTATTAAATTAATTTGGAATTATTTATTAACTAGGAATTATTATTAAATTCTTAGTTTGGAATTATTATTAAACTAATTCAGAATTATTATTTTGGAATTTTAGATAATTTTATTTGAATAATAATTTTGAAATTCTGAAAATTCCAAGATAATATTGAGATGTTTAAATACAAGAAGAAAGAATAAAAAAAAAAAAAAAAAAAAAAAAAAAAAAAAAAAATCTGTTTTAATTTTTAAGAATCTGGGGAATGAGAATTTGAAAATTAACACATACTTTTATCTTCCATTACTCTCAGTTTCATGATTATGACATTGACACGCAGGGACACTTGCCCCACCCTAATCATGACACTGTCAAACAGACAGTGAAGAAATAATACGTTTACTCTGTTGTAATTTTTCAAAATCCAAAATAGGGCAAGATGCATTCTACAGGAACCTTGCAAAAGCATATTAGGAATCTTAGCTTTATTTGTAAAAACGCAATGAATTAGAAAAATTTAAAAAAAAAAAGCAATAGATATATGAATAAAAATGCAACAAAATAAATGAAAAAAAAATATATGATCTAACTTTCTCTAAGTTCGGAAGGAAAAATCAAGCAAGGATGTTTTTGCAAACAATCTTATAAAAAGACTTCGAGCGAAATGTAGCATGTCATTACATCCACTCGGTTCCACTTAGTGGGCAAAATATTTGACCTTGAACTTGACTTTGCATTTATCGTTTAGAAGCAAAGAGAAAGAGGGGAGGTGGTAGAAGAAGGGAGGGGTGGAAGGCGTCCTCTTTGTACCACTTTTTCCCCCCAACTGCTCCAATGCTCCAGTGACTAAAATCAACAACGTTCCACGTGAGCTAATTTCAACCAGATTAGAAAATGCAAAAGAAACTGTCTTTTATGCATCTGGAACAAAGGAGGCTTATCAGAATAGTCATTACCTGCTCTTTAAAATAGACTCGCAATTGGATGAGTCAACGGATTCGGTCGCCTCCATAGAGGGGGATTCTAAACAAAATAATGGAAAGACGCGGTACAAAAATATATAAATAAATAAAATAATGAATCGGAAGAAATAAACTGATGATCCAATTTTCTTAGACAATGAAGCATTTTTAAAATTGCTCGTATGAGTGGTTTTCAAATGATTTAAGATATAAAAAAAAATTTTGCAATTGGTTCACTTTTGCCTAATATTGATACCCAAAGGAGAATTTAACAGGAAATAAAAGCTTAAAAACAATTTTCAGGGGGAAAAACAAGTCGTAAACGAAATCCAAAAAAATCCTATTTCATTGACATCTCTTAATATCCTAGTCGTATCGTTGGAAGAAGGCAGTCTTGAACAAGCGATCTTATTCTGGAAGCCGAAACTTTGTAACCGAATCGCAGCGAGACCGGAAAAAAAAAATGACCCAAAATTAATTTCAATAGTGAAGAAAAATATTTATTTATTTATTATTCTGAATTCAGCGAATTACAGAACAATCCATTTACAATATGGCAGTATAAAAATAAAGAACAATAAATCACAAAATAAAGGTGTACACAAAAATTTACACATTAAAAAATAATCAATAAGTAAAAGAAAATGCATTTACGTTAGTTCAAAAGTTGGAGACATTTATTTTTAAAAGTATTAAAACATCTTTACATCATTGAAAGCATAAAGATGTTTAGAATATTTATTAAAAGTTTTTATAAAATTTCTATAAACAAAAAATGTCATTGTAAATGAATTGAATAAATACATTCTGTAATAATTTTCTGTATCTCAAAGTTCTGATCCACATAGCAAAAAGAATAAAGAACTATAAATCACAATATAAACACATTCACAAAAAATTCACACATTAGAAAATAATCAATAAGTAAAAGGAAATGCTAAACGTTTACGAGTTTAAAAGTAGAAGACGTTTATTTTTAAAAATATTAAAACATTATATAATTAACGTTATATAATTGAAAATATATTAAACGTTATATAATTGAAAATATCAAGATCTTTAGAATATTTATTAAAAGTTTTTATAAAATTTCTATAAAGAAAAATTGTCATTGTAAATGAATTGAATAAAGACATTCTGTAATAATTTTCTGCATCTCAAAGTTCTGATCCACATAGCAAAAATAATAAAGAACAATAAATCACAAAATAAACGCGTTCACAAAAATTCACACATTAGAAAATAATCAATAAGTAAAAGGAAATGCTAAACGTTTACGAGTTTAAAAGTAGAAGACGTTTATTTTTAAAAATATTAAAACATCGTTATATAATTGAAAATATCAAGATGTTTAGAATGCTTATTAAAAGCTTTATAAAATTTCTATTAAAAAATTGTCGTTGTAAATGAATAGAATAAAAACATTGTGTAATAATTTTCTATCTCTGAATGTTCTGACCGATATAGCAAAGTGAATATATTTCAGGACAAAATTGTGCAGTATCAAAAACTATATAATCATTTATTAATAATTTCATATAATAAATATCTTAACGAATTTTAAGCTGTGGATAGATAATTTGAACGTAAATAAGTAGATGACAATATATATCCAATAATATACAAATATTATCTGCCCTTTTAAATGACAACGCATTTGGAACATGATTTTGACACTCATTTAAGCATGAATTTATTCTGCAGTTAGTTATCTATAGATATCAATATATATATATATTGCACGGATTCTAAAAGGAATGTTTTTATTCCGGATCACAAAATACAAAATATTTAATGCTTGCTTCTAAAAAAAAATAGTTTGACGCTTAAGAAATCCAAGATTTCAATAGGATTTTAAAATTATATTTTATATGATTATAAATTATATTGTTATGAGAAATTAAATTTATAATTAGAAATAAAATCTAGATTAGAAACCACAAGGTAAAAAAATTGTCTCTAGTTTATCAGTTTCTGATCAATTTTTGGTAAAATTGTCTCAAGTTTAACTTCTATTTTATTAGTATAGAATGCAATAAAGCTTTTGCTTACAACATTAAAAAAGCGCTAAAAAATATTACAGATTAAATAATGAAGGTCAAATAAAAGAAATATCAAAGATTTTAGATTGGTATTCTATTTTGCAGGACAGAGATGAAATGCCACGAAATTTTTAAAAATAAATCAACAATTTTAGGTGTAATTATTCTCTTTCTCTTTCTTATTTTCTTCAATGTGAAATAAGAAAACAAATTGCAAATCTACCCAGAAATTCAAGCTTTATATTTTAATCAATTTCTCTATTTTAAACCTCCATATAAAAATTCTTTGGCGTTTATGTCTGAAGGCCGATCTGTCTGCCTTCATTCATGTGAATATGTTAACTCAAAATTACAATAAGCCAGGTGGATAAAATTTTACATATGTACTTCTATTTAAATTTTTCAAATTTTACTTCTATTTAAAATTTCAAACCTAAAGAGAAAAAGTATTTTCAAAGGCAAAATGGATATCTTTTCTCGGACCTGAGTTTCGAAGCTGGAGAGCTTCAATTTAAACATCTGATTTCTCCAAAATATCTATAGTGTACATGGATTTAAAAAAATATATATATTAAACCACAATATTATTGAATAACCGTAAGAGAACGTAGCGCTTAGAGAGAATTCGTAAGAGAGAATATTTTAAAGAAAGATTTCGATCAACTACTCGCTTGAGCTGATTTCAGAACTGTGTCTCGACTTTTTCTAGTTTCTACTGACAGGACAAAGGAGCTTCTAGAAGGATAACGTATCTTCGTTCCTGATCGAAATATCATTAATATTCCAGTAGTTTCTGAATCTCCAGTCTTTGTCGAAAAAACACCAAATTCGTCCCTGAATCACAAATAAAACGAGAAAAAGTATTTTAAAAAAATGCAAAGTTGATGTCTTTATTAGGATCTGACTTTTGAAGCTGGAGAGCTTCAGTATGTAAAGCTCGTTCTGCCAAAATCTATAATGTACATGAATTCAAAATAAAATAAATAAATAAATGGAAAAATAAGCCACTATACTGTTAACTAACCCTAATAGCACAAAGCACTCTGAGAGAATTTACAAGAGATCAATATTCTAAAGAAAGATTTCAATCAACTACTCATTTGAGCTGACTTCAGCTATTGTCTCGGCTTTTTATAATTATATTGATAAAGCAAAGAAGCTTCTAGAAGGATATCGTATCTTCATTCCTGATCGAAATATCATCCATATTTCAACAATTTCTGGATCGTCATTTTTTGTCGAATAGTCACCAAATTCGTCTCCGAGTCCCAAACCTAATGATAAAAAAGTATTTTTTAAATACAAAGTTGATATCTTTTCCAAAATCTGAGTTCCGAAGCTAGAGAGCTTCAGTATGAAAATCTGGCCCCTCCAAAAGATCTATAGTGTATACATGGATTAAAATAAATAAATAAATAAATAAGCTACAATACTCTTAACTAACCATAACAGCCTAAAAAGAGAGCTAAAAAGATATTAATATTCTAAAGAAAGACTTCGCTCAACTTCTCGCCTGAGCTGACTTCAGCTCTGTGTCTCGGTTTTAATAGTTTTTATTGACAGGGCAAAGAAGTTTCTAGTAGGATATCGTATCTTTGTTCCTAAGGGAAATATCATCAATATTCCAATCGTTTCTGGATCTCCAGTTTTTGTCGAGGAGTCAAAAATTCGTCCATGAGTCACAAAGGTTGTCATCAAGGCTGGTGAGCATTAACCCAGCATCCATTGAGAAACCTCTAATTCCTAATAATAGAAATTTGCACAAAAATAGGTTTTTCTCCCTATCGATCTATTGCACAGAATTGGTTGAAACATAAAAAAATCATTTAACAAATCAAATTTTTATGTATTCCTTAAATTTCATTCAATTTTTTGAATTGACTAATTTTAATGGCAATAGGATAAGATATGTGTATAATCCATTTTGCTTCCAATAGATCAATCAGACTTACTTGATTGAGACTTATTTAAAATATAGAAACGTTTCTTAATTTAACAAATGGAGTTATTATGATTTTGCCTTTAAATTTCAATTCAATTTGTGAAATGAATTTTTGTAGAGGCAACATATTAGTCTTAAAATCATTTTTATTCCCAATCAGTTACGCAGAGTTAACTGTAACTTCTTTGATAGACACAAATTCTTCTTACATCAAATTTTTTCATGTATCTCATATTCTTTAAATTTGAATGAAATATATATATATATATATATATATATATATATATATATATATATATATTGCAGTTTTTATAAAATATTTCAAAAAAAAAAGCAGTTTCATCTCACTGTTTAATTCCAGTACAAAATTAACCATTAAAATCAGTTGGAACATTTACATATTTTTTATTACTTTTATGTAGTGGATCAGCTTCCAGATATTATTATTTACTGGCTGCCTTTGATGGCCATTTTGTTCGGTGGGATTAATAGTTATTAAAATTTTCAATTAAATATTTTATGTAATTTGGTCATGGCTTCTTCAGCAAAATATTTTTAAGTTTTAAATTTTTATAGATATAGAGCTGAATCTATTTCAATAGAAACTTTATGCAGTTCTATTCATTTTGCTAGTCATTTCTTATATTTTCTATCATTTCACCTTAACATTTGAAGTTTAATTTGAAGAAAAAGAGATTAAACTTCATTTTTTTTTTTTGCTAAAATCAAGCATTTTTTTTTTTTAAATTGCGAGTATATAAAATACAGTCGTTCAGCATTCAAGTCTTATATACACCACGAAATATTTTTAATAATTTATGCAATATTTCAATAGAATATTCATTCAATAAAAATATCTTCTATTCCACATAAAATCTAATTTACTTCATTAAGAAAGAAATTATTAAGTATAGTTAATAGTGCCGATTGTTCGTATAAAAATTCGTATTTCGTTAGAAAATTTATTGACTCAAACAATATAAGTTGTAATTCTTTTTTTTTTTTCATTTAGGCCATCTTTTCTTGTCCTAACTGTTAAGAAATTAGGTGCTGGCACCTGATTAGAGTGGATGTTCTGTATATTCATATACCATGTTTTCCTTAAATGCTATATGATTATTGAACTAATGATAAGATATTTCAAAATTTCGTAATAACCCTTTTCCTTAAACTTTTTTTAAAGAAATATCGCGTCTTATATTTATTTTATTTCGTACAGACACGTGCTGAAATTTACACTTTTCTAAGTCTAATTTGCATTATGAGCTAACTTAATCTTTATTTGTGCTTTTGTCAACATGATGACAAAAACGTTACGGCTGATAAAAGATAATTTTTCCAATGCACGCATAACGTATTCATTAATTTTTTTATATGAAATACATTGTTAGAAAATATGCTACAAATTTTTTAAAATTAAAACCAAAATTATACGTTAAAAATAGCTGGCCTCATTAAAAATACCTTTGAATTTTAAGATAGTGTAAACTCATTTTTGTGCTATAATTTTCTCAAAGTTACTGTCGAAAAACCTCAAAATGTCGTTTAGTTTTTAAATAATAAAAATTCTAATTAAAATGCCAACAAAAAATAGCTCTGAAGTGCACATACTCCCCCTCCAAAAGTATATATGCACTCAATTTGGTATCTGTTGGTCAAACGGTAGGTCAAACACACACACACACACACACACACACACACACACACACACACACACAAAAAAAAAAAACAAGATTATAGGCATGATACCACATAAAAAAAGTATATGCTGTATGTATAGTAATAGAGTCAATTCATGGTCATGTATTTAATATCAGATGAATGAAGTCAATTTTATTTTGGGATCCACTGAAAATTACATTGGAGGGGGAGATAACATGATGTGAGCGAAAAGTGTAATCAGACGGTGAATTATGTTTGTTTTATAATGGTTCATGGGATTTTTCATGCAAATAAAAATTAAAATAAAATAATGCTAAAAGGTATAGAAAATTCTTGATATTGTAACCAATAAAACTACCAATATAAATGATGAAGAAAATAAAAAAATCTACACAACTAGCTTTTAGTTTTTGTAGGATTCATTTATAATGAATAATGGCTGGTCGGAAATCAAACGTGTTATGTACTTTTTTTCTGTTTATATTCTCTGATCAAAACACGTAAGTACATGATAAATAATAGCATTTTCTTTCTTGATAGATTAGAATTTCTGAAATTTCCCATAATTTTATTATTTGTACAAAATATTTATTTATTTAACCTTGAGATAGACAATTGTTGTGGGGAAAATAAGCTTAATATTTTGTATTTGATTCTTAAAATATTATGACATTTGTCCTGAAAAAAAACAACATTAAGTTTTACCCTCCCTACAAAATCTGATTTCAGAGAATCAGCCACTTACGAATAGTGGCAAATTAAGATTCTAAAATATCATCCTGCATCCTTAGTTTAATTTTAATTTTTTTTTTTTTTTTTGTTATTGGCATCAGTTGAACGTCTGGTACATCAATTATTATGAGGTATACTGGGAAGTAACTGATAATTCCAAACTTAAAATTTCGATTAAAATTGATTAATTAAACGAACTGTAAATCTTTGATTAAAATTCATGATCAATTATAAAAATTTTCATAGCTGAACTCAAAAATAACAAATAAATTATTTTATTTGTCAACTAATTGCAAAATTATTGAACATATTTAAAAATGCGAAAATGTGATTGATACAAATATATATAGCTAATCACAGTATGATAAATCACGAGCAATATTTGAAATAACCTGTAAACTTAAACAAAACAAAAAAAGAAAAAATCAATATAAAACTTTTCTTAATTTAATTCAAACAATTTTTGTAGATTTAAACTGTCTAAATATATATCACATAGAAGTATTTCGTTAGTAGAAAACAATACTTTAAATAACTTTAATTCCAAATAAACAAAAGTAATAAAATAATCAAATTCCCAAAATCTGAGCCCTAAGAAAAAAAATAAAAAAAATAGAAATAAAGAAATTCTAAAAAACACAAGAGAAAGTATTTCTGTGATCATTAAAGCCCGAACGTAAACAAGAAAACTTAAAGTATTAAAATGATCTAAATAAAGTATGGACATTTTTTCCAGTTTATCTGAAGAAACATCGATTCTCTAAGTGCCAATATTTCTCTGTTCAGTCGTTGCTATGGCAACCAATGCGGTATGACGGTATTTGAATTTAATCTATATCTCTTTCGATGCCCGGCTATTTTAAGGTGATGGGATCAAGAGATTAGATTATGCTTCACCGATTTTTCTTTTTGATGACCTTCGGTTCTATTAAAAAACCTTATTTCGTGTCTAAGGCGCAACAGTGATAAATTTACAGATATGCAAAATGTAACATGGAGAAACGATTTATTTTTTAAAGAATTTTGACTCTCGCCTAAAAAAAAACTATGTATGCAAGCAAAACTGTAATTATTAAAAAAAAACCAACCTCGGGATTTTGATAAATTTTTACAAAAATGTCAAGTATTCGAAAATAACTATTTTTACTTTCTCGTTCATTAAGAAAAAAAATCTACTGGAAGCATTTAAAAATTCGATTCGTAAATTTCCATATATACCTATTTGTCAGAAAAAAATAATTTGAATAATGTCTATCTGTTTATTCCTAAGTGCAACGATCTAGAGGAATGAAATTTGACTTGCTGTCATAACACTAAAATTAGAAATTTACATTTATTTTTGGACGGAATTTTCTTTTATCTGTTTATATACCCTTCCATTTTCGTGTGAACATGATAGCTTACAAATATAATCAAGTTGATAAAACAAATTTGGTGTATAATTTTAGTATTAAATTGCCTATATGTATCAAATTTTAGACTAACTCCACTACAGGTGAGTGTCTCTTCTCTTGTTTATGCAAACGCGATAGTTTAAATACTCAAAAAATCGGGATTCCTGAATTTTTAAACCAAATTTAAATAATAAATTAAAAGAACGAAATTAAATAAATTTCTTTAAGCTAAAATCATAGTATGTATCTGATTTTGAATGACGAAATCCACTAAAAGAAAACATGTCTTTCCGTCCAAATATATATGAACATAACAACTTAAAAATAAAAAAAAATCGCATTGGGTGAAGTGCAATCTATGACTTCATCGTCAAGATCATAAATAAGCCTATATCAAATGTTAGAAGGAATCTATCTATGGGTGACCGTAGCTTCGACAGTGTATGTGGGAACTAAGTTAAACCATCACCAGTCACGGTACAACTCCTTACGTAGGAAGCACATCTCGATGGAATCATCGATAACGGGTAACTGACCCCACACCATTCCTTTACTCGAGGGGAGCGAGAACCAACCACCATATCGGAAGCTTCTCATCCTCATGATGATATTCTATGGGTAAACATTTTGTTTGACCGTTTTTACGGGCTCAAAAATATGTTAAGCGTGACAATATATGGAAATGTTAGAAGGAGATTTGTTAACAACTCTTGCCCATGAATATGAGAAAATCCTTTTAATTTTAAATTTACAGTGTTATTATTTTAATTAAAATAAAAATTATGATTTAATTTTAAATATTCTGGACTAAATAGACAAAAAAATAATAGACAGCATTTAAAATGATTAAATTTTTAAAGTGAAATTTTATGGTATATTTGTTATCGTTGCAAATATTGTACTGTTACTTCATTAGAGTTAATCACATATTATACATTTTTTAATTATAATATTTATATTGTTTATTCAAACTGGTTATGGGCCAACTTATTTAGCGATTAAACTTATTTACTGCTTCAGATGTCAGAAAGCGAAGTTGGCGCTGACAATGGGCAATTAGACGTTAGATGGCGCAGAAACTTATGCTTCATTAAAGACTTTCAAGTACACAATAAAAAACAATAACAACAAAATCAAGACTACCTTGATAACCCGTCTTAAATATCTATCATTGTTTTCCTTTAAAAAAAATTAGAATCTGCATTTAGCAAACATCTGTTTAAAGAAATTTTCTTTTTAACGAAATTTAATACCGAATCCTGTTTCTGAACTGCATTTGTATGTTATTTACTCTCCATATAATGAAAGATAATTTAAATATAACGATTTTTTTTTCTTTTTGTAATGCTATGAATGTCGAAAATTTGCAATGCTAAAAAAAAAAAAAACTATTACATGATTGCATTTTTAAAACAGCGAACGCGATATTTCCAAAACTTTTTCGCAAACTCTCGAATAAACTTGTGATAACAGAGAATACCTTACACGGCATTGGCATACAATAGTTCTAAAAATAATAATTTTTGGCATGAATTTAGAACTTTTACTGGATCTAGCGTGTTATCCTTGGCGAGTTATTTGCCGATAAGTTTCCGGCATGCGTTTATAGTTTCCAAAAATAGAATTTATGTTTTAGACATGTTTTTCTCAACCGATTGAATCAAAATTCTGGTACAAAACTGCGCTTGTAGTCACAAAATTGCGTACCAAATTTGATCTATTTAAGTCATTACGTTTTTGAATTATCACTTTTACATGTTTCCCAAAATACAGGCCGATAGACTATTACTCCCTTGTTGGAATTTAGCTCAAAATTTGCCATATATATATACTATAAATGAGCCGTGTATTTTGAAAATGGGACAAGTCCATTTTTGAAAAAAAAATTGGGATAATGTTAATTATCGATAAAGCTTGTTATGATCTTTTTATGATAAACAGTTTATAGTAAGAAAAAAAAAATTCAGATTCTAGTATTTGGGAGATGGAAGTTTTAGCTCTTAACAGTATTAAAATATGTTTATTTTGAAAGTGGTGCAAGTCCATCTTAGATTGAAATTATTTTTCATCGAATATATTAAGGCAAAATTTAGCTCCGGTTGCTCTATGGCGAAGCAAATATGGCAGTTTGACTTCATGTCTGACATCTAGGGTGTTTCTATTTATCTACTATTGATTTGATTTTATCGGTGGTTGTACAGTATTTCATATATAATAAAAATCATACCTTAATTTTTTATTTCGATAATAATATGTTTACTTCTAACACCGATTTTTCAGTCCAGTGACAATGAAGTAGATATCATTGATCACAAATTTTTATTGTCAGGACATTCATTTTTACTGAACGATCGTGATTTTCGAGCGGTAGAAATGGCAATCCGGAAAACCAGTTTCTTGTATATTCCCCAGGATTACTATAAAGTAATACGAAATTGCCGAAAAATTAATAAATTTTTAGTACATGAAATAAATTGCGAATTTTTTTTCCCTCTAAACCTCTGGAGAACGCGGTTTTAAAAAGAAATAAAAATACCGATGGTGAAACCGTGAATTGTTTAACTATATGCTGGATCAGATTTACAAGGAATTCACCATACAAAATGTTTTATAAAACTTCTATAGAACGAGATGCTGAATTTAAAATGATCGATTTGTCACCACAACGAGGAATACCAAGTAGTTTCGGAAATATTAAATTATCTTTTATGTATAAAAAAAGGAGATCTATTACATTCGAAAAATACAAGGACATGATGGATTTATTACCATATATACCTCCCGTTCATCATGAATATTTTAAAATGTAAAATCCTGAATAAAATTCAATTTAATTATACCTACGTATAAACTAAAAATGTATAATTTCATTAAAATTCATAATAAAACTGATTTTTTTTATTTTTTATTATTATTTTGCTTAGGATTCTAAATATCGTTTTTGTTGAGAAAAAGGCATACTTGTATGAGCACATTCTACTTCGACTGATGGAACATTTTCATTCGTGACAGAAGTTAAATCATTTAATTCTTGTCAGACACTTTATTTATTTTCAGTCAGAAGATGCCGAGAGTTGCAACTGATTTCATCTTTTTACGAAACTAATTGATTAATTCCATCGAATGGCAACCGTTGCCTAGCAACGAATAAAATATATGTGACGATTTATTTCTCGAATGTAATTGGAACAATTGTTCTGTAGCGTTGCAATTGGAGGAAGGGGTGAAATTCTAATACTGAAAAAAAGAAAAGAGGAAGGGAAAAGAGCATTTTAGTTTTAACAAGGACAGAGGCAATTTTAATCTGACATTACGTAAAAGAGGAAAATGTCAAAGAGCAAATATGTTTTATGTTATTAATTCAATTATATATAGTGTATTATATGTTTTATAGTTATTCAATTATATGTAAGTATGCATTCATTTTTGTTGAAAATTATAGCAGATTAATCATTTGTGTTTAAAATGCCAAATGAAGCAAAATTCATCTTGAAAATTGAAAAATTAAGGTTTCCTTTGTCTCTTAATCTATTGTGATCAATTCGCATGAACCTCAGGTTTTTTCCCCGCAAGAGCCATGAAGTTAGTTATCTGCATTGTACCAACAAAAAGAAAAACGATACGTTCCAAAAATTCTGTGAGTACTATAACAGAATTACAACAAATCAATTATTTCGAGGAAAATCAAAATTTTTCTTTCTTTCTTTCTCCCCCCCCCACCTCTTATCATTTTAAGAAAATGTGAATCATCTTATCTCTGCTTGATATTTTTTGAACGAACTCAGACGACAACTATTCAATTGTTTATTCAATAGCTAAAATTTAATTGATTTTCTAAATAATTAAATAATTAATAGAAAATCAAAACGTTCGGTTGTAGTTTGAGGCATTAAATTGGAACTCTAAATTTAGTGGAAACTTACACCAAGCTATTTCAGAGTTAATCGTTAGCAAACACACTTCAAAATAATAATTAATTAATCGTTAATTTTATTGTTGGTTTAGCTTAGTCATATTAACGTCCTGTTTTAAAGCAACGCTAGGCCTATTTTGGGACAGACCCCGTAATTTTGAATAAGGGTCAGATGAAGAGGACGACATCTCAGCTGGCACCTCCATGACCAAACTTTCACACCACTCCTGCGGGAGGACGTGTAACCCCGACGGATTTTATCGTGCTACAGACCCACTTCCACGACGGTTCTTCGGTGGAATTGGGTCGCGAACCAGAAAACCCTCCGTTTCCGAAAGCCAGGTTAGCACCAGACCACTGTGGCCTTGATTTTTTTGTTGGAGCCTCGTTATATAGTCACAATATTTACCAATATTTATTGTGATTTCTGAATTCGTAAGCAGTCAGAGCTGTTGAGATAGCTCTGGTTCGTAAGCAACGGATTTGTAAGCAACTCCAATCAGATCTGCTGAGATAATTTACTATAGGCTTTTAAAAACTGATAAATTTGGTGGTTAAATATACTTCTCACGATGTTAGAAAAGGTTAAATAATAAATAAACACGTGTATACGTTTTACCAGTTTTTATGAAAGTTTATGTGAACCAGTATGTATCACATAAACATTCTGAATTATTTCAAACTATGCCCTCTTCTTTGTCTGAGGTAATCTTTCGGATTTTTGAAAGTATATCGCAATCATCCCTTTTAAAAAGGCTGAGAACTTCCGTCATAAATAATTCAAAATCCACCAAACAATTTTGTGAGAACCAACTTCTATACAACTTGCCAAAGATAACACCCACACCTTGTTAAAATATTCAAAACACAACATAATTCAGAATCTGCCGAACTATTTTCACCCTAACTGGTAAACATACCGCCCACTGATAACAGACCTTCACATCTTCCCCATTGCCCATTTAAACCGCAAACAATGTGATTTTGTTGCCATTTCGCAGCTCAAAAAGGTAGGATGAAAATCTGGCGTAAATGTCTGTAACAGCGTATCTTTAAATCGATGGCGCAGACTATTTTAGGTGGACTTTCTGGGAAATACAGGGCTTCTCGGAAAAGTTTACGGTGGAAGGATTGTTGCTATTTTTAGAAAAGGTCGGGAGTCTTCTGGAAGTGAAAGACGAATTAGCGATAGGTTAGATGATGACCTTTTGAAGATATTTTAATGTTAAAAACGGATGTCTCCTATTTAATTATATTAAACAGTTAAGACGTTTCCTTTAATCAGGAATTTTCCTAAAATTTGTGAAAGGAACAATTTTTATGCGAGATATTTTTTTAAATGGGTTTTCAATTTTAATAGACTCTAATTTGTTTTTTTATATACAAATCTATCTTCGCATCTAGAAGTTACCTTATCTAGAAGTTAAGAAATTTTCTTTAAACTCGGACGAAATTTGTAAAATGAGCAATTTTGATGCAACTACAATGAAATGAATCGAAAAATACATATTTTGGTTTCAACTGATTTATTGGATCACAATTGCTTAATAACATAAATATCTTCGTCTTCCATTTTATAAAAATCAGCGAGGGCCGCAGAGGCTTGGTGATAAGGGCTCGACTTCAGAACCGAAGAGCTTTATGTTCGAAACCCGATTCCACCGAAAAACCGTTGTATAAGCGAGCCTGGTGTATGTTAAGTCTGCTGGTGTGATGTGAAAGTTTGTCGAGAGGAGGCGCCAGCTCAGGTGTTGTCACCGTCATCTGACTGCTGTTAAAAATTATAAGGTCTGTGCCAAAGTAGCCCAAGTGTTGATTTAAAAATGGGACGTTAAAGAAATTAGCTCCACTTTTAAACCGGAATGAAATTTGCAAGCTGGATAACATGATATAATTAGAAAATATAACTAATAAAAAGGTATTTTCTACTCTCAAATATTGAGAAACAATTGAACAATATGCTTCAATATAAAATTCGCAAGAAGAAAGACTGGTGAAAAAAAAAAGATATCTAATAGCATAAAAGTTAAAACGGAGAAAAAGAATTTCAGAAATGCGTTCATATTGCTTGCTGCACATCACTCTTCTGTGGGGTAAAGTCAACTAAAAGTGAAAGTTCCTGAAGCAAATGGAATATTGGTTCCGGGCAATCTGTTGGCACATATAGAATGAAACTCATCTAATTTCCAATGTATTCAGCTCTAACTTCAAAACAAGTGAGCCGAAGTTTCCTTTGGCGATATTTCTGAAATGAACGATTTTCATGCTATACCTGGTTATATTGAAAGATCTTCACTATCATCTATCGTTCAAAATAGGGCAAAAATTTATTTAAAATCTGTATACTTATCTCACGTTTTATAGCTGCTCTATTTTTTTAAAAGCTGCGTTTTTTTAATAAAATAATTAAATTTGACGACATCACACCGATATGTTCTGAACAATAATGATGATATCACGGCAAGACAGATAAAAAAAAGTATTTTGCTTTATTTTAACTGTTTTTTGATTCCAATAACTCGCAACTATTTTAATGTATACAAATTCGTCTAATATTTTATTATATCAAACTCTTCCGACGCTATTGTTGCATAGCAATAGAGTCAGGGAAATTAGCGTTCAAGAGAGTTATGAACTTCATAGTATAGTAAAGAAAACCGAAACGTGTATTATTAAGCGCATGCAATTCGGGACCCCCCCCCTCACTATATGTAAAACCTTTAAGGTGAGGATCTTTGGTTTATTATTATTATTAGTTTTATTTAATGGTTTAGATGTCCAGATTTTTAATAGCATAAAATCTATATGCATTTTTGATATCATTTTTCCAACCTTCCGACACCAAAATTTGACATAGAACTACGCCATAGGACTTGGAGTACATCACAAGATCACATACCAATTTATATTTACTTAAGTCTTTGTGTTTTTGAATTACCACGGTCACATGCATGCAAAAAGACAGATCTATAGACGGTCAATAGTTTGACTAATTTAGTTCCATTTTTAATAGATATCTACTCTTTAAATCTTAAATCTATGTATCAAATTTCATATATCTAGCACTTTTCATTTTGTAGTTATCGTGTTAACTTATATTCGGACAGCCAGACAGATAAATTTCCTCTGAATGGATTTCTTTAAAAAATGGATAGCCCTATACAAATTTGGATCAAAGACCATATACCTAATTTCATTCTTCTAGCTTAATTGTTTTTAAGCTATCAAGTTTATAGACAGGCAGGCATACAAATATAATTCCAAGCATGTATTTTTGGGACAAAAAAAAGTGGAGATTCATCAAAGTTTCAAATTCGAAATTTTTGACGATTACAATACTTTCTCTTTGTATATTCCATATGCGGGAAAATAATAATAATAATAATGAAACAGAATTTTTCGGCTGAGCACCATATTTAAGCTGCATAGACTGCAGCTCATTCGTGCAAACTTTGAGTCGTGGTAACATGCGCAGAAAAAAATTTCTGGCGCTTACCTCTGCCACTTTTCTGGGCCATGGTGGCCTGGTTTTAAGGTCACACCTTCAGAGACAGAGGGTCTCAGGCTCAGGCACGACTCCACCGAAGAATTGTCGTGTAAGCGGGTCTAAATCCATCTGGGCCAAACGTCTTCCCGCTGGTGTGGTGTGGAAGTTTGGAGAGGGAGGTGTCAGCTCAGGTATCGTCCTCAACATCTGACCGCGGCTCAAAATTGCATGGTCCATCCCAAAATAGCCATAGTGTTGCTTTAAAAAGGGATGTTAATATAACTAAACTAAGCTCATATGCCACTTTTCTGTAATGCTTGTTTTATTTGGACAACTTGCTGCTTCATTTTATTTATTCATTTCTATTATTCTTTACAGAAGAGTGGACAAGTTTTAAAATTTTATCAGTATTAAATTAAAATTTCTATTTCCAGATTTTCTTGTTGTTTTGCGGAGTTTTTATTTCTTTGAAAACTATAATGATGACAACACCAGTAGGTGTGGTCTCTTCAAAAATTTCTCGCATGCTGTTTAATAAGGGTGAATTTTTGTTTTAGATGCATTTTTCCCAACTGATTGAAATCAAAACTTGATACAAATCTGCAATTGTAGTCACGACATATATACCAAATTTTGCATATAAATCTAATCCGTTTTTGAATCATCGTGTTTACTCCTTTTTGAGAGTACGAACCGACAGACGTTAAACTCATGGCTGTATTTAGACCAAAATTTGATAGCTGTATACACTATAAATGATTATTTTGTGCAAAGAAGTGTATTCATCTAGATCTCTTCGTTTTGTAGTTACCATGTTAATTTATATTCCATCAGCAGGACGAACAGACTTTTTCTGAACGGATTTTGCTCAAAATTTCATGGAAATCTGCAAATTTAGTGTACAGACCATACACCAATTGCTACAAATTTACAGTACAGATTTACCGAATTACTACAAATTTAGTGTACAGACCATACACCAATTACTACAAATTTAGTGTACAGATTTACCGAATTATTACAAATTTAGTGTACAGAACATACACCAATTGCTACAAATTTACAGTACAGATTTACCGAATTACTACAAATTTAGTGTACAGACCATGCACCAATTACTACAAATTTACAGTACAGATTTACCTAATTACTACAAATTTAGAGTACAGACTTTATACCGTATTTCATCCATATAGCTCAAGCAAAGCGTTTTTCAGGTATTTTTGTCACAGACGGACAAACAAACATAATGCAAAAAATGTGATTTGGAAACTCATAAATGTCCGAAATATGAAGATTAGTCAAAATCTCGAGTTCGAAATTTTTGAAGATTACAATACTTTCTTTTTAGAAAGAAAAAAAAAAAAAAGATTTAGAAAGCGCATGCCAGTAAAGATAAAAAATTTTTTTAACATGGGGCAAAACAACTTGAAATGTAAATGTTTAAAAGCAGGCTCTTGTGTTGTCAATTTAAATCATTGCATATATTTAAACGTTCATTAAATAGCATCAATTAATGATAATTTATTGTAATAATGCGAGCATAATGGGGCATTTCAATTATTTATTTTAAAAAATAAATCGACAATGACAACAATTTTTTTACGTAAATGTTTGAATTCTTTCTATAACAACCGAAAATAAACTAAAAAATTGTAGATATGATTAAAGTTTATAAATTCCATTTATCCCATCCTTTCTGTATTGTTTTCTTTCAATTATTCTGAAAAACATTTGAAGCTTATATTTTTAGTTTATTTAATGCATAATCATTTAGCATCCATAATACTTTTTAAACGGTTTAAAAATATTTGCTAAATATGTTTATACGCGAAACATAAACAAAGTCGTTTGCTAAAAAATATATTTTCCAAAAATATCTAATGAAATGTTGCATTAGAGTTCTCTCTCTCTCTTTTTTTTACTATACTTTAGGAATTTGCTGAAAGTATTTCTTTTTCTTTCTTTCTTTCTTTTATACCATTCAAACTGTTATTGTGTTCAGCTAACTTTTTTCGCTTTCATATATTAAATATACAAAAAATATATAAAATAAAAAATATATTCATATATAAAAAAAGCGTTTCCACTAACAAACAAATGTTTTCATTTAAGCTTACGTTACTTCCATTAAGACGCTAAAACAATGGTAATATATATTGCTAAATCAACTGGTGATTATGTAAATATCCTAAGGAATAATAAAACTGGAAAGTTTATTTTTACTTTTCGAATACGAAATATTTTTTCAAAGAGGAAATATTGCATTGGGGGGGTGGAGGGTATTTTGTCGTATCTCTACGTTTCGGATCTCTCTGAGTGTAGAAAACTTATTATTGAAGTTATGTTTGTCTTCATTATGTCTGTCTGTGAACACGATAATTCAGAAACAGTTTGAGCTAGACGGATGAAATGTGGTAAGTTGTAGTTACATCTAATTTGAAGATTTCATTCAAATTTTGAATGAAATCTTCAAATTGCTCAAGAAGTCTGTCTGTCTGGCTGTTCAGGCACAAGTGAACAAGATAATTACAAAATGTAAAAAGCGACAAAAATAAAATTTGGTGTGCGTGTATAGTATCTAAAATGTAGACCAAATTTGGAACAAGATTCGTCAAGAGAAATCTGCCAGTCTTACTCTTATATGCAAGTAAGTTTGATAACTCAAAAACATAACTACTTAGGTAAGTGAAATTTGGTACGCGATTCAGTGACTACAATTGCAGTTCTATGTGAGATTCTAGTTTCGATTCGGTCGAAAAAAGAGGTCCAAAAAACAATCGGTTTCCTGCTACTTGTGTATTAATTACATATCAGTAATTAATCGCCAAAAAATGCCGAGGGTCGTAAACTAGATTCACGACAAACACTAATATTTCGTAACTAATGAGCGCCAATGCCATTGAATTAATATGCATACACAGTTTCTCTTTACTCTTCTACGAAGCGCATGATTCTTGTATGTAGGAGTCTGGAAATAAAAATTTGAGCACCCGCGTTGTTCACAGTCTTGCCTACGATCCATATTTTATGCACAGCACAAAAAGAGATAATATATTTATTAAACAATATGTGAGAAAGTTTTGAGGAGACAATTTCCATTGGTTACATTTATATGCAATAAATAAATAAAATAATAATAATAAATAATAAATCTGCAGTCCTCAACGATATAGAAAGACGTCAAAACTTTGATATATCATCACGTTTTGAATTTTCCCGAGAGCGCAAAAGAATCTTGCTTAGCTGCATGCCAACCTGACTTAAAATGATCAAACGAAATCCACTGAGCTAGATGAATGACGTTTGACATGTACAATACACTCCCGAGTATCCGATTCGCAACTATTCGGCTTCCGTACTATCCGGCCTAGTTTTCTTTCATTGTAATGAAATGAGAAAGACAAAGCATTGTATTAGCAACATTGTTTATGTTTCCTGCATTAAATTTGTGCATTACAGAGTTTATGTACGAACATTTTTTATCCTTTTACGGATTTTTTTCTAATAAATTCTCGAAGCATGCAGTGCAGTATATAAACATATATAAACTACCTGTACAGAGCTTCCTATTTTAATTCGACGCGTTACCAGCAACTGCTTCCATGATTCACCTGGCTACGGCCACGTTCACGTTCTACGTGGCTTGAGATAAATCGAGGGCTTAGTACTCAGTAAGAAGTGAGAAAATATATATTATAGCAGTGAGTTTTGGTATATAACTTTGTCTTCTGATATTAGTGGACAAAGAAATGAGTTCATCGAACTCCGGCCTATCCGGCTTCTTTTTTATCCGGTCTACCCTTCCGCTACATTAGGCCGGACATTCGGGAGTCTACTGTATATATGGAATTATATGGAATAATTGCATTCATATGCTTATACATATGAAATATTTGAATTAAATTTTATCAAACGTTTTTATATATATATGGAATGATTATGTTAAGTTTTATCAACGTTTTTATAAACGTTTTTTACCAACGTTTTTTTACCAACATTTTTTTACCAATGTACTTTAAAAAGACGATATTCTTTTCAATTTCATTTACTTTTTATTTGTTTTTAACTAGGAAATCTTGAAATCTACTTTTTCTTAAATTATTCCTTACTAGATGGAATTGCCACTAGAGAAACTAAATTTTACTAAATTAATCAGTTTATGGATAAGTAAGTTTTTTAAATATTAAAATAGAGTATTGCCATCGAGAATAAACCAGTGTAAATTGTTACCAAACTATAGTAGCTTAGAAAGCAAGTGGAAAATCGGTTACAAAAGTCTTCCTTGCCTGTATGGAGCAAGTGAAATTAAATAAATGTGTTTAAAGATCAAACGAAGGTGATTTCTTCTCTTAATTTCCTTAAAGCTTTATTTTTTCTTTAGCCTAAATTATCTGCATTAATTACATTTAGTATTCAAGTTGCGTTTCACATCAAATGTCTGGCCTATTTATTGCTGTTTTTATTTTCATACGTTTTGCCCCACACTCTTGTTCTAGTATTAAATTTATATATGTGCACATTTTAAGTAAATTTTTTAAATGAAACAACTGCAAGCATCAATGAAAAATAGTTTGACAATCGGTTTGAAACAACTGCAGAAGCTATGATGAAAGACATTCAAGGGAACGTGTTCGAAATTTCATGGCATCGAGACCTAAACGGGAAAGGGGATCAGGATATTTTTAAAAATTTTTCATTAATATCAGTCGACAACTTGTGAGGTGAAACCATGTTGGAACACACACTGTAAGAGACATATTTACATGGAAATATACGATATTATTGAGGAAAAAAAACTCCCTAATTTTTTACTAAATATTTTTGTGGCATATTAAACTTGTTTTGTTTCATGTTTGTAATGCTTTTTAAAGCATGTAATAGAACTTTTAAGCCACCGTCTACAATGCCATCGAATTCGAATAATGTACACTTGTTAAAATATTATTTTAATATTTCTTCTATTGTTGTTGTTGTTTCTAATGGCATTTGTCATAGACAAGCCCACTGACTTTAGAAGTCAGGATTTTAAGCCAAGGGTGCGTCTCTTGTTTTTCAATTGCGCCATCTAGGGCCAAGAGTACGACTTAGCTACAAACACGTCACAACCATTTTCACGGGGCGAACTTCATTCATGCATTTTATTCACATATCGTAATTTAGACCTGAATCAGAGAACAATCACTCCTGATCCAGTACCCTCAGTGGTATTACTCTCAACATGGAGGACTTTGTGACCACGACAGATTTATACGTGCGCCAGCTACCACACACACGAGGAGTCTTCGGCTGACGGGGTTTGAAATTTTAATATTTACACAACTTAATTAACGGTTCATTTGAATTCCGTATCAATGATAACAAATGGGAATGATTTTGAGAAACAATAGATCTCCACCTCAAGAAATAGAAAATAAAATATTTTCCATCGTTTAATACACTCATAAAAATATACTTTAATTAACTTTTTTAATTAAATTTGCTATGATTCAAATTTCCTAAAAAGAACTTTATAGTTTGCTTGAATATATTTATTTGTATTCGTAATATAATATTCTGTACAGATGCAAGTAAGAAAATATTCATTTTTTATCATTGAACATATCTTGTTTGATAACACACACACACACACACATTTTTGGAAACTGTCGGTCGGTTTGCGACAAAGATAATTCAAAAACACTTTGGGATATCCAGATGAAATTTGGTATACGTTATTTATACCAAATTTGTAGATTTATATAAAAATTTTGAATAAATTCTCTTCCGAGAAAGCCAATCTGTATGGCTGTTCGAATATAAGTTAACATGATAATTACCAAACGAGAAGAGCTAGATAAATGTACTGAATTTTATTATTCAGTACATAGATTTAATATTTCTTCGAATTCGAATAATGTACACTTGTTAAAATATTATTTTAATATTTCTTCTATTGTTGTTGTTGTTTCTAATGGCATTTGTCATAGACAAGCCCACTGACTTTAGAAGTCAGGATTTTAAGCCAAGGGTGCGTCTCTTGTTTTTCAATTGCGCCATCTAGGGCCAAGAGTACGACTTAGCTACAAACACGTCACAACCATTTTCACGGGGCGAACTTCATTCATGCATTTTATTCACATATCGTAATTTAGACCTGAATCAGAGAACAATCACTCCTGATCCAGTACCCTCAGTGGTATTACTCTCAACATGGAGGACTTTGTGACCACGACAGATTTATACGTGCGCCAGCTACCACACACACGAGGAGTCTTCGGCTGACGGGGTTTGAAATTTTAATATTTACACAACTTAATTAACGGTTCATTTGAATTCCGTATCAATGATAACAAATGGGAATGATTTTGAGAAACAATAGATCTCCACCTCAAGAAATAGAAAATAAAATATTTTCCATCGTTTAATACACTCATAAAAATATACTTTAATTAACTTTTTTAATTAAATTTGCTATGATTCAAATTTCCTAAAAAGAACTTTATAGTTTGCTTGAATATATTTATTTGTATTCGTAATATAATATTCTGTACAGATGCAAGTAAGAAAATATTCATTTTTTATCATTGAACATATCTTGTTTGATAACACACACACACACACACATTTTTGGAAACTGTCGGTCGGTTTGCGACAAAGATAATTCAAAAACACTTTGGGATATCCAGATGAAATTTGGTATACGTTATTTATACCAAATTTGTAGATTTATATAAAAATTTTGAATAAATTCTCTTCCGAGAAAGCCAATCTGTATGGCTGTTCGAATATAAGTTAACATGATAATTACCAAACGAGAAGAGCTAGATAAATGTACTGAATTTTATTATTCAGTACATAGATTTAATATTTCTAATGTAGTTATCTGTCAAATTTTGAGCCAAATCAGACAAGTGGTTGACTGTTTGTTGGTCTATATTTTCAGAAACATGTAAAAGCTGATAACTGAAGAACGGATTGACTTAAATATATGAAATTGGGTATGGGATCGTGTGACTACAATTATAGTATAGTGCCAAATGTTTATTTCAATCGGCTGTGAAGAACTTGTCTAAAGTATGAATTCAATGCTCGGTCACTATTAAACGCATGCCAGGGATTAATCGCCAAAACACTCGCCAAGGATCACACGATAGATTCAGTAAAAATGCTAAATTCTCACCAAAAGTTAATTTTTCTTGACCATTGTACGTCAATGCCATGCAAGACATTTTCTGGAATAATACCAGAGAATGCCTTGGTAATCTCTGGTAATTAGAGGGTATGCAGTAAAGTTTTGGGGAGACTGATCAACTTTGGAGAGACTCCCACTGATCAAAAATGAAAAATTGTATAATATGAGCTTGCGTAACGGCTTTTACAAAAGTTTTCTGAAAAGTCTATAATACAAATACTAGTATGCTATGTGAACCCTCTCTCAAAGGAGTCATTCATGAAATACTAGAAACAGTTATCTGTTTTCCTAAGTCTTTTTACGCAACACCGAACGGGGAATAATGTCAAAGCTTAGGAGATTCAACAAAAATATATCTGTAAAACCCTCGATGACCTTCATAAAGGATCATACTTGCGATCCCTGCTTCTGATAATTTCCAATCTTCTATGACACTTCAATCTCACACTTGCGAGCAACCCTGTTGAATTATTACTCCATCGTGGGTATGGGGGAAATTTTAGGGGGTCATACATTAGAAGTGAAATGGAGTCTGATGAGAAGTGAAACGGAATACGTCTGATCTTTTTAAAAGCAACAAATTGTTGCATTTTCCTTATTTTGATGCTGCACACCATAACCTTTTCAATAGCAATATCTCCTGTCGAATGATTATCGTTCCAACATCAAAAGAAACCAACGAGAGTGAACACTTCAAAACTTTCTTTCATATTCTCTTATGAGAGATGCCCCTCCCCATCCACATTGAAAATAGTTATAGACTTTGGGTAAGGTACAGAACGTGTTGCATGGTATTGACGTACAACAGTTAAGGAATATTCACCAATGGCGCGAATTTAAAATTTTTACTGATCCTTCGCAAGATTTTTGGCGATTGATCCCTGGCGTGCGTTTAATATTATCTGAAAATGGGACCGCATTTTCCCCCATCCGATTGAAACCAAAATCTGACATAGAATTCCAATTGTAGTCTTAAAACCACATATCAAATTTCTTATAGTTGAGTCGTTGCATTTTTCAATTATCGCGTTTAAACGTTTCTGAAAGTACAGACGTTACGACAGACAGACGTGAAGGTTACAGACATTACTTAACGACAACTTTGAACCATTTAACAAAAATGCATAAAAATTGGAAAAATATCTATGTTTTAGAGGCTAAATCTGTTTACCGAATTTTATCCATCTAGTGCTCTTCATTATGTTTATCGTGTTAACAGCTGAACAGAGAGTCTTCCTCTAAATGGATTTTACACAAAATTTGATAGAAATTTATAAATTTAATGTAAAGACCATATACCAAATTTAATCCTTCAAACTCAAAGTGTTTCGAACTCAAGGAGGCCTAAAGCTTGGAGTGTAAGAATCATTTTTATCACTTCCTATAGTTTCTCAGACATCAGAACAGTAGATAGACAGGAGAGGGGATTCTTTTTTGTTCAACTCCAATCTTAAAATAACAAATATTACTAGGTCGAAAGCAAAAAAGGATATTTTAAAAAGCCATGTGCACTTTACCTTTTGGAAATATTTTATTTTTCTCCATTTCCTGTGTTTTTATGTCCGTTTCTGAAAGGATAAAAAGAATAGGCGAAAAAATAAGGGCATGTCAGATAATAATGGCATAATAACAAATTATCATTGCTAATTTTATACAAATATAATGGAGCAAAATAACTCAGCTGTTTTATTATTCGAAGAATGTGATGTGATTCATTCATCAATGGCACTTCCCAAAGACATGGCTGGTGGGGAGTGGAAGTTTGGAGAAAGGGATGCAAGCTCAGGTATCGTCCTCGTCATCTCACCGAGGTTAATAATTTCGAGGTCCACCTCAAAATAGCCCCAGTGTTGCTTTAAAACGGGACGTTAATATAACTAAAACAAACTGAAAGATCTGAAATGGCGCTATTTAATAAAAGAGAGCAAAAATCTCCTTATAAAAATATAAAGGCTCCTTATAAAAAAATAAAATGATGATGATTAAAGTGTTCACCAAGAATGGGAATGAAAGCGATCAGAAAACAATTCTCCGCATTCGAACCTCAAGATGTATGTGTTAAAAAATTGTGTTATGTAGTACTTTTACTAATAAATTTGCTAGCATTTTTTTTTTCATTAAGAATAATGGCACTTCCCAAAGACATGGCTGGTGGGGAGTGGAAGTTTGGAGAAAGGGATGCAAGCTCAGGTATCGTCCTCGTCATCTCACCGAGGTTAATAATTTCGAGGTCCACCTCAAAATAGCCCCAGTGTTGCTTTAAAACGGGACGTTAATATAACTAAAACAAACTGAAAGATCTGAAATGGCGCTATTTAATAAAAGAGAGCAAAAATCTCCTTATAAAAATATAAAGGCTCCTTATAAAAAAATAAAATGATGATGATTAAAGTGTTCACCAAGAATGGGAATGAAAGCGATCAGAAAACAATTCTCCGCATTCGAACCTCAAGATGTATGTGTTAAAAAATTGTGTTATGTAGTACTTTTACTAATAAATTTGCTAGCATTTTTTTTTTCATTAAGAATAATGGCACTTCCCAAAGACATGGCTGGTGGGGAGTGGAAGTTTGGAGAAAGGGATGCAAGCTCAGGTATCGTCCTCGTCATCTCACCGAGGTTAATAATTTCGAGGTCCACCTCAAAATAGCCCCAGTGTTGCTTTAAAACGGGACGTTAATATAACTAAAACAAACTGAAAGATCTGAAATGGCGCTATTTAATAAAAGAGAGCAAAAATCTCCTTATAAAAATATAAAGGCTCCTTATAAAAAAATAAAATGATGATGATTAAAGTGTTCACCAAGAATGGGAATGAAAGCGATCAGAAAACAATTCTCCGCATTCGAACCTCAAGATGTATGTGTTAAAAAATTGTGTTATGTAGTACTTTTACTAATAAATTTGCTAGCATTTTTTTTTTTCATTAAGAATAATGGCACTTCCCAAAGACATGGCTGGTGGGGAGTGGAAGTTTGGAGAAAGGGATGCAAGCTCAGGTATCGTCCTCGTCATCTCACCGAGGTTAATAATTTCGAGGTCCACCTCAAAATAGCCCCAGTGTTGCTTTAAAACGGGACGTTAATATAACTAAAACAAACTGAAAGATCTGAAATGGCGCTATTTAATAAAAGAGAGCAAAAATCTCCTTATAAAAATATAAAGGCTCCTTATAAAAAAATAAAATGATGATGATTAAAGTGTTCACCAAGAATGGGAATGAAAGCGATCAGAAAACAATTCTCCGCATTCGAACCTCAAGATGTATGTGTTATAAAATTGTGTTATGTAGTACTTTTACTAATAAATTTGCTAGCATTTTTTTTCATTAAAGAAATCTAATCCCACAAATCAACTAGCTTTGAGAAAGATGGTCTGTCATTCATTCTACATAAACAGCGATAGCCTTATTGCTAAGAGAAATCCAATGGCATAGAAGTTAATGAAGAAATACAATGAAAGGAGTCCGATTCGAATTCTTATGAATTCTTGCTGAAATTTGTACCATTATAACTTTGAGAGACACTGCTAGATCAACAATATAGTTTCAAATTAATCTGATGCTGACAGACTTCCTCTGAATGGGTTTTGTTAAAAATTGGATGTAAAGACCGTTTACAATATTTTTTATGTTCTTCGTTTGCGAGAAAGCATCAAAAAATTAATCTATATTTTCTAAACGAATTTCAGTGTTCCGTTAGACAGAAAATGGTTGTCGTTAAATAGGTGCCCAAGCACTTTTGGAGACATCTTCTATCACGGTGGCACGCACGACTTGTTTTCCCATTCATTAAGAACTTCGGCGATCGATTAGTTAACTACTTCTATCAAAAGTTAACTGTTTTTGGCGAATATACTCTTCATGGAAAAAATACATTTTGCTTTATGATGAGTTTATTCGTCGGAAGTAATAAAAAATGACAATTCGCAGTTTAAATTACAATGACAATAATACAATATTAAATGACAATTCGCAGTTAGCAAAAACTCAAAAATATTCGTAAATTTCAAGATGTTTAAAATATTTTGAGGCCAAGTCGAAGTCAAAGGAACAAATAAAAGATTATTAATAATTATTATAAAAAAATACCCGCTTATAATATGAAATATTTTTCTGAAATGTATCGCTGTATTGCATTAGTTATCCATTTTTTTTTCTGTTTCTTTTAATTCCTATATAAAAAATGCATGTTAGTTTCAGTAAATAAAAATTTAAAGTCATTTCTTTGCAACAATTTCATGTTACACATACTCTGTGTTTGACGAGTATACTCATCATCGCTAAACGTTTGCGACACAAATTAGATACGCATTTTCCGAAGAGGTCGAAGCAGTTAACCGGATAATACATGATGATTCAATTTTTGAGTGAAGAATGAATACTGAAGAAAGCATACTTTTAAATGAATAATACATAACATACATTTTAATACATAAATGAAGAAAGCATACTTTTAAAGCTTTGAAACTTAGTTCATTAAGTTATATCGGTGTCACATTCTGAAGTAACAATAGGGCTATTTTGAGACGAGCCTCAGAATTTCAAACCATGATCAGATAACGAAGACAACGTTTAAGCTGGCACCCCCTTCTCTAAACTTACTGAAATGGGACGGCATTTGGTTTTGACGAATTTAACGAGAATCTTCGGCTTACATAGCAGTTCTTCGGCGGAATTGGGTCTCAAACGTGCAATTCTCCAAATTCAATCCGAGATCTTACTAACAAACGACCGTGACCTATTATAAAACTTAGAAATATATTTCTTCTTTAAATGGTTTAAAAATTGATCCACCATGCATTAAATAGTTGATAAACATGGGGCCTCGGTGGTCTGGTGGTAAGGTCTCGGCACTTGAGCCGTAGGATTTCAGGTTCGAGACCCGATTCCTCCGAAGAAGCGTCATGTAAGGGGGTCTGTTGCACATTATATCCATCAGGGCCAAACGTCCTCCCGCTGGTGTGGTGTGGAGCGGGTGGTGCCAGATCAGGTGTCGTCCTTATTATCTGACCACGGTTCTAACTGACGAGTCCCAAAATAGCCCTAGTGTTGCTTTAAAACGGGACGTTAATATAACTAAATTAAACTAATTTGATAGAAGTAGTTTAGGATATAAACCACCACGTTTGAAAGAGTTAATGAATGTTATTGGAATTGTTCTTTTTTTATATGCAAAGAAAAAAAGTTCAATAATCTATTGACTTTTATTTTGACTTTTGTTTACATCAATTTTCTTTATATTCGGCTAAGCATTTGAATATGTAAATGCCTATAAAATTATGTTTGTGTAAGGGAGTCAGGTATTCTTACATGAGATAAAGAAAAAGAATATGCTTTTAATAACCTTTTCAAAAAATAATACATCAAACGTTGATAAATTAGCAATCCATTACATTTTTATCTGAAAGACTCTAATAGCATGAAATTTTCATATCTCAAAATCCATTAGTCTTCAATGGTAAATAACTTAATGCTATAAAAAATAAAGTGAAATGCAGCAATGTAAATACTTCTAAATGAGATGGAAAACATGAAAATAAACAGAATAAATTCCTCTCGTATGAATTTTATTAAGCTTTAATTACTGAATCCGTTGCAGTGACTGAGTTTAATGCGATTTGCTGCACGGGAAAAAGAATCGATTTGTTTTGCGAAACATCGTTATCGACTAATTAATTTAAAAGATAAACAAATTCCGCTGTTATATTTGATGAATGTGTAGTAAGTACTATTTGATGAATAGTTAAATATTTATATTTTATTATTGTAATCACATGAGATAAGTTGAATTTACTTTTTAAATTTTATTTAAACGTCTTTGAATTCTGTTATTTTGAACAGGTATGTCAAATAAAGCATTATTCTATGATATAACTAATTTTAAAGTGTATTTTTTTGTGTGTTTTATGTGTATTTTAAAGTGTATTATGTATTGCGAAGTGTATAGGGTATACGTAGAAGTCTTATGCAGGATTTAAAGATAAGTTAGAAGTACAGAAACAAGTCATGTTATAAGTAGAACATTGGTTTCCAAACTCTTCCAATTTTTTAACAATGCTGCAAATTCGATGGTTGGAGAAAATTTTCGATATTTTTTTTGAAATTCCATATTATTAATGTCTAAAAGTTTTCTTTATATTAGCCGCCTACAAAGACCAGTTTGTCTGTCCAGGTTATTGACATTTTGGGGTACTATCAATGCAGATTTTTTTTTTTAAATTTTCGCCTTGTTTTTTGATAAGACCGAAAAACATAAGTGCAATAGAATAAGTCAAAATAACTTGTAACGCGGGCAAATTAAAAAGTTTATACACAATCAACCCTCATTTAAGAACGCCTTAATGAGCGATTTGCTTAACGAGCAAATCAAAATGTAAAAAAATGACTCGTTTAACGAGCGATGTTTCGAAGAAGGAGTGGCGAAGTGACACCGTGATGTCACACGCTGGATTGATCTGTATCAATTCATGTTAAACGAATGTTTGAAGAAAACCTTATATCTACACGGAAGAAGCTTGGCCAAACAGCGTTCTCGAACGCGACTCTGAAAGGTTTGAGTAATTGGATCATTCACTGATAAAATTGGTCATTGGGTCTTTAATCTATAAAATTGCACCTCTGACCAAGATTATGGAGCTAGAGATTTATAGAATTGACATTCAAAGCTGGTGGAAGAACATAGCCAAACCTAGCGAATAACTTATGGAGCTGCATTCTGTGTCACAGCAAGAAAACCGTGGAGGAGATAGGATACAGGACGAAACAGAGCAACAACACTCCCTCGAAAATAACGGAGATACTAAAAAGCATAGGAAATTACTGCATCATACATTAAGAAGCCGCACCGTAATAAGGCTGAAACTACCTCTGCAAAAAATTCATTTAATCATAATGCTACGTCTCATTTGTGCTAAATTTTGAAGATTTACGTAATTTTTCTTTTTAAAAAAGCATGCATTATTTATAAAAAATTACAGTATGGTAAAATTTTTTCCTGGAATCAAACACCATGTACTATTTTACATGGATTTCTATAGAAAAAAAAAAAGTTTTGCTTAGCGAGTAAGAGTCGGGGTTACGCTCCTTAAGGTAAGTATCACTGTATTACGAAGTAAAAAAAAGAAATTCCTATTTTAGAATTAGTGTCTAAATAAAGCTTTTTAAAAATCTTTACATTGGTTGAAAAAAAAAATACGCGATTAAATATTTTGCTGGGACGAGTTCGAATTTCATAGCAATAAAAATTGCAAATTGTGTATTTATTACGTTAAAAGAGTTATTAAAAATAAAGAAAACACTAAAATGAAATTGATATCAATTAAAGTGCAATTTTTTTATTTTTAAAATAATAAAATAATCATTTTTGTAAGATAAAATTTTTGGAAAACATGGTCATCCACTTCCATAGGCATGTTATAGAGGTTATCCATCTGGAAATGATTAAATCTGTTTACACGCCTGATTAAACTTTGATGTCTATTTCTTGATTTCTTTTACAACTTCTTCCCTCTAAGTGAATAGACTTTTTGGTTAAGCCTTATCCAGATCATTTCTAATAATATGCTTTAGCTTTATTAGGGGGGGGGGGAGTGGACTTTATAAGAAACCTTTGCGAATTATTCATTTAGGGTTATGTAATTTTTTTATGAATATGTATTAAAATTTAAATAAGTCTAATTTCTTAAGAAGAACTTTTTAAAACGAAATATATTATTTTTTAAGAAATTAAAAGATATTTAATTTTTAAAAATTTCAAAATATTCCTGGTGATTTCATTTTTTATTTATTATTTCCTTATCACTCAACATAATTTTATTTGGGAACAAAGCTGTGTAGGATTTTTTTTTTTCACTTCCAATTAAAATGCTAATTTTTTAGAAATATTTTTATGTACACATACTGAATTTTCAGAAGAATTTTATGTTTCTCTGAACTGAAATTGGGTTTTAATTATCTAAAAAAAATTGGAATATAAAATGCATATCTTACTTTCTTTTAAAGTTTGACCGAAATCTTTGCTATGGATTTTATTTCATTTCTTCAAAAATCGAGACACCTGGGACATTTCAAACATTATTAAATCTAATTCAATATCATTTTGTGAAAAGTCATTAAATTGAACTTGAATAATGAGCACTTAAAATATTTATTTTATGGGACAATACATTTTATAACACTATTTTAGTTGAATATAGACATATATTTTGGTAATGAAACGATAAAAATAACATGTCATGTTTTCGTCTATTTTTGCTTACTTCAAAGTCCACTGTCCGCTTAATCAACGAAGCGTTGAATTAAGTGCAGTTTGAAAAAATGCTTAATGAAGTGCTCTGAAACGTTCGTATAGTGATTTGTTTACATTTGACTGTTGCCATTCAGCAATATGTAACAGAAACGATTTCTATGCCACATACTTAATATTATATTTAGATATACTAGATTACACATTCCCACTCCATTTCTTTTTTTTAAATGGCATTTCAAACAACTTTCACACTCATAAAGAAATTCAAGAGAGGGCAAGTGGCATCTGGAGTATTATTTGATCCCCGCCCCCTTCCTCCTCCAGTCGTCTTTTGTGGTTTTAGAAAACGCAAGTGACGCCACGGAGCATGACATTACTTTACATTTTCGCTCTAAAAAGTGTCATAAACGTATTGATGTTTTGGGCTCATAATGACCCCCCCCCTCGGGGTGTCCATGGCCTCTCACCCCCACCCAGTCGCTGTGCCACTGTACTTAGCCTACTCTATAAGTTTGTAAAGAACCTTTCGGAACACACCGTGAAATTAAAATTATTATAATATTAGATTACGGAAGGCAAATATTTAGTGAAATGTAGAGAGAATTTCATATTTCAGATCTCCTTGAATCTAAAACAATCAATGTTGGAAATACAATTTTTTTTCCTGCACCGATGTCCGATTTAAAAAAAGAGATGTGAAAACAATAAAGATTATTATTATTATTTTTACCAAATGTTATGTGTAATCATGACTAATTTTCGACATAATCGGATAAAGATTTATCATATTAGTGGATTAGATTTCTTATACCTACATCGAAGAATCTTGCGGCCTGTAATATGAGAATAACCTTAGCATTCCTTAGAAGCTCTTTATTGATGCGGAATTATTATTTTGGTATCCTAGCAAATTCAGAGAAAAGATGGAGATCATTCAGCTCAGCGCTTTCCATGAAAGAGGACTAGGGTATGAGACTGCCGCAACAGACTATCTTGTTCGGAGAGTTGATCAAGCTGTTCGAAAGAAATAAAAGGTGCTGGAATCCAGGCAAGTGAGTCGATCAGCATAACAAAATTGCGCTTTTAGTGTGAGAATTTTTAGATATACCAGGTCCGTTTTCTTTCCTTAAAAACATTTCAAACAATTTCCGGATTAATAAGAAACTTCAAAGGAAGGCTAAAGTACATCTTACGTAATTTGAGACAACATTTTTTTCCCAAGAAGATATGAAGAAGACTGACCTACTGATCTCCGCGGCTATGTTGAAAAATAATCATGATTCCACGTAACTTAATAAATTTATCTTGTTTCCTAATCATGTATTTTTACTTTCTCGCATGGGTAGTAGACAGAAAGTATTGTAATCATCCAAAAATTCAAGCGCCGGATTTTGACAAATCTTCATGTTTCAGACCACCCTGAGTTCGCAAACCACCTTTTTGGAAATGTCCGTCTGTCTATCTGCGATAAAGAAAACTCAGAAATGCTTTGAAATAGACAGACGAAATTTTATATAGTTGTCTTAATACCAAATTTGCAGATTTCTGTCAAATTTTGGGCAAAATCCATTCAGAGACAGTCTGTCTGTCTGGCTGTTCGAATATAAACGAACACACTAACTGCAAAACGAATTGAGATCGACGGATAAATATCGATACACAGATTTAATATCTATAGTGTAGATGCTTATGAAATTTTGAGACAAATCCAACAAGGGGTTGACTGTCTGTCGGTCTGTATTTTCAGAAATACAGTATGTGAACGCGAAATCTCAAAAATGCAATAACTTGAATATATCAGGCTTGGTAATGAATTTTGTAAATACAAGTATAATTTTGTGTCATTTTTTTTTCAAGCGGTTGGGAAAAATTCGATTTTGGGTACCATTATAGTCTGTATAGTCTGTCCATTATTTTCTGTAGGTGGTTCAAGGTCACATTTTCTACCGCGTTACTGGTACCAGACAATCAATAACGAGGTAGAAAATGTGACCTTGAGCCGCCTACAGAAAATACACAGACTATAATCGCTTGCCAGAGATTTTATGTCAAAAAAACGGCAGATTCAATGAGAATGCTATATTCAAGCTAAAAGTTAATATTTCGTAACTATCGTGCACCAGTTCCAAGGAAAGGCGTTTTCTGGGCTAACTCATTAAGTGGTGTATGCGGGAAAGTTTTGGGAAGACCATTCCTGTAGATTTTATTATATATCGCAGCTTGAAGAGGGGGGGGAGACCCAATAGTTTTCTTATATCGGTCTGTCTCTCTGGTACCATAATAACAACACAATAAGCTAGACACTGGAGATTTAGCATGTAATGATTACATTAAAATTAAATATTTCAGTAACATTTTTATCAAAATTCACTGAAGAGAAGTTAGGTAATCCGCTTCTATGTGAACGCAACACAAAAGTCCAATAAGATAGATGAAAATTCGTGGTTAGCTTTAGGACTATAATTGCAAGTGCGTATTATATTTGCTTGAAATTTTTTTAAAAAAAATGCTAAAAATTTTATTTGATATTTTTATTTTCAAGATTTTTTTTTTAGTTTTGATTCTAGTGATGTTCGATTTTGGATAAATTTAATCGTTGTTAATCCAATTGATGCGTTTCATTTTTTTCATCCTTTTGTTTTAAAGGATGCACTGTTGAATCAAGATTATTTTAAATAATAAAATGAGTAGAAATGTATCGGATTAAAGCAAAATGATGTACTAATAATCTCAGAATTACAGGGAAAATTCTATAAAATTGCAAATAATCTTCTTAATATCAGAATTTTACTATCCAGAATATAAATTAATATTTAATAATAATAATAAAAAATTCAAAGCAATTACTCTCGAATACATGATGATTCGAATTAAGACTACGCTGCCTGATTAAATAATAATTTTTAGTAACAAATGATATATATCTATATATATAGTGTCTATTCTCCACACTTGCCCCTAGATGGCATTTTCAGACGGAGTATTTATATACTGTTCAGCAACGGATTGTAAAACCCTCCGCGTTTTTTGCGCATGCGTTAGGATAGGTTTAATCCGTCAAAATAGGAGTGAAAGGAAAGATCAAAGGAGGAGATGTTTACATTTACCAGTATCTAATAGGGGAAATCCAAGGTCAAAGGGAATACCGGAAATGCACTCATTGTTCCTCATCTCACCCCTTAATGAGATGGAGTCGTCAAAATGGGGTCGTCTCAGAATCCGTTGACGAACAGTAGTTCCCATGATTCCTTTCAGTTTGTAAGATTTCACTACTCTGCGATAGTTCGCTAGCCGACTTGAAACTATGTGATATTTTATTCTTCCGTGTTAAGTATGTGTGCGTAATTTGATGTTTTGTGTGTCTTGTGATGTGAAATCTAGAAGAAATCTCAATAAAATAGGATTCCCAAAAGCCGGTGTTTTCATCTGCACAACACCATGAGTCTCTCTTCACTACAGTTTACATTTTACGTTACTGATTGTTTATTTTAAAACTGTGTAGATTCACATTATTTAGAGTTCAGGATTTATGAAATGAAGAGGCTGTAAAGATTACATTAAATTGTGTACAGTATTTTTTATCTTGAGTTTTCTTTGTGTGTGTGTGTGTGTGTGTGTGTGTGTGCTATAAATATTCAAAACTTATAGAACAAGATAAAGATTTATAAATTATTGGCATGTACTGAGAGGTCAGGTAATTGCAATAAGAGTTGGTTTGGCGTATATAAATGGCCCCTTCTGGTACATTTGACCGAATGGCTCCAAACATACAGTATCAAACTAAACGTAATTTAATAAAGTTATACTGAAACAGTTTTCAATGATTCTAAAATTCCTGCCACTCCACATGAGGTTCGAGATTAGGGCAGGTTTTATCATTCAGTTCGGGATTAGAATAATCATCCCCAAACTATAGGGTTCCAATCTGTCAGACGAAACTGCCATCATCCATTGGATTCCGCTATTTCATAAGTGTCTTTAATAGTGAATATAATAAATGTAGATAAATTGTTGTTAATATGCGAGTTGAGAAAAGCATTTAATCTCCCCCCCCTTCACACCTTTTTTAATCTACATAATATTTTGTGAATTAAAAAAAAACTCAGTTTTTAATTTGAAGTTGTTTATATTTGACATTATTCTGTTTGACTACGCATGCATATATAAAAGGGCAGTAAAACGCCTTTGATAATCCCGACTTCTATAACTAAATTCTTTGTTAACAACTCCAATACCATAAAATGGGTTTACTACACAATTTTTTTTTGTAAAAAGTATCAAAAAAGAATTGTAACCGAATTTTAGAAGGGCAAAGTTTGTTTAAGCTCTTTATTGTAGCGATCTGTTAGGTTATGCGTTATAATTCGAGAAGTCATTTAAAGGAAAAAAAAAATTAACGAATTAAAGTGCTATTAAATTCTAGGCACTTCAACAATGGACAATTTTTTTGGTGATTTCCCCAAAACTTCTCTTTTTTCTAATAAAGGTGCATTTGTGTTTTAGAAGCATTTTTTCCCCCACCGATTGACACCAAGAATAATCACAAGCGCTACATTTTCAGTCACAAAACCACATACTAAATTTGATAAATTTAAGTTGCTGTTTTAGTTATAGTATTTATATGCTTCTAAAGGTACAGACCGACAGATATTCAACCTTCTTTGGATTTGGCTGAAAATTGATATGTGTTACAATATAGATGTTAAATCTGCATACTGAATTCTATCCATTTAGCCTCTCATCGATTTGTAATTATTGCGTTAATTTATAGATTTCGGTCGCCAAATATGATAGAAATCTACAAAATTGGGTAAAAACCATATGCCAAATTTCACCCGTCTACTTTAAACCATTTTTGAGTTACCTTTGTCACAGATAGACAAACAGACATTTTCCAAACATATTTTTGGAACTCGGCGGGGGGGGGGAGTCTAAAATATGGAAACTCGAATTTTTTGACGAATATACTGCTTCCTTAATATATCATACACGAAAAAGCAAAAATGGCGCCTGAATGCATTAGAAAATTTTGTTTGTTTGAGATGGACAGAGATTTCTTTGAAATTACTCTTAAAAAATTATAGTGAAAATAGAAAGAACGCATTGAAAACATTTGTAGATTCTCTTTTCTGCAACAGATTTTGATTTAAGTTAAATGTTCTTGTGGTGTTATTTTTATAATTTCAAAGGAAAAAACTTCGAAAAAGCAAAAGAAGTGTATAAGATGGAAAATTATTAAGGTAAGTAAGTCAAACTATCAGAAATCAGTAAGGTAAAGAAGTTAAAAATTAGAATTCACCCACCATTAACTATGTTTTCGATTATCGGGGGGTGATTATGGTCTCATTCAGCTGGGAAAATCAAGTTTATACTATATATATTAATAAAGAGAGTATGGATATTCTTGGTCTAGGAACAGCATTATACTTTATGTCATAATACCCGTCTTGAGTGGAATGTTATGTTAAAATATTTTGATTTATTTTAAAATTGATATAATAATTAAGACTCAAAATTAATAAAGAAAAAATGCTATTGCAGAAATAAATGGGTTTTTTTATGAATAATAAATTTATTTAGGAAAGAGTATTCATATAAAATTCAAGAAAAGCATGGCAGATTAAACTTAGATTTTTCTCACTAAATAATTGTTGTAAAGTATAGGAAAAAGCGCTAAATTGCCAAATGCGGCAACCTTATCTGAATGACGCAGATGTTCTCTTTCCATTGGTGGATGACTATTTTCCGATCGCTGAGAATACAGAGGTGGAACCAATCACAGCAGAGCTTTAAACCGGTGTCAAAAGTGATGTCATCCGAATGTTTTGTTTTTATTTATTTAATGACGTCAACCTGAGCATGTCAGCTAGCGTCGCCATTGGTCCAATCTTTTGAAGTTATTCCTCTCTATTTACCCGTGCGCAAAGGTTAAAGGCGAGTTAGATTTCTAGATAGATAAGAAAGCCTCAATATTGTTTTCTTTTCGTCATTATCGCAGCGGAGCTTCGACTACTTTGCATTCGGGAGGGGAAGAGAGGAAGAAGCAAGAACAAATCGCGAACGGGTTCTTATTCTGCGGTTTTGCTTTTGTGATAAATAAACAAGATCACGTGTACAGGATTTCTATTTCATGTTTTGTAGAAGTATAAGAAGTGTTTTTTCCCACTGTCATTTTCGTTCGTTGATTATAAAACAAATTTATTTCGAAAATATTTTGGTCAAGAACAGATTATTTCTTTTTATTATTGTTCTAATTCTAATCTATTATCTATAATCTAATTCTAATAATCATTCTAATTTTGATAATTCGTTTCATTTTGAATAATTATTCGAAATTTCAAAAGTACACATAAGTTTGCTAACTCTGCTTATTAAATATATTTAATACCGAATTGATTTAACCATTCAAATGATTGGCTTATGCGTTGAGCTATAGATTTTCCCCCTTATAAGTAAAATACAAACATTCTTACTTAATTTGAATCCATGTATCCCATCTACTTATATAATAAAACACACTTATATTTATAACTAATTGTAACTATTATTTACTAATAATTATTTGAATCAAAAACAATTAGTTACAAGAAAATATTCTTAAACAATAAGTGACATTTAATAAAATAATAGACCAAGTCAAAATAAATTTAAAAAAGAAACTTTTTTTAAAAAACACAGGAAATATACTTATATTCAAACTTATATTATGTACTTATTAATAAAATACTCTTATATTATATTTATTATAAACTTATTTTATTACACTTATATACTTTTTTATTACCTTCTATTGTATAAGAAAACACACTTATATTTATAAAAAAATTTTGGAAAAATTTACTTATTAGGAAAAATAGAATTAAAATTATTAAAAATTTGAATAGTCATTAAAAAGTAAATTATTTAATTCATGATTCATTATTATAAATATTATTGAATTTTAGAACATTTTTTCTTAAATTCACAGTCAGATGGCGCCTCGGGTTTGAAATCAAAATTTAATTAAATCAACTGAATCAACTGAAATCTGAAAATATTAAAAAAATGTATCGTTATCGAGATTCACATGCGTAAGAAATTTCAAAACTCTGGAACATCAGAAAGTGAATATAATAGAATTAAAAAAATTCCGTTTTTAAGAATTTGGAACAAGCCTTTAAAAAAAAGTGATTGCCAAAAGCATACAGCAGTCTTAAAATGAGAAGAAAAAGCAATATGGCCCGAAATTGAGTTCGAATATAAAGTTCAATATATTTTTCATGTGATTTCTAGAGGAAATATGGAAATTTTATTTTATGTTTTTAATAAAAATCAAATCTTAAGAAAGCAGAAATAAAATGCTCCACAAAGATAAATCGAATAAGTTTCGGATAAATTCATAGCTAAAATGATCGTCTGTCAATTTGTTTTTATTTTTGCATTTTGGTGACAGTTAAAAAATTCTATTGCTTTTATCTTTGTTTGTTTGCTTCTTTATGCCTTATTTAATATTTTAAATTAGCTCAGCATCATAAGAAAAAAAATATATATTTACAGTTTTTGAAAAGTGCTTATTTCTCATCATGATAATGTTAATTTAATTCGGCATATAAATTAATCAATAAATTTATCCCATTCTATGTGCGGTACTTAATAAAACTCTTTAAAGAAAAACGAATCGAAAACAAGATAAGAAAAGATCTTTTAGTTTAATTAATTCATTCCAATAAGAGATTTACAACTTAAAAAAATGTGAAAAAATCCATGTTTGAGTGCTGCAAACATTTCCACAGAGTTTACAAAAGGTATCTTACTTCAATTTCACCTGAAATTGTTCGACGAGGAATCGGATTAGTTGAATTCTACGAAGGTGGAGACGGAAAAACAAACAAAAGTTTTGTTCGTAGAAACGATAGAAAATTCTGGCGCTTTCCTTTTTGAAATCAGCGGAAACTAAACCTGAAAAGTATTGGGATCAAATCGTGTTTGCACATGAAAGTAAATTTTATGTTTTTGCTTTCGCGTATACGAAGTACATGAAAGTACTGTAATCCTCAAAGAATTCGAACTCCAGATTTTGTCGAATCTTCATATTTTAGATCTCCAAGAGTCCGGAAAGAAACTCATTTTTGGAAAATGTCTGTCTATATGTGACTCAAAAAGGGTTTGTATGTCTCTTTGGATGCATTGCATAAGCATATCTGACAAATTAGATGGACTGAAACATGATGGTAAAATTATTAAACAGTAGTTAGTATAATCAAATAGATAAATTAATATTTAGAGGACTAAGAGGAAATAAAACGAATGATTTGGAAATGAGATAGCAAAATCAATTAGAAAATAAAACGCAATAAACTATTTGTGAAAATGCTAAAAAAAATCAGAATTTCATCGCAACAACGAGCATTATTGTTTTAAATTATGCATAAAAATGCTGTTCTAATAGTTATACTACGCATGCTGATAAAGCAAATATCCGGTCATTTCAAAATCATTAAATCTCTGTTTAAAAAATTTGACGAATAAAACTGATTATAAAATTAGTAAAGTGATTAGGCCATTTCGAAAATAAAAAAAAATCCATAGCAAAAAAAAAAAAGGGGGGGGGGCATAATTGAAGAAAAATATAATTTGAAGTTTCATTTCGAGACCAGTTCTTTGTCTCTGTCTCTATGCATGCATTTGAAATCGATAACTTGTAGCAATCTAATGTTGTTGAATTTTTACATTTGCATCAAATTTGGATCTGATAAATCCTGTCCAATTTTTTAAAAAATCTGTCCATCTTATGTTTTATTACTTTATAATACCGCATTCACCAAATCAGCTTCTCCAATATTTCAGTATTTTCAGAAAAACTAATGAGCAGCCTTAAAAGGAAAACGTGTTGCTATTTCTGGATTTCAGAGCGATGAAAATAATTGCATAGTTTAGTTTACTTATATTAACGTCCTGCTTTAGGGCTACTTTAGAATGGACCTCGTAAATTTCAAGCGAGATCAGAGGATGAGGACGACATCGGAGCTGGCATCCCGTCTCCAAGTTTCTGCATTTTCAGAAGGGCGAATGAGCAGAGTTAAAAGGAAAACGTGTCGCTGCTTGTGGATTTCAGCGACTTCAGGGCGACGGAAACAATTCATCTGTTTAGTTTAGTTATATTAACGTCCTGCTTTAAAGCAAACTAGGATTTGTTTTGGGACATATCTCGTAGTTTTGAACCAAGGTCGGAGGACGAGGATGACGTCTGAACTGGTATCCCACTCTTTCTGCATTATATTAGTGGGAGGACATTTGGTCTCGAAAAATTTAATGCGCACCAGGCACACTTACTTGCCGGTTCTTTCATGGAATCGGATCTCGAATTCCGGACCCTCTGGAACGGATACCAAGACGCAGGTAACCGCGGTCGAATAAATACCCAAATTTTGAATTCTATTTGCAATATTATTTTACATAATAGTATTCTCTGTATAATTTTGTATAATTTTGTATATTTCAACATTTAATGAAATGTAAACGCGTCTGTGACGATAAGAGCTTTACAGGAAAGTAGGAGGAGGAGTTAGATTGATTGATTGGATTTTAATGGCACCAAAGCCAGACATGGCTATGCTGCGCCAAAAAGAGGAGTTAAAGATACCAAATTTGGTTCATCTATACTTCGGGGTGAACACTTTGAGCGATTTTTAATTAGCATTTTAATGAACTAAAATAAAATATTAACGCTTTCTTTTCGTTTTTGTGTTGTAACTTATAGCACTTTACAAGCCCGCTGACAATTATCTGTGAGCGATTTAAGCCGAGTGATCGTTTCTTGTTTTTACAAGTAGCGCCAACTAGGGTCAAGAGTACGACTTAGCTACTCAAGAGTCACAACCCTTTTTACGGGGCGGACTTCATTCATGCATTTCATTCACTCATCCACAGATTGTAATTTAGACCTGAATCGGAGAACAATCACCTCTGAAATAGTACCCCCAGTGGTATTACTCTCGACATGGATGACTTTGTGTCCACGACAGATTTATACGTGCGCCAGCCACCACACGCACGGAGAGCCTTCGGTCGGTGGAGTTCGAGCTCACAACCTAAGGGATGCGAGTCCTTAGGTCTTACCAACCAGACTATCCCGGCCTTTTTTTTTTCTCGAAATTTTCCGAAATATTGTCATGCAAAAATAATTGAACCAGTTGACTGCCTGTCGATCTGCCTTCCCACATACATGTAAACGAAATTATTAAAACAATGATTTAAATCAGTGAAATTTGGTATATTATCTTGCGATTACAAGTATAGTTCCGTGCGCCGGCGTCCTGGCATAAGGGTAGCTCGTCTTCCCAGCGATTTGGGCGTCCTGGGTTCGAGTCCCGGTTCGGGCATGGTTGTTCTCTATTTGTGAGATGCGTGAATGTGGCCTCCTGTAAAAAGGGGTTGTGCAAGCGAATGTGATGTGGGAGTAGCAAAATCATACTCTTGGCCCAAGTTGACGCTACTGAAAACAAGAGACGCTCTCTCTCGGCTTAAAATCGCTTACTTCGAAATCAGCGGGTTTGTTCATGGCTAGTGCCATCTGAAACAACAACAACAATGGTTTCGTGTTAAATTTTGTGCTAATCAATCAGCAAAAAATCGCATAAATTAAATATATCTCGTGATAGATTCAGTAAAAATGCGGGATTCATGCCAAAGATCTATATTTCGTAACTATCGTTCATCAATGCAATGTAAGATATTCATAGAGAGGAGAAGGTCTTTATTGAAAAGTGTACAAAAAAGTTCTGGGAAAATCATTTCATTTTTTTTTTTTTTTTTTTTTTTTGCTTTACACTAATAAGTTTTATAAATATTTTGAAGAATGCTTTACAATATTTTTTTCATTGTTGTAATAAAATGAAGGTTTGTGTGTGTGTGTGTGTGTGTGTGTGACAATTATCCCTTTAGCACACTCTACCATTTTTTTAACTTAAGCAAAAGAGCGGTGTTATTTTGACTCTATAATTGGTTGGCACTGACTCCTTATCGTATAGGCTATTTGTATAAAACTGAAATATGATCAGAGTACATAAATGTTTTACCATGCAAATATGTTCTTATTTAAGACACAAATGCGATTTTGATTGAGAAAAATCAAATTGAACTTAGCCTCTTTTTTTCATACCTTTTCAGTATTAATTTCTTTTTACCCAATTCCATTCATATAAAACTTTGTTTTTTTCCCTCTATAAAAATATTGGAAGAATAAGAAAATCTAATTTGTATATAGTTTATATTTGAAATTTTTTGGAAAAAAGGGCTTAAATATGCAACTTCTGACTTCCATTTATATATATATAAAACATTCTTTTATCATTTTTTATTCAGAATAAAAGGGATTTTTAACACATATTTCAAGACAATTTATTCATACTATAAGAGATGCATTTTATATAAGGATTTGCTACGTTTTTCATGAACAGGAAAAATACTCGATCAGATTTTCTAAAGAATTCATAATCTGCATTTTATTCCGATTCTGCATCATGGCCACTTTCTAAAATTTTATCGCTGTCTGACGAATCTGAGCTGTCATCATTTTCATTATCAGCAAGAACACTTGTGAGAAGATCTCTGAATCCCTGCAACTCACGTTTGCATGCTGTCATAATCATAATGTTATCCGAATCCGAAACGCTAGCACGCGCAGTGGCCGATTTGACCACAATTCTCTTGCAAAAGATGAAGCAAGTTTCAATGATTTCTGCTTTTTTAATCTCGATCTTCTAGTTCCTGCACGAAGGTATAGGAAGTAAGATCTGAAATTCTTTTTGTAAATTCCTAGAATTTCTAAACAAAATAAAAAGGATAAGCATGCAGTTAATACTTAAATACCGGATAATCAAATATAAATTTTGGATGCCTTTATTTTTACAGATTGAACTTAAAATCCGACATAAAGCTACAGCCACAAGATCACATATCGAATTTCATATATTTAAGTCAATGTGTTTCAGAGTTATACGAGCTTATTTGCATGGGAGACGGCCAACCCTCCGTCAAATTTGGTTAAAAATTTCATAAAGATTGACGTACTTCGGATGCTAAAACTATAAACTAAGTTTCATTAACTAAAATCTTTGTTTCCGAGTTAACGCGTTTACATGCATGAGAAAAAACAGATCGACAGACAGTCAATCTTTTGATAGATTTTGTTCCAAATTCGTTACATATCTGTATTATAGATGCTAAACGTATGTACCGTTTACATATCTATATTATAGATGCTAAACTTACGTACCAAATTTTACATATGTATATTATAGATGCTAAATGTACGTACCAAATTTTACATATCTATATTATAGATGCTAAACGTACGTATCAAATTTTACATAGGTGTTTTATAGATGCTAAACGCACGTACGTCCCAAATTTTACATATATATATTATAGATGCTAAACGCACGTACGTCCCAAATTTTACATATATATATATTATAGATGCTAAACGTACGTATCAAATTTTACATGTCTATATTATAGATACTAAACGTACGTACCAAATTTTACATATCTGTATTATAGATCTAAACGTACATTCCAAATTTTACATATCTATATTATTGATTCTAAACGTAGGTACCAAATTTTGCATATCTATATTATAGATTCTAAACGTACGTACCAAATTTTACATATCTATATTATAGATGCTAAACGTACGTACCAAATTTTACATATCTATATTATAGATTCTAAACGTACGTACCAAATTTTACGTATCTCTATTATAGATGCAAAACGTTATGAACAAAGTTTTATTTCTTTAGCTTTTTACGTTCGGAGTTGTCGGATTCATTTGCATACTGGTGCATTTGATAAATATCCACAAATAGGGTCTATATTAAATTTTATTCGTCTATTCAAAGTCTATTCGTCTATTTTTCAGTTATAATGTTCACAGTCAGACATAGTTTTAAAAGTGTGTTTTCCCGAACTCAGAGAAGTCTGAAACATGGAGATTCATCAAAACTTTGAATTTTTTTTTGACAACTTCAATGTTTTTCTTTGTATACTGCGGATGCTAGAAAGAAACCAGTGTGAGAGGTCACCCCAAAACTTTCTCGCACACACTCTAATAAATTTGTCATGTCGGAAAACGTCTTACATGGCACTGGCGTACAATAGTTACGAAATGTTAACTTTTGGCATGATTTTAGTATTTTTCTAGATCTACTGTGTCTTCCTTGGCGAGTATTTTGGCGATTAATCTTCAGCTACGCCCAAAATCGAATTTATGTTTCAGATGAATGTTTCTCAACCGATTAAAATAAAGATTTGACAAAAAATTGTACTTCTTATCATAAAATAACATGCCAGATTTGATATAATTTAGCATTTGCGTCTTTGAGTTATCGCGGTTGAATGTTTCTGAATGTACAGTCCGACAAACAGTCAAACCATAGTTGGATTTGGCTCAAAATTTGATAAGTGTCTATAAATCTATGTCTATATGTCTATGTTAAATCTGTTCATTGAATTTTATCTATCTAGCTCACTTCGTTTTGTAATTATCGTGTTATCATATTCGTACACCCGGGCAGATGGACTTTCTATGAACGGATTTTATTTAAAATTTGATAGAATTCTACAAATTTGACGTCAAGACGGCATACCAAATTTCATCCATTTAGCTGCTCAAAGCTTTTTTGAGTTATCTTTGTCACAGACAGACAAACAAACGAACAAATTTTTAAAAATGGGTTTTTTGGAACTCGGAGATGTGAAGGTTTGTCAAAATCTCGAGCTCACATTTTTGGACGATTACTATAATTTTTCCATACTAATTGTATGAGAAAGTATAAATCTTCAGAACGAACAGAATATTGCCAAAAAACTGGAAATGCAGCAGCAAACGACGCGAAAATCAAATGCAAAAGTTATGGAAAAAAAATTAATTAATGCATAAACAATAAGAAAATGAAACACGGAAACATGATATATCATTCAGTGGGACAATAATTATTATGAAAAATAAAATTTCGTCTTGCGTGACGTGAGAAATAATGGAGGATATAATCTCGCAGATGTCTGGACAAGAAAAGTGATTCTCCAAACATTAAAAAAGTCGTTAAAAATCTGGAAAGTTACGCAGCAAATTCACTTATTATAAACATAATTGTTTAGATTTTACAATGGCGAAATTATAGTTTATTTTTCCATGAGAATATATATACAGGAAGCATGTGCAAAACATCTGTATCTGCGACTTAAAATTAAATGAATAAGAAATTTAACCAAATTTAGCAGCGTTAATTCTCTATTTTGCTAATCCATCACATATGCAAAATACTTTTGGGCGTTATTAGAGATCATAAAAATGGACCTACACACAAACTAGTTCTTTTATTAGCATATATAACATCTCTCGCCATCGAATTAAAAATTTGGCCTTTTTCCAAATTATCCAAAAAATGTGATATAGCATTTATACGATTTGATTAATGCGTTATTAGCAATGATAAAAACGGACTTATGCACAAATTACCTCTTTTATCAATATAAATAATCATCTAAAACGTCTGTATTGCTGAGCAGAGTTACAAATGTCCCCACCCCCTTAGTCTGTATCATTAATTAAAAAATGCGAAATCGCTACTTCTGTTTTAACATCTAATTTTTTTAAAGATTTAAATTGATTAATTTATTAATGTGCGAATAAAGACAAGCATGAATAAATATTAATTATGGGATCATAAAATTTACAGTTTATTTACATTTTTTGATACTGGATTATAGTAAAGGGTAATGAGCGGAGATGTGCAATTTTATTATTTTAATGCAAACTGATTTTAGCAATTAGTTTTGATTTGAATATTCGTGAATATTATTGATAGAAAAGATGTCACTGTAAGAAAAAAAAAATTAATTTTGCATTAAACTTATAAATAGAATGTAAGTAATATTTTCTTTTTAAAAAATGTAAACATTCTGCCTATGCGCAAGAGATTTTCCACTGTAGCTTTCGGTAAATAACCCATGGGAATCAGATACAAGATATTATAACAGGAAAACAGATTATCTAGAGGGCACATTTTCTAGTGTATATAGATTTGAAACGTTTCTTTTGCTTTTTTTAAATTCATATTCTAAATCGTTTACTTTTTAAAAATTTCTGTTATTTATTTATTCTTGAAGTCTGCTTAACTGCTTTTTCAAGATAAGAAATGTATCTTATAAACTCCAAGTTTATAGTTTCTAATCTTTCACTAATGTATTGCTGGAAATAAAACACGCCATGTCATTTTATTGTTATTATGCCCCTTATAAAATCACGCAAACCATGAACAAGACAGCTCCTATTAATGCAGTGGACGAACAGGCTAGGTGTAAGACTTCTAAAAACATCAAAAAAATAAAGTTTAACCCTTTCGTGGACAGTTTATTATTATTTTTTTGAATTCCTACCGGTTTGTGTGTGTATGTGTGTGTTTCTTATTATCAATTAAACAATAGCACTTAAGGAATCATATTTTATTTATCCAAATTTTATATTTACATTTAAATTCTAGTGATGGGAAGTATACTTCCAACGAACCATTTTCGGTCATGAAAAGAATTCTGTTTAATGGTGATTCTGCAGACACGTAGCGGGTTCTCTTTTCTTGAGCATTTATCCTATATCGTCTGATCCTATATCGTCCTATATCGGGCATTTATCCTATCGTCTTTGACATATGATTTTCCATACTGCATAAGCACTTTTTTTGTTTGGTAGCTAGAAAGGCGACCTTTTTTTTTACTTGAGGAATATCCATCTGTTAGCTGACGATCTAATGCTGTATGAAATATTAGCTGGTTTGAACTTCTGTTTCTTTTATTCATTTGTCACAATATAAAACTATTTAGAATGCAAAGGTAAATAAGAAAATAAAAAATACCGCATCACTGTTCTTTAAACATTCTTCCTATTTGGTATCTTTGTTTTCTTTTGATCGAAATGATCAATCCTCCCACGATATCGTTGTATACAACAATAGATTTTGGGCAAGATACTTCTCTTTTAGTACCATCTTTTTTTGTCAGCTTTACAAATGTCATAATATCTGGGTTATGCGCAGAAGTCAACAAAGTAACCTTAAAGCCTTATTGTCCATACACTTTATTGTAGAAACACTTTCACGCCTTCCTTAGTTAGAAACATTGATTCTCTTCTTTGTAGTTTGTGGGAATTTCTGTTTCCTACGATACAATAGCTATGAAATAGGTAATAGTGGGATTTCCGCTTCCCGTATTTCGTAAGATCATGTAGGTAGGAAGTAATCTTCCCAATGCCCATTAAAGGGTTAAGATTATTATATCACGAATATCAAAATCACGCAGAGAGATTCAGTTGAAAGTAATAAGTTAAAGTTGAAATCAGCGTTCCCGGCTGACATGTTACTCGCAGATGGCAGCTAACTTCTTTATATTTCATGTAATAAGCATGGATATTGTCATTAAAATGAACAGAAAGAATTAATTTTAATAGAACCTCACCAAAATCAGTGGTTTCGTTAATTCGTGATTTATTTCATCACGTATACTATATTGAATGACTAACCTTTTGTATTCGGACAAATAGTTCCATGCATAATTGTACACAAGGGCTTGTTTATTGCTCCGAAAAATAAATGTACATATAATTGTTTTAAGTTGAATTTCTCTTATAAATTAATCTACATCTGTAGATATTTTTAGTAATCACAATTAAAAATAAATAAATAAAATATCAGTCAAAATGATGCATCGTCTTGAATGGTGCCTGAGAGGATACAAAGGATTAACATCTTAACATAAGAATTTTTTAACTTCCTATATAAATGACACATCCTATTTTGGATATTTATTGTTATTTTGATTCTTATAATAATATAAGGAGTATCTGAGATATTCAAGCATTTCTAAATGATTTTTGCATTTTTAAATATTTAATTTTGTTTGCTTTATTGCAGACTTGAAACTAAAAATTAAGTCATTCGACGCGCATGTCAGACATGTTCATTGTAGGCGAAGGGGTTAAGAGACTGGTGTACATACTGTTCGTTTCAGTATTCTAAGACGACTACTTTTCGACGATTCTATCTCATTAAGGGGAGATACGCAGAAGGATAAGCGCATTTCCGGAATCCTTCGTTCTTTGACCTCGATTTTCGCCCTATTAGATAGTATTTTGTTCAATTTTTTTTTCCCTTTGTATGTGAATGTCATGCATAATTCAGTCAGTCTGCGAGTAATCCGAGTTCATTTTATCGTTAAATGTAAACATCTCATCCTTTCAACTTTCCTCTCACCCCGACCCTCGGGGGGGGGGCACCTCGAAATGAGGATGAGATGCTTCCGGCATGGTGGTTGGATCTCGCCACCCTGGAGGGTACACTAATAGGTGGGGGATCTGGCTCCTCCCATCGATGACGGGACGTACTTCCTTCGGGGAGGGTTGTACCGTGGCCGGTGACGGCCCTTAGGACTCAACCACAGTTCCCGCCAATTGCTGTTGCGGCGGTCCGGTCATTCAGTTTTATGGTTTAAATCCATGTGCCTTAGGGCGGGTCGGAGAGTTAGATGGTTGACTTTCCTCTCACCCCTATTTTCACGAATTAAACCCATCCTAACAAAGCGCAAAAGGGCGGAGGGCTTTAGAAACCTTTGTCAACCATTTTTTTTTTTACCGCCATGTTAATATTTTTTTCTTAACAACTTATACAAATATTGCTATTCCCCTCAAGCTCTCGAAAAATATTATAAATATTTTTACTTATTTTCTTCCAGTTCTTTCTTAATGAAAAATTTATTTATTGTTTTTATTATTATTACGTTTATTTAAGCGAAGTTCAGCTAAAATTTTTAACACAATTGTTTTTGTATTCGTTACTTTGACTACAAAAGTGAAATTTTAAAAGCATTATGGAAATCACAAACAAATTACGACAAAAGTAGATTGATATCTCAGAATTTGCTTTTTTTATTTTCTGATTTTAAAATGACTTAAATATGGTTTGCTGGATAATAGTTTCCGAGATTCTGAGCAAAAATATCTGAATTACAAATTTTGGAATTAAAAAAGTGGAATAGTCACTTGAAAATGCAATTTCAGGAAACCTCAATGGCTGACATCCAAGAATAACTGTATGAAATATAGGCGCATCAAAATATCTTATATCAAATTTGCGAAAAGAAATAAAAAAAAAAGAGAAAAAAATCTTGGTGTAAATCACCACAAGCCAGATTAGCTCTCACATTATTACACGCGATCAGCTGATGTAATTTAAATTACAGATCATAAGCAAAATACAAAAAGTCGCTGGTGATTTCAGCTATAATATCAACATCAATATTTTTTTTGTTGCAAACTACATATTGATGTAACAGGACAAAAAGTGGCATTTTTTAAGTTTTTAAGTGTTAAAGTCCAGAAGAGAACATTTTCATTTTCTATCTCCTTTTACAACCTTATTTTATCACACTTTCTCATTTATACTTCTTGGCCATTATTTCTTGACCTTTGCGTTTTGCACCAATTAATTTTTTAATGAAGATTAAAAAAAAAACAAAGGCAAGAAAAATATTGGGGTTACAGTTCAGATTCCAACGAAGGAATAACATTCTGAAACCTCAAAAAATATAAATTCTAAATTAAGAAATAAAAAAAGAAAGACTTTTATACTTTACTGCCCCCCCACCCTCTCTCTCTCTTTTTTTTTTTCTTTTTGAAATCGATATCCTAACAAAATTATAAAACTTTTTTATATTTAGTACAATTTAATTTATCAAAGAAAGTGAAACATATAAATGTTAAGGAAGTAATCCAAATTAATTGATAATCCTGTATTGATATCCGTTATCAAATAATTTTTATCGTTAGCGTCTGTCTTAACACGCGTATAAACACGTGTTTCAGAGTTTAAAAAAATTTATAACAATTGATAAGGTTTTGAGTAAATAAAAATGTTAAGTATGACCAAAAGGTGATAAGATATTCTACAGTCATTTCCAACTATCTCTTTTATTCTGATAATAAATAATAGATAAGGAAATAAATCCATAGCTATTTAAAGTTTCTTTTATTGTTATTTAATCTTTCGACAAAGAAAGATAATAAAAATAAAAAAAGTCTTTAAAACTCGCTTTTATTAACATTCTTATGAAATGCAGTTTTTTTAAAAAAAATAAAATGTGTGATATCAAAAGCAAACGACAATGCGTAAGGCATTCATAGAAAAAATATTGTAATTATACATGTATGGCGATTTCTCATTTTCAACTTTTAAGTGATTTTCTCTATAAATGGTCTTCTTGCAGAAAAAAAAGTTTCTTTTGATTGTTTCAGTTGAAAAAATGTAATGTAATTGAATTATTAGTCAAAAAATAACGATATATTATCTTTAACAAAACATGAGGCATCTTTACTTCTTCTGGAGCTACACTATAATTGCTCTACCGTATAATACCATGATACATAGATTTTAGGTAATTCAATTGCTCATTTTACAGCAATGCGAAAATGCAAAAAAGGCTATTCATAAAGAAAAGAAAGAAAGAATTTCCAATTATCAAATGTCGAAGATACCTTAGATTGCCTAAATTTCACTTAGCTTTTATTTAATTAAAATTCCGAAAATTACTCCAAAGTACAGTTTCTCAATTACTAAAATATTCTTATGCCAAATTTCATAACTCCAGAAGTCTGACGTGTTCATCAACAGACTCACATTCTTTTTTATTAGTTGTACAGAGGAGAATGAAATTCCCATCGAAATTCTAAGCATTTTAATAAGTTTATAATTCAAAGAGGTCAAACTTGTGTAATCGAAATTTTAGCTGATTACTTCACGTAATAGACGGATAAAATGAGTACTGCCCTGATAATCTGGAAGTGTTCGATTCAGGTGATGTATAAGTTGTCTTAAATAGTTTGTTTAATCAACTTCTGCCAAATAATATGGGTGCAATCGTTGAATGAAATATTGACATAAAAGATGTATCTGAAAACTTATTGTATTAAAATGAAATTCAGGAATTGGTTCATTTGGCATTTAAAACTTTTATTAAATTTTCTTTTAAAAATGCTAAATTACTCCATCTATTAAAGTTTCAAGACCAAAGATATTTCAGTCCTGAATGCTGTTTAAAGGAAAGTTGGGTGGTATATTGTTGGTTGGAAAGTTGGGTTTATATATATATAAAATTAAGCAAATAAATAATTTTTAAAAAATCAGAACCCATAAAACTCATGAAGAATGGAACTTTTTAGTTAAACACGTCAATACATCGAGACTATTTACAGACTATAAATAATATAATCAAAGAACTAATAGGACTATCAAAAATTTTTCAGAAGAAAATTTATAATATAAAATTATAAAAATAAAACAAAATAGTAAAAAGAGTTTAAGAAGCATAAACAACGTATGCAGATACTATTTTTGCATTCGTAGAATCTCACAAAAGAAAACTTTTAAAAATAAATTCAGTGCATCTTTTTTTTTATATACTTTATTTGTTTCAAGTTTGAAATAGATTTTTTTTTCACTCTCTTGTTGAAGCACTGATAGTTTGATATATATATATATATTTAACTCTTGAGTATTCTCGATGGCAATGCGCTATTTTAATGTTTTTGGAATATAATTATCATTTAATCGATTGATTTAATTAAATTGTAATTCTATTTAAATGAATTTAATAAAAAAAAAGATTCACAAATAGAAAGCTACAGAAATGAATGTATATATGTTATAAAGGTAATAAAAACAATTTTCAGTAATTAATTTGGCTACTAACAGTTATAATGAAAATATATAAGTTATTTTTTTCAGTAAGTACGTACAGATTGTTACTGATATTCGGAACGTTATATAAATTTTTTTCGGCATAATTCTCAGACATCGTTCATGCAGTAACAAATGTAGATTGTGCCTCACTAATGTTTTACTTTCATTGGTAACCTTTGACTAATGTATAGAGCGTCTACGCCTTGGCCTTTGTCGCTGCTGTGCCACTGTCTTCGATATTCGATCTCTTCTGGACTATTAATTGCTTACTGGCCTTAGTAGACATACGGAAGAGTTCAATCAGTGGCAATGATTCTCATGCCTGAAATCACAATTTGAAATGCCTTCTAGATTGTCAATTAGTGTTGTTAGTAGACAAATGGTCAGGTTCAGATCAGTTTTTTTCTCTTCCGGGCTTTATTAGCAAGTTTTAACAGCCCCCGGACGTGGTACTGCTCTTTTAATCTCTATTAGTGGTAGCTCCTCAGATTAGAAATTAGAAATACTTCCAAAAAAATATCTATCAAGCGATTGCAATTTTAAAAAAAATTATTTTACGCAAAAGGAGTATAAGAATTTTTAATTTCAAAGCTAGATCTGAAGTTTGTTGCAATTCAAAAATATTAAATAACCGGCATGTGACATAAATATCTTGTAGATTTGCCGATAGAAATTAATGTGAATGGTGAAGTGATGACGCAACAGGTAAAAGTATTACAATCCCTCCCAACAGCTCTCACTCCATATACTTCTATCCCCGCCCATATCCGTTTGCTAATATTCGATCAAAAATGAATATCAAATAAGATGTGCAATAAATGATCTGCAATGTACACCGTTTTTTACATTCAATAGTTAATAATAATTGATATCTTTTTATAATGTGCAAGACTGGTCTACAAAATTTTCTCTCATACCATTTGATAAAGATGTTGTTGTTGCTGCTTATCCCCCTTGGATTGAACTCCAATTCAAACGAAGTCCAAGAGATCAGGGGAAGAGGGGAGCAGTAGCTTCTGAGGGTAAGGACCTCTGAGCACCCGAGGGCAGAAGTCTGACTTTTAGCTCCTATGATAATGACACTCACACTCGCTTACACAACCCCTTTTTACATGGGCTCTTTCACACACCTCACAGATAGAACACAGGGTAAAGCACAACCAGAACCGAACCCGAGACGCTCAAATCACAGGGAAGACGCACAACCCTTAGGCCAAGACGCCGGCAAAAAAAAAAAAAAAAAAAAAAAAAAAAGATGTTATCCTAGAGAACGTCTTGCTTGGCATTGGCGTACACCAGCTACAAAAGATTCACTTTCGGCGTGAATTTAGCATTTTTACTGTATCATTGGATCCCTGGCGAGTTATTTGGCGATTTATAGTACCTGAAAATCGAATTTGTTGCATCTTTTACAAATGATTAGAATCAAATATTTGATACAGGATTAAAATTACAGTCACATAATCACATTTCAAATTTGATGTATTTCAGTTATTGCGAGTTTGAGTTATCGCCTTTTCCATGCTGTTGAAAGTACGGACCAATAGGCGGTCAGATTTGGTTCAAAATTTGGCAGGTGTCTACGCTAAAGGTGTTAAATCTGTGTTCTAGTTTTATCCATCTCACTTTTTTCGTTTTAGGGTTACTATATTAACTTATATTAGAAAAGCCGGACAGACAGACTACCTCTGAATGAATTTTGCTCAAAACTTGTTAGAAATCTACAAATTTGTATAAAGACCATATACTAAATTACATCCGGTTAGCTCAAAGCTTTTGAGTTATCCTTGTCATAGACAGACAGATGGACAGCGACAGATATAACAGCAAAAGTGTGTTTTTCGAACTCAGGAAGGTGTGAAACGTGAAGATTGGTCAAAATCTCGGATTCGAACTCTTTGACGATTATAATATTTTCTCTATACTTCGTATATGAGAAAGTACAAATGTTCAATTGAACAACGTTTTAGAAAAATTATACATGTATTCTTTTTTCGATGAACGACTTCTAATTAAGGAAAATAAGTATCCAATGAACCAGATGCGCTTTGTGCAGACCGCAAGAATTAAAACCTAAGGTTACAAATGGCCAACAAAAGTTCGGGAGTAACTCTGAGATAACAAAACTAAACATTTTTAAATGTGAAATTAAAATTTTCTTTACTCAAGGTGCTATAACCTGCTCTCTTAAACGTGAGGCATAATCAAATGTGTCAGTTTGTCACAGTATTTGCTACTCTCAAACTTCTTATCTGGTTATTAACCCTCTGTGGAACACTTTGATGGAACGCTCGAAACTGGTTGGCGCGCTCCTTACACCATCTTATTTCGCCCAATTTTTGGTACTTAAACAGAACTATATTTTTTATATATAAAAGATTAGAAGTTTAATAGATAAATCATACACGCGAAAAGAAATATTTTTTCTTAAAATTGCACAAATTATTTAAATCTGATAAAAGAAAATTTAAATCTAAATGGATTTTTTTTCTTGGTAAAAACTTTTATATATTCCTTAAGCTTAATAGTTTATTAATAAAAAATATTCTAAGTTATAGACTTATTTAAAAAAAATTATTTTTTTAATAATTAATTGTGCTTAGAAAAAAAAACCGCCTATATAAATTCACAAATCTTGTAGAAAAGGAATACATAATCAAAATCAATCACAAAGGAATACATAACATAAAATAGGTTACTGGAAAATCACAAGATAAAATTTTCAAACTTATTAAAATATGGTAACTGTGAATTATAATATACGCGAATATATGATAATCAAATATGAAAACAATAGCGTTATAAACCTAATGGACTGATTTTTGAAAACTATCTCACCACAGAGCGTTTCCTGCACTTCCGTATGTGATCAGATAGAACTAATTGTTTCAAGGTCAATGGAAACTACTGGAGCAAGTAGGAGGAATGCTAATTAGAGGGATAGAGTTAGCGGGGTTTTAATCTCTGCGGTGTTTATTTGACTTAATGATACTGGCGCTTTCTATTAGAAAACTTGTATATAAGAAGTTAAAAAATTTTTAAAAAAAATTGAAATCTGTTATAGTAAATTTTATGTTATCATGTGAGAATATTATTATTTTTAAGTCATTGTTTGTCTAAATTAATTTAAGTCATGGACCAGTTTAAACCGGTTTGAAACAATCACTTGATTATCAGATTATGCATGCATCGATATTTAGAAAAACGATGGCTTTTTTTTCTTTCTTTCTTTCTTTTTTTCTCCATCTCAAAATTGTTTGAGCTCCAAAACTTTATCCCACGATTTTTTTTCGGGGGGGGGGGGTTATCCGATTGGAATTGGTATGGAATGATCACATGATATTGTATTTCGCAATTGTCAACTTTTAGAAAAGTGATGGGTTGTTTGTTTTTAAAATTTTTTGCCAGCAGAAAATTTCAAAGTTAAAACAATTATATATATATAACTTTTGATAACTCCCCTTGTTGTTTCACGTTCATTCACATTTGCTTTCCTTGCTTCTTCGAGCGATAATTTCTTACGACTCTGTTCTTTGTTTGTTTGTTGTTTGTTGCTTATGGCACTTGCCACTGACAAGCCCACTGTTACGAAGACAGCGATTTAAGCCTGAGGGGAACGTCTCTTATTTTTTATAGCAGCGCCAACTAGGGCCAAGAGTACGACTTTGCACTCACGCATCACTCATTCGCTTGCACAACCCCTTTTTACAGGAGGGCACATTCACACATCTCACAGATAGAACAACAGAAGAACAACCATGCCCAAACCGGGACTCGAACCCGGGACGCCCAGATCACGGGGAAGACGCGCTACCCCTATGCCAGGACGCCGGCCTCTGTTTTTTAATGACCAGATAGGAGAATCGGGTTTGGGCGGACATTCGCGCAAAGTTGTAACTCTTTGTTGGCGATAGCGAATAAAAGCGATATATCACCAATTTTCTGTCCGTGCATTTTGTGGCTTCAAAAACCTCGAACCAAAACAACATAATAAAAAAAATTAAGTTTGTAAGCAGAAAATGTTTTAGTAAAAACTGCATTGCTTAAAGCCCCCGGCGTACATTAATCCGACCTCAGGTGGAACCCCTGACATTTTTCTAATTTAGCTATTTTCATTTCTTTTACCTTTTCTGCCTTCAACACTTCTGTTGATGATTTGTCTCCTTAATCAATTGAAATTCCTTTTTTCCGATTAATTTTAATTCGAAAAATAGGACAAAAGCATTCTTATGAAATATTTTTTGAAACGTTAAATGAATGAGCATGATTGACTGAACTGAAAAGTATTCATGATTCAAAGTCAACATTTTCAGTCAAGCTTGGAGGGAAAAAAAAATATATAATATCTTAGGGCATTTGAAGAATTATCTGATGAGACTCTTAACTTCGGGGTCGTGTGTTCGAGCCCCATGTTGGGCAGGAGCTTCCATTTTGCAGATTTAAAGGCTCAAACACATGTTATGAAATACACATAAGAAAGGAATTAATCCTTCGCACTCGAATGGTGCCTCTCACTCACCCTTCAAGACGGAGCATCATTTTGTCGTTTTATTTATTTATTCTTTAATTTTGATTTTAAAAAATACTTAAAGAATGGTAAGAAGGTGTAGATTAATTTTTCGATAAAATTTAATTTAAATCTATAATAAATATTTTTCATAGCAATAAGCAAGTCATTGTGTTATAGCTGAATAATTTTGCATCGAATTACTTTTCCGAATGCAAAGGGTTAACTATAAATGTAGGGGGGATGATTGCCTACAAGTGGGAAATTTCCCGATCTTTATCTATGATCGTACGTACCTTAGTATAATGTTTGTCCTCGGATTCGAAAACTCTCAGTGCATCTGCACATGCTTCAGAATATGTTTATTTAATCAAAATAAGGGTGAAAGGTAAGGAGGAGTTGCTTACATTTAACAGTAAGGTGAATTCGGATTATTTGCGGATTAGGAGGCGTGAAAACTGTGAAGAACTCGTAATAGTGTCGAAAGAATTCATATTATTGTGAATTTATACTATCTATATTAAAGAATTCATATTATCGAAAGAATTCATATTATTGTGAATTCATATTATCTATACTAAAGAATTCATATTATCGAAAGAATTCATATTATTGTGAATTTATATTATCTATATTAAAGAATTCATATTATTGAAAGAATTCATATTATTGTGAATTTATATTATCTATACTAAAGAATTCATATTATCGAAAGAATTCATATTATTGTGAATTTATATTATCTATATTAAAGAATTCATATTATTGAAAGAATTCATATTATTGTGAATTTATATTATCTATACTAAAGAATTCATATTATTGTGAATTTATATTATCTATATTAAAGAATTCATATTATCGAAAGAATTCATATTATTGTGAATTTATATTATCTATATTAAAGAATTCATATTATCGAAAGAATTCATATTATTGGGAATTTATATTATCTATATTAAAGAATTCATATTATCGAAAGAATTCATATTATTGTGAATTTATATTATCTATATTAAAGAATTCATATTATCGAAAGAATTCATATTATTGTGAATTTATATTATCTATATTAAAGAATTCATATTATTGTGAATTTATATTATCTATATTAAAGAATTCATATTATCGAAAGAATTTATATTATTGTGAATCTATATTATCTATATTAAAGAATTCATATTATTGTGAATCTATGTTATCTATATTAAAGAATTCATATTATCGAAAGAATTCATATTCATTTATTGTGAATATATAAATATTTTAGAACAATTTTTATAGGCAACAAGGTGTTTAAACATTCAATTTTGATGAATAAATAGAAGATTTTTGTACTTAAAATTTGGTAATTCAATTTTTTTTGTAAAATAATAATTTTTTTTAATGTTAAAACTTTAAAAAAAAAATTAGTTATTGAATTTTTTTGATAACATTTTGTGATTTCCAGTGGTAACATTTTGTGGTTTCGGTCACAGTTAGTGATATTATATAAAATATTCTTCCTGCCATTTCTGAAAGCTTTCCCGTCATTTGAATTAGTCGTAAAAGAAACCAACATAATTCTGAGTTAAAATCAAATAGTATGGTCAAAAACGACACTCACACATACGTAAAAAAAAAAAAAAAAAAAAATTAAACGCAAAAGTATCTCTAGTAGGGCAGAAATCAAGGTCAAAGAATGACGAATTCCGGCAATGCGCTTTTCTTTCTGCTTTTCACCCCTTAGCAAGGCCGAATCATCGAAAAGTGGCAGTTTCAGAGTACGAATAGGGCATTACTTCGGGCTCCATTATTATATATTCTACAAGCGTTACAAAAATATTTTTAAAATGCTATTATTAGTTCCTTTTATTTAATTTTGGTACTTTTTAATAAAATTCGTTATGGTGTCTTAAAATCATTCACCTCAGATTTCCCTACCAGGTCATACTAATGGCATGGAATCAGAATTTATAGATTATCAGAAATCAGAATTAACTGAAGAATATCAAAAATTATTATAACAGATTCGCTTAACTGATAATTAGATTTTTAAAGTATTAAAATGGTGTATTATCGTACAAAGAGCACAGTTGTACGAAATTTGTATCTCACTAGAAAGTGCGAAAATTCGACTGAAAAATGCCATTTTGGCAAATATGAAATAAATCAAACTAAATAAAAACGTTCAAAAATACTGGCATTACAATACATAATAAACTTTTAAAGTGTTATTTTATTTTTAAGTTTTACATTACTAAACTGTTCGAAGAAAAACTGTAAATCGAAATTAAAAGATTTCATTTTCAGTGTTTTCAGCTGATCGATAGGATTATGTATTTAGATTTCACACTGTTTTCTTATTAAAAAATCTATATAAATATGGAGATAAAAAAACCTTCAGCTTTGGGATACTCATTGAAAGAGAAGCATATGAAATTCAAATCAAAATGATGAATTTTGATTATGTAGTTTGCCTTCAAGAAACAAAATTGTCTATTTATAACTTATGGGTGTGTCAGTTACAGCTCACTTTCTTTTTAGGCTTAAGGCTAATTTTGATATTTTTATCTTCATTCAGACGGCTTGACGTTTAACGATGGTGTAATATTTATCATGTGGAATATCTCAGATTCGAAACCTGGGGAAAACATGATCTTGTGCATTCTATTTCGAAATATCTGACGGAAATTTTTTTAACACTTTGCACTCGAATGGCTGTCCTCGCAGGTACTAATCAAGAAAGTGAATCATTTTGACATTTTTTTTATTTATTTTTTTAATATTAATTTTTAAAAATACCTACAGAATGGCAAGAAGTACATTAATTTTTTCTAGGAAATTCAACTTAAAACAATTATAAATATTTATTTTTTGAACAATAAACAAGTCCTTGTATTAGGTGCAATTATTATGCATCGAATTATTTTTTACAAATGCAAAGGGTAAAAATCTTTTAAATAGTCCGTTTTGGATATCCGCCCATGCAACGAATAATTTATTCGAGCTAGTTTGATAAAACGTATTTTTTTTCCTTGTGCGGGCTACTAGATTTCATGAAAACTATAATAGGCATATGCATTCATTAATGCGAGATTGTTTATATACGGGGATATTTGATATTTTCCCAGCCTTATAAATTGTTTATAATAATGCCATTTGAATTACTCATTTCATTACATCTTTACCTAGATGTGTAACTGAATACGATTATCCGAACTTATATACTAATAAGTATGTTCCTTCTATATGCTGTAACATTCCCCGTTTCCCAGTACTGATAAGACATTTACAGCCAGCTGTGTTGTCGCTGTTAATTACTAAACTCATCGAGATAGCCAGATGGTGGATCTTTTCATCTGGGTGGTCTCGCATCTGTTCATTAGAAACTACAGTGAAAGACCACATGTGGCGATTCCTCGTCCAAGAGATATTGATAGTACCTTCAAAGAGAAAGGGGTGTCCAAACATCTGGATGCTAAATGTTTCTCATTGTGAAAGGACTATGATAACTCCGTGTTGCAGAATAGTCAGTTATGAAAGGTGCATCACTAAAAGGACCTTCCCACGACCTACTGGCGCCTCTGAGGGAGCATATTTCTGAACCCCGATTGGCCGAAAGAGAGCTAAAATGACCAATGTAAATTAAGATGCGGAGATTGTGACCGATAATAAAGTGCGGATATTTTTTTTGGGGGGGGAGAAGAAACGAATTGCAGGCAGACTGTTGGACTACGCCCAAGAGTTCGGAGTCCGAGAACTACCCCTGGAGTGGTCGTGTTGATTAACAACCTGTTAGTTCCCTGTGGTGTTGTTTCTCCGTATTGATGGAGAACTGAGTTTCAAGATAAACCTTCGACTTCGACTGTTGTGTCTCCTACTACAGGTGTAAATAACTATTTATTTAACCAAGATTAGAACAAGTTGTTCTTTTGTATATATAGGGCTGTAAAATAAAGAATTGTCTGGAAATTCTGCTTCGTTATTTGATCAATCTAGATCAAGACATTACAACGCATTGTGCGTGCCTTATCCTGTGAATTTTTTTCAATACAGCTGTTACTAATTTAGTTCAATATTCCCTTACATGTATATGACAATTTGCAGAAGTTCATGTTTCTCTAAAAATATCAATCACCCTTTCATTATTCCAACATAAGGTATTAAAGCATTTAAAAAGTATTCTCATCGCGTATACAAAGGATGTTGTGAAAAATGTGTTACTTGATTTGCCGATTTCTTTAAAATAAGACACGCTTTATGAGTCTTATAATCTTCGTCCATTCCTGTTACAATTGTACCAAAAAAAAAAGACTAATAATAATTACAGTTTTCTGAAACTTAGAACCTTTTATTCCAAACATTGTTACATCATATTGTAATAAACCTGAATTTTTTGACTTGCCTTCATTTGACTTGATTTCATCAGTCGTTGCATTCTGTATGGAGCAATTTTTAAACGCACTTTGCCTATTACGTAATTTTCAGATTATTATGTTAATAAAAGCGAAAGTGAACATTCTGCTTGAAAATAAATGAAAAAAAAAACATTTTTTGGTTACACTCAAGTATTTAAATACAAGTATACAAACTGTGATACACACAAGTATACCCAAGTATTTAGATAATTCTATCTTATTAAGAAGATAGAATTATCTATAAAACTCTGTTGCAAAATTCCCTATTTTCAAACCTGATACAAATAAAGTTAAATAAAAGTGTTTGTCATCCATACCACACCATTTTCTTTTTTCCTTTTTTTTTTTTTTAATAACGAAATTAAAAGTTTTTTTTTACTATGGCGTCTCGCTTTACTGGAGAATAAATATTCAAAACAATTATTAAGTTATAAAATATCTAAAAACTCGATACTGATGATAAAAACCTTTTTTTTATTCGTACCTAATTAGAAAATTTAGTGTTATACCTTATTTTTCTGATAATAATAAATGTCTACAACAAAAACATTTGCCCTGACTGGGAAGAAAAAAGAAATAAGTGAAATTGCTTCAGCTGAAAAACGAAATCAGGCCGCTCAAGTGACAGAGGAACATTCTGATTTACTGATGTGATGAAAATGATTTATTAGAAATAAAAGAAAAATTTAGAAAAATTGAAATTTAATTAAAAATATTTCTTGATCTCATGCTCTCAACTTTTTATTTGCAATATGCATTTTTGTCAAACTTCTAAAAATTTCAAAAATTATCTTATTTTGATAATCTTTTGATTTCTATCCATATAACATGATCAAGAAATACTTAACATCCGTAAAAGTAATTTTAAAATTTATATAAAAATATCTTTAAATTCAATTTTTGTGTGGCATTGTCAGTATAATTTAGTTTTGTGGTTTCAATTATTTTAGAATGATTTTGGACTCGGGGGGGCTTATTCAAATTTAAATAAATTACACTTTAAAATCTTATAATATTTCTTATTAAAATTAACTTATTTTAACATTAACTTATTATTAACATTACCCTATTTTATTTTTGTAATATTCCTGGCTAATAAAGACTTGCAAGCTTTATACTATGTTACTTCAAATTTCTAAATTTAAAAAAAAGCTTTATAATTAAAAAAAAATAGTCCGATTCTAAAATTAAATAAAAATAAGATTTTATCATTAATTTTTTTATACTTTAAAATTATATAATTTTCGATTTTGGTCTTTTCATACGTAAAATTTACCAACTCACTCAAAATGATCCGCGATGAAATGTTTTGTTATTTCAGTTTGTTAAAATTTGCTTCTTAAAGCTACTTATAGCGAGAATAAATTAAAATCGGTAAGAAATTCTAAATTTCGAATAGAAAGATAACTATCGATAGGGGGTCGCACCAAAATATTCTCACATAGTCTCTAATAAAAGTGATATCCCCTAGGTAAGGCAGACAACGCCTTCATAGCAATGGCGTGGGACACTTGCGAAATTCAACTTTCGACGTGAATTTAGATTTTTTTTTTGTTTTGAATCTATCATGTAATCAATGGCAAATTTTTTTGGCGATAAATCACTGGCATAATTACTAGTATCCGAAAATCGAATTTGTATTTTGGAACGCATTTTCCCCAATCAATTGAAACAAAAATTTGGCACAAAACTACACTTGTAGTCATAAAATCTCATGCCAAATTTGATATATTTAAGTCAATGCATTTTTGAGTTATTGTGTTTACGTGTTTCTAAAAGCACAGACCGACAGATGGTCAACCCCTTTTTGGATTTGACTCAAAATTCGATAGGTATCTACTATATAGATGTATAATCAGTGTACCGAATTTGATCTATCTAGCTCTCTTCGTTTTGCAATTATCGTGTATACTTATATTCGAACAGCCGGACAGACAGACTTTCTCAGAACGGATTTTGCTCAGCATTTGATAGAAATCTACAAATTTGGTGAAAAGGTCGTATACCAAATTTCATCCATCTAGTTATTAGTTAATAGAAGTTTCTATTAACTAATACAAAGAACGAAAATGTACGTGCCTATTGTTTGCCTTGCCATTTACACATTATGGATCCCTTTGATTAAATGTGGCCAAATGTGGCACAAATATACTTTGTAGAGTAAAAATGTTGTCTCAGGAAGGTTTTCTTTTATAAAAAATTTTTATTAAGAATTTTAACTTGTTAGAAACCAAACGGATTTTCGTTAGTTGTTTTTATAGCTTCTGAAAATGTCATCGCACAAAAATATTATTTACACTAATTTAAGCATCAAAAACTCTTTTTTTTTTTCATTTAAATTCTGCCATTTTCCTCGGAATTTTAATGAATTTTCAAATATTTCTGTGATTATGATTTGCGACAGCAATTTTCATAATGAAATTTAAGTCTAACAAACTTCGATGCAGCACAAAATTTTTGAATCATTTCTCCTATTTGGAAGAAGATTAACATATCTCAGCCGATTAAAAAATCCAGAATTTTATTTTGCTCTAATCAATTGAAAAAGAGCAAGTGATTTTTTTTTCTAGAGAAAAAATAAATTTTATTTTCTCATTTTCTGCGGTCTTAACATAGGAAAATTTTTATTTCGTTATTAAATTTGCCATGTAATATTTATTAGGTACGCATGAATTATTGAGAAGATATTCATAACTTTTAAATATTTAGGCATTTTTAGCTGAGCATTACATAATTGATTCAAAATTTTTACATATTTATAATATTATGCTCTTATCTTGACACAATTTTATAATTTCCTTTAATGGACTAAAGTAAAGGTAAGGGTTTTGACAAAAAAAAATCCATCAAACAGCATTTATATAATTAATTATACTGAGTTAATGTACACTTATGTAGTTAATCAAGATGATATTTTTAGTTAAATCTTATATTTTTTAGAAAATTATTCTACTAGCATCTTTTTTAACAATTAAATATCAAAGTATAAATTATTAGTTTCATTATTGCAAAGAATTCGGTACATTTCCTTTTTGTTTATGCATTAAATTTCAATTAAAATTGTGATACTTTTTAAACACTTTTTTTTTCAATTCCTTTCCAGGTGGGGTTTTTTTGTAGTAATTACTACTTTCCCGCAATTAAAAATAAAATAATTTGAATAAATAATTAAAACTAGTTGTTATTACAAATTAATACAATTTATGAGTGAACTAGCTGCAATTTTAAAATTTTATATACATTTCGTGTTTATAAATATTTATTTAATTAATATATCTTATGCATAATTGCCTACAATATAAATGGTTTATTTCTTTTACAATTAAAGCGCATGTTTAGGATGTATTGTTCTATAATCTTTCCCTTTTCTTATAGACTAGTATTGAATACTGGAAAACATAATCACTGTACAGTGCTTTCATATATAATTTACGGATGAAAATCCGAGATCCATTACAAAAAAATTCTAATGTCACGCAACAGATATTAGAAATAGGTAAATAAAAAAAAGGTAATTTATTAACAGAGGTTGAAATTGAAATTAAGAGATATTTGTTTTAAACCAGAATTTAAAAAAAAATCTTTTTCAATAAAACACAAAATATAACGTTTTGATATTAAATTTAAATGCAGAAATGTACAGAATTGAAAAAAATATATAAAAATCCACTTCAAGAAAATATTTTTAAAAATAATTAACGAGGCTTTTTAATTAAATGGTCAAAAGTTGGTAACATAAAATCAAAACTGATTTTCAGTTTTGAATTCTTTTTGTTGTAATATGAAGCTGAAGATTTAAGCTGGGATTTCCACAGGAACTATTGAAATGTGTTATTACTAAGAAAATGTATTTCAAAAATTGGAGTACTTTCTTTTATTGAATTAAATCTAAGAAACAATTCAGGAATGGATCTCACAATTAGAAATTAAAAAAAAAAAACGTTTTCCGTATATTGATTTAAACCTTTACTTTTTACTCTGAATGACGAAGAATTTGAACGTAAGCTAATTTTTTTAAATAAAAAAATGTCATTTTAAAATTGAATAAAAACAAAGAGATCAGAATGCTATATTAAAAGAAAATAAAAATAAGAAAAATAGATTTTTTTGAAAAAAAAAATTCAAAATATATATTTTGAAATTTATATTTTATATTTCTGTTATAGAATTCAATAGGCTTATGTAACTGCAGAAGATTTTTCCCAACCTAATAATTCATTGAGAAATATTACTATGCTATTATAAGACGATATTTTAAATAAACTGTACTGTTTTGGCTTACAGAACCTCTCAAGCTGAATCCATTTGATTGAACTATTATCCCCAGAGAAAGATTCATTTTCAAGGGCAGCCAACTCTAAGTTTTTTAAAAAAAATAAATGATGATAAAAAAAAACTGTCAAGGTTTCTTTCTTTGTTATTTTGTCATTCGGACTTACAACGAAATAAATTCTTTCCAGACTCAAAAAGTAGTAAAAAAAACAAAAAAAAAAAACAGATGAATTTTTCGTTATTCTATCCACGTCATATTTCGTAACAGAAAAGTTTTTATGGCTTATGATTTCTCTGCTTACCTCTTTTATGTTTTAACGAATTTTATTCCTTGTTCTCATTCAGTTTTGTTACTAGAAGTTCGAAACAATTTATAACTTTATTTCAAAACACTAATCACTTTTTGGCTGACTTATGGGAAGGCTTGGAGAATAAAAATGCTCTCATAATGATTTTATTTATATAAATTCCGATGTCAAGCTCATTTTTTTCCCTTTCTGTCTAAATGTAGAAGTTAGAAAATCTAGCATTGTCAAATACGCCTCATAAAACTCGTTTATATATTTGCTTTTGGTTTGCGTATTAATAATAATAATAATAAAAACCCTTAAAGCATTTATGATTTAATCATTAAAGTTAAAACGAAATTTCTCTAGAGAACATTAATAATGATATTTTTTAATTTTAAAAATCCAGAGAAAGAAGCGTTTAAAAAGAAATGCCTATTTCTCGCTAAAGTATGTGATTACGTTAGGGATAAAGGTCTTGGAAAAATTTACAAATATAGTTATATTTTTTTGAATATTTGCATATGGAGGATTGAAAGGACATGTGTGAAACCAAAATATATCAGTTAAGTGGCCAATGATTTTATTCATTAAAAAAACGGGCTTTTATTTTGACTAAAAGGAAGCATAAAACAAAAATTTTCTAATTTAGATGTTTATCAAATGATTTGCATGAAATTTTGCAGGTCACTTAAGAGATATATTATCTAGTTCCTGAACTAAAAGATAGCTTGTATTTCTATCCATTTTTAAATATTGGGGTGCGACTGATAAATAAAGTGAAATGTTCATTTTTTTTTCACACTGTAAACCAATAAAACAACCATAAAATATTTCTAAATGAATGGATTACTTATTCTCTAGTTCAGGAACTGCAAAAAATATTGAGAAATTATGTCATCAAATTTAAATACAAAATATATATATTAGACTTCTGAAGTTTTCCTGTGTCATGGCATAAGGGTAGCGCGTCTTCGCCGTGATCTGGGCGTCCCGGGTTCGAGTCCCGGTTTGGGCATGTTTGTTCTTCATTCTATCTGTCAGGTGTGTGATTGTGACCCCCCCCTCCCGGGGGTTGGGAAAGCGAATGTGACAATTGAAGTAGCTAAGGCATGCTCTTGCCACTAGTTGCCGCTGCTGAAAAAACAAGAGCCCCTCAATCGTCTTAAATCGCTGGCAGATAACTGTCAGCGGGCTTGTGAAATGCCATAAGTCACAACAATAATTTATGAAATTTCCAGTAAGAAAATTCTCTAAAATATTTGAATTTGAAAAAACAGCATCTAAAGATGTAAAAACGCCTTAAAACGTATGCAAATACAAAAACTAGTTAACTTCCACAAAAACAGATTTAAAAACAAGCTTGCGGTTTTATAAAGAAACTTGTTAAAACATCTGAAATATTAAATTAAAAATTTTTTGTAAAAATGGACTTTTTAACGTTCTTTAAAATAACTAATTTATTCGCCATATTTGTTTCTTTTGTTGATGGTTATCTAATATAATTGCCTGCATGTCCCATCCTAGTTACGCCATTGAAGTATATTCTGATCAGATATATACTGTCAATGTCCCTAATTATGGTGGAAATAGTTGCCAGGACATGTATGTGTGCAGTTGCCAGGAACTACCTGGCAACTGCACATATTCTTGCAAATTTACATAAGTAAATATTTTTTTTAGATATTCAATAGCTGAACGTACGTAGCAATATGATATAGAAAAACATCAAAATGCAAACTCGATCTATCTATCTATCTATATCTGTATCTATATCTATATCTATATCTATATCTATATATATCGAGTTATTATTACATATACATCGAGTATATATGTAATGACATATAAAAATCCCTAATGCTTACAACATTTTTTTAAAGATACCTAATATTCTCTTGCCTAAATCGACACCTGACAGAGAAATCTCTATAAAAATCTCTTAGTAAAAAACATTGAAAGGGAACATTTGGGTTTCGTTTGCTCTTCTACTTTTGTATCGCGATGTAGACTAACATATCTCATCGCTTCTCCCTTGTACATAATATGAATGATGAAATAAGTCATGTTTCGTACATTTAGCCGTCTTCCCGTGATAAACTAAGTAGAGTTTTAAAGTTTCAAAAGTTTCTTCTACTCGGCCACACAACTGCTCTAATAGGCTTTACACACACACACATGCTTATATGATTTTAATCATTCGATTGGGTTTTTTTTTTTCATTTTATTTTTATTCGTTTATTTTCCTTTTATGTCGTTCACCTAAAGAAAATGTTATTAAAAATAATAGAACGATAAAATAACTTAAATCTAGATAATAATAATTAGGTATCTCATTTGCAAAAAGCAATAAAATCATGTAAAAGCTTTTTAATAAATAAAATTAATTAATGTAAAATGCAAATTAAATTTCTGAGAAGAAAAAGAAATGACTTTCAATATTTTATCTTTTTAGATCAGAAAATTGAAAAGGCAGAGTACTTTCTTAAAAAGAGTGTTGACTATTTTTGACATATTTATCTAGAGTATTCACATAAAGTAAAAATGAACTAAATTTATAACAATCACTCGCTAAATGAATCCTGTAGTAGAGTGGAGTATAGTAGAGACGGAATGAAACCAAAATGCAAATTCTTTTTCCTTCTTTCTTTCTTTGCTTTTAAATCAGAAAAGATAATATCTCATCCAATAGTTCCAAATATTGTAAAATGAAAAGGTTTTATTTCTGATACAGCTATCTCTATTTCGTTTTAAAAATTACTCTTAAATATAGAGTAGCAATGACGTGTAAGGAAAAATGCACTGAAAATCGTCACGTCGTGCACGAGTAATTAAAAATGCATTTGTAAAACACACATAATATTTCTGGGAAATAATTAAAATCAGAGAAAAATATTACACAGAAATTACATTGATATCGCTGAAAAAAACTCTTTCTTTTTACTTTTTAAAATGGTATAAAAATGGCTTTTATACAAAAAAAAAAAAAAAAAAAAAAAAAAAAAGAGGGAAGGAGTAAAATATTGGTTAATGATCAGATGAAAATGTAATAAGAATTTTGAAATTTTTTTTATGGGTGAATATTTACTAGTCAAAAAGATGCAATAAACTAAAATAAACAAATGAGTTCAAATGACAGAATGCATTATTGAATAATACTTACATAACCCAGAATGCATGGTTAAAATAATATTTATCAAAATCAGAGGTCTAAAATGGTCTATTTAAAAGAACAACATAAAAAAACTCTCGTCAGACATTCGAAAATGTGAATAGTATATTCTAACTTTGAAAAAAAAAAAAAATGAACACCAGTTGTACCCACCAGGTTTCGAAACTGGGACCTTCCGCGTGTTAGGCGGATGTGATAACCACTACACCATGGGTACAGAGAACTACGGCAACAAAATAAGATAAGGTTGAAAATAAGCAAATCTAGTGGCCTGAAAAGAAAGCGAATTGAGACGGACACGCCCAATACAATTTGCATTTTTCACTACTTGCAGTAGCATTACGAGGAACAAGAGGGGCATAGATGCTCCGAGTGCCAATCACAGTGGCGCCGTGGCGGCAAAAATTCATTTGTTTCATTTTTCAATTCAGTAATTTGCCAATAAGACTTAGGTGGGGGGCGGAGATCAAATACTTTGTCTAGGGCGCTTTTTATTCTTGTTACGCCTTTGTTACTTTAAAACTTGTATGCTTTTCTTTTAGACAGCGAAGCGATGCATGACATTTTTTGTTGAAATTTATTGTTAACTCTTTCATACATTTAATTATATTTATAGATCGCTTCAAAAAGACGAAATAATGCTTGTTGGTCAGCGCAAATAAATGAAAATGAATTTTTCTACTACCAGGTAATATTTATAGGCAGTGCTGTTTTGCCTAAGGTTAGAGACAAATCCTGGGCATTTAGCAATCCAGATCTGGAAGATGCAAATCCGAGTCGAGTTCGAACTCAAGAAATTTATTCTCTATCGCATAAGCTTGCTGGATGACAACTATCCCTCTAAACTATGGACTAAATAATGCTACTTTATTACTTATCAAACTTTAAAGCGCCACATTTAGGCAGATATAACTTTTTCGTTTGCGAAATGTACATAAAAAGATAAAGTATTGTAACCGACAAAAAATTCGAATTCAAAATTTTATCGAAACTCCATGTTTACGTTTTTCGATGTCTGTATGTCTGAGTACGCGATAATACAAAAAAGATTCGAAATAGACAGATGAAATTTGGCATATAGTCTCTATTCCTAATTTGTAAATTTTGGTCACATTTTGAACTAAGTTCATTCTGAGAAAGTCTGTCTGTCTAGCAGTCCGCATATAACCTTAACAGGCTACTCCGACATGCCATTAAGGCACACCGATAAACCTGATTGACCGGACAGCTGCGATAACAACACCAGCGGACATCATGGTTGAGTCCTAAGGTTCCCATCACCGGCCACGGAACAATACATCCCGTGGGAAGTACGTCTCGTCCTCAACAGGAGGACCCCCATCATTTCTGTATCCACCCGGGTGGCGAGAACCAACCACCGTACCTTAAGCTTCTCATCCTCATTTCTGAGGTTCCCCTCGATGGGAGCAGTCCGAATATAAGTTAGCACACAACAGCGACAAAAAGAAGAGAGTTTCAAGGAGAAAATTTGATGCACGGATTTAACATGTAAATTGTAATTAGGTATCGATTTGGAACTACATCCACTGTCTGTTGGATTTAGTTCCAAATGGATCGGGGTTGACTGTCTGTTGTTCTGAATTTTCTCGTTTATGCAAACAACATAATTTAAAAATGCAGTGACTTAAATATGCGAAGTTTGGAATATGCTCTTTTAACTGCAATTAATTATATGTCGAATTTCAATTTCAATCGGTCGGGAAAAAAAGGAATCCAAAGTTCACATTCAATTTTCTGGTACTTGTGTATTACCTGCATGCCAAAAATTAATCTCTCCCCCATCAAAAAAATTGACAAAGATTGTGCGATATTTTCACGCTAAAGATGGATATTTCATAACTATTGTTAGCCAATGTCACATAATTAATATACAAGTACTGGTTTTATTTATTCTATTATAAAGCACACAACTCTCATTCATTGATCTCTGAAAATAAAAATCTGAGCACTCGTGACTTCACAGTCTTGCTCAAGATCCATAATTTTAAGCACAAGGGAAGAGGGGTTGGGATTATAATACATTTACTTGACAATACACGAGAAAGATTTTTGAGACCTCTTCTATTGGCCATTCATAGAAGGCCAATTTTTAACATGATATTGTTTATAGATTGATCAGTCTTTGTAAATTGTATCATATGACATGTACGAGGCAAAAATCGTTCAAAATGTTCATCAGGCAAATTGTTAAATATGGAAGCATGTGATTATTTCTTGAATAGTCAATACTTACTGATAAACAATTTTTAATTAAAAATCAATCGAAATTTTAAGCATTTTCTCTTGTTAACTTAGAAGCATATTATTTTTCACAAAATATAATTTCACATCACTTTAAAATTAAAAAAAATATATAAAAATCTTTGCTGTGATATTAATTTTATCTGCGAACAATCTCTTTCTTAAACTTTAAGAGTTGCTAAAAATGAATGTCAAACTCAATTTTATTATAACTTTTTCCTTTTAAAAACGAAATAGCAAAGATTTGACAGTTTCAGTAGCTTTGGTACAACTAAGCAAAAATAAATATCATAATTTCACTTTTCTTCTTAATTCATTTTTAACAAATTTTGAATATGGAAGTTTTTTATTTACGTAATTATGTTTTTATATTGTTATTCTTTCTATAAACAACGGTATAAATATCGTTACTCATAGAATGCAACGGCTGATGTAATCAAGTCACATGAAAACAAGTCTGACTTCTCAAGAATAAAATATTACCATGCAATAATATTTCCAGCTAAAGAGTAGTCAACGTATAATTACAACGGATGTATGTTTTTCAGCTTAATTCGTTTAATATACATTAAATTTCCGTATTTTTACTATAATTTTATGATTAGAACAAATCTCAGAAAGAAAGAAATATTAATTAATGGATCGAAGAAGTAGCATACGGAGGTTTCCTGGTAGTTTTTTTCAAAGCCATGGAAGGAATAGCCTACTGTGACCTGAAAGAAATCTCAGGTCAGCCAGCCATCATAATCTGTGAAGTGTTCAAAATGACTAAACGTCTGTTGTTTTATTATAAATAACAATAAAGAATTAATTCGCCATCAGCGGGAATGGTCTCCCGAAAACTACCTCGCACATTCTATAATAAAGATGTTATTTCAGAAAATGCCTTGTATGATACAGGCATGCAAAAATTACGAAATACGAATCTTTGGCATGAATTTGGCATTTTTACTGAATCTATCGACTGATCTTTGGCGATTAATCCTTGGCATGTGGTTAATAGAATTTGAAAATCAAATTTGTGTTTTAGGCGAGTTTATTCCAAGTGATTCATATAAAAATTTGACATAGAAGTATATATACTTCGCACACAAAATCCCTAAAGGCCATACAAAATCTGACATATTTAAATCACTGCATTTTTGAGTTATCGTGTTTACTTCTGAAATTACAGACCAACAAACGTTCAATTCCTTCTTGGGTTTGGTTCGAAATTTGATATGTGTCTACAACTTTACTGTTAAATCTGAATTTTACCCATCCAGTTTTCTTCGCTTTATAGTTATTGTATTAACTTATATTCGAATAGCCGAACATAGAGACTTCCTCAGAATAGATTTTGCTCAAAATTTCACATAAATCACCGAATTTGAGGTAAATGTATGCCAAAGTTCATCCGTCTAGCGTAAAACATTTTTCAGTTACCTTTGTCACAGACAGGCATTTTTTTCAAAAATGAATTGTTAGAACTCAGGGTGGTCTAAAACATGGAGATGAGTGAAAATCTAGAATTTGAATTACAATACCCCTTCTATGTACTAAGTATGCCACCCCTGCGTCCTGGCATAGGGGTAGCGTATCTTCCCCGTGACCTAGGCGTCCTGGGTTCGAGTCCTGGGTGCAAGCGAATGTGATGCGTGAGTAGCTAAGATGTACTCTTAGCCCTAGTTGGTGCTACTAAAACAAGAGACGCTCCCTTAGTTTAAAATCGCTGACCTCGTCAGCGAGCTTTTCCATGACGAATGGAAAAGTTGCAACTTATGAAACAGCAGCAACGTATGCGAGAAAGTAATTAATAGTTAAATTGAATTCTTTTGTAATAAAATAATATTGTGCTAATACAACTGTTAGGAATAAATTCTTATACTTCACATCATTATTACGAATGAGAATTTGTGAACTGAATTTTGACTAGCTATGCAAAAGTATTCGAAGATTTTCAAATACTTTTTTATACTTCTGCTCAAATATCATATATCAAAGTTGCAACAAAATATTTACTATTCTTCTGAAGCTCTTACAGGCCAAGACTGTCTCGTAAATATTTGACCCAATAGGGGCAATAGCGCTTCATCAGTTCATTCCTTTTTTGCTTCAATTTTCTATATAACTGTACAGAATTTTCAATATTTTCTATAGTACTGTATTAGAATTCCTACCGGCATCAACACACCTCATGTACCGTCTTCAATGTGCCGAAATTTCAAATTTATTTTGTTACTTCAATTTGCATAATGCATCCTATTTCCCCTTTTCCCTTAGCAAACATCCTGAGATCAGAGAAGAAATGTCAACAGATCAGAAACCTGACTATTTTATTAACACTAAATACTAGTTAATAGATATGAATTACTTCCTAAAAATGTATAACTAAATTCCAAATTAATTATTTAGCCATAATGATACAGTTAGTTTTTATATATATATATTTTAAATTGTCTTTATCAATTACCAAAAAAAAAAAATAATTTGAGCATACATATACTCATGAACTGCTTTGGCAATGTATACTGTAACAACAATCACGGCGCCCACATAAAACGCCCCCTCAAGAAATTCAATCGCCTCAAAGGGTTGATACGCCCCTGCAAGGTAAGTTAAATAGTGCAATAGAGGATTTTCAGAGCATCCATTAAAAGATTGTTTATACGTGAATTTAGATGAGAATCGATAGCTGTTAGGGGATAGCTAATTAACTTATTTCACACTGAATTCAATGGAAGGTCTCTTGGGTGAATATTGAATTGTACATACCATTCTTCTGTAATTCACCAAAAATATGTGTAATAATCTTACAATGTAATTTTCTATGGTGTTTCTGTGAAAGATTTACAAAACATTTCGATTATTGCGTGACATTGTAGTTGACGGGCGTTACTTCCTAATAAATGAATCCATTAGTTTTTGAGTTATAATTGACCATTTTTTATTTTTATTTTGATGCTATTTTGGATGACTTTTGCAATTTCGAAAAACGGTCAGATGGCGTGTCTGAGCTGGCATCCCTTCTCCAAACTTACTCACCCTGCCAATGGGTGGGCATTTGGCATTCGAAACGAGATGTAACTCATCTTTGGAGTACATATATGATGGATATTTAGTGGAATCGGGCTAAGCATCTGAAGCGTGATTGTGGCTTTAACAGTAGGTCACCACGCTGGCATAAAAAATTTTGGAATCTTTCATTTTCATTATCTGGCAGAATTGGTTCATTTTTAATTCTTAAATTAAATTAATGAAGTAACACAAAACTAATTATCGAATATTTTTTGTTTGTTTTTACTTTCTCGTATACGAAATACAGAGAAAGTATTGTAATCATCAAAAAAAAAAAAAAAATATCACAAGATTTTCACTAGTCTCCATGTTTTAGATCTTCCTAAAAACATTTATTTGGAAAATTTCTGTCAGTCTGTGACAAAGATAACTCAAAACGCTTTGAGAGAAAGTTTAATTTGTTATGCGGTCTTTACACCAAATTTGCAGATTTCTGTCAAATTCTGAGCAAAATCCTTTCGGAGGAAATCCGTCTGTCCGACTGTTCGAATATAAGTGAACACGATAATTACAAAAAGAAGTTTAGTTTAGTTATATGAACATTCCTTTTTAAAGCAACACTAGGGCTATTTTGGGACGGACCTCGCCATTTTGAACCACGATCAGATGACGAGGAAGACACCTGAGTTGAGACACCCTCTCCACACCACACCACACCAGCGGGAGGACGTTTCGCTCGGGCGTCTGACGTGCACCAGACCCGCGTACACGATGGTTCTTCGGTAGAAGCGGGTCTCGAACCTGAAACCCTCCGGGGAAGCCAAGACCTTACCACCAGGCCCTCGCGGCCCTTAAAAAATGAAGAGAGCTAGATGAATAAAATTCAGTACATAGATTTAACATCTGTAGTGTAGATACCTATTAAATTTTATGCCAAATCCAATGATGGGTTGACCGTCTGTCAATTTGTAATTTCAGAAATATGCAGATGTGATAAAACAAAGACGCAATGACTTAAATATGGTAAATTTGGAATGTTATTTTGTGACTACAAGTGTCAAATTTTGGATACTGTTAACCACATGCGAAGGATTAAACGCCAAAACAATTCGCCAAGGATCACACCATCAATTCAGTAAAAATGCTAAAATCACACCAAATGTTATTATTTCGTAACTATTATATGCTAATGCCGCGCAAGGCAACCTTGGGACAACACCTTCATTAAAGAGTATGCGAAGAAGTGTTGGAACTGCCACTTAACCTTGTTAAATTTTGGAAGGTACAGAAAACTCAAGTGGATAACTTGAGCCATGGATTTGAACCATGGCTCAAGTTATCCACTTTACAACCATGGATCCAAGAACCATTTACAACCATGGATAATTTGAGTTTTCTGTATCTCCAAATTTGTGAATATTATGATATTACCGACCCATTTTAGAGTTATTTCGATTAAACAGAAAACCCTATAAGCCAAATGTTTTGCTTAATCGCATTTGTTAAACGCACAATTAAATTCATGGTCGTTTGAACAATTTTTGGCGATTTTAGCCATCCTCTTCCGAAATACCAGATGGAATGTTAGGAAGATGACTGGAAACTGCACATTTCTTCCGGCAAAAAACTCGCATAGATTCTCCAATTCCAAACTTATATTTCGATGATCAAGTAACAAATCTACTTCACAGCAGAAACCGAGAAATGATCGTTGACGTAAGAAAATTAATAAAAAATGCAAGAAAAATAAATGCCGAATTACACATTTTGGCGAACAGCGGGAAACAAGTTTAAAGCCAATCGGTCACTTGAGGTGTTTTCTGGATTCATGTTCTATTTTTGATTTCTTTTATTTTTTCCCCTTTTCCAGTCTGCATAAATAAGTATTATACACATTTTCTTCAAGTATGTACATCGGTATGTGAATGCACATTGCTGAAAAGCATATGAGTTTTTCTCTATGGTCTAAGAATCCAAAACTACGGATATAATCGCATTTGCACATTTTCTTGGTAAAGATTATAAATCGCAAAGAATATAGATAAAACGAATGAAAAAAGGAATTTGCTTTGAATCTTATGCACATTCCCCTACAGTTTACCTTATTATTTATTTATTTATTTTTTGCTTTAGTTAAAATGTCATTATATATACAGGGTGATCTTTACAAATGCGTTTAAGCCCTTTGAATTCAAAACGGCGTCTGGTATAGTCAATGAAGTAACTTGTACCTATAGTATAGTGACTATGCTTAATATATTGAGACACGTTACAACGCTTCTACCGGCGAAATAAGAAAGTAACAAAAATAATTAAAAAAATAAAGGAGAGCGGCCAAAAAGGTATTGAAAATTGCACTTTTATTAAAGTCCCTGATACCCCGAGATTTTATGAACTAAATAGTAAATCCGACAAATATTCACCATTTTATCACATTTCCAAGTTTAGTGGTGATTACAAATAATACGATATGATAATTACGATACGATTACGATAATTATATATAATCGTCAGTTAGTCGCATCAACCATAAAAATTATACTGTTTATTCAAACTCTTGTTTATTTTGGGCATGTGGTGATTTGGTTCAAACTTATGTAAATAAACGCTTTATGTTTCATGCTATGTCTTTCATAGAATTAACAAACAATATTTATTATAATGAAACCAATTTTGTTTCTTTAGAAATTCTGGGCAAAAAACAATTGCGAAACAAGTTTAACTGTAATGATAGATGCAGAAGTTTAGGATGACGAAAATGATACTACGTGAAATGATGAAAAATTGCACTTCACTACAAAGGAATTAAGAAACATCTGTTCTGAAGATTTCATCGTTGCCACACAAAATAATAAACGACATCAACGCAAACGTTTTCTTTTCTATCGCTTGATAAGCAATTCATTTAATCGTTTGCAAAACGCTATTCACCCCCCCCCCCGTTTGCAAATGTTGTTCGAAAGCCATTTGCTGCGGTCGTAGAACTTCTTTGTTGGTGAAGAATCCTGCCTACTAAAGGCGTCATCATTTGCATCTCTTGCATAAAACTCGATCTGCTGGGTTTTTGACCTCGCCGCCTGTTTCTGCGATAATTCCTCTCGCTGATGTAAGCGCTCGCCGATAAATTAGGAGCTTCGGTCAGGTGAATTACCAGCGGATAATTGAACGAGTGACCTTTCCGTTGGCTTGACCGGTCACGTGATTGAAACAGATATTCATTTGTTTTTCTGCGATTAAAAAACGTGCTAAAGAATGCTTGCGAAACAAAAGTTTGCCCATTGCTGAACGGGTTTTAATTGATTAGGAGTAGAATTGGGAGTAGTTATACAAAAAAGAACCAACTCATTTCGAAACATATCTAACTATTTCGCTAAAAATAAACATCATTATTAAGAATAATGATAGAAAATTTTTATGCTACGCTTTTCCAGTATTTAGTACTGCATCTAACGAATTCTGTAGTCCAGCATCTGGAAGACAAACTAAATTTTGGTTAGAGAAATAAAAGTTGGTTCTTTTGACATAACTGCACGCAGTTTGATTGCTTTTGGTTATAAGTAGAGTTTTGCGACCAGAGAGACTTGAAATTCAAATACAGATGAAAAATATATAATAATAATTAATGGATGAAATATTAGTCATGGCACATGTAACAACTAATTTATAATAAATGTAAGGTGTAATCTGTATTCTAAATAAAAATATAAAAACATTGAAAAACGCACTTTTTTAACATAAAGTAAAATAATAATAATAAAAATTGCACGTTGAAAAAAAAAAAAAAAAAAAAACAGATAGAGAATAATATAAGCGGAAGACTACTTTTTAGTAGGGTTTGACGGTTTTTCAAACCCGGTTTTTGAGAAAACTGTTTTTTTTAGAGTAAATTTGTCAAGTTTGAAAACCGGTTTTTAAATTAAGAAAACCGGTTTTCCGGAACACCTGGATATTCTTCTTCTTCAATAAAAACAAACAAATATTTTGAATTTTATCGGTTGGGACCGATTCGTATAACAGCTGAAGGCTTAGGGCGACGAGATGCTAATTTATTAACAAGTGAAGGTGAATTTGAATTTCTGTTAAATGAACTAAAAAATGTAAACACTTGAAGTGTTTAAGTTTTTATATGTTTGAAATTTGTTTGCTTAAGTTTGAAATTATTATATGCTTTAGAAGAACGAATTCAAGAAAGAAGACAAGTAGAATTAGCAACTCTTTTGATGTAGTTGCAAAATCCACAAAACATGTCTAGTTCAGCGAAGAAGTCTAGTGTACTTTCCTTAGCTTCAAAAACCGAAATTATAAAGTTATCTGGAAAGATATTGTCTAGAATATTTCCGAATTCTTAAATGGAAACCGATTCTGATGAATAGCAAATCGAAGAAACTACTCATCAGATGCTTTTTTAAATGAATAATGTAATGCTTTTTTAAATGATAATGCGTTTTTAAAAGAAGCCATGGAAAAAACAATTCGTAAGTTTCTTCAAGACCCTGAAGGAAAACTTACAAATCCAACGACACTGAAAGCTGAATTTTCATTATTTGAGGCAACGAAGAAATGAACAAAAACCTTAGATTTGTTATTTAATGCCATGAAAAGTATAAAATCTAGCTCAGTAGTTAGTTGAACGAGTATTTTCAATTTCAGGCAGTATTGTGTCCAAAAAAGAACAAGACTTAACCATTATTCAATGGATATTTTATGTTTTTTTTAAATCCTATTTTTTCAGGAAAAATTAAAATGAGTGAAAATTATATAAATATTATTTGAAATTTTTGCTTGCGTTTTCGTTATTTTGTGTAATATGTATATGAATCCTTAATTTTTTTTATATTTTGACTTTGACTTTGATAATGATTTTGTTTTTTTCTTATTTTATATAAATAAAATAAAATATTTTTCACTATTCTATTTTTTATGACAAAAATTTGAAAACCGGCTAAAAACGTTTTTTTTTTTTTTTAAACATTGAATTAGAAAACTGGCTAAAACCGGTTTTTCGGAAATATTGAATTCGAAAACTGATTTTTCAAAAAGTCGGTTTTCGTATAAACCTTACTTTTTAGGTCTCGTCAACGTTATTGGATGATTGAATCCGCTGAATGGAATTATGGTAATTATGGAATTCGGATTATGGAAAGTACCTGGAAAACAGAGCTTCGCTCAGCAGTTTTTTTTTAAAAGAAAATATTTAGATACGAATCACATACTAATTACATATGAATATTTTTCACTTTTACCACCATATAGACTGATCATTTAAATAAAAAAAAAAGTATGAATGCACTTAGTTTAACGTGATATTCGAATTAATTAACACAATAATTGCATTGTTGCTATTGGATGTGAGCCGAATGTATTAGTATTCGGATAATGTCATACAGCGCCATCTCGCCATATTTTGAGGTACTAGTAGGTTATCATCCTATGGCAACAATGCAAGTACTACAAAAATTTACGAAATGGTGCTATATGACATTGTCAGCATGAGAGCAGATAGAAAAAGGTTGTTAATTAATTTTTTTTGTAAGTGTGTATGTGTAAAATCTTGTTTTTTTAGGCAAGCCTCCTACATCGATAAACTTACAAAGCAAAACTTTATCTAAATACAAACTTTGATCCAAATCGTTATTAGAGCCGTTTCCCAGATACACGAAATAAAGTTATGTATAAACAAGAATTGCTCGTTTAGAGTAATAAGATATGTTATCTCATGAAAATTATTGCTTAATATGGGTATTTACATAGAATAGACTTTCTGCCTTTCTTTCCTTACTATTCAACTCCAGCACCAGTTCTGCCTTTCTTTCCTTACTATTCAATTACATATCGTTTCTGATATGTAATTGATACTCTACGGTATTGTTGCAAGAAAATAAATCTTTTTAAGGGCAAACTAAATTATGAAACACGTAGAAATTAAGAATTCAAGGAGTAATTAGAGTTTCTTCTACTTGTAGTAATTAATGGTATAATGAATATGTTCAGCTACATTAAATCTATATTAAATATTTAAGGACTATCTTCATTTACAGGTTGATAAGTTGCATATCTGAAGTACGGATTTATTATTTCTGTTTACAGATTAAGAACAAGATATATCGCTGCTAAACGAGCAGTTTACATCCGTCTCGTCAGAGAATCTTGTTCAAAATGAGTTCAGAATATCCAGTAACCCATTATTGTTGGGAAATCTGAAAAAATCCGAGAATTCACTCGCAGATTCGCAGTACGTCATATGACTCCGTCCACCTTCTAATACGATCGAATCTGAGAAAGCAATCAACCTACTTTTCCAACCTACGTCTGCTTAGCTGAAGATCAATTACAGAGCATGCATATTCTCTGAGCATGCACGGCCGAGGTTTTTTAGCATGGTCATTAGAGGCACTTTAGGGGCCTCGAATAGATTTTTAGATTTCATTATCAAATAAATAAAATTTTCAACTGCTTAAGGACAATGAAATTATGATACAGATTTTGTGATATTTTTTGGATTACAACAGTTTTATGCTTTCATTTAATTTAGAAGAATCGTGCATTTGAATGGATTCAATTGAAAGTCAAGTATGGTTTATAAGTTAAAGCATTATTCTAACATTCCTAATTAATTTTTTTAAATTGATTTTATATTATATTGTTTAAAGACTCAAAAAATATGTTGCTTCATAATTTAAAATTATCCAGTTCTATAAATAGATAATATTTTCGATTGCATACGATATTGAAAAGGGCTTTCAAATTTGAATCTTTAATTTCTTTTATGCGGCATGTTCAAACCTCCTCTTTCGATTAGGGACACGTAATTAAATGTTTTATCTATTTATTGGAGTTTACCAATTAAAACTGATTATATAGAGAATCTGGTGTAGAAAATTAGATAGGAGAAAGGAGAAGACGCTGGACTCTAGACCTAAGGACCTCTAGAAGGCTTAAATTTGGCCTTGAATCTATTTCACGTATATCGTAAGGCTCAACTTATGATGTATTTACTACAATAAATAATAGGAAGAGTCTTAAAACTTTCAAGCTTATAGAATCATATTTTCAAAATCTACCACTGCTTGCTAAATATTCCGGTTTTGAGGGCAAGCTTGTTTTAATTTAGTTAAGTCTCAACCAATGTATGATGAGAAGAAAGATCCTTGAACCTCAACCCTTCTCCAAACTTCCATACTACAACAACGGCAGAACATTTAATCAGGATTTCGTTTTTGTGCCAGATTTACACACACAGTGGATCTTGAGCAAAATTGAGCCTCGAATCCACGATCTTCGAGGCTCAATCTTCGATCTTCTAAACCCGAAGTCAAGCCCATGAGTGTTTGTGAAAAAAAATACTGTTCATTCTCGGATTCTGAAACCCTCCGCGCTTTTGCGCATGCGTCAAGAGACATTTATGTCATCAAATAAAAGAGGCGGAAGAAAAACTGAAAGGAACAGATGTTTACACTACGCAATAGGGTGAATTCATATTATTCGTGTATTTAAGAGGGGTGACCATTCCTCCTATTTCTGCTTACCACCCCTTAGCGAAGTACAATCGTCGAAAAGTGCCAGCCTCGGGATCGTAACATGAAATGTAATTCCTTTGGTATAGTAGCTACTATTCATTTCAGGCTTTTTTTCCCTGAAGTTGTTCTGAATATAGGTGAGAGGTCTGGGTCGTAGTGGGGTTGATAGCTGTCTTTATAACTATATATATGAATTTAACTACATATTATATATATATATATATATATATATATATATATATATATATATATATATATATACATACACACAAAAGTATTAGAATCAAGTTAATAGGAAAAACAAAAATCAAATAAAAATTAAACCAAAAAATTATTAAAAAAATATTAAAAAAAGAATCCGGCCTGAAGACTTTTTCAAGGGTCACCCTCAGGCAGGGATTCAAATAAAGGGATTTTTTCTGTGAGGACATACAGACTTTGTCTAATAATGATTCCTTGTGACCCGAAAATCCCCTGAAATTATGCTCAAGAGATATACCATTTTAACAGAAAGGAAATACAAAATAACAAATTAGAAAAAAAGAACCACAACAAAGTAAAAATACAATAAAAACAATAACAAAAACAAAAAAACAAAAACAGCATTAAAATTAAAATTAAAAACGAAAAAGCCAGAACATACCATCCAACAGTCAAGGAAGCTTTGACAGATCATCCACAGATCGCAATTTAGACCTGGATCAGAGAACGATCACCTCTGAACCAGTCCCCCCAGTGGTATTACACTCGACATGGAGGACTTTGTGACCACGACGGATTTATACGTGGGCTAGCTACCACACATACGGAGAGTCTTCTGCCGGCGGGGTTCGAACTCTCAACCCAAGGGATGTGAATCCAACCAGGCTATCCAGGCCCATGCAGAAATCGTACATAATTCATAAATATATCAAGTACTACTCTGTGGATTAACGGTTGAATCAGTAAGGGCCCCATTCCGACGGCCCGAGCGCGTATTGAAGCAGGCACATTTTGCTCTCTTTTCCTTCTCTTTTGGTTTTCCAGGGTTTTTTGATATTTGTTCATTTCGCCGACAATTTGCGGGAAGCTTCCGATAGACGTCCACAGGCGGGGGTGGTCCTACAATGGGTCAGATGGCATATTTATAGCCATATCCGTAAAGGAACGGGGCTTAAGACAGCACTTTCCAGAAACGGAAGATGTCATTCATTAGATAATAATGCAAAGCGCAGAACCGTTATGTTTTTAATAATATTGCAGTATAGGTGAATTCTTAATTCTTCTTAGATGACGTTTTCTTAGAAAAATGAAGCTGTGAAAATTTTTATTATGAAAGGGTTAAAGATTGGAACATGTTTAAGAAATATAGCTATTTGTATGCCTCTTGCCTCTTCAGTTTTTCTTCCTTTCCTGAAAACTTTATAAAACAATATTTCCTATGATACTGATTTTGTTAATTACAAACATTTTTTAATTTCAATAAAATTTTAAAGAACTTTATTTTCTATTATACCTATTTTGTTAATTACAATCATTTTTTAATTTTAATAAAATTTTAAAAATCTATTTAAAATATACTTTACAGTGATATTTCTTACTGTCGTAAGGAAATTCAAATTCTTTCCATTATTAATACAAATATTTCACCCTGCGTTTTTCTACAGTTTTTCAGAACCCAGATATGGAAAGTTGACCTTTATTTTTATCATGTAGAATAGCAATATTTAAAATCAATATTTTATTACTTTTTTCATTTTATTATTATTATTTTGTTTTATACTTGTCAAAAACTAGCTGGTACCCAGCATGTTGCCGCAGATGAAATAATTTCGGAAATATCGCTTGCAATTTGAAATAGCTATCTTGTATAATTAGGACTGATTGAAAGAATGATATTTATTTTCTTGTCGACAATGAATACATTTATTTAAACTGAATGATATATAAAAGAGAAGTAAAAATAATATTCATTCTATTCTATTTTAGATATAATAATTGTTTTATCGCAATCGGATGAACGGTACGGCAGCGCATAAAATACGAACAAAAAAAGTATTCATTTTTATATATGAGATAAGCTTTAACTTCAAAATAGGCAATGATAATATTTTTTATATAGTTTATGCATTTCTGAACATGGCTTTTTTTTTTCTGCATTACAATTGAATGTATAAAAAAATAGTACTTTAAACTTTTGAAACTGAAAATTTTAATTCCGAATTTTACAAAGTTTTTAAAATTAAATCTGGGAAAATAAACCGTCAAATTATTAAAAGTATCTTAAATATTCGATATTACATAAAATTGATTTCATTTTTTATCTTGTACGCTTTTTCGAACCCATTTCATTTCAGCTAACGATATATTAATTTAGTTGAAATGAATGATATCCTGTTTCAGAATAAGACACGAAATATAGGTGAGATGGAAGATTAAAAAAAAAAAAAAATCTGAGGTTTCTAAACTAGAACAAATAGGACTAAAAATACCTATCAAAAATTTAAATTTAATATTACTTTATTTGGGAACTATTAACGCAGGCTTGAAAATAATCCCGGAAATCAGCAGATCGCCGAAGACAGTTAATCAAAAATGGAGGATCACATGATTGCAACTTGAAACTGATTTACGCTTGCAGATATTGAAGATAAAACCAGCCATATCGGAATTTGTTACAATGAAGCAGATTTAATTATCGCATTAATCCTCATCAAATATGTAACAAAATATTTATATTTTATGTATTATCAGCGATTTTTTATTTTGGTACATACATTTGGGATTTTTATAAATGTGGCATGAAACGCAGAAAGGTAGTCAATCATTATCCTGCTCCGTCTCGCTACTGCTTTATCCATATGTGCGGACGCCTTCTTTTGATACTAGATTACACTGTAAAAATTATTGCATTTCACGATTACACAATAATTTATTTGATAGTGAAGATTGTGTACTGGGTGAAATGATTTGAAGACACATGTTGTCTTTTATGTGGTTTGTTGTTGTAGTTGCTAATTTCCATGGCCTGACTTAGTCAGACCAAATCCAAAAATCCGTTGACAAGAAGAAAGTCAAAAACGAGGAAGGGAGAAGAATAAATTTCTCCCCAATGAAATCCTAAACAGTCCAGGATATGTTCAGCAGAGGCCTGATGCTGGCAGCATTTCGGGCAAAGAGGGTAAAACTTTTCACCCTGAGAAAAGAAAAGACATTTAAGGTGGCCACTGGCAAGGCGCGAAAGGCAAGTGTTGGTTTTTCTATCACAAGGAAGATTTAAGGACTCGCCCGGCTTATTGGCTGTATACCAATCATGAGTAGGGGGAACCATCCAGTTCTTCTTATTTAGGAATTTCGCCTGAGAGAACAGTTCTAAGTATGTGAGCTCAGCAGAAGATGAAGTCGCTAGGCTGCTTCCTTTCTTTGCAAGCCTGTCAGCTATTCCGTTACCAAGTAGATCCACATGAGATGGGATCCACTGGAAATGAATATCATGTTGGAGTGAAATCAGCTTCAACTTCTGAAGAATAGACATACTTGCTTTATCTCCAACATAGGTCCAGTTGTTAAGGTGTTCCATTGAGCTGCGGCTATCAGTAAGAATCCAAAGGTTCTAATAATTATTTTCGTGTAAAATGGTCTTAAGTCCCTCATCGATTGCTAGAAGTTCGCTTCTAAAAACGAACAGAAGTCTGGATTTCGTTGGCATAGAGAAAAACTAGACTGAGGAGTTACAATATAGATGCCACTACCTGCAAAATTGTCGATTTTGCTGCCATAAGTATACAATTTAATGTCACATTTAGGGATTTATTGGTAACATCAACAACCAAAGGCACATGATTAAGCCATAGTGTAGTAGGCCTAGAGAACTACACATAAAATTTCTCGGAAGAGAGAGAGTCGAGATAACACTCCCACTAGTACAGGAGTCCGGTTCGCTTCTACTGGGGAAAAAAATATATATATATATATACGAAACAACAACAGGGAGACCACGTGATACATGATTGGCAGCTAACTCCGCCCAGGAAGATCACGTGGTTAACTGAATTCTTAACATACACCACATCAAATTCCCTAGAAAATACAGGGAGTGGGAGAGATTCCCGATTCCTGAACAAACAAAAATCAAAATTGGCAAGAGATATCACTTTCACCAATCACAGCAATCTAGCACCTCATTTCCGGTGTTACAGAGAAGAGGCTGAAGTGATTGAAATTAAAGTAGCGGACCACTCACTAAGAAATGAATTTTTAAATTTTTATATCCAAAATAATGTTATAATTATAGAAGGAAAAATAATGTAATAACAAATGAATATTCATCAAAATTCAGATCCAATCTTCATTCAGATGAAGATTTGGATAATATAATAACAAAGTCAATATTTGACATCAATGACTTGGATGTTTACTGCACAAAAAAAACAATTTTTTTTTATATAACTTTCAAAGTATCATATTGTCAGAGAAACTAATTTCATTTCTGAACGATTCTTTTTAAAAGAATTTAATAAGTTTTCAAGTATTTACAAATATTTTTTAGTTGTTTAAGTTAAATATGTTGCTTAAGTTAAGTTTAGTTGCTTTAGTTAAATATTTTACCAATATGTTTTAGTTGCTGAATTTATTCTCACTTGAGTTGCGCAATATTATATATATATATATGCGCAGAATATTGTTACTAGATTTAAAGGTAAAATTTAAAAATAACATAAAGACAGGCGAATCAAATCTAAAACATTTTTATGCTACGATGTTTAGGTTTCAGGCTACACATTGGATTTTTTAAAAAGTTTTTTTTGTAGACAGTAATATTGAAAGCAGTTTATGATTTTTTGAATGGCTTTCATTAATAAATTATTTTTACACTAAAACTCAATTTAGAGAGATTCATTATTTTAATATATAAGAAAGTACTGAAATTTTTAAAAACTACTTTAACGTACTTAATTTTTTTATATTTTTTTAATTATGTTATTTGATTTTTGTTTTTTGAATCAATTGCAACGGAAATGAGTATAGAAATAAAGATCTAACTCTTTGTAAAATTATAGTTCTCATTTCTTCGGCTAAACCTTAAAAAAATTGGTTAAAATTTTAAAAATATAGAATTTAATATTAAAAAAATAATTATAATGCTCAAACTTGAATGCATACTGATTCTTATAGTGTATATATATAAGAAATCCTCTACAAAAAAAATTCAAATCTCTATTTTAAACAGAAAAATACCCTTACAGAATAGAAAACGTGTCTATCAACAAATATAAAGGTCTAAAAAATTGCGTTTAAAGTACTTAAAGACACAAAACAAAAACTAATAATGCTTTTAGAACTCTAATTTTTTTAATGCTCGAAAACACTATTTAAACTCAATATGTTAGATTTTTTTCTTTTTCAAGTTATAATGTTTGTGAACAATATCAATAAGACTAATTACAACAACAGTATATCATTCTGCTTCATCTATACATGACATAAAAGCTTTCGAACACAATATACTTTGATAAAATAAAGATTATAACAACACAAATTAGAAATATTCATTCAGTTTTCTTCTAATTTTTTCTCAGATTTAAATCGATTCATTTAGCTCATTGGGTATTATTTGTCCGACTTCGTATTTCATTGGTTTTATTTTCAATTATACACAATAATATAGTTTGATGCAAAAGGAATATCTTCAATTTTATCCGCAATGCATGTGTTCAAAACACTTCTATTCTGAAGTTTCACAATAGTGTCTGCAGGAGTCTGATTCTCAGAATTATTATTTTTACTCGTCTGCCATCTTTTCAAAACATAATATCTCTCAATAGCTTGGGACCATTTTGGTGGATGTATTTTCTCTACAGAAGAAGGAATAAGAAACAAAGCATTAAATAGTAAAATTCCTAAGTGTTAAAAAATGTAATGTACAGATTATTAATAGTCTTTGAAAAAGTTTTTCTTATGGAAATCAGCCAATAATGAAACTCTAAAACATTTCAGAACATTAACAGAAAATGCTTAAGTAATATAAAATACTAACCATTTAACGTAAGGACTTAATTTATTCAAAATATATTTAGTTAATTAACTAAATATGTTTTAGTTATAACTTTTATAACAAAAAATATTCTTTAGTTATAAAAGTTATAACTAAAGAAATATTAGAAAACTAAAGAATGTATTTAGTTAAATATCATAACTAAATATATTCTAAATTGACCTTAGTTAATTAAGAATGGAAAATTGATTCAAAGTGAAAGAGAAATTAACAATGTATATTCAATTTGAGAATGACACAGAAAGCTTTACATATTTTCAAACCTGTTTAAAATATAAAATCTAAAATTTGGAAATCGAAAAACACAAATGTTTTTATCGATTTTAGGGGATTGTATTATCTTAATAATTTCCTTAAAATATTTTTAACTTATTAAAATTTTTTACACTTGTAGAGTTTTTAAAGAAATATGAATTAAATTGCATTTTATATTTCTCTGGTCCCAATTGTAATATATACTACAAATAAAAATTTTGAATCCTTAAAATATTAAAATACTGATAATTTGTTATTTGGAAGTAAACTATTTTTAAATATTATATTTTGTTTTGTTTTTAACAAATAAAGCATAATATTCATCGTTCTTATTCTCCAACTAATCAATATAATCAATTTTTATTTCGCCATAAAATTGTAGGGTTGGTTTAGTTATAATAACTTCTCCTTTTTAAGAAACAGTAGGACTGTTTTTGAACCACGGTCAGATGACGAGGACGACACCTGAGCAGGAACCCCCTTTCCAAGCTTCCACACCACACCAACGGGAGGACGATTGACGTCGACTGATTTAACGTGCACCAGACCCGTTTACAGGACAGTTCTTCGGTGGAATCGGTCTCGAACTTGAAATCCTCCGGTCCCGAAACCATGACCTTACCACCAGATCATCGCTGTCCATAAAATGTTAGGAGTCGTTCATTCAATGAGAAAGTTTGAACGCCACTAGTCAACTTTATATTTAGTGTAATTTTTTATACAAGAGGCAGATTGTTAAAAATAGATAATTTTTGTTTTATTCGAACTGAATGGAATCTGAAATATGGAGATTTATACATATCTCCAGATCTTTTTTCTATTTTCTCATTTACGAAGAATAAAGAAAGTCAATCGTCAAAAATTTAAATCTCTAGATTTTGATGGAATCCCCTATTTCGATAAAAGTTTTTGACATTATATCTATATCCTCCTGTTTGTCCGTCTCAACAAAGATAACAAAAACTCTTTGAGCTACGTACAAATAAAATTTCTTATATGATCTTTACATCAAACCTATATATTTCTGTCAAATTCTTATTGAAAACCATACAAAGGAAGTCTGTATGTGCGGTTGTCCGAATACAAGTTAACACAACTATAAAATGAAGAGAACTAGATCGATGAAATTTGTCACATAGATTTAACATTCAAAATACAGATTCCAATCAAGTTTAGAATTGAATCCATTAGTTTATTTTAGTTATATTAACGTTCTGTTTTTCAGGTAACGTTAAAGCTATTTTTGAGACGGACCTCGTCATTTTGAACCTTGGTCAGATGACGAGGACGACACCTGAGTTCGCACCCTCTCTCTGTACGTCCACACAGCACCAATTGGAGGACGTTTGGCCCCGGCGGATTTAACGCACTCAAGACCGATTTCACGGCGGTTCTTCGGTGGAATCAGGTCTCGAATTTGAAACACTCCGGTTGCGAAATCGAGACCTTACCACCAGACCACCATGGCCCCATCGAATCCACTAAAAGGTTTATAATGTCTGTTGGCACTTGCACAAGCATTTAAGCATGATAACTCGAAATCCGAATAATATATCATATTTGGTATGTGATCTTGTGACTACAATTGTAATTTTGCATCAAATTTTAATTTTAATCGGTTGGGGAAAAAAATGAATCTAATTTGTTTTCGGATGCGTATTACTAAGGATTAATAAGCAATAAAGTTTAGGAATCACATGATAGATTCAGTGAAAATGCTAGATTCACACTAAAGCCTAATATTTCATAGCTATTGTTCATCAGTGTCATGCAGGGTATTTGCATGACAAGCATCCTTTCTCAAATACATTTGCATTCTTACTCAAGTGACTCTAGGTCCACTGTTTTATGCAGGAGTGAGGAAGTCAGATGTCTTTGTTAGACAGTATTTAAGAAACTTTTGGAAAGATCACTCCCCCTGGCTGAAAAAATAATTAGCTAATTTACGTATAATGAATAGTTATACTTTGCGCATAGTTTACACGCAATGCCCTATGAGCAGGAAATACATTTAGTTAAGTTGTACGCTTGATTGATTTGATTATGGCAATTTCAACAATAAATTTTTGGACTACTTACTTGCCGTTCAAAATGATACACGCTTTGCATATAATTGTTCACGTAACTGTGCAGCCTGGCTCTTATAAATCCGTAATCATATTAAATCTTATGTTGCTCACTTTATTTGGTTTATCATTTTTATTGAACTTACTAGTAACAAGTTTTTCGGATGATTTTCGAAAACACTTTTTTTTATGGGAAAAAAATGTCTAGGTGCTATAAAAAGAGGCAATGCTCTCCTTTATTGTTTAAACTACACATTAAATAAATCTTTATTTTTTTTATTAGTAGATATTTAGCTAAGACTATGTTCTGCGGATCGAAACAAACACATAAAGCGGTTTCTTACGGATACTTTTGCAACGTATAAAACATCTCAAAATGGTGTGTATATATATATATATATATATATATATATATATATATATATATATATATATATATAATATAATATAATATAATATAAAGTGTTATTTTGTGGCACTTTTGTTTTTATTGTTATTTTTGTTATTGTATTTTTACTTATTAGTGGTTATTTTCTTCTAATTTGTTGTTTTGTATTTTCCTTTCAGTTAAAATGGTATATCTCTTGGGCCTCATTTCAGGGGATTTTCGGGTCACGAGGAATCATTATTAGACTTTCTTGTCTACATTCCTTCACAGAAAAAAAAATCCCTTTTTTTGAATCCCTGCCTGAGGGTGACCCTTGAAAAAGTCTTCAGGCCGGATTCTTTTTTTATTTGGTTTATTTGATTTTCCTATTAATTTGATTTCAATACTTTTGTCTCAATTCATCTGTGTTTTAGAAGTAGCCGCATTTGACCTCTCTAAATACTATGAAGTTTTTCCTGTTCCTTTTTTTGGTTTTAGTTTGAATAAGAATTAACTTTTGTTGCGATTCCGAAACTATTTCGTTTCGCTTTCAAAATATTTCTTACTTTAGATTGATTACTTATATATATATATATAATATGATAATACGATTTTGACTCGCACGGCATTTCTGGGAACTATTAGGCCTGGTTAAAGAAATTAATATCCATTGAAATAACTTGCTCTGCCAAGGTGCTAGAATATTTGACAAATTAAAAAAAAAAATCAACTTGAGGGTTGTTTTTTAATCTTAGGCCGATTTATTTCCCACATATTTGAATTATTTCTGCACTGTTTTATGCTGTTTATTTTAAAATCGAATGCCTGCATATTATTCTATGCACATGATTTCATGGAGCCTGAAATTAAACAAGATGATTTTAAACCTTGGAATTACCGGCGTCCTGGCATAGGGGTACAGCGTCTTCCCCGCCCGTTATCTGTTCGTCCTGGGTTCGAATCCCGGTGTGGGCATGATTGTTCTTCCGTTGTTCTATCTGTGAGATGTGTGAATGTGCTCCCCTGTAAAAAGGGGTTGTGCAAGCGTATGAGTGATGCGTGAGTAGCAAAGTCGTATTCTTGGCCCTAGTTCGCGCTACTATAAAAACAAGAGACGCTCCCCTACGGGCTTAAATCATTCTCTTCGTAACAGCGGACTTGTTCATGGCGTCATAAGAAACAACAAATCATGAAAGTTTTGAAATATTTAATAATATCAATATATTACTATATATCGAGATTTAATAATTAAATTTTGGGAATGGATTTTTACAACGGACAATACAGCATATGCCATGGATTTATAAGATACTGACGTGTGCTAAGAAATCAGAATATACGAATAATGATGTTTTACTGTAAACCAGCTGTAGTGGTCTCCGCCAAACTTTCCCGTATACTCTCTGATGCTTGTCATGCCAGTGAGTGGCATTGGCGAACAACAGTTAAGAAATATTAACTTTTAGCGTGAATTCAGCATTTCTGCTGAATCTATTTTGGCCATTCATGCCTGATATTTAATAAATAGTATCCGAAAATCGAATTTGTGCTTCAGCCATGTTTTTTCCTAACGACTGGAACAAAGATTTGACACAAGTAGTCACAAAATACCATACAAAATGTTATATATTTTAGTCATTGCGTTTTTGAGTGATCGCGTTTTGCATGTTTTCTGAAAGTATAGACAGACAGACAGTCAACCCATAGTTTGATTTAGCACAAAATTTGACAGGGTTCTAGACTATAGGTGTTAAATTCTTGTGAAAATATTTATGTAGCTAGCTTCGTTTCATAATTATCGTGTTAGCGTATATTCAAATAGCTAGACATATAGACTTCTGAAAAGATTTTACTCAAAACTTGATCAAAATCTTGAAATTTGGCGCAATACCATACACCAAATTTCAATCGTCTAGCTCAAAGCGTTTTTGAATTACTTTTGTCACTGACGGACATTTTCCAAAAATGTGGTTTTCGAATTCAGGGAGGAGTAAAACGCAGAGATTTGTCAAAATCTCTAGTTCGATTTTTTTGACCATTATCATACTTTTCTCTATACAGTAGACTCCCGATTATCCGCGGGCGGGTTATCCGAGCCTGCCACACAAAGTTTTTTTTCTTTCTTTTTTTTTTTTTTTTTTTTTTTTTTTTGACTGATTGCTTTAAAGAGGTGCAGTTTTACAGTTATGATTTTGTAATTACATAATACATTACAGTATTAAAACAGTATATATGTATTCATTTTTCTGTGTGTCCTAGACGCCTCTCGTAAGTACAAAGCACTTTTCTGTTTTCATTAACAAAATGCATTTTAGGTTAGTTTTGAGTGATATACTAAAATATGAAGCGTTAGTTAAACATTTCCTGGTGTTTATTTTACGTTTTATTGTACATAAAACGATTTTTCAAAGTTGGAATGACTGTTTCCTCTTTTGCTATACTCGTTTTTAGCTTTTTTCGAATTATCCGCGATTTTTGTTATCCGCGGCGGCCGCGCCACCCAATTCCGCGGATAATCGGGAGTGTACTGTACTGTGTATACGAGAAAGTAGAAAAGGGCGTTTTTAGTAGAATACCGAGGCAGAAAGCAAGCATTTATAAAATTCTTCAATATCCGACTTTCTCCTTTTTTCTTATCTGTTCTGAGTTTTTTTACCATATTAAGCCAGCTCTGCTCGGCCGAATACACTTTGCAAAACCATACCTAAGAACATAATTTAATTTTTGAACAGAAATTGCTTCATATATTTAAGATTAAAATTATCTGACTTCTAAATTAGAGGCTGACCTTTCTACAGCGTTTTCTTTCAGCAGAACTGCCATAAAGGAGGATAAAAAAAACCCAACCTAACTCTCATTAGGCGACTATAATGTCTTTTTCCTTTACAAAATGTGGAAGACACATTTCTACCTTTCATTTATAAGGCTATTGTCTTGTTTAAACGCCAGAAAAGGACGTCGACCCAAAAGAAAAACCCATTTTTATTACAGATCGTTTTTGTAAGATGAACGCAACAACCGCTTCTGTTGAGGAAATCTTTCACGAGCTCGCAGCTGCGCGCTGCTGGAGGAGCAATTATCACCTGCCGCTGATCACGTGCCCGCAATGACGTCAGAACAAGAAGGTGGGTGATCCCCCCCCCCCTCCCTTCCTTTTAAGATTAATTCTGATTCACAGGACAAAAGATATTTCGGATATAAATAGCATCGGTCCGTTCAAAGGTTATTTTGAGATTAATTTGTGATCATATTTGGCGTAGGTTTTATGAGCGATTCTTTTAGGATATTTTCTCGCAAAATGAAAATATCTTTTTTGTTATAAAAATGTATTTGGAATAAATATAGTACATTAATTTCGTTGAGGTTTATCATTCACGTTTAACGTAGTAATTACGATTAAAATGCCTCTTTGACACAAGAAATATGTATTTTTATATTAGTTTTATAAATATACTTGAAAGAAGTTAAAGAGTTAGGGGTTTATAGCAGCAAAAGCTGTTATCTCTTGTTATCCTAGACGTAAAATGCAAGAAATTTCATCTACAAACACCAGTTTTCTAAATATATCTACTAATTATCGTATCAATATATGAAATGCTGTTGCCATTATTAAAATACCAAGTTTTGCTTACGGTTTCAAACAATACGGGAGAACAATGAAAGTGTATAAGCATTTTATCATGGAGTAATCGATTCTATCGATATATTCGGTCAAAAGCAAAAACAAAATTGATTATCGAGGGCACATGACAAAAAGAATATTTTTCACCAGCTAAAAAATATTATTGATCTGATTAAATAATAAAATAATTTTATAGGATATATTCGGAACTATCATACATCGATCATCGCAGTTCTGAATACCTAAAAATTATTCAAAGAAGCATCTTTCTATAACATATAACATTTGAGAAAAGTGAAAGAAAAAGTATGACAACACATTCTGTGCAAGAAAAATAATTTTTAATATGAATAGGAACAGCGACATTTGTATATGATGTGATATTTATATATATAGTTACTCAAAATGAACACTGTGTGTTTCGAAATACGCACGCATGTGCTCTGCAATAAATAATTTCACAATATTCAACATCTTAGTATTTATAAACGTGAAGGATGAATAAAGACTTCATTTTGTGATTGCTGTCTTTCCAACTTAGTCATACAAATTCCTTTAACTCTCCCTATAGGAAAAAATATGAGTTAGATCTGGAAGTCATGATGGCCATAAAACAACATTCTCGCGTCCAATACAGTGATCAGGGAAGAAAGATGATGACAGCCGTTCCTTTACATAGTAGACAGACGTCGTCCTTCTAATTCTCTATGCTGCCACTCTTATTCTAAATCGTTTCCTTTTTATATATCTATGGAATACAATTTTAATTTTTAATTTTTTTAATTTTTAAAAACCTTTTGCGTCTTAGTCGTTTTGCAATTTTCTTTACAATTTAATTTTTTTTAATAATTTATTTTTTTTGCGTGGAGTGCGACTTCATATTTTTTCAATTGCATTTTTCCCAAAAACTGAGAGAAACTACTCAAAGCGAGAATCGTCTTTTTGATTAATTTATCTGAAGGCATCCAAATTCTTAATTCATCATTTGTGAAAATAAATTAATAAAATTGCGGAATAAAAGGAATATTAAGCTAGGAAAGTATAAGCAAAAAGGCATGTCAAAAATTTATAACATAGAAGTTTACCTTTCTAAAAATCATTCCGAGAGGTCTGTAAATTTTCTATAACGAAGGTCTGTAAGGTTTGTAAATGAGATTATAAAATTCTTTGGTGAAAAGAATTTTCTTATTTTATTAAAAAATAATTTTGCATAATAATTTTGCAATAAAAAGAATCTGTGCGTAATGATAAATTATATAAATTTTCCGAACTATTCGTTAATATTAAATATATTTTTACTTTCTCGCATAATACGTGTACAAATACATTTCAATACTTATTTGATAACTTTTACCTTAGCTGAGTTATGCTGTGTAACTTTGCTCAGAGAAACTGAAGTGTAAAAAAAGGTTTAATGAAAATTTTGTGATGATAATGTAGAATTTCTATTAGTTAAAATATAAAAAAACTAATTTTATCCTTATCTCCATTGTGTATATTGTGTTAAATGTTTTAGTTTCCAGTATTTAAAGTTTTGTACCTAAATAAATGAGAATAAAAAATGTATGCACCTTTACAAAACCGGTTTCTTATTAAGAAACTCGATAAATCTGAAATGAAATGCGTTTATAATCAAAAAGTAAAATATTTTAAGCTTAGATTATTCAATAATGCAAACTTTTTTAAATGCAGGCATCCACATAGCACATTATATTGTGTAAGGTTGTTAAATTCAGAAAAAAAAAACCATATTGTGTAATATTATTTTACAATATTAAAACGTTGTGAAGTATAAGACTTTTATTATATTAATCAATAATGAGTTTCGATATTATATTAAATAGATTTTTTCAATATTCAACAAATTAGCTTGCTATATTATAAATATTTGGAAAATTAATTCTAATAACCTTTTAAATTATGAAAAACTTTTAAAATAAAGTCAGCATACAGTGCATTCTTTAAATGTATGCTAACCTTGTAGGAAAGTAAGGTTAGCATACAGTTAAAGAATGCACTGTATGCTAACCTTATTTTCCTCATTTTTTTTCTTTTCTTTTTATTTCTAGAATCGAAACGAAGAGATTTTGGGTCGCAAGAAATGTCATATTCACTTCACTAATAGGTGCGATGACTGCTCGTTTGATTCGACATCGTATACTTTAATATCTAATTTTAGAATAGTCCTTTCATATTCAATAATTTTTTTTTATAGTTTCCAATTAAGAAAGCAGTTTGAAATCAAAGAGGAAGCTATTTCATTCATAATTAAAATTCGCTATTAGAATATATACAGAAATTAGATTCAAAAGTAATTAATTTTAAATATATGAGCTCTAAAAAGATTGTCAATTTTTCCGAAACTTTTAAACATTTTATTAGTTTATGAAAATTAAAATTTTAACATTAAAAAAAAGGCAAGACAAAGTTTTCTGTAAAACAATGGTTGTCAAATAAAGCACTTGATAGTTTGCTTACACATAATAATTTTGACATGTTCTATTTATAGTAAAAATCAGAAGAAGAATTTTTCAAAACCAAGATTTTTTTTATACCTATAGATAATGTCCCAAGAGGGGGTGGGGCACCCCGTAATTGAGGATGAGAAGCCTTCGACATGGTGGTTGGTTCTCGCCACTTGGATAAACAAAAAGGTGGGGGTCCGGCTCCTCCCATCGATGAAAGGGACGTACTTCCTTATTGAAGGGTTGTATCGTGGTCCTTAGAACTCAACAACAGTTCCCGCCAGTCTTGCTTTTAAGGCGCTCCGGTAGTTCAAGTCTTTTCGTGGGCCTTCCGGCTGGTCCGAGTAGCCAGTTTATGGTTATCTATAGGTAATTGATTATTTTTTATTTCACTTTATTTAATTTTTTATCACCCAATATTAGTTAATTTTTTTTAAATAAGCAAAATGTGATTCAGGATATTTTTTATTAATAATCGGGTTTATTTTAAAAATTAGTAGAAAAAAATTCTAAATCAAGATATTAAAAACTTTATATGGTCTATCCGATAACTTTAGGTAAAACATATAAAAATAAATAATAAGGTTTTATATTGTAAGTTAAATGCATACTTTACAGTAGAATTATTACAACGTTGATAAATGAAAAATTTGTAATATACTTTACACAATATTATTCAACGTTGTTCCATGCAAAATTTAAAATATGGTTTTCACAATATTGTAAAATAAGCATTCTTCAGTTTCGAATTTTCAATATTTTTTTCGCAATATAATACACTATTAAGAAATTTCAATTTTTAATGAAAAATTCATCACATTGATTTTTTGGTATAAAATTTCAAATGCTATGTTAAACAAAAACTAATATTTTGTTATTACTAAACTAAATATTACTAAATTTTAGTGCATCAAAAATCCAATGCTTTTGAATATCGTAATATATTGTACAATATTGTTTATCAGCATCCAAAATTCCCCGGTAAGTACAATATTGTTCAATGTTTTCCCAATATTATACAACAGTGAGCCACTGGGGCAAATAGCAAATATTAACTTTTATTATTGATGATATTGTTCAATGTTTTCCCAATATTATACAACAGTGAGCCACTGGGGCACATAGCAAATATTAACTTTTATTATTGATGAGAATTAATTCAATGAATGATTTTGTTTTACTATAATCAATTTCGGAACACGAGATTTTCTTTAATTTTATTCGTGACTGTAGTTCAATTTCCAATCATGTCATTTAATCATGGGTAAGTTTCACAGAGGTGTGATGTTATGAAAAGCTTTAAAGAATTTAACGCTTTGTTTTAAATACATTCATATTTATGTCTTTAAAAACAAATAAATCAAAAACTGCTTATCTTTTTCGATTGAAAGATAAGGACAAAACATTAAAAAGAAGATCATTTTGCATTAATTTTGAATATTCATTTACATCTTATGCTTAAAAATTCCATCTCCAAAAATAATGTGATGTACCATTAGTGATATATGCACCATAACTTTTGTTTTCAACAGGACGAACAAATTCTAAATGAGGTATTTTTTAAAACCGAAAATGAAATTCAAAGCAGTCATAATTAAGTGGGGGTGGTGATTCTGAGATAGTAATTGCATCAAGTTTTATAGTAAAAAAGTTTTTAAAGATTTTTTTTCTTCTGAATACAAAAGTGTTGAACACAATACCTTTATCAAAGTTTTTCTCAACTAAGCATGTGTGAACGCCCACGATAATTAGCCACAAGCCACTGAAGATTTTTTTACTCTTAGCACACGTTTCCGCTGTCGTTCTCATCTTTCTTTAATTATCAACACCCACCGCTTTTAATTTTCTTGGGAACTTTTGATAAAATCCAGAATTCTGAAATGACTTTACACTTCTGTGTTCTGATTTTTAAGCGGTTTTTTTTTTTGCTTGTTAAATTTTAATCCTAATACTTTTTTTTACAGTATCTATTATTTTCTATTTCGCCTTTATTGCAATAATTATTACTCTACAGGATAATCAAATAAAAAAATAAGTAGAAGCAAGGATAAAAAAAATCCAATTAATTGTAGTGACGTCATAATCACATAGTTATGAAGTCACATTGTGCGTGATAAAGTGTTACACCTTTTTGTTCCTCTGATTACATTTCCTCTGAAACATTATTTTTGTCTGAGACAAAAATAATGTTTTTCTTGCTTCCAATTACAATTATTTTATTTTATTTTATTTATTTTAGCCTATAAAAATTTATTCTGATTATCACTAGTACGGTTTATCTGTGTAAAATTAGAACATTTTTTTTTAACCTTTAAGCATTTTTATAAAACGGTGGGAATAGGTGGCAGAAATCTCAATTTTATCTCTTTGTTCGGTATAAAAAAAATGTTCCATGTTTCCTTTATAAACTAATTTCTCGGATTCTACCATTTTGTTATTTATAAGTCAGTAAACCATACTAATTAATTTCTAAAAGTTTAAAGATTATATATATTTAGTTTTATGAAAAGATAATTTCTGAAGAATTCAGTTTTTGCAGTTTTAACCCTCTAATTCGGTAAAAGCAGGAAAATGGCGTCTCTTGTTGTTCTCATATTTTTTATTATTTCGTATTCAGGGAAAAAAAGACAAAAGGAAAAGAAAGACAAAAAAACTTTTAACTGCACACATTCAATAATTAGAAATGAAAGAAAGGGTAATAACTAATATTTTGATTTTTTGAAAATATGTGGTTTGCTTACATGTTGACATTTTTCTGGTCTTAATCATATACCAGGCTTCAAAATCTAAAACGGGAAATGTGTAGCCGATTGAGATGTTTCCAGTTCTTCAGTGTTACGACTACTGCTCTGCACAACTTGTTCCCTGCAATATGGAAGTTATAGCATCCATGAAACAGTACCAATGCTGCTGCTACCACCGCTTTGCACAACTTGTTCTCTACAATGTGGAAGTCGTAGCATACGTAAAGCAATACCAATGCTGTTGCAACCAACGCTCTGTATAACTTGTTTTCTGCAATGTGGAAGTCACAGCGTACATGAAACAGTACCAACGCTGCTGTTACAACCCTTTGCATAACTTGTTCTCTACAGTGAGAAAGTCATAGCGTACGTGAAGCAATACCAATGCTGCTATTACCAGTGCTCTTCATAACTTGTTCTCTGCAATGTGGAAATCATTGCATGCATGAAGCAATACCAATACTGCTGTTACCAGCATTCTTTACAATTTGTTTTCCATAATGTGGAAGCCATATCGTAGCATGAAACAATACCAATATTGTTGTTACCAATGCTCTGTGCAATTTGTTCTCTGCAGTGTGGAAGTCATAGCATACATGAATCAGTAACAATGCTGCGGTTACCACCTTTGCAGAAGTTGTTCTCTACAATGTGAAAGTCACAGCATGCATGAAGCATTACCAATGCTGCTGTTACCAGCACTTTGTATAACTTGTTCTCTGCAATCGGGAAAACATAGAATACGTGAAGAAATACCAATGCTTGTGTTACCAGCGTTATTCATAACTTGTTCTTCAAAATGTAGAAGTCATAGCATGAATGAAGTAGAACCAATGCCGTTGTTACCAGCGCTCTGTACAATTTGTTCTATGTAGAAACCATAACGCACATGAAGTAGTATCAATGCTGCTGTTATCACACTCTGCATAACTTGCTCTCTGCAATGTAGAAGTCATATCATGCACGAAACAGTAACAATGCTGTTGATACTTCGAATGTATCGGTCAATCGCGTTAAGAATCCCTGGAAGGTTTCTGTAACTTCTTCACGATAGATTTGTTTCATCATTGGATTTTGGGAATTTCTCAGCCAATCTATTTACTTCCAGGATTATGATTTAATTGTGATAAACACCTATGATTATGATTTTATTAGGTAGTATTTTCGAATTGTTTCAGAGATTCTCAAAGCTTTAGATCAGATAATCAGAGCAATAAACAGAATTCCTTCCACTTTGCTGAAAACAAGCTACGAAACAATGGGGACTAAAACTATTTTCTATTCTATACATTTATATCGTTGTTACTATCAAATACTAATCGTACAAAGAGAGTACTAATCATTAAATGAGATAAAACGATAACAATTTCTAATTGCATTTTTGTTTAGTCATTGCACTTTTTTTTATAAATGAATAGAATATTTTTTTTAAAAAAAGATTGACTATTTTTTTTAAAAACATCAGCCTTTAAAGAATTGTTCATCTTATATTTAACGACCTATTGAGTATTGTCATTGTAATTTAGCGAATAGTAGCAATACATTATCGTAATTCTATTGAATACGATTGCGCCTACGATTGTTATTAGTGGGCATATGAAATGACCACCCGTCTTGAAATAAAATAGGCATTTCGGATTTCGATACTTTGTCATAACTCATCTCTTTTCTCCTTCAACATTTCATCAAGCGTATTGAAATTCAGAAAATCTGGTCACTTATGGTTTCAGTATATCATCTACATTACCATGTAATGATATCAGCCATTGGTTTCAACAATTTCAAAGAATTTCATATATAGAATTGTCATTTGTAATCATCTTTATTTGGCTTGTTTCGTATTTTAAGGATATAATTTAGTAACGATTTCCTCTTTATTTCCTAATATGCTAGAGTGTCGTAATTTTATGTACATTTATATATTCTCGATGATAATACATCATATAATTATTTTTAGAATTGAATTCTCATTTCATCAATTAATTCAATTGAATTTTAATTTCATATGAGAGATGCTAACCTTCAGTGAATTTGAGACAAAAAAAAAAAAATCACTTCAAGATCAAATGATACTTATAATAACAAATTACTTATTAGAAATAAAAGTTTTAAAAAAAAGTGAAAAAAGAATAATAACGTTTTTAGTATAAAGAATATTTCTAAAAATTTTCATTGAACATTTTTATTTTTTGAAAATATTCAATTGACAAGTTTACTATAAAAAGCAAAATTTGTTAAAAATTTGCATTTGTCTGAATTAATGTTTTCAAATTATTTTCTTTTTTACTAATGAATGCTAATTAATTTTTATTTATGCTGAACTTTTAATTATGAAATAACAAAAATTAACAAAATTCTAAAAAATTACTTTTTGATATCATTATTTTATTTTATTTCATTTCTCATATTAAGATTCTTCCATTTTTAAAATTCTTTTTTCATTCTGGAAAGTTTTGATGTGACGCGCTGCATTTTTCTGGAGATATTCCACAATGGTCCATCATTCTTTTTTTTTAATTAAGCATTTAATAGCGAAATTTGAACGGCAACTTAATTATATCACGGAAAAATATTTTTTTGTCAGTAAAAAAGGCTATAAATAAGCCAAATCATGAATTTTTTTTTCGACATTTAGGTTCCAAAAGAAATAAAAAGAAGCGTCGAATTTCCGTTTAGATAAATCGATAGATTGATTATGTTATTCTATTAGAACTTTATTCTATGTTAGAAAAAAAAAAATTAAATAAGTCCATTAACATTTACATAGTTCGCAGCTCTTTAATATTAAATAAAATTAGATGTAGTCAATTTACTGCACTTAGAAGGTGCAAAATTGTGCAATAATGGCATGCATCATTAAATTTTTTTTTTCATTATTATTATTTGATTTTGTTACCTGAATTCAAACTATTAACCGAATTAACCAAAAGTTCCAATTTGCGTTCGATTTTTTTGGAAAGAACACAGTGCAAGGTCACCACTTATGGCCATTGGCCCTTCACAAAAAACCAACCAGATCACTGTGTGGTTGTTAAAGAACTTCGACAGATTTAATTACGATACTAAAGTCTCACGCTTCACTGAACAAGCCTTGACCTCACTCACGCGCTTGCGGAACTTCCGGTAAGCAACGCCCCCTGGAGAGGGACTCGGAACTGGAACAAGGACGACAGTAGCGGTTCTGGAATCCCCTCTCGAAAACGAGTGAAAAGAAAGAGCCGATGATCTAAATTCCAGAGGCGATTCCTGGAACACGCGAATGGTATTGGAAAATACAATCAGAACCGGAAAGAAAAGGATATTTTGAGAGTCCTTGTGCGATGTGAGATCTTATTTCGCTTGAGTGTTTTAGTGAGAAAAGTGTGTTTTGGACCGTGGGAAAATTTTGTTTGTGTGTTTGTTTTAATTTTCATAAGATGTCTGCGAGCATTTTCAGATAGCTTGAAAGTAAAGTTTCTGTGAAGAATTCAGTCATTCCGCTTTTACAGTAAAATTCTTATTTCTGAATGCACAAAAATTTAGAAGTATTGTAGTTAGTGTCAGAATATGAAATTTGTATGGAAATGAATATATATATATATATATATATATATATATATATATATATATATATATTAGGATAATATAAATACATATTCAAGTTTAATTGTTCAGGTTTTTGCGTCTTTAATTATGGTCATTTAGTAGGATTATTTCATTTCTTAATCCTGCTAAATTTCCTATTTAATCCTACTTATTTTTTAGTAGGATTAAGTTGATTAGAATATTTATGAATATTGCTTACAAACTTGGATATAGGACAGGCTGAAATCAAAATAATTAAGAAAAAATATATTTCCACAAAATTAATAAAGTAAAAAGGAAAAAAAACCTGATTAATTTAAAATAAATCGTTAACATACTAAAAATGTGCGAAAATGTGAAACTAAATGGATCATCTTATTAAAAGAAAAACCTCTTGATGTGCACTGAAACTGAGAAAACTACTAAAATACGCCACTGATTGTGGTCTGTGACAGATTCAAGCATTTATAGACCTAGACAGCTCACATTATGAGATCCCTTCTTTTAATAAGCCACTCAATTTAGTTTCGCATTTCAACTTATTTTTATTTAACCAACATATTAATGATTTACGATGTGTAGATATTTTTTATTTTAATAATTTAATAAAATTGTATATGTTTTTATATATTAACAGCCTCCTCTAGAGACCATTGGGTTCCACGGGATTAATGCTCTTTAAAACTTTCAATTAAATATTTTATATTACTTCGTCTCTCAATACTTCTTCAGCAAAATATTTTTATGCTTCACATTTTGATTTTCATTTAGACCGTTTTTCCTATTAGATGTATATGCTTAATAGTCTCTGTTTAGAAATTATAATTTGTGATCTTTTTAGACTAGACATCATGTATAAATTATATTACCTTTAGAACTATAGAACTATTGAATTAATAACATAGATATTTTAAAAATTCACGGAAACACATTTCTTGCTCTTACTTTTATAGAAAATATCATGTTTCATGTTATTTCATTTCTTATAAATTCTCATTGAAAATGACACTTTTCTAGGTTTGATTTGCAGTAGGATTTAAAATAATCTTTTATTTTTTAACTTTTATCAATGTTATGACAACACATTAATAAAAGCTGATTTCCCCCATGTACTTGCATGTTTAAATTTATTTTTATTTTGTTTAAAATAAATAATTGGACAAATGCATAAAATATTTTTTTGAAAATTCATTAAAAAATAGAAACGTAATTTATATATTAAAAAATTAGTATTATTGAATACATATACATTTTTTAAATTTTAAGCTGCTATCAGACATATCTTTGCAATGTAATATTTTCTGATATTATCTAAAAAAGACGCCAAAAGTTCGCCAAAAGGCGCCAAAGTCATTCCGAAGTGTATTTTCCCATATTCCAGACTGTATGTGTGTCAAGTTTGGTAGTTCATGTTCAAACGGTCAAGCTTGTAAAGCGCCGTCACAAAAACAAACGCTCATTCATCTATATTATAGGTAAAGATTTATTATGACTCATGACTTAAAAGAATTCACGTTTCTCAAAATATTACATATGCAAATTCTTAGGCTTTATAAATATTGTATTAGCTAAGTGAATGTAATAAAACGAATAAGGAATCTGACATTATGTTTGATCATTTTTTAATATTATTCTAAAATTTTGTAATTCGTTTCCAGTATTCCATTTAAAAATCCCCCCTCCCCCTTCTACATATTGTATAAGGATTTATATTTTTCTACATGTGTTTTTATTTGACATATAGTACAGTTACATTTTTTTTATTTGACCTGTCTGTGGCTCCCTCAGTCTAGAGGTCCTAGGCAGCAGCTTCGTTGGAAGTCCATCTACGGCTGTAACTTAACCAGAAGTTGCTAATTTATGCGATCAGATATTTTACCATCTCTGATTACATAAATCTTGTTTTTATCATTTTTTGATTTAGTTCAGTTTCCCTTAATTAACGTCCCTTTTTAAAGCAACCTTACGGCTATTTTGGGACGAACCTAATAATTTTGAATCACGGTCAGATGACGAGGACGACACTTGAGCTGGCATCCCCTCCCCAAGCTTGCACACAACACCAGCGGGAGGACGTTTGACCCTGATGGATTTGATTGCCCTAAATTTTAACAAATGATTAAAAAATGGAATAATTAAATTTAATAAAAAGTAATTAATATATGTCTTTGGAAGGATTCTTCTCCGAGTATTTACATTAACGTGGTAACTTCGTTCTCGGTGCCATGATCGGAGGAGCGCGAATTCAAGACGGAATTCATCGAATTTTTTTGCTTAATTTAGTTATATTAACATCTCGTTTTAAAGAAATACCAGAGCTATTGTGAGAAGGACCTCACAATTTTGAACCAAGATCAAATGACGAGAATGACGACTAAATCGACACTTCCAAACTCTAGACCTACGCATCATACCAGCCGAAGGATTCAATAAATAAGTTGCTGAAAGGATTCTGAAGCCTACATTTTTATATTTAATAAATTATTTTCGATAAATCAACATTTTTAGCAAGCGTAAATTCTCATTTTACTAAAATCCTTTTTAAAGGAATACAAATGTTTTTTTTGGATGCATTTCGAAATTTTAAACAGCAGTGAAATAAGGCGAACGGTACATGAAATGATGATACTTTTAGATTGATCAATTTATTAATTAATCTTCTCGGTTATTAATTTCAGTTGTTTTATTTTTGAAAAAGATGGAATTTTGTAATCGATTTGGCATATATGGAAGGATAATTAGAATTTTAAAATTTTCTACAACTATATTTTCTCAATGTTAATTATTATTTTAATATTTTCCGACCTTCATTATCAATAAATTGATTAATTTAATTAAATTTTGATTCCATACCAGTGGCGCCATCTGACACACTATTCGAGAAAAAAAGGTCTTTCATAACATTTATGAATTATGACTTAAAAATTAAAAACTAGAACTTAATTCAAATTTTTTTTAAATCTATTTTTTTTTATTTCCTAAAAAATATGAAAAAAAGAAAAGAAAAACTATTAATTAAATTTAATAATAACAATTTTTATTGTGTCCATTATTCTCAAAAGTGTAAATTATGTAATAGCACTTGTTTTTTGCAAGAAATCTGAAAGAAGTTAACTGAATCTGTATTCAAGAATATTATCAGATCGTTTCATATTTTCATGGTGATGATTCATCAGTTGATTTTTGATGTCTACTGAGACTGAAGGCAGACGATTTGAATCAAAGACGAAGAGATTTAATTTTGACGTGTGGTATATCTAAGTCAAAGATGTTTGCTGTAAACATGCGTGATATCTACACATGTCTGTGTTGGCATTGTATTTCACAATAATGGCGCGTTCCAAGAAAGATGTTGTAAAATCGAACCAAAGTTCAGCGCACACACCCATGTCTGTCAACTCTGTATTAGGTTAAAGGTTGCGAAATGTCAAATAACCGCAACGGCAACGTATAACACGCTGCTTTTTATGACTCTTGATAATCAATCACTGTCGTCTTGTAAGAATCTAATATCGATATATTTTAAATAAAAAAAAGAATAAAAATTCACTAAGAAATAGACAATTTTCTTTAAAAAAATATATCTTTGCGTAATATCCTCTTAATGGGCAGTATTTATAACGAATATCGAAACTTCTAAAAAAGATTAGACATTATATGAAAAATCCACCCCCCCCACCACCACCACCATATACATACAACATAACGTTTCTAATAAAATTGTTTCTTATAATTATGTTTATTTCAAATTATATTAACGAGATAGAGCGTTTAAAAAAAATATTATGAATGCTTTTAAGCACATGTTACACAGGATATATTAAATTTTATTTATAAATAGTTGATAGCCTCCAATATTCAGAATTGAAAATTCTTTTTTCCATTCGTCTGCCCCTTTCTTTTTCGTTAAACATTAAAAGATGCGCCTGTCTAGACAGGCCATTAAATTATCTCAGATATGATTGCCGCAGATAAACCAATTAAGGATACATATAGAAGTCATAGAAGATATCAAGTACTTTGCCAAAAGGCTTAAGAAATTAAAAATTTATATATATTATTTGTAGAACCTATTAAATGAGAATATAACAATGATAGTTTGTTTCTGTAAAGTGGGTGTTTCACTACCCATAATGATAACGAAAACTAAAACCACTCCAGAGTATCCGGTTCCTAACTATCCGGTCTAGCTTCCTTTCTTGTAAGGAAATGAGGAAAACAAGTCATCTAATAAGTCATCTGTTTGGGACTTTTTCAAAACCTAAAAACCGTAAGTTGTGACTCTTATCTTAGGGTTTCCTTTTCCTATCTATGTTATCATTTATCAGTGAAAAATAAAATCAATTCGAGTCAATTTCGTTAAGAATTAGACCTACGATTTACTTTAAGGTTTTGTTTATGTTTCCTGCATTTAAGTTGGACATAACAGAATTTATGTTAAAATTCGAACAGTTTGTATACTTTAACGTATTTTTTTCCCTAATAAATTATTGAAATGTGCAGTGCAGCATATAGACACACATAAACTACCAGTACAGAGCCATCTATTTTTACTCGACACATTACCAGTAACTACTTCTATGCGTTCATATTGAGATAAATGGAGGGCTTAGTACTCAATAAGAAATGAGAAAATATGTATTATAACAATGAGTTTTGATATAAAAACTTTGTCTTCTAGTATTGATGGGCAAAGAAATGAATTCACAGAAGTCCGGTCTATCCGGATTTTTTTGTTATCCGGCCAGTCCTTTCGCCACATTAGGCCGGATACTCGGTAGTGTAATGTAACTTCAATAATAAAATTTGTATAACTCAGCTCATTAATCCTTTGCTTCACTTCAGTATAGAAAAATGGAAATGAAATGAGAAGTTAACTAATTTTTATTCATAACTTTATTCGCACAAAAGTTGGGTAATGAACTAGTCCAGCGTTTCTCAACCTTTCAGTATTTGCGGCCCAGTTTTCAATCATAATTTTCATTGCGCTCCCCGCTTACAATAAAATGAATACAACAATAATGTATATTGAGTATCCACACGACCTATTCCGTCTCGAGCATGCACGGAGCAAATATTTTTTTCATACGAAGAAGGAAAATGTTCGATAACGCAAGTTTCAATTCCAGTCAGTCTCATTCGAGTCGATCCTTCTATCGCTATCGAATCTATCGTGAATGTGTATGTTATATATATTTTCGTGTTAATTGCAATTCACCATATTAAATATTCACGGCAGTAGATTTATGGAGACTCATGGATAAATTTTTAAGCTGAAGTAATCAAGCATTAGACGATAGTCAAGCATCAACAAGTGCACAGACGATAGTGGTTCCGAAAATAAAATCAAGGAAATATTCTCAAGAATACTTAAATTATGGGTTTACCAGTGCTGAAGTAAATGAAGAAGAAAGGTCCCTGTTTATCATTTGCTCAAAAATGTTGGCCGCAGACAACATGAAATCTAATAAACTTAAACGACATTTGGAAACGTTTCTTAGTGAGCACGTCAACAAACTCAGAGAATTCTTCGAATTAAAATTAAAATCATATAAAAAGCAAAAATAATTTTTAAAGAAATTTTGTTTGTGAATAAAAAAACTTTAATTGCATCTTACAAAGTTCACATAAAATAGCCAGATGTAAAAAACCTCACACCATTGGTGAAGAGCTTATTTTGCCAGCAGTAATTGAGATTGTAGAAACTATGTGTGGGGATAATTTTCCAAAACAATTGCAGTCCATACCTCTTTCAAAGGATACTGCTTCTCGTCGAATCGGCGATATAGCCGAAAATGTACAGTGTCAGCTTTTCTCGAAGTTGCGTGACACAGAGAAGCTTTGGCTTCGAAAGCAATGAGTTCTGGTCTGAATATTGTGTTAAGTACGGTTGTAACCGTAGGAAATTATATAAAAATGAGACCCCTGAAATCGAGAATCTTTTCGCACCTTGAAAAGACATGGGTTTCAATATATTCAGCATTACTATTTTATTGAGATGCAAGATAGTTATCACGTGGGAAATTTTTGCAACGTGTTTATGAATAAAGAGAAGAAATCGCCATTTTCCTAGAAGAAGAAAACAGACAGGAGGCCGAGAATTTTCGCGATAGTTTATTTGTGATGAAATTGAGGTACTTGGTCGACATTTTCGAGAAATTAAATAACTTGAATCTTCAACTCCAAGGGGCAAATATATATACAGTGGGTAAAAATAATTTCCAAACGAAAGACTAAAAAAAAAAAAAAAAAAATGAACTAGCATAATTTCTAATCTTTGCTTTTTATCTTTATAAACTACTTATATATTGTTAATATGAGTCTTTAAAAGGGAGTTTCATGATAAATTTCTCTCTTTTACAAAACTCAGCAAGTCCGTTTGCAATTTTTAAGATAAATGACGAAGTATCATGCAAAAAAAGTTTCCGTACGCAATATGCAAATTCCTCCTGACGTGCTCTACAACTAATCCACAGTAAATATTCGAAGTTTGATGGTTTGTCAGAGTGAAGAATACGACATTACAACAGTTGTTTCATTCCAATGTTTCGCTGATCGTCTTCAAATGGAAATTCAGAAATCCATTCGAGAGTTAGTAATTCGGTTGTGAAAAAATGGATTATTTATGAAAAATATCAGTGAAATGTCTTACAAAAAGTCTACAGTGCAGTATATTATTGAAAGATACCGTGATGTGTAAACATTTGAGGATAGAGATCGATCCGGAAGAACTCCGAAGTTAAATCGCTTGCATAAAAGAAATATCATGTGTAAGGTGCAAGATAATCCCTCGGATGAGTGCACCTCAACTTGCAACTGATTTAACGGTTAATTACAACATTAAATTCGCATCTTAAATTGTAAGAAATGTCATTTAAAAAAAAGGTTATAATGGATGTGGGGCCCGTAAGAAGCCTGTTATAAGTCGCTGCTACAAAAAAAGCGTCTCGAGTTTACAAAGAAGCATATAAAAAAGCCTCTATCTCTTTGGGAATCGGTCCTTTTTAGTGATGAATCAAAACTTAATATCCTTGGGTCAGATGGCCGAGTTATGATCTGGAGGGAATCCAAACAACATACGTTACTTAAGAATTTATGTGGAACTGTGAAGCACGGTGATGGTTGGAATTTGGTATGGGGGTGTATAAGGGCTGCTGGTGTCGGATATGTATGTTTTATAAATGGAAATATGGATAGGTACATACATCTTGACATTCTAAAACAAAACATTTTAACCAATGCAGATAAACTGTCCCTTGGAATGGACTTTATTTTTCATCAGGACAACGATCCGAAGCACACCTCCAAGATTTGTCAAGAGTAATGTCTCTATAATGTTAAAAAACAGCTGCATAACCCTTTTCAGTCACCCGAATTGATCCTTATAGGACATTGGAAGAAATCGGTCGTGAACTAAAAAAATATGACACAAAGAACAAGGTTGAACTCAAAAGAGCCATTCAAAACATTTGGAGTCGTATTTCTCCAGAAACAACGAAAAAACTGATAGGGATTATGCCACAACATTTGAGAGAAGTAATAAAGGCCAAAGGAAGGCCTACCGATCATTTAAGGCAAGTTGGTCAGCATGAAAAATGTTTTTCATGTATTATATAAATACCGTACGGAAACTTTTTTTGTTCCTTATTAGTGACATTTTTTTTTATTCTTTTAATTTAAGTATTTAATTTTCGTCATAGTTTTTCCTTTATAATATTCATAAATAATAAATGACATTGTATTAAACCAATTTTAAAATTTTCATTTTCATAACAAAATATTTTGTGTCAAAAATAAAACTTTTATTAACAGTCATAGCTGCGTACGGAAACTTTTTTACCCACTTAATGTTGAATACGAGTGATAAAGTTAATGCTTTTTGTAGAAAATTGGAATTGTGGCGCAGAAATTTAAAGCAAAAAACCTAACAATATTTGCAAATGTGGATGATTGTACTAAAACTTGCAAGGCTGAAGAAGAACATGTAAAAGTTGGTTTGTAACCATTGAAAATCTTTTAGCCATGCTGGTAAAGAATTTTAAAAAGTATTTTCTTGCTGACGACTAACTGATAGCAAGTTACGAGTGGGTTAGGGATCCATTTCATAAGACTTCCAAAGGACTCTCAATTGATGAGGAAGAAACATTCATAGACTTCACGATAAGTGACGAAACTAAAAAGCAATTTAGTAATAAATCGATATTTGAATTTTGGGCAAGAGTAAGGATGGTTTTTCTGAAATAAAAACAAGGGCATTTCACATTCTATTACCATTTTCAACATCCAACTTTTGTGAAACTGGATTCTCTACTGTGGCTTCTTTGAAGACAAAATATAGAAACAGAACTGAGAGTGGCTATTTCTAATATTAAGCCTTCATTCGAAAAACTTTGCTTTGCAAGACAGGTCCAAGAAAGTCACTAATAATTATTAAATTTGTTTTTAATTTAGTATGTTTTGATTAAGTAAGTTGTTTTACTTCAATAAGTTATTAAATATGTCGAAATGTATTTTGTTTTCTATGTGTATGTGTGCTTTCCTTTCAGTCAGTTAATAATTTTTTTAAAATAATATTTTCTCTTGGATATTCTCGCGCCCCCCTAGGGGGGCGCGCCCCACAGGTTGAGAATCGCTGAACTAGTCAATAAGTCAATTTCAACAAGAAAAGTTTTGTCTCAGTCACTAGAAACCAAATCAGAAATTGGAATTTCGCATCAGATAATCAAGTATATCAAACTGGCGGGGGTATTTTTAACTCCGCCCATTATTACAGACGGCGGTGAACAATTTTAACAATTAAACAATGTATACATACTGATTTTCGACAATTTTTATCTGAAAACATAAATCTTTTTTACATCTTTTATTGTTGAATTTAACTTTTCAGCCTACGCCATCGTTTCAAGTTTAATTTCTCGCTCTTCTGAATTTTCTCGCTGCTTTCGTTTTCATTCCTTTTAGTATTTTCTAGAAATACTAAAAGGAATGAAAACTTTTTAGCATTTTCTAGAAATACTAAAAGGAATGAAAACGAAACTTCTTTTCTATCTACAATGAAACAAAACGATACTTTTTAAACTTCTCTAGTTTCACTGTCCCTGATCTGTCTTCCTTTCTGCATCTGCCCGATTCCTTCTGTTTTGCTTTTTCCGTTTCCGATGTTTCATTTTACCTCCCTCATACGTTTGTCTGAGTCATGATTCAAAATTTTATTTCCACTTATGCATGAAGTTGAGACGGGAGATTAGTACTAAAATGATAATAGATTATTTCATCTGATAAAAAGATTAACTTAAAAAAGATAACAGATGACTTTCTTATACTCTAGAAATTTCGTATTTCGAGTCTTTATTGCTGTTTTTCATTTTAAAAAAATCTTCTTCTTTTCACGTTCTTAGAGCTCACAATGCAGAATAAGTACATTTTTACATATAAGATGAGAATAATATTAAAAAAAAATTAAATGGTCCTTTAAATATTTTAGCAGTAAACTTCTTGTCTGCTGTTAAACTAACAGGTTTTCCCCGACACTTTCTCTCATACTTTCTAATAAAGAGGTCCCACCCACCCTCAACAAAAATGCGTGGATCTTGGGAAAGGTAGAGCATGGAAATGGACGCCAACTCATCTGGCATGGCATTGGTGTACAATGGTTACGAAATATTAATCTTTGGCTTGAATTTAGCATTTTTGCTGAATCTATAGTGTGATCCTTGGCGAGTTTTTTGGCGACTAATCCTCAACAGGCGGTTAATAATATCCGAAAATCAAATTTGTGTTTTAGATACGTTTTCCCCAACCGACTGAAGCCAGGATTTGACACTGAACTGCATTCGTAACCTCAAGATCACACGCCAAATTTGATATGTTTAAGTTTTGAAGCATTATTGAATTATAGCGTTTCCATACTTTAGAAAGTTAAACATTCATCTCCTTGTTGGATTTAGCTCAACATTTAGTGCTAGTCTACAGCCTAGACATGTACCGAATTTTATCCATTTTTTTTTTCTTTATTTTGTAATTATCATGTTAACTTACATTCAAACCGTCCGACAGACAGATTTAATCTGAATAGATTTTTCTCGCAATTTGATAGAAATCTACAGATTTAGTGTAATATCATATAACAAATTTTACCCATTTAGCTCAGAGTGTTTCCGATTTATCTTTGTCACAGACAGACAGACGAACAGACATATTTCAAAAATGATCTTTTTTGAACCCAAGGCGTTCTAAAACGTAAAGATTCGTCAAAATCTTGAGTTTGAATTTCTTGACGATTGCAATACTTTCTCTAACTTCCTATATGAGAAAGTGAAAATAACTTTGGGGTTCATATGATGTTCTCGTGTCCGCGTTACCACGGAAATAGGGTGCAGTAGCTTCTGAGGGTAAAAACCCCTGAACACCCGAGGGCAGAAATCTGACTTCTATATAGCTCATATGAAGATGACATTCACACATTCGCCCGCACAACCCTTTTTTACAGGGGGGGGGGGCACATTCACACACCTCACAAATAGAACAACAACCATGCCCAAACCGGGATTCGAACCCGGGACGCTCAGATCACGGGGAAGATGCGCTACCCCTATGCAAGGACGCCGGGTGGGGTTCATGTATATCTTCTAATATGGCGGTGGAAATTTCCATGATCAAGCATTATGGGGGTTTCCTCCTGTTTGAGTGCTTAGTCAATTGTGCCATAACTTGGCCATATTTCACGCCTCATTTCAATTTCTTTGAAACCGTTTTAATGTTTAGTCACAGAAAATTCGAGTTCGCAGTACGGAAAACGTTACTGCATTGAATCATTGCATCCAATTAAAGAGTTCTGTATGGAAGTCTAAAGTATATTTCAAATTTATTACTAAATTTGAAATGAATTTTAGCTCTTCGTATCGAAATTTCAATAATGAAACTTTTTACAGTAAACACTCGATTATTTGCGGTTGCTTATCCAAAAATATTGTTCAAAATATTTACTTCACAAATAAAAAAAGAAACTCCTGTCGGCAAACTGGAAGGCAAAAGTAAATTCCTTTATATCTACATTTCTATCTCTCAACATAAATTGTTGATGTTAGAAGCAGTCAAAATGTGCACTTGAATAATCACTTTTCAATTCCCAACTTTTAAGATATTGCAGTTATCGATAAACTATAAGTAAAGAAGTTATAGAGCGTCTTTCCCGTGATCTGGGCTTCCTGGATTCGAGTCCCGGTTCGAGCATGGCTGTTCTTCATCTGTTCTTTCTGTGAGATGTGTGGATGTGCCCCCCTGTAAAATAGGGTTGTGCAAGTGAATGTGATTCGTGAGTTACTAAGACGCACTCTTGGCCCTAGTTGGCGCTACTAAAAATAAGAGACGCTCCATGAATAAACTCGTTGACTTAGTCAACGAGCTTTTCCATGGCAAGTGCCATTAGAAACAACAACAGCAAAAGTTGTTTGACTTAATGAGGCGCCAATTTGCCCTATTGGATTTATTTTTCCATCAGTATTAAGAAAGTTATAGCAAAATGAAAATTTCCACCCCCTTTGAGATACATGCACTATTTACAAACTCATCTGAGATTTTTACATTTCTAACAGCATAGTCCAAGGAAGTTAAAACCCAAACAAAGTTACTCTAGTTATTCCGTTCACAAGATAACATGAGAAAACGTTATATATACATAACTTTTGAACGAAGGTTGGTTTTGGATTCTAGGGACCATGATCGGCGAAGAACTGAAGAAATTTTCCCGAAGTCTTGTCATGAGACTACCATTGCAATAGGTAGTCTTCCTATCGGAATCTGCTTATTAAAAGAAGTAAGTGATTGAAGGCAAAAATGCAAAACCAAAGGCATGTTTTATTTGCCAAAAAGGAAATAAATGCATAAATCTACCATTTATTAAGTGTGGATCCCTCCCCTTTTCCTACAATAAATAAAAATTGTTCGTGAGCATTATAGGATTAATTTAAGTCCTTTATCGATCATTTTGCAAGTCTCGCCACTGAAATATGCATAATAAAAACGAGTTAATTGTATTATAAAGTGAAAATACGTTGAAACCTTTTTGATAATTTTTCTGCCTTTCTCCTAATTTATTTCCATTCATTTAGTATTAAAAAAAGATTTCATGGATTTGATGGAGCATTATCATGAGCTCCCAACATCTTTATTCCTCTTTTCTTTTTTTTTTCTTCAGATTTGTTTATTTATATATTGTAACGAAACTTGTTCTAATTTGGCACGGACTGAATGGCTCAATGGTAGAATGCTATGAACTGCAAGCGACAGTTCGCAAGTTGATTTCTTGACTGCAGGCAAGTCGACTAAAATTTGTTTTGTTATTGATTTACTTTCTGTTATTTTTCGTTTGTTCTAGAATGTTATTATAATTTCTGTATCTTTCTAAATCTGGAAGATTCAAATCGTTTCGCCTTGTGGATAAAAACAGACGTAAGATTTAGTTCCTTGAATCAAGTCTAGAGGTGAGATTAGCGTTATCTTTGGCATTAGCTAATACACGGTATATCTACGCTAACTTCATCTACACGACAATATAATAATCTGGGCTGGAAGCATCGATTTTCCACATTTTCAATTGAGGTACCGATATAAAAGCAAGAATCATTCACAGAGCAACTCTTTTACAAGTTTTCATTTATTGATCTCGGAGGAGAACTTGAAGCAGTGATCTGTTTTCCCAAGTAATCCAAAGATGTTCTATCATTAAAGTCGGGGAAGGGGGGGGGGGAGAGGCCTCTTCAATCGATTCATTCCAAACTCTAATTTTCAAGTTATTTCTTTATAAGTTTAGTATAGTGAAATCGGACATTATCATTCAATTTGATGATGTCCAAAGTACAAACATATGACCTCAAATATAGATCGAGGATCTCGTCTGTGCTAGCATGGTTCCAAGAGAGATTCCAGTCCAAACCATAATTCGTCCTCCATAAATATGTCTTTCAACAATATTAGATTTATGTTACCCATTTCCATATCAATACATGATATGACTCACTTACCAATGGAAATGTGATATCAGGTGTAATACAGAGTCTCATTGCTATCAGGTCCAGTAACATGTTCGTTGGTACGACGTAAAAAGACATTCTCGGTGTTTGATTAAAGGGGATACACATAAGTGGTCAGTTTGTATACAATCCTGATTTGTAAAAACTCTTTTTTGCACCGTCCGTAATAACTGATATTCCCCCTCCCCTACTGAAGTGAAATGATCTCAAACTAGCTGAGACCACAATAGTGATAATTCTTCTTCAGGTCAAAAGTAACAGAAAATGATCTTCTGCAAGTAATATAATATCCGGTCTCCTCAGAATTGAATTTTTACATCGATTGATTTCATATTTCTTTTGGGCTTCGTTGTGCAATACATTAAACCTTCGAACTGCTCAGTTCATGCCAACCCCATTTCCAGCCACATGATCGTCTGTCATTTCAATGAATCATTTAACGAACGTCTCTATGATATTACCAGTAATACCGTCTTCAAGAAATTTAGGACAAGGAAATATTGATAGAAATTGCAAGAGCAAGATATTAGTAGAATTTCTTTTCTTTTCTTTTCTTTTTCTGGCTTCTATAAAAATACCAGTTACTTTTACTAAAAGAAGAAAAAATACTTCTTTAATTTAATTTAATTAATGTCAATTAACATCCTTAAAAACAATCATTTTTCCTTGCATTGACATTCATTAAAACAAATAATGCCTTTACTTTTGGAGACCAATAAATTTGAGGAATCTATTAATAAAGCCTCTTAGACAACAAACAATATCTCCGATATGCTGAAAGGTTATATTGTTATTCGTTACTTTTTTATTAGAAAGCTTCAATACACCTAACACGTTGTTAGACGTGCTTCTTTCATATAATTGACTGTGCATTTTTTTCTTTAATACCAATAAAAAGGACAGTACGGATTTACAAAAAAAGACCATTGAACTGAGAGCTGGGCCGCGGTTGCCTGGTGATAAGGATTCAGGTGTGATGCTGAAGGGCTTCAGGCTCGATACCTGATATTATCGTAGAATCATCGTATAAGCGGATGTGGTACAAGTTAAACCCATTTAAGCCAAATGCTCTCGTGCCTGGTGAGGTTAGGAAGTTTGAAGAGGAGATGCCAGCTCAAGTGTCATCCTCGTTATCTGACCGCGGTTCAAAATTGGGAGGCCTGTCCCGTGATAGCCCTAATGTTTATTTTAAATGAACTGAGCAAAGAGCTGCCGAATTTGGTGTAGACATACTTTGGATGCTGAATATATGCATCATGGAGATTTTTTTTCACAAAATATTAACTAGTTTAGTTTATATAAATGATCTCGTTTTAAAGCAACACTAGGGCTATTTGGGACGGACTTCATAATTTTGAACCGAGGTCAGATGAAGAGGATACCCCTGAGCTGGCACCCCCTCCCCAAGCTTCCACACCACACCAGTGGGAGGACATTTGGTTGCGACAAATTTAACGGGCATCAGACCCGCTTACACGACAGTTCTTTAGTGAAATTATTAACTAAGATTTGTATCGAATTATGGTCTTTTGACCCTTTCTCACTAATAATTCCCAAAAGAATTATTGCATAAAACGATTTTTTAATAATTTTTTATTTAGTGAAATTTTACATTTTTTTTATGACATTGTCTTTAACAAAGTATTTTAACGAATTAAAAAAAAATCCAAATTTTTTTTATAGTAGTCACAACTCACCGTAGGCTTCGAGCGCTATATGGATATTCATAGTTATTTGAGAGACGAAGTTCGCTACCGGGAAAAGCGTATTATCTAAACTTCAGTTTTTTAAGACATTATGTAAACTTAAATGTGGACTTTTATATATATATATATATATATATATAAATTTCCGATATTTTAAAATATGGGAAGCGATCTCTTTTTTTATACTAACGTTATAATTTTAGTCCTGTTTCAAATTATAAAAAATCGATCAAATTTTTGAAAAAGTTGAATTATATTACAAAAAAGATTTGAACAGATAAAGAAACATTAAAGAATTCTTTAATAATTTTTTGTTTATATAAATATATTCTTTTTACATAAATTTAAATTTACAAATAAATAAAATTATTTACAACAAAATATATGGAATTTTGCATAAATTTACAAATATTTTCGGATTATATTTGATTTTCTAAAAATAATGTCTACTCAGATTACAGAGATTTTTGCACTTTCTATTTCGGAAAATTCTATTTTTCATTTTTTATGCTCTTTTCACTTAAAATCAATATGTATTTGAAACTGTTTCAATAATGGGGGAAGAAATTAAAATCAATATTTGAGTAGCAATCGATTACTAAATTCATTTACAATTATATTAACACCGATCAACTGACAAAATTTTGAAATTTGAATCGATGATATCTATTTATCCTATATCATATTAGTTACAGCTGCATTTCTTCTTTTTTTTTTTATCTTGATGCTACCTATTTTTTTAAAGTGTTTAGTGAGTATTTTCTTAATTTTTCTGAATAATTTCGTTGATCATAACAAATTGTTATATTCAAAGAAATTATTCATAAGTTCAATAAGAAATTATTTCATCAGATGTACAACTTTATTACAAATTATTACGACTAAGTATAAGGATTCCAGCTGTTTTAAAATGGCAAACTTTAAGTTTTGTTCATGTAACTAAATTTTATAATAATATAGTTATGTAACTAAATTTTATAAGTAGTAAGTCGCCGAAGATGGCTAGTGTGAGAAATGCACATGTGAAGTTACTGTGGTTAACCAACGACGAATTAAAATTAGGTGACGTGCGTGTGATAGCCTGCAACTTGACTCCATTAGGAAGGTTCATGTACGAAATAAACATGACAGCTGTCAAATTTATAAAATGACAAGGTTTAAATGGCTACCATAATTTGATGTTAAAAAGATAAATTGTTAAGGAACAATGAATATCAAATAATATACGATAAATTTGTTATTCATTCTTACAACTAAACAAAGTCAATATTATCGACGCACTAGCTAATCACTAACGATTTCTAACCAGTGACGGTTCATACATTAGGGCTGCAGAATTGCAGCCCCCTCAAAGTTATTTTTTGAAATTGCATTTTCAATTTTTTAAATCTAATTTACTAATTTTTACTCTTTGCGAGTTCGATACTTTTTATTTATTTTATCAATTTGAAAAATCTGATGATTAATGAAACACAACGTGAGTAGTCTCCCTACAAATTTCTCGCATATTCTCTAATAAAGGCGTTATCCTCCACCACTCAGAAAAAATTGTGATCCTTGGGTAAGACAAAGAATGCCTTGCACGGCATTGGCGTACGATAGTTACGAAATATTAACCTTTGGCGTGAATTTAGCATTTTTTCTGAATCTATGGTATGATCCTTGGCGATTAAAGTCTGGCACGCGGTCAATATAACCAAATAGTCAAATTCGTGCTTTAGACGCATTTTCCCTAGCCGATTGAAACTAAATACATTCAGGGTTTGAATCATTTTAATACAGAATATATAAATTTAGAATAATACAAATAGATTCAGTTTAATAAAGAATTTGCAGTCACAAAATCACATACTAAATTTGACACATTTAAGCTATTGCTTTTACATGTTTCTGAAAATACAGGTAGAGAGACTGTCAACCCCTTATAGGATTTCACTCAGAATTTGATAGGTGTCTACACTACAGATATTAAATCTGTGTACCAAATTTTATCCATCTAGCACTTTTCGTTTTGTAATTAACGTTTTAACTTATATTCGAATAGCCGGGCATACAGCCTTTCTGTGACTGGATTTTGCTCACAATTTGATAGAAATCTACGAATTGTAGTACAGATCATATACCAAATTTCATCCATCTAGCTCAGAATGTTTTCGAATTATTTTTGTCAGAGAGAAATAGATATTTTCCGAAGATGTGTTTTTCGAAATTAGGGACATTTAAAACGTGTCGATTCTTCGAATAGGGTTCGAATTTTTTTTGACGATTACAATATATATTTCTTATATAAAAAATTTAAAAAAAAAAGAAAAGTATGATGAGACGAACAGTAATAGATGAGTAAGTTATAGAAAAATTGGTCAGAGAGAAAATTGGAGTTATCTGTCCGGCAGCATATGGAAACCGACTATATACGGAACTAAATGATCTATTTCAAAACCCAACAGATTAATTTAAAGAAACATACACACACGCTTGATTGATTTGAAGATTTTTCACTTTGAATTAAAAGGCATGTGAGGTTCAATTTTGATTTGAAATCACAACTGATTGATTTGAAGAAACTACACACATGATTGATTGATTTGAAGATTTTTTACTTTGAATTAAAAGGCATGTGAGGTTCAATTTTGATTTGAAATCACAACTGATTGATTTGAAGAAACTACACACATGATTGATTGATTTGAAGATTTTTTACTTTGAATTAAAAGGCATGTGAGGTTCAATTTTGATTTGAAATCACAACTGATTGATTTGAAGAAACTACACACATGATTGATTGATTTGAAGATTTTTTACTTTGAATTAAAAGGCATGCGAGGTTCAATTTTGATTTGAAATCACAACTGATTGATTTGAAGAAACTACACACATGATTGATTGATTTGAAGATTTTTTACTTTGAATTAAAAGGCATGTGAGGTTCAATTTTGATTTGAAATCACAACTGATTGATTTGAAGAAACTACACACATGATTGATTGATTTGAAGATTTTTTACTTTGAATTAAAAGGCATGTGAGGTTCAATTTTGATTTGAAATCACAACTAATTGATTTGAAGAAACTACACACATGATTAATTGATTTGAAGATTTTTTACTTTGAATTAAAAGGCATGTGAGGTTCAATTTTGATTTGAAATCACAACTAATTGATTTGAAGAAACTACACACATGATTGATTGATTTGAAGATTTTTTACTTTGAATTAAAAGGCATGTGAGGTTCAATTTTGATTTGAAATCACAACTGATTGATTTGAAGAAACTACACACATGATTGATTGATTTGAAGATTTTTTACTTTGAATTAAAAGGCATGTGAGGTTCAATTTTGATTTGAAATCACAACTGATTGATTTGAAGAAACTACACACATGATTGATTGATTTGAAGATTTTTTACTTTGAATTAAAAGGCATGTGAGGTTCAATTTTGATTTGAAATCACAACTGATTGATTTGAAGAAACTACACACATGATTGATTGATTTGAAGATTTTTTACTTTGAATTAAAAGGCATGTGAGGTTCAATTTTGATTTGAAATCACAACTGATTGATATGAAGAAACAGTACGCACATGATACATTGATTTGAAGTTTTTTACTTTCATTTGAGAAAAAGCTACGTACGCAACTGACTGATTGATTTTAAGATTTCTTCCTTTGAATTAAGAGGTATCTCAGTTGCAGTTTAACTAAGCACGGTTTTTAGCGCAAGTATCGCTTTTTTTTATTTCCTTAAAAAAAATGCCCACCAAAGTTGCGTTCTATTACTGTTTTCCATTCTTCCCTTTTTTTTTTTTCGCTCATTGACTTTTATGAGTTTTGATTTCCTTTCTTGATGCCGCGACTGGAAAACATCAGTATCATTATTTACTCAGTATCATTAGTATCTACTCGTTGAGAACAATTAGGTAGATACTTTTTCCTAAAACGCAAATTTAGAAAAAAATATCTGCGTCATTGCGTATTCAGATGAAAAATTTTAAGGGCAAACAATTGTTATTAATTAATGCATGTATAAAATAATAGATGTTTGAAAGTTTCAGAAAAACTATATTTTTGTGAAAAAATTATAAAAACTGCTTTTACCGAGACTAAAATTGAATGTAAAAAAATACGCAGGTCATTTCATGTCGGATTTGAACATTGTTCAGAAATTTTCAAGCAGGAATAAAGAGTACCAACGAAAATTTCATAGTTAAAAAATGTTAACAAATATATGCCAACGAGGGATAATGTAAGATTGGCTAAGACTTAAAGTTATTATTAACAAATCGATGTTAATGATGGATATTTATACAAAGACCCATGGTAAAAAAAAAAAAGTCAACATACTTAAATTTGAAAAACTATAGAAAAAAAAATGGCAAATAAAACGAAAACAAACAACATTCTGCCATCAGAAAGAACAAACAGCAAAAAATGTCAGAATTAATATATGATAAGTGATTAATTCTTTCGAACCAAAAAAAAAAACACCGAATGTGACATGCGCAGTAAGAAAAATATACAATACAGAGGCATGCCATCCCATCGGAAGAAGTACTTGCCACGTACCGAATAGCATTTTTCAGCCTTATTACGCATGCACTGCCTATAGGCCGTCTTATAACTGGCCGAGTGTAAACCCACCTTAAGTCTTTAACAGACATCGCGGAGACCTTGAAAGGCAGTGTTTGTTTACATTATATTACTTTTACGTCATACGAAATTAAAGCTACGATTTGTTGCAATTTAAGAAACTGCCTCTGGATGCAAGATAAATGAGTATTTGTGAAACATGCTTCTCGGCTAACCAGATGATCGCCTGAGGCGACTAGAGGTAAATAGACATGTTTAAATTAAAAGAGAAAGAAAGGAAAAGAAAATAAAAGAATAATTAATCCATATTTTAAAAACTTAATCACTGAATTTTTAAAGGCAGAAATCAGCTGTTTACTAAAAAAAATTGTTTACAGAAAGAAATAAAAATTATTCAAAACATTTGTCGAGTTGATTTTTTTTTTTTTTTTTTTTTTTTTTTTTGTGATTGCCAGCTAGTCGCATTTAGCGGTATTTGTCACAATAAGGTTTATAAAACGCGTGCTAACATCTTATGCATATTGACGTCTTCAAAATGGTAGGCTGGAAGTTTTAAATCCTCAACGAAAATACATCACTTCAAAGAAAACAATAACAAATTCATTTTTACATCATTCATTCACTGACGATCAAAACGTTCCCATCGTAAAAACAGGCAAATAATAATAATAAAAAAAAAATCATGATCTTTTTTTCATCATAAAATAATTCTCTTGTTTACGCATTACTGAAAAACATGCTTATGATCTCAACAACACAATGCGTGACGTATGAATACTGCGTTGCCATGGCAGCGACGCGAAGAGGCGTCTTATTTTAAAGTGAAATGAAAGACGCCGAAGACATAAAGCCGGCTTTTCATAATTTAGATTACGCAGAAAGGATCCGGCTCGAATAAATCGTGCGTCAATTGATGACGTCATTTTCCGGGACTCTTAAGATGAATATTAGTTTTTAAAGAGCTGGAAATAGCAGGTGGGGAATACTTATGAATGAAAAGGTCTGTTTTTCGTCTTGTTTACGATATCATATAAATGAAAGTAAATTATTCAGCGTATTATTATATGTATTAGAAAGAGTTCCTGTTGATAGTATAGAATTCATTTTCTAATAGTATAAAGAAATCACAACTTAGTATCTTTAATCCTAACAATATACAACGGGATGCGAAGATGCAAATATGGAAGATATATGGAGATTCGTGCAATTAGTTCATTTACTGCTGATTTTTTAAAATATTTTAGTCGCTTTCCACACTCCGAGTGCAGGGTTAAAAAATCTGCCAACCTAAACAAATTCTTTTAAAAGATACCTTTTCTTCTCTTATCTGAATCGACACGCATAAAGAAATCCCTGTCAGAATCTAATGGAATATCATCATCGGGAAGATATTTCTGTCTCTTTTTTCTCTTTTGTTCTTGTGTCTTGCTATGATTGACGTGCCTCTTCGCATCTTGCTTTTACGTAAAATATGCCTTCCGGGATGGTATATATATATATATATATATATATATATATATATGTGTGTGTGTGTGTGTGTGTTATATAACATATTTAACAAAATATAACTAAACTGTCAGATCTACCAAATATATCGGCGTCGAGTGGCTCAAGTAAAATTCCAAAATCGTCAAATGGATTAAGGACGTGCGAACAAAGCGTAAAATGAAGTGTTGTTTCTCTTCCAGAATAACATTTTTACTTTACATCAACTCAGAAATTTAGAACAGAGCACGCAACATCCAAACGCATTATCCCAAAAGAAATGCTAACAAAGATGCAAATGTAAATATAATCCCTGGAAAAGGAATCTCCACCCACTTTAGATTTAATATAATCTAAAGTGATTTATATTTTTGGAATCATGGGCTTGAAACTACTTTGAACGTGATTATTTGCAGTCAATTGATAAGGACGAATTTAAGCTGAAACTTCATTCTCCAAATTTTAGTGCCACACTAATGAAAGGAAATTAGGCTCCCGACGAAAAATCTGAAGCGATCTTGTCTGGAATATAACGTGGATCCTGGAAATGATAGTTATGAATTGATTAAATTTAAAATAAGTATTTTATATAAATTCTTAAATTAATTTTTCAGCGGTCGCTACGATCACGAACTTTACTATTTCACATTTGTCGAGAATCAATTGCCTGAGTTGAAAAACTGATATTTTCTTTTTCTTTTTCCCAATTTAATCCTCATTGCTTTTTTTTCGAAAAGTTTATTATTGTGGTACTATTTGAAGCCCCATAATAATGCTTTTAGAATAGATTTGTTTTTTTATTCCATCGTCAAATTCTGACGGAAAGACGTTATTGGCATTTTTTCAAACAAATTCGAATTTTTCGAAAAAATAATTCAGGGTGTTGATTGACTTTCTACACAACACAATTTTTTCCTTCTATGTAGCACTTACTTAAATAGAATGTAAAAAATTCCCTCGACATAACTAATAATTTTAAAAATGTTTCTTTAAATATTTTGCTTTCTTAAGACTTTTTTCCATATCTAATTAAGCTGTCTTAACACTCTATATCTTATAAATTTTGTTACAACCCACATTATTTCAGTTTATATGTTTTCTCTCAGATGGATAGATTTATTCCTTTCTCATGTACGAAGTACAGAAAAAGTATCGTAATCGACAAAAAGAAATCGAACAAGAGATTTTGACAAGTCTCGAAAATGTGACGATTTGCACATTTTCGGAAAATGCCCTTCTGTATGTCTGTGGCATTGGTAATTCAAAAATGCTTTGAGCTAAATGAGTGAAAATTGGTATACGGTCTGTACACCAAATTTGCAGATTTCTAACGTATTTTGAGTAAAAACTGTCTAGAGAAAGTTCTTCAGTCCGGCTGTTCGAATATAAGTTACGATAATTACAAAAGGAAGAGAGTTAGACAGATAAAATGTGGTACACTATTTAACATCTAAAATGTAAACATCCATACAATTTTAATTCAAATCCAACAAAAAGTTGACTGCCTATCTCTCTGTATTTTCTGAAACATGTAAAACCAATAATTCAGAAATGAAATTCAAACTCGGAATGAGATTTTGTGACTACAGTTGCAGCTTTGTGTCAAATCTTTATTGCAATCCGTTTAGAGAAAGCGCGCCTAAAACACAAATTCGATTTTTCTTTTAACTATATAAAAGTGATTAATCGCTTAAAAACTCGCCAAAAATCACACTATAAATTAAATAAAAGTGATAAATTTAACCTAAATGTTAATATTTCATGCCTGTTGTACTCCAGAACTACTCGAGACATTCTCTGGTTGCTAGGGCGTTAGATTCGCACCCGTTGGGTTGTGAGTTCAAACCCACCGGGCCGAAAACTCTCCGAGTACATGGAGACGTATAAATCTGTCGTAGCCACAAAGTCCTCCGAGTTTTGACAATACCATTGGGGGTACTGGTTCAGAGGTGATCGTTCTTTGATTTAGGTCTAAATTACGATCTGTGAATGAAATGTATGAATAGAGTCTATCGCGCGAAAAGGGCTGTGATGCATGAGTAGCTAAGACGCGCTCTTGGTCCTATATAGCGTTACTGAAACAAAAGACGCTAAAACTCGGCTTGTCTATGACAGGTGCCATGAACAACAACAACAGAAATTATGCGAGTACACTTTCTAGAGATCCCTCTCATTGGTGCAAAAAGGAAAAACCAATTTTTCAAATTTCTCTCCGCAATTGTCCAGTATCATATCCGAATACAAACTCGGAGGTCTTTTTTGGATAGCCCTTTCAGCAATTTAAACGAAAAAATTAGCTATTACATATTTTTTCCGCATTTTGGTGCTTTTCACAATATTACCCGGTTTTCCACATTTAACTTTGATCAATATTTAGTAATGAATTATTTCGATGACACCTGGGCGATATATATACATTACACTCCCGAGTATCCGGCCTAATGTGGCGGCAGGCCAGACCGATAACAAAAAAGCCGGATGGGCCGGAGTTCTATGAACTCATTTCTCTGCCCACCAATACATGAAGATAAAGTTTTTGTATCAAAACCTACCGTTATAATACCTTTTTTCTCACTTCTAAGCCCCCCATTTATCTCAAGCCATGTAGAATGTGAACGCGGCTGCGACCCAGTGAATCATAGAAGCAGTTACCGGTAACGGGTTGAGTTAAAATAGTAGCCTCTATTCTGGTAGTTCATATATGTTTATAAATTGCATTGAAAGAATTTATTAGAGAAAAAGTAAGTTAAAGGATATAAACTGTTTACATTTTAACATAAATTCTGTAATGCAAAATTTAGATGCAATACACAGCTTTTTCCGTTTATCACCCATTTTGAAATCTTTACTGCGGTACACTTAAAAAAACATTAAGAATACCCGAAGAAAGATCCGTTACACACTGAAAAAACAATGAGCAACGAGCAGAACACTGCTCTTTTTCAGTCACAACTTGTATTTTCACAACATTAGGAAGATCGTAGTAGACTTGGCAGAGTTACCAAGGAAACGCCTTGCCTTCTTCATTTAATTACGATAAAAGAAAATTAACCAAGATAGTACGGAAGCCGGTTAATCGAGAACCAGATGTTCGGGAGTGTACTGTATATTGAAAAAAGTGCTTTCTGTCGATCTATAGATTTGTTTAACCCTCTTATTTTTAACAATATTTTAGTTCAGGTACCGTGGGATAATGGAACATCCGAGCTCCTCTTTCAAAGACAAGAACAATTTTCCAAACCCCCCAAACCCACAATAACAGCACATGTCGTTAAGGGGTTGTTATACAAAAGATATGTTTAACAACCCCTTTGAACCGTTAGCTTATGTATGTTTGGACACTCTTTGAATATTCTTGAAAAATCTATCTGTTCCACCAGCACATCTTGGTGAGTGTCTGTAATAAACAAAGCTTTATTACGAATTCTTTAATAGATTTTTATGTTGTTGATGTTGTTTGAAAACAATTGCTGCTTGAGTATGTGCTGTTGATTTCGGTCTTTGCTTTGTAGCGTTTCTAGTTCATTAATGTCAGTATCAGTAACTTATCTTCCAGCTAATTTTATTTGGATTTAATTATTTCATCACTGACTTCATTCGCTGGTATCGAGTGACCGATATATGGTCCATCAGGCTCACAAATAACAAATAATCTGCTATTTTTCTGTTTTTAAGTTAATTTTAGTTTTTTAGTTTCTGTTTTCTCTTGGGAAAAATAATGTTAGTTATTTCTCAAGATATATAGGGTTCTGAAAAACCTTGACCGCGGCTTTTATTCCTTAAATATTGATCATAGACATATACTGTAAATTACAAAGTTGCATAAAAAAAGGTGCAAAATGTTATAAAATCGATTACAATTTTCAGGGGATTAAACTTTAAAAAATACAAAATTTAAATTTTTATACAGACCCCGTACTCATTGAAAAATTTTTTCAGTGAGTAAAATGTGCCCCATCCTCTAATAAGGTCATGTACAAAATTTCAGAATTTTATCATGAAAACTCTCAAAGATATGTTAAAACCAAGTTTGTGAAGGGTCAATCACAAATTAAAATGCAAATGCTTGCAGCTTCAGTGCAGATGACGCGATGCAGGAATACATCATAAGAAAATTAAATATGCTTTATATCTTTAGTTTAATAGCATAGTCAATGAACTTGTAAAATAAAATTACGTAATCTTTTGTTTTAGTAATCTTTCCTTTAAGTTATTATTTCTACAAATTTTTAATACTTTTGAACCAATAAATAGCAAAATTATAATTTATTTATTCAATTATTACTTTCTTTGTTAATTTGTGTACGAGCCCTAAAACACGAATATCCGACATGATTTTTCCTGAATTTTTGAACATGATGAACATGATTTACTGAAGTTTTGTATATGATGAGAAGGGGCACATTTTACTTCCTGGAAATTTTTTTGTAAGGAGTCATAACAAAATTACATAAGGAAAGATTACATAAGTTTTTTTACAAGTTCATTGACTGTGCTATTTTACTAAAGATATAAAGCCTATTTTATATCCTTATGATGTATTCCTGTGTCGCGTCATCTGCACTGAAGCTGTAAACATTTGCATTTTAATTTGTGATTGATCCTTCACCAACTTTGTTTTAAAATATCTTTGAGAGTTTTCATGATAAAATTCTGAAATTTTGTACATGACCTTATTAGAGGATGGGGCACATTTTACTCATTGAAAATTTTTTCAATGAGTACGGGGTCTGTATAAAAATTTAAATTTTGTATTTTTTGAAGTTTAATCCCCTGAAAATTTTAATCGATTTCATAACATTTTGCACCTTTTTTTACGCAACTTTGTAATTTACAGTATATGTCTGTGATCAATATTTAAGGAATAAAAGCCGCGGTCAAGGTTTTTGAGACACCCTGTATATAAATATATTTGGAATTATGATTCAATCCTTATCTTGTCCTATAGACTGTCCTTTGATTTAATAATTACTATGTCCTATCATTTAATAAAATGCTGCTTATAATGATAAGCTCCAATTTTTCAGAAAATATTCTCCTTACCACGTGCATTCAAAATGAAGCTTGTGATTTCTCAAAATATTTTTTCTACAATCGCATACCAAAAGAAAAGAATTTCGACTATCAAAAACTTCACTATTAGAAACTAAATACCATAAACCGTAAAATATTACAAAAAAAAGGCATTTTTTTTCTTTTGCACAAAATTTTAGATCCTTTATGCTAGCTAAAATTTCAATGTTCATTTTTTTTCAATATTGTACTATATATAACTATGCAAATATGCAATTTTTAAGTCCATGAGAAATCCTTATTGGAAAAAAAAAATTTCTACCCCAATCTAATGATCAATAATTTCTGCAAATGATGAAAATTTTGCGTCAATATTAGTTTTCTGCAAAGTTTGCTAACTAATTGCCAAACTCATCGTTAACTATTCAGAAAGTGCATAAATGACGCGGAGTAACTTTCAAATCGAAGTAACTATTACACAGATTTCAACACTTCCTAGCAATAGTTTACTTTTTCCATTTCGCTTGCATCCATCGACGCAATAAGGATGCGTTAAAATTTCTGATTTCACAGCAACAGGTGAATGTTCGCATCCTGTGCTATTGTCACAACATTGCATAGTGATTTCATTATTTTGACTAACAAAGCAAGCATCGTGTGTGATGCAATTAAAATGAAACTAATTAAATTAAAATTAAATTGAGATTTAAAAAATATAGTTTTTTCTTTGAATGCAAAATAATGAATATTTTTTTGAAGAAAGTTTTAAGGCTAAAGTAGTACAAAAACATTTTTGCTGGGATTGTTGAAAAACAAAATGCCATCATTACTGGATCTTAGTTTATAAAAACAGGAATGATTTTTTTTTCTCTCTGATAAACATTTAAGACATTAAATCCCTCCTGCAGGTGTCCGCTGAACGAATACATGATTACCGTCTCATAATTCCACATAAAATCCGTCGGGAGGGAGGGGGGGAGGCGAAGCAAGCCGAGTACGAGGATGACAATTTGCCCGAAAAATAATTACATACACTTCTATTACAAACCATAATACAAATCTTGTATTCCATAATACAAATCCATAATACAAACACTTCTATTCTTGATCAATATTTGTATCACTCTTAATGTTAAAGGTTCAGAAAATGAATCTCTAAAATTATTTGGGTATTATATTTTTTATTAAGAAATGAAAATAACCTCTTTTAAATATCGCACAAAGAGCTTCATGTGCATAGAGCTTGGTTTGAAAATAAATCAGCCCTGAAAGAATAAGCAATTAACTATCATGTCAATTTGTTCAGAAATTTAATACAGATTTCAACTTATGTCACTAGATCATATAACGAGTGGCATTTATCTGACTTTTTACAGTTTTTAATTATTGAGTTCTTTTATACCCTTATAGACAAACACACCGGACGAAACTTCAGATATGAAGATGAGAAGTTTCGGGCATGGTGGTTGGTTCTCACCACCCAAATGGGTACAGAAATGGTGTGGGGTTGACGACTTAATACCGATGACGGAACGTGCTATCTACGTTAAAGGTTTTAACATGGTCGGTGATGTCACTTGGAACTGAACCTTTGTTCCCGCCAATGCTATGCGGCGGTCCTGTCATTCAGATTCTCTCCGTGTACCTTACGGATGGTCAAAGAAGTCAATGCGTGACTGCCTAAAAGACACAGAGATAGGCATTTAAGCAGTATATGGATTTGGAGGAAAAATTTCATACAGCTCATCAATTTTTATACCAGGACAAAGTTATTTCTTCAGCTTGCCACGGTTTTTAATGATTCAGTTCCCTTATATCCTAATAGACAATCCCACCCTAGAGGGCACCTTTAGATATGATGATGAGACGTATGCTTGTTGTTTCTGGCCACCCAGACAGGTAAAGAAATGGTGCGGGGTCGACTACCCTCTACCGACGACGGGGCGTGCTTCCTATGTTAAAAGTTGTACCATGGCCGGGGACTTAAGGACTGAAAAGGAAAGTTTTACCATGGTCCTTAAGGACTGAACCTTAGTTCTCACCAATGCTATCTCTGCAGTTCGGCATTCAGACTTTATCCGTGTGCCTCAGGATCAATCTAAGTAGTCAATGTTTCACATTTTAATAGACACATAGATATACATTTAAGCTGTGCATGAATTTGGACCAATAATTTCACGTATCCCTTTAATTTTCATATCAGGACAAAGTCACTTCTTCAGCTTGTTAGAGTTTTTAATTATTGAGTTCTCTTATATTCTAATAGACAAATCTACCTTGGAGGGCTCTTCAGATATGAGTATGAAGAACTTCGGGTATGGAGGTTGGTTCTCTCTACCTGGGTGGGTATAGAAATGTTGTGAGATAGACTGCCACCTACCGATGACGGTGTCATGCTTCCTATGAAAATGGTGTAACATGGCCGGGGATGGTTCTTAAGACTCAAACTTAGTTCCCACTAATGCTATCAAGGCAGTCCGGTCATTCAGATACTATCAGTGTACCTCAGGGCGGGTCGAAGTAGTCAATGTATGATACCCTAATAGAGAAACAGTGATAGACATTTAAGCAATGCATGGATATGGAGCACACATTTCATATAGCTCCTCACTTTTCATATTAGGACAAGATCACTTCTCCGGTTTGTCACTGTTTTTTAGTTATTGAGTTTTCTTACACACTAATATATATGGGATTGGTTTGGAATGTGGGATTTAGCAGCGCAAGAGCCATACTTGACTATACTGCTCCAGAAATACGGTTAAAATATAAGAAGCATATCTTTATGCAAAATTCTGTAAAAGTAGAAACTGGTTAATGAAACTGCGGAGCACTGTCTCCTAACAATATGATGTTAAAAATGGCAACAAAATGAAATGTTAAGTAAGGTGATAAAAGCCAACTGCTTTTGTGCCAGACCATAAATGTTACGTGTGTTCAGAATTTTATTTTCAGAATCCTGCACGTGAGTTTTTTATGCTTTCAAAGGACCTCAATTCATCAAAATCAAATGCTAATCTCATATTATTATTGTTACGTTTGAATTGTAAAACTGGGGATTTCCAAATCTGTTATCGTCCTCGCTATCTTTACATTGTTTAGAATGGCAAACTCTGTCCCAATAAGGTATGGTGCATATTTTCATTTTAGGAGAATGCGTCATAAATAAATTAAAATATAGCAGAAGCGATTAGTGGTTTGATGTGTATTGATAACTGTTGAGCATTGATCGCACACTTTCCGCGATTCAGACACATCGGACAAGTCATTTGCGACCTTTTTATTCCATATTTTCAACCGCACTGTGTAAAAAATTGGTACAAAAAAGTACTGTAGTTAGTAAACTAAATCAGCCTTTATCGCTGATTTTGTTTCAAAACGTTAAATTGTCCTAATTTTTTATTAAATTTGCAAGTGTTGCAAGAAAATAATTTCTGAAAAGGATAAAAGATAAGTTCATATTCATTTCCGGAATTTTTTTACACATTTTAATACAATATAAATGTTTATAGGCTGGCATATTATCTCTCAACTGTAATATACCTGATAAAAATAATGATTGCTTGCAAATTCAATAGCTATGTTATGCATGCCGCTTTTGGCGACCAGTTCGTTCTTCCAGATTATTGACATGTTAGACTGTCAAATGATTTATAGACTGCATTTAAAAAAACACTTCACTTGTTATTTCATATGAGTAAAAAAAATGAATTCGACTGAATCATCTTATTACAAATTAAACCAGCGGGGGTTGTCTCCTCAAAACTTTCTCGTCTACTCACCAATAAATTTGCCCACAGGGAAACACTTTACATGGCATTGGTGTACAATAGTTACGAAATATTAATCTTTGGTGTGAATGCAGAATTTTAACTGAATCTATCGTGTTGTCCTTGGCGACTGCTTTGACGATGAATCCTTGACATGCGTTAATTGTATCCAAAAATCGAATTTGTGTTTTAGGCGCCTTTTTCTCCGACAAATGAAGCAAAAATTTCACAGAACTAATCTTGTAATTACAAAATAATTTACAGAATTTGATATATTTAAGTAATTCAGTTTTTGAATTATTGCGGTACATGTTTTTTAAAGTACAGACCGACTAACAGACAGCTCTAGGTTGTATTTGGCTCAAAATTTGACAAGTGTCTGTACTATAAATGTTAAATCTGCCTACTAAATTTTATTTCTCTAGCTTTCTTCGTTTTGTAGTTATCTTGTTATATTAGAGCAGCCGGACAAACAGACTTCTATAAACAGATTTTACTCAAAATTTGATAGTTATCTGCAAATTTGATTCAAAGTCCATATACCAAATTTCACCCTTCTAGCTTAAAGCGTTTTTGAGGTACCTTTGTCACAGACAGATAGAAGAACATTTTCCAAAAATGTGCTTTTCGAACACATTTTCGGGAATCGTCAAAAATCTCGAGTTTGAATTCTTTGACTACATATATGAGAAAATAAAAAGCGCACATATTACGAAATAAAAGCGAAAATGATGTTCCTACTACAGAAATTAAAGATGGGTAAAAACACACGATTGAATGTTTTGACGGAATTCCATCATAGGATTTAAAAATATTCTTCTTGCATTTTAATTTAAAAAATCTTATTAAAATTAAAGGAAAAATTCTACGGAATTGAAATTGGTTTAATTAAAAAATTCATTTTTTGAGTGTTAAAATAATGCAAAGAAACTTTTATAAGAAAATTGTTTTAGAAGGCATGGACATCAGTTCCCGTAAGCAAGTCACAACAATTACCCACGATGATTGGTTAAGTCTATTATTGCGTTTGAGGCCTATTTCTTGATTTCTTTTATATTTTCTTTTCTATGTCTGAATGTACTTTTTCATTACATGGTATAATGTCTTGATCCTGGTCAATCAAATAAGAGAGTAGCGTAGCAAGCAATTCTTTTATTTATAGCCTTATATGTGTACACAGAAACAACTTGTTCTCATCTAGGTTAATATTATTTACAAAACTAACACAACAGTTGAAAGTTTAATCATGAAAATTTTCTTTGTCAAATCGGAGAATAGAAACCAAAATGAAGCTAATAGACTGTTAGCTCAAACGGCTACTCCAGGGGCAGCTCTAGAAATCCACAGATCTTTATATGGGGGAATCCTAAAACCGAAACCCGAATCACACGGAGCTTCTCAAAAAATCAGGAACATTTCTTTGAACACCTACGTCTCTCTGAATGTCCTTCGACCTCTCACTGCTCTCCTCTCTTCTCTCCCTCTACTCTCAAAACCCGTATTTCATTTCCGCCAGATATCGGCCTCTGACTTTCTCATTGGTGAACTTGAATTCCTTATCACCCAATAGCTGCTCAGCAATGCTTCCTCAATAGTCTGCAGTCGATCGTGGGAATGTTTGTTAATGATCCATCTTTGTTGCTCCCGAACACATGCTAATTACAATCAATTCACAGCTAACACCGACTAAAGTCCCTCTGATTTCGACACTTAATGACAACGGTTCTTGATGTTTGATCGTTTCTAGAAGATTTGAGGAGTTCCTTCATAAGAGGGAAAAAGTTTAACATCTGGATGGTTTGACGTTCTACTTCCTTGAAGATATGATGGACCTCTTTGAAACGACGAAACGCACATCTGGGGTCCTTTACATGGATACAACAAATGAACAGACAGTGACTCTACTGGTGAAGAGGATCCCCATCTGGCGGACAATAGGCACTTAACTATGCTTGGGAAAACGGGTGACGTTACATATGCGAATTACCATATGAGGAAAAAGGGAAAACGTTACAACGGCGAACCATGTCCAGAACATTTTTAATAATATTTTGCACCTCCATTAATTAGCTACACGATGCCTTGAATCAAAGCAGTTGTAAAAATATTCAAGGAAAAAAAAAATCAGAAATTTGTTTACATTTGACTGTTGGCATTCAACAATAAATAATAATATATATTTCTGTGCCACATACGTTAACGTTTTATATGTATTGATTGTAGAACTCTCTCAAAAATAAATAAATTTAATGTTTTGTGTTCCTTACTAGATGTAATAGTAAATTAAAAAAAAAAAAGATAAATATAAAGAAATCAAGCGTAAATCAGTAACAAGCTACGATGTTTCGGATTAAAAGTTTGAATCTATTTTAAGGTTTTTATGAAAATAACTGGTAATCTAATAGTTCTAATAGAAAAAAAAAATCATGAAAGAACCAAGCTCCCAAATCATCACAAACATTATTTATTTTTATAATCATAATATTATTACAAAGGACTTATTTTAAATTTCATCTTTTATCGTTGATTTTTTGCCCATTTTGTAATAATGAGGTTTGAAATTCTGTATACAATGTGTGTTGACTTTGATAATGCACAATTTTTATATTTTGATAATTTAATTATTAGCTACTAGATTAATTTAATTAAATTTTCATTCCATATATGACAGTATATGCATCTGGTAGCGAATTTAAGAAAATTTATTTTGACTTTTCACATAATTTATAATAATAAATTATAAAATATAATATTAACTGAAAAGTAGAAAAGAAAAAAAAAGCAAAGATTACCATGTTTTAAAAAATATGTTTCAATTAATGACCTTAAAAGTAAAAATACTTTTAGCTTAAAAAAATAAAAATTAAATTAGATTTAGAAGTGCGAAGTATTGAAAAATATATTATAAAGAAATTGAACCACAAAGAATATAACAAGAAATAAAATTCATAAATATTCATTAAAATTTAGCTATAATAAAAAATCTGATTAAAATTCCAAGCTGTTTAATATGTCATCAACGGCACTCACTATCGCTCGCAATAAGATTTTGTTTTGATCTCCTTATTTTTAAATAAAAAAATTTTTTCTACCTATTACTACACTTATAATATCCTGTTTCTCAAACGGTTTATTTTTATAATTTGTAGAAAGATTTCTCGAAGCTTTATGAAATATTTACTTTTAACTCACGAAAACTTATAAAAGTGTTCTCACGAAAACTTATAAAGTTTCAAATTTCAATTATAATCAGTGTTTAGACATCCTTATATTTAAATTTTTTAAAAAAAATATGTTCTACCTTTTACTATAGTAATAATATTCTGTTTTTATTATTTTTAGATTAAGGTTTCCCAAAACTTATGAAATGTTTACTTTTAACTTACGAAATGTTTGCACTGTATATAATTTCAAATTTCAATATAATCAGTGTTTAGATCTCCTTATTTTTAAATTTAAAAAATTTAAAAAGTATTTTCTAATATTTACTATTCCAATAACATCCTGTTTTTGAAGTAACTTATTTTTGATATTTGTAGAAAAATTTCCCAAAATTTATGAAATGTTTATTTTTAACTTACGAAATGATTGCACTGTATCTAATTTCAGATTTCAATTATAATCAGTGTTTATAACCTCCTTATTTTTAAATTAAAAAAATATTTTCTACCTTTTATTACACCAATATCATGTTTTTGCAACAATTTGTTTTTATTATTTTAGAAAGATTTCCCAAAATTTATGAAATGTTTACTTTTAACTTACGAAATGATTTTACTGTATCTAATTTCAAATTTCAGTTAAAATCAGTGTTTAGACCTGCTTTATTATTATTATTATTTCTGCCTTTTACTGCACTCATAGCAACCTGTTTTTAAAACAGTTTATTTTTATTTGCAGAAAGATTTCCCAAAATTTATGAAATGTTTACTTTTAACTTACGAAAACTTATGAAATGCTTGTACTGTATCTAATTTCAGATTTCAGTTAAAATCAGTGTTTGGGTCTCTTTATTTTTAAATTAAAATATATATATATTTTTTCTACCTTTTACTACAGCAAGAAAATCCTGTTTTTAAAACAGTTTATTTTTATTATTTGTAGAAAACTTTCACGAAACTCATGAAATATTTACTTTTAACTTACGAAAACTTATGAAATGTTTGTACTGCATCAAATTCAAATTTCAATTATAATCAGTGTTTAGATCTTTTTATTTTTAATTAAAAAAATATTTTCTAACAATTACTATTCTAATAACATTGTGTTTTTAAAGTAACTTATTTTTATTATTTATAGAAAACTTTCACAAAATTCATTAAATATTTACTTTTAACTTACGATTTGTAATATCGTATCTGATTTCAAATAAACTTACTAAATTTAATTATCAAGATTAAATGTAACATCCAAAACTTTCTTAGGAAATTTCCGTTAAATATTCATTTCTTCCATCAAAACAATCCAATTATTAAAACAGCGCAATAGAAATTCCAAATCCCGGTTCGTCCGGGTAAAAGAGCATCCGAGTTCGAAAAATGCCGGATCAATATTTTCCGTCTGGCGGTACGGCTGGATAACAGACTAGGTGGGGGGGGGGAGATTATCGTCCCGCAGACGATTTCCCCCGAACCTGGACTTTCCTCTGTTTGCACTGGCGTCATCCAGAGGTGATGAGAACGGGATTGTCCGAATGACGTGGCCACCCCTTGTCACCGGATCGTTTGGGCAATTATTTTGTGACGAGCGACACCCTCCAAAACAGAAAGGTCCCAATTGTCTTTCAACGGGTTTCAGATTTTGCAATTATTGTATCAGTTTACTTATTTACAATCTGTCCCCTTGGGGTGGAAAGTAGAGGGAAATGGACAGGTAGGTGATAGGCTATCAGAAGGGGAAGGGGGGGGGGATGTTTTATTAAGTTGGGGACTTTCTGAGAGTAATTGATATAAGTGTCATTCGTAGTGTGTTTAGTAGCCGAATGATTATTAGTGATGTGATACTATGGTACTTAGATTTGTTTTCCTGATAGAATAGATAGTGTTATCTGATGTCAAATTAAATTAGTAACTGATAGTGTCTCAATTATATTAGTTTGAGAGCGGAAAATATATGTTGGAAAGGATCAAATTATTTGCTAGGTTCTGTGTTCCTTCCACGTTTATCAGTTTTCATTAATAAAATAATATTGACTGTCTTGTCTTCCTTAAAATAGCGAAAGAGCAACACAAATAACAATTTCCCAAAATTTATCCTCTGTATGCTGTAATTTTAATTATATTTAAAATATTATAAATAATAAGGACTACAGTGGAAAAAAAAATTCTGAGACAAATATTTTACATCAAAGATAGTTCATAAAGGTTTAATTTATTTTAGTTATATTAACGTCCAGTTTTAATTCAACACTAGGGCTATTTTGTGACGGACTTCGTAATTGTGAACTGCAGTCAGATGACGAGAACGATACCTGATTTGAAGACCGGTGAGGTAAGGGGTAAATAATCATTAAAAGGTCCAATAAACTATACCAGTTAGTAAGCAGAAGGAGCAATTCTTCTGTTGTTGTTAAAGTACTTTTTATTCTTCATATTTAAAGGACATTATCCTGTTATTTCAATCTGAAGAAAAATGTGAAGTATCACAAAATAGACAAATATTATTTTAAAAATGTAAGTATAAGCCACGGTGAAAAATCAAGACTTCAGGGCTAACAGCTGTGAAATGTTTGTTTTACAACTTTTAAGCTTAAATATGTGATAAACAAAATTTATTTTACCGCATGACAATCGGAAGCTTTCGGCAGCTTTCAGTATCAGTCATTTCGTGTAATTTGAAGGAAAACTTTGATAAAATCTAACAGTTAAAATCTTTCTTATATTAATTCTTAGTTGCATGAATTTTCATCTTTGATAAATAGAATTTTAAATCAACAGGAAAATGAACGTGATTATTGGAAAAAATACAAAACAAAATATCACATAACAATTGTTTTTAATAACTTAAAAAAATATTGATGTATCTCTAGATAATCATGATCAATCACTCCTTGAGTACCACAAAACTACTACGTATAATAATTTACATTTCAAACATAAATAATACCTTTCATTACATTACAAAACATGGAATTCATGAAACAATTATTTTTGACATTTAAACATAAAGGAACATTGCTGTTTCTACATGATCTCTGTGTGGTACCCTTACATTTCAATTTTACTCCTCAATCTGTTTGAAAATATAGGTGACCAATGCCGTCTTTTCGTATATAGTCTTTCGTCTTATAGATGGCAAAGGATGATATGAGCCTCTAGGATTAATGAACTTATGTAGAGCCGATTTTACATATTGATGTATTTTTACATTGCAAAAATAGCTACATTTTTCTTGCATAAATTTATCAGTATATGCAAGAATATAAATATGATTTGTTATTCTGAGCTTGTTTCTATTCGAAAATATTTTTTTCCTGTATGCTATTATTACCTTTTATGTAAATAATCGTGACTCGTATCACCAGGTGAAATGAAATGTTGCTGTGACTTACGGCACTTTTACAAGCCTGCTGACAGTTTTCTGTCAGCGATGTAAGCCGAATGAGCGTCTCTTGTTTTTTCAGTAGCGCCATCTAGGGCCAAGAGTACGACTTAGATACTCATGCGTCACAGCCCTTTTTACGGGGCGGATTTCATTCATGCATTTCAATCACTCATCCACAGATCTTAATTTAGACCTGAATCAGAGAACGATCCCTTCTTAACCAGTACCCCCAGTGGTATTACTCTTGCCATGGAGAACTTTGTGACCACGGTAGATTTATACGTGCACCAGCCACCACACACGGAGAGTCTTCAACCGGTGGGGTTCGAACTCGCAACGCAAGGGAAGCGTATCGAAAGCTCTATCAATCAGACTATCCCGGCATGTGAAATGAAATTGTACTCAGATAGCGTACCAACAATGAAAATTGCCATAGATAAAGAAATAAATTGTTAAAGATTCTATTTGCATTCGGAAACAATAAAATAGTTTTGGTAAAATTAAAATAAAAAAATAGTAGCAAAGGTTGCTACATAAAGAGATATGCAGTTTTAAACATACAATGCAGATCTACAGCGCTAAGCACTTAAAGGTTACACTGTTCGCTACTCTGCTTTCACGTATGGTCACACTGCAGTGTGTTATATTTTTAGTTTCATAACTTAGGGAAGGGAGTCAAATATGCATTTTATGGAGCTCTTCTTCAGAAACGACTGGCACCAAAAATTGATCTCTGAACAGGCCATTTTTCACGATGGAAAAAAAATGCTTAATATCACGTTTTTTTGCTTGCAGTGTTTATTGGGATTGTATGTACAAGAATATATGAATCGATAGCTAATCAACTGGTGAAAGGATTCTAGAGTTTGACAAACATCTACGCTTCTAATATTACGTTTTCTGATTTTCTTTTCTTTTCTTCCGATCAAATATGGATTTAAAATCTGATTTTTAAATTATATCCATTTAACTCGCATTGGTTTGGAAATACCCAGTTGATATGCATTTGAGTGAGCAAATAGGATTCTATTTGCTGAATTTTGTTCAAAAGTTGAAGCAGATTCACATTTTCAGTACAAAGTTGACCATTCATAGCATTTCTAAGTCAGCAGAAATTGCGCAAGTGGCGCAATTTCTCGCACCAAAAACCAAGATACGATTGGCGTGGAGTGGAATATCTCATGGAAAATGCAATCTTTCCATATCTCCCCTCCACACAAACACACAATGGTGTGCATTGGCACGAAGTGGTTGTGAATAACTGCCCTAAAATCTAATTTCATTCGCTTTTTTTTTTTTTTTTAGACTCCGTATGTACAGTCGAGTATACTTATAATATAAAATTGCCTAAGTTTTCCCCCTTCTTTTCTTCCCCAAACTTGAGGAAATTTAAACCCAAAAAATAGTATCAAAATGTTGAGAGCAAATTTTCAGACTGTTGAAAAGTATTATCTTTATGTATTTTCTTCATTAGGGAAAAAGAAAAAAAAAAAGAATTTTAGTGTTTTATTTATATTTTAGAACAGATCTTATTCATGCGTAAATTATCTCCTTATAGGTCATAGATATAAACATGACGAAATTGCAAAGGCAACTATTCCAATATTTTTGTACTTCATTGAATAATCATAATCTAACCCCCTTTTCATTCCAAGTACACAGATTATTATTAATATCATTATTATTTGCAAATATACTATCGGAATATCATTTAAATTCAGCGGATGCATTATAAAACAAGAAATATGTGAAAAAATTTGTGAAATGAAATAAATCAGTTTTCATGGCACGAATATAAATAGAAAAGAAAAAGACAAATCCGAAGTAACCTCAACTTTTAACCACAAGTCATGGTTAATTCACTCTTTTCAAAGCGTGTTAAAAAGGCGAGAAGACGAACTTATTTATTTTAAAAATCCTTGACACATATTCGATTTTTTCTTTTGAAAGAGAGGTTTAAAGTATCTCAATCAGTTACTCCAGACGGGATTTCTTTGCATTTTAATGCGCATGTAAGAAGTGAGTGCTTTTAATAAAGCTCTCAACAGAAATAGATGAGTTTATATCATTCAAGAATAATTCTGAATCCTCGCATATACAAAATAATAATATTTTTTGTATGTGTCAACATATTTATCTGCGACATTTTGATGTTGTAGATTGTTCCGATTTATCGACTAATTTAATTTCATAAAATAATTATAATTTATATATGTAATACTCTAACGAACGCAGCACAGAAATAGCACCTATTATTTATTTTCGAATGACAACAGTCAAATGAAAACAAAGTGTAACACAAACATTTTAGACTGCTTCATTACATGTCTTTCAGTTGCACTTTATTTAATCCTTCTCTTAACTAATTAGTGGAATTGCAAAATATTATTGGAAATTCTCGGGTGTGGGCTTGCCGTGTCGCTAAAAATTCATTCAGTCAGAAAAAAGGAATAATAAATCAAAATGTTAAAAACAATCATCAAAATTTAAATGAGCACTAAAATAGTATAAATAGTCGATAGATGGGTAATCGCTAGGATTTGCTTTTGGAAACTGATGTAACCTATTTCCAAAACTACTAACTACGTATAAAGAAAGTATTGTAAAAGCTCGATTCTGAATTTAAATTAGAAATTTCATAAAGCCCTAAGTAATTATTTGTGGAATTTTGTCCATTTGTCTGCACATGAGTTCGATAACAAACAAAAACAGCAAAGATTTATATGGATAAAATATTGTATGAAACCTTTGTACCACATTTGTTGATTTATAACTGAATTTTCAATCTTACCTGCCGATAACAATGTTTTTCACGTCTGTAGAGGGCAATATATACATTAAATATTTTTCATTTTATTTTGGCTAAGAAGTGGCATAAAAAATATCATGTTAAAGGTTTTTAACATACGCTTCGCCATTCATACAATGAAAAATGCGATGCACATTTAGTTACTCACGTTCAAAGAAAAGAAAGTAATTTTTATATTACTTTATTTTTGTAATTGATTCTTATAATTAAATTCTAATTGTGCATAGAAGATGTAAAATGTTTTCATTTTTGTATAAATTCTTCTGAATACGATTAAAAAAAGATTTAAAAAAATCTATATAAAATAAAGGAATCTGTGGGAATTACTTGACATAATTGAATAGATAGTTTTTCAAATTTTATGATGACGCAGAAATGATTTTTGAAAGCATTATTGATTGATTGACATAATTGAAAAAATTTGTAAGAACTAATTTGAAGAATTGATTTGACATCAATGAAGGCATAATTTTTCGAATTTTAAGATTGCGCAGGGTTTTTTTTTGTCGGGCATTATTGACAGATTGAAATAAATGAATAGATCCATGTAAAATAATCTGTTAAATTGATTTGAAATAATTCAATACAGGATTTTTTTAATTTTATGATGGCGCAGAAATGAATTTTGAAGGCACTATTGATTGATTGACATAACTGAATAGGTCTGTATAAATTAATTTGTTGAATTGATTTGACCTAAATAAATAAATGATTTTCGAATTTTAAGATAGTTCAGAAAGGACTTCGACCCGCCAGAAGGTGCACGGGAACAATAGAAACGCTGCAATAGCATAGGTGGAAACTATAGTGGAGTCTTAAAAGTCATCACCGGCCACGGTTCAACCCATCCGATAGGAAGCATATCCCTTTATCGGCAAAAGGTAGCCAATATATCAATTCTGTACTTACCCGGACAGTAAAACCGATCACCATCCCATAATCTCCTCATCTCCATATCTGGAGTGGGGAGGGGGAGGATACCAAATTGAATAAAAAGGGATATCGAAGAAATAAAATCAAGGATACCGAATTGAATAAAATGAATAATATTTTTTATCATATAAAGAGAAAAAAATTCTGATCTAGCTTTAATTTATTTCAAAAAAGCCAATTAAAAATTTATTAATTGTTGCTTATCAGCAACTATTTCATATTCACTTATATCTTATATTAAGAAAGTTTCGGAGGATACCCCTCCCACCGCTTATTATTATCTTCGAAATAATAACAATGAACGAGTCGAATTGCATGAAACAATATCAGCAATCTTATCATGTATGGGGATAGCTGGGATTCGGTTTCTAAGATTGAAGCCAAAAATTAGCGTCTACATTGTGTTCATTGCAGTTTATTTACAAGCAGGCGCGGACAGAACACGTCCACAACAGCGCGAAACAAAAGCAGAAGCAAAGAAGAAACGAAACAAATGATCACTAGTCTTATATAACATGGGCCACGTGTCAATTCAATACTCGTGTTGACCTCGGATAAGGGATCATTTTCTCTTGACACGTGGAACTGATGATACATCGTTTTTACAAAGCTTCAAAAGTGGAATGAGATCAGGAAACAAGATAATACTTTAAAATGACCCCGATATGTTCTGGATTAGGCAAAAATTTAGGAAATTAATATTTGGATTAAATTAGACATTAAAACATCATTACAATTCCCTCATCCCCACATCAAGACATGGAAGTGCGTCGGGGCCCTTCAACACACAGCCATACCTTACAGTGGTATTCACGCAAGAAATTAAAATTTAAAGGCATATTACAAATTGATATCCAAGTTTCTTTTACCTTTACATTAATACAAAAATCATTTTGAGCAAGATTATTTAGAACATAAAAAAGATAAAGTGATATCTGAAAATATTAGATAAATTTAAATATTCAACAACACCAAAATAATAATATTAAAATGTATAATATATAATTGATTTTCTGCAGAAACTCAGTCTATTGTCTCTCACTCTGTAAGATTGTCTCTTTTTGGTGAAGAATGTCTCTAAAGAATGCTTGCACATAGTGTCCTTTAATAGTAGAAGGCTCACCAAAATCATCAAATGGAATATAAAATAATTCAATAATAAATTGAACTTAGATAATAATAAAATATCAACATAGTTCTGATTTTTGTATATAACACTTGAATCTGAAAATAATAAATATGAGATTCAAATACTCATTTTAACATTAATACTCAAAACCAATGACATAAAGATGTATAAATTTAAAAGAAAAAATTTAACCCACTAGTTAGCTAATTAGCGGTGAATAGTTAAATCTTGTCCTCTAAGTTCTAGTAGTGGGTGAAACTTAATGACCTAAAATTAGGACATCAAGGAGGGGGACGTAATTCTTATTTCTCTTTCTACTCTCATCCAGAAATATTTGTTTCCAAAGTGGAGAACAACATATCCGGGATAAAAATAGAAACAGATAGAAATTAATTGTGAGGTTGACCCTATACTCACATCTTAATAAGACTGCTGTATTTGAAATTATGTTGTGACAGCGTCTATCGCAACATCATCATCATCATGAAGGGGAAAAAAAAAAAACGAACTCTTGCGAGTGGGGCTAAAGAGCCAACCTAAGTTGGGGTTTATGTGGAAGAAACATGGGAAATACAATACTTTCAGTACCTTTGTTTGTTAATGCATTTGGTTTAGTTATTTTATAATTTAAATCTGAAATTTTAGTTACTATTTCATATGGACCTGAAAATACTGGACATAATTTTCTACGATTTGGAGAATAAAATTCCTCATACATTACAATATGACCAGGTTTGAATGTAGAATCTATAAATCTAGCATCATATTTTATTTTTATCATGATATTTTATTGTATTAACTTTAGCTAAATTTCCGCCTTCGTCTACTGGAGGACAGAATTCATTTTGTGTTAAGGGAGGAGGATAAGGTAAAGTACCAAATAACAAATATGCAGGAGGAAAGTTTGTAACTGAATGGGTTGTTAAATTATATTCATTGATTACTTGTTCTAAAAGTTCAGTCCAAGGAATTTTGGTAGGAGAAGAATTGACCTTACACTTTAATTTAGTTACTACTGACTGATTAACTCTTTCACATTTCCCATTAGTTTGTGGATGATGTAAAGATGTTAACAGATGCTTGACACTGTAATCTCTGAGGAAATGTTTGAATTTAGATGAGGTAAAAGCACCGTTTCTATCAGTTAATAATTTGGAAGGGACTTGAATTTGAAAAACTTGTTTCAATATATTAATATAAGTTTCGGAATTTTCATTTTTGAAAGGAAAAGCCCAAACATATCTCGTTGCATGATCAATTACTATATGAAGAAATTTTTTTGTTGAATTGTAATAATTAAATCCACCAACAGTATCGACAGAAAGACATTCAAAAGGACGATCTATGGGGGGCACAACCTGTAAAAGGCCAAAACTTTTTTGCATTTTATTTTTATTTAATTGACAAACATCACAATGTTTAACAAAAAGTGCAATATCTTGAGTAATTTGGGACCAATAATATTGAGGAGTAATTAAATGTATTATTTTTTGAGTGCCTGGATGCCCAAATTGTTCATGAGCATTTTGCAAAAACTTTCTCCTAAGAGAAAACGGTACAACTATTTTAAACATTTTTTTCTTTTTACTTACAAGTACATCATTAATATTTTTAAATTTAGTATTATCTAAATTGTCTAAATTTTGATAGTGTTTTATTTCATCTAATTTTAATAAATGCACAGAATGTTGGATATACTGAGCAGTAGGATGCCTTGATAACATATCAGCTTCAACATTAGCTGTTCCTTTTAAATATTTAACTTCATAATCAAACATGCTTAGTTTTAAAGACCAACAAAATAAACTTCCCTTTAAATTTTAAACATTTTTAAGCCAAACAAGAGCAGCATGATCAGAATGAATTATGACTTTTTTCCCATGTAAATAGTAATAAAATTTATCAAGAGCATCTACTATTGCTAAACATTCCAACTCAGTTATGCAATAATTTTTTTTTCATAAGGGCGTAAAGTTCTTGAATAATAAGATACAGGATGTAATTTACCAGAACAGTCAGGCTGTTTTAGAACAGCTGCAATGGCTACCTGAGATGCATCACAAAAAACATGAAGAGGTAAATTGGGGTTATATAGCTGTAACACTGGTTTAGTTATCAATTTATTTTTTAATATTTAAAAGGCTTTTTGACAGTTTTCTGTCCACTGCCATGGTGTGTCTTTTTTAAGAAGATTATTTAAGGGTTCTCTAATTTTAGAATAAGATTCAATAAACTTATTATAAACATTTACCGAGCCAAGAAAACCTTGAAGTTATTTAACATTTTTTGGAGGTTGCAATTTTTTAATACTTCCAATATTGTGATTATCAGGAGAAATGCGCCCTTCTTTGGCATCATACCCCAAGAAATTAATTTTATCATGAGCAAATACACATTTAGAAAATTTTAATTTAATATTTTCTTTTTCACACATTTGAAAAATCTGTTTTAAATGATCATAGTGTTCCTCTAATGAGTTAGAGAAAATTACTATGTCATCAAAGTAGTGACAGGCAAAATTTGAAAATGTATGTTTATTTAAAATTCTACGAATTCTATTGAATATTGCAGGTGCATTTTTAAAGCCAAAATGCAAGTCTTGAAATTCATATAAAACTTCAGTAGTTACAAATGCTAATTTATGATTATCCTATTCATGCAAGGGTATGTGCTAATATCCAGATGCCAGATCAAAAGTTGAAAAAACTTTAGCAATTTATCTAGTAAAGGTAGAGGCACTGCCATAGATTTGCAAAGGGAATTAATTTTACCATAATAAATACAAACTCTACTTTTTCTCTCAATTAATTTGAAAAATTTTCACAGGAAGCTATCCTTGTCGACTAAATGATATGTAAGCATATAATTCTTAAAGAAAAAGGCAGGTCCGAAGACATAGAAGAGACAATTTACATTTTAAAATTCATTTTAATCCATCCCGGGAAGGTACAAGCAGGCGCGGACAAAACACGTCCACAACCGCTCGGAACAAAAACAGAAGTAAGGAAGCAACGAAACCAGTGATCACTAGTCTTATATTACATGGGATTTCCGGCCACGTGTCAATTCAATACTCGTGTTGACTTTGGATAAGGACACCGAAGGGATAATTTTCAATTGACACGTGAAATCAATTGACACGCGCATCATTTTTATAAAGCTTCAAAAGTGGAATGGGATCAGGAAACAAGAGAACACTTTAGAATGACCCCGACATTTTCCGAATTAGGCAAAAATTTAGGAAATTAATTTGGATAAAATTAGATATTAAAATATCATTATATATATATATTCAAATGAAATTTTTAAATTCGATTTATTCCATTCCGCGAGGCATAATTTATGTAGAGGAAAGATGATGAAACTGACGTCCATTCACAAGCGATACCAGAGCAGATGACTGAAAAGAGACCGAAATATTTTCTCCAGTGATTTTATACTATGAGTTTCTGAGAGGGATTTATTCCACACGTGTTGACTTAGGTAAAGGAATTCAGGCATTTCTAAAGGAATGTTGCAAAACATTAGGGATTTCTGTCCCTTCACTCGGAGGGTGTGAGAATGATGATTAAAGCAGTTTCACAGAGCTCGTGTAGCATTAATAAAATAAAAAAAGGGGGAATTGTATCAGGAAATAAGAGAACATTTTAGAATGAAGTTAATATGTGCTAAATTAAAATAAAATTTAGAAAATGAGTTAAGATTTAAATTAGATTAAGAGATATCATTATGTATATATATATATATATATATATATATATATATATATATATATATATATATATATATTTGTGTATGAGTCATTTTTTGTTTGCTTCTTTCTGTCGGTTATTTTTAATCATGACGAATACTTGTTATGAGTACAGCATGTTAATTCGTGAAAGTGTTTTCCTAAATAGTAGAATTTTCACAGATAGGAACCTTTTAGGGATTCTGAAATATTTAGAATACTATAACAATATTATTGGTCGTAATAATTAGAAGTAAAAAAAAAAATGTAAGCAAAATATCATAAGTTAATTTCATTTGAACAATCATCTTCCTTTTTCTCATGATGTTAACTAGAATCTCATCCTGTGTTGCGAAACATATCTTCCTGTCTTTATTGCACTAAGCACAGGTTATTGCTTCACGCAAAAGTGCAACAAATTCTGATTTATTACTTCACGCTTGCTTCTCATAATGCATCAGGCTTTGTCGCACCTGGTTTACTGTGTGGTGATTCCGTTCCATCTTTCAATTATGTTAAAATCATTGGAAATTTTTTTGATGTGCATTGGTTTTACTCAATATCACACAGTGCTCGACATTTGCTTCTTTTTTTCGTTAATTTCGTTTATTTTATTATTTGATTTTTAAAGTTATTTATTTTTATATTTTTAACACAAAAGAAGAAACTTCCGAATGAAAGAGTCGTTATATTAATAATTAACGTTCTTAAATTAGATTATTTATTAATTAAAATAATACGAGCAAAATTAATTAATTATTTTCCTAACATCTCCCTTTCTATAAATTTATATTTTCTCAACTTTTGGTGAAAAATAAACAAGTGCAGTACTTTTCCTTCATTTCAATTGAAGAAAATACAGCATGTAATTTAAAACTGTTTCTTTTGAATTAAATCCAAAAATTAGATACAAATCTTTAATTTTGATGAGAAGACTGCATACCAAATTTTATTATGTCGTTGTGTTTTTGAATGAATGTTTTATACAGTTGTATTCATATTGTAGATGTTCATATACACGCACGTAAATATGCAGGTCAAAAGATGATTAACATTTGGGAAGATTTAGTTCAAATTCAGTTCGGATGATAAAAGTACGCGCCAAATTTCATTTTTCCAACTCACTACATTCTACTTATTGTGTGCATTATCATATAGACAGAGGCCGATGGACGTATTTCTTCCAAAGGGATAGATTGTGCAATTCGGATTTTATAACTGCGTACCGAATTTCATCTGTCAAGCGAGTTGAATTTTTGAGTTATAGTGTTCACTAATGCTCATAATTTAAATTATTTTTTTTCCGGAATCAGAAATAATAAAAATGCTGAGACTGATAAAAAGAAAAGAAAAAGATTGAATTTTAAACTCTTATACAAAATATACAAGGAACTGTAATAAAAAATGAATGGATCTTCACATTTCAGATCTCTCCGAATCCAAAAAATGCATTTTTGAACCTATGTCTGTACGCGATAACTTTAAAACGAGACGGATGAAAGTTGGTATATGAACTTTAGACTGAATTTGAAGATTTTTATCTATTTACTGAAATCTATTTAGAGAAAGTCTGTATGTCCGAGCACAAATGAAAGTGAACAAGATAACTAAAAAAGGCCTTTATGGTATAATTTAACTTAAGCTTATAACACTGCACATATTTAGCATCTAAAATGTATATATCCTTATCAAAATATAGACCGCGGTGGCCTGCTGGTAAGGTCTCGGCTTCGGAACCGGAGGGTTTCAGGTTTCAGGTCTCGAATCCACCGAAGAACCGTCGTGTAAGGGGGTCTGTTGCACGTTAAATCCGTCCTGACCAAACGTCGTCCCGCTGGTGTGGTGTGGTGTGGAGAGGGAGTGCCAGCTCAGGTGTCGTCCTCGTGATCTGACCGCGGTTCAAAATGACAAGGTCCATCCCAAAATAGCCGAAGTGTTGCTTCTAATGGGACGTTAATATAACTAAACCTAAACCTAAACTATCCTTATCAAATTTGGAACAAAATACGTTAAAGGAGTGACTTTCTCATGCATTCAAACAGGGGAACTCAAAAACACATTGACTTAAATAAATAAAATTTCATATGTGATCTTGTAGTTTTGCTAATTTTGGCTTCAATCAGAAAAGGAAAAAAAAAAAAAAAACGTTCAGAATACATGTTTGATTTTCTATTACTTGTGTCTAAACCGCATGTCAACGATTAATCGCAATAGATCGCACTCTAGATTCAGTAAAAACATTATATTCAAGCCAAAGATCGATATTTTACAACAATTGTTCAAAAAATCCCTGCAATTTATATACAAATACCAGTTTTCTTTATTATATTCTGATGCATGCAGCTCTCATGGGCGAAAATAAAAATCTGAGCACTCCTGTTGTTAACGACTTTGCCTAAGATTGATGTTTTAACCGGAAAAGGGGGAAATATCATACATATTAGAGAGTAGGCGAAAAAGTTTCATGGTGAATATTTTCATTGGTTTGATAATAACATTATTCCCTCTTTCCTTTTAACCTGTGGAAATAATAATAAAAAAAAACGATTAAGAATTATACTTCTCTTCATAAAACAACAGATATTAGGACAATGGCTTTTATTTATACCAGCCAAGACTGCTTTCCATTTTTTATTTATAAACAAATAACAGCCATCCACCTTCTGACACTCTCTTTGCTTTGTTCCGATATAATTCAATCTCCTAATAAGCAATTTTCTCAATTGAACCCACGGTGAAAAACGTGCTGATTGTATTACCGAAAAGGACTGGTTTCCATTCCGCCGACTATTATTGAGTTAACCTACTAACCAGAAGACCTCTTCGTGTATTCGTCACTGCCCAATTAACATGCAATCTATTCTGCCAGGAACAGGTCTTTTTGGTGAAAAACGGCGGCACTACGACTTTTTACAATTGGGGCCTTGCATACAAAAAAAAAAAAAAAAAAAAAGTGAACCGACGATTTCTTTGAAACATTTCGTGATAAATCTCGCTATTCTAAACAAATAAAGGTTTCTGGAAATTGTAGGTTTCTCTTATAAAAAAAAAATTGATTTTTTTTTTGTGTGTGTGTGTGTGTGTGTGAAAATGTTAGTGAATGTAACCCAATGATAAGAATGGGTTTCATGAGGTCAGGGGATTATTACAAAAGCGATATGCAAGGTAATGTTGACGGAAAACTGGCAATAAAGTACATTTTTTTGAATAATTTATAATAAATAATTGGTTTAATTAATTTTTTCCATATCTTGTTATGGATGCTATTTTTGTTAAAACCCTTTCTCGACGGGCAGCGCAAACGTGCGCTTACCGCTGAGGCCGGCTGTCTCTTTCGCGAGTGTCTGTCCAAGGCCTTTAGCTATTAAACCTAAATCAGTGAAATGACTGAGATATCAACTCTTTGTTTAATAATGTTCAGCAGAGTATTTAAACAGTACATGCTTTATATTATATTTTTATAGATACTTTATTTATTTAAGTTAGTTCTTGTTTAAATATATATTTTACACATTTTATTTTCATTATTTACGGTAGAAAGAGAAAAAAATTACGTCTACAAGATCTATTTTTCCGCTAAAAACTGGACTACAAACCGAAATGCCCAACGCTGTAGCGAAATTAAAACTTCCCTGCTTACTATAAACAAATACCATGCGCGAATTTAAGAAGCCTTCATAAAGCATGCTATTCGGAAACATTCCTCTTCCCTTAGATAATCGAAAACCACGTGTATGTGAGTCATGCTACTCTCATTTTGAATAGAAGATCAAATCTACATGTGTTTGAAACCATATGGACATACAATGCCATCTTGTGCCAAAAGTTATAGATTTAAAATGTTCCATTACACTGGCACAAATGTGTGACGGCCGGGAAATGAGCGCGTTTTTTGCTGGCACGTGTATGTGACAATCGGCACGAAAGGGTTAATGATGCACTTTCGAATTGTGATCACATTACTTGAATGACACTCGGAGCGTCTCTCATCTTTTCAAATTTTTACTCCAAACTAACTTGAGGACATTTGATCAACATAATTAGATGTAATGCATATGCGATCGACATTCATAACAGATCATGCATGGAAAAGGGTCTCAAAAAAGCTATCCTCTAACCACAAACCTGAGGTTTTGCCTCTTTATAAACTCGAAAACAAATAATTAAATTTATAAATTGCAAAATTTTACTGACACAAATATCGATAAATATCGGTTTATGATTGGCTATAAAGGATTTTAAGACACGAACAATTTACAAAGGCAACACAGACCATTTTCATAATGTTATGTAAACTGACAGAAAATAATTTCCCTGTCTACAATCTTTTATATGTTTACTATTATTTCGCCTTCATTGTTTATCGAATTCTATATGTAGAAAATTAATTAAATTATACAAAACAAGAAATTTTTTTGAAATAGGATCGTGGAGAACAGCTGCAGTTACATAAACCTCCACCAGTTATGAAATAACATCAGTAAAATAGCCAATGAAATTTTTATATTGCTAATATAATCATAAAAAGGAATATTATAATAGTTGTAAATTGAGACATTTTTCAGAGTTTAAGAAATTAAATAGGCAATTAAAGTGAATTTATAATTTTTTTCAAATTTTATCTACATTATTTATAAAACTAACAGGTTTTAGTTTCTATTAGTATGTTTAGAGCAATTTTTTTTTTGATGAAAAGGTACCTTACTATTTCTTTTACAATTACATTACATTACCAAAATTTCTTTTATTTTCTTTTTTCATTCAAATATATTATTATTTATAGGAACGCTAAATCTGTCATTAAGTCTGCTTTCTTAAAATCTATTATTAATCATATGCTTTGACCTTTAAATTCTAATAATTTATAATCTCATTTGTTACGTTTTATAATATTTTAAAATGAGTCTTAGCAGTCTTCAATATTTACGACAGAAGATAGAGAAAAGCTTAATTAGCATAATTCAAATATATAATACAATAAAAATGATAATATCAAAACTTTTGGATGTTGAAAATAATTTTGGAAATGCTTTTACTGCCTTTAATGAAATTCACCAGCAGAAAGATTATTTTCGATCCAGAAAAGAATAAAAAAAGCTCACAGTGCTATCGAAACACAAGTCAAAAGTTAGTTAAGAATACAAGTTAAAAGTTAGTTAACAATACAAATTAAAAGACGCAAGTTAACAACACAAGTTAAAGGTTAGTTAAACACGAGTTAAAAACACAAATTAAAGGTTAGTTAACAACACAAGGTAAAGGTTAGTTAAACACGAGTTAAAAACACAAATTAAAGGTTAGTTAACAACACAAGTTAAAGGTTAGTTAAACACGAGTTAAAAACACAAATTAAAGGTTAGTTAACAACACAAGTTAAAGGTTAGTTAAACACGAGTTAAAAACACAAATTAAAGGTTAGTTAACAACACAAGTTAAAGGTTAGTTAAATACGAGTAAAAACACAAATTAAAGTTTAGTTAACAACACAAGTTAAAGTTTAGTTAACAACACAAGTTAAAGGTTAGTTAAAACACAAGTTAAAGGTTAGTTAGAAACACAAGTTAAAGGTTAGTTAGAAACACGAAATTAGGTTCCCTCTATAAGTGAAGGAGGAATAATTGCCTGATGTTGATGCATCTTAAATAAAAAATTGTTTAGAAAATGTTTTTTTTTCTAAGTAAAAGCTTTAAAAAAAACAAATTTAGTTTAATTATATTAATATTCTGCTTTGAAGCAACATGAGGGTTATATTGAGACTAAATTTGTCATTTTGATGACGAGGGCGATATTTGGGCTGGCCTCTCCCACTACACCAGTAAGAAGACACATGGCCATCTATATCAAATTCATGTGTATCAAATCAAAATACACGATATATCTTTCATATAGTCGGTTTTTGATTCTGGAACCATCCTGTGCTAAAGTCGAAATCTTACAACTAAGCTCCATCTGAGATTTAGAATCTTTTGTTCAATCCTTAAATGCATGTCCCTCCCTTCTTATTTCATTCAGAAATATTTTATACTAATGTAGCCACTATAAACGACAGAAAAATAATAAAAAAGAAATCATCTTCATATTTCAAAACTTATATTTTTTTAATTATTACTTAATACCAATAATTTAAGTTATTAACAGGTGAACAATAAAGATTTTTTTGAAATGTTTTATAATATTTATTCTGAACTAAAAACGAATTCATTAAAAAGATGTTTGATGAAACAGTAAATAAACAAGTAGATACAAAAACAACAAATAATTCCTTTTTCAGACTTCTGAATAATAAATATTAAAAGCACTTTGCAACAAATTGTTAGATTACTTTTTTGTCCTACATGAATTCGTGTTTTTAAACCAGCAGGTGCGAAAACTTTCTTGCATACTCTCTAATAAAAGTATTATACCCCTCATACCGCAAAAAAATTTATTTGACTTTGAGTAAGGGAGCGAATGCCTGCTTGGCATTGGTGAACAATAGTTATAAAATATTAATCTCTGGCTTGAATTTAGAACTTTTTTATTGAATCTATCGAGTCATCCTTGGCGAGTTAATTGGCGATTAATTCCTAGCATGCGATAATAGAAACCAGAAACCACCTTTTTCCCGGACCGAATGAAACAAAAATTTGACACAAAACTGCACTTGTAGTCATAAAATCTCATACCAAATTTGATATACTTAAGTCATTGCTTTTTTTTGAATTATCGCATTTGCTTTTTCTGAAAGCAGTGAACCCGTAATTGATTTGGCTAAAAATTTGACAGTGCTATTGAGAACCGAAATTATCTATCTAGCTCTCTTCGTTTTGTAACTATCGTATTCATTTCTATTCGAACAGCCAGACAGACTTCTTATGAATAGATTTTATTCAAAATTTGATAGATATTTTGACAATTAATCTGGCCAGAAAGACGCTTTTTATTCCAGTCGGTTGGAAACAACATTTGACTCATAATTATAATTGAAGTCCCAAAATACATACAAATTTTCTTATATTCAAATCATTATATTTATGACTTTCGCGTCTACATGCTTGTGAAAGTACAGACAGACAGGAAGTCAACCCCTTGATGAATCCAAAATAAGTACGGTTTAGATGTAAAATCTATGTTTCAAATCTTATCAATCTAACTCTCTTCATTTTGTTGCTACAACGTCAACTCACATTCCGACAGCCGACTAGAAAGACTTCATTTGAATGGAGTTCGCTTAAAATATGAAAAATTAAATATCAAATTTCGTGTTTAAAGCTTTAACTTTTACTTCATTCATATCTTTAACTTCTTAGCTCAAACAGAGTTTTCGAGTTATCTTTGTCACAGACAGACAGACATAATGCTAAGATTGTATTTTTCCTACTTAGGGATGTCTGAAAGTGGAGTTTCTTCAAAATCTAGAGTTACAATACTTTCTTTATACCTCGCATACGCACGCACCCCCGGGGGGGGGCACCTCGAAATGAGGATGAGATGCTTCAGGCATGGTGGGTGGATCTCGCCACCCTGAAGGGTACACAAACAGGTAGGGGATCTGGCTCCTCCCATCGATGACGGGACGTACTTCCTAATGGGAGGGTTATACCGTGGCCGTTGATGGCCCTTAGGAATCAACCACAGTTCCCGCCAGTGTTGTTGTTGCGGCCGTCCGGTCATTCAGCCTTATGGTTTAACTCCGCGTGTCTTCGTGGCGGGTTGGCGATATGAATAGCCTTATCTGGCTCTGCTTGTGCAACATGCAGGCTTTTTTATTAGCCGTCTTTGTCACCGGTTTCAGTCGTACCAGAACTCTACTACACCCCAAAAAAGTTTTTTTTGTCCGTTTGGTCGGATTGGAAAGGCATAATTTTCTTTAAGCTCCTTCCTCAAGGTGAAACAATAAATTCTACGAAATACTGTCACAACTGGGTCAATTAAAAGCTGCCATAGCAAAAAAAAAAAAAAAAAAAAAAAAAAAAACAGATTTAATGAACCGACGAGACGTTCTTTTTCATCATGACACATGACAACGCGAGGCCACATATTGCATTTGTCGTAAGAGAGAAACTCTTACAATTTGATTGGGATGTTTTATCGAATCCTGCATACTCTCCAGATCTCGCTCCATCTCATTATTACTTCTTTCTGTCCTTAAAAAAAAAATTCTCTTTACGTTAATCCATCAGCGAAATAAAAGCGCACCTCGAGGATTCTTTCTTGTCCGAAACACAACAGTTTTGGAAAGAAGGCATAATGAGGCTTCCTGGGAGAAGGAAGAAGGTAATAGAGCAAAAGGGTTCTTACATAACAAAATAAATAATATCTTAAACAGTAAATATTGTGTATTCATTTCATGTTAGAGATAGGAAAGAAACTTATGAGACACCCTAATACAATATTAATATTATATAATTAAATATATAATATTTATATAAATAATATTACATAATTAAATTTTTTTATTAAATAAACAAAAATTATATCATTAAATTTATATTATTATTGTGAAAAATTACATTTTTGTATATGTTTGTTTATTTTTGTAGGCCTAGTTAGTCATCAAGGTAAAGAAAAAAAAGGACGCAGATGTATTCTGTTCTGTTTGGGACCACGTTTTCTCTCCGAATCGCGATTCATGAGGCAAGTGCGAAAAAATGGGTAGATAGCCTTTCTAAAATTTCCCGGAGAGAAGGGGTTCTTCCGCTGTCTGCGAGAAATGCGAGGGGTGGAAGCTTCTGAAATGAAATACCCTGGCGTATGTCTCTGAGAGGAGGAGGAAGGGAGGGGGGGGGCAAAGGAAGAGGGTACTTTCATGAGAGAAGTGGAAGTTTCTCGAATGCGATGTGGGGATCTTTTCTTTGTGATTTGACTGGGCAATCGAAATTCCCAATTCCCATAGAGGAAAAGATCTAAACAAAGGGAATGTTTTTAGAAGAAAGAAGGGAATTGTACAATCATAGAAATCGTGCAGAATAGTTTTTAGTACTTGGTGGCTCTAGACGATCGTCTAAGGGAATTACAGTAATGAGAGGAGGAATTGTATTCGTAAAACTAAACGGAATTTATTCGTCGAATTTCCACCCCTCAAATTAAATATTAGATTGCATTATGCAACTATGTATATACTGTAACTGTAAAGTGGGTGGTTAATTGGTAATACAATGCATGCTAATTAATATGTTAGTTAGTGGGTGGTACTATATATGCTAACCCTTTGCACTCAGAAAAATTATTCGATGCATCATTATTCTCCTAATACAAAGATCCGTTTATTGTTCCGAAAACTAGACATATGTAAACATATTTTAGCAGTTGCGTGGTCAAATAGAAAAAACTTTTGAAATTTTAAAACTTTGATTTATTTCACAATGGGAGACATCATTTAAGTACAAAGAATAAGTGGTAAGAAATACGTCAGTCCACATCGCGATATAAGAGCAGAAGATACCAAAATTTTTCCCTTCGACCATTTTACTATCAGATTTTGATAAGGATTTCTTTGAAACGAGTTGATTTAGGTAAAGGAAATGTAATTACCTTTAATTAGGTAAAGGAAATGTAATTACCTTTAATTAGGTAAAGGAAATGTAATTACCTTTAAAAGAATGTTGTGAGCATTAAAGATTTTTATCCTTTCATTAAGAAAATGAAAAAAGGCCGAGACCCGCAATTTTATAGAGAACGTTTTGAATTAATTAAATAAAAATAAAAAAGTGAGAATTGGATCAGGAAATAAGAAAATATTTTAGAATGAAGTTAATATGAGATAAATGATGACGAAAATTTGGAAATTAATTAATATTTAAATTAGATTAAAAGATACATTTATATAAATGATTTTAAATTGAATTTTCCCATAAAATGAATCCACATCTTCTTACCAATCTGAATGTATTTTTAAAGTTCAAAAAAAAAATAACACCGTCTTGAATGGTGCCTGAGAAGAGACATGAAAGTTCAAAGAGTTAATAATGTAATGCAACCGAAATATTCACTTGAATTAATTAGAACTAAAAACATTGTTTTTTTTTAGTGCGCAAAATGTAAATATTTTGTTAATTTAAAAAGAAAACGATACATTTTACATCAGTTGCATTTATTAGTTTTGCTATGTATATGAAGAGATAATTTGCATTTGAATATGTAAGCACGTAATGATAAAGGGAGAAGCATTAAATAAATTTTGCTTATAAACATCAGGTACCATTGAACCGCTCCTGTACTATACGATTAGAAAAAAACATAAAGCAGGTAAGATAAATTTTTAAGCAAGCTTATTTTTTGAATACATCAATATTGATTTCATTAAATTAGAATTTTAAATACTTAATTCCGTAACTAAGCATATCATTTTCAGTTTTATTTAGAATTGCAAATTTTATTTCATCTGTAATTAAAAAAAAATTCATAAAATTCAATTTCCATTTTTAACGTATATTCCATTTTGATATAAATTCCTTTTTGATTGTAAATTTTTCGAATATATATATCGATTCAGATTAGAAATAGATATGGTTGCAAGTTTTCATTTTTTGTATTTATTTTCCCGTATGCGTAGTATAGAGAAAGTATAGTAATCGTCTAAAAATTCGAGCTCGAGATTATGACAATTCTCCACGTTTTAAACCTTCCGGTATTCGAAAAAAAAACCCATGTTTGGAAAATGTCTCTCTGTCTGTCTCCAAGTTTCAAACCTCCCGAAATTCGAAAAAAAAAAAAAAAAAAAAAAAACCATGTTTGGAAAATGTCTACTTGTCTGTCTGTCTGTTACAAAGATAACTCAATAACGCTTTGAGCTGGACGGTTTTGATACCAATTTCTTATAAAGCTTGGTATGAGGTCTTTACCCCAAATTTGTAGATTTCTATCAAATTGTGAGCAAAATCTGTTCAAAGGAAACCTGTCTGTCTGTCTGTTCGATTAAAGATTAACGCGATGATTATAAAACGAATTAGAGCTAGATACATAAAATTCGGTATACAGAATTAATATGTATAGTGCAGACACTTGTCAAATTTTGAATCAAAACCCATCAATGGGTTGACTGTCAGTCAGTGTTTACTTTCAGAAATATTTAAATGTAATACTTCAAAAACACAATGACTTAAATATATCAAATGTGGTATGGTATTTTGTGACTACAAGTGCAATTTTGTGTCAAATTTTGGTTTCAATCGATTGAGAAAAACGTGTTCAAAACACAAAATCGATTTTTGAATATTATTAACTTATTCCAGTGATGAATCTCTTAATAAAAACTCTAAGGAAAAAATATCTAATACATCTCTCTTGTGCATTAGTGCGAATAGACGTATTTCGTCACTGTCCGGATGCCTTCCCATGAAAAAATAAATTAAAGTTAATTCCCGCATTGTCTTCTTTTCAGTTACTCATCTTCAAAACTACACACGCACGCACACACAAAATCAGACGTACACACGCACTTACATGCTCAAAAGTACACGTGCGTTCGCACACAGACACTCACACGTACATACACAAAAATAGACGAACGTACACACACACACGTACCCGCACAAGAACACACGAAAGCACACAGACACACACACATGTGACACACAAAAACACACAGATACACACATGCACACAAACTAGCACACACACACGCTCACACTTTTATATATAGTAGAGGCAAAGGTAATTATAACCAGTAATATAAACGAATCATTGGTACGAACTATAAATATGCTTTTTAGGACATATTTTTACTCGCTGAACGTGCCCTTAGTCAGCAAAAAACGCGTTTGTCTTCTGGAAAAGTTAAAAGATTGCTTAGAATTTCTGTAAATTAAACTGAACGACAAGAACCAAAACAAATTTCGATAGAAGTAAAAATGTTATGCATTAAAATTAGGAGAATTGAAAATTTAGCTGCTATGAAGATAGCTTGGACAGAATAACAAACTATTCACAGAATCTTCTCATCACTTCTTGAGACTGGTTTGAATTTATTTCATTGCAAATTCGAATGACTGAATAGTGATGAAATAAGCAGAGAGTTGACAGAGTTTTGGTCTTTTGCGCTGCTTGAAAACGAAATTTTCGTCGTAATTCAGCTCTGTTTTAAAGGCTATCCCAAAATTAACGCCAAAATTGAATTTGTCATCATTTGTGCAGCAAAGTGTTGGCAACCCTATTAAAATAACCATTTAACAGCTAATAGTTTAGGATTAGTAAAAATGGAGCGTTGCACGTGTGGATAGATCAACGTATTAACGCAATATTTGTATTAAATAAAAAACACAGACGTTTTTCTTTAAATTGTTATATTTTTATTGAATCGCAAAGTACACGGGATAGGGTTATGTATGGAATAACACATAGGGCAAATGACCTCCACGGCTTTAATAGCACTTACGCACTCTTTTGGCGAAATTTTCCATGACCATTTTGCATAAATTTTTCTGAATTTCATTGATGCAACGTTGAATTTCCTCTTTCAATGCACGCGTGCTTGTGGGCTTGTTGGCGTAGATCTTTGACTACAAATAATCCTATAAAAAGAAATCCAATGGTGTTAAATCACACATTCCAGGAAGCCAATTCTCAAATTTTTGAATTGTGTCTGCCAGACTTTCATTATTTTTGAAATATTGTTCAATAATGAAAACATATTTGCTCTATCGTGTAAAGCTCTATTTTTGCTAACCCTAAACTATTAGCTGTCAAATGGTTTTTTAAATAGGGTTGCCAACACTTAATTGCACGAATGGTGGCATATTCAAATCTCGCTTTAATTTTGGGGCACCTTTATAAATTGATTCATTTTGAGAATTTTTTTATACCTGTTAAGGAATATTTCATAGAACGCGTTTTCTCAATGGCTACTTTTGCGCTTTAAAATCCAAAGAGAAATAAAAACATTAATTTCATAAAAATCAGAAATTATATTTCAGCATGGAGGTCTTAATTTTTCTTTTAAAAATACAGCATTCTAATATCGTTGTCTTTATTTGAAGTATTCTTTTAATTTAAAAGAAAAAGATCTAATTTTAGGTCAATACATTTCATTAATATCAACATAAAAAGTAATGGTTTTAATTAGCATATTTATATATTTCTGATATTTTCAATGATTGTGACATCGCTAGATGAATTATTTTCATAGACTTGCTACAATGAAAAAAAAGGATCAACACATCCCCGTTAAAACTTTATTAAAGTAAATAGAATTTTAAATTCGATAATCATTTTAGTTTTATACTACCAGTTTTCGAGTACAGTTTAGTTATATCAACGTCCAGTTTTAAAACAACACTATGGTTATTTTGGGACGGACTTCCTAGTTTTGAGCCACGTTCAGATGACGTGAACGACAGCCTGTGCTGGCATCCTCTTCAGGCTTCTACACCATACCAACGGGAGAGCATTTAGCCCCGAAGGATTTGGCGTACGCCGGGTCCGCTTATACGTCAGTTCTTCGGTGAAATCAGGTCTCGATCCTGAGGCCCTCTGGTTCCGAAGTAGAGACCTTCCTACCGGCCACTGCGCCCCCCATTTACTGACCTGACTTTAATCGAATGAAAAATCCTTTTTTAAAAAGTTATTCTTGAACTGGATTTCTAGATTTTTTTAATTCCTAATATTCCGATTTCAAACATAAAAATCAAAGAATTAACTTTCATATTTTATTGAAAAAGGCTTTCTAAATTCTAGTTTATGGCAAATATATTTTTTTATTTAAATTTTGTTTCTTGTATTAAACTGATATCTTCGTATATGTAAAATATATCCCATAAAATTAGAATTTTGGGGGAGGGGCGGAGGGGGACGAAAGGTCTTTTGAATTTTTGTTTGTAACTTAGACACGAAGCATTGTTTAGTTATTAACTTTTCTAGCATTTATTATTTGTCATTAAAAAAATAAGAAAAATTAAGTTCTTATAAAACAAAACATCATAATCCTGTTCATTTTTTATAATTAAAATAAATATTAATATTGCACTCTGATATTTATAAGATATAATATTTTCTATGTAAATATTTGTAGAAACGAAATGCATATAAAAATTTAAAATTACATACAAGTTACCCAATTAGTTAGTTGTATGGATTTCATAATGTCAACCAGTTTTCATTCGGTTATTGACTTTGATTAATTTTTTCCAATAAAAAAAAATGGAAAATAAGGGAAAAAAATTAATAGTGTACAAAAATATATTATTGTTTGAACTTACTTTTAATACGTAAACAAAATGTAGACGATCTGAATATTTTGTAGCTAATAATTAAAACCCGTATATTTAACTCTTGAAAAGTCGTTATCTGAAGCGACTTCATAGACGTTCGAGATTTAAATCAGTTTATTTGGACAAACATAAATTCCATTTAATTTCCTATAATTATAATTTACTTAATTATAAAATAGTTGGTTGGAATTATAAAATTATGAAAAATAAAAACTCAATGTTACAAATATGCAAAAACTAAAGTAAAGAATAAGTTAAAATTGAACGATGCTTATCTTATTAAATGACTAATAATAGATTGCATCTTATTAATCATTTTTTTGTTATTAATAAAATAATTAATAAGATGCGATAATCATAATTACATATTTCAGAAAACTATAATGCAGAAACTACTTTGAAACTAAGCAAAAATGAAGTTTTATGAAGAAAGTAACTGAACATATCGATAATTTAATATGATTTTTCAATATGAAAAAATACATTTGTACCAAATATAATTAGGAAACATAAATTATCATATGAGCATTAAAACAAGCAAAAAAAAAAAAAAACACCTGCTGTGATTAAAACTTGTATATTATTTAAAAATGTTAACAATTTAACAATTTGGAGAAACAATGAAGTAGATTTGATCAAAATTTCAACAATGAAAAGCATTGCTGCAAATCATATTAAAAAAGTTTTTATTTTTTGTTTTTTGATTGGGTGAAAAATGTGCCCCAACTGAATATATTATTGAAAAGATAAATCTTTGAATTTTCAAATGGTGTACAAATTACAGTCAGTGTGAACAATCGGTTATTATTAATACTAACCGGTCATTAATAATAATAATAGCCGAATTATCTGGTCAAAGGGAATAATTTATGAGCATTTATTACACTAACCAGTTATTATTAATAATAGGAAGTTTGGTCAATGTCAATGTTCACGTTTTTTTTTTTTTTTTTTTTTGATGTGTTGGCAACAGCTAGACAATATCAGTTGATTGTTTATTTTACAAGTTAGACTCCGGATTCTTTCGTAGATTTTAAAATGCTTCAAAATGTCTTTTTTTTCCCTCTTCAACAGATAGATATTGGGATTGTTCAATGACTTACCCCCTCCCCCCCAGAAAAATGAGACTAATTAATTATGAAATAAAGAAAAAGTAGTTAGAAAAAAAAAACATCATAGAAAAACTTTGTAGCAAGTTTAAAAAACATACAATGAGGCACACCCGTGTCCCGATCCTATATAAACCGTTTAATCACACTGATCACAATTCATTGGGAATTATTAATAACAATCGATATTACTCACTCAATCGACCAAAAGAAGCGGTTATTATTAATAATGACCGGTTAGTATTAATAATAACTGATTACACACATTCACATTGACCGTAACATACATGTTTTCAAATAATAACATTTTTAGAAGTTATTACAATAACTAAAATTTCATTTTATTTTTGATTAATTAAAATTATAATTGAAGTCCCGAAAATTCGAGACCAAAATTCCTCTACTCCAAAGTACTTTTGCGACGGTTTTTTGAGCATTAGGTCAAAAAGTTTGGTTTGTAATCTGAAACAGGCAGACGAATATATTTTTGCTTTGAAAACGGTGCTAATAAAGATGTCGGAATCCTGGCATAGGGGTGGCATGTCTTCTCCGTGATCTGACCGTCAGGATTCGGGTATGGTTGTTCTTCTGTGTTCTCTCTGTGAGGTGTGTGGATGTGTCCCCCCCCCCCGTAAAAAGGGGTTTTGCAAGTGAATGTGACCCATTAAGTAGCTAAGTTGTACTCTTGGCCCTAGATGGCGCTATTAAAAAAGCAAGAGACTCTCACTCGGCTTAAATCACTGGTAGATAACTGCCAGCTGGCTTGTAAAGTGCCACAAGTCACAACACACGCACACATTAATAAAGATACTTGAACAATGGGCATTATATATGGGCTGCTTTTTTTTTAATCTAAAAGGTATCATAAGTACATAATGCAGTAATTTAAAAAATAAATCGATTTGAGGTTCGTAAGGTTAACGAGGATTTTGAGGAAATTTTACTGATTTGCTTTGAAAGATTTTGATGCATCATCAAACCAAAAATTTTATCAATTAGGAAAAGGGCTAAATTCAGAAATTAGAGAAGTTATTCTAGTAGAAGTTTTGATACATGAGAACAACATAAAGCAAATGTATATTTTAGTGATCTTGTCATAGGGGGGAAAATCTGGATAGAAGAACTGCATATAACATACATTTCGAATGGTTAGTCATTTCATTTTATAAAACAATTTCAAACACTAACAATATTTTTTATTAATATTAACTGCCTGTTTAATTGCTGTGTTTATTTTTAATATTTAGTGTAATTATTCTGAAAAATTAACAAATAGAAATTATAGTTTAATTTCTATTACCATATCAGGTATACAGTTTTAGAGCATGTGATATTGAAGACAAGACTAAAAATTGCACACAGACACATAAAATCCGCCATTGCTTGGAACAAGAAATTAAAGAAGAATATTAATAAGACAAATATCAAATATGAGCACCTATTTAATGAAAAATCATTTTTTTTAATATTAAATTTTGTTTCGTAAATTAAATGCAACGTTTATTAATTTTCAAAAAAGGCCATCAAAGTTAATAAATATTCTTTAATTTTTAATTAATATATCGTTTATTAATTATTCAAATGAATTATGTTCTGGAATAATTATGAAATTATTTAACTATATTAAACATGATTTAATTAGTTATGTTAAAATAATACTTTGTCCAAATGAAAACCGGAAATGCAGACATTTCATCAAATGAGCTCGGTAAGTGATTACTTTCTCTTTGCCCAATGCCGAATTTTTTTTAACAATTATAAGAACGTATCTGATTATTTTGATAAAAGAATCATTCATTGTAATTTTCAAATACATTAATGTGAACTAATCAGACAAACGTTTGCTTTCATTTCTTATTTGTTTGAATACGAAGAACGATAATTGGATTGCGTTCCATGTTTAACTCGTTCTTCATTCATGAAAGTTCTATCGGCGGTTATAGCGCCATCTGTTAGCCTCAACTTCAGTTACAAATGAATGCGGGAAATATATATATATATATATATATATATATATATATATATATATATATATATATATTTATACATTCATCGAGTAATAAATCATCAAAAATTTAATTTTGAATAAAAGCATTAACTTTTTACTGGAATTTATTGAAAGGTAAGAATTATTTCTAGTTTAAAGAATTAAAAATATGTAATATATTTTTTTTAAAGATAGCTTAATGGAAAACGTGAAAGTTTTATTCATTTTTCAAATCACCACTTTCGTTTATAGATGCATCAATCATTCCTTGACAAGAACTGTATGCCATGCCCGCCAAGTATTCTCCATATACCAGAAAGTACAAATGCTTATTATTTCTCTTAAATACATCTAAGCAAAATTTCGAATTTGTATTGCCTGGTGACATCACCAGGGCTCATGGCCTGACCGTAATTACCTAAATGATTGCAATTTTTCGTATCTTCAAAAACAGAGATTACAAAACAGCATTTCGAAAAAAGAGATTTTAGTTCCTTCCTTTTCAATTTAATGGGATAAATCTGCAAAGACTTGAAACGATATTTCATATTTATTCTTTTTTTCCCTCAATGGTATAACGAGATCAATTTCTCTTATTTTGAGTTTCTCTTATATCCGAAATAAGCTATAAATTTGAGAACGATTTCCTGTTTTTCGATTCACGCTCGGATGGCGACAGCACGTGGCGCAGTATCCTGTTCTTCGACTCCACAAACGCAAAGGTGGTTTTTGACTTTCCCCTTAATTGGCATCATGCTCGAATTTCAGCAGTGTTATTCATGAATCGACGGCATGAAGATTTTAAGCCCTCATCCACGTAATCGATCTATGATCCTGATGCGATCGGAAACCTTGCCTTTTTACAAGGTCATTCATTTAAGGGGGAGGGGGGAAGGAAATACTGAAGTTCAAAAGGAAATAAACTAAAAAAAATTCGGAACTAATTATTTAAATGTGTTTTAGCTATATGCAATAAAGTAATGTTGATTCCTAACCTTATATATATATATATATGTATTTAACCTTCTAATTTAGATATTACATCGCATTTGAATCGTATTTTATCGTATTTTAGCAGTTGCGTGACCGAATAGAAGAAACTTTTGAAATTTTAAAACTTCGATTTATTTTTCTACGAAAAGCATAATTTACGTTCAAAGAATAAGCGTTAAGAAATACATCAGTCTACATCGCATTACAAAAGAAGAAGAGCTCAATTTTTTTTCTTTTCTTTCAGTAGTTTTATAACGAGATTTTGATAGGGATTTCTTGACACGTGTAATCTTAGGGGAAAAAAAAATTAGGTATCTTTAAAAAAATGTTGCAAGCATTAGTGATTCCCCCCCCCCCCTCCTTCACTCGGAGCGCGAGAGCCTCTGAAATGGTGAGACCAGCAGTTTTATAGAGCGCGTGTTAAAAGTAATTAAATAAAAAGTGGAATTGGATCAGGAACTAAGAGACTATTTTAAAATGAAGTCAAGATTTAAATTAGATTTTAAAATAACACTATACACACACACGCTCGCACATACATATGAAACCTTTAGCTTCGTGTCAAATTTTGGCGTCAGTTGGCCGACAAAAAAGCTTCCAAAATACATACACGCCAATAATTCGGTAAAAATGCCGAATTCACGCCAAAGATCTGTATTTCTTAGGTGTCGATCATCAATGTTATGCAAAGTATTCCGGACCTTATGCAAGGTACACAATTTTATGCTGTAAAAGGGAGTTAAGACCTGTATTGAAAAGAATGCGATAAAGTTTCGAGAAGATCATTCCCGCTAGTTTCTACTTATTTCACGCATTTTCTTCCCACTATGTATGCATAATCAGGGCTTTGTTGATAAAGAGATTCTATTAAACATAGCTTTTGCTTTGTGTTCAGCGAAGGCCGGATTCTATCTTAAGAAGAAGATTTCACGAATGACATTTTATTTCCCATTCCATGTTCTATCTGCCAGGTCATTCTTTTCTTATCAAATAATATTTTTGGTTATGCCATCTAATAGCTGTAGAAAGAAAGGATATTTGTTGCGATTTCATTGATGACCAAGAATATAGTTAACCCTTTTAAGGTTTGACTATTGAGGTTTGCAAATGTAATCTTCTCTTTCATGTCTCATCATTTTTTAAAATTCATCATGGAACTTTCTGTGTGAGAATAAATACTTATATTCTTCTTTTTATTTACACGGTTTTATGAACTAGATTTCTTGTTTGTCTGTTCGGTACAAATTTTTCAATCGATTTTAAACTAACTTCCCAATGAGATAGAGAATCGAAGCTTTAAACATAACTCAGAACTGAATGACAATACAGTGTTAACGCTTTTTCTTATCTTTCTGAACAAATTTTGTCATTGTAGAGTAGCTTATTGAGAAATTTTAATTTAAAATCGATTTCAAAATTTCGCATTCATAAAAGTAAAAAAAAAAAAAAAAACGAAAAATAATTATTTAAAAAAATTAATATACTACGTTTATAAAACGGATTAAAAGCTAGAAAATGATATCTCCTAACCCCATACAGATTTATAGCCCATACAAATTATCTTGAAAATTTTTTATTATGAATTTTAAAAGTTATTTTACTTTATTTTGTTATTTTTAACTTTAACTTTTTGGATGCTTATAGTTGTGTAGAAATTATTTTATAGTTTTTAGTCTGTTTTAAAAACGTGATATATAAATTTTTTTTAAATTTAAATAAGTACTTGTATTCCGTCCGGGGAATGAATGGTTCTTTAAAGTTCATAAATGCTTTATAATTTAATTGCACTAAGTATAAAAAGAAAAGCCGATAGAGAAAAAATGTTTTCGTATCAGTAATCAAAATCAGCTAAAACATAGCAAGCTTCAAATATATATATATATATATATATATATATATATATATATATATGCCTATGGTATAGATGTAAAATCCCAGCAGAATCTCTTTTTGGTCCTGTGTTATAAATATAGAATTTTTTTTGTAAAGTTCCTTGCTTAAAAAACCTAGATACATTAATTTTTGTTTTTTACAATTAGAGTCACTTAGGGTTATTAGGTGCAAGATTTTCAGAGTTTGTCAGTTTCTTCAATTTAATGATCGTATGATATGGATATTTATGTGACTGCATAACGATATTCTAAAGGATCCTTAAATACAGTATTTTTCTTAAATTAATTTATTAATTAACCAATCTCAGTTACAGCGACGTTCGTAATTACTCCGGTTTGCACCCAATTATCCAAGAAACTTTGGGGAATTAGGAACATTTGTTTTGGTTTCTGAGCGCAGTAATTCACAGACGTGAAGAAATTATATGAACTACTTCTTTTTGCCTCAGAATTTATTTTACTTCCTGTTCCCAACTGTCCCAAACTGTTTCATTTTTACTATTTTTCAATTGAAATATATTCCATTTAATGAAATATTGCATACAGACTATCATAATTAGATGATATTTGTAATTACTGTACCCCTAATTTTGCCGGGAAAGAACGGGAAAGGAATTTTTATAAAAATAATTTAAATTTTAGCAGACAAGAGAGGGAAATATCAAAGACTTAGGCACATATTTTGAAACAAATAAAGTTTAATAGATCAGTTTAATAGTGGAAAATACAGCTTTCAACTCAAGAACGTTCAATCTGTTTTTCCGATTCATTTTTCTTTCGTATTTACGATATCAAAAAAAAAAAGTATGTTCAAGTGATTAAGATCTGGTAAAAATTTTTTTTACCTGACACTCAAAAATCATAAACCTTGATTAATCACCAAAATAAATTTTGATTTTGTCAAATTGCTACTCTTTAAACGTATCACATTCAACTAACCAGTAACATTTCCCCCAATTCCTTTGATTTAAGATTAACAGATCAATCATCCTTATACTTTCACACAATCGATCAAAATACAGGGTGATTCATAAAGAAGTATACACTTTCCTGATGCTGCAAAGCAGTAACTGACAAAGACACAAACCATCTTCAAGAATTGAAAGGTAGACGTTGTCTTTAAGTTTGTGTCTCATCCTCGAACAGAAGTCACATAGGCAGTAGCATGTATGTCATGTGACTAGACAGTCGAAACGGCGGCGTCTGCAGCGGAGATGGCATTTTGTGTTCTTCAATTTAGCAAAACCGAATCCGCACCTGTTGTGCAGTGGCATTTTCGATCGCATTTCAGAAAAGAAATTCCAGTTTAAAATATATATCTACCAATGGCATGAAAAATTTAAAGCTACAGGCTGTTTGTGCAAAGGTTTAAGTCCTGGACATCGCAAGAAGTTGTCATTTAATGAAGTATGGAAAAACCAACGCAGAGGGTGAGTCATGAAGTGCACTTTTCTCAGCCCACCGTCTGGAGAATTTTGAGAAAGAAGCTGAAAATGATTCCATGCGAAGTGCAGGTGTTGCAAAATCTGAATGACTTTGAGAAAGAAAAGTGTTTTGACTTTTGTGCCGATATGCAGCTTCGTTTTGAAAATGGTGATTTTTATCTATCATTTAGCTTTCATTGATGAAGCAACATTTCATGTCAGTGGGAAAGTACACAAGCACAATTTCCCCTTTTAGGGAGGAGAGAATCACAAATTCACAGTGCAACACATGCGAAATTCTCCTAAGGTAAATTTGTTCTGCGCAGTGCCCAGAAAGAAAGTGTTCTGTCCCTTCTAAGGGGTCCTACATAGAACATCTGCAACTGCCTCTATCAAAACTTAAAAAAAAAAACAAAAAAAAAAAAAACATATAATTCTGCTACTGGTAACATATAATATCTTACATTGTTCTTTATTTATAGTGCATTGAAACTGTATACATCTTTATGAATAAGTTGTATACGTATTAGTTGAAAAATCAGCCACAGATGATTCGAGATTCCATAAAGTACTTCCATTTCCACAAACTCCAGTTCTATTGAAAAGAATCAAAATTACCATTTTCAGATTCTTTCTCTGCGTCCCGTTCCCCCCCCCCCCGATATCAGTTTTTCTTATTTTCTTTCAAACTTGAAACCAAAACGTTTCAAATCCCTAGTAATAATAAACTTTCATTCGTGAAAAATAATCTTTATTTAGAATCGCATGGCATGATATAGTCTTTAAAAAGTTAGTTTGACATAAAATAATGAACATTATTGGCAGGTCGGGGCGCTAGTACGTTCTTCGATTTAACACCACTGCCCATCATATAGTAAATTATTCAAAATGCATAAAAGAACACACATTTTTTTATACATTACTATAAAAGATGCATTTTACATGCATTTACTATAAAAGCATGTTTCTAACTTCACTACAATGAAAATTACCAGGGGTAGTTGAGAATACTATCTTGTTTCTCAAGAGAAAGTCCGAAAAATAAAATTTGAATATTATTTGTAACCATATTATTCTAATGAAAAGTGAATAGTTTGAAAGTTTTTTTGAAAAGAAAAATTGGAAAAAAAGAAATAAAAAAGAAAGTCTAATAAAAGGGTTTTTTTTTTTGGCCACTTAAACTAATCATATAAAATCATATAAACAATCAATAAAAAATAATGAATTAAAAAAAACGTGCGGTCATAAATTACATGACACTAATATATGTATAGAAAAAAATGATGAAAAAAGTACTAACATATGTATAAAAAAATGATCAGAAAAGTATCTTATAAGACGGAAATCAAATCAAGATCAAAGAATGACGAAGAACTCTGGAAATGGCTCATTCTTTCATTTCTCATCTCTTAATTAGGTAGAATCGCCAAATAGTGGTAGTCTTGGCATACTCAAATGAACAGTATATTGGCATTTTCTTTTGTGTTTGAATCTGAATTTCGTGTTTGATTCTCAATTGCTTATTAGTTATTTTCATTCGCTATGCTTTCCGATCCATTGAAAAGAAAATTAGAAGGGGTTAATGATAGATTAAAAGAGTCCGTATCTTTACTTCTAAATGCCGTAAGGAGGATGATTGCCTTTGCAGCTATAAGTCCCCATCCTTGTTCAATCAATCAATCAAATGCTGAAACTATCAATTGGAATTCTCATTTTCATTTCGTATTGCTTTTGTGCGAAGTGAATCATGTCTTTTACTACTTTTGGAAAAACGTTAAATACGTGAAATTTACGCATCTCATTTTTTTAAAGATAATATTTTTATTTCTAGAAATTAAAACAGCGGTATTTTCGTACTCCTTCAGCTCATTTTGATGCTTTATAAAGACAGGAGATATCGAATGTTCCAGCATTCAAGACTATAAATAACGCAGTAAGTTATTTGCTTTTTATTGTGTAACTTTTGTAGTAACTTTTCATGAGGGTAATAATCTTAACTTTTGAGGTCTAACTAGTTAGATTATTAAAATATGTTTGCAATAAAATTGTCTATAGAAACATTTACAATCGCTTTTTAATTCAAACATTTTGTGCCAGATATTTCTTAGGGAACCAAAAGAAAATAACACTTGTTTAATTTAAGCAAAAAAAAAAAAATCAATAAAACGACTGTTGAAGTATTTTATTGACTGGAGAGTAGTTTGTAACTATAAATGGAACTTTATTTGCTACGAAGTTGGTGTTGCAATTTTTAATGATTTTTGAAAAATTCTTTTAATTTTGTTAAGAAAACTCTAGCCCTGAACAATGTAAAGATTATGAATTAAAATTTTATTCGATTATTATTTTATAAAAAATTAAGTACAATTAGTGTTGAAGGCTGGCAGTTTTTACTGAGGCTAGTTTATTCGCAAATGAAGTTTGAGGTGTTATTGTAAAGTATCAATTAAATTGTAACTAACCTATTTAATCATTTTTGCGTCAAAAGTGATAAATACTTTTAAAATAGTTTCTTTATGAAGAAATGAAGTATTTCATTCAGAGCAAAACTTAAGAGCAAAAACGATTTGAATTCGTATTCGACGACTTTCGAATAATTAAAAAAATATTTGAAACACTGGGAACAGTTAATGGAAAAGAATCTTTAAAAAAATTTGCAAAGGAATGTGGAATAAGTAATGACATCGATTGAAAGGGAGTTTAACATTTCTCAATAGGAACATTAACGTAGAATTTTAAATAGGTATTAATACATTTAAAAACTGCACTCAAGTTAATTTTGCTTCATTTCTAGATATAACTGTCGCAGCTTCTTTTCCCTGATCTCTCGATGACTTAATGAATCCATCAAATAGATGACAAGAATTTGATCCAAATTTCAGATAGATCCAGTCTTGTAACCCAGTAACAATTGTAAATCATTTTGTTGATCCATCAATACATTTTATAAATTGTAGAGCTCCCATTAAGTCCCTGTTGCATTTAATTTTTAATTAAAGTGGAGTCGAAGCACTTGTTGCCATTCCAAGGAATGAAATAGATTGCGAAAATGGGGGTATTTTTATAATTCGTCAATAACCGCCACTCCCCTTTGGGAGATGGCTTTCAGAATAACTTAATCTATTTTCACCCCATTTGCAAGAAAACCCGAGTCTGAGCATTCCGTCATATTTTGGGTCTGTTTATACACGCGATAAACTAAGCAATCAAGGATCACAAGCCTATATTTTGCATTTTAAGTTTGGGAATAAAAACTATAAACCTATGCGAAGTAGTATGGTCTGTAACAGATGATTCAGGGAAAAGATAATCATGGTTAAATTTATATAGGAAAAAAAAGCGTTAGTTTCATCACGAAGAAAACCAAATGTGAAATTTAAAATTAAATCTTGAGCATCGAAATGTGAAAGGAACTGCAAAAATTCTTTCAAGAAATTTTTTCAGCATTTCTTTTTAAATTTTGGCAAATGTAACAAAAATGAAATGATGAAAGCTCTGCTATCATTTTATGGGATGTTGAGCTTAAAGATCCAGTGATTTCATATACTCTATCGTAAACGAAAAAGAAACCGGAAAGATTTCTACAAAGCACATCTCGGTAAATACATCAAAATCGTAATTTGTATTTCATCCAAATATTGAATACTTATGTAGTGCAAATGTAGCTTTTTTCGGTAGCATCGAAAATTCTTTTCTTGCAATCATTAAATCTGAACGGAGATCAAGTCATAAGAAATTTTCTGATATATTTTCGTATGACTCAAAATTCTCAACGAAATTAAATCAAAAGATTTTTAAAGTTCAGCTGCTTCCTGTTTAAAGGTAATATTCATTTTCAACTACCAAAATTCATATGTCGTCATCCTTTCGCCCTTTATCAAATAAAATAAAAAAAATTGTCAAATCTTGGGGAAAAGGAGTGTCGTAATATGGTATCTGTTTATTCACTGATTGTAACTGTCACCCATTATGAAGAAATTCTTTAATTTTGAATCAATATTGAAAAAGTCAATTTTCTTAGTTGCATATCGCTTTCAGAACAACCTGTAATCAATCTCCCCAGTTTTCGCACAGTAAATAAATGAATAAATAAAAACCGTTTTTACAAAAGCCATTTGAAGGCCTAAATGGAATCGCTGTTACGAGACTGAAAACTCTGCCCTGTTATTCGATTTATAGAATGGTGAAATATTTCTCCTAATAAGTAACTCAGAATGAAAACACTTGTTAAAACTAAAATTGAGGAAAATGTTCGAGAAAGAAACGATTTCATTTTTAATATCAGTAATAAAATATGGAATGTTGGCAAATTTTGTTGCATGGAATTCAACGTATAGAATTTCGCACAAAGTGATTATATGAGCAAAGATCTATAAATTTTTAAAAAATAATTTAGAAATGAATCTTGGTTAGTCAAGAAGATAAATGACTATTGAAGAAACGTTATTCTGCTTCGTTATTACAGGTTTTTGTTGAAAGAAAACAAGCCCTCCCCCGAAGTTGTCGCAAGCAGCGCCACAGGATATAATCTTTACCAATATTTTGCTAAGCCACAGACAGAAGTGCCATTTATTAAGACAATAATACTTACAACTGAGGGTTGAAGCAACGGTTAGTGCTGATAGTACGAAAATTGTAGGTTGAGATGTTTAATAGGTGGCAGTGCCTGAACTTCAAGTGGTCCTTGTTAACGTACAGTTTGCAAAAACAGTGGATAATGAGTGATGCCAGAGTATCGATCTGGGGAAGGTGGCAGTTGGTAATACATGGAAACAGTACTATGAATGAGAGGAGTGTGTGAAATCTATTTTAGGGGCAATGGATTGATGCATGAAGAGTAGGAAATGTGTCGGTATTGGAAGCATGGATAATGAGTAGTGTAGAATATTTCGTGTGTCTGGAGGGATGAGTAACGTATGGAGAGTGAAAGTTGTTGGAGGAAATGCTTGGATAAGGAGAGGAAAGTGTGAATAAGTTAGGGATTGTGAGATGTGTGTAAGGAGAGTGAAATTTGTTGTTGGTGGTGGGCACGGGTAATGAGAGGGAAATTTATTGACGGTGGTGGTTGACTGGGTAATGAGAATGAAACGTGTTGGCGTGGGTAATGAGAGAAGAGTGAAATTTGTTCGTTGGGGCGTGTGTAAGGAGAGGAAATTTGTTGTTGGAGAGGGTGCAGGGGTAATGAGTGGAGAGGGAAATTTGTTTTTGGAGAGGGTGCAGGGGTAATGAGTGGAGAGGGTGCAGAGGTAATGAGTGGAGAGGGAAATTTGTTTTTGGAGAGGGTGCAGGGGTAATGAGTGGAGAGGGAAATTTGTTTTTGGAGAGGGTGCAGGGGTAATGACTGGAGAGGGAAATTTGTTTTTGGAGAGGGTGCAGGGGTAATGAGTGGAGAGGGAAATTTGTTTTTGGAGAGGGTGCAGGGGTAATGAGTGGAGAGGGTGCAGAGGTAATGAGTGGAGAGGGAAATTTGTTTTTGGAGAGGGTGCAGGGGTAATGAGTGGAGAGGGAAATTTGTTTTTGGAGAGGGTGCAGGGGTAATGACTGGAGAGGGAAATTTGTTTTTGGAGAGGGTGCAGGGGTAATGAGTGGAGAGGGAAATTTGTGAATATGAGTGTAGGTAGTGGAAGAAGAGTGCAGGTGTGGAGTGTGAAAGTGGTTGGTGGGGAAGAGTGCAGGTGTGGAGTGTGAAAGTGGTTGGTGGGGAAGAGTGCAGGTGTGGAGTGTGAAAGTGGTTGGTGGGGAAGAGTGCAGGTGTGGAGTGTGAAAGTGGTTGGTGGGGAAGAGTGCAGGTGTGGAGTGTGAAAGTGGTTGGTGGGGAAGAGTGCAGGTGTGGAGTGTGAAAGTGGTTGGTGGGGAAGAGTGCAGGTGTGGAGTGTGAAAGTGGTTGGTGGGGAAGAGTGCAGGTGTGGAGTGTGAAAGTGGTTGGTGGGGAAGAGTGCAGGTGTGGAGTGTGAAAGTGGTTGGTGGGGAAGAGTGCAGGTGTGGAGTGTGAAAGTGGTTGGTGGGGAAGAGTGCAGGTGTGGAGTGTGAAAGTGGTTGGTGGGGAAGAGTGCAGGTGTGGAGTGTGAAAGTGGTTGGTGGGGAAGAGTGCAGGTGTGGAGTGTGAAAGTGGTTGGTGGGGAAGAGTGCAGGTGTGGAGTGTGAAAGTGGTTGGTGGTGGTGAGGAGTGTAGGTAAGGAGTGGAATGTATGGAACGTGTTGTAATTGTTGTAGTGTCTGGCATGAGTAGTAACATAATGGAAACTGTTTTTTTTTTCAGTAAGACCAGTGTTTTGGGGATTGCTAAAAATGGTTGGAAGATAAGATTTATATTGTTATGCGGAACGCAACCGTATAATTTTTAGCGACATTGACTTTTCCCCTGCACTTCCACTCGGAGCTTTTTCGTCTTCTATTTTCTCTATTCCGTAAGTTCTTATAATTTAATTCAATTTATAGAATTTTTCCATACCAGACAGATTCTGCCATGCTAAAGGTCAAATAGTATTCAATATTTGCTTTCTTGTGACAAAGATCCCCTTAGGCTCAAAATGGTCGTCTTCCTTATTTGTTTGAAGTAGCTTTTTTTCAAAATTGTAATATCAAGCTCAAAGCGAATAGACTTATCAAGATTGTGAAAACAGATGATAATTACAGGTTTTAAGATTCAACTTTGCCAATAAAAAAATATTTAACTCGGAATTTATTCTGTAGGCTATATTCGATTTTTAATTATCTTAATTTTATTTAAGTTAAAAATATTCGAGGAACATATTCAGATTTTTAAAAAAGAAATTGATTGGATTAAATTACGCAAATATGAAGGCATTTAAGTCCTTACTTTGAATAAAAACGTAGATGATTTCTCAGAAGTTAAAAAGCCGCGGCGAAAGATACTTTTTTTGCTGCTATATTTCGTGAATTTTTTTTTCTCAAGAGCTTGTTCGGTATAAAGTAATGGAGATAGTCGGTAGTTTCCTTACTTTCTGATAGTAACGGAATCCTGTAAAGCTTAAATACATAATAAAAAGTATTTTAATTTTAGAAAAATTAGAGTTGCAAGCATTACTTGATAAATATTAAAATTTCTTTCAAATCCTGCAAATATTTTCTCAATATTTCGAATATAAAATTTTTATATTTGAGGAATATTAGAAAATGTTTCTCGAAAATATCTTATGTAATTGCCTTTTTTCGATGAATACATAAAGCATGTGAAATTATAAAAAATCTTCAGGCAAATGTAATTTCTTTTTTTAATTTTCAGTGCTTGCACATATTTCGCCAAACTTCATTCGTAGTATCTCGACTACAAAATATGTTTACATAGTTCCAATTTAGAAATTGCGTACTACACGATGCTTTTCAAGGATGATCAAATATCAGGTGTAAAATTAATATATAATTTCAATTGATAACTTGAAAAACTGAACAATTTTTATTCATTTCATTGTGTTGAAATTTTAACGATGTAATTATCAAAAGGATTATTGTAGCATCTTTTATCTTTTTTATAATCTGTTCGAAATATTTAATTTTGTATCTGCATGGAAATACTGAATACATCGAAATATTTAATTTTGTATCTGCATGGAAATACTGAATACATCGAAATATTTGACACTTCTATACAAAGTCGGAGAAAATGCTATGGCGAAAGGACTGTCCAAAAAGAAAAGCTTGATCATCCGAACGTGTTGGCTATATGAAACTATAGATTTTGTAGTCTTTCTTCCTTAATATCCAACCAAAAGGTAAATAAGTTTGCAGTGTTATTATCTGCAATGTCATAAAATTGCAGTGTACAAATCCAAATAACAATTTTTCTGTATCTTGACAAATTAGTTCGATTGGAAATTTTACCGATTTGTGGAAATGGCAATCTTGAATTTCCCCTTATACCAGACTGAGGCAAGTTGATATGAGGATTTTACTGAATGCTGTCTGTCGGAACGGATTGTTCGCTAGCTTAAAAAGTTATTTTTTTAATTAAAATACTTTGACTAAAAAATATTAGTTTGATTTAGGCGAAAACATACTTCAGAAACCTTCATTATTTTAATAATTATTAGATTAGGTTATATTGTTTTTATAAACATTATTAGTTTCAACTATAATACATTATTCTAGTTTAATAATTTCATATTGGGAGTTAAAAAAATGTCGTGTGTAAATTTCAAGCTAATAATTTTATTAAAATTATGGCTCGCGTGGGACTAATGAAACGCCAAATTTACTTCGTGTTTTGTGAATATTAAGAATTTTCAATTGAACTAAGGTTGACACAAACACTCCTTCTTTTGTTATCACAATGGCGACATGCTCTTTTTAATACATCTAATTTTGATTCAGTTCTAATCGATGGTAGCATTTTGAAAAATTAAAATGGAATTGCATGAGCTACAAATTCGTTGAACATCCGGGAAACCTTTCTCAATAAAATGTTTTGAAGGACTTCAGAAATAACAATATTCATCTGCAAAGAATTCTCTAGAAAACTGATTTAATCTTGCAAATTGACTGTGATAACTATAATATTGAAACAATCTTTCAAGTAATTATTAAAGCGAAATTTTTAAACTAAACAAATTAGTGAATCTTGAAGGCTTCTCAGTGACGGGATATTGTATATTTATTCTCGGATTATGGGATATTGTATATTTATTCTCGGATTATGGGATATTGTATATTTATTCTCGGATTATGGGATATTGTATATTTATTCTCGGATTATGGGATATTGTATATTTATTCTCGGATCATGGGATATTGTATATTTATTCTCGGATTATGGGATATTGTATATTTATTCTCGGATTATGGGATATTGTATATTTATTCTCGGATTATGGGATATTGTATATTTATTCTCGGATTATGGGATATTGTATATTTATTCTCGGATTATGGGATATTGTATATTTATTTAAATGATAGCGTTTTCCTTTTTTTCTTATTTAAGAAATGATGACAAATTATCGAACAATTTTTTCTTTCGTAACAATTTTAATCTATTTCTAACCCACTAAGACATTAGAATATATTCGAATTAAATATCTTCTAAATAAGGAATTAGGAAAGATTCCAAAAGTCTTAAAACAATCCTGTTATTTAAGCTGTTCCATGTGACTGAATAATTCATTTATAATATGACTGATTAAGTCATATATAATGGCTCCTGTGTAATAACTGTAATTAAACAGAAAAACGGTGTCAAATGTTTGCATTCATGTAACAGTTTTAGGTTTAAATCTAATTTGGGCGTTACCTTATTCTCAATCGGATGGTATGACATCGAATGGTGACTGGTAGACAGAAATCCATCCATTTGAGTTTCGAAAATACGGCAACAAATTCTCCGAAGCAAGAAGATCAACAGATGGAAAAAATGCCCGGTGACTTTACTGGGATTCTCACAAAACTACAGAAAGACTGAATGAATACGCAAATGATTTTATTAAATCTTATCTATTCTGCTTATCTTAGAAGTTAATTGAATTCTTAACACTTTGATATATTCGAGTCCTCTAAAAGATTAAATATTTGGAAAGAAATAAAAATACGTCGCATGGTAATATAAGAATCAATTTGAATTCATTCTAAGTAAAACGAAAAGCATTTTCCTTGTTTTTATGAACTTAATTTAAAGATCGAAAACTTGAAAAGTGGATTCGTGTATCAAAGAAAGAATGAAGGAGTGATAAGAAACATCAAAACCTTAAATGTTTACATTCATATTTTCAAACATTATTTTAGAAACTTAGATTTAAAAAGATTAAAGTAGTTATTAAATTTTGAATTTTTTTTAATCAAATATCAAATTTTATTCGCTAAATTTTATTCAATCAATTATTTATATTTATTTGACAGTGAACATTGATGCATATAATGCATTTTACTTTTAGATGGTGGGAAGTTGGTTCTTTCTCAATCCACTGCCCTTTTGAAAGTGCTTAATATTGTCTTCTATACATAAATTGCTAACGATGTTCCACATTTTTTAGAAGTTCGGAATTCGTCCGAGAATCCTATCTTACAATAGGATTTAATTTTCTCTTGGAAGTAAAAATTTGCTGTTATTGCAAGAGATTTTTAGATACCGATCATTGTGTGCTGTGGTTTTCGCTCAAGTCAGCGTAACATAAGAAATCAAGCAAGGATGCGGACTCGTCAATAATTTTGGATAACAGAATATTTCAAGGAAACAACTGTTCTATCGACGCCGTACATATTGGAAGCAAATGGTTGATGTCAAACTGCAACTACTTCAACGATTTGGTAAGTTGCTACTTGATGATAATGAAAGTTTCAAAACAATTTCTGTTTTGCGAATATTATATGTACATTTCAAGTTTAAAATATTCTTTCTTAGAAAGTGGCACTACCAATAATTATTCTACCTTTTATCCAGAAGAAATAATCGAAGACGAAATACAACAGAAGATGATACTTTTCTGATTGTTCAGCCAATTAGCGTCACTGAGAAATCATAGAAATTATTTAAAGGTAGGTTTCCGTAGTAATAATAGTGTAATTGTTGCAGTATTTCATATAACTTTCAAAGTATTTTTCTCTAAATAATTCTAATATAGATTATTGATGAATTTGGATGACCATGAAAAAGTTGAATTTTTAGTGAACTCAGTTTCATGGATTGTGAAATTAAATTCAAAGTCAGATTTTATGACGTGCCAAAGATTATTAGCAAATTCATGATTTCTCGATAGGTTATTGAATAAATTCACCGCCTTTTTTGGCTTGCGATATAGTTATGACATATTATTGTATTTTCTTTATAGTGGATTCACAATATTGTATTGTAATTTATATAATTCTAGTTTTCAGATAACATAATAGTATTATTCTTTATTATAGGAAATTTATTCGAATATTGCAAAAAGAACATTGTCTTGTACTATTATCAAGCTATTACTCTATTTACAGATCTTAACAGAAATGTGTGAGAAGGACATCTTGGGACACCTCTGTTTGATAGTTTGGTCAATTTGTGACATTGTGTCAAGTATACCATGCTTTGATGGAATAATTTAACACCAAGTCACTTTAGAAACCAGTTCCACTGTTTTTGGTAATGTCCATTTCTTTTATTCTTAAAAATACGTTGTCTTCAGGTGGCTTTCCTTTTATGTTGGAGAGCAAGCACAAGTAAGACTATATATTTAATCTTAAAATGTTTCTCTCAATTTTAAAACTTTTTTTAGTAATTCAGTTTATTATGATTTGAATTCGAATTCTAAGACTGTAAAAGATTTTTTTAAAATATTTAAAGTATGGAAATGGTTATTGGAAATTGAAATAAAATGAATTATGAAACTATGTGGATTAAGAAAGGACATCAATTGAAAGGAGGTACGATTTCTCAATAGATTAATAACTTACGCGTAATTTTAAATAAGTACTGATACATTTAAAAACTGTATTCAGATTAGTTCTGCCTTATTTCTAGATATTATTATATCACAGCCTATTTTCGTGATCTTTCGATTCTCTAATGTATTAATCATGTTCATTTTGTCCAAATTTCAATTATATCCATTATCTCATGCATTAACCCAATAACGATTCTAAATCATCTTATTGTTTCATTCCATAAATCTTATGGATCATAGAGCTAATATTATGTTCCTATTGAATTTAATATTGAATTAATTTAAATCGAGAGTGCGTTTCATTTCCGTCACCATTCCGATGAATGGAATATAATGCTAAGGCAGAAGTTGTTAGAATTCGTCAATTCCCGACCTTTGGGAGGTTTTTTAATTTCGCATATTTTGAACCTATTTTCATTAAATCGGTTTTCTTACTGATACATATTGTAAATTAATGAATTTTATTGTCGATTAATATTTTTGGCTATGTTAAAACAGTCCGAGCAGTGCATTTCTTCACATTCCGGATTTTTGATACAAAGGATTGAAAGTAAGCGATGGACGATCACTAAAATGGAATCTGCATTTTAACGTTGGGGACAAAATTATAAATCTTTTCGAAACTGTATGGGCTGTAAGACAATTCAAGGAAAAGACAATATTAAAATTCAAATAAAAATAAAAGCTTTATATTTTGTATAAGAGGAAAACTAAATGTGAAATAAAAATTACATTTCGTGTAAAAAAAAAGTGAAGCGATTAGAGAAAAAAAAACACCCGAAAAACTTTTCATCATATCTTAGATTTGGGTAATTATAATACGAATGAAATTATGAAAGTTCTAGAGATTATTCTGTTATCATTTTTGTTATCACGCTGAGCTGTTTTCTGTTATCAGGCTGAACTTACTGATCCAGTTATTTTATCGAGTCATTATCGAGGGAAATCTCTCTAATTTCATCATAATCTTCATATATATTTCAGCCAAACATTATTGAATATTTATAAGTGAAAATGTAGCAATTTTCGATATCATTTAGATTACTATTGCCTCTTTTTACAATCAATATTGAATCTGAATAGACATCAAATCATAAGATTCCCCGATGTATTTTCTCGAGAATCCAAATCCCCAACATAATTAAATTGAAAGATTTTTAAAGTTCAGCTGTTTACGATTTAAAGGTAATATTCAATTTTAGCTACCAAAATTTATATTTGTCTAATCATGCCTCTGCCCTTTATCAGATAAAATCAAAAATTGTCAATCTTTGGAAAAGGAAGACTCGTAATACTATATCTTCAATATTTGTAACTGAATACGTTTATTAAAGAACTCGTTTTGAATTTTGAATTAAAGTTCTAAACCGTTAGTATCCTTACGGCTAGATATCGCTTTGAGAACAATCTAAAATCTATAACTTTACCAGTTTTCGCAAAGTTACGATCTTGATAGCTATTGTTTTTGAGCAGTCTTCCCATGCTAAGGTTTTTTCTAAATTAGGATGCAATGTCGAATTTCCGTGGGTTCAACTTTTCACCCTGTAACGGGATCAAATATTTTTCTATTCTTAATGAGTTTTTTAGGTATAAATGGGTGAAAAGAGGTGGTTTTTGGAAGAATTGTTTTTCAAAAATGAGACATTATTCAAATATTAACATAGTATAAGCTATGATAACTGAAGTGCTTTATCGGCTGAATTAATATCCGGGGCAGTTGTCTTGAAAGGTCATTTCTGCAACTGATATTTGGTCACATATGAAACTCATCTTGTATTATACGAATTCTGATTTTTTTTAAATTTGTATATTTTATAACTGAGATACTAAGAATGAAATTTGCTGGAATTTGTGTCTCGAACTTCTTTATTATGCGGTGATAAATAAGAATGGAAAAACTGTAGTGTGAAACTTCAATATTCTTTGTCATATTTTGTCTTCAATGACAAAGAAATTATTTTTCAGAAAAAGATAAGACGATGTAGAGTAAAAGGTTAGTATCTGTTGCTGAATTTAATGCACATCTTTGAATTCCAAATGTTTAAAAAAGATGAAATGGCTCATTTTTGAGAAAAGTGTATCTAGTTCCACAGCTGTGGATGTAACAGCCTTTATAAGGATTCATTTGATTTACCGATTTCTATTCCTTATCGGAAATAGAATCTGGGAAAGACGAAAACAGGAATTGCAAAATTTTCTTAAATGGTTTAATTTTGTACCGTTATTTATTTGGGGTCACTGATTGGAATGTTTAAAAGAATCAAGAATCGGAAATTTCTTGGAAATACTTAATTTTTATGAATATTATTTCATGCTACATAATTCCGCGTCTAATGAACCATTCGAAACAGATCGCTCAAATGTCTTTTATCGCGATGAGCCTCATTATATCATCTTCTCGTATTTGATATTTAAAATGTTAATTATTTCTGAGCAAGTTTAAAACCGTTCCTTGGAATTTTGTATTGTCGTCATCATGGGTCTACGAGATTATTCTATTGCATTTCAATACAGAATGAATAAAAATTAACGTTTTTATCTAAAATAAACAATCATTTGAAGACATAAATGGGACAATTTTTACGAGAGTCAAACTCCGCCTACTGTTCGATTTATAACATGAAATATTTATCCGCGGAAGTAATGCAAAGTGAAAACAAGTGTTGAAACGGTAAAATTGAGAAAAATGTGCGATCAATAAACCATCTAACGTTGAATATCAGGAATAAATATGGAATGTTTGCTAATTTCGTTGCATGCAATTCAACGTATAGAATTTGGCATAAAGTGATTATGCAAGAAAAGAGCGATAAATTTGTTTAAAATAACTTGGAACCAAATCTTGTATATTCAGGAGGATAATTAACTATGGAAAAAGAGTTCTACCGCTCTATTAATGTTAAACTGAAAATGAAGGTATCTCTTCTCCCGCTTACCCCCTGTCGTAAACAGCAGCACAGGGTTATAATCTTTACCAATATCTTGCTATGTCACGTTTAGAAGTGGAAGTGCGATTTGTTAAAATGCTTGAAATTGTAGTTTGAGCGACGGTTATTGCTGACACTTCGAGATCTTCAGATTGAGAATGTTTAATACGTTTCAGTACCTGAACTGTTGGCGATCCCTGTTAATATGAGGGCCACAAAAAGAGTGGGTATAGGTAATTAATGATGTCAGTGCGCCGATGTAGGAGATCTGCCTCTGATTGTAGATACTAAAAGATTAAATTTGAATGACTGAGTGCATAGAATTCTGAGAAATGTAGATGGTGGAAATTAATATATGGAAAAAGTTATGAATGAGTGAAGTATGTGAGATCTGTTACAGTGGATAATGCGAGGAATGTAGGAAATTAATAGTTGTGGGTAATGAGTGGAGAGTGTAGGAAATTTGTTCTCGGTGATGTGCGTGGGTAATGAGTGGAGAGTGTAGGAAATTTGTTCTCGGTGATGTGCGTGGGTAATGAGTGGAGAGTGTAGGAAATTTGTTCTCGGTGATGTGCGTGGGTAATGAGTGGAGAGTGTAGGAAATTTGTTCTCGGTGATGTGCGTGGGTAATGAGTGGAGAGTGTAGGAAATTTGTTCTCGGTGGTGTGCGTGGGTAATGAGTGGAGAGTGAAGGAAATTTGTTCTCGGTGGTGTGCGTGGGTAATGAGTGGAGAGTGAAGGAAATTTGTTCTCGGTGCTGTGCTTGGGTAATGAGTGGAGAGTGTAGGAAATTTGTTGGCGTTGGTGTGCGTCGGTAACGAGTGGAGAGTGTAGGAAATTTGTTGGCGGTGGTGTGCGTCGGTAATGAGTGGAGAGTGTAGGAAATTTGTTGGCGGTGGTGTGCGTCGGTAATGAGTGGAGAGTGTAGGAAATTTGTTGGCGGTGGTGTGCGTGGGTAATGAGTAGAGTAGGAAATTTGTTGGTGGTGGTATGCGTGGGTAATGAGTGGAGTGGAGTGTAGGAAATTTGTTGGTGGTGGTATGCGTGGATGAGTGGAGAGTGTGAAATTTGGTGGCGGTGGTATGAATGGAGAGTGTGAAATTTGTTGGCGGAGGTTTGCGTGGGCAATGTGTGGAGAGTGTGAAATTTTATTGAAGGTAGTAATTAATGCGAAATCTGCTGTAGTGTTGTTGAAGTGTCTGGTATGGGTACTGATATAATGATAAATATTTATTTCTGCAGTAACATGAATTTTTTCGGGACTGCTACAAAAAATGAAGATACGACGGAAGATAAGATTTTGATTATTATGCGAAATGCTTCCGTAACCATTTTAGCGACATTGAATCTTCCCGCTGCACTTCCACTAAGAGCAGTTTCATTTCTATTTTCGCTTTGTTCTGCAAATTTTTATAATTTAGGTATGTTTAAAGGATTTTTCATAGCATAGATTCTGCCATACTAAACATCAAATAATACACAATTTCTACCTTCGTACGATAAAGTTTCCAATCAGTTCAAAATGATTCTCCTGTTTCTATTTGATTAAACTAGCTTTTTTAAAAATTATGTCTCTAAGAGTCACTTATCAGAAATTTGAAAATACAGGATAATTGGAGGTTTTAAGATTTCATTGTGCCAATGAAAAATATTTCAGATTCGAAATTTATTCTGTAGTCTATATTCTATTTTTAATTATCTTTTAAGAAATAACTTTTTAGGGAAAATATTGGAACTGTTACATATTTTTAATAAGAAATCGAACTGGATTAAGTTTTAAAATATAACGGCATGTTAACTTGTTTACATCGAATAAAACATCGAAGTGTTCTTACAAATTAAAATGCCGCAACAAAAGATTTGTTTTTTATTGGTTATTTTTAAGAAATATAAAATTTTACTTCTTCAGACGTATTTTCTGTTACATATTCGCTAAAAATTATTGCAAATCAGTACTGCATTGAAAAGACTTTATAATGAGTATTTCCATTGCTTTACGACCTTATAAGGAATCTTATAAAGCTTAAATATTATTTAAAAGCATTTCTTTTTATTTTTTCAAAATCGGAATATGCAAAAATTATTTTAATATTAGGAAATTTTCTTTCGTTTTTTTTAAAAAAATACCTCTTTGAATTGTCTTTGTTGTTGAAGACACAGTATGTGAAATAAGAGAATCTTCAATAATGTAATTTCAATTTATTCTTAACTTTCAATGCTTGAGGAAATATTGAGTTCACAAATTCCATCTAACTTCATTCGAAGTATCTCGCCTATGAAGTGTTTAGATTGAGTTTAAATTAAATATTTCCATAGTATTTGGAAACTTTTCATGGATGACCAAATATCAAGCTTAAAAATTATAGATTAATTTCAATGGATGAGTCGAGAACTGAACAATTCTTATCGATTATGCTGTGGTAATATTTTAATGTTGCACCATTATTAAAGATTCTAGTAAAATCTTTTGCCTAATGTGTTCGAAATATTTAATTTTGTATCTGAATGGGAACATTAAACACAATCAATATTTGGCACTTCGATCTGAATTTGGAGTTTTTGAGAAAGGCTATGACGGAATGATTACTCAAAGAAAAACTTGACATCAGCAAAACTTATTAGCTGCATGAAATTATAGAATTTGCAGTCAGTCTTCCTATTTAGCAGAAAGGAAAACGAGTTTGCGGTGTTATTGCAAATTCAAATATCGATTTTTCTGCATTGTGAGACATCGCCAAGAATACAAATCTTCTCGAAATAACGAGCTTGAACCACATTAGTTTGATTAAGGTGAAAACATACTGCAGAATCCTTGATTATTTTAGTAATCCTTACATTTGTGTAGATTGTTCTTTATAAGCATTATTAGTTTCAATAATAAAATTATTCTAGTTGTCTATCGAATAAGAAATTATAAAACATGCAAAAAATGTCACGTGTATTAATGTGAAACTCATAAATATTTTATTAAATTTATGGCCTACGTAGGAGGAATTAAACGAAAATTAAACTTTGCGCTTTGTGAATATTAAGAATTTTTAATTTAACTGGGGTCACATAATCCTTCGTACGCTGCAGTTACAATGTTATTTGGTTACATCTAACTTGGATACAATTCTAATCTACGATAATATTTTTGCACTGAATTCGATAATATTTTGGAAAACTGAAATCGAGTTATGGGAACTATGTGTTAAATGGATCATACGTGAAAATTAAAAAAAAAAAATTATAATTTACAGGAATTTTTAAATAGCAATATTAATTTTCAAAGGATTCTTCAGAAAATTTATTTAATCTCGCGAATTGGCTGTGATAACTATAATATCGAATCAATCTCAAGTAATTATTAAAGCGTAATTTTTAAACTAAACAAATTTGTGAATATCGCATACTTTTCATTTTGCAAGATTATTATACATTGAGAAAGCGTGCACATCTAATTTAGCGTTACTGGCTACCTCTTTTCTTATATCTTTTTATATTATATATATTATCCGCCATATCGTTTCTTAATCCATTTTCTCTCGCCTATTTTAATCTATTCTGAAGACTTTTTTGAATCGAATAATATTTTTTTAAAAAAAGAATTTGACGATTCCAGAAGTCTTAAAACGATCTTGTGTTTATGTATTCTCATGTGAAAGAATAAAAGTAATTTATAATGGCTCTTGAGTAATAACTGCAATTAAACAGAAAAACGGTGCAAAATATTTGCATTCATGTAAGAGTTTTAAATGAAACCTAATCTTGAAATTATGTTATTCAAACCGATGCTAGGAATCTGACATCTATGTATCTGCGTTTTGAAAACCTTATGTTGACAAATTCTCCGACGCAAGAAGATCAACTTAAGTAAAAAAAGCCCCCGGCTTTGCTAGAATCCTCGCAAGATTATAAAAAGATTGAATGAATATGCAAATGATCTAATAGAATATTATTTCGTCAGTTTATCTTAGACGTTTAATGAATTTTAACACTTCGATTTATTCGGCACTTCTAAAAGATCAAATTTTTGGAAAGAAATAAAAATGTCTCGCATGAAGTGAATGGATAATCGATTTGAATTTTCAATCCAAGTAAAACGGAATGCGTTTTCCTTGTTTTTGGAGACTCTATCCACAGATTGAAAACATGAAAGAATTCAAAGAACGAACGAACGAGTGCAAAGAAACTTCGGAATCTTAAATTTTGGAACTCAAATTTTCAACAATTAGTTTTAAGAGATTAACTTTGGAAAGATCCTGATTCTCGAATTTTTTAAGAAGATGAAAGCAGTTATTAAATTTTGAATTTTTTCAACAAATGTCAAATTTTATACGAGAAATTGTATTTAGTTAAATATTTGACTGGAACGATGATGGATATGTTTTTTTAATTTCAGATGTTGGGAAGTTGGTTCTTTCTCAATCTTCTGCCCTTTTTAATGTGTTTAGTATTTCCTTCTATACATAAATTACTAACGATGTTCCACTTTTTTTAGAAACTCAGAATTCTTCCGAGAATCCTACCTTACAATAGGATTTAATTTTCTGTTGTAAGTAAAAATATGCAGTAATTGCATGGAATTTTTAGATACCGATAATTGTGTGCAGTGTTTTTTTTTTTTTTTTTTTTTTTTTTTTTTTTTTTTTTTTTGCGCTTAAGTCAGAGGAAGCATAAGAAATCAAGCAAGGATGCGGACTCGCCTATAATTTTCGTTAACAGAATATTTCAAGGAAACAACTGTTCGATCGACGCCCTTCAAATTGGAAGCAAATGTTTGACGTCAGACGGCAACTACTTGAACGATTTGGTAAGTTGCTACTTGGTGATATTGGAAGTTTCGAAACAGTTTGTTTTGCGAATGATATTATATGCACATTTCAAGTTTAAAATAATCTTTCTTAGAAAATGACACTACCAATAATTATTCTACCTTCAGCCAGAAGAAACATCGAAGACGAAATACAACAGAAGCCGAGACTTTTGTGGCTATTGAGCCAATTAATATCACTAAACAATCATCAGAAGTATTTAAAGGTAGGTTTCCGTAGTAATAATAGTATAATTGTTGCAATATTTCATATAACATTCAAAGTATTTTTCTGTAAATAATTCTAATATAGATTATTGATGAATTTGGATGACCATGAAAAAGTTGAATTTTTATTCAACTCAGTTTCATGGATTGTGAAATTAGATTCAAAGTCAGATTTTATGACGTGCCAAAGATTATTAGCAAATTCATGATTTCTCGATAGGTTATTGAATAAATTCACCGACTTTTTTGGCTTGCTATATAGTTGACATATTATTGTATTTTCTTTATAGTGGATTCACATATTATATTGTAATTTATGTAATTCTAGTTTTCAGATTATAACATAATAGTATTATCCTAGGAAATTTATTGAAATATTGCAAAAAGAACATTGTCTTGTACTATTATCAAGCTTATATTCTATTTTTAGATCTTAACAGAAATGTGTGAGAAGATAATCTTGGGACACCTGTTTGATAGTTTGGAGAAAATGTGGCAAGTGTACCATGCTTTGATAGGATGTTTTTACACCAAGTCACTTTAAAAACCAGTTCCACTGTTTTTGGTAAAGTTCATTTTTTTATTCTTAAAAATACGTTGTCTTCAGGTGGTTTTCCTTTTATGATGGAGACAAAGCACAAGTAAGACTAAATATTTAATTTTGAAATGTTTGTCTCTCAACTTTAAAACTTCAGTAATTCAGTGTATAATACGATTCGAATTCATATTGTAAGACTTTCAAAGATTTATAATAAAAAAAATAATTAAAGTACTGGAAATGGTTATTGTAAATTGAAATAAAATGAATTATGAAATTATGTGGATTAAGAAATGACATCACTTGAAAGAGGGTATGATTTCTCAATAGGTTAATAACTTGCGCGTAATTTTAAATATGTACCGATACCTTTAAAAACTGTATTCAGATTAGTTTTGCCTTATTTCTAGATATTATAATATCACAGCCTATTTTCGTGATCTTTCGATTCTCTAATGTATTAATCATGTTCATTTTGTCCAAATTTCAATTATATCCATTATTTCATTCATTAACCCAATAACGATTCTAATCATCTTATTGTTCATTCGATAAATCTAATGGATCATAGAGCTCCTATTATGTTCCTATTGAATTTAATATTGAATTAATTTGAAATCGAGAGTGCTTTCCATTTCTGCTGCCATTCCGATAAATGGAATAGAATGTTAATGCAGAAGTTATTAGAATTCGGCAATACCCGACCTTTGGGAGGTTTTTTAATTTCACATATTTTGAACCTATTTTCATTAAATCGGTTTTCTTACTGATACATATTGTAAATTAATGAATTTTATTGCCGATTAATATTTTTGGCTATGTTAAAACAGACCGAGCAGTGCATTTCTTCACATTCCGGATTTTTGATACAAAGGAGGGAAAGTAAGCGATGGAAGATCACTAAAATGGAATCTGCATTTTAACGTTGGGGACAAAATTATAAATCTTTTCGAAACTGTATGGGCTGTAAGACAATTCAAGAAAAAGACAATATTAAAATTCAAATCAAAATAAAAGCGTTATATTTTGTATAAGAGGAAAACTAAATGTGAAGTAAAAATTACATTTCGTGTAAAAAAAAAAAAAAAAAAAAAAAAAAGTGAAGCGATTAGAGAAAAAAACACCCGAAAAACTTTTCATCATATCTTAGATTTGGGTAATTATAATACGAATGAAATTATGAAAGTTCTAGAGATTATTCTGTTATCATTTTTGTTATCAGGCTGAGCTGTTTTCTGTTACCAGGCTGAACTTACTGATCCAGTGATTTTATCGAGTCATTATCGAGGAAAATCTCTATAATTTCATCATAATCTTCATATATATTTCAGCCAAACATTATTGAATATTTATAAGTGAAAATGTAGCAATTTTCGATATCATTTAGATTACTATTGCCTCTTTTTACAATCAATATTGAATCTGAATAGACATCAAATCATAAGATTCCCCGATGTATTTTCTCGAGAATCCAAATCCCCAACATAATTAAATTGAAAGATTTTTAAAGTTCAGCTGTTTACGATTTAAAGGTAATATTCAATTTTAACTACCAAAATTTATATTTGTCTAATCATGCCTCTGGCCTTTATCAGATAAAATCAAAAATTGTCAATCTTTGGAAAAGGAAGACTCGTAATACTATATCTTCAATATTTGTAACTGAATACGTTTATTAAAGAACTCGTTTTGAATTTTGAATTAAAGTTCTAAACCGTTAGTATCCTTACGGCTAGATATCGCTTTGAGAACAATCTAAAATCTATAACTTTACCAGTTTTCGCAAAGTTACGATCTTGATAGCTATTGTTTTTGAGCAGTCTTCCCATGCTAAGGTTTTTTCTAAATTAGGATGCAATGTCAAAATGTCAAATACGGTTTCCGTGGGTTCAACTTTTCACCCTATAACGGGATCAAATATTTTTCTATTCTTCATGAGTTTTTTAGGTATAAATAGGTGAAAAGAGGTGGTTTTTGGAAGAATTGGTTTTCAAAAATGAGACATTATTCAAATATTAACATAGTATAAGCTATGATAACTGAAGTGCTTTATCGGCTGAATTAATACCCGGGGCAGTTGTCTTGAAAGGTCATTTCTGCATCTGATATTTGGTCACATATGAAACTCATCTTGTATTATACGAATTCTGATTTTTTTTAAAATTTGTATACTTTATAACTGAGATGCTAAGAATGAAATTTGCTGGAATTTGTGTCTCGAACTTCTTTATTATGCGGTGATAAATAAGAATGGAAAAACTGTAGTGTGAAACTTCAATATTCTTTGTCATATTTTGTCTTCAATGACGAAGAAATTATTTTTCAGAAAAAGATAAGACGATTTAGAGTAAAAGGTTAGTATCTGTTGCTGAATTTAATGCACATCTTTGAATTCCAAATGTTTAAAAAAGATGAAATGGCGCATTTTTGGGAAAAGTGTAGCTAGTTCCACAGCTGTGGATGTAACAGCCTTTATAAGGATTCATTTGATTTACCGATTTCTATTCCTTATCGGAAATAGAATCTGGGAAAGATGGAGACAGGAATTGCAAAATTTTCTTAAATAGCGGTAACAATTTAAATCGATTATTTGGATGTTTTTAAGTCACTGATTGGGATGTTTAAAGGAATCAAGAATTGGGAATTTCTTAGAAATACTTAATTTTTATGCATTTTATTTCATGCTACATAATTCCGCGTCTAATGAACCATTCCAAACAGATCGCTCAAATGTCTTTTATCGCGATGAGCCTCATTATACGATATTCACTTACTTGATATTTAAAACTGATAGATAATAACTTCTGAGCAAGTTTAAAAGCGTTCCTTGGAGTTTTGTATTGTCGTCATCATGGGTCTACGAAATTATTCTATTGCATTTCAATGCAGAATGGATAAAAATTAATCATTTTAATCTAACGAAAAATAAACAATCATTTGAAGACCTCAATGGAACAATTTTTACGAGAGTCAAACTCCGCCTACTGTTCGATTTATAATATGAAATATTTATCCGTTGAAGTAATGCAAAGTGAAAACAAATGTTGAAACGGTAAAATTGAGAAAAATGTGCGATCAATAAACCATCTAACGTTGAATATCAGGAATAAATATGGAATGTTTGCTAATTTCGTTGCATGCAATTCAACGTATAGAATTTGGCATAAAGTGATTATGCAAGAAAAGAGCGATAAATTTGTTTAAAATAACTTGGAACCAAATCTTGTATATTCAGGAGGATAATTAACTATGGAAAAAGAGTTCTACCGCTCTATTAATGTTAAACTGAAAATGAAGGTATCTCTTCTCCCGCTTACCCCCTGTCGTAAACAGCAGCACAGGGTTATAATCTTTACCAATATCTTGCTATGTCACGTTTAGAAGTGGAAGTGCGATTTGTTAAAATGCTTGAAATTGTAGTTTGAGCGACGGTTATTGCTGACACTTCGAGATCTTCAGATTGAGAATGTTTAATACGTTTCAGTACCTGAACTGTTGGCGATCCCTGTTAATATGAGGGCCACAAAAAGAGTGGGTATAGGTAATTAATGATGTCAGTGCGCCGATGTAGGAGATCTGCCTCTGATTGTAGATACTAAAAGATTAAATTTGAATGACTGAGTGCATAGAATTCTGAGAAATGTAGATGGTGGAAATTAATATATGGAAAAAGTTATGAATGAGTGAAGTATGTGAGATCTGTTACAGTGGATAATGCGAGGAATGTAGGAAATTAATAGTTGTGGGTAATGAGTGGAGAGTGTAGGAAATTTGTTCTCGGTGATGTGCGTGGGTAATGAGTGGAGAGTGTAGGAAATTTGTTCTCGGTGATGTGCGTGGGTAATGAGTGGAGAGTGTAGGAAATTTGTTCTCGGTGATGTGCGTGGGTAATGAGTGGAGAGTGTAGGAAATTTGTTCTCGGTGATGTGCGTGGGTAATGAGTGGAGAGTGTAGGAAATTTGTTCTCGGTGGTGTGCGTGGGTAATGAGTGGAGAGTGAAGGAAATTTGTTCTCGGTGGTGTGCGTGGGTAATGAGTGGAGAGTGAAGGAAATTTGTTCTCGGTGCTGTGCTTGGGTAATGAGTGGAGAGTGTAGGAAATTTGTTGGCGTTGGTGTGCGTCGGTAACGAGTGGAGAGTGTAGGAAATTTGTTGGCGGTGGTGTGCGTCGGTAATGAGTGGAGAGTGTAGGAAATTTGTTGGCGGTGGTGTGCGTCGGTAATGAGTGGAGAGTGTAGGAAATTTGTTGGCGGTGGTGTGCGTGGGTAATGAGTAGAGTAGGAAATTTGTTGGTGGTGGTATGCGTGGGTAATGAGTGGAGTGGAGTGTAGGAAATTTGTTGGTGGTGGTATGCGTGGATGAGTGGAGAGTGTGAAATTTGGTGGCGGTGGTATGAGTGGAGAGTGTGAAATTTGTTGGCGGAGGTTTGCGTGGGCAATGTGTGGAGAGTGTGAAATTTTATTGAAGGTAGTAATTAATGCGAAATCTGCTGTAGTGTTGTTGAAGTGTCTGGTATGGGTACTGATATAATGATAAATATTTATTTCTGCAGTAACATGAATTTTTTCGGGACTGCTACAAAAAATGAAGATACGACGGAAGATAAGATTTTGATTATTATGCGAAATGCTTCCGTAACCATTTTAGCGACATTGAATCTTCCCGCTGCACTTCCACTAAGAGCAGTTTCATTTCTATTTTCGCTTTGTTCTGCAAATTTTTATAATTTAGGTATGTTTAAAGGATTTTTCATAGCATAGATTCTGCCATACTAAACATCAAATAATACACAATTTCTACCTTCGTACGATAAAGTTTCCAATCAGTTCAAAATGATTCTCCTGTTTCTATTTGATTAAACTAGCTTTTTTAAAAATTATGTCTCTAAGAGTCACTTATCAGAAATTTGAAAATACAGGATAATTGGAGGTTTTAAGATTTCATTGTGCCAATGAAAAATATTTCAGATTCGAAATTTATTCTGTAGTCTATATTCTATTTTTAATTATCTTTTAAGAAATAACTTTTTAGGGAAAATATTGGAACTGTTACATATTTTTAATAAGAAATCGAACTGGATTAAGTTTTAAAATATAACGGCATGTTAACTTGTTTACATCGAATAAAACATCGAAGTGTTCTTACAAATTAAAATGCCGCAACAAAAGATTTGTTTTTTATTGGTTATTTTTAAGAAATATAAAATTTTACTTCTTCAGACGTATTTTCTGTTACATATTCGCTAAAAATTATTGCAAATCAGTACTGCATTGAAAAGACTTTATAATGAGTATTTCCATTGCTTTACGACCTTATAAGGAATCTTATAAAGCTTAAATATTATTTAAAAGCATTTCTTTTTATTTTTTCAAAATCGGAATATGCAAAAATTATTTTAATATTAGGAAATTTTCTTTCGTTTTTTTAAAAAAAATACCTCTTTGAATTGTCTTTGTTGTTGAAGACACAGTATGTGAAATAAGAGAATCTTCAATAATGTAATTTCAATTTATTCTTAACTTTCAATGCTTGAGGAAATATTGAGTTCACAAATTCCATCTAACTTCATTCGAAGTATCTCGCCTATGAAGTGTTTAGATTGAGTTTAAATTAAATATTTCCATAGTATTTGGAAACTTTTCATGGATGACCAAATATCAAGCTTAAAAATTATAGATTAATTTCAATGGATGAGTCGAGAACTGAACAATTCTTATCGATTATGCTGTGGTAATATTTTAATGTTGCACCATTATTAAAGATTCTAGTAAAATCTTTTGCCTAATGTGTTCGAAATATTTAATTTTGTATCTGAATGGGAACATTAAACACAATCAATATTTGGCACTTCGATCTGAATTTGGAGTTTTTGAGAAAGGCTATGACGGAATGATTACTCAAAGAAAAACTTGACATCAGCAAAACTTATTAGCTGCATGAAATTATAGAATTTGCAGTCAGTCTTCCTATTTAGCAGAAAGGAAAACGAGTTTGCGGTGTTATTGCAAATTCAAATATCGATTTTTCTGCATTGTGAGACATCGCCAAGAATACAAATCTTCTCGAAATAACGAGCTTGAACCACATTAGTTTGATTAAGGTGAAAACATACTGCAGAATCCTTGATTATTTTAGTAATCCTTACATTTGTGTAGATTGTTCTTTATAAGCATTATTAGTTTCAATAATAAAATTATTCTAGTTGTCTATCGAATAAGAAATTATAAAACATGCAAAAAATGTCACGTGTATTAATGTGAAACTCATAAATATTTTATTAAATTTATGGCCTACGTAGGAGGAATTAAACGAAAATTAAACTTTGCGCTTTGTGAATATTAAGAATTTTTAATTTAACTGGGGTCACATAATCCTTCGTACGCTGCAGTTACAATGTTATTTAGTTACATCTAACTTTGATGCAATTCTAATCTACGATAATATTTTTGCATTGAAATCGATAATATTTTGAAAAACTGAAATGGAGTTATAGGAACTATGCGTTAAATGGATCATACGTGAAAATTAAAAAAAAAAATTACAGGAATTTTTAAATAGCAATATTAATTTTCAAATTATTCTTTAGAAAATTTATTTAATCTCGCGAATTGGCTGTGATAACTATAATATCGAATCAATCTCGAGAAATTATTAAAGCGTAATTTTTAAACTAAACAAATTAGTGGATATATCTACTTTTCATTTTGCAAGATTATTATATATTGAGAAATCATACATATCTAATTTAGCGTTACTGGCTACCTCTTTTCTTATATCTTTTTATATTATTTATATTATCCGCCATATCGTTTCTTAATCTTTTTTCTCTCGCCTATTTTAATCTATTCTGAAGACTTTTTTGAATCGAATAATATTTTTTTTAAAAAAGAATTTGACGATTCCAGAAGTCTTAAAATGATCTTGTGTTTATGTATTGTCCTGTGGCCGAATAAAAGTAATTTATAATGGCTCCTGAGTAATAACTGATATTAACAGAAAAACGGTGCAAAATCTTTATTCATGCAACAGTTTTGAACGAAACCTAATCTTGAAATTATCTTATTCAAACCGATGTTATGAAATAGGATGAATCCTAAATCCTTAAATCCATGCATTTGCGTTTTGAAAACTTCATGTTGACAAATTCTCCGACGCAAGAAGATCAACTTAAGTAAAAAACGCCCTTGGCTTTGCTAGAATTCTCGCAAGATTATAAAATGTTGGATTGAATATACAAATGATCTAATCGAATCCTTTTTCGTCAGTTTATCTTAGACGTTCAATGAATTTTAAGACTTCGATTTATTCGGCACTTTTAAAAGATTAAATTTTTAGAAAGAAATAAAAATGCCTTGCATGAAATGAAAGGAGAATCAATTTGAATTTTCAATCCAAGTAAAACGGAATGCGTTTTCCTTGTTTTTAGAGACTCGATCCACAGATTGAAAACATGAAAGAATTCAAAGAACGAACGAACGAGTGCAAAGAAACTTCGGAATCTTAAATTTTGGAACTCAAATTTTCAACAATTAGTTTTAAGAGATTAACTTTGGAAAGATTCTGATAGATATTAAATCTCAAATTTTTTAAAAAGATGAAAGTAGTTATTAAATTTTGAATTTCTTCAACAAATATCAAATTTTATTCGGGAAATTTGTATTCAATTAAATATTTGACAGCGAATAGGGTTGGATTAAATGTATTTTAGATGTTGGGAAGTTGGTTCTTTCCCAATCCACTGCCCTTTTGAATGTGTTTAGTATTTCCTTCTGTACATAAATTACTAACGATGTTCCACTTTTTTTAGAAGTTCCTAATTCTTCCTAGAGTCCTACCTTACAATAGGATATAATTTTCTCTTGGAAGTAAACATTTTCAGAAATTGCATGAAATTTTTAGATACCGATCATTGTGTGTTGTGGTTCTCGCTCAAGTCAGTCTAACATAAGAAATCAAGCAATGATGCGGATCGCTTACAATTTTGGATATCAAAATAATTCAAGAAGACAGGCCACTCATTATTGTCGTTATCGAAGGAAATGGTATATCAACATTCTCTCGTGGTGAAACGACTCTTCGATCGACGTCACGTATGTCCGAAGCACATAGTTGAAATGAAACTGCAATTGCTTCAACGGTTTGGTAAGTTGCTACTTGGTGGTAATTGAAGTTTTGAAACAATTTCTATTTTGGGAATGATATTATATGTACATTTCAAGTCTAAAAAATTCTTTCATAGGATGTTTATTGTTAGTGCCACTTTCTACCTTCATCCAGAAGAAAACATCGAAGACGAAATACACCAGAAGCTGAGACTTGTCTGGCTATTGAGCTAGTTAATGTCACAAAACTATCATCGAAAGTACTTAAAGGTAGGTTTCCGTTGGAATAATGGTGCACTTATTGCAATATTTCATTGCTTTCAAAGTATTTTACTGTAAATTCCAATATAGGTTATTGATGAGTTTGAATACCCAAGAAAAAATTTAATTTTTATTAAATTCAATGCCATGGATGCTAAAGTTAAATTCAAAAACAGATTAATAACATTGTACCAAAGATTGTTGGTTCATTCATGATTTCTCGTTGAATTATTGAATAAATTCACAGAAATTCTTTGCGATATAGTTATGAAACGTGTTTCTTTACAGTAAATGCACATATTATTTTGTAATTCATATAATTTTTATTTTCAGATTTCTTTAGAGCGTCTTGTTTAATCCAAGGCAGATCTATTCAGATATTACAGAAAGATCATTGTCTTGTACCATTATCAAGCTATTCGTCGATTTCCAGATCTTAACAAAAATGTGTAAGAAGATCTTGATCAGCGATTTGTTTGCTGTGAGTTTGGAGTACTTGTGACATTGCATCAAGTGTTTTTTGCTGTTTCTTATGGCACTTAGACAAGCCCGCTGTTACGAAGACAGTGATTTAAGCCGATAAGGGGTGTCTCTTGTTTCAGTAGCGCCAACTAGGGTCAAGAGTACGACTTTGCCACTCACGCATCACTCATTCGCTTGCACAACCTTTTTTTACTAGAGGGCATATTCACACAACTCAGATAGAACAGAGGAAGAACAACTATGCCCGAACCGGAACTCGAACCCAGGACGCCCAGATCACAGGGAAGACGCGCTGTCCCAACGCCAGGACGACGTCAAGTGTACCATGCTTCGATAGAATGTTTTAATACCGAATCATCGAAGGAGCCAGCTGGTTGACCAATTAACTAGTTCAGTTGCTAATGGTAACACCCATTTCCCTAACTGTTACTATAAAAAAATCGCAATTTTCTTGAAACATAGAAAAATTAACAAAGTTGTATAATTGACATTGAACTTTCCTATTCGTTGACATTAAATGACTTTATTCAATTAAAAAAATAATTGATAAACGCAGGTCAAGTACAATCTGTCATATATATTCTACAAAATCAGTTTACATACACATGATCTTTGTCTCTACAGGAACAATGGTAATCCAGACCAACTATGTGACAGTCTACCCCGAGACGCAGACCTTAATTTTACCAAACCTAGAACTGTAAATTAATTTAGCGCGAAAATGTTATCCAAAATGAACTGTCGAATTATAAATTCTGCAAGAAGTCACAATGCCATTAATAACTCAAAGAAATTTTAAACACGTCCATCAGCTTTAAAATATTTATTGCAGAATCCCTTATTTCTTCGGGGATTCTTCCTTATGACAAATTTTATATATTGGTAATTCTTACCCTGTCGATACCTTCCAAGTGAATTATTTGATTATTTAGAAGAAGCTAAATCTTTAGACATCTTAAAAATGTAAATGTGTGATAAATCCTATACATTCTATAATTAAAAAAAAACTTCTTAGGAAAATTAATACATTATTAAAATGCTTGTTCCCCACAATTCAAAGGTTCATATTATTCTAAAATGTTGAGATTTTTTTTAAAAAAGAAATTAATACTTAAGATCAACTTATAAGCATATATTTTAATTGCATGAAATTCAAAACGTATATTTCGCATTTTAATAATCATTTAGTTGTGAAATTTTAAGTCAAAAATTTTGGTTGCAATAGATTTAAACCAACATATTCGAATTCAAGCTGGCTTAGTATTTGATGTATATTAGCTGTTCTTTTATCCATGTTATTTTTAGAGGTGTAGAGGAATTTTTATTCATTAATGGCCAAAAGAATATTTTTTGGAGAGAAAAATCACGTTCTTTTTGCACGTGCTCTCCTGATTTATTGCTTTCCATCAAACAACTGCACGCAATTGATTTAAATCATAACAGCTGCAAGAGTTGTATAAACTGTTAAGAAAATTTAATCTTTATACACATTGCGTACGGGTCACGCGATTTCTTGTTTTTAACAAGCCGAGCGTTGTGGTCGGGTTACGAGATATCTCGTTCATGTTTTTTCGGCTAAATTGATGTATAACGAACCAGAGGCTAATATTTAACACATTAAGGACATCAAAGAAATCTAAGACATACGCCGGGGACAGCACGTTTTTGGGCAAACTTTCTAAAATAATCATAATTTTGTTATGTATTTTACAATACAGAATTCTTGCAGTTAAAGAAATTTTACATGTTTTTGCAATCATCACGTGGCAATCATTATTTTTATATTTTTTGCAATCGTTATTTTTGTATTTTTCTCTACAATGTTACTGTTCGTCTTGTCATTCACACTGAATGTTGATTTCAAGAATTCCACCAATTGTTTTGGTTGTTGAATTTTTGAGCCTTAAATTTTGTGGTAATTGCGTTTTTATAAATGTTTGAAAATATAATTTGATGTAATCAGTTCAGATTTAAAGATAAGATGTATCTATACATAATTTGGATAATTGGATATAAACTGAGAAAATTTTGTTGTAAAATATATTGTTAGCAATTGAACAAATAATGGATGTCTTGAAAAAAAAATTAACTGTAATTAAACTATCCTGGTGCTTTGCATAGAATTATTTTTAAATTTAAAGTGTTCAACTGTTTTTGATTCTGCGAATGTTATATTTAGTAATTTTGTTAATTATAAATATTTTTCTTTGCATGTTTTACTTTTCATGGAATTCTCTCATCCCAAAATGGCTTAGAATGACTTAGCTTCTAATGAAGAATATTTGATAGTAAAGATGTTTTACAAAATTTAATCTTAAAATATCTCATTTTAAATTAATTTTTATTCATTTGCACAATTTCTAAATTTTCTATAAGACAAATTAAATCTGGCCTTTTATTGCATCCATTTACTTTTGAAATTTTAAATAAAAACTGATTAGCATATAAATTCTGAAATCAAAATTTTAAATATTTAATTTTTTGCAAATTTTAATGTGCTTCATTTCTTCTATTATGTTTATTCAACAGAGGATATCTGATTGGTTCGGCCGGCCAGCCAATCAGAAATCCTTATTTTGTTAGTTAGAAAGAAAGCATTTGATTTCCATGTCTGATCAACATGGTAATCAATATGCTCCTCGACCAAACAGGCAAAATTATAATTAAGAGCCTTTTCGCGAATAAATTCTGTTCATTTTTAGGAAAAACTGAATGGATGCTATAAATAGACTATTTTATTTAAATTACTTAAAAAATTTAATACTTTTAGATATTCTTTTAATACCTAATTTAACATCTCTAGAATGTGTACAATTATTAAAAATACGTTTTTAACTTCAACCATCTCGGCTTTTTTTTTATTAAAATTTCTCTCCATATTAGATTGTTTTTTTTTTAAACAGTGTAAAGCAAATTTGCTTTAAACTTATTTCACTAATATAGTTTATATACAGTATGACAAGGGCCAAGATCATACAAAGTGAAAAATTTTTACAACTTTTTGAACTGTTAAGTAAAATGATTTCCGATTTTTTGTTTTTTCCATGTGTGTAGAATTCTGGCTTCAAATGTATGTAATGTTTTTATTATTCTAATAATTTTGTAAATTGTCTTTATCTGTACACATTAAGTCTCAAATAAAACTTCTTTCGTAAATTTCCTGCATTTAAGTTTTATGAATATACAACATCCATAATTTCTGTGAGCATTTACAATTAGGGGATGCAATTTTCTGGAATTTTTATAAAAAGATTGAACTCTTCTACATTGGTTTTATGCATTTTTTCTTTGAACAATTTACAGAAAATATTTCAGTATACATTAGAAGTAAAATCAGAAATGAATGCTAAGCGAATAATTCCTCAAAGTATGCAACTCAAATTTTTAGAAATTAAAAGTTTAAAGTCGGCTTTGATTTTAAATTTTGATTAAAAATTGCTTATGTTTAAACATTTAGATTAAATTTGTTTCGTGTTTGTGATTGAATTATGCAATGTATTTTTTGCTCTCATCCCGATAAGCAAGAGGTTTGAGATTTTGAGTATAACCTTTGCTCTTGATAACAACGCAATATCTTCATAATTAAGTTATCAGTTATTTCTTAAATTTTTTTTCCACATTAGTGGCATAACCTAGAAAGGAATTTGTGAAACAATAGATTTTAAAATCAATGAATATCGTCTGCAAAAGGATCTTGCACAAAACTAATACTCGCATTCTTTCTTAAATCACTTAAACAATGATTTGAGCCCGTGGATTTATCATTTGACATTACTTTTCAGAATGCAGTATTAAATCTAAATAAGATGCATAATTATATATAAATCTGACGATTCCTTTTAATGTTTATTAAACTCAAATATAGAATAGTTATAAGTTTGTTATAATTCCCGAAATTTAATGCAAAGTTGTGCTATTATAAGTCTTTTATATTAAAAAGCCGCCTTTGGTGACCAGCTGGTTCGCCGGGGATTTTGGTTAATTTCTGTTAAACTGTCTAGATATAACTTCATATCCATGATACCATGAAACTACCAGGCATTAAAGATATGATTAATAGTTTTGCATAAACCTCGCTCACTGTATTTGACTTTCCTTTAGAAGACCAGTCCCGAGACAACACGGGGCTTTTAAAAATGCCAATGCATGGTTCGTCAATGTAATAAATTTCGCAGTATTGAAATTCGACTCTTTTATCTATATCTTAAACTACACATACAAAGCAATTTTTCTTCGTTAACATTCAACGAAGAAATAAGCCATAAGATAGTTGATGAAACAATGAAAGCGGTGTGAAATTCAAGGCAATAATGGAATCTGTTTTTGAAAATTAGGAAAAACATTTTTTATTTTTCGAAATTCAACAAATTTGTACGACTTGATAATCGGTAGTGAACGAGAAATTTGTACTCTATTATAAAGATAATTTTTTAAACATTAAAATGATGTAAAATTTTTGTATGGTTACATTTTTGAATGTTATCGCGGAAGAAAGTTAAAATTCAACTTAATTGGAATTTGTTAGTGCAATTAAAAAAAATTAATAATTGAATACATTTCCAACCTACGAAGTTTGCATGTGCAAAATTTGATGGATGTATATCAAACGGTCTAGCTTGTCCAACGTCAACGCAAACACGCATTTTTATTATTAATATAGATTAACTAACGATATTGTTAATATATACTTACGCCACAGTAACTGTTTTTTATTGAACTAAGTCTCGAACTTACTTAATTCTCACTGTGCATTGGATTATTATTTTCAAAATGAATAACTATGAAGAAATGGCTGAATAAAGCTTCATAGATTCAAGTCAATGAAGAAATAATGAGCAGATAAATTATTCCAAATAACCATTAGATGCCAGTCATTCTTCGCTCATAATGAGAGGAAACGCGCACACCCACCTCAAAAAAAAACCCTACATCACCCTAATCTTAGTCTGAAATGGATTCTGTTAATTGCATTTTAAAAAATGAGTCTAAATTTTAACAAGATAATTTTCTAACCGGCTTTTGCACCCAGGCTTGAAATGATATTTAAAATTTCCCCAAATTCCCATTTTATTTCTTATTTATATTTGACTAACTATAATTTCTTTAATATTTATTGTTACATATTTCCGAGTTTTCAGAAATTTCCATTTTATTTTAAAGAAAATGGACATAGATACTCGAATGAATATCAAATTAATCTTATAAGCTACAATTTTAAAGCAGTAATTTCATATTACAGTAAATTTTAAATTACACCATTTATGAATGAAATAGGCTTACCACCATGAACATCGCACCAAAAAGGGCACTAAAATAAAATATGAAGAGATACGCACCTCTAATTTAAGACGCGCTGCAAAAAAATGGATTCGTCTCGATTACTTATATTTAAAAAAAAAATATTTTATATTGCAGCAATAATGAACACATTGAAAAATATAAGATCGTCGTAACACGCATTAGCGTAAATTCAATTAAAACGATGAAAAGTAATGTTGTAAAATATACTTAAAATATTTTTCAAAATTTATTAAAATTAGAGAAAAGATGTATTAAAATAAAATTGAGATCGGTTGTGAAACTGACTTTTGAATTTGAAATTAGGGCAAAAGTGACAATATAATCCGAACGCAATAGGACTTTCAATATTTTTCTTCAGTAATTTTTAATTAAAAATTTAGCTTTTTTAAAAATATATTTATTTAGGAATTAAGTTTTTACTATGTGATGAATTTTGTGGCTCCTCTTTCTCCCATTTATTCTCATATAAAGCATTTTGAATGATTTTTGCATCTTACATGATGCAACGCGTAATTTAATTCATCCAATAGCATACTATCATGTTATCAGAAAATTAAAATAAATTATTAGCTTCTAAAATGAATGGGGAAAAAAAAAACTAAAAGAAAAAAATAATTTCAACTAGCAATAGGGCTATGTGTAATAGATTCGAAGTTTGGATTGGTCAGACTAGTTATTCTCAGGTCAGAACATGTTTTGGTTTGGGATTTTTAAAGTCTGAAAATGCAAGGGCAAAAAACTACATTTCTCGCTTTTGACACATCAATTTTTCGATTTTAGGATAATTAGAAAATGTTAAAGATGACATTTGGTGATTTATCTCCAACAAAAAGTTACAATTTGGCACGAATGTCCACCGTGTACCCGATTGTCCTGTTTGGCCAATAAAAAGTAGGATCGTAAAAAGTTATCGCGCGAAGAAGCACAGAGAAGAAAATGGCATATATATATATATATATATATATATATATATATAAACAATTTTTTTTAGCTGGCAAAAAAAGTTTTGGAGTTCGAACGATTTTGAGATGGGGGGCGGGGGAAACCATCGCTTTTCTAAAAGTTGATGAATACGGAATACATTAGTTACGTGATCCTAAACCAAATTTTCGCAAAAAAAAAAAAAAAAAAACTCTTTTAAATGGTTGAGAAATATGAGTAATGTCAAAACATGTTTTTTTGTCGGATTGATACCACGTGACGTAAAAAAAGTAAGTACTCGCATGATAACTCGGAATTTGCGATAGCAGATTTTATTTTAAATAAATATTTATATTTATATTGAAAGGATGAATTAACATTATTTTTTTATGATAAAAATCGTCAGACATCTACGCAGACAGTGGGGAATTTATTATCCTGTCATATATAATAAATCACTACCAAGGAATCTTTATCGACAGAAATGGCAGGCAGATAAAGTGGAGCTCTGATGGATATTCCTAAAACATCCATTTCTTCTTTTTCTTATAAAGGGAGAACTGAGGATGGATTTTGGACGATTATGAGAAAAATAACTGTAGCATGCTATCATTAGAAGGGGTAATGCAGGTAATTATTAATTGTCCTTGATAAGTATATCCATTCAGATGAGCATCAATGGCTAAATATACGAGAAATATGAAATCGTAATAACAAATAAATAAATCTAACAAGTACTAATAATCTGTGCAAAAGCAAATCATAGTTTTTTCTCTCTATTTTTATAAAAATCTAAATTTTGAAGGACAAATAATACTCCACAATTTCATCACACTTTTTCACTTAGTTGTGTCCTGTAAAATGATTGGTCAAAAAATTTTTTATGTAACCTTTTTGCAATCAATCGTTCTCAATTCTCTTAACCTACGGTTTTTACTGTGACCGCGACAATTTGTCAATGTTTTTTACTTTTTTACAACTTTGACAAATCCCGACTACAAATTCGGAAACATGCAGCAAGTGAAAAAATTTTGATTAGATAAATTAAAATCGGGAAAAAATATTAGAAAGTCGCTGATGACAATTTTGATTGTTATTCTATTATGACAATTGGAATAAAGATAACAAACTTCAGAATGCCAATTTTGTGTTTGTGTATGATTAATATCATGATTGCCATAGATTTTGCATTAAAAACCAGAAAGCAATTTTTTAAAATTTAAATTATTACTTTGGAGGTTCGGGTATAGATTTTAAAACTTTTGACATAATTTTTCATGGACTAATAAATAACAAAAGTGTAGCACCTCTTTTTCCCCTTGAGCAGAGAGCGCCCCCTTGTGGCGTTTTGCAGAAGACAAGCAGTTGAATGGGAGACCTGCATCCTGAGATCGACTTTTTCCCTATGCGCAACCATTGCGCTAACGCCGAATGCTTTTGGCTGGAACCGGTGGAATCCTTCCACCATACTGCTTTTTTTTAACCTAATTGTCTATGTGTGTTTGTAAATTTTATAGAGTAGCTGTGTTTGTGTAGATTAAAAATATTATATTTAAAATTGGGCAATTCATTAGAAAATTGCAACACACTCACTATAAAAGAGATTTAAAAACTACGTTTGGAAAGATAAATTTAATAATATTTCAGATTTAAACGTTGTGATACAGCTGCTTATTTTATTTCCGGTTTAAATCCGGTATTTTTATTTTTTCCGGTATTTAAATTCCCTAATCGCAGAAAGATTTATTATAAATGTCATTTTAATTGGACTTCATTCTTAATGATGAAAAGTCAAAATTCTGTAATTAGTTCATTCTTTTTACCACTGTTTTTAAATTAAAGGTAACAATATTGGTAATAACAGTTTTGAAATAACAATATTGGTTGAACCCCGCAATACCACAACCCCCGATAGACAAGGCCTCTGCGGGTTTCCGTGACGTCACGACGAGACGGCACACTCCATTCCCTTAACGTCAAGTCTCTGCGCGCTAGAGAGTGAAGAGAAATTACTTTTCACTTGTTAATATCATTCCATATCATGCAATTCAACACACATATATTGTAGAATTCATTAATAATTAAAATGCAGCCGCTTTCCACATCACCCTGGAGGTACGGTGCTTGGTATGCATTACCTTTTTTGCATTAAGTGCAGGGCAGGTTTCCCAGTAGGTGTATCTCCCTTAGATTTAAAACTATTTTCTTCATTCACTACATCATTAAAAATTATATCTGTTGCAAAATATTTTTGATTAGAAAATTTCAAAATTTCGTCTTCATATATGGTACATAAATTTTTAAATTATAATATAAAAAATACATTTGCAATGCTTTTGTTGATTAATTTCAAAACAATTCCATACAATAATGGTTTTATGAATATTTACCGTGGCGTCAACTCCAAGAAAGCAATAAAAACAATATTTCACGAAACAGTATTCTATTCAAAAAAATATCCAATAAATCTTTGAAACATTAGAAGAGTTTTCTTATTTAACTATATATTTTATCATTACTTTGTTAGAAATATCTTTACTAAATTTATCAAATTTTCTTTCCTTTCCGGTTTTAGAAGAGCTTTTCAAACTATCATGTAATTATTCAATAATGCATTGACTACAGACCAGATTGCCAATCTATAAACATTTTCCGGTTTATGTCCTGAAATGCCTTTGCCATAATGATGTACTTCTTCTTCATTCACTACATCATTAAAAATTATATCTGTTGCGAAATATTTTTGATTAGAAAATTTCAAAATTTCTTATTCACATAAGGTACAGAAGTTCTGAATTATAATCAGAGCCGGCCTTAAATATAAAAGAGATTGGGTGGAAGAAACCATTTGCAGCCGCAATTTTTTTTTTTAGTAAAAAAAAAATTATAAACATTATATATAATGCTATTGCGTGTATATTTGTTAAATGAATTTGTTTTTGCTTTTAATTACTTCAGAAAAATCACCATTTTTTTTCGATGATTTGTATAGCAAATGCTTGTAAGGTTCTTCACGCCTTGACCAACTACACTTTTTCCTTACTTTTAATTTGCTGAATTTAATTTGAAATTTTTTATACCGGTGATTAAATTGACACATTTTTAAATCTACCTTCTCTCTGTACAATAACAGTATCAATTGCTGTGATATTTTTAATACCCAAATTCTTTAACTTCATCTTCTTTTATTTCGGAATATGATCTTTTTCTTTTTCAAATTCGTGTTTTAAGAAAATTTTCTGAATTATTCAAATTGCATTCTATCACTTTTGATTCATCTAAAAATGTGTTGAATTTTGTACTTAAATTTTGAACTTCAGTTTTAATTTTACTGATCAATTTAAAAGCCGAATAAAAAACAACTGTTTTTAGTTGAAATAGTTCATTGGTAGTGTTAATTTTGGGCAATATTGAAAACTATACTATTAAGTATAAAATAAATGGCATTTATTTTATTGAATCCAATATTTTTACTTCGCATACCGCTGTACTATCTCTATTTACCTCAATAAATTCTTCTAGGACATTACAAATTTTTTCAAACTGTGTATACATTGCTTTAACTGAATCCATTCTGGCTTCCCAAAGGGTATAAAAAAGCATATAGAAGTTTTAATATCCAAAAAAAAAAAAAAAATTACAATATATACTGCTGGAAATGGCATCACAAATTAATACATTTAAAAAGTATGATGTGCAAGACATATAAATTGCATGTGGATTTAGAGCAACTATTCTAAATTGCAAAACTTTGTACTTCCGTTTCGTGTTGCTATCTTTGCCTTACGCCTATCCTCTACAATTCATAATATTTAAATCCAGCTCACTTAATCTTTTCAACAGAGGTTTTGCTAATCCTTCTCCAGTCACAATGATTACTTTAATAACCCCTATAAACGACTCATTTATATTTAATCTTTTCTCTTCAATATTTTCATACCTAATAATGACTGAAGTGCGTTTGTTCTTAATGGGGAAAAATCAAGATTATATTTCATTTGGTTACTGCTGTACTTGGATGATTTTGAATAGACTTTAATTTTGCTAAGGATTTCATTTCATAATGCAGGAATATTTTGTTCATTTGATCGCAGTGCTAAATGATGCCCAATTCTAATTTTCGAATTTTTAATTCTGTTTATATGATTTATTAGCACAGTTTGTATTTACTGAATTATTCGATTAAAACATACAAAAATTTCTATTATTAGGAGTTTCTATTATTTTCATGGTTTCCACGAAATGAAAGGTTATTACATGATAAATATATGGAATTGCTCCAATCACTAGTCTCGGATATTTAAGAGGGGCACTTAATAATTTTACTGACTTCGAATAAAATAGACTAGTTTCTCTTTCAATATCATTTTTTTAAATGTAATTCACAGACCTACAGTAAAGGAAATTATTCGTAAATATTGACTTCCTTTAATGTTTAATTTAAATACAGTAACAAATATACAACATAAAACAATATATAATTATTATTGTTTACTCTCATGCTTTTATCGTTATGTTATATAATAAAATTTAACTATATAAACGTAATTATAGATATAATAGTAAACAGAGCATGTAAATATAATTTTATTTCTGGATTTTCCCTATGAAATGTTGATGACATGTAAGCGGCACAATTTGGCATCTGAGATGGAATTGCTCCAATCACTAGTCTTGGATATTTAAGAGGGGCACTTAATAATTTTCCTGACTTCGAATCAAATAGACTAGTTTCTCTTTCAATATCATTTTTTTTTAAATGTAATTCACAGACCTACAGTAAAGGAAATTATTCGTAAATATTGACTTCCTTTAATGTTTAACTTAAATACAGTAACAAATATACAACATAAAACAATATATAATTATTATTGTTTACTCTCATGCTTTTATCGTTATGTTATATAATAAAATTTAACTATATAAACGTAATTATAGATATAATAGTAAACAGAGCATGTAAATATAATTTTATTTCTGGATTTTCCCTATGAAATGTTGATGACATGTAAGCGGCACAATTTGGCATCTGAGATGGAATTGCTCCAATCACTAGTCTTGGATATTTAAGAGGGGCACTTAATAATTTTCCTGACTTCGAATCAAATAGACTAGTTTCTCTTTCAATATCATTTTTTTTTAAATGTAATTCACAGACCTACAGTAAAGGAAATTATTCGTAAATATTGACTTCCTTTAATGTTTAACTTAAATACAGTAACAAATATACAACATAAAACAATATATAATTATTATTGTTTACTCTCATGCTTTTATCGTTATGTTATATAATAAAATTTAACTATATAAACGTAATTATAGATATAATAGTAAACAGAGCATGTAAATATAATTTTATTTCTGGATTTTCCCTATGAAATGTTGATGACATGTAAGCGGCACAATTTGGCATCTGAGATGGAATTGCTCCAATCACTAGTCTTGGATATTTAAGAGGGGCACTTAATAATTTTCCTGACTTCGAATCAAATAGACTAGTTTCTCTTTCAATATCATTTTTTTTTAAATGTAATTCACAGACCTAAAGTAAAGGAAATTATTCGTAAATATTGACTTCCTTTAATGTTTAACTTAAATACAGTAACAAATATACAACATAAAACAATATATAATTATTATTGTTTACTCTCATGCTTTTATCGTTATGTTATATAATAAAATTTACCTATATAAACGTAATTATAGATATAATAGTAAATAAAGCATGTAAACTTAATTACGGCAAATATTATAATTATTATTGACAATAATTACAGACATTATTACCTGTATTACAGCATTTTATAAAATAATTCTTTTCATAATGCACTTGATTAAAATCACGAATAATGGATATTACTGAGCTGTTAAATTTCTAATGTGAGAATAAATGATTTTTCATTTAGAAACATTATGCATTAGTTTAAAATAATTAAATAAGCTTACCCTACTATGCTGCGTCGGATAAAATCCTTCACGATGTATGGCACTTAACCATTTCTTTTTAAGCTCTTCATTTTTAGGAAAGGCAAAAACACTTACTCTTGGGCCATTCCTGTAATTTCCATTACAGTTTGGAACACAACAGATCAAAGGCATTTCTATTCCTTATTTTTAGTAATCCAAATGATTTTTCTTGCAAATAAGAAATGGCGCTTACTGTCTACCGAAACACAGGAGGGCCAATGGCTAAAACATGGCGTGTGAGGAAAAGAGTTCGTTTCTTATCAGTAAACTTGAAGAGGGTGAAATTCCTCTCTCGGTCCCCCAATTCGCACCCACTCGTGTAACCTCTCGGAGCGACGTCATTACTTTCTGTGACGTAAGTTTTCCGGCCTTGTCTAACGGGGGTCGTGGCAATACCCGGATGAATTCATGAAGCTTGATGACATCAATGAACATATATTAGCTAGCAGACCATAAAATGACTGACCTAGAAATTTCACTTTTTTTTTTCTACTGTGAAAAATCGGAAGAGTCCGAAATTTCCTTCCAATATTTATCAGTGTGAGCACAGACAATTATGCAAACAATATATTTGCACCAGAACAGTGAGTCCTGTCTTCAGCATCAACAAATAAACCAACTCGGTTTTCTTTGCAATGGAAACAGATTCACACGTAATTGACAAAAAACCCAATTAAACACAAGGAAGTTGGTTCAATGTTTGTGTTTCTGCACTGTGGCGTACTTTTTTATTTAACAAACAGTGGGAAGTAGTATTGGAGGTTTTTGGTAGGTCTTGTATTAATTATTGATTTTGATTTCTCTAAAAGTCGTTGCAATCGTACATTTGGGGCTTTTTACTTTCTGGTATGCGAATTATAGAAAAGATATTGTAATGGTCAAAAAATTCGAAGAGATTTTAGTGAATCTTCACGTTTCAGATTTCCCTGAGTTCGAAAAAGACATGATATTCGGTCTGTCTGTCAGCGACAAAGATAACTAAAGAGAGCTTTTAGGTAGATGGATCAACTTTGGTACAAGAATTTTACATCAAATTTGTAGATTTCTATCGCATTTTGAGCAAAATCAGTTCAGCAGTCTGCCCGGCGGAGTCGGCTACAGCAAATCCTGTCGATACTGCTATGTTCAGTGGTGGCGGGGTGGTTGGCTGTACGCAAGAACAAGCAGAAGTATGCCCAGTTGTTCGAATATAAGTTAACATGATAACTTCAAAACGAAGAGAGTATTGTAATTGTCGAAATTTTTTTGATTCGATTGAATGATAAAATCAATTTAGTTAGATAAAATGCGATACACAGATTTAATACCTATAATATAGATATTTAGCGAAATTTCAGCCAAATCCAATGAGTTTACCATCTGCCGATCTGTTCTTTCAAATATACGCAAGTTCGATAATTTAAACGCAATCATTTAAATATTGCCGCATTGAAGAAAGACAGTCGAATCTCCATGGCCGAATGGTCATGGCACTCATGATCAAGACATCTGGGTTCGAATCCCGCTAGAGACATTGCGATTAATAGTATATGTAAATACTTAATTCCTCGATTTTATGTTTTCCTTAATTTCATGTTCCAGAAGATACTGGATATTTCTTTAGTTTACCAGGCAAGTGCTCTGGACCTTTCTTACTGTCTCCAGAAGAGTATTCTGGAACTTTCTCTGCTTGTATAAAAGCAGAAGATTTATCAGTCACTGTATTCTCAGTTCAGAGTTGAGTTAATAAATTGGTTTAGCTCTACCTCTTGTGTGTGCCATTCAGTTCTATGCTATAGTTCTACGTATCAAATTTGATGCAAGATTTTGAAAATATAATTGTAATTCTGCATCAGATTTTTGGTTTTAATAGGTTGGGAAAAACACGTCATCGATTTTCTGCACAAACTCGATTTTCGAGAGCTATTAACCTTATGCCGAGGATTAATTGCCAAAAAACCGCCAAGGATCACACGATGGATTCAATAAAACTGTTAAATTCACGCCAAGGTTAATATTTCGTTTATAATGTATGCCAATATCATGCAGTGTTTTCTATGGAAAAACGCACTTATTAGAGAATGTGCGAGAAAGTTTTGTGGAGACAGGTCTCACTGGTTGTTTTACCAAACTGTGAAAAACCATTGCATATTTGGTTAATTTGCACGAAATCTTGTTTTTGTTGTAAAGGTTTTTGTAGAGAACCTAATCGCTCTGTTATTTATAATTCAAAATTTCAACGAGTAGCAAAATTTATCTAGGCTATTAGAAATAAAAGAACAATATGTCCTATTTAAATTATAAAATCTGTCGTTATACCAAAGCGAGTTTAATATCTCAAAATGCAATTGATGAAGAGTTAGAAAGCTTATGAAAAATAACGCTAGAAGGTCACTACAGATTTCATTATTGAACTTACAAAATGTGGAATTCTCCAATATTTATCCTTTCAAAGTTTATTCGAAAAATTATTTCAGTCACATATTAAGACCATGAATGTTTGCTAAATTTGATTTAATTATGACGAATCATTTGAAAAGGTCTAAAAATTAGAATTTTCAGAAAAATGTAAAAACGGCCAAATATTTTTGTAAGACTGATACAAGCTATCATGCACAGTTATCAGTTCATAATGTTGATGAAATATAATCTGTATGTTATTGTTAGAAGATGCAAGTTAAAAAAAAAGGGAATCGAAGAAAAAGATTGTATGAAATTGATATTATTAAAAAAACTAATCTTAAATTTTCAAATAATTCAAAAATAAATTTTTTTGATAGTTTTGGAAGATACCATCAATTTCTGTATGTGTGTCATAGCGATTACTTATCTGGCGACGGTTAAATGTTCACTACCGAGGTATTCGAATTACCTATCTAATTAGATAAATTAAAAAACAAAACGAGAAAATTAAAACAGAATTGCTACCTCTTAGTTAAAATAGAAAATGAGTTACATTATTAGTTAGAGGATAAGAACTACTGGTTAATCAAGAGTGATTCTACGTTTTAAACCTAGTTTCGACTTCGATTAACCTTCTGTCAAACCTAGGGGTCAACCTATCGTGTTTCCTGTGACAAAATGGAGGTTTCGGCGGATTCTCTAACAAGCATTTATAATTATATTTTGCATCTCCATTGATTAGCTAAGTGAAGCGTAAAATTATATGCAATTGTAAAATCGTTCGATGAAACAATCTGAAATATTCGCACGGTGTTTGTTTACATTTGACGGTTGCCATAAGTAATAAGAAAATTTTTTTGATCATGCACGTTATCTCTTTATATACGTAGTTTTATTATATTTTTTAATCATATCTAACTTTAAATGTTAATGATCTCTACAAATAGAGCTGCGGTAATGGCTTTATGTGTTGAAAATAACGCTCTAAAACATTTTGCATTTCAAATCCAGACGGATTTTTTTTATCCTGCTCTTTCTATTCATCACATTATTATTACCTGTAAAACTATAAATTTATTTAATACCGTTCGAGAGATTTATACGTTTTTTTACTTTCTGGTATGCGTAGTACAGAGAAAGTACAGAAATGGTCAAAAAATTCAAACTCGAGTGTTTGATGAATCTCCACGTATTTGGCAAATATCCGGCTGTGTTTCTTCGACAAAAATAATAGAAAAAGCTTTGATCTAGTCGGATGAAATTTGGTATGCGGTCTTTAAACAAATGTGTAGATTACCATCAATATTTTGAGAAACTTCCTCTGAGGAAGTCTGCCTATCCGGCAATTGGAATATAGTTTATCATGATAACTACAAAACCAAGAGATAAAGTCGATAACAGAATTAACATCAATAGTGTAGAAACCTAATTAATATTGCGTTGTGATTTAAAAATCAAATATGTTGTGATTTAAATATATCAAATATGGAATGTGATTCTTTTGAATACAAGTGTCATTTTGTGCCAAATTTTTGTTGCAATCGGTTGGGAAAACGAATCTAAAACACAAATTTGTTTTTCGATACTATTAACCACATCACAGATTAATCGCGTCTAAATTGTACTTGAAATATTTTTTGAATACCATACGTCTAGCGCAGTATAATGTTTATCTACCATAAGCTTGGCGCAGCATAGCCAAACATAGCTCTTGCGCCAGAAAAATCCAATCAACCAACCAACCAACCACAGATTAATCGCCAAGGATGACACTATAAATTCAGATTGGCTTTTGAGCAGCGTTTTGAAGAAATCAGACTATTTTATATACTTAATACCTGATTCAAGCTCATCGGTAAAAGTGCCTTATGAAATTATTATCAAATTGGAAATTTGGAATTTGACATTTTTTTAAATGCGGCTATAAACGTGAGAATTTTACTACTCTATCAGTTTATAAACAAAAGGACAAAAAAAATGTTTTTCGAAATTAAAATGAATTAAGAGTTATTTAAGATCAGCAGAATGAGTAGAATGTTTGGTATGGATTTATTATTGTATTACTTTTTGAGAATTTTGTTAATAAAAAGGCATATTTAAAAAAAAATATTTTTCGTAAATTTTATATAAATAATAAATTATTATATATACATACATATATAATAAATTATTATATATGTCAATAAAGATAAAATTATTTTATGATTATTTATTGAGAAAATAAAGCATATTAATCTGGATTTTAAAGGTAGTCCTTTTAATTTAATGTTTCATTTCGTTAATTTTTTTTTTATGATGTCAATAAATTTGACAGAAGAGATAAGACAGTAATTACACATTGACAGAAGAAATCCTAAAGACCTTTCTTCGGATTCGAAAATATCCAAATTTTTGAAATTCGTTAGAATTTCGAAATCGAATTTTTCGAAAATAATTTTTTGGTCAGCTTATGAATACGGAATAGGACCAAACTATAATTTTGAAAAGCCATATGCTGCAGATATTCTGCCATATAAGGTAATCTATTGTATTCTTTCGTTAATATTTGGCAAGTTTCCTATTGTTTGGCTTGATTTGACAGGAAATGGTGAAAAATTTGCATCGTATTCTTTAGTTTTATCTGATATTCCTTCTAATAATCGCTTATTATTAATGTAAATTGCAGTTAATATTAACTACATATTATTTATATTTAATAATATTTTTTTCTTCAGCCGTGGTGTATAGATTTTTGTATAAGAGAAAATATGATGATTAAGTTGACAACTTATGAAATTTCAAGTTGGTCTCTACTTTTTAAATTTCTCTATTACCAACAGATGGCGCCACATTTCCAGCCAGTAAATGATCTGTTTTCAATAAGGAAATAATGCAAGTTCGTTTACACAGTGGAAAATAAGGCATACAATTTAATAATCCTTGTCCAAATGAAGTCGCTCGCTGATATTAATTAGTTTTGGCGGAATGAATGAACCTAAACGACTCATTGATTGAATTTTTAGCTGAGGATTTAATTAACTTTATTGATCTGTGTTTTTAGTGTTAAATGGTTATGACTAAAATTTAAATGTAGTTTCGATATTGTTTGTCTCGAGAGCAAAAGTAATTCTTTTTTTACATTGGTGAAAGTTCTTTTATTTTTATATATACTTTTAATAAAATACCGAAAACATAGGTGTCTAAATGAGTTCTTATCGTGATTAAGGGATACAGGATTAAGAAATTGGAACTTCTAGTTCAAAGTCTCTTTCTTGACGAAGTTGTAGATTTTATTGCATCAGCCGTTGCATTTTGTGCAGACCGATTTTAAACTCAACTTATACCAGCTTAAAACAATTATGTTAAAAAAATGCGTACAATGTTTTAAAATATGATAAAGCATTTGTTAATAATCAGCTTGAAAATTAAATATTTATTTTTTTGGTGTAGTCTCACAAGATCTATTTAATTTTCACAATGATAATTCACTCTTAATATTTTGTTACAAGTAGCATATAAAGGAAAAGCGTTTTATAAAACTGTTTTTAGAGTAATTTAAAATATTATTAAACTTACAGGAAAAATTGCATGGGGAGTTATATTTCTGAATTTTAAAGCGGTGTAAAAATCAATTTTCTTGCAATTCAGAAGCTCCAAGGTTAATGAAAGGGAAACAAATTCAAATTCAAATGAAATAGTCTTGGAAAAACCAATTTTTAGGTAGCAAATGCCTACTATTCAAAAAGAAATTATGCCCCAAATTTGGTAGCTGTAGGTTCAACGTTCTGATAATTTTCATTTCGCAGAAGTCTTGGGCGATTTTGGTATCAAACAATTTTCATATAGCATGCCAGCCTGAAAAATATTATCATGTTAAGAGAAAAAAACAAACAAATTTAAGCCTTTACCCAATCACATGCATCCATCTAAGTGCTATAGAAATTCATTAAAAAAATATAAATCGAAGACGACTCATCTTGCCTCTTAGATGTCTATATGAGCATTCAAATTTAATAAATATTCATTCAAATAATAATATTAATCTAATGTCTTACTTGGCTGGTATGTTACTGTTTATCATTTAAAACATTTGAAAATACAGGGAAACAGAAGCGTTAAGTACAACTGCTGATTATTAACTATAATCATTGTTTAAAATTTCAAATTTACTTGTCATTTATCACCGCATTAAGAAAACGAATCATCTCAAGAGATTGTAAAGATAACAGGGCCTAGCCTTTCCAGCTGTTAAAACCACCTACAATTTTTAAAAAAACAACATTATAACGTTCTTTTTATACCATTTTCGACTCCTTCTTCCTGACAATTCCATAACTAGAAGAAGGTATTGATAATATCATTTTTAATCACAAATTCACTACAAATAAACAAAAATTCGAAACTCTAGAGCGTCAGAGAATGTGTAAAAGACTCGATAAAAAAATTTCATCTTTACATTCATGAAACTAGTGAAGTCACTAGTGAAACTAGTGACTACAAAAATATCGAAAAAAGAAATGCTTATTTCTTCTATCTCCTAATTTTTTAAATATCCCTTTCTTTAAAAACAATATCGATGATTATTATGTTGAAATCTATAATAGGATAAGCCAGTCCCGTCTATAATAGGTGATTAATTTGTTGTTAATGTTAGTAAAGTTAATCATGAATAAAAATTACCCCATTGATTGGCATTTTTTAAAAATTTTTTCGCCGAACAAGTTATACTGTTACATAACGTTTTATACATATATATAATTATATTCAAATTATTATATTCAAATTATGTTAAGTTTTGAAAATATTTGATATTTTTGAAAAAGAGTATTGTTATAAAATGATCCATAAAAGGACTTAAAAAAACAAATGATTTTTGTAACCTCTAAATTACATATTTATGCACAGACTTTCATTCATCATAAAACCCAAACCAAAAATGCACTGCTTCAAATATATCAGTTCTATTCCATTCAAGTTGCAGACAATTAATTGTTGTAAAGAAAGGAAATACAGAAGACGCACTTTCTGCTACACTCAACATTGACTTATGTGCATAGAATTAAAGTAAATTGTCAGGTGTACTAAATATATTTTTGACGTCGTGTGGTGTACGTAGAATTCCAAAATCCCCAAATGGGGATCGTAGCAACTGATGGGTTAATTATGGGATTATAAACTTCACAGTTTATTTTCATTATTTTATGCTGGATTGAGTCAGCTGCTATCAAATGAGGTGAGATCTACAATTATTTTATTATTTGATATTTATGCTGCTTTATTGTATTCTTCCCTCGCAGATGAGTTGAACGTACTGTTAATATTCCTTTTCAGTATTTTAATTAAATTTTATATTTTTAAATTTTATAATTGACATTTCTCTTTCTTTTTGTTAGTGAATAACTATTTATTTCAATCCATATTTAGTGATTTGAGTGTGTGTAATGTTTTTCAGTTCATATAGTTACAGGCCTCTTTTTATTTACTTTTAATATTATTAATTTTATGTTGTGATAAATGTAATTTATTTTATGTATAATTACCGCTGATGATTCATATTCACTGGTAATTATGTATAATCACCTATTACATTTACCGTAACACATCCCCAATTTATTACATTTACCACAACACATCCCCAATTTATTACATTTACCACAACACATTAACAATTTATTACATTACCGCAACACATCCACAATTTATTACATTTTCCGTAAAAAAATCACCAATTTATTATATTTACCGTAACATATATAATGTAATTTTTTATTTATTTCTGAAACACTCTGCCAATGTGCATGAGATTTTCTACATAAATATTCGTTAGTTAATTTGTGATATTCATATCAGAGATGTTAATAGAATAACAGCCAGGCCACATTTTCTATTACCTCAAAAATGCGTTTGAACTGACCAGTCGTTACTGTTTACGAGTCTTTTTCAAAGGTCAAGACGTATAAAGAATGAAGGCACATTCTTTGCAGATTAGAAAAGAAGCAATTTGAATAATAAAAGCCAGTAAACATAATATATTACCCATTCCCAAGCAAGTCCCTAACTTTCATTCCTAGCACGTCTCAAGAGTTCTAAGGTACTAGTGTAGTCCGCTAACTAATTACGCTACCGGGACCAGGATGCTGTCGTCTCAGTCTTGAACAAGGATTAAAAGAGAAAAATGACTAGGCAGGAATTCCATTGGTCTCGCATGGAAATGTAATTACTGAAAAGGGGTCATTCGTTGTTATGGAAGAGCGATTTTATGCAGGGATGTTCAGAAATTAATAGAAAATTAATTAAAAAATGTTTTAAAGACATAAGTTTAGTAGTCGCTCAAGAAGTAAAAATATTTTTTTTCTTTTTCTCGTACACGTAGTATAGAGAAGGTATAGTAATCGTCAAAAATTCGAACTCGAGATCGAGATTTTGATCGAAATCTCAGCGTTTTAAAATTCCTGAGTTCGAAAATCACATTTCTGGAAAGTATCCGTTTGGCTGACATAGATAATTCCCAAAAAGGTCGGTTGAGATTTGGTATACGGTTTTTATACCAAATTAGTAGATTTTTATCATATTTTAGCAAAATCTATTCAGAGGAAGCCTATTAATATGGTAATTGAAATATACTTTAACACGATACCATAAAACGAACAAAGGTTGATGGATAAATTTAGGTATACACATTTATCATCCATAGTTTAAAACATCTATCAAATTTTGTGTCAAATCCGACAAGGGGTTGGCCGTCCGTCGGTCTGTACTTTCAGATATATATAAACGCGATCACTCAAAAACTCAAGCAATTAAATAGATTAAATTTTGTATGGGATCTTGTGAATACAAATGAGGCTTTTTTATAAATGGATTGGGGAAAGCAGATCTAAAACACATATTCGATTTTCGAATGCTATTCACCGCATGCCAGGGTTTAGTTGCCAAAAAAGTATCCAAGGTCAAATCAAAAGCAAAGATTTTGTCAAAATTCTAAATTCACGCCAAAATTTAACATTTTGTAACTGTTCTACGGAAGTGCCACGCAAGGGGTCTCTGTTATAACACCTTTATAAAGAGTGTGCCAGAGAGATTCCGTAGTCCACCCCCGTAGGGTGTTTTTTATTCATTTGCTGTTAATTTATAACCTATTTCCATAAATATTTTCAAATTCAACTTTATTATAGAGTTTCAGAGAGATCACCCCCTCTGGTAGTTTACCAATCTTTGCTCACTTTAATTGCAATCGCATCCAAGAAAAAGTGAAATCAATTCTTTCCGAGGTGCCATAATTCATTTTCCCTACAATGGTCATTTTCAAAGCAAATTAGTAAATTTTATATGACTTGGATTTGTAGGGCCCAATGGTTATGAACAGTATTCAGTTTTCTTGTTCGGACTTTCTTCTGAGAAACAGACTAATACTTCCAACTATTCTTAAGAATTTTCATCTTGAAGTTTCTAAGAATCTTCTATTAATACAGTAAAAAAAAACTATATTTTTCTGCAATTGAAATAATTAATTAAATGTTAGAAAGTGATATTAAATTTAGGAGCACAGGATAACGTCCCGTACATCAATACTCGTTATTTTATGACGAATTAACAATCCAACATTAAAAAAATCTACCATGTGGTCTTATGAATGTTTTTTTTTCTTGTACGAAAGTTGTTGATAAAAATTATATTATGCTGTTTGGCATCAAATTTGGAAGAAGAAGAAAAAGAGAAGAATTGGCATCGAAAAAACAAACGTAATGTTGAAGTAGGAATCTGATTTCGTCTTTTTTCTCCAAGAGCTGGAGATTATGAAGATGAAAAAACTAGAGTTTTCCATAAATATTTATATTTTGATCATTATGTTGAATCTAACAAAATAAATACATATTATTCATTCATCTGAAATATGGTGAATTTAACAATTGTCAACTAAATGTGACTAATTTGAAGAGCGCCAAATTGATTAAATCAAAAATTGTTTTGGTGATTTCTTTTTGTGTACAGCCGACCATCCCGCCACCAATGAACGAAGCAGTATCGGCAGGATTTGTTGTTGCCGACTGCTGTCTTTATCATAACTCGTTCACAACACCGACACATTTTCCGAACTGGCATCCTCTTCGAGTCGTTTGGCCTCTCAGCCACAAAGTGGTCAATCCCTGATTTTCCTCTTCATCTTCCCGTAAACCTATCAACTTGTTAACCCTTTGACTATCCATTTTTTAAAATTTTTTTCTCTGCAATCATGTAGAAAATGAAGATAATAGTTTCTTTATTAGACACATCTATTCGATTTTTTTTCCAATGCTTTTAAATCTCTGTGACTAAAACAGGATGGCCAAATACACCATTCCCCCACCAAAAAAACTTTACTTAGAACTATTTAAGCTGATTTAAAAAGATTAGTGAGATGTATATGTCCAGTTGCTAGTCACAGGGTTAAACGAGGAGCAGGCCACCACTTTAAGTCTCCTGAAAATTCTCAATATTTCTTCAAATTCTCATTCCTCAACCAAAAAAAAAAAAAAAAAAAAAAGCAAACACTTTACACCTTTTAAATATTTAGTACAAAAACTGTCAATTTTTAACATCATGTCATCTAATGTATTAAGATTATCCTAATACTATACTTAAGTCATCATTTTCAGCTGTCAGATTCTTTCTTAATTCCAAGATTTCTATGCATTTCTTTAAATAGTGGTAAACAGTTCCGATTCCTCCACAAATGCATTTATTTTCCTGCATTCTTCCAAATATTTGGAAATATGCGGGAAATCTCTCATGTCCTGATATAATTTGGATTATCAGTGGATGGTATCTGCTAATTTTTATTTCCTGGTTAGGAATAAAGTCATAAATGACTCTTCTCCTTATAATCATCTGTCAAGCCATTTGTAGCTTTAATTTCTTCTCTTAATTCTTGTCTCATATTTTGATGACTAATGATAATCTGAAATTTCCAAAAGTCAGGTAGAATCTGTAGAACTAAATTCTATTGTTGAAATAGAATTTTTGAGATATCTTAAATGTCAGAGAAAAATAAGATGAATAGGGTATTGAATATTCCATTTATAGTGGAAATCCAACGTTCTATTGCGAAAATGAATTACTAATTCGTATTCATTTTTAAGTGCATTTCATTGTTTTAGATATTTTCTTCTGGTGTCTCATAATATTCAGTCATTTCAGTTTTTATAAGAATTTTTTTCAACAAAATTGTGAATAGAATGTTTATAAATTACTTCAAATTTAAACTATTAAAAAGTTATTATAATTTATATGCTATTTTTCCCATGAAGCAGAATATATTTTTATAGAAAAACTGTACTTTGGGATAGTTGGAAAGAGATTGTAAAATAAATTCTGAGTCAATAAAAGTAGTAGCGGTTTACCATTTCAAATATATTCTTTTCAATTCTGTTTGTTATTGTGAAGCATTCCCAATGACTTCCACAGTTTCTGGAGCAAACTGAGAACATTTTCTGGTGTAATAGAAAACGATGATGTAACTGTGACTTCTTAATTAATAAATAAATTTTGGAAAAGAACATTGTTTAAGGAACACCCCAGATCATGATTATGCAATCGTCTAAATTAGATGTCAATTTTCCATAAAATGGAATGACAAAATAGGCACATTTGTTCCCAATTACCCTAAGTGAACCTATATTAAAAATTTAAAATAGACATGACAACAATTAATTTCGCATATAATTTAAAAGCATTTTATTTATAATTAAATAATTTCTATGAAAAAAAAATATCTTGACTTTATCTCATACTTTTAAATAATAAATTTTCTCAAATCTGCAAAAAAAAAAAAAAAAAAACTTTTATTGATCATTGAACTCCTTTTTTTATTGTTAAAATATTCTTTTTTTTTGTTTTCTAGCTAACGAAAGAAGATTCCATTTATTTCTTTAAAGAATCCTTTTAATGGCGTTTAATGCCATTAGTTCCAATTTAGCGGCACCGAAAAATTGAAGATGCGTTATCGAGAATAATGGACTGCTCCGTTCATTTAGAAAGGGAAAGAAAGAAAGTAGCAAGGAAAAAAATAACTATCCTTAAAAGCCTGAACAGCATAATGGAATCCATTAAATGATGCGAATATTTATTTAGTGTTGAGATTTTTTTATTTAATGTAATTTTAGATTGATTTTAACGTTCAACTAAGAATTTTTTTTGTTTTCTTTTAGTTTTAGACTATGATAATTATCTCATGCCATAAATCAATTAAAAATGAAGCAAAACTATGGTTTTCTTTTACTTCGAACTTTCAAAGAAGTGGAAATAAGATTCCCTCTTGTAATGGAAACAATTTATGATCACGTGATGCATGTGCCGCATTAACAGGAATTTGAAATCTACTGTAAATTGTTCAGTTGAAGATTGTTTTGTTAAAGAATTACTTTTGGGTATATATATATGTAATGATATTTTAAACTCTGATTTCAATTCTAATTAATTTACAAAGTTTTATCTTAATTTAGCCCATAGTAAGTTCATTCTCTTATTTCTTGATCCAATTCCTCTTTCTCTACTTAATTAATTCATGAGAAGCTTCATAAAATTGCGGAATCGGTTAAACGCCGACACATTCTCACGCTCGGCGTGAAGGGCTAAAAGATGTCCAATAAGCAAGTTCTTTTTTTAAAGATCCTTGTCCTTTCCCTTACTTGTGATGGACATGCGTCAGAAATCCCTATCAGAATCTTAATAAGATATTAGCACTGTAAAAAAATATTTTCCCTATCAGTGTCTCATGTTATATAAGACGAGGGATAATTTATGCCTTCTTGTAAATAATCATGCCTGCCACCCGGAAGAGAATAAAAAATAAAAAGTCTCTTCACTGCTTCATATAAAATAATGCTTACACAAAATCACCCACACACAAACATATATATATATAAACATAATTTTTGAGCAATTTCGTGGCCGAAGAGAGAGAAGACACGTTTGAATTTTAAACTTCGTTTTCACACCATTCCGGGAGGCATAATTGATGTACAAGAAGCATGGACAAAGCACGTCCGTTCACTGCCCAGCACAAAAACAGAAGAGAACGAAAAAAAAGGAGAAAATACTTATTCTAGTTATATACTGTGAGATTCTGATAGGGATTTCTTTACACGTGTCGATTTAGGTAAGGGAATTACAGGGATCTTTTAAAAGAATATCTCAGATCGACAAATTTTTATCCCTTCACTCGGAACGTGGGAACCATGGCTGACTAAAGCATTTTACAGAGCTTCTGTTACATTAATTAAATAGAAAAAGTGGAATGGGATCAGGAAACAAGAGAGAATATTTTAGAATGAAGTTAATAAGGGCTGAATTATGATAAAACTTTGGAAATTAATTAGGATTGAAATTAGATTTTAAAATATATATAATTTAAATTCTAATTAATTTCCTAATTTTTACCTTAACTTAGCCCATTAGCCCATATTAACTTCATTCTATAATGTTTTCTTATTTCTTGATCCAATTCCCTTTTTTTATATAATTAATTCGATACGCGTTCTAGAAAACTGATCATCTAACATTTTCTCACACTCCGAATGAAGTGATAAAAATCTTAAATGTTTACAATATTCTTTTAAAGATACCTAAAATTCCCTTTACTAAATCGACACATGTCAAAGCAATCCCTATCAAAATCTCATAGTAAAATCACTGAAGAGAAAATCTTTTGCTTTCATGTCTGGATCTTTTTCATCGATTTGCTTGGATGATCTGTGCTTTTCGCTTTGCATATACAACTTTTTTCTATGAAATTCATATACAAGCTGTAGATTTGTTATTACGTGCAGCTCGTTATGGAACGTAAGCGAAATGCATGTTGCTGAGCAACAATGACTTCACTCTTTGAATACTGCAGCACGCAAAACAACATTTTCTGAGCAATCGCTCTTTTTTACTTTCTCTTATACGAAGTATAGAGAAAGAATTGTAATTTCAAACTCAAGATTTTGATGAATCCGTGCATTTCAGACCTACTTGAGTTCTAAAAACACATTTTTGGCCTTATATCTGTCTATCCGTTTATCTATAACAAAAATAACTCAAAAACGGTTTGAGCTAGATGGATGGCATTTGGTATATGGTCTTGTATATCAAATTTCTGGATTTATATAAAATTTTGTGTAAAATCTGTTCATAGCAGTCATATTTAACACGATAATTACAAAACAAAGGGAGCTAGATAGATAAGATTCCATACAGAGATTTAGCATTTATATTACAGACACTTACCAAATTTAGAGCCAAAATCAACCGGGATTAACCATGTGTTGGACTGTAATTTATGTAACTGTAACATGTAAATGAGATAACTCAAAGATGCAGTGACTTAAATATATCAAATTTGGTATATAATTTTGTGACTACAATTGCAGTTCTGTGTCAAATTTTGACTATGATCGTTTTGTGGAAATGCGTCTAAAAATTAAATTCGATTTTCGGATACTATTAACCTCACGCCAGGGATTAATCACCAAAATTTCTTGCCAAAGATCACATGATAGATTCAGTAAAAATACAAAATTCAAGCCGAACTTTACTATTCTGTTACTATTATACGCCAATACCAGATGAGGCGTTCTCTACGATAACACTTTTATTAAAGAGTAGGCGAGAAAGTTTGGGGAGATTGTGGCGGATTGTAATGAGCGGGAATCGAACCTGGGACCTTTTGGTTCTCAGCCCAGTAACATGACCACAATACAAAAACAATTGCTCGTGTAGCGTAGCTGTTAACTGGCTTATAAGCTTTCACTACGAGATCACTCTGATGATTTTCTCGGTAGCAAACAATAACACCACTTTTGTCAGGATCATATGAATGATTATAATAATAAAACTTTCATCAATCCAGTGATGTACAATATGCATCTCTATTTATTATCGTTCATTAGAAATAAGTATTTTGAATTAACTCTTTATTTTTAGAGAGAAGGCCGTGGTAGCCTGGTGGTAAGGTCTCGGCTTGTGAGCCATAGGGTTTCAGGTTCGAGACCCGATTCCACCGAAGAACCGTCGTGTAAGCGGGTCTGAGGTACGCTAAATCCGTCGGATCCAAACGTCCTCTCGCTGGTGTGATGTGGTGTGGAGAGAGGAATGCCAGCTCAGGTGTCTGTCCTCGTCATCTGACCGCGGTTCAAAATGACAAGGTCCGTCCCAAAATAGCCCTAGTGTTGCTTTACAACGGGACGTTAATATAACTAAAATTAACTTAATTATGATAACTTATATTAATATAACTTAATACAGGATTCTCTATTTTTAGAGAATCCTGTATTAAGAATAACTTTAAAAATCTTTAAAAAGAGCTTGCTTATTCAATTTAGAGACTAATTATCACAAACATACAAAAAAAAAAAAAAAAAAACCACAGAAAACTGTTTAAAAAAGAATATTTAAATCTTTTGGGGATTATTTACATAAAAATTAGTTTCAGACAATGAAAAGTAATTTTATTTTCTTTCATCTACAGAAGAAAGGTTTTTTTTTCTGGCAAACAATTACTTTTTCTGTTCCATTATTTGCACCAAGATTTTCCTCGCCAGTGACGGCTTTCTGACGGCTAATTATTCTTCTGGGAGTTTGCGTAATTCATTGAAAAGAGCAGACCGTCCTGCAATGAGAATAAGGAGGATGAGATTCGGAAAAAGAACATAACACTTTGAACATGAAAATGCAAATGATTTCGGGGGATTCTTTCCTCATGAAACATTTTTTATTTAACTTTAAATATTTAATTTTGAGGTTTCTGATAATAATTAGATCAGTGGTGTTAATACGACCACTTCGTGATTTTTGAGGAGTTTTTTTTAAAATCAAAAATAGGCTAATAATAAGCTAAATTGCTCTCATCGCATTTCCTATAGTTGAGAAATTTTGTGTTTGCTTGCTCTTGAGAAAAGTTTTTTTCTTATTAGGATAAAGTTATTTTTTTTAAATTTAAGTAAATGTCAGACTAAAGAAATGTAATTTATTTCATTGTTGAATTTTGCAAATTTTAATGTCTTTCAAATTGATGTAATGAAATTTCCTGAACATTTATGATTCTTAAAAAATTCTATAAAGAAATATGGCCGTTAATGAATGAAATATTCTTTTATTTCTATTCTTCAAAAACTAAGAACTGTTTTGTCTAAATATTTATTCTGTCTTATCTTATTGTGTCTTTCGGCCATAATTTCAATATTTTTGGTCATTTAAATCTTTCACATCAATTTGGAATTTTTTCCCAGTCATTTTTTTCTCCCCCAAGTTCTTTTTATATTAAAATTTCGATTATTTCAAATACAAATAAATAGGTTTTTTTTCTTATAAAAGTAAAGAAGAAATGACATTTTTTATTGTGGAATAGAAATGGAATGGAATTCACTGAGAAAAATGAGAATTAGCCATAATTTTCAAAAATGGGAGTTTTTTTTTTGAAATTTTAAATTTAAAAGTGAATATTAAAAGAAAAAAAAGAAACGAATTCTTTTGAAATCATGAAGAAAATAAATAACTGTAGTTTTTTAACCACGTATTTTATAATTTTTAACCACATATTTTACATTTTTTTTTTTTCAACATTATCACAAGCACCATAATTTTAGCTTGAAATAATAATGGTTGTATTATTCAGAGATACCTTACAAGCCATTTATTTTACAAGCAACAAAATTTTAAATAATTTTTGACGTTATTTATTAAAATTGTTTAGCACAGAAAAAGCGTTTTTGAATCAAAAGTTTCTTTTTTCTATTTGAAATTAAAATTTCATTCCGTCTGGTTACATTTTGCCAGATAAAAGTATTATCTGTTAAAATATCATATATCGGGTTCGTAAAATATAATTTACATATAGTATAACTTATTTGGAAGATTCATAGATAATTTAAAAAAACAAAACTTATTTAAAACGTGTTTTTTTAAAGTAGTATTTAAGAAGTAAATATAGCAGCAACGCATAGCCGAGGAACAATCAGATGAAACAAGTTACATCTTCTGGTTGTGTATTTGGCTAGCCTTAAATCGAAAATTAATAAACTGATGCGCATTTTAGCAAAGAATTGCTTATTGAAATCCTTCTGTCAACTGGAATTTTCTTTGGATTTATTATATGGCTCAGTTTTCTCTGAAAATCATCGAAAGTAACCCACCTTCATACTTTGAAAGAAAGCTAGACTGCTATTTCAAGTACTAATTTCAATGCTACTAGAACAGAGGCGTTGTATATTTGCACAAAACTATACTACACCTATTGAATTTTAACTAAACGGAATAGATTGTATATTTAGAGAACGTTTATTAAAAATATTTGAAAACGAAATTGTTTATACATAAATATATTTCATTTTATGGAAATCTATATAATGTTGACTTTCCAATATAAAAGGGCCTCACACCAAATTTTGTACTGTAAATGCAGACAGTCCTGTAAATGCTTGTCAATTATGACAACCCTACATGTAATAAAACATATCAAAGATTTAGTAATTTTAAAGATGAATATATTGAAAAAAATCAGAATCACTTCAGGAACCAAATATCAGGATCACCTCAACTTCTAAGGATATTTTCAGTTTTCCGGATTACAAAGTAAAGTAGAATGTGACCAGGATCACTTCTAAGGATATTTTCAATTTCACGGACTACAAACTAGTATGTCACCCAAAAAAATTTCATTCGTTATATCATTATAATGTTAATAAAAAATATCTTGCATCTCTTAAAGCTCATTCTAGACGCAGAACTGAAATTGAAACTTTCGAAAAACACTCTATTGAATTTTGTTTGAGTAAATTAAACCATTACCGACTCACTTTTCCCATGTTTTATTTATTTAGCACTTAAATGTCCCTTATTAGTGTTTGGAAATTATAGAAAACTTAATTATACAGACAGCCAATTGCACAACTATGTTTTTTTCCTATTTCAATGCGGATTTTTTTGGAGATGTTTGCTTTTTTTGGTCGTAAATTTCAGGAACAGTTATTGCTTTCGAAGACAAAAAAACGACTTAAAAATGATTTTCCCATTTTTTATTTAATCAAACTTGTGCTATAGATCTGTCTAGTATGGTTGAAAAATAACTGATTAGTTTTTCCAATATCGGTAGTAGAATATTAGGATTTATGTTTTAAAAAATTCCTTGTCTGATTTTGTCATCATTGTTTGAATTGAAATTGTTTCTAAATCGGATGAAAGATTTTTTGAGCATTTGACATCTACTTGGCGACAAAAATGAAAGTTCCCAAATATTCTCAGATCTTGGCCATATCACCTCTTTGAACATTTAATGCCTTGTCATGGACGCTACAAATACAGAAGAGCACAGACAAGAAAAGAAGGAATCGAGTCGAGAGAAGTAATCAAGTGAATTCTGTCTTTGGAGTATTAATTTCCAGCAAGTTCTCTACGTTCTTTTGCAATTGTTTAGTAAAGATTTGCTGCTTCTGTTGTTGATTTTTACAAGTGCTGATTGTATTCGCTTCATCTGTGTTTTACTTTCTATATTTGACGTAGAGTAAAGCGTCATATTTTTTTACTGCAATTTTTTGGGCTTTCAAGGTTTTACAGAACGGATTTCCCATAACAGTATAAAGAGTGTTCTGCAAAGATAGAAAAGCAAATTTCTTCACCTTCAAAGGAAAAATAAGGAATCGCGTTTCTATTATCTCTAATAAGACAGCAGTGATGACACATGCATTTCATTTATTAGGATCCTTATTTGAAGCATCAAAATCTGAACAAATATAACAATTTCTAAGATCGTGGTGGCCTGGTGATAATATCTGGGTTTAGGGGCCGAAGCGATTTCAAGTTGTAACTCGATTACCCAAAGAACTTACGGGGTTGTAACCTTGATACATGTTAAATTCGTCGGAGGCTAACCATTAGTCTAGCGAGGAAGTCTGGAGAGGTAATGCCGGCTCTTACGGCATCCTCATCTTTTGACCGAGAATCGAAATTGTACAATTCCAATAAAGAATTTTCTTATTGCGCAATCTCTGACGGAATACCAGAATAAAAATATAAAAATATCTTATAAAGAAAAATCAGTAGCAAAAAAAAAAAAAAAAAATCACTAAAATTGACGCCAAAAGCAAAGGACCGGATTATTAAATAGTAAAAGTAGGAAATTACCTAGAAGTTCCAAATATTTAGGGAGCCCTGAGTCCGGGAGATTTGTTTTGTGGTATTTTGATAGTCATTTTTTGATAGTCATTTAATGTTGTGCTTCCATTTAATTGCAAAGGGACGTAATTACACGATTACGTTCCTTTGTAATTACATGAACTTAAGTGCCAAAAAACTTATTAAAATTAAGTATTGTTTAAGCTTGTTTTGGCAAATTATTCTAGCAGCATTCTTAACTAACACTTTCATGTTTTATATTATGCTATTTCAGAATTCTGAAAAATGCGATGCATCATAATTCTAAAAAAATGAGAGATTCTGTTTTTAAATTTTATTTTGATTGTCTTAAGAAAATTGTGTCATCTTTTTTCCTACTATTTTACTTAACAGTACTTTGAGTTTCATTCTTGCACTCGTTTATGTGCGATGTACTGAAATGGACAATTAAGCGTTTTGTTATTTTTATTTGTCAAAAGTTGCTTCTTCAAATTGCTTACACAAAGATTAAATTAAAAGCGATAAAAATTATTTAATTTCAAAATTTCGGAGGGAAAAAGGGATCCAGAGGTTTTTAATATTTAACCCTTTTTTTTTTCTCGGATGACGCCTCTCACTTACTATTTAAGAAGGCGCATTATTTTGACGTTTTATTTATTTATTTTTCAAATTTGATTGTTTAGTCATACCACTGACTCTCCAACCCGCCCGAAGGCACACAGATAATAAATACTGAATGACCGGACCGCCGCAACAGCAACACTGGAGGGAACTGGGGTAGAGTCCTAAGGGCCATCACCGGTCACGGTACAAGGAAGTATGTCCCGTCATCGACGGGAGGAGCCAGACCCCCCAGCTTTTCGTGTACCCTCCAGGGTGGCGGGATCCAACCACCATACCGGAAGCATCTCATCCTCATTTCCAGGTGCCCCCCCCCGGGGGATTTTGATTGTTAAAATGGCCTACAGAATTTTAAAAAGGTGTAGATTCCTTTTCAAGGAAATTCGACAAAATAATTATACATATTTATTTTTCAGAGCAATAAACAAATCCTTATATTAGATAAATAATTACGCATCCTATTACTTTCCCTGTCGCAAAGGGATAAAAATTCCAGAAAGCTTAATCCGACCTTGAAATCTGCAAGGATGCATTTATTTACGACAAACATAAGCTATCATTTATAAAAACGAATAAATGTATGTGACATAGAGAAGAATTGCGCAACTGCTTTGTTTAATATTCCCAATTTATCGTTTATTATTGTTTGTTTGTTTGTTTCTTATGGCACTTGCCACTGACAAGCCCGCTGTTACGAAGACAGCGATTTAAGCCTGAGGGGAACGTCTCTTATTTTTTATAGCAGCGCCAACTAGGGCCAAGAGTACGACTTTGCTACTCACGCATCACTCATTCGCTTGCACAACCCCTTTTTACAGGAGGGCACATTCACACATCTCACAGATTGAATAACAGAAGAACAACCATGCCCAAACCGGGACTCGAACCCGGGACGCCCAGATCACGGGGAAGACGCGCTACCCCTATGCCAGGACGCCGGCATCGTTTATTATAATGAATTAAATATTATGTATGAAATGTGCAATTAAAATAATCTTTTAATTTTTTTCATTATCATTAAAATGGTACATTTATTTAAAATGTAGGCCCTTTTAGAAACGAAGCGCGATCGGAAGTCATAAAGTTTGAACCCTCGAACTTTTAAAATAAACAATTGACTTCTCTTACGATTAAGAGAGACTAGACACTTATAATCTAAAACATTTAAAGAAACATATGCTCGACGGATACATGCATCTCTTGTCAGTTACAGAGAAGTCAAAAGCTTTTAAGAAATAATTGAAATGTTCTGAAACGATCCCCACCCCTCTCTTTTCATCCCTTTTCATTCTCTTTTACCAAGAAAGTATTACAGAAGCGTTTTCGCCCTTATTGATCGACCAGATGCTCTTTCAAAATACGCGCAAGCGCAGTGTTAGAGAACAGGCCTCAGCACAGAGGCGTAGTAAAGTAGTATCTATGCAGTCTTTATGAATTACTCCTACACGCTATCCTTGTGTTTACAGTTCTTCGTGATGGTGTTTACTATGTAGGTGTGTGGTGCTTGTGTGACGGCTAAAGGTGATAATTGCTTGCTCAGTGAATCTGAATTAGTGAATTCAATGGAAAACAATTCGACCTTGTTATTTGGCAATTTCAGCTAATGTTTTGATTTCGCTTGGCGTGAAAATTTTTTGTTTTGATAGCGTCGTGGTTTTGGAACGATGAAGAAAGTGGCAGTTTCTGACTCTTCTTGATTGTCGGCATTGGTTTAGAGGATTTAATTGCGATTTTGTAAAACTATTAGTTTTTTTGCAGCTTTAATTTTCATGTTAAATAAACAAAGAAATTTAATTTGGAATATTATTACAATTAAATGTTTGAGTGTATTCTAAAACGTGTTTTCCGATAAGAAAACTACATTTCCTAAATAAAAAATTACCTTAAAAACATCCAAAAATCCTTTATTCGCTATAGAAGGATATATAAAGAAAAATTCTGAATAAATTATCTACTATTTTTTTCAGAGATTATTTTATTATTGCAGAATTCATACAGATTTTAAATTCTAAATATATATATAAAGTACTATATGAAAAAAGCAAAATTATTTACTTTTCAAGTTTGAAAAATTTCTATTTATAAAATAAAGATTTGATTATGTTTTTAAATATAGCATTATTTTGAATTTTCACTTTTTGTATCTATTGAAATAACGGCGAAAGTATATCAACCATTCAAAAATTTTCCCACTTTTACTTTTATAAATAACTTTTCTTGCTATGAAATTCATCAAAATAAATGACGAGGGATGATATAAATTGTGTAGTTTTAAGAAAAGTTAATTGAAACAGTTATACTATTCATTTAATAAAAAAAGCTCTTTTAGTTTCAAAAATTTATTATTTTGAAATTTTTTCCAAATAAAATCATTGCGTAAATTATAGCTTAAAACAAATAAAACTGATAAACTATCAAAATATTGAAACCAAAAAATTTATAAAATAAGTTTATGAAAAGAAAATTATAAAAAATAATTTTTAAACGATCATTTCCTTTACAGAAGAACAAAACGAATTTTCTAAATAATTTTATTTGTTTGTTCGCTTGAAATTGCTTCATAAACGACTGCATTTAAAATCCCATCTGCTACTTAAAAATTCAAAACCATCACAAGTGTTCTACAAATACGACAATCAGCTGATATTTGATTTTTCAATATGGCCGACTATGGAGTAACAGATGATCGTACATTGTTGACTTTAACCGGAACTAGAGATGCATTAAGAGCTTCATGTCGATCTTTGAATGAGTATTATGAACCGGAAGTAGAGGAGAAAATACATAAGGTAAGAGCATAATTTTATTTTTTTTCAAACTCTTGATAAATCTCATGTTTGTTAGATTAGGCCTTGCTCGATGCATGTGTAAATATTAGGAATGCACAGATGTTTTTTTATTGAATTTGCAATACTTTTCACTAATTTTTTTGTGTAATAAATTATCTGGAAATAATTCACTAATCGTCTGAGTATTTTGAAAATGTTTTATTTTTAATACCGCAAAAAGAGATATTTTTTTTCTATAAAGCGTGGATACCTATTACGAAAAAATAAATAAATAAAACAATAAAAATTATTTTGAATATTTCATTAAAACATCAGTTTTTCATATTGAAATTAAAATTTATATTTGATAAATGTTGTAATCGTTATCGTAGTTGTTTATCGAGATGAGTTTTCATTTATATGCTAAGAAATTATTTAATTTATTTTGTAAATAGAGTTTTAAAGTGTTCTTTTCTTGTTTAATTTAATAAACATACAGAACTTCAGGATAATCAGATTTCTTTTATTTTATAAACTATATGCTTTTTTAAAATATTTTAATTTATATTAATTTAATTGCCATTATACTTTATTATGTTTAGAATATGAAAAATAATTCCTAAAATTTTAATTATTTGGTTTGATAAATGTGAAAAAAATAATTTTTAAATGAAAATGCCAAAATTTAATTAACAATATATAATTTTCTATATTATTTTCTTTTTTATAACTGCTGACATAATTTTCTAATGCAAATCATTATCTCTTTCTTACATTTTTTTAGTTGATTATAGATAAAGTAAATATTTCATATTATTAAACATTTTGAAAATAATATAACAATTTATAGAATTTTGTAAAAATATATTTCATAAAATAAATTTGTATTGCTAAGCAATTTTAAAATGAATCTGTATTTTATACTATGATCAAGAAAATATTCATTTCTAATGCTCAATTTTTAAATGTTTGCGTTCTTGACTGTTCAAATAATTTTTCCCTTTTCTCTAGGAAATAGTATATTTGCCCTAATCTTTTACAGCTATTGGATTGTGGAATTATCTACTTAATAATAATTATGCATATCCCTCTTATAAAACTGATAAATTTTCCGTTTTTAATTTTATTTAAATGGTGGCACTTCAGTAACATGCGGTAAAAAGTATCTCTTTTATAATGAAATTTTTTTTTTATTGCATATATACTTAGTTACAGAGTATTGTTGTAAATAGTAATTCCTTTAGGGTAGTAATAAAAGTTATAAAAATTAAATTTATCTTTTATACTCAGTTTTAATGCGATATGAAGTTTTCTGTATTTTAACACTTCGCACTCGAATGTCTTCTTTCCAGCACCATTCAAGACGGTGCATCATTTCTGACATTTTATTTATTTATTTTTAAATTTTAATTGTTAAAAATACTTACAGAATGTTAAAAAATATGTATATTCATTTTCCTGGAAATCCAAAACAACTCTATGTGTTTATTTTTTGGTATAATAAACAAGTCCATGCATTAAGTGAATAATTATGCATCGAATTACTTTTCGGAGTGCAAAGAAAATATGTTCAATAACCAGTATTAAATACTCATACAACGTTATTGCAATAAAAATTATTTTTAGGAAAGTGTTCGCATGGGTATTCTGTAGCAATAAGACTACCCACCCTCTAATCCCCTATAAATCAAATGATTTTTATACATAAGCATGTAATTATATACGGTAAGAAGAAATCAACATTGCGTCGTTTTACTCCATTAACCGTTAACTGTGTTGTTTAGTCTACTAACTATGTAAATGACGCCTGTTTTGAAAACATCATATTGATTCAACTGATTATGATAGAAAAGAGTTCGACAGATTTGCGAACTTTTGAATCAAATGATCTTATTTTGAATAAAAAATATGTGAATATTTAAATTTTACATTATAAGTTTTAAAAATACGATAATTTGATGCATGAATCGCACTCGTAGTCTGACATCATGGGATTAATTAATTAAAAATTACAATTATTTTCTTCCAAGAATAATAATTTGCAGTTTTGTAAAAATGATAATCTTCATTCGAAACATTTTTAAGTGAATCAGTGGACTATTTTTTTTCGAATGAACAATTTATGATAAAGGAAACAATGGAATTGAAATATTTTGCATTAAATCAGGAATGTTGCCCTCGTGATAACATTAAAAAGCAAAGGCAAAAATATTAGCTGTTAGAATGCGGAGTTTTAATTGCTGAAGAGTTTTATGGGAATTTCATACCTTTGATGTGTTTCCAAAACCATTTATGTTTTTTAAACATGGAAATTGTATTTTAACAAAAGAAAAAGACGTTGCTATGTTATTGTGGAAACTCAGCTATTGTTACTGGCATTATTCCTCGATGCTTACGTTAAAAGACCGGCATACATAATTTCATCCATTTTTCTTGAATGGTATAATTACCAAAGGTACATATATCGGTAATTTTTTTTAAATTTTATAATCACTTTAAATTTATAGGCAAATAATCTTCCGTGGCGATCAGTTTTTTTTTGCTATTCACAATTGATTGTAAAAATAACTTGTTGATGACAAGTTACCTCGACAATTTATTCCATAAAATTATAAACATTCTATTCATTAGTATAAAATAAAATAAAGCAAAAATGATAAAAAAAAGAAACTTTAATTAAATACATTTATACTCTACGTTCAATTGCAATTTTATTATTAAATTACTTATTTATTAATTTTGCTCCATAATATAATAAAATATGATTACTGGTACTTACACTCCATTTCGCCGCTGTCTCCAGAGTTCGGAATCCGCAGTTAAATAAGTTGTGATGTATGCTACGTAGAAAAGCAATTCATATTCGCCATAAATAATTCAAGGCCATTTCTTTTATATTTACTGGACGCTATATTTATTTATCGATTTATTGTAGATAGTGCATCGCGTGAACGCTGTGTTTAAACTATCTTTTTTCTTCTGATGATGAATTTTTAATCTAAATAACGTGCAACCTAACAATCTCGTGGAGTAATTCAGTGATGCATTTTATCTGAAAACGCTCAGAATAAAAAGCACATGTCTTAATAATGTAAAAACATATTAAGAAAACATTAGCATTCAAACTTTTTGATTAGGGTTTTTTTTTCTATCCGTTTTATATGTTTTCGAAATTTTTACCGTTTCTTTTTTTTAATTCCATCCAAAAATGGCAGAGTTAGTGATTTTTATTCCAAGTATTGAATTTTTTTTTCTCATTCCACGAATACATATTTAACTGAAATTAAATAAGTAGTTATTATGAATATTGTATACAATTATTAATTGCTCACTCAATTAAAACCACTTTTGCTGTCACTATTTAAAACAATTTTGGATTATTGTGGTGACTACATCCGCCAATCAACATACAGCGCATTTTTAAGGCGATCATTGATTGGCTTTAAACGTTGATATTTAAAGTGCCATATTTTGGACAATTTTGTTCACAGGAGAGTAGAATTTTTTTTTCATTTAAAATGTTAATGCGTCAGGAATATTTTATAAAAATAAAAAACGATTATTGAGATGAAGAAACTGTAAAACAATTTAGGTTTTTATCGCCATTGCATTGATAGGTTCAAGCAATATATAATATATTTATTTCATTTAGAGCATTTTTTCAACTGGAAGTATATTCTTGTCTCTAATGGTTCAGAAACCAGTTTTGCGGTACTTTTAGAGAGAGTACCCAAAGATCCTTATTAATTTATTCACTTGAGGTGTGGACTTATTGCAGTAAATCAGGATATAACAATGTTGTTTCTGTACAAAGTTCTATGTTCTCAAAGCCTAATAATTGCCTTATAATTAGTCTTATATTTGCCCTTTTTTATTTTTTCGTGTACTGAGTATAGAAAAAAATATAATTGTCAAAAAATTCGAACTCGAGATTTTGATGAATCTCCACGTCTCAGATCACCCCCGAGTTCGAAAATCCATTTTTGGTGCCTGCTTGTCTGTTCCAAAGGTGATTCGAAAACGCTTTGAGCAAGACGGGTGAAATTTCGTATGCAGTCTTTAAGACAAAATTTGTAAATTTCAACTAAATTTTGATCAAAATCCGCTCATAGGAATTCTGCCAGACTGATTTTTCGAATATAATTTAACACGATAACTACAAAGCGAAAGAGCTATAGAGATAAAATTCAGTACACAGATTTAACCCCTTACCTGCGGAGGATAACTTGCGAGATTCGGTCCCCAGTGCCACGTATATATACGTATGTAGTTGCGAGACGTATATATACGCCAGAGGCAGTTAATACATTGACTTAAGGAGATGTATACATACGCCCCCGACAGGCAAGGGGTTAATAACTACAGTGTAGACATGAATAAAATTTTGAACCAAATCCAAGAAAGAGTTAACTCTCTGTCAGAAACATGTAAACACGGAAACTCAAAAACTCAATTATTTTAGTATATCAAATTTGATATGTGATTTTGTGACTAAAAATGTAGTTTTATGATAAATTTTGGTTTCAATTGGTTAGGAAAAAATGCGACTAAAACACAAATTCGATTTTCACATACTATTAACCTCATGCCATGGATTAATCACCAAAAAACTCGTCAAAGATAAAACTATATATTCAATAAAGATGATTAAATTCAAGCCAAAGGTTACTATTTGGTTACCTTTGGAGTAGTAGTGCCTTTGAGAAGCCAATGCTATACAAGGCGTTTTCTGTTATAACATCTTTACTAGAGAGATTATGCCGAGAATTTTTGGGGGGAATTTTATTCCCTCTGGTTCCAATTGGAACTATGATTTAGAAATTCCTCTAGATGATTAGAACTACCTCTAATGATTTAGAAATTCCTTTTAGACCGTAAGTGTAGTCACCTTACATATATTTGTTTTTATTTATCTTTTTTGACTGCAGAATGCCCGACATCAGTGTTTGTTCGCAATACTTTTGAAACGAATTTTCTATTTTATAAATATTTTTATTAATAATTATGTAAACGTAAAGAAACTTAACCTGACCAATCATGCTTATTAGAATATTAATATTAACCTATTATTTTATTAGTCTTAGGATTTGTAATTTTTACAAACTTATTTATTTGTTAATTAGAAAAAGAACCACCCTTTTTGATTTCAACTCCTTCCCACGCTTCCGGCTTAATCTGTCTCGATGGTAATGCGTGTGTGTTTACGAGTTTTTTTTTTTTTTTTAACGAATACTAAAAATTATAGAAACTATACTGATTTATAAGAAAACGGTTTGTAACTTTTCGTTAGAAAACGTGGATGGAGTAGTATGCAGAGCCATTGTACGTCACTTCCCTTACCGAGTTCGACTGTCCCAGTTATATTCATTTAAGAAATGACTTTGTTTAAGTTTCTATGACGAACAAGCCATAAAAGTGTTTATAACCACATTCCTCGTGATTCATGCACAGCAGAAGTGCAAACAATGCGTTTCGTATTCTTACATTTCACAACTTAAAGTCTTCCTGCCCAGTTTTAAAATGCTAAAAGTGAAAAATCGCACCGAAAATGAATGAGATCTTCAACAAGGAGCAAAGGATACGAAAGGTTTGTCAATATTATCATTCCATTTTCTTCTGATTGGTTTCAGTATACACATTATTTACGTCGTTTGTTTATTTTATCTTATGCTATCTTTACGGCCACGTTATCCCGATGAGATTGCTCCTTGGGATTGTTACCTAAATTGAAAGATAAGAAGTCTTTAGTTAGATATAATTTATTATGTGTTTGATATTTAAATGTATAGAATTTTTTCATGAAGATTACAATGAGATATTCATCATTAATGAGTGTACTTAGTTGACGATTTTTAAGGTAATGATTAAGGTTATTTATAAAAAAATGTTCCATTTGATAACTATCAGGGATACATAAAATGTAAGAAGCAAACGGAATATGAAATTTGGTTGTAAATTAAAGTTGAAGTGATATTAAAAGCTAAAAACAAAAATTATTTTATTTAAACTTTTTGAAAAAAATGTATTGCAAATAATATTTAATAATAAGATGTATTCTAATTTCTTTTTGAAGTATTTTAGTATAAAGTTAAGTTTAATTGTGTCTTAGGTGGACGAACAAAGAAGATAAATTAACTTAAATCTATGTTTCAAGTTAAATTCTTAATATGTGCCTTTGTGGATGAATATACAAGAGAATTTGATTAAACATTAAGTTTCAATTTCAATTCTTATTTTTTTAATTAGTGTCCTTGATGGGTGAATAAAGACGAGAATTTAATTTAAAACTATGTTTCAAGTTAAATTTTTATTGATATCTTTGGTGAACGAATATAAAAGAGTATTTAATTTAAAACTATGTTTGATTTAAATTATTATTTCCTTAATTGGTGTTTTTGATGAACGAATAAAGAAGAGGATTTAATTTAAAACTATGTTTCAAATTAAATTCTTAATTGATATCTTTGATGATAGAATATGAAAGAGAATTTAATTTAAATTCTGAATTTCTTAATTCGTGACTTTGTTGGACGAATAAAGAAGTGAATTTAGTTTAAAACTCTGTTGCTATTTAAATTCTTTATTTGTATTTTTGGTGATCGAATATAGAAGAGAATTTAATTTAAATTCTTAATTTCCTAATTCGTGGTTTTGGTGGGAGAATAAAGAAGAGGATTTAATTGAAAATTATGTTTCCATTTAAATTTGAACTGGATAATAGAACTGACAATTCCGTTAATAATTGTAAACATAAGCACTGCAAACATACAATTCACAAATCAGAAATTCTAAATATGTTAAACATCGTTCAGTATTTTAATTAAATTTTATTTTAATACAAACATATTATTCACAAATGACAAAAAGCATTAAGATTCTGCAAAATATAAAAGCGTGATCATACTTTTTGTTTGCGGAAATTCGAGAAAATCTAATTGAATTTCCACTATCATCTAATAATTTAGCGTTATTATTTTTATCGAAATATATGGAACAATTAATTTTTTTGGACTTTCAAAGGAACTTTGAAAGTCCTTTGATTGGGGAACTTTGAGCGTTGTTTGCTTCTAATTGACTACTGAACACAGACAGAGTGAAATAAAAAATTTATTTTGACAATTTTAGAGCAATGAAAAAAAAAATCTGAAAATATAAATTCTTATAAATTAAACTTCCAAAAGGGAAAATTTCCACGGACAATAATTCTTTATAAAGAATCCTGAAAAGCAAGAAAAGGAAGTAATTTTGCGAAATAGTAAATGGAAAAAGAAATGAGATTTTAATAAAATTTATCAAAATAATTCTTTTTATTTTAATTATGTATTTAAAACGAATTATTTGAAATTAAATCAGGCATTTCAGGATTTTGCAAAAGGAATTTTGAAAAGAGACTTGGTTTTCAGACTTTTGGTTTCAGCTGGTTCTCCGAAATTATTATTACATAAAATTTTAATTGAAACTTTTCTAGATAATTTATTATTAATGGCTTACTCAACAAAATATTGCCTTTCATTTTGCTGGTAGACAAAAACTAGGATATAAAAACGACAAGAGACTAAATTCAATTTATAGATTTGAGTCAAGCATCTTTTTTCTAAAAACATATAAACTTTCTTTTAAGGAGGAAATATTTCTTATTTATTCATAGAAATAATATATTTTCTTTTTGTCATCTAATATCAAATTTTCTGCTTTTATTTTTCTTTTCTTTTTTATATTCCTTTTGCTTTTAAAATTTCACATTCCTCTAAGGATACAAATGGTATAATTAATGGTATAATGGTATAATTAATTAATAATGGTATAATGGTATAATTGGTGACTGAACTAATATTCTTTGCTTTAGCATGTAAAATAATTAATCTGAATTGGCAACATGATGAATTTCCGAGAAAAAGGAGATATGTTACTTAAATTATTTATATTCTTGTGTAAGAAGTGGACTTTGTAAGTTGTAATCATTAAAGAATTCATAACTTTAAACCGCAATCGGATAGTAAGAGCGAGATCTGAGTCAACATCTTCCCTTTAGATTTTTACACCATGTCATACCATATCATACCACATCAGAGAACAGACGTTTAAGCTTCAAGAATTTAACCGCTTAACTGTTTTGCCCGAGTGCCATACGTGCATCGATTTATAGAATTTTGATAGTTGTAAGAATAAAATAAAACCATTCGTAACGATTATAATTCATTATTAAAATTACTTCGAATATACAAAAAAAATCTAATTGTAATTAAACAAAACTTCTAACATTTTCTTATACTTACATCTAAAGTGATAAGTCAAGATAAGGGTAAGATAAATCAAGTTGAAAATAAGTCAAGCATTCAATGGATTTCCATTTGCATCAAAATAAGAAAATATTTGAATCAAAATAAGAAAATATTCCCAAAATAGAAGGTGTTAGCTTATTAGATAGTAAAGAAAATAAAAGAGTTAAGGTGTTAATAAGCTTGGTGGATTTAAATTTGTAACAGCGCTGAAGATGATGCTCTGCTATCACCGCTACCACCAGTATTCTCACCAGACATGTTAGATAGAAATAAAGAATTCTGAAAATGTGGAACTTAGAGATAAATGAAATGGAACAGAAAAATAATATTTTGTTGAAAATTCTGACAGTAAGTAAAATAAAATTTAAAAAGTAAGCATATTTCAAGGAATTAAATTTTTTTGAATATCATTTTAATAATCCTCAATTAACGTTCGTTAAAAAATATTTTCCATTCTTCGGGTGGCTGTGAAATATTTTAGTTAAATAGCTGTTCGAAAAAAGTTTAAGAAGCTCTACATTATTCGATAAAACTGTACAATGGTGTAAATTCCGGTTATGTTATGTGAAAAATATAACTATGCACTTCGTATAATATGTAATACTCTGCATAGTATTGCATATTATACGTTATTGTCAAATTGGAGGGGGGCGAGGGCGGGAGCAGGTTTGAGAGCGCAAGTCTCGGATCTCTTTTCCTCGCTCAAACTTCCAAAATGAATATTTTTTATAGACTTTAACTTAGTCTCTATGAAGTGAAAAAAAAAATTAAATGATAATCAATTTACATAATTAAAGGACAGTTTAATGACACTGACAAAATGAAAAACAAAAAAGTGTATTTTCTATCACTTTCATGGGAGTTGATTTCAGTATAAAGACTCTCAGGTATAAAAAAAATATGAAAGTTCAAATTTAAAAGTGCTATTGCTATTTAATTATACAATGGAGCAATGTTATATATCATTTAGAATAATAAACTAATAGAATATAAAACTGCAAAAGATAATTAATTAGCAATGTTGTTAGAATAATGTTCTAAAATTTAAAGGCACTTAATTTGATGTCCAATGATTTTAACGGCAGGGGCCTCTAAATGACATATTTTGCAATCTGAACACTTTTGGTTAAACATAAAAAAATTTTCTACACACTACAGTAAATATTATTAATTACATATAAAAAAGAGTAATAATAGTGATAATTGAAATAATATTTTTTCTAACTTTTTTAGACTTTTTACAGAAAGGTGAATAAAATTAAGAGTAGTCTTTCATATTGCTAATGGACACGAATGATGTTAATGTAAATATAAAACCTCGTTGAACAGAAATGAGAAAATTTAAGTCTTAGTGAAAAAGTCGAAATAAATTTTATCGAAATCCTAATATAATAGTTAGAAATACATACGAAGGAAATTATGAATGGAAAGGTAGCATTTATTTCAAAGTAAACCAGAGTGAGTGGTCTTCCCAAAACTTTCTCGCATACTCACTGGTAAAGGTGTTATCCCTAAGGATGCTTTGGATGGCATTAAGTTTAATAGCTGCGAAATATTAAACTTTGGAGCGAATTTAGCATTTTCTTTTAATCCACTCTGTAATCCTTAGCGAAATTTTTTGGCGATTCATTCCTGGCATGCTGTTAATAATAAATGAAAATCGAAGTTGCATTTTAGACACGTTTTTCTCAAATGATTTAACCCTTTAAAGGGCCATTTTTTTAGTCATATTATGTTAAAATATTTTTAGGCTTGAAATTAGAATAAGAAAAGGGATTCATTTAGCTTATTAGATAAATTTAATTTGATTAATGAATTAATTTGGTTCATTAAAAATTAAGTAACAAATCATGACACGTCATTTTGTGTGAGATAAAGAACTGAAGCATCTACGTTTCTGTCTGTCTAAAAAAGTTTGTCAGAACTGATGCCAACCTACATAATTTCATACAAAGATTGATAAATTTGCTGGGAAGCATACTTCCCACGGCCCTAGAAAGGGTTAAACAAAAATTTAGCACAAAACTACACTTGTAATCATAAAATTCCATACCAAATTTGACATATTTGACTCATTGCGTTTTTTAGTTATCGTGTTTCACATGTTTCTCAAAGTGGAGACCGACAGACGGCCAAACCCTTGTTGGATTTGGTTCAAACTTTTATAGATATCAACACTTTAGATGTTAAAGCTGTGTACCGAATTTTATCCATCTAACTCTCTTCGTTTTGTAGTTATCGTGTTAAATTATAGTCGAACAGTCGGACAGACAGACTTCTTCTGAATGGATTTTGCTCAAACTTTGATAGAAATCTGCAAATTTGGTATGCGCCAACTTTCATCCGTCTTACTTAAAGCATATTTTAACTATCTTTGTCACAGATAGACAGACAGACTGACAGACATTTTCCAAAAATATGTTTTTCTAACTCAAGGAGGTCTAAAAAATGGAGATTTATTAAAACCTTGAGCTCAAATTTTTAGACGATTACTATACTTTCTCTATACTAAGTATACAAGAAAGTAAATAAAGATAATTATTTTACACATGAAGAGACCCAAATGAAATATGCTCATAAGATTGCATAAATTGGAGAGACATATATTAAATGTATCACGTTTACTCGAAATGATTTCAGTTTTTAATTTCTAATTGTATTTGGATTAGTAGCGTGAAAAGGAGAACAAGTTCAAAAAAGGATTTTTTTGGGGGGGAGGGGGAGCTATTATTTTTTTAACTGAACTTTCATATGAGATTCTTTAGATAAGCGGTTTATTTAATAGTTTTTGATTTTCTTTTTTTACAGCTAACAGTTAGCATCTATAAGACGGACTTTATAATTACTATTTTCGTTTGCTTATCTTCTATAAAATGCTGTTTTAATTGATATAATGAGTAAAGTAATTCATTAGGTGTTGTGCATAAATTACACTCATGAAAAGCCAGTTTATAATGAGTAAAGTAATTCATTAGGTATTGTACATGAATTACACTCTTGAAAAGCCAGTTTATAATGAATATAAAGTAATTCATTAAATGTTGTGCATGAATTACTCTTGAAAAACCAGTTTATAATGAATAAAGTAATTCGTTAAATGTTGTGCATGAATTACTCTTGAAAAGCCAGTTTATAATGAGTAACGAAATTAGGTGTTGTGCATGAATTACAATCATTAAAAGCCAGTTTATAATGAATAAAGTAATTCGTTAAATGTTGTGCATGAATTACTCTTGAAAAGCCAGTTTATAATCAGTAAAGTAATTAGTTAGGTGTTGTGCATGAATTGCACTCTTGAAAAGCCAGTTTACAATGAGTAAAGTAATTAGATAGGTGTGTATGAATTACTCCTGAAAAATCAGTTTATAATGAGTAAAGAAATTCGTTAGGTGTAGGGCATGAATTACTTTCTTGAAAAGCCAGTTTATGATCTTTAAAAGCAATCTTTTTCTGAAAGCCCAGACATATAGACAGATTTCACTTAATTGTAGTTAATCTGAGAAGAAAATGCGTTATAATATCTGAATAGAATTCAACAGGTGTGCTACATGATATCTGAGAAGTCAGCTTTTATTTCTTGACAGCAGTCTACCCGTACACTAAGAATTGCACCAACAACTTCCCCTTTTCAAAAATGAGTCTAGACATTTACTTTGTATTTCGTCAGTTAAATAGACTTCCAGCCTATCCATCACGTTTCAAGTTTTTTTTCTTGCTACTCGTGGTGAACTGTAATCAGAAACAAAGACAATTGACTAAAATAAACAGAAATAAAAACCTTATTTTCCTTGAGAGAATTAAAACGTTCACGATAACGAAAAATTAAAAAAATTTAAGTTCTAAATAAAGTGGATTTTTTTTTCACCCGTAAACAAAAGAATGATAAAAATAATTAAGACATTTCGAAAGAATGATTTATTTGAATTATAAAACACTAGACAAATATTTGTTTCTTATAGTATTCATTTTTTAATATCAAATCGAAGATGTATTGTGATGCGATAATTTTTAGTTCATAGTCACAAATTGGTGCTCTAAAAAATAATTCTGAGTACAATCATCCCCAAAATTTATCGAATATATAAGCACAGGTTTAATAGTTTAAATATGCAAATAATAAAAATAAGGAATGCTATGTAACTTGCTATTCTAAAAAAATATGATATTTTGCATGATAAATAGTCACTAAAGATTAATATATTGCATAAAATAGAAAAGTAGGTTTAACAGCATGTGGTTTGTAAATGGTGTATATGGTTTCAATCGATTGTAATGAAAATAATACATTCTGTGCCTAACAAAATTTGTATAAAACATGTTAAAATGACATTAGATTCATTGTTAAAACATAATTTATAAACTTTCGACATTTCAAATCTATAAAATTTATCCATTTCTGTAATTAGTGAAATACTTCCTATTTTATTACACTAAAATTGAAAAAAAAATCAAATTTTTGGAGGTGAAAATATTTCTAGTTCCCTTAAGTGATTCAAGATTAATCGAGGTATTTTATTATCAGTTGATATCAATTGCATATCTGTTTCGATAATCGTGCTTGTGTAGTTATGACTAATGCATCGAGTAACCACACAAGGCTACTCCATCCCGCCTATTCATAAGGCATACGGATTTGATTTGAATGACCGGACAGGCGAGACAGCTTTGGAGGGTTGAATCCTAAAAGCCAACACCAACTACGGTGTAACCCTTCCCGTTAGAAGCATGTCCCGTCATTAGAAGTAAGTAGGAGGTAGCCGACTCCCATCATTTCTGTACCAACTCGGGTGGCAAGAACCAAGCAGCATACAGGAAGCTTCACATTCTCAAATCTGAGGTGCTCCCCTCCCCATGGGGGCCTTTGACATTTTGACGAATCTTCTCGTTTCAGATCTCTCCGAGTTTAGAAAATACATCTTTGGCATTCTATCTATGTATTTGTAATAAATATAGTTCAAAAACACTTTGAATTGGATGAAATTTCGTATATATGCCAAATTTGTAGATTTCTATCAAATTTTAAATGAAGTTTTTTTTAAAAAAATAAAAAGAATTAGATGGATAAAATTCGGTTCACAGATTAATATCTATATTATAGATACATAAGTCATACCACTGACTCTCCGACCCTCCCAAAGGCACATGGATAAAGAATACTGAATGACCGGACCGCCGCAACAGCAACATTGGGGAACTGTGCTTTGAATCCTAAGGGCCATCACCGGCCACTGTATAACCCTTCCCGAAGGAAGTAAGTCCCGTCATCGCTGGGAGGAGCCGGATCCTCCACTTATTTATGTACCCATCAGGATGGTGAGAGCCAACCACCATACCAGAAAAATCTCATCCTCATTTCGAGGTGCCGCCAGGGGGCTTCATGTGTTGGAGCCAAATCCAAAAAGGAATTGGATGTCTGTCGGTCTGTCGGTTTCAGAAACGTGTAAGCGTGATAAGTCATAAAAGCAAATGTTAAATTTGGTATGGAATTTTATGACTGCAAATGTAGTTCTAAGTAAAATTTTGGCTTCAATCATTTGGGGAAAACACGTCTAAAAGATAAATTCATCTTTTTTAGAGAATATACGAGAAAGTTTTGGTTCACTGATTAAGGAGAGTCTCAATGTATAGTCTCTCTAGTACCAGTCTCACTGAATAGAAATATATAGCACAAATTATTTGATGATATCTTCACGCGCGTGATTTTCCCTGGTACAGAGATGTTATTGCAAAACAAAAGACTACATTAATTTACTTTTTCTTTTCTTTTGACTAAGTCATTTTTAGCTGTGTACTGACAAAATCAATAAATCCGAAAATTTATGATTGAAATCTTTGAAATTATAATAGTATTTTTATTACACATTTTTTTGTAATTAAAAGAAAAATTTGTTGGCCGAGCGAGAAAAAAAAATACCCAACAAAAGATTTGCTGTCTTTGGTTGCGGGTACAGTTGTCGATACAGATGTTGTATCTAAAGAATCTGTTTCCTTCTATGTTCGGGTTGATACAACTTTTGTAACTTTGAAAGGTTAGAAAATCACTTTTCTACTAAACTAATCTATTTACCGGGTGATTTTTTTAATTGGCCTTATTCAGTTTTATCTGTTGCTTTATCTAACAAAAGATTGAATTGAAGGTGGTTGTTTCCTGCCGTAAGATCCTTTTCTAGGATATCATGCACCGAATAAAGGGTTCACTTATGAAGTCTATATATTAGTATATAAAATTCATCTAAAAGGCTGGTAAAAAAATATAATAGTAATTCCGGATTTTCATTAAAAATTCCGATTTAGCAACCAATCTAACAACCGAAATGCATAAAAATATGCATGGAGATTCCTAATGACATGGAAAGTAGGATTCAGTGAAAAAAAAACAGTTCCAATACTATTTTTGGTGCTTCTGTTGTTTATCAAACAGAGACTTAGCATCAAATACGGGTATAAAAGCAAACTGCTAATTTATACTTTTGTATGCTACTGCAGCGGCAGGGCTATAAAAATATGTAAACAGAACCAAAAAATATTCTTAATTGAAGTAAATTAATTCAAGTGAATATTCAACTCATGTTACCAGAATGTACATTACTAGTGAAGCTTCATTACCTTAATAAGTGCGATACAAGATTAATATTTCATTTAAGCTTATTATAATTTTTTTTTGTTACAACATTTTACTTTGTGCAGCGCTAAATTTCTTCCCGGAATTCTACTTCCCATATCATTATTAGTATCCATACCGAGTTTGGTGCTGTTTCGGTTGTTAGATCGAGCCACAGGTGGCTTTGAATAGTGCCAGTTCAAAGAAAAAACACCCCCAGTGACACTAATCAACCAGCTGATTATATATTCCTCCATACTTCTTATTTATGTAAAACAAGAGCATTCAACTCAGAGGCTACAGAGACCAGATAACGTAAAGATTAAGGTTATGTCAGCGATAAAGTAAAAAAAGAAATCCTTTTTTTTTATAGAAATGTCGGTTTATTTCACAAATGCTATATAAACAAAGGACAAGGACAATTCTTTGCCTAACCTTGTTTCCTGGCAATATTATGTTTCTGATATATTCAGTTTTTCTTCTTTTTACAATTTTCCCTACTTCGAGGGATTTTTTCCCACAAGGATTAATTTCGGAACTGATCCAAGATGGATTTCAGTAGTTTTGGATCTAATAGGAGATATACTTTCTTTCAGTGGTTTAAAAGAAAAAATTGCTCGCATCAGTAAGCACTTCTAAACATGGAAAGAATTTTATTTGCCAGTTTTAGAATATTTTCTAATTTGTATGACGAATGATAATGTTTTCAAATATATGTAAGGATATATCTTACTTTAATTTATATCCTAATTTATTTCCCATTTTTTTAACCTTAAATTAACCCATTTTATTTTATTCTAAAATCTTCTCTTATATCCTGATAAAATCCCACTTTTTTATTTAATTACTTCTAATACGAGTTGCACAAAATTGTGAAATCTGCATTTTCATACTCAGAGCGAGAGGGCTCTAATTTCTACGGCATACAACTTATAGATATGTTACGGTCAATGTGAACAATCGGTTATTAATAATACTAACCGATCATTATTAATTATAACCAAATAAGCCGGTTAAAGTGAATAATTTATGAACATTTATCACATTAACTGGTTATTAATAACCAGTACCTCTGGAAAATAACCAATAAAGTTTGGTAAACACCAATTTTTCGCGTTTTTTTATGTGTTGGGAACAGCTAGACACTATCAGTTGATTGTTTATTTTACAAGTTAGGCTCCCAATTTTATTTTATAAGCCCCCTCCCCTGAAATCTTCATGGTATTTCGGCACCTCGATACCGCGGACCTCTAAAATCCAGGGGTCGTGGTACCTCTGGAAAAAATTAGAAGGACCATTGATTAATCCCCCCCCCAAAAAAAATTATTATCTACTATATCCGCCATTAAATCCATCCGTTAAATGATTCAAAACATCTTCCCCCACCTTCAAAAGATATATATTGGGATTGTTCAATAACTTATCCCCCCCCCAAAAAAAAAGAAAAAAAAACTAATTAATTATAAAATAAAGAAAATGAAGTTATAAAAAATATCATAGAAAAACTTCATAGCAAGTTTTAAAAACTTATACAAAAAGGCACACCCAAGTCCCGATCCTATATAAACCGTTTAATCACACTAGCCAAACTTCATTGGAAATTACCAATAATAACCGGTTAAAGTGAATAATTTGTGATATTTCTCACTTTGAAAGAAAGAAGTAGTTATTATTAATAATGACTGATTATTCAGATGGTCCGTAATAGATATATATTTAAGATTCCTTTTCTTGAATAAACATGACTCAGAGAAATCTCTAAAAGAATCTCATAACCCAAAGGGAAAAATTTCTTCCACTTTCCTCTTGTATTCTGGTGCGAACAGACGCTTTCCACCTTTGAACACCATGTGAAAATCATGCCCTTTCGTGAAAAAATAAACTGACGTAATCACAAATTTGCCTTCTTTGTAGCATCTACAAAATTTTTCTAAAAACAAAATCAATTCAATCGAATTAATCTGATTAAAGTGATTTTATTAAATTCATTTTTCTTTGATTTAACTGTATAATAAAATATCAAAATTCTGTATTTTGTGGCATGAGAAAGATTGTTGATTGTAAGATTGTTGAAAGATTGTGTAAGAGCGAGTTCTTCAAACAAAATTCTTCTTAAAAATCAACATATAGTCTTATGGAAAAATACTTTTCTTATAGGTTTATAATAATTTTTGAATTTGATAATTAAAAGCTAATGTACTAATGTTTTTCACTTAGGTAGATAGGCATTGAACGCCATGTAATATCTTAGCGATCAATGTTAGCACTCTATTTATATTATGAAAATCCTCTGGTCCCCAATCATCTATTCAAAAGCAATTGTCGTTTTGTGTATTCACTATATTGTTTAATGTTTTCAGTTTTGAAGTAACGAAATGAATGATCCTGCAGTTCCAACAAGCTTTAAAAAATAGCATTCCTGGGATTTCTTTTTCCACTTCTGGGAATTGTGATGGCTTTCACATTCTTTCCTCTGGGCTATAGTGATCTTTTTGTTGTAGTTGTTTCTTATGTTACGAAGACAGCAATTTTAAGTTGATGGGGGGGGGCGTCTCTTGTTTTTTTTCAGTTAAGTCAACTAGGGCCAACAGTACGACTTAGCTACTCACGCATCACTCATTCGCTTGCACAACCCTTTTTTACAGGAGGGCACATTCACACATCTCACAGATAGAACAAAAGAAGAACAACCATGCTCAAATGAGTGAAACAACACCGCCGAAATGAGTGAAACACCTGCTGTCTTTAAAATCGACGTGTCGCATTGGGCAACAAGCTTTTAAAAAGATAAGCGGGAATGATTTCCCCAATACTTTCTCACAAACTCTCTAATGAAGGTGCCAACCTTTGCATGTTGTTGGAGTCCAGGAGTTAAAAAATGTTAACCTGGGAATTTAGCATATTTACTAAATCTATAGTGTGATTCTTGGCAACTTTTTTGGCGATGTATCCCTGACATGTGATTAATAATAGCCGAAAATCAAATTTGTGTTTTGATCAAGATTTTCCCAATTGGTTAAAATAAAAATTTGTCACAAAACTACTCATGTATTAAAAAAATAACTAGATTTGATATGTTTAAATCATTGCGTTTTTGAGTTATCGCGCTTACATGTTTCTGAAAGTACAGATGGACAGACGGTCAACCCCTCATTGGTCTTGGCTCAAATTTTACCAGTGTCTACATTATCGATGCTAAATCTGTGTATCGAATTTTATTCATTTAGCTCTCTTCGTTTTGTAGTTCGAATAACCGGACAGACAGACTTTCTCTGAACAGAGTTTGCTCGGAATTTGATAGAAATCTACAAATCTGGTGTAAAGACAGAATACCAAATTTCATCTATTTTGCTCAAAGGGTTTTTGAGTTATCTTTGTCATAGACAGAAAGACAAACGAGTAGAGATAATAATGCCAAAAATATGCTTTTGGAACTCGAAGAGGTCTGAAACGTGGTGATTCATCAAAATCTCGAATTCGAATTTTCGAACGATTCCAATATACTCTGCACTTCGTACACGAGAAAGTGAAAAAATAGTATGAATATTTCAATAAACGTTTAAACGTTATTGTTAATAAACAATAATTATTCAGTTTGAAATAAATTACAGATAGGCGTATGTTAAGTGTTTTTATTTTCCATCGATAAGATAAAAAATATAGATTTTACCGAAATCAGTTTTATTCAATTCAAAAGTTAGTTAATGATCATCATATAATCCATTTGTAGAACATAGAATAGAACATTTTTTATTCTTTTTTTTATTTATAATAAAATGAAAAAAATTTATTTTTTTCCATATTCATCCTTCAAAAGTAAAGAAAAGAGACTTGAATTGATTTTGATTAATCTTAAAACGTGTGTGTGTGTGTGATTAAATAGGTATGTGTGTGTTTATTTAAACATTACTAAATTTTTCCGAAAAATACTTTGATTTCTTTTATAATTGCAGCTCCGGGATCGCATGCAACACGTTGTTGAAACAAATTAAAATAAAATTTCCATAATTTCATTTTTAAAATTTTTAACTTGAATAACGAGGATTCTGCTTTTTTCATATTTAACAATAACCTCCCTTTTGGAGAACACTGTGGGTATGGAGATGAGAGGTTGCCAAACAATTAAGCAGCTTCTCATATGTCTGATGTATATAATAATGTTGCTGGATTGAGTTGCTTCCACTCTAATGACAGGACTTATCTTCTGCGAAAAGAGCTTGGCCGTGACCTGCAATTGTTAGGATTTCACCCTCAATTTCCTAATCTTGTCTTAACGATGATTATTCAAATTTCCCAGATACGAAGTGAGAACTTAATTTTAGTATTTGTCTAAGAAACTTGATTGAACAGATGTTTGAATGCATACTACTTTAGAAGAGGTCATATTAGGATGCAAGCTCGATAAATAATTTTTAAAGCGCATCTTATTGTGAAATCCCACGTCTGATCGAATAATGACTATTAAAATCACAGAACGCAATATTATTGTTGCATCATATTACTATCAATTTTGATCTTGATTATAAAAATCAGGTATTCCATTGATAAAAATAAACGTTGCTGGATTTAATTTTGGAAATAAATGACTTATCACTTTATTTTATTTAACATATTTTTAACCTTATAACTTAAAACAAATAATTCTTATATATATATAATAGATAAACTGTAAAATGAATACTTAATATAACAGATTTTTCGAATAACATGTTAAATTAAGTGCATTCGTGATTTATTTTATTTAAATGACCAGTTCATATGTAGACAAGATTGAAAAATATCCCAGAATGAAATAAATTGAAATGTAAAATAAAACAAATTAAAATATAAATATATCTCTAACTTCTAGAAGCCTCTACTTAGTGGCTTAAACTGAAGATTGCTTTTATTCATTAGCATCGCATAGTTTTAAATGCTGCCCATTCTCTATCTAATGCGCAAGCGGCGACCTACGATAGAGATACAAGGTAATTAGTGTCAAAAAATTTTGTCATCACCAAAGCATGTCACATTTTTAAGTCTCGACTATCGCCTTAATCCGTTGAGAAAGAAATTAACTGCAGTAATTAGAATTCGACGTTGTGCAAACAAAGGGTTGATTAGTTGAGCTAATTAGGGTTGCAGATCATCTGGATTTTCTACTTATTTAGAAATTTTTCTTTCAACTAATTTCTTTGACACTTTAATGACATTTTGATAATCCCAGATCATTAAATTTAATCTACACGAGTAACATAAATTTGGTAATATTTTAATGAAAATCATCATAGCCTTAATAATTAAATCACATGTGAATTTATTAATTAAAGCGGAAGTGTAAAAATTAATTCAAAAATGATTTTGTAAGAAATATTGTTTTCAGACCTGCAAAATTCACACAATATAATCGTGAATTTAGTACAGATCACATCCTGATAAGAGGACATTTTAGATAGATTCCTATAGAAAGACTACCTATTGCAATGTTTCTCTCTTCCATTCGGGAGCTGCGGTGGTCTGGTGGGAAGATTTCGGCCTTGGAACCGGTGGGCCTCTGGTTCGAGACATGATTCCACCGAAGAACCGTCGTGTGAGTGGATGTGGTGCACGCTAAAACCGTTGGGGTCTGGTGTGGAAGCTAGGAGAGAGGCAGAGGTGCCATGTCAGGTGTCGTCCTCGTCATCTGACCGCGGTTTAAAATTACGAGGTCCATCCCAAAATAGCCCTAGTTGCTTTAAAAACGTGACGTTAATATAACTAAACTAAACTAAACTCCTCAGTTCTTCAACCGATCATGGTCACCAGAACCCCCAACCAAAAGTTATAATTTACAGTTCAAAAGTTATATATACAGTCGCTCCAAGCCAAACTCGGACACCAAAGAAAAGATACTAATACAATCAAAATTTATAAACTAAAAATGATAAGAAATTTAATTAAATGAATTTTCAATAGCATATTTATTGCTATTATAAAAGCAAATAACAAAAATTATAAATTAATTCATTTTAACCAGAAATTATGGCAACAAGCAAAATAAAAGAAAATATAATGCACAAGCCAAACTCGGACGGATAAGAAAATTTTAAAAACTAGTAAATATTTCAAATGAATAATTGTTTTATATGTAAGTCCTTGTTTTTATAACCATTTTAAGACACTTAGGCATAAATTAATTTTTTCACAAAAATTAATTTCAATATTTTTTCATTCCTGCAAAACTCCTTTTTTCAATTCATCTTTACAGGAAATGGTGTGTTTCCAGACTTTTTTCTTCAGGTATTTCAATAAATTTTCGATGGAATTTATATCGGGGCTTTGAGGTAGAGTGTCCATGACGAGAGAACAATTATATAGAAGCCAGGAACGCACTCGATAAGCATTATGTTTCGAATCATTATCCTGATAAAATCACCAGTTGTTGGCAAGAGAAAGTTTCAGCACACATTATCGAAAAGTTTTCTTTAAAATGTCGAGGTATACATTCTGATCCATTCTTCCTTCAATAAAATACAGGGTTCCTCATCCAGTAGTTGAATTCGAGCCCCTGACCAGTACTGATCCACCACCATGCTTCACAGTTGCTTACAAATTTTTTTGTGCGAAATTTCTCCTTCGATTTTCTCCAAACGCAAGGCTTGCCATCAGGTCCAAAAATGACGAATTTGCTCTCACCAGTAAATAAGGCATTTTTCCAATAAGAAAAATCCTTGTTTTCTTGTTCCTTGCGAATTTAAGCCCTTATTTTGCGAATTTAAATCTTAGTCTGATTTCACTTCCTTATGAAAAGCTTTTATCTGATTTTTACCCCATTGAGATCTGCCTTATGGTGCACATTTTTATATTGTTCATGGGCTAAATTTCTTTTACTAATTCCGTTTTAGCAATAATAGATGGGTATGGTGCCCTAAGTAATGGATTTGCTTTTACTTCTCTGATAAAATATCGATCATCTGCTTCTTTGAAAATCTTATTATGGGCTGGCTTAGGCATATTTTCTACCTGATTATTGGTTTTAAAGCATTTTATGATGTCATTAAACGTTGAATGACTACTGTGGGCAATCACTGATATTTCTGGCACTTACTTTCCATTTTCAGCATGCTTAATAACCAATTTTCTTAACTCAACGCTCGTTTGGCCTCTTTGCCCTGATATTTTAATTAAATTATTATTTAATTCCACAATAAATGAAAATAACACAATTGGAAAGTTCCCCTGAAAAATTATAACATTAATCGTAAAAGTGGAAGTAATTTTTACCCAATAAGTTGCAATTATTTTTGTTTAATTGTGAGATGTCTGAGTTTGGCTTACGGACTCTTTTTCAAAAATTATAATTTTATGACTAAATTTTTAATTATAATTTATGAATTGGCGCTATTTGACTTTGTTTTCAGTTGTACAATACATTCACTTTCAAAAAAATCTTTTAGTTTTTTTTTAAATTCACTTTAGCTAAAATATTTTGGCAGAGCAAGTTTTTTTCCTGTGGTGTCCGAGTTTGGCTTGTAGCGGCTGTATACGCGCGTGTTATCTCGTGAACAGGATAATTAGAGTAATTTTGTTTGGATTTAAAGAGACTTGGAATATGTTGCTAGAAATGTAAAAATCTTGAACGCAAATAGCCCATCTAGCTCAACAGGGGTGGAAAGGGTGGAGGGTTGAAATTCTCATTTCGTTATAACTTTCTTAATATTGATAGAAAAATAAATCCAATCAGGTAAATAAGCGCCTTAATAAGACGAACAACTTTTGCATTTAAAGGTCAAACCCTAATTTTTACTGTTTTAACATCAACAATGTATGTTGCCAGATAGTAACTTAGATATAAAGGAATCTACCTTTGCTTTCCAGCTTGCCGAGAGGAAATATTTTTTATAGACTATTTAACTCCAATATTACTTCTTTTCATAAATAAATAATTACTAGAATAAGTGAAGTAATTACAAATCAATATTTATTTGAAACTTTGTTTCAGATTTAACAGATCTTTTAAGAGCTTAAAATAAATATCCAATGTTTATATATGTTATGCATTTTTCACTGATTATTCATTGGATAATATAATTATATTTAAAGTAGAATTTGTTAAATCAGAAGGACTTGTAGAATTTTAAAATTATCCAATGAGATTCACCGCTTCTATAAAATCTTTTCATCGAGTAGCGCTTCTAATCCCCCATTTCCATATTTCTTTTGAAACTTTATTTAAAATACAATTTAATCATGTTGCTTTTTGTCTGTAGAAACACATCTCCTCCAGAATTCTCTCACTTTAGAAAAGACACTTTCTAAGTACCTTTTTATTTCAATAATGTTCTAAGATCTGATTCTAATGATTGTTCTAGAGATCTGATTCTAGTGCCGTTAACAACTTCAATCACAATAGTTTTGATAATCCTGCTTAGCTGAAGCAGGCCACTTATGTGTACTGAGGAATGCATTCCATACATAGAATTAAAGTTCATTGTTTCATTAATATTTAGTCATTAGTTTCAATATATTTCTATGATCCTTGATGGAAATAGCAGAATATTTTTGTGTCACCAATTTGGAAATCCAAATGATAGTGAAAATGTACATTACTTTTACTTATCATCAACTTATAAATATGTAAACATATTTTAGCAGTTACGTGGCCAAATGGAAAAAAATATTTTGAAATTTAATTTCAATTTATTTCATCCAGGAGGCCAAATTTGTACAGGTAAGAAGCGATAAACAATGTCAGTTTCTAAAGCAACACAAGAGCTAAAAAGGCAGAAATTTTTTCCTTCCGTGATTTTAATGAGATTTTGATAGGGATTTCTTTGTCACATATAGATTTAGTAAAGGGAATCTTAGATATCTTTAAAAGAATATTGTAAGCATTAGGGACTTTTATCCCTTCACTAGGAGCATGAGAAAATGCTAAAGTCATCGGCCTTCAAGAACGTGTGTTAAGTCATATCACTGACTCTCTGACCCGCCCGAAGACACACGGATAAATAATACTGAATGACCGGACCGCCGCAACAGTAACACTGGTGGGAACTGTGGTTGAGTCCTAAGGGCCATCACCGGCCACGGTACAACCCTTCCCGAAGGAAGTATGTCCCGTCATCGATGGGAGGAGCCAGAACGCGTGTTAAAAATAATTGAATATAATGTAGGAATTGATTTAGGAGATGAGAGAATATCTTAGAATAAAATTCACACACACACACACATACACACACACACACACACACACACACACACACACACACACACACACACACACACACACACACACACACACACACACACACACACACACACACACACACACACAATGTTATTTTAAAATTCTGATTGAAATCCTAAGCTTTACTTGAATTTAGTCCAGATTAATTTCATTCTAAAATGATCGCTTATTTCTTGATCCAATTCTCCTTTTTTTATTTAATTTATTCTGTACGCTCTATAAAACTGCTCACTTCACTCCGAGTGAAGGGATAAAAATCCTTAATGCTTACCGCATTCTTTTTCACACACACACACACACACGCGCGCAATTGTATTCCTAAACATTAAATTGTTGACGGTGTCCTGTAAATCATTCGTAATATTCTTCTTATTACAAACCGTACTGGTTACACCGTGTTTTTATGTTACTCCCTTCTTTTCTAGACATTCAACAAATACCTTAATACCGTTTGTGGAGTTAAAAATAATTTTAATAAAGTGGGAATTAGTAGCTATCATGAATAAATGTACATCAGTTGACCCATAACACATAATAAACTCTCTTTTACTTTTTCTCTACTCTTTTAAGTGGTTTTAAATTTATTAACTTCAACTCTTGGTGAACACTCTATTTGGAGGTCATAATACAATTAAATCTCATTATTAGCTCTTTTCAAAACAAAAGGAACTGAAGAGACTCCAGACATTTGTAAAAATAAATCACCCACCACTTTTTACGGGGCGGATTTCCTTCATTCATCCTCAGACAGAAAATTTCTTGTGTTCTCTGCAATGAAGGTCTTATCCCTGACTTGACATTCGGTAAAGCTGCAAATGTCTTGCATTGTTGTTGTGAATTATGGCACTTTACAAGCCCACTGACAATTATCTGTTAGCGATTTAAACCAAATGAGCGTCTCTCTTTTTTTTTCAATAGCGCCAACTAGGGCCAAGAGTACTACTTAGCTACTTACACTTCACAACCCTTTTTAAGGGGCGGACTTAGATCCACAGATCGTAATTTAGACCTAAATTAGAGGATGGTCACCTCTCAATCTGTACACCAGCGGTATTACTCTCGAAATGGTGGACTTTGGGACCACGGCAGATTTATGCGTGCTCCAACCACCATACACACGGAGAGTTTTCGGCCGACGGGGTTCGATCTCACAACGCAAGGGAGGCGAATCCAACGCTCTGCCAACCATGCTGTCCCGGCCTTTATGTCTTGCATTAAATTAGAGAACAATAAGTATGAAATACAAATCTTTGGCATGTATCTAACATTTTTACTGACCCTGCAGTGCGAATATGCATTTTGAACCTTCTTTTAGCAAACAGAATGAAATTAACCTTTGGCACAGAATTCCAGTTGTAGTCTCCATGTAACATATTGAATTATATCGATTTAAGCCATTCCATTTATGAGTTATTGCGTTTACATGCGTGCGAAAATACAGATCGACAGACGGTCAACTCTTAGACAGATCAGGTTCGAAATCTAATAGATATCTATATTTTAGATGCCAGATCTGCGTACCAAATTTTATGTACTTAGTTCTTTATGTTTTGGAATGATCCAGTTCATCTGTAATCTAGCACCAGACACGCAGACTTCCTATAAATGGATTTCGTTCAAAATTTGATAGTAATCGAAAAACGTAGGTGTAATTCGATGTATCAAATTTGAGCCGTCTAGTTCAAAGAATTTTGAGCCATCGTGTTCATAGATGGACGGACATGCAATCTAGTACCAGGCTCTGAGATTTCCTCTAAATAGATTTCGTTCAAAATTTGATAGTAATCGAAAAATGTATGTGTAATACGATGTATCAAATTTGAGCCGTCTAGTTCAAAGCATTTTTGAGCCATCGTGTTTACAGATGGACGGACACGTAATCTAGCACCAGACACGCAGACTTTCTATAAATGAATTTCGTTCAAAATTTGATAGTAATCGAAAAACGTAGCTGTAATTCGATATACCAAATTTCAGCCGTCTAGTTCAAAGCACTTTTCAGCCATCGTGTTCACAAATGGACGGACACGTAATCTAATACCAGACACTGAAATTTCCTCTAAATGGATTTCTTTCAAAATTTGATAGAAATCGAAAAATGTACTCGTAATTCAGTATGCCAAATTTCAACCGTCTAGTTCAAAGCGTTTTTGAGTTATCGTGTTCACAGACAGATGGACAAGCAGACAGACATAATACCAAAAAGGCTTATTTTTTCGGATTCGTGGGGTTCTAAAAAGTAAGTAAAAAGTAATTTTTTTATGATTATAATACTTCTTCTATACTTCGTATAGAAGAATATTAGATTATTATTTTGTAGAAAATAAAATTTACTAGAAAATTTGCAATAGATACTCCTTTGACTATCCAAAGGAGTCCAGCATTCCCCCTTTCGTTATAATGAAGCATTGTAGAATATGTAGTGGAAAATCACATACTGTTAATGGCTATCTCTAAACCCCATCCATTGCCAGTAAAGTATGTAAATAATTTAACCGCTGGAAATTAACCTTTTTAACTAATGGGATGCTAACCATTAACGGAAAACTCACATCATGTTAATTGCTCCCACTAGCACTTTACCAGCAAGCAACTAAAACTAAAGCAGAGCTTTATTTAGATACAGAATTACTTGTTCTGTTCCCGTGTTATAAATTTAATGACCCATATTTAGCGAGCTCATTGTGATTTCTCCTTGGGAAAATTCCTCTTATTTTTTACTGATTCGGCGGTGATTTGAAATTCCCTCTTTTAAACATTTAATACTTGCTCTCTTATCTAGAGTGCATTCTATATCTTTTCTCTATTTTCCAAAGCAAAATGAACCAATGAATTATTTCAAAAATTCATCTAATGTGATTATATTTTACTGATGGTTAGTAGATAATAATATTCTGAAAATTGGATAATCTTCTCAAAAATTGGATAGACATTAGCTTATTGTTAAGGAAATCGTTTCATGCTCTTAAATTCCTGGTCCAAATTTTCAGCCGGCTTTCAAGTTGGCACATCTGAATGTAGCTTATAGTAACAACACAGCGTATAGAAGATATGAAGAAAGAAAAGATAAAGAATAATCGAACAGGTTGAATCAAAGGACATTATAATTCATTTCTAATCTCAAGACAATAAATCAGTCTTTCTTTTTTTTGTATTATTTTATATCTGGCGTTTTGAATTATTTTTGAAAGCAGTTTCTGCATGTAATTAGTGTGGATTTCTCATTAGTAGAGCAAGCAGCTGCTTAAAACCGTTGGATTGAAGAGATCTTGTAGGCAAGCGAAAATAATATAAAATTAGCCTTATTATTAAATAAATAAATTTGTTAGAAATACATTATCAAATAAATACATTTGATAGAAATACATTATGAAATAAATAAATAAATTTGTTAGAAATACATTATCAAATAAATAAATAAAATTGTTAGAAATATATTATCAAATAAATAAATAAAATTGTTAGAAATACATTATCAAATAAATAAATAAAATGGTTAGAAATGTATTATCAAAGTTTTTAAAAATACATTATCAAATATATAAATAAAATCGTTACAAATACATTATGAAATAAATAAAAAAAATGTTACAAATATATTGTCAAATAAATAAATAAAGTTGCTACAAGCACATTATCAAATAAATAAATAAATTTCTCAGAAATACAATTTTTTAATTACAAACTATTAGAATTACAATGTGTACACATACTAAATTCTTAAGCTTATTAATTACTTTTTAATAATATATTGGCATAGTTATTATTCATTAATAGGTTATTTTATATTTTTTTCCATAGATTCAGTGAAATGATATAAGGTTCGCGTTGGCCTGGTGGTAAGATCTCGGCTCGTGAGTCGTAGGGCTTCAGTTCGAGACTCGATTTCACCGAAAAACAGCCGTGTAACGGAGTCTGTTGCAGCTTAAATCTGTCAGGGCCAAACGTCCTTCCATTTGCGTTGTGTGGTATGGTGTGGAGAGGGGAGTGCCAGTTCATTTGTCGTCCTCATCATCTGACCGCGGTTCAAAATTACAAGGTCCGTCCCAAAAATAGCCCTAGTGTTGCTTTAAAAACGGGACGTTAATGAAGCTAAAACTAAAAAAAACAGTGAAATAATATTTATTAATTTTATATTTATTTAGAATTTATTATTAGTTTATAATCTTTCTCAACAATTAAATATTTGTTCATGTAAGTCAGAAAAACGTTAATTAATATTTATGGTCAATTTTTGAACAATAATATTGATTTAGTCCCACTACACGTATATTGAAGAAACAAATATATATATATTTCATCGGTATATAAAATAAAAAATATTAATTAGAATATTTTAACATAAAAATAGAAGAAATATATTATTCTTAGCTTGCAACATTTACTTAAATTATAAATGTTTCTGAATGATAAACTAAACTGGTCAATTATTTAAGAAGGGCGCATCGTCTGGGGTCGCAAAGTTCATTACTGTCTCTCGTGATCGTTCAATCTTTAAAATGGGCAAATGCAGTTCTTTTGATATGACGGGGCAATTTTAGAATGGATTACCTAAGTAATCTCAAAATTATTAATATCTCCATTTTAAAATAGCTCTTGTGTATCTCCTATAAATAACCTTTTCAATCATTTCATCTAGTATAAAAATAAAAATAGATACTCTTCTGTAGCATCAAACTGCTATTTCTAATAATATACATTTCCAGATTGAAGAATTTAATAAAAAATTTGTACATAAAGGAGAGATTATTTGTAAAGAAAACTTCGCGATTTGTTCTGTTGTTTTCAGTCGCAATCATACTTCTTTTAATAAAAGTTTCGGAGTTTTGTTTTTTTTAAAAACGATTTCATTTACTTAAAAATCGTCTGCTAATAATAAAAAGAGATTAGAGTTTTTTTTAACTTCAACCATGGAAGATAGAAATGTTGAGGAAGAATTTAGAATAAGAGAAACAATAGGAAAAACGATAATGTTACGGCTAATTCATTTGAAACAACGATAGCATGAACTCATATATACTGTCATCTATACTTATATAAAGCTCAATGTGTGTGTGTGTGTGTTGGCACTCTACAGGCCAGACCATTTGACCTACAGCTACCAAATTTGGTACATGTATGCCTTGGAGGTCGGGAATGTGCACCTGGGGTCCCTTTTTTTGAATTTTGAATTAGAATTTTAATTAATTAAAAACTAACTTTTCCGCCAAAAAATCTTTTCATTTTCCCCACCGCCAAATGAGTAAGTCTTTAGTTTTTTTCCCACTCTAATGAGGCTGGGCTTAAGATTTTTCGGCTGATTATTTCAAACGATTCTGTTTATTTTCTTAATGTTTTATGCATTTAAAATTAAACATTGTTAATTAATCGATCTTTCAGATTCATTCTGAGGTACTTTTGAATTAAAATAAAACAGAATAAAGTAAAATTTAATCTGCATAGCGAACCCCAACTGGCGTAGAAAAATTCACGCATTTGCGTTACCGTAACTGCCGTTGAAAATTCACGCATGCTCATTGCGTTCTGGTTGTTGACAAATATTATCAACGGATGCTGATTTGATTTAAATTATTTTTTGGTTAGTTGCATGCTTTTGTAATTAAATTGAATTTATGTTAGTTATATATATTTTGTATATATTATAGTTTTAAGTACATCGTTTTTTAAGTAGTTTTTTTTAACCTGTTTTCAACCGATTATTTTAAACGATTCGTTTTATTTTCTTAGTGTTTGATGCATTTAAAATTAAACATTGTTAATTAATCTATCTGCTCATGATGAATCTGAGAAAATTTTGTTGACAAATTCTTGAAATATTACATAAATTAAGAAAGATATTCTTTAGTGTTCATAAAGTTTAAACGCTCAATGACTGTTTTCAGTAATCATATTACAAAAAAATGCTTTGTTTCAGTAAAAAATATTATTATATTAATTGCAGATTCATCCTTTCCACTTTAATTTAAAGCATAAATTCTACGAGAGCTAACAGAAAATTAGAGATATACATATTACGTTATGACTGAAGGCTTTTATAATATTATGAGTGAATTGTATGACTATCAAAATTTGAAGAAGCTATTAAAGTAGGAATTCCATAAAATATTTAATTATTAAAATTTTAATGAACATTAAGATTGACGAACCGGCTGGTCGCCAAAGGCGGCTAGTATTTTTTAAAAAAAATATGATATTGAAATAGAATTATTCAGTAAAATAAAATAAATAATATATTCTTCTGTATAAATATATTTTAAGCATAGTAAAAATTAAGAAATAAAACTTACCAGAATTACAATTTTTTATTTTTTTACAATAAACTAGAGTGACTGGGCTCCCCCAACCTTTCTTACATATTCTCTCATAAAGGTGTCATTCTGAGAATGCCTTACATAGCATTGGCGTACAATAGTTGCGAAATGTTAATTATTGGCGCTAATTTAGCATTTTGACCCAATCTTTCATGTCATCCTTGCAGAGACTGTTGACGATTAATCCTTGGCATGTGATTGATAGAATCCAAAAACCGAATTTGTGTTTTAGACACGTTTTTCTCAAATGATTGAAATCAAAATCTCAAAATCCGACACAAAACTGCACTTGTAGTCACAAAATACCGCACATAGTTTGATATATTTAAGTCATTGTTCTTTTGAGTTATCGCGCCTACATGACTCTGAAAGTACAGACCGACATATGGTAAATTCTTTATTGGATTTGGTTCAACATTTGGCAAGTGTCTGCACTATAGGTGTTAAATCTTTGAACAGAATTTTATCTATCAAGTTCTCTTGGCTTTGTAATTATCCTGCCAACTTTTATGCGTACAGCCGGACAGATGTCTTGCCTCTGATCAGATTTCACTCAAGGTTTGATGACACCTGCAAATATGGTGTGGAGACCGTATACCGAATTTCAACCGTTTCAAAGCGTTTAAAAGTGTTTTTGAGTTTTGAATTTGATATTTTTTACAGACAGACAGGCATTTTCTAAAAATGTGTTTTTCGAACTCGGGAGATTTTAAACGAGGAAATTCGTCAGAATCTCAAGATCGGATATTTTGACGATTACTATACTTGCCAGCTTCCTGTCATAGGGGTAGCGCCTCTTCACCGTGATCTGGGCGTCCCGGGTTCGAGTCTCGGTTTGGGCATGGTTGTACTTCATCTGTGTTCTATCTGTGAGGTGTGTGAATGTGCCCCCCTGTAAAAAAGGGTTGTGCAAGCGAATGTGGTGCATGAAGTAGCTAAGTTGTACTCTTGGTCCTAGTTGACACTACTGAAAAAAACAAAAACAAGAGACGCTCACTCGGTTTAAATCGCTGATAGATAACTGTCACCGGGCTTGTAGCCATAAGTCAAAACACAGCAATACATTACTACACTTTCTCTATACTACGTGTACGAGAAAGTAAAAGCAAAAATGGACCAGTTGGACAATTCACGAGAATAATTGGTGCATTTTATTCGAAATCGAATCAAGTGCTCACAAACTGGGTCTGATCACTAGAGTTATATCATTTCCTTAACTTCCTTTATATAAAACTTTTTATTTTTCATATTTTTTTTCAGATGCAAATGATCTGAATCAATTGAATATGTCATTGAGGTTAAATTCAAGGCTAGTTGTAACACTTTTTGTAAAACAGTTTTTATTATTCAATGTATTTGCGATCTCTTGATTATAACTCTTTTTATAGCTAAACTTTTCATTCTCTATATACTTAAAATAAATTCATCAATTTTCTCGATTTGAACATTAAAAATATTTTTTCAAAACTAATTGGCTGTTACAATTTGTCCCAGATAGCTGTAACTATTAAAACTAACATAATTAAAATTATTTTTTTCGTTAGCATTCTTTTATTAATTTTCTGTAATAAGTTATTTTGTAATTATTGTTATTTGATTTTCTGATTATAATTGATATCAAATGATTTATAAGAGAACGACGATTAAATTATTTAACCAATAAACATACAAATCAGTTTGAAACTGAATTCTTGTTAATGCAATCAAATGATAGACTGTTTCCTGTCGCAAATACTTTGTATCCATATTTTTCGCATTAAATATTGAATTTATTATTCTTCGGAATTGGGAGTCGTTGATTGTAATATCTTGCCTTTGGTTCCGGAGTACTCCCGATTTTAAATCCAATTTTGCAGAAGAATCGCCGAGTAAACAGATTTCGTGTATGCTAAATTTATCGGAGTATTCCTCCTGGAAACTGGAGATAAAATGCTGATTCAGGCGCTATCTTTATCATCTGATCTCTGTTCAAAATTATGTAATCTTTTTCCAAATAATATTATCGTTGCTTCATAATGGAATTGTTACGTATTGGACTATAATTCGTAGTCAGAGCTATTGTAGGCATCTCTGTAAGCCAGAAGAAAACTATTCTTCTTTTTCAAAATGTGTTAGTTTAAAATCACCTTCGATTTTTTTTTTCCAATTGCTTTCTCTTTTGGATTTTTTTTTCTTTAATGTTTCCCTTTCTCTTATCCTTACTTTTTATTTTCATTCCTTGTTGATTGTATCACCATTTTCTTTTTCTTTTGTTCCTTTATCAAATGGGTAAATTTTTAATTTCTATTATTTTATTTTATTTATTTATTTGCTAGGAATCTCGCTCCCCCTTCTTATTATTTACGTCACCATTTCTTTTTTTTTTATCAAATGGATGGATTTGAAATTTGTAATTTTTTTATAAGACATCCCTTTCTTCCAGCATAATAGAATTCGCTTTCTCAGGTAGTTATATGTTATAATCTGCCCCGATATTTTATTACAACTTGTCAAATCAAACCTTTTTGTAGATTTTCAAAAAAGAATAGGAGTAGGAAAAAAGTAAAGATTTTTTAAAACTTTATAAACAGAAATAAATAAAAACTATTTTTAAAAGACCAGTTAGCTTTTCTTGGATAAAAATTTATGAAATATTTTTTTTTCTTTCCATTTACTAGCCAAAATGGAACACCTGTTTACAACCTCTCACTTCCCGTTCCAGTTGAATACTGAATACGCTGTTGTAATAGGGACTATCATAAAAATCATACTCTGCGAAAAAATCATTCTCTTGGCTGTAGCTCCATCTACAGCCAAGAGAACGACTTAGCTACTGTTGCGTCACAATGCGTTTTACGGGGTGGACTTCATTCGTGCATTTCATTCACTCAGCCACAGATCATAATTAGGGAACGATCATCCCTGATACAGTCCCCCATGGTGTTACTCTTGATGTGGAGGGCTTTGTGACCATGACAGATGTACATGTGCACCAGCCTACCACACACACGGAGAGTTTTCGGCCGGCGGTTCGAACTCGCAACCCAAGGGACGCGAATCCAACGCCCTACCAACCAGGCTATCCCGGCCCAATGTTTAGCTGTCCAGTTTTTTAAAGCAACACTAGGGCTATTGACGAGGACGACACCTGAGCTGGCACCCCATCTTCACACCACACCAGCGGGAGAACGTTTGGCCCGGACGGATTTAACGTGCACCAGACCCGCTTACACGACGGTTCTTCGGTAGAATCAGGTCTCGAACCTGAAACCATCCCGTTCCGAAGCCGAGATCTTACCACCAGGCCACCGCGGCCTTGAATAATGTTTCGTTTAAAGTAGATGTCATGCAAACTGGAATTGTATTAGATAACTAAAAACAAATACGTTTTAAGGAAGTTAACAAAAATTTACAAAATACTTAAATTAATGTAGAAAGGCACCTTTCCGTATGTAGAAAAGGTGCTGAAACATGGAACTAAATTGACCATTTTATTAAAAGGGGCCTTTCTTTTAATAAATAGTAAAAATAAGAGACCTCTTAATGTTCAATGTCTAGGAGCAGAAAATACATACATCCGCCGCTGTGTATATACGTATCATAAATTATACTTTTTATCCACGTCCAGACAGAAAAAAATTCTCCATAAAGCTAAAAAAAACATTATTGAGAAACATGAAAGGCCAGAGAGTGGCTTTCATGATACGTGTGTCCAATAATACAGCGTGTCCAATCATTTCTTCACTATTTCTATGTACTGAGCTGAAGAGTCGGCAGACCAAAAGAGAAATCACGCCTAATTTAGAAAGAAAAATTGCAGTTTTCAGTGCGAGCCTGGTTAAAACGCATTTGTTGATAGAAAAATTTTATTGTTGAGAAATATCAAGTGGTTTAAAAAGATAATAACGACAGATTAAGTCGATCTTGAGGGTAATATGAGAAGAATTTGAAAGAGGAAAGATTCTGAGATTAATTTTAAGCTATCATTTAGAAACAATGCTCAAACGGTAGGAAGCGAATTTTATAATTTGATCAATAAGCAGAATGCAGTATTGCTTTAGAGTTATTTTATCACTTTATTCAGAATTTCCGGTTCGAAATAAAATTCGACCTACAGTCGCATCATTTCTAGGATGGGACGGGGCTTAAAGTTTAGATATTAGAAGTTTTTTTATCTCACTTTAAATCAACAAATGATTTTAGGACCTAACATCAAGTTAACAAAAAAAAATGAATTGAAATGAAACAGGTTTATAAGGTTCATGATAATTATTTTGTTGGAAAATCAAATGCTTTTTATTTGCAGCAAGATTAAACATACTGTACACTCCCAAGTATCCTATTTGCGACTAGGGATTGCAATACCGGACCAAAATTTCAATACCGGTATTTTTTTAATCTTAATGCCGGGATACCGCTTGTAATACCGGTATTATTAATTTTGGAAAAAGAAAGAAAACACAGGTGTTTCTTTTTTTTATTTGCTAGTTTTGTTAGAGAGTGTAAATATCACAAAAAATAATTTGTAACTTATAAATTATAACAGTATATAATCACAAAAAAGTAAAGAAACATCTTATTTATTTAAATCACAAAAAAGTGTAAATATCACTATTCAGTGTGTGGTACTATTACAAATTTTTTGAAATGTGATCTAAAAAAACATAATCCATCCATTGTACTGTCATTAAGCCTGAAAGTAATTTTGTGTAAAAATGACCAGCTGTCGAAAACGCTCCTTCGGCATCTACGGTAGTTGGTGGTACTGTTAGCAATGCGCGATATACTTTTTCCAAATATTGACCTCTAAATCCCTCATCTTCAAATAAATCGATTTCTCGTCGGAGGGTTTTAGATATAGCTGATTTCTGTATTGTATTTTGGTTCGTTGAATTTTTTTTTATCGCTAATTCTAATTTTTGTTCTAGAGACAATTCCTTTTCACTATCGTCAGTAGTGACATCATAATCTTCGATAATTGAACCGAATTCTGAATGTGGATAGGTTTGTGGGAAAAAATTTTTAAGAAACTTTAACTTAATCAGATTTGAATTGGTTATTTTCTTTTCTTCTTTTCATTTTCATTTTTAAAATCATTAGATTTATGTAAACACCATAAGACATTTTCTATTTCGGTATGCCTTTCTTCTGTGCGATTTTTCAATGTAATATATAATTCTTCAGATACTAATGTGTGTTGTTCTTTCAGTGACGGCAACATGAAATTTATTGTTGCATTAGCTGTTAATAAATTAGAATCTCTCCGACAAAATGCCTCAATAGTCAGTTTTATTGGAAGTAGAGCTGATATAGTTCTGGACATTAAGTCGAATTCACTATCTGAAAAATTAATTTACAAGTTTAAGGCGATTATTGCTTTTTGGATTGGATTTCTCAGTTTCAAAAATCGTTCCATCATTAGGAGTAAACTGTTCCAACGTGTTTTAGAATCTAATATTAACATATATTCTGTTTTATTTTCAGTTCGTATATATTTTAGTTATATATCCTTTTTATAGGGGAACGTTTAAATATTTTAACTATTTTACGAACTTTATAAATTATAGGAAGCAATTCTTGATAGGTTAATATTTCATCCTCATTAGCAATATCTTCTTCAACAAACAATTTTAAAAATTTCTAGTAAATACCGAAAAACCGGTATTTAAACTTGTGAATACCGGAATTACAAAATTGTACAAATTTCTCAAAATACCGGTATTCGGTATTGCAAGCCCTATTCGCGACTCTCCGGCTTAGTTTTCTTTTATCGTAATGAAATGAGGAAGGCAAGGTGTGTATTAAGGACTTTTCAAAACCTAAAAACTGTAAATTTTGCGTCTTATCTTAGGGTTAACTTTTCATATCTTGTGTAATCCTTTATCTCATTGAAAAATAAAATCAGTTTGAGTTAATTTTCTTAAAAACTTGACGTATGATTTACGCTCATGTTTTGTTTACGTTTCCTGCTTTTAAGTTGGGCATTACAGAATTGATGTCAAAATGTGCACTATTTATATCCTTTAACTTACTTTTTCTCTAATAAATACTTGAAACGTGCAATTCAGTGTATAAAATACTAGAACAGAACCTTCTATTTTAACTCGACACGTTATCGGCAACTTCTTCTATGATTCACTGTGCCGCGACTGCGTTTACATTGAAGTAAAGAGAGGGCTGAGTGCTCAATAAGAAGTGAGAGAACACCTATTATAACAGTGAGCTTTAGTGTAAAAACTTTGTCTTCCGGTATTGGTGAGCAAAGAAATAAATTCATAGAACTCCGGCCTACCCGGGGTTTTTGTTAACCAGTTTGCGCTTCCGCCACATTAGGCCGGATACTCGGGACTGTACTATACTTAATTCTCCTATACCTTTGCTTTGACGAATTTCGATTTAGGACATTAGGCAGTTGGATTAAAACGATAAGGTTAACGTTATAACATTTAACTATATGTTATCTTCAATGCAGATTTCTGTAAAATATTAATTCTTATTGTTATATTTGCTTGTAGTTTGTTATTTTGTTAAAATTTATCAGAATAATGCAATGCTTTTATTTGTGAGAAAGAAATCATTCATTATTTCATTCATGTTTCCTCTGACGTTTGTAGATAAATTCCATTACCTATGGTATATTATCTAGCTACTAAAAGATGGGCCTTTTATTGTATATTACCTGGGATCAAAATATTTGTCATTGCACTGTATTTATGTACTGACTAGTCTCAAACTGATGATCTTTTCTCTGATTAAAATGCATTCTACAGTTTGAACTTTTAGATAATTAATCTAAAAAGAAAATAATATATTATTTTGATTCATTATAATTCAAATTAATTAGTTAAGATATACAATCTTATCATTAATGGAAGTGACCGAAATGGTATCTTTGTATTTTAGGAATTTCTGTTATTATAGATCGAATAGCATCACTTTGTATTTCAAAACATTCTTTTTCAATGTTTAATTTCAATTTGTTCATATGAAGTGTGAGACATAATTATCATATTTTATCTCTAAAATAATCTAATAAAGATAAAAATCTTTGTTGTCTATTGGCGATCTCTTGCATAAACCGTTGAACTCGCAACTACTAAATTTAGCACTAATATATTTTGAATGCTAAATATGTGTACTTTGTCACCATTTATTTAAAAAATATTTATTCAAGTTTTTAAAAAAAATCAAACCAAATTTAATATTACCTGAAAAATTATTCTTCGATAAAAATTTCCGAAAAATTATTGCACAAAAATGATTGTTATATTTAAGTAAACATATATTTACGAAAAGGTAAACAATTATTATTCGAATGATATTAAGTATTGTACAACATGTAGCCTCATTTTTGCAAATTTTTAATTTTTGAAATCTGAAATCAAGATTTTTGGACTAGGTTATGCAGCGATATTATATTCCAGAGATGCTATTTTATGTTTCACTAAATATTTGGAGGGGGGGATGTAAAACATTTTTAACTATTTAATAATTTAGAAATTTTTTAACGATTCAGCATTTACAATACATTTTTACTCTACTCGTTCCTCCACTGTTTATTTTTATTTCTTCGATATCGCTGTTTTGAAATGATAAATAATTTATGTTGAAATACGATGGTTCATGAAATATCGAACAAGTGTGCTTTACTGAATCCGCTTTTCCCCCCTAATGAAATGAGCACATGCGCTGAATTTGGCGACGAACAATGGTTCAGATCGCTAATTTAACGCGCCAAAAATTGAAAACCTCGCATCAATAAACGACCTATAATCTCAGCCCAAATAAGTGTTTATTTCCCAGAGATGCTAAATCATCATAAATTAGATGTCAGTTATTTGGTATTTCCCTCTTCAAAGTGAAGACTTTTCATATTGCTATGCCCTGTAAAAACTGGTTGTTCGATCTCTTGTTTAACAACATTTATTTTTAATGATTTATTCTTAGCTTACATTTATTTTTTCGGTCAATATGGTAGTAGAAGGTACGTGTAAATCATTTTATTTAAATCTTTTATACTTTGTCCAGGAGATCATTTATTGTAAAAATAAACTGCTTTAATACTGTAGATATATTTTTTCAGTAAATAATTCTCAAATTTTGTAACTTAAATAAATTTCTGTAAATTTTATCATGTAAAATTTTAAAATTTGATTGTATTTCATTTTTTCCTGTATTGTGATTATAAATAGAAAAATCATTTATCAGTTTTTATAAAAAGAAAATTTTGATGAGTTGAACATCTGTTGAGACATCAATACATAAAAGATGATATATTTCTAATTTTTAGAGGGTTAAATTACGTTGCAGGCTTTTTATAATTCAATCCAAGTTGTATTTGACCTCCTCTTTTTAATTTCTCAGACTCTCTTATATATTTTTAATATACGACTGAAAAAAGAAATGTTTGATATGTACTGTACATTTCTATATTACTGTAAAAAAATATTTAACCTTTTTTATAACAGATTCTGAAATATAAGATAATTATAAAGAGCATCTGTTAATCAAATTTTGAACCGTAAAACATGAAATGTGCACCTAAACACTAACACTTTTTATGCATTGTTTCACTTTCAGCAACTTTTATAAGATAAAAATAAATAAAAATCATAAATAAACAAAAAAATTTAAGTCTTAAATTGAATTTCAAATTGATGAAAATAAAAGATAAACACAGTTGCCACGGCATTAAGAGAACCGAGAAATTTAAAAATCTTTTATAAAACTGGGAAAATGCATTGAATTTTCAAATGATTTTTAAAAAAACCAAGAAAATATATTGAATTTTAAATTTCTTTGGCATTTTTAGACGAAAAAACCATGTCTCTTTAAACGTTGTAAGAAAGAAAGATTTCCACCATAGCTGTAAAAACTTAGCAAGGCAATTCGTGACTGTTAAACCTCAGAAGCCCATCTCTTTTCTACTCCCTCCCCTTTTCTTCTGAATGGATCAGTCCATCTTCAAAGGCGAAGAAAAAATACCGATATTGGATATTGAATATTATTTGAGAAAAGCACTTTATAGCAGAGTTTTTATATTTGTGAAGAATACTAAAAAAATATTTGAATGCATTGTTACAGATTTTGGTGTTTTAAAAGTTGCATCGTGTTTAAGTCCTCATTTCTTGAAAAACATTTCAGTATTATGTGAAAAATGATTACTTGATTTGTTTAAACTTTTTTATTACAATGCACAAATTTCCAAAGCATGTTCAAAATGTGTAAAGAGGCAATTTGAAACTTTTTATTGTAAAAAACTATAAAGTAAATACAAAGAACAGCTTGATTCATCTAATGAAGACATTCGTTTAAATGATTTTTATTTTAATATTTTGAGATCCAAAGAATTTTTTGATTTAGGAAAATCTTAAAAATAATTCTTGTATTAATTCATGACAGTGCAGTGATGGAAAGTGTATTTAGTATTGGTTTGTGTATGATGCCATAAACTTTTATGGATGTGTCTTAAATTTCCCGATCTCAAAAAAATTGTTGCAGTATGCAAAAGTAGAGAAGGTGAGATATATTAAAGCTTTAGAAAAGCAGAAAAAAGTTCAAGGGAGAAAAAGAAGAGTCCAACACACACAGAGAAGCTTTCCAGATTTAATTCTGGCAAAAAAAAAAAATGAAATTGATGACTGAAAAAAATCTAAACAATGTGATGCTCAAATATATGAATTGACAAAAGAAAATTGTTTTGTAATATTTCATCTTAAGTAATAATTTAATAATTTATATCCTTTCAGCAAGAATCCTATTTTGTGCTTTATTTCGTCCAAACCATTAATTTTACATTGCTTTAAATAAGAGAGCACCAGAAAACAGTCCAATCCCCCCCCTTTAACATGCGAATTTGTCTTGTTAAATTCTAGGCAAAATAATAAAGAGAAATTGTCTTTTTCCCTATGTGCAAATATAAACATTCATTTAATATACTATTATTTCAACTAATGTTGAAATAATACTATATTCCTGAATTGTGGATTTTTTCTCTTTTGTTTTTGACACTGATAAGAATTAGGGGGTATTGTTATTCTATTTTAATTAACACATGAGTACTGTCAATTCGTTTCTTCTTACGCTGCGTATACATACAGACAAATTACAGGACATTTCTTTCCAGATTTGCGTGGCCACCCTGATATATTAACCCTTTGCAGTCGATGTCTTCTCTCAGCCACCATTCCAAACATTGCATCATTTTGACATTTTATTTATTTATTTATTTTAATTTTAATTGTTAAAAATACCTACAGAATGTTAAAAAGATGCAGATACATTTTTCTGAGAAACTCAACTTAAAACAGTTGCATGAATTTATTTTTTGGTCCAATGAACAGGTTCCATGTATGAAGTGAATAATGCATCGAATTATCTCTATGACTGCAAAGGGAAGATTAATGAAAAGAGACTTGGAATCAGAATCGGGGATTCTATTTTTAAACAGAAATATTATAAACGAAAATGAATGAAAATAAAATAAAATGAAAATGAAAATGAATTACAACATTTAAGTTTGTAATTATATGCATACATTTTAATTATTTTTTAAAGGTAAGATTTTATATTTAATGAATATATACCTTCTTATTTTAATTTCAAACCAGTGGGAGTGGTCCCTCCGAAAAAAACATTCTCTTATTCTATAATAAAGTGAATATCTCCGCACCTCCCACAACAAATTGGGGATTTTGGGTCAGATAAAGAACATTTTGCATGACAATAATACAGTAATACAGAAATATTAACAATTGGCGAGATTTTAGCTTTTTTAAAAATCTATCGTGTAATTTTTTGTCGATTAATCCTTGCTGTTAGTAATATCTGAAAATTAATCTATGTACCGAATTTTATCTGTCTAGCTCTCTTCGTTCTGTAATTAACGTGTTAATTTATATTTGAACCATCCGTCAGACAGACTTTCTCTGAATAGATTTTCCTAAAAGATTTTAAAGAAATCTACAAATTTGATGTAAAGATCCTCATATCAAATTTCACCAGTCTAGCTGAAAACATTTTTTATTTATCTTTGTCACAGGCAGACGAACATTTTCCAAAAATGTGTTTCTCGAATTGTGGGAGATCTAAAACGCGGAGATCCATGAAAATCTCGAGTTCGAATTGTTTGACGATTATAATATTTTCTATATATTTCTTATAAGAAGAAAGTAAGAGTATAAGTTTCGGTTTATTTCATGCTTCATTAATTGGGGCACAACACATACGAAAATTCCTAGATTTTGGCCTTTTTTTTAGTTAGACGGATGCTATTATTAATGAATAGCCTGGTCAAAGAAATGTTTCCCCACTGGTACCGAGTGAGCGAAATGAATGCATCTCATACATCACGCACGGAATAGCGAACTTCCCGATGGGATCAAGTTTCTGAGATAAAAATGCCATCCAACGAAGCAGAACATGCAGAAAACCAATAAACATGATTGGGCCCCTCCACTCTATTGATTCCTACTCTATGTTATTCTCCCATATCAAAAGAGAAGATGAAATGAACCATTCGTTATCTCAAACATATCTAGAATGCTATTTTGTTGCAACTGGCAGATGGGCTCCTCTTTATGGGATGTAATCTTGTTAACGATATCTACCTGATTTCCACAGATTAATAATGGAAATGGTAATAGAAAATCTCATGCACATTGAAAGAATGCTTGGGAAATAAAAAGAATTATAATTTGCAGTACGCTTTATATATAAATATATGATAATGTTAGAATTTTTGTTTCTTTGCGATGTAATTTTTTTTTGGAAGCATCATGTTTACGAACATTCAAATCTAAATTAATCTCTAAAGTCGTATTGAAACAAATAGTGATCCTAAAAATAATATCCTAATAGAAAAAAAATATGATGTCGAATACAAAACTTAAAAAAAAAAAAAAAAAAAAAAAAGGTTGCTTGAAGAAAATATTAGCAATAACCAATAATTTGATTCTGAAGGGAGAATAAAATGAATCGGATAAAAAAAAAATAGAATAAAAATTGCAGCTCATTAATTTTTGCTATTGATTCATGCTTCATTTTATTCATCCACCGATAAATCAATAAACGGAAGAAAAAAAGTTTCTTAGTTATGCGACACCAAAACAAGAGCTTGGATTTCACAGCCCAAAATGACGCAGACTAAAAGAGAGAGGATATTTTTAAATCCATCCAGAGGTGCAAACAGCGGTGGAAGATTATTATATTCATCTTTATTATTAGTAGATATTATAATATACGGTAGAATATTGTTACAAACCTATAATGTGGCTTCCCAGCACGATTAGTTCAATTACTGGAATGACCGTTTTACGATCAGCTCTGTTGGGTGCTGGTCGGGTACCGCGTCAGTGATCTCAGAGCTTGGCGACGACCTTGGTGACAAAATAGATATTAATGGAAATTTCCAGAATTTTAGCAATTTAGTCAATAAGAACCGAGATATGCCTGATTGATCCAGAAGCTTCTCTGCTCGCTTCCTGGGAACTATAAAAGGCCGACAGTCTCAAAATGTTATCAGTAGTAGTCGTAAAACGAGTCGTGTAAAGAGACGACGGAATAGTTGGATCAGTCCGGCGAAAGCGAAGCGTTGTGTAGTGCTCAAGCGTTTACTGAATTGAGCTGTGTGCCAAGTCCTAGTGTTCATTGTGGAAGGAGCATCGAGTCCTGTGTGGAGTAGCCAGGTCGTGTAGTAGTGAGTCGGCAGTTGGATACAGCTGAAGCGAGGATACAGTGAAGAGTTGCAGACGTTTAGAGAGGTCGTAGAGTTAAGCTACGAGAATTCCCCCCTTCTGCTGAATTCTGTCTGGCGGTTTTGTGTGCTGGTTTTCCTTGCTACCGATTATTTTTTGTGAGCTACTGTTTGTTGAAATGTGCTGCTGTGTGTTGTCTGTGTTCGTCTCGGCTGTGAATTTATCATCTCTATATTTGTCGTCTTCGTGTTAATAAAAGTCGTCGTCTGTCACTAAAGGACTGTTTATTTTATCGAGCAACAAAACGGAAAAGAACTCGATGGAAGTATCTGTAACAATATCATTATACGATAATTTTTTTCAGCTGGTATTGGTTCAGAATTAATTAAAAATCATGCATCAAGAAATCAACGCTGTACTTTTTTCTGTGCCGATTGTGTAGTGGGTGTTTATTTGGCTATTGATAACATATTGACTATGTTGTGTCTGAAACACTCTACTGAGGGCACTGGAGTGAAAGACGCTCGTGAATGGCTGAGTGCCAATGAAGTGTGAGGCGAAAACCGATGAAACACTTCATCTTGCTATCAAACTAGGAGGAGGCTAATGATCTCAAATGCTCTCTTAAAGAGGGACTAAATGGTATTGAAGCAGCCATTAAAATAAATTGAATAACAAGTGTTCGGGTGAGGTATTTTTTTAGGAGACGACGTGGTATAGCATCTGGGGAGATAATCGATGTTGTGAAATTGCATACTATTACAAACTTTTAGAAATAATCCTAATTTTTTCGCACACTTCCAGCATAATTAAATATGAAGGTGCAATTCAAATATATTTAGAATTTTAAATTTCAGTACTATATATTTGTATAACAATTCAGCATCCGAAAGAATATGTTAACATTAGAGACTTTTTTATTTATACGCAAATATTTTTATTTATATATCAATGAAATTTCATAAAAACAAATATCCCCAGGAATATTGCTCTAGAATATTAAAAATAAAAATAAAAAATAACCTGAGCAGGAATGTTCTTCCCAGCATCATTCTCACAAACCCTCTATTAAAGGTATTATTCCTACATCTCCTCAAAATATGGTGTATTCTGGATAAGCAGAGAACGCGTTGTATGGCATTGGCGAACAGCAGTTATGAAATATTTACCTTTGGTCGCGAATTTAGCATTTTGGCGACTTATTTGGCGAATAATTCCCGGCATGCGGTAAATAATATCCGAAAATCGAATTTGTATTTTAGACGCGTTTTTCCCAACCAATTGAAACCAAAATTTGACTCAAAATTACATTTATAGTCATAAAATCATATACCTAATTTGATATATTTAAACTATTGCTTTTCTGAGTTATCACACTTAATGCTTCTGAAAGTACATACTAACAATGAAACAACCCCTTCCTGGAATTGGTTTAAAATTTGATAAGTATTAATACTATAGATGTTAAATATATGTACTGAATTTTATTTATATAGTTAGTTCTCTTTAATTTTTTTTGGTGTTAAAATATATTTGAACAACCGGACAGACAGATTTCCTCTGAGAGGAGTTAGCTCAAAATTTGATAGAAATCAACAAATTTGGTAAGATTAGGTATAAATTTTTTTTCGTCTAATGCAAAGCAATTTTTACTTTTGTCAGAGACAGACAGGCGGATGGACGAACAGGTAGGCAAAGAAAACAGAAGAACTGACAAACATAATGCCAGAAATGAGTTTTTCGAATTTAGAGAGATCTAAACCGTCAAGATTCGTAAAAATCTCTTGTTCGAATTTCTTTAACAATTGCAGTTCTTTCTGTATAATTCTATATGAGAAAGTAAGTAAAGAATGTAGGCTGAAATTATTCACTACAGCAGCTGTGAGTGTGCATCAACGAAAGTATTTCATAATTTATTCAATACTAGCCGCCTTTGGCGACTAGCCGGTTCGCTAATCTTAATGCTCGTCAAAATTTTAATAATTAACAATTTTGTGTAATTCCTACTTTAATAGCTTCTTCATTAAAATATTTTAAAACTACAAATTTCAATTCATTCAGAATATTATAAAGGCCTTCAGTCATAACGTAATCTTTATCTCTCCAATTTTCTGTTAGCTCCCGTAGAATTTATGCTTTAAATTAAAGTGGAAATGATTAATCTGCAATTAATATAATAATATTTTTTTACTGAAACAAAGCATTTTTTTTTGTAATATGATTACTGAAAACAGAGTCCCTGAGCATTTAAACCTTATGGGCACTAAAGAATATCTTTCTTAATTTATGTAATATCTCAACAATTTGTCAACAAAATTTTTTCATATTCATCTTGAGCAGGTCTATTAATTAACAATGTTTCATTTTAAATGCATCAAACACTAAGAAAATAAACAGAATCGTTTAAAATAATCGGTCTAAAACAGGTTAAAAAAATTACTTAAAAAACGATGAACTTAAACTAACATAAATACAATTTAATTACAAAAGCATACAACTAACCTAAAAATAATTTAAATCGAATCCGCTTCCGTTCAAATGTAAACAATCAGAATACAATGCGCATGCGTGAATTTTCGACGCCAGTTACGGTAACGCAAATGCGAGAATTTTTCTACGCCAGTGGGGTAACGCTATGTAGATTAGAAATTTTTAATTTCTTTTAATCTGTTTTATTTTAATTCAAAAGTACTTCAGAATGAATCTGAAAGATCGATTCATTAACAATGTTTAATTTTAAATGCATTAAACATTAAGAAAATAAACAGAATCGGTTGAAATAATCGGCCGAAAACTGTTAGTCTTAGCCTCATTACTGTTGGAAAAAAAAACTGAAACCTTACTCATTTGGCGGTGTGGAAAATGAAAGGATTTTTTTTGGCGGGAAAGTTAGTTTTTAATTAATAATTAAAATTTCAAAAAAAGCGACCCCAGGCGCACATTCCCGACCTCCAAGGTATACACGTACCAAATTTGGTAGCTGTGGGTCAAATGGTCTTTTCTGTAGAGCGCCAACACACACACATACTTTGAGCTTTATATATAAGTATAGGTTGCAGAAATTTGTTTATTTCACTAATCCGTGTTAAAAGGAAACTTTCATTAGAAGATAGAAACAATGCATTTAGTATGAGTTAAATGCGTAAAAGAATTATATGATAGAAAAAAACTGATGTTAAAATAAATGGGAAAATTATGGAAAACTTTTTTTTTTGCCAAAATCTGAAATTTAAATCTAAATTGTAATGGCATCAAAGCTAAAAAATCTCTGCAAAATTTAAATTGATGCATTTTTATAATGAAAACAACTTAACTTTGGAACAGACTAATCACAATTATGTGCTGTATTTTAAAATATAGAGAATGGGGAAATAAATATTTAATATATTTATGGAAACAACAGAAACGCTAAAATTTTCGCACAAAGTACGTAGCAAACTTTTTTAAAAGTACTTTTATAAAATATCGTTGTAAATAGGAGGAAACGTTCCATTGCAAATCTGTAGTATTTAAAAATAGTTTTCAAATATTAATTATAGTAACCAGAAAGAATTCTTTCTGGATACTATTTCTTGTCGACGAATCAAAATTCTACTTAAAATTTTATACTATTTAATACATGGAAAAAATAGCATAAAAGAAAAGGCTTCTAACTTAAGAAAGATTCGTTTTATTTCCTCCTTATATATTTTTGATTTTCTTTAAAAAAAACCAAAAAATATTAACAGATAAGGTTTTAGAATTAAATGGTTTTTATTCATAGAAGAACAAAATTCAATTATGTTCATCATAAAGCCGAAATAAGATAAGGAAGAAAAGTAATTATTTTTTTTTATATATTTTGGATTCAATTTTTAAATGTTTGTAAAAACAGAATTTCGTAATACATTTTTCACACTTTCTGATGTTTAGAGTGAATGTGAAAGTTTGTACACTTGTGTTTTCTCGATGACAATATATGATTTTAATTAGGAATTTATCAATTCACTTGATTAAATTTTGGTTCCAATTGCCGGTATCATTTGTTAAATATTTGAGGAAAAAAATGATTTCAAGAATCTATAAGGATTATAATAATGAATATTAAAGGAAACGTTACAAAGTAAAAGATTATTTAAAAAAAATGTTTGCTCTTATGTACAACAATACAAGTTTGTTTTTAAAATTAATATAACTGTTGTGCTAAATTTATTACTGTTTTATTCTGTGTTGCCAGTGCACTAGATTATACGTGTGCTCTTATTCAAGTTAGTCATATTTCTAATCATATTTAGATGCAAGTTACATTGAATTTCTCCAATTCACCATTAATGTGACTTTTTCATTCACTTTACTTTTAATGAAACTTTCATGAATTTTCTGATAATATAAAACTTTTGGGCGGTGATTTTTTGGGCTTTTCTGTTAAAATCTTCTTTTCTTTTACTGTCAAATTTATTCTTAAATACAACACTCTTTCTGTTATTATTTTAATGTACTTTATGAAAAATATCTCTAATTTTTTTCTAATATTGCCAAATTTAGCTCCCTAAATACTGTATTTTTTATTCTAATTGAGTTTAGTTTGACGAGTAAAGATAAAATACGAAGTAGTGGAAATTGAAATGAATGGAAAACAATAAACTGGCACACTTCTTTAAAAGTTCCATCTGAAAGGCTAACAATTTTTAGCAGAAGCGAGGAAAATATCATTTAAGCACATTTTCTTTAATATAAGCGAAGTATAATAATTCTGAGAAGAAATTATTAATTCACAAGAAATGATTTTATTTCTTTACCATAGATGTCGCCACCAACTGAATATGATTTTCACTTAATTCTGTACGAAGACAATTTCTTTTTTCCAAGCACATTAGAAAATAAATTACCATATGCAATTATAATACATTAGGGAATATAATAAAGATATTTTTATCGAAAAAATGAAGCTAAACAAATGAATAAAAATAATTTCAAATTTGGAAAAATGTTGAGAGCTTTTATCTGTCGTCAATTATCTGGATTAATCAGAATCCCCCCTTTTTTTAAGGTCATAAAGAAAATCTACTCATCTAAGAAGATTTCATCTGAAGAAAAATTTATTAATCTTTCAAAAGTTACAATACAAATAATTTTTTTACACAGCAGAAAATAAATGCAAAACGCAAAGCAGAGATCTGCAACAATTGCAAGAATCGCACAAATGTAAAACAAAGAAAATAATAAAAAAAAAGTTCTATAATCAAATAAGAATTAAATAAGCAATTAATTTAATTAACTAAAATAACGACCAATCAGAGATGACATGACTTACATTCCTCGTAAATTTTAATTTTATTCGCATGGTAATAACTGGGCAGAAGTAATTTACTATTAAGCTATAAATTATCTTAATGCTATAAATAATCAGTTTTATATAAATACTAGCCGTCTTTGTAGACAAACTGGTTCACCGGAATAAATTCCCGCCAACATGTTCAATTAAATATTTTATGTAACTTGCTCTCTTCACAGATTCTTCAGTGAAATATTTTTCAGCTTCAGATTTTGTTAGTCATATTATCATAAAATTTTATAGAAGATTTAAGCTGTACTATTCCTTGCATTATGTCTGTCAGTCCTTGTAAAATTTGAACTTCAAATTAAAGTGGAAGTGATTAAACTTCAAGCAATACGAAAATAATTTTTTTGCTGTAACCATGCATGCTTTTTGAAAAATATGAGTACAGAAAGCATAATCATTAAGCATTGAAGTTTTATGTACACTACAGAATAATTTTCATAATTTATGCAATATTCCAAAGAAATATTCAATAAAAAATACTCTAATTCGTCATAAAATTCACTTTTCAGTTTTTCTTTCAAAAAGATTTAAAATGAATTAATTTTTTTCAATCAACAAATATTCCTCCAAAAAGTTCAAATTTTATATTATCCCTTGGCCTTAAATCATCATATTCAGCGAAATATTCTTGACACTTCAGCTTTTAAATAAAAAATAAACCGCTTTTATCTTTTGCGATCAAATGTGAATGAAATTTTAAGTTTTGAAAATTACAATTTTAAAATAATCAATACTTTCATAATCTTAGATCACTGAAACTTGGGGAAATTCTGACTGTTGATTGGCGTATCTTCTTTGAGACAGTCGATGGAGTGGTTTAAAATGGCGCGTTTTTATACGATAGTAATACTCAAATTTTTATAACTCACTCAGTTTTACTGGCAATAGAGTGATTTTTTCTTTTTATATAAAACTATTCGCGTTTTGCGACCAGTTGGTTCGCTGAAAATATTGATTTTATTTAATTTTCTTTAAATCATATAAACATTTATTGTCCATGACTCCGCTAAATTATCAGACATTAAAGTCGTGTTATTTTAATTGTCTCTTACAGCTTAAATATCCTGTTCATCTGACTTCTCAAGTTTGCTATATTGCACCATTTTGTAATACATGTCGTAAATTACACAAATATTAAACAGAAACCTTATTTTTTAAGTTTGCAGCAAAAGGAAAAAACTCACGCTATCAAACAGTTGATGAAACTTCAGGGTACAATGTAATCTATCTATTTTTTTTTTTTTTATAAATTAGTTAAAAAAATGTAGAAAATTCAGAAAAAATCTCATGATTGTTTATTCGGTATCATTAAAAAGAAAAATTTTTGAATTATGTAACGGTGAAAAATTTATTTTTTATTTTTGGAAATTATAGCTGGAAATATATTCGGAATTAATATTTTCGGAAATTCGCATTAATATTTTCAGAAGTTATCACAGGAAAATGTCAAAATTCAGCTTAATTTTTAATTAATTAGAATTCTATTTAAAAATTTTAAAAAATCGCTCCAAGATGCACCTTTCCGATTTCTAAATTGTGCAAGCACTAGATATGATAGCTCGGTATAGGCTGAATTGTATAGGCTGTAGAAGTTCAACAAGCACACGCACACACATATACATACTTTTATTATCAGTATAGATATATTAATAATAAAGATGAATATATGTGTGTGCGTGTGGGCGCTATGCAGGCTACACCGTTTGACCTATATTTATCAAATTTTAACAATCCTAAAATCCGGAAATTCAAACCATTTCCGTTGTGTCAAGAAATAATCGCGAGATTTTCTTCCATTGTTAGAAGCTAAAGAAGGAGGGTTCTATTTAATATCTGAGTATTTTACGAAATAAAAAAAATTAAGTTCTCGTACCGTGAAATTTAAAAAGTGAATTAGATATTTAAGTTTTTTATAACGCCATGAATGTAATGGGAAGCTGTCCATTAGAAAGGTTCATGTACACGATAAACAGACAATTAAAATAACCTACTTAAATGTCAAACAATATGAAGGAATAATGAATATGGGGTTTAAAAAATTATTTATCTGGAATCAAATATAATTGATATTACCGGCGAATCAGCTGGTCGTCTGTGGCGACTAGTGATAAATATTACAGCGAGGTCAAATTTGGAATTAAAAATACTGTTTTTGGAAATGAATTCTTGATGGATAATGAACATTTAAAAAATTCTTTAAAGCAACATAATTATTTGTTTGTCACTCTTGATTGATCCATTGGCTCTTTTTGCAATAATAATGTTATTATAATTTTTAAAATTATATTGTATAATAATGTTTGGTTTTTAGAATTCTTAGTATTATTATCTATACTTGTATAAAGCTCAATGTGTGTGTGTGTGTGTGTTGGCGCTCTACAGAAAAGACCATCTGACCTACAGCTACCAAATTTGGTATGTGTATAACGTGGAGGTCGGGAATGTGCACCTGGGGTCCCTTTTTTTGAAATTTTAATTATTAATTAAAAACTAACTTTCCAGCCAAAAAAATCTTCATTTCCCCACCGCCAAATGAGTAAGGCTTCAGCACTTTTTTCCCACGCTAATGAGGCTTAGGCTTAACATTTTTCGGCCGATTATTTCAACCGATTCTGTTTATTTTCTTAGTGTTTGATGCATTTAAAATTAAACATTGTTAATGAATCGATCTTTCAGATTTATTCTGAAGTACTTTTGATTTAAAATAAAACAGAATAAAGGAAATTAAAAATTTCTTATCAGCATAGCGTTACCCCAACAGGCGTAGAAAAATTCACGCATTTGCGTTACCATAACTGGCGTTGAAAATTCACGCATGCGCATTGTGTTCTGATTGTTTACATCTATTTTCAATGGAAGCGGACTTGATTAAAATTATTTTTAGGTGAGTTGTATGCTTTTGTAATTAAATTGTATTTATGTTAGTTTAAGTTCATCGTTTTTTAAGTAATTTTTTTTACATGTTTTCGACCGATTATTTTAAACGATTCTGTTTATTTTCTTAGTGTTTGATGCATTTAAAATTAAACATTGTTAATTAATAGACTTGCTCATGATGAATCTGAAAAATTTTTGTTGACAAATTTTTGAGATATTACATAAATTAAGAAACATATTCTTCAGTGCCCATAAGGTTTAAATGCTCAGTGACTTGGTTTTCAGTAATCATATTACAAAAAAAAAAAATGCTTTGTTTCAGTAAAATATATTACTATATTAATCGCAGATTCATCCTTTCCACTTTAATTTAAAGCATAAATTCTACGGGGGCTAACAGAAAATGAGAGAGATACATATTACGTTGTGACTGAAGGCCTTTATAATATTATGAGTGAATTATATGACTATCAAAATTTGAAGTTTTAAAATATTTTGATGTAGAAGCTATTAAACTAGGAATTACATAAAATATTTAATTATTAAATTTATAACGAGCATTAAGATTGGCGAACCGGCTGGTCGCCAAAGGCGGCTAGTTAACTAATAATACTAAGAATTTTACAACTAGACAAAATTTTAGAAGTCATCACATTCAGAAAATGTTTAAAATGTTCAGCTGGATGTAGTAGTAGAAATGTATGAAATAAACCGCAAACAATATTTGGAAAATTGGCAAAAGACGGCAATTTATAAAAATGAACAAAAACCTTTATTCTTTATCTAACATTTCCAACTTTCTAAATGCTGTGGAATCTTGTTTGACGAGCATAGTTCTTTCTTGAATCTTATTCGCAACGCGAAACATTCATTAAACGCAACACTTTTTCGCGTAGGAATACATGTTAAGTAGGACAATGCGTTCCATGTAGAAAAAAATATATTCAAACAACTTTTTTATTGTATTATAAAATATATCCAAACAAATTTATTTATAATTTTAATTTTTTATTTATAATGCTTATTTTTTGACAAGGAAAGACATTAAAGACAGCTAATGACATTTGTCTTTCGCTACTCTTCAAAATTTAGTAAAGATAAGTAAGCGCTATAGTTAAATGAATTTGTATTGCGCAGAGCTACCACCTTATCAGGATGATGCTTCTCAGCTTACGATGCAGTGATTTCCATGCTTTCAGCATCTCCCTTCTCTCTTTGGAAGATTTTGTTCAGTTGAATCTGCTGACCAAATTTCCTCCGGAGCTTTTTGCTGTGACACAACTGTAGTTCCATAAGTTCTTTGGTCATTCCTGCTGTGTTCTTGCGCCAGTTCATCGACGTCGAGATTCATCTCTAACCCCATCATCTCATCGATTGTGGTTCCACAGGCACTTGCTCAAATCTCTAGGCTGCGCGATCGACAATGCTATCCAACCAAAACTTCTTCCATACAGATATAAGAGTTTCTTCATACACACTAATAATTCTAATCCTAAAAAAATGTCTCCTTTGTAGATATAAGTGATCTCATCAAAAGAGCTCTCAACATAAATTGATGCAGGCCAATACAGCATGTGATATCAAGATGTCTTCTCGTCACTGTTTTGCAAAACATCGCTCGTTATACGAGTCATTTTTTATATTTTGTTTCGCTCATTACATGCTCGTTAAACGACGTTCGACTATATTAGAAAAATAAGTGAAAATCTAGGAAGTTTATGCTATATTTCAAAACAGTAAGAATTAAAGTTTAAAGCTGTTGATGAAAACAAGATTTCTACACTTTAGATATAAATCTAAGTGAAATTATGTGTCCACTTTAGATAAAAAAAATTGATACATTTTGTAATTTAACGAAATAGGAAAGAAATGAAAGTTAAAAAAATCTTTTTAGAAATTACAATTCACTCAAGGATATGTTAAAATCACCATTTGCGAGAGACTAAAACAGGATGTAATAAATTAAATAATTTTTGAAGGTCCCTGCTTTGTTTTAATAATTCTAATATATATCTTTTGTTTTTACATTGTAAATAATCCTAACAAAATTCAATAACTCAGAAGAATGGTATATATTCTACTTTATAAAAAAATAATCGTCGTTGTCTAGAACTTAAAAATTTTAATAAATATTCTAGTATTCTTTTATACAAAATGCATTAATCAATATATATCTCTTCTATATTTCAATTAAATATATATTATTAAAAATGTCATTAGTGAGGAATATAAGCACTTAATAATTTCTTTATTATAACGTATTATAATATCCTATTTTAGTATTCTTTAAATAAGTTTGTAGATATTAGTAAATCCTTCTTTGTTTGATTGGCTGATTGATTATGTGTGTAAAATAATAAAGAAGGCCAAAGAACTAGTCACCCAAACGTTGATTCAATTTCATTAATTTATATATCACATATGACAGCACACGACTTCTAAATTTGTTATCAGTGCTCGTCTATATATATTATCCTCAGGAAACAAAGCGTTGCTTTTAAAAGTTCTTAAAAACTCCTTATTTTTTATTGTCTTTATATAAGGGCCTTAAAAGTAATTATTTCTTTCTATCTGGTGGAAAAAAACCTTTCACCATTATTGATCTGTCCGATTATATGTTTATTATCGAATTCAAGGTTTCACGGATCTCAATGAATTTGGAGATCATTGGAAAATGGTTTTGTTTTAGTCCAGGGAAAGACTGATAGTATAGGGAAAAATATATTCCTTTTCTTTACTTGACTCTTCTTTCTCCTCCTTATGCCTGTTTAGATAGGAGAAAATATATCGTTTTCATTTACTTAATTCTTCTCTGACTTTTATTTTGCTTGTTTAGATCGAGAGAAATGACCCCTTTCATTTATTTGACTCTTCTTTCTCATCTTTTTGCTTGTTTAGATAAGAGGTGGGGGGGGGATTCTTTCTTTTTAAAGATAATTTTGCATATTCATGTAAAATCATGCATGTTAACTTTTAACAACAACTTCAGTTCATCGTTGCTTTTTTACACGTGATTGCTTGTTTTTACAGTATTCGATAGTTATTTTTTAACATCATTTAGTGACTCGCCATCAGTGAATTATTTGATCATTTTTGCTTCATATAATTTTTGTGCAGAAGTTTATGCCGGAAAATATGTATTTCAGTCATTGACTTATGCTGGAAAAAGTGTATTTCAGTTATTGAGGTATGCCGGAAAAAGGTGTTTCAGTCATTGAAATATGCTGGAAAATGTGTATTTCAGTCATTGACTTATGCTGAAAAATGTGTATTTCAGTCATTGAAATATGCTGGAAAATGTGTATTTCAGTCATTGACTTATGCTGGAAAATGTGTATTTCAGTCATTGAAATATGCTGGAAAATGTGTATTTCAGTCATTGAAATATGCTGGAAAATGTGTATTTCAGTCAATGATTTATGCTGGAAAATGTGTGTTTCAGTCATTGAGGTATGCCGAAAAAAGCGTGTTTCAGTCATTGACTTATGCTGGAAAATGTGTATTTCAGTCATTGACTTATGCTGGAAAATGTGTATTTCAGTTATTGACTTATGCTGGAAAATGTGTATTTCAGTTATTGAGGAATGCCGGAAAGAGGTGTTTCGGTCATTGAAATATTCTGGAAAATGTGCATTTCAGTTATTGAAGTATGCCGGAAAAAGTGTATTTCGGAAGCGAATATAAAGAATGATTCAAGGCTTTCAAAAATTAATAGTAAAGCAAAATGTGTATGATGTTTCAAAGTTGTTTGTAGGTCATTATTGCTGCCTGCTCTTGCCGAAACACACCAAAATTAAATTATTGCTAATGAAATTCATTTCTTTACTGTCTCGACTACATAGTTTTTGAAAAAAAAATTAAATAATAATCACCAAAAATTTACTGAATCTTCAAGTTTTAAGCCTTCGATAAACACATTTGGAATTTAATCCATTTAAACTATCTGAAATTATGAATGTCTGTCTCTGAACATGATAACTCAAAAACGCTTTGAGCTAGAATTCCTTAACATTAAATTTTCAGATTTTTATCAAATTTTGAGCAAAAATTCATTTCCGTGAAGACTTTTTCTGTCTCTTTGTTCGAGCGCAAGTGAACACGATCACTTCAAAACCCAAATCGCTACGGTTTTAGCATCTAAAATATAGATCTATACTAAAACTTTGAATTAAATCTGTCAAATAGTTGGCCATTTATCGTTCTGTGTATGCGTTTGCATGCAAATATCATAACAAAATAAAGCAACAGCTTAGATAATTGAAATTTGGTAAGTTATTTTGTATCTAAATTTGCAACTATGTCATAAATTTTGGATTCGATTGATTGATCCAGGTATACTTGTTTTACTGTATTGAGAAGTATCAAATGCAATACTTATGTGTGGAACTTTGAAAATAAAAACCTGAGTACTGATATGAATACACAGTCTTGTCCAAGATTCCTACTTTTTATCTGGAGAAAAGGGTGATAATATCTTTATTAAGGAATATGCAAAGAAGTATTGGGAAACATTTTCAGCTAGATCCAGATTTAGTGTTGACAAACTTTTGCACGTTAACTTATGCATTTTCTTTCCTGTCAGACGATCCTGGTGAATGATAGCAGTGGGGACAAAATCAGCCTCAGATGTCCGTCATCTGACCAGGGGTTCGAATTTATGATGTCATTCCAAAATAGACATATTGTTGCTTTAAAACGAGGTATTAATATAACTGAACTAAACTCTATGGGGGGGGGGGAATCACGATTCCTCTCCATTTCTAACTGCTATAGCGATTTTATTTATTGCATATTTCGTATGAAAGCTCATGATCTCTAGATATAACATCAACGATCTTCTACAATCCTCAAATACCTAAACGTTTGAAGATATCCCAAAATAAGAGTCAATAGCAAGATTTATCCGTCAGAACATTTAAAATAATTAGGGAGATCCAATAATCATTTTCCCTGCCCAAAACACAGATCCATTTTTTTTTTTTTAACTTTCTCGTATACGAAATATAGAGAAAACATTGCAGTCGTTAAAAATTTCGAATTCGTGGTTTTAACGAATCTATACGGTTTAGACCATCCTGAATTCGAAAAACATATTTTTGTAAAATATCTGTATGTCTGTGACAAAGGTCATTCAGAAATATTTTGAGCTAGACAGATGAAATTTGATATACGATTTGACCGAAACTGAAGATTTCTATCAAATTTTGAGTAAAATTCATTCAGAGAAAAAAATATATGCCTAGCTGTTTTAATATAACACGTCCATTTCAAAATGTAAAAAAAACGAGATAGGTATATTTAAAACATACAAGATTCAATACACATATTTAAATATATAGTGTAAACACCTATAAAAATTTGATTCGAGTTCAACAAAGAATTGACTATCTGACGCCTGTTTTTTTAGAAGCATGTAAACGCGATAATTTAAAAATACAATGGCCCAAATATATCTATTTAATATATGATTTTCTGACTGTAAATGTAGTTTTGTGTCAAATTTTTGTTTTATTGGATGAAGAAAATATATCAAAAACACGAATTCGAATTTCAGATACTATGGCGGGAATGAATCGTCAAAACCGGGGCAAAGATCACGCGATAAATTGAGTAAAAATATGAAATTCACACCAAATAATATGCTGCGGCGCTCTCTAGGATAACACCATTATTAGAGAGTAAGCGAGAAAATTTTGGATACTAGTTATATAAGAAAAAAGGAAACGTGTCTTTGATTCATTTAATAGTTAATTTTCCACATTTTAGATTTTAGTATATTTCAAATTCATTAGTATGGTTATAATATTTCCATTAGTATAATTATAATTTATCCATTGGTATAGTTTATTTGTCAGTATAGTTTTGTTGTTCTTTCATTCACCATTAGATGACAGTCTCACGTATGATATTAATAATTTTTTAAAGTAATCGATTAATTACAATTAAGTTCTAAAAATTAAAAAATGGTGAATTGTAATAAAAAAACATTCAACTTCACAAAATTTTGAAATTCACAAAGATAAATTTAAAAAAATTAATACAAGCGGGAAGAAACTAAAATGATATAAGAAGAGGAAAATAAACATTTTTTCTGCCTTTTTTCATTAAAATTTTTTTTCTTAATCTTGCTAAATATTGTCTATTAATTTTTAAAATCACAGGAAAAATGAAGGAAATATATATAACTCTTGAGTCATCGCCAGTGCCTTTTAATCATAAAATTTATTTTTTTAAAGGCATATCATTCTTTGAAATATTTTATTTATTTTCACTAGTAATTATATGAAGACTAAACATTTTGTTCGTGTGTCAGCTTTTATCTCAAGGTGATTTGTGTACGCTATAAACATAAATAATATATTGACATCTTCAATTCAATTGAAGAAACAACAACTCTTGAAAGATAAGAAATTCAACTTCATGGCATTTCCTTCGAAGCGCTGATATAAATAATTTAATTCAGATTAGTATCTTTGGATAGTTTGACAAGCAAGAAATGACGTTTTCATCTTTTGAAAATGTTGGCAAAGAACATCCCTCTCTTCAAATAAGAGGGGTTTTTCAGAAGAACGATTTTATTTTTGAACTTATCAGTTCTATTTTGTAAGTGCATTAGCTCCCTTCTTCCATTTTTTTATCCTTTTGAAAAACCTTTCTCTAGCTCTTTTTTACCTCCAGCTCATTTTTGTACTTCTCACATTTTTCGAAAGAACTTTCCTTTTGCTTTTTCACCCCGTAAAATAAGATCTTTTCTAACTAGGCCGTCTCTCAGAAACTTTCAGCTTTTTTTTCCTTGTCTCTAGAAGAATATTTTTTTGTCCTTAATATTACTTAAGCCACTATGAGATAAAATTAAGAACAAAGGATGAAGGTAAACTTTTTAACGAATAAATATTAAGAATTTTGAAACAAAAGAAATAATTGCTTCTTAATTAAAAACTTATAACTTTAAAGAATTAACCAAGATAAATAAAGTTGTTTTTTCCTGTCTGTATATTCAAAATAATAATCGCCAAACCCCGATAACAGAACCGTTTAACTATCCCATTCCTCAGATAATTTTAGTTCAGGTTACTCAGAATACTGAATTTCTCTTTCAAAATAAAGAATCGATTCGTAAGAAAAATCCCCGTTCTTCTTCTCTTAAAATTCGCAATCTCAGCCAGGGTACTTAAGGAATGGATATACAAAAGAGGTCTCCAATTAGCTGATAGCTATTAACAAATGTATGCATTGACACCCTTTGAGTGTTCTTTAAAAAAAAAAATCTCCTTACCCCTCCCCTCCAAAACATCTAGAAGAACGCCTCTGATGAACAAAGCATGCACCAAGGTTACTTAATAAATTGTATCTATCAAAAGGGGGAGTTGGCAGTGATATCCAGTGACCTTCTCTATTTATTTAATCTTAGGTTTTTTTGCAAACCAATAAATCAGTCAATTTTAGAATTAAGAGAAAAACCTGCCTCAATTCATAGACACAGTCAATTTATATATGAAAGTGAGGAAGCATTAAGCTGTGTTATAGATCTTCAGTCGCCTTTTTTATTATTTATTATGTGTAATAGTATGATTTTCTGTGTTATGGAATTGTCGTTTAACGAGCATAATTCATTCCTCAATCGTAATGCGAAACAATTTCTTTCAAAGGAATCCATGTTAAATTTGACAATGCGTTTTTTATTCTAGAAAAAATATAATTTGTTATTCATAATGCATGTTTTTTTTTACAAGAAAGTAGTATGAAGACATTTGTATTCGGCTACTGTTTAGAGTTTGGTGAAAATGAGATACAGCATAATCGTTCAATGAATCTGTAGCGGACATAGTTATTGCCTTATCAATGCATCTGATGCATTTCAACATGCCATGCAATAATTTTTCGGCATCTCTCTTCTTTCACTGGAAGGTTATTGCTCCGTTGCATCTATTATTTCTTCCTCCTTTGATCATATCTCCCTCACAAAATTTTTCAGTGACCCAGAATTCAGCTCCATAAACTCTGCTCTTCGGTAGTTCTGGCTATGTTCTTCCACAAGCTCATCGATGGCGTTGATAGCCACTTCTAGTCCCTTAATCTTAGACAGAAACAAAATCTTGTCAATTAAGGCTCTCCAGGTATTTGCTAAAACCCCTTGGAATCGCGTTCGACAACGCTATCTATGTAGATATAGTTGTTCTCTTCAAACAAGTGCGCAATATAGATTGATATAGGTCTAACCGGCCCCTGATATTAAGATGTCTCCCTCCACTTGTTCTGCGAAACATCGGTCATTAAGTGAGTCACTTTTTTTAAATTTTTTGATCATTATGTGTATCACTCATTAAGCATGTTACTTTTTTTAAATTTTGATTTGCTCATTATGTGTATCACATGTTAAGCCAGTCACTTTTTTTAAAAATTTTTTCTTTGTTCATTATGTGTATCATTCGTTAAGTAAGTCACTTTTTAAATTTTTTTCTTTGCTCATTATGTGTATCACTCGTTAAGCGATTCACTTTTTTAAAATTTTGTTTTCCTCGTTATGTGTATCACTCGTAAAGCGAGTCAATTTTTAAAAAAATTTGTTTTGCTCATTATGTATATCATTCGTTAAGTAAGTCGCTTTTTAAAAATTTTGTTTTGCTCATTATGTGTATGACTCGTTAGCGAATCACTTTTTTAAAAAAATTGTTTTGCTCATTATGTGTATGACTCGTTAAGCAAGTCACTTTTTTTTAAAATTTTGTTTTGTTCATTATGTGTATCACACGTTAAGCGAGTCATTTTTTTAAATTTTGTTTTCCTCGTTATGTGTATCACTAGTTAAGCGAGTCATTTTTTTTTAATTTTGTTTTGCTCATTATGTGTATGATTCGTTAAGCAAGTCACTTTTTTTAAAATTTTGTTTTGCTCATTATGTGTATCACCTGTTAAGTGAGGTTTAATTGTATATTTTTGTAGCGCTTTGTGTAATAACCATAGGTTTTGTTATAAAAATTCCATAAAAACATGCACATTTCTTGTAAAAATATTTTGCATGTTTTTTTTTTAATCTGTTAAATAAATATCTACAATCTATAAATTTCTACTGATAGTCTAAAAGACTAGTTTTTTTTTCTCATTTACAAATAACATCTAGATCTAAACAATCGCTTGCATGCTAACTTATGCCTATTGTTTCTTCCTCAGACAATCCTGGTGGGTGACAGCGGCGTGGGCAAAACTAGCCTACTAGTACAATTCGACCAGGGCAAATTTCACACCGGATCCTTCTCTGCAACCGTAGGAATCGGATTTACGGTAAGATTCAACCTTTCTTCCAACGAGTTTTTTTGTATTTCCTTTTCGTGTTCGAATCACAGAGACTTGTAAAACTTCTACGCCTTAAAAAAATATTATTATCCTTTTTTTTCCTCAATCATATTTTATGTTTACGCATTTAAAATGAAAGCATTAGTTGAGGATAAGTTAAAAATTATTTACACTTTTGACATAGTTTTTTTTTTTTTTACATGGTACACGCTTATATTTGTTCTCGTTTATTTTATTGATAGTACCTTGGAAACCAAGCTTCCTCGACAGTTTTTTTTTTTTTTTTTTTTTTTTTTTTTTGTAAAATCATAAATAAAATCCTATCCTACGGCTTATTTAATGTTAAAAGCGAAATCTAATTGAATTGCAAACACGTGATCGAACATGAGAAAAATGAATGCGAAGTCCTAACCACTACTCTATATCTCTGATACACTTATGCCAATCGTGTATAGCCATATGTCAATATTTAGTTAGAAAAAAACATTTTGTGTGTATGTAAATTCGTATTTTTTCTAGAATATAGATAAATTTATAAAGCAAAACTATATCTAAATATAAAATTTGATGGAAATAGTTAAATCCTTTTCCAAGATACACGAAATAAATTTTTATATTTAAGTTACAGTGAAAAACCTAAATCAATCAAAATGCGAATTAACTAGGTAAAATGTGTTTTAACTAACAGCTTTAGGGAGAATAATTCTTCATATTTATTATAGGTTCTTGCACTTTTCTTGTATCTTGGGATGGTAGCGCCATCTATAGATATAATTCATAGTAACGAGATGTTTTAATTGCCATTCATAGCTTTAACGGGTTTTATTCGAAATCTCATGGAATAATAAGCAAAAACTCTTTGAAATAATAAAAGGAGAATAATTATAAATTAAGAAATAGTACTAATTTGAAGCCTGCAGCTACGTTTGTGTAAAATTTTCGTTCGGTTTTCTGATATTAACAAAATACAATTAGAAACATTATGTAGGAGAAACATATTTTAATATTTTCTTACAAAAATGTAAATAAAAGGTTTTTTTTGGAGAAATATGCTTTTTTAAAGTGAATAATGAGGAGGTGCAAGATTTTAGGAATCGAATGGAACTCCGGTAAATAATAATTTTTTATCTATCACTTATCTAATATGATTAATTTAAGCATGTTCATTCTGCATCAAACTAAAAAGTCTCGTTTGTATAGAGAAAAATTCTTCAACATTCCGTAACTGAGCTTGAGAATTGTTTATATAAGAGTTAAATATAAATTCTAGTACTATTTTTTTAAATTTTTTTAACGCAGTACCAATTTTTGCATTCCAATTAGAACCCCCCCCCCCTTTTTTTTTGAGGAGGAAGATTTTACCTAAACTAAACTTGTTCACTTTTCTATGCACATAGTTAGATATTGTGGGAGACTAACTAACTATAATCCATAGAAATGCATTCTAATAAATAAAAAATTATCTTTAAAAAAACGTAAATGAAATTTTTTTGAGCCATAAAGTGTGCCACTGAAAAAATTACGATGTGTAAATTTTAATGCAATTCTTCGAAATTTTTATCAATTTAGTAAAATAATTTCAACTCACTAACATTCTAAACAGAAACATTCCATGCGTTAGCGATTAAAACTGACCGTGTTATGAAGCTCTAAATTTCAAAATTTCAAAACAATCAACACTCTTCTGTAGTAAACGCGGCTGTTAAAATGACAGATGAAATTCATGGCGGTCTTCGAGATCGTTTAAATTAGAAATATCCAAAGCTTCGTAACTGGGCTCGTTGAATTGTTGAACATTCCTTGTTTAACCTCTCAATTGTTTTTTTTTTTTTTTAATCATCTAATAAGATGGTACCTTCTATTTTGAGAATATTTTTTTTCCTTTTGATTCAAATGGAAATCCATTGAATACTTGACTTATCTATGTATTCGAAGGAATTTTAATATTGAATTACGGCCTTAAAATACCGAAATCTGCCCTGATTATTTTATTATTATCTTAAACATGACTAAAAATGAATGCAGCCAATCGTAGCAAATACAGTTGTTTAGGATGCATCTTGATCATTTAAAAGTACATTTTGTGATAAAAAATGTTGCAATTGATAAAGGTCGAATGCCAAACGATATTTTTAGAAAACGAAGCCAATTTGCGAAAAACCTACAGGAATTTTCAGAGTAAATACTTTTTAACTTTAAATGCTAAAGAAAGAGGAAAATTTCCTCAAAGTTATTACTTGCGTATCGTTGAAATGCGAAAGAATGGTAAAAGCTCCAAAGAGAATAAGCAGTTTGAATCAAAATACATAGCAAAATAAAAAAAAAAGTGTTTTTCCTTACTGAATAATGAAGCAGTACCAAAGACACTTCGCTATCAGTTTTAAGTATTATAATATTTGAAATCCATCTTCAGATGATAACATGTAATACACCTTAGCATACATTCATAATAGTTTTGTTAGAAATTAATCGTTAGGAACGATGGCAGATGCATTCAAGTAGGAATCTTGTAAATTATTATAAATTGACTAGTGATGCCATTTAACTTAGCTCAATTGACATTTTTAATTAATTTAAAAATTCATATTTAATAAAAAATGCTTTTTGACTCCATATAAGTCGGTTTTAGCATGGAAACTATAACACAATAATTACTAATTTATAATTAATTTTATTTAAACTCATTTTCTTGCATTCTTTATTCTCGAATATAATAATTTACTCAACTCCTTTTAAACCTTAAAAAAAAGTCATGAAAGTAAAAAAGTAAAATAAATACATATGTAAGGTATTAGCTTCTTACTTATTTAAAAAAATGAATAGTGCTAAAAAAATGAATAGTGCTATATAATTATTTTTATATATCAACAATTGCTTTTTCTATTTACATTTAAACTTTAAGATAGTCAATAGCTCTTCTGTAGCAGAAAAGCCTTCAAAATCTCATTCCATTGTCTCAGGAAGGAGAGTAAGGCACGCGGCAGCCTCATAGTAAGATCTTGGTCTCAGGCCGGCAGACACCAGACTTGAAATCAGCATTTCACTAAAGATCAGTTGTGTACATGAGTCTGATGCACGCTAAATCCCATGTCGTGAAAAAACGTCCTTCTAAGCTTGCTCAGGTATCGTCTTCGTCATCTGATGAAGGTTCAATCAGATGAAGTTTACGAGGTTCATCTCAAAATAGCCCTAATATTGTTTTTAAACGTGATGTTAATATAACTATCTAAAAGGCGCTAGAAGAAAAAAAGACACCATATTTACAATAACACATTTTTTTTCCTTCATAAGCTTTGAAAAGGGAAAAATGTGCTTTGTTACTGTTTGTGAACAGTTGCAGACATCACTTCTATCAGGAAGTGTTTTCGGGAAAACATTTGTCTTGAATATTGAAAGCTCTGAAATGAATCGTATTTTTTACTGGTGGATTTAAGGATAGCATGTAAAATTAAATGAATCAATTATTATATTAATGCACCATAAGCATGCTGCAATTGTGCAGAGCCTATAAACGATTCTCTATACCCAATTAATTTAAAGCGACCCGCTTTGAAGTTTTAGCAACCTAGAATAATATTGAACTGTAGCCAAACCACAAACTGACTACTCCTACCGGTCCGAAGTACTTGACGAACCAACGGAAAAACTTGAATGACCGGACCGTCACAACAGCAACACTGGCGGGAGCTGTGGTTGTGTCTTAAGGGCCATCACCGGCCACGGTACAACCCTTCCCTAAAAAAGTACGCCCCATCATCAATGAGATGAATCAGACCCCCACTTTTTCATTATCCATAGGTGTGACGAGAATCAATCACTTCGTTAGAAGCGTATTTATTAACAGATTTATTAATGCATTATGATTTAAGAGGTTTATCTAGGTTCATTTGCTTTTATGCATTGTTAAATCATTTTTTGCTTCATACATTACACAGTTTCATCTTGATTCATTTACTTTCACGTATTAACAGATTTATTACTGCATTATTCTTTTAGTAGTTTATCTTAGTTCATTTGTTTTCTTTTATTAGTTCATTAATTTTTGTTTCATACTTTATACGTTCCCATCTTGGTTTATTTACTTTTATGTGTTAAGAAATGTATTTAGGCATCAAATTTTATGTAATTTAATTTTGGTTCATTTGTTTATATGCATTAGTGAATTAATTTTTGCTTCATACTTTATACATTTTTAACTTGGTTCATTACGAATTTTATTTTTCCATCATACTTTATGTAATTTACAAAAGGCACTCATTTTAAACCTTTTAATCTCTTGCGGTTTTTTAAAGTCATATGGATAAAATATTCACTATTCCATTTTCATCTAAAGTTTTGCGTTGCGTTTGAAATATTGGAGAGTAAGTAAAAAATTAAATAATTTTAAAATCTAAAAAGTTAGATCATTTTTTAACCGGATTCATTAGTTATTCATAAAGTTTCAATAAAAGGATTCGTAAAACATCATATTTTTTTAAATAATTTTTGTACACTAATGCTCAAAAATTTGAAACAAAAAAGCCATGTGAAAGTTAATAGCGGCACGTATTTGAATTATTAGCCCTGATGTAATAATTTGTTATATTTGTGAAAGAAGGATCCTCTGAGAAATGCAAATTGGTTCGAGCGCTTTCATGAATATTTATTCTATTACGCAGCAAAAGCTTCATACAATTGGAAAGTGCTCAAAAAGGTAACAGAGAACTGACACACTGAAAATTGAATAATTTTCTTTGTTTTTATTCCATTATTAAAGACTACCATTGAAAGATCAAAGTGAAACATTATTTTAACCAGCTGCAAATGCAATTGCGAATTTAAAAGTGCAAAACATAACAATAAAACGAATACTATAACTTATTAGTGCACTTAATTCTTGATTTACTCGGTAGATGGATACCCGGGAAATAGAAATAATATGCTTTTCACTTATCTGCAGTTCAGATAAATAGAAAACACGTTTTTCTTATCTGCCTTTCAATTTGAATATACGTAGATGTGTAGATATTTAAAAAAAATATATGTCCAGTTGTGAGTCTCATTTTTTAAAAGGAGAGATAACATTTTTGTCTGTATATATCACTTTATTTGGTCGAAATTGCATTTATTATATAAAAAACGATAGTTTATATAAATCTGAGAATGAGAAAAAAATGAAGTATTTTTGTTCTGTTTTATCTTTTTATCTATATGAGTTGTCACTGCCGCAAATTGCACGGAATCGATAGTACGGAAGCAAAATAAAGTTTACATTTTTTAGGGGAGGGGGAGAATTTTCTTCCTCTTTTCTAATGTTTGCATTCGTCTGTTCGTATTAGACGGAAATTCAAACGCTGTGTAAATAAATAGAAGTTTTACATTTTGTTCAGGCAAGCGTAACTAAAATTGTGCATTTCGACTGAAGTGGAAATCGCAAGCGTATTTAATTATAAAGAAAGCTATTTACCAACATTTTATGTCAAATAGAATCATTAATCAACAGTTCAACTCCTGATTCCCCCCGCTCCCCCTTTTCTCTACTACCCATATCTTAGCCTCTATTTCTTTTTTTTTTTTTTTTTTTTTTTCCTCCCTAAAACATTTATCCATGTCAGAGTCATCTGGGCATCAGGAATCAACAGTTGGCTGGTTACGCTTATCTTCCCTAGATGGCGCCACCAAAGCAATTTTATCTTGATTTCACGTCGGACGGAAGAAATGCAACAGTTGGCACAGAAGACGTAAAAGTAAACGCTGCACGTGTGTGTAAACGCGAGGGGCCCGCTGCTGTGCACACATCTGTCATACACACCGGCTGCTCTGAGCTTTTAAATCTCCCACCCTTGAAGCTCCTTCCACAGGTGTCTCGGGTTCAAAATCGTTTGCAAGAATATTTTCAAATATCATAAAAAAAGTTTTTCTGAATTTGTTGTTTTTTGGGCCAAATGGCTGACGGCCAAAGAATCATACACAGACGTTTGTCCCGAGATTACAGTGATTCTTCAGATGACTCGGATGACAATTCGTCCCAGAAAACGACCAAAAATGCCCCTGCGACCGCTCATCCAGTGACAAATGCCAATCAAGTGACCGATACTAAAGTCCCGGAAAAGAATGGATTAGTGCTGAAGCCGTCGCTCAGTTTGGAACCTTATGACGTCGCTTTTAAGGTGAGTTATCTTTGTTTTTCGTATTTTGTTGAATTGTGTTATCTTTTTTTTTATGTGCAATATGAGTTTGAAAAATTTATGAAACAACAGATAAGCTGAACAGTAGCTTTACTGTTAAGGCAGGTTTTATGTTTTACAATTCTTTTTATATTACTGAAGTTGAAATACTTATCATAATTATTATATGATATGAAAGAAACAAATATCATATAATATAATAAAGAATCCACAAAGAGAAAAATAATTATCTTTCAATAATAATATATATAAAGCTTAATAATATGCAAATGAAACGTTGTAAAACAAAAATGTAAAGCAGTTTATAATATCACCAACTTGAACTAGCATATTGATTATGGAACGTCGTATTGTCTTATTTCATTCTAAGTGAAGTATTGCTATGATAATTTTTACAATAACGTTTAGTATTATTTATGCCGTCAGATTCAAATCACAAGATATCCTCAAATATTCTTAAATTTCAAATGATATATTCGTGAAAGATTTGAGCTTCAATTGCTAAACTAGAATTTTAGAAATTCATTAAAAACACTTGTTTTCATAACAAATAGGTTTCACAAGTATTTTAAAATGATTTTAGAATATACAGCGTTGAATCAAACATTAAGGGAAAATAAATTTAATCGCTAACTACTTCTTATTTTAATAAATATAACATTTTCCTGAGGGGTATTATAATTTAAATAATTTTTATATCTGTTGTTTTCATATTATCATATTTAATGAGATGAATAATATGACAGAATATGTAACAAGTGTTTTGAATAGAATAATTTATTTTACTTAGATATGGATATAGATTAAATATAGGATTACAATATTCCTATCCTGATAAATAGAATGTGTTTTGTAACTTTTGAATTGCATTTTGCTTATAATTTCTTTAATTCTTATGTATTCTGATTTTTTATACTTTTCATATTTACTATTATTTGGTATGTCTAAGAGACATAAATTTCATTTTCTACAAAGAGTTTTGGATGAGTATATGCCATTTCGGGGTATTGAAGTAGACATACATGCATATATTTTGTTTGCCATGCCTTTTTTATTCGTAGTTCCCGGAGAATTTGTTATATTTCAGATGCAAAATATTTTAAATCTATGATTTTTTTAATAATTATTTTCTTTCAAATAAATATATTCGTAAGTATTTGTCCACAAGTTGAAAGATTCAGTTTACAATATGGAATGTAAAATTGGGTTGAATATAAAGAAGAAAAATAATTGTTTATTTTTTTATTAAATGTGGTATTTTTTCTGTTCAGGAAAATTGGCAATGTTGAAGAAAAAGTAAAATATTGTCTGTTTTTGCTTTATCTATTTTTTCTACGTTCATTTTGTTTTTAATGCAAGCACGCTCGAACAAATTCTTTTTTTCTTATTTTTATGTATTTTTATTTTTAGTATTATTTTTTTAAATGCATTTTGGAATTCGCTATTTTGAGGTTTTTTTATTTGATTTGTATAACTAATATTAACTTATATAATACTAGTCATTCATTAATAACTAATATTATATGCATAAACTATATTATGGTTTTTTTTAAATATTTCTTCAGAAAAAAAGAGCCCTATTTCATAAAAATATCAAATTTTAAAATTTATACTATTGAATTTTTCAGATTTTCTGTATTCAAAAATATAATTTTCAAATTTCTTGCGGAGTCACGTACATTTCTCAAAACATGTATAAATACTTGGGTATACGTGAATATAGTAATTAATAAATACAGTCACAGTTAAAAGAAAGAAAATTTTACATCTGAATTATAAATTTGCTTCACATGTAAGAACTAAATCTGTCAAATGGGCAGATTTAGTTCTTACATAAATAATGTTGGATTTCTAACTTGGCAGATGAGGCAGTTGCATCCGAATCGAAACAAGTGGATTTTAAAACTTTATTTTCCTAGTTATCAAATAAGTTATGAAAAATATAAATTCTATAAATAGTAAAATATTAGCATCGTATTACTGCTTTCTCTTAATTCGATACTAATATTGTCTAGCTGTTAATATGATACTATGATTTGTTTCAGTGTATTCACTTGATCATTAAAAAATTATAAAACAGAACATCTTCTTCTTCAATAATATTGTGTACAAACGCGAATTAGCATAGACTGGTGTTATAACCGTTAAATAACCGGCTGGAGTTGTCTTCCTCAAACTTTCTCGCATGTTCTCTACTAAAGGCGAATTTCTCTTTTAGGCGTAATTCGATTGAAATCAAAATTTGACACAGAATTACAATTGTCGCAAAATCATATATCGAATTTGATGTATTTAAATGTTTGCGTTTAATGTTTTACATGTTTCTGAAAGTACAGCTGTTCACCCCCTTGTTTGATTTGGTTCAAATTTTGATTACTATCAACGTAATAGATGTTAAATCTGTGTACCGAATTTTACTCATTTAACTCTTCATTTGGGAGTTGTCGTATTGACTTGCATTCGAACACTGAGACTTTTTCTGAAAAGAGTTTTCTCAAACTGTGATAGAATTCTACAGATTTAGTCTAAAGACTCTATACCGAGTTTCATCCATCTAGTTCAAGATGTTTTTGAATGATCGTATTCAGAGCCAGACAAGCGGAAAGACATTTGTCAAAAATGTGTTGTTCGAACTCAACGAGGTGTAAAACTTGGAGATTCGGCAAAATCGCGAATTCGAATTTTTTTGATGATTAGAATTCTCTCTGTATATTTCGTATACTAAAAAGTAAAAAGCGAATATATTTACAGAATTATTGAAATATAAAAATATAAACCTAAAGTAAATCGTTAACATATTGCTGGAATGCGAAATTAAATTTATCATCTCATTAAAAGAGGGGCCTCATAATATATATTACCTAAAGTCGCAAAATGTCTAGAATCGCCTGTGGTTATTGGATTCCTTCACTTTACTTTCTACTGAAAGTATTTAATAATTTATTTATGTAAAGTTTACCGTAGTAGTAAATAACTTTTTTTAATTGTACACATGAGGGGAAAATATCACAATAGGCAAACTGCTAGCATTGAATGTATTATTTTAAAAAATTAGACAGTTCATTAATCATTTACCTTGGATAAATACGTTTTCAAATTATTTTTGGAGAACATAAAATTTAAGAGAGAAAAAAAAATAGCAAACAGATAGTGTAAAAAAGAGGTATTTCCTATATAGAGCAAAGAGGGAGGATTTCGGATATTTAGGGCATGCAGAAATGAATGTTTAAAAACCTATTTAATTAAGAATAATCCTTTTTGAGAAGTTGTGAAAATGAGATGCTCGTTTGAATTAGATGCTCCTCGTTGATTTTGTCCTGAAATTGGGTTGACGTTCGAAACTATTGCATGCGAATTTTGAATAAGTTAATACAAATTCCTATTGTGCGTTTTGTGAATTAATGTTAGATAAGGATATATATATATATATATATATATATATATATATATATATATATATATATATATATATATATATATATATATGGGAGCCTACATCTATTTACATAATTTACCGTTGGTTTTTTAAAAACAGGGAATCACAATCGATAGTTTAAAGTTTCCTTGACTGTTGATGGTATGTACTGGCCTTTTCGTTTTTAATTTTTAATTTTAGTGCTATTTTTTGTTTTTATTGTTATTTTTGTTATTGTATTTTTACTTTGTTGTGGTTAATTTCTTCTAATTTGTTGTTTTGTATTTCCTTTCTGTTAAAATGGTATATCTCTTGAGCATAATTTCAGGGGATTTTCGGGTCACGAGGAATCATTATTAGACAATGTCTGTATTTCCTCACAGAAAAAATCCCTTTCTTTGAATCCCTGCCTGAGGGTGACCCTTGAAAAAGTCTTCAGGCCGGATTCTTTTTTTATATTTTTTATAAATTTTTTGGTTTAATTTTTATTTGTTTTTTTGTTTTTCCTATTAACTTGATTCTAATACTTTTATATATATATATATATATATATATATATATATATATATATATATATATATATATATATATATATATATATATATATATATATATATATATATATATATATATATATATATATATATAAATTAAAAATAATTTCGAGTCCATCTGTTCAGTCCGAAACAAAATTTAATCTGAAAGATATCATTTTTGTGGTTCAAATGTACTGATAAACGTTTAGAAAAAAGTTTAATGTAAGTAAAGTTCGTTGTTAGATTTTAGAATTAGAGCATAATTTTGAAGTGTTTCATAAAAATGCAATATGCGTGTACTTTTTACATGAATTTTATCGCTTATTTTTTTCCTTTTGGAATGCGCTGTCATTTCATTAAGATAGCGATTATAATTGCAGACTACGCAGTTTTAAAAGGTTTTGTTACAGATTGTCTTTCAATATTCTGATCCGAATAAACTGCAACTTTTCACTTCTGTCTGGTCAACACTAAGTTTGGAAAAGTTGTTTATATGAATATTGTATTTGGATTAACTTCTATAGTTATTATTTAAATTTTATTTCATTAGATTATAATATTTTCTTATATTTTTATAAATTACTATGATTATAGATATATAATTTTAGTTATAAATTAGAATCTTTACTGTGACTTGTAACTTGTACGCAGTTTATTTGATTAGCATGCTTAACTGTTATACAAATGAAGTAAACAATGAGGAAAAAAATGTTAAAAATTTTGAAATATTTCTAAAAAATTGTATAGCTAAAAAAATCGAAATTTTATTGTATGAAAAATAACAAATTTTTTCTCAAATTAATTGCATTTTTTTCGATATTTATCTACAAATACGCTTTAACTTTTTGTAATAGAAATGGAATTGCTGTTTTTTTTCCTTCAGTGCATAAAAAAGGGGGAAAAGGATGCATTTTCTCATAGATTTACTATCAGGGAAATATAATTTTGATTAAACATAGAGATTAGTTCAAAACAAAGGCATAAAAATTAAAATAAAGTCAGATGGATGATCGTGACTGTTTACGAAATTTTTTAAATCAATATCAATATGACATTAGCTTCGAAAAAATTCGCAAATTTGATAGTGAGTCCAATGATTAAATTTCATCTGTCTAGCTAATTAGTTTCTTTTTTTCTTAATTTTTCTTTGTCACAGACGGCATTAAAATTGTGTTTTTCGAAGTTTGAAGCGTGGGTATTCGTCAATATCACGTGTTCAAATTTTGCAATATTTTCTCTATACATCCTATACGAAAAAGTTAAAAAAAAAAAAAAAACAGAGGTCCGATATTTTCTAAATCAAATAATTATATCACATTGTACTAAATAAGACTTCATAGCTTGCCACAGAAACATTAACCCTTAACTGGTGACATGCATTTCCAAACGCGGCTAGAAGCTTAGAGTTAAAATGACTCCATTGTTATTTTTCTTTTTTGTCTTTTGTACACATCATTGGAATTTATTTTGGAAACAGAATACATTCTGGAAATCAGGTAGTAACCAAAATTATTAAAAATATTAATATTAAAAATGTCGAATGTTATAATATAAAATGTTGGAAAGCTGTTATATGAAAAACCTAAACAATATTTTAATGAATATTTACTTCATTTAGATATTACGGAATTACACTGATATTAATAACTATTAGAATTTAACAAACAAAAATAAAGAATAGAATATTTTAAAATATTATTTTAAGAATATTTCTTTATATTTTTTCCATTATTCAAATGAAAAGCAGTTTCAGAGACATGGAGTCAATGACTCCATAAATAACAGCAAAAACTTTGTAAACGAATAACTCGGTTGTACTAACGCGTTCATACTTAAACTTTTGCTAATATACTGCTGATAGAACAGCTTGAAGGTACTGAGGTGATGATTGTTTTCAAGGACAAAATGCCACGTGATAATCAGAGCAAATGAACAGCGCTGAGTCATTTTGACTCCCGTATTCAGTTACGGGTTAAAACAAAATTTACTGAATTCACCTGATATTTAATAAAATCTCACACAGAGTGAAAAAAAAAATTCACCTGAGTAGCTGCAAAGACACAACGAGCAATAAAGAAAATCTTAATGTATATGAGAGAAATAAAAGCGTAATCAGGTGTAACTGAAGGCAATAAAATGAAGTTGTATTTCGTGTAACTTAAAAGAACAAATAAAAGGTTGTATAAGGCGTTATGTTTATGAGATGTCATCAGGCAGTGTAATTTTTCTTTTCTTTACATGAAATGTTTACTTTGAATAAATTGTTTTTAACAGATCGCTTAGTTTTTCTTTAGATGAAAAAGATTTCTTATTTCAGAAATTTCTTGAATTTAAAAATATTTGCACTTTTTATTATGAATTTTTTCCATAAATGCGCTGTGTTCACATTTTCAGAAAAGTACATGTAAATTGATTAAATGAAAGAGTTATTATGGTTCACGCAAAATTTCATATTTGTTTTTTTGGGGGGAAAATCGACAAAAAGCTTTCGAAAAAAAACCACCTTTTTTTATTCATTGTGAAATTATGTTCCTTTAAAATAAACTGCTCTTAATAGAATGTTTGTTATTCAATTTGCGATTTCTTGGCTGTACCATTTCTTGCCATGATTGTATTTTAAAGACACATGACTTTTATCAGCAAAATGTTTTTAAAATTTAAGTGATAAATATTCGGACAGAGAAAAGGAAGAAAAAAAGTTTTAATTACTGCAACGCCACCAATCGAAAAAAAAATTGAACTAGATTTTTTTTATTGTATAATTTATTTCACCATGCTCTAAATCGAACAAATACAGAGTTTCTTAAACGTTCTCTAAATAATTTTTCTTCTAGAGTCTTTCAGACACTGGCAGTTTAATTATAACCACCCTGTATTGGTCTGATTTTACTTTGCTGTGTACCTTTGCCTTTGTAGCTTCCGAGACAGTGTAGCGAATGCTCAATGTAAAATGCTGGAATGAGTCCTAATAGACATATTAACAAGATTTGTAAATAATCCGGAATTCTCAGTTTTGTTACCCAGTTTGCCAGTTTCATCGTGAATTCGCCAAATGTCAACAAATTTGTCGCCAATGCCGGAGGATCAATTCAGATGCCTTTAAAATATCTGTAAAACTCTCTTCTTTATCATGAAACTAATTGCGCAGGGAAACTATATTTCAGACTCTATTCAGAAACTATAATTCAGAATATACATTCTATATATCAAGGTTCCATCTGATTGTATTCCTTAAAATATATTTCTGTGGGCCTAATGTCAAAAATCTGATTTTCACTGGCAAATTCCGTAATATATCAAAAGCACTTTTATCTATCTAATGGTGGTGGCGAAGATTTAATGAATCTAACATCAAAATCGCTATCCTCTAAAAGTTACATGATGGTGTCAAATGTTGATGGGGAAAAAAGATTTGCTGGTATTTCTATATTATATGTGAAACAAATGAACAAATTAAAATTTATCAAATATTAATATTTTTTAATAATGTTCACATGTAAAATGTTTGAATAAGGACTAAGTTTAAACCATTAGAAGATGTCTAGACGGCTTGTTATCTTATTATGAATTTCTCAGATATGATTGCCAAAAATAATGAGTTTTCGTAAAAACTCTCATGCACATTGGGAGATTGCTCAAGAAATAATGATAAAAAAATTCTGTTCAGTTTAGATGTAAATATATTAAAAGTTTTGGTGACTTGCAATGGCATCTTCTCTATCCATACTGTTCACGAAATCAATATTAATCAATAAAATCGAATAAAAACAAAGAATTATTCATTAACAAAAAAGAATGCAACACAAAATAAAAGATATCACAAACTGACTACTCCGACCTGCCAGAAGACATATGGATCTTGAATGACCGACTGGCGGTAACTGTGGTTGAGAACTAAGGGCCATCACCGGTCACGATACAACTCTTCCCGAAGGAAATACATCCCGTTTTAGATGGGAGGAACCAGGTCCCATCTTTTCGGGCATCCACAAGGGTGGCGAGAACCAACCACTATGCCAGAAGTATCTCATCCTGAATTTCGAGGTGCTACCCAGTGGGACAAAATAAAACGTATATAATACATAAGCATGTATAATGCATAACATATAAAAAAATATATACTTAACATATATAAATATATATACTTAACATATATAAACATATATACATAACATATATAAACATAAGAAAATACAAAATAAACTAATGTTGAAAGAAATATTAGCGATAACTTTTAACTGAAGTGAAAATATAACGATTGAAGTCCAAATGTAATAAATTAGCAAAACTAAAACATTAAAAATGGCAGACCTTGGCTCATTGACCTTTGTTACAATCCAGAAAAGAAGAAAGTAAATAAAACTTAATATTACGATCTTATAACTAATTTTTATTCATGCTTAGATTTATTCATACAGCGATAAATCAGCCCATTTAGCAGTAAATAAACTATGGCACTTTACAGACGCGAAAAGAAATATTGAAATTTCTCGTCGGATATTATGTAGACCAAAAGTACAGAAACCTTCTTAATTCCACCCAGCGTTACAGATTGCTATAGACAATTATATTAGAATCAATATTTGTGTTTTTTCAAAATGCACTGTATTAAATAAAAAATATAGTAACAACGTTTCATAGCAATACATGAGTTTTTTTTTTCCTAATTTCATTACTAATGCTAATTTAATGTTGCGTTCACGTCCAACAAAGGCCGACAAAAACAAATTAAGAAAAGTTTTTGAAGTCACTTAATTATTCAACATTCTATTAAACACGCGTTTACAATATGTCACAAAAGCAATAAAATGTAACAGAATTCGTCTGAAATTTAAACAAGTGCCAGAAAATGAAATGCTTGTTCTTTTTCGGGATTTAATGAGCGTAAAGGGAACCTTAATGTGAACGACGAGTGATAAAAGCTTAATCAGGTTTACCTGGAGGCAATAAAATAGAGTTTTATTTGGCGTAACTTAGAGGAACAAATAAAGGGCTTCTAAAGTTTCCTTCTCAGAAAGCTCAGTCAGGCAGCAAAAGCTCTCTTTTGTTTACAAGAAATGTTTATTTAAAATAAAATTTTTCTTAATAGACTGTTTGGCATTTTGATGAAACAGTGTTCTTTTGTTTTGATTGCCAGAATTTAGAAGTTGCGTTTGTTTTGAATGATTAATTCAGTCAAAACCCATTTATTTCATTTTATTTTAAATCTTTAAAATTGAAAATAGTGGGCTGTCTTTGAATGTTAGGGAAAATTAGGTTTCTGCAAAAACAAAGTAATTCGAATATCTTTTATACTTTCTTGTAAATACAATGCATATTACAAAACTGAATGAAGCATCAATTTTCCACTTTTAAGATAATTAGAAGGTTAAATTATAAAGAAGGTTGTCACATTTGGCGACTTATTGCCAACAAAATTTACAACTGGCGCGAATGTCCGCTATGTACCCGATACTTCCGTCTGAATAGCAAGTCAAAAGTGTGCCCATTTCCAAAAATTCATAAATATTGCCATCCTGGATGGATACCAGAAATGATAAAAAAAGGCTTTTGGAAGTTTTAATAAAAAAATGTTACGATTACATTTGGTGAGAAATCGCTCCAAATATTTCAGTTTTGGCGACGGTACATTAATTTTAAGCCTAGTTGTAATCGTTATGAATTCCCTACGGAAATTGATATTCATGTCTTCCAAAACAATTATATTCCAACAAATAGTCTTTATACTATCTTAAAACTAAAAAAAAAATATCCGTTTAATGATATCAATTACATATATGCATAGTTTTCAGTTAATTTTAGTAATATTTTTAATTCAGTTTGATGTACTATCTGAAATAATCTTTTTAAATGCTACGGAATCATCCATCAAATGATTCAATTGCGTGTTTTCACTGATCATTAACTCAGTAGGACTTTCACACCAGCTTTTATTTCATAATATATACACTTTTTAATCTGCAGTAAACTAATTCAATTAACTCATGTTTCAATCGGATTTCTGTCGGATTGATGCCACGTGACTTAAAAAAAGAACAATGTTCTCTCATGATAAATTGAAATTTGTGATACAGATTTCAATTTTTGTGGAGTCTGACTTCAATTCCCCCCCCCTTTTTTTTGTTCTTATTTATTTTTAAATAAATGTCTCTTAAAGTGATACTAAAAAACGGAATTCTTTTGTTTTTTCATCGAAATAAATAACATTTTTTCCTTTCCCACTCTTTTTTGGACGTTTACACGTAAAAATACATTTATATTAATTTTTTTACTGATATTTCTCATAAAAGAAACATTTTAAAAACTATTTCTTACGTAATACGGAACATGAAATGTGTTAAAATTCGTAAATGTGTTTCTCACACTCAGGTAGGTATAAAATAGGAAGACTCATCAAAATCTCGAGTTCGAATTTTTTATGATTACTATACTTCCTCTATACTATGTATAATTATTTATTTATATATTTCTCTCTGCTTTTATTTTTTATTTTTCTGTTTTCAAAGTTTAAACTGCGTATTGTTGGCGATTTTATTATTTACAGATTAAGTTCCAAAGATACTGTGGAATATTATGTAGGCTCTTCTGCTGGAGCCATTTAGACTTACTCCACTTTTTCTTTTTATGCCTGCTTCTTTATTTTTTTGTTCCATTTTTCTTTAATTATTTTCTTTGGCTGCCGTTAGCATTTTTGCATCTAGTACACATGCATATGAAATACTTTTTTGAATAGCTAGTCCTTTGATAGCTATTTAACCCTTTAAAGGGCCATTTTTTTCTAGTCATATATTATGTTAAAATATTTTTAGGCTTGAAATTAGAATAAGAAAAGGGATTCCTTTAGCTTATTAGATAAATTTAATTTGATTCATTCATTAATTTGGTTAATTAATAATTAAGTAACAAATCAAGACACATCATTTTGTCTGAGATAAAGAACTGAAGCATCTAAATTTCTGACTTACTAAAAAAATTTGTCAGAACTTATGACAACCTACATAATTTCACACAAAGATTGATAAATTTGGTGGGAAGCATACTTCCCACGGCCCTGAAAAGGTTAAATTCTATCTTTTTATTTTAATTATGAGCTTTTTACCAGTGTAACGCCACTTTTGGCACACACCTAATCATCATCAGAATACATCAGAATAGGTAACTATGTATAGGAGAAACTACTCTTTAAACTGACCTTATTAAACTATTATACACTTGATTTTTTTTATTTATACGTCAGTATGTCACTGGTTTTATTAATAATGACTGTCTCAAATCTTATCTCGAAGTTATACTATTTTTGGTACACAGCTCCAGAGAATTTATATCCCTTAATATAAATTTAAAAGCAGCGTTGCAAGCAAAATATAAAACTGATCTTTCAAACTCTCCAAAAATGTTGACTAATGCATGTTGTTCAAGAACGGTGGATATTTCTTTTTCGCTCCAAAATTCCACAATTATTTTAAGCCATCTCTCATTGATCGCCCCTGAAGCAGGAAACGAAACAAGCTTCTAATTAAATGAATTAATATTAGTATTTCAAAACGAAAGCCGGCTTGCTGAGCAGGCTTCAGGTATGTGTCGTTTTATTTTGACACAAGTTTACTTTTTCGCCCGCTCAGTGTGCAGTCGAAACGCAGGGAATTAATTCCTCTTTAAAACTGTTTAATTTAGAAGCTCCTGCATTAAGACAGCCCGCTATGATGATTGGAGAAAGTAAATATAAGTTGTCGCTCGTGTCAAGGAAGTGAGGAAAAGGCAAGCGGATGGCAACGGGAGATAGTTTCGAATTAATTTCCGGCTGGAAACGGAGAAGGTATCATCCTGCGAACAGGGGAATTTTAAGCATTAGAACCAATTATCCGACTTTCTAGCGACTGAGCAGAAGGCGAGCGTCTGAATTAATTACTTTAAGAGGGATTTCTTTATTTTATTGCCTTGAAAATAAGGATAAAATAAAGTGATTAATTCATGAATAATTTATCGAAAAATAATTCACGCAGAAATGTATTTAATGATTTAATTGGATCTGTGATTTGGTTTTGTTGAAATTTTCAAAGTTTTACATGTCACAAATTCGTACTTCATTTGTGAACTCCTTTAAATATCCTGTTTAGGGACATTGAATCAGCCAGGGAAACTCAGTATAGCATTCATTCTTTCTTGACTTTTGTGTCTTTGTATTTGATTTGCAATATCCATTAATCCCTTTAAAATCTAACAGAGAACACCCAATTCTTTATTTTCAAATTGTTAAGGGGACTTGGTACTCTGAAAATTTCAGAAAATTGACGAATATATCGATTTTCCAATTTTGAGTGAAAAATGATCCTTGGACTTATTAATCTGAAAATTTCAAAACAATTGGACAAGTATTTAATGAGATACGGAATTATTTTGTCTAACTCGATATCGGATGCCACGCCCACAGTGTTACAACAAATATATTTCATGTGCAAGTAACCAAGCCACTTAATTTTTTCCATGAAATAAAAAGCAGGCCAGTTGTTTGATACTGTAACGACTAAATGTTTGTTTATAGTTTTACTGCTGTTGTTTTTATTTTCGATTGAATTTCTCACTGGTTATTATAATCATCTTCAAAATGACTCATTTCATTTGAATTTCAATGAAATGATCTAGAATTTTTGCTATGTATTAATAGATATGTGACAAGCAGAATTGGAGAGCATTTAGTAAATATTTTGAAAAAAAAATTAATCGGGAAAAAAAGTGAACATTTTCTAATTTTCTCTAATAATCTAATTTTTCTACTTCTAATTTTTAATAAAGGATAATTGTCTTTAATAAATATGGTCATAATATATATTAATAAAATTGATTTCCTAGAACATACAAATGCCATATAATTGCTCTGTGAAAAAAAAACCCAGCTTGATATGAAATGTTTTTATTACAATTTTATTATGATGAAAACTTTGAATCTATTTATCTCGATTTGCTTTTTTCCAAAATTCTGTTTGCTACAAAATGTTAAAAGTCAATCACATTTTATTGTAGTTGCATGAATTTTTTTCTGCTCCCTCTTAAATGCACACTTTATAGAATTAAGGATGGATTAATAAACATTTTGAATGGAATTTTTTCTAAAAATGTTCAAAGTGAAAAAAAATCTCATATTTTCCAGAAAATTTCACAACATTTTGGTCAACTTATTTTTTTCTTCAGAAACTAATATAGATATCAAAATTTGGATCCCTAATTCTGTTAAATACAGTGCGAGGTCCCTTTATAAAAACCGGGATAATATTGGAAATTGTACGAAAAGAAACATTTTTTTAAAAAAAGTTAATATTTAAAAAAAAATTAAAATAATTAAATTTGTAACTTTTGAAATTGAAAAATATTTTAGTAACTTACGCTACTGTACAGTTTGTATCTATCTATCACAAAGTTTGAAATTTTTTTTGGAAATTGGGGGAAAAATTTGGGGGGGGGGACCGAGTTTACTTAATTGGTCTTACGGGGGGAAATACCCTTGGAAAAAAGAGGACAGGAGCATGGAATTGATGAAAAATAAAGCAAAATGGAGAACATAATATAATATTGCAGACTTATTACAGATTACAATAATCTTGCTAGGCCTGCAGGATAAATTTTACAATGTTTATATTGCTGCTGAATTTGACAAATAAATTTCATTACTATACTAAAAAAAATGTTACGGCAAAAAAAAAATTATTTATAATACGATGTATGACAAAATAGTTTCACCCTATTGCAATTAAAAGACGTGTGTTGGCCTGGTTGCTGAGTTGTGGCTTTGGTACAAAATCCAGTATCCGCTGAATACAACGCCCTAATTCTTGTTAAATTTCCCCAAATGATTCGAAAGTCCTAAAGTGAGAAAGTATAGAAGTTCGCAGAATGCTCAGATCGCTAACTGTGCTTCCAGATTTTAAGGTTAGACACAGAACGCCGTCTCATACCCCCGTATCCGTGACCATTCTGGTCACTGAACGGTTTGGTAGGCATGTTACGGGAATTTTATTTAATTAACAAAATATTTACAGTAGGAAAACGAAACAAAAATAACTATTTACAAAATTTACAATTATATAAGAAATTATATTATGATGAGACCGTTTACATAATTTTTTCCAACTTAGAAATATAATGCAGATTGAGAGATAAAATTTGTAAAAATATACATATAATCTGTGTTCGCATTTTTTTATGTTATAGTAGATCAGGATGAAGTTAAAAAAAAATCAGATGGAAAATGATTTGAGAAATGGAAATGAAGACAATCTCTGTTTGATTGAAATGTGTGACAGGAGACTGCAGTGCTTGTTTTTTCCCTTAGTCTTTTTTGGTATGAGACTTGATGTTGAGTGCTATGGAGGCGAGAATAGGTCTCTATTTCCACTTATAAATTTAATTATACTGTGGATTTTTTGTCTGGAAAGGAAGTTGCCGGCGACTCTTTTTAGCCATTCCTGTTCATGGCTTGGTGATGGCTTTTTCATATGCCAGGAGATTGTAAGGATGCATTCCGTAGCATAATGAAGTGCGGTGCCTATCCCACCACAACTGCACTGGTCACTCTCAGACAGGTTGAACCTTTTGAGGTAGGCAGGAAAAGGGCCGTGTTCTGAGAAGAAAATAATTTCCTCTCTGTTCCAGTTAGTGGGATTAAGGTTGACTGAAGGTAAGATATTAAAAATTTTTCTGCCTGTGACACCATTGCTCCAATATCCTTGCCATTCCTCAAGCATGTTTTTCCGGAGGAGGGCTTTTATATGTGGTTTTGGTATCTTTGTTTGCATGTAGAATTGCCCATTTTGCGTTGCGTCCTTTGCCAGTTGATCTGCTTTTTCGTTGCCTATATTGCCCGCGTGTGCTTTAACCCATGAAATTTTTATTGTTGGTTTTGAAAGCAGGACACCAAAAATGTCTCTTGCTTTTTGGTTTGTGCTCTTTGGATTTGAAGATGCCATGATACTAGCTCTATTGTCAACATGTATTTTAAAAGTATTGTTGTTTGAAAACTGAGATGTATATTTTACTGCTTCATGAAGTGCAGTGAGTTCAGCTTGGAAAACGGTATTATTGTCATTCAATTTGGCAGACCAGTGGTAGGACCAGGAATCATTGAACAGAACACAAAACGCAGCTCCAACTCCATGTTCTGTTTTTGAGCCATCTGTGAAGATATTGATATTATTTATTTGAGATAAATTTATTCCTTCATCTTCCAATGAAATTTGGTTGGGATTGAGATGCTGTGAAGGGTGAGTAGACCAACCAGTTGCTTTCTTCTCTAGATCTTCTGGTTGTATCTCTGTTATATTATGAGGAAGAGGGATTCTTAGGCGATATATTGTCGTTAGTCTGGCTTCAAACTGTAATTGCAGGTGCAGGGGTGGAATGCCGAGAGTGGTTTGTAGCGCTGCTGTTGGAGTTGTGCGGTAAGCACCTGAAATGTAGAGAAGAAATGGTCTCTGAATGGTGGAGAGCTTCCTCTTCATTCTATATGTTGGGTTTAGACACCACGCTGATGAACCATGGGCGAGCATTCTCTCAACTACTGTCTTGTAAAGAACTCTTTTGTGTTTCTGAGAGATTCCCCATGTGCTTCCAGCGATTCTTTTGATGTTTTGGTGCATTTTAATGGCCTTTTCTCCTTGTTTTTCTATGTGTTCTAGAAAAACAAGGAGAAAAGGTTAGACACAAAATGCCTCATGTTTAGTAATAAATTGAACTTTCATCTAATTATTTCAACTAAACCTCATGAATATGAATATGACTCTTAAAGTTAGCAACGTATGGAAGTTCACATAATTCGGCTCATATCGCTAACTGTGTTTTGAAATTCCACGATCCGACACAAAGTGTCCTAAATGGAGTAATAAATTAACATTAATAAAATTAAATTCATTTAAACCTCATGAAGTGGATCGAACTTCAATCTTCATTTTTTTTTCTCGATAACTCAAATGAATATGAAGACTAGGGCTGGGCGATGACCGAATTTCATCATCGCGATATCTCGTCCAACACACATCGATATTTTTTTATATATCGTGATATTATTTATTTATAATAATTATAAGTTACAAATAGTATCTATTAACATATTGATTGATCAGAACGACTCCAAATAATTGGAAGTTTCAATTTGTATAATAAAAATATTTGCTTTCTTTTGAATAAAAAAGTTTTAAAATAATTATGTTAAAACCTCTTTAATACTATTAACACCCTTTTTTTATGCTAGTACGCTTGAGTGTGAAAATGTGAGCTGCAAATAAAATAGTGGATTCAATCTGAATGAATCCTTTTCGCTTTTATTTCTGATGATGAATATTTAGCGATTAAACAAAGGACAGTCAACAACCTTTTAACAACCGGAATTATTTTTCCATAATGGTATTATTCAATTAGGGAACAGAAAAGTTTATTCCAAAATGACATGTTTAAAGGAGTATTTTTATATATTAGAACATGACAGTATTTATAGGAATATTTACAAAAAGTATGCATGAAGGAGGAAAAGAATGAAGAGCAACAAAAAATAAACACTAACTGATAACGAAATCGAAAACTCAAATTAATTGTAAATATCAGTTTATTGTATCGCGATATATCATGAACTATAATTCATGATCATAATACCAATAAATCGATATTTTCCGAAAACTGGCATAAAAATATCGATTTTTTTTTCGATAAATCGAAAATCGGCACAGCCCTTATGAAGACTATGTTTCTGATTTGTTATCAGAATCTTATAATATGAAGCAATATTACGTCTTACAAATGATTAAAATTTTAGCCAATTAAAATTATTGCCACTTGTGCCTAGTTTGAAGCCATAATATCAAGAAAATTGTAAAAATCAAAACAATAAAACAAAACTTGAATTTCATAATTTCAGACCATATTCACAATTTAAATCAGAATTATCACTGATCAGAAATTCGACAGATATATCCAATCAAGTGTTCTTATCCTGTGTTTGAATTGTTGGATGACTTCGAAGGATTAAATATTTTCGTATTAAAAAACAGGATGTCTTATAAAGGAATATCCCAATTCCGCAAGTTTGTTAAATGAAAATAAAGCAAAGTACAGCCTTGTTGTTCGTCGGAAAAAAAAATAACAATTGAAAGTTTAAATTCTACACCGTTATAAATGCTCTGTGTGAGCCTATCCAGAAATGCGAAGGCTATCGAAGCGGTACCCTAATATCTTGATCAAGATCGATTAAATTAGAGATTAGAGTAAAAATATTTCTTTTATTTACAGCCCAATATATTTACAATGAACAACTTGTTGTTCTCATCTAGGTTAATATTTTTTACAAAATTCACACAATAATCTCGAAATAGTTCCTCGACCAAATCGGAGAATCAGTCACCAAAAAACTGCTAACAGGTAGTTAGCTCTAAACGGCTACTCCAGGGACGCTCCAGAAATCCACTGATCTTTATCGGGTGGGACCTAACACAAAAGTTCAAATCACATGGAGCTTCTCAAAAAATCAGGAACAACTTTTCCGTATTCCGAATCTAATTCGAACCCTTTCTCCAATCTCTTCTTCGAAGACCTTCTGCCCGTTGAAGACATGATGGATCTATTTAAAATGACGGGACACACAACTGTGTTCTCACACCTGAATGATTGTCAGAAATGACCAGACACAATGACGCTCTTAGTTAAAAGGATCCACATCTGGCGATCCATATGCACTTAACTATGTGTGGGAAAACGGGAGGCGTTATATCTGGTCTGAATAACTTTAACCATGTGAGGGAAAAGGGGAAATATTACACATAATTCATCCCACAAAGTTTTCTGCATTCCTTGTGAAAAGTTTTCAAAAGGTGCAGATATGCGTGTATGATGATATTTCATTTTTTTCTGAGGTTATATCAAACTTCAGGTATTTATCCCCCCCCCCTCTACCATCGGATACTGATAAACTTAAGATATGCATATCTGCAGGCTTTTAAAGCAACATATCAGAGATATTAAAAAATATGGGATAAATTATGATATAACATTGATATCGTTTGTATTATTAGAGGGACTTAAAATGAAGACTTACGACTGTTTAGAATTTAAAATTTTAACTATTATTTCTAATATCTGATGAAAAACAAGATTGTACTTTCATTTTCGTTTTCTTTTACTAGCCCTGAATGGTTGGGTTACTCATTTATATATCTGACTCAACATGGTTAAGAAACATGGTTAGAAATGAAAAGAGGAAGCATATTTTAACCGTTTGCACTCGAATGGTGCCTCTCAGGTACCATTCAAGATGGTGCATCGTTTGGAGGCTTTATTTATTTTCAATTTTAATTGTTAAAAATACCTACAAAATGGTAAAAAGATATAGATTAATTTTTGGGGGAAATTCAACTTAAAACAATTATATATATATATATTTAGAGCAATAAGCAAGCCCTTGTATTAAGTGAATAATTATCCATAGAATTACTTTTCCGAGTACAAAAGGTTAAAATGCATATCCCATTTCTCTCATAACACAATAAAAATATTAAGTCACTAACTGCATTGTTAACATCTTAAATCTTTAGTTGATAATAAATTTCTGACATTCTTGATTTAGAATCTTAAACCTCCTCCTAATTTAAAATAACATTTGAATCGTATTTCCGCCTCTTTGTTCAATCCACCAGTCGGAATTATGTCACCCTTGTTATTAAACCCACAAAAGTTCCGATTCGCTATTTCCTTTTTGTTGACTTTCAGCATGCGCTCAGCGTTGAAAAAAGAAAACACCCCGGCGCAGGCAGACACGCTGAAATATTAAACTAGCACAACAAATCACGTGGCAACGTGGATTAGGAGGAGGAAACTTTTACCTCGTCATTTTTATGGTCGAAGTGACATTTCACGATTCTAGCTTATTAAATATCAGGCAGTGGAGATAAGCTCCTTACGCTCACGGCCTCGATGGAAAGTAACTGTCAATGATTAGCTATTTGTGACATGGTAATCTTAACGACATGGAAATATTATTTAGTGGTGGGTCTATCGGGGAAATGTGAAGAGAGATTTTACAAGTCGATCGGTAATATTTATAAAACTTTAATTGTGTCGGAAATTTATTTACTGAAGCATGGTTTCTTAAATTATGATTATTCTGTAATGCTGATGTAATTAGTAGCTTCGAGACGCTAATCTATTGCTTGTTTTAATTATTTTAACCCTTTCGCCGTTCTCTCCTGCTCGCCAAAATTTCTGTTTTTCACCGCATTAGAGCAAATAAAAATAAAAGTTCAAACAAGTAAAACTTTACAAAGCGTTTCAAACGTTTAAAAGTTTCAAAATGTAGAACGCTTGAAGCAGGTTATGGTGACCCTCCAGAAGTTTGAACGCTCTAGACGCGTTACTGACGACGAAAAGGTTGAAACTGAAAAATTAAAACTTAACATTCTGATACAAGTTGGAAAAAAACATTTAAAATGTGCAGTGTTTTATATGTTTTAAAATATATATAATATAGTTTTATTATATAAGAAATCAGCAGGAGTGTCTCCACAAAACATTATCTCCCCGGAACTCTCTAAAGGAGGAGTTATCAAGGAGAACGCCTTACATGGTGTAAAATAGTTATGGAATATTAACCTTTGGCATGAATTTGGCATTTTACTGAATCTTTGGCGTGCGATTAATCGTATCCGAAAATCGAATTTGTGTTTTAAACGCGTTTTTCCTATCCGATTGAAACGAAAATTGGACATTAAACTGAACTTGCTGTCAGAAAATTACTTCCCAAGTTTGCTATATATAACTTATTCCTTTTTTTTAATTATCGCCAATGGAAGTTTTTTTTAATTACAGACCGACATACGGTCAACTTGTTTTTGGATTTGGCTCAAATTTTGATAGGTGTCTGAACTGTAGATGTGAAATATGTGTACAGAATCTAATCTATCTAGCTCTCTCCAATTTGTAGTTATCGTGTTAACTTATATTCGAACAACCGCATGGATGAAATGCCTCTGAATAGATTTTACTCATGATTTGATAGAAATCTATAGATTTGGTGGACCGTATACCAAACTTCATCCGTCCTCCTCAAAGCATTTATGAGTACTCTTTATCACAGACAGACTAATAGACATAATATCAAAAATTGTTTTACGAATTCAGGGAGATCTAAAACTTCGAGATTCAGCGAAGCTTAAAGTTCGTATTTTTTGATGATTGCAATGCTTTCACTATAGTTCGCATACGAGAAAGTAGAAAGCATTTCAGCCCTTCAAGTGAATAAACGGACTCTTTCTGCCTTATGTACTCTTTGAAAACCGTTTGAAACATGTCCTTCCCAGCCATCTTGTAACATTTTCCTAAAACTTTAAAAAAATTATATATGACTGACCCCCCCTTTTTTTCCTTTCTTTTCTCGTTTATTCATCTTTTTATTTCTCGATGGCTGATTCTTAAGGCATCATCAATTAACCAGCTAATTTTGAAACCGGAAACAAACAAACAATAAAAAATGAAAGTCTTTGGTGTGTGTTGGCGGGTAAGAAGATATGGAAAAAAAAGAAAATAGGTCTGTATTACCTTTCCCATCCAATCATAAGCAATTGATATTTTTTTCTGTTTAATCTTGTTTGACAGGAAAATCTTCGCTACAGGAAAAAACATTCTCTTCTTTCTGTTTTATTTCCAAATCAAAAATCATTTTCATTCTGTGTATGATTTTTATTCAAAAATTTCTTTGGAATAAAAATACATGAATAAAATGTATGAATTTTTTCAACCAATTTTTTTCTTCTTGTCTTTCAGTTGTCTACTCAAATCGATTTAATGTGAAAAAAATTAGAAGGCTTCCGTTTCTGTTTTTATATAGCAAAAGGAGGAATCACTGAAAAAAAAATCCTCAAGTCAATAAAATTCAGAAAAAAAAAAATCTTTTCCCTCCACTTTTGGTTTTGTTTCTATGCGCATTCGTGAATATGTATGATCATTCAAAAAACTGGCAACAAACTAGCATGCGTCCGTCAAATAACATTTTTTTATTTTATTTGTTTCCCTTCGATTTTTTTCAAACAATCGCTAATGATTCGCAGATTTCAGTTATGCTTACAATAATTTTCATAAAAAAACCGAAACATTCTCGCGTATTCTCTAATGAAGGTGAATTTATGTTTTAAACGCATTTTTTCCCTAACCGATTGAATCTAAAATTTGACACAGAAGTATTTTTAATCACAAAATCGCATCCTATGTTTGATCACTGAGTCATCAGAGAGATCTAAAGCATGGAAATTCATCAAAATCTCGAATTCCAATTTTTTGGCGGTTTTAATACTTTCTTTTTACTTCGCATACGAGAGAGTAAAAATAGCACTTAACAATCTCAAATTTTCCCACTTATTTTTTAAAAATCTTTCTTAAGTTTCCAATCAAATCTAATGAAAGTTGTCTGAAATGTGACAATGTATGATCGAAGCATTCTATTAAATTTGAAAATAAATACTTGAATATTCAGAAAATATAAATAATTGTGAGCAAATAATTTTTAATTGCCCATGCACTAAATATAATAAATTCATACTTTCATTCTATCACAGTCAGATACACAGTAGAATTTAAATAAAAGTGGCAACTGGATACCATTATGATTCAGAAAAAAAAGCAGTATTACGGTGGGCTAAATTTCAATTGTTCGAAAATTTAATATAAAATTTTCATTTATATAAATATATATAATTCAGACACAATTTTGCTGATGCGTGGCCGTCTTTTGAAATTTTAACTTCGATTTATTTCACCGCGGGAGGCATAATTTGTACAAGAGAGACACAATGATGAAATGACATCTGTTTACATCGCGTTACAACAGCAAAGTAACCAAATTTTTACTTTAAATGATTTTACTATGAAATTTTGACAGTTTTTTATTTGACACATATCAACTTAGGAAAGGGATGTAGATCAGGAAATACGTGAACATTTTAGAATAATGTTAAGATAAAAATTAGAAGAATAATTAGAACTTAAATTAATATATATATATATATATATATATATATATATATATATATATATATATATATATATATATATATATATATATATATATATATATATATATATATATATATATATATATATATATATATATATATATATATATATATATATATATATATATAATATATATATTATTATTATTATTATTATTATTATTATTCCTCCGTAGGGGTTCTTTTGCGGTTTGTTGGTCGATGAAATAAACACAATCAGCAGGCCACAATAGAAAACAACGACGACGTTTATTAAATACGACGACGACAAGTATACAAGGAAGGCAGATATACAGCCGATCGTAACACGGACAATACACAGCAACACACTACAACAAACTACAACTTCACATTATAATCTATCTTTTTGTATTTAGTCTGCAAGATATTTAAAATAATACTTGAACATCAAAGATTAATCAACAACAAAACCATTAGTTAATATTTCGGGTTCTGCTTCGCCATTCATCGTCAACAAGTCAATGAAACTACTTGGAACTAGTAACATGCTCTGGGGAAACAAGATGTCTGGAGATCAAATAACTCCAGCCACTGGTACCTGTTATTTGACGATATTCGACCGCGCTCATTTTCTTGTTCTCAAAATCAATCTCAGTGTAGACGAAGGCTTGAACTTCTTAGTTACTAATTCAATTCTTAGTCTTATGAAGTATAAAAGAGGTATTGTAATTGTCAAAATAATCGAACTTGAAATTTTTAAGAATATCCACATTTTAGACTTCTCCGAGTAAAAAAAAAAAATAAAAAAAAAAATGTATTTTTCGAATTATATATGTCTGTCCATCTACCTAAAAAGCTAATAGATAGGCGGCTGAAATTTAGTTTATAGAATAACGACCCAATTAGCTTTCTATCAAATTTTGAACTGAATTCATTCATAGCAAGTCTCTTTTGGGCTGTTCGAGTACTCGTTAACTATAAAATTTAACTATAAGATAATAGAAACAGCTTAGGTTTATAAAGAAACGTTTATTAGTACAGTGTAGGACCACCTTTGGCATGTAATGCAACTTGGATTCGCCTAGGAATCGACTCGTACAAGTATCGAGTAGTTTTTAGAGGAATGTTGTACCATTTTTCCTGGAGATATTGTGTAAGTTTTAGGAGAGATGTCGGTAGAGGATATCGATTCCGTACTAAGAGAGCTCTAAAATAGACAGTAACGGTTCAATTATATTGAGGTTGGGTGAGCGTGCGGGCCAAGGCAGATGTTTAACCTCATCCTCGTGTTCCTCAAACCATCATTGGACAAATCTCGCTGCATGGATAGGTGCATTATCATCCTGGAAAATGCCATCTCTTGCAGGAAACAAAGTTTGCATCCTAGGATGGACTTGGTCAGATAAAATTTCTCTATATTTTCCCCTAGTGATCCTTCCTTTCAAGGTTACGATAGGTCCAGCAGAAAATCACGACATGGCTGCCCATATCATGACATATCCACCTCCATGCTTGGCAGTTGGAAGGAGCACGACACTTGCACGATCACACGCTTGTGCAGGTGTCTTCCAAACGCGCACCGTCCTGCTGTAGGGAAATGTGTCAAACACTATTTGTCAGACCATATTACTTTCTTCCACTTATCAATCGACCAGGTTTTGTGAGTGTGACACCATTGTAGAAGACGTTTACCATTAACATCTGTGAGAAGGGGCTTGGGAATTGCTGCTCTGCCGTAAATGTTCTGTTTATGAAGGTGCCTTCTAACTGTAATCACTGACACTGCAGAATCCAGATGGGTATTGAGTTCTGCGGTCACTTTCGCTGCAGTTATTTCCCTTTTTTGACATTACAATCCGCTTTAATACCGTCGATCTCTTTCACTGTCCTTCTCTTTCCACCCACTAATTTACTCTGCCGAGCTTGTCTTGCCGCGCTGTGTGTATGCAGTCATGACTTTAAACACCGTGCCTCTAGAGACGCCTAAAAATTGGGATGTTTCGGTCGCACTTGCTCCAGCTAGACAGACTCCTACAATTTGGCCTCTTTGAAAATCGGAGAGGTCCAACATTATACGCTTTTGAAAAAAAGTCACAAATTATTGAACTTCAATAAAGCTAACACATACTACCAGAATATATACATTGCTATTTATAAAAAAAACTTGTGGCTATTATTATATTTTAATGCTTACGAAGCGCATTCAAAGATGTCACTTTTATTTATAGGTGTTTCCATTATTTTGATAACCACCTGTAGATAGATAATTAGGAATTAATATTTCGAGTAGCTCGTATAAACTGGAGTCAAGGCCTCTATATCCACCCTACTTCGCACTGTTGTAACTTTTGATACTCCACTGACTTTAAAAATCATGTAACAGTCTTAACTAATATGAGAAAAATGGAACTTTTAAAAAAATAGCTTGGGGGTATTACAATATTTCACAAGGGAATCGTCAGCTGATTTCCCTTTTCAGTGGTATCGCATTCCCCAGAAGAGCTTCCACTACAAAAGGCAACATTCATTTTCCATTAAATTCGTTCCTTTCGATCAACATCACTTCCGAATCTTATATAAGATTCAGAGTTCTTAAGAGAGGTACGATTTTTTTCGTCTTGTTTTATCTAGATCCTTTATTTGAAATCTCTGCTAGAAATGCACGCTCGTTACGAAGAAATTCGACTTTTGTTCTCCGTTTATTTTCTTTCTTCTGCCCTTTCATTTAGTTTTCAAGTCAAATTGATTTAAGGGAGGAAATTAGCAGAATGTCGTTTCCGCTTTCATGTCGGAAGGAAGATAAAAATGAAAAAAAAAAAAATGATTTCGAAAGTAAGTGAAAGCTGGAAGAAATAAACTGTATTTCCCTTTTGTTTCATTCACATTTAGTGGGACTACTTCTTCCAAACAAACTGGAAACAAATCTGCATCTGTCTTTCCGTCCTTACCTTCTTTTTTATTACAAAATATATTTTTTTTTCTTTCATCGTGGTTCTAGAACAAGAATACTTTTTATAACAAACGCTACATACTGAAAAATTGATCAACAAATTTTTTTTTTTTTTTTTTTTTTTTTTTTTTTTTTTTTTTTTTTACTATTTGACATAGAGACAGAAAGAATAACTTATGCTTATTTTCTCTTATATATGAATTTTGCAATGCAGGATGTGGTTCCCTCTTTGGATTTCATAAAGGCTTTTTCTTCACATAAAAAATATAATAATGGTTTAAAAATTCAACATTGGCACCGTTGAGGAATTTCAAATGTTTTTAACCAATAATTTGTTTTTTGCAATGCCCAGCAATTGGCTATGACGCCATTAGATCTCTAGCCTTCCAATATTTCTGAACATGTCAGAGACACAAGGAAGGGGGCAAAGCAGTAGCAGATTTAGTGTTAACCAAGATGCAAAGCGTGGAGGCGAGCTACATTGCGCCTCTAAAGCCCTTTGATTAAAATTTATATAATTTAAGGGAGTTGAGAATCGATGATACACGTCTGTTTACATCGCCACATAAGAGCAAAGAACTTGAAATTTTTTCCTTAGGAATTTTATTAAAGATACTCATTCTCTTCTCATAGGGATCTTTTTGACACGTGTCGATTTACGAAAGGGAATCTTGGGTATTTTTGAAACTAAGCCGTAGGCGTTAAGGATTTTTATCCCTTCGCTCGGAGCGTGGGAACTTAAAGTGTTAGCATTTTCTTGAGCGCGTATTGGAAATAATTAAATAAAATCGATCAGCAAACTTGGGGGTCTGAAATGTGCACCTAGGTGCAATTTTTTCGAATTTTTAATTAGAATTTTAATTAAATAAAAATTAAGTGAAATTTTGGCGTTTTTTCGCTATAACTTGCTAAAAGTTACAGCACAAAATTAATTTTTACAGAATATTGAAGATCAAAAAATAGTCTTTTCAATGATACTAATGTTTTAAAGAAAAAATTAAATTTCTATTTTTAATGAATTTTTAAAAAAATAATTAATCATTTTTTTCAACAATTTATTAATAAAAAAACCCCAAGAAGAACAGTTTTTATTTACATTTATAGGGTAGTTTTTAGTTCTAAACTGAATCATAATGGAAATAAAATCGATCCCATTATAACGGCTACCGAACGCTTTGAATCAATCAGTATAACTTTATATGAAAAATGCAATTCAAATTTTTACAGGAAATATCTGAAATCGATGTATGAATGAATGTAAATACGAATTGATGTTCATCATTGCATAGATATCTGAAGGATCTGAAAGAAATATGCTATTTTATAAAATAATTGATAAATAAATTTCTTATGTATAATTTTTTTGTTATCGATTTGTCGTATTTGCAAACAGATTGACAGGCATACTTTCATTTTTTTTTAAATATTAAAAGATTTAAATATTGGAAATTCATCAAAGTTTTATGCTCAAATTTTTGACTGTTTCATTGTTTTCTATATTTCAAATACAAACAGACATTGAACAAACAGTTAACCGCAATCATACGCGTTGCAGACTTGAAAAAAATGTAATTTTCATTTTCCTTTTAAACATATAAAAAAACGTCTCTTTAGAAGTTTCAATTAATTTAACGCTTGAATCGCCTTTCTTTTTTCGATTACGAAAAAGTATTTTAATGTACATATCACCGAACTCCATTTACTAGTTGTTTCTTCGATCAATGCAAAAGATCTTTTTTACTTAAATAATTCATTGATGTAACTGATAAAAACCGACTGTGTATCAAAAATGAATTTTTAATTAAAGCATTATTAAATAATATGACTCCAAACAGAATAGCATCTACGCATTTAAAGTGTTTTCATAAAAAAACATTTTTTTTTTTACAAAAGAGGTTATTAAATTTGAAAGTTTTATTGTTTTTATACTTTAAAATTAAGCCCGTCGGGAAAAAAAAGAATGTAATAAAATAAAAGGATGTAGTGGAAAGATTTTTCACATTAAAAAAGGGCGGACCAAAATATACTAACAGTTATTTTCAAAAGAATGCTAGAAAAAAAATAACATTAAAATTTTTTTCTTATGTTGGTAAAGGCGAAACATTAAAGCGATTTTTTCCCCTTTAGCTTTTTGAATTTTGTTTGTTAAAAAAATAGCGTAACTTATAAAATATAGAAGAATTTCATTTATTATTTTCACTTGCTACACCAAGATTCAACTTTTAATTCTTTTCTTACGTTCACCATACTTTCGTTGGCAAAAATGTTTTCTACTTCGTCGAATTCTTAAGAACTAATAAAACTTTTCTTAATTGGTTCCAGTCGGCGACATCTTTTTACTGAATGGGTTTCCGTTTCGCATGACACTCATTAACAGAGATAAGTTTTATTATGCAATTAAAGATTTTTAAAAAATAACAATACATGGGACTCGATTGCACGCTCCTAAATATCGTAGTAATTGCGATTTGCAAATTTGATGCTAATGACTTCTTTTTTAGTGAAAAGAATTCCACCGGCGGAAATAAAATCGAACAGACGAACAACTATTTCGTGCATAATTATGACAGCAGAAAATATCATTTGACTGTCTTAACTTGTCTTTTTAGGATGACTGAAAGGTTGCGTTTTTGAAATGATGTTTAATAAATGTTAAAAGATAAAAATTACAAAAAAAAATGAATTGAAGTGGATTTAAGTTTGATGTTTTAAAATGGCGTACAATTTTTTGTAAAAGAAACCTCTTTGTAATCTTGTAAAAATCCTGTTCACTAGGGAATCCAAAAGTGGTTTCGTGGTTTATTTTTATTTGAATTATGCAATGCAACTTCATTAAATTCGTTGTTTTGTTAAAGAAGATTATTAATGTATTCGAAATACTTATTTATTTAATTGTAGGGATTTGGTGAATTATTATAAAAACAACGAAAACCTCAATAAATTATAGAATGAAAAGCAACAATGATTTTCAAAATTAAACTATTCTCAAAGAATTCTCTTATGTATATGTTCTTTTTAAAAAATAATCACCTACGACATTCTCAAAAACTATTTGTAAAACTGTTATCTTACCAAACGGTTGACTGGTTTTCACTAAATAACTTCTACCATCTACAAAATTCCATTGGATTTCTTCTTTCTTGTTGTATGTAATTAAATTCGGCATATTTGTATAATGACGAGTACCTTGAATTTAAAAAAAAGTTCCATTAAAAAACATTCAATCAGTTTGTAATATCTATTTAAAATTATATTCGAATTCAAAAAAGCGCAATCTAGTTACTTTCTCATATGCGTAGTATAGAGAAATCGTCAAAACATTCAAACTCGAGATTTTGACGAATCTACACATTTTAGACTGCCCCTAGTTTGAAAAACACATTTTTGAAAAATAAACGCCTATTTGCCTATGTCAAAGATAACTCAAAAACGCTTTGTGCTAGATGATTGAAATTTGGCATATAGTCTTTCCACCAAATTTGCAGATTTATGTCAAATTTTGAGTAAAATCAGTTCAGAGAAAGTCTGCTTCTTCTGCTGTTCCAATTTAAATTAACATGATAACTACAAAACGAAGAGAGTTAGATGGATAAAATTCGGCACACAGATTTAACGTCTATAGTGTAAATACCTAACAAATATTGAGCCAAAGCCAATGAGAGGTTGATCATTTGTACTTCAGAACTTGTACTTGTTGAACTTTCAGAAACCTATAAACGCTTTTACTCAAAAATACAATGGGTTTAATATATTGAATTTGGCATGAGATTCTGTGACTACAAATGTAGTTTTTAACAATTTTTGTTTCGATCGATTGAGAAAAAGGCATTTAAAATGCAGATCCGATTTTCTTATGTTACTCACCGAATGTCAGGGCTAAATCGCCAAACAGCTCGCCAAGGATGACACGATGGATCCAGTAAAACTACTAAAATCCGCCAAAAGTTAAAAATTCGTAATTATTGTACGCCAATGCCATATAAGGCATTTTTTTGTATAATGCCTTTGTTAGAGAGTATGCCAGAAAGTTTCTTGAGATCACTCCTGCTGGTTTTTAAGTAGCAGTTAGAGAAATGCTAAGTGATGTTTGCAAAGCGCATAGGCTGTAGTCCCCCCTACCTAACCCCTAAATTAAATGCGCAATGGGCATTGGTGGTTTAAACCGATTCATATTAAGTGTTATAAACCATTCAATTTATGTACGAAATAATTATAAAAAAGATGACAATGAGTTGCCCTCGTATTTTCTATCATCAATGACAATTGTTTTAGGATGCGAGACTTGATGAAATCTCGCATCCTAAAAATGCCGTAATGAATTGAACTCAAGTAATGGCAGAGAGGATTACATGATAGTTTTATTGAGAAAGAGAGATTTGAAAAATGTAGAGAAATTTCATCCACCAAATAAATTTCACAAATAATTTTATAATAATCAATATCATTAGAAATGATCAAATACGGGTGGGGGGTGGTCAAGGTCTAGGAAAATCCAACTTGAGAAATACGAACCTTTATACTTATTTAAACGTATTACAAAGAATCTGACGTTTCTTGGATAACCTTTCATAGCTCTATAAAAAAAATTCAAATTTTTACAATTTTTTTTCCTCAAAAATTGTTACTATTAAGAAGTCTTCTAAAGATAATGGATTGGTAAGCATGGCGTTCATCATAAACATTGAACACATGCAAAGTTTTAATCATACAGCATAAATACTGTCCTGTAAATGAAGATAGCGTATATAAACCGTGTGTTAACTAAAGTTATAGATAAAGCTGGCTAATCTCAACTCCAGACTTTATTCAAGGAACTAAACCTTAAATCTGATTTTATACGCGAGACGAAATGACTCGAATCTTCCAGATTTAGAAAGATGCAGAAATTATAAGAGCATTCTAGAACAAACGAGAAATAACAGAAAGTAAATCAATAACAAAACAATTTTTAGGCAACTTGCCTGCAGTCAGATACGAAATGTCGCATTCAGTTCTTCGCATTCTGTCACTGAGCCATTCAGTCCGCGCTAAGATAGAATAGGTTCCGTTACTATATAGTGCATTTTATTATTCCATTTATTTTTCATTTATATACTCATTTTTGCGACTCTGTAGAATTAGCGAATCAAGAAAAGATTATGATAAATCCATTATCGAGTATCGAATAATTCAGGTAATAAAACATAATATGTTTCTAAATTTAAGGATAAAATTTAATTTAAATTTTTTATAAATTTGATATTTATTGGGCTTAATAAAGTTGTCAGTTTATGTTAAGTGTGCAGGTTCATTTACTTATCAGTATTATCTTGGAATGAAATGATTGAAATCAATTTAATCAGCCGTTTTTAGAATACTTTTAGATATTCTTAAGTTTTTTTTTTATTTTGTCTCATAACAGAGCATGTAGTATAACCAACAATCCATATTCAGAAATCTACAAATACGAAGCAGTGAAATGGAAGGAATGTAGTTGCCGAGACACCATGTATAACTATCATAATTTGTCAGTCAGCGCATTGCATTTTGGTCATTATCATGTTGAAAGCTGACAGAAGCTCTGAGGAATAATTAATGCTGTCAGGCATAACTTGGTTTCGAATATTTCTCCAATTTACCATCAATGAATTATATATTGTCGGTTCTAGAAGAGGTCGTGCAATCCCATATCGTCATGGCCCCCGCAACTTCATTAAATGTGTATTATTAAGTGTTAAAAAAGTCGTGGTTGCTTATCCAAACAGTAAAAGAATAAAATGGATTATAAACTTAATTTATTACTTTGTTAACATTTATAGCTTTTATTAACATTAAAAAAATTCTTTGTAACAGGTCCAAATTGACGATTACAACGAGTCTCTCGCTATGTACGATGAGCACTCACAGATTTACGTTCAAACTGGGCACATGAGGCGGACACAAAACTATGGATAGGGACAAATATTATTAAATACTAGCTGGTATTCGGCGCGTTGCTGCCACAAAAGAAATAATTTTGGAAATATCGTTTGAAATTTGAAATAGTTGTCTTGTTTAAATAGAAATGATATAAAGAATGATATTTATTTCCTTATCAACAGTGAATGCATACATTTAAATTGAATGATATATAAAGGAGAAGTATAAATGATATTTATTCTATTGTTTTGACTTTATTATTCAAGTATAATTTAGGGTAGACAATACTTTTTTTCCCGTCTTCAGCAAAAACAAATAAATTTCTTGGATGTCCGACTCGTCAGCATCCAACATACAACTGGCCATGTGAAAACACGTATTTTCTGGGTTCAAAGCAATAAGTTGGCAAAGTTTTATCACTATCGGATTAACGGTATAGCAGCGCATAAAATACGAACAAATAAACATTCATTTTTATATATTAGACTAGCCGCCTTTGGCGACCAGCCGGTTCGCCAGTCTTAATGTTCGTTTAAATTTTAATAATTAAATAGGTTGAACCGGAGTTTAACCCCCTTCTTCGCCAAGTTGCGATAACGCGCCAAAGCTGGCAATCTTTATTATGCACTATAATTGGACATCTGCTCCTTTGCTTTTGAACATTTCGCAAGACCGTTGTTGGCTATTTTTAAAAATTGTGCCAAGCAAAGGGTTAAACACCGATCATACCATTAAATATTTTACTCAATTCCAACTTTAATAGATTCTTCATCAAAATATTTTAAAACTTCAAATTTTGATAGTCATATAATTCACTCATAATATTATAAAGGCCTTCAGTCATAACGTAATATGTATCTCTCTCATTTTCTGTTACCTCTCGTAGAATTTATGCTTTAAATTAAAGTGTAAATGATTAATCTGCAATTAATATAATAATATTTTTTACTGAAACAAAGCATTTTTTTAATAATATGATTACTGATAACAGAGTCACTGAGCGTTTAAACTTTATGGGCACTAAAGAATATCTTTCTTAATTTATGTAATATCTCAAGAATCGATTCAATAGCAATGATTAATTTTAAATGCATCAAACACTAAGAAAATAAAATGAATCGTTTAAAATAATCGGTCGAAAACAGGTTTAAAAAAACTATTTAAAAACGATGTACTTAAAATTATAAGCATATACAAAAAATATATAACTAACATAAATACAATTTACTTACAAAAGCATGCAACTAACCCAAAAATAATTTAAATCATCCGTTGATTATGGTTGTCATGTCAACAATCAGAACACGAATGCGCATGCGTGAATTTTCTTCGCCAGTTACGGTAACGCAAATGTGAGAATTTTTCTACGCCAGTTGGGTAACGCTATGCAGATTAGACATTTTTAATTTCCTTTATTCTGTGTTATTTTAATTCAAAAGTACTTCAGAATGAATCTGAAACATGGATTAATTAACAATGTTTCATTTTAAATGCATCAAACATTAAGAAAATAAACAGAATCGTTTGAAATAATCGGCCGAAAAATGTTAACCCTAGCCTCGTTACTGTTGGGAGAAAGAAAAAAAAACTAAAGCCTTACTCATTTGGCGGTGGGGAAAATGGAAGATTTTTTTGGCGGGAAAGTTAGTTTTTAATTAATAATTAAAATTCTAATTAAAAATTCAAAAAAAGGGACCGCAGGTGCACATTCCCGACCTCTAAGGTATACATGTACCAAATTTGGTATCTTTATGTCAAATGACCTAGCCTGTAGAGTGCCAACACACACACACACATTGAGCTTTATTTATAAGTATAGATATGTTAATTACAAATATTATAAGAAATTAGGCTGTGTTAAACAACAACCAGGTTTGAAAACAGTGATTTGGTGAATATATAACCACTTTTCAAAATCTCAATAAGCAGCAAAATTCATGGAAAAATATTAAATTGAACGATTTTGTTCAACTAAATGATAACGTTTCTCATCTGCTTTGAGTATTCGTTCGATTGATTGAATGTTTTCTAATGGTGGTAATTGAATTCGAGTATTTTTAATAAAAATTGCCATCAGGACATCTAAGAAATCGAAGCATAAACCTAGAGTTAAATCAGTTGTTGTGACGAATGTGTTGAATAACGGTGACATATATATTCATAGAAACAATCAACAGTCAAAATTTTTATTTAGCATAGCTGAAGATTTTTTTTTCAAAACAAGACTTTTGTGGATCTAAAGGGTTTACAGTATTGGTGGACGTTTTATACTTTCTCGTATACGTAGTATAGAGAAAATGTTGTAATCGTCAAAAAATTCGAATTCTAGATTTCGAGATAAATCTCTAGGTTTTAGACATCTCTTGAATTCGAGAAACCCATTTAAGGAAAATGTCCATCAGTCTGTCGGTGACAAAGATAACACAAAAGCACTTTGATCTGAACAAATGATATTTATATTATTATTAAATGATATTTATTATGACGTTTATATTAAATCTGCAGATTTCTAGCAAGCTTTCAGCAATCCGTTCCAAGGAAGTTGGTCCATCTATAATTTAATACGAAAACAACAAAACGAAGAAAGCTAGATAGATAAAATAATATATATGTTAATTCTATACCCAGAATTAACATCTATAGTATAGAAACATATCAAATTTTTAGTCAAAACTGGCAAGAATTTGATCATTTGTTGGTCTATAGAAACATGTGAAAATTATAATTCAAAGACGCAGTGGCTTAAAATTTATCAAATTTGGTATGAAATTTTGTGACAAGTGAAGTTCTGTGTCAAATTTTGCTTTAAATCGGCTGGGAATAATGCATCTAAAACATAATTTCGATTTTCGAATTTTTATTAACTACTAGCTAGGAATTAATCGCCCCCCCCCCCACAAAAAAAAACAAGGATAGGATGAGACGATAGATTCTATAAAAATGCTAATTTACGTCGTAGAATATTTCGTAACTATTATATGCCAATACTAATAATATTTCGTGACTATTATTCGCCTGTGTACTGGATTTCATCTATTTAGCCCTCTTAGTTTTGTAATTATCGTGTTACATTATATTCGTAGATCCAAACAGACAGACTCCTTCTGGATAGAGCTAGCTCAAAATCTGATAGGAATGTACGAATTTGATATAAAATCATTTACCAAATTTCAACTGTCTAGATCAAAGCGTTTTTGAGTTATTTTTGTCACAGGTAGACAGACGGATTGACATTTTCCATAAATATGTTTTTCTAACTCGGGGATTTTTGAAACGTGGAGATTCATCAAAGTTTTGAGTTCGTATTTTTTGACGTTACAATATTTTCTCTACACTAAGTATACGAAAAAAAAGAAAATAAGTTTTATTAGTATTTTTTTCTTTACATTACTCTGATTAATAGCAACGTCAGTAGTTTAATTAATATTTTCCATAAGTCCCACATACAATGTGGTGGATAAGATGACAAAATAGTATAGGATAAAAATTCGTAATTCAAATCCTCCTAAAAAAAGTAAACTTTTGTGTAGAGGAGAGTGAAAAACTAAGAAAAACTCAGTGCTCGGTATAGTAACTTGGTGATTGTTGGTACAAGAAACTTACTTTGTCGGAAGTAATTTGCTATCCAATCAAAATAGTTCTTGAACAGTCCACAAGAAAGGTTGCTAAGCAACTGTTTTTGCAATATTTTAAAATTTGTCTCTCATTCTACTTCCAAAAGCGAAGGACAGCTTAGAAGTCGCTTTTACAATTATGAATTCTTAGCGCGCGAACGCACGGATGAATTTCCTAGCAGGTTGTAAGGAAAAAAAGTGTTCTTTTTAAATTTTAATTTTATAAGAAAAATATATCTAATATCTGATAGGATTAATAAAACAGGATTGTGTAGAACTATAATTATAAAATTCATAAAATACTTGAAAAAATTGTATTATGTGTGTCCAATGTTGTTTTCGGTCCCACATACATTCACCCGTCCTTCCGCTAGTGTGGTGTGGAAATTTGGAGAGGGGAAGGGGGGCCAATTCAGGTGTCGTCATCGTCATCTGACCGCTGCTCAGAATTACGAGGTCTGTCCCGAAGTAGCCCTAGTGAGCCCTAGTCACAGAGAGAGTGAATGCGGTGATATTGTAATCATGTGAGCAAAGCCGGTTTCTTTTAATGCTTAGAAATGGAATAAATATCGAGTTTAAAAATGGTAACGACGAGGCGAAAAATTGGAATAATTCTTCAAAACATTTGAGAAAATCCCATTTTTTCCGATATGGTATCTATACAAGAAATAATTAAGTTTAAAGGCGGTAGTGTTTAATATAATTTAACCTTACAATGCATCGTGTTGCCATTTTTCTACAATATTTTATTTCCATTTATAAGCTTCATTTGACTGTTCCAAAAGGCAAGAATGAGTGATTGAAATTCTTTTTGAAATGCTTTTTGATAAATATTTGTAGAAAGGGCCGATATATGACGTTAGCGGCAAAATAATAAGATTTAAACTGAAAACTCGAAAAAAATACCAGGATATCTATTGTATGAATAGTTCTACCATTAAAAATGTTATTATTAAAATAATTTTTCTTTGCAATATAAAAACAATATGTTGGTAAAAAGGGACTTTTATTTTTATTTAAGAATTGTTATAGTAAGATTTGTATCACTGAGATATTGTTTAATTCATAATAAAGCCATTTAACACATTTTAATGTTGTTTTTTTTTAAATTTGAAGAAAAAAATAATGAAATTTTTTTAAAAAAATATATGCAATTATTCAAATCGCACAAATTTTTTAGGGAAAAAATAAAAAGCCACGCATTTTACGGTTAAACCAGTGGGAATAATTAATTATTACACAATTCCAGCAATCCAGCTTTTCGTGTTTCGAAAATAATTGAAAATACTTGAACTTGCTGCTAATTATATGACGTGTTATAGACATGCAGTACCAGAGAATGAACATTGCAATTTATGTCAGAAGGTTTTGAATTAAACTGCTAAAATTCCACCAGGATTTGACTAATGAACCAGTATCAGCACCACACTCTCACAGGACCACTCATATTGATTAGGACTCATGGTCCACATGAAGCTTTTTCTTGAAGATGCAAATTTGTTCGATGGAGATCGAGTTAATGCATTTCTCTATCCTGATCGTGATAACCTAATGGAAGGACATTTCATTAACTCGGAATGCTTAATCTGTGCTCTCAACATGATGGGTCCTGGCCCAGGTTTCCCCTGGGAGTTCTCTACGGCGGTAATCTGCTTTAAGGAGAGCAAATATGTCATCCTGGTATTGGCGAGGGATTCTCAGAGAGAATCGGTGAATCTATGTAGTTTGATTAAGGTACTGCGTACAATCCCCAGTTCTCTAATTTTTTTTAAAATGAATATCTATTTTTATATCTGTTTGCTAAGTAAACAATACCGCCATTTAAGTACTAATTTTTAACTTACACCAACAACGACAATGATTATGAGATTTGTCGGTTAGTTGAAAGATGTAACTCTAAATAAATATTTTTGATTAGCCGCCTTTGACAACCAGTTGACACGTAGGGGGATAATAATTGTATTTAATTTCATTTAAATTGCTTAGCTATAACCTATCATACCATATGCCTATAATAACATCAAACAGTCAGACATTAAGAAATGTTATTTTAATTGTCTTATATATGTTCTTTGTGTACATGATAAAACAATGAAAATGCTTCGAATTTCAGAGCAATAATGGAATCTGTTGTTGGAAATATTTTTAAAAGTTGCCAAAATTCAGGAAAAATTCGCATAATTAACAAATTTAGTAACATTAAGAAGATAAATTTTAAAATGGTGTAAAAGTCTTTTTTTTTCCTTTGAAACAATAAATTTCGGAAATTATCCAGGAAAATATTTTCAATGTTCCCGGTTTGTTATTGAAAAATTGCCATGTAAACGCGTTTGGCAATTATTTTCTTCGAAATCAAAAGCTTTCCCGTAAGAGTGGCGCAGAAACTTTGTAAGAACTGCTACCGTCGTCTGACCACAGTTGCAATATCTGCAATAATTGCAATTATCTTTCCCAAATAGCCTCTTGCTGCTTCAATATGAGACATACATATATTAATCTTTTAGGTTTTTCTAATTCTCCCACTGCAAAAGCCTTCACGAAGTATTTTGATCGAAACTCAGATTCAATTACATTAGAATTTCTTGTAATTTAATAATTTATTCAATAAGTTTCTTTATTATCTAAATGGATGAGACATTTTCTATTTTCTATTTTTTTTTCTCATTTGATTTAACTAACTTCCCATTGAATACTTAAAAAATAACAAAGAATGTACATGCATCTTAATTATAATGCTTATGAAAAACTTCAATGTATAAGAATTATTATACAGTACACTCCCGAGTATCCGGTTCGCGACTATCCGGCTTTCGTACTATCCGTCCTAGTTTTCTTTTATCGTATTTGAATGAGGAAGGCAAGGCATTTCATAGACAACATTGCCAAGGTATTGAAACCTGGCGTCAGCTGCGATCTTCCTACGTGTCTTGTGCAAAATACAAGTTGTGACAGGAAAAAAGCAGCGTACTGCTCGTTGTTCATTGTCTCGTCAGTGTGTAACGGACCTCAATGAATGCCGCTGTTCCTGATTGTAACTGCACGGTATGCATAGGATAGGTAAGTTGTTCTTGAGGTATATTTAATGTTTTTTTTAAATGTACCAAAGTGAAAATTTCAAAACGGGTGTTAAACGGAAAAAAGCTTGTGAAAAACAAAAAAAAGCTATAGTGACTATGGAGGAGAAATTACGCTCGCTACAGAGACTATACTCTGATGTAACAACAAAAACTATAGCTTCGGAGTAAGAAGTTGGGAAAAATACAGTGGGGGGGGGGAACTAGAAAAAAAAATCGAGAAGAAACTGAAAAGTGATGTGTTGCACATGGAAGTGGAATTAAAGTGAAAAAAGCCATGTTGAAAGGTAAGCATAAAGCAGTTGATGAAGCTTTATTTTGTGGCATGCACATTTAAGAAAGAAACTACCATTGCAGAACCTTCTATTTTAACATTACCGGCAACTGCTTCTCTGATTCTCTGGCCCGCGTTCACGTTATAAGCGGCTTGAGATAAATGGAGGGCTTAGTACTCAATAAGAAGTGAGAAAATGTGTATTATAACAGTGAGTTTGGTATTTTGATGTATTCTGATGATGATTAGGTGTGTGCCAAAAGTGGCGTTACACCGGTAAAAGTTCTTAAATAAATTTTTTTTAAATAGAATTTAAATAGCTATCAAAGAACAAGCAAAAATTTTTTTCAAAAAAAGAAAAAGAAAAAAAACCCCAACAAAACAAACAAAGTAAAAAAACAGACAAAAAAAGCAATAAGCAAAATTTTTTTCATAATCTTGTGTACTAGAAGCTAAAAACTGTCAAAGAAAAAAAAAACCGGAAAAAAAGAGCAGGCGTAAAAAAGAAACGTAGAGAGGTCTAAAAGGCCCAAACAGAAGAGCCTACATAATATTCCATCATCGTCATTGAAACATAATTTGTAAATAATAAAATTTACAGAAGATAGGCAATTTAAATTTAGAAAACAGAAAAAGAAATGAAAAATAAAAAAAGCAAAGAGAAAAATATAAATGAAAAAATAAGTAAATAAACAGAAAAATAAATATATACAATGGCTCAGTCTATGGTGGAGTCCATGAGTCAGGAACAAAAGGCCAGATAGAGTTCTTTTTGCATTTTTTTCCTTGTACTCATTAGATACTGTCCACTTTTAACAGTGTTTGACAAACTAGGATAAATTATTGTTCATTTTGGAAAATTCTGTTTTCATTATGATATAGGAAATCCAAAATATTTTGAGTTTCTACAGTCAATTTATTGTTTAATAGAATTAGGGAAATATTTTGTTGAGGTTTAATAAATTTTCTCAAATGATGAAGAATAGAGCATGGGAAAATATAGTGAGTTTGTTAGAAAAACTTTGTATTCTGGTATTGGTGGGCAAAGAGACGAGTTCATAGAACTCCGGCCTATCCGGGGTTTTTTTTTGGTTATCCGGCCTGCCCTTCCGCCACATTAGGCCGGATACTCGGGAGTGTACTGTACTTACGATGCTTATGCATGTAATACATGCATGCGATGCTATGTAATTTTTTTATTTAATTATAACGCTTATGAAAAACTTCTACGTAAGAGGTAAGAAATATTATAATTCAATAAGCATATTAGTTACGAACAGATCCGTAACTATAAAATTGTAGGACTTTTGAAATGCTAGGACTCCACTGTCTTCATTAAGGCCCTCAACTAAAATATTATAATTGCGCATGCACATTGACATTACTCTGCTGTTTAGGGCTTAAAAGTATATAAATGTATTAACAAAATTAGACTAAATTATCTAAGTATACCATAATAAACATTTGTCATAGGATCTATACCATCCATTTGAATCATTGCTCTAAATGCAAATCAGTTAAATAATTAAATGTAAAATAACTAATTCCAAATAATCTTAGAAGAAAGTTTCTACATATTGCACTATAAAAAACGATTTAACTCTAAATGTATCATTAAGAAATCATCTTCGTAAAATCTGCGGTGTAAAAACTTAAAAAACTGTGGGATAATCCTTCAATTAAAAGCTAATGCCGGGGTTTTATTTCAATGGCCAACTCTCTCGGTTCTGTCCATATTAAGCCACCGATGGGTCCTCTTTTAAAGCTCAGCTTTAGTCCTAATGTATTCCTCCAAGTCTTTTAATTAAAGCACTTCGATGCCTCTCTGAAGTCTCCATTTTCCATGCGTTCTCCCAAACGACAGTTTTATCGCACAGGAAGTGGCAACGGATGCAAAGCAGGTGACGTCACTCGAGTGAGTCTCACTGATTATCATCCAGATTATTGACGGGGAGTAAAGGAAGGGCGATTCTGAAGGCTCCAGAGGGAGATTTTGAGTTTCTCTGCATTAGGACAAGACTAGATTATTTGAAGATGTCGAATTCGGAAAGGAAGTTTTCTGTCATAGGCATTTAATGTTGTGATGAGGTTAACAGGTAGCATGTAGCGATGGTAGTTATCGGGTAATTGCATAATTCGGTATCTAGGAAGGGGGGAGGTATTGATCAATGTTTCCTTCCAGATTAAGTTTGGGTGAACAGGAAATTGGATCGATGCAGTTTTGTTTTCAACAGGAAACTGTTTTATCATATATTTGTTACGGTCAATCTGAATAATTGGTTATTTTTAATACTAACCGAATATAATACTAATTTATTACTAATTATTAAATTTTAATACTAACTCTTATTAATAATAACCGCTTCTTTTGATCAAAGTGAGAAATATCTTAAATTATTCACCTTAACACCGGTTATTAATGAACGAATTATATTCTTCTCTCGTAAATAACTGATGATCCCCCCTTTTTTATTTTAGCATTTCTAAATGGTTATTGAAATGTTACTTAATGACTTCTAAATCGTCTCTCTGCGTTTTGTTGTTTTCGTATTAGTTTATGTTCCGACAGCTGGATAAACAGACTTCTCCTGAACGTAATTTTCTCAAAATTTGATAAAAATCTATAAATATGATGTAAATATCATATATCAAATTTCATTCGTCAAATTCAAAGACCTTTTTAGTTGTCATTGTCATAGACAGACAGACAGACAGTCGGACGGACAATTTCCAAAAATGTGTTTTTCAACCTCAAGGAGGTCTAAAGCGTGGAGATTCGTTAAATCTCGACTTCGAATTTTTTGACGATTAGAATACTTTTGCTAACTATGTATACGAGAGGGTAAAAAAGAAAAAACAATGAATATTAAATAATCAAAACATACTTTTATTATTATACTAAAGATATTATTTATGGAGATCAAAATTATCGTTATTCTGGAAATCAAAAGGTTTCGGAGCTTTTATGGAGTACGAATTCAGCAGAATTATTTTAACATTTATAGGATATTAATAATATTTATAAAACATAATGAATCACATTTATAAAATATTTTGATTTTTGATAAATGTATAGGAATTTTTTAATGGTGTTATATTCGTTTTAGTTTAATTTCATTGTATTTATTTATTAACTTCTCGTGCCCTATTAATAGTTTTTATTTAACCAACAAAGTTTTGATTAAAATTTTTCCTTTATTTTTAATGCAATAATATGTATGTATTTGTATCATTTTTTACTAATCTCTATCTTTTGAGTTTTAACATATTTCCAAAATAATATGGAATCTTTTCAATCAATTTTCTCCCCTCAAATTTATTTTCTTGAAAGTACCTCTTATATGCTATGAAAATTTAATTAAAATTTTATGAAAGTATTAAAATATTGGTCTGTCATAACAGAAATGAAAGACTATTTTATTCAAATTTCTTGTATAGAAAGTGCGTGGAAAAAATAGATTGCAAACATTCAATGTTAGAAAGATAAAAAAACTTCATCCTCTCGGCAAGCTAGAAGTCAAAAGTATATTGATAATTATCTAATCTGTGTTTTTAATTTTCCTTCAATACATAGTTAAAAGGAAAAGTCAAAGGGGAAATACTACGCATTGAAATAACCATAGGTAAAGACTTTATTGCTATCGCATATTTCAGCATTTATTACAAAATAAGTAATATTAAAGAAACATATATTAAAGTTTGAAAATAAAATACAGACATGTTTGTTTCGTAGTTTAAAATATGTTACTGAAAAAAAAATTAAGATTTTAAATCAAATGCCAAAAAATTATATCAGTCGGCTGGAATTAAGAATTTATCTTTTTGAATTTTAAACATATTTGAAGGTATTAATTATCGTCTGCAATTATTTTTCTTTTAATTAAATGCGGAGAATAAAATTTTATGATAAAAATTATGATTTTATCGTTTGGATTTTTCAATTATATTGGGAAAAATATCATCTGCTTTTCTTAATTAATACTGGAATTAATACTGGTAAATAACAGATTTTTTAAAAATACTGTATACTGTTAGTAATGTGACATACATTAAAAGGACCGCCAGGTTAACAATAGCTCTGAATGAATGACGATCGTTTTTTTTAAATTCATTTTATCGAACAAATTTTACAAAATTATACAGAAAATTATTCTACATGTAATAAATATTACAATATATAATTCAAAATCTGAGAGCAGAAGTTTATTTTATGTCTTATCTAGATAAATGGCATTCATTTATAGTAAATTGGTTGACCCCTATAAAGTTCAGAAGAGATATTTTTTTAATATAACAAAATATTAAAATTTTCGATGATATTTAATTACAGTTGAAGAAAAAAATGTAAGAAACAAACGCATGAAAATTCCAAATACATATTCCTATTGGTTAACGAAATTTCCGACTTTTATACATTGCCACTATGAAAATATAATTAAAAAAAATTATTGGGTTATTTTAAAAGATGAAATAAAGACAAGGTAAATACACTTACATTTTCGCTTTCAAAATAATAAAATAATTTTTAAAAAAATAAATCACGCGTAGTTTCTAAAACAAATTTTTTTGCATAATGTTGCCAATATTTTTGCTTCTTTTATTTTTATTTAATTAGTTTTCTACAAACTGTTAATCCATAGTCCTCATACATTAAAGCAGTTTTAAAATACTAAAAAAAAGTATGCATAGAATCTGGTTCTGGTTCTCTTTTTTTTTTTTTTTTCATTACAACTGGTTATATAGGTTATGTTGAAAATATCTGAAGATAAGGGCAGAAAATTAATTTTCTGTAATTAATTTTTAAGCAGTTGCATCTGACGAAATGCTTTTAATACAAAATTTGTTCATTTTAATAAGAAGCCAATTCACCGAATTTGGTATATTTTTCTACCTTCAATCGTAAAGAAAAAAGCGAGGAAATAATAATTTCCACAAATAATAAACCAGCATTAAATAAATGTTAAAATAAAAATCAAACAACAAAATAAGTGAAAAACGAAGGTAAATTGGATTTTTTCCCTTGATGAGGAAAATAAAGTGTTGCTTGCGAATTTCAACCTTGCGTCCACTTTTCAATAGTGATCTAAAGTTAATATATAATATAATATAATATTTAATTTTAACATCTAAGTTGCGTGGACCATTATTTTCCAATTGAATCAAAAGTCTATATCGGTAAATTCATTTCGAAAACTATACAAGTTCAAAATATTGTCTCATACTCTCTTTTTCTTGCTTTCTGCCTCGCTATTCAATTCTGCGCTGCATCTGCAATTCTGTCCCCCAGCTATATATTATTACGGATACTTCCGAGGTTCCTTCTCGATTTATTGGTGGATGAAATAAAACACAGTCCTTTAGTAACGGACAACGGCTTTTATTAGACAAGAAGAAAAGAATACAAAGATGACTAATATACAGCCGAGACGAACACAAGCAACACACAGTAGCATACTACAACAAACAGTAGCCGACAAGTAGTAATCGGTAGTAATAACAACCACAGCATATAAAGCGGTCAGACAGAATTCAGAAGGCGGAAGGAATCTACATAGCTTCATTCTACGATCTCGCCAAACGTCTGCAATTCTCCACTGTCTCCTCGCTTTAGCTGTATCCAACTGTCGACACACTACTACACGACTGGCTACTCCACACACGACTCGATGCTGCTTCCAGAATAAACACCAGGATTCGGCACACAGCTCTGTTCAGTATAACTTGAGCTCCTCGCAACGTTTGCTCTTCGCTGGACTGATCCAACTTCTCGCCGTTCACTCTTTCCACGATTACGACTCGTTTCACGACTGACTGTTTGCCTTTTATAGTTCCCCGAGGCGGGCGGAGAAGGTTCTGGAACAATCAGACATATCTGGGTTCCTATTGGCTCAATCGCTAAAATTCTAGAATTTTCCAGTAATATCAATTTTATCACCAAATTCATTGCCAAATGGTCACCAACTTTGTCGCCACACTCTGGGATTACTAACTCGGTACCCGACCAGCATCCAACAGAGCTCACCGTAAAACGGTCTTTCCAGTGATCGAACTAACCGTGCTGGGAAGCAAAATTACAAATTTGTAACAATATATATATGTATAGTATACATCTAAACGGAGGGTGATTTTGAGTTTTAAGGAACAAGATCTTTGAAGATCTGTAGATCTGTCTTCTTTTAAGGATTCTACCTTGAATAAATTATGTAATTAATGTGTATTAAAGGATGTGCTTGGAATTGCCAAACATTCAATGTTGGATTAGATATGGTAGTTAGAAGAAGTTTGGTGTATCAAATACCGAAAAATTAGAGGAACGAAAATATAAATAGTTTGGTAAAAAATATAAAATTCATGAAGCATTAGAAATTTTGTGGATAAAAATATTCATATGAAAATTTCATTAGATGCCTGCTGGAAGGAGCAGGCGATCTTTGAATATAATTTAAGAGATTAAACGTTGTCTTCTGGGGAATAACTTTATAATATTGTTGGTTTTGTTAAGAATAAAGTCATTTTTCTTTAACTCCAAGTGATTTAAATACGTGCCAACATACATCATATCCAAAAAATGCATCTGTCGTTTCATGTAGTAAAAAAAAAAAAAAGATAATGTTCCTTTTAATTTTTTGCTTGATTCTGTGATATGAAGCAAACCAGACTTATAAAATATTTTTCTGACACAAATAATATATTAAATAGCTTTTATTTATCTTTTGCTTCAATAATGTAAGTTATGAAAATATTTTAACGAAAACGAAAAACAAATCTTGATAATTAGGTTTTAGTTCTAAGAAATTACAAATTTTTAAATCACGTTTCTTAAGAAATGGAACGCAAGCTGTCAGTTTTTATAGGTGTTCATAATTAAAGAAAATATAATGGGATTTATCTAAAAAACTAATTAATACCTTACTTATTTTAGGAAAAAAAAAGAAAGTAATTTAAAGATAAGGAAAAAGGAAATTAATGAGAAATATTCTCTTTATTTGAATAGCAGTTAAATATCAGCGGAAATCACTCTAAAAAGCATTTTAAAGTATTTTAGAAGAAACTAAATATTATTCTGAATTTTGCTTTGTTTCCTAAGTAAATGGGATTGACACATTTTGCATACAAGAAAAAGCTTTTCAATTTTTTTTTAATTCCACATATTTACTTTTCCTTTTAAATTTCCCCTATGAAATCTATTAAATCATGTTAAATAAAATTCTTAATAGATAATTGCACTAGAAATTCATTACTTGCTTCATGTTCTTATTTTAATTTAATTTCAGATTTATTCTCTACTAACTGATAGACCCAAAATTATCCGGGATTAAAATCTTCCCATATATAATATTAAAAAAAAAAAATCTACTTTTGTATAAAATATTTTTTACAGAATCTTTTTATCGTCTGAAACGTTTTATAATCAAAAGTAGAATATCCATTGAAGCAGTCGATTTTTAAAACGCACCGTCAGCTGATTTTCTCTTTAAGTAGTATAATCAATTCTCTGCAAGTATATTGCAGTTTTTAATGTTTGTTATATTAGTACTGCAAATTTAGTTGACATATGCCAAAGTACGAGAACAGTTTAAAATATTTTAAGACAATTAATTAAATAGTTAAGTTTTCATTAATAAAAAAATATGAAATAAGCAAACTCAATGGTAGTTCCTGTTACAAATTATTAAGTGTCTCTTTTAAGGTTTTCGTTTAGAATTTTGTTAATGTGTTCTGACAACAACTCTTCGTACGGGGCTTGAACTTCTGCGAAAAAAACAAAATGTTTCAATTCCTCGCAAAAGTTCTATTTTTCTTGCCTTCATTAAAAATGTTTGATCGGTGTTTTCTTTAGACTTCGTTAACACGGTACACAGAATTTCTAACCACTCAAAATTGTATACATGTCTCTAATACATTATTGCTTAGTTCTTATTTTGTAGAAATGCAGGTAAAAGTGACAGGAGATTTTAGCAAAAATAATTCTTTATTTAAATTAATTTAATTTTAAAATTTTTAAAGCCAATATTTTTTTTCTTAAATATTAGAAAAATAAATCAAATATTTTTTTTAAAAAAATGAAGTAAAGTAGTTCAGAATTTTACCGCCCGTTGCCTAGCAACAGAATATCTATACATTTCTTAATTTTAAAATTGCCCCCAACAGTTCAAATATTTTTAAAGTTTGGGAAATTAATTTAAATTAATACTTTAAAATCGATTAAAGCATTGTCTAAAGAAATGCATTAAAATAAAAGATGAAATTGAAAAAAAATAGTGGTAGCTCAAAGAGGGAAAAAAAGAGCAAAACTTGGGTAATTTCTAATTAAATAAATATTCAGTTTCTTATTAAGTTCTATTCTAATTAAATAAATATTCGGAAAAGTTGTCATTATTGCTTCAGCTTATTTTATAAAATATTTTTAAAAAAGTATGGATATTTTATAAAATATTAAATAAAATGTGGATATTTAAAAAAGTTTATAAAATATGATAGAAAAGTTGATTGAATCCAGCTCAGTTTTTAGAAAAAGAAGTAGAACATACATATATAGCCACAATGATTTTTATCTAATGATCTATCTATCTACATGATCGCATATATATGAAAACAAATAATTACAAAACGCAATAATTTAAATAAATGAAATTTGGTATGTAACTATAATTCTTGTATCAAATTTTAGTTTTAGTCTTTCGGTGAAAAAGTATCCAAAATGTATATTCGATTTTCTGCTAATGCGAAATTATCTTTCTCTCAGAGATTAAACGGTAAGAAAAATCATCCAAGATCACAAGCTAAAATCAGTAAAAACGATAGATTCATACGAAAGATAGATATTTCGTAACTATTGTTCTTCGGTTGCGTACAACTGATACACAAATGTCATTTTTTTATTATACTACGTAACACAAAACTCCCATGAGAGAAATAAAAATCTGATCGTCTTGCCTATTGGATATTCAAAAAGGGGAAATTTGTCTAAGATCACGAAATTTATTTTTTGTTTGTAAGCGTCAAAAAATTCGAACACGAGATTTTGACGTATTTCCACGATTCAGTCGGAAAAACGGATTTTTAGATTTGCGTCTGTCTGTGAACATGATAGGTACAAAATGATTTGAGCTATACAAATAATATTTAATATGTTGTCTTTACTTTAAATTTGGCAGCTTCTATCAAATTTTGAATAAATTGCATCGAGCGGAAGTTTGTCTGATTGTCTGTCCGAGAGAACACAATAATTACAAAATGTAAAGAACTAAATGCATAAAATTTGGTGCACAGTTTTAACATCTAAAGTATAGGATCAAACCAAATTTTGTAAAACAATCGGTTTTTTTTTCTCAATAATCTACGCTGATTTAAAAGAGTGTTTCACTGTTGCTATAAAATTGTTGTATCAAAATTATAATTATTTATCACTATCAGCTATTCGATCAATCTATCTGTACTAGATGTATTAGTCTAGATGGGCTGTTATCTCTTTTAATAAAGGGCCGCGGTGGTCTGGTGGTAAGGTCTCGGCTTGTCAGCCGTAGGGTTTCCGGTTCGAGACCCGATTCTACCGAAGAACCGTCGTGTAAAGGGGTCTGTTGCACGTTAAATCCGTCATGACCAAACATCCTGCCGTTGGTGTGGTGTGGCGTGGAGAGGGGGGTGCCATCTCAGGTGTCGTCCTCGTCATCTGACCGCGGTTCAAAATGACAAGGTCCGTCCCTGAATAGCCCTAGTGTTGCTTTACAACTTGACGTTAATATAAATAAACTAAACAAAATCTCTTTTAATGACCCAAATTTGTTATAATATCTCAGATCTGATAAAATGTCATTTGGATATGTCCTGCCCCTCCATCGCGCAATTATATTTACTAACGTAAGTTGTGGTAGACTAATTCTCTACAACAAACTAAAACTGTAAAAGAAAAATCTCATGTATATTGGCAGAGTGTTTGAGAAATAAAAAAATTAATATTTGCAATATGTTTTAAATGCAAATATGTAGTAATAGTGAAAGTTTTGTTTCTTTAGGATGGCATCCTCTCTAATCATAATGTTCAAGAATAATCAAATCAAAATGAATCCTTAAAATCAAACTGAAATAAACAGCAATCCTCTAACAAAAAAAAAAAAAAAGATGCATTCTCAAATACAAAATTAAAAAAAAGTGCTAAAAGAAAATAGTAACAATTACTTCTAATGGGTCCTGAAGTGAGAATATAATGAATCAGCAGAAATATAAAATGATGACATTTTCAGACTAATTCTTTGATCTTTTTTAAAATCTAACATGAAATATATTAGGATGTTAAAGATTCTATAAATTTTTATTCATTTTAGCATTTTGTTATTCTCCCTTTGATAAGTCAATCAATTTACTCATTAAATTTTCTTAACTCTAAAATAAAAGTTGAAATATATGCATCCGATAATGATGTAGACCAAATATACAAGGATTATTTTTAACTCCGCCCAGCGTTACAAGCGCCGGTAGACGATTATATGAAAAATGATAATGTACTAATAGATAGTTCCATGCTGAGAATTCTGTAGTTCAGAGTCGTGTTGTAAAATAAAATAGACGATTTAGATTGTAGAATGGAGCTTTTTTTTTTCATTTCTTTCTGTTTTATCTGAGATGACCCTTGTTAGATTTGTGCGTTTCACTCTGATCCAGTTGTGGCCTTTGACGCAGCTTCAAGATGAATTATTAAGCTAAATACTGCGACAAGACAGTAGAGCACCTGGCAATATACATTTGATTAATGATAATTGGAAATGCATAATTTGATTAATGATAATTGAAAAATGTATATTTGGATTATTGGTAAATGGTACCACTACAGCTAAAATTATGTACGCAGATCAGAATTGTTAATTTGGCCATCACAATCCCAACATTTCTTTTTGTGAGGGTTTAAGGAATCTCATTCACAGTTCAGGTGCCAGAATTGTTAAGAATTCAGTTAACCACGTGATCTTCCTGGGTGGAATTAGCTGTCAATCATGTATCACGTGGTCTCCCTGTTGTTGTTTAGTATATTTTTTTTCCAGTAGAAGCGGAACTTGACTCCTGTACTAGGAGGAGTGTGATCTCGGCTCTCTCTCTCCCGAGAAATTTTATGTGTAGTTCTCTAGGCCTTTTACACTATGGCGAAATCTTGGGCCTTTTGTTGTTGATGTTAACCACTAAACCACATAAAAAACAACACGTGTCTGCAAGTCATTTCACTCAGACCACAATCTCCATTATCGAATAAATTATTGTGCAATCATGAAAAACAACAGTAATTTATTTTCAAGCATTGAAAGAGATATGCTTCCTAAAGATTGACAAGGATTTCATTTCGGACTTGATATATACTCTGTTACAAAAGGAACACATACTGAACAAGTGAGAAGCATGCATTCAAAATTTGAATACATTCATGTTGATGTACGAATTTTTCAAATAAATGGAGCAACTTCTTGTTGTAAAGTAAACTATTGAAATTAGGATTGCATTTTGCTTAATTTTCTATATTCACAGAAACAAAATCAGTCTGGAACGCATCATATCCGAGTTTCTCATATAATTCGGGGATTTTCTTCATTTTCTTCCATATTTGAAAAACTAATTTTATTGTTGTACTTAATTAAAGGATTCTGATAGTATCCATGTATAAATTATCTACGATATATTTAAACTATTTTAATACGATCAGTTATGAGCTACAGTTAATTAATATTCTTTTCGATGAATTGCAGTAAAAAAATGCTGATAATACTTTCTTTAATTATTTAAGGGGCTCGAAAATTAAATTATATGATGAGAAATAACTTCCAACTCAAGAAAAATTAATCTTAGAAATAAAAAAAAAACATGACTAAAATTAAATTAACTTTTTTCCCTAACTCCTATCTATAGTAATATAAAAAATTGTTTTTCCATAAGTAAATTAAGTAGTATATCGATTCCGTTTTTTAACTATGGCCCCAAAAAAATTGTGAGGAAAAAAATTCTCCAATTTCCTGCTTTTTTTTTAATAAGTTAAAAAACATATTTAATCAAGTCTAAAAAAGTATAATAATAATTATATGTTCATTATTATTTAAATGCAAAAATTATCCGAATTTAGAAAAAGGAAATTAAAAACATAAGCGATGAAAAAAAAGAACACTGCGTTAATGCAAAATTTTCATGAATGGTTGAAAATAATATTATTATTTTCAACATTGTATTGATAAATTAGTTTGGTTTATCATTAATGCAATTAAAATCAGCAAACTTTTAATGAGGCCTATCATTCTTTAAGGCACAAATAAAAGAAACAATAAATTCGAAGGTACATTTTTGAAGAAAACAAATTATGGACACATTAATGTAGATTCTTTTTGTTGTTTTTATTTAATTTTGTATTTCGGTCAATTTTTTTTTCATGGAATATTCATTTACTGACTAATCTAAAACTGATTTATTTATGTAACAATCAAAAAATAATTTCCTCTTTCGTTTTGAAGTTCATTTTACTACCCCATCGAGGACCATCTTGGATACGAGGATGAAAAGTACAAGATAGATTATTTACATACTTTAACGTCATCGGATTCATCCAAACAAAATGGTGGGCCGAATGTGAAGATTCACAGTTTTAAAATTAGTTTAGAATGAATATGGAATGAGTTTTAATACAGAATTTAGAATAACATTTATAACCTTTTATCTATAATTAACGTATTTTATTACTAATGAATACATCAAAATAATTCGTGACTTTTTATAATAATAAAAATAAACAGCTGCCATGGTTTTGTAAAAATTCTCGCATATTCTCTAATAAATGTGTTTTATTAGAGTATTTGTGTATCTTGGGCAAGGCTGTGAATGCCATGAGTGCTCAGATTTTTATTTTCGGTGTCCGGAAAAAAAGAAGTGTATAAGTGTAAAGAAAATCCATAATGCATTATTAACTGCATTGACAAATAATAGTTACGAAAGAGCCTATTAGTGTGCAATCTCCGGCGATTAATCGCTGTTTTGCGGGTAATACATAAGTACCAGAAAACTAAATATATATCTTGCAAAGATTGAAGCAAAATTTTGATATAAAACTACAGTTCTAGTCATAAGATAACATACCAAATTTCATTTATTCTATTTCGTTTTTGAATTATCTGACATGGACTATAAACTTGGCTCTAAACTTGATTAAAATCTACGCTTTAGATGCTAAAACTGTGAACAAAATTTCATTTTGTTAATTTTTTTAATTATCCCTTTTACATGTATGCAAAAGTATAAACAGATGATCAACCCCAAGATGAATTAGGCTCCATACATGATCGAAATCTGCGCTTCAGATACTAAGTCTGTGCACCAAATTTGATTCATCTAGAGTTTTTCATTTTATAGTTTTCATCTAACTTTTATTCCAATAATCGAACTGAATGAATTTCCTTCAAAACCTCATTGAAATCTACAAACTTGGTGTAGATACTATATATTAAATTTCATTGTTTAGCTCTACACGTTTTTGAATTATTATGTTCACAGACAGACAGACATAATTCCAAAACTGTGTTATTTGGACTGAGGGAGGTTTGAAATGTGGATACTCATCGAAATCTATAGTTCGAATTTTTGAACGATTACAATATTTTCTCTCCGAATACGAGAATGTAAAAGGAACAAAGAACAGTCAGTAATTTATAATAGTATAAAATCGAATACAGAATAGTCAGTAATGAGTAATAGATAAATCGAACTATTAAATCTATTTTTTTTATTTATTTTCAAAACGTGACTTACTAAATTTATTTTTTTTAAATCAGAAAATTAGGTTTGCGATTTCACTTTTGTCCTCAGTATCATCAAGTTATGTGTCTTTTTGCATCATAAATGCCTGCATATGTAAATCTAAGAGCTAAATTGGTGATACCTGTTTAGTTTTCAGTTAGAAGAAGGATTCTAACGAAAAGGCTCTGTTCTCAATTATTGCATTTTATTTGAATTTCTTAATTCAGAGCAGAAAATAGAATATATTTTACATTTGATCGAATGGTTCTTTTATATGGTACTGATTTACACTCTTGATGTCATTATAATACGTATCAAGGATTTAGAATACATTTAATCATGAATAAACAGAATAGTGGAAAATTAAATCTTCAGTTTATTTAGTTGAAACGTTGACACACTTATAGAGTTTTGATGATAAAACTCTAGGGAAAAATCTCATCCAGTTTATTTATTATGTTATTAAATTGTCATTTTTACAGGTGAAAAGAGGAATCAGAATTTTCTATGACGGTTTTGACTCAAAATTAGATAAAAATATACAATTTTGGTTATATGCCATTCTATAGCTTTTTATCATGTGAAAACATGATGTTTTGATTTGGGGTTTTCGAAGCCACATAAATGCACGGGCGGAAAATTGGCGATTTATCGCTATTGAGACATCAATTTTTCGCTTTTCGGTTTATTAAAAACTAGCCGCCTTTGGCGACCAGCCGGTTCGCCAATCTTAATGCTCGTTAAAATTTTAATAATTAAATATTTTATGTAATTCCTACTTTAATAGCTTCTTCATCAAATATTTTAAAGCTTCAAATTTTAATAGTCATGTAATTCACTCATAATAATATAAAGTCTTTCAGCCATAACATAATATGTATCTCTCTAATTTTCTGTTAGTTCCGGTAGAATTTATGCTTAAAATTAAAATGGAAATGACTAAACTGCAATTAATATAATAATATTTTTTACTGAAACAACGTATTTTTTTTAATAATATGATTACTGATAATAGAGTCACTGAGCGTTTAAACTTTATGGGCACTAAAGAATATCTTTCTTAAGTTATGTAATATCTCAAGAATTTGTCAACAAAATTTTCTCAGATTCATCATGAACAGATCGATTTATTAAAAATGTTTAATTTTAAATGCATCAAACTTTAAGAAAATAAAATGAATCGTTTAAAATAATCGGTCGAAAGCAGGTTTAAAAAACTACTTAAAAATCGATGTACTTAAAACTATAAGCATATACAAAAAAATATATAACTAACATAAATACAATTTAATTACAAAAGCATGCAACTAACCTAAAAATAATTTAAATAATTGAAAACAGGTTTAAAAAATCTACTTAAAAAATGATGTACTTAAAACTATAAGCATATACAAAAAATATATAACTAACATAAATACAATTTACTTACAAAAGCATGCAACTAACCCAAAAATAATTTAAATCGTCCGTTGATTATGGTTGTCATATCAACAATCAGAACACAATGCGCATGCGTGAATTTTCTTCGCCAGTTACGGTAACGCAAATGCGAGAATTTTTCTACGCCAGTTGGGGTAACGCTATGCAGATTATACATTTTTAATTTCCTTTATTCTGTGTTATTTTAATTCAAAAGTACATCAGAATAAATCTGAAACATGGATTAATTAACAATGTTTAATTTTAAATGCATAAAACATTAAGAAAATAAACAGAATCGTTTGAAATAATCCGCCGAAAAATGTTAACCCTAGCCTCATTGCTGTTGGGAGAAAAAAAAATTGAAGCCTTACTCATTTGGCGGTGGGGAAAATGGAAGATTTTTTTGGCGGAAAAGTTGGCGGTGGGGAAAATGGATGATTTTTTGGCGGGAAAGTTAGTTTTTAATTAATAATTAAAATTCTAATAAAAATTTCAAAAAAATGACCCCAGGTGCACATTCCCGACCTCTAAGGTATACATGTACCAAATTTGATAGCTGTATGTCAAATGACCTGGCCTGTAGAGCGCCAACACACACACACACACACACACACACACACACACATTGAGCTTTATTATAAGTATAGATGATAAAGCAGGTTGGCACATTTAGCGACTTATCGCCAGCAAAAAGTTATAACTTGCCGCGAATATTCGGCATGGATCCGATTCTTCTGTCTGGCCAATAAAGGGTAGGATCGTAAGAAGTTATCCCCTAAGAAGTACAAAGAAGAAAATGGGAATGAACGCGAAACAGCGAAAGGCATGTACCGAAACTTACATATAATTTTTTTAAATTTTCAATTTTTCTAGTTGGCAGAAAAAGTGTTGGAACTCGAACAATTTTGAGATGGAAAAAAACAACAACCCTCAACTCTTTTCTACACGTTTGCGCAATACAGTAGTCACGTGATCATTCCAAACCAGTTTGAACCAGGTTTTCTCATAAAAAAAAAGAAATAAAACCTGTCTTCGAAAAAAATGTTTTGGAGCTCGAACGAATTTGAGATGGAAAAGGGGGAAAAAAAACAAAAAAAAACATCGTTTTCTAAATATCGACGCATGCGTAATCTGATAGTCACGTTATTGATTAAAACCCATTTAAACTGGTTTTTTTTTGCGAAAAAAAATTCTGGCCTCGAGAAAAAAACTTAGAATTCGATTGATTTTTAGATCAACCACGGCTGTTCTAAATGTTGGTAATTGCGAAATATGAGTCTTGTGAGAACATGATTTTTTTTTGTTGGATTAATGTAAAGTGACTTTTAAAAAAATAATGTTCTCTCATGATAACTTGAAATTTGCAATAACACATTTCAATTTTATTATTATTGTTATGGTCTTAAACAACTGTCGTATTTCCCGAGAGATAGACAGACAGAATAGATGGATGGAGAGATAGCCATGATTCCAAAAATATTTTTCGGATTTAAAGCCCCTTTGAAATGTTTTATTTTATCGAAATCGAAAGGTTGAACAAATGTATAGATTGTAATATTTTTTCTATGTGTGCTTTTCTATGAAAAAGCCACATTGATAATATAAGCCAGTTTTTAAAATAAAATGTAGTTTTGAAATGCGCCATGTTATACTCTCTCGTGTACGAAGTATAGAGAAAGTATTATATTAGTCAGAAAAAAATCAAACTCGAGATTTTAATGGATCTTCACGTTTCTGATCTACCTGATTAAATTTTTTAAAAAAATTCACTTTTGGCATTATGTTTATCTGTATGGGACAAAGATAACTCAAAAAAGGCTTTGAACTATATGAATAAAATTTCGTATACAATCTTTTCTCCAAACTTGTAAATTTCTATCAAAATGTGAGCAAAATCTGTTTTGAGTAAATCTATATAAATATGTTAACACTGTAATAACTATAAAATGAAGGGAGCTAGATGGATAAAATTCGGTACACAGATTAAAGAACTATATTGTAGGCATTTATAAAATTTAAAGCCAGATCCAACAAAAGGTTGACTTCTTCTCAGTTTGTACTTTCAAAAACATGTAAACGCAATGACTTAAATATATATGGAATTTGTTATAGGATTTTGTGACTACAGTTGCAGTTCTGTGTCAACTTTTGTTGCCATCAGTTCAGAAAAATGATGTCTAAAACTCAAATTCGATTTTCGGATACAATTAAACGCATGCAAGGGATTAATCTCCAAAAAATTTCGCCAAGGATTACATGATAGATTCTGTCAAAATGCCAATTCACGCCAAAGGTTAATATTTCGTAGTTATTGTTTACCAGTTCCATGAAAAACATTTTTTGAGATAAGACTTTTAGCAGAGAGTATGCGAAAATTTTATAATAAATCATTCATTTTTGGAATCAAATATTTTTAAAAATAATTTACTGTCTAAGCAGATGATAAATATATTTAATATAATATTCAATATATCACTTCATTATTTATTTTTAATGCATTACTTAAACATTACTTTCCATTCTATATAAAACAAACGAAGGAGAATCATTTTGATTTGTATTTGCTAAGCCTGAATACCTTAGGACGCAGAATGGAAAAAAAGAATCTGGGTGAACAGACTTTTCTTTTTATCGCATCTTGACACAGACTTAATATGTTGCGTTCCTCCGACAGATGTCGCTCTTTGTAAAGGCCGGAAACAGAAGAAAAAAAAAAGAAAAGAAAAGAAAATTGCTTCATTTTCTTGTTTCAGAAAAAAAATAATGACAAGTGCACCTGGCGCAAGTGGGCACGAAGCTGCGCTCTGTGGGTAATGAGAATTCACAACTGGAAAAAGATAGAAAGTATGATATAAGAGTTCCTTTAGAAACCTCAGTCTGATTAAAGTGTCGAAAAAAAAAATGCTGTCATTCGTTTGGTTATGAAAGCGAAATTTTTTATAGGAATTATTTTTATTATAAAGTAAAATTAATTTTTATAGTAAATTCACGACGAAATTAAAAAAAAAAGTTAATGACAAAACAATTTATCTTCAACAAATAAACTTCATTTAGAAAAAAGTTTTTAATATTAAATGTAAATCTGCAACATTTAAAACTTTATTTGATTTGTGATCCTTTCATAAACGGAGTGCAAAATAAACACGTTGGAAAAGGTTTGTGAACAAAAATAATCAAGAATTGCAGTTAGCTAAGATCATAAAATTTTGTGTCCGGTCACCTTTTTGCAAATGAGCAAATTTGTAAATAATTTAGGATGAATTTCACCTTGGAGATGTATCTGTAGACGATTGAATTGAGCGAGGATAAAACCTGGGACCTTGTGGTTCGCAGCCCAGTAACATGACCACAAAACAAAAGCAATTGCTCGGGTAGCGTAGCTTTTAACTGGCTTATAAGCTTTCACCACATATCTATTCTTTCACCATATCCATGCGAACATGATAAATTCAAAAACTCAAAATGTTAGATGCATGAAATCACAAACAAAGAGTTTTAGTCAGTGTTCAATTTGGGATTTAATCCATTATTAGATTGTCCATTTTTATGTTTACGAGTATAAACAACGTGGTAGCTTAATAACGGAGAAAAGTAGACAAATGAAATTTTGCATGTTGTCTTGTCATTAACATTATATCTTCAAATTTTGAATCCATTCGAGAGAATAAAAGATATTAAACTTCATGCTCAGGTCGCTTTTATTTGATTTCTAGCCGGCTTTGGCGACCAGTTGGTTAGTCAGAATTAATGCTTCCGAATCTCAATGAAGCAATGAAAAGCGATGTTGTAAATTATGTATAACATATATTAAAAGAATTATTAGAATTTTAAAAAATTGGACAGCAATTGCTATTATTGATAGGACGTGTTTGTTAATTTTAGGCTAGTTTTAAAATGATTTTTGTCCAACTGTATTTCTAAAATTTCTTACTGAAAGAAACTAATAAAATATGGCTTATTTTTAATCATCTAAAATTCTTTTTCAAATTAAAAAAAAAAAAAAATCGATGTCCATTTGCATCTACTAAAGTATATTTGAATCAAGTAACATAAATCTCCATCAAACCTTCTGTCCTGTATAGCGACAATACATAGACATGTTTTCATTATTTGCTCGTACATGAAGTGTAGAGAAACTGTTGTAAGCGTCAGAAGAAAAAAAAATAGAACTCTAGACTAGAATTTTAGACCGCCTTGAGTTCGAAAACATATTTTGGCCTTCTGTATATCTGACATACCATCTGCCTGTGACAAACATAACTCAAAAACTCTTGAAGCTAGATTGATTAAATTTGATATACAGAATGACATCACATTTGAAAAATTCTATCAAATGTTCAGCCAAATCCAATGTATTTATTGTCTGTCGGTCTGTACGTTCAGAAACATGTAAACGCAATGACTTAAAAATACCAAATTTAGTATGTGATTGTATGATTACTAGTTGTGTGTCAAAATTTTGTTTCAATGGATTGTGAAAAATGCGTCTGAAAACAAATTCGATTTTCGGATTCTATCAGGGATCAATCGGCAAAAAAGTCGCCAAGGATCGCACGGTAGATCTAATAAAAATGCCCAATTCAAGACAAAGATTAATAATTTGTAACTGTTATGCGTTAATACCATATAAGGTGTTCTCTGATACCTGTATAAGAGATTATACTACAAGTTTTGATAAGACCACTTCTGCTGTGTGTGTTTTTAAATAATTGAGTAGACTGTGTATGTCATAACCCTTTAAAGGGCCATTTTCTTCTAGTCATATGATGTTAAAATATTCTTAGGCTTGAAATTAGAATAAGAAAAGGGATTCATTGAGCTTATTAGATAAATTTAATTTGATTCATTAATAATTAAGTATCAAATTAAGACACATCATTTTGTCTGAGATGAAGAACTGAAGCATCTAAGCTTCTGTCTTGTAATTTCTAAATTTCTGAAAAAATTTGTCAGAACTTATGCCAACCTACATAAATTCATACAAAGATTGATAAATTTGGTGGGACGCATACTTCCCACGGCCCTAGAAAGGGTTAAAATGTCGTATCTTACTTCTCTTGTATCTAGTAGAAATATTTGAATGAAATTTTTTAGAAAGATCACGATTCTTTTTAAAGAATATTTCAGCTGTTTTTCATTTATAAGAAGAAAGTTATAATTTTGGTCTTGCTGTATTTTCTTTCGTGTCTGATGTTTACTTCTTTTTTTACCTTCTCCGTTCCCTTCAGATGAGAATTCTTATAATGAGAAAACAAAAGAAATTAATGAAGTTTTGATAAAAAAAAATATTATTGTATTTTTCTCTTGAAACTTTTTTTTCTTGTAATTTATATTTCGTGCTATTTTTCTCTTCTTAATGACCGATTTTTCCTAGGTATTACATAAAACAGGTACAGGTACAAAACATCTATTACTGAAAGAACATTTATGTATTACAATTTTGGGGAGATTTTTCATTTGCTCAGTATTTTCCTTTCCGTCTTTATAAATATAATACAACCGTTACAGACCCTGAAAAATCGATTTAATTTTAAAACGGAAGCATATATTTTCTTAGAAATTCTTGTTTATGATCAATTTTATTTTTCATTCTCCTGTTCCGTTTTATTTTCTGTGGGAACATTTCTATTAAATAGCAAGAACTAAAAATAGTTCCCAAATATTTCTGCAGTCGCATTTGGTATTTTTATGCAAAAAGCATTATGCCTTCTACTAGAAATTTATATTAAATTTTTACTCAGCTTTATCTGAAATGTCATTATTAAACCTTAGCAGGTTGAACATTGTGGCCGGGTCACGAGATATCTCGTTTTCATGTTTCTTAAGCTAAATTGATGCATAGTCAAGAGGTAAATATTTAACACATCAAGTACCGCAAAGAAGTCTGTAAGACAGCATGTTTTGGGGCAAACTTGTACATTCTAAAATCATCATAACTTTGTTATTTATAAAGCAATAACAGACGAGAGATTCAACACGAGAAAATTCGTGAGCGGTCCGTAACAAACGGGATGCGAAACACGAGGAAACTCGTGAGCGGTCCTTAATGTCTTAAGACAAGATATCGCTGAAAATCGTGCCGAACACCATTGCGTAAGGGAATATGCTTTACCAAATGTCACACTCTAAAGCATTATTCTAGTCTGTGACGTAAATAATTGTTAAAATGTAAAAATTTTTTATATAATAAATATATGTATAAAATATATAGTAATATTTAAGAATATGTAAATATAATACCAAATGCAAATTAAAAATGTGCATTTGTACATCCTATTGCTTGACTAGCATGCTTCTTGAGCGTTCAAAAATGTACGGACCCTGGGAGTACATTGAGCGCGCAGAGCGCCTTACGCAATGTGTTAACAGAGATCGTTCTGTCAGGTTTTCGTTTGTTTCGAAGTAGTTATAAAAAATACTTAAAACTGGGAATAAGCCAATCGCTCAAATGAAGGCAAGAAAAGTATATCTCTTACGAGCAATTCGAATAGATGTTTGACGATAGGCAGTGGCCTCAGAGTATAAGAAATTAGTCACTACTTTGTCATTTTTTCTCAAAAAATTCGAATAAAAGTATAAAAAAAAATTACATCATCTTAAAGATTTTTCCTTGATTTAGAATTTTACTGCATTTGTGAAAACTTTGAAATGTATTTAATTCTAATGATTAATTGATGAAATGCGGTATTATTGCCCTTCTTAAATTGATCATTGTCACTAGTTTCTAAGTGTCTCAACTTTTTATCTATAATTCTCTTGCTTACTATCATATGAGAATATAATGTTGTTTTGGTTTAAGGTTTTTGAAGCCTTAAAATGCACGGGCAGAAAATTGGCGATTTATCGCTTTTGGGACATCAATTTTTCGCTTTTATGATTATTAGAAAATGACATAGAAAGTTGTGACATTTATCGCAAACAAAAAGTTAACAACATGACGCGAATGTCTGCCATGTACCCGATTCTACGGCTTGGCCAATAAAAAGAGTAGTGCAGTAAGAAGTTATCGCCCGAAGAAGCGCAGAAAAGAAAATGGGAATGAACGCGAAATAGCGAGGAGGAGGTATCGAAAGCTCCATATATGTAATAACATGATTTTTTTAAAGTTTTCAATTTTTCTAGCTTACTAAAAAGTTCTAAAGCTCAAATGATTTATTTTGAGATAAAAAAAAAAAACATCGCTCTTTAAATATCGACGCACACGTAATCTAAAAGCCTTGCGATTATTAAAAACCAGTTTAAACTGGTTTTACTAGAAAAAAATTCTGGCCTCGAGGGAAAAAACATAGAACTCGTTTGATTTTCAGAGGGTTAGAAACCATCGCTTTTCGCTTTCGCATCGCTGGTGATTGCGAAATATGAGTCATGTGAAAACACAATGTTTTCCTTTCGGGTTGATACCACGTGACTTAAAACGAATAATGTTCTCTCATAATAACTTGAAATTTGCGACAGCAGATTTCATTTTTGCATTTTTTGCTTGTTCTTTTCTGATAACAAAATACAGTAAATAGTATTTCAGAAAACATTTCTTGCACAATTCCTCTTCAAACTAAACAAAATGTTATGTTCTTCAAGTTCGAAACAGCTCAAGAACTTTTTTTGTTCAGCTTTCATGAGTCTATGGTATATGCTTCTTATTTCCCAAGTGGTGCTTTGAAAAAAATCAATTTAATTTCGAGAAGAAAGCATATGTATGTCTTAAGAGCTTCAGATCTTGCTTCACACTTACTTCTCCCCCCCCCTCCCCCTCGTCCCGTCCTTGTGTTAGAAAGTATAAAATAGCGCGGAAATCCTCTTTTCGTAACAGGATTTTGTTATAGTTTCCAAGTCATTTTTTTTTTCCACATGCTGGTTATCTTTGTTTATCTTTTCATGAGAGGAAACTACATCTTTTTCTTGGCAGTTAAGAACGAATTTTTTTCTTATGCTCAAAGACTATTATAGGCTATTAAAAGCTAAAAATAGCATTCCTTGCATTTTTTAGAATGCTGTCTTAGCTACTATTTTATAAATAAAGTTTAATTTTCATGGATTTGCACTTTTAGTTTTTGTATCATTTAAAAAAATTTAAGTCTTTTAAATATTCGCTGAATAAAAAGATTTGAATTTATTTTTATGAAGGGTTTATTTTTAGACGGCCAGTAGTCAGCGCATGAGAAGAAAGGGACTAATTTATTTTGCGACAATTTCATAAGATGGAATCAGGCATTCCATACTTGGCTATAAATTGCCGTTTTGGCGTCCCTGAATTTTTCTTTTTCACTGTGCATCGTATTAAAATGATGGATATTTACACAAAGAAACGTGGTAAAATCAAAGAAAAGGCCAACATACCTAAATCTGGAAAACTATAGAAAGAAATGGCAAATAAAATGAAAAAGAAACACAACCTCGTATCAGAAAGCACAAAGAACAAAGAATGTCGGAATTAATCTATGATAAGTGATCAATTTTTTCACCGAAAAAACCGCCAAATTCTACAAACGCGTGCACAGTAAGGAAAAAAATACAATACAGCGGCAAGCTGTTGTCCCGTCAGGACAATTACTTGCCATCAACCGAACAGCATTTTTCAGTCTTTCTACGCATGCGCTGCCTACTGGCCGTCTTAAAACTGGCCAAGTGTAAACCCGGCATTACTATGAAATTTCTCACTAAAATTAAAGTGCAGTTGAGATTTATTGTTCCTTTAATTTTTCGAAAATACTTTACAGAAAATTGACTGCGTATCAGATTGTATTTTTAATAAATTCTAAATTAACAAAAAAGGAAAGCAGTCAAATATTTTCAGAATAAATGTAGCTTATAACGCTTAAATATGATTGTTTAATTATCTTAAAATTCTTATTTAATTAAAAATTCTGAAATTAAATTCGAAGAATTATTTTATTAATTCTTTGGATTTGATATTATTCTTATTTAACTAAAAATTCTAATTAAGTAACATTCGAGCATTTTTTTGGATGCAGTTTTCTCTTTAAAGTGTTTTTAACAGAAGATAAATCATCAATAATTTTTTAAAACTGTTTTGATTATCAGTGCATAACATATATTCTCCTTAAATCATTAAAAAGATCAAAACTTTATTTCATCGAAATTTATTTTAATATAATTGGATCTTTTATTTTTGTTTATGTATCATTCTGATATCAAAACTTATGTTTTAAAACCAGAAATTATTATTTTTATTATTTAAATAATATTTTTGAAAAATAAATGAATAGATATTCAGGTACTATGGGATTATATTTATAAAATGATTAATAAATATCTACAGAAATGGAAGTTATCATGGGACATTGCATTTCAAACGACATTTAGCAGGTGAAATTTACAAAAATATGGATATTTTGGGATTTCTAGGCTCTAAATTCAAATAAATCGAAATGTAAGAGAAAATTCACTCTTATTTATCTTTCCGGAAACTTATAAATTAGAAGAATTTAGGTATTCCAACATGAATTAGTTCATATAAACATCAAAAGCATTAATCCAAGCATTCTCATTTTTATCTTTTATTTCGAAGACGAGGACACAGGCACAGATAATTATTCACAATATATTTCCATATTTCATTTTACGTGCATACATTCTTCATATAGCATAAATCTTTAGTTCTGTTTTGATACACTTCATCAACCAAAGCTGAACTGAAACTGAAACTTATTTCTATTTCTCTGGGATCATGGGATCTTTTCCTAACATCACCATTATGTTTGTGCGAAAGGGTTACATCATATTATGGTTAAGCCAGGAATTCCAACAGGCATAATGTGTGTTCTAAAAATTCGAATTTATGGGGTGGATCAAAATTTCATCTTATTTTATGAAACAACTCTTCCATTCACACATTCCTATATGATTCTAATTTACATTTACACGTTTTACCTTCCCTTACAGTTAGAAAACTGAGTTTTGTATATGCCTGTGTAGTAGAAACATTTTAAGAATTTTTATTTGATGATTGTTTTTAAGCTACATAAAATAAAATGATTCTTTTTGAACATATCAAATGTATATCAAAACATTTCAATTCAGTTCATAACTTTTGATATTAAAATGCTGGAAGAATATAGCAAGTTTATACCTTTTAAATATCAGTTTGATTTAAAAATTAAAAAAAGATATACGTTCTGAAGAGTTACTTTTCTTTCTTTACTTTTATTTTGTTCGTTTGTTTTATTCTACTTTCGGCAAAACTTAAAACAGCGCGAAAATCCTCTTTACGTAACAAGATTCGAAAATAGTTTGCTCGTCTTTTTCTATATCTTCTCTTGTTACATATTATCTTTTTTTTTTCAGAAGCAAAAAGATTCATACTTTCTTTTTGCGAATTTCGTGCTGAAATTTTAATTCTTTTTGCTTTTTCTTGAATATAATTATCAGACATTAAAAGATAAAGTGTGACATCATGACACGGTTTTGACTAGGATCTTTTTAATATTAAAGAAAAGAAAAATATTTTTAACTTTAAGCTGATTTTTATGCTCATGGTTACTTTTATATTTTATTTTATAGAAATACATCTCAAAAGGCAAAGCCGTTGTTGAAGTTTACTGAGCATGAATATGTTTTAAGTCTGTTTTATAGAATATTGTGATTCATTCATTCCATTTCTATGATTTTTTCAAAAAGTAAAAAACTCTTCCTTTCACGAGTACACGCACACTTTCATCTTTATTATTAACAAAGATTAATTTATTTTTAATTATTTTGTTGTCAGCGTTATTTATTATACTACTTTTATTTCTGTGAGATTATTATTTTACAGGGTGTCTCTGAAAATTAATGGGGTAATTTAAGGGTAAGTAAAAAGAATATATATATTTGTCTAGCAATATTGGGTTGCAAATGGAAAGTGTAGGTTGAAACAAACAAGAAATGATGAGGAAATGATAAGAGCTCTTTATTTATTAATATTTTTAGAACAGACGATATACAAATTTAATGGCACTGTTTAATTAAAAAAATGAAATTGTTATTTATTTAATTTATATTATAAAATCGTCTGCAAAATAATTTGATTGAATATGAATGGCATTATGCAAGCTTCAAAAGGTACTTTGTTTTGAGAGTGTGTTTTTGCGTGATTGAGTAATTTACACTCTCTGACGAAGCAGATATGAGGGACGCAAAGACATTCATGTTGTAACATGAACGCTTTCCCAATAGAATAAAACCGAATCACAAAAATTTTCTGCGTTTAATGAATGAATTACAAATGATTTTAAGTAAATAATTGTCTGAAAAAGGACTTTCTTAAATTCATTTGTTCAAAAATAGTTTCTACAGGGAAATAGAAGATATCGTTTCCTTTAAAACTGATTAAATAAAAAAAAATTCGTTAAATTTGTCTTATTGCTTTTTTTTAAAAAATGTAAAGGGAACTCACAAAAAATAAACGTTTCATAAAGAGACATTCTACTCCATTAAATCTTCGTTAATATATTTTTGTTATCATAAAATAGTCATTAAATCACTTTATTTACAAATAATTAGACGTAGAAAATAATTTCTGTCAAATGATGATAATCATCGAAATTTTGGCTCTACTTTTTCTTCATTTGGATCTCCCATACAAATTTACACTTATTCCTGTGTGCGCGACATAACACTGGAATAAGTGAAAAATGAATGTGAAGTTAAAAGAAATTTAAATGGAATAAGCTCGATAACATAGATAACTGTAGAATATAACCAGTTTAACAAATACCCAATTTTGGAATGTCCCTCGAACCATATTAATGGACGCCTTCTCCATAATATAAGTAGTGCTCTAAATTAATTACTTAAAACCATATATTCCTGCTACAGATTTTTTACCTTTTCTAGTTCGAAACAGTTTTCAAAAGATGCTGAAATAAAGATCTGAATTACCTGTTATTGTCGCGTCATGTTCATGAAGAATAAAGGTCCCAAAATCCCGCCATATCATTAACAAATCATAGCTTTTTGAGCGTTGTGATTTCTTGAGCAAGTATGTTAATCTATGTAAGAGTTTCGCATTGGTTTGGAATTTCTCGATAACGTCTGATTTTGAAATGACATCTGAAAAGCCGTGATCACATTAATCACGAAATCGCCCCTTCTAAAAAATATATTATCTTGCGTGTTAAGGTATATATAATTAGTATACACCTGTTTCAAATTCCTTCTTCTAATTATCAGAGTGTTAGCCTATATTCACGTATGTGTGTGTGTGTTTGCAGTTGAGTGGTTAACAAGAAGATAATAATTCTTAACAGCTTTCTATATGCAAAATGTAATTATAGGTAAAAATATATGCTATTTATTCAAATTATAACTGTAATATGGAGAATGATATTAATTCTGAGGTGAAATCATAATTTACAAGGTGTATGTACAAACTTCGAAAATCGTTCAAAATACCGAATATTTTTTATTGATTAATAGTGTTCTTTGATCCTTTAGCTTTCAAACGATACCAAGATGTTGTCAATATTCGAACTATTTCTCGAGTTATAATTATTTTTCTTGAGGTGCTTTCATTAAAAACTCTACTTACGGATTTTTTAAAACTCATTTTATGAAGAATGGTATTTCCCCACTATGTTGCTTCATTCAAACAATCCTAACTGAGCAAGAAATGAACCAAATACAATTATTTATATATCAAAATAATCTGTATGAAATAGCGGATGTTCTGTGCCTCAATCAAATTTATATTTATAGAAATAAATTTTTTATAGCTATTTAAAAGTTAAAATGACAGAAAAAATCTCGCTTTTTCTATTTATCATTGATGAAAAAATTGTTAAAAAATATATATATATATTTTTATAACTTGATTAAGGCAGACAAAACGAAGACTAATATTAGGCATCATTTCCAACTAGAATCATGTGTCTGTACAAATTAGAATTTTAGATATCATGTTTCAAAAAATAGGCTAATTAGCTCATTAAATATATTTAATTAATTAATAATTAGTGTAATATGGGTTTTTTTTTCACTGAAATGAGTTTTAACATATATTAATGACCTACTGTGAAAAACTGGATTTTTAAAGTTAAAATTTAAAAAAATCTAAAATCTTCTAGTGTGTATGTACACCTTAACCATAAATTATGAAAAGAAAAGAAACACAATAAGAGAGACAATTTTGGTGTTGAGCCTATTTTATTTTGAGGGTTGATGGTTTGGTACAAGATTAAAATTGAATGCGCCTATTGATAAGAGTCCAAAATGAGATGCAGCGATGTTCGGATAAAGATTTTTAATGCGATGTTAGCAGACCAGTGATCTCAGTTTTCAGAAAAATCTCTTCAAAATTCGATGGATATCTTTCATTCTAGAAAGACATGAAGTCACAAGTTGGGTAACCGCTTGCGGTCATAGAGTCAAGTCCGGGTGCAATAAAGTCCATCATCAGGAATAATAGGCACAAGTGTTTGCAAAACAATAAAAATGGTCCGCAGTGTAAATATAAAAATATGCAAATAACAAAAAAATATATACAAAAAAACACTATATACACTATTTACAAATATCCAAGATTGGATTTCTTTTCTCCTTTGAGGAACTGTTTCTCCCTTTTCCCATCAGCAAGCTTGGAGTGTTAGGTACAGAGATTGAAAATCGTTTGCCTCTATTTTGAAACTGGAAGGTTGAAAGTTTGAATACAAAAGTTTTGCTTTGAACAAGCAGAAGATTTCTTATAATAATGAGGTACTTTTCACAGTTCATTACTATAGAGAGTTCGATTAACTTTTTCTAGTTGCCATTTGTCAAGGTAGAAGAATAGCTATTACTTTTGAATCAGGATATTTGGAGGACTTCAAATGATGATCAAATAATTTTCAGTGATTGCTATTGTAGATGGTTCGCTGATGTATTTATAACTGAATTTAATTGCAGTTGAAAAATTCTCGGTGTTTCAAAATCCAATCTGCACAGATAGAATATTCATCTTGTACAGTCATTTCCAGATGTGCCAGAGGATCATCAAAAGTCAAATACTCGTAAAAGGGATTAGTAAATGGGTTTATGGAGATTTTTGTGGCACTTGATTCTGGTTGACGAAGGGTTGCTGCTTCGTCAATGGCAGAATATGAATCAGAGGCTTCCTCATCAAGCTGCAGCAGAGTTTCATCAACTGATGTAGTTGCGTTAACTTTTGAATTGCCTTGCTCATAGTCCATTGAAGCTTGGCAACCAGTGTGTCTTTTGTTTAATTCATTCATCAGAAAGTTTTTCACTATCAAAATAAACGGAAGAAAGTAAACACAAGAAATCCAATCATTCATTACAAAAACTCGAAAATAAATCCACACGAATGTACACACAGACGCAAATTCCAGCACAACCATTTTCAGTTTTTAAAAATGTTATTCTCTAGTAAGAATTCTTTCAAAAGCGCTCAAAATCACATTCAACAACTCGAACTGATTCAAGTTTGAAAATGACCACCTTAACAATGATGTATATAAAGAGACTCTCATTATTTAAAAATACATTGTTTCTCTAAAGTAGAGTAAACAATGTAATATAATTTTTATTCTTAAATAATATACCAGAAAATAAGGCGAAGTACTCTAATTTAATCACTGTTGTAACTTACTGTGTTGTGGAATAGTACAGATATCTATTATTAAAAATGGAAACTCAAATGACAAAAAAAATAACTTTTTATATTAAACACGAATTAAAAATTTACTTATTTCAGATTTAAAAGATTGCATGCGTGATTTAAAACTGAAATAACCGAGGGGAGATAAAGCAAGTTTTGCAAAGTTTCATTGCTGTTTCTTTGTCTTCAATACTTTCGAATGCAACTCTGTATTACAATGTATTGTAACGATGTGGAAATTTGAGATCTTTGATAATCGTCCTATGAAAAGAATAAAAATAAACTGAATTAAAAAAGTTCCAAAACAAATAAAAAAAGAGGGTTTTTATGACGACTAATGTTTATATTTCCAGTATTGAACCACTCTAAACTAATAAAAAAATAAATCGTAACATCATCCCTACGACTTTGTGTGTGTGTGTGTGTGTGTGTGTGTGTGTGTGTGTGTGTGTGTGTGTGTGTGTGTGTGTGTGTGTGTGTGTGTGTGTGTGTGTGTGTGTGTGTGTGTGTGTTTGCAGTTGAGTGGTTAACAAGAAGGTAATTTAGAAATTCAACTTCAACTTATATTTCACGGGAGCGCATAATTTATACACAGGGAGCAATGGTGTAATACGTCTGTTCACACCGGGACGCAAGAGAAAAGTGTCAGAGTTTTTTTCACTCGTTTACTGAAAATTTTTTAAATGGATTTATTTGATATTTGTCGAGCCAGGAAAGGGAATCGTTGGTTCTTTGAAAGGAAAACTGGGAGCTTTAGGGATTTTCATCTGTTCGCTTGCAAGATGAGAATTATAGAATGCACGAAACAATGCTTTAAAGCGCGTGTTAGAAATAATTTAATAAAAAAATAGGATTTGGATCAGGAAATTAGAGAATATTTTAGTATGAAATTAATATGAGCTAATTTAAAATTAAAATCAGAAAATCAATTAGAATGTAAATTATATATATACGTTCTTAAATTGATTACATCTTATCATTAATTTATTCAGATATGAGACATTTATAGTTTGTTATCTAAGAATTTAAATGAATACATAAATGCCAATACAGTAGTTCAAGTACTGACTTTGAGTCCTAAACTATAAGACAATTTATAAAAATACGATTACAGATAATAATATAACTCTAAATATTTAAATATATTAATGAATATTTTTTCTACTAAAAGGAACCTGAAGCAAGTCTCGTTTAATCTGTTCTTCAGATTATCCATGTTCAAATTCTTCTCCCCTAACTTTTGTGAATGAAACTGTCTCTTTTTCTAAACCTATTTTGTTTTTTGATGTGTGATATTGAAGCTATAAACCATAGCAGATATTTTAGTATCCAAATCACTGATATATCCAATTACTTCAGTCCCATAAAATTCATCAGTAGAGCTATTTTTTACTAATACAAAAAGTGTCTTTTGTTGCGTACGTCGAGAAATCAGTACTGATGCTTTCCAAACTACTTTAAATACATAGTTATGTACAACTTTCTGTATATTCTGGATGACTGAAATTTTTTGAGAATTTTGAATTCTTTGTCTTTTTAACTCTGGTTTTCCATATTGCTTTACATTCTGATGCGGAATATTAGGTTTCTAAGTATTTTTACTATATATACTTGTTTTATGACAGATTTTAGTTTCCGTTTCCATTGTTGCGACTGGATAGAAGAAATGCGCTACTTTTGAAAAAGATTTAAGAAGCTTGTTCACATGTACCTGATCATCTACGAGGGAAAGTTTTAGATATTTCTAGAAATATCACCATTATTGAAGAGTGCATTTCCATTTGTATGTATCCATTATTGTAACTTCGCATATTTCTACATTTTTGAGTTTTTATTGTCTTTTTCCCAAGAAAAAAGAGTTTTATGGTACTTTTTCTGGAAATAGTGTGCCCATTGCTTGCTTTTAAATTCCTTTTTATCAACGAATAAAATTATGTATTTTTCAATTCCTTTTGCTTTTAAACATTCCATTTGCTTTTAGTGGGTGATATTCTCTTGTCTTTCCCAGTATTATATAGGATGACAACAAAACATAGTGAAAAACTTTTTTAAAGTCTTTTTTAAAAAGACCTTCACCACAACAAAATAAACCATAATGCTTCTTCAAGTGCAAAATATTTCTGTGCAATTTTCAGAATACTTTGCGTCTGCATATAGTTTGTTGTTGTTGTTGTTTGAGGCACAAATGCAATACAAGAACCATACCATGGCAAAATCTATTCAATTTTTTTGAAGAGAAGCATGTGTTTCCACAAAAATGTTTTCTCTTGAATATCCTATTTCGTATAATTCTATGTTCACTAAAATCTAAAAAAACGCAAAAATCTTATTTGCATAGCAAGATTTGAAAAGAATGTATCCCTCTTTCTATACTTGCCGTTGCAGCTTTTCTTTCTTTCATTACATGCAGCACGTCATCTGTTTTCTATTTCAAAGTTTTCGCCTGAAATTATTATCTTTTCTGCTTTTTATTTTCAAATTTAACTATCAAACATTAAGAAAAAAAATGTATCATACTAGTTTAGAAGGTTTATTGTATCTTCTACTCATTTGTAAATAATTTCTAATCACTGTTCTGTATGACAAATGGTTTTCTTTATACTTTCTCTAATACGAAGTATAAAGAAAGTATTCTAATCATCAAAAAAATTCGAACTCGAGATTTTGACGAATCTCCACGCTTTAGACCTCCCTGAGCTGGCAAAACACATTTCGGAAATATCAATCTATCTGTAACAAAGGTAATTCAAAAACATCTTGAGCTAAACAGATGAAATTTAGAATTTGGTTTTTGTTACAAATTTCTAGAGTTCCATCCAAATTTGAGCAGAATAAGAAGATAAAGGAAGCCTTTCTGCCAGGTTGTCAAAACATATGTTAAACATAATAACTACAAAACGAAGAGAGCTAGGTGAATGAAATTCAGTACACAGATTTAACATTTATTGAGTAGACACTTCTTAAATTTTGAACTAAACACAACGAGGGTCCCATCATCTATGGGTCTTTACTTTCGGAAGCCTGTAAACGCGATAACTCAAAAACTCAATGACTTAAATATATCAAATTTGGTATGATTTTTTTTTGTCTGCAATGGTAGTTTATTATTAAATGGATGTTTTAATCGGTTGGGAAACACGCCTCTAGAACACAAATTCGATTTTCGGATACTGTTAATGGCAGGAATGAATCGCCAAATAACTCTCCAAGGTTCGCACGATAGATTGAATAAAAATACTAAATTCACGTCGAAACTAATTCACGTCAAAACTAATTCACGTCGTACAAATTGTACGCCAATAATATGCAAAGCGTTTTCTAGGGAATTATTGTTATTAAAGAGTATGCTTATTTATTAATACATGTGTCATGCCAGAGAATGCCTTACATGGCATTGGTGTACAATAGTTAGTAATAATAGTAACGTTTGGCGTGAATTTAGCATTTTTACTGAATCGATCGTGTCATCCTTGGCGAGTTTTTTGGCTATGAATCCCTGGCATGCAGTTAATAGATCCGAAAATCGTGAATTTGTGTTTTAGACACGTTTCTCCAAACTGATTTAGAAATTTGATATAAAACTACACTTATAGGCACAAAAGCCTGTACCAGATTTGATATATTTAAGCCAGTGTGTTTTTGATTTATCTCGTTTACATGTTTCTGAAAGTACGTGCAGACAGATGGTCCATTCCTTGTTGAATTTGGCTCAAAATTTGATAAGTGTCTATACTATAAATGTTAAATTTGTGCACTAAAATTTTATTCATCTAGCTCTCTTCGTTTTGGAATCATGGTGTTAACTTATATACGAACAGTCGGACAAGCAGACAATTTTGCACAAATTTGCTATAAAGACCCTATACCAAATTTCATCCGCCTAAGTCAAAGCGCTTTTGAGTTATCTTTGTTAAAGACAGACAAGCGTTCCAAAACTCAAAAATTTGTTTTTCAAACTCATCAGATATATCAAAATCTCGAATTTGAAATTTTTTTTATGATTGCAATGCTTTTTATACGCTAAGTATACAAGAAATTTTAAATTAATTATTAATATTTTTATACATATTAAAATATATGTTAAATATCATCGCATGTTTGTAAGCGTAATAATGTTTAGTTATACATAAATAGGCTTAGAATTTTCTGAGATCTAATTTTACAAGAATTATGAATTTATTGTTGTAAAAAAAAGAATTAAAATGTTTCAAAATTTGCTAAAATTGCTAGTATCATTGAAATGCACTTTATTTTAACTTTAAAATGGCATATCTTTTACGTAACAAACAACAAAAAATTAAATTCATTAAATTTTAAGGAAAACTATTACATTTCATTAAATTTGTGTCAAAATCTTTAGAATCTATATAAGAAATAACTATATCTGAAGTTTGTTAGATTTCAGTTAAGCAGTCTGCCATTCAGACATTTTTTTCTAAATTTTTTTCATTATATAAGTCGCATGACATTACAAGTAGTTTACTGATTCGATTAAAAGCATTATCTTTTTAAAAATAATTTTAAAAACCTTTAATTTTTGCAACTGAGAATTGGATTTTTATTGCTTTTATTGTCTAAAAGCAGTGGGATTGGTCTACTAAAATTGTATGCTATGTAATAAAGGTATTATCCTAGAGAATTCTTTGCACAGTATTGGATTACAGTGGTAAAGAAATATTAACCTTTGGTTTGAATTTAGTGTTTTTAATAAATCTATCGTGTGATTCATGAAGAGTATTTTTTTATGGTTAATAGTATTCAAAAATTGACTTTGTGTGTTAACAATCTGTGCTTTGTCCTAACCGACTGCAACAAAAATTTGACACAGAGCTATACTTGTAGTGACAATATCCCATACCAAATTTGATATATTTAAGTCACTTCTTTTTTTAGCTATCGCTTTTACTTGTTTCTGAAAGTAAAGACCGACAGACGGTCAACTCCTTATTAGATTTCGCTCAATATTTGACAGGTATCTACTCGATATGTCTCAAATCTTTGTACTGAATTTTATCCGTCTGGCTCATTTCGTTAATTAACGTGTTAATTTATGTTGGGACAATCGAATATACTGACTTCTTCTGAATGAATTTTGCTGAAAATGTGATATACAATGCTACAAATTAGGTGTAAATACAGTATACTAAATTTCATCAATCTAGCACAAAATGTTTTTTGAATTATATTTGTCACTAACATACACACATTTACCAAAAGTATGTTTTTCGAACTCAGAGAAAGATTGCAATGCTTTTTCTATACTTAGTTTTCGAGAAAGTAAAAATGATGTTTATTTCTAAATCAAAATGTACCTTGAATACTGAATACATGCTATTATTATGTTCCCCTTGAAGTACTGAATTTCTCATTTTAAAGAGTGTTAAAGCGAGCTCAAAATGAATTCTCAAACTTTCTAACTCTTTGAAACTTTTCTTTCATAAATTTCTTCAACTTATTCGGAAAATGGATTTATTTTATCTTATGGAGTGCTTCGCTTTCAGATATCTTTTGTGACAGATTCTCATTTTATACCTTTTTTTTAATGGTCACTCTGTAAAAGATTTTCATTACATGCAAAGCGTGTTTTCAATTTATATACATCCAGAAATGGAACTTGGCACTGTTTCCTCTTGAATCCCTTGCGTTTTCTTGTAGAAAGAGGGTTGCTGTTTACAAAATGTGTTCCACATTCCTTTTACAAGTGAATGCAGTTTAATATTTATATCCACTATAATGTGTCAGCTTTGTCCTTTTTATGGATGATATTTCCTCATATTCTCTTTTCAGTGTGATATAAAAAGTACAGTAAAATTTTTTTAGAAACTTTCTTTCTTTATACTCTTTGAAAGTGAACAAAATTCTTCAAATATTCCTCTAGAGTTTTGAAACCTTATTGTTCAACTTTTAGGACATTTCATATCTGTCTATAGGTTTTGTTTTAAAGGTGCAAACATAGGGATAAAAAATCAATTTAATTTCCAGCTGAAAGCATATTTTTCTCTAAGAGTTTTTACGTTCGTTTCTTCTTCTTTCTTTATTTATTTATATTTTACTCGCCTGTTTTGTTCTGCTTTCGTAAACTTAAAACAGCCCGAAAATCCTCTTTACATAACAAGATTGGAAAATATTTTTCCTATCTTCTCGCTCTTGTCCTTAGCACTCTTTTCACTTTTTCCATATACTAAGAACCTAGTGTATCCTACTTGGAAGTGCTCTACTGAAATTATTTATTCATTCTGCTTGTTCACAAATGTCATTATCAAATGTTAAGAGGAGAGAAAGGGGCATCAAGCTTATATCGTTCAATTTGAGCATTTACTTCGCCCTATAAATAATACTAATGTCTTCCCTGACTTTTGACTTTGCATTTATTTTCTTTAATCGAAAAATGGAGGGTTTATCTTAAGCTTATTTTGAGCTCCGCGATTCTGCTGTTCCTTTTTATTTCTAAAGAAATTTCTGAAAAGATAAGCTGTAGTTGAAGTTTATTGTTCCAATTTTTATTTTATTTTCGGAGACTTTTCATGGAGTTATTCGGATCGAATATTCTTTTTTTTTTTTTTTTTTCTCCAGGTCTTCTCATTGTTAAGGTCTATTCGTTCGAATTTGAATAATAAAAAAAAAGTATCTCCTTTCTCTTTAATGCCTGTTAAATTAAAAAAGATAATTATTTATATAAAGTGATAAGACTTGTGGGTATCAATGTATCATTACCCACTATGCAATCTGGCCTTCAAGACTCCATATCAGAAGGTTGGGTGTTCAAATCACGCCCGGGTCACCAATGTAGCGGATTGTTATGAGCGAGGATAGAACCTGAGACCTTGTGGTTCCCAGCCGAGTAACAAGACCACAAGACAAAAGTAATTACCCATGTCTCGTAGCTGTTATCCGGCTTATAAACTTTCACCACAGACTCTTCCTTATAAAATAAAACCTAGTTTATAAAATTTATTTTTCAATATCAATTGTTATTGTAAGCCTAATGGTTCTAGATCCTGTACTTTGTTTTTGTTTGAAGATTCTTCGCAATTGAGAATTCTTCATAATAAAAGTTATAATACAATATATTGTTATAATTATATATTGTGTGTAATGAATGAACTGAAATTAAAATATATTCACAACATAATGCCATCTTAGATATTTGTCATATTTAAAAAGTTTACTTAATCTGTATTTTTGGAAAAATATTTGTTATTAAAATATGTTTGAATCTCTCTTTTTTTTTTCTGCGGTGGTTGTTTGTATTTGTTAGTGATATTAATATTTATGAAACCTTTTTAATAATTAGTTAAATTTATTTCGAAAAAAAATAGTCATCACAAAGAAAATGTCTTTGGAATAGAATTTTTTACTCTCTCACTTTCGAAATATGTACTTGTCAAAAAATTCGAATTCTAGATTTTGACGTGTCTCCACGTTTTAGCTCTCCCGAGTTCGAAAAACACATCTTTGGCATTATGTCTGTCTGTGATAAAGATAAATCTTTGAGCTAGACGAATAAAATTTGGTATATATATATATATATATATATATATATAATATGGTAAATAAATATTTAGTGAAAATGTTCCATGTTAAAACATGTTGTAGCAATAGATGTTGAAATTTTATAGTAAACACTTTAAAAAACGGACAAGAAAAAAATATAATGAAATGCACGTGCGATTTCGACATATTTATGAATTTATTTTTATTTAGTACTTGCTATGGTAATGATATTGAGATCTAAATTGTGAAATAGTAGCTTTCATGTTTTATTAATAGTATGTCTGCAAATCATTCAGCGAAAATGCATTTTATTATTATTATTAATAATATTTTCCTTAGAAAATATGGTTTCGCGTACATTAGGAAATCAACAACTGTGTTTTTGGAACAGAATATATCCTTTGAATAAGTTACACTAATGCATATTCATCTGATTATCAGAAACGGTATAACTTTTTTAAATTTTCTTTTGAAAATCTAAGCACAGATGAACCTGTCGTAAACATCTTTTGAACACATTAGCATTCTATTGTGAAATACTAGTATCTTAGATATTTTCACGACAAATATTCATCTAAAAATTCTGCTGTATTCTATTACATTTTCAAAAATAATTCAAAAATTATGCAAAAAAAATTCAAAAAACTTTGAAAATTTTAAAAAGTACTTTATGAATTTAGTGTTTTCTTTCTGAAATGACGATAACAGAATTTAAAAAAGATATATGCATTTTCAAATAGACAAATAAATATTACAGTGCATCACGCGCAGAAAGAAGTTTCTTTTCAGATCGCTTCCTCTCTCTTACGTCTATTTACTCTCCTTTGAGACTTAACTGGTTAAGTGTTTTGCACGAGTATACCCGTCATGGAAAAAGTACAACATTTTGCGTTGTGACGAGTTTATTCGTGAGGAGTAATAAGTAGTGACAATTTGCAGCTTGAATCACAATTTTAGTAAAAACTCAAACATATTTGTAAATTTCAAGTTGTTTAAAATAATTTGAGCCCAAATCGAAATCAAAAGAACAAATAAAAGATTAGTATGCTTTGTACCACGCTTTGCTCAATACCATTCTCTAGCAACAAATTAAAATAATAAATTAATTTTTTTTATGTTTCTTTTCGTTCATATGCAAAAAAAATGTATGTTAGTTAAAGTAAATAAATAAATGTGATTATTGAAATAAAAGAATATAAGTCATTTCATTACAACATAATGTCATAGTACACATACTCTGTGTTTGACGAGTATACTCGTTATCGCTAAATTTTTGCGACACAATTTAGATACGCATTTTCCAAAGAGGTCCAAATAGTTAACTCATTAAGAGGTAATCCTTCGCTGTTGCGAAGTGTTTCTCACTTAAAATGCTATGTTACTCATCTAAAGTCTTGCTTACTTATTACTAAGTTACTCACTCAAAATCTTACTTATTTCTAAGTTACTCACTGTGAAGTCTTACTTACTTCCAAGTGTTCTCTCACTTGGTAGCAACTATAATTTATCTCTCTATAATTTTATCATACTAATTTTTTTTTCATGATAGCTACTTTTGCAAAATATCGTAAAAGAATCTTAGGTACTATTTTTTTAATAAAATTTCGGCTTCGTTACCAAACTATGAGGGTTGCCCAAATAAAAAGTGGACACTTGCGATTGCGTCAGAATGACTGTTACTATAGCAGCACCACCGAGCAAGGATATAAAGTATGGTAGGAGGAGGAGTGCATTGCTTACGGCATTCAATAGTGAAAGCTGTTCGTGATAGAGGATATTGATGGAAAGCAAAGTCGTTTTATACATGAATGCGTCCAGGGCTGAACAACCCTCGGTAATACTGTTTATGATTCTTCGATTACCGTGGACTCTTGCTTTCCTGTCCCAAAGGTGCACTATCAATTCAAGACAGTACTGCAATACTCTGACGAAACTACCGAAAGCAATCAAAAGCAAACGATCAGGCCTTCTCACACAACAATTGGTCCAAGAATTGGTCCAATGCCCTTCCGCACATCTTCTGTGAAACCCAGACGACTTTAAATAAACACCCGCCGTGCAGTCCGGATTTGTCACCCTGTAATTTCCACATCTTTAGGCCAATTAAGAGAGCATTACAGATGACACGTTTCCATTCGGAGGACAAAGTAAAGAAGGTGTGCAGGACTTCCTCAAGAATCAACTACCCTCTTTCTACAGCAAAAGTAAAGACCTGCTACATAAACGATGGGACCTGTGTTACAACACCCATGGCGATTTCTTTTGATTTTCAATAAAGATATTCTTTTCATTCAACTTGTCCACTTTTTATTTGGGCAACTCTTATAACTCTTCTCAAGCCGATATGAATTTCCTCTTTTTTGAACTTGCGATACTCTAATCCAGTCCGAATGAAGATTAAGTGCTACTACGCATATATCTATTATGAAATTAAAATTTCTTTCTTCTTTCAAAAAATTTGTTTTTTCGGAATGCAATAAAAAATGTCAATTTAAAAAAATAATATTAAAAAATGCTTGAATTCCACCAAGGAGGGATATATTTTTTAATCTTAGATGTCTTACAATAATTTTTTCATGTATTTTTATACTTTATATTTGTTTCTGTATCTCATTTTGCATTTTAATTAAACTGAAATATTTACTAAGCACTTTCTTAAATTTACAATGTACAAACATCTTGCTAAGTAACATCATTATTAATCCACAATTCTCTCATTCAGTTGTTATGACTGGTGATTAAGAACTTTGAGTTCAAGTACTCCACCCTACTCTTCGTAAATCGGTAATTTATATATTATTTTTGAAAATGTAATATTTTTCCACAATTTTCACGAAGTTAAATATGATGTAGAATTTAAATACATTTCCATCCAAATCAGAATGAGTAAAGTTGTTCTAGTGATAAATTACTATATAATGTATGGCAACATTTGTCAAATATTTCACTTTCAATGTTTATAAAATATAGTGCTTATTTTAGCGAAGAAAAAATTTTGAGTCGAATCGTCTTGTTTTTTAAGGACTCAAATCAGAAAAAACATGAATGACGAGCAAATGTCAATATGTTGTTGAGACTCATCTGTTTGACTCAGTTTCAAATATGCGTTTATTCTAATAAAAGATAAATAAAATTTCTGATACATATTCTGATTCTTGAAAAAAAATTAAGAAACTCTGATAATCAAAGCAAATTTTAAAATTTTCTGAAGGGGACTTGTGAATTTAAGCGAGAGAACATTAAAAACATTTCAGTTCATTTAAAAAAAAGCTTTTTCGAAGACACGTCAAAAATGAGGCAATACAGTTTTAAAGAAAACTTCAGCAAAGTTGAAAACATCGTGAATATAAAATAGCCTCGACTCTACTACTTTTGAAAAGTGAGACTTCTACGAGAAAAAAAAATTGTAATCCCGGCATTGAGATGGAAATTTCCGCAGAAAAAAATCCTAGATACTTTCTGTTTTTTCGCCATCATATTGAAGTACTTAAAAAGAGGATGAATTTATCTATAAGATCGCTAGATACGTTTCTCCGTAGACCAAACAACCGTGAAAATGGAAATCGTCAAAATCCTTCTTGAGAAAAGAAAAAAAATCCGCTTAGAGTGAAATCGTTTGTTTTTTTTTAGTCTGAAAAACATTTGCCATTTTTTTATTTTTGTATCTGCTGACTCTGATGGGATTTTTTATTTTTATTTTATTCACCTTTTTCCATGTAAGAACGGTTTTCATCTTATACTTCAATACCCCCACAGGTTGTAAAGAAAATGGCATATCACACTCTTTGTCGAATCCTCTACGAAATAAAAATTTATTCCGACTTGCAAACGATAAAAAAAAAAAAAAAAAAAAAAAAAAAACAGCAGAACTCGTGTATGAGAATGGATTTAGTGTTGCCACAGATTTCTTCTTATCTTTGAAAGTCAATGTTTGTTTTTCGTTGCAGGTGATGCTTGTGGGCGATTCTGGAGTTGGAAAGACTTGTCTTCTGGTGAGGTATAAAGATGGAGCTTTTTTGTCGGGAGTTTTTATATCAACAGTAGGAATCGATTACAGGGTGAGATATCGTCCAATTTTCGGTTTCTTATTGTGAAATGGTTACTATATTTATCCTTATTTTATTCGGTTTGTCAATAAAAAGTTTCATTTTTAAATTGGAAATAGTTGCTCCTTATTCTGAGTATTTGTGTTCAAGTATGCAGATTTTTTTTATTCCTAAAGTGGTTTATTAATATTAATAAATTATCTAATACATTTTTATGAAGATCATTTTTTTCAGCCATCAGTAAAGGTAAAAATGAAATGCAAGAAAGAATTGGGAAAATTCTATATCATAGCAAATGTTAACACTTCACTTGTCACTTGTTTTATTATTTGTGTTGTCATGTTAGATCAACAGAATAGTGCTTACGGAGTTCTACTTGTTTAAAAGAATCTTGCACCTCCTTTCAAAAATGAAATTGAATTTAGTTTTGAACATAATAATTTAAGGTGGGTTAATTTTTTAATGAATTAAGAAATATAGATATTTAATTTAATATTATAAAGATTATACCTTCTTTATTTTAGATTTTGGTAATGTTTTAAAAAGATGTAAGAAATGCGGAGAAAATCGTAAACATTCAAATGTTATAAATGAAAAGGTATTTTCAATTGTAAAATCAAAGCAAATGAAGAAAGATTCGTTTCACGGTGTCAGATCCCCTTTTTGTCGTATTTCTTTTAAATTTGGGGTAATAATTGTAGTATGTCCAAAGAAATTTAAATACAATGGAATAAATATAATATGTCGATATTTTATATAAGCCATAATTAAAGTGAAATTAATAAATGAAAATAAAGCGAGAGAAAATAAAAATGGAGAATGAAAAATATTGTAATATTGTCAATTTCGAATTTCATCTATGATTAAAGATGGTCTGCGAGATCTGTACCTGTAAAATAATAATAAAATAATTTTTAAATACAAAGTTTATGACGGAAAAAGAATTTTCAACAGTGAAATCAAGGCAAATGAAGAAACATCTGTTTCCAGGTGTCAGAATCATTTTTTTTGTTTTTTTTTTTTAACTTGGGGAATAAACGTATGTTCAGTGAAATTTAAATAACATGGAATAAGCAATATATTATGTGGATATTTCATATGGGCAAATGTTAAAGCGCAATTAATAAATAAAATTGGAGCCACGGAAAACAATTTAGGAGAAAATAAAAAAGAAGACTGAAAAATATTGTAAAACAGTCAAATTCTGATTTTATCTATCATTAAGTTTGGACTAAGAGACCTTAAAAATTCCCTATAAGAAAAAAAAGGAGCAAGTAATGGGCATAATATATAAGATTATTGTTGTTCTGCAGCGCGAAAAAAGAACTTCATAGTATTTAGAATGCGCAACTGCAGCTACTTCTAAAACACAGATGAATTGAAACAAAAGTATTAAAATCAAGTTAATAGGAAAATCAAAAAAAATCTAATTTTCTCACAAGTTAACAGGATCAAAAGGGTTTGCAATAATAAAAATTCCCATATTGAAGCATCAAACAACCTCATTAAAAATATAATTAAAAATGAATTTCCTAGAAATTACTGTAATTTCAATTTTTTAATTAAACAAGATATGGTTTGGGATTAATCCTTTGGCTTAAATAAAAATAGAACTTTCCTTGCATATTAGATCCCACAATAAATGGCGCTGGGAGCCTACAATTTTTTACCTAATTTACCGATAGCTTTTTTACTGTTAGTGTTTTTTAAAAGCGGGAATCACAATTGATAGCTTAAAATTTCCTTGACTGCAGATGGTATGTCCTTTCCTTTTCGTTTTTCCTTTAGTGCTATTTTATAGTATTTTTTGTTTTTATTGTTATTTTTGTTATTGTTTTTTTACTTTGTCGTGGTTATTTTCTTCTAATTTGTTGGTTTGTATTTTCCTTTCTGTTAAAATGGTATATTTCTAGGGCCTAATTTCAGGGGATATTCGGGTCACGAGGAATCATTATTAGACTAATGTCTGCATTTCCTTACAGAAAAAATCCCTTTCTTTGAATCCCTGCCTGAGGGTGACCCTTGAAAAAGTCTTCAGGCCGGATTCTTTTTTATATTTTTTTGGTTTATTTATTTTTTTTATTTTCCTATTAACTTGATTTTAATACTTCTGTTTATAAATATATATAATATGAATATGTGTTGTGTCAATCAAGAATAAATAGAATCAAGAGTCTTCCTCATTTTAATTAGGTAATGTTCACATTACCGATTTTCGTATTTATTAAAATTCAAAAGTTTGTTCTCACTAGATAATATTGGTAAGGACGGGTTTTATAAACTTGGTATTAAAACGGGTATTTTAAAACAATTGTTTTTGCGTTTTCAAAGAGAGATTTTTAACGAAAGAAGATGTCCCTGATGTAGAAATATCTTTACGTCAAACGGTAATAAAAAGTCTCTTGGTACCAGGCAAGATTTCAAAAAAGGTGACTGCAATTCTAAATCGCAAAAAACTTCTTCTCGCAAAAACCATTTGCTATGAAATTCAAAGTACTGCCGATCTTTGAATTACACTTATGAGCAAGTTTAATTTTATCATATATTTTACAAATTCATTTCTTTACTTTTAATAATATATTAAACCATTCGATTCTTTGTATTATAGTTTTTAAATTGATTGGTAATTAACAAATGTGTTATTGTTCGATTGTATTAACTTGATTCTGAAGATATTGAAAAATAAATAAACACCATTTAATTTAAGCATACAGAAACGTTGCTGTTGTTCCAGAAAATATCTTATTTCCACTTTAACGAGTATCGAATAGGTAATGTGTAAATTATCTAGGTAATTCGCAGATTATCTAGGTAAATTCAGAAATGAAACAATTTTTCCGCTTAGTTAATGTGCAGATTAGCTAGATAATCTGCAGATAACTGATTGCTGCACTTTAGTAGTAGCGCATATATATATATATATATATATATATATATATATATATATATATATATATATATATATATATATATCAATCATAGAGAGAGAGAGTACATAAATAAATGGGTTCTATTTACATTTTCAGAAAATAGATGGTCAAATTCTAAAGGGCAATTCAGAGAATAAAAATAAATAAATAAGCAAACATTTGTTATTATGGAATGCTTGCCTAAAATACAACGTTTGAGAGCTAATGATTAAAAACGACTAAAAGAGTAACAATAAAATGTTTAGAAAAAAATCTTTCAAATGAGTCCTATTTTCCTATTTTAGATTTCCGGAATCTCGCTGGGATATTAAGGATAGTTTAACCGCACAAAAATAAATTGTTTTTACAATAGAATATGAGGTCAGCAATGCAAATAGAGATTGTAACAAGAGATGGTAAATTACGAAAAAGAAAAAAAAATGCACAAGATAAAATATAAAACATAGATTTAGTAAATTGCCTATTCAAATTATCAAGGCATTCCATTTGTATGAATAAAAATATAAAACCGTAAAAAAAACAAAAAAGATTCAAGTGGATTCATTCTTTTTAATCGTATAAAAAGAAAACCTGACCTTTTAGTTCATTGGTAGTGCATATTATAAGGCATTTCTTTTAATAAACTGGTAAATTAAGTTTCATACTTCAACGAATTTTTAATATAACAATGTTTTATTTTAACTTAATTTTTTTATTTTATTGACTTTGGAAAAATGAATTATTTTATTTCTCTGTTATAACTTCGGATTCATCTATTTTATATTGAAGCAGAGGTTATTTATTTATGAATATTCTAATAATAAAATGAATGTAATGAAACATATAAGAGTCTGACTAATTATATTTAATAAAGTGTTAATAAGAATTTGACTAATTATATTTAATAAAGTGTTAATAGAAATTTGACTTATTATATTTAATAAAGTGTTAATAAGAATTTGACTAATTATATTTAATAAAGTGTTAATAGGAATTTGACGTATTATATTTAATAAAGTGTTAATAAGAATTTGACTAATTATATTTAATAAAGTGTTAATAGGAATTTGACTTATTATATTTAATAAAGTGTTAATATATAAGTGTTAATGAGAATCTGACTAATTATATTGAATAAAGTGTTAGTAAGAATGTGACTAATTATATTGAATAAAGTGTTAGTAAGAATCTGACTAATTATATTGAATAAAATGTTAATAAGAATTTGACAAATTGTATATAATAAAGTGTTAATAAGAATGTGACTAGTTATATTTAATAAAGTGTTAATATTATAAGTGTTAATAATTATATTTTATTAGGTGTTACTAATATTCTATTTTATTTTATAATTTATGGTTAATATTATCCAGTTTTTTATAATTTATAGACAGATAATCTCCTTCTTTACAAACATGAAACTTATCATGCCAAATAAAAGTAAAGTGCAATCAAATTGCTCTTATTTATCTTTCAGAAATTTGAATTTTTTTATACAAACATTTCAAAGAATCTCGATTAAAAAGTGTGACCATGTCAGTCACGTTTATCTGTAGTACTTCACTCTCTGGCTTCTATTAACTAAGGAGGAGTCGAAAAATGGAACTACGTTTTTCTTTTTTTTATTAAGTCGAACAATATTTTAGAAGAATATTAATGTTTGTTTTTGGATTGAATTTCATCATGCAGCTTGGGCTTGTAGCTCGGGTCGGAAGCAACGGTGGATTTAGTTAGTTTGTGGCTCTCGGCAGTGAATATTTAGAAATCACTCATTTAAAATTTTTTAACATAATTTCCCCATTTAACGAATTATGAACATGTAAATATTTTATTTTAAGGTTATCTTTTTTATTTCATTAGTTTTGTGAAAATGCATTAGTTTTTATTTATCTGTTATCATCCCAGACTGTTTGATATCTACTTTTTAGCACATTATTGAAGTGGGGGGAGGGGAGGAAACGATGTTTATAAAAATTCTCATAGCTAAGTGAACATGCTGAAGTATATAGGAACCAACCTGGCAGTCGCACTCAGAAACGTATTAATGTTATACTAATATTTTATAAATAAAAAAATTTGTATTTTTTTATAAATATATTTTTTATTTTGTCACTAGGAAAATAACGTTCTTAAAATGACCTGTTGTGGCTTTTTCTCGGTTTAGGGGCCCTGGTAATTTACTCCGTTACTGTTTAAGCCCTTAGTTTAAATACTTCAGGTATTTGTTGTCCGCACTGTGCCTTACTTTTAAGTTGCGTGCCATTTGTACTACTGTACCGCTTTACGTTTTTTATTCCATGTTGTGATCAAAAGATAACTATTTTACTTTCTCGTATAAGAAGTATAAAGAAATTATTGTAATCGTCAAAAAGATTCTAAATCAAGATTTTGACAAATCTCCACATTTTAGACCTTCCCTAGTTCAAAAGACACATTTTTACTTTCTCGTGTACGTAGTATAGAGAAAGTATAGTAATCGTCAAAAAATTGAAACTAGAGACTTTGACGCATATCCATGACTTGTCTCTCTGTGACAGAGATAACTCAAACACGCTTTCATCTAGACGGATGAAATTTGGTATACGATCTTTATTCTAAATATGTAGATTTTTATCAAATTTTGAGCAAACTCCTGCTAGAGGAAGTCTGGCTGTTCGAATATAAGTTAAGACAATAACTAAACAAAGGAGAGTGCGACATAGATAAAATTCGATACAATTAGCATCTATAGCCTAAATATCTGTCAAATGTAAGCCAAATCCAACGAGAGATTGACCGTCTGTCGGTCTGTACTTTTAGAAACATGCAAAACGCGATAACTCAAAAGCGCAATGATTTAAATATACCAAATTTGGTATGCGATACTGTGAGGACAACTGTAGTTCCTTGTCAAATTTTTGTTTCAGTCGTTGAAAAAAAGGCTTCTGAAACATAATTCGATTCTGCGATACTATTAACCGCTTGCTAGAGATTAATCGCCAAATAACTCGCCAAGAATCACACATTAGATTCAGTAAAAATATTAAATTCACGTCAAAGATTAATATTTCATAACTATTGTAAGCTAAGGTATTCTCTGAGATAGCATCTTTATTAGAGAGTATGCGAGAACGTTTTGGAGAAACCACTTCAGCTGGCTCCGTAGCCTGACTTGTTCTCTCTATAAAATTTTTAAACGATCTTCCTAGGTGCTCTATAGATAATCGTAAGAGTGATTAGCAATATAAACAAGCATTTCACTTTATCAGCATATAGATTTACATGCTATTCCAAATGATTACTGAAATTTTTACATTAACAGCCTGAAGATAGGATTATATTTGAAGTCATTGATAATATCGTACAAGATATTCTATATATGTCTTCTTAAAACGAAATCCTTATATGAAAAAGCATGACTGTAGTGACCAAGGAAAAATGAGTCGTAGTTAGTCCACTTATTTCCTTAAGATTTTTAACATAAAAGCACGTGAAGTTTAGTGTAGTTATATTAACGTCCCGTTTCAAAGCAACCCTATGGCTATTTTGGGACGGATCTAGAATCGTGGTCAGATGGCGAGGGCGACACCTCAGCTGGCAGCCCCTCGCCAAACTCTCAAATCACACCCGACGTTTGACCCCGACGGATTTAACGTGCACCAGGCCCGCTTACACGACTGTTCTTCGGTAGAATCGGGTCTCGAACCTGAAATCTTCCGGTTGCGAAGCCAAGATCTTGCCGCCAGACCACTGAGGCCCTAAAGTGCTTGAAGAAGGTGTAACTAGAATGCAATTGTCCTTTTGTGGGGTCGTTAAGGGGTTCAGTAAAAAGTCCGAATTACTGTAACAGTTATTTATTTACAAGTTATGTTATACACAGACAATTTATATGCATAATTTTAAAATAATTTTATATATATAAGAGCATGCATCAAAACATGCAGCACATGCCGACGCCTGATCTGAACTGAGCCATAGCTCCGCAAGGCATCAGAGGGCGCTTCTCTGACGTCATCAGTCAGTTATGGTTAGTGTTACAAGAGCGGATACAATTTCTATATTCCGTGCAAAATTTTATTTTAGTTTGCAATATCCAGTCCAGTGTTTTCAAAACGAATTCTTATCTGAAAAAGTCTTTAAAAAGCTGCAAATAAGCATAAAATTATTGTGCTCATATTTCATGCAAAAACTTATTTACTGGTTATCCTTCATTTTATAGATAATTCAAAGTCTTGAACAACAAAGGCAAACATAAAACGTCGAAAGGTTAACACGCTGCCATACCAGACTTTCTATATGTTACAATGCGATTGAACCTTAATGTCCAGTGATTGATTGTTTTCTCTGATTTTATAATTGTCATTCATTTAGAACATTTAAGTTATAATTAAGAATGTGTTGCTTTTAAATAGTATATTTCCAAAAAAAATATTAAAAGATTTTTTTTAGTGAAATAACTTTTAAAATAATATATTTTAATATAGTCACGGTATTAAAAATATCATTTTTTTTATTTATTCCTCTTTAAAGGAATACTGTTGTGAAATAAATTTAAAATAAAACGTTACTAATAGTCCATGAATTTCTAGCCAATTTTTAATTATATAATATTTATTTTAAAGAATTTTATCCTTTCATAAGAATACGATTATCATTTCCAATAACATTTAAGGCCTAAATAGAGAATAACAAGTCTTTAAAATGCCATTTTCTTGGAATCCTGAAAAACATTGATTTCTTTTTCATTACCTCCAATGGTACATTTAAATTGATGACTTTGAATAAAGTAATTTTCCAGGGAACCAAAAAATATTGCTCGAAGAAGCAAATAATTCATGTTTTTCTTCAAAAATTCTACTTAGTACTAGCGAAGCTCTAAAAATAATGAATATATCCATCCGCTTTCTTTATTTTTAATAAAATCAAACTTCAGGATCTTCTAAATGAAAATCTTTTCAATAAACAGCGCTCGCTCTGATCAGAAATATTTTATCGTTTAAAAATTGCAGCAAAATCAGGCAAAGCAAACATTGAAAGTAAGTTGCATCTTATTTTCTTTTCGATAGGATGAAATATATTAAATTATTTTGGAATTTCTTTTCATTTTCTCCTTTTAAAAAGCCAGTCAAACAGAACTCATATAAAATGAATATTTTATCGTTCTAGAAATTCAAAACACTTTATGAGATAGTTTCTCATATCTATGAATGTCGTGAAATGCAGATCGAATCCTGGATGTTTTTTTAATATTAAAGCAATTCTTTTGAGATACACTTTTAAGTTCAAACAATAATTTTGAGGTATAAATCCCATTCGTTCAAAAGAAAATTGTTTTATTTTATGAAAGGTACTACACGCATTGCATCAATCTCCCATTATGCGGTTGTTCATAACTATTTATATATTGTTACAAATCTGTAATGTTTTCCCAAAAAAGTTATTTCAATCCCTGAAAAGACCATTTTACGGTGAGCTCTGTTGGATGGTGATCGGATGCTGAATCAGTGATCCCAGAGCCATGGCGACAAACTTGGAGACTTTGACGACAAAATAAATAATACTGGAATCTTCCAGAATTTTGGCGATAGAGCCAATAGGAACATATATATACCTGACTGTTCCAGAATCTTCTCTGCCCGACACTGGGAACTATAAAAGGTTGGCAGTCTAAGCTGAAGTGGAAGGCCTGAAGTGGAAAGAATCGCCGAAAGGTTTGGAGTCGCAAAGCGAATCAACGGAGAATAGTTGTATCAGTCCAGCGAAGAGCGAGCGTTGTGTGGGGCTAGAGTGTTTCCTGAATTGAGCTGTATACTAAATCCTGATGTTTATTATAGAAGCAGCATCGAGTCGTGTGTGGAGTAGTCCGTCGTGTAGTAGTGAGTCGGCAGTTCGATGCAGCTAAAGCGAGGAAAAATGGAGAATTGCAGGCGTTGGGTGAGACCGTAGAGTGTAGCTACGTAGATTCCCTCTTCTATCTGAATTCTGTCTGGCCATTTTGTATACTGTGGCTGTTATTACTACTGATTACCATTTGTTGACTACTGTTTGTTGTAGGGTGCTGCTGTGTATTGCTTGTCAAATTCGTGTGTATGTAATATTTGGTTCGTGTAAAGTCCTGAATTTGCTGGAATTATCTGGAATAAATATTTTAGACTTTTAAAGAACTTTTTTTCTTCATCGATTGAAAAATCGAAAGAACCCCAAATTCATAACTATATTAATGAATTTCATCTGTCAGAGAATTTAGAAAAATTTTTATAGCATTAATTTTTGCAGTATTTAAGTAAATATATAAATAATAAACATCGCCAAAATTTCATTTTGTTTTTAAAGAAAGGTGGATTAAAATTTCTTCTTTGTTAAGATGGTATTTTATTTCACTAATGATGCTTCACTGCATCCTGCTTTTCAATATTGATTTGTAAGAATTGTCATCGTTTTCTGAGTTATTCTTGCTTGACAAGAACTAAATTCTCAAGGATCGGAAGCAATTAACTATATCGTCTTTTAATACTGTCCTCCAAATGGTTTGAATGTAATGTCATGTATTTGACATTTTTATTGCTCATATGTTGGCCTTATTAGAATAATTGATTTTTAAAAAATAATTTTTCTCTCTGTAAAACATGAGACGTAATATTTCTTAAATATCGCTGAGTAATTTTAATCACTGTTATTTATAATGATCTAGAAGATGGGCCTATTTAGACGGGCTTTTATTCTGTCAACAATATCTCAGATCGGATTGCCGTGGTTTAACTAATGAAAGTTGCAGTAGAACTGTAGAATACTAGGTGATTGGAGTAGTAACTACAGAAAGTTGTAATAACTAATGAAAGTTGTAGTAGGCTCATGCCCATTGGCAAAGTGTTTAAGAAATATGAAAAGAATATAGTTTGTTGAGTACTTTAAATATAAATATATAGTAACATTAAAAGTAAACAAAAAAAAAAGGCCTGAAATTTTATGAACTCAAGAATTCCTTGAAATCAACACTAATCTCTAAAAACGGGTAGAACCAAATAGTACTCCCACTAATAGAAAAAAATACAATGCCGAATACAAAATTAAAAAAGTCGATGAAAGAAAATTTTAGCAGTAATTCCAACTTCTTTGTTAGGGGAGAATATAGCAAATCATAAAAAAAAAGAAGACAGATAATTAGATTTGTTCTTTGTTGCAATATAGCAGGAGTGGGAAGACGTTTATAGGGTATGAGGTACTTCTAAATTTTTCAAGGTGTTGCGATCCACCCAGTGGCGTAGGTGTGTTGAACTAAAAAAAAAAGGTCTACAATATTTATTATAATAAATACGGAATATGTACTTACCTACATAACTACAAACATAATAATAATAGCAAGATACAAAGCCGTCGGTGTACCATAAATGTTTCTTTTAGTATGAGCCTCTTAGGTCTTAATAAAGTCTGTTACCCCAAAATGGTGATCCACCGGTCGATCGCGATCGACTTAATGCCCACCCCTGCGATATAATATAAAATAATGCAAACAAAACCTGAAGTTTACGATCCCATAACTCCTTTTTACACATGTTTAGCTTAGTTTATAAACAGATAAATGAGTTACTTTAAAAATAAAAATTTTCTCTCTGATTTACTTGACGTCAAAATAGAAGTTAGGATTTGCGTATCCGATAATGATGTTGACTAGAAGGACGGGGATATGTTTAAACTCCGCCCATCATTGCAGATGTCACTGGCTTATTCTATTATAAATGCTTGTGAGGGAACTCAAATGATTTTTTACTACGACACTGATTTCTTAAACTGAAATCTGTAATTTTGTTTCTACTATATCGTAAGGAATATTTCAACTTAACTTCTGAATCAGACCTCAAGTTTATGCAGATTTAATATAACTGTATTGAAAAAATATTGATTTGTTATTTATAGTTCTTTAGAAAAAAGAGTCTGTTTGATTACTAGATAATGAAGCAAGCAAGATTTTTTTTAATACTTATTCAATATAACTGTACTTCGGTACTCTGATAATACACCATTTTTAAAACAGCTCTTGTCATATATTTGTGATGTTCACATATTTCAGTCCTAATGCAGTGCCTCTTTTTTCGTATTCTTGTCTTAAGTATTGTTTCATTTGCACAGAGCCCGGTGCTGCGAATTAAATCTGTAGCCAAGGATCAAATTCCTCTCACAAGTATAGCATGGATGTTTAGAGAAGTGTGCGCTTTATGAGATGGCTTCTTCATCACCAAAACATATTTCAAATTTGCGAATCCATCCTAAAATTGCTTTGTGATGCTTCAAAACTGGGTTTTATCGTTTTTAAGCTAAATTAGTGCTGGTAACCGAGAAACAAGTTGTTTGTTTAACCTGTTAACCGGGTAATTAATTTACAACTCGTTTCGCAATGAAATACTTCGTCATGCTTGATTAACAGGTTAAAAAGTAATACCTTAACTTAAGCGAAAATGAAATACTCATTTATTCTGTTTATAAACATAATTATTTTAGTAATATTTTCCTCAGAAAGAAATCTAATTCGCTTTTGGAAGAAGCTGGAAGCGTTTGAGATTTTAACTGTAACCTTACCTTAAACCTTAAATCGGAACGGAAAACGGAAAAGTCTGAAGGACCGGACTGCCTCAACAATAATACTGGCAGGAACAGTGATTGAGTTCTAAAGGCTATCACCGGCTACGGTACAACCCTTCCCTTTGGAAGTACGTCCCGTCATCGATGGGAGGAGCCAACCCCCACATTTTTCTGTAATCATCTGGGTGGCGAGAACCAATCACCAAACCTGAAGCTTCTCATTCTTATTCATGAGGAGCCCTCCAGTGGAAGAATTTTTAATTGTAATGACAAAATCAATATCATTAAAAGCAATTATGGGAGAGAGCTCATATCTAGAGAACAATTATATTTCCTTTACTGCAGAGTTTAGCGAACTATCAATTCGCTGATAAAAAATTGAGCTAAAATATTTTTTAAAGGTATAAAGTCAAGAGAGGATATTTATATATATCGTAGTAATGATGGTTTTGCATTCGTGCAAAACTTTATATAGAAAGCAAGTTATTAACTATTATACCAAATAACACAATATCATTTTTCAGAAGAAAATTTTCTTAATTATACAAATTATTTTTTCTTTTAATAATTGATGGCTTTACATCGAGCTTATTTCTTATTGATCGATTCGTTGATGAAATTTAAGTCTAGAGGGGATATTTATATATTTCATCATTATAAAGTTATTGCAATTGAACAAAACTATCTATAGAAAGCAAGTTACTAACTATTGTACCAAATAGCAAAACATCGGTTTTTCAGAAAAAAAATTCGCTTAATTATACAAAATCCTTTATTTTTTTTTCTTTAATAACTAATGATATCTCATTAATCTTATCTTTTATTTTTTTCCTTCGCCAAAATCGCAAACCTTTCTAGATCTAAGCCAAAATTCACAAGACATCTCATTAACTATCACAATCCCGCTCTTCTAAAACTCCAGATATAGAAATCATTCATTAGTTTTATCTGGATGGCCAAAAGCAAATGGAATGTATCGATATTTCTGAATTCATAACGAATAGTTGTGACTTTTAGGAAGGATGGATACGATGCCAATTCTGTAATAGTAAATCCCAGTCTGTTCTAAAAATAATTTCGTTTCACTTTTATTGATCTCCAATAATGTGTGCGGAAAATATTAATTTCGCTGGAAGAATGAGTGATTTTTGGAGTGAGTATTTCTCTCTTTTTTTACTTTCGCCGCTGGCAACAAGTAGAAGAGAGATAAGCTATTGTTAATGTGTATCGTAATTTTCGACGGTAATGTGCGTTATTGGGATATTGAGAGATATTTATAGGATGTTAGAAATGATTTACGCGCTTAATGTTCGGCCCTTATGAAATTCAAACTATTCCAAATGAAATAATCTGAATAGTTTATGGTTAAGAATGATTGGAGCTCGCGTAAAAATATTTGCGCTAAATTTCATAGTATTGATGAATAAAGTTACAAGAAATGATGTTAAATTAATTTGATTTCTTTAATATTCTTATGTAAATCCGACAAATTGCTATAATAGATTGGAATATATTTTTTAAGTATTACCCAAAATATCAGCTTAAATATTACTCAAAAATAATTTTAGCCATTGGATTCAACGGATCTCTTGATTTTATATTCAGTTTACTTACATTTACCAAATATTAGCAATACTAAAACCAAAGCCATTTTTTAAAATATAAAATGTGCCACTGCAAAAGCCTGTTTAAGAGCAAAGAAGGAAATATTAAACTCTTAACAGCTTAACGGTTTTGCCCGAGTGCCATACGTGCGTCAATTTATCGAATTTTGATAGTTGTTAGCAAAAAATAAACCATACATAACGATTATAATTCAATATTAAAATTACTTCGAATACATAGATAAGTCAAGTATTCAATGGATTTCCGTTTAAATCAAAATAGGAAAATATTCCCAATATAGAAGGTGTCATCTTATTAGATAGTAAAGAAAATAAAACAGTTAAGTGGGGAAAAAGGATTTGGCAATTTACGAAATTTTTTGCCATTTAAAATTTTTGTATTAGTCATTGCATAATTCACTTCTTGAAAGTATTTTTTATGTGCATGAGCAGAGGCTCAGAGTAAAAGTACAATAATTTTAATCTGGACTCTTAATTTTTTGGAATTGATTAATGTTTCAAATTTTAAAAAATAAATTTAGGGATGGTATTTAAAAGAGAGAGAGAGAGAGAGAAATATTTGAAACTATTCAATAAGTTTCTAACTTTATATGACTTCTATCATGGCATTCCAATTAATTTTTAGATTAATTCGACCTTTTGAGATAAGTCTAAAAATTCAATTTTCAAATTATGTGACCTTCAAAAATGTGATTTATAAAGGGTGATTCATGAAAAATATTCACTTTCCTGGTGCTGTAAATCAATAACAGTCAAAGACACGAACCACCTTAGCCATTTGTTAGATGTACTTTTATTGTTACTATCTACCCCTTGACGGAAGTGTATAAGGTTTTTGTGTTTTTCAATTTAGCAAAACGGAATCCGCAACCTTATGCAATGGCATTTTTGGTCACAATTCGGACAAGAAGTTCCAATTAAAAATATATCCATCAATGGCATGAAAAACTTAAAACTATAGGCTGTTTTTGAAAAGGTTTAAGTTCTTGACGATTGAATGTATCTCAAGAAGCCGTCAATCAACTAAACCCGGAAAAATCAAAGCAGAGGGTGAGTCGTGAAGTGCAGATTTCTCAGAATTTTGACAAAAAAAGCTGAAAATGATTCCGTACGAAGCGCAGGTGTTGCAAAATCTGAATGACTTTGACAAACAAAAGAGCCGCTTGGAATTTTGTGCCTATTTGCAGTTTCGTTTTAAAAATGATGATTTTGCCGATCACTTAGTCTTTATTGATGTAGTAAAATTTCATTTCAGTGGGAAGGTACAAAAGCACAATGTTCCGTTTCAAATTCACAGTACAACACATGCGAGATTCTCCTAAGATAAATATGTTATGTGCAGTGTCTAGAAAGAAAGTGTACGGCCCCTTTTAAAGAATCACACATAGAACATCTGCAACGAATTGCCTCGAATAAACTTAAAATAACCCAATATAATTCTGTTACAGGTGACATATAATATCTTACATTGTTCTTGATTTATAGTGCATTGAAATTTTATACTTCTTCATGAATTTAGCATTTTATTGTTTTAATAGCATGATATTGTTTTAGTAAGAAATTCAATTCATGACTATTCTATGATAATTTAAATCAGTTCACAAATATCCTTATTTAAGTTTCTTTTTCTGATGATTGGGTGTTTTTAGAAAATCTTTTAATTCAATTCAAATATTGGACTAGTATTTTCTTTGTTATTGAGGGACAAAGAAAGAATTGGTCCTATTCGTAATTCATAAAGAAGAGATAAACAATTCACATTTTCGCCGTCAGAGGCAAAAGTAACGTTTTGTAGAATGAATTTGGGCAGTAAAATAGGCATACTAACTAAAATAAGGAATATTTTTCGAGACTGACAAATATTCTCTACAATTTAATATGATCCTTTTTTTAACTATAGCATTTGCGTTGTTAACATTTCCAGTTTGTCTTTTCGCAATATAATTTCTTGATTTAGAATTATGCTATTTTTAACTTATGATTTATAAAAGATTGTGCATTCTGTAAAAGTAGATAACTAGCTAAGTTAAGGGTATATGTATAACATTCTATGTCTACAGAGATATGATGATTTTTTAGTCGATAGTGTCCTTTTCAGAATACGCATGGCACATCAGGCGCAGTGGGAAAATACTGAACATATTTTGAAATCTGAATTATAACATATAAAAAGTAAAATTGTAAAAAAAAAAAGTCTGAATTTTTAAATATATTTTAACTGAGTACTGATTTTAAGTTAATTATTAAAACTGTAAAGGATAAATATTTAACATTTATTTCAGTGCTAAGAAGTCTATAAAATTTTAATCATTCATTCAAAATGTTCCATTATTTAATTTTTATACCATTTTTTCTGCTCTAATTCATTTCAGTGTTGATAGCGGAATGTGAATTTTTTTTTTCATAAATCGATTAATGATGGTCGGAACAGAATTTATTAGAAATACCGCCGCATTTAGTCCAATACCATCTTTATAATTGCTCTTGAAGAGACCGTGTAGAGCAACAAGACTCTTTATAACTTCGTTATGAGATAGATGAAAAGGATAGACGAGTTTCAGCAACTGTTATTTAATTATTTTCTAAGTTCTATATTTCACAAGACAAAACAAACACGAATACGAAAATACAAGCCACTCACTAGAATGCAATCTAATAATGATCCTCAAGAAGCATCGTGGAAGATATACCGTGATGTTAATAAGGTAATGCCATCTGTTGTATCAATAAGAAAGTAGTAGAGTTATGTAACCGCTACAACCAAGCTTTATTTAAGTAGACAACGATTAATGTACAGGAAATTGTTTAATTTTTTTGTAAAATTTTTTATGTTCATTTATTAAATTTTAAGCTGTAACCGTGCAAACATATTAAAAATAACTCTGCTTTGAACTCTCCCCATTCATAGGTTTAAGAATTAAAGTTTTCTTTCCAACCTGTTTATTTTAATAACTTTTTAAGTATTTCTGGGATACAGTCTTGACACTATAAGAGTCCTTTATTTTGTTTATTTTTAAAAGCAAGATCAACATTTTTGCGACGCGCATTTTAATATTCGTCTGCTCAACCAGCCAATTTACCTTTCCGGCAAAAGAGAAGTGACATTTTGAGATTGCCTGGTGTGACAGCTCGCAAAAATTCAAACGTTATTAACCTCTTCGTCGTCCGTAACGCGTCTATCGCGTTCCGTTGAAACTTCTGAAGGGCAGCCGTAACCTCTTCAAGCCTTCTTCTACATTTTAAAACTTTTAAACGTTTAAAACGCTTTGAAAATGTTTACTTGTTTGAGTTTTTATTTATGTTTGTTCTAATGTGGCGAAAAACAGAGGAAAAACAAAAATTTTCGCGAGCAGGAAAAGACGGCGAAAGGATTAAAAAAAAGTCGTCCAGTTTTTTATTAATTCCTTTTTTGAATAATTGTTCGTCATTTTTCACTTAATATGAATTATTAATTTGAAAATTCATTTAAATTTTGCATTTCATTTAAATTTTTAAAATATTCGTTTAAATTTTGACTACTTGCGTTTAATTATTGACGGGTATTGAAATTTACTTTTTAAAAGGCTTACTTAATACATTCTATATTGTAAATACGTAATTATGTTGCTACCTGCACAGTTTAATTAAATTATATTGTTACGAAATTTCCGGGTTCGTTTCGATAGTGGAAATTATATGGTGCGGAGAACGCTCAATCAGCAGGCGGCAGTAGAAAAAGGAACAACGACGTTTATTTACACGAAAACACACAGGACAGCACAGAGTCTTCAGCCGCGAGACGTGCAAACAGCAGCACACAACAAGAAATCTACTGCAGACAGTAGCGCACAGCTTAGTTCAGCACTAGCTTGACTCCGTCGCTGCTCTGCTAATCTCTGGAAGACTCGCTCTTTACCGTCGACTCCGACTACTCTCTCTGGCAGCACAGACTGCCTCCTTTTATAGGTCTCAGGAGGTGGGGCTAGAAGCCTCTCAACCAATCAGGAACGTTCCAGGCGTATCTCGGTTCCTAATGGACGGATCGGGAAAATTTTCGATGTTTCGGGTATAATCTATTTTGGCGCCAAAGTCGCCAAATTCATCGCCAAGTCGCCAAATGGTCGCCAAGTTTGTTGCCAAGCTCTGGGACCTCCGACGCGACACCCGGATTCCGTCCAATACAGATGACTGTAAAACAATCTTTCTGATGATGGAACCAACAATGCTGGGAAGCCGCATCACAGATTTGTAACAATATGCTTTTTTTTTCACTTTCACGGATACAAAGTATTCAGAAAGTATTGAAATCGTCAAAAAAGTCAAACATAAAATTTTGTTGCATCTCCGTGTTTTAGACATCCTTGAGTTCGAAAAATACATTTTTGGCATTATGTCTGTCTGCGAAAAAAATAACACAAAAACGCTTTGATCTAAGCGGATGAAATTTGGTATATAGTCTTTACATCAAATTTGTACATTTTAGGTTTTTGCTCATAAATTTGGTCTTTACATCAAATTTCGAGCTAAATATACTCTGGGAAAGTCTGTCTGTTTGTCTGTTCGTATATAAGTTAACACTATAATTACAAAAAGAGAAGAGTTAGATGGATCAAATTCGGTACACAGATTTAATATCTATAATGTAGACACCTATTGAATTTTGAATCAAAAATAACAAGGTGTTCAAAGGAATTCAAAGAGCATAAAAAATAACAAGGACTATAGGTCGGTACTTTCAGTAAAAGGCAAACATTAACTCCTAAACGCAGTAACTTAAATATATCAAATTTGATATGCAATTGCCTGATTTCAAGTGTAGTTATGTGTCAAATTTTTGCTTCAATGGCTTGGGAAAAAAACGCTTCTAAAACACAAATTCAATTTTCGGATACTATAAGCCGCATGCCAGGTATTAATTGCCAAAAATCACACAATAGATTAAATAAAAAAATGCTAAATTCACGCCAAAGGTTAATATTTCATAATTATTGTACGCCAACGACATGTAAGGCGTTAGCTGGAATAGCATCTCTATTAGAGAGTATGCAAGAAAGTTTTAGGGAAACACTTCCCGATGATTTTTTTAAACATATTAATAACTATAAAAGAGAAATAACTTTTTGTTTGTTTCAAAGTCTAACTTTTTGAGAAACTACAGGATTTGAAACTCTTTTATTGCAGCGTATTTTGTCATTTTAATTAAGTTGAAGACTATAATTTTTTTTTTGTGTATTATAATCTAATATATAACAGTAATGTTTGTTTGTTCGTATTTTAAGCGCTGCCGTACTATAAAACTTTGCCAACTTATTGTTGAGCCTGCTAAATCCATGTGTTTCACATGACCAGCTGTATGTTTTTATATGCTTATACATGTCATACAGATGTTCGCAATGTAGTTTATCAATTTTTTCCTTTTCGGTTAGTAATCTCATTTTCCTGTAAGTTCAACCCATAGTCGCCATTTGTTTAAGTATTCTTGTCCTCTCCTTCCAGTTATTACTTCACCAAAAAATTGAATACAGTCTTGTAGGATTTGACACCGATGGGATTCTCTCTGGAGATCCCTGGATGGTTTGCGTCTCTTTCTTTCTTTTAACATTTTACTTTCTTTCTTTTTTTTCTTCCATCCATCTTGCGCTCATCCACCTGGTTAGATAATTTAGTGTTATAGGCACTGGGGCACAGGAATGGCGTTATGTTATGTATGTTGGATGCTCACGAATCGGACAACCAAGAAATGTATTTGTTTTTGTTGAAGATGGAAAGACGAAAAATATTGTTTATCCTAAAGTATACTTTAATAATAAAGTCAGAAAAATAGAATAAGCATTGTTTATACCTCTCCATTATATATAATTCAATTTCAATGAATGTATTCAGTGTCGACCAGAAAATAATATCGTTCTTTCTATCATTCTTAATTTAATAAGAGATCGATTTCAAATTTCAAACGATATTTCCAAAATTATTTCTTCTGCGGCAGCAAAGAGCCGGGTACCATCTGGTAATATATATAAATTAATCCTTAATCCTAAAAATATTTTGCATACTTATGTGTATTTGAAATGTATTATTTTTAAAAGCTATCTGAGAGTTCCTTGATTATTAGTATTAAATTATTTAGTATTAAACATATTTTTATTTTATCGCATACTCGTCTTCCAACAGCTGACTTAATATGTGGAAACTTTAAATATTGCTGTAAACATCTGTTATAACTATTAAAAATTTTGCTCAAAAAACTTAAGTGTAAAAAAAAAATTAATAAAGATTTTGTGAAAATTAATGTATTCCGAGTAAAACAGAAAGAAAATCATGATTAAATTCAGAAATGAATGACTGAAGTAAAACAAGTTTATTTAACACAAATATTTGCACTTAAAGTTTTATATCCAATATTTACTGCAAGGCAAAGAATTCTAGAACTATATTAATGTAGAAGAAAACATTATTAATGTCGTCGCATTTGTGTATTTATCGTTTGCTTTTTGAAACGACTTCCGGCGGATTTTAAATCTGGTTTAATATGTCTTCTGTCTGAAACCATATTTACACAACTTTTGGAGCGTGGGCGTTAGGTTTAGAAATTAATTGGCAATAAAACCACCCGAAGAGGTCTTTCCAAAACTTTCTCGCACGCTCTCTAATAAACTTGTCATGCTAGAGAACATCTTGCATGATACTGACGTACAATAGTTACAAAATATTAATGTTTGGGATAAATTTAGCATTTTTACTGAATCTTTCTTATCATCCTTGGCGAGTTCTTTGGTGATTAATCCCTGACATGCGGTTAATAGTATCTTAAAATCGAATGTGTGCTTTTGACGGGTTTTTCTCAATCGATTAAAACAAAGATTTGATACAAACCTGAACTTGCAGTCACAAAATTCCATACCAAATTTCATATATTTAAGTCATTGTGTTTATCAATTATCACGTTTACATGTTTCTGAAATTCATGACCGACAGGCAGTAAACCCGTTTTTGAATGTGGTTCAAAATTTGACGAATGTCTGTGCTAAAGATGTTAAATTTGTATATCGAATCTTATCTCTCTTCGTTTTGTTGTTATCGTGTTAATTTATATTTGAACATTCGGGCAGACGGACATCATCTCAAAATTTGAAATCTTCTTGAATAACATTTGAATCCACCATAGAGGATATTTCTTTAACTACACAGCTTTCAAACTTTAAATGTATTTTTTAATAATAATAAAGTTTGAAAGGTAGCTAACATTTCCTCAAATTCATTAATAATTGATCAGTATCAGTTATATTCAAAATGGCATACAAACGATCAGCATTGTTATTCAAATGACTTTGTTCTATTGCCAGAACTCTCCATTTTATAGAACTTCAATATGTATCACAGCTGACCTAATCTTTGGGATGGGAACGATGTCGTTGCAAATATTTTTGTCAAGACACATAAAAAAAATAGTTCTTTCTAAAACTTGCAACACAGTCTGGGGAGTTTATGTATTGCTATGTTTATATATAGATTCCGCCTACGTTCAATCAGGATACGATGCTAAAAATAGCTGCCAGTGCATGGGAGTGAGGGTATTATTCCTTTTTCAATTGTTCGAATGATGTTTGTTTTTGCTGCTTCTTTTTCCCCATTGCTTTTTTTGCAAGGAATTGCAAGGAAGTATGGAAGTGAATTTTGTGCTTTCATATGTACAATGTACTTTAACTCCCACATGTTTTGCTTTTAAGTTGAATATTGAATGACAAAGATTACCAAAGAGATTTCTTCTTCTTTAGTAAATGCTTCTAAAGAAATGTCTTTGTGTTATCACTTTGTTTAGAATTATTGCGGCTTCTTATTCTTTGTTATATTGCTGCGTGGGTTGCTTGAAGAAAAGGTTCCATTATCATTGATTGCGAGTGTTCACTTATTGTCGTGTAAATGGATTGTTGTATAAAATATATTCTGGCAACAAAAGATGTCAATTCAAAGTTGATACAGCTTTAAGAGGATATCAATACTGCAGAAGAAAATGATGGCTGGATAGAGGGAAAAAATAGAAGCTTTCATTTTTGTTTATATGGACTGAAGCCAAATGTTCCGCTGGATAGGTATTTTTTAAATTTTTACAGGAAATACATTTTTATATTACGTGAGGTTTCTCTCCACTTTATTAAAGTAGATCTATTGGAAAGAAAAAAATACAAATGTGGTTTAGATGATAACTAGCCGCCTTTGGCGACCAGCCGGTTCGCCAATCTTAATGTTTTAATAATTAAATAGGTTGAACCGGAGTTTAACGCCCTTCTTCGCCAAGTTGCAATAACGCGCTAAAGCTGGCAATCTTTATTATGCACTATAATTGAACATCTGCTCCTTTGCTTTTGAACATTTCTCAAGGCCGTTGTTGGCGATTTTTAAAAATTTTGCCAAGCAGGGGGTTGGACTCCGATCGTACCATTAAATATTTTACGCAATTCCAACTTTAATAGATTCTTCAGCAAAATATTTTAAAACTTCAAATTTTGATAGTCATATAATTCACTCATAATATTATAAAGGCCTTCAGTCATAGCGTGATATGTATCTCTCTAATTTTCTGTTACCCCTCGTAGAAATTATGCTTTAAAATAAAGTGTAAATGATTAATCTGCAATTAATATAATAATATTTTTTACTGAAACAAAGCATTTTTTTTAATAATATGATTACTGATAATAGAGTCACTGAACGTTTAAACTTTATGGGCACTAAAGAATATCTTTCTTAATTTATGTAATATCTCAAGAATTGTCCACAAAAATTTCTCAGATTCATCAGGAACAGATCGATTCATTAACAATGTTTCATTTTAAATGCATCAAACACTAAGAAAATAAAATGAATCGTTTAAAATAATCGGTCGAAAACAGGTTTAAAAAAACTACTTAAAAAACGATGTACTTAAAACTATAGGCATATACAAAAAATATATAATTAACATAAATACAATTTAATTACAAAAGCATGCAACTAACCTAAAAATAATTTAAATCGTCCGTTGGTTGTCATGCCAACAATCAGAACACAGTGCGCATGCGTGAATTTTCTTCGCCAGTTACGTTAACGCAAATGCGTGAATTTTTCTACGCCAGTTGGGGTAACGCTATGCAGATTATACATTTTTAATTTCCTTTATTCTGTGTTATTTTAATTCAAAAGTACTTCAGAATGAATCTGAAACATGGATTAATTAACAATGTTTAATTTTAAATGCATAAAACATTAAGAAAATAAACAGAATCGTTTGAAATAATCCGCCGAAAAATGTTAATCTTAGCCTTATTACTGTTGGGAGAAAAAAACAACTAAATCCTTACTCATTTGGCGGTGGGGAAAATGGAAGATATTTTTGGCGGAAAAGTTGGCGGTGGGGAAAATGGAAGATTTTTTTGGCGGGAAAGTTAGTTTTTAATTAATAATTAAAATTTCAAAAAAAGGGACCCCAGGTGCACATTCCCGTCCTCTAAGGTATACATGTACCAAATTTGATAGCTGTATGTCAAATGACCTGGCCTGTAGAGCGCCAACACACACACACACACACATTGAGCTTTATTATAAGTATAGATATAGATATCACAACGCTCTATTTATAGATGTCCATGATTCATTCTTGCCTTTGGCGCATTTTTTTTTCAAACACTTTTACCATTTTGTTTTTCTTGAACTAGTGGATCATCCCCCTGCCAAAACTGGAACTTAAATTTATTATCCAGTACCTGTTAAATGAATTGTTTACATGTCTTTAATTGAATCGCCTGACAACTTGTAGGAATGTAGATATGTATAGAATATTTAGTGCTTTGGAAAATTAACCCCATTTATATTTATTAGGAACAGTAAGAAACAATTTTAAAAAAAGTGAAAACGGACTTTGAGTTCTGGCTTTTTTGTGGTGAACTCTCGATTCGCGAAACTCGAAGATCTTTTCTTGAAGAAATAGCTGCAACCAGTGACTTCGTTAGAGATCTGTTCTCGTCAAGTCTTCAAGAAAAGATTTTGACTTGTACAGTACAACCTTGTATAAAACCCTCATGTCAAGATTGAACAGGGATATCTTTCTTTTTGGTAATCTGAAGAATCAGTTTTATAATTGGGAAAATAAACATACGATTATGACATTTTGTGGTGAACTATGACGATTGCCCGACGTCGGAGATATTTTCTTCAGAAGATAACTTCATCATGTCCTTCCAGTGACTTCGTTAGAGATCTGTTGCTCGATGAATCTTCAAAGAACTGTTGTGTCAAAGTTGAACGGGGGCTTATGCTTTTTGTAGAGAATCTTAAGAATCATTTTAACATTGGTAAAAACAGACATAGAATTATGGCTTTTTATAGTGAACTATGTTGATTGCCAGAGGATTGAAGGTATTCTCTTGAAGAAATAATTGTATCTTATCCATCTAGTGACTTCGTTAAAGATGTGTTGTTGAACGGGTACTTATCTTTTTTTTTGGGGGGGGGGAATCTTAAGAATCAGTTTTAGTATTGCGAAAATAGACATAAGATTGTAGCATTTTGTGGTGAATTATGGCGATTGCCCGACGATTGAGGTTTTCTCTTAAAGAAGTAGCTGCATCATATCCATATAGTGATCTCATTAGATATCCGTTTCTCGATAAGTCTTCATAGAATCCGTACTCCACGGTTGGATGCGGGCTTACCTTTTTGGGTACAGAAAAAGTTCATTTCAAGAATAAAACATGGAGTTGCAAAATTACCGGTCATTATATCTTTACCAATGAAATAAGTAAAAGAAAAGGTTTCATCCTATAAAGCGTGCAACACTCGGTTGATGGCACACAAATTTGTAATAGTATGGCAAAATAAGCATTTACACCATTATACAGCTATAAGTTACCCAAGATTTATCCATAACATTAAAATAATATAATCAAATATTGATCAATAATCAGATGAAGAGCAGCGAGAGTTGTCCCCCCAAAACTTTCTCGTATGCTCTATAATAAAATTGGCATGATAGAGAACGCCTTGCATGACATTGAAGTACAATAGTTACGAAATATTAATTTTTGGCGTGAATTTAACATTTTTTAAAAATATATCGTATCTTCTCGGCGATGCTTTTGGCGATTAATCCCTGGCATGCCACTAATACTATTCGAAAATCAAAATTCAAGCACAAATCTACACTCTTAATCACATAATCACATATCGAATTTGATATATTGAAATTATTGCATTTTTGAATTATCACGTTAACATATATAGTTCTAAAAGGACAGAGTGACAGACAGTCAATCCTTTCGTGGTTTTGTCCCAAACTTTGACAAGTGTCTAAATTATAGATGTTAAATCGGTGTACCGCATCTTATTTATTTAGCTCTCTTCGTTTTGTAGTTATCATGCTAACTTATACTCAAACAGTCGGATGGACGGACTTCCTCTGAATAAATTTTACACAAAATTTGATAGAAATTTTTCAATGTAATGACCGTATACAAAATTTCAACCGTCTAGCTCAAAGCGTTTTTGAGTTATCTTTATCACGGGTAGACGGACATTTTCCGAAATTGTGTTTTCCAAACTCAGTGAGATCTAAAACGTGGAGAGTCCTCAAATCTCGAGTTGGAATTTTTTGATGATAGCTATACTCTTATGCTACGTATACGAAAAAGTAAAAATTAAATTAATTCGAAGTATTTAAGGACAACTGGAGTGTTTTAAGTCCAAATAAATGATGCAATTATGATGATAAATTTTGGCATCCAACTGATATATTGCTTGTCAAGGAATGCAACATATTCTTTCAAAGAAAATTTTAATCATCAAAAGCATTTTGTATCTGCGTATAATTTGTTGTTTGTTCTTATAAAGTCAATGATCTCTATTTTGTGCTGAGAGATGGTTTTCTCTAATGGAAGGGCTTTATTAAGATCGGTAGATGTAGATGTTGCCACTGCTTTGTTTAATTGTGGTGTCCAAAATGAATCCTTCACGTTCACTCTACACGCCAATGGATTGGTGCAAATCTACTTAGATCTGTCATTCACAAGAATTTTCCATTTAGATCTGATATTTATTAGAATTATCCATTTAGATCTGATATTTATTAGAATTATCATTTAGATCTGTCATTCACTAGAATTATCCATTTAGATCTGTAATTCAATAGATTTATCCATTTAAATCTGTCATTCACTAGAGTTATCCATTTAGATCTGTCATTCACTAGATTTATCCATTTAGATCTGTCAGTCACTAGAGTTATCCATTTAGATCCGTCATTCACTAGAGTTATCCATTTAGATCTGTCATTCACTAGAATTATCCATTTAGATCTGTCAGTCACTAGAGTTATCCATTTAGATCTGTCATTCACTAGAGTTATCCATTTAGATCTGTCATTCACTAGATTTATCCATTTAGATCTGTCAGTCACTAGAGTTATCCATTTAGATCCGTCATTCACTAGAGTTATCCATTTAGATCTGTCATTCACTAGAATTATCCATTTAGATCTGTCAGTCACTAGAGTTATCCATTTAGATCTGTCATTCACTAGAGTTATCCATTTAGATCTGTCATTCACTAGAGTTATCCATTTAGATCTGTCAGTCACTAGAGTTATCCATTTAGATCTGTCATTCACTAGAATTTTCCATTTAGATCTGTCATTCACTAGAATTATCCATTTAGATCCGTCATTCACTAGAGTTATCCATTTAGATCTGTCATTCACTAGAATGATCCATTTAGATCTGTTATTCACTAGAATTTCAACCTAAACGCCATCTTTTCATTCAACTCCGCCCTTAAAATACTTCTCAACCTCTCTTCTTCCACCCACTCCAAATCTCTCCCTGCCCATTCACATTCACTGAGTTCTTATTTCAAACAGGAGATTGCAATAAAGTAATGGAAATTAGGATGGGTTGTGCCTTCCCATCATTCCACTCCACGCCACGCCAATTCTAACCGGTTCTTCCATCGATGATGGGTTTTCGCAAAGTTTTGTAGGATTTATATAGCGTGAAGTAATTGTAAATGACTAGTTTTACTTTACAGGTTGGATTGGATAGTAGGATGAATTAAGATTACAGATTTATAAAGGAAGATGCATACAGAAATAAAAACCTTAATTTCAAATTTAATTAAAGATCTAATTTTTTTTAAAAATATATAAAATACGTAATACGTAAATATTAGGTGCTTGCACGTGTTTTGATCATTTTTTTTTCACTTTAAAAAGACACTTATTGAGAAATATTGGTACAATACATATCAATCAAAATATTTTCCATCATTTACTACAACTTTTCTCATTTTCGTCCAAAAAGTCTTGCAATTGATTGTCTTCGAATTTTTTAGACCTCCAGGCCGTTCTTTGTCATTGACATCGAAATCACCACTCTTAAATCGTTGAAACCAAAACCGACAATTGGGATATGACGGAGTAGCATCACCATAAGTTTCTAAAAGTGTCTTACGAGCTTCGGCAGCAGATTTTCTTCAAATCAAACATAAAAAGAAGCAATGAATGTCGAAAACTCGATTTGGAGCGTTCCATTATTGGGGTGTTTATACACTGAATATCTCATGAATACTAAATGGAACACTTTCAAAATTACAACAATAAAGTAACAGTAAACTGGTAAAACCCAAAACCATTGTCGTTTATATAGATACTCCGCATGTTTATCGATAGATTTCGCTGATTAAAATACATGCAAGCATATTTGCACACTAATATTTACAACATCGAGTATGCTAAACAATAACGTAATTAACATATTTATTCTGTATCTTGGTAGAAAAAAAAGCTTTTTGTTTTAAAATAAATGGATTTAATTAAAATACTGGGTTTTTTTTCAAGTACATTGAAGTATCTTGTTTTGGTTTAGCATCAAATATTCAGTTTTCTAATTATCATGCCTTGTTTTTATGCTTTTTCTCTTAGCCTGGTTTTCTTTTTATCAATTACATGGTTCAGTGTCAATAAAGGGCGCCATTACAGATGATTCTAGAAGCGTAGTCTTGATTTTACTTCCTTCCAGGGGAAGACTCAGCTTCTTCTTAGGGCAGTCGGGTGGACTCAAAGGAACCACTGTCACCACCACTGCATTCTAGACGCTTCCTTTCTTTCATATCACGTTTGCAGTGCTTCCTTCCCATAGAATGATAAGAAATCCCCGTCTTCTTCCACAATCCTTCGAGCTATTTTTAATCATTTTAATTCACACTTAAAGAAAAGCTTACAATTTTTAACCAATGGGAGTAGTTTCCTTAAAACTTTCTCGTATGTACCCTCACATATTTCTCATACCACAGAACACCTAACATGGCATTGGGTTGCAATAAATTATAAGTATTAACTTTTGGCGTAAATTCAGCATTTTTAAATCTATCATTTCATCTTTGGCGAGTTATTTGGCGATTCATTCCTGGTATGCGTTTAATGGTATGCGAAGATAAAATTTGTGTTTTAGATACGTTTTTCTGAGCCGATTAAAACAAAGATTTGACGCCAAACTTCACTTGTAATCACCAAATCCCATACCAAATTTGATATATTTAAGTCGTTGTGTGTTTTGAATTATGGACTTTATATGTTTCTGAAAGTACAGACCGACAGACAATTAACCTGTAGTTGGATTTCACTCAAAATTTGCCAGGTGTCTTCACTATTGATGTTAAATCTGTGTACAGAATTTTATCTATCTAGCTCGCTTCGTTTTGGAATCATGATGTTAACTGATATTCGAAAAGCCTGACACATGAACTTCCCCTGAACACATTTTGCACAAAATTTAATAGAAATCTGCAAATTTTGTATAAAGACAAAAACTAAACCTTTGCACAAGTCCTTTTGTGTAAAGTTTTATGTATACAAATTTCAACTGTCCAGCTCAAAGCGTTTTTGAGTTATCTTTGTCACAGACAGATGGACATTCTAAAACTGTGTTTACGAACTCAGAGAGGTGTCTAAAACATTCAGATCCGTCAAAAACTCGATTTCGAATTTTCGGACGATTACTATATTTTTTCTATTCTACGTGTAACAGAATGTAAAAATAAATACCCTCGGCATTAATTAGAAACCAGTCATGGATAAAATAAATCGATAATACACTTAAAGTTATATTCAATCGATAAGAATCACCATCTTCCGCACAATCGATTGAGCTACGGTTCATCATTTCGAGACCTTCAACTTCCTGCCTTTCTATATTACCGAAGGGATAAAACGTTATTCCTGATTTATCTATCTCAGTGGGGGATTCTTTACGAACCAGGCAGAATTGGGAAGGGTGATTGTTTTGGTTTGTTTTTCGTTCTATGCAACAGCAATCAAATTTTGTCATGCTGTATCAGACACTCATTCATTCTAAATTCACTTTTAAAGATAAATTTATTTTTAAAGATCTTTACATTCCAGTATACTTAGTATGGAGAAAGTATAATAATCGTCAGAAATTTCGAAACTCGAAATTTTGACGAATCTTTACGTTTCTGAGTTCGAAAAACATAGTTCTGGAAAATGTCCATAAGTCTGTCTATTTGTCTGTGACACAAATAACTCAAAAACGCTAGCTAGAGGGATGAAATTTGGTATACAGTTCGGTCTTTATACCAAAATCGTAGATTTCTGTCAAATTCTCCACAGAGAAAATCTGTCTTGTCAGACATTCCCATTCCAAATTGCAAAAATCTTAAGAATCAGGTGTCATCCTCATAATCTGATTAATGTCCATAATTACGAAATATGAGTAATGCAATTCTGATGTTCAAAAGAAAATATTAAAGTAGTTAATTACGTTGAAAAGTTTACGATTTTTTATTTTTTATTTTGCAAAAATATGCTTTTTTAAATTTAATATTCTTATTGTGTGGACAGGTTTCTTTATAAAACTATTTAATTTTTATTTTAAGTTTAGTTTTTAGGAACTTACACTTATTTTTATATTTATATTTATATACGTTTTAATGCTATTTTACGTCTTCAAATGTTATTTTTTCAAATTCTCATGTTTGGTAGAATTTTCTTACGAAAAGCACTGTAAATTTAATTCTATTGCATACGTTTTCAATACGTTTTGCAGCTCCTGAAATCGGAAAATAAATAATCTTTTCATTTAGAAATGTTTTATAATAAATTAATATTTTATAATGCGAAAAAAATTGAAAATTTCCTGTTATTTATTTCTCGAACCCCAATATTTATGTTTAACGACTGGTTGAAATACAGTCTATTTCTTAGTTCAGGAATTAAATAATATATTCTCGCGTAAATGAACTGTGTGTTAACTAAAGTCAAAGATAACACTCACTAATCTCAACTCGAGACTTTATTCAAGAAACTAAACCTTACATTTGTTTTTATCCATAAGACGAAGTGACTCGAATCTTACAGATTTAGAACGATACAGAAATTATAAGAACATTCTAGAACAAACGAGAAATAATAGAAAGTAAATCAGACACAAAACAATGTTTTAGACAACTTGCCTGCTGTCAGATTCGAACTTGCGAACTGTCGCTTTTAGTTCATAGCTTTTTACTATTGAGCCATTCAATCTGCGCTAAATTAGAACAAATTTCATTACAATATTTCTTAAGCTATTTGCTAAATTTTATAGTAAATCATTTGATAAACTTTCTGAATGTATTTTCTTTATGCTTCCTTTTCAGACAAAAAATAATTTCATTTTTCAATTCTTTAAAAAGAATTTAGTCATTTAACTAGTATATATTGGTGTGATAGATGTTTTTTCAATCTTTATTAAAAAATTCAAAAATATAATTATTTTTATTCTTTTTCAAAAAAATACGAAATCACAAATTTTAAACGATCCAATTTTTACGTCTAAAATTGAATTCCGAAATCCATAAAAGCTGTCTTAGTTTTAAATTGAAATTTCCAGAATGACTTTGGATAAAAATGATTTTTTTTAAGAAGGATGGTTCGGCGTTCGCTGAATAATGTGCTATGTAACAAATCGCTGCAATAAATCTATTATCCATCAAAATTTGTAAATTGAAATTCAAGACCAGCTTTGGTTATAAATGATTTTCTAAAAAGAATTGAAACTGATATGAGAAGTGTGCCTTGCAACCAATAATTGTGTTTCAAATGTGATCCATTATCCATCAAATTTTTGTGAATTGAATTTCCCGGAATAATTCTGGATAAAATGGATTTTCTAAGAAATATTTTTCGCCGTTCACTCAGAAGTGTAAAAGTGACTGTGTTTAAAATGTGATCTACTTTCTTTTAATTTTTTTTTAATATTTAAAATATGAAACTTTTTGATTCGTAACATATTTATTTGTAATACTTTCAACTTGAATGAAAATCATTTTCAAACCTTTGCACTGAAATGTCTTCTCTCATTCACCATTTAAAACAGTGCTTCCTTTTTTACGTTTGATTTATTTATTTTTCTATTTTGATTGTTAAAAACGTCTACAGAAGGGTTCATTTTTCAGGGAAATTCAACTTAAAACTATTGTATGTATTGATTCCTCGGAGCTATAAACAAGGCCATGCATTAAGCGAAGAATTATGCATCGAATTACTTTTACGAGTGCGAAGGGTTAAAACTGCAACTTTAGTACTCATGACCGTATAATTAGTTTTAACAGCCCAATATAAATTAGACAACAATAAAATTACTTTCTTTCTATTGAAAAATAGAAATAAGGGCTGGCCGACAAATAGACAAGAAAACGATTTATCTTTTATATGTCCTGAAATAATCACTCAATTGTTTTGTATTTTTATTCAAGTTGGCCACTTTGGAGAGTGCGAGTAGAAGATATTATTTGTCAATGGATTCTAAAATTCTCCAAACTTTTGCGCTTGCGTTAGTTCGACAAAATAGGGTGGCCTGGTGGTAAGGTCTCGGCTTCAGAACCGGAGGGTTTCAGGTTCGTGACCCGATTCCACCGAAGAACCGTCGTGTAAGCGGGTCTGTGGCACGTTAAATCCGTCATGAACAAACGTCCTCCGGCTGGTGTGGTGTGGAGAGGAGGGTGCCAGCTCAGGTGTCGTCCTCGTCATCTGACCGCGGTTCAAAATGACGAGGTCCGTCCCAAAATAGCCCTAGTGTTGCTTCAAAACGGAACTATAATATAACCAAACCAATCCAAATCGTCAAAATAGGGGTGAGAGGAAAGATAAAAAGTGGAGATGTTTACATTTAGCAATAAAAGTAATTCCAGGAATGCGCACGTCTTTCCGCAGATAGTGAGATAGAATCGTCGAAAAGTGGTTGTCTCAGGATACCGAAACGAACTGTATGCGGTGCTAATTCCTCTGCAAATCTCGGAGCGCAAATTTCCGAGTGCAAACCTCGGAGCGCAAATTTCAGGTTATTCCTTTGCGTTGTTACAGGTTGCATCTCATTTCAAGCGGTTTCGAATCAGGATGGTGATCCTTGCTTTCATTTCGACATTTGTCAGGTTATTGTTCTCTCTAGGAATGAAATATTAACTAATTCTTTTTTTTTTCCCTTTATGTAAAAAATATAACAAGTTGTAGATTTCGATGTTTTTAAAAGAGAACCTATAAATGTTACCTTTAAAGCTCGAAAACCGTTAATGTGCAGATTACTGAGCTAATCTGCATATTAATTGATTTTGCTCCGTTAAAAAGTGGAATCAAGAGTTTTTCACATTTTAACTGAGTAATGTGCACATTAACGGCTTCCGTATCGTTAAACTTCAAGAGTTTGTTTCTCTCATCTCCTTTCCCTACTCCTTCTCCTCCCACTTTTAAGATGGGTTCACAAGTGTCTGGTCGTCACCGGTTGTTTTTAATTCTCATATCTGCGTCAACTGCCTGTGATTAGCGTACCTAATTCTATTTTCAATTTCACTTCTACCTGTTAGCGTGTAAATTTCCGTGCTGATTTTTTAAAAGCAGAAAGTTTTTAATTTTAAGCGGATTTATTATTTAATTAGTTATTAATTATTTTATTAAATGAAGATTTTTTAAAGCAGAACATTAGTTGATTCTGTTAACTAATGTGATGATTATTCGATTGTATTAATTGGTTCTTTAAATATCAAAAAGTAAACAACATTTAATTTAAGAGTACAGAATGTTGCTGTTGTTCCAGCAAAGATCTTATTTTCACTTTAACGACTGTCTAGTAGGTACTGCGCAGATTAACGAATGTCTAGTAGGTACTGCGCATATTAACGAGTGTCTAGTAGGTACTGCGCAGATTAACGAGTGTCTAGTAGGTAATGTGCATATTAACGAGTGTCTAGTAGGTACTGCGCAGATTAACGAATGTCTAGTAGGTAATGCGCATATTAACGAGTGTCTAGTAGGTACTGCGCAGATTAACGAATGTCTAGTAGGTACTGCGCATATTAACGAGTGTCTAGTAGGTACTACGCAGATTAACGAATGTCTAGTAGGTAATGTGCATATTAACGAGTGTCTTGTAGGTAATGCGCATATTAACGAGTGTCTAGTAGGTACTGCGCAGATTAACGAATGTCTAGTAGGTACTGCGCATATTAACGAGTGTCTAGTAGGTACTGCGCAGATTAACGAATGTCTAGTAGGTACTGCGCATATTAACGAATGTCTAGTAGGTACTGCGCATATTAACGAGTGTCTAGTAGGTACTGCGCAGATTAACGAATGTCTAGTAGGTAATGCGCATATTAACGAGTGTCTAGTAGGTACTGCGCAGATTAACGAATGTCTAGTAGGTACTGCGCATATTAACGAGTGTCTAGTAGGTACTACGCAGATTAACGAATGTCTAGTAGGTAATGTGCATATTAACGAGTGTCTTGTAGGTAATGCGCATATTAACGAATGTCTAGTAGGTACTGCGCATATTAACGAGTGTCTAGTAGGTACTGCGCAGATTAACGAATGTCTAGTAGGTACTGCGCATATTAACGAGTGTCTAGTAGGTACTGCGCAGATTAACGAGTGTCTAGTAGGTAATGTGCATATTAACGAGTGTCTAGTAGGTACTGCGCAGATTAACGAATGTCTAGTAGGTACTGCGCATATTAACGAGTGTCTAGTAGGTACTGCGCAGATTAACGAGTGTCTAGTAGGTAATGTGCATATTAACGAGTGTCTAGTAGGTACTGCGCAGATTAACGAATGTCTAGTAGGTAATGCGCATATTAACGAGTGTCTAGTAGGTACTGCGCAGATTAACGAGTGTCTAGTAGGTACTGCGCAGATTAACGAATGTCTAGTAGGTACTGCGCATATTAACGAGTGTCTAGTAGGTACTGCGCAGATTAACGAATGTCTAGTAGGTAATGCGCATATTAACGAGTGTCTAGTAGGTACTGCGCAGATTAACGAATGTCTAGTAGGTACTGCGCATATTAACGAGTGTCTAGTAGGTATTGCGCAGATTAACGAATGTCTAGTAGGTACTGCGCATATTAACGAGTGTCTAGTAGGTACTGCGCAGATTAACGAATGTCTAGTAGGTAATGTGCATATTAACGAGTGTCTAGTAAGTAATGCGCAGATTATCTAGGTAATTTGTAGATTAATTATATAATTTGAGAAATGAAACCATTTATCGCCCTTTAATGGATCAGTTAGCTAATCTGCAGAGAAACTGATTTCCGCCCTTTAGCAGTAATATAAATATTTTGTAACAAATGTATCAATTAGATTATAAATTTGCCTCATTTTAAATCTCTAAATATAAAAATTTTCACATATCTTAAAAGTTTAATATTGCTTCAAAAACAATAAATAATCGCTTTAAATCGATTAGCATACGAAATAAATCATGAATTCCTTCGATGAAAGACTAGATAATTATGGATTTGAAATCCGTTTCTTATAAACATTCGTATGCTCCTGACATTGGTCATTATTTTTATCATCGTCGCTTAAAGGATGAGGTAGTTTAAAATATCGCGTCATGTCCTACTAATATGAGTACAATTATAGATTTTAAAGTTCCTGTCCATGTAACTTTCATGTATTTTTAAATAATTATTTTTCCTTATACATAAATAAAGTTAATTAAACTTGTAATTATTTTATCTTCTCTCTTGGATAATAGATGGCGATGCCTGATTAGGTACACATCCCATAATGCATTGCGAGTGTAATGGGAATGAGATGTGATGCTGTTCTGTTAAGCTGAGCTCATGAATGTCTTCTCTTGTCTTTGTGTTTGTGTTTGTTTAGTGTGTGAATGTGATTATTAAAAGAAATGTTCCTAAAAACATTCTATTGCTTCCTGAACGGATCATAATAATCTACATTCCAACACAAAATCTTTGATGGAAAGCATTTTAAATATTTTGAAAATACTTATTATAATTACATTTTAAAATCTAAAATATCATTAGAAACAAATAATTTCCTATCAAAAAGAATTGTTGATTTTTTTTTCTACAAAAAATAGAAGAAGAAACCCATGAGACACTCTAATATAATCTATTATTGTTGCTACTAATACGTACAATTAAAAAAATGTAATTTTTGATAAGTATCTAAAAAGTTGAAAAACAGGATAATAAATAAAGTCGATGCAACTGGATTTTGTAAATAGAATTAAAGTTGATAAACATCATGATTGCGTCCCAAACCGGTTAATTACAAAAATAAGTTTTTAAACTATTATTGTTTACCCGTGGCGCATAGACCATCCTGCAGTAAATAGACCACCTTCTTTATAGAAAGAAACAGTTAGAAGAATCTCGTGTGATGCAATCCGCATCCCGGATTGCTTCTGAGATTTTAGTTGTAAGTTGTGTCTCTAATTCTCTAAGAGCTCGACTAGCTGCAGAAAAAATAACGCATTACCCGGATTATGTCTCACTTTACTCGACTTTTTCGCGTTCCGGGAAAAGCAGGGGGTAATCCTTGCTTTTATTTTGACACTTGTCGGATTAGCGTTCTTGGAAGGAAATATTCTGGTTTTTCCGGTGACCGTGACTGTAGTAGGTATCAATCTTATTAATAGGAATATCGGTGACCAATTGCCTCAAGTGACCAGCTGAATTTCTATTAATATTGATTATACTTGTCTTCAAATAAATCATTTGGATATAATGCCATGTCCTTGATTCCTCCAAATTGTTGAATATCAAAGTCGTATTATTTTAATCCTCTCGAGAGAGGTTTTTTTACTATCTTTAATAGAAGACAATTAAAGCCGTATGGATTGGTCATAGGGCTATTAAAAACGTAAATATTTTGTTCATTCATCTTCTAAATTCGCGATATCGTAACTTTATTTATCTGTCTTATAAACTACACAGACACCGATATCGAAGGACCTCGGTGGCCTGGTGGTAAGCTCTCGGCTTCGGAACCAGAGGGTTTCAGGATCGAAACCGAATTCCACCGCAGTTTCGTCGTGTAAGCGGGTCTGGTGCTCGTTAGATCCGTCTAGACCAAACGTCCACACGCTGGTGTGGTGTGGAAGTTTGGAAGAGGTGGGTGCTAGCTCAAACGTCATCCTCGTCATCTGACCGCAGTTCAAAATTATGAGATCCGTCCCAAAAAAGCCCTAGTGTTGCTTTGAAATAGGGGGTTAGTAATACTGAACTGAACTGAATTTACACAGATGTCGAACAATTTTTTTTTTCTTTGGCGTTCAATAATAGAAGAAAATCATGCGATTATTTAATAAAACAATGACAATTATTTGAGTTCCAGGGCGACAATGTATTCTATTGTTGGAAAACAGGCAAAAAATATTTTTAAAAATTACAAAAATTCAGCGAAAATTTCCACGATTATTAAATTGGTATCATTATAAAGACAATTATTTATATTTTAATAATTGTAAGTGTAAAATTCATTTTTGTGCAATAATAATTTTAAAAGTTATTACGGTAAAACGACGACATTCAGCCTAATCTTTAATTAATTAAAATTTTAAATCAAATTTCAAGAATTTGACTCCGGGTTGCACATTCTCATTTTCTAAGGTATACATATGACAAATCTAGTAGCTGTAGGTCAAATAACCCGGCCATAGAACATCAACGAACTCGCATTCGTCTTTATTATAAGTACAGGTATAGATAAAATTAAGCTTTCCTTTCATGAAATGTGTCAAGTATCGAGATTGTTTCTTTTAAATATTTTGCAGATAGCGCATTGGCTTATCAATTTGAAAAAATTATTTTATTATCTATGTTTGGTCTTCTGTTTCACCCGCATCCTGCTAGACATATTTAACGATTCAATGAAGATATATTTCCAAATGATGCAAATGCAAATATTTATTTTTGTTTTAATTATGATTTTAATGATGATAAGTTGATAACGACATCTTTGAAATTCCTTCAGAATTTCGTCTTGGGGGGGGGGAGGCAGAAGATTAAACTTTTGAGATCTAATTCCTATTAACAAGGGGTGGTACGGGTGAAAAATTGAGTTCAAAATGAGATTAGATAAATCGGTAATATATGTTTAAGGTACTCACTCTTTAAACATTAGCATTATTAAACCAATTAATTCCTAAAAATCCTGAAGATTCATCATAACTTAAATGCTAATAAGTTGTTGCTTAAAACTGAAGTAAATAAATAATAGAGTATTCGCCTATTTATTGTGAAGTTAAGACTCGATCCTTGACCCGAAGTAATAAATTGTTAGGCATTATTTTTGGGGATTATTTCGAATTTTTATAATTAAAAAAAATTATGCAAAAAATAACTTTAATTAAATTTAATATTTGTATAAGCTGTTAAATAATCTAAACGAATAATAAATATGAATGTATGTGTGTGTGTGTGTGTTACTGCTGTACAGGTCAAACTATGCTATCTATAGCTACTAAATTTGATACATGTATACCTGGAAAGTCGGTAATATGCATCTCGGAGCGATAAACATTTTAATTAATTAAAAATTAAGCTGAATTCCTGTGTTTTCCTGTTATAACTTCCGAAAATATTAATGCAAAAAACTACTTTTACATCGTTTGAAATTTAAGAAAGGTTATATTTTTCAAGATACAAATTTAACCGTCTTACGAATTTTTGTTGAATTTTTACATCATTTTAAAATATTTTTTGCCGGTTTCCCAGCAATATTACATTGTTGCCCTGCAGTTTAAACTGTTTTTCATTATTTGCTCAGCTATCTCATTGTACTCTTTTTATCCATTGTTGAAAGCTGATGAACAAGATTTCTGTTTAATATCAATGTCATTAAAGAAATGTAGAAAAAAATAAAGTTACATTATCTCTAAATTTAGAAGAAAGATGAACCGGATATTTACGACATTAATAGTGACATGATGTCATGGATCTTGTCTCCACTACAAAGATTCATGTTCACAATAAACAGAACATATGTAAAAGACAATTTAAAAAAACATAGCTTTAATGTCTGGTAAGGTGGCGGAATCCTGGACATGAAGTTATACCTAAAAGATTTATCTGAAATAAAATACAGGCAATATAACTGCCGAATCAACCGGACGCCTGAGGCTAATAATCCTTACTAATAATAAAGATGAATATGAGTGTTGGTGTTATATATGCCAGACCGTTTAATTTACAGAGACCAAACGTTTTACATTTATAGGAGATGCTTTTTTAAATTAATTTGAATTTTAATCAATTTAATTTAAATTTTAATCAATTAAAGAATGCTTTATCATGTCAATTGAAACTCTGCTACTTTTTTTCTGTGTTATAGTAATTGAAAGAATAACCATGATCAGCTAATCCGATCCGTCTATAGCGTTCGGATAAATCAAAATCACCAGAACACTGCAACAATATTGACGGGAACCGCAGTTGAGTTTTAAGGGCCATTATCAGCCACGGAGCAACTCCTCCCACATTAGGTACGTCTCGTCATCGGCCTCTGCACCATTTCTATACCCCCCAGTGGGGTGAGACTCAATCACAGCGGAAATGGCAGCCCTAAAACTTTCTCGCATGTTCTTTAATTAGAGATGTTTTAGCAGAGAATGTCTTGCATGGCAATGGTTACAAAATATTAACCTTTGGCGTGAATTTAGCATTTTTACTGAATCTATGGTGTCATTCTTGGCGATAAATCTTCGCGTGCAGTTATAGTCTGTGTATTTTCTGTAGGCGGTTCAAGGTCACACTTTCTACCGCGTTACTGGTACCAGACAACCAATAACGGGGTAGAAAATGTGACCTTGAACCGCCTACAGAAAATACACAGACTATAATAGTATTCGAAAATCGAATTTTGGTTTTAGGTTGTATTCCTATTTGACTGAAACAAAACTTGACTCACAACTGCACCTGTAGTCACTTCGTATATTAAATGTGATATATTTATATTATTGCAATTTTTCGCTATCGCATTTACATGTTTCAGAAAGCACAGGAGAAAAAAATGGTCAACCTTTTGTTGGATTTGGCTCAAAATTTTACAAGTATCCACACTATCAAATTTTAAATTTCTCTATGGAATTTTATATATTTAACTTTCTTTATTTTGTAGTTATCGCGTTAATGTATATTCGAATAACCGAACATAACAGACTTCCTCTGAAGAGACGCTGTTCAAAATTTGTCAGAAATCTACAAATTTAGTGTAAAGACCGTATACCAAATTTCATCCGTCTAGCTCGAAGTGTTGCTTCTGACTGTTCCAAACTTACTGAAGGGAGAAGGGACTTTATTGTGGATCTCGATGCCTGTAATATTAAATTTCCATATCTGTTTCAGGTTTTGGCCGACCACAAAATGGCTTTTTTCTCATTTTGTAAATTTATTGCCTTTGCTGCTCCAATATTTAATTTGTCTTGTTCTTTGTTTTTTTCCTGTTGTTTTTATCCTTATTTCTATCTGTTTTTATCTATGTATGTAATTGTTTCTACTTACTTCTGTAAGCCTTGTGCTGTATTTTGTGGTTCACAAGAATTGCCTTATTATTAATAAAAAAACTCAGGGATTTCTAAAGAGTGGACATTTGTCAAAATCTCGTTTCGATTTTTTTTTAATATATTTGCAGTAATTATATTTCTTATACTAGAAAGTAAAAAGAATTGCTGGAAAAGGAAGTTGTGGAGACGTGTTAAAATTTTCTGGTTTGGAAAGTCGAAGCAAAGGCCTTGTTTATGAAATATATGCCTTCTACAAGGCCTGGGGAACGCGAAGCATGCTGACGGCAATCAGCATGTACTCATGTTGATAGTGTGCGGAAATTGGGATAAGGGATGCAGTTTGAAATGCCGCCGTTATTTAATTAATGCTAAAAATGACTAAACCTGCCACAGAATAATCTTTCCACGACAGGATGTTAATTTAACTTAACTAACTAATACTAAAAATAATTAAATATTCTACAGAATAATTTTTCCTTAACAGGACGTTAATTTAACTAAATTAACTAATAACTAATGCTAAAAATGGCTAAATCTGCTACAGAATAATCGTTCCATAACATGACGACACTTTATCTAAACTAACTAATAACTAAAGCTAAAAATGGCTAAATCTATCACAGAATAATCTTTCCTTAACTGGACGTTCATTTAATTAAACTCACTGAAAGATTGATGCAAAATAAGAAGGCAGTAATACAAGTTGCAGGAATAAGTCAATAAATAAAAGTAGATATATTTATTTTCTTTATAAAATGAAATAATCTCTGGATTATTTATGATGTAATCCGATTTTGTTCGCTTTGACTCACATCAGAGATGGCTTAAGAGTAAGTGAAGAGGAATTTACTGTGCTGAATCACACCTTCTTCATTTCCACTCCTTGCAAGGAAAAGAAACTACCTATTTCATAGATTTTGTGACATTTTACTTGACTTCGGATAAAACGAAAAGGCAACCCTTGTTTTTATTCTGACACGTCAAATTATTGCTGTTACTCCAGATGGTGTTCTTTTCCGTGATTGCTGTTTTTTTTGGTTTTTTTTTTTTTTTGAAAATAGCCATGGTATCTGTATTTTAATTAAGATTTTGTTAATAAGATTCAATCTTTTGCGGAGTAAATGGTGCCAAGATTGTGTTTCTAAATATCTCTATTTAAGTCAGATTTAATTTCGTAATTGGAGTTTTATTATAACCAAATTTTAAGTTATATCTTGTTATGTTCATTCGAAAATTTTATAAATTCTTAAATTCGTAGTGAAAGTGTACTATTTTAATGCTTTCTGTATTTAATTAATATTTAATCGATTGATATAAATTTTGATTCTTACGAATGGCATCATTTAGTAGGAAATTTCAATTACTGGCTAGTGAAAATACATACCAACAGAAAGTTAAACCTTTAACGAATTTCGTTCCAAATTTAATAGGCATATACACTTTATATGTTAAATCAGTGTAATTTTTTTTTATCCATCTAGCTTTCTCTGTTTTGTAATTATCGTGTAAATTTGAACATCCAGAAAGACAGACTTTTTTTTAATGAATTTTGTCGAAAATATTGTGAAAAATCTACACATTTGGTGTAAAGAACATATACTAAATTTCATCCATCTAGCTCAATGCAATTTTGAGTTATCTTTGTCGCGGACGGACAAATATTTTCCAAAAATGCATTTTTCGACCTCAGAGAGGTTTGAAATGTAAAAAATCAAGAAAATCTCGAGTTCGAATTTTTTGGCAATTATATTACTTTATCTATAATTTATATGCGGGTAGCTAAAAAATAAATGATATAATTATTATTTTATGCACATTTTTATTTTCGTTCTTAAATTTCATTTGAGACCAGGAGTCGCTTAATAGTTAATGATATTTAACTAAGAATAAGAAAAGATAAAGCAAAATCTCTCTCTCCATATATATATATTTATATAATGAGAAAAGAAATTTCCGATTTCTACCTACATTTAAGCGCAATCAGCAACTTTTAATGAAAGAAAACACTCTAATACAAAGCTGATTCAAGCAAAATGAGAAATGTGTTTTTAAACGTTCCTTATACTGGAAAAAAAGATGGGAAAGATGTTATGATTTTACTGAAAAATAAATATTTCAATGCACTGTTTTAATCAATGCTTAGGTATAAGTTTGGTTTGGTTATATTAACGTCCCGTTTGAAGCAACACTAGGGCTATTTTGGGACGGACCTCGTCATTTTGAACCACGGTCAGATGACGAGGACGACACCTGAGCTGGCACCCCCCTCTCTACACCACACCACACCAACGGGAGGACGTTTGGCATGACGGATTTAACGTGCAACAGACCCCCTTACACGACGGTTCTTCGGTGGAATCGGGTCACGAACCTGAAACCCTCCGGTTCCGAAGCCGAGACCTTACCACCGGGCCACCGCGGCCCGCTTAGGTATAAAGTATATATGGATTGGATGAATGGTTTTTCAAATAATATTTTTTAAATTTTCAGAAAAGGTTACTTAATTGGTCAGATAGCTATATAATGCGATTTTGCGTTTAAAAAATCTCTTATAAAAGCGATGTAAATTTAGCTAACCAAGAAAAATTCATGCAAAACTTTCGTAGATTTAATCCTCTACTCAGGGTCACTCTGGTTTAGTTGTAAGGTCTCGCTTCAGAACCGATTTGAAAGACAGTATCACGCTGTATGTGACAAACATCTCAATCGACCCATTAGAATCCGCAGTTGACTAAGCTGCTAAGCATCGATAAGGTACTTGTGATTGAATGTTTGATACGTTCGAATAAGATGTGTTATAATACAAATGTGTATTTTGAGTCTTTTCAGTCTATTTTTTTTGTTGTACAGCGCCATCTATCGGTGTTTATGGAACTATTTTTTTTTCTTTTTCTTTTTTGCGTAATCCGTTTCTCTATGTTTTGAATAATATGTTCAACAATTTTGGAGACTCTATACTGAGTAGTTCCATTTATAGGGAGCTCAGAGTAGGGGTGTTTAATTTTGATTACTTTGTATATATATAAATTTAATTATAAAGACGTTTCCTTGTCATATTGGAACCAATACCACATTATAAATAATAGATTATTTAAGTTTAATTCATCTATTGTCATTGCTAGTGCTAAATGTCTGAAAAATACTGTAACATTGAAAAGCGATTAATCTATTTTGATTTTTTTTTGTCCGTGTTTCTTAAGTATGGAAACCAAAGCGATTTACAAGTAATATACTTTTAGTCGCCATATCAAGCAATCAAAGGTCCTATTCTTATCAAGCTAATAATCTAAAACAAAATTCCAAGTATATAGCCTATGATGCAACCCTCATACATAAGTTACGAAATCCTCGTTGAAAAACAACTTTTTAATGCATATTAAATGAACCTCGAAATGGGACGGTAATAACTTATTTATCTCTTAATGTGCTCTGAAGATAATTTTCGAACAAATATTTACGTCAGTCTCTTGCTTCGAAAATTCCATTTTGAAAGAAAGGAAGAAGAAAAAAAAAAAAAAAAAAAAAAAAAGAACGAAAATGTTATTCCTTAATTCTTTTATTTTAGAACTCTTCTGTGGTTCACGGAACACAAACATCTTCCCAAAATCCAACCCATGATGTTTACAATAAAAAAAGTTCCTTTTGGGTCTTTTGATGCAAAGAGCAAATATTTGTCGTAAAAGAGTGAGAATATCCCCTTATGTATGAGGGATATCCTCCAAGATCAAAGGTGGGAATCAACAGAGAGGACAGAGGCACGAAAATCCATACCTTGTGCTCTTTTCAAAAGAATTCTAGAAAATAGGGCACTGGATAAATAGTCGAAAGGCCACAAATTTTCGCTCAACTTGGAAATATTTTTTAATGCCTGTGCATACTTTAATGGAAACCGTTTCTATTTCATAGAGAAGTTAGTTCGTGTATTATTTGTACAAATTGGCAAAGGTAATGAAGGTAAGAAAGTATAGTGAGCAAAATGGTGTACGGAGCTCTTTTATTAGGGTGTCTCATAAGTTTCTTTCTTATTTCTAATATGAAATGAAATAACAATATTTATGGTTTAAGATATTATATATACTTTGTTATATAAGAACCCTTTTGCTCTATTATCTTCTTCCATCTCTCAGGAAGCCTCATTATGCCTTCGTTCCAAAATGGTTGTGTTTTGGATAAGAAAAAATCCTCCAGATGCGCTTTTATTTCGCTGATGGATTTAAAGCGCTTATCGTGAAGATAATTTTTTAAGGACAGAAAGAAGTAATAATCAGATGGAGCGAGATCTGGAAAGTATGTAGGATGCAGTAATGTAAAACATTCCAATCAAACTGTAAGAGTTTCTCTCTTACGACTCATGCAATAAATGGTCTCGCGTTGTCATGATGAAATACAACGCCTCATCGGTTCATTCATTCTGGCCGGTTTTTTCTGCTATGGCAGCTTTCAATTGATCCAGTTGGTGACAGTATTTCGTTGAATTTATTGTTTCATCTTAAGGAAGGAGCTCGTAAATGTCGCCGTTCGCTACCCATGTTTAACTCTGTGAATGAAAGTCTTAAAAGATATTGTGGCACAAACGAAACGTACTGTAAAAGAGCTCTGGGACGACTGAAGCCGATGACATAGGCGTCTAATAGATAAGCCTGCATGTTTGCACACTCAGAGTCAGATAAGACCATTCATAGCGCGATGAGAAAGAAACTTTTGGGACATCCTAATAAGTTGCTTAAAAATACATTTATATGTAATTTTATTTTTTAGAAAATTATGTATATGAGATGTGGTTGTATATTTAGCTTGAATTTTTCATATACTTGTCCTGAAATAATATTTCTTTTAAACAGTTTTTAAAATATATTTAATGATCGAAATCGAATTTAAATTGCTAATTTTTCAAAACTACTTGGGAGTAATAGTGCGTAAGTTTCTTGACAATTATTCATAATTTCAATGGCAGTAAATGTATCGATTTATACTCTTGAGATTCCCATTAATATAAACAAAGTAACTTTTTGCCTTGTTTTGAATGCTGCTGTTAAATTTCTTTTTGTCACTCTTCATTTACTCCTTTATATTCGACAGTAATATTTATGATATTATAAATAGATTTGAATTCATTCTGCTTACTTCAGTCGATTCTTTGAACACGTTTATCCAATTCATATTTATAAATACGGAATTTACTTTTCTCATTTCCTTCCTTATGTACTGAAGAGTTCTGAAATGTATCTTGTGTAGTTTTGGCGTCTTGATGATTATATGTTATTAAAATGTTTCCAGAAATTATTTAACTATAGATCCATTCGTTTTATTTAATTTTGATTTTTTACGAGCAGCGCCATCTTGTAGTATATTTTTAAAATATCCACTTCAAGTGTGTAAAATTTAATAATTTATATCTGCAGAAATTATTTAACATGAGCGATTCGTTTTATTTAATTTTGACTCTTACGAGGAATCTTGTAGCATATTTCAGAACTCCTCATTTTAAGTGCGCAAAGTTAAATAATTTATATTGTTTTCAAAAATAACAGTGAATTGATTTGTTTTATTTAATTTTGGCTTTTACGAAGAGCGCAATCTTGTAATATATTTTAAAATATTCACTTCAAGTGTGTAAAATTAAATAATTTATGATATTCTCAGAAATTATTTAACTGTGGAGAGATTCGTTTTATTTAATTTTGACTCTTACGAGGAATCTTGTAACATATTTCAGAATTACTCATTTTAAGTGCGCATATGTTTTTAATTATTCATTTTATAAATTGAAGGCTCAAAACTTTAATTATTTCATTATTTCAGAAAGACCTTTAATTAAACATATGAATTTTTTTTAAAAACCTCCAAATCGTTGAGATACAATTTAAAAAAAAGACTTCCCATATTCCCTTAGTTAAAAAAATTAATAGAAGTCAGATTAAAAACATATTTTCTTATATTATAAAAAAGTAGCATTTTAATTTTTTTGTCTGAATTTTAATTTTAATACATGAGTTTTTATTATAAATATAATGACATTGTCGTCTATTTCTCAAATTCTCTAACAGTCATATCATCTAGTATCGATGCAAAATTTAACTGAATTGCTGAATAACCGATAATATAACTCTGTAAATATTAAAAGAATGCATTGTCATCGAGAAAATTCAAATGCATACATTTTAAAATTTAGACCTGCATTGAAAGTGAGTGAAAAAAAATCATTAATACATTTTTTGTATACAAACATGCTACCAACAAAGTTTAAGAAAGAAAATGATTTCAATACATGTTTAATAACATTTAGAAATATACGTAATTTGTTTGCCCCTAAATGTCTATAGAAGAAGATTAGAACTGAGATATTAAATGAACAGTTTTGAAGTTACTTTTTTCGAAAAAGAATTAATACAAGTTATTCTTAAATTCTATCATTAGAACACTGCTGCTATGAAATAACATTTAGTATTCTTCTATAAAGTTTACATGAAAAATGTTCCTCTTCCTTAGATTAATGTAAAATGCAAATATTTATCTCAAAAGGAGAGAATATTTCCTTTAAACAGATAGAGTTATTCCAAGATCAAAGGAGAATGTCAACAGAGATGAAAGAGCAAAAATTCTAGAACTCTAGAGAAAAGAATTCTGAACTATAGTTCACCAGGAAAGTAATGGAAGTAACTCAAATTTGCATTCTACGAGGAAATGTTTGTCCATATTGAAGCCTTTTCTGTTTCTTGACGAAGTTTGAAAGGCTTATGCTATCAAAGTGAAGAAAACGCGGAATATGAAACTCTTTCAAATACTAATATGGAACATTTCTAAAACCGATTTCATTATCATTTATTTTTATGGAATTATGCACATGAGTAGGTAGATAGACGGGAAAATCGCATTTAGTTGGAATATTTCGGAAAATATTTTCTAGTAAAGATAATTATTCAAACAAACTTAATCCCCTAAATTCAATTTAACTGTCCGATATTTCCTTACTTTTTATTATATCATTCATATTTTTGGAATATGTAGCATAGTAATGAAATTTGAATGTATACAATATGAACTTTTCCGGATAAATTCATGTTGAATTAAATTTTTATTTTAGAATATATGTATTTGGAATTCATGTTGAATTAAACTTTTTTTTGGAAAAATGAATCAATATATTTATTTATTTATTTGTGAATAAATAAGTAATGATCTTGACTAGCTCTTTGACTTCTTGTGTACTTGTGCATTAGCATATGAAATCGGCTTGGGATATTTCAGTTCAATTATGAGAATATATTTAAAATGCTCTCATGGCAAAATAATGAAATTTTGCGGCATCCTTTTAACATGATTATGTTTTATAATTTGAATAATACTATAAATTACTTATTCAAAAATTTCTTAATACACTACTGGACATACAGGTACCAAATTTTTATCGAACGTTTACTTTAGATAACAATTGCACACTAAAAATATAAATGCACTCAGTCAAAGTAAATTAAAATTTAATTAGATTTTAAATTTAAAATTGAAATTTCAATGATTTTTGATAATTTTCCTAATTATCAACACACAAAAACCGTTTTTACTGCACTTAAAATTTAAAAAAAATTAGTTTCATAGTAATTTTAATAATATTTCATTTTTAATAATAATATTTAATTTTTGATGATAATTTTAATTATTTAATAACAACTATTCATTTAGTAATTCATAAATTAATATTATTTAACTATTTATCATTATTTATTTATGAATTATTTATAATAATTATTATATTTTTAAAAAATTTCTTTTTTTTATAATAATTGTTATAATATTTATTTTTTTATTTATAAATTTCATTTCAGGGAAGTATTTTTTTCCTCAAAGATTAATGCATTTTTGTGAACTATTTTTAAGGATATTTTTTATTACAACACTTTTCATAATTTTGGAAATTATTATGCTTATTTATATATTTGCGTTTGTAGCTATAAGATTTTTTTGCCTAAGCACGCTGTCACTGTTAATTAAAAGAAAAAGTTTTAAAAAATAATGTACAGATAGATAAATCATACCTAAAGTATTATCGTGTTATAATGTTTCGAACTAGGGGCGCAAAATTCTTTCATATGTTTTGAAATATTTTAATCACTTGATTCATTAATGAAGTATTGATAAAATATTTAAAGCAATAAAAAACGCTTTGAGTTTTGTTTTCAGTGATTTTCCTGATGTTTACACAACGGACTTCATGTTAATTTTAATAATATAGAGAAAATAGCATGGATTTTGTATTATATCTGTTGCCAATTTGCTCCGAAATTTCCTACACAACTATAAATTCAATGTCAAGACTTCATACCAAGTTTCACTTATCTTACCTTCGATGGGTCATTTTAGATTATCGTATTCACATACATATAAATGTAAGCTTGTTTTGGTTGAAGCAGGTGGCCGGTTCGAAGACACAGAAGAGACATTTTGCATTTTTAAATTCATTTTAATCCATCCCGGGAAGGCAATTTGTTTACAAATAAGCGCGGACAAAGAACAAAAGCAGAAGTAAGGAAGGGACCAAACAAATGATCACTAGTCTTGTATAACATGGGATTTCCGGCCACGTGTCAATTCAATACTCGTGTTGACCTTTTCAAGGGCAACTGATGAAGCAGTAATTTTTACACAGCTTCAGTTGAATTAAAAGTGGAATGAGATCAGGAAATAAGAGAATATTTTAGAATGACTTTGACATGGGCTGAATTAGGAAAAAATTTAGGAAATTAATTTGGATTGAATTAGATATTAAAATATCATTACATGAATATATAGCAAACTCACAGACTTCTATTTGACAAATTTTGTCTAAGTCTGAAAAAGTATCAACAATTTGGATGGTTACCAAATTTCATCTATCTACCTTCACTATTTGATGAATTATTATGTTTCGATACACACAGATGCATTTTAAGCTCCATTTCATTTTATAGCAAAGACAATTTGTATCCAAAATTGCTCCATTGATTAAATGCGTCTAATCGATCATCTGACGTCATCGATTAATCAATCTAATGATGCAGAACTATCGTTGACAAGAAAATCTTTTTTAAATTCCTTTGTTTAGATTATTGCATTTTTCAGTAACCGTGTGTTAAACACTCATGAATAGATTGCCCGACAGGCAATCAGTAGGAAGTGCGCTCGGTCCAAAATGAGACACACATATGCGATTTCGCGTTGAGGTTATACAGAGTGATTCATAAAGATGTATACAGTTTCATTGCACTGTATATCAAGAGCAATGCAAGAGATTATATATTACCTATACTGGGTTATTTTAAGTTTTGTTAGAGACAGTAGCAGATGTTCTGTGTGTACACTTTCTTTCTGGACACTACACAGAGCAAATTTACCTTAAGGCAATCTCACATGTGTTGCACTGTGAATTTTTGATTCTCTCTTCCCCAACAGGGAATATTGTGATTGTGTATCTTCCCACTGACATGAAATATTGCTTCATCAATGAAAACTAAGCGATCGGCAAAATCCTCATTTCCAAAACGAATCTGCAAATCGGCACAAAATTCAAAGCACTTTTGTCTGTCAAAGTCGCTCAGATTTTGCAACACCTGCACTTCGCATGGAATTATTTTCAGCTTCTTTCTCAAAATTCTGAGAAATCTGCACTTCAGGACTCGACCTCTGTGTTGATTTTTCCGGGTTTAGTTGAATGACGACTTCTTGCGATACAGTGGACCAGGACTTATACCTTTGCACAAACAGCCCGTAGTTTTGAGTTTTTCATGCCATTGATGGATAGATTTTTTTTTAATTGGAAATTCTTTTCCAAGTTGCAATCGAAAATGCCACTGTACAACAGTTGCTGATTCCGCTTTGCTAAATTAAAGAAAACAAAATGCCATTTGGACGGATTAGACACATAACACACATGCTCCTGCCAATGTGACATCCGTGAAGGGCAAGACACAAACTTTAAGAGTACATCTACCTTACGATTTGCCAAGGTGGTTTGTGTCATTGACTGTTACTGATATACAGCACCCAGAAAGTGTATACTTCTTTATGAATCATCCTGTATTCTGAAATTCAGCCATCAATCTCTTTTAATCATTTAACTATCACATGTGCATAGCCAAATGAACGGACTTTCCATTGACGAATGCATCAAACTTTTCATACAGATCTAGGGTTACCTTGCAAAAATTATGCATTAAATAATTACGGTTTAAATTCTATTTAATGCCATTGTTCAGTTTATTTTGCAGGAATATTTCCTTAAATATGTTCATGGATTTAGAGAACTCATAATGTACAGAATCATCAAAATACCGAGGCTGATTTTCTTTGCGATTCCAATTCTTAGAATATGAGAAAATTAAATTTTCAGATAAATATGAATTTTGGTAGTAGATTTATTTTCCCTAAAATGTTAACGCCAAAAATCTATATCTATTTTCGTACCAATTCTATTACAATAAATCCGGAAAGAACTGAAATTGATCTCACATTCAAGAATAATGATCAGATAAAGCAAAAAAGTAAGAGCAAGAAGATAGAATGAAAAGATGAATAAAAGAATGCCAAGACGATATAAAGTCAAGATCGTATAAGATTATCAAATTGTTTGGTTCGTGAAAAATTCGATTACTACTCGAAGAAGAAACCAAAAAAAATATATTACAATTGATGAGAGTATATTTTATTCTTATATTATCATTGGCTTAAAATCATATAATTTAGAAGAAATAACATTTCCGGACTCTTCTCTTTTTTTAATGCATACCATAAGGAATTATTTATTTTACGATAGCGACTAAAAATGACATGAAGATAGTGTAGGTTCACATCATTAAAGTTTACTGGGCAAAAATGCATTACAATGAATAAATTTTATAATAGGATTTTTAAATTTAACAGAGAAAATTTCAAAATAGATAAAAAGCTCTTTAAAATTTCCAATGAATAAAATGAAGTGATATTTAAGTGCTGTTTGAACTAAAAAAGAAAGAAGGATATTATTTTATTGAAAAAATATATAATTTAAATAACTGCTTAAAAGTGTTTTAATCAGTAAGAAAAAAATATCAAAAATAACTTTTTAATTAAAACTCAGTAGACCAAAACAATAGCGGCAAAATGGAAAAATTGCGAAATTAAAAAAAAATTAATTTTATTCATAGAATTATTTTCATTCATATTTTTTAAAATTACATTTAATATCTTACTTTAATTAATTTTTATTATTCAAAATATGGAGTAAACATCCGTGCGCAATCTAAGATTCACATATTACCAGAGATTTTACATATTCAAAATTTTTATAAATTATGTAAGTGTTCTGAAATTTCTTTTTTTTATCTTAAATATCTTTATTTTAGGTCTTAAAATTTAATAAGTGAATGTAATTTCGTATTTTTTTTACTATATTACCCAAAGCTTGTTTATCAAGGAAGTTATTTTTCGCACGTATTTTAAAGCAAGATAGAAAAAAAAAATAACGAAAGAGAAAAAAGAAACAGAAAGACCTGAGTAAGATATTCTTTTTAAATTATGCTTTCCAAAGTCTAGGGATGGATTGGTGTCCGTTTAGGGGGTTGTAAATTTTCTTTTATAAATAATAATAATATATATTCTTTATTGCTTCTAAATAACTTCATAGATTCCAGCTATTCTGGATAAAATTGACGAATCGTAATAATGTAACTGCATTTGACAGATTTGTGTTACGAATCTGTAACATTGATTCCTAGCACAATTAGTTCCATGGTAGAAAAATAATTTTACGGTTTATTGGATGCGGATCGGATGACAGATCAATGACCCTTAGGGTTGGCGATACATTTAACCACCATTTAGTGATTTGGCGACGAATTGAGCGGTTTTGGCGGCAAAATGGTTGATGCTAGAATCTTCTGGATTTTTAGAGATTGGACCAAGTCAGTCGTATAGTGAATCAATGACGAATTAGTTGGATTAATTAAGCAAAGCGCAAGCTTTGAATAGAGCTCAAGCTATTAATGGATTGAGAATTGAACCATGGAGACAAGTTTTTAAGCAGTATTGAGTCGTGTATGGAGTAACCAGTCGTATAGTAGTGAGTTGGCAGTTGTGTACAGCTAAAACGAGGAGACAGTGTACAAAGAGTTGGAGAGACCTTAGTGTTCCCTCCTCCTGCTGAGTTCTGTCTGATCGTTCTGTACGCTTTTTTTACTATGTCCTACCGATTGCTATTTGTAGCCTGCTGTTTGTTCTATTGCTGCTGTGTATTGTTTGTGTACGTCTCAGCTATGTTTTGTCTTCTGTATAGTCGTGCTAATAAAGGTCTTTATTTGTTATTGAGGCCTGTTGGACTGTTACACCATACACCCACTACAGCGAAACCATTCTCATTTTAATGGAATTTGAATTTCCGTAACATACATTCTTCATTCGATAAACAGTAAGCAAAAGCTACTTTGAGGGAAATATTTACGGAAGCTTGAAAACGCTATTATGGAAAAAAACTGTGAACGAAGAATATCTACTTCTTTATAAAGCAAGCTGAAACAAACTAATAAAATTACAAGTATTGAGTGTGAGAAATTTATATGTTTGGAACAATCTAAGCATAGTTGCTCGAACTGCAACATTGCAATGAAGTGTATATGCAACTCATTTCTTGCTTTCTGCATCTAAATTTCAATTGTTTTTTATTTCCATACTGTTTCTGCTTCTTTGTGTTACAAATGTAAATGTCTCATTTCAAATATTGGCAATTTCATTTTCACACCATTCATCTAATTCCTTCGTCATTTTATATTGATTGTGTTATGCGGTTATATGGCTTCTGTTCTTTATAATATAAAACTTGCATAAACTAATTTTATTTATTAACCTTTACTCCATTACAACTTAATTTTAATAATAAATTTCTTAGAAGCTATATTTTATAATAGCGTTTATATGAAATTAGCCTCCTTTGACGACCAGCTTTTTCGCCTAGATTATTGACTTTTTAGTCTGTAAATAATTAATGTAGAATGTATATTTTATTTTACTGAATTCACCTTAATACTTAATAAACTGAAAATCATGATTTACTGCAAATTAAAGAGTATATATTATGGAATAAAAGCGGAAATGAAAATCCTATTGCGGAGTTAAAGATCGGTAAAAAAAACACGATTGAATGTTTTGATAGATGAGTTTGAATTTCATTATAACGTGTAAAAGCACTATGTATCAAAATGAATTATACAATATTATTAAAATTAAAGGAAAAAACTATATGGAATTGAAACTGATTTCATCAAATATGCAATTTTTTTTAATCTTAAAAAGTACAAATGCAATTTTTGTAAGATAGTTGTTTTAGAAGATATCAACATTAATTTCTAAAGGCAAGTCATTAATTACCAATATAGTGACAGTAAAGTCTCATTTTCTATTTCATGCCAGCTGGAAAGATAAGAAATTCAAGTATCTAAAAAAATCGAATTCTTTTTGAAAATTCATCTGCATGCAATATTTTATAATTTTTTTAAATAAACTAGTTTTAAATATAATACCTCTCCATATATTGGGTTCTCACATGAAAGCGACTAAAAGGGGTTCAACACCAACTATCCATCCACTAAATTAAATCTCTATGAGCACTACTTACCACTTCCCCTAAGCTATAAATGCGAATGGGAGGTTTGATCCAAGCGAACGCGACGATCTCAGATAATCTACAGCCGACGATACCTTATTATGAAGGGAAGTGAAATGATACATAAACTAAGGGTGCATTAATCAATATATATTCCCTGGAAGGTTATGCTTCAGCATGCAGAATATATCCTGTATCCTAGTCAGACACCAAATCACAAAATAGGACACCCGTGGCCAATAACTGTAAACGTACGTTATGACACAATGGCAGACGAGTCAATATCCGTATCTCGAGGCTTTCCGCCGGTGAGATACGACTCAATTGTAGTTTGGCATTGTGCTTTGGTCCACGGTTTGGAGCTCCTGCAGGCTTAATAAGGAGGAGAACTCGCTGGGAAAATCATGTCTCATTTGTTGGTGATTGGCTGGTTCTTTTCTTTCTTTTATTTAATCATCGCAGCAGATATCCGACCAGAAAAATGCTGGATTAGTCGGAAATTAAATTTACTTTTGTATATTTTTCTCATATGAATAAAAGACAGTTTTTTAAACACTAAATCTCATTAGCAATGTGAAAAATTACAAATGAGAGAAATGATTGAATTTAAATAAATTTATTCTGTAATGCTTGTTCTGCATGATGCTATTTCCTATATCCAAAGATATTCTCTTCGCTTTTAAATATTTCTTCAGGCTACAATTACAAAAAAAAGAAAAATAACAAACTTGATTTACAGTCACATATTCAACAACAAAGCGCATTCAAAATAAGAAAATAAAAGGGTGGAATCAGGAAAAAAATGTCAATTTGCCATTTCACAAACAGTTCTCCTAGATCCACCCCTCTTCCAATGCTGATCCCTGCGGGACACATTTGATCTGCGTCAAACCACGGTCTGGACTAAATTTATAAGGTTAGGATGTCACTTAGCATGCAGATACTAGCTTTGCCCCGAGCTTGTAGCTGTCATATAACATATCCATTAACGTGAGGCACTTTCCTCAGAATAAAGTCGGAGAGATTTTCAACCAGTTTTCTGGAAGAAAGAAGAGTTCGCTGTCCCGCCAGGTGGAATAAAAGAAAATACTCTTGACTGTCGTTTGAGAGGAGGAAACTCGATAAAGTGAAATGGAAGAGTTCAGTTCTTTTCTATCTCGGTTAAAAGGAGTTGGTATGATAGAATTTATGTGCTGCCAGGGAAAAAAATGTGTATTAGAAAATCTTATTGATTGAAATTAAAACAATTTATTAGATACACATGACGACAATAATTTAATTTTACAATTATTACTTTTTGAATTATAGATCATTCTTTGAAATATTTTTTTTTAAATACCACTAATAGATGGTATTTACAAAATTATTTATGCTAAATCAAAATGAACAATATTTTACAAAAAATAAATATTACAAATTTATTTTTGTAATATTTATTATTTTGTAAGCATTTATTAAAAACAATACAAAAATTGAAATTTTGAAATAAATTCAAATGCATTTAATTGAAAGCAAATGTATTCACTTAACTTTTGTTTTCATATGAACATATATTTTTATATTTGTTTGCATATTTTAGAATTATTACAGACTGGGATAGCCTGGTTGGTAGGGCGCTGGATTCGCGTCCTTTGGATTGCGAGTTCGAAGCCCACCATCCGAAGACTCTCCGTGTGTGTGTGGTGGCAGGCGCACGTATAAATCTGTCGTGGTCACGAAGTTCTATATGTCAGGAGTAATACCACTGGGGATACTGGTTCAGTGGTGATCGTTCTCTGATTCAAGTCTAAATTACGATCTGTGGATGAATGAATGAAATACATGAATGAAGACTGCCCCGTAAAAAGGGTTGTGACGTGTGTGTATTTAAGTTGTACTCTTGGCACTTAATACCACACCTCCGTTTCTAGAGCTCATATGGCCCCTTTCTAGTTTGGTATAGATGTAGGTGGACTTTATTAAAAAAAAATTACACAACAATTACTCTTGGCACTAGATGGCGCTACTGGAAAAACAAGAGACGTACCCTTGGCTTAAAATCACTGACTTTTAAAGTCAGTGGGCTTGTCTATGACAAGTGCCATTAAAAACAACAATAAGAATTATTGCTTTCTCAATTAAAAGCAGTAATTCTAAATTTCAATTTCTTCTTTGGAATATTTTTTCCATGAAATTAAAACAATATTTCAGTCACTAGTAGATGGAAAGTACAAAACAAAATTGGGTGTATAAAAAGAGATATGATACAAAAAAAATATCCTTAAAATGTATTTATTTATGTGAATAGTTTGTTAATCTGCTTGTCCAAGACTAACACATTGAGAACTAAAATAACATCTGAGAACTAAAATTTTAATCTAAAGCGGTCTTGTTATTATTTGTGTATTAATATTTTAGAGAATTGTAAATATTTCTTTTCATTTTTTGATGATTTATTCTGTTATATTCCATAAAAATGCAAATGCTGAATTCCGCAAATTAAAGTAAGCAGTCTGTTTACTTTTGTTATAAATCGTTTCGAATTAATACATATAATTCATTAATAAATTACGTTCTACAGTTCCTTAATCATCATCGCAGTGATAAAATGATGAATTTCACTTTTTTCTTCTGATGTGAAATGATTAACGTTTTTTTTAATGCAACCACCACCTGCGATGATTAATTGTTAAATGTCAAAATCAAATTCTAATTCTCTCAAATATCAAAATAAAATTAGGAAAATGTTTAGCTCTTTGAGATTTGGAGGTTCTTTCAAAACTTTATTTCGTGATATCATTCGAAAATGGAGGAAGATGGGCTGCAGACGACAACTCATGACACATTTCAGAAAATAAGGAGCAGTTTTCAGATAAATTAAAACTTAGCAAAAGTGGTGCAGCAAATGTGATTGCAAATCTATATCAAAATGTTCCTCATAGGGTGAATCATTGTTTTTCGCCATCTTTTCAGAATAGAGGGACATGAGAGATGAGGTGTTCATTGTAACCTTTCCAGGGATCATGAGTTTTTTATAAAATAAAAATAGTCGTAATCGAATCAGTAATTGAGGCTGAGAAACTGGTTCTTATATTTTGCTTTTTTAATTTATAAATAGTTTAGATACAAAATTATAGAATTCGTAATTATTAAGTGTAATGAAATATATCTTAAAGCAATTAAACGAATACAACTTTTGGATAAATAATTTTTAAAAATAAATTCATTAACTTGAAGTCTTAATTACCAATGGGGAAGAATACCTGCAAAGCGAAAAAATAGATTTAATGTTTTACTTCCATGTGTTGCGCGAAAAAATTGTCAAATGAGTCGGACAATTTCTTTCAGCTTAGCATGATAAATTTTCTTTCGAAAAACTGAATAAAATGCAATTCTTTCTTAAGAAATTTAATAACTAATAACAAGATTTGTTAAAATGTTCATACGTTGTTAATATGACTTCTTTTTATAATTTTGCAAAACCTTTGTCGAAGTAAATGAAGTTATGATTTAAAATTTAGTTTCTATTAATCGAGATTTCATTCATCCTAAGTTGATTTCGATTTCAACCAAGCAGGAAAATTGAATTCCTGCTGTAAATTAAATAATTTATCACTAAGACAGAAATTTAAAGACAAAAACGGAACAAAACATGAAACCGACTAGAACTAAGGTAAATTTCTTGTGGAAATACCACTTTTTTACTTTCTCGTACATGTAGTATAGAGAAAGCATAGCAATCGTCGAAGAATTCGAACTCGAAATTTTGACATATTTCTAAGTTTTAGATATCCCTGAGTTCTAAAAACACATTTCTGGAGAAAGTCCGTCCGTTTGTCTGTCTGTGACAAAGATAACTCAAAAACGCTTTGAGCTAGACGAATGAAATCAATTTTGAATGGAATCTGCTTATAGGAAGTCTGTCTTTTCGGGTATTCGAGTACAAGTTAACAAGATAATTACAAAACGAAGAACGCTAGATAGATAAAATTCGGTACTCGGATTTGCCATCTCTAGTATAGACACCTGTCCAATTTTGAACCAAATCCAATAAGGGGTTGTCTGTCTGGTCTGTACTTTCAGAAATAACTAACTCGAGATAAATAAAAGAAGCAGTGAAGTATATCGAATTTGGATTGAGATTTTGTGACTATTTGTGACTTCAAGTGTGGGATTTTGTGACTATTTGTGACTTCAAGTGTGGGATTTTGTGACTATTTGTGACTTCAAGTGTGGGATTTTGTGACTATTTGTGACTTCAAGTGTGGGATTTTGTGACTATTTGTGACTTCAAGTGTGGGATTTTGTGACTGTTTGTGACTTCAAGTGTGGGATTTTGTGACTGTTTGTGACTTCAAGTGTGGGATTTTGTGACTGCAAGTGCAGTTTTGTGTCAATTTTTTGTTTTAATCGGTTGAGAAAAACGTGTCTAAAACACAAATTCGATATTTGGAATACTATTAACCGCATGCTAGGGATGAATAGCCAAATATCTCGCCAAGGATGATATGATAAATTTAATAAAAATGCTAAATTCACGTCAAAACTTAATATTTGGTAACTATTGAAAGCCAATGCTTTGTAAGGCGTTCTCTGGCGTGACAAGTTTATTAGTGAATATGCAAGAAAGTTTTCGGGAGATCACTCCTACAGATTATTTGAAGAATTGTTGGGTAAGCAATAAGAAATTGACAAAACAGAATAGAAGATAAAGCATGTAGTTTTCAAAGTTCATTGGATGATTTAATATGACAGAACTCAAAAACTGTGATAGTGATTCATTAATATCGTCATTCACTTCAGTCTTGCCCTGAGGATGTTGGAGGGAACGCTCTCAATGCAGCTTAAGATTGCGATCCTGTTGAAACGGGACAATTTAGTTAGGTTTAGGAAATGTGTTACAGAAATACGTCGGAATAGTTTAGGGTGACTTGCGTACAAATCCATTTTAATTTCTCTGAAATACAATATGTCGCACTATATGCTGTTTGGGTACGTCTTGCACATACCTCATATGCTCAAAATACAGAATTGTAAAAAAAAAGTTTAACAAAATAGCGCGCTAATTTCATTTCCCAACGTATTCTAAGGTCATTTACTTTTTCAATTAAGCATATTTCAATTTAAACAATATCTAAATTTTATTAATATTTATATAATTATACTAAATTTATTTTTAAGAATTTGTAAAAAACATGCATCGACTTTTCTTTTTGTACGTAAAATGCGTTTTCAGAACATCAAATATTAGAAAATATAACGACGTGATATTGTAATTTTTGGAAGACACGAATATCTTAATTTTTAAACAATATCTAAATTTTAATAATTGTTATATAATTTTGGTAAATTTATTTTTAGTATATAAAATGGTTTTTGTAGAAAACATTCATCGATTTTTCTTTTTCTACACAAAATGATTTTTCAGAAGCTATAAATTTTAGAAAACATGCTTTTAGAAAAAAAAACTGTGACGCCAAATTGTAAATGATGGAAGACACGATACTTTTTTGCGAACTGAAAAATAATATAATACTGAGTAAATAATACAGTACAATAATATTTTTCTTACTAAAAATAAAATAATACTGAGTAAATAATAAAATACAATAATACAAATTCATAATAATACTGAGATAACTAACTTGTCTATGTAACAAAACTGCTGATTGTGATTTAATCTTTAATTTATATACTTTCAATTCAGTACAAATTAGTTCAAAATATAAACCCTAATGCATAGATGGAGGTGAAACTTAATTGTTTCAGGGGACTCCGACGTAATTCTTATCAGCTATTATAGCTTATTATAGACCAACGCTGTCTCTCTAAGCTTCCCCTATCTGATACTATGCGAATCAATAACGCTACTTGGGTTCACTCTTATTTGCTTCAGTCATTTTTAACATTATCTAGCCATCTGATAGGTGGTCTTTCTCTTCGTCGCTTTCCCTCTATTCTTGAATGGGGCCGCGGTGGCCTGGTAGTAAGGTCTCGACTTCGAAACCGGAGGGTTTCAGGTTCGTGACCCGATTCCACCGAAGAACCGTCGTGTAAGGGGGTCTGTTGCACGTTAAATGCGTCATGACCAAACGTCCTCCTACTGGTGTGGTGTGGTGTGGGGAGAGGGGGGTGCCAGCTCAGGTGTCGTCCTCGTCATCTGACCGCGGTTCAAAATGACGAAGTCTGTCCCTAAACAGCCCTAGTGTTGCTTCAAACGTGACGTTAATATAACCAAACCAAACCAACTCTATTCTTGAAATAGTTATTCTTTACGTTCTCGTATATCTAGTGTAGAGGAAGTATTGTAATCGTCGAAACATTCGAACTCGACATTTTGTCGATTCTCCACGTTTCAGACATATCTGAGTTCGAAAAACACATTTTTAGAAGATTTCTGTTTGTCTGACTGAAAAAGATGACAAAGGTTGATCTAGACTGATGAAATGAGATATAATCTCTTTTCATAAAATTTGTAGATTTTTTTTGTAGAATTTGAGCAAAATTCGTTCAATGGAAGTTTGTCAGTCCGGCTGTTCCAATATAAGTTAATACGATAGCTACAAAACAAAGAGCGCTAGATAGCTAAAATTCAGTGATTGTGAGATACCTATTAAATTTTAAGCCAAACCCAATAAGGAGTTGACTGTCTGTCGGTTTGTACTATCAGAATTATGTAAAGCCGATAACTCAAAAACACAGTGACTTAAATATATAAATTTGGTACGTGTCTTTTTTTTTACTACAAATGTAGTTCTGAGTCAGATTTTTGTAGTCGATTGGATAAAACGAGCGGGATAAACGATCTATAAACAAATGGAGTAATAATAATGGAAAAAAGATAAAAGAAAATTTTGATTTTCAGATACTACTAACCGCATGCCGAGATGAATGGCCAAAAAACTCGCCAAGGATCACGCGATAGATTCAGTGAAGATGTTAAATTCTAAAGACATTCACTGTTGACTTTTTAGGCCAATCATGGTCAACTGATTTGATGAATATCATTTTAGACTCGAATATTTGCTGTCAAATCTAAATAAGAATATTATATTTGCTTCACATAAGAAGTTGAAAAAAACTAAACGGTAAACAAATGATACTGAAATACTAGTTTTGAACGAAAAGGGTGTAAGTGCTTAAAATCTTAACATATCACTGTTTATTAATAGCCTGGTTGGTAGAGCGTCGGATTCGCGTCCCTTCGGTTGCGAGTTCGAACCCCGCCGGTCGAAGATTCCCCGCGTGGTTGGTGGCTGACGCGCGTTTAATCTGTCGTGGTCACAAAGTCCTCCATGTCGAGAGTAATACCACTGGGGGTACTGGATCAGGGGTGATCGTTCTCTGGTTCAGGTCTAAATTACGATCTGTGGTTGAGTGAATGAAGTCCACCCCGTAAAAAGGGTTGTGACGTGTGTGTAGCTAAGTCGTACTCTTGGCCCTAGATGGCGCTACTATTGAAACAAGAGGCGTTCCTCTTGAGGCTTAAATCGGCTGTCTTCGACAGCAGGCTTGTCCATGGCAAGTGCCATTAGAAACAACAAAATTAACAAATTTATTTATATTTACAGGCTTTCATTTAATTTTTTGATAAAAAAAACCATATTAATTTTTCGTTTTTATTTTATATTAATGTAAGGGAAAGGCAAATTCATATAATATTTCAGTCCGAAAAAAAATCTTACCAATATATATACATATATATATAATATTGTTAAGAAATGTAGGGAAATTTTAAAAAAATTCCTGGGATATTCCAATGCTTTTAGAAGTAGTATTTCAAACACTCTTGAATTCCAAATCTTATTTTACCCAAAAACCTTTGAGCTGTGGCTGCATTTTTTAGCAATAAACACTAAATGGCACAAGGTCAAAACAGGCGTTTGAAACGTTAAAAGCATTAAAATTTTATCATTAAAGTTTCTGACGCATATTATTACATCTTATGCAATAAAATGCATCTTATGACAAATACTATATTCAGTGCTTAATTAGTCATTATATATAAAATAAAGGACAATTATCCCCCAATTCTCCTATAGAATTATGAGAAAGAATATCTTCTTAATCTATTGTAAAGCCTTAATAAGGGGGAATGGATTCATGTAAATAATTGAAAAACAACAACCATTATAAAAACCTGATTACATTAGTGAAAAATTGTACTCTACAAGTACGTATAACTATGAAGACAACTTATGAAAGCGTAGATAGGTACAATTTATTCCAGTTTCATTATTTTTTAATAATGGATAAGGCAAAGATACGCATTTTAGTTTCTTATTTTTAAAAAAAAGTAGCGTGCCACTTGTTATCCTAAACATCAATAGAACAGTATCATTCTGACAGCTGGTACGTTACGGAAAACTATATGACATGTACTAAGCAGGAGATTTAATGAACACTTTAGTAATAACATGGGTTATGTAACATCTGGAGATGTTAGAGATGATGTCCACGGTGCCGCCTGTTTAATATTCAAAACAGCGCTACAGTATTGCCGAAATCCCATTCGTAATAATTACTTTCTGCCTTATGCGGCATTCTGGAACGAAATAAGTCTCTGCATATAAGAAGATATATCTTCAGGAAAAACAATAATACCAACAATTCAGTTGAGAATTAGGGATGAATTATTATGCATTATTATTTTTTCATATTCCTATTCTTGGTCATCATGCACGTAATGCATGTTACATAAGAGATAAGATTTTATTAAGATACCTGAAATAAAAACAATCGGATTATTCTGAACTAGACTTCTCCCTATACATATTCACATTTTGTGCTTCTTAGCGAAGGACTAGAGATAAGGATGGACTTCTTGGTTCTTCTTTTTCAGCTAATTGGGTTCGGAATTCGGTATTGAGCTATAAACTGGATGCCAAGTTCACATATCAAATTCATTTGTCTAAGTCACTGTCTTTTGTAGTTTTCAATGCATACATTAACAGCACACATATCGACAATTAGAAAGAAACTTTAAGTAATTATAAGAAATATTTCAACGGATTGACAAATATAATGATAAATCTGATGATTAATTTGATCGGTATGGCTACCTGCGTTTCTGAATGATCGTGTTTATATAGACATAGATGGATTATGCAGATTTTCCGTAAAGGGATTTCGTTTAAAATTTGATAAAAATTAACAGATTTAAAGGGCAAGACACAAATCAATTTTCACAGCGGTAGAAATTTTGTATTACCATGCTCACAAGCCAAAATATAAAATTCTGAAAATGCACTTTTCGAACTCCGAAACCTTTGAAACGCGGTGATTCGTCAAATCTCGAGATTGTTTTGTCTGAAGACTGCATAACTTAATTTAGCTTAAGAGAAAGTAAATAGGTGGGAAATATTAATAAAACAAGTGATGTAAAGTATTAAATCTAACTTTTCATTTTGCAGTGGGGGGGGGGCTTCCGCCATTGATAATTATGAACAATGATGACAGAAATAAACCTGATTTAGTGAAATTATTTGGCATTCAGCTTAAAAATTATTCATTAAATAGTTGCAATCATTTCATTGCTTTAAGATAAATTCAGTTTACTTATTAGTTGTATAATGTTTTTATGAAAAGTATCTATATATTTAAAATTTGAACAAAAAATTAGAACTAGCCCCTGAACTTAAATTATTGATCCGATTTCGCCAACTTTTTTTTGTTAAAAAGTGTATTATCTTTGAAAAGGTTATCAATGATCATCTGCTCCCATTGACTTCCTTAAGAAAGGATGATGAAAAATATTAATTCACTGCATATTCTTTATGAGAAGAATTTTGATATAGCTAAACAGTCACAACTACCGCACGAATTTCGCCAATTTTTATTTTATATCAAAATTAATCTCTAAAAATTCCCCAAAAACATTATCAATCGTCATATTCCACTCATTCTCCTCTATTTTTGAACAATAACACGAAATAAATTTTTGAAAGAACCTCCAAATCTTAAAAAAAAAAGAAACAAATTGTACAAATTTCTTTACTTTATTTTGGCCGTTACAGGATAAAGTGAATAATGAATCATTACAGACGAAAAGTTGCATTAAAATATGCTAGTTATAAATTCATATTAGCGAAGAAAAGTAAAATTCATCATTTTATCACTGTCATGATGATACAAGGAATATAGAAGATAATTTGCCTATGAATTAGATGCATTCATTCGAAACAATTCATAACAAAAGCAAAAAGATGACTTTCCTTAATTTGGGGCATTCGGCATTTGCATTTTAATATAATATAATACAATAAAGCAGTCACAATTGCAAAGAAATTCCTTCAATTCTCTCAAATATTAATAAAAAAATAAGAAGAAAAAGAATTTTTTCGATCAAAATTTCGGTTTTTGGATTACACTACTGTGACCAAGATACTAATCTTGGACAAGCAGATTAAGAAATGAATGCATATAAAGTAATAAATTTTACTAAAAACAACCTTTAAGATATTTATTTTTTTACAAAATACTGCCCTCTTTTTTGATATAGCACAAATCATTTCGTAAGTACCATTTACTAGTGCTACTTATAAAAATATTTCAAAGAATGGTTTTTAATTGAAAAAGTTATAATTGTAAAATCAAATTATTACCTTCGTGTATGTTTAATAATTGTTTTAACTTCAATTAATAAGTTTTTCTAATACAATTTTTTTTTCCTGGCAGTCGCATTAATCCAATCCTTCTAACCGAGATAGAAAAGAACTCAACTCTTCCATTTCACTTTATTGAGTATTTCATCATCTCAGACGATAGCCAAATGTATTTTCTTTTATTTTAGCTTGTTTAGGGACAGCGAACTCTTCTTTCTTCCAGAAAACTGGTTGAAAATCTCTCCCACTTTATTCTGAGGAAAGTGCCTCACGTTAATGGATATGTTATATGACAGCTACAAGCTCGGGGCAAAGCTAGCATCTGCATGCTAAGTGACATCCTAACCTTATAAATTTAGCCCAGGCCGTGGTTTGACGCAGATCAAATGTGTCCCGCAGGGATCAGCGGTGGAAGAGGGGTGCAGCTAGGAGAACTGTTTGTGAAATGGCATACTGACATTTTATCCAGGTCCCGCTGGTTTATTTTCTTTGTTTGGATATGGTTTGTTGTTGAATACGTGATTGCAAATCAAGTTTGTTATTTATTTATTTTTTGTAATTGTAGAAGAAATATTTAAAAGCGAAAAGAATATCTTTGAATATAGGAAATAGCATCCTACAGAACGCGCATGACTGAATAAATCTCTGCAAATTCGATTATTTCCGACATTTGTAATTGCGCACATTGCTAATGAGATATTTAAAAAAAAACTGTCATTTATTTTTATGAAAACAATATAGAAAAGTTAAATTGAATTCATTTGTTTTTCAAAATAAATCAGAGGGTGTCATCTCCTCGAAGTTTTCTCGCATACTCTTTAATTAACCCTTTAAAGGGCCATTTTTTTTCTAGTCATATTATGTTAAAATATTTTTAGGATTGAAATTAGAATAAGAAAAGGGATTCATTTAGCTTATTAGATAAATTTAATTCGATTCATTAATTAATTTGGTTAATTAATAATTAAGTATCAAATCAAGACACATCATTTTGTGTAAAATAAATAACTAAAGCATCTAAATTTCTGCCTTTCTAAAAAAATTTGTCAGAACTTATGCCAACCTACATAAATTCATGCGAAGATTGATAAATTTGGTGGAAAGCATACTTCTCACGGCCCTAGAAATGGTTAATATGTTATTTCCAAGTACAATAATTGTGAGATTTCAACAAAATTGTAAAAGCTAAGAATTTAGAACCTCACATAAGAGTGTTTTAAGCATTGTGTAAATCGACTAAACATTTTGAATGCCTCTGTTTCGATCGATGATTGAAACTGAAATTTGACCCTGAACCACATTTTTAGTAACAAGATCAATTATCAAATTTGATTTATGTAAGTCGTTGTTGCTTTTATATGCATTCAAATATACAGATCAACAGACAATCAAACCCTTTTACTAATTTAGTTTAAAATTTCTTACAAATTTATATTTCATGTGAGAAAACTATGCCAAATTTTATCCATCCAGTTCTCTATGTTTTGTAATTATCATATCACTTGCTCATGACTTTCTGTAGATATATTTCGTTCAAAATTTGATAGAAATCTTCTCATTTGGTTTAATTCGAATCAGACTTCGACTCAGACTGACAGATAAACATAACTATAAAAAAAATGTGTTTTCCGAACTGAAGGAGAATCGAAACATGGAGATCCGTCAAAATTTCGATATCGATTTTGTTTTGATAGTTACAATACTATATCTTGGTATAAGAAAAACCAAAAGTCAGTGAATGCAAGCATGTCAAATTTATCTCACATGTAATACGGAAGTGTTAATTGATCTGAATGAAAGACTTCCTTGAATTCCCATATTTTTTAACTCTTAATATTATTTAAAAATTATTTTATGTTTTATATAATACAAATAACCGTATTTTTTATAAACTTGATAACATTTATTATTTATTTATATTGCAAAGTTAGTATATTACCCAAAAGTAGATGCATTGAAAACAAAAATAAAAAGTTGAAAAAATAAAGAAATTAATTTTATAACTAAATGAAGATAAAATATATCTGCATTTGCTTTCACATTTACAGAGGAAAACTATTCGGGTTTTTCAAGCTATAGCTTACTCTTGCTTTTATGGTTGACGACATAGAAAAAAAAATTGCATCGCATTTAAATGAGTAGTTTAGAATAGAAACAATATTATTTGAATTTAAAAAGGTGTAAAAAATATTTGACCTTGAATTTAAGACAAATTTGAATAAACCTTTTGAACAAATTCCTTTTCAATTTTTGCGAGAGTTTTTAAGAGGAGAGTTTTTTAACTCTATTAAACACTTTTGAGAATTCTTCAGTTAGGGTTATTAAATTTTTTATGCATTTGTATTAAAATATAAATATGTCAAATTTTTTTAAAAACATTTTAAAAGAAAATATATTATTTAAAAAAATTTTTAAACGATATATAATTTTTAAAAATTTTAAAATATTCCAGGCATCTTAATTTTTAATTTTTTCTAATATTTTTTTCTTATGCCCCGATGTAAATTTATTTGAAACAAAACTACGTATGATTTTGTAATTCCAATTGAATGCTATTTTTTTAGAAATATTTTTATACACACTTACTGAATTTGCAAAGGAATTTTATTCTTTTCTGAACTAAAATTGACTTTTAACTATCTAATATAAATTCGAAATGTAAAATGCATACACTGTTTTCTTTAATGTTTGACCGATTATCAATATCATTTAAGTTCTTCAAAAAATAAAACACCTGGAACATTTCAAAGATATTTAAATCTAATATCTGATTACAATATCATTTTGAGAAACGTCATTAAAATGTACTTTTTTATTCCCAACTCTTTAAATATTTATCTTATTGAACAATACATTTTATAACACTATTTTAGTTTAATATAAACATATATTTTGGTGATGAAATGATAAAAATAAAATTACAATTTTTCGTCCATTTTTGCTTATTTCAAAGTCCACTCTCCCCTTAATGAGTATAAAAATAATAAATAAAAAGAATTAATATACCTTATTGAACATAACTTCTTTAAGATGTGAGAAACGCTAACATGAGGATGTTCCAATATCTGACTTGGAAGACGAAGATTATGTATTTTGTTACCATTTTTTCAGAGAATTGACACATTGTTTTAGATTTTTCATCAAATGCAAATTAGATTATCATTAGAACAAAAAAGCGCTTACATAAAAGGAATAAAATCATGAAGCATACTTAGGAATTTTCTGCTACGCTTTTAGATTTGGTAATTGAATTCACGGCAAACTTAAGCCGATAATGAGATTAAAATTTCTAACTTAATTTGGAGAACGCGTTAATCCATTAACATATTAAGTCAACGTTCCGTTTTTTTTCTCTCCTTTTTAATTACTTATTTCTGTTCAGATTTGCATTCAATTTGACAAAAAAATAATTAAAAAATGAACTCACTCACCTTCATTTTTAATTGTTTATGAAAGATCCTCTAATGTTTATACTTTTAAAGAAATGTCCTATATAAAATATCTTTCTGTTTATTTCACTATGCATTTTCTTAGCTTATAAGAAAACAATGAGGATTTTTATTAAGTAAATTAAATAAAGTGTCACCAATATGAATGTACATTTTAAAATGCGATAATTATTGAAAAAAAAAGGTTTTTAGCTATTATAATACTTTCTTTTTTAAGCAAGGAAATGAAAAGATTGAGAAAATCCATAAAATTTCATTGATAAAAGATTAGATGACTTTTTAATGCCTTCACCATGTCTGCCTTTCTATTGTGATATCAAACATTTCACTAAATAGTAGGAACTAAGGCTGTGCCGATTTTCGATTTATTGATTTATTTTTGAAAAATCCATTTTTTGATACTAGTTTTTGAAAAATATCAATTTATCGAAATAATGATCATGTGTAGCTCACGATAAAACACGATACAGTAAATCGATATTTACAATTAATTTACGTTTTCAATTTCGTTTTGTTAGTGTTTATTTTTGTTTCTCTTCATTCTTATTGACCTTCATACGGAATTTTTGTTAATATTTCTATAAATACTGTCATATTCTAATAAATAAAAGTACTTGTTTTAAATGCAACGTTATAAATTGTAACATACAGACATTGTTTCAGCATTGAAACACTTTATTAAAGGGGTTTTAACACAATTATTTTCTATTTTTATTCAAAAGAAGACAATTATTTTTATTATATAAATTGAAATTTTCCTCTTTTTTTTGGGGGGGGGGAGTTGTTCTGATCAGTCAATATGCAATGCTATTCTTTTTTAACTTATAATAGCTATATATAAATAATATCACAATACATCGAAAAATATCAATATATGTTGGATGATAAATCGCGATGATGAAGTTCTGTCATCGAGCAGCCCTAGTAGGGACTAAGGGATCTGGCCGCCCTGGAAACATCCGTTTCCGGGCATTAATTCCGAGTCTAGATTCTTCTTTAAGCACAACAATAAGAGAATATCATTACAAACAACAGTATTGTTCATTGCTGTTTGGACTGCGTAGTCTGACACCATTCCCTGTAAAAACAGTTAGATTGAGGAACAGGTATTTACTAATCGTAACGTATTCTTTTTCATTGGCAATAAACAAAATGTCTTCCTTGAGTAATATAATAAAGGTAAATAAATAAAGGTAACGAATAAATAAAGATATAATGCTAAATGAAGCAATGGTTGAAGAATTATCTTTGCCTTTGAGTAGAACAATAATAAAAGTCCTTCGAGTGATTAATGAAATGAAAAGTAGAAAATAAATAGAAGTTAAGTATTAATAATGTTTTCTGCCTTAACTCTCTATTTTTATATCGTTTAATAATTAAGGCACATTTTAATCAGACTATTGTTGTTTACTACATACATTTTTTAAAAAAAATATTTCCTATGAAAGGGATTAATTTTACTGAACTTCGACTAGAGTAACTGTACTATGCAAAGGTTATTAAATAAACAAAATATTAAAATATTAAAAAAAAAAATCCTTCATTCTTTTTTTTTTTTTCAAAATGGTTTTAACCCTTCAAAAGTATGGGAGCCTTGGTGGCCTGATGGTAAGATCTCAACCTAGGAACCTGAGGGTTTCAAGTTCGTGATCCGATTCCACCGAAGAGCCGCCTTGTAAACGGGCCTGGTGGACGTTAAATCCATCGGAGCAAAACGCCCTCTCGCTGGTGCGATGTGGAAGTTTGTAGACGGGATGCCAGCTCAGGTGTTATTTTTGTCATCTGACTGTGGTTCAAAATTACGAGGTCCGTCCCAAAATAGCCTTAGTGTTTCTTTAAAATGAGATGCAACAATAATATAACTAAACCTCATTTTCCCCTCTTTTTCTTTCATTTTTCATAATACTTCGTTTTGTAAACAACATTTATGAGAATTAATGAGAAATAAAAGTACAAAGTACTCACAAAAAAAAACCTAAATTAGATCTTCGATCTTTTAATGTACAGAGCTTTTAGTTTTTCCTATACTATCACGGTAAATTGTGATTTGACTCAGAATTCAGCTTTTTCTAAAATTTAATTATTAATTCTCTATGAAGTGAAAAGAAAAGAAAATGCTCAGGTGTTGACTAAAAGTCTCACAGTTTTACTTTTTTTTTTCTGCTCTTATTCTTTCACGATTTTGGAATTTAAAAAAAAAAATCTCGGTTAAACTAAAACCATAAATTTTGTTCTCTAAAACAAGTAATGTATTAAAACTCAAGTGCCTGTTCTTGGAACCACTTACATTCAACATTAATCCAACTCAAAAAAAATTCACTCAAATCTGTTACCATTTTCTCAGGTTCTGCTGAATTCATTCTTCCATTTCTGAGAAAAATCAGATTCGAAACTCAAAAGTACTTTTTCGTTCGCACGATGTGACAGATTTTACTTCTGCTGAAAAAAAAATCATGCTTCAAAATAATTCAGGTTTGTAACAAATGCAAAAAATGTAGCAAATTCCTTTGGAACTTCTATATTAATATAATCAATTTTCATATTAATATAATCTTCTATCAGCAAATGGTTAGGTAAATTTAAACAGTTTTTGAGAGCATTAGATTTGCATTTTATGTTAATGTTTCATTTTCTTTAAATGCCTTTATTTATACCATACTGTGTATATGATTTTTTGTTTCTTAGAGTTAAATTTGTCATTATGGAATTTATCTTGGCATACAGACAATATGTATATTCACTTTTTGATTCTATAGAAATTTTTTAAAATATGCAGTATATAGTAAATATTTATAACACTTTGTGTCGGAGTGTTCCCCTACATGGAACACCTAACTTATCTCGCTTTTAAAATCGTTAAATTCAACTATAAATGGAAAAAAATATTTTTAAGAATTACTTTTAACCTTTTTTATTAATAATAGATGACAATTTAAATCAAGCTGATTCATAATTTTCAGATATAGCACGTTATATAAAAGTTTATTTTTTTTTTCAAGGAATTTTGTAATTTTTTTTTCTGTTAATATATATATATATATATAACTAAATTTTTCCTGAAACCAAAAATTGCATTCTAAGCATGTCTCCTTGTGGTGCATCTTGGATCATGCTAAATATGTTACGCAGAAAAATCGTAGCGCTTTTTTTTATTCAAATTCTAGAGATTTTACTCATTTTCGCGCTTTACTGCAATGCTCGCTTAGTCGCAGTTTTCCGCAGTTCCCAGGTGATGGAACACACCCAAAATCAAACAGATAAATACAATCTACAAGAAATTTTACCTGCTTTCTCCTATAGGCCTAAATAGGTTATCTACAAACATTTTGTGTGTGTGAATTTAAAATTTAAAGGGTATTGCGCCACAATGTGATAAAATTCATCTACTCTTCAACTTACTATCTATCGACAAATACCAGCTTCAAAAATCCAAATTTTTAATTTCTACATTAAACGGAATTTTAACGTGGAAGTTGTGTCGTTTAAGTCTTGACATTCCATCTGATTGTGCTGACAAGATGTTCAGTGTGTTAAATTTACATTAAACAGTGTGAACACATTTATAGAATTAATCTGCAATTATTTCATGAAGATACAATACCATTAAATAATCTATTTCGATAGGGGTGGTGTTTCTAATCCCATCTAAGTTTATAATATAATTAAGTCAACGAACTCATAATAAAAGAGAAGTTCGTTAGCGTCTGTTGATCTAAGCGAACTTGGGTGGTGAATCTCTCACTTACCTATTTATCTATGACAGCGTTTCTCAACCTTTCAGTATTCTTGGTCCAGTTTTCAATCATAACTTTCATCCCCCCCCCCTTGCAATAAAATGTATACAACAATAATGTATATTGAGTATTCTGGATTCTGTTTTTAAATTATTTTTAATTTACTGCCAAAATAAGAGTAAAAGCGAGCCAACGTTGGCGAGAAACCACATCTTGCATTTTGGACAAGCGGGTGGTGAACAGATGAAGCGAATGAAAGCGGAGGAAATTTAAACATTATATTTGAAATGAAAGTCAAATAGGGAGATAACGTTAAAAGAATATGAAAGTAGAAAAATTCGTCAATGAAAGTTAACCTAGACGGGGTGAGCTAAATTTAGAAACGGGGAATACATTTTTTAGAATAATGAAAGAAATAAAACAGAAGCATGACAAAACAAAAGTGAAAAAAATAGGAATGTTTGTGCAATAAAATCCACACGACCGAGGCCGTCTCGAGCATGCGCGGAGTAAATGTTTTCTCATAAGAAGAAGGAAAATATTCGATACGCAAGTTTCAATTCCAACCAGTCTCATTCGAGTCGATCCTTTTATCGCTATCGAATCAATTGGGAATTTGTATGTTATATATGTTTTCGTGTTAATTGCAATTCACCATATAAAATATTCACGGCAGCAGATTTATGCAAACTTATGAATAATTTTTTAAGCGGAAGTAAGCAAGCATTAGACGATAGTCAAGCATCAACAAAGTACACAGACGAGCGTGGTTCAGAAAATAAAATCAAGGAAATATTCTCAAGAATACTTAAATTTTGGGTTTACCAGTACTGAAGTAAATGAAGAAAAAAGGCCCCTCTGTATCATTTGCTCAAAATCGTTGACCGCAGACAGCATGAAACCTAATAAACTTAAACGACATTCGGAAACGCTTCATAGTGAGTACGTCAACAAACCCAGAGAATTCTTTGAATTAAAATTAAAATCATATAACAAGCAATAACAATCATAACAATTTGCGTGACAAATTGTTTTCAATACAGCTTGACGAAGCAACAGATAGTAATAAAGATGCTCATTTAATTGCCACGTTCGAATTTGTGGTAATATGTCGTAGTAGAACTACTTTTCTGCAAACCAATAGAACTCAAAACATCAGTACTCACATTATTTGCTATTTTAAATGATTTTATGAACGAGGCATATATAGAATAGAAAAATTGCGTCGGAATATGCACCTTATGCAGTTTATGGTGCTCGTTCAATGTCCGAAAGATTCCAAGATATACAAGCACTTTTAAAACAAAAATCACCTCAGTGCACACATTGCATGATCCACAGAACTTTGGCTTCGAAAGAAATGAGTCCTGGTTTGAATATTGTGTTAACTACGGTTGTAACCGTAGTAAATTATATAAAAATGAGACCCCTGAAATCTAGAATCTTTTCCGCACTTTGTAAAGACATGAGTTCAGTACATTCAGCGTTACTATTTTATTGCGAGGCAAGATGGTCATCACGTGGGAAGTTTTTGCAACGTGTTTATGAATTAAGAGAAGAAATCGCCATTTTCCTAGAAGAAGAAAACAGACAGGAGGCCGAGAATTTTCGCGATAGTTTATTTGTGATGAAATTGAGGTACTTGGTCGACATATTCGAGAACTGAGACTGGCTATTTCTAACATTAAGTCTTCCTTCGAAAAAACTTTGCTCTGCAAGACAGGCCCAAGGAAGTCACTAATAATTATTAAATTTGTTTTTAATTTAGTAAGTTTTGATTAAATAAGTTGTTTTACTTCAATAAGTTATTAAATATGTCGAAATGTATTTTGTTTTCTATGTGTATGTGTGCTTTCCTTTCAGTCATAATATTTTCTCTTTTAAATAATATTTTCTCTTGGATATTCTTGCGCCCCCCTTCTAGTGTGCTCGCGGCCCCCTAGGGGTTGCGCCCCACAGGTTGAGAATCGCTGATCTATGACATAGGGATGAGGTTGCGTTCTTAGAAGAATGTCATAGGAATGTGGCCGACATTTTCGTCTTCTTTGGGTTAAATGAAGGAAATCCTCCATTACAAGAGGAAAACAGAACATAATAAGAGTACATCTTCGATTTCACTGTTTTTTTATATATAGCTATAACAGTAAGTGTTGGTCGATATAAACATAAAAAATGTCACGCTGTAAGCTTGAATATCTGCGTAGCATAATGACAGCATTACATTGATGAATTTGTGTTTGCGTCATAAATTTATTCTACATCGAAGAAAGTTTTCGATACAAATTCCCGATATTTGGTGGGGTTTGATTTTTTTAATTCCATTTCAGAAAACTGTGGCTAAGGCGCATTGGATGCCTTCAATTATTTATTTTGAGTCTGTTCTTAATGAAAAAGCATGGCTCTTTCCTTAGCTCATACAATCAACTCTTCAAATCAAATGTTTATGGTGACAAGGATATGTTCTAAATTTGGTGGGACCAGTTCGGTGCGATTATTGTGAGCTGCTGAAACCGAGTGAAACAGAGGATAGGTTTCGAACGTAATTAGTGCATTTGAATCGCGTTTAGAAGGTGAAATGGCAAGAAAGGCACGACAAAGTTATCCTCAGACATGACAATGCTAGAATACATGTCTCAGTACAGATCAATACATATTTGGAAATGCTCAAATGGAAGATCTTATGCCCCCGCCGTACTCCCCAGACATTGCTCCTTCCAATTACTATTTGTTTCGATCGATGATACACGGCTGACTGCCTTTCATCTTTTATGAAGAAGTCCGAACATAGATCGATTCGTGGGTCGCCTGCGTCGTTTTTTTTAATTTCTCCTATACAAAGTAAAAATAAATCATAGTAATCGTGAAAAGAAATTTTGATGAATCTCCACGTTTTCGATCACCATAAATTCAAAAAACACATCTTTGAAAAGTATTCGTCTGTTTGACAGTATGTAGCAAAGATAACATAAAATCACTTTGAGCTAGACAGATAAAATTTGGAATTCAGGCTTAAAACCAAATTTATAGATTTCTATCAAATTTTGAGTAAAATCTGTTCCGTGGAAATCTATCTGTGTAGCTTTGTTGCCAGAAAGATGTGGGATATTATTAACTAGCGACGCACAATCATTTGACTTAAGAATAGGTAAACATTTTTTAAGAATAAAACCTCATATTTTTTGCAGGGGGTGGAGGGAGGGAACGATTGAAACAAAGCTGATCACCTAATATTAAAATTTGCACGAAATTTGCTGAAGATAAATCTATTTGTACATCCGTATATGTCCTTGTGAACATAACTATGTTGGATGAAGTATATGTTTTTTATGTTTATTTTTTATGGTATGTATTATGACTGATATATGGTTTTATAGACTTTAGAAAATATTTTTAAAAAAAGGCCAATGGGTATTCTGGCTATTTGTTTGCCGACTCAAGCGTAGGGGAACACGATAACGTAAAAATGTAAGAAGCAATATAAATTATATTTTATTTGTGATTTGCATCAAAATTGTATGTGTTTCTCAAGTGTCCTTGAGAGAAACATTTGTCTGTCCCTCCCTATGCATATGAACACATTAACTCGAAAACATAACTAATTATATAACTGAATTTAACAGAATTCCAGATCTGTGTAAAAATTTGAACCATATCTGTTAATACGTAAACAATCTATCTATAAATATGTACGTGCAAATAATAAATAAAAAATACGACAAGCAAAATAAAAGAAATCTTATATGTAACTTTGCTTTCAAAGTCACAGATTTGTTTCGAAAATTAGTATGGAATCGGACAAAGAAAAGAGAGTCAGGATCCATACTTATTTACTTCACTATATCACAAGGACAAGTCTTAAACGCGACGAAAATTTAATAAGATTGTCACATTTTTAATATGTACTATAATATAGATATTAAATCTACGGCAAATTTCATCTATATAGTTCAAAATATTCTCGAGTTATCTTTATCACAGACTGACAGTTATTTTCCAAAAATGTGTTTTTCGAACCTAAGAAGGTCTAATATGGGCAGATTGTCAAAATGATGAATTCGAATTTTTTTAAGCAACATAATACTTTCTTTATACTAGAAAATTCTAGAATTCTTTATTCTTATTCTATAATACTTTATAATATATATACTAGAAAATAAATAACATCATAAATAACTGTTATTACCGTCTATATTACTGTAAGAAAATAGACAAAAGTTCAAGTATAATGCCATTTCCTCCATAGTGTTTTATCTGTTCCCTTTATGATCATTGAACACAGACTGACGGCCGGATGAATAATCAAATAAATGTTGCATGATGTAAAAAATGTTATATACTTCATGTATGGATGATGTTATAAATCCAATAGAACACAAGACTTATGGATCGATCCTAAAATGTCATCATGTTGCGATGTTTAGAATTAGAGATTCGAATTAATTTTTTTTGTTGTTGTTATTTTATTTTCTAATATTTAATAGTCATACGGTCGTCATTTTCTTTTTGGTGTACAGAAATCAAAATTATCGGTTGCAATTTCAAATTTAATGAAAAACTAAACTTAATACTGAGAAATAAGTGTTAAAGAACTTGTAAATAGAACTTTGATAATCCCTTTTATGAGTTACAGCTTTTAAAAGCATAAAAGATCAGATATATATTTTAGAAGCTTTTAAATCTAAGTCGTTTCAAATCTATCCTGGCAGATAAAAAACCAAAAATAGAACATGAAACATTTTTGTTGAAGCTACCCGAAACTGTAGCAGTTTAAAGAACGGTTCCTAAACGACGGAGTGAATATTATTAAAACAAACACAACCTTTATTTTAATTCCAAAATATTTGCTCTAAGTTTCGCGAGACACGAACTTTTATTCTTTGGATCTAAAGAACTTAATTATCTCTGGTTTGGAGAGGAACGGAAAATAAATTAAATTTCAAGTGGAAAAGCAATCACACGGAAAAGTACTTCGCTTTTAACAATAATTCGACAAATATTCAGCATCTTTTGGAACCGAAATTTCTCTCTAAAGAAAACTGAAATGTAAAATTAATTTTGGCTATTTATTTTTCATGAACTTTGAGTTGATAATAATAACCTCTTCCGAAATTTAATTGTGATGAGATAAAATCTATTTTGGCTTTAAAATACTAAACTAACTTCAATTCTTAAAGTTTTTAATATTTATTTGGGTATCTTTTGAAAATTTATAATAATGAGAATTTAATCAATTTTAATGAGAATAAAATAAATTTTCTTCTTTTTTGTAGTTAATGTCAAGCTGTAGGCACATCATACTCTTCAAATGTGAACCGCTAATATTATTTTTGTAGATTCCAGTGACTATGCATTTAAATCTTAGATGATAAGCTTTGTAATAATATTTGAATTTACTCCTTTGCTTGTTAATTTTCCTTGATTTTAAAGACACCATATAAATCCTTTTAACGTAATAGTCCTAATTTTATCTGCACCCACCTCTAAAAGTTAAAATACTATGCATTTTTTATGTCTAATTTTCAAATGAAAAACATAAAAGCAGATTTTGGAACAGTTATCCATTAATCAAGTACTTATTAAAAAAATACCTAATTTTAGCATCAAGAGGAATTTGCAATGACATTATCATGTAAGAGCATGATATTGTTTTGGTTTGGGGTTTTTGAAGCCTCAAAATGCACAGGCAGAAAACTGGCGATTTATCGCTTTTGAGCATTTCGGATTTATTAGAGCTATTATAAAATGATAAATAAGAGTATCACATTCTGCAACTTATCACCAGCAGAAAGTTACAACGCGAAAGTTACAACACGGCGCGAATATCCGTCATGTACCCGATTCTCCTGTTTGGTCAATAAAGGGCAGGGTCATAAGCAGTTATAGCCTATAGAAGCACAGAGAAGAAAACGGGTATATATATATATAAAATTTTTAATTTTTCTAGCTGACAAAAAAAGTTTTGAAGCCTAACGATTTTGAAATGAAAGAAAAAAAAATCGCTTTTCTAAAAGTTGACGATTGAGCAATACAATAATCACGTGATCACTCCAAACCAGTTTAAACCAGATTTCGGCAAAAAAAAAATCTGGCCTCGAGATAAAGTTTTGGAGCTCAAACGATTCTGAGATTTTAAAAAATCATCGTTTTCTAAATATTGACGCATGCGTAACTTCATAGTCGCATGTTTGTTTAAAATCGGTTTAAACTGGTTTTTTCCGAAAAAATTCTGACCTCGAAAGAAAAATTTTAGAACTCGATTGGTTTTCAGATTTTCAAAAACCATCGTTTCTCTAAAAGTGGGTAATTACGAAATATGAGTCATGTGAGAACATGATATTTTTCTGTCGGATTGATATCACTTGACTTGAAAAAAATAATGTTCTCACATGATAACTTGAAATTTGTGATAGCAGATTTAATTTTTTTTGTTGCATTTTTTTTATAAAAGTTTTTTTTTGAAAAATAATAAATGGAAATATTTTTGTTAATGCAAATTAATTATTTTTAATAAAAAAAGTGTTTTTTCTGAACTTATTGCATTGCCATTATCGATTTTCAATATTTTCAATTAAAATACTTAATGCTGAAATGGAAAACAAAGACCTTTCATTCTTGTTCAAACTCATTTAATGACCTTGGGGTATTTGAAACAGCTTCCTATAAAACTTATTCTGTTGGATTATGATGAGGAGAAACCATGATTTTCAAAATATTCGTGGATAATCCTAGCTCGGTGCATTATTATCTATTAGGTTGAATTCCTCTCCAATAGCACCAGCATACTGTTTGATAAATGGATGAAGAATCTCTTTCCTATATTTCTTAACAATAAGAGTTCTTCCAGGGAACATACCGAGATCAGTTTGACTTATCAGAAAAGTTCTAACACAATATATAGTTCCACCTCCTGTATAACTTTTTCTTTCAACAACATTAAATTGGCTCTATTGTGTTTTATATATCAGCACCCATACATATATATATATACCACCACTATACATACTATCAACTTGAATCAAGCTCCAGACCACATCTGAATTCATCGGTCAAGAATACATATATCCATTTCTGCCTGACGTAAGTAACATGCTCTCTCGCCCAACATAAACGGACATTTCTCAATCGACGATTAAGAAAAAAAATGCACAAACGGTCTTATTGTATACAGTCCTTAATTGTGAAAACTCCTTTGCTCTGTAAGAGATATACTTCGTATGACTTTGACGCTTCCCGGTTATCTGTAACTTTCCATTAACTACTTATTTGTCTATTGCCAAAATTTTTGCTATTTCTGGAATGTTCGAATTTACCGCCAAAAGGCGCCATGTTTGTCGCATAGTCCGGGGTAGCTGACCCAGGAAATATTACTATTTCTACAAAACTGTCTTCATTAATAGGAGACTTATTGCGCTGGGAAGCAATATTTTTAGAAATGAGTGACAATATATTAACTTACTATTGATAATAACGTAATTTTAAGTTGTATTTACATATATAACAATAAACTTTAAAATTAGAACTATCTATGATTTTGATTTTTAAAAAATGTAAATTCCGCTAAACTTTGGAATTATCTCAATTTATTCCCAATTGAATTATAAACATATTTACATAATAGAATTGATTTAATTTTTAAAAAAAAGTGAAATCCTTATTTGAATCCTCATTATTACAATAGTTTAAAATAATCGAATTTTATGAACTATTATGGCAGAAAAATATATGCATATTTATATCTGGAATAAAAAAAATTATTAAGACATATTTCCTTTTAATTAATCCTCTTATGAAAAATAATTTTCTATTTAATATTAGTTGTATCGTTTCTTAAATTTCAACTAGAATGTTCATTTTCTTATTTGAAACCGATGTCAAAACTAAAGAACATTTCAGTAATTAAATATCTGCAAAATGTAACTTATTTTCTCGGTTCACTCATTAAAGAATGCTTGGTAACAATACACCACATATCGGAAATCATTAATTATAAACCATAAAACAAACTTTAGAAGTTATTTAGTTTCTTTTTCCGAAGTACATATTGGCTTTTTTTTTTTTTCATTGTGTTAAAATCGCACTAATTTTCTTCAAATAATTATTTTGATGTAAGACTATTTCTTTTCAGATATTACGTTAATAAATAATTTGTTTTATTTTATTTTGAATAATGCATCGCTTGCAGCCCAATTAGTTGCCAAAAGAGAATCTGAGAACTAATTAAAAATACAAAAGAGATTTTTCCCCTTTTTCATTTTAAGTGAAAATTAAATGCACGAGAATAATTTGCTTTAAAATGCAAACGATTTCATTCCGCATAAATATTTTTTTTTAAATTTTTCTCTGTTGAATCAGATTAATTTACAGATTTTAATAAGAATAAGAATATACTAATTTTAATAATTTTCTTTACAGAACAAGGTTGTGAACGTGGATGATACAAAAGTGAAACTACAGGTAAGTTTTTTTTATATTTTCTTTTTAGTGAAAATGACTCCTTTATTTGACTTATTGATATTTCCTTAAAACACAAAGTTTGTTTAGAGAATAATTGAAATACTTAAATTATACAAGATTAATTGGAAAATAAATCTGAATTAAAATTAATTATTTGATATTCCTTTTGCATTGAAATTATTTATTGGAATATTATTGGCATCAAAAAGATTTTAATTTAATTTGTAATTAAAATTTTTTTAAATAAATAAATAACTTTCTGTTCGCTATTTTGTATTTAATGTTTAGCATTAATATGAGGAAATATCACTGAAAAGGTTAATTCCTTTAGAAATCAAACTCCTTTTAATATTTAACATTAAATTCAAAGGCGCGAAAAGCAATGAATTAAATAAATGTTTCTATTAAATGGGAAAGGAATCAATATAAATTCCTTTATATGGATTTTATTATATTTTTAAATTTATTTTTATTTTTAAGAACTTAAAGATTTTATATAGCCTTCATTCTTGTTTTAATGAATGATAAATTTTGTATTAAAATATCCAATTTCACTTTTTTATTAGCTATTTATAATAATTATGAAATACATTTTTTGTTCTTATCAGTAATCAGGAAACAAATCAATATAAATTGTTCTATATTTATTTTATTTTATTTTTAAATGTATTTTTATTTTGAAGACTTTAAAGATTTTATACAGACTTAATTCGTGTTCTGATGAATACTCAAATTTTGTATTAAAATATTCATTTTGATTTGTTATTAGCATTTTTCTTTTTAATACTTGTGAAATACAATTTTTGCTCTTTTGAATATAAATTTATCAGTATTCTAAAAAGTTTTTTCTAACTTTAACACTTTTTTTCACGAGCTGCTTTCTAGATCGGTGAATTTGATTAATTATGAATTGCAGACCATAATTTATGTATAAAATTAATATTCAAGGATTATTTGTTTTGAAACTGGAAATATAATCGTTATTTTTGTTTTTTCAGTTTTTATTTAATAATTCTATTAGCATTTAATTATTGACTTTATTATCAATTGGAAACTGTATTATATTTTATTTTTCAAATTGATTTTTTACGGTTAAATTTAGCTTTAATGGGGTTTTTTTTCTTATTATTCATTTCTTTTAATATTATGATAAAATAAAAATAATCCCATTTCATTTGTATCAACTTTGTTCAGAAATCAAAATGTATTTGAAATATTCAAACTTTATGAAAATAGCGAATGAGAAACAAGACTTAAAAACTGTGTATAAGTTTCTCATATTGATAAATATTATTATTTATCTCATTTTTATTTTTTTATCTTATCATTATTGGCTTGTTTCTTATTTTAAAATTAATTTCAATAATTGCATATAATTTTCTTATATTGATAATAATTATTATTTATCTTATTTTTACTTACTTTTTTTATTATTTGTTTATTCCTTCTTTTTAATTTATTTCTTTTTCAAAACAGATATGGGATACAGCCGGGCAGGAGAGATTCCGAAGCGTGACACATGCGTATTACAGAGATGCTCATGGTGAGTTGTGATTTGATGCCATTTGATTTCTTTAAATAAACGTATGCAAAGTATTATGAAAGAATTTTTTTAAATATAAGCTTTATTCCCCGTATTTAATATCATAAAATTTAACTGCTTGAAAAATCCGTGAATTTATTGATTGGTATCTTTAAACAAATAAAATAATTTGGAGTTTAGCTTAATATTCTCGTTTATTTCCATTAAAAATAAATAATTCTTAAATAATTTTTCTTAATATTTTTTTCTTATGTTTGTATGATTTTGTGTATAATTAATTACATACTGATTTACCTTCATCTCTTTTATAAAAATAAGAGCTGTTGTCTTTTTTGAAATGAAACTTTAGGGATATTTTATCATGATTTCTTCATTTATATTATGCGACAAAAATTATATACAACTGTGTTTAAACAATAGATCATATAAAGCGTGCTGTCATTTTTCACGTGACAACTGCAAGATTTGCGAAAAATCCTTGGCGTAGGCGTAGGATATACTATGTGTCGCATAAGGATTAACGTACTTAATTTCATCATTATGTGTTTCTCATCTAATATAACCTTACTTCAAATTCGACTTAAAACAATAAGATATACCATCGTATCATGGCTGAAGACAAGTACAATCACATAATGTGAGAAATAACTTTTTACTCATAATATATTAGACATGACTCCACCCCAGTGATTATATTGCAGTTTTAAAGGAATGTCTGAGAGTGGTGTAAACATTGAATTGTGCTATCTTAAAACTTATAATCTGATGCTAAGTCATCCATTGACGTTAGAATTCAATACAAAAAATTAGTGGCTAATCCACAAATATCTCAAATGGTCTAGGAATTTAAATTGATCCGTATTAAAACACATTTCTCTAGATGAAAACGATTTTAAAATCAAATAATAAAAGAGGCAACACAATTAAGGTGTTTAATTCATTAATAATCATAAATGTATGGAAAAATCATTCATAAGATTCATTTTAAATGATTAAATGATATTATTTGCAAATTACATTAGTTTGTAATGCATTCATAAAAAAAATGTTCTCAAAATACATTAAAAAATTTGAATAAATTTATCCCTTGCATCCATCCAGCTAACTATCAGATAAATATCTGAAAAGTTCTGCAATTTTAAATTTAATGCTTATATGATAAAAATTAGTTACATTTTACAGTCGCATCGTGGACTGAATCATTTTTCTATTCTTTCGTGAATATTTAATAAGTTTAGTTAATATGTACTTTTCTTGTTAAATTAATTATTTAAAAGCTTAGAAATTTTCAACTTGTTTTTAGAGTTAATATGAATCATATAACAGCAAGTTTCTTCATATTTTATATTTAAAATTTCTTTTAAAGCATCTATTAGATATATTCTTTTTAGGAAAAAAATTGAAGTATAAATTCTTAAACAAAAATTTATTATTACGAAAAACGTTTACATTCTCTCTTATCCTAGAAGTAATAAAGAATGTTCTTTATCTCAAAACTTCTACGGCAGTTATTCGAAAATTTCTTTAATCCTCGAGAGACATTTTCTCATCGTTTTTCATGTCTGTTCAATAACAAAAGCAGACGATTCGGATGCCTAAACATGAAGATATCTCTTTTTAAAAATCGTTTGCACAAATGAGATGGAATTCCTTCTTCTTTTTTTTTCTCTCCTTCGAAAATAAAGAATTGAAGTCGCGTGATTAAAATGATTTCGAAAGAAAATCGATTTGAAAATACATGGTATTATATCGCTTTAATAAGTTGCACTTGAACAGATATTAATCCTTCTTTCTATTTCTTGTAAATATTCTCCCATTTTGAGAATCTCAATTATGTTTTGTGTTATAGAAAATCGTATTCTTAATAATAGAGCAAAATTAAAATTTGTTCTTGCTGCGATCCGCTATTTCTAATAAACCGTTTTCCTCCAAGAGAATATGAATACTTGAAAACTCTGAGTAATCTAATTTCAAATAGAAGTAAGAAAAAGTAAAATGAATTTTTGAAATTAAAAAAATAATCAAAGTGTTTTTGAAAAATAAGCGAATACCTGTTAAACTAATATAAAATTACAATAAAGGCTGTAGATAAGTTGAAGAAATTTATACCATAAACAAGAGCTACTATAAAATTCTGATAATGATTTCAATCTTCAATAAATTAATTTATTTCTTTAAAACTACAGATTGCGAAGGATTTAATTTATATTAATATTATTCGCATACAATGCTTCGCAACAATTTCATTTTATTACTAATTTCGTATCTAACAAATTGATAAAGAATGTGGCATCATAGCACAGCGTATGATAACAGGAATATAGACATTAGAATACACGAAATGTTATATTTGTCTTGATTGATCCTTTGTTTATGTAAAACTATTCGTCTTTAGACGAATGTTTTTCACTATTTGGTTAAATAACTTTTTTTTACGAGAGATATTTACAAACTTAGTATATTGCTTGATTAAGAATTAAAATTTTAAAGAAGTTATACTATAATATGTTTAAATTGAAAGAATATTAAATAATCCTTGAATATTTCAAGTAAAGTAATTACATTTTTACGAAAACGATTTTTTGTATATGAAAAATGTATGCTTGTGTATTTTAGATTCGTCTTATGCAAAAGATAACATTTATCAAAGTTTGCAGGATAATACTGAATTATAAATATATTTATGGTGAAACAACTAAGGATAATCTGTTTTGAAAGTGGCCGAAAATATTAATAAAAACATTATTTAAATTTTTTAATAACCAAAAATAAAAGTCAGCAAATTCCATACCGCAATTATTAGAACTTATTTTGCAGAGATACTTATCACAGTACAATTTCATAAATGGTATTTATTTTAAGTTTCTTAGTTCACAAGGCAAAGTTCTTATTTCTTCTACTATTATGTGTGATCATTTTATTTTAATTATCTTATATTTTTCGATATCTGTTGAATACTTCAATCAAACTCCAATAACTAGATTCGTGATTTTTTTGGTTAGTGATTTTAATTAATTTATTTTTTGATATCATAAAGAGATCAGATGTCTTCGGTTAGTTGACACTTTCTTGATTCACCATTCCTATTAAATCCCTCACATAATTTCAACATTTAGAAATTAGAAATGTAAAAGGAAAAGAAAAATTATTTTTGATTGGTTTGTTTGCTAGAAAGGTCATTTTAATTATTTTTTTTTCTATGGTATTAATAACTCTTTAGCATGCAATAATAGTTTTTTATCTTAACAGAAATCTATTCAATTATTACTTTTCCCATTTGGAATATAATTCGAACGAATGAATCTGATGAAAGATTTATATTTGCTTTCTCAAAGAGCTGACTTGACACACACGGCATAAAAAAAATATATTTCTTTTTCCATTCACATTTATTTGCTTTGCTCATTTTGTTTTTGCATTCATAAATTTTTTCATCACTTTGTATTTCTATCAAGTATAAATAACATGTTTTAAAATCTAAATTTCAAAGATCGCGTTTTGTGTTGCTTCTTTTGTAAATTAATTAGATTTCATTTCCATTTGAGTGAAGAAAATTACACTAATTAATCTGATATTTTTTTAGAACATTGTTAACTTTTTTTTAAATATATTAATTTAGTGCCAGTTTACTGGGTTTAGCAAAACTGATTTTAAATAATGAGTTGAAAATCGTTTCCTTTGAAGTAAAGTTTCCAAAAAAATAATTCACTTTGTATTTGATATTTTTTTCTTTCATAATTAATGTACTGCAGCAACTTTTTTATGTTTCTCTCAATTAAAATTTATGTTGTTTTTCTGTTAAAAATTATCACCGTTAAACAAATTAGGCTAAAAAACAAAAGTGTATGACGTAGAAATAAACGAAATAAACTAAAACTTTATATATGTATGAGTTATTATAACGAAAACTATCCTGATATATGAAAATGTAACTATCATACCGTTTACAAGAATGGAATAAAATTTTGGTCCAAGGTATTTTAAGGTATTAGTTCAAGAATTATACTAGAAACAACAGTTAAGCTGTTTTAAATGTCTAACAGTTACACTTAGTTACTTGCTGTTAACAGTTCAAGTTAAGTCCTTGCTGCTTAACAAATACTCTTAACTGTAAAGAGTCACAAAATTTCAAAATTTTCAAATAGCAACACCAAACCTTTTTTTATTGGAATGTGTTGACCATATAAAAAAACAATAAAAAGTGTTGGAACAGTACCTGCAACAGGAAAATCACCAACGCTAGACAGACTAAGAAGAAAAGTGAAAATAAGCAATAACAGCAGAGAAAAAACAGAAAAAAAGCATTTTGTCACACATTTTCTACTTGATATGTTTCAGCCATGATGACACTTTGCATTGCGACAGATGGTGCCTAGAACCAAAGCACCTGTCATGCCGAAATAAATCTGTTGAATTTCACGTCTCTGTTAGGCACATCACAGTTATTTTTTATTTTTTTCTTAGTCTGTCCAGCGCTAGTGATTTTCGAGCAGCAGATATCGTTCCAAAGTTATTTATTGTTTTTTTTTTTGCTTGTTTGTTTGTTTTTTTGCTATGGAGAACACATTCCCTTAAAAAAAGTTGGTGTTGTCATTTGAAAATTTTGAAATTTGGTCATTGTACCCATAAATGTTTGAACTTAACTGTTGTTTTTCATATGATTCTTGAGTGCATACCTTAAAATACTTTGAACCAAAGCTTGAATTTTATTTGGGTTGAATATGCAAACATCCCAGTATCACCTACTAAATTCAGAACTTAACCTGCACTGCTGAAAGTAGTATGTGTAAAGTCATTGGCACATACCACGTTAGGAGAGAATAGTTGGACCCTCCTCCAACATGAGGAGAAAGAAGCATTAATCATGATTGGGATTGTAGGGATTGTCTGCCATTGTAGTTTCTTTGAATATGCCAGGAAGTCAGTCGATTCGTTTTCCCCGTTTGTGTCGTTCAAATGATTCTCTACTCAGATTCCCTGTGTAATAAAGTTTTCGTCATGGTTAAACCGTTGGTTTAAACCATGACGAAAACTTATGTTTTTATTTATATAGATTTCATTATTGCATATTTATTACTCATTTTAAAACTTACTTAAAATTTACTTAAGTATTAAAGTTTGGTTAGCTAGTTCAAACACAGTTCTATTCCAGTGCTATTAAAAACGATATATTTCGATTTGCTCGAATAAATCTATTCAAAGAGATTAATTTTACGACATAATTTGATTTCGTATGAAAATGAATCAACCAGCTCAATTCCAGCAGCAAATGCGCGGAAAAATAGGAAAAATAGTTGAAAAATGAAATGAAAAGCAGTAAAAATAATTTTAAAAAATAAACTATACTCATGAAACGCACGCTATGATACCTCCATTCCAACGCAGTTCCACACGAAATACTTAAATCAAAAATAAATAAATAAATCGAGGTGTATGAAAATTCAATTTAATAATGCGATTGGAAATATTGAAATGGAATCGCAAAATATGCAAAATTTTATGCGACTGTTTCGCTTTCAACAGATGGCTCTGTTTTTAAAAAGCATACTTTTACCTGTCTCAAGCGTGACATTTACGTGATAAATATGTAAAAACAGATGCATATTCAAATGCTGCATTACGTCAAAATTTCAAAGCATTCGGTGAAGAAATTTCGAAGATTTAAGATTTTGAACAAAAAATTTTATATCACGAAAATGATATGAAATGAATCACTTAAGTGACATGAAGAACTCATTTTGAATGCCGATTCAAAGATAAAAGAATGCTAATAAACCTTTTTATGGAAGATATCTAATTAAACTAAAATTAATAGATTGAATTGGCCTAAAATAATTTTAATAAACTAAATCAATAATGAAATATTTTACTCTCACATTAAAAAGTAAAAATAGCGAAATGGAATTTAAATAAATAAATAAATATAAAAGGAAAATAGGCGAAATTTTATATAAAGATTAGCAGACAAACAAATAATCGCTTTACCGCTTTGTTATAAATTTTGTTATGCAGCCATTATTAATTTTATCCTTTTCAAAATAACTTATATTTTAAACACGTTGTAATTAAAATACTAAAAATTAAATATATATAAAATTTTATATTTTAAACCACTTATTTTTACATTTTCAAAAATATTATCAAATTTAAAGAAGACTCTACAAAGTAGAAGGATAAAAAAATGTTATTAGTAAAAATATTTGATTATTCAGAACAGAAAAATGAGGAATTCTATGAAATTTATTTGCTTTCCGTTTATTGTACCAAATAAATCATTTCACAGATATGTATATTCTTCAATGTAAAACAAAAAGAAATTCCTTCTTTGAATTAAGCTTTCATTTTATTTTATTTATTTATTTATTTGGCAGTCGAAATTATTATAAAGCAAAGTCCACTTTTAACACTACCTTTTTAAGTTTCTGCCTGTAGCAATATCCAATTTTATTTTCGAACCAAATAATTTTATCACTTGGCCTTTCATACTATCTTTTTTGTGTTTATTGATTTATTTAGTCACTGTTATAACTTATTAGCATTTCATTATTCAGTCGCATTATTATTGATAGCATGCGAATATCTGTCCAGTATTTTTTATATGGTGATTCATTCTTTGTAATTTTATTCTTTATAAAAGAAATTGCTACTTGATTAGAATATATGATGCTTTCGACCTTGTTCCATTTGAGATATAATTAAACTAAATTACATAAGGAAAAGAAACTTTCTTCATATCATACTTTGCAGCATTCACAATTTTCTTTGAGTATTCCTGCATTTCATATAATTTCCCTGATATATATGTAAACACAATATTGCATAGCCCATCTTCCTAATGCCAAAAAAAAAAAAAAAAATGAAAATACTATTTGTTTTAACTAACATATTTAAAAAAATCTTATAAATGTCATAAAGTGTTTTTCTTATATCATTTCTATTTAATAACAAGATGACAAGAATTTGTAATAATGCTTCCCTACTCAGCAAGTATCTTTGTTTGAAAGATAGTTTTACAGATAATAGAAATGACTGTTAAACGGATGCCGAATCAATGGCCTCAGCGATCATTTGGCATCTTGGCGACGAGTTTGGCAACTTTAGGGGCAAAAATGAAAGACACAGAATAATCGAGAATCTCAGAGATAGTTCCATTAAGACTCGAGGCTGGCATTTGTTCTAGAAATTTAGAAGCTATGAAAACTCGAGAAACGGAGTCGGTCAGTAGTGAATAATGAGTTGAGTCAAGACGAGAGTAGTTAAATGAAGACTGTTTGGGGTTTTGATCTCCAGTGAGTTCTCTCTGAACGCTTTTTGCTGCTGCTGCTGTTTTTGTTGTTTAGTAGCGATTTGCTATTGTATGCTGCTGTTTACTTCAAGTGCTGTTTTTGTGAAATCATCGGCTGGGTTTGCTAATGTGTATTCGTGTTTTCGTGTAGAATAAAGCATTGTTGAAAGCGGACCTTTTGAACTTTCCGCCTTACGCCCACTAAACGGATTCCCCTAACAAAATGCTTAAGAAGCTTATCTATGGACCGCGTGAGTTAAGTAGGTTTCTCAAGCTACGAGTTTTTCTTTAGTTGAGGACTGTTGGCCCAAACTATTTGATAGGGGAGGAGGTCCAAATTATCTGTTAATTGGAAGAAATGCATGTTATTTGTGCAAATGAGATATTATATTTCTTATCGTATTGCTTAACAAAGAAACGCATAACAAAAATAAGGCTTTAAGTAAGCAGTGTTTTTCCTCGACCTCTTTCCTTGTGTTAAATATCCATCATTTTAATACAATACGCCATGAAGAAGAAAAATTCAGGGACGCCAAAACAGCAATTTATAGCCAAGTATGGAATGCCCGAATCTATCTTATAAAATTGTGGAAAACATAAATCAGTCCCTTTTTGCGCATGCGCTGTCTTACTGGACGTCTGGGCGAGTGTAAACCCATCTTTACACTTTCTAATATGTCCCATTCAACAATTACTAGATTTTAACGATGAACCTCCAAATATTTACATTTTTCTAAAGATATTTTTCTGGATATGAAATTTAAAACAAGAATATTTTGAATCTGATATAAACTAACAAAAAAATTACTTTTCAAAATATTCTAGAATGTAAATCTCCCAAAGTACTTCTTTTTATTTGAGTCAACAAAAGTGGAAGAGAAAATATGTTTGGAATGTAGATGGGATCCCAGTTTCTAGAATATTTCTTATTATGCTTTTCCAAACTTTTGCTTTACACATTTATGATATTTTAAATAAAGGAAAACCTTACTCTTGCATTTTTCTCGCCCAAATCTCCCCATATATTTTTGAAACAACTATTTTTGTCTTTTGTTTCTTTGTAAACGGTACTGACGAAATCATAGTACAGAACTTCTTTATTAGTTACATTGTTTACATAGTTCATTTCTTTATTATTATAAAAGTTAAATTTGTTTTTAAAAATTCCTCACGTGTTTTGATATCAAAATTATACATGTAGCTCGATGGCTTTCGTTTTCTCATACATACGATACTAATAAATAATATTACTGTCAAAAAATTCGAGGTCGAAACTGCTAGGAATTATCCAATTTTAAACTTCTTTTTTGAGTCCGAAAAACAAACTTGTCGAATCTTCTATATCTGTGTTTCTGTAGACACATTTTTCAAGAATTCAATAAGCGACAAATATGAAATGTGGGAAGTTATCTTCTCGCCAAATTTATAAAGGTTTTTATTAAATTCAGAATTTGATATAAAACCGATGACATTGAGTATAAAGAAATATAAAAAAAAACGAACTCATTAGGAAAAAAAATTCCCTCAACAAATTCTGAAATGCTTGGTACAAACATCAAAGTGTTTTGAAACAACTGATCTTAATGTGTATGATTTTTTTAAATCCAAAATATATTCTATAGGTTTCTTGTCAATGGTATTTATAATGGGAATTCTCAACTTAAAACTAATACTTCTTCGTAATACATATAAAATTCGTCGCAATAATATTGTTACTTTGAGAAATTTTGGTTTTAATTTTAAGGTATGTTCACATGAGGTCATTTACTGCACGCAGTAATTGTTTTTCTGCTGTTTTTTCGGTATTGTACCAGTATGAACAAATTGAGAATAACATTATCGAGAAAATGGCAAATAGTAGTCAAGATGAAACAACTATATGCTACAGTCCCATTGGGGTCACGTGATCTTCCGGAGGTAGGCGTGGTCCTCTATCGCCCAGCAATAATTGGCCTTGAGTGAACACTGCTTTAGTTATTGGCGTCTCTTTTGGAAGCAGCAGTAAGGCATTTTTATGCACTTTGCTTTATTTTATTTGTCTTTTTTTTTCTATATTTTTCCAAATTTTGGTATATTGACTCTTTTTTTATTATTTTACCATGGTTATTTGTGTAAATTTCCATCATTTTAAAACAATAAGCAGTGAAAGAGAAAAATTCAGGTACGCCAAAGCGGCCATTTATAGCTAAGCATGTAATGCCTGAATCTATCGTATTAAATTGTGGCAAACATGAAGCAGTCCTTTCCTGTGCAGTCACTGCCTACTGGCCGAGTTTAAATCCGGCAAAAGAGTAAAAGGATCACTTGTTCCGTTTTGAATCTCTGTGTTCAATGAGCAAATAAAGCAGGATATTATAAGTTTCAAGATTATATATTTTGTAACTCCCTCCTTCTTTGACAAAAAATTTCTTTTTCCCTCCTTTCGTTACAGACGAAGCTGGCTTATTCTATTATGAATTCAATATTATATTATGTTTCTTTAATTCAGTTAGCTACACAAAAAATGAGTTAACCAAGATGAAAATAAGATGGCAAGCCAAAAACGATGTTTCCGCCCATAGAAAAAATATTAGACAAATTATTATTATTTCTTCGCCGAGAACTGCTATAGTATATTCTAAACTTCCTTTTCGAAATAGTAACGCTCCTTTTCAGTATAAGTGAAATTAAGGCTGAAACATCCAAGTAACCGTGTTAGCAGTTACTCGTCGTACTAGTCTAAGGAATCTTGCGTAAATGTCTTAATGGTTTTTAATTGTTTTAATAGTTCTTAATAGTTTATTTTTTGCGTAGATATCTTAATAATAACTTATCTTTTCTATTTTGTACATACATTTGGCTGAGTGTTTCATTTCAACACCCAAAAAGAGACAAAAATATGTTTACATGGTTGGTGAAAAAGGTAAATGCTCTAAACGATCATTAGTGCATGGGTGCAATGGTGATGAATTAATATCGAAAATTAACAAAATTCAAGTTAATATCAAAAATTAATGGATTTCCATCAATATTATTAATGAATATCTACGCGTTTTATAATATTTTTAGCAATTTATTGAATGCCAAATCTATTAATTAAAACACGGCAATATTTATTTTTGCTCTCTAACAGTCAACATCTCTAAATATAGTTATTTGCAATTGTAAAGTGATTCCAGATACTTGAGAAAGACTTTATTTTTATTCTCTCGTTACATTCTGTATGGACAAGGATATCTTAGAGATCATTAATTTTAAAGCAGACGGGATTCGTTTACGGTGTCGAAGCACTCTAAACTCTCTGTTCAAGTATCTCGGTTGTTCTTCTGATAATGAACACTTTGCATAATGAGAGAGTCGTAAGGAGTGAAGCTCTCTTACTGAATCCTCTTAATGTTAAAGAAAGTAAAATAAGAACTGATTTATGCATTAGTTAAAGTATTAGAACTGGAGGAAGTTTAGAATTATAGTTTACAGTACAAGCATACATTAATGATTCCATTTGTATTAAAATTCCGTATCTCTCGATTATTTTGGAAAATAATTCCTTTGGAAAATTTGTAAATTATTTCGAGTGCAAGTGTACCGAGTGTCAGAAAAGGTTAAAATAATTAATATTTCTTAAAATGCTCAAATAATAACAATTTCTATCTCACTTTTAGCATATACTCTCATTATCTCGTTTATCTCATTTATAAAATATATAATAGTGCATAAAAAGCAGTTGAATTTCTGCTAATTCTCTAACCCCAGGCTATAAATTAAAAGACGAAAAAAAGGGTACCTACTTTAAATTTCTCTACTTAAAATTGCCATCTACTTTCTGTTACTATTTACCTATAATTAGCAGAGTGCATACGTATGTCACGTGATTCTTATAACAAAATTAAGTCTTAATTCATTTAAGTTTTTGTCCAATCAATTTTATTTCATGCATGCGAGTTTCAAAGTGAAGGAAAGATCACTGACAACTTTTCAAAGTCAAAAATGAATTAAAATATCAATAAATTAAAAATTAAGCAATTTTGAATGATATATTCCGAAAATTATTTTTAAGAAAGATTTTTGCACAATCTTTAATGAATCAAAAAATTAGCACTTCAGTCACTCCAATTTCATCCTTGTACAATATTCTCTGAATTTAATAAATTTTTGAAACTAATTTTATAAACCATGAGTAACAACTTTCTTTGACTGTTGTGAGAATACTTCATTTTATCGAATAATCTGTAGTGTGTCTTTTGTCAGTGTTAAAATAGTAATTAAAAAAAAATTGCTTTTAAGTAAAAAATGAATTTTCATTTCCGTATTTAATTCATAATATATGCGTCTTTCATTATGCAGACCGATTAAATTTTCTTTTTTAAACCTTGTTTATCAAAATTATTTTAATTTCTTTTGTTTCGATATCAAATGACTTAATTTTGACTAACGCGTAAAATGCAATAGACATATTTGATATATAATTCTTCCTACTCTTATTTTTTTTTTTTTTTTTTTTTTTTTTTGCTCGTGCTCATCGAATAAAATTCTGCTTCATTTTATAAATTTTTATTACATTTTGCTACATTTTCTTTAATAGATTTCACACTCATCCTTTCTAAAAGGACATTTCTTTTAATTTTTCATTTTAATTTCAGAATTCGAGTCTATTTTTAATTTATATCTAAAATCCAAGTATTTTATTCTTGCTGATAACGACCTGCGACATCGTTTTTATTGTTTCATGTTGAAAAAAGTAAATAATATTCTTTTGAGATATTTAACATGTTTTACTTCTGCATTTATAAACTACATATCTATCATACTATCTTTATGATTTAAATTAAAAAGTATTAAATGATAAAGACAAAATTTTACGCCATGTTTATATGTCTAAACGTTTATATTATGTTCCTAATATATAGTTCGCTCTAAAACAAATTTTCATTGTTCTATCAGTATTACGTTTTACTTTCCGGTTGCATTTCATTGATTTTTTTTTTATATCTGTAAACCAATCTGTTATTATGCTAACTAAATTCTGAAGCATATTCGGTACGAACTCTATTGCTTTACTTTCATGATCAGGTTTGCACACAATGAATCTTCAAATAATTTTTCATCTTTTTTTCTGCTTTTGAATTAAAGTTCACATTTTTAAAGGAATGAATAAACTATAATGAACAGATACATGAGTGCGTGGAAGTGAATAAGCTCAAGAAATCTTAAATCTGAAAAAGGAATTTCTGAGAGCATGAGAAGTTATTCATTGACGTGAGATAAAATCAACATTTCTGGACAGGCTTTGGCACAGAGAAAGTACCTGGAAGGTCATCCAGTTCGATATTTAAATCATGTACTTTGTAGAATGTTCACCGTCTATCAGAGAGTCCCGAGTGCTATTGCTTCCGATTATAGTTGCATGTATGAAAATCAAATGCAATTCCTTACATAATTTTATCGCCACAAATCCTACAAGTCATGATGCCTACGAAATTGCAATTGGCAGGCAATTATTTCTTTGATATACCATCTTTGGTATAATTTGCACTTTTTGTTGATGTTCTATTTGGCTTTCTGCAAATATTCACTTAAAAATAAAAATCTTTATTTGAAAAGCAAGTTTAGGAAGATGAAACCCATTTTTGCTCAAATTTCAATACTTGGAAATTAATATTTTTCGACCTTATGAATCAAAAAAGCTGAAATTATTAATACATATATTTTATATTAACAATTTAACAGCCAAGAAAACCAGTATTCTAAATAGATGTTTTTTTAAAAACAAAAGCGATTTTAAAAGCGATAGTGTGCAATGATTACGAGTGATTTGAAATATTTATATGTAAAAGCAACATCAAAGTAATGCCTTTGACTATATTGTACGAAATAATTAATATAATTTATTTTTTGCCGAAAGTAAAAATAATATTCTTTTTGAAGATGAAGAATTTCAATGGCTCAAATTTAATCATTTCTTTAAAAGCCGATATAAGATGTTTATACTAACCCAAATTGTAGTTTTTTTTTTAAATTGATATTTGATTTTTAGACCATAATGGTGTTTAATAAATATATTTCATCATTTTGAGAACTCTTTTATTTCTTCTTTTCAAACTTTTATAACCCTTTGAGGCGAACTATTCTTTAAATTTTAAACTCAAACAAAAAAAAAAATGCTGATGACCTATTTAGTCCTATAGGAATACAAAAATTAAATTTCGCGAAGAATGTACTTATTGATTTGATTTTGGGGATGTTCCACTGTGCCGTTAAAGCTCTGAAGAGTGCGAATAAGCGAGCATTGCAGTGAAGCAAGAAAATGAGAAAAATCTCAAGATTTTGATTTAAAGAACATTAAAATACACTTGTGTAGCAGATTTAGCATGATCGAAGGTGGACTACAAAGATGCATTCAATTATTTTAAGCATATTTGGTATTTCGGGAGAAAAATTAGTTGATTTCTTCGGCTATTCGGCTACTTTAAATACAATACAATAAATTTACAAAAAAATATACGAAAATATACAATTATATTTAAAATAGAAAGTAAGCTATAATATATATATATATATATATAATATCTGTGGTGTTGTTTCCCAGCACGGTTAGTTCAATCACTGGAAAGACCGTTTTGCGATTAGCTCTGTTGAATGCTGATCAGTAGCTGAGTCAATGATCCCAGAATTGGTGACAAACTTGGCGACCGTTTGGAAATTTAACAAGAAATTTGCCGACTTTGGGCACAAAATAGATAATATTGGAAACTTCCAGAATTTTAGCGATTGAGCCAGTAGGATATGCTAATTGTTACAGAACCTTCTCTGCTCACCTCTGAGAATTATCACCGGCAGTCTCAAACCGAAATCAGTCGTGAAACGAGTCGTAATCGTGGAAAGAGTCAGAGGCGAATATTTACATCAGTCCGGCGAAAAGCAAGCATTATGTGGAGCTCAAGCGATTGCTGAATTGAGCTGTTCGCCGAATCCTGGTGTTTATTGTCCAAGCAATATCGAGTCGTGTGTGGTGTAGCCAGTCGTGTAGTAGTGAGTCGGCAGTTGGATGCAGCTAAAGCGAGGAGACAATGGAGAATTGCAGACGTTTGGAGAGACCTTAGAGTGAAGCTACGTGTATTCCCTCTTCCTGTTGAATTCTGTCTGGCCGCTTTGTGTGCTGTGTTTGTTGTTGCTTGTGATTACTACTTGTGGGCTACTGTTTGTTGTAGTGTGCTGCTGAGATTTTCCTGTGCTTTCTGTATAATATATATATATATATATATATATATATATATATATATATATATATATATATATATATATATATATATATATATATATAATTGACAATATTTATACTATAATGTAAAGGAACGTTAGCGGAACTTGAAATAAACAGTAGGAAAATCCTTGTAGCTCTAAGTAAAGATAACCAAGGCTACGGATAAAAAAAAAAAAAAAAAAAAAAAAAACCACAAAACTTCAGACCCTTATTAAGGGTTGGTCATATCCAAGAATTTGGACCCTCCCAAACACTATTCCTTGAATTAAGCTCATTTTCCACGAAAAAGGAAGATGAACAGGAAATGAAGAAGCAGGTGTTCTCTTTCTGGTATAGTGTCCTGCCGAGTAACACTATCGGCGCAGTGTTAGAGCTGATGAAACACCTAATTTTATCCAACGATTATACGTATGTTTTCTGAAATTGAAAAATACATTATAAATAGTTTAAGATACAGTCTGGAAAAACTGGAAAATATATTATAAACAGTTTAAAATACAGTCAATAAAATAACATTGAAATTATTTTTCTAAAAATTATTTTTTATTAAAAAACAATTAACAAAATTCCTTGAAAAAATAGGCTTTTACATTACGTGTTATAACTAAAAATCATGGATCAGCTTGATTTAAATTGTCATCTGTTATTAAAAAAGAAATTTAAAAGTCAATTTCAAACTTATTTTTTATAATTGAATTTGACGAAGTTAGATGTTCCATGTATTGGAACACTGAGTCGCAAAGGGTTAAGACGTTCTTTTTCTTTTCATTCATCGAAATAAAAGGAGATCTATAGTTTTATAGTTCTGTAGTGTATTATAGTGTCTTTTTTACATGCACCAATTCTTTTTCATCTTGGTGAATTTTAAAATCATTAATATTTTCCTAAGTTGTGTCCAATAAAGATTAGCACATTCATCACTGTAAGTATGTGGGGGGGGCATATTTTATTGCCATTCTTGGAGGTAGAAGTGGAAAGTAGAGGGGCGGAAATGTTTTTTTCCGACCACAAATGCAGATTAGATAAAAAAAATGAGCATAAATTATGAGTTAATTTTGTTACTAAGGTATAAAAAAATGAAGTAAACATTGGTTTTTATTATGGATTTCATCATAATCATTCGTGTCTTAAATTCCAAAATATTTATCGTATCCCCCTTATCAAAATATTATCATTTATCCCTCTCACACTCCGTTCAATAATGACTGACTTAAAAGAGAGAAAAAGACATAGAAACAAGCTGTTTGGGAGAAAGTAGTGCATACATAGTATGTCTGCTTGCTATCAATTTTATCAAAATTATCAAGCCGTCCTATGTATAGACAGAATCGATTTCTGTTATTTCTTTCTTCATGAATTATTTATATTCCTTGAAATGGTTGAGATATTTCACTTTTATTTCACATTTTTTACAAAAATATTGTACTTGAACAAATCTTCAAATTAGAAAATGAATCACCTAGATTGGAACATATTTTAATAGCAATTTTATTTGTTAATGTTAAAGAAATTAAAGTAAAAGATGTTGAGGAACGATTGAATTGAAAGTAAAAATTGAGAAAAGATGAATCTCTAGCTTTTTGTGTGATTAAAATATAGTAATCTAGGGAAAAGGTTTGCTATAAATGATAGCAATATGGCAGTGAAATTGAAAGTGCCCATTGAAATATATTCCTTAAAAAGAAGACGCATTTAATATAAGAGAAAGAGTGGTTTTTTTTGAAAAATATATCTTAATTTGTCACATGATATGTGAAAAACCTAAAGTTTTCAAATAATTAATGAATGTCTTCTAAAGAAATCTGATGATTAAAATTTTTTGTCGGTGAAGTTTTCTCATTTCAAAATGCTTTCGACCCTTTTGCTGTTTATTTAAATTTATATTTTTAATGAGAATCGATAGAGGCTTTTCTACTCAACAAATTTTATGCATATCATTTTAAGCGATATTTTTGAAAACAACATATTTAAATATAACAAAAATTAAATAAAAAGATTTCCAAGAAAGCTGAACAGTGTCTATCACGTTCCTTTTAATATTATCCTGTTTTTTACAAAGATTCTACATTAAGGTAAACGAAGAAAAAAGGAAATTGCTATGCAAGTCCTTTCCACATGGATCTTAAAATATGAAACCGATTTTATATCAAATAAAAGAAAGGATATTATCTTTGAGTCATAAAGTTCTAAGTCTCTTCAGTTTGAATTTTCTACAAAAGAATATTTCGGATGAATACAAACCTAGAATTGAAAAAAGGTATGTGAGAGAAATATGTTTAATCTGAATGCCCTGTTTACAGATTTATTTTCACATATATAGTAGTATTAAAGAGAATACCGCGTTTTCTTAAACATGTGATACCTAGAAATTTAATGAACTTGTGTACAGCCTGTATATTGTTGCTCCAAGCTCCGAACGAAATATTTCCCTCCATGCAAATAATTAAACGAAAATTTCACTTAAGAAGTAAAAGATTGCTTCAATATGAAATATGTGATGCACAAATTTTATCTACAAATAGAATTAAATAATATACAATTAAAACGTTTATTCTTTGATTGTAAACAGTATATTCCGGGTACATAATTCAAAAATGCTTTTATGACGATTGATATACATTTTTTATTTTTATTTATGTGTTACAAAATTTTAAAATGTTGAAAACCTCTTTATTACCTGAATCAATATTCTTTCAGATTTACTAAACAACGATTTTATGACCTATTATTTCCCTTACCGAGGGCAGCACGGTTACATCGATAAAAGGTTTCCTGGTAAATAAGTTGGCTCTCATTTCCCTGGTGGGCAAAGTCTTTACCTCCACTCCAATGGCGGGCATACCTTTTACGGGAGGAGTTGGGCTGTAATGGAATTTAAGTCATGACCCTTAGGATTCCCACTTCAGTATCCCTCCTCCTGCTGCCCCGATGGCTACTTCTTAACTACCTAGGATGCTTTGGGGACAGAGATCACTCTGATATGGTTATGACTGATTTTTATATGATTAATTCTAAAAATAGTAACTTTGGGTTTCAAAATATATATAATTTAGCTGATTAATAGCCGTCTCGAAAAAATATCGTAAACTGATTTTCAGGGAGGTTTTTTTGTAGGTGGTTGTTGAAATGCTCTCAGATCGAGATATTTAATGCTCCGTTCCTTTTCCAGTCTTGCTAATTGAAGTGTGGGACTTTTTTGGGGGGTTAAAATACTGCTGTGTTATGAGTGTTTTACTAAACACGTTTAATATGAGCAAGACACTATATAGAAATTTTTAATTTATGAATTTTCTATTAATACATTTATTGACTTCGTTAACATAAAGTTAATTTTTTACTTTTTTTTATAGGATTCTTTTTCTGTTTGAAATATATGTCTTTCTCAAGGAATTTAGAAATTAGCTTTAGGGTCCTAAATAAAATGGAATCCTGTATATCAGTAGAGAATTACAGACAGTTTATTTGTGCACAATTACTAAGTTTTTTTTGTTTTTGAAACTATAAGTGATAGCGTTTTTGTCAATTCATAAACAGATAGCTATGTAAGAAATATTTTTAAATAACAAGAAGAAAAAGATAAAGAAAACCTTTTTAAAAAATCACTGCTCCATTAATATATATATATATATATATATATATTACTTTTGGCTGTTTTTGCGATTCCAAAATCGATATATAAATCATTAAGAGAAATAAGAAATATAAAAATAAACTGAAATCACATAAGAAAATATTGCCAGAAGTGCGTACCGAATGAGATTGAATGTGGTGTTCACCACAGCAATGGATTGATTTTTAGTTAGTGCAAATCTTGTAAAATTCCTTTTGTTTATTGAAAACACGCGGATGCATGTTTGCGGATGTTGCAACATGCCAACTTCGCCATAAGTATTTCTTTTATTTTTTCAAATATTTTCAGATTGCTAGGTGTTTTCCAAAGATGTTTTTTCAATTCACTGACACTGTGAAGATTCCAAAACTGTGAAAGTTAACTGAAAACGTACTCTTAGTTTCGTTTCGTTTTAATTTTATTAACGTCCCCTTTTAAAGCAACACCAAAGCTATTTTGGGACTTCTCATAATTTCGGTCCGCGGTGAGAATACGAAGAGGACACCTGAGCTGCTAAACCCCCTCTCCAAACTTTCACACCATACCGGCGGGAGAACGTATGTGTTGACAGATTTAACGTGCACCCGACCAGCTTACACAACCGTTCTCCGGTGGAATCGGATCTCGAAGCTGAAGCCCACCGGTTCTGAACCTGAGATCTCCTGAGACCGCCACACAACCGCGGCCTCAACTGAAAGTGTACATATACTATCCAAGAGCGAAGGTTTCGAATGCCTTTGTCGGTTTGCCATTTCCGTATATTGTGGAGCCTTTTCTATCATATATTACTGTGTAATACTGGGTCTCATTTATTCTTTCTGTTTGTCTTAGAACTCTCTACGTTGAATTTTGAATCACCCTGTATAATTCAATTAACTAATATAGTTTTTGTTATTTTTCATTTTGCACCCCGTTACGGAGGGGGCATATTCACACATGAGAATGAGAAACTTCCGGAATGGGGGTTGGTTCTCACCGTCTTGGTGGGTACTGAAATGTTGCGGAGTGACTACACCTTACCAATAATGGGAGGTACCTCCTACGAGAGAGGCTGTACCATGGATAGTGAGGAATATTAGGACTCAATTTTAGTTCCAGCCAATGTTGGGAGTGCAGTCATTTAGTTTGTTTGTTTTCGCGCGCGCGCGCGTGTGTGTGTGTGTGTGCCGGGCTGGTCAGAATAGTTACCTTTAATTTGTCTAATATATCTTAACCCTTTAAAGGGCCATTTCTTTCTAGTCATATTATGTTAAAATATTTTTAGGCTTGAAATTAGAATAAGAAAGGGAATTCATTTAACTTATTAGATAAATTTAATTTGATTAATTAATTTGGTTAATTAATAATTAAGTAACAAATCAAGACACATCAATTTGTCTGAGATAAAGAACTGAAGCGTCTAAGTTTTCTGACTTACTAAAAAAATCTGTCAGAACTTATGCAAACCTACATAATTTCATACAAAGATTGATAAATTTGGTGGGAAGCATACTTCCCACGGCCCTAGAAAGGGTTAAACAAATGAAATCTCTGTGACCAAAATTAGGTATAACTTGCAAAATATAATGATAAATAATTCCAAAGGGGTGCAGGATGTCAGTAGTCTCGACTGTTCCCTGTAATTTAACTGAATCTTCCACCAAATCGACGCATAAAATGTCTTTAGCGAGTTTAAGGGGTTATTACATTTCTGTCACATTGATCGTCAAAATCTATTACTGCCATTCACCTTAATAAATAAACTTTCCAACTAAACCGACAAAGTGCTGCTAGAACATTCCCAGTTTTAAGATCAACTCGTCTCATCATCGTCTGAAGCGATCAAATACATTAGAATTCAAAGTAATTGACGTATATAAACATTGAGACAGAATCCTTGTCGGTTTCCACGGTAACCACCACGCTTCCGGAAGTTCACCGTGTTGCCACCGAAGGCGTGACAAAAGCAGCGAATGTTGATTTACGAGCTGTTGATCCCGGCGCATTTCGTACACCAAACAGCAATGACGTTCTTAATTTGAAATAAATTTAATCATAAATCCTTGAATTTTCTTCCCGGGCATGTTTCTGAGAAGACCATCTGTGACTGAAATTTAATATTAAAATTGGTTTATGGAGCGTTGTATAATAATTTCGTCTTCAGAACTTTGGTTTAAATGGAAGGTGAATAAGTTTAACCTCATTTGGAATGTATTAAAATGAATAGACTATTGTAATATGTTTTGTGTAAAAAGCGCGAGTTCTCAAATTGTACAGACTAAGTCTATGGCAAAGGATACCGACGTGCTCTGATTGGTTTAAACCTTGGCATATTTTTGGCAATGTTTTGCACTCATAATAGTGTAGTTTTCGCTTATTTGGCTCAAACCTTGTACCTTTCAGTAGTTTTATGGAAGATACGAGTGAATATTAACACGATCTAATTTTTATTAATATAATTGTTTTCTCTAAATATTACTAGTAATACTACTAATACTAATTATTATTAATAATAATAATAAATATTACTGATAATACTAATAATACAAGTAACTAATGTTGTTTATGCACATAAGTATAAAAACTATATGAAAGTAATTACTCAACATATGATGCAGCAATTAAATAATTCTTATTTTTCTATGATTTTCGTGCCTTCATTAGATAATTTATGCAGTCATTGAAACTTGTTGCTGAACGTTTGTTACTTTCCCATCAACTACATATGGGGAGATGATTACTTAATGCCCAAAACGTATAAATATGTAAGCTTTAACGGAATATGTGATTTCGTAGCTAATTTCTTTAGTTATATCAAAATAATATTAAGAAGAAACACATACAAAAAATATTTTTAATAAATTGTAATTTTTATATTTCCTGAATTTAGGTTTCAGGATTTGATCTTTTCTGCTGTATATGTGTTCCAGATTAATATTACATGTAAACAATGGGGGAGGGGGATAAATTCACAAATTTTATTTATTTTTATAAAAATATATTTCGGTATGGCATCTTTTTTGGCAAAAAATTACCAAAAAATATGCCAAGGTTTAAACCAATTAGAGCACGTCGGTATCCTTTGCCATAGACTTAGTCTGTACAAATTGCGAACTCGCGTAAAAAGCGCAGTTAGATTACTGATTTTGATTTATGATTTTTTTAAAAGAATTAAAGTTATTTTATCGATTTATATGTAAATCATTCGACCACTGCTTTTATTTCTTTTTTCAATGTAAATGAATTATGAATTCAGATACTTAATCAATTTAAATTTTAATTTTATTAAACTAATTTTATTTAATAAACCTATTTTAGCATTTTTTGATGAATTTGTTGGCAATAATTTCTGAAATAATAAGGATTCTAAAATTATTTATATATGACAAAACAAAATTGCGCGTGACATTCAAAGATCCATTTTTAGTTCACTGTGCTGTTTCCAGTTTTCAAGATTAATGAATTCAGATGTTTAATTGATTAAACATTTAATTCTTTTAATTAATTGTGTTTTAAAAATTAAGAGGAAATTTTTCACGAATTTGTTATCAATAACTTCTGAAATAATTATTATACAAAAATGATTTATATATTGTCATAAATAGCGAGGAATTTTCTTTTTAATAATAAGATTTTAATTGCTATATAATTTTTATAAACTGTTAAAAATAGATTTTGAATATAATTTTTAACTAATATTCGTTTTGTAATTATAATTAAATTCAAACCAACTTTATTGTTTGATAAGATTCTTTAATCCCCTGTTTTTGTCATTTTGAAAGTTATGGTAAACTATTAACATAAACTCAAAAACAAAATGTTACTTTTACTTTTATTTCACATCATGCACAATTTTTATCATCCAAGCACATTAGTTAAATTGTTATGGGATGTTTTGTTTGAGTTTTACGAATTTTTGAATTATCCTAATTATTTTGCAGTCATTCAAGGTTACTGAGTCACGTGAGCTGAAGAGAGAACCTTAGGGATAAAATAAAGGAGCAACATGCGGTATTTTTTTTCCGGTCAGAAAGAAAATGGTATTTAAAATCCTGATAATAAAAACGATGATATAAAGAAACTTCTGTTGTTACCGTAGTATGATGTGAAATTAACCAGCAAGGGAGGTCTCCTCAAAACTTTCTCGCATTGTCTCTAATAAAGGTGAAATTGCAATTTAGACATGTTTTTACCCAATCGATTAAAACCTAAGTTTGACAAAAAAATCACAAAATTACATACCAAATTTGATTTATTTAATTTACTGCGTTGTTATAGCGTTTACATGTTTTTGAAAATGTAGGTCAACCCCTTGTTGAAAATGACTCGAAATTGGACAGTTGTCTGAAATATAGATGTTAAATGTGTGTACAGAATTTTATCGATCTTTGCTTTGTAGTCTTCTATCGTCAAGATTTGTATTTATCGTGTTAATTTATAATCAAATAGTTGGAAAAAAAGACTTCTGAATGGATTTTGCTTAAAATTTGATAAAAATCTACATATTTTTTGTAAAGATCGTATAAGAAATTTCATCCGTCTAGCTTAAAATGTTTCGGAATTATCTTTGTCCCAGATCATATGGACAGACAGACAGACATTCAGACATAATTCCAAAAATGTCTTTTTCGAATTTAGAGAAATTCGAATTCTTTAAAATCTGGAGATTTGTCAAAATCTCGAGTTTCGAATGTTTTGAGGATTAGAAGTTTTCTCTATATTTCATATACGATAAAGTAAAATATAATCCTAAATGTTGCTTGACTCTTAACCAAGTCATTCAAAATATAGACTCAAAAAAGAAGGGGGGGGGTAATGTCAAGCAAAGGAATCAAAGAATACTAAAGAGAGTTAACAGAAATCATTGAATGACGTTGCTGGCGAATGATAAAGTCGAATGAAGCAAACACATTAAATTTAAAGTGTCTTAAGTATTTAGACTTGCAATTATTTATAACTCGAGCAACACCGAATATATCAGCTAATAATTATTTCCATCTTCTTGCTTTCATGCATTGTACATGCTTAAATGAAGAATTCCTTTTATCTGATTAAAATAGTTCTCAATTAGTATCTTACTTTATTATCATTAAAATAAAATGTCGATTGGAATAAGTTTTTGTTATTATTAATTAACCCAACGGGCATTTTGTATAGTCCTGCAGGCAAATGCATTACATACATTTCAATTATTAATATCTTAATTAATTACGCATTCCAAGTCCTTTGCATGTTTGTCAAAAGAATTTAATATCCAGCTTGACTCACTGAATGAAGGCATTATAATGAGAGAAAAATAAAAATTGTGAATGCGAGAAAAGAATGTTTACTAACTCCTGGAGTCAGATGACATTTCAAAATTGTAACGTCAAGAAGAAAAGAATGTTCATTAGAAGCAATTTACTCCCAAAATTTTAATTTAGCTTTTAAGAAAAGCAGCTCATCGTTCAAGTAGACTTTCATTAAAAAGGGGCAGTTGAACTAAAGGGCATAATCAGTTGAACTTCGTCAAAATCATGATAATTTTTTTACTCATTTGTTAGATCATAACTTTAAATTGTATTTAATATCAAATTCTAATTTATTTAAATTAAATTTTATTTTTATATTGGGCCAACTTTAATACTCATTTTTTAAGAAACTCTCATACTATAACTAATTTTAATCAGACACATGATTTTTAAACCGTAAACAGAAATCTATATCATATAAGAAATACAAAATTTGTATTTACAAGGTAAGGTTTAATACAGAATTTGTATTATTTCTCCTTAATTCAAGTCTATTTCTTATGAAAAGTCGTGTGGGAAAGACGGTCAAGTGCAATGTTTTTAAAGTTATGTTGTGTTTTGTTAATCTGAATTTGATGTTTGTATTTTATTGATGGTATATTGTTTAAATTTTTATAAAATAACTTAAAATCCTATTCTATATTTTATTCCCTCCCCATGACTCTACTTTTTTAGTCCGTCAGAAAGTTATAAAGAAATTTAAATCTTAATTACTCTTCTCACTTTATAAAATAAAATACCTCTTGGATAGGGCATTTTTTTCATCCTCTCATATGCGAAGTATGGAAAGTCGTCCAAAATTTCGAACTAAATAAATGTGGTATACGGTGTTTATACAAATCTGTAGATTTCTGACAAATTTTGAATCAAATATATTTAGTTGAAATCTGACTGTCCAGTTATTCGAGTCTAACTTAACACGATAACTATAAAAGGCAGAGAGCTAAATAAATAAAGTTCGGTACACAAATTTAATATTTATATTGTAGACACTTTTCAAATTTTGCTTCAAATCCAACACAACGCCAGATAAAACACATATAACTGTAATCAATTACCGGATTCGTACTATAGTACTCTTTTGTGTCTCATTCTATGTGAATCAGCGTATAGCGTATCTTCCTTTTCTACATTCTTCTCTAATGCTATAACACAATCATCTACCACGAAACAGAACACCTTTTGAAAATATCCACTCGATTGATTAAGGCGATTCTTAAAGTTTTTCAATATAGAAAAGAAGAAATCTTCCCAAAAGTCAAAAACATTTGCCGGCACAAGAGGAGATATTTTCACATTACTTATTTTCTTCATCATAGGCTGGTTCGCCGAACGAGTTATGTCTTTTGATATCCCGACTTATTGCGATCGGTTGCCTCTAAACTATTTTTGGAACACTGTAAGAGAATGCACAGGACATGCATCAAATGTGGGAAATCGAAATTTTCGAAAACAAGATAAACATGATTTCTGATCTCCGATAATTTTTTGGCAACATAAACAATTTGATACGATTTATAGTCATTCTCATGTTCAAAATCAAGTTGTAAAATATTTCGAGTAAAGTACAGGAGGAATCCTTGTAATCATAGTTTTCTAGAGAACATATTTTATGTGATAAATTATTCAATTAAACTTACTTCATTGATTCTATATTTTGTAATATTATGATTTTCTTCTTTATCAACTGAAAACTAGATTTGTCAAGAAAACAAAACAAATAAAAGAAAGCACCTTTGTTGAAGAAGCAAATATTCAATAAATAATTACCATTATATTTATCCTTCTTTCCTAGTTATTTTTTGTAATATAGTTCCTTTCTTTTTCTTTTTTTTAATAAGCTCAATCTGAAAAACAAAACAAATAGAAAGAACTTATGTAATTGGAGAATAAAATTAATAATAATTATATTTATCTACAATTCGGAGACACATAAAAATAAATTAATTTTAATTGGTTAATTAATTTTCTAAGTTCGATTCATTTTCTATTTATGGTATGATTTTTCTTGAAAATAAATTGAATATGATAATACAAGTGATATATTGTGAAACAAACTTGAAAAAAATAAGTAACAATGAACTCTTATACAATGTGAATTCATATAATGCTTTGAAAAATTGCAAATATTATTCATATAACGTGGCAAAAGATCATGAATTTTATAGAGAATGGATTTCATATTTTTCGCAGAATTTTTCATTTTATTTATTTTTTATTTCGCTTAGAAAAGTAAATATATTGTTCGGTAGTTCACTGCATTAATTTTTTGCTGTCGCAAAAGTTCGGCTTTAAGAAGACGATATTTGGACCATATATCTATTTCATAAAATAATTAAAATGATATTATCCTTTAAAAACAATTTATATAAATAATTACTGATTGGTTAAATCTTAATAAGCAATATACTTTTATACTAAAGGTAAAGAAGTTAAATAAACTTATTTACAAAAAGTTTAATTTATAAAATATCGTCTGTTTGATGAATTATGTATATATTGCTATTCTGTATTTAAGAATAATTTTGAGATATAAAATATGAAATGTAAAATAATTTATTTAAAAATTTTCGAATGCATAATGCGACAAATATATTTGAATAAAATGCTTTTTGTTCTCATATTTTAGTCGTGATAGGCACTGGTTATGAAGTCAGTTTAACAAAATAAATAAAAGATATGAAGCTTGCTTAAGCGAAAAACATCTAATCATTTAAAAAAGAAAATAACAAAAATTTACGCTGGAAATGAGAATCAATACTTTCATGCTTTATTTTGTACTAATTATAGTTAATGACTACCGGCGCTCAGATTAATATATGCCTCCAGAACATATCAACCTGCCTTGAAGATAAATTAGTGCAAAAGTTTTTTTTGAAAAACACACAAAAAACACTTTTTAAAAGTGCTCGAAAAAATTCCATATTTTTATTTTCATTATTTTCTACTTTATCATCTTTAATCTATAACTTTTGTAATTAATATTATGGAATTTCGAAATATATATATATATATATATATGCATTTTTTTCATATTTCACTTCCAGGTGATGTCAAGTGGTATGAAATAATGAAATAAAAATTCACTTACATTAATCAATTAATAATGAAGTTCTGAAAATATTAAAAATAACTTATTATCATTTAGAATACTTAGAATATGCAAATTTAAAACTCTACTACATCAGAAAAAAAATGGTAAATAAATTACAAAATTCCATCATGATAAATATGAAATCAATTAAGTTCACTGAAAAAGTTTAAAAAAAGTCACAACAAAGCACTGAAGTACGCCCTCGTAATTCAGCGAAAAGTTACCAATTCTAAGGAAAAGAGGAAAGGAACTCAACAATAGACAATTTTGTGACATATTAATATATCCATGACTTTTTTCTGTTAAAGAGGTAATATTAAAAAAAACCAATGCATTTATTCATTCTTATTTTTCTTTTGCCTTGGTGACATTTAGCTCTATATCGTGGTTATTTTTTCACATGATTTCATTTTTTTTTATTTCTTTCAAGACCTATAAGAGAAGAAACCAGCGAAGTCTGTAACGCTGGGTGAAGTTAAAAATCCTTTGTTTCTTCTACGTCATAATGGGATGTTCAAATCTAAATTTCTATTTTGACGTCGAGCAACTAAAATGTGCTTCTTTAATGTTTAAATTCTTTGCTTTATCAGTGTATGGATAAACTTAAGCATGAATAAAAATTAATAACAGGATCATAAAATTAACATTTTATTGACCTTTTTTTTTAATGTTGGGTCAAAATAAAGGTCAATGAGTTTTTATAATTTTGTAATTATACTGATTCATTAGAGGTCATTGTTAATGTAATCTTTCCGCACTGTTTGTATATTTAGTTATTGCATTTTTTTTAATTATTATTATTATTTTTGCTAGTAGATCATTATTTGTTTCAATCCGGTTTTTGTGATTAGTTTTCATTCGAGTGTTCGTGACCTTCATGGGGAGAGAAAACGCAACGCAAGAAAGCATACTTTTAACGTTTTTATATATTTGTATCTAGGATGTACTGCAGATAATAATTCATGATATTTTCAACTTCAATTCACGTTAATTAATATACTGATTTTTAAAAGGAAAACAACTCTTCTGTACGGACATATGTAGTATATTAACATTTAGATGGTCTCCCAGATCTTTGAATTCTCTGTAAATTGGTGAATTGACTTGATTTAGTTTTGCTTGCTGATTCTTATTCAATTGCACTATAACATAACGATACACTTTTCAGATTTAAACCTAAAATGCTTACTACATAGGATTTCCTCCTCTTATATTCCTAGCTTTTACAAATATATATTCCATTTCTCCGACGTACGGCGCCTCCTCTCGACAGTCATTCGATTCATTAAAACGATCTTCGAAACCCTTCACTCTGAGAGAGGGAGAAATATTCTTCACAAAAGTTTAAAATATCTCCTGACGTGGAAGCCGATGTCTTCATATTACTCGCCCCTTCATAAATTGGGTCCCGAACCGAATTTTGTCGCTCCGTTGCCCGACTTATTGCGATCGGCTGCCTCTAAACTATTTCTGGAGTACAGGCATTTCGCAGTTATGGTTCGTATTCAGAAAATTGAATTTCTGTAGAGTAAGGGAACGAGATCTCTTTGCTCGTCGCTCCCTTTTTTTATTTTTATTCATTTATTTATTTTTGACATCTTGCATAGCTTACTATGACTTACAGTCAGTCGTATTCCGAAACTGATTGTAAAATTCACCCAAATAGATTCAATAAAAGATTTGGTATTTTCATGTGTTTTGTAACACATATTATGAAACAATGCTTTTAAGAAGAAGATAAAAATTATTTAATCAAACTTTATTTATTCATTCGTTCTTTTAATAAATATTGTTGGCTATAATAGATAAGCTTACAAGTAATTTTAGAAAATATTGTAAGTTACTTCCTTTGTTATTTTTAAAAATATATATCTGAAAAATAAAGAAAGCAAGTTTGCAAGGAAGAAAATAAATGACTAAATGAAGTAATTGCATTCTTTGGTTATTTTCAAAATACCCAAATAGAGTTGTAATATTATGGTTTATTTATCTCTCTGTAACGTTCAATGTCTTTAATCGTTTATTATTAATAATAACCAATAATTATTAATACCAACTGATGTTGATGTCGTGTCCGCGTTACCTCGGAAAGGGGGTGCAATAGCTTCTGAGTATAAAGACCCCTGAGCACCCGAGGGCAGAAGTCTGACTTCTAGCTCATATGATAATGACACTCACACACTCGCTTACACAACGCCTTTTTACAGGGGGGTACATTCACACACAGATGAAGAGCAACCATGCCCGAACCTGGATTCGAACCCGGGACGCCAAGATCACGGGGAAAATGCGCTACCCCTATGCAAGGACGCCGACTATACCAACTGATAAATGTGATAAAAGGATTTATCACTTATTATAAATAATTATTCATTAATCACATGTATTCGTCTTCTGATATATTTTACGATAGAGAATATTAAGAGAGAAGAGCACGTGTGTGTGTGTGTGTGTGTGTGTGTGTGTGTGTGTGTGTGTGTGTGTGTGTGTGTGTGTGTGTGTGTGTGTGTGTGCATGCGTGCGTGCGTGTGTCTTAATTTACAAATACTTTCTATTAGGACATATTTTTCATTAAATACAAATTATCTACTAATATGCTCTTATGAAAGGCAATCTTTGTACATATAAATCGGGGTTATTTTTTCCTTTCTCATGTGCGAAATTGATAAATAAAAAGTATTGTGACCGTTAAAAAGTTCGAACTCGATATTTTCATTCATCACCATGTTTCAGACCTGGACAAAAAGAAAATGGAAGAATTAAATCTATTGTGAACTTTATAACTCAAACAAGCAAATAGCTATACGGATGAAATTTATGACGGGACTTTTTCTCTGCTGTCTTTGAATACTCTCCATTCTCCAATGCCATGGAATTAATTCCCAAATACCGGTTTCCTTTACTACGAAACATATAACTCTCATGTGTAGGGCTCTAAAAATATAAATCTGAGTATTTGTGGCATTCACAGTCTTGACAAAGATCTACAGTTTTGTACGGTGAAATAGAAGGCTGAATAGCACCTTTATTAAAGAGTATGCGGAAAGTTTCGGAGAGCATACACTCCTACAGATTTTTTTTCCTTCATTTTTCACTGATTTCAACGTTAACCTTTATCATGAAGTTGAATGTACGAATTAATATTCATCATTACACTCATTGCATTCATTCATGCGCATTCCCTTATTCCATTCATTAAAAAGAAATTCCCTCTTCTCCTTACATTTTTGTTACATCGTATTTGCTTTTTAACCGGAAACGTATTTTTCACTCATTCTCTACCATATCATATCTAAATCATGAAGTGAAAATAATGAATGTAATCTAATAAGAAAATTTCCTGATTAAAAAAGACTGACGTGTGGGAATAAAATGTAATTAACCCCTTCACTGCCAGTGAAATGTATAAACACTTAATTTTACAGCAGTTTCCTACGAGATATCTCGTAAATGGCAGTAAGTGGGTTAAAAATAATTGTCTTTTTTTCTTTCTTTCTTTCATTTTTTTTAACTTTGTATAAGAGAAAGCACATCTAAAAGAAACCAGAATGTTCACAACATAGAAAATAGCGGAATTGGAATAATGCATAAAGTAAATATTTTACAAATAAAAATTGTACATGATGTCGAATATACAGGGTGTATTTTTTTAACTGACGGTACTCAGAGACCTCTGTAGCTCGAACTATCACCTGCAAAACAACCAAATTTTGTACGAGGACTATTGACGAAATGGGAAAAAGGAATCCGCAAAAAAAAATTTAATTCCAAAAGTTTCCGATAGGGGAAAATGTGGTGCTTCACATTTTAAGAGAGAAAATTTTGCATAAAACACGGGGGAAAATTGCAAAATGCAACATCCCGATTGCGTAGTTGACATTCAGCGCCAGTATTTTGAGTTATAAAAAAGAAGCGGGGCATTGAAAATCATTTCAAGTATCAGTTGATTTGTAAAATGCGTTTCGTTTTAGCACAGCATGCATTATTACTTGTGAAGCTCTTTTATCTTAATCAATCCAATGCAGCAGCCGCTCTTCGCGAATTTAGAAGTTGAACAAATTTATATAAAGGACCTCTATCAATTAATGCAGTGAAAGCAATGATTAAAAAAATTGAAAAAAAACAGGTTCCCTTGCAACTCGGCTTGGTAGAGGAAGGAAACCGGCATCGGAGGATACGATCACAGATGTTAAGACTGCAATCATTGAAAGAAATCAGACGAGCACTGCTGGTAATAGCAGCACACGTGGAGTTGCCTGACAACTGGATGTTAGTGCTTCAACAGTATGGAAAGTTTTAAGAAAACTTCTTCAATTTTATCTATATAAAATTAGCCCTTGGCATGAATTAAAACCTTCAGATTGATTAACCTTTGCTTTGCCATTTCTTGCCAGGATTGGAAGTCGACGAGGCTTGGCCTTGGACAATTCCCTGGCGTGATGAGGCCCATTTTTATTTGAATGGGACTGTTAACACTCAGAATTCTAGAATTTGGGCACGAGGATCAACCCCATACATTTCAAGAAATCCCATTCCATTCTCAAAAAGTAACTGTTTAGTGTAGTTTTACAGCAGATTTTATCATCGGACCATAATTTTTTGAGACTATTACCCAAGCAGGACTGCTGACCTGTTCCGTAAACTCTCAAAGATATCAGGATATGCTGAGTAGTTTTGTTATCCCACAACTTCAGCAAAGGCAATGCTTAGATAAAAATTACCTTTATGCAGGATGGAGCACCACCACATATTGATACATCCGTACAGCAACTGTTGCACCATGACTTTACAGAAGAAAGAGTCATTAGTCGCTGTTTTCGTGTTGCATGGCCACCTCGCTCCTCGGATCTAATCCCATGTGACTTTTTTCTGTGGTTTTATTTAAAATCGAAGGTTTATGCTGGTGGAGTCTCGAACTTATCTGTTTTTAAGGAAAACATAACACAGACTGTTATGAACGTGCTTCCTGAAGTGTTGCATTCAGTTGTAGAGAGTACGGTGTACAGAATGCAATGCTTAGTCCAAGAAAATGGAAGTCATATTGAAAATAGCCAATGTCTTCCTCGGGAAAGCGATTCTACTGAATAAAAACAAAAGAACAAAAAATAAAAACGGAAATCGAATAGAATCTCCTTTTTTCTTTTTCTTTTTTTTTTCATTATTTGTAACCATTTACAGAAGATTTTTTTCGAATAAATCATATTTGTGGAAAAATTAATTCTTTGTTATTCATTTATCTGTTTACTGTAGCTTTTTAAAATTTTATCGTGCAGTTAAACTTAAAATTTAGATCAAAGGCGTCACATCCCCCCCTCTCGGCAACTTTTCGAACTAAATTTGTTTTTTCGCGGATTCCTTTTTCCCATGTCGTCAATCGTCCCCATACAAAATTTGATGGTTTTGCGGGTGATAGTTCGAGCTACAGAGGTCTCTCAGTACCGTCAGTTTAAAAAAACGCACTTAGTACATGTATAAAGACTGATGTTTTCACTGCAAAACAATACAAAAATATTTATTTCTTATTACCAAATCGAATGCTGTATGGTAATAATCTACAAATTCGTAACCTAAAATCTGTCTACTCATTTTCACATCTCTAAAATAAGTTAGCTTGCCTTTTAATATCTATTGGCATTTGTTTTACTCTGTGTCACGCATCATTTTTTCTTTTACAACGCATATTTCAAAATTAAAATTGTAAGCACATTTGCTGCGCTGAAATTCAGTATGAATTGACTCAGACATTTGAATTAGATAATACGAATTCGAACATTGCCGAATCGAATAGTACATGAATAATCCTAAATGTCGCTGTTTTTGTTTGTTTGTTTTTCGCAATAACCGGTATAGCATCAGACTAAAACGGTATAGCTTTTTGTAATATAAGAATAATTTAATTCAAGCTGTTTTCAATTTATTTGTAAAATAGACTATGCTGTTCATACAAATGAAAAATTTGTAGAACACTCTTTTTAAGACCCTCACCCCCAAAGGATGCTTTCATTTTATTATGAATGTAGTGGAAGCGTCTGTTCTGGGTAAGAAACATCTTCTACTTGAAATAAATGATAAAATCATTTTGAGCACTTGCGTCTTTAAAATAATATTCAACCAAAGCACTTTAAATTTGATTACTACCGAAATTTCATATTCCATTTAATTTAATGCCAAATAAGTTTTAAGTTTAAGTTTCCAAATAAGGCATTAAATTATGTGGAATAAAAAATTATTCGTAAATGCATAGTCCGAAACAGAAATGGGTGAATAACACTCAGTTATTTATGTTCCTGTTTGTCAGAGGAAATGAGAAACTTCTAAAACAACCAACATGAGTGGTCTTTCCAATACTTAATAGCATATTTTCTAATAAGTATGTTATCCCAGAGAAAGCCATTGAAGACGTTGGCGTGCAACAATTCCGAAATATTAACTTTGACTTGAATTAAGCATTTTTACTGAATTTGTAGTGTGACTGTTGGCGAATATTTTGGCGATCGAATTGTTGTCACGTTTACATAATTTTCAACGTACAGGTCGACATGAATGGTCACCCCAAATCTTTCTCGCATACTCTCTAATAAAAGTGAATTTGGGTTTCAGACGCTTTTTTTCGCACCATATTAAAACCGAAAGTTGGCATGGACTATAATTGTAGTGACAAAATCACACACCAAATTTGATAAATTTAAGTCATTGCATTTTTGAGTTGTTGCTTTTACAGACTTCTGAAAATAACCGACAGAGCTACAACCCCATTTTGGATTTGACTCAAAATTTGAGAAGTGTCTTCAATACGATTTTAAATATGTGTACCTAATTTTATCTATATAGCTCTCTTTGTTTTGTAGTTATAGTGTCATATTCGAGCAGGTGGACAGAAAGACTTTTTCTCAGAACGAATTTTGCTAAAAATTTGATAACAATCTACAAATTTAGTGCAAAGACCCTATGCCAAACTTCACCTGTCTAGCTCAGAACGTTTTTGATTTTTCTTTCTCACAGACAGACTGACGGATAGATAGACATAATGTCAAAATTGTATTTTTCGAATTTAGAGAGGTCTAAAACATAGAGATTCGTCAAATCTCGAATTCGAATGTTTTTTACAATACTCTGTATACGAGAATGTAAAAATGAATGAATAATTGTCGAAACAAACAGCTCTACAAATTTATTTTTAATATATTTTTAAGATACGAATGAGAAAATAATTTCATATTTTTCTTATCAAGTGACTGTTAACGAATGCTTATGTTTACCAAAAGCAATCAAAATGCTGATAAATGAATTCAGCTTGTTATTTACAAAATTATAACGGAACAATGATTTATTCTTTACAAGTTGTTTGATTTCGAGTTTTTTAAAACTTACTAACTACCATTTTACTCAAATTCAATCATCTGTCTCCTGTTTCAACTCGCTGAGCAAGTTATGTAATCAAAAAAGCAGCATAATTATCGCACACTCCGAATTTCTTTTATTGTCTGGAAATAATTTTGAGACCTAGACAATCTGGTTATTACATCAAAGTCATAATTAAAAGAAATTCAAAATTTTTATTGAAATCTGGAGAAATTTTCGCTTTCAACTTCTGTACTTATATGACATTTCTTTTTTCAAAAAGAGAGTAATTAATAAAAGAGAAGTTCTCGTAAGAAACAATCAAATGTCAAAATTTTAATTTGTCTTGAAGATTTCATTAAAGGATTTCAGCGATTAAAAAGAAAACATCAGACAAGTCAAGAGGAAATTCATAAGTTGCTGACTTAGCTTTCATTTATTTTCCAAAATTTTTAGATTTCTCAGCGTGTTTTTTTAGTCTGTGAGATTAAATTTGGTGAAGAATATTTAGTTGTAATTGCATTTGAAATTCTGATCGATTAATTAATTAAATATTACATTTATTTTTATATCAGATGTCTTTTATTGTTGATTTTTTTTATTAAGAATCATAATAATAAAATGGCATACCTTTCAAAGATTCGATGCAGAATCTTTCTCAAAAGAGCAAGATGATAGAAATTATTAAAACTCGAAAAAAATTATTTAACTTGCTCAATCTGAAGTATGTGTCATATTAAAAAATATATCAATTAAAATACAATTTATAGAGAAAAGAGACTCTTTTAAACTTCATTATGAGGTACATGAAAATAATAGACGAGTTTAAGGAACAGTTATTCAATTATTACATTTCTCAAGACAAAATAAACACGAACACGAAACTCACTCGACATTCACTATTTGGGAAAAGACAAAAAGATTTTACAAACAAAAGAAAAGATTCCGACACTCATTGAAAATATTATCTAATAATGACTTCCAAAAAAAATCATAGGAAATATACCTTTATGTTAATAAGGTAATGAATGCCCTCTGCTGATCAAAACAGAAGTTAGTAGAGTTAGGTAACCGCTACAAATTTTATTTAACCCCTTAAAGGACCATTTTTTCCCAGTTATATTGTGTTAAAATATTTTTAGGCTTGAAATTAGAATAAGAAAAGGGATTCATTTAGCTTATTAGATAAATTTAATTTGATTAATAAATTAATTTGGTTCATTAATAATTAAGTAGCAAATCAAGACATATCATTTTGTATAAGATAAAGAACTGGAGCATCTAAGTTTCTGCCTTTCTAAAAACATTTGTCAGAACTTATGCCAACCTACATAATTTCATGCAAAGATTGATAAATTTGGTGGGAAGCATAATTCCCACGACCCTAGAAAGGGTTAAAATAAAAGTTCAATATTGGAAACTCTAGAGTTATTTGAAGCAAAATTTGTTCAAGTGGAAATCCTGCGTTTGCGCAATATTCTTCTTAAAGTTTTTAAATGTTGAAGTACATTCCTGGTTATTATTTCTGAAATATACACTTTTTTGGACTTTCCCAATAATAATACGAATTTCATTACTATCATTATCAGTAGATTCTATCTGGAGCGATAACAGCAATGATTATTACACCAATCTGTCTTAGAGGAAAACAAAATGATCTTAAAATAAAAGAAGTTATTTCAAGCTGACTAACATTTCCTATCTCATTCAGCACATGCGCGAATGAATGCGATAAAATAAGAAAGCGATGAGTTATATAATTGGTACCTTTTACTGTCATCATGAGTATAATTCCATTAGGTTTTAAAAATTCATTCTTTTCTTTTAAAAGTTCATTCCTTTTTTTTTCATTCTTTTCTCTTTTAAAAATTCCATTCTTTTAGGTTTAAAAATTCTTCGTTAAATCCATGATTAGACAGATATGCATTAATACAGAAAGGTACTATCTTTGTGCGATAAATTAAAAAAGCGATGAGTTATATAATTGGATATTTTTTATTGTCATCATGATTATGATCCAATCTTGTTTCTTTTAAAAATTCTTCGTTAAGTGCATGATTAGTGAGATATACTATATTCATACAGTAAGGTATTAATTAAGAAAAAAGATGGCGGGACATATTCGGAACTTACATGCCTTCAGACAAGAATTTAGTTGAGACAGCATTTATGGTAGTCGCCAGTAGAGCCAAGAATAAAAAAGGAAAACCCTCCGCAACTCGGAGGAAAAAATAAAGATTGGCTTCAAAGAAACAGAAACTAATTATTGTATTAAAATAATTATTAAAATGACACGATAAAGCGAAATTATTACACGGATGCACGCACACGTTATATATTATTAGATATTCAGCCTAGTACTAATTTCTGAAATGAAATGTAAATATATAAACAGATAAGTAAACTTGGTTAAAATATTGGTTTTGTTTATTTCTTAAAATAAAATTTCCAATTATTAAACATGTAATATTAAAATATCTAATTAAATCCAAGAAAACCGAATTGATGAAAGCAGATCATGCAATTGATTAAATTAGAAAACAATTCATAAAAGAATTAAGTTTAAATTTTATTCCATTCTTAATGTGCTTTCAAATTAAAAGTAATTATTAATAAAAAGTCAATTTCTGTTTGTTTGTTTTTTAATTCCCCAATTGCCAAGTACTCTTTTATTTATTTCCCATCATTTTTATTGATGCCAGAATACCATCATATTGGTTCATGATAAAAGTAAATATGACTGAAACAAATGATAAATACCCAACAAGATAGTAAATGTCAGATTTCTGTAAAATTACGATTGAATTTATTTTAACCCGATATGAGTAATACCACAAAGCACTATGAAATTGATTAATTAGATATAACTGAAATTAAATTATAGCGAAAACGATTTCATGATTTTTCTAGCTTCATGTTTTTGTTTTTTCTAAAATATTTAAAATCTGGATCTATGTAGTTGAAATCGTTTTACTTAATTATAATAATAACATCATATCAATTCATGATAAAAATAATATATTTGACTAAAACCAGATAAAATACGAAGATAAATACAAAGCAAAATAGTGAATATCACATTTCTTTTAAAATTACGATTGAATTATTATTTTAATCGTATATCTATATCTATACTTATAATAAAGCTCAATGTGTGTGTGTGTGTGTGTGTGTGTGTTGGCGCTCTACAGGCCAAGTCATTTGACATACAACTATCAAATTTGGTACATGTATACCTTAGAGGTCGGGAATGTGCACCTGGGGTCCCTTTTTTTGAAATTTTAATTAGAATTTTAATTATTAATAAAAAACTAACTTTCCCGCCAAAAAATCTTCCATTTTCCCCACCGCCAACTTTTCCGCCAAAATAATCTTCCATTTTCCCCACCGCCAAATGAGTAAGGCTTTTTCTCCCAACAGTAATGAGGCTAGGGTTAATATTTTTCGGCGGATTATTTTAAACGATTCTGTTTATTTTCTTAATGTTTTATGCATTTAAAATGAAACATTGTTAATTAATCCATGTTTCAGATTCATTCTGAAGTACTTTTGAATTAAAATAACACAGAATAAAGGAAATTAAAAATGTCTAATCTGCATAGCGTTACCCCAACTGCGTAGAAAAATTCACGCATTTGCAATTACCGTAACTGGCGAAGAAAATTCACGCATGCGCATTGTTCTGATCGTTGTCATGACAATCACTTTCAACGGATGATTTAAATTATTTTTAGGTTAGTTGCATGCTTTTGTAAGTAAATTGTATTTATGTTAGTTATATATTTTTTTGTATATGCTTATAGTTTTAAGTACATCGTTTTTTAAACCTGTTTTAGACCGATTATTTTAAACGATTCATTTTATTTTCTTTGTGTTTAATGCATTTAAAATGAAACATTGTTCATTAATCGATCTGTTCATGATGAATCTGAGAAAATGTTGTTGACAAATTCTTGAGATATTATATAAATTAAGAAAAATATTCTTTAGTGCCCATAAAGTTTAAACGCTCAGTAACTCTGAAGTACTTTTGAATTAAAATAACACTGAATAAAGGAAATTAAAAATGTATAATCTGCATAGCGTTACCCCAACTGGCGTAGAAATCAGTAATCATATTATTAAAAAAAATGCTTTGTTTCAGTAAAAAATATTATTATATTAATTGCAGATTAATCCTTTACACTTTAATTTAAAGCATAAATTCTACGAGGGGTAACAGAAAATTAGAGAGATACATATCACGTTATGACTGAAGGGAATATTATGAGTGAATTATATGACTATCAAAATTTGAAGTTTTAAAATATTTTGCTGAAGAATCTATTAAAGTTGGAATTGCATAAAATATTTAATTATTAAAATTTTAACGAACATTAAGATTGGTGAACCAGCTGGTCGCCAAAGGCGGCTAGTATGTAATAAAACAAAGCGTTAAAAATTGATTAATTAGATGTAACTGAAATTAAGTTATTGGGAAAAAGAATTCATAAACATGTCTAATTTTATGTTCTTGTTTTCTGAAATTTTAAAAATCTAGTTCTAGGTAGTTTAATCTCTTTATCTAAATCTTTCATTCGCAATCATTACTTCCACGAAATTGTTTACTGCCTCTCAAAGTTTCAAGTAATCGTTAAATTACTTTATACACACCCAATAGAATATAAAACGTGATTATCGACAACCAAATATCTAACTAATTATGGCAGAATCGAAGATTCTGTCTTATTAATGTGACAATCAGTGGCTCGAAACCCTTTCCTTTGCTAGAATAAAATTTTAATTGCTTAACAGAATTCTCCTGACCTCGGAAATGTTTATACCTTAATTCGTTTTAACGCTTTAACGATTCCAGACGCAGCAACGGAGAACGCTTTTAATTACTTTTCTTGGGCTAGGTAACGAAGCCAAAAAGCGTTTTATTAGCACTTTTGAACGCTTTATGTACTTGTTTTCGAGAACTAATTGTATGGTAGAAGCCAATTCCTGCAATCTTTTTATTTCTTCTTATTTGGCATCCTAATTTATGTCCATAAAGAGAATTATTCAATAGAGATAATTATTCAGTACAGCAAATTATTCAGAAATCGGGGAATATCTCATTAATATCTCGAAGATCAAGCTTTGCTGGGCAGTTTTTTCTTTCTATCGTGTTTATTCGAAGAAAATATTTATATGTGAATGACATATTGATTACATACGATGATATGGATTATCCAAGGCAGTCATTTCCAAATCAGAGCGATTCAGAATTTTGTTTAATTAATTACAAATTAAGATAAATTCTGAAGGTATTTTGCAGCAATTTCCGTGAATACCACTACGCAATTTTACACTGATTTAAAATTTAAAAAATTGTTTTTGTAACAATACAATTTCAAAATCGTGTAAATCTTTCTTGTTTTTAAAGGGTTTTTGCTTAATTTTCAACAATAGATTGATTACATTGTTGCTCTATAATTCGAACCACTTTCATTGCTTCATTAAATATTTAAGTGCTTGATTTTCTTCCATTGGTGAAAAGTAAAAAAGGAGAGTTCTGTTTAATATTTGTATAGTTTAGAAAAAAATAAAAAAAGTGAAATTATTATACCTCGAAAACAAAAAGATAGGTGAATGAAATATTTACATTTTTACTATCGCTTTAATGCCAAGGAAACTTTATGAGCACTAAAAAATATCGTTCTTAATTTATGTAATATCTCAAGAATGTGTCAACAAAATTTTCTCAGATTCATCATGAGCAGATCTGTTGATTAAACAATGTTTAATTTTAAATGCATCAAACACTAGAAAATAAAACGAATCCTTTAAAATAATCGGTCCTAAACAGGTTAAAAAAAATCTTAAAAAACGATATATTTAAAACTATAAGCATATACAAAAAATATATAACTAACATAAATACAATTTAATTACAAAAGCACACAACTAACCTAAAAATAATTTAAATCAAGTCCGAATCCGTTGAAAATCCGTTGTCAACAATCAGAACACAATGCGCATGTGTGAATTTTCAACGCCAGTTACGGTAATGCAAATGCGTGAATTTTTCTACGCTATGCAGATTAGAAAATTTTAATTTCCTTTATTCTGTTTTATTTTAATTCAAAAGTACTTCAGAATGAATCTGAAAGATCGATTCATTAACAATGTTTAATTTTAAATGCATCAAGCATTAAGAAAATAAACAGAATCGTTTGAAATAATCAACCGAAAAATCTTAAGCCTAGCCTCATTACTGTTGAGAAAAAAAACTGAATCCTTACTCATTTGGCGGTGGGGAAAATGAAAAGATTTTTTGGCGGGGAAGTTAGTTTTTAATTAATAATTAAAATTCTAATTAAAAATTCATAAAAAGGGACCTCAGGTGCACATTTCCGACTTCCAAGGTATACATGTACCAAATTTGGTAGCTGTAGGTCAAGCGGTCTGGCCTGTAGAGCACCAACACACACACACACATTGAGCTTTATATAAGTATATAGATATGCCAGAAAATTTTTGGGAGACCACCCCTTTGGAAAAAACAAACTTAAAAAGGTTTTTCACGTTAAATTGTACCATTAGTAGATGTTTTATTTCATTAATCTACCAAAAGTTTGTCACATTTTATATTCAGATGCTAAACTGCGCTTAAAAAAGAAAAAAAAATCCCAGCTACGGTAGATATCAGAAAAATGGAATTTAATGTTGTCCTAGAAGAGCAAAACGAACAATGATGCTTTTGTTTTGATTCTGTCTATTAATAGATTTTTACATCAATCACTTTCATTTTTGTCTTTGTTGAATCTATATAATTCAGTAAGAAGACTCCAGTATATTCATTATGGAACGCCGCTTATAACAAATTCTTCTACTTATTCTTTCATGAATAAAAATGATTTTTTGTGTTGATTTTTCTCTTCATAATTATATTTTATTTTTATGGCCATTATAGCGTACATTATGGATAAAAAAAATTAATTCAATGCGTAACATGAATCGTGGGAGTTTCATAATTCATCATCTTTAACTCCCCAAATGTTTAATTATTTTGATTTAATAGCTTTAAGGACTAAATAGTTAGCTTCTAAAATAAATTATTTAGTTAAGATATTTTATATATGCATAATTTTAAAACATATACGTGGAACATGTATAATATTTATTTGAACTGAATACGAAAAGCGGAAAAGCTTGGTCAACCATTTAGAAGCTAAATTTATGAAACTTAATAAAAAAAATCCAGATCTTAATTTTTTTTTTAATTTTTGAAAAATTAGAGAATTGATTTATTGATATAGATATCAATTTTATAAGTTCTTTTCCCATATTATACTCTAATACTACATCAAATTTATTTCATTGTCTCATATTTAAAACTTTTTTTCATAGTTTATTATCACAAATGATTTTGATCCTTTTAACTTCTCATAGACACAAAGTATTGACGAACTTCCATGTTCCTGAGCTTTCTGAATCCGAAAACCGCGTTTTTGGGATTATGTCTGTCTGTCTATAAACATGATAACTGAAAAACATTTTGAGCTAGACGAATGAAATTTGGTATGCAAGCATTACAATTTGTAGATTCCTATCAAATTTTGAACGAAATCCATTTTGAGGAAATCTGTCTCTCCGATTGTCCGCATGCAAATAAACATGATAGCCACAAAATATAAAATAAAGAGTTGTATAAATAAAATTCCGTACAAAGATATAGCATCAAAAATATAGATTCTTATAATATTTTGAACCAAATCTGTCTAAGAATTAAACACTTGTTGATTCTGTACTTTCGTATGAATAATAACTATAATAACTCAAAAATGCAATAATTTAAATAAATAAAATTTGGTTTATGACCTTATAACTGCACACTTTATGTCAAATGTTGCTTTTAATCAGTCAAAAAAGCTTTCAAAATATGAATTCGAGTTTTGCCAAAAAAAATCGCCAAATATCATTCAAAGATTCGTTAAAAATTTTATATTCATGCCAAAGATCAATATTTTGTAACTACAGTTCACGCCCATACCCTATGTCCTCAGTTGCATACGGGTGAAGAGGATTTAGATTATGTGAGAAAGTGTTGAGTAAACCACCACCCCTGGTTTTATTTTGTTTTAGTTTGGAAGTTACTTAATTGAGCTGATTTGTTAAATGGAATTGAGTGTATTATTTTACTTCATTTTTGATAAAGCGAAATTTGCACTGCAAAGCAATAACTGACACATGTATCGTTTGCTTTTGTCCAATCAGTAAATTTCATTTTAAGTATTCGTGAAATTTTTTATTATGTATTTATTTTTATGAGAAATTTTATGTATTAGACATTTTTGATCCAGTTAAATATTATTTTTCATACATACATCATTACAAAATATGCAGCAAAAGTATTTTGACATAGAATGTCGAAAAACATTCAAATATTTTCAAACTAATACATAGTAGTCTGTTTTTTGCATTTGTCCGAAAATTAAATTTCATTTTATGTGTTTGAGAAATTTTTGATTTTATCTTTATGTGTTCGAAAAATTTTATGTATGAAAAATCTTTGATCCAATGAATTTTTATTTTTCATAAGAACGGCATTGCAAAATATGTAGCAAAAGTCGTTTCACATATAATGTAAAAACAATCTAATTCTTTATAACTAATACATAGTAGCCTGTTTTCTGCTTTTGTCCGAACCTTTAAATTTCATTTTATGTACTGGAGAAATTTTAGATTTTATCTTTATGTATTTGACATTTTTATATATGAAATTTTTTTTATCAAATTAAATATTATTTTTTATACGAACGCCATTGCAAAATATCCAGCAAAAGTCTTTTCAAATAAAATGTTAAAAAACAGTCAAATGCATTTTGAGGCTGAACAATATTGATCTTATATCTGGAATGTCACAGCAATATTTTAGTGCATGTTTATCATCCATTATTCCATAATTCAATCCAAGATTTGTTTTTTAAAAATGAGAAACTAAAATGATAAAACATCTTTTATCTAATTTTTGATTACTTCTTTAAATAAAATAGGGTCTATTCATTCATTTTTGGAAACTGAATTTCGATAAATAATAATCCGAACAAACTAATGACAGAAAAAAACGAAATCTATCTTTAGTTTTACTTATATGCATATAATTTCATTCAAAAACTTTTATTCAAAACTATAAAGTTTTTTGCAATCTCTACGAAACAATAAAAAGTGCCTCAAAAAAATTTCATTGCATTACAAGACATTTTATCACTTAAAAATACAGTAACATTTAGTCATCCACACTGCTTCTTCCTACCCGATACTTAGGGAATAAAAGGTCTTTCCAAAGTGCAAATCTACCGTAACACTGAATATCTTTACCAAATTTTAATGGCTCACAAAAGGCAGCAGCTAATAAGATTTTATACGCTTGTTTACCTAAAGAATACTGTGTGGTTATTGGTTTTCAAGAAAACTGAAATGACTTGTAATGGAGTACTCGTGAAATGGATCACTGGAAATGAAATGTATCGAACGCAAAAGTTGGAACTGGAATCTATTATTCCGCGAGAAATAAGCGGGTAGGAAAGAATACGACATCTTTTTACTATTCTTTGAAATATTTCCTGTAAGGGTCCATTTGACTCCCAATAGTTAAAGTTAATTTGATTAAATCACATTGTTGTAGCTCGAATATACAGCTTGTTAAATGTAAAAAGCGATTTTAATATAGAAATACCCTTCAGTCTAAATTCTATATATATATATCTTCTAATATGAAAAATGGAATTTCATTTACATTTAGAATGATGATTGAAACAAATGATTTGTGTATGATCATTTCCTTTGTTTCAGTAACGTAATTTTATTAATTTAATGCAACAGTATAATATTTCTCGCTATGTTTCATTTAAATAATTTAAAATATTTTTATCGGGAAAAAATATCCTAGAATTTTATTTAATGAATGTATTTATGTTAAATTCTTAATTTTTTTAATGTTTGTTAGAATAAATTATATTTGTAAAATCTTTTTGTTTTCAAATATTCTTTTTACTCTAATATTTATAAATAAATTAAATATTTGCTTATTCATCTTGTTGAAACCTTTTAGATTTTAATTAGTTTAACGTAAAATGCACTAAAATCAATATTTGCAAAATATGCAATAAATGTTTCTGAAAATTGAAACGGCAAACGTTTTTCAAAGCAATTTGCTACGCTGCAATTCCAAATGAATATTTAAATTCTTACACTTAAGATTCACTGTATCTTGCTTTTATCCCATCCATTTACTTTCCAATTCTTAATAATAAAAAATGTTTAGTTTTTATTTATTTAAATTTCAAAATAAGATTTGAAAATTCAATTATGGCTCTTTTATGTCCGATGAATTAATAATCACGTTAAGGAAAACAATCTTTTTTCAATCTAAAAACAAATCTTTTATGAATATTTAACTAAAGAAATAAATTTTTCAATAAGAATAAGGAGAAAAAAGAATTAAAACCTAGAAAAAGCTTTTACATCTTATAATTCAGTTTGTCACTTAAAAATCAAAAAGCTTTTTGCACCATTCCTACTGAACCCTTTTATTTGTATTCTTTAAAAAAAAATGTTATTTTCCTAGATGAAATTCCGAAGCACCTAATTTCTTTAGCAATTTTAATGGTATTCACGATGGAGCTTTTAATAACATTTCGACCACCGATTCACTTGAGAAGCAGGCAAAAATAGCAGCATTCAAGAGAAATTCAAATCTATGTATCTTGGTGCTTGTAATGTTTCATTAAATTTTGTATCATTATTTTAAATATTATTAATAATTTAAGGAATAAATTAGCTTAGTGCATTTGGAGGGGGCCGGGGTTGCCAATACAATTTTTCTAAAAATTATAATATTAATTATATTCAAAGGTAATATTAAAGCAGTTTTTGCACAGTGGATAGAGAATCATACAAAAAATGTTTGAGTGTAATTCTTGTAAATAATGAGATAATTTACATCTCTTTTTCGATTCGCTTTTAAATCAAAGACTAGACACTTTCGGTGACCAGCTGCTCACCTATCATATTAATAGTATTCATTTAGTGATATCATCTAACTTTGTTATAGCACAAAATGAAAGTATTATTTTAAATTATACTTGCTAAAAAATATAGAGTATTTTTACTGATCAACTGTTCATGCAAGAGGACGAATTTATTTGACAAATCGATCCAGTTATTCCTAAGGCGTCATTTTTTTACTTCTCTAGAGTATCGATATGGGAGAGGGATATTCTGCTATTGGTGACGCATCTAAGCACTCTGAGTGTTCAAATAAAATAAAAATTGAGGAAATTGAACCAGTGTTTTGGGTTGAGGAACTGTTTCTATGTTTTTCTTAATTATTAATAATATATAAATTTATGCAGTTATAGACAATTTGGTGTACCAGAAATTAATTATGTAATGTTCATTTTATTTATTATTTTCAAGATTTAGTATACAGCGAAATATTATTTTTAAAAAGACGTGTTTTAAATAGAGTAATTAAATCAATAGCATGTAAAAATGAGCCTCCTTTGAAAAATAATAAATCAAATAAGATGTTACGAAATTTTTCATATGATTTAAGTCTATATTTTATTAATTGTTTCACAGGTTAAAGATGATATTATGCGTTTTTGTTGAATTTTTGATTGAAAATGCATTAAAATTTGCTGAATGAATAGAACTTGGCCTTGGCACTCGATCAAAAATTAAATGCCAGGAAAGTTTGTTGAAATTTTGCAACTTCATGCTAATTCTGAAATGATGGCAATAAAAAGGAATTTGAATATAAAGTAATTAGATAATATTCAATTATAATTTATATAATATTAGCCTCCTTCGACGACCAGTTGTTTGCCCTCTCTTTACACATTTATAGTTTAAATTAGTCAACCAGTTTTGTTGAATCATCAAAACAAAAGAAAGTTTTGTTTTAAGTTATATTTCTGAATTAACTTAGAGCATTCTGATTAGTTAGTTATGTTTACAAAGCAAAGAAATTTACTAATTCACTCCAGCTGTTCCAGAGTGGGAATTCCGACAAAATTTTATTTAGAGAAACTGAAATAGGATGGAGGACAGACAACTATTAATGACAAGTCACCAGCTTTGATATGAAATAAAAATTTGCGAAATCGGTCCAGAAGTTCATACTGGAGATTGATATTTTGGTTTCCGTGATTATTTCAAATATATAAATAGCATTCTGAAGCAGTAAAAATAACTATAATTAAGTATCAGATTCTATAATGATTTCGCCTATAATAAGTTTCTTATGCGTAAATTTAATAAATGAAAATACAAGTCCCTTCTAAAGTGAACAAATTTTAAAGAGAAAATTCCACAAAACCAACGTTCGAAATTTAAATTTAGTAAATCATACTGAAAAATTTACTCTGTCATTCTAAGCTACTAAAATTCCATTATTAAAATGAATGGAAGCAGGGCATGGAGAATATTTGTCTTAATTACCATTTTAATAACCCCATCCTTCATCCGAGAACGAAATCAAATATGCTGACAACCCTTAAAAATCACCCTCGCATCCACTTTATATTTCATAAGCAACAATGTCACCAGCGTGACACAATTAAATTACCTTCCTCTTTTGGAAACTGAATGGGCTCTTCGCTCAGATGCCCCTCATATGGGGTCTAAAGAATTAGGCAAGACATCCACCCCATCCATAGAGAGCAGTGAATCCATCTCAGAGATCGCTTTTGCTTACCGTGAATTTCATTGTAAGCGATCCTTTTAAAGGAGCTTTCCGCTATAAGCTATTTGATTATTTATTTTTTTCTGGAAAGATGGTAGCTGTGTTCTGCTCCTCCAGAGAGCAAATGCTGCAAATCTTATTAGCCGCATCTTCATGTAATCCATTAACTTTTGCTAAAGCAATTTGTTATTGCTTTAGCTTGCACTTTAGAAAAGAACTTTTTCTTTTCGAAGTGTGCGGAATGAAAATGGGGAGGGGGTGGAATTTGTGAGAGTAGGCTTTTGTATTTTAAAGTATTTTATTGAATCGAAAAGAGCAACAAAAAAACGTCAGTGACTTTTTTTTAAGTGTTTTTTACTGTTGCAGATATTTTTTTTAAAAAATAGAAAAATTTTGGTTCATGTCTGTCAATGACTTTATCATAAAATAAAAAACAAGATTCGTTTGTTATATTCCCTTTTATTCTTTAAAAATAGCTTTAATTAGATTTTTACATCTTTTTAGGCACTTTGATTTAATTTAACCTCTTTCATGGTTGTAAAAAGGGAATTTCGCTATCTATTTTTCATTTAATTCTTGATCTTTTTCCACATATGCTGCTCAATTTTGTATTTTAAATTTAATATTTACATTAATTTAATTCCATTATCCCAAATTGATTACTATGACCCCCCGGAAGGCACACGCAAAAACTTGAATGACGGCACCGCCGCAACAGCAACACTGGCAGGAACTGTGGTTGACTTCTAAGGACCATCACCGGTTACGGTACAACCCTTGCCTAAGGATGTACGTCCTGTCATCGATGGGAGGACCCAGACCCACACCTTTTCATGTACCAACAAAGGTAGTGAGAACCAACCACCTTATCGGAAGCTTCTCACCCACATTTACAAGGTGCCCCTTCCCTTGGGAATTTAACTCCATTATCAGTAATCAACTTATTATTTTCCCTAAAATGATCAAATCAAACGAACATAAAAATTAGACATTAAAAAATGCTTATAGGCAATTTCGTACGAATTATAATGTGCCATGAATTGTAAAACTAAAATTGTATTGTAAATTTTTAGTGAAAATACATATTAAAAAATGTTTTCAAATGTACGCTTTTATTATTATATAATAATCTAACCATAACATAAAGAAATACTGTATTTACAAAAAATACTTCTCTTCTTTGAGTGATTTTGGCCAAAATACGATATATTTACAGTTTTGGTATGAAAACTACATGCCAAATGTCATTCATTTAGCTCTTTGTTTTTCTATCTAAATTCCAGTGAATATTTCTTTTGGATTGGAGGATGTTTAAACTATGAAAATTCATCAAAATCTTGAGGTTGGATTTTTTTAATGATTGTAATACTTTCTTTTCGTATACTTGATGATAAAAATCAATTACTAGAAAAATGCTGTATAAAGAGACAAACTCTACCTTTAATGCTGTCGATCGCTAGATTTTTTAGACTGTGGAATCTATCTTTGTGTGCTGTTTCTAAATCGGTTCTGTAGCGGCAAAACTAAATAAATGAAGTTAGAAAAAAATATCAAAAGAGAGAAAATCTGCTTCTTCCTAAACAATCAGCAAAGTATAATGCTTAGTTGAGTTCCATGGTTACTTAAGTTTCTATACATGTGTTTAATACATTTCTTTTTTGTGTTAAAAGCTTCATTCCTTTGGAATTCGATTCTGAACTATTCCTTGTATATCTGTGAAAGGAATAAATTTGAAATGTTTTTTTATGTTGCACTGTTAAAAACATTATCTTTATGTTATAAAATAAAAAGTGAGCCTAATTTTGACATGCATTGCCTTTAATGATTTTCAATCAATTGCTGATAATTAGCCTTATTCATAACGATTACTTTTTTCCTGTATAATAAATCAACACATTAGCAGCTGAAGGTTATATTAACATTTCGCAGAGCAGTGTCTTCCTTTTTATTTTATTATATACAAAGTATACAGGGACTAAATAATCCAAATCATCAAAAACTCCGACTTCAAAATTTCGATAACTTTCCTAAAGTAATTTTTAAAATTGTGTCTATCTGTCCATAAGTTGGTTGATTATTATTTAATAATTATAATACTTATAGATGCAGAATTATGAAGTGACATTTGTCAGTCTACTATCAAAGATACTGTAAGCTAACAGGAAAAAAAAGGCATGCGATCTTAACATTATAACCATACTAATCATAGTGGCGATAATTTCACCTTAATTTGCCTAGAGAACTCAGCTCTTTATGAGTCTTTTTTTTTTTCCATATAGCATACAGCTTTCCGCATGGAGTAAGACGCCCTCTAGAAGCAAGAAAATAAAATATCTTTTTGCAAGTGATAATACATCTTTTTAGATAACATTTAATGGTTTTCACATGAAAATGGATCATTATCCAACATGCATTAATTTATGTGCATTATTGGAGGATTTTGTTTATGATTAAGAAAACGAGATTCTAACTAGATATCTTAATCTTTCATAATCTAACTCTTAAAAAAAACTTTTATCCAGCATGTACCTATTTATGTGCATCATCAGATGATTTTGTTTATATTTCTCAAACTGCGATTCTAACCAAACCTCTTAATCTTTTCTAATCTAACACTCAAAACAAACTTTTATCCAGTATGCATCATTTTATGTGTGTCATCAGGTGATTTTATTTATGATGCCGAAAACGAGATTCTAACCAAACCTCTTAATCTTTTCTAATCTAACTCTTAACCCAACTCCTAAAAAAAATTATGCACCATGTACCGTTTTATGTGCATCATCAGTTGATTTTGTTTATTTTTTTAACCTAGAATTGTAACCAAACCTCTTAATCTTTTCTAATCTTACATTTAAAACAAACTTTTATCCAGCATGTACCGTTTTATATGCATCATCAGGTGATTTTTTTTATATTTCTTAAACCGAGATTATCACTAAATCTCTTAATCATTCCTAATATAGCTTTGAAAACAATCTTTTATCCAGCATGCATCATTTTATGTATGTGCATCATTAGGTGATTTTATTTATTAATTCCGAAACCGAGATTCTAACCAAACCTCTTAATCTTTTCTAATCTAACATTTAAAAAAACTTTTATCCAGCATGTACCGTTTTATATGCATCATCAGGGGATTTTGTTTATGTTTTTTAAACCGAGATTGTCACTAAATCTCTTAATCATTCCTAATATATAGCTTTGAAAACAATCTTTTATCCAGCATGCATCATTTTATGTGCAGCATCAGGTGATTTTATTTATTAATTCCGAAAACGAGATTCTAACCAAACCTCTTAATCTTTTCTAATCTAACTCTTAACCCAACTCTTAAAAAAAATTATGCACCATGTACCGTTTTATGTGCATCATCAGGTGATTTTATTTATTAATTCCGAAACCGAGATTCTAACCAAACCTCTTAATCTTTTCTAATCTAACATTTAAAAAAACTTTTATCCAGCATGTACCGTTTTATATGCATCATCAGGGGATTTTGTTTATGTTTTTTAAACCGAGATTGTCACTAAATCTCTTAATCATTCCTAATATATAACTTTGAAAACAATCTTTTATCCAGCATGCATCATCTTATGTGCATCATCAGGTGATTTTATTTATTAATTCCGAAAACGAGATTCTAACCAAACCTCTTAATCTTTTCTAATCTTACATTTAAAACAAACTTTTATCCAGCATGTACCGCTTTATATGCATCATCAGGTGATTTTGTTTATATTTCTTAAACCGAGATTGTCACTAAATCTCTTAATCATTCCTAATATATAGCTTTGAAAACAATCTTTTATCCAGCATGCATCATTTTATGTGCATCATGAGGTGATTTTATTTATTAATTCCGAAAACGAGATTCTAACCAAACCTTTTAATCTTTTCTAATCTAACTAAGAATAATAATTAACTTTAAAAAATATATTCATCGTCCAATACTTTACCGTCGTTAGATTTACAACTTACATCCAGCAACAATCCTCTGCAATCCATTTCAAGCATAATTAATGACAGGGCATTACGAAAATGCAATGAAGCGTCTTGATACCGATTCATCACTTCCGTCTAAGACCGACGTTGCTTATACTTATGCAAGGCAACATGAAGAGCTCTCTTTTGTTTTTGTTATGTCTCTCACTTTTCTTTTGGCTCATTAACAAAACTGCCTAATGAGCTTAAAGAGATAGTCTAATGAGACAGAGATCTTGTCTGTATTTATTTTTACGATGCTTTTATATTTTGAAGAAAACACCTCAGCGCCAGATTAAGAGGAAATGGTGAAGGAGATTTTTATTCATTTTTGATAAAATATTAACAGCGGGTGTTAAATACGGTTGGAAGATTAATTATAGAGACACTGAGAGTGATTATATTGAATCGACACCTCTCCGTGTTGGATTACTTTTATTGTTATGGGAAGAATGTTGAATAAGGAGAGCAGAGAGAGAATAAAAAGCTTAAATCCTTATACGGTTGCCATGGTGATGCATTATTGGAGATAATATATTACCTGTAATGTGATAGTTAACAAACTCCAGCGGCTAGCTTTAAAAACAACGATGGAATGAAATTAGGGAAAAACGTAAATTAATATATCGTAAAGGTTTAAAAAAATTCTGTAGTTTTCTGAGATATGTATAAAAACTATAAAAGTTAATTATAAGATTAAAAAAAATTCATAGTCTTGTCATTGTTATGAACGCATTGGCAGAAAGATAGTAACCTCATCATTTTTCCGGTGGATACAGAATACATATTTTCTTTTCTCATAGACCATTTGACTCACACAAGACAAGGATCTAGATTTAAATGTGTACAGAGTGTCCCAAAAAGACGTTAATAAACTTGAAGGATCAGTTTGTTAAAATATTTGGTCAGATTTTCAGAAACAAGTCAATTTTACTATTTCATATACGAAGTCCGGTGGAAGTATAGTTACAGTTAAAAAATTCGAACTCGAATTTTGAGGACTCTCCAAGTTTCAGACCTTCCTGAGTTCGAAAACCACATTTTTGGACCGTCTGTCTGTGAGCACAGTAATCTGACTCTGAACTAGACAGTCAGATTATTTACTATTTAGATCAGGTCCCACAATAATCTGATTTAAAACCCTTTGAACTAGACATACGAAATTTGGGATATAGATTTGGATATGAATATGGATCAAATTTGTAGATCTTCTTTTTCAAATTTCAAACGAAATCCATTCTGGGGAAGTTTGTCTGTCTAGCTGTTCGAATATAAGTTAGTATAAAATTACTTTATAGTTATAAAATTTTGTACACAGGTGAAGAATTTGAAATGTAGTTTTATTTCAAATTTTAAATCAAAACTATCAAATGGTTTTACCGCCTGCTAGTCTATAATTTTGCATACATATAAACGCAATAATTCATGGCTGCAAGATCCTAAATCAATAAACTCGATATATTATCTGGTGGTTACAATATCGTTTCGTGTCAAATCATGTTGCCAGTCAATCGGGAAAAGGGCATTTTTTTCTTATTTTGTTTTGATGAATTTGATTTTTATATTTTGCAAGCTTCCTTAGCTTAAAGTGATGTTGTTTGACTACTCGTTTTTTTCTTCTAAATCTTTTCTGTGAAGTTATTATTACTTTCAATTCTAATCACTTGTAAATTAAAATGAAATGAATGCATGTCGATAGACAAATGCTGATCCAAAAAAACATAATATAATATTAAAACACACAAAAAATATTCCAATAAAAAATATTGAAAATAATAATTATGACAACGGTGTTGTTTAGTGATTTGTCTAAAAATCAATATTACGTCATACTATTTAAACAAAAACTGCCTCGTCTCGAAATCAAGTTATATCATCGAATGAATCCTTCTACGAAAATCAGTCAAAAGTAACTGAAAATATTATCATGTAAATCATGCTACTATTTATAAATGAGAACGGCAAAAACTGGCAGCATTTTATAATTTTTAAATTTAAATATATAATTTTAAACCTTAAAAACTATTCCTAAACAATTTCAAACGCTTTTACATTAAAATTAGATAATTTTGAAAAGTGCGTATACGAAGCGCGTATGTGTAGTATTAATTAAGTTTGGAGTAATGTCTTTTATGAAAACATTACTGATGTCGGCTTACCTTGTCATGTAAGACAAGCAGAAAAATTTATTAGATAATATTTCGTTAAGTGCTAAATAATTACAAAAAATATGCATAATCTGAATGCATTTCCTTTAAATCTTAAGCATTAATTGTTATCAGACTAGCATAAGGATAACTTTTGAAAGAAATATGTAAACTTTCAAAATTTCTAATAAATTCAAATAAGAATCAGAATCAGGTGTACCAAATCAAATCAGAATCCCATTTTATCTCATAGATACAAAATCAAAAATTCTCATTAGAATTCAGCGCAAATTTTAAAAAAATCGGTTCTGTTCTACTCTAAATTAAGAGATCTCGAACGTATTTTGCTTCTAATCTTTGATAATCCCATTTAATAAATAAAAAAAAAATCATGTACGATCTTTTATCAATAAAAGCAATCAATAAAAAGATCTTTATTTTTTTAACTAAATAGTAAAATTATTAAACTCCAATTAAGTGCAGGTTGCGCATTTAATTAATAGAAACGTTACAGACAGAAATAAAACAAGATTCTGTTCCGCATTTTATACCATTCCGGTTCTCTTTAGATCGTAATTGAATCATCAAAATGTGTACGGAATGCTTCAGCCAAACTAGCTGGGAAAAGAGAGAAATTTTGATCTCTAATGATGAATTTAGCTCACTGGGACAAGGGGTTTACTATAATATATTAATAGGAAAAGACAGAGCACTTTGAAAAAATAATTAGAAGCAACTACTCACTGCTTCAGATGCTCTGTATAGCATAATTAATTGAGAATATATAATTTCTATTATTTTATGTAATAAATATATAAGGGGTTTATAATTAAAATTCCATTTTGAAATGGTCAGAAAAGGAAAACTACTGGGCTAAATGTTATCACATTTGGTAATAGTTTAAAGCAGATCATGGAAATTTCTTTTCCGCCAAAAAAAGTTAAAACACTCACCACGAGGGAGGGAAATGGCGCTGTATGCAATTTTGTTAAACAAAATCAGACATAAAGTCACCAGTTTAAAATGTGTTTAATCGTTTCTGAAAAGTGATACAAAGCACGTTCAATGTGACATCCACCATTTTCTGAAAGCAAGTTAAATCGCATTACTGCATTTTCAACAGTAATTCTCCGCTTATCAGGAGGAATGTTACGCACAAGTCGGCATTTTTCAGTTCTGCCAAATTGTTTAGATTATCACCCTTAATAGTGCTTTTGAGATAACACATATTAAACATGCTTGGTAACACGTTTCAGAAGCGATTAAACAAATTTTAAGCCGGTGTCCTATTTTGCTTAACATATTGATACAGCTTCATTTTCACCCCTGGTGGTGAGTTTTTGAACTGTTTTTTGGCTTGAAAGGAATTTCTATCACCTCCTTTAAACTATTACCAAGTTTAATAACATTTGATCCAGTAGTTTTCGTTTTGTGACCATTTCAAAATGGAACTTTAATTATAATCGCCCTGTACTTTTAGAGAAACTATATAATCACAAAGTATAAATATAATTTGTTTATATGCATTCATTATGTTGTCTATAGATTCAAAGAAAAAGAATGGAGTGACCTCACAAAGCGAGACAGTAACATGAAAAACACAAAAACACATGCTACATTTCTAACTACTCGTTATCTCACGCCGCTTTGTAATGTTACGCCTTCTTTCCTCTTGTAAAACGTGCAAAGTTGCCAAATTTTAAATATGCTGGCGCATTTGACATTGGTTGATTATAGCAATGATTATGTCCAAGCCGGTGAGATGCAAAATATTTCACAATGTACGTGTATATAAATGTAATAAAAAGGATCATTGAAAATATTCGTAGTAGTATTTTGAAAATTTTATCAAAATGAGTGAAAAATGCTAAGCAAACAAAATCGAAATTATATAATTTTTTTAAATTTTAGAGTAAAATTGTGAGCAATAATATATTCCGAGGTTGTTGAGAGAAAATATTAATATGCGAAATCATTTTCACTTTCTTGTACACGAAGTACAGGGGAAGTAATATTATCGTCAAAAAATCGAATTCGAGATTTTGAAGAATCTTCACGCCTTCACGTCTCTCTGTCTCTGTTGGTGTGGTGTGGTGTGGCGTGGAGAGGGGGGTGCCAGCTCAGGTGTCGTCCTCATCTGACCGCGGTTCAAAATGATCTGTCCCAGAATAGCCCTAGTGTTGCTTTACAACGGGACGTTAATATAACTAAACTAACTAAACTAAACTAAACTAGAAATTCCCATGTTTGAAAAACACATTATTAGCATTATGCTGTTTGTGTAAGGAGAAAAAAAAAGCTCAAAAACATACCGATGAAATTTGGCATAATCTTCTCACCAAATTTTGCCTCTCTGTCCAGCTGTTCAAATATATGCTAGCAAGATAACTACAAACCAAAAGAGTTTGATGGATAAAATTCGGCGCACAGATTTGACATCTATCAAATTTTCAGCCAACTCCATCAAGGGGTGACCGTCTTTAAGTCTGTACTTTCAGAAGGATGTAAACGCTATAACACAAAACTCCATTGGCTTAAATACATAAAATCTGATATGTAATTATTTTGTGACTGGTATTATTGTTATGTATCAAATTTTGGTTTCAATAGTTTGGTAAAAACACAAATTCGTTTGTGGTTACTTTTAACCGCATGCCAGGGATACCAAAAACCCCTCCAAGGATCACACGATAGGTTCAGTAAAAATTCTAAATTCACACTAAATATTAATATTTCGTATAACTATTTTACACCAGTGTTACTCAAGATGTTCTCTGCCTTACCCAAGGTCACAATTCTTTTTGCATCAGGTGGGGGATACCCATTTTTAGAGAGTATGTGAGAAAGTTTTAAGGAGACCATTCCCTCTGGTATACTTTATATCTAAATAAAAGATTGAAAACCAGTTCCAAGTGAACACCTTCTACTCATTATGTTATTTATGTTAAACGATTTTTCCTTAGAGTTTTGTATGACTTATTTTCTCAATATAAGTAGTAATTATGAGTCGTTAAAGAAAACATATAGCAATCCTCAAAAGATTCGACATCGATATTTTGGCAAATCTCCAAGCTTCAGATCTGCTTGTGAACATGAAAACTGAAAAAACATTTTGAGCTAGACAAAACAAATTTTATATAAAACTTTAGACCAATTTGTATATACGTATCGAAGTTTGAACAAAATTCTTTCAGAGGAAGTGTATCTGTTTGGCTGTTCCTGGGCAAGTGAACTCGATAAGTATAAAACACAAAGAAGTAGATAAATTAAAGTTGGTACTTACGATTTAAAATCTAACGTGCAGATTTTTATCAAATTTTGGGCCAAATTTTTCAAAGGGTTGATTGTTTATCAATCGATACATTCACATGTATGCAAACGCGATAACTCAAAAATACAACTACTTAGAAAAATGAAATTTAGTATTTTGTTTTTAAAATTGTATATTAGTGCCAAATTTTGGTTTTCGGTTGATGTAAAAAAAGTATTCAAAATGTATATTATTTTTTCACGAAACACAAAACATTAATGTACTGGACTCTGAAAATAACAATCTGAGCATTCGTGGTTTTCACGCTCTTGCCCAAGGTCCAAAATTTGTTTGTGTGGAAGAGAGGAAGGGATAACTTCCCTTTTAAGGATTATGGAAGAAAGTTTCAGGGAGATCATTCTCGCTGATTTGTAATATGCAATTTGGATATAGTAAGCAAACTATAAACATCAACATGTTTAAAGGAATAACTCAGCTATCATGCCCGTTATCTCACCAGGGTCTAAAATTATGGGAATTTTCAAAACGGAACGTTAGTATAACTAAACTGAGTTCTTCACTTTGACAAAAAAAAAAATAGGCAGACTTTGAAAATTATCACATAATGGTAAAACTGCTTATTAATGAAGTGAAAAAAAATATATTTTATATAAATATATAATCAGTTTTACTTATTGCAATTTCAACTCAGCGGAACAGAGATTTCCTCATTTTTCTACTTTTTGTTATTCAAATTCTGAATCTCATTTTAAACTATAATAGCGAATGTCAAAAATCCTCTTTACAATTTACTAGAGTTTTTGAAAAATTGTCCTCCATTGTCTCGAATGACACTTTACATTCAAATCTTTGACAAAATCCTTTAAAAAATTTCATGGGAGTTTCATAGGATCTATTATGTAGATAGATATAATAACAGTTGTTTTTACAAAAGACCGCCGCTTTCTGTAACTAAATGGTAATTTGTCTGATTAAAACACCAACTATGAGTGTATGGCGTACTTAATTAATAGCGACCGTTACATACAAGAAAAAGCAAAGGCTCTTCGGCTTTTCATGCCATTCTAACTCTGTTCTATTCTTTCAATCCTAATTAAATCCTGGAAATGTTCGTCGAGAATGCTCCAGCTGCATTTGCATAAAAAGCAGACATGTTGTAATCTCTAATAGGCTTAGTTCAACGCACTGGGGCGTCTGCTTATTAAATGTTTATAGCAATGAATTGAAGGATGTGTAGAACCGTCTCTTCAGTTTTAAATGCTTTATATTCCTCTTTTAATGCGAGGATATTTGAACCTCTCAGAATTCCAAATGAATACCTTTATGTTTAGTTTGCCATGTTTTTATTGTCATTTATTATAATCAGTTGATTCTGCTCTTCTTGACGATCATTGGAGAAAATGTGCATATGTCTATCTGGATCATTGAATATAGAGCTACAAAAATTTTCATAAATATGCTAGTGGCCAATATTGTAGAGACTTTCATAACAATGAATTTCGAATGATTCATATCACACTGCGCGTTCCAAATAATAAAATTAAAATTAGATAACAATGGAATGTGAATTTAATTTCGAATGGAGCGTCAGCGGAATTAAAAATTCTTTATCTATGTTGTTTACTTTCTCGTATTCATAGTAAAGTCAAAAAATTCAAACTCGATATTTTGAATAATCTCCAGCTTTTAGATATCCCTGAGTGAAAAATACATTTTTGGAAAATGTAGGTCTGTCTATGGGGAAAAAAACCGCATTGAACTAAACTGATGAAATATGCATACGGTCTTTATCCCAAATTTATGGATTTCTGTTAAAATACATAAAATCTGCATAAATTTACACAAATATTTACATCTAGATCATTGAATATAGAGCTACAAAAATTTTCATAAATATGCTAGTGGCCAATATTGTTAATAAATATTCATTATCAATGTTGTTTACTTTCTATTATACGAAATATAGAGAAAGTATTACAATCGTCAAAAAATTCGAACTCGAGATTTTGATAAATCTCCAGCCTTTCGAACTCCCTGAATAAAAAACACATTTTTCAAAAATGTGTTTTTTATTCAGCGCTGAGACAAAGATAATTCAAAGGCGCTTTGAGCTAGATGGGTGAAATTTGGGATAGGTCTTTACACCAAATTTGTAGATTCCTATCAAATTTTGAATAAAATCTATTCAGAAAAAGTCTGATTTTTCAAATATAAGTTAACACGATAACTACAAAATGAAGAGAGCTAGATGGATAAAATTCGGTACACATATTTAACATCTATAATGAAGACACCTGTCAAATGTTAAGGTAAACCCAACAACGAGTTAACTGTCTGTCGGTCTGTACTTTCAGAAACATGTAAAACGTATATTCAAACGTGTATTCAAAAACGCAATGACTTAAATATATCAAATTTGCTATATGATTTTGTGACTTCATTTGTTGTTATGTGTCAAATTTTGATTTCAATCAGTTGGGAAAAATATACCAAATCTAAAATCAACTTGTCATTTGCTTGTCAAATTCCAAACAACATCAATTACTATAAATTCAAATTAAAAATGTTTCTTCTTAATGAAATATAAAATACCAAAAATTAAATAATATGTATGTATTTAATGAAATTATCTATTAGGCGATGAAAATACCCTATACATGCGGGCTTAGTCAATTAAGCAGAATTTTTGTTTCCCATTTTCTTTGGCTATGTTTCTAAGCAACGTTTCACTGTAACGTTTCAGAATTGTCGATTTTTTTGAAATGGAATAATTAAAAGTTAAATACATAAATTTTGCACGTGTCCTCCGTTTTTACTTTAAAAAAAAGAGGATTCAAAACTGTTCAGAGAAAAAATCTACGTGTTATCTGCTTCTTAAATTCCCAAACATCAATGACTATAAATTCAAATTCAATATTTTTCTTCTTAATGATATAAAAAATAATTTTATTTCCAGTATTTTCTGGTATTTAATGTATATATCTAGCGAAATTATCTATTAGGCGACGATAACAGTGGATACTCTGCATATGTGGGCTTAGTAAATTACACAGGATTTTTGTTTCCCATTTTTCCTTGGATATGTTTCTAAGCCATCTTTTATTGGAACTTTTCAAGATTGTCGAGTTTTCTGAATGAGATAGCTAGTAGTCAAATATATGAGTTTTGCACGTGCTTTCATTTTTACTAATAAAAAAGGGGATTCAAACTGTTCAGAAAAAAAAATCTACGTGTTATCTGCTTCTTAAATTTCCAAACATCAATGACTATAAATTAAAATTCAACATTTTTCTTCTTAATGATATAGAAAATAATTTAGTTTCTGGTAATTTAATGCATATCTTTAACGAAATTATCTATTAGGCCACGATAACAGTGGATACTCTGCATATGTGGGCTTAGTAAATTACGCAGGATTTCCGTTTCCCATCTTCCTTGGATATGTTTCTAACTCATTTTTTATTGTAATTGTATCGTATTTTCCTTCTTAATAAAATAGAAAATACCGTAAATTTAAAAAAAATATTTAGAATAAAATTCTACTTTTCATACAGAATTGCTCCCCAATTTGAAATATATGTACAACATACTGTCCTTAACAATTAGTCTTCAACTCCTAAACGCTTCATCTTAACCCACTGTCTTCGTACATCTCTGAAAGCGAGTTTTTTTGCGCAGTTCCCCCCCCCCTCTTCCAATCATTAATATCATTCGAGTGTGACGCAATAGATGATGAACAGGGCTCCTTTAAATGCAACAACTATTGAATCTTGCATCTTTGACGTAAATGACTGCCATCATGCTGTGAACAATCTCTTTCTCATACATCAATGCTGCCGCTTCCGATCGATCACATATTAAGCTGCAGTTGCTGAAATTTTATCGATGACTTTTCTCTAAACGTACATTGTTTCCTGAATTGTTGCCTAGCTTAAGGACACTGAGAATTTTAAAAGCTGGTAATTCTTAAAAATAGATGTTTTTGCATGCGTCTATTATTCTTGATTGTTTTTTAATTTATTCCATTTTTTTTATGTCCTTGAAGTGTTCGGGATGACGCTTAACGTTGGTTTGTTATAATTCTTACGGATTGAAACATAAAATATAGCAAAAAAAATATTTTCTGATACATAATTAGTGACAAGATGCGGAATCTCTTTTGTAATATAAGTAAGAATAAAAGAATAGAATGCCGATAAATTAATAAACATTTTAATTTGTGACTTTTTTTCGTTTTAAGCTAAATTAAACCAGCCATAAACATTAGTATCTTTTGTAAATGTGTACATCCACTATAAACATGTTTTATTGAGTTCTTAGTTAAAATTAACAATATTTTCTCAAAAGATATCATTTAATTACATAGTAAAAACATAATATTGATAAAGAGATCAATTTTTATATCCTAAATATTACTATTTGAACAGTGTGGTCAATTTAGTTTATTAATGTCCCATTCTAAAGCAACACTAAGGCTATTTTGTGAAGAACCTCGTAATTTTGAACAGCGGTCAGCGAGGAGGACATCTGAGCGACCAAACACCATCTCGAAGCTTCCAGACCACAGCAGGGAGAGGATGTTTGGCCCCGACGGATTTAACGTGCACTAGACCCGCGTACACGACGGTTTTTCGGTGGAATCTGGTCTCGTACCTGAAACCCTCAGGATCCGAAGCCAAGACTTTACCACTAAGCTACCGTGGCACCCACAGAGTGATCAGCAGTTTCATTGTTTGAGACATCAGCACGAACTTTGAGCTACCAGAAACCAACCGACAACGTCACATTATTAATGCTCTTTTTTAAAAAATTTAACTTAAAATTAAATTAGAAATCCCGGTTGTTAGTAGGCATGCTCATTTTTTTTTATTCTGCAAAGTTATCTGTATTTTGTATCATTTTATTCTTCATGTTATTAAAAGCGCAATAAGCCATTCAGTTCCTAACGCATCCTCCAGATTATTTAATTCTACATATCTGAAAGATAGCTGACAATTCTGTCTGCTCATGAAACTTTGCCATGATAGTTAAACTTTTATTCAGATGCCATACTCCCTTCGCATTCCATACCGTAATTTCGGAAGGAGTTAATCATTTACAAGAATAGGACTTGCTTATCAAACTGAGAAAGACGGCTGCTAACTATCTGTAAATAATTACGGAAAAGTTGTATGTTGTAATTAAATCTCCTTCAATTAATTTTGGTCTTCATAACTGAATCAGCAGCTTTGTTTATAAACGTAACCTTTTGTCGTATTTAGTGGAACCTTATACATAATATATTAGATTTTTCGACAATAAGCTTTCAAACATATGTTTGCTAATCAATAGTTTCCAAGTTATCATGCAGCAGAATTAATTTTACAAGTTCCTGTTTTGGTTATAAAGTTGATTATTATTTTGTACACGCTGTTTTTTTATTTTATCTTTACTTTTTAAGTAAGCAAAGTCTTGTATAACAAACAAACTTTACGGAGCATATAAAATATTGTGATCATTAAAAAAAACATCGAAACTATATTTTATCGAATCTTCATGTTTCACACTCCTTTGAGTCCGAAAAACACACTTTGTGTTCGTTTTATTCTTATTATTTGAATTATGTTTATCAGTATATTAATGCTCAAAAACACTTTCGGCTCAAAGAATTGAATTCAATTTGATGTATTTACACCAAATTTGTAAATGTCTGCGAAATTTTGAACGGAATAAATTTAAACGAAGTCTGCCTATCTATTCGTGTTTTAGTTATATTAACGTCCCGTTTTATAGCAACACTAGGGCTATTTTGGGACGAACCTGGTAAGTCTGAACCACGATCAGATGAAGAGGACGACACCTGAGCTGACGATCTGTGGTCTAAATTACGATCTGTGGTTGAGTGAATGAAATGTATGAATGAAGTCCACCCAGTAAAAAGAGTTGTGACGTGTTTGTAGCTAAGTCGTTCTCTTGGCCCTAGATGGCGCTACTGAAAAAACAAAAGACGTAACCTTGGCTTAATCCATTAATGACTTCTTAAAGTCAGTGGACTTGTCTAGGGCAAGGGCCATTAGAAACAACAAAAATAGATTTGGTTCAAAATTTGCTAAAAATCTACAATTAAGATACTTAAACTGCGAACCAAACAGAATTTCGTGAATTTCATTTACTTGAGTCGCGTTTTAGTACGTGCGAAGGTACAGATAGTTAGGCGATCAACCCCTTATCCAATTTGATTCGAAATGAGATACGGTTTTACACTTTCGATGCTAAATCTATGTTCCAAAATTTATCCATCTAGTATTTTATATTTTGAAGTTAGCATGCTTCCTTCCACTCGGACAGACAGACTTCATCTCTTCATCTATTTCGTTTTGAAATTTGATTGAAATCTACAAAAGAGAAAAAAACAACATTAGTGTCTGAGCCTACGACAGATCCCAATGAAATGAAAAAAGAAACAATTTCGTGCTCAGAACATGCAATTGAATGTTGAATACCCATATATAGTTGCGAACTTGTGTCTCAATATCTGCTTTAAAATAAATTACCTCACAGATGCTGCCAATGACCCCAAGCGAAGTCACATCGGGAAACTAATTCTAATAATATAGAGAATATTGTTACAAACCTGTAATTTGCTTCCCATCACAAATAATGTCATCGTAAGAAAGACCATTGTACGATCTGTCCTGTGCATGCTGAGCGGGTGCCGCGCCAATTACCTCAGAGATTGGTGACAAACTTGGCGATCATTTGGCGGCTTCGCGAAGAATTTGGCGACAAAATGGATCATACTGGAAAGTTCTAGAAGTTTCACGATCCATCCAGTAAAAACCGAGATACGCCCAAAGACGTCCTGATTGGTCTGGAAGATTCTAGCCTTGCCCTAGGAACTATAAAAGACAGGCACTCTGAAGCTGCAGAGAAGTCGTGTGTGAGAGTAGTCGGGGTCGCCGAAAAGTAACAGAAATTAGAGGATTAGACAGCAAGCAAACTGCTGAACTAGCGATTAAATGCGCTGCTTTATTACGATTGATTGAAGGTATTTGTAGAAAAATTTTGTAACAATATACTTACATATATACTTAATTGAATGTAATATACATACATATTGAGCACAAAATTTTTATTCCAAACTTTATTTACAAAGAAGTTATGGCCATTTGTAATCAGTGCCTTTGTTTTGTGGGGCTTTACATTATTAATTCTTAACGTGGACTTATATATTTAAAAAAGAAAAATAATAAAGCCATTACTAAAGCGATCCAGAAAATAAAACATATGTAATTTTGATACATTCCATCAGCTTCAGATATAAAAATATCAAATTTCCTGCCTTCAAAATATTCTCAAAACATTTTAATCGATTTAAAACTTATTATTATCTTCAAGTAAAATACAGAAAACTGGACGATTTGTATTGATTTCATTATTTTCACAGATGGCATCAACGCGATTTTCCCCGGAACTCGAATGGATGTGCAGGAAGTTCGAGATGCAAAAAATAAACAGAACTGAAAACTTGCCCGTAGTTCCATAAAATAAAACCAATCAATCTCCTGCGGTTCTTTAATAAAACTTCGATATGAACTTTTAAATGTTTCCGCCCGCCAATACGATATCTGAAATGAAAATCTCACAAACTATTTTTGAAGTTCGTCCACTTCGACAGACAGAATCAGTGAATTGTTCAAACACTCCATCATCTGAAACATTAAACCCACTCTTTTATGGTTTCCCAAAATCATAAAATAACATATGCCACATGCTAGAAACATCAGATGAAACATTTTAATGCATTACCACTTCCAAAGAACAAAGGTTTCCCATATAACTTTGCGAAACACTTTTATCATGGACCGCTGGGAATCGAAAAGGGGGGAATCGAATTCCCCGGTGAAAGGCTGAAGGATTCCCCCAATATCCTATGAATTCTCTAAGGACGCTCTTTGCGGTTGCCATAAAAATGAATCAAAATTACGATATTTCTTATATCTGCTTAAAAGTTCTAAAAACTGCAAATAAAAGCTTGTCGTGGTTATAGAGTGTAGTGCTGTTATCATTTTCTTTTTATTATGTTATTAGAAAAAATATGTTCTAAATTTTTCAGTCATGTACGTAACATTAAATATGTATCTTACAGATTGCATAAGTTAACCTTAAACTAACTGCAATCGTTCATCCATCTGGGCGTTGGAACATTCTTGTCCAAAAAAATTAATAGCCTTGTCTTTAAAAAATAGATCATAAATGAAAGGTATCTTGCGAATACGTTTTTTTTTTCAATACTTATGAAGCTATTATCATTCATTATAATAATTGAATTCAATTCAAACATATTTTTATGTTTACATTAGTTGATATATTATGCATTTTTTGGAATAAACAATATTTTCATTGGCTGGTTACTACATTTTAACTGTAAATTTACAGTTAAGTATTAAAGTATGCCGGGCCCAGGTTCTAACATCTTCCCGTTGGTGTGATGCAGAAGTTTCGGGAAAAGTGTATCCCAACCCAACGTTCGTCCTCTTCAACTGACCCCGGATCCAAATGATGAAATTGATTTTGCGCTGCCTGGAAACTGCGCATTTATATAACCAAACCAAACTAATTAAAACCAACTAAGTAATATAAATTTAAGAAAATAGCTTTTCGCTGCTTTATCTTTCGTTAGTTTGTGTTCATCTATGTAGTCTTACGATTCAACCAGCAGCTAAATCCTTTTCCTCTTTTTGTCTTTGTACTCCATACCTGATATGAGTATAGGAATCCTTGGGATTTCGGTTTTCCTTGTAAATTACTGTTATAATGACGACAAGGAATATTCTTCATATCATGGCATTTATTGTTGTTCACTATATTTTAATATTTATGTGCCATATCGGTGAAACATCATACAGCGTTCCTTTTTTTTCAGTTCAAGATTCGGTAATCTTGAATGATCTTTTGCATTGATTAGGGCATTTAATAATTTGTTAATATTTTAAAGAAATATCGCTTGATAATTAAACTAATGTCATATAATTATTAAGCATGAATATTGAAAGTTTATTATACATGCCATCAAATAAAAGCTGAAGTAAAAATTCTGTCTTGGAATTAATGTTTAAAGAAAACAATATATCAAAATTTTATCAGCGTTCAGAAACACAAGAACAACAAAAGAAAACATTGCTCTAATTTTGTTTAAAATTAATATTGAAAAAATATCTTAAAATTATAATAAAAAATGTACAGTTATTAAATTGAGATCATTAAAAGGAAAACTGTTTACTTATTCAAATAATATAAAAATCATTGTCGTAAAATTATTGTTTCAGAATTTATATGTGTTATAGGTAAAATATACTTCAAAATGCATGTACAGTTTTATGCCGCAACTGATCATCGTTTTGAAAAAATTCTTGTAATAGTGTAACAAACAATTTGTTTGATGCATTTAAAAAGAGAGTTTGGGTGATATTTGAGATTCAATCAATCAGTTTTTAAATCTCTTGCATTAAGAAATGATTGATTTTTTAAGAATACATTTATTGCTCGATTATTTTATTTTGCATTTCAAAATTTTATTATATTGTTTGAAATATCGTTCATTTAAAAATTTGAAAATATATTCTCTTGGGAGTTAATAAAAATAATAATTTCTTGAAAGTTTTATTTCCTAGAATTGTTTCCCCCTGAGGAGGGCATCTCAAAATGGGGATGAAAAGCTTCCAGCACGGTTGTTGGTTCTCGCCACCCTGGTAGAAGAAAAGGGGGAATTTGGCTTCTTCTTTCAATGACGGACGTACTTCCTTAGGGAAGGGTTGTACCTTGACTGGCGATAGCCCTTAGGACTCAACCACAGTTCCCGCCAGTGTTACTGTAGCGGTGGTTTGGTCGTTCAGTTTTATTATCCGTGTGCCTTTGGGTGGGTCGGAGAATCAGCGATATGATTTTCCTAGAATTGTATTGTGAGTGTTATGACGAAGAATGATAACTTCAATTTTTTTAAACCGGGTGTGTTTATTTCGAATCGTTAATACACAAAATAGTTTATTCACCCTTCTTTTTGTATGTTTTCTTTTCATAAAATGAGTCATATAATGCAAATATAAAACCGTCTTACTTTTTCTATACTTTTTAAAAATATGTTTCATTATAATTTGTTTTCATTTGTGATCATTCCATTTGAACTATTTGTCCTATTTCATTTGAACTGTGTTTTGAAATGTACAAATCAGTTTCATTTTACATGCCCTGATGAAATCTTAGTAAATAGATAATCCCATTTTCTTGTTTCCAAAACTTGTCTAAATGAATTATTCCCCCTCATGTATTAATTGAAACAGATTTCTTTTTTTTTCTCGTATATGTAGTATAGAGAAAATATTGTAATCAAGAAAAGATTAGAATTCGAGATGTTGACAAATCATCATGTTTTAGACCTTCCTGAGTTCGAAAAACGCATTTTTGGGAAATGCCCATCCTTCTGTCTGTGACGAAGATAGCCAAAACGCTTTGCGCTGAAAGACTAAAATTTTGAAAATGGTTTTCACACCAAATATGCAGATTTCTATCAAATTTTGAGTGAAATATATTCCGAAGAAGTCCGTTTGTCATACTGTTCGAGTACGATACGATTCGAGTTATCCCTTTCTAGGGCCGTGGAAAGTATGCTTCCCACCAAATTTATCAATCTTTGTATGAATTTATGTAGGTTGGCTCTTATGTCAGTTCTGACAAAAAATTTTTAGAAAGACAGAAACTTAGATGCTTCAGTTCTTTATCTTACACAAAATGATGTGTCTTGATTTGTTACTTAATTGTTAATGAACCAAATTAATGAATTAATCAAATTAAATTTATCTAATAAGTTAAATGAATGCCTTTCCTTATTCTAATTTCAAGCCTAAAAATATTTTAACATAATATGACTAGAAAAAACTGACTCTTTAAAGGATTAATACGATAATTATAAACTGAAAAGGCTAGGTATATAAAATTTGGCACATAAATTTAACATCTACTGTTTAGACAACTGTCGAATTTTGAGCGAAATACAACTACTGGTTGGCTCTGTCAGTCTGTATTTCCAGAAACTTGTAAATGCGATCATTCAAAAACGCAATGACTTAAATATATCTAATTTGGTGTGGGATTTTGTGACTACAAGCGCAGTTTTGTGTCAAATTTTTGTTTCAATCGGTTGAGAAAAACGTTCTAGAACACAATTCGATTTTTGGATACTAATTATGCATGCCAAAGATTAATCGTCAAGGATGACATGATAAATTCAGCAAAAATGTTAATTTCATGCCATAAAATATTTCGTAGATATTATACACCAGCGACATGTAAGTCGTTCTCTGGCATGACAAGTTTACTACAGAATATGCGAGAAAATTTTGAGAAGACCACTCCCGCTGGTTTTAATAGCTCCAAAAACTTCAAAACAAATATTTCGGTTGATCTAAGTATTAAAAAACAAAACTGAAGTAACCTTCACCAGAATAATTTAAAAAGAGTAAAGCATTTTTTTTTTTATTATGAACAATTTCTTGATAACTTTTAAGGCATTCTTGACAGCAAATATATTGCTTTATAATTTTAAGAGATCGTCAAAGGATATATGAACATATGATTCTTTTTGAGAAGTATCAAGTCATATGATTTTAATATCATGATGTTTTTACTCTTGTAGACTGTTTGTTAATTTTGTGGTGCAATAATCGTTGAAGGCTGTTGGACTTGGAAAATTACGAAATATGGTAATTATTTATTGGAGTAGCAATTTCTTACTAAAAAGGAAATCTCTCTAAATTTAAATTATAAAAGAATTAATTTAAATGTAATTATTTTCTCACAATACCTTCATAATTATATAAAAGCCATTTTTACAACACTTTAAAATACAAAAAAACTTATATTCAGCTATATTATTATTTTCTCACAATACCTTCATAATTATATAAAAGCCATTTTTACAGCACTTTAAAATACAAAAAAAATTTTATATTCAGCTATATGACATTTCAGCTATATGACTTCAATACAGTTTCCAAAATTTACTTTGGTTGATATAATACATATTTAGTATTCATTCCCATTTAAAATATTTATTAAAAATATTTCATTTTCTGCTTGCTTACTTTTATATCAAATATGATGAAATCATCTCTTTTTTGTATTATTTTGATACAATTTTATGAATTTGTAAGCTTCTTTTTGAAATTGCTGCTGTATATTAAATACTATAAAAATCCAAACGATAAGATGAGTAATAATTTTTTTAACTTGATCATGCCATCATACTATGGTTTCTTGGTTTCCAAGCTCCAATTTTTTTCTAGGGCTGTGCCAATTTTCGATTTATTAAAAAAAAATCGATTTTTTGATGCTTTTGAAATTTGATTTTTTCAAAAAATATCGATATATCGAAATCATGATCATGAATTTTCACGATAAATCGCGATACAATAAATCGATATTCACAATTAATTTACGTTTTAAATTTCGTTTTGGTTGACGGTTAGTGTTTATTTTTGTTAATCTTCATTCTTATTGACCTTCATACAGAATTTTTTTAAAAATATTTCTGTAAATATTGTCATACTCTAACATATAAAGAAACTTATTTCAAACGCAATGTTATAAATTGTGACATGCAGGCACTGCTTTGGCTTTGACACTTTATTAAAGGGGTTTAACAAAATTATTTTCTAATATTTTTATTCAAAAGAAAACAAATATTTTTATTATATAAATCGAAAATTCCTTTCATTTGGAATCGTTCTGATCAGTCAATATGTTAAGAAATGTTATTTGTAACTTATAATAGCTATAAATAAATAACGATATCACGATATATCGAAAAATATCGATATGTGTTGGACGATATATCGCGATGATGAAGTTCCGTCATCGCCCAGCTCTCATTTTGTCCGTTGATTTTTGTGCTTTACAACTTCCGTACAATAAAGGCTTCTGAAATAATTCTCGAAACAATTTTATCAACCAACAATGGAAATCGCACTAGAAACACAACACCCAAAGGGATTTCCCGCTAAAAGCATTTCCATTATCTTTCGAATTCTCAGAGGAAATATTTTACTGTTGCCACAAAATTAATCAAAGATTATACTTTTCCATCTAAATGTGAGTTCTAATACCATGGAACTTTCATCTTTTAGTTAACTTCTGACATCAGTTAAGTAATGTCTGGCATCAGTTTTCTTTTTATTATCATAAAGGACAAATTATTGAACTGTCCTGGGAAGCATTAATTATTCATTCTATAAAGACAGATAATCGCATAATGACTACGTTTATTTGAATTTAACTGCAATCGCCGACCCATTTGGGCGTAGGTAAAAATCTTGTTCTAAAAGGTTAATAACCTTGAAGAGTATACCACAAATAGAAGGACCCAGTAAATTCTTATCTTAGAATTTTTATGACATAAGTATCATTATGGTAATTGAACAGAACTGAAGCCATTTTTGTAGGGTTATTAGGATTTTCTTTTTTGAATTAAATTCCATTTCTTTTGAATTCGATTATTTCTCTTATAAATTAAATTTCATTTTATACAGAAATTCGTTTTTGATCATGTGTTACCCCTTTAGAAATGAATTTTGTTAAAACATTTGGATTCTTTTATGTTCTTTTTAGGATTAGCAAAATTATTCCAAAAAATTTTAAATAGAAAAAAAAGAGTTCCATAGTAAGCTAAATAGTAAGAAAATTAATGCACTATCATATTCTTTTTACTTTTAATTACTTTTTAAGAAAAATAAATATATTTTATTAAAACAGCCCTCTTCTGTATTCAAAATATTCTGCAGAGAATAATTTTCAGTGTAATTTTAACGTATTTTTAGTACATTTTACGTATTTTTAGACCTTTTCAAATTCGTCTATTTTATTTTGTACTTTCTTTTATAAGATGTATAGAAAAAAATATTGTAATCAACAAAAAATTCATATTTGAGATTTCGACAAATCTCTATGATTTAGACCACCCTAGAGTTTTAAAAAAAACATTTTTGGGAAATGTCCGTCTGTCTGTGACAAAGATAGCTCAAAACCGCTTTGAGTAGACTGAGGAAATTTCATATATGAACTTTATACCAAATTTGTAGATTTCTATCAAGTTTTGGGAAAAACCTGAAATCAGAAAGCCCGTCTGTCCATTTGTTCGAATATAAGTAAACACGATAATTATAAAATGAAGAAAGCTAGATAGATAAAATTCGGTACACAGATTTAACATCTATTCTGTAGACATGTGTGAATTTTGAGCCAAATTCAACAAGGGGTTGACCGTTTGTGTGTCTATATCTCCGGAAACATGTAACTCAAAAACGCAATGACTTAAATATATCATATTGGCATGTAATTTTGTAACTACCAATGTAGTTTCTGGATCATGTTTTGGTTTCATTTTGGTATTTTTGGACATAAACATAAATTAACTGTTATTAGAGAGTATATTAGAAGGTTTTGGGGAAACTATTCCTGCTGGTTATTTCACTTAAATCCTTTTTCTTTTCTAAATTTGTAGTATATTCAAAAGTAAATGTAAATTCCCATTTCAGTTCTAAATTCAATCCATTCGTCAATTGCAAATGTACACGTACATTTATGTATATAGTGTTGCCCCGAATGGTTCTTAAAAAAATTTAAGAGAAGAGCAGGCATACAGAAATAAATCCTTTTTAGAGTCCGAAACGCAAGAAGAGGGATATATAGAGGTAAAGAGATACGACATAACTGAAATGGAATTTAAATTTACCGTAGCATAACAAATGCAAGAATAACAGCATAGCGAATCTTGTACAGCGTAATGATTTCGAAAGTGCTAAATAGAATATCTTCTACTTATCGTCCGATACTCGCTTCGTATATTATTTTCTCATGCAATTAGACTGTAGTGCTATTGTAAATTGATATTAAATCTGCATTGCATATTTATTCTTGTATATTCCCTTATTTTTTACTTCCTCGTATACAAAGTATTGTAATCAAAGAAAAGATATTTATTATAAGAGAGACAAAACTTCGAAATCGGGAATTTGACGGATCTTCACTTTTCAGATATGTCTGAGTCCAAAAGACATGTTTTTGTAATTTTGTCTGTCTGTCTGTGAATATGATAACTAAAAAATACTTTGTGTTAAACGCATAAAACTCGGCATATAGACTTTACATAAAATGTGTAGATTTCTATCAATTTTTGAATGAAATCCTTTCTGAAAAAGTCTGTCTGTCCGGCAGTTTGAGTACAATTAAACGCCATAACTACAGAACGTAAAGAGCATGATAGAAGAAATTTAATGCACACGTTTTACAACTATAATGTATCACATTTAGGACCAAATTCATCAAGGTGTGACCGCCTGCCGGTCTGTATTTTTGCTTTCATATAAATGCAATAACTCTAAAACGCAATGATTTAAATAAATTAATTTTGGTATGTGATCCTATGTTTACAATTGAAGTTTTTTTCCTTATTTTGGTTTAAAAAACTTCTCCCAAAAGCATATCCGATTTTCTGACACTTGTGTATTAATATCTTGCCTGCCGCCAAATCTCACAGGTTGGATTCCTTAAAAAAGCGAAATTTTCATCAGGTACTGATATGCCATAACTATTTTTCATCAATGTCGTGCAATTAGTATACAAATAGATTATCTTTACTGCATTACAAACCACACAAGTGCGACTTTGCCCGGATTTTATATTTTTATTGAAGATAAGAAGGATAACATCTTATTAGAGAGTACGCAAGAAAGATTTGGAAAGACCACTCCGTCGTTTTTTACTCAATTTACTGACAAACATTCCCCTTTACAAGTTGCTTTTCAAACCCTCTGTTCTATTGCAAAAATGATATGTTTTTTTATTTCTTATTTACCTTTCTAAGTTTCTATGCGATTTTTCGAAACATGGAGAATCATTTCATTAAAAAAATGGCACTCCAGAGTCAATTTGCAATTGAATTTTCCAAGATTTGCCACGTGTATTAAACTTAGATGATAACACATGACCATTTATAGACTAATATCACTCTTTTTCACTTAAAGCATAATTTCTCTGCGAAGGGTATATCTAAATTTCCTTTGTGTATAATTTTCCGATACAAATTCCTGTAAATATCTAACCTCATTATACTGAAACAAAATCAAATTCCAGTTTTAAGCTAATTCCGTATAAAGCACAAAAAATATTTCTGATGATTTTGTTACTCAGTTTCTATTTAAAACGAAAAAAATTAATTTCTGATAATACGAAAATAATGTTCCATTTTTAAAATAAATAAGCTTCGAACGCATTTCTAAAACCTAAATCTACCCGATCGTTACTTTTCATTTTTCTCTCTTTTTCACTCGGTGCAGAATTGCTGACTTGGAATCTCAGTAGAAAGGTGCTCTCTAAATCTATTTAGCGTCCCTTCTTTCCGAGAAGCTGCCTCCTTAAAATTTCTTCGGTCAGCATTTTCTATGCTTCATGACGTGAGAAATACCTTTCCTCGAAATTTCGTAAATATAGCGTGTGACTTTTTCAGAAAATTCCGCTACAGCTCTCAAATTTTCATGGTCATTGAAACTCTGGATTTTTTTCCCCACATGAATCAGTGTAAGAGTTTTAAAGCAGAGCTCTTTCCCCTAATAAAGTCCGATTGAACATTACATAAAATTAAGGGACTCGAGCTTTCTCAAATAAATTTTTGTGATTAAATATAATGAATCCTCATACAATATAGAGGATACATTCCGTGTTATAAGAAAATCGTATTATACGGGACATGCATTACTTAAAAAATTTAGGCAAGCTAAAGTACATCTTTAAATAGCTGCTGCGCATGTTACATTTTTTTAATTGTAAGCTTCACGATTCGCATATGTTCAGTATCAAAAATTAGATGTGAAAGCTATGGATATCGAATTAACCCTTTCAATACCAATTTTTTCTTTTCCAAAATTAAAATAATTTGGGTCTGTAAGGAATCAAATAAAGTATAAATAGCTATATTCTGCTAAAATGAAAAAAAATTAACTATTTGAATGGGTCATATGTGCCCAGATGTCTTTTCAAATGGGACACATGTGGGGTTAAGGTTATCATGCAAAATACGGTAAAAAGTTGAGTCTCTAGTTTATATAATATTTTAAAACAATTCTATTGCAAGAAAAGTCTTACCAATTACATATCCAACATTATTCATGACATTTCTATGCATGATGCATTTCAAAACAGTTTTTGCTGAATGCAACTTTACTCATGGCACTTGCAGTTTTCGTCTGGATTTCTTTATTACTAAAATGTAAGAATCACATTAATATATGAATGAATTATTACTAAGATGTTAAAAAGTCTTATCTTTAAACATCTTATTACTAAGATGTTAAGATGTTATTACTACATTATTTATTACTAAGATGTTAAAAATCACATTAACATATGAATGAAATCACAGAAAGCCGTTGGGACATGCACTTCATTAAATTCCCGATTTTCTTATCCCTTTGGATGATTTAAAGATATCAGCGAGATATATATGTCCCGATGAGGCCCAAAGGGCTAAGAATCAACTGTTAGAAAATGTCAGCGTAAAAAGTAATTTTTTATATTTTTGTAGATTTTGGTTCAAAATGTTTGTTTACTTTACTCTCATAATAAATCGTTTTCAATCTAGATTATAGGTGATTATCTTATATCAAAGTATATGAGAAAATCAAACCGAAAACACTCTCAAATGTTGTCGTTTTTTTAGATGAGTTAAATTTGCATTATTTTTTTAAAGAATTCTATAAGAATTTTGTGGATGCTAGTCGAAAATACTTGTTTATGTTACTTTCATAAAAAAAATTATTTTTATTTAGATTATAAATGATTATCATGTATCAAAGTATATGCGAAAATCAAAGCGAAAATAATATAAGAATGTTTTTCGATGAGTTAAATTGGTATTATTTTTTAAAGTAACTTTATAAGAAAAATGTTATTGTTCAATAACGCAATTATATCTCAAATTTATATTAACTAACAAACAATCTTTATAAAAAAAACTTTTGATTTTGAAGAAATCGAAAGAAACTAAAATTTTCTCCAGCAAAATATTAGGGGGTCCCAAAAGTTTCTTTCTCATCGCACTATAAATGTCCTTATCTGGCTCTGCTATGCTGGCATGCAGTCTTATCTATTAGCCGTCTATGTCACTTGGTGTAAGGACAATAGGTCTTTAACTGTCGCAAAGCCGGGGCTACATCCCAATAAAGTTATTTTGCCCATTTTGTGCGATTGGAAAGGCGTCATTTTCTACGAGCTCCTTCCTCAAGGTGAAACAATAAATTCTACACAATACTCTCCTCAACTGAATCAATTGAAAGCTGCCATAGAAAAAAAAATACCGGCCTGAATTAAAGAACCGACGAAGCTTTCTTTCTCATCATGACAACGCGAGATCACATATTGCATTAGTAGTAAGAGAGAAGCTTTTATAGTTTGATTGAGATGTTTTACCGAATCCTGCATACTCTCCAGATCGCTCCATCTAATTATGACTTCTTTCTGTCCATAAAATATTCTCTTCGCGATAAACGCTTTAAATCCGTCAGAGAAATAAAAGCGCACCTCGAGGATTATTTCTTGTCCGAAACACAACAATTTTGGAAAGAAGGCATAATGAGGCTTCCTGAGAGATGGAAGAAGGTGATAGATCAAAAGGGCTCTTATATAATAAAATAAATAATATCTTAAACAGTAAATATTGTATATTCTTTTCATATTAGAAATAAGAAAGAAACTTATGGGGCACCCAAATACATATCATCTTCTCAGAACTCTTGATTTTATGAATCTATTGTGTGCATTTATTACTGGGGACAGAACCCAACCTAAAATAGCAAGAAACTTCCACTGGTTTTAGAGTCCGTGACGTCATTCTAAGCCAATCACAACTCTTCTCCCTGCTTGATCCTTTTCCTGCCTCTAAATGTTTGGTGCCTGCTCTGAAAGCTTCTATGACGCCGACGTAACGAAGTTAATGCGATGAAGAAATAATCCAATTCTTGCTGCTAGGTTCCCGAATCTTTCGGAATTAATCGCACGATTGCATTAAAGATATTTTCAGAGCCTTTGATGTGATTTCTTCAGCTTTTAAGAATTCAAAGTAAGACTAGAAAAAAGAAAAAACTATGCAAATCGGGCTGGAAGCTTAAGTGCTTTTTTGACATCGAAAATGACAGGAAAATTTACAAGTTGCTTCAAAATTCCTTCTTTTATGAATCCATCTCGAGTCTATGTTTGATGCTGCAGAACTTCTTGCTGTTGGTAGTTTACTATTTGTTCTGAAACTCCAGACTTAGAATAATTTTATTTTCTTCTAGAAGTTTGTCTAATGGAAGGTACCTAATCTCTTAATGAACCAGGAGCTGCTCCTTTTCCTTAAAACCTAATTGCATTTCTCTACTCTACGCGAAGTTGAGTTAATATTTTGGACATAAAGGGCAACACAGTAAGCTAGTCGCCTTTGTATTATCATAATTAATCAATTATGGGGCATATTTTTTTGAGTATGTAGGCCTGGTGTAGCGACAGAAAAGTATTTATATAGTTTAATTTTTAAGATAACAGCAACAGCACTTAGTCAAGAAAAAAATTCGAATGAAAAATTTAATACATATTTCGCCATTTAAAAAAAAAAAAGTACAATTCCACTTTTTTCGTCTTCATTAGCGTAAAGGAAATTAAATTTTACTACAATTACCTCACGGTTCTTTGAAAATATCACGAAGACTGTGATTTTTTTTTCTTTTGTTGTTACTATCGTTTTTTATTGCGGTAATGCTTTTATGCTAGAGTCCTTTCTGAAAATTCCGAGATATAATTGTATGCGTACTATATTCAAATACTTTACAAGACAGATGATTTAACTGAGTCCTGCCAAATTTGGCTGTTTGTGTTGTTATAGGTATTCTGTAAGAAAGGTTACTGTTAGTAGATTTTTAATTCATTAAAAAATTACCGAAATTTTAACTCTATCAATACGGAAAGGCCTCAAACGCTAGTTCTACGAAGCTGCGGAGTACGTCCGAGTCACTCTGGATTTGACTGCAAATTGCCTCCGTTTCCGTTAAGTGTGAGTGATTGAACATTATCCTCATGATTATATACGGTGAGATTTTGATAGGGATTTCTTTATACTTGTCGATTTAGGTAAGTGAATTTAGGGATCTTTTAAAAGAATGTGTTAGATCGACAAATTTTTATGCCTTCACTCGAAGTGTGGAAACTCGTCGATGTCAGCAATTTTACAGAGCTTCAGATGCAGTAATTAAATAAAAAAGGTGGAATTCGATCAGGAAATAAGAGGACATTTTAGAATTAAGTTAATATGGGCTAAATTAAGATAAAAATTAGGAAATTAATTAGGATTTAATTTAGAATTTATATATATATATATATATATATATTAAGAATATAATGCTGTTTATCTGGAATTAGAATCCACTTTTTGCGATAACATATATATATATATATATATATATATATATATATATATATATATATATATATATATATAAAGTAAGATATTAATGGAATTTATTTCTTGTAACAAACAAAAAACTTCAAAACTTCTTTTCACTTTCTTTTGTCAAAATTTTCTTACAAAGTTTCACTTTTTATAACATTTTGAATCATTTCAAATTATTTAAAATAATATCAAACATTTATTTATTTCTCAAAGGATTAAGAAAAAATATTTAGAAATGAGGTTCAAAAAATAGATTTGCTATTAAAATGTATAAACTCAACTATTGTGTCAGACGGTGTTTATCAAAATGAATGTTTTTTCTCAACTATAGTTTCAGAATTTCTTTGATATTAAAGTTTCTTTGTTTCTTTTCTCTTTCTAAAAGTATGAAAACATTTTTCTCATCTTTAATTGAATTTCTTTTCAGCTCTCCTCCTTTTGTACGATGTTACTAACAAAACGAGTTTTGACAACACTAGGGTAAGTCTATTGTTTATGGCTTTTCTAAACTTGTTTTATTTAGATGGAAATAAAAACGTGTACACAGAACGATTTAAAATTTTGCATCAAACATTTTTTTAATTCTATATAAAAAAAAAAAGAATAATCATCATTTTTGGAAAAGAAATAATTTCAATATTGATCAGTGGAAATATATTATGTTTCAAATTAAAGATAATTTTATCACAAAAAAGAAACAATGTCTGAAAATTTTAGAAAACTTGCAAGAAACTTTTTAAAACATTGGTTGTGATTATTTTTATATACATCTTTTTTTAACGTAGTTTACACATAAGAGATTCCCAATATGTGTGTTGTGAGATTTTTATCCAAGCAAATGAAAATTTAATTGCGTTGAGATTTTTATCCAAGGAAACAAAAAATTAGTTGAGATAATATTTTTATCCAAGGGAATAAAAAATTAATTGCGATGAAATTTTTATCCAAGGAAACTGGAAACTTGTAGCGATGGGAATTTTATACAAGGGAACAAAAAATTAGTTGTGATAAAAATTGTATCCAAATGAACAAAAAAATTAATTCGATGAGATTTTTATCCAAGGGAACTGGAAATTGGATCGATGGGATTTTTATCCAAGAGAACTGGAAATTGGATCGATGGGATTTTTATCCAAGGGAACAAAAAATTAGTTGCGATGAAATTTTTATCGCTAGAAACAAAAAAATGGTTGCAATTATCTTTAGACACCCTTACTTTCATAATGTAGTATACAGTTAAGAGATTTCCAAATTGAGACCCGCTGGTGAGTCGTAGCATGAACTTGAATGTAATATGTACTTTCCCACATTTTGCGAAAATGTGCTGACGGCTTATTAATCTTGAGCAAACCAAATAGTAGCAATGCTATAAAAAAAATAAGGCAATGCACAAACAAGCGACTCATGTGGTATGACAAGAAATGAAAAGAAACCAAAAACCTTTCGAGCGAACTGATGAGGTATGTATCCCATCCTATCTAATCATAAGCTCCCTTTCACCCTGAACATTTAATTTTATTTTCAAATACACTGGTTTCGAAGCGTTTCATAAATTCTTTCAAGAACTGACAGTTTTCACTAAAAATGATATGTTTGAAAATCAGAACAATTTCAACAAATTTTTACATTTCCTTCCAAACAAACTCCTAAAACATTTTAAGTTCTTCTTATTATTATTTCAGTTGCGCAAAAGATGTTCTAGAATAAAAGAAAGAACAATTTGAACCATCCCCTGGAGGAACAAACTCGCAGCCTCAAAATAGTGGCCAATCCATCTTTCTTTCTACAAGCGACAAAAGCCTTGCGAAAGTTGCAGATATTAGTTAATACATTTTGCTCGGAAAGATACCTTGACAGCTCCCTTTTCAGGGCTGATAAGATCCACGGACGTTTCGAAGCGACGTGCAGATCTAAAGTTTTATTCTAAGGTAGAAAAAGGGGTTGGAAGAGGGGAAGGGCTGAGGAAGATCGAGGAAAATTTTGAAGATGTGTGAAAGGTGTGAAGAGCTCTTTATCTTGTCTTTAGAATCCTGAAAGTTTTGACGATGCTTTCAATTCATTTTTGAGGGCTACAAAATTTTACAAACTCTCTCTTTCTCTTCTGTCTTTTAGATTGATTAAAATACATGTATTCGGAGGCACGAAATTTCCTATTTTTTTTCTTTGCAAATTAAATGACGTTACAAAATTCATAATTGTCTTAAATTGTAAAGCTTTCGTCCGTTTTCCGCTCACACTCAAAATATATAGCTTTGCAAAAATTAATATAATGATATAAGAGAAAATTTGGAATTTATTTTTTTAACTTTCTGTGGCTCAACCACCCAAAACTGTAAAAGGCCCGTGAAAGTTACTAAATACATTGATATAATGAAACATTCCCAGGATTCGTTTGCATGAAAAGTTAACATAACCCTTCGAACTCAGAAAAGTAATTCGATGCATAATTATTCACCTAATACAAGGGCTTCTTTTTTGTTCCGAAAAAATAGATATATATATAATTGTTTGAAGTTGAATTTCCCTGAAAAAATGAATCTACATCTTTTTACCATTCTACAGGTATTTTTAACAATGAAAAATGAAAACTAAATTAATAAAACATCAAAACGATGCACCGTCTTGAATGGTGAGTGAGAGGCACCATCCGAGTGAGAAGGGTTATGAACGCTAATTTTTCCCACGCACTCATAACGTGCTCGTGCAGGCTAAATTTTAATTTCCTTTGAGCCAAATAAATTGTAATATAATATGATTAAATAATTTTTTTAAAAAAATTCCTTAAAAATAGAAACAATTTATGAGTTAAAACTTGACATCATTGAATAGATAATTTTTGAACTTTTAGATAATGTAAAAACCGCTTTTCTGATATAATTTCTTATGCCAAATTTCGCCAAATGTCAAAATTTCGCTTTATTTTTAATTAATGAAAATTTCAAAAAAAATCAGCTTATGGTGCCTATTTCTACTCTCCAAAGTAAGCATGTGCCAAATTTGGCAGATCTAGGTGAAACAATCTGGCATATAGAGTGCCAACACACTAACACACATCTTCATCTTTATTACAAGTAAAGATTATAGCTCATTGAAATTTTATTAATTTTTCTTAAAACAGTTTGGGGCTGAAATTGTTTGTATATTAGCAATGTTAGAAGGAAACTAGCTAATTTAGCTTCCTTAATCTAACATTCTTAGTTAGCTTCCTAGCTAAGAAAGCTAGATAGAAAAGCTAAAAAATATAACATCCTACTTTGCGTTTACCTTTCTGCCAAACTTTGATTCAATGCACATGATAAAATCACGCATATATAAGGAGAATCATTTTTTATGGCTTAGCCGAGCATCAAATGATATGGCTCGTAAAATTAATTATCTTTGCCGGTTTGTCTTCTCTCTCTCTCTCTTTCTCTCTCTCAGGGTGTATTTTTTCAATCATTTCATTTTAATATTCGGAAGTACGAAAGATTTTCTTTTCTTTCCATATTTTCGAATATGTGTTATTCTCGTATTGAGTTATTCCTCGAATGTGGAAGAAAAATTATTCATAATGCACTTTTACCTCCCGACTCAGTATCTCAGCCGAGAACACACATTCTCAAAATATTGCACAATCCATCCTTTTTCATGCTACCACTTGGATATTAGATGATACATTTTCCTCGAAATAATATCTCGAGAGTTTCCTTGGCAAGGCTGATAAGAATTTCGGATGTTTTATTATTCGCGAGCTGGCGAAATTTTGCAGTTTGTGGTAAAAGAGAGTTTTTAAAAATGACGATGAGAAGTTTTGTAAAAAATGTTTTTTTTTATCCTGTATATTTAATTATGAAAGTTTTAATTTTTTTTCTCTGGATTTTTTTATCACAATTGATTTTGTAACTTAGTTCTCAAAATATGTGTATTTTTTTATATGAAATGCATTTTTTAAAAACTTTTATGTGAATCATTCATGTGTGTTTAACAGCTGAAAGCAAGGTAAAATAATTCAGCATTTCGAATATTTTAAAATAATAATTAATTAATATTGCTTATGCGATTTTAATACACTTTTATTTAACTTGATTAGTGTCATATTGATGAAAATTAAATTTTCTAGTCATTTTTGTACTTACTTCCAGATTTACTTCAGTTTTGAAATTTCATATACCTTTTTGTTTTTGATGACAATTTATTATTGTTGTACTTTCAGAAATTAACTATTATTTAATCGGTAACGTCTAACAAATGTAAAAAAAGATTAAACCTCAAAACTCCATGAATTATTAATAAGTACAATAGGAAGCAATTAAAATTTAAAAAATCTGTTATATTAATAAAAGTTTGGTTTTTTTTGGAAATAGTTTTTATTTAATTATTGTGCATTTCATTCTGAAAAATGAACGTCTCGTTTCTATAATAAATTCATTGACATAAATTGCAAAATCAAAAAACTCAGATAATGCCCATAAATAACTGAGAAGTTCAGCTGTAATTTTTTTAATGAAGAAAATGCTCTACTTTTTCTTCTCAGCCATTATGCATTTATTTAGTTACCATGACTTTCAGGTAGTGAAATCACTCTAATTTTTCATATAAGAGGAAATATTATACAAAGGCAGATTCTTTTATGAATTCCATAACATTTAACTTTTCCATAAACACTCAGTTTCACTTTATATTACCATTTATCACATATCCCCCGAATAGCCTGGTTGGTAGGGCGTTGGATTAGCATCCCTTGGATTGCGAGTTCGAACCTCGCCGGCCGAAGACTCTCCGTGTGTGTATGGTTGCTGGCGCACGTATAAATGTCGAGAGTAATACCACTGGGGGTACTGGTTCAGAGGTGATCGTTCTCTGATTCAGGTCTAAATTAGGATCTGTGAATGAGTGAATGAAAATGCATGAATGAAGTCTGTCACGTAAAAAGGGTTGTGACGTGTGTGTAGCTAAGTCGTACTCTCGGCCCTAGATGGCGCTACTGAAAAAACAAGAGACGCTCATTCGGCTTTCAATTGTCATAAGTCACAACACATTTATCACATATTCGTTTTTAAAAATGGATAATTATAGTTGGAACATTTGTGTATCGAATTGGAAGATTCCTGGGAAAAATCGATGCATAGGATTTCGATTTATAGAAGGTTCAGTATTCAGAAATATTTATTCCATTATTTTCTTAGAAAGGCCAACTATGCATCATCAATTTTTTCCAGAATTAACGGACACTTAATTTAACTAAATTAACAAAAAAAAATTATTTTTAAAAAGTTTGAAAATAGCAAACATTTTTCAAAGATGTTGAAATTGTATCTGATAAAATTTAATGCTACGTTCTTGTTGCATCTTCGTCTTTTTTTTACAACTAAATTCTTTCTTTAAATGAAAAAGACTAAGGCTTAAAAACTTTATATACATATAAGAGATTTAAAGTTAAACTGAATTTAAAATAAAGTATCACTTCAAGCTAGGTTTTAGTTTAGCTTACTAACATCCCGTTTTAAAGGAACACTAGGGCTATTTTGGGACGGACTTCATAATTTTGAACTGCGGTCAGATGGCGAGGACGACATCTGACCTGGCATTCCTCTCTCCAAACTTCCGTAGTCCCCGAAGGAATTGGTGAGCACTGGGCCCGCTTACATGACGGTTTTTCGGAGGAATCAGGTTTCAAACCCGAAGCCCTCCGGTTCTGAACCCGAGATCTTATCACCAGGCCACCGTGGCACGTCACGTTAGGTTACGAATTTTTAGAACAAACGTGAACATGTGACTCGTCAACAAGTATTTATTAGTTTGAATGAAAAATATTCAGTCTTTCGTGTGTTTCTATTTCAGTTTTAGTAAGTATCAGTAAAATACGGTTTCTATATTAATTTTATATTTCTTTATTTAACAAAATAAATTAATATTTTTTACCACAATATGTACACAGTTCTTTCATTCAGAGAATTTCGTTCCATACATAGAAATTTCTTTCGATATGTCTTCAATAATTATCCATTGAAAATGCAAGATTGCTGAATAAAGTTCGTTAAATAGAGATATTCGATACATAGAAGCTTGATATACAAAGGAATTCCTATGTATAAAAATTTGTATTATTATTTTGTGGACTTAAACACGAAATATTCATTCACAATAAATTGCCTAACGTCTGTGCCATTTCTTATGATAAAGAAAAAACTATTTCGTGACATAGCTTTCTGCGACAATATGTTAGTTATACTAAACCAATTTGAAGAAGATAGAAAATTTCCAGCAAAGTATAAAACTGTGTTTTAAAACTAAGTTACTGCATGAAAGAATATGTCTTTCAAGTTCATTGATCATGATGACGAATATGAGTTCTTTGCAGAAACGTGACCTCTAAGTCTATTTCAATCCCGCATATTAAAAACACCTCAATTCACCTTGACATTAGTAAGGCCTCTCAAAATGACATCAATAACTGAAATATTTTCATATAAAACGACTATTATCATAACTGCGTAAAGTTTGAATAGTATCTCATTGAGTGTCGTTTATCAAAAATGAAATTGAATTTGACTATTATCTATTTTGTACTATCATTCTATTATCTATCCAATTATGCAAGAATCTCTGATTATCCATAACTTCCAGAGTGATAAAATTCTATTATTATCTTTCTCATTTTTTTTTCAGAAAAGGTACATTATTTAGAGATGAATCATATACGAAATATAATAACAGAATACTTTAAACATGTGAAACACTATTTATTTGCACTAAAAAAGAAATCATGTGAGCAGTTTGATGTAATAAATCGAGTCGACGACTGTAATGAATTGGAGTTCGAGTACCTAACAAATTCTCAATCTAGAACTCAATTTATCTATACATTCACTGGCATATAGATAGCTTGAAATACTATAAAAAATCATTTTAATCATTCAGATAATTGTGTGTTATTCGATTAGAATTCTGCTGTCCAAAACTGGCTCTATTGGATATATTTAAATCAAATAATTATTCTTTGGGCAATATTTTATCTTAAACAAGAGACATCTTAGCACTCCTTTAAATTTATAGAATAATGCTAATAGCTATTCTTTTCGATGTGGCAATTTAGTGGAACTTAAAAGAAGTGCAGTCGAATTTCACTTAACAAGAACCTCACATAACACATAAAATAAATGAAAACCAGCGGTAGTAATCTCCCTAAAACATTTTCTCATACACTCTAATACACCTGACATGCCAGAGAAAACCTTACATGGCATTGGCGTACAATAGTTCCGAAATATTAACCTTTGGCGAGAATTTACATTTTTACTGAATCTGCCATGACATCCTTGGCGAGTTATTTGGCATTTTATCCCTGGCATGTGGTTGATAGTACCCAAAAATCGAATTTCTGTTTTAGATACTTTTTTCTCCAACGGATTGAAACAAAAATTTGATACAAAACTGCACTTGTAATCGCATAAACCCCATACAAAATTTAATATATTTTAAGTCATTGTGTTTTTTTAATTATTGCGTTTACATGTTTCTGAAAGTACAAATTGACAGAAAGTCAGCCCTTCATTGAATTTGGCTCAAACTTTGATAGGTGTTTAAACTATAGGTATTAAATCTGTGTACCAAATTTTATCTATCCAGCTTCCATCGTTCTGTATTCATCGTGTTTAGTTTATATTTGAACTGGACAGACGGACTTCCTCTAAATAGATTTTGCTCTCATTTTTTTAGAAATCTACAAATTTGGTAGTTTGTATTTGGTAAAGACGATATACCAAATTTCAACCGTCTAGGTCAAAGCATTTTAAAGTCTTCTTTGTCACAGACAGACAGATGGGCATTTTCCAAAAATGTGGTTTTCGGAGTCGGAGAGTCCTAAAATGTGGAGATTCGTGAAAATCTAAAGTTCGATTTTTTTTTTTTTAACGATTATTATAATTGTTGTATACTATGTATATGAAAAAGAAAAAAAAATGCTTCAGTTAGTGAAAAATGTTTTAGATAACAAATGGCGAATAGATACCATGACATCATATGCTGAATAAGTTTTGTATCAATCTGTGTTGAGCGCTTCTTTATAGAGAACCCTTATATTTATTTACATTGAAGAAATTTTGACCGACTAGTATTATCGAACACTAATCTGAGGGGGGTTACGCATATGCCTATGGAACTTTAATCGATGAGGCTGGTTGAAGAACATAGCTAGAACTGCTAAAGAGCTTACAGAGTTACAGTCTGTGTCTTATCAAAACACTGGGGAAGACTGGAAAGGAAGAATTAATAGATTCAACAGAGCAACAATCTTCCAGTGAAGTAAGGTTGATCCTCCGTTATTGAGGGCATCAACCTGTTGTTGATGTTGAAAGCTTGGGAAATCGATGCTCAGAAAGCATCATCCTTATAAGGCATTACCTGTGAGCATTACAAATTCATTTAGCAATAATGCTGGGTCTTATTTTCGCCAATTTTTGAAGTGTAACTAAAACCAAATACATTTAGACAATTTTCTTGTATAAAAAAAGAGACCGTGGTGGCCTGGTGGCAAGGTCTCGTCTGCGAAACTAGTGGGTTTGAGGTTCAAGACCCAATTCCACCGAAGAACCGTCGTGTAAGTGGGACTGGTGCAAGTTAAATCCGTCGGGGCTAAACGTCCTCCCATTAGTGTGGTGTAGAAGTTTGGAGAGGGGGTGCCAGTTCAAATGCCGTCCTCGCCATCTGACCGCGGTTCAAAATTACGAGATCCGTCCCAAAATAGCTCTAGTGTTGCTTTTAAATGGGACGTTAATATAACTAAACCAAACTAAAAGAAAACTTTATAAAAACACGCCCTATAAATAATAAATTGCATTATTACAAATTTGTTTGAGTATTTTTTTTCGGAATGGATCGTTTTGTCTTATTTCACATGAATTATTATGGGAAAAAATGCTTCATTTAACGAGTGTTTCGCCTTACGATTAAAATTCGAGAATGAATTATGTGCATTTAGTGAGTTTCCAGTGTATTTAAGCTATTACTTTTTTAAGTAACATTTTGCAAATTCTGTGGGAAAAAGCAAACAAGTTTCATTTCTTTAAACATCTCATCTCCCTAGTTTGCCGAACAGGAAGTTGCTCACAGTTCTCACTTGGTAATGAATAGGCTAATCAGAATCAAGCATAAGCATTTTTTGGATGAACCCCGCCCTCAATACCGATGTTCTCCATAATGTAGGTTCTTTACATTATAGTAGGTTCTATATATTCTAGTCTCATTTGCAGTTCTCATTTCACTCCTGGTATTTTTTCAAAAAGTACTCCATTTTTTTATTACCTTCCTAAAAATTACAGATTTTTTTGCTATTAGATTCGAATAATTTTTTTTTTCTTTTTTCATATATTAAATGTATTTTTCTTGCGTCTAGATTTTTTTATAAACAAGTACAAGGTGAAAAATCATGTTATATGAAAAAAATTTTGAATAAGTTTTTAAAATAAGACTTCCAACTCCCATCATATATTTGGCGTAGTATCATCGGAAATGGTTTTGTGCCAATGATATCCATCAAACCAAACCTTGTCTTAAATGCGAATTGTAAAATTAAAAATGAGATGGCATACTTATTTAACATAGAATATCATATGCCTAACTTTTGTTCTGCATAACAAACTCCAAAAGTTGTAATAGATTCGCTTGGTAAAAATTTAAGTGTTAAAACAATTCTTTAAAAAATTATCTTTTCAAATATCACTGAAATTCCTTCCATTTCATTCTCTTCATGTAGATCTCCTTCTCCAGCTATTGTGCTAATATGCTAACTTCAAGTTGTAATCTAATAATGAAAGGCTGCTCGGAAATTGGCCAAGCAATAAGGCTTGACTTGAGATTGGGAAAGACCCTATCTCAAGTTACAATTCAGAAGAATAAGTGTGTATTAGATGTATAATTTTGCTTCAGCCGTTTCTTCCAAAGTTTGCAGTTTTATTCTTAAAAAGTGATTACCTATTCATAAGTCAAAATACTGAATGTCGCTAGCTGTAGTTATTTCCCATCCTCAAAGTAATCTTTGGACACTCAGAAAAACAATGCATCTTTTGAGGCAATCCATGAATTGACCCATTTTTGGACTTCTAATAAGAGCTGAAATGTTGTTCAGCCATGCCGTGTGCCATCGATCGAAACAAATAGTAGTCGGACGGAGTAACGTCTGGAGATACAGCAGGTGGAGCAAGATCTTCAGTTTTATCTTTTCCACGTATGGCTTACCGGTTTTGAGACATATGACCACACATTGTCATGCTGGAGACTAACTTTGTTATGTCTATCTTGGTACCGCCGTCGCTCTCCAAAATCCGGTATTCGTACAAAACCTTGGCACTGACATCGCTCTCCCTTGTTTCATCAAAACCAGGCTCAAACACATCAATTGCCTTCGATACCGATATCTTGTAAGGGTTTCACTCAGTTTTAATAGTTTATTATAATACCCCAAAGAGATGGTCCCACCAAATGCAGAGCATAAACTTAGCATCGTGAACATTTAGTCTGAAGCTTTGAAACCCGTCACAATATGTTTTCTCACTTGTGTGAAATGAATGGTGTGGTATGAAAATTAAGGCAAAGTGGCTACAGCGCGTTCAAATGAGGGGAAAGCCAAAAGTATAAAAAACAATTTTATTAATAAAACCTCAAAAATCCAGCATTATAAAAAACAAGAATGCTCTAGGAACCTGGCGCTACGGAGTGCCATGAAAATATTGGTGTGAGCTTTTATAATAGCAATAAGGTGGTGTTGCCACAAGCTTAACCAGTGTGTTGAAACAATAAAACAGACAACCACCGTACGGCAGCCACATACTAAAAGCAGACTCACCTGAAGTACTTGAGAACATTCGATGCTGCTCGGCAGCAGTTTTCTTCGAATGAAAGAAACCAAACCAAAATTCCCTAAAATGATTAAAATTTGGCTCGTAGACTGCCATCTTCGATCGAGAATAAATTTATGATTTAAACACAAATTCACTAATGTGGTGCTGTCATTTTGTTGACAGATGTCCAAGCTTACTGTGTAACATTGTTGATCTGCTTGTTTCGACCAGTACTTACTGTCATAGATATCTATCAAAAAATGACGGAAGCAAAGTGGCACACCTTATATATTGTCACGAAGATGTACAGAACTACGCCGTTAGTTTAAACAAACAATTAGATTTATTAGAACGAAGCAACTCACAACAGTACGAGACTGTGAACTTACCCTTCACTGACGGGACTCAGCTTTTATAAACATATAGAATGTTCGAGAACAATTCAATTTGGATATTTAAGGAATATCTAGAATCTTCCATATTTTAAGCAATAAATTACACTTTAAATAAAAGACTTCCAGTCTTTGGATAAAACGCAGTGGCTAGGATTCGAGCAACTGCACAACCAATCTTAAACGAGATGCTTTGCCAACTGAGCCACGGCATTTGCTGATTATTCTGGTTTCTGTGGCAATATTCTATCTTTTGATTATATGAAGGCTTTTTCTGATTTCATTCAAAACAGACGAAAATGGTGGCCACTTTCCCATAAAATTCTTCCCAACTTATTCCTGTGCTGTAGCTAAGTGAGAGGTTCTCGAAGATCAATTTGATCAACAGATATTGAAAGTTTTCTTTTTTATTAGGAATTCCTGGGCTCAAATATTCTAAAGTTTGGTAGAATTAAAATCACCACCGCTATCAAAATAGTTTGGTGACAAAATCAATGAAATAATGGCATTGTAAGTTGTGATTCACGAAACGAAAGCGCCATTATTATACCACAGCCATTAGATAATCAAAAATCATTTCTTAGAACCATAATTAATGCTTAACCAATTATTTCATTCATTATGAATTTCTAAATTAAATTTAAATCCTGTAATTTAAATGGAAAGTTGTTTTCTAAGCAACTTTTACTACGTGTACTATATTATTATAATGAGAATTGGGGGGGGGGAGAAATGGTGTAACTCATTTCATCCCTCAAGCCAGCTAGTAATAAGATTTCTCAGTCAATCGCACTGAATTAATAAAGGGTTGCAATTGGAAATTATGATTTCGTAACATTTAATTAAAATAACGTAATATCGAGAGCAGAGCTATTTTACGTTCGAAATTTCAACCTAATCAATACTGTCAACATCATTAATATAATCAAGTAACTCCTTTAAAGTTATTACTGCTTTCAGTTTCTGAGAAAATATGTGGATTGGCGTTATTTTTATGAAATTCTTTGTCCTTATTACTTCTGATTCAAATAAATTATTTTATTCTTGAATTATTTCGGTGCCTTTTAAAAGCAATATGTCACGAAATATGTATTAAATACATTTTTCTATATAGTGGATAGATTGAGGGCTGATATTCTTTCAACGACGATAGATTCTTTATTTTTAAATAACCAAAAGAATAATAATATAATATAGATACTTATAGAAATTGGACAAATTCATTTGAAAGAAGTTCATAAATTTTTCATATAAAAAAATGTATAACATTTTCATTTGCAAGTGATGGCGCATGTTAATTTACCTGGGAAACGAAGGATAATTCTATACTGGTTTGTGATGACTTCTACAACTTCTATTAACTTAACTGATACCCTCTTCAGTTTATTTGGAATTATTTACAAACCAGTTAACAAAAATCCCTAATTTTCTTTTACTTGATAACGGCTAATTTAAATAAATAAACTTTAATTGAAAAATTACAAAGTTTAATTCATTACGATGGAAATATCATCGCATATTTTCCTACTTCCCTTAGTTTCATTTGTAAGGATTCAAATGATTGCTGATAAACAATAAAAAAGAGAATTTCTCGCATATTCTCCAGTAAAAGTGAATTTGTGTTTTAGAAGCGTTTTCCATTTGAAACTCAAATTTTACACAGAACTACATTTGCAGTCTCAAAATCTCATAAATAAATTTGATATATTTAAGATATTGCATTTTTTTTAGCTATCATCATACCAGATTTGTAGATTTCTAACAAATTTCGTGCAAAATCTTTTCAGAAGTGTTTGTCCTGCTTTCCGAATATAAGTTAACAATATAATTATAAAACGAAGAGAGCAAGATGGGTGAAATTCGATACATATTTACCATCTATAGTGTCAACGCCTATCAAATTTTGAGTGAATCCATCTAGGTATTAAACGTCTGTAGGTCCGTACTTTCAAAAAAATGAAAACACGATTACTCAAAACGTAATACATCAAATTTAGTATGTGATTTTTGTGATTACTAGTGTAATTTTGTGTCTAATTTTTGTTTCAATCGAATACCGTGTTTAAAATTCAAATTCGTTTTTTGGATACTATTAACCGCTTGCCAAGGATTAATCGCTAAAAATCTCGTCAAGGATCACACCCTAGATTCAGTAAAAATGATGAATTTACGCAAAAGTGTTAATATTTCGTAAGTATTGCACGAGAATGCCATGCAAGCCGTTCTCTGATGTAACACATTTAATATTGAGTATGCGAGAAAGTTTTAGGGAGACCACTCTATTTGATTAATTATAATCCTCTTCCTTATGCCGGGTTTACACGTATGCGCAGAAGGGGACTGATTTGTGTTTGCCACAATTTCATAACATAAATTTAGGCATTCCTTGCTTGGCAATAAATAAATTGCCGTTTTGGCGTCTTTGAATTTTTCTATTTTACTGCGTATTGTATTAAAATGATGGATATTTACACACAGAAACATGGCAAAATAAAAATAAAAAAGTCAATATACCTAACTTCAGAACACTATAGAAAAAAATGGCAAATAAAATTGAAAAAACACAGCCTCGCATCAGAAAGAACAAAGAGAAAAAAATGTCGAAATGAATCTATGATAAGTTATTAATTTTTTTTACGCCAAAAAAATTACCAAATTCTACAAACGCATGCGTAGTAAGAAAAAATACAATACAGCGGTATGTTGTTGTCCAGATGCGATAATTACTTGCCATAGACCGAACAACATTTTTCACCTTTCTACGCATGCGCTGCCTACTGGCAGTCTTATAACTGAGTCCATACGAGTGTTAATCCAGCATTATACCAAAATCAAACACAAAACGCTCCTGAAAGTGTAGGAGAGAATCAAGGAAGAACACTCCCAGTTGTTTTTGTATTTGTGATACTAGAAACAATTTCGACAGAACAGCGCCAAAGATGAGGATCATCACATTGAGTCGGTCCTGCTAAGACCGGGAAAAGCACTGCCACGACTAGAGGAAGTTGACCGATCCGCCAACTGCATTTACTCAGCCGCTGTTCTTCAAAGGTTATCGTATCTATTTTCTATCACTGGCAATAATCAATTGGGAACCTATTTGCTCCATGGTTCAGGACCTAGCAGAACAAACAGCCTGCTCACTCCGAGTGCAAACAGCTGCCGAGCGACTGAATTTAGGGTAAATATTGACTAGACGAACGACATTTCGCTGCCGACTTTGATGTCACGTTTTCAAACGGAGATGACATTGAAATGATTAAAAAGAATGATCAAGATTAGCAACGTTTAATTGGGGCATGATTTCAGTTCAGAAAGGCAGCAGAGATTCCTGCACCATTATTGTGGAATTTCTGAATTTCTTCTTTGGTTAAAACCTATACACGTGCTGTAGAGACTAAATTGTAATCAAAAATGAAGAGCTGATGGATGAATATGATAGCTTTTTACAACTTTGAATAAGAAAATGCGAGCATAATACGGTCTTATCTTGAAGTATTCGTTCAGGAAAAACGTTGATTTGTCTAATATTTATTGTAAGTATTGAGAAAGTATTGTAATCGTTAAAAAATTCGAATTCGAACGTTTTCCGAATTGATTATACTTTTAGATCTCTCTGTGTTTGAAAAATATATTTTTCAAAAATATCTGTCTGTGACAAGGATAACTCAAAAATATTTTGAGCTAGACTGATAAAATTTGGTATAGGGTGGTCTTTACATAAAATTTGTAGATTTCTATTGTGGCAATATGTGATGAGCGTTGATAGAACCTGGGACCTTGTGGTTCACAGTCCAGTAACATGACCATGTTACAAAAGCAATTGCTCGGGTTGCGTAGTTGTTAACTGGCTTATAAGCTATTCACTATACTATCAAATTTTGAGCGAAATCTATCTACTGGATAGAGAAAGTCTGTTTGTCCGGCTGTTGGAATAGGAGTCAACACAATAACTAGAAAACAAAGAGGTCTAGATGGATAAAATTCGGTATACAGATTTAAAGTCTGTGTTGTAGACATCAAATTTTGAATTACATTCAATAAAGGTTGAATTTTTATTTTTCTACAGTTCCAAAAACATGCAAACACGATCATTCAAAAACGCAATCACTTAAATATATCAAATTTGTTATGCAATTTTGTGACTGCACTAATAGTTCCATGTCAAATTTTGGTTTCAAACCGTTTAGAAAAAACGCTTCTAAAACACAAATTCAACTTCATTAGATTATGCGAGAAAGTTTCGGAAAGATCATTTCTGCTGGTTTAATTTCATGAATGTTGCAGCACTCAAAAACTTTAATATAATTTCAGATTTAATAAAATTCTGATATTTCATGAATAAAATTTCATAATAGGTATTACTTCATACTGTTTTAAGTACTCGTTAAAGATTTTTATCAAAAAAATCAACATTCAGACAACGTTCGAAAAGAGAATGGGGCAGTGTGTTCATTTTAAACCGGGATACCTTTATAATTCGAATATTTATAACACATCCTCAGAAAATCGGTGTCGATGGAAATGTCCGGCGGGGACAGGTTTATTTTGAGATCAACAGTTTAGTTATATTAATGTCCCGTTTTAAAGCAACAATAGGGTTATTTTGAGCCGCAGTCAAGAACGAGGTCGATATCTGAGCTGGCATCCCTTTCCCTAATTTTCTCACCAAAACAGTGGGCGCACGTTTGGCCCCGATAGATTTAGCGTGCACCAGACCCGACGACGGTTCGTCGGTTTCAATTCCTTTTCAACCCTTCAATTCCGAAGCCGAGACGTTACCACCCTTGAGATCAATAAATTGATTAACAATTGATTCTTCCTCAAAATGTTTCCCATTATTGAAACCAAGATTTTTCAAAATTTGATTCAAATAATTACACTCGAATGATATATTTATTCGCAAACGCAATACCAGATAAATAATAAAGCTATATTATATAAAACAGATATGTGACTACGTTTGGAATGAATTTTTGAAAAACGCTCTAAAATAGTAATATTTTTTGAATTTTTGCATTAAAAAATCGAAAAAACATCTAGGTAACCAAAATAAATTAGTTGAATGACAAAAGCTTTTTCAAAAATGGAAAATAGAGTTTTTAAGGGGTATAGAACAAAAACTTTTAGTTTAGGGGTTTATCAAACAATTTGCATAACATTTTGAAAATAACTTACGAAACATATTACCTACTTCCTAAACTAAAAAGTAACCTGAATTTCAATCAACTCTTTAAATGCTGGGGTTCCATTGATAAATAATCTGAAATTTTCAATTTTTTCGCATTGTCAAGCATTAAATCAATTATAGAATGTTTCTAAACGAATAGATTATTTAGTATATAGCTCAGAAAATGCAGAAGACGTTGAAAAATACTTACATCCATTTGAACAAAAAATATACATTAGATTTTGATTTATAAGGTTTTTCATAAAAATATTCTGTCAAAGATTTGAGTTTTGGAAAATAGCTTTTAAAGAATTAAAATGGCATTAAAAAGTACATAAATGCTAATATAAAAATCAGAATAAATACCAAAAAAATGGATTTAGAAACAAATGGTTTTATATAGAACACTGTTCAAACATTAGGAATATTAGATAAAATGAATCATATTTTCGTAAAAAAAATCGGCTTTTCAGCATTATAACTTAACTTGAAACTTTTTGAATTTTAAGAAGTAAGATTTACTGAAATTCAGCTATGTCTGAATCATAATCACTTTCAATTTATACAGAAAATATTGACATCTACTACAAAATTTTCACTCTACTGTTTGCTTGAGCGAATGAAGGATACATTGTTTTTTTTTTTCCACTTACATAATCAATATGCTCCAAATACATTCTAACAATCCTACACATTATAAGAATCATCGATTTCTTGAAACGAATGACAAAAATAGAATGTCTGATGTCTGTGACGAAGCACTCCATTCCTTCAGACACCCAACTAATTATTCACAAGAGGCCCAGAAGTTGTACCGGATTAAAGAGTGTTGCCATTCTGAAAAATTATGGGTGTGAAAATATCTGAAACATATGATTAGAGAAAGGTTAATGGACGCGAGTTACGTGACACAATGTAATTTGTATTCCTCACAAAAAAGAATGGAAAGAGCTCGGCGGGTGAGACAAAATGGCAGGATTTGAGAAGGGATGGATTAATGGCACTTCTTTGCGCTTTTAGAGATGAAATGTTTCATTTGATTTGTGTCTTCGTTTACGGACCGAAATGTGTTATGTGATTAAAAATCCATGGACCAGCAATGCTTATTTTCATTACTAATGAGGTCTTACCCACTTGAAAAATGGAAAAGCACTTCTGACAAGTTGTTTTCGGTTGTGATGACATAAAATCCTGTAAGTCTGATCCGGGAATTCATTTTTTTTCTGCTATCTGGTTACAATTCCAATTATTTTGAATTTGGGTGTTTAATTAAAGCATTATAAAACTTCTGAAAGTACCAAATTACAAATAGAATAACATAAAATACAAATGAAATAAAAGCTTTGACTCTCAGCTGCTCTTCCCTATGTCTTGCTACCACTTGTTGAAGTCTGTTTAACAGGTGAGGAACAAAATTATATTTCTATCTAAATATTTCGAGGTTCCTTACTACTATTTTATATCTTTCGTAAAAGTGATTTGTATAGACAGACAAATGTGTCTACAAATTCTAGAGTCAGTGAACTCAGATGGTATATGAATACGTTCATTCGCTATGTTAGATGCAAGCAGTAACGCATGGACTTTCTTGCTTATCGTCCTCAAATACAATATCGCAATATACCACCATTTTTTTCTGCGTTACTTTAAAGCAGCCGTTTATGTTACGGTCTCTTAGAGTAGGTCATTGACGCTGGGGAAGATATCAATAATACACTCAATATCTTTGAAAAACTAAAATTTAGTGACGCTGAAACGAATCCGGAACAAAATATATTTCAGTGTGTCTCAGATTCAGATTAAACATCTTCAAATTTCTTGCGGAAAAAAAATTAACTACGCAGCTGTCGATTCAAACAAAGCCTGCAACAATTTTTTTTTCACATTTTTTGATTCTAAAATACTGCATTACGCATCACAAGCTGTGTTAAAAATGCGTCAAATAATATTTTCATATTAATGTTATTTATGAGTTTTTTATTCATATAATTTGATATTTGCCACTGTGTTTTATAAGAATTATCTCTACTAAGAATCCTTCATCTTACCAAGTTGTGTGAACACTTTATAAATTACTTTCCGTATGATACATTTTTGAGCTTCATTCTTAAAAAGCGATTATCTACTTTTAACTCAAAGTGCTGAATGCTATTAGCTATTGCTTTTTCCCATCGTTTTGACAATTTTTGGACATCGATTCGAAAAAACAATGCGTCTTTTGAGACAATCCACGAATCATCCCATTTTCAGATTTCTTCAACAAGATTTGTAATGCTGATCACCCAGGCCTTGTGCCATCGATCGAAACAAATGGTAGTCGAAAGGAGTAATGTCTGGAGATACAGCTGGTCGGTAAACCTTTCATTTTCGAGATTCAAGTATGTCTTGACCTGTCTTTAAGTTAACGCATTATTTTTGGAAGTTATTATGGAAAAATGCTTTCGGTTAACTAAATACTAATTAGAATTCTAATTAGAGTTTCAAGAAAAATCGCGTTGAAGTACACATTTTGAGGTTTTAAGGTTTAAATGTGCTAAGTTCCGTAGCCTTTGGTGTGGTCTGTAAAGCTCCAACACACGCATATTCATCTTTACTAGTAGTAAAGATAAATAAAAAGCTGTCACTTAACTCATCCAAATAAAAAATTAATTTATAAACTGCCACGATCTCCCAACAGCTCATGTCTACATCCTTACCCACACTGATAAGTCTTAATGAAACGAGTGAAAAAGTAATTCATTCTGTCTTGAACTCATCCATCTTTATTAAATGGGGTAAATCTGATAAGAGCTTTCATTGTTTTCTTTATTGGGCAACGTGCTTTTTCACTCATTCGAAGCCCTCTTTAAAGACTCATTTGGTTATCTTTTAATGAGCTATTTTAGTGAATGTGTGATTAAAAAAAGCGTTTTATAAAACCTTTGTTTTATTTATGTGCATTGTAGCGAAATTAATTCTCGAACTGTTAAAGTGAAAATAAGGAGTCAAGCATTTGCTACATGCAACAAAGTTTTTACTTCTATTTAAAATGAACAGTAATTTCGTTCAATATTAACTAAACGTTGGGGATGATTATTATTTGGAAATGCTATTACTAAAATTACCAACTTATCGTGAGAAAAAAATAAATTTTGCGTGCGTGCGTGTGTGTGCGTGCATGCGTTCGTGCGTGTGCGTGTGTGTGCTTGCGTGCGCGTGTGTGTGAGTATGTGTGTGTGTAAATATATTTAAACATAAAACTTTAGAGATTTTAAAACTTCTATTTATTTTACCACGGGAGACATAATTTAAGTCTACAACATCATAATACGTCAGTCTACAACGCGACACAAGAGCAGAAGAGACAAAATTTAGCCTTCAGTGGTTTAGCTATGAGATTTTGATAGGAATTTCTTTGACACATGTCGATCTAAGGAAAAGAATTTTAGATATGTTTAAAAGAATGCTGTAAGCATTAAAGAATTTTATCCCTTTACTCGGAGTGAAGTGAGCAGTTTTATAGAGCGTACAGAATAAATTAAATAAAAAAGGGGAATAGGATCAAGAAATAAGTGGTCATTTTAGAATGAAATTAATATGGGCTAAATTCAAGTAAAACTTAGGATTTCAATCAGAATTTAAAAATATCATTACATACACACACACGTGTGCGTGTGTGCGTGCGTGTGTGTGTGTGTGTGTGTGTGTGTGTGTGTGTGTGTGTGTGTGTGTGTGTGTGTGTGTGTGTGTGTGTGTGTGTGTGTGTGCGTGTGTCAGCGTGTGTCACTTTCTTTTGTTTCATCGATTCTTAGAAAATATTTTTAAAAATCTTCTTTTTATTCAAACACAAAAAACATTTCTTTTGCATTCTTACAATCTGAATTTTTCGTTTCTGCCATTCTCGTATTCCTCACTCAAGATTACATTGCTAAACACAAATTAATAAATCAATTTTTCTTGACTATGTTTATTGCAGTGGGCAAGTGAAACCTTTGATAGATGTCGTCCCATATTTTATTCCCGCGTTTCCTGATTGAACAATATCTTGATTATCAAATACCATTAGATGTTTTAAAATCTACCTTAAGTATTTTAACCATTCATTGAAGTATATGCAAATAAAAATCATCGTGCAAAACATCTTACTGGTAAGTAATCGATTATTCAACTAAAGCACTCCGGAACAAACTGGTGAAAGTAGATGTCGAAAGGATGATGATAGACAGCATTAATAAATCAATATACATATGATAATTTTTTTTTAATTTTGGAGAAAAATTTGTAAATGAAAAAATTAATATTTTGCTTGAATAAGTATAATTCATTTAAGCAATATTTGTTTAAAGGGAAGAAAATTAACTTGCAATTTTTAATCAAATTTTTTTAAAAAAAATTTGATTTAATAATGATAATGATGAGTTAAAGAAACTTTCTACATAAATTTATGTATTTCTGTCATTAGAGAAATAATTTCGTTCAAGTTTACAGTTTCATTTCCAATAAATACTTAACTATCGATTATCCCAAAATCTGAATCGATATCCTTCACCAATGAGTTATCCAAATATTCGTTTTTCTTTTTGATTAAATGGTAATTCTACCTCTTCTCCTAAAGCTACTACTTCACCTATCTCGCAGAAAGTTCTCATCTGTTCATCCAAACTGCAAATTAATCTTTAAACTAATACTAATAATAGATAGCTATCGATTGTCCCAAAATTTGAATCCATATCCTTCACAAAAGAGTTATTCAATTCCTCATTTTCTTTTTGATTAAATGGTAATTCTACCTCTACTCTTAAAGCTACTGCTTCACTCAACTCACAGAAAGTTCTCATCTGTTCGTCCGAACTGAGAATTAGTCTATAAACTAACACCATCACTTATGGATCTGGTTTATGTCAATGTTTCCTTTTATGAAAACTAATTTTGTCATAAGTAACTAATTTTATCATAAACACATCTGTCTTTATTAATGAGGTAAATGTTATATGAGCTTTGCCTTGTTATCCTTATTAGGTAACTCATTGTTTTTCCTTGTTTGTTCGGAAACTCATTTGGTTATCTCTTAATGAGTTGTAATTTTTTTTCTGGGTATATGCTTTCCTGTTCAAATAAAAAAAAATGCCTAAAAGATTTATTTGTATCGTTGTGTTCCTCCCTATCGTTGGAGAATTCTTTTTGATTATTTGAGTATGAAAATTAAGAGTGAGGAAGTTTTAATCACACTTTTTCTAGAAGGTGGAGTAGAATTTTTTTTAAATTTTAGTTACCAAAATAATAATTATGGAGCAAAAATCCAGCAATTTCTATTATGAAATTTATGTTTTTGGAAAATAAATTTAAATTTCTTGTTTTTGTTTTCGTTAAAATGAGTTTTCCTAAAAATATTGCATTTCAATTATATACGGTTAAAATTAAAATAATCATAATTATAATTATAAAATACATTTATTAGAATAAGTAATTTTAGGTCTTCATTTTATAAATTTATACATTTTTCTTTCTTCAAATATTATGCTGGAACTTTAAATCTTTCCTAGTATATGAATGAAAATTGAAGTATAAACTACATAAAAAATAAAAACAATTTATAATAACAAGAAATAAATGAATATCATAGCGAATTTTTAAAAAAATCTAAGAAATGCCAATTTCGAAAGGGATAAAGGAAAATCAAACCACAAACAAAAACATTGAAAAATTGTCCTTTTTTTGTAAAAATTTAACTATGCATTTTCAGTAATGTCAGCTTCCCCCCCCCCTCGTACTTTTAATATACCATTTCTACATGCGCTGTAGCCGATTGTAAGACAATTTCAAATTGAAATGGGAATCAATTCTAAGTGTTCTTTTATTGAGTTGGCATGTTGAGGAACGCCGATAGATGTTCGGAAACAAACTGTGTAACTGAAAACTTAAATCTTATTTTAATTACTTTAGATCATCGAAATCCCAAAAAGGAAAATATCAACGAATGTTATAAAGTAATAGCTCATAAACAGTTACTCCGACCCGACCGAAGGCACATGGACAAATTTTAATCAGCGGACGCCGCAACAGCATAGGCGGGAACTGTGTTTGAGTCCTAAAGTCCATTACCGGCCATGATATCACCCCTCCCGTAGGTGGCACGTCCCACGATCGATTAGCTGACCCCACATCATTTCTCTACCCGCCATAGTGGCTAGAACAAACCATCATACCGGAAACTTTTAACAAAGTAATAAAAATAATTTTGAAATAATTATTTAATTTTAAAATAATTTGAGTTTGAATGAAATTTTTGAATTAATAAGCGAAATACTGAATTTGTCAAATAACTACTCTAATATTGCAACTTCAGTGAAATCACTAGTTTTGACGATCACCACTTTCTAAGTATTTATATATTCTATCCATTCTTTCCTTCTTGAATCATTTCTAAATTATCAGATATAAATTCAGTATATTAATGCATTTATTGCTATAAAATAAATCCACCAAAATTTCATGTAATCATATCTTGGCATGTGGCCATAGCTCCAACCCAATTTGTAATTTTGGAGCAAAATAGCTGTTGTTTTCTTTAACTTCATCACTGTTTAATGATTCTCTCATTTTTGTCGTAATAACATTCCCCTTTTCATCATGTTAAATTGCTAAAGTGGAGCAATTTCATCAAAATGCTTTGATTCAGAACTTCATACAATGAAACATTATTATCGTTCAGTTGACTTTAGTTTTAATATCATTCCAGATCAAATATATCCTTATTATCCTGCCAAAGGATACATGTAGAAGGAAATTTTCCCAATTTACTTTTCGAAAGGATAGCATAAATGGAAAATTAAAAAGAGAAAGCCAATCATATAAGCCATTAGTTTGGCTCTATGACTGATAACAATACCTTTCTTTTTTAGAATAAAAAATAAATGGATGATTTAGTGGCATCTTTCTTTTAAGACTTAACGAAAGGTAATAGATCTGTTTATTCCCTTTTCTCATGAAGAAAAAGAAATTTTCTGCATCAGACACTATAGCAAATAAATATTTCTCTTTTGAGATATTAAAGCTATTATCGAAATGCTATTAAACGAACATGAAAAAAACAATTCTTTGGCAGATTTTGTTGGTGAGACATCTAAAAGAAATGTAAGCTTTTCTTGACAATGTTTTTTCACAAAGTAACGATTTATTGTTTCGCCATCTTGTATCGAATCATTCCGTTAGCAAAGAGATAAAAATTGGCTCTAATTCCGATAAAATTGAATTAATTAAATTACTTTCTCTGAAAAAATTACTTTCATGATGGTGATTATTTTTCATTAAATTCTTTCTGGAGTTCCTTTTAATAAAATTCACCAAACTCGTATCTATTTGATAAATGAATAGGTCTTCATTTCCAAATAATAAACACAAAAGTCTTTTATAATTAAAAAAATGGACAAAAATGAGTTGAGATTTGTAAATACGTACGCTATGGAAAAAAAATGAAAAGCGTTTTTATTTTTAATTATTTACATTTAATGGATATATTTATATGAATATAAAGTTTGGTCAAAAGCAAGCTAATTTCAGATTGAAAGTCTAAAACTAGGCCGATATATGTAGTTTGCCATGGGTTTTACTTTTATTTTTATAGTTAGAAAATCCTTCTTTTAGAGCACTCTCAATTTCCTTAAGTATTGTGGCAGTTTTTTGTACCTATAATGTATCTGTTTTTAAATCAATTCTCTTCTGCCTATCTTGTAGGACAATTTGAAATATTTCTTTTATCCATCTATTGTAGATTTTCTTTCCTTTCTTTTGTAAAAATGAACATATTTTTCGACCAATGCCTTTTTACTTTCTCGTATACTTAGTATAGAGAAAGTGTAGTAAGCGCCAAACAATTTCGAATTCGATATTTTGACGAATCTCCACGATTCAGACCTCCATGAGGGCCGCGGTGGCCTGGTGGGAAGGTCTCGGCTTCGGAACCGGAGGGTTTCAGGTTCGAGGCCCGATTCCACCGAAGAACCGTCGTGTAAGGGGTCTGTTGTACGTTAAATCCGTCCTGACCAAACGTGGTGTGGAGAGGGGGTGCCAGCTCAGGTGTCGTCCTCGTCATCTAACCGCGGTTCAAAATGACGAGGTCCGTCCCAAAATAGCCCTAGCGTTGCTTCAAATGGGACGTTAATATAACTAAACTAAACTCAGACCTCCATGAATCTGAAAAAGGCATTTTTGGCATTATGTCTGCCTGCTTGTCTGTATCTCTGTGGCTAAAATAACTCAAAAACACTTTGAGCTAGATGAATGAAATTTGGTACCCGGTCTTTGCACTAAGTTTGAAGATTTCCATCAAAATTTGTGTAAGATCCTTTCAGAGAAAGTCTATCTACCCGATTGTTTGTATATAAAATGACACAATAACTATAAAAGGAAAAGGGCGGGATGAGTAAAATTAAGTACGCAGGTTTAACATTTATATATTAGACTCCTGTAAAACTTTTAGCCAAATCCACTGAAGTGTTGATCGTCTGTCGGTCTCTAACTTCAGAAGAATATAAACGCGATAATTCTAAAAATATAATGACTTAACTATATCAAATTCCCATACCATATGTCGTCCTGTGCTTTTCGAAGCATGTAAACGCTATAACTCAAAAATACATTGACTTAAATATAGCAAATTTATTATGTGATTTTGTGACTGCATTTGTAGTTCTATGTAAAATTTTAGTTTCAATCGGTTGGGGGAAAACTCATCTACAACACAAATTAAATTTTCGGATACTTTTAAACACATGCCAGGATTAACAGTAAGAACTGCAATCCTATCCCATCCAAGATACTGTCTGCTTTATCCAAAGTTTTCGCAATGTTTTGCGGGGGGGGGGGGATTTGTAACCTTTTTTCTGAGGTAATATTATTGGAAGATATGGTTATCCCTATATCTTAAGTCCAATAAGTAAGTCATAGCAACTCCCTTTTTAACAATGGTTAAGCCTATTTTCTCTCTAGATTAAACTTTGTTTGACACCTGCTTCTGAGGCCGTGGTGTCTTGGTAATAAATTCTCGGCTGCAGGAGCCATGATTTTAGGGTTCGAAACCCGATTCCATCGAAAAACCACCGTATAAACGGGTCTGGTGCATACCATATCCGCCGTAATCAAATTATATCCTCCTGCTGGTATAGTGCTGAAATTTGGAAAAGGACGCCCAAGTCAGATGCCGTTCTCGTCATTTGAATACATTTCAAAATTCAGAAGTACCTCCCCAAATAGTCCTAATATTGCTTTAAAACATGACATTAATATAACCAAACTAAAATGCCAATTTCTTGATTTCTTTTACATTTTATCACCTGTAACTTAATACAATTTTGGGTGAGAACATTTCTATTTACTGTCCAGAATATTTCTAACAACATTTGAAGTTTGATAAATAAGCGACGCATTGAATTAAATGCAACTATAATAATATTATACAATGATGCAGTCTGAAATGTTCATATATTGATTTATTTACATTTGCTTGTTGCATTCGATAATGAGCAATAAGAGTGATTTCTGTGTCACGTACGTTAACGCTTTATACAGGCAGAAATAGTGTAACTGGTTGAATATTTTAGAAACATTAAACAGCTTCATGCATCAATCATTATGATTTTTGTTATTCATTTAATATTTTTATTATTTATATTTTTCCCTTAGTATTATTAGTTTAATCATGTTTTTCATTTTGTCACACTAATGCTAAAATCTGCACTGAAAGGTTAAGTTGAATCGTGTATTATTTCAGACATGATTTTCTTTTGCGATCTTTTAATAAATCTGAAAAATCCAAAGTAAAAATACATAAAAAAATTTATCGTTCTCGATCGCAAAAAAAGACATATATCTAAACATAGTCTTTTTTTATTAGTTTTGTTGGAGAATTAACTTATTAATCGACGTGCACTCATGACTAGGGCAGAGCCAATTTTCGATTTAGAGAAAAAAAAATCGATATTTTTGAACGATGCCAGTTTTCGGAAAATATTGCTTTATCGGTATCATGATCATGGGTAATAATTCACGATAAATCGCGATACAATAAATCGATATTCACAATTGATTTGCGTTTTGGTTATCGGCTATAGTTTATTTTTGTTACCTCTTCCTTCTTTTTCACCTTCATACATATTTTTTGTTAATATTTCTATAAATGCTATCTATTCTAACATTGTATATTTTAGAAAAGAGGATTAGTTAGAATTTTAATATTCAGAAACACAGCATTGTACTTGAGTGTCGGTTATTTTTTCATTAAGTGTATATTAATGATGATATATAATGGCATATTTTTCTTTTATTTGAACATGGTCAAAACCTTTAATAAAATTTTATGTATTATTACATCATTCGTCCGTAAATAAACTTATCTTCCATAAAATTGGTTATTAATGTTTTATTCATTTCGGAATAACTATTTTTGGTTTATTTTTGAGTTTGAAATAGTAAATTGAATTATTTATTGTTAAAATTCTAGTGTATATTTAAATTAAATCTGTCAGTAATATTATTAAAATAAGAATAAAAATTTATGTAATTGATTTACAAAATTAATTTTTCAAGACATTATATTTTGAATTCATGATTTATTAAAACTATTTTACTTGTTAAATTCATTACGATGTCGCTTTCCCTTTTTTTCTATCAAGAATGAAAGAAACTGAATTTTTTTTTTAAAATCAGCGTTGAAAAGGGTAGCATTTAAAAAAATTTTATATTGAAAAAACACAATATTATAAATTGTAACATGAAAACATTGTTTTTGCATTGACACGCTTTATTAAAGGGTTTTAAACACAATTATTTTCTCACTATTTTTATTCAAAAGAATCGTATATTTTTATTATATAAATTGAAATTTCCTTTTATTTGGTGTCCTTCTGATCAGGCAATATGTTAAGAGATGCTATTTATAACTTAAAATAGCTAAAAATAAATAATGATATGACGATATATCGAAAAATATTGATATGTTTTGGATCGCGATGATGAAGTTCGTTCATCGCCCAGCCCTATTCATGACTTCCACAGAAAATAAATCAAAAATATCATTGTAAATTTACGAAAAGGAGTAAATTATGGCACAAAAAAAGTAAATTTTCACTCTAACGTGTAGCATTTTACTTATTGAATACATAAGAAAAATTACGTTGGTGAATTTTTAAAAAAATAAACTTATCAAATCCTAGAACATCATTTCTGGAATATTATTAGCATGTAAAAGATGTTATTAAATCTTTCCTGGAAATAATATTTGTTGAAATAGGATGAAAACTACTTACACACGATTCCTGCTTTTCGTGAGTTTCGCATTGTAAAATAACTTATTCTCATTCAAAACCGGGGATTGAAATCAAGAATCAATCGATGACATCGCGAAATTATTCTCCCGTGAATCGGAAGTTGGAATATTTGAATTTAAAATTTTCAATCTGGCAATACTTCGGACAAAAACGCCAGCGGAACTTGGATACTTTCGGCGGAAGAATGCATATTTTCTGCATATGAATGCATGTTCGCTTTAAATATATGCGTTTGTTCGAGTGTATTATGGAATTTTGTATTTCGCAATAAGAGTTTTCACTGATTTGAAAGTTGAGTTCGTTATAAAACAGATGGCGTATAATTTTTAGTTCGTTTGAAAGAAAAATGAATCTTTTCTGTTCTGAATATTTCATTCAGAACACTTTGTTTCACGAAAATTCAGTATATGAGATTTTGATGGAAATATTTAGAATTTTACTGTAATTTGATAATAATCAAGCATTTTTGGACAGTTATTATTTTTTAAATATTTCTATTTTAGCTATATGACATCTTTGGAATTTCTAAAGATTCTTTCATGAAATCAATAGCTTATGCTTACATTTTATTCATTATTTAACATTTGTAAGAAGTTGTATATTTCTTTTTTTTTCATCATTTTAATGTATATATATTTGGATTTTTAATTACTGAGTTAATATTTTCGTCTTAATCACAAGAAAATATATTTTATTGTAAACCTGATAAAAGCTTGAAAATATAATTTTTGTCATTTCCCAAATAAAGTTCATTTTTATGTTGCTAAAACATAAATGTTTTTCATGTTTGGTTCCATGTAAATCTGCACTATACTAAAATGAAACGCTTTTCACGTTTAAACTTTTATTCGATGTTTATTTTTTAAAAGATGTCAATAAAGTAGAGAATTTCACTGTTGAAACTAGAAGTTTTCAAGATTATTTTGAGAAAACTTCAATTATATAAAATCTAAAATCTTTTATAAAAAAAAGTAAAATATTTCAAATTGAGAAATTCCATTTGTAGAAAAAATTTTATTTCTTCTTTTTGGAAGTATTTTGACCATTTTTTTATATTCTTCTACTGTATTTAGTGACAAGAAAAAATAATTTTTTTGTGAATTAAACTTCACGAATTTCTGATAAAATTGTCTCATTTTTAAATATTCGATCTAGATTTTCATTTCAGCTACTTATACCACATCTTACAACAAACCCCTTCGCATCGAATTCTCAAGGCGGGATATTGAATTATAATTACTTGTTTACAGTTTGGCAAAAGCATTATATTTCCTTGATGTGAGTTATTAGAGTATATTCAATGTCACTTTAAAGTGAAACTTAATCAGATTCGATTTCTTAATAACTTTAAAACTTTTAATGTCAGCGTTCCTGGATGAAGTTTAATACTATTGCGTAAATCAGATTTTCTCTAACTATTAAGGAAGAATTATAGTTAAAGATTTAAATAATGAAAAGCATTTAACACTTTAAACTATAAAATTTATTTGATTTAGTTTCGATGCGAATAAAAGAAAACATTCTTTTGAAAATTTATTTTTATTTTAAGTAAATATGCTTCCTGTCAAAAAAAATTTAATTATGAATTCTATTAAATTATTTTTTAATTAAACATTATTTACAATAATCAGTTGCATATGTTTTATAATAGTAGTTTCATCTGTGTTTTCTCTTTCCAATTAAAACTAAATTAAATTATAATAATGATCAGAATAATATTTTATTAATGTCATTTACATCTATAAGCTAATGTGTAGTAGTTACTATTCAGGATTGTCGAATATAGGGGACATTTCCCTAATGAAGTATTTCTGCCCTGTTCGGGAGCACATACCCTGTGCTCCCGTTTGCAAAAAATAGAAGATTCTACGCAAGAGAAATCAGGAAACAGGTTTCCTGACTAGTCATCCATTTATTCACATCGAACCACACCTTATGTTTATACAATTTCAGATAAGCAATTCCATATCACGGTTACGAATATTTCTTCGAGACAATAAAAATTATTTTCTATATAAACTACTAATTTCACAAGAAACTCACTGTGCTTCAGTGTGATCTTTAAAATAAATTTGGTCTGCTTTTCCTCAACAGCTGCTCATCGCTCACACTCCACGTGAACGTTTACTTTTCTTGACAGCCCAGAAAACAAGAAATCTTTTCTGCATAATTTTCAAGACAACGGGAATGCACTGTCATCTGGGGTTAGAAAGGGAAGTAATCGCGACAAGAATTTAGAAAAGACCTGATACTGGCGTCAAATACATCTCATTTTTATGCAATTCTTTAATGCAATATACATCTCACAGGAGGTAAAAAAAATACAACAGAAAAACAAAAGAACAAAAACAGAAACGAAAGTAATTTATAAATGTGAAATATCGCATATGCAGTAATGTCTGTTATGTAACTGACTTCGCACGAATTGACTCAATTCTAATTTTCAGAATGTAATTTTTTGTAGTATTACAAAAATTGCATGAGTATTAATTAAACTGGTTTTATTTCAAAGAAAATTTCTGATATTTATAAACTTCTAAAATCGCAGGCTTTTGTAAATCTACTGAATTATTCTCAGTACAAGTCGTCATATTTTTATTTTTTGTGTGTGTGTCGCAATTTGGCCTCTATAATTCAGAGAAATCAAAAATATTTTAAATGTTACGACATGTATGGTTTTAAAGCTTGTATCTGTGAAAAAAGATTAAATAATCTATTTTCTGGTGCACTTTTCAAAAACATTATTTAAAAATTGATTTGAAAGTATTATCTTTAGAAAGAATATCTTGCTGTAGTCGTACCGAACGCTGGATACTTCCCTGATTTTTTTTTAATAACTGTAATAATATTTGGTTTAGAATTTCGCTTGATAAAATTATCGTTCCGTCTCAACATCTAATAATAAATAATCATTTTTAATATTCCTAATTATAAATAATTGCAATAAGAATGTAATTTCAGATAAAAAAAAAAGTAGAAAGCAAAATGCTTTAATTAAAGTAAGCTATTGAAATATTTTAATATATATATAAAAAACAATTTATCAAAAACTGATTAAAAAAAGAAAATCGATATTTTTTAGATACCATGTACAATTTTTAGATTTCTTTGAATTCATTAAATACTATTATAATAAATAGTGAAGCAGAGTTATTAGAAAACTCATTATCGTTAAAACTAAAGTCGCTTATCATAGCTTTTGACATTTTACCTCAATAGAGATAATTTTATAAAAGGGCATTCTATTAGATAATCGAGTTAAGTTCGAGTATATAATAAACATCAATCTGACTGATAGACACAATGACTTTCTCGGTTTTTCACCGTGCAATACACAAAATTGGGGTCAGTTTCCCCTGAAAATCTTCATAAAAGACAATTTACTTTCCCTTGTTTTTTCATATTGTAATATTGCTTTTATGTGAAATAAACTTTCTAATAAAGAAGAAAGTTTTACAGTTAGTTCTAACGAATGCTGGATTCACAATTTTCGGCCTTGGTGCAAATTTTAAGGATTTTGGGGAATAAAGAAAGAATATTCGCCAGTTTTGGGGATATTGTCGGCTGTACTCGAGCCCCAGCGTTTGTTCTAGAATATTCGATACCCTATCATGAAAGCTATAAAAAGCAGAGTCTCACAGAAAGAAAATAATGTAGAAGTAGTTCAACTGTGCTCAAGCGAGTAGTTAAGCGAAGTCTTTCTTTGGAGCATTGATTTCCTGCGAGTTCTCTCTGAGCGCTTTTGGCTCTTACGGTTGTTTTATGATTTGCTAATTATGTGCAGCTGTTTACTATAAGTGCTATTTTGTGCATGTTTCTTCTGTGTTTTGTTATCAATGTATCGATCCCATCTGGAAAGCACTTCAGAAATGGAAATGAGAAACTTCCGGTATGGTAGCTGGTTGTCGCTACCTTGGTGGGTGCAGAAATGATGAAGGGATGATTACCCCCTACCAATGACGGAACGTGCTTCCCACGGGAGGATTTGCCTCATGGCTAGTGCAATTCCCTCCATTGCTGTTGTGACTGTCGGGTTTCAGATTTCTCCATGTGCCTTCAAGCCATGTTGGAGTAATCGTTTCTGATTACCTTTATATCATATTCCATACAATCCACGGACGAGTTTTAGAATTTTCGTAACAATCTATTGGAGTTAAATCAAAGGAGTGTGTTGGGATGCTGCCAAGGCTAATTTAACCGATGGAAGATAATTATAATGTATCTTTAATTCCTAAACGTGGCTAAGTAAGCTAAGTAAAATAGGATTAGAACCACCACTGTTTTGATTTTTGTTGCAGAAAGTATGAGTTCATGATTCTGTATATGTGGTTTCTTTGCACTTAAGATTTTTTTTCCCTTCCAGGCCTGGCTTGGCGAGATTAATGAATACGCACAAGACGACGTAGTGATCATGTTGATCGGAAACAAAGCCGATGCATCTGGCTCCGATCGAGTGGTGCAGTATGAAGACGGTGAGAGGCTTGCGAAGGTGAGTGATGCCGTTTTTTAATAGAAACAATTAACCTGGCGTTTCAGTCACGTGACAAACAAGAGTGCGCATGTTTACAACATCCAGCTGCATGTTATTCTGATCTGCCTCGGGACATTGCATTCTTTTCTCTTTCTCTTCTAAAGAACAATCGTCTGCAATCGTCAAAAAATTTGAATTCGAAAGTTTGAAGAATCATCCCGTTTTAGACCTCCCTAAGTTCGAAAAACACATTTTTTAAAAATGTCCGTCTGTCTGTCTGTGACAAAGGTAACTCAAAAACGCTTTGAGTTAGACGGTTGAAATTTGGAATATGACTTTTACTTCAAATTTGGAGATTTATATCAAATGTTTGTGTAAAATATTTTCAGAGGAAATCTGTCTGTCCGGCTGTTAGAATATAAGTTAACACGATAACTATGAACGAAGACAGATAGAGAGAAAAGAATTTGGTATACAGATTTAATATTTATAACGTAGATACCTGTCAAACTTTGAGATAAGCCCGAGTAAGGTTTGAACATCTGTCAGTTTGCATTTTCACTCAAAAACGCAATGACTTAAATATATCAAATTTGGTATGGGATTTTGTAACTATAAGTGAAATTTTGTGCCAAATCTTTGTTCCAATCGGTTCAGAAAAAAGTATCTAAAGCCCAAATTCGTTTTCGGATGATATTTACCGCATATCAGGGATTAATCGCCAGATAACTCGCCAAGGATTGCACGATAGATTCAGTAAAAATGCTAAATGTACGCCAAAGGTGATATTTCGTTACTATTGTGCGCCAGCGATATGAAAAGTGTTCTCTGACATGACAAGTTTATTAGAGAGCCAATGATAAAGTTTTGGGGGGACACTCCCTCTGATTTATGTAATGTCTTTACAAGTAAAGCCAGCTTAGAAATTATTTTGCTTTCAATTTGTTGTCTTTTCTAATGGCACTTGTCATAGGCAAGCCCACTGACTTTAAGAAGTCATTTGTGGTTTTAAGCCAAGGGTATGTATCTAGTTTTTTTCTTTGCCGCCATCTAGGGCCAAGAGTATGACTTAGCTACACACACATCACAACCCTTTTTATGGGACGGACTTCAATCAGTCCTTTTCATTCACAGATCATAATTTAGACTTGAATCAGAGAACAATCACCCCTGAACCAGTACCCCCAGTGGTATTATTCTCGAGATGGAGGACCACGACAGATTTATAAGCCTGCCAATGACCAAGCACGCGTGGAGTCTTCGGGCGGCGGGGTTCGAACTCGCAACCCAAGAGACGCGAATCCAACGCCCTACCAACCATGCTATCCCGGCCTGCTTTGAGTTTACTACTATTTAGCAATTATTATTCAAATACAAGACTTCAATGCAATCAGTCCATCTGCTGCATTCATAAAGTTGAAAATTATAAATATAGAATAGCTATAGCCTCTTTTCTGGCTCTGCTAAACTTATTAAGATATTTTTTTAATATGTTTATAAAATGAGTATGTTATTCCCACGAGTTCTATGTTCGTGAAAGATATTAAATATGAACTTGAATGTAAACAGTAAGGGATATAGTGACAAAGGCTTTTATCTCAAATAGTTACAGTTATGGATATCAAAATACTTCAGAACTTCAACAAAGGCGTGTGGCGGATTGTTATGAGCGAGGATAGAACCTGAGACCTTGTGGTTCGCAGCCGAGTAACAAGACCACAAGACAAACGTAATTACTCGTGTTTCGTAGCTGTTATCTGGCTTATAAGCTTTTCATCACAGGTGCTTAGGTGATGTTTGCTTGCGAGAGCTTGAGACAAAAGAAAGGCAAAAGAAATGTTCTGCTGTTGGATGTTGAGTTTTTTCCAGAGCGCTTCGCTGTAGAGTGTATATTTTGAACATTTTAACAAGATGTTGGAAATGTCGTTGTCTTCGTTGCATTTGATGCACTAGGGGTTGTCTGAGAGATTGAACCTGTGAAGAAGACTCGGAGTAATGATCATTTTACAAATCATCCATGCAATAAGTTTATCTTGAACTTTACTTCTAGTCCAGTTGATGATTGCGCTGATGTCTGGGAAATCCCCGATCAAAGCTAGATATTTGCTCCCTTGATAATTATTTTGAGGCGATTTCGGTAGGGTTCTTTCTCAGATTGGAGATCGTATCCTCTGGGGAGATCCACTCTATAAATGGCGTAGATTCCTTGACTGCTTTTGTAAGAGCGTCTGCTTTTTCGTTCTATGCGATTACCAGAGTGGCCAGATATTAAATATTTTATTGTTTTAAAGTTGAGGTTTTGATATTTTTCTTCCCTGTTGCCGAGTAGGCTTTTGTAATTGTATTATTTTCGCAGGAACTTGAAGAAATAAAATTCCGTCACTCTTTTTTTTTTTTTTAATTTAATCCCTTATGCTTTTCGTTATTACTAGTATTACTGTATCGATATCCCTAGGGGACTTGTACCGCAGGTTGTAAATCTGATTTAGCTCATTAATTTCTGAATTTTCAGATTCACAAATAAATTAGTATCTAATTGATTTTATTCTAAATTTGACATAAATATATAATTTTTGTGTCGAACCCACATGACAAATTTCATTCGCTTTCATTCTTTTGTTTTTGAGTTACTATGTGTCACAGACAACTGTAAACGTATTATTTCAAAAACGATGCTTTTGGAGCACTAGGCGTTCTACTATATGAAAATCCACAAAATCACACAATTTTTTTTATTATTATTATTATGGAAACACTTTCTCTTTGTATATTTTTATACGAGAAAGAAAAAAAAAACATGATGATTGACATTTTTGAAATTTCTATCCTAGATTACATAAAACTTATGTTCTTTCTGACGTTCGCGAATATCGTTCATTTAGCTATCAAATCGATAGCGAATTCACTGATAGATCAAATAAAGTTAATATTTCACAAAATAATTGTGAAATCATCAGACAAATCAGACCAAAACCAAATTTCACTTTAGTTGTTTTGATATGCAATTTAAAATATATTTACTTTTCAAAATTCTATATTTTATCGTGCATTCAGTCTTATTTCTACTTCTTTTTTCATTATTTTATATTAAGATTCATTTTTCAAACATTATAAACCATTCATTTTAATTTTATAAATCTCCTAATATCAAAGGGCGTAATATTTATCCATTAAAATAGCTCATTTCTAAGTCTCCATAGCAGACAACTTATAATTGACTAAATGAATGATGTTTCCAAAAATAAATCATTGAAGTAAAGTTAAAAAGCCATTAATGCCATCCGTTTTAATCTCTATCTAGTTTCGTACTCTCACGCTTAAGCGTCTGCCTTCAATTAGTATCGATTAGGAAAGCACAATCCCCTAAATGCAAGATAAATTGACGTGAGAGTTGTGTTTCAAGAGCTAATCGATTGTTTAAGTATTATCTAAATGAAGCGGGGTGTTTTTTTCTATTTAAAAAAATTGTTTTATTTCCTCTTTAAAAAGTAATTAATTATTTCGTGAACCCATTTTTGATTGAAATATGGTTAAAAAAATAACTTACGAAAGCGGAAAATCTTCTGATTCAGTGTTTTTTTTTCCCTTCTAATTAGTAAAAAATATTAGCGGGAGTGGTCTCACACACTCTCTAATAAACTTGGCATGCCAAAGAACGTTTTGCATGGCACTGATCTCCAATAGTTAGGAAATATTTTTTGGCGTGGATTATACCATCGGTCAAATGACCGATTATGAACTTTGCATCGAAAATGCGCATATCCTCTTATCACTTTTGCACATTTGACTTCATTACTTTTTCTAAGAATTATATACAGTTAATATTCTATAATTCTTTGTTTATTTTGAGTATACTATTATATACGTATACTATTGTTACGAATCTGTGATGCGGCTTCCCAGCATAGTTGACTCCATAGGAGGTCCCAGAGCTTGGCGACGAATTTGGCGCCTTTGGCGCCAAAATAGATTATACCCGAAACATCGAGAATTTTCCCGATCCGTCCAGTAGGAACCGAGATACGCCTCGAACGTTCCTGATTGGTTGAGAGGCTTCTAGCCCCGCCTCCTGGGACCTATAAAAGGAGCAGCCTGCAGCTGCCGGGTAGTCGTGAACCAGTAGTAGTCGAGAGTAGTCGGGATCGATGGTGAAGAACTGGTCTTCCAGAGATAAGCGGAGCAGCGATGGAGTGAAGCTAGTGCTGAACTAAGCTGTGCGCTACTGTCTGCAATAGACTCTGGTTGTATACTGCTGTTGTATACTACACGTATCGGCTGAACATAATCGTCTTCAATGCTGTATATAGTTGTCGTTTTTGTTTTGTCCTGTGTGTCTTTGTGTAAATAAACGTCGTTTTTTTTTTTTTTTTTTTTTCTACTTCTGATTGAGCGTTCTCCATGCCATATAACTCCCACTATCCAAACGAACCCCCGGAAATTTCGTAACACTATTATCTACCACAACCGGTCATTTAACCGGATGAACAATTAATTGCTTTATAAGCTTATCGGATCAGAAATTATGATATAATGCGTATTCAACTTATTCAGTTAGTTGCGCATTAATTTAGCTGGCATAAATGCCTGGATTTTGTACAAGCAAACGACAGATGAAAATATCTCCAGACAAAATTTTTTACTCCAATTAGCAGTAGAACTTGCCGCCGATTTTCGAGAAGCCCGTGAGCAACCAAAAGGAAGAACAAATACAAAATGATCAATGCCCAAATCTATTACATATTCTTATCAACCTAAGACATGCAAATAGGATATTGTAACGAAAATAAAACCATCAAAATTTGTTCTAAATGTGAAAAATATGTTTGCGGAAAATGTATAATGGAAACACCCTGTATTTATGTAAAAAAATGTGATAAGCAATGAATTAAAAATTCTTATTCTTTGTATTTGTAAACATAGAAAAAGACAATATACAATTTTGTTTCATTATAATGAAGTTACTTTGTTTATTTCCTTACTAACATTCATATTTCCCACATTCAATCAAGAAGCATAAAGTCCGGTCATTTGACCGGCTACGGTAGAAATAAGTATGTATTAAATGTTGGTATGTTTAGTGTTAATGAACCTTTAGTGTTGTTCTTGGCAATTTAAATTATTTAAAACAAATCCAATAGTCGCAAACTTCTGTTCTGGTGGCAATGATACGTCATCTAATACATCTACTTACGCATTCTAATACATGCATATTCTAATTTTATAGTATTATAATACACACAAAGAGAGTTCTTTTAACTTTTTCTAATATTTCATAAATAATACGATTCAGATGAACTATACAAGTATTGAAAACGCGCATTTGCTAGTTTAAACATTTTCACGAGCACTAAATGCTTTAATTCGAATTTTACTTTTTTGACAGAAATTTTTCAAATGACATAAATTTTTAAATGAAAAATGAAACAGAAATCAGTTTTGTACAGTGACACGAATGGGTTTCCTACTCTAAGAAAAATGCACGAAATATTTTTCTGTAACTTATTCGCCTTCTTAAAGAAAAGGAAAAACGCTTAACCAAGAAATCGCTCGAGGTCCACTCAGGCACGTTTTTATTTCAAATCCGACACTCGAAAACTTTTTCTGTATTTTTGCTGAACAGACAGTTTGTCTCTGCTTTACTGGTAGTTACAAAATGTCCTTTTCCATAAGTCACTTTCCTAGGCATCGTTCCACTGTTTTCTTCATCGATTTTTAGCTGTTTATTTCAGCTCCAAAAATGTCACACTCAACTGTAATCATGAACTAAATAAACAAAATCTAATCTTATACGGATCGGAAATCGCTTGCAGGCACCTCGAATATTGAGATGCGAAGTTTTCGGAATGGTGGTTATATCTCTCCGCTCTGGTGAGTACAGAAATGGCGTGAGGTCAGATATCCCCTATCGATGGTGAGATGTGCCACCTACGGGAGAGGTTGTTCCGTGACCGGTGATTGGTCTTAAAACTAACATTAGTTCCCGCCAATCGCGGCGTCCGATCTTTCAGATTTTTCCATGTACTTTTAGGCGGGTCCGAGTACCTGTCTATGGTCATATAGATCAGAATCTGTTGGATTAGTCTTCCCGAAAATCTCTCTCGTGCTTTCTTATAAGACTGTTACTCCATCTCATAAAATTGTAGAAGCTGGAATGCTCAGATTTTTACGTTTAAAGTCCCACACTTGAGAGTTAGAAAAGAATATAGTAAAGAAAACCGATTATAATTATATAACAATGGACCAATCCGAATATATTTTGGATTGGTCTTCCCGGAAATCCCTCTCATACTTTTTTATAAAGCTGTTACCCCATCCTTCTCTGTCTCATAAAATTTTAGAAACTGGAATGCTCAGATTTTTATTTTCATAGTCTCACACATAGGAATTTTTTGCTTCGCAATACAGTAAGGAAAACCGAATATGCATTTTGTGCGCCGTTGCTTTCGACCGCTTCAACACAGAACTACAATTTTAGTAAAAAGGTCACATTCTAAATTTAATTTATCTACACTATTGTTTTTTTAAGTGAACGCGTTTATATGCATTTACAAAAGTACAGATACACAGACAAACGATCTTCTACTTGGCGGATTAAGTTCAAAATTTGATGCAAATTATACTTTCGATGCCAATCTGTATTACAAATGTTCTGTATCAGATATTAAAAAAAATTCTTTACATTTTAAAGATTCAGGTCATTTGAACTTCCAGTTTCTCTTGCCATTCTGTACTCTATATTTATTGTATGCGTGTTTTGTTAGTTTCTTTTGAGAGACTGAAAAAATAGAAAACGGTTATAGTTGTGTATTGTGTCTTATCTAAACAAGCACCAATTGTATGAGGAGGTGGTTATCATGTTTGTATATCGTGCCTTAACTAATCAAACTTACAATCTTTAGACTTTATGACAGTTGATTTGAAGAATATGAACACTAAAATGGACATAAAAATACTTAAACGTTTATGAAATATAACGCATCAAATTCTTTCGTCTTTTTTTACCATGGGTTGCATGATTTAACTGCTTAATAACTGAACAAAATTTGTGTCGTTGCAGCGCCACCTATCAAATACGTTAATCCACAATTCATGCTCGTCTTATCATTTTGCCCATTGTCACAGCAATTTCTGGTAAATATAATTTAAATGCTTTGAAATGCTTAATGGCATGAGTTAGTCGAGTAATATTGAATATAAATATGAAAGCAGTCGGTATACGTTAAATGATTGTAGGAAATCCAATCACAACTCACTTACTGTCCGCAAATTGTTTTGAGAGGGAGGTGCGAAAAATAACATCTGTATCTTTAATTATCCACTATATTCACTTGATTTAGCACCCTGTGGCATCTGTTTATTCTCAAAATTTATTATGAAATTTTTAAAAATTATTTGGTGATATTTTGACCATACAAACAGTTTCGATCGGTAATTTAAAAAATTCAAAATAAACTAAAATAGGAATTTAAATTAGCATGAAATGGTTGTAATAATTGTATTGAAGTTAGAAGGGCTTATTTTGAATAAAAAAGTAAAACAAGTTTTTTTATTTCATTTTACAGATCCATTTGTAAAAACTTTTTGACACACTGTGCATGTAAGCTATGCATTAAACAAATCAAGTGTGTAAAATTAATGTATTAAAGAATATTGATTTATTTTATGTTTGGTTTTCAATGCAGGAATATGGAGTGACTTTCATGGAGACAAGTGCCAAAACTGGTACCAACGTGGAACTTGCATTTATGGCTGTTGCAAGGTAAGCTGACCAATTGGTACATTGCTGATTATTTAAATTTTATTTTATTGATTTGAAATTATTCATAATACAATCCCTCATCATACCATTTTTGCGTATTGAACAAATTCTACCTTTCTACAAATATGCCATCCAAATCAGCGTTCCTCTAAATGGAGCCCAAATTCCAGAATCGAAAATCTGCTATATTCTTTAAAATGTTTGTTTGCATTATAGTGATAATTTACTACTTTATAAGCTCAATTTCAAGTTTGGTCCCAAATAATAGACAGCTTTAATTTTGAGCATGTATGTAGAACGGCCAGAGGCTAGTTGTAACTCGCAAGTTATGCCATGGTTGTTTTTTTTTTTAATTTTTAATCAGAATCTTTGTTAAACATGATTCTTATGATTCGTATGATGTCAGCATACTCAGTGCCCATCTGAAACGGGTTGTGAGAAATTGTGGACAGGCCTTTCATTTTAGTTTGTAAATGAAAAAATATATATATTTTGTAAATTTCCACTATATTGTAGGAAGCAGTTTATTATTCTATTCATTGCAGTTGTGATGCAGATTGACTTGTAAGTTGATTGGTTAAATAATTTTATCTTTATTTCACTGTTAACCACTTGATATTATTTATTATCATTGTGCCAAATGATATAGCACTGGCGTACCATAGTTAAAAATATTAACCTTTGGCGTGAATTTGGCATTTTTACTGAATCTATCGTCATCCTTGGCGAGCTATTTGGCGATTTATCCTTCCATGCTTTAATAGCACCCAAAAATTCAATTTGTGTTTCAGACACTTTTTTTTTCAATCGATTGAAACCTAAAATATTACATAGAACTACAAATGCAGTCACAAAATCACATACCAAATTTAATATATTTAAGTCATTGTGTTTTTGAATTATTGAGTTTATTTGTTTCTGAAAGTACAGACCGACAGATGGTCAACCCGTTGTTGAATTTCACTTAATGTTTGACAGTTGTTTACAATTAACTCTGTGTACCGAATTTTATCTATTTAACATTCGTCATTTTGTGATTAGCATATTAACTTATATTCGGACAGATGGACTTCCTCAGAACAGATTTTACATAAAATTTGATAGTAATCTTCAAATTTGATATAAAGGCCGTATACCAAATTTCATCCTTCTAGCTCAAAGCGTTTTTGAGTTATCTTTGTCCCATATAGAAAGTTGGGCATTTTTCAAAAATTTGTTTTTCGAATTCAAGGAAGTTTAAAAGGTACAAATTCATCAAAATCTTGACGATTACTATACTTTTTGTATATTACGGGGTCGCAGTGGCCTGGTGGTAAGGTCTCGGCTCGTGAGCCGTAGGGTTTCAGGTTCGAGACCCGATTTCACCGAAGAGCCGTCGTGTAAGGAGGTCTGTTGCACGTGAAATCCGTCATGCCAAACGCCCTCCCGCTGGTGTGGCGTGGCGTGGAGAGGGGGTGCCAGCTCATGTGCCGTCCTCGTCATCTGACCGCGATTCAAGATGACGAGGTCCGTCCCAAAATAGCTCTAGTCCTGCTTTACAACAGGAAGTTAATATAACTAAACTAAACTGTATACTACGTATACGAGAAAGTAAAGGAAAAAAAAATTAATATTTTTGTTATATTGCTGCAACTTGTCCTATTCGGTTATAACTGTTCCTATACCTGGGGCAAATTGTAACAGCTATAGTATTATAGTATAAGTATTAAGCTATAGTACTATAATAATAATCGCGGAATCGTGAATACATATAAACTACAAACATCTTTCCAAAAATTAATACAACTAATCCCCTATTTTACATTATTTTTCCTTATTTTTAATTAACGTTAATTAGCGGATATCATAAAAAATAACGATTTTTTTATTTATCTTTTATATGTGTCGTTATCTTTTTACAAAAATATAGATAGAATTTCATAATCAATCTAATTATTATTTGTATTTTAAGCCTTTGCCTGTATTTCTTCCCTTTTCTTTTATTATAAAGATTATGGATGAAATAATCTTAAAATAATTTGTCGGATCTTAAAATAATTTGTTGCGATTATTTGTTGGCAGAGATCTAACCAAACCTTGAAAACATACGATAAAATTAAATGAAATAAATAATTTCACAAATCGCCAACCATTCTCAGTGGTTGCCATACCTAAATAGAGCATACCATACATATGAAACAAAATCGGAACTTCGGAACAGAATTCAACAACAAACAATGCATCCCTGTTCCAATTAAATATCGAATTCCCTAAAACTCATGTGGGATTTTATAACTACAGAGTTAGTTATTCCAGCATTACGCCTTACCTTTGATCATTTTCGCGCATTCAAAGCAAAAGTCAAAATGGGTCCATTTCCTCCTTTGATCTAACGAACATTCCGAACTGCTTGTTAAATTTATTCTCGCAGTTCATAAGATCGCGATTCTGTTAGGTAATCCTCCCGTAAATTTGTAAAACACCTTGTAATCAGTTTCGTTTTGTTTCTTACTTTAACTATTCATTAACTATAACTATTCATTTAAGGCTTAATATATTTGAGACATCTCATTGATTATTTATATCCATTAGAATATAAGCATGCAAAATAATTCCTTTTACCATTTTTAAAGTTTAAACATTCGGGGAATAAAATCAGAAAAACGAGTTTTTTATTTATTTTTTTAAACCATCGTTTAATTTTAATGTTTATGAATTAATAATAATGTTAGAAACGTTGTTTTTCAAAACTCCTGATTTTCATTTAATCAAATATTTTTTTAATGTTACTACTAAAAGCTTCAATAAACAACTATTAATATTTTGTAAGTATTGAATATACAGATATCTCAGCTATTTGGGAAAGGAATAGCTATATGAGATTTTAAAAAGACAATCTTGAAATAAAATCCATGATTAAATGTATACCATCGAATTGAAATTTTTCATTGTTGAATTTAGAGCAGTGAGAGGAAATTTATTATGATCGAACTCAGCGTAGAGAATTAAAATTTGCTGGTTGAGGAGTAATGCGACTCATCCACCAGCGATAAAAATAATCAGAATAATCTCCTTTCTCTGTCTGTTTTGAATGAGAAAGCATAGTTGAATGTAGAGGAATTGATTCGGGAAAGAAAGGCTCCCCGAAATAATAACTTTCATGTTGCCATTTCTGATATATTGTTTTCGTCACTTTCTTTATCTTTCCTGATTTTCTTAATACTGTGCTTTGTTATTCTAAACATTAAATCATCAAATTAAATAAAATATTTTTTTCAAAAAAATGAAATCTATCGCAAATTTCAATTTACCACGTGAGAACATTATTATTTTAAGTCATTGTTAGTCTTAATTAATTTAAGTCATTAACCAGTTTAAACCGGTTTGAAACAATCATGTAACTATCAAATTACGCATGCATCTATATTTAAAAAAAAAAAACGTCCCCCCCCCCTCTGAACATCGGTCAAGCTCCAAAACTTTTTCTCGACGCCAGAAAAAAAAATCCGGTTTAAACTGGTTTGGAATGATCATGTGACTTTTTTACTACGCAATCGTTATTTTTTAGAAAAGCAATTCCCCCCCCCCCCCATCTCAAAATCTTTCGAGCTCCAAAATTTTTTTTGCCAGCTAGAACAATTGAAAATGAAAGTTCTTAAAAATTACATTATTACATTATCATTATAATATATACATTTCGATACCTCACCTCGCTGTTTAGTGTTGATTCCCGTTTTCTTCTTTGTTCTTCTTATAACCCATGCCCATTATTTCATGCTCGCATATTTTGAGGTTTCAAAAACTTCAAATCAAAACAACATCATGTTCTCACTCGATTATAAAAAGTTGTCTTCATTTACCATTTTGTGAGCATTTAATGGCAAATTTTTAATTCAATTTGGCCTATTGAGAAAAAATTATCAGTCAGCGTCTTTTTTTTTTTTTTTTTTTTTTTTTGTACCGATTTAATTCTAGATTTTTCGGACAAAACGTGAGGTGCCACAATCAATTTCAACTTTTAATTTCGTAAGGATATAAAATAAACGATATGCTGAATAGAAAAACGCTTAGACAGAAAACACCAAGTCTAACACCCATAATTTTTAACAGACGTTGTGTACGTGGCAAGACTTTCACTGTTAAGCCATATAAGTGTATCTTGATAAAAATGATAGTAGCCATAGGATCCAATATCTTAAATAGATTTCCAAAATTAATCGAAATCAAATTTGATCTCAAAAATATATTGTTCTTCGCGTTTATTGACTTTTTAAATAGAACCATTTTAACCTAAAAAATGTCATGAGAAAATGATTTAAGTATACAACCAAATTAAAAATAAATATTAAGTTTAATGCAAAAAGAATAAAAAAAGACATGATGAATCCGGCCTGAAGACTTTCTCAAGGGTCACCCTCAGGCAGGGATTCAAATCAGGGATTTTTTTTCTGTGAGGGATCTGACTTTCTTCCAAAAATATTGACCCCCCCCCCGCCAAGTGACCCCAAAAATCCCAAGAAATTGAGGTTTGGGAGATAAAATTAGTATCATAAAATTAAAGAAAATTAATTACACAATAACAAGCAAAATTATTTATTTTAATGACCTTTGCATAGTTTTATTTTATTAGTACCTGAAAGTTAAAAAAATACTTTTTAGCCTCAACAACCCAGAATCCTCGATTCAAATCCAGAATCGAAAATTCTAAGGAGAAAATACTAAAAATATTTTTAAAGTTTGCATATAGTGGAAAAGCGCAACTTAATTCCAACCAAAGGCAGGAATAAGAAACTATCAATCCAAAAGCAATCATTATAAAATTGAATTAAAAATAATTATTTATTGAACCAAATTAGTAAACTATACATAGTATTTAGAGAGTACTAATGCTAAAAATAATTTTTGCCCATCTTAAAATAAGTACATAGTAATTAATCTTTAAAATAATGTTTTTAAGACGATTTAATAATTTTAAAATGAATTTATAATAATTTTAAGAAGGACTGGATTTAATCTGACTGAGTTAAAAAAGCCTATGTTAAATCTGAAAAAAATAAGAGATTTTATAAAGAAAAAATATTCCGTGTTTATAAAATATATATTTTTTTAAATGAATTTATAATGAAATGAATTTATTTAGTCTCTGCGTTTTATGCGAAAAAATATTTTTAAATTCCAAGCATAGATGAAAACCAAAACAATTCATAAAATTCCTTGTTATCTATATCAGACCGAAAACAATGTCAGATGTTTTTGAGCAGAGTCAGCCAAACCATTCTTTAATCCATCATTTTTCCCCCTATAGTCCCTCGCAGACATCAATAAATGAAATTTTTAAAAGCACTCCAGGATTAGAATTATGCTGCCCGACTACCAAAAACGGAAAAGCATTCCTTCGTAGAAGTTCAAAAGATAGAATAAACGCGGGCGGGAAACCACAATAACCGATGAGTGCGAGTGAAAATACAATAAATTGCATTTTTCCCTCTTTCCACCAGGGAACTGAAGTACCGCCAAAGCTGCCAAGCGGACCAGGATTCCAAGTTCAACGTCAAAGAGTATGTTCGTCAAGAGAGTACGAAAAGCAGATCTTCTGGGACTTGCTGCGGATAGAACCATCACGAAGCCTCGTCTCCATGGTAACCGAAAATATTCCCGCGCCTAGCAGCGTGCATATGTCAACTCAACTCGAATGGGAAATAGGTTGGCGAGGAACAAAAAAAAAAATAAAATAACAGAAGCATTTTGTTCTTTGCCTCGATTTTGATCGTTATGTTACGCAATTCTTGGCTCTTTATTTTTTATTCTTTCTCAGTTGTTATATTTCTTGGATGTCTTATTATTTATCATCGTAGAAGATAATTGTTCCATCTGTGTTACTGTGTATCGTTTATCATGGCTGGTTCAGGTAACGATATTCGTGTTTCAGTGTTCTAAGTGAAGCAAAATCTGACGCACCTTTAAAAAAATATATTACCTCACACTATTAATTTTCCCTAACTTTTCTAAAAAAACAAAAATGGGAAACAAATGTTTCTCTCCGTTTAGTTTTATGATAGTAATGGAAAATGAGAAGCAGTTACAAATGTTTGCTAAAATGAAATTACAAACAGTTAACAACTGATTATTATTGATAATTCATAACCACATTATCTCTTATTTTTTCTTGATATATTTCAATTATTTTTATGTTTTTATAATCCAATTACTTTTACTTATCTAATATATTGTTAACTTATGGTTTCCAAATTTATAAGTGTATCGATTAGTAAAGGATTTTTAAAAGAATCATTTATCTATTTTTAATATATTGTCACTCGATTGTCCAAACATGAAGTACAAAATCACTCATATTCCCATTTAACTTTTTGAATTCAGTTTTGAAAGGCATATAAAAAATAAAGATATGGACTTTAAAATGATTAATATATTAATGCAATAAATATTATGTAAAATTTTCCTTACTTGATTTATCTGAAGATAGAGGCAGCATATAACTCACTTTCAAAAGGTACATTTCACATGTTGTCAAATTTTGACAATTATTAGGAATTTTAGTGTCAGAAAATGCTTCACGAATCTTATATAATGATTAAATGTTTTCTGTAAATTTTGATTTGAAGATCAGGAAAAAAATATTATTTGGTTTTTTTTATGTTGAATCTAAATGCGATATAGGAATGTTTGTTTTAAAAGCAGTATACCATCTGAAATGTCACTCTTTTTATAGCAAGTGGAAAATATTTTTTTAAAACCAAATCTAAAAAATACATATAATGGGTAAAACTGTAAATTATTGCAAAATACAGCTCATGATAAAGCAATATCAATAAATTAATGATTGTTTAGAAATCAAGTATGTGTATATCATTGTTGATATAAGCTTTTTTTTTCTATATTTTCTTAGTTTATTGTTTTAGATGTAAGTAATTATCTATTTATGCAAAGATCGAAAAATATTTTTTAAATGGCGTGCTAATATTTTGTTACGTCTAACCCCTTGTGTTTTGGTTTTTTCTTATAATGGATATTGATGCTGTACCATTTAAAAGTGAGTTATTTGCATTAGAGAAATTTTTCCACAAATGTTGACCACAAATGTGATATTTCTTTTGTGAAAATTATAGCCTGAAATAAGTTAAATTATTACTATAAAAGTGCTTGATTCTTTTAATTATTCCTTGGTTACTGAAATGATGTATAATCTATTTTACACAAAAAAAAGGTCACGATTTAAAAAAGAATTCCAAAAATTTTCACAAAATTCCCTCCCTTGAAATCTTTTAACAATTGTTAATAAAAACAAATAAGAATATTACTTGAACATTTCATTAAAATCTGCTAAATGTTGTTTTGAATGGAATTATTTTCTTTATTATTAAAAAAATCATTTCTTTTCATATCTATGGGAATTAAATGTTACGTTTAGCCAGAAACAGCAATTTTTTTTTCTCGCCCCAAAAAAGTCCCGAGAGGAGGTTATTTAAAACATTTTGTTAAGGTTAATTAAAATATGGATCTTGATCATAAACAGGATCGCGTAATAGCTACAAAAAAGGTCTAATAATTTTTTAATCTTTTTTGTATTAAATTATATGTTTAATAATCATTTATTAGTGTTTTCATTTCTAAGTATAGGTTTCCAACTGAGTAATATTTTCGTGTGTGGCTTCCACTAAAATTACATATTGATGTTGTGGAAAAAAATAATCAAAAAGTATAGGGGAGAGTAGAATAAGAAGAGGTTCTAAATACTTGTAGATTTATAAAATCAACAAATATTTTGGAAATTTTTAAAAGATATTATCATAGGTTATTGTGCATTTAGACTATTTATGAAAATATATAAACAGACTTATTTTCTATTTTTAATTTATTTTTAAAAATATTCTTTTATTTAAATTATTATTTTCATTTTTTGGTTGGGGAAGAATAAATTTTTGTTTATATTTATAGTAAAAAAATTCAGATTTTCAGTTATTATGACTATTTTATTTTCTTGAGTTAGTGTTACTACCTTTTTTTCAATTATTAAAAATTTGAAAAAAAAAATCCAGCAAAAATGCATCCTATTTCGTTTGTATTAGCAGATTCAATTGCATTTTTCATCGATTCTGGAACCTGGGCTCCTCGATCAATCGCCTTTTTTATGTCCGAAACAACTCTCTTAATCTGCTAAGGAAACAAAAATATACAATTTGGCTAGAATGGCAAAAATTGATTTCTACCCCATTAAATATCATAAGAAAAATATGTAAATTAATATCTAAAGATCTCTCTGTTTTTGTTGATCAAGGTTAATATGTATGACCATTTGAAATACGTTTAAATATTTTTAATGGATATTAAATATTTATATTTTCAAAATTATTACACAATATAATCAGTGACACATTCCAATTTTTCTACTTTCAGTTACAAAAGTTCCATGTTTGAACACGACAAACATAGAATTTTCAATCAAATTCCCTTTACATGTTTTGAAGTTTTACGCTATCAGTGATACTTAATTCAGCATCGATGCGTTCTTTACATCCATTGATTGTTTTCGGATTTATAAACAAGATTTTTGGTGTAATTTCATAAAAAGAAGTCACACGAGATAAGATCCAGAGATCGTGGTGGCCATGTGACGAAGAGTAAATCAGTGTCACTTGTACGCCTAATCCAGTTTTTCAAGTTCCTTATTTAAATAGGCTATAAACATCCAAAGCCCAGTGTGGCCCTATCTTGTTGAAAGATAAAATCTGTATTATCCTAAGGTAGTTGTGGAAATAACTGTATTTCTAATAAGTTCAGATAATTATCTCTTATTCAGCGATGTTACAAATAAAATTTAGTGCGTTTTTTCTTGATTTTCCAATTGTCTTTGGCGACCAGTTGGTTCATCGAAAATATTGGTTATGTTTCATTTCAGTTAAATTTTTTTAATGAAATTCCATGACCATGATTTCATCAAATTGCCAGACATTAAAGCAGTGTAATTTTATAAGTCTTGCATATGTTCTGTTTATTGTACATATGAACTTTTCTACTAGAGACTACCAGTTCCATGACATCAGAGCGCTATTGTATCCGGTTCATCTATCTGCTAAATTTAGTGGTATTATAACGTCACTTTTTTATTTATCCTGTAAACTATATGGATATTAAACAGGATCCATCTTTAATTTTTGACAATGGAAAGAAAATACTGAAAATCAAATATTTGACGAAACAATGAAAACGATTTTGATTTCATTCACAAAATTGAAAATATTGTTGCGAAATGTATTTAAAAATATTCTTAAAAGCTAATTAAATCCAGGCTAAAAACTTTTACAATTAACTTATAATTGAAAAAAATAATTTTGGGAGCTTTAAAACAGTATGAAATCCTTTTTGAGCGAGAATATTTTTTTTTTTAATTATCGCGAAAATATATCAACATTTAGCTAATTTTTTAATAAAAATCCTAATTAAAATTTCAAATAAATCACACCAAGGTGCACAATATAACCCTCTAAAGTGTATATGAACCAAATTGGCTAGCTCTAGGTCAATTATCTATGTGTAGAGCGCCAACACATAGATATCCATCTTTATTATAAGTAGAAACATTGTTTATATTATGTGTAATAGTTTTGAAAATTTAAATCTTTAAAAACCAATCATTCATTTATCCCTATTAGCACGAGACATTGTACGATATCTCCATAAAGTTGATCGATATTCTGAATGGTGAACGATATCGGAAAAGCATCACTGCAGTATTGTTAGGCTTTTCTTGTTAATAGGGACGCTACTTCTATACATTTGAAGTTTTAAGTTTGTAAATCAGTTGCACTTGCTTTCCATCAGTGCTAATAATCTAGATACGTAAATAAATTATTCAAGAAAACCAAACCACTTCTTTGAGAAACTTCTGCACAAGATTCTATCAAAATAGTAGCTGCTTACGCAAAAATCTCTTCTCTGCCTCTGCCAACGTTGTCGGGCACGGTTGCTTCTTGTTAGGTGAACCAATAGCTCAACTACCTCATCTTGTTACACTCTCTTCTATAGCGAAAATTTTTCCACCTGAAAAAGGTCGTAAATGAAAAAAATTAAGATCCCTTAATTTAAATAATATTCCTTTGCATAAGAAATTTGTTAAAATATGTTCTTAAATCTTTTTTGTGTGTTCTTGTTTTGTTTTTTAATCAATGGCTTTTGTTTTCCTTGTCGTTCTTTTTTAACAACTGTTCCGGCAGAATAAAAATATTGAGAAAATGAGAATGAAAAAATAATTTTAGAAGCTTTAGGAAATATTTTAAACCTTAAATGAAAAGTATTATTAATGATTAAATATCACAATTTTAATTTTATTAAGATTGCGGATAAAACTAAATCAAAACTGCGTCTATCTGCGAATTTCATTTTCTCAAATATTATTCTCATTAAAAAGTTTAAAATATTCAAAAGATTAAAATGCGTTGATTAGTATAATATAAATATTATTGAAGCAGATAATATATATATATATATATATATATATATATATATATATATATATATATATATATATATATATATATATATATATTTCTTCAACGCTTTTATAAATAAGTTTTACGCACAATTTACAGCTTAAAACATCGTTTGATTACTACAATATTCAAAGTGATTTTTCTAAAATTTGGTCACTTGACCCAAAATCTCAATATTTTCTAATTTAGTTTATAACATTTAAGTCCTGATTTCTAGAATTTCTTTACTTGAAGAAAACACTTCCTAATTAGAATCAACCCTAATATCAAAAATTGTTTGAATTATTTTATTATCTTTTGTAATCAAAATGTCAATAATGTTATATATAAAGAAGTTAATAAATGATCGGACTGATTGTAAACTAGTTAATTCTGTATAACTATCTTTTTTAATAGGACTATTTGAATATTAGAATCATTTTCTCAGAATGTGACGTAGCACAGGGACCAATGGCTTTCAAGACCTTAACAATTGCAGTACTTCCATTGTATTAATAATATAACGGTAAAGGATTTTAAATCTTCCTTATATTTTAAGAAGATATTAATTTCAATGAGTATTTGTTAGTGGAATTTAACCGCCATTGTGTAATTTCTTCGAAAATAGTCGGTTGCAGACATGACAACCTTTAAACTACCACAGTAGGCAGTCACTGTTCTCTATATTTTTTTCTAATTTTACGAAATTATAATTCAATCAACAAACAATATTCGAAAATTTTTAATGCAACCGCTTTTGTTATAAAGATAATATTATTTTCGATCTAACTTGACAACATGAAAAAGTTCCTATAAAGCAAAAATTATCAGTATTTAATTTTAAGACATGAGGCAGATACTATCTTTTTCTGCTAAAGACTAATTCCTTTTAAGAAAAATACCTATGATCAGCGTATCTTAATATTTCAGCGTTTTTTCTTGTTTTTCCCCTCCATTAGTCAGATAATTTACTCGTAATATATTCGGTCTAGTAAAAAAATTAAATTACTTTAAAGCCTTCAAGTAATGCTAATACTTAAAACCTTAAATAATATCAGAATACTATTTTTTTTACTATGGTTATTTATTATTTTAAAATTATTACTTGTTAAATAACAATGGCGTCAACTGATAATCTTGTAAAAAATCATGATAATAAACATAAAAACATAGCTATTACAATTTTGAATAAAAACTTTATGCTTCATTAATTAAAAGGAAATTTAAAGGATAGGTTCCCTGGTTAAATACATTTTAGAGCTTATTTTGCAGTATAGAAAAAATAAATTTGCAGATGTTTAAGAAATATATTTTAGTAGTGAAAAAACTGCACCATGCTTTTTAAAATATTTTTCTGGAAATCTGATGTATTATTAAAATAATCGGTATCACTTTTTTAAAAAAATTATTTTTAATACCAGAAACTGCTTACCTAGATTAATTTCATAGTAAAAATTTTATGCAATAAAAGAATTTACGACTTTATATGTTCACTAATCAGTTATAATTTTACCACAAAATGATTTTCATATTTTTTTCATTTAGTCTGAAATGCCTCTAAATATTTAAAAGAATTAATTCATAATTTTTTTTTAATTTACCGTAGTAACTCAAGTTATCAGGATGCTTAAAGCTCGAATGATAATATCATTGATAAGCGCCATTTAACATACAACGCCTCAGATATAATGCGTTTAAATCTAAGACCTCTATTTTGTTAAATTAAAAGCAATTTAAATATTCAATACATAATTTCATTTTACAGAATATCGATTATTGGAATTAAAAAGTAAATTCTTTAAAATATGTCAATTATTTTGAATATATCAGGCAGAGGTTCTCAACCTTTTAAAAATGCATGCCATAAAAATAAAATCAAAAATATATGCATCATCACAAAAATATTTTCCTATTAAGGAATAATGCATCTTAAATTCAACGTTTATAATCAAATAATAAATGTTTTAAAATTTATTTTATTAAATAATATAAATAAAACTTACACTTCATAGTAATAATATACATTATAATATGATATTTATTATTGATGAAAATTAATACAATGACTGATCTTGTTTCATTATAACCAGTTTTGATATTCCATCCTTTATATTCATGAATTTGAAGTTTAAGTGGTCCAAATTGCAATTTAATCCTATTTTTTAATTAATATCATATCGGAAAGTTCAGTTTCACAAAGATGTAATATGTTGAAAGGTATTAAAAATATTGTTATCAAAATTCTTGAAATGTCTTCAACTCGTTTCATTTTTAACCTCAAAGGTGTAATTTGTATAATAGCCGCCTCTAATTCTGCGGAAATTATTTATGTATATCACTAACAGAAATTTTTTTAAAATGTTAAAAAGGTGCCATTTTTATAATTATTTAAATTATTTTATACAAAGATTGGACCACTCAAAATAATGTAATTACCATTTGTTGTACATGTACCATGGTTGAGAACCCTTGCTTTATAGGCATATTTAAAAATAATACAGTACTTCTTACTATCAAATTACTTCCTGTATTTTTTTATTGTTGATGTTAACAGTGCAGTAATGTAATGCAGAGAAATCTGTGATTTACCTAAAAAAAATCAAAGATTAAATGCAATTTTTAATAAAGGAAACAACGTAGATTTTACTCCACAGAAACATACATATCACACTTTTTAAAATATTGCACCATAAAGATATAGAATTATAGTTAATGTCTACGGTTTGTTTGATAGAGTGTCCATACCAGTGCATGCAACAAATATAAATATAGAATAGTCGATGTAATAGTTTGATATGCTGTCAATGATTATTGGTTTTGAATTGAAATTCTTTATATATTTATGTTTTTGTTTTATTTTAATTCGTGTACGAAGTATGTCACATTTGCGATTTTGATAAAACTGTATAATAAGAAAGTAATTATAATATTCGAAAAAAGTTTATAATCCAGTAAAGAGGTTCTTATTGATTAAAAAATATCACTGAGAAACGAATGTCATGTGCCAAAAAATAATAATAAATCTGACATTTAAAATATTTTTATGTATATAATAGAACCTTGATTTTGAAATTCGGATTCTAAAAGAAAAAGAACTTTTTTTTAAAAAAAATATTATAAATAAAATAGATATTATTATCTAAAATAACGAAAAAAAATCATTAAAATGTTAACACAGTGTAAAAATATAAACACTGGCTTATAAATGGCATATAAATAAATTCACAAAAAAAAACTTTTTTTTATTGGAGCGTTTTAAACAGTGTTATCAAAAATTGGATAATATTATAATTATATTAGTTATAATTATAAAGTTTTAAGAAAAGAAAAGTTGTGTGAAAAAGTCTATGCAATAATTTGGAAGAGAATTGTAAAAGCAGTTTATACAATTATAATCGAAGTTAACTTTTTGAAGGATTTGCTAAGAACTAATAATATTAAAAAATCAACATTCTAAAAATGAATTTTGTTTAAAAAAAAGAATTAACAATAATAATTTTGGAAAATTCGCAGATTCGAAATTGTTAAAAAAAACTAATAGTAAAAAAATTAAGAAATCAAACCGCCTGTAAAAGAATTATGTTAAGAATTAATAATTACAGAAATGTTAAGAAAACGACTATTTTAAAAAGAAGTAGCAAACGATTCAAATCAGTATTATCAATCATTTTCAACAATGAATTTGCAATACTGATCTAATAATATCTAATTTATAATACTGAATAATATTTATCATGAGATAATTGCAATGTTAATTTTAATAATATTCTATAATTAAAAGCTTAATAATTTATTTTTGTAGTACAATTCATAAATTATATACCTAATAATCTTTTTTTTTACCAAATATAGAATTTTTCATAAATTAATTTTAAAAAAAAAAGAAAAACAGGCCATCCTTTTCCTTTTTACATTCATAACAAATATTATACAACAAATATGAAACAGTTTGTGAAATTTACAATATTAAGGTAACATCTGTGTGCATTTTAAAATATATATATTATGTGTGCAAAGTATCACAATTTGAATATTTGTTATTTTTTTAAATATATATTAGGTTTGTTTGTTTTTTTAAATTCGACTGATTTATTGTTCGTTATGGCATAGTATTTGTTTTGTGTGTTATTACTAGTCAAGATAACTATTTGATTTCTAGTCTCTAATGTGATGAATATCCAAAGTCAAGCATTTATTTGATAAAATTTTTATATTATTATATCTAGTCAAACTTTGCAAAATTATTTTCATATTTGATATCTTATTAACTGAACAGCTATATGAAGATACGTTACAGAAAATATTTTATGTACGCATCGATGTTAAATGTTCTTTCAGTTACATGTTCCTTGAAATATCGAATGTTAAATGTTGTCTATGCTTAATATGTGTTCAAACTCGTGTTGCTAATTTCAAACACGTACTTTGCATATTCCATACCTTTGCATAGAGTTCATGTTTGATTGTTAATGAAAAATCAATACTTTTCCGTTAGCTCAATAGCCCGGCGCGAAATACCACTTTTCCGTTTGTGCACCTGACAATTGTGCCAATTTTTCTATATAGAATTGGCGAAAAGTCATCTTTTTCGCCAAATGAGGCTGCCAAGTTTGGCGTATCAGTGTTTATTCCATCTGTAACCTCGCTAACGGAAAAGTATTTGAAAGTGTGCAAATGGTTGCAAATTTGTACTGTTCTTTGTTTACGTAGAACTTAAATGTAAATGTTGAATATTCCTCAAGAAATGTTAAAAACGTTGGATTTGATGCTGAAAAGTCAGAATACTTATATATGTAAATGTGAAGCTATTTGTTTAAAGCATCATTATATTTGTTGATTGTGAAAATGTAATGTAAACTATACTACAAATTCATCTTTAGTGGTCACATGTCAGCTTCCTGAGATTGGAAACTAAAGGAAATAATAAAGTATATGTATTTATGAAGCTTCTAAGTCATTTCCTTTACAGAAGTATAAAATCAGTTTTAACAAAATGTTATTAGGGTTCGTGAAATAACAAACCTAAGGACCTAGAAAAGTAAATATTCACGCCAGCACAAAAATATTTACCATAATTCTTGAGATGTTTATCTTAGCTAGAACCCAAACGGGCGAAAGAGTTCTTATATTAAATAAAAAAGTTCTGATTTTTTTTCTTGCCGGAAGTTATTCTTATGGGCAGCATTTAATTAAATGAACCACCATAATTCTTCATCGAAAAAGCCTAACTATATAACTCTAACTGTAATAAATATTAAGAACAAATTAAAAGAAGCATTCATTTTGAAGGAATCTTCTGAAGATTACGGATATCAATGTCAAATATTTGAGAATAAACAATCGCATTTCTTGTGGATATCTGCGGTTAGCTCTAAGTGGTACTTGAATCATAATATTTTGAAGCTGCTGATCATATGGGATTCCTGATTTTTTCCTTATTTTCTAAAATGTAAAATATTTAATTTTACATTTTAGAATAGGATATAGAAGAAAATGGAAATCTTTTAATGTAGCAATCTTTGCGACGGTCTCTATTTTTTATAAAGAACGGCATGTTACTAATTTTCCGAACAGTCCAATTGGCAGTCTTTAATATGAGCTAAAAATAGAATCAAAATCTAACCATATCGGTCATGCAATAAAAGTTTTTAGTCTTGCCAGAAGATTGCATTACAAGATAATCATGATGTCTGCAAGATGTTGATCTTATTGTACAAAAAATCGACAGTTAATGTCTTCTGTTAACATGCGACTTTGTTATGTTGACAAAAGGTTTCAACATAGTGACAACAACAACTTGAAAGAAGAATTATAAATTTTAGAAACAATGCACATTAACTTAAAATGTGTGTGTGTGTGTGTGTGTGTGTGTGTGTGTGTGTGTGTGTGTGTGTGTGTGTGTGTGTGTGTGTGTGTGTGTGTGTGTGTGTGTGTGTGTGTGTGTGTGTGTGATTATTTCAGTTTATCCACGCTCTAAAAATAATTATTTTCTAATCAATCGAACTAAAACTTCACTTTAACTTGCACGTGTTTACATTTTCCTACAGTGCCTCATAACATATGCAAAAGCCAAATACTATATCGGCAAATTCCTTTCTAAACTGTATAAGTTCAAAATGTTTTCTCGTGCTTGCTTATTCCTGTTACCTCTCTTCTCTTTTAATTCATTACCCTGCATTTAGAATGTTTTTAATAGATAAAACTTAGACTATTTACTTAATATCATGATGAATGAAAATTGTTAATTAAATCAAAGAATGTTTTACATATATAAGTTACAATGAGGACATTTTGCATAAACACCAAATATTGTCACTAGGCGAGCGTAAAATTTTATGAAGTTATCTACAACGAAATAATTCAGTTTTTTTGTTGCACTTATTTTAATGTATGTTATTTTTGTTAATATATTTGAAAGTACATTATTTTTACACACTTTTTTTAACAGTTAGAGATCTTTCTAGTTCTAGCTTTTAATTAATTAAAATATGCATGCATTTAGATGCAAAGTTAGAAATTTAGGTTAAACGATTTCACTAAAAGATTTTTATCGTTCAACCTATTCAGCCGCTTCGGTATTTTACTACATCATTTAATTAAAGTTTTTTTAAAAAATAGTTTTGATTCATTTATTAACTTTATTTTTCTCCTCGCATAAATAATTTTCATTGGTTTCTCATTTTAATGAAAACCGTTTGTTCGAAGTTTTGAAGTCCTTCGATTTTGTTTAAGAATCTGCAATTTCGAATTGCATCTTTATATGTTTAATATTCTTCCATTTTGAATTACTTGCAATCCGATGATAGGATTTTTTTTGTCCTTTTTTTTTTCTTATCATTAGGAGCGTTTCTTGCTCTCATCTAATTTCCTCGGAATTTTTATTTCCAATTTCTAAAGTAAATTTAAGAATTCTTTTAAAGTTAAAAAAAATTACCCAGTGTCTATTTAAGATATCTCAGCCGTCATCTGCACAATTTATGTTTTATTTTTGTAGTTAAAAACTCAGATTCCTCACATTCGTTCTATTAAGAAATTACTACATTCCTTCCAAAATTCATCTTCGACTAGTGAAGCCCTAGTATGTATTTTAAATCAACCACCAGGAGTAATCTTCACAAATCTTTCTTACACATTCTCTAATAAAAGTGTTATATTCATCCCCACACCTATACAAAAAGCGAAATACTATTTGGCGTGAATTTAGCATTTTTACTGAATCTGTCTTGTAATCCTTGGCGAGTATTTTTGGGGATTAATCCTTGGTATGCAGTAATAACAGTATCCGATGATATTTTAGATGCTTTTTAAAACAATTGAAACCAAAATTTAACACAAAGAACAGTTATAGTTACAAACTCACATACTAAATTTGATATATTTAAGTCACTGCGTTTTTGAATAATCACACTTTCATATTTCTGAAAGTACGACCCGAAAGACAGTCAACTCCTTTTTAGATTTGTCCAAAAATTAGATCTACTCTATAGATGTACCGAATGTACTCTGATAATAGATGTACTCTGTGTACCGAATTTTATCCATCTAGCTCTCTTCGTTTTGTAGTTATCGTGTTAGTTTATATTCAAACAGCCGGATTGATATACTTTCTATGAATGTTCATTCCAAATTATATAGAAATCAAATTTGGTGTAAAGACCATTTAAAGAATTTTTTCCGTCTAACTCAAAGCATTTATCCTTGTTGCAGAACAAACATCTTTTGAAAAATGTGTTTTTCATCAGGGAGTTTTAAAACGTGGAGATTTGTCAAAATCTCGAATTTGAATTTTTTTGACGATTACTATATTTTCTCTATACTTCCTTCACGAGAAAGTACGAAGGAGTTACGCAATTACAGGCATGAGATAACGCAATGGCAACACACTTTCATCGCAAGATTCGAACTCCAGAATATAACGAGTACAATCCCAATCTATTGTCGCAACAGTTTCAACAGTAGATGTACGGTACATTTTCAAAATAATAATAAAATAGTGGAAAGTGAAGTTTCACGAATTAATATATGAAACTCGACTTCCCGCACACAATTCAAATCAAAGATTTTCTTGACAGCACTTCGGTACAATTCTAAAAACTGTCCTGCTGTTTAAATGTGTCGCACTTCCTTTAACGGGGTGATATTAAAAAAAATTCCCAAACAGCTCTGGACCATTTAAAAAGGTTTGAATAACGGGTCATCATGTAGCACAAAAGTAGGCTCTTTACCAACAATAAAATAGATTTCATTTCATTGTATTATGTGATGCGGATAACTCTACCCAATTGGGCAACCCCAGTCATTATGTTACGATTCTCATACATTCCTGGTGGGCGAATTAAATCGCCCAGGTTCGCTTGCGTTCAAAATCCTGGTCTGAGACACTAAGTTTAGACATTGAACTCTAACATTTTTTATCATCAGTCTTTAAGAAAATTTATAAAATATTTTTAGTAATACTTCAACATCGTAATTTTTTATTTCTTGTATCATCAAAATATTAGAACTCAAGATTTTGTCGAATCTCCACGTTTTAGGCCTTCCTGAGTTCGAAAAACACAATTTTGGAAAAATTTTCCACTTATCTGCAACAAGGATAAATCAAAAAAAATAATTTGAGCTAGACGGTTGTAAGTTGATATGTGCTTTTTGAACCAAATTCTCAGATTTCTGTCATATTTTGAGTAAAATCCGTTCAGAGGAAGTCTGTCTGTCCGGCTGTTCAAGTATAAGTTATCACGATAACTACAAAACGAAGAAAGCTAGATCGATAGGATTTGGTGCACTAATTTAGAATCTATAATGTAGAAACCCGTCAAATTTTGAGCCAAATCCAACTGCGGGTTGACTGTCTGACTGTCTGTACTTAAAGAATTAAGTAAACACGGTAATTCAAAAACGTAATGACTTAAATATATCAAATTTGTTATGGGAATTAGTGACTAAAAGTGCAATTGTGTGCCAAATTTTGGTTTTAATCAGTTGGTAAAAATGCATCTATTAATCGCATGCCAAGACTTAATCACCAAACAACTTGCCAAGGATGACACGATAGATTCAGTAAAAAAAAAATCATGCCAAAAGTTAATATTTCTTAACTATTGAACGCCAGAACCATGAAGGGCCTTTTCTGGCAGAGCAAGTTTATTAGACCGTATGCGAGAAAGTTTTGGGAAAACTACTCCCTCTAGTTTCAAATGTGGTCAAATAGAGATTTAGAGAGTAAACATTCTCTAAAATATCTCCTTGGATTATTATTTGTTTGGTACAATTTAATTACTATAGTGTCTTTTATTCCGAGAATACAATAAAGATATACGCGAAAACATTGTTTATCGATTTTGCGTCAGTAATTTGTTCATCATAACCATACTTGTAGCGCTAAATAGCATAGAGGTCTGTAATTGCGATGAAGTATAGAGCAAATTAGGCGTTGTGAGCTCTCAAAATTTGGTTTTTCCAATTAGTTCGGTTTTATTTTTATCTTCTGGATGAAGGTAAGCTTCTATGCTCTAATTTCTTGTACATATATATTCTATTCAAAATCTGAAAAGTCTGGACTCTGTTAAATTTAGTCACTTGACCTTTTCTGTTTCGGACTCTTCCTTGGGAAATGTCATCTCAATAACGCAGGCTTCGACTAGCATTAACATGCATCTTACTTCTAGCGGAAACTTCTTTAATCAATCTTAGATCTAATTCTTTGCTCAGCTGGTATATCATAATCATACCTCTTCATATGTAATGGATTCAACTTTCGACAGCGATAGTGACCCTATAGTCGTTTCCTGATCGGTCCTAGTAAAGGCCAGTCGCAATTTAAAAACAATTTAATGGGTCGAGGATTGCACAATAAATGCACAAAATTTTTACTAAGGCCAACCAATGTCCCATAGAAGGAATCACGATGAATTCAACTGCCATAATAACCCACAATACTTCATTTAAACTATTGTCGCATAGTATTTATGCATCCTGCTTGATGCAATCTTTCTTGCAATAATTATGAAAACACAATAATTACTTTCGAAAGAAAGAAACCAATCAGAAGCATTTCTGTTACAGATTGCATAAAACACAAAATATTTGCAAGTCGGTTTCATTTTCACGAAAGAAAATTTTTGAGAAAAAAATTTGCACCATATCTCATAATCTAAAAATTTTATTTTAATTCTAAATAAACTTTCGAATCACACAAATCCGAACTTTTTTACGAAGCAATCGCTATATTTGCAATATAGCACAACAAAGTGAATTATTTGCTAATAACTTATCTAATCAAAATAGAAATATTGAACCTATTCCCTTACATTGCTTTGGAACAAACCCTTTCCTCAATAGCAAATTTGAAATTTCAAAACTTAAGAAAATAATCCGTAAAACTAAAAATTTTACTCCTGGAGATGATAACATCCCTGCCATCTGGTTCAAAAGTATCAATAACTATCATCTCAAAATTATTTTGAAATTATTTAAATATCAGTTTAATTCGGCTGACCTTCCTAAACAATGGAAACACGCTCTAATCATTCCAATTCCGAAATCAAACAAAAACTAAAAAAAAAAAATTCTTACTATCAACTCATCACCTTAACCTCAGTTTTTTAGAAGTCTTTGAATGCATCCGTACTCAACGCATTACTTATTATTTAATTTATAACTAAAAGCTTTACAATAGTCTACATGGCTTCATAGCCTTCAGAGATAACCAAACTGCAATTAACAATTATCAGGCAAAAATCATAGAAATTCACGACTAAAAAAAATATTTCGTTGGTGTAAATCTTGATATCAAAAGTGCATATGATTCTGTCAATATTGGTAGCAATATTTTTAAATGATTATAACTTGGTATAACAGGCAACATGGCAAAGTGTTTGTCCAATTTCCTTCAACCCAACAATTTAACCTCTGGGCAGCAGTATACTTTCACCCATTTTGTTCGACTTTTTTATCCATGACTTCTATAAAATCACAGAGGAACAGTTTGAGTGTATTCTCTTTGGGGATGATATCTTTGTTTTCTGTAGCCATCATTCCTGGGAAATCATTCAAAAAAAGCTCCAAGACTTTTGAATTCGCTTTAACCTCCAAAAGGATCCTCGGTGTCGTGAAAAAAGTATGCTTATTATAGGGACAAGTGGTGGGCTTTTCTACAATTAGATAATATTTCCAATAAAAACTTTTGGGGAAAAATAACTGCAAACAAAACCAATCTAACTTCACATTCTGTTGTGGCCTCTTTTATCAAATCATCAGTCCGTGTTGCTTCAACTTTTCACTTCATCGCATCTCTTCATGTGGACTTCAGAATCCTCAATATGGACTGAATCACATCAGTTGTTAACTGTGACTGTTAATTGACTGAAACTTCAATTTGTTTTTGTGTGTGCTTTTATGTTTGTTATGATATTACACGCTCTACATTTGGAATCAAGGGATAACAGCCATTAATCCCTATAAATCCCGACATCTTACTTCCTTCAAATTCTGGAAAACATTGATCCATTCATTATGTTTCGGATAATCACTATAGTGGGTGAAGGATCTCGGAGGTAAGGACTTTCAAATCCCTTCATAATATAAACCAGGAATTTTTATTCAAATTCAATAAAACTTAATTAGATTTTTATACTGATATTGAATATCTATAGAATAAATCTTTTTTGTACCACTCTAAGCAGTAAATTAAAATTTAAAATTGCATGGAAAAATTCATTTGCAGTTAGGTTGTTGAATTATCTACTCATTTAATTTCTTGGTACATATTTAAAATTTATTCTATAAGCATCTTTGAGTAATTATCAACTTGACCAAATATTTGCTTCTAAATGTAACGAAACAAAACCTAAAGGATCGAATTCTTGTAAACTGTGTTAGAAATCAAATAATTAAAAACCTTTCTGTTAAATTAAATAATTGTGTTTACTCCGAGACTTAAAACATAACTTAGAATTGGCTGGGGTTGAGGTGGGGGGGTACTCGAGTATTGCCCCACATTTTTAGAGCACATTCCATGTAAAGCTATATCAAAAGCAGCAATATTGTTTTTAGACTTAAGCTTATCACAATTTAAGTATTTTTACTCTATCAGAACATGTAAAATTTAACAATTACTTAAATTTGTCAAAAAAAAAAAATTACTTTTAAATTTTAAAAAAATGCGTGAAGTTAAGGTATATTCTCAATACCTAGTTTTGAAGTAACAAAGTTACTTTAGGATCGATTTCAGAATTTTATTTAAATGAGGAGGGTATTGCTCGAGCTCCACTCTTCAAATTTCCGTACACTCCACCGCTTGCATGTTCTACCAACCTTCGACATCAGATTTAACACATACCAAGACTATATTTAAGACCTTTTCACCAGAACCTGAAGAATATGAGTAATTCGAAGATCCTTCCTAAACATGAAAAATATTACAGGACTCTTTTAATGTTACATCATTATTTTAAATGGCTTCATAATCACCCAGTTTGTCTGGGTAATTATGAAGCCATTATCAAACTGGGTGATAAATCATTATCACCCAGACAAACTGGGTGATAATGGCTTCATTATTTAATATATTCCGATTAAAAATTCATTAAAATATATTCCGATTTTGTAAAGCCAAAATGATCGACCGCATAGGAGATGCGTAAGATAAGATATTCCCATGACAATTTGAACACATTCAAATAAAGATTCAAGATAATTATATGTTGCAATATATATATATATATATATATATATATATATATATATATTACAGTGGGTAAAAAGAGTTTTTAAAAAAAGTACGTACGCAGCTATGACAGTTAATGAAAGTTTAATTTTTGACACAAAATATTTTATAAGGAAAATGAAAATTTGAAAATTGGTTTAATGCATTTTATAATGTTCATAAATAATAAATGAAAGAAAATATATGAAGAAACTTAAATACGTAAATTGAAAGAAACAAAAAAATTCCACTAATAAGGAGAAAAAAAAGTTTCCGTATGGTATTCACATAATGCTTGAAAGTTCCTTCTCATGCTTACTAACTTGCATTTAATGATCGGTAGGCCTTCCTTTAGCCTTTATCCCTTCTCTCAAACGTTATGGCAAAACCTCCACAAGTTTTTTTTTGTTATTTCAGAAGAAATATTGCTCCTAATGTCTTGAATGGCCCTTTTGAGTTCAACTTTGTTCTTTGTGTCATGTTTGTTTTAAGTTCTTGACTGATTTTTTCCCATAAATGTTCTATAAGGTTTAAATCGCGACATTGGAGAGGGCTATGAAGCTATTGTTTAACATGATAGAGACACCACTCTTGACAAATCTTGCAAGTGTGTTTAGGATCGCTGTTCTGTTGAAAAGTAAAGTTAAGTCAGTTCCAAGAGGCACTTTTTCAGGACTAGTTAAAACTTTTGTTTTAGAATGTCAAGATGTATGTACCTATCCATATTTCCTTCCATAAAACATAAATTTCCGACACCAGCAACTCTCATACATACCCACACCAGGATAACGCCACCACCGTGCTTCGCAGTTCGACATAAATTCTTAATTAACATCTGCTGCTTTGGTTTCCTCTAGACCATAACTCTACCATCTGGCCTATAGATATTAAATTTTGATTCATCACTAAAAAGGACCAATTCCCGAAAAGATGGTCATTGCTTACATGCTTCTTTGCAAACTCGAGATGCTTTTTTTCTGTTGCAGAGAGTTATAAACGGCTTCCACACGTCCATTATAACCTTCCGTTTTAATGGCATTTCTCACCATTTGAGGTATGACTCTAATGTTTTAATCAACCATTAAATCAGTTACCAGTTGAAGTGCACTAATCCGCGGAATATCTTGCACCTTACATATGATATTGCTTTTATACAAGATTTTTAACTTCGGAGGTCTTCCTGATCGATCTCTATCCTCAAATGCTTTCATCTCACGGTATCTTTCAATACTATACTGTACTGTAGACTTTGGTTTGTTAGTGATTTCAGTAATTCTTTTCATAAATAATCCATCTTTTCTCAACTAATTAACAAACTCTCAAATGGCTTTTGGGACTCCATTTTAAGACGATCAGCTACAAACTGGAATTAAATAACTGTTGCTATGCTATGTCCTTCACACTGACAAACCAACCCCAATATTGACTGTGGTCGGTTGTAAAACAGGCCAGGAAGAATTTACATATTGCGTACGGAATTTTTTTTTTTTTTTTTTTTTTTTCATGACACTTCGTCATTTATTTTAAAAACTGTATAAAGACTTGCTGCGTTTTGTAAAAAAAGAAAAATTTATTATGAAACTTCCATTTAAAGACTCATATTAATCATATACAACTAGTTTACATACAAAGGCAAAGATTAGAAATTATGTTAGTTTATTTTTATTTTGCCTTCAGTGCGGAAACTTCTTTTACCCACTGTATAAATAGAGAGATAATATATTTAAAGGGGCATTTCGTATAGCCAAAGTAGTACGTAAATTCAAAAGTCATTTCATTATATTGAGAGAGGTTCAAGCTCTTCTAGCGAAGAAATGAGAAAATTACATAAAATAAAGGAGATCAGCCAAAAAGTCGAGTTAGAAAAATATACGGGGCCGCGGTGGCCTGGTTGGTAAGATCTCGACTTCGGAACCGGAGGGTTAGGTTCGAGACCCGATTCCACCGAAGAACCGTCGTGTAAATGGATCTAGTGCACTTTAAATTCATCGGGATCCTCAGATCCAAACGTCCTCCCACTGGTGTGGAGTAGAAGTTCGGAGATGGGGTGCCAGCTCAAGTGCCATCCTCGTCATCTGACCGCGGTTTAAAATGACGAGGTCCGTTCCAAAAATAGTCATGCTAATATTGCTTTAAAACAGGGCGTTAATAAAAACTGAACTAGAAAAATATGCGCTACAACGTAATAAAAACATAGAGAAACGTTTCTTGGAGCTGTCTATAAAATTGGCGGAGATATCTGCAATTAAAATTACTAACCTTCCGTGACTTGAAAAAGAACTCATCCTAAAATTAAACCAGACAGAGTCGTCTCCCAAAAACTTTCTCGCATACTCTAATAAACTTGACGTTTATTAAAGAGTATGCGAAGAGTACGTCTTATTTGGCGTACAATAATTAAGAAATATTAACTTTTGGCATGAATTTAGCATTTTTACTGAATCTATAGTGTCATCATTGGCGAGTTATTTGGCCATTAATCTCTACATGTGTTAATAGTATCCAAAAATCAAATTTCTGTTTTAGACACTTTTTTCTCAACCGATTGAAACAAAAATTTCACACAAAACTACAATTGTAATTGCAAAATCCTATACCAAATTTGATATATTTGACAGACTAAGGAGACAGTCAATCCGTAGTTGGATTTGTTCCAAAAGTTTACATGTGTCTACACTATACATGTTAAATCTGTGCACCGAATTTCATCTATCTAGCTCTCTTCGTCTTGAAGTTGTCGTGCTAATTTATATTCAAACAGCCGGACAGATGGATATCCTCTCAACAATTTTATTTTAAATGTAATAGAAACTGCAAATTTGGTATAAAGACCGTGTTCCAAATTTCAAAAGTCTAGTTCAAAGCATTTTTGAGTTTTCTTTGTCACAGACAGAATGCCAAAAATGTGTTTTTCGAAGCAAGGGAGGTTTGAAGCGTGGAGATTCGTCAAAATCTCCAGAATGAATTTTTCGAAGATCATATTTTCTCTATACTACGTGTACGAGAAAGTAAAAATGTATTCACCTGTATTATCATAGTTTTTCCGAGTTAAAGGATCTCAGGACTCTTAACAATTACCGATTGAAATGAAAAAAAACTTGATGCTTAAACCCATCTAATTTACAAATGAAATAATGTCAAATTTAACCATAGAATAATCACATACAATTACATTGTTCCTTATGTTTTCATATAGTTTCAAGAAAAAAATCAAAAAACTATAAAGAAATATAAATTGGATTTTTTTTTTTTTTTTTTAAATCTTAAGAATTAGTATTTTACTGCGCAGAGTATTCTAAATTTAGAAATTGCTCAAAATTTGAAAAATTAATATTATCTTACAGAAAAATATTTAGTTTTGAAATTGTATATACTTTTAATAAAACTTTTTGAAAAAAAATGTTTTTAAAATACATTAAAAATACATTAAATACAAAAAAAATTTGAAATTTTAAGAAAAAAAAGTAACTAAAATTCATGTAAAATTTTCTCTGCGAATAATTTGTCAAAAACTGATGTATAAGTCATGCAAAAAAACTTATTTTTAGCATGTGCATGACATTTCAGATTGCGCATAGTAGTAGATTGTAAGTAGTTTTTGAGATTCCTGCTTGCAGGCTTCTTTCTTTATTTTTATTGATTTATTTATTTTTGTGAAAAATGACATTAAATTTAAAAAATAGTAAAAAAAGAATTTGAATAAAGTTATGTAAATTAAAGAGTTCCAAAAGCATAAGAAATACCCTTATTTAGCTCAAATTGTTACTTTTTTTATTAAATTTTTAATAAAAAAAATAATTTTTTAAATACAATAATTTTAAAAAATGATATTTTAAGAAAAATCTCATTAAAATTAATATAAAATTTTTCCTATGAATAACTTATTGAAAAATAGATGTATAAGTCACAAAGGAATTTATTTTGAGCGTGTGTATGAAATTTTAGATTAATAGGATGTGTAGTTTTTGAGAAATCCTGACCACAAGCTTCGTTTTTTTTTTGTTGTTGTTGTTTTTTAGAAAAATGACGTTAAAATAAAAAATAGTAAGAAAAGAATTTGAACAAAGTAATGCAAATTTTGAATAACCCCAAAAGCATAGGCATTGCCCTTAGCTTAAATTATTCCGTTTCTTTTGAAACTTAAGTTTTCCGTCCTTATGTGCATCAAAGAATGCTGCGGTTGTCTTTTGTCATTCTGACAGAGGAAGTTTGTTTACATTTAATCGGTGTTATTTTACTTTTTCCTCAATAACTCTGAAAGTTTTGATAGTATCGGTAAAATCCTGGTTTTAAAATGTTAAAAAAAAATAAGACTCTAGGAGATATTTTTTTTTTTCGAAAAATCGAATATTTTGAAGTTTAAAGAATCCTGAGACCCCCTTAAGCAACGACAAAAAATATGGTATATATTTTAATACTTTGTCATTATGTTGATGTTATAATCATAATTTAAATTGCAGTAATTTCCTTTCAAGTGAAATTTGCTCATGCCGATGACGTCTTGAAAGGAGACTGAATTCATTGGTTACTCCCCTCCCCCTATTAAATTGAAGTTCATAGATATCATAGTAATTTCAATTAATTACCTCGACTTTATTCTTTTTTTACAGTACACTATTTTCATCTCGTAAATGCAGTGAATATTTTATTTAATACCAGTCGCCTTAGGCAACCAGCTGGTACACAATTGCTTTTATTTTTAACTAGCTGGTACCTGATGCGTTGTTGCCGCAGAAGAAATGATTTTTGAAATTTTAAAATAGCTATCTTGTTTAATTAGGAACGATAGAAAGAATGATATTTATTTTCTTGTCTTTAATGAATACATTCAATAAAATTGAATGATATATAAAGGAGAAATATAAATGATATTTATTCTTTTTATTTTTACTTTATTATTCAATTATATTTTAGGGTTAATATTTTTTTGTTTTTCCGTTTTCTGCAAAAACAAATAAATTTCGTGGCTGCCCGACTCGTGAACATCCAACATACAACAGGCCATGTGAAAAACATGGATTTTCTAGGTTCAAAGCAATAAGTTGGCAAAGTTTTATTGCCATCGGATGAACAGCACGGCAGCGCATAAAATATAAACAAACAAAAATTATTTTTTATATATTAAATATAATAGTTGTACTATGCCTATAACCCTCGCAACAAACAAAAATTCATTTTTTATATTAGATTTTTTTATATATTAGATTAGACCTGTTATGCATAATTTGATGTTCTTGATATCCACAAGAAAAAAATTGTTAAAAGCTTTAAATTGTGGCAGACGTTAAAGCTATGTTATTTTATTGATTACTTACTGTCTTTATTACTTAAAAATTCAAATAATCCAAATACAGTCAATTTCCGTAATACAGTGTTTAAAAGCATAATTGACCGGTTCATCTAAGTTTCGAGATACTATAATAACTTCACTTCCTTATTTCTTATTGGACATATTTGGTGACCAGCCGGTAATATTGAATAAGTGTGATTTCAATTTAATCTCATATGTACAGCTTGATATTTACAATTTCCTCAACAATATTGTATTAAGCTACAAATTACGACAAACATTAAAGTTGTGTTATTTTAATATCCTTACTTCTCTTGTTATTATGTGTAAGAACCAATCTAATAAAATCCCATGACATCATAATAATATTAAAAATTTAACATCACATTTTTATCTCACATCACATCACCAAAATAAAATTAACCTCTGAATGAAATTTTATGGAATTTTGATGATAATTTCGAGAGTTATAGGGTTTTGATAAATGGCACTTCCAATGTTAAATGAGTCTTATGAACTTTTGGCGATGTCTAAGAAATTATTATATATTTCTTTTAAAAAAAATTCACTCATATAAAGCAAATTATCGTATTTCATAACGTCTTGAAATAAATGCTTAAATAACACAAATTTAATATTTTATGAATTTTTAAAAATGAATGTGGGAAAACTGTAAAATTTTTGCATCGGCGCACAGCTAACATGTTAAAAATGCCGAAATCCAAAAATTGTGCTCATATCCTAAATTTTCGAAATACGAAAATTGTAAAATTCCCATAGTCGATTTGCAATGCCCACTTTTGGGGGGACCGTATTTTAAATTTACTTGTATTTATAGATCTACTTTCACGAAGAAAGTTTTAATGGCCATTATAATATAGTAGTTAGTTAAATATTAAATTTATTTTCAGATCCGACGATTTTTAATCCAACATGAATTTTGATTTCTTTTTAAAAAAATAAATACTTTTTTCCACGCAGACGATATATTGTAAAATTTGATAGCAGGTCAGATTGATTGTTGGAATGTTTAGTTAATCTTTATTCTTTACCAGCAATTATCATTTGCAATGAAATGAAATAGAGATCCAAGGAAATCTATCATTTCTTACCATTCAGTATATTAATTAACACTAAAATAAGAACTTAAATTGGGACCTATTATTTATTTATGGCTTAACGTCTTATTTATACTTAATGGCTTAATGTTGAGCACTTATTTATAAATTTTTTTTAATTAGGTGGTGAATATTTTAAAAATATCTTTAAAATGATTCCCACAGATTTATAAAATAATCTCTCCTCTTTGCAATCGCATTTATGAAAAAACATTTCGAACATTTCATTTTCGAACCTCTGAAGAACCGAATATTGTTGCATGATAATGCGCTTAGCTCAATTCGTTTGTATTTATTTGTCTTGATGACATCAGCCACTGCATAGCAGAAAGAATGTCCATCACTCTGTCATTATAAAGTAGTAAACTAAATCAGTCTTCTCTTCGATTAACAATTGCTTCCGTCTGAAAATAAAAGTATGTCCTTTTTAATAAATACAGATAATTTTATTGACTTAAAATGTCTTGAACGGTATTTGTATCTCACTAATGAGCAACTTTTTCAGGGGTTTCATTCGCCTTAAAAATTAAGATATAATATAAATTTCTGTGTTGTTGTGACTTACGGCACTTTACAAGCCCGCTGACAGTTATCTGTCAGCGATTTAAGCCGAATGAGCGTCTTTTGTTTTTACAGTAGGGCCAAGAGTACGACTTAGCTGCTTCATGCGTCACAAACCCTTTTTACGGGGCGGACTTCATGCATTTCATTCACTCATCCACAGATTGTAATTTAGACTTGAATCAGATAATGATCACTTCTGAACCAGTACCCTCAGTGGTATTACTCTCGACATGGAGCACTTTGTGACCACGAGAGATTTATACGTGCGCGAGCCACCACATACGCGGGGAGTCTTCGGCCGGTGGGGTTCGAGCTCACAACCTAAGGAATGCGAGTCCAACGCCCTACCAACCAGGCTCTCCTGGCCCTTTTAAGTGAAATTCCAACAGCTCGCGGTGTTCTCTCGTGGTCACCCTCCGAAGTACTGACCGCGCTCGATGCTGCTTAACTGCGGTGATCGGATGAGAACCGGTGCTTTCAGCATGATATGGCCGTTGGCGTAATTTCGTATGGCGGAATCAACTAAAAAAAAACGACTAAATGATGAATTGAGTTTTAGAGAAATGAAAATGCTTCAATGTTTAAATATATATATATATATAAATTCATATTTTTTAAATGCGAGAGCAGCACTCATGTGCTAGCTATAATGGAATAATACCCCATAATTTTAATGAGTGGAAAAAGCAAGACCAATCAATAAATGTCAATTTAAACGAGATTCAGTTTTTAAAACAATAAAATGTTTGGACAGGCGTTCATACATTTTTTATAATATTCATCACAAATATAAAACACTCTGCAAAAAAGTCTCACTTTTTTTCAGTTTCAGAAGTTCTATTAGTAATCAAGTAATTTATACTCATTATTCCCATATCGGTATTTTTTCTCAGTTATAGATTTCTTGGATCATCAAGCTCTTTCAAAAATAAGTGTCGGATGCTTCCCCCACCCCTTCACAATGTTTTTCATTAACTGTTTATCAAAAAAGAAAAGACTTTTCATATAAGAAAAGCATCATTGGTTCAGATGTTTGAATTTTTTTTTTAAGAAATAGTTAAAGAATATTAGTAATAGAAGAGAAGCTAATTTTAGAATCAATTTATCTAACAAGCATTTATAATATCACTCGTAACAGATCCAAGAAAAAAATTTTTTTATTAAAATCTATGTATTTATTTATTTAATTAAAATCTGTGTAATTCAAAAACTTTTAATAGAGTACTTCTGCCAATATTGACATTTTCTACGCAATGAAAATTTAGAACCAGTAACTTCCAGGAAATCAGTACGTTTAGCTGGACTATCTTTAAATATTCTAAACGTTGTTCTTAGAATAACGTCTGCTTTCCTTTCAGCAGATTTATGTTCATACTGAAATGTTCAATGGATTATGTGTAGTCCACAAGCACCTAGATCTAAAACTTTAGTCATTTTCACACGAAAGTTGTTCTTTGAAATGTTTTATAAATTTGTGGGTTAGTGCTAGTTTCAATTACCTAACCTACAAATTTGCCTGCCTAATTTAAAATATGCTAGAGCTAAGAAAACAAGGTTTAAGTTAAAGAAAATTTAATTACAACATATTTACAAGACTTTGTACAATTGCGAGATTAGTGAAAACACGCTTAAAGATTCAGTCAGCAATCGTTCCGGTCGCGGCAGCGTTTTTGTTTTTCTTTTCTCTCTTCTTGCTTCGCGAGCTTAAGCGTGTAGAGAGCGTGCGCATGAGACTGAAGGAGTCGTTCATTTGCATACTTGCCGAGATCAAAAATAACCACAAAGCGGCACTATCAATTTGATTTGAACCTCGTGGCAAAATGTTGGTTTTTAGTTGCACGTTGTAGTACCGCTACAAATTTTAAATTTACATTTGATTCATCTATACTAATTTGTAAAAGTAACTGCATGTCCAAACTTGATACAACTTCTTTAAAATTCTTAAATAATTGTTGAGCAATGCTTTACAAATATTGAATTCCAATACGTTGCGAATCCTCTATTGGTTGATTAACCCTTTGTGGCGCAGTGTTCTCTTACGTGGTACACCTAACTTCGCTTGCTTCTAAAATTGTTAAATTCAACTATAAATATATATATATATATATTTAAGATTCACTTTTAACTTTCTTTTTTAATAGTGAATGGCAATTTAAATCAAGCTGATCCATAGTTTTTAGCTATACCACAATATGTAAGCCTATTTTTTAAAGGAATTTTAATATTTTTTTAGTAAAAAATAGTTAGAAAAATCATTTCAATGCTATTTTGTTGACTGTATCTTAAACTATTTATTATATATATAATTTTTTGTACAGAAAGCATAAGTATAATCATCAGATAAAATTAGGTGTTCTATCAACTGGAACACTGCGCCGATAGTGTTACTCATCGGGACGCCATGCCGGGAAAAGAACACTTGCGTCTTCATTTCTTGTTCTCATTTTTTCGTAGAAAATGAACTCAACACAAAGAATAGTACTTAGGAAAGTCAGAATTCTTGGAAGAGTCCACCTTTTATTACTATGGTTCCGAAATTTTGTGGTTATTTTTACTTCGGGCTGCACAGTTTTCTCCTCCCTTCCAACTTGAGTTTTGCTAACATTCGTTTTACAAAATAGACTATATATTTTTAATTATATATATATGAGCTTATTTTCTATTTTAAATATAACTATAGATTTTTTTTTGTAAAATAATTGTATAAAATGACGCGGAGAGATCAATTAATTTTTCCCGAAACATCAGAAATGCTTCAAAAATTGCCCTCCAATAGCAAATCTGAGTATGCCTCCTAGTGGTGCGTGCACCTTCAACCATGCTACACAAGTATAACGTAGTGTCACTTTTTAATTCAAATTCTAGAGATTTTTCTCGTTTTCGCGCTTTACTCGCACTTTTCAGAACTTTAGTGGCGCAGTGGACCAGGTGATTTAACACTCCCTAAAATCAAAACTACAATCTTCGCGAAATTCAGCCTGCGTACCCCTATAGGCCTAAATAGGATATCAATATTTTTTGTTTGAGTTTAAAATTTAAAGGATAGTACACCACAGAGGATTAACAACCAATATCTTAAAATAAGATGCATTTTTGTGAAATGTGGTTCTAAGCTTCCGTGACTAAAAATTTTTATTGTTTAAAGATTCCTCAAAAGATTGTTGAAAATACGGAATTAATGCTTAAGAAATAATGTATAAAATTTTTGTGCCACCTGTTGTACTTTTTTTTTTCTTTGCTCCGGGAATATATTTGAAAATATTTCAGTCATTGAATGCATTAAAGGTCGAATGGGACGCAACAAGTTTTAATGCCCATAAAAGTTCGCCTCTAAATTATTGTTCTTGGAACTAAAAGGTTCAAATTTGGCTTATTTTCGGAAATCAAATTTGACGTTAACGGATTTGGCATATTATCTTCTGTATTTCTTTTAGATGAAAAACCCAAAATCAATTATGATTTTTTTGAACTGGCATGCAATTTTGTATGTATACTTCTATTGGCATAATTAATATTTGCCTGTTTTTCCATATTTCTTAAGCTTATTAGCTTCTTAAAAATCGAAGAGTACACAGCAAATGAATTTTGCAGAACTTCTTTAACCCATTCAGAAGTTAGGATTTATATTTATCCCTTCAATCTGTATTACATACGAATTTCAAACAGCTCATAGTTTAAAAAAAAATTCTCTAATCTGCTTTGAATAAGCTTACAATTTCTTTAAAGAAACCATTCAATACACTCACGTGTGAGTGATTAAACACCACCGCGATGCTTCCGCACATTGCATGAGAGTATAGAATAAATTTCTTGGCCGGAATAGCAGCATTCAGTCTCGTACATTCTCAGTGGCTACAATCCGAGAATCTCATAGAAAGAAAACAATTGTCATTCAAATCGAAAATAGACTGACCTATACAGGAAAAAAAAAAAAAAAGAAAATGGAATAGAAAACGAGTGATTACACAGCTGCTCTATTTTTGATGATATGGCTATGATCTTTTATCCTTGCAATGTTTAGAGAGTGGAGTTTTTTAGATGGAAAAAAAATTAGGAACTTAAAATTCCCTATAATTTTCCGATTTATATGGAAAATTTCAAATTTTTCTGTATTTCCCTGTTAATCTCCGAAATATATCGATAATTTTAGGATTTTGAGTGATCAAATAGATATATAGAATATACGAATGTGATATAGCATGGACAAATGCCTACTGTATCCCTTCCTTCTTTAGTTCCTTTTGCCATGTTTTCAAAAGTATAAAATAAACACTTAAATTCAACCTTCTTGTCCACCTACTATATTACAGACCACTGAAGAAAACTTCTACAACCTCTAAAAATGTATGTGCATTAAGATTTTCTCCGTACTGTGAAAACTGTTATTTCAAATAAACAGCCAACTGCAGTACAATAAGGAAAAGAAGAAAAAAAACCATATAATGAGTAAATAAAACAACATTTTATTTTCCAGTAAATATTTATTGTACAATTTTGAAGACTAGAAAATGCAGCAAAATTTCCATTATAGTAAAAATTTGTTTATTGCACTAAACTAGCAATCTTATGGTAACATTAATCAAAAATTGCTCATACAAATGTTTACTGTTTAATACAAGACACTGGATATTGGCACACATCCTATTACTGTCATTTCAGGCAATGTGCAGAAATGCAGCAGGAAAGATTTTTACAAATCTCAATAATTAACACCGTTGGCAAAAATAAAGCAAATGAAATGCGATTGATTTCAAAATATACAGTTAAATAAACATCTACATACCATTTAACACTAGAAAGTTAAAAACTAAAATAACAGCAAAAAAAATTTAGCTCATTAACTAGAAACAAAGTATCACAGTAAGTTTATGAAACATTAAATACACTAATCTCGAAATATAAGTTAAACAGATTTTTAGACAACACAGGAGAGTTGCAATGTTGCTTTTAATTTGTTAAAGTAAAGCAAAAATATACAAATTACTAGTTTTTATAAAATAGGTCAAATTATTTTTGATTAATATAAAAACATGCCTTCAAAAATTTTATTCTGGTCATATATTTAAAATTAAAGGTTGGCAACTATAGAACTAGATTCTCAGTATGCAATAAGTAAAAATATAATATTATTAGTTATTACAAGATATAACAGACAAACTGAAGTCTTTTACTACAATGAATATATACTTTATTATTAAGTATCTTTTAACAAATTAAATATGAAAAAAAATGTTATAAAAATTGGGTTTGAGTTTTTAAAGTCAGTATTTCAATGATAAATAACATTTAATTAATAAATTGTAGAAAAATGGTATGATTATTTGACATAAACATTAATACGATATTATAACTTCAGAAGTATGCTAGTTAATAACAATTCATGAAGGGAAAAGAATGTAGAAAACCTGAAAAGTGTATAATTAGTTACACATATTGCTCTAAAATTCATATCTTTAGAAATATAAAATGAAATATCTCCATAATTTCATTTTCAGATCTTTAGTATTCCTATTTATAAAGTATTGGCAAATCTATTATCTAGCAATTTTGTGGGAGAAAAAAAAATTCAGTTAGTCAAAATGGAGGAAACATGCATGATAAGGGTTCTCTTCAATGTCGGCACCTTGAAAATAAATTTGTATTTTGCAGGAAACAAAATAAAATAATTCAAGTGTCATAACTAAAACCACACATTTATAGTTTCAGCATATCATCAAATTTCTATTTAAAAAAATATGATGCTATGCTGTTAAACTCAAAAAAAGAAATCTTCAAACAAAAATACAAAGAAAAGAATTTTCACATTAATTAGAATGTACTGTAAGTACCCGTCTAAATATTTACACTAGTACTGATTGTACAGATACTCAGATAAATGTTTCTTTGCTCTAAGCTTCTAAAAAAAAAAAAAAAAAACGATGATTAATATTAATTTTTGAATCAAAAAGTTAGTACAGACACAAGCAAATTATTTAAATGAATATATTTCTTTCATTTTAAATAAATACCTAGAGCTGTTGCAGTTTTATATAATAATGGAACTAGCTTCAAAATACAACACTGTGCATTTTTAACAATTGAATAACAACAAATTTGATCAATTTTTAAATGCAATAAAAGTACATCCTTCCAAACTGGTAATTCCTGCATTCAAAATTACTCTAGACTATAATTTTTAGCACTCTCGAAGGAATTGCCAAGAAATTCTCATAACCAATAACTTTTCAAAAAATGTCAAGAATTTAACCTTCAACACAAGGACTCTTTTTAACAACTTATGACACAAAAAAAAAAAAATTCAGAGCAAGAGTAACTAAAAATGTAAGGAACAAAAAAAAAAGCATAAACTCTTGCCGAGAGGTGGGATTAAAGCCTTGTGTAGGGAAAATAATACAATGTCTGCGGCAGATCCAGCTGCCAGCCGCTTGCATGAAGCTCGATTAATTCGAGGAGGGTTTTACGTATTTGTGCATTTATGGACGGATAAATGAATGCATCACGCAAGTTTATCACCAATTGCTCCATCCGTTGGGAGCAGTCAGCTTCCAGCTGCTTGCCGACAGAGCTCAACATCTTGCGGAGGATTGTAATCTGGAAGAATGAAAATGAATGAGAGCACATCATTTATAAATATTCTTTAATGCCATCATACAACAAATTATAGGAATTTTACTGCCATAAACAAGTAGCTAAAAATAAATGATTCAATAAAATAATTCTCCACATGATAATAGCAATACTCAACATTGTTTGCTAACAGACTCATTGACTTCACATCTAAAATACTGTATTTCTATATGATAAAAAAAGTAAAAAACCTTATTAAAATTTAAAAAGAACTTGCTACTCATTTATGTCAACATTATCCCAAGGAAATATGACTAAGATAGAATCAATATCATTGCATTTATTACATATGAATGACATCAAAAGCCTATAAATAGTATAAATCAATACAAATGAATTAGACAAATATAGAAAAAATATTTTAAATAATTTTGAACTTAAATAATCAAGGTTAATTAATAATTTGACTAAAAAAATTACAAATTTTCCATTTACCAAGTCAAAAATCAGCATATTTTATTTAATTATTAATTTTTTTTTAATTTAAAAAAAAGCAAAAACGTAAAAGAACAGTATATGATTATATGATCTCAATATTATGAATAACAAATATAAAACTGAAATGTAGATGGTATGTAAAAGCATATAATAACTAATTTAGATTTTAGTTGGTATTTAAATTGAGATTCTTGTAGCTAAAATTTTATTTTTTAAGCAAACAGGATAAAGATTTTTTTTTTAATTAATGGAACTCCACTGCACAGCCATTTCTGAATCTCAATAAATTGTTAAAAGCTATAAAACTTTCACCAGAATATGTTAAATGTAAATATAACTATTTTCCCATCTGGCAGTTATATAATCAGGTTCAAAATTCTGACATAGTTTTAAGAAATTATTTTAATAAATATGAATTTAAAGCTTTGGAAGAATAATTTAGGAATAGATAAAAGTCAAACATAACCACTTGATTATTCAATAGTGATTAGTATTATAAATGATAAATTATTCATCAATTTTATTAAATTATAAAAAGCATGGAAACACATATAAATAAACAATGTTTGCCTTCAATTGTTAACATGAAAGAAGAAAATACCTATTCATTAATTGCAAATCCAATATTTTCTCAATTATCAAATAATAAATTACTACACATACATTTTTCAATCATCAATATAGATTTGTGATTTATTTATGCTATTGTCTTCTTTAAATCAGCTGCAACCTTGTTAGTAAAAAAAAATTGTTAAATATTTCATATCTATTGAATTAATGCTTATCTCTATACCTAGTACATTTAAATTTATTTATTCTCAATGAAGTGAAATTTTTGCTTACAATTATTTGATTATTAAGTGGGAGATCCAAACTGTTTATTATTCAAGAAGTAAAATAATGCAGGAAGGATAATATGTTATACACATTACAAGCATGCAATATCACAGCTGGACATAGTTGGAAAAAAATTTTTTTTTTTTTTTTTCAAACTTACCTCTCCCTCACAGTTCAATGATGGTGGTTTCAGTATGATATTTGCACACTCATAGAGCAATGTCTGTAGGGTAAGGGCCAAGTGGGCCATTGGCGAATTAGGGTGTGGCCCTAGTAGCTGGCCAGTGAGATTTCCACTCTGAGTGGGCTGAATCATTTGGCAATGCTGGTTTTTAACATGAAGATAAAGTTCAGTGATGAAAGACACATAAGCAGTCCACCGCCGCATTCCTGCAGCTGTGGTACCCACAGATGTTAAGAAGGGGGCCCGGAGCAGTTTGTCACGTTCATTATACCATTCCCTGCAACAGTTTTGAAGGCTTTCTAAGAATGTATGATCATGTTCTTTCTGAAACAACAGAGCACTATTAGTAGATATTAAAGATATGCATATTAAAATGTAACATATTTCTGCAGTTTTCATTCATTATGTTACATTGTATTAATTTGTATAATTTCTCTATTGCAAGCAAAATATTATAATATTTCATAAATTAAAAATAATATTCTTTAATATTTTATTTTAATTTTACAAACAGCAATTTGGGTATTTCAACAAAAACTTGCATTTGCATTCAATTTAAATTTTACCAGTAAATTAACAAAATACATGATCAAGTAAAAAACAACTGAAACAGATATTATATTTTTAATAACCATTAATAATTTTTATTTTGATATTTATGTAACAAATTTAATATTTTTAGTTACTCACTAATTTTAACTTTTATAGCAAATATATAATTTGTGGAATTAAGAAAAACAGACATTCATTTATAACACAAAAATTCTAATCTATAATTACTAGTACTGAATTATTACTGCATTTCTCCGAAAATCATACTCATTATTTGACCCACATTATTTTGAAACTTCATCAACATTATATTACATTATACATTATATATATCCTCTAATAAACAATTATGCAGCAAAGTAAATAGTCCTCAAGTAACTAACAAAGGTAAAATGCTGCTCAAACATATTTTAATGCTTATTCCAAAGGTCATCAGCTTAGCATATAGAAACATCCCTTTATAAATTTCAATTTTTCACATTAATTGTATTTTAATGCAATTATGGTATGAAAAGAGAATATTTACATACAGAGTCATATATCTGCATACACACATATATTTCAGTAAAATGTATTTGTGCTATTACTCTTGTATATAATATTAAGCATCAAGTACATAGATAGATACTTTTTCTCCAACACGATTATATATATTGAACTTGAATATACAACTTTAATAATACTGAATTTTCATTTAACAGTCTTCATTTCCAAATTATTGAAACTCATTAAACATTCTATAGATTTCAAGATTAAAATTGACAGATACAAAATATTTCCAATTTTAAAATACATGAACTAAAAAATTATCTTACAGCACTTAAAATTTAGATATTTTTCATTCAGAAAATGAATTAAGTACAGTACCTAAAATTATGGATTACACTTACAGATGCTGCATTTAAGGCATATTCATTTTTTTAGTAACCGCAAGGTTAAAATTAAAATGGTATTTCAAATTAATATTCATGCAATAAAAAGTCATCAATTTAACAGAAAAATATTTAAAACACTTAAATATAAAATACTAATTAAACAGTCTCACCTCACAAATTTCCAGTCAGCTTAGCAAGACACAAAATAAAACCATTTCATATTTTTATATACATAATTTAATAGTTAAAAAGAATTTTAAATGAATGGCATTTATTAAACACTAATGCAATTCTGGCATAGCTAATGTTATATTTAGGAATCCAAAAGCTAGGTTAAATTATAACAAAGATACAAAAGCTAGTTACAGAATAGCACATAAATATAATTCAAGCTATCAGCAAAATGAAAAGAATATTTATTACAAAATAAAAAGCAGAACGAGAAAACAAGCTTAAGTAACTACAAAATATAATGGGAAAGACATCATGAAATTTAAAATTAAAAAATTACTTATTTATTTTTTAATACAAAATTACATTATTTCTTTCAAATATACTAACTTCTATGATGGAAAAACAAAGCTGAGCAGCAGGAGCAGCATACTGAACACCTTCAACAGCTTTGCAGCAGATCAAACGAACCAATTCCATCAATTTTTGACATGACAATGAATTGGGGTCTAAAAAAATTAATATAACAAAATCATAAATTAGTTTCAATATTAATCGATATTAGTTTCAAATTTTTTAAAAAAGCAGTATAATCAAAGATATGAAAAAAAATGGAAACATATATAATGATTGAGATGTTCCATCATTGAAATAAAATATTGTAAAGTATTTTTTATTTTTTTTAAGAAACAAAAGTCACGCACATAAATCAGAAATAATTCAGATTAAGAGAACATTTTAGATGATGACAAAGGTACACCATGTAATTTTACAAATACTTTCGAAATTATCTTTAACTATAATTGTTCTCAAAATTGTTAATCTATTACCAAAAAAAAAAAAAAAATTACAAAAATGAAATACCCCAAGTAAGTATCATAACTACAGGACTGAAACATGAAAAATTTATTTATTGGTGAAAAATGAAATTCCAATACTAAGTATAAAGAAGTAATATTTATGTAAAACATTTGTTTTAACATTTTTTTTTGTATAAGATATCAAGGTTTCAGGTTGAAATATGGATAAGTAATTTCTTTTGTATAAGATGCCAAGGTTCTAGGTCGAAATATGAATAAGAAGTCATTTTTGATACTTCAATCATCATTTAGAAACAAAAATGTTGAATGCAAGCATTCGAACACTAATGCACTTTTTGAACAGGTGCAGTATGTAATTTTGTAGGATACAATTTTATGTATTTTCTAATAAAATTAGCAATAGTCAATGCTGGTTACGGACAATGCAGATTTTGTCGTCTAATAATGTCTTGGAAATGTTCCATGGGTGAAAGATTTTAGGATTTTGCAGGCCAAGGCAAAACAAAAAAGAAAATCAGTAGAGCAAATTGGAAGACAACATTATGGAGACGAGTATTATAAAAATGTCTCATGGAATTTTAAAAACATCACTAGTTCAATCAATAAACTGGTGTATAAATTTATGGTCAAAGTGTAAGGAATGCTCCCACCATAATTTATGGCATAACCCCAATGGGTCTATGCTATAGATAGTTTGATTTCAAATACTCTATTGACCTCCATCAAATCAACTTTTGGCCACTGACACACACCAACTCAAACAGCTATCCACACAGGTTACAGTGATTTAAAGACAAAAAAAGCAATAGGGATCTGCATCAGATCTGTCCCTACAGTAATTGATTTGTTACCATTCACCACATCATTCTGGTACAAATAGAAGCTCAAATTTCAGCTGCATACACAGTATGATGTGCTATAGCCAAGCTATAAATAAGGTAGTTTTCCTAGTAGTGGCTGAATTTTGAGCAGATCCCAATCCTCTGACAGTATCTTCCTGAAGCCAATGCTACCAAAAATCATGCACAAAGGATAAATTTCTGATAAGTCTTTCTGCAATATCATGAAAAGTAAATCCATATACTCATAGGCTTATTATACAAAACAATACAAAAGGTAAATTACAATTACAAAGTTTATATTGCTTTTAATATAAATGTGATTTGTATATTTATCATGGTGCTAATAGTACAACTCTTATTTTTCTAATATAAAAATTGAATCGACATCATCTGTCAGAGATGCAAACATACTACCAAATTTCGTTTATCTAGTATACTTCCTACATGGCTTTCAGATTATATTTTTTGCCATTGTATGATACTGAATTTACAATTTTCAATTATACAAAATAAATTTCCCAACATTAATTTATAAACTGAATAAACATGAAATACATGCTGAATTGCTAACAATTACAGGTTGAAATACAAATATGACAAATACTGAAAGAGTATTTAAAACTTGAAGTTAGATATTAATTATATACAATCTTCGAATTGATAAAATATGGCTTATTCTTTCAAGTTAAACTCATTTTTATTCTCATAAAATCAAATAATAAAACTATCAAAATTTTGAATAAAAATATTGACCAAAATTATTTCCTAATAAGAGATATTTCAAAAGAAAACCTCATTCAGAACAGTATGAGGCCTTTTCTATCTGAATATAATAATGAATAAAATGTCTTACATTTAGGGCTGGGGAATAAGATGACAATTAAACTAGCCTCATAATTATTCATATTTTAAGTTAGTGTATAAGTTATTTTTGAACTATAATATTTTCAAAATTTATCTCCAAAAAACCTTAACTGTAACTTAACTTTTAATATAAAATTCCAAAAAAAATATTCCTCCGAGCTAAAAATTAAGAATTACCAAACACACAGTTTATTTTTATTGTTAGTAAATATTATTTCATCCTTTAGGTTTCTTAACATTTACAATATAACTGCTCAATACAGCTTGTGTTAAAAAAAATCAATTAGTAACTTGTTTAAGTTGAAAACAAAATTTTTAGAACAATCAAATTTATAAATTTTAGCTTTGAGAAAGGTAAAAAGAATAATAAAATCAGAATTCCAACTCTCTTCTAACCACAATCATCAATGAAAAAATACTTCTACAAAAAATTGCGTACCTAAAACAGCTCTCCGTATTAAACCTTGATACTCCAAAGGAAATGCATCCTTTTCAAAGCCTATATTTTCTATACCACGAGGAGATTCATCGGCAGTGAAGCTTTTTGAACGTTTTAAGGCACTCTTTAATTCCAGAGGAATAGTATTGGAAGGGGGAGGGGAACTCTTCTTTGTTACATGTCCCTCCACAAAGTGCACTTTGGTACCATTTTTACCACCAACGATTTCTTGAAAAACAAATTTGAATTATCATTGTAATAAGAATAATTTATAATTCAACTGAATATAGTAAAAAATTAAAAGCGTACAATGCAGAATTTTTAAATAAAAGTCACAATAAACTGTTAAACATGAAGCAATCTTTTTAAAACTGCTAATGAAAAAGTATAAAAACTTACAAATTAAAGAAATCCTTAATATATTAAAGATAAATAATCCCCAAAATTATTACTACTAATATGTTTCTCCTAAAAATCTAATAAGCATATCAAAAAATCAAAAATACTGACGAGACATGCAGCTAAATAGCATATGCTGAATTAGTGCTTCTTTTATGCCAGGCAATAATTTCTTTCATACTGTAACAATGCAAAAAAGAAAGAAATATTGCATAAATTTTAATGCTTAGTCCACAATTACTGCTTGCCTCTGTATTTTATATTATTTAAGAAGTAATAATCTCATAAGAAATAAGAAAAATTTATGAGCATTATGAGCTACGATTTGTAGCATTAAAAATATGCAGAACACTTTTAATGACAGAGTTAGCATCTACAGAAATATTTCTATATACCTGAATAGTAAGCATTGGTATGCAAATCTGCTTAAATGAAGCTGTTAATTATGCTCAAGAATTCTTTAGATTAGAATACGGACATAAAATTACATAATACGAGCATTTAAACATAAGTCCTTGTCTTGTAACTACTGTTCATTTTCAGATCCTGAGACTAACACTTTCAGATGAATTAATTGTGCCAAGGGCTGATACATAGTAAGATATGCACATTTCTGGAATTTTTTGTTAGACCTTGGTCTTGACTTCCATCCCATTATACACACTTTCTATCATCTCATCCCCATTTTGATTAAATAAATGCCTCCTGTCACATGCACAAAAGCATAGTATAATTTGATAATATAGCTTGCTTTAAGAAATGCTTTGCAAAATCTAAAGTTATAGCATATCTAACAGCATAAGTTGTTAGCTACAAATTTACAGCATACAGTTTTAATTTACCAAGAAATATTTGCAATGATATGAAATTATCAGCAGAAATAAACTATACAACACAAAATCATGCAACAAATCTTTCCTGAAAGAAAATTGGTAGAATCAAATAAGGAATTGGCTAATGTGGCAATATTTATCCAATAAAGTTTTTTTTTTTTTCTATTTACAAAACCAGAAATTGATGATATAAAAAGAAGATACAAAAAAATGGAAGATAAAGAAGACTGAAATCACAGAGAAAAGAATTACCTTTGGAACTGTGTGAATGCTGCAAATTATTGGGAGTATCGGGTATTACTGTTTCAGAAGTCCCAAGTTTCATTGAATATTTTTTAAGATTGTCTACAGCACAAAGAACACAGAAAAGATTAGAAGTAATTTAAATTAGTGGGTTAGTTTGAAAAGAACAAGTATTTATAAATAAGCATGTTGTCAGTCCATGCAACTCACCGGTCATTTTGGATTACAATATAAAGTTAAAAATATACACACATAGAAAAAGAAAAGTTATAAAAACTTGTATAAGAAATAAAATCTTGCATAGAAAAATATAAATAAGCAGCACAAAGTCTTCTAACTAAAAGAGAAAAAATTTCAAGACTTTAACAGATTCTTTTTAATTATTCAAGAAATTACTAAACACGGACTATAAAAATATTACTGATTATCATATATTAATATGTAATTCAAAACAATGTTTAAATTACTGATTCTAAACATTGTTTTACAATCTAAGTATATTTTATACACAATTGAGCACAATTAAATTAATTAAAATCAATCAATAATATGTATTTAAATGAAATTTAACAATTACCTATTCACAATTCTATTTCAGCAGCAAAACAAATTTGACAAGAAAATGTATTGACTAGTTATATAAATAAAAAAATTTTAAAAAATGGGAAGATCCCAATACATAAGTAAGAAAATAAAGAAGATCATTGAACCATCGGCAAATGAGAAGCATAAAATTTATCCAAAAATAAAAGGAATTTCCATAAAATTATTCAGATACATGTCGCTTCATGAATTATTTTTCTTAATAGAAAAATCTACCAGATATATAAGTAATAAAGGCTTTTGTTATTACAAAATCCATGTATTTTAGCATTAAAAAATATAATTCAAAAAAAGCCAGGGCAGACTTTAATCAGCTAGGACTGATATATTGTAACAATTTCTGCTAAGAAATGAGGGGAGAAAAAATTATAGCAGACAAATAACATTTATCTCACATTAAAATGGAACAAATCAATCTCCCAAAACTATAATTGCAATTATTACTTGGATTATAATTGCATAGCACAAAATATAGAAATTGCATCCAAATTAAGAAACTGGAATAGCTTGAATTAAAGCAAGAAAACAAAAAGTGTTTATCAAGATCTGTATATTTAATATATGGAATCCATGGATTCAATTTCTTAGCCTGTGGAATAAGTTAACGTTCTATTAAAGAAAACATTTTACTACAGATGTACCACATAACATGCACAATTTTTAATAATTCTGAGTAGCATGCTTTCGTCACATAAATAAAAGAATTATAAAATTTTCAAAAAATTACTCAATGCTTCACATGAATGGTCAATGAAACTCAGAGCAATATAATGCATATAATGATGCAAGTTTCCTTTTAAAATACACAAAACATTTTAAAATCAAAAAAAAAAGAAAGAAAGAAAGAAAGAAAAAGAAGAAATAAAACATTGACCTTTACCATGCAACTAACATGCAGTAAGCTATTATGAAAGGTTAAAGCATTCGCATATTTCATTTTACTCTCAATTTATACACATTACATCTCACAAGATATAGCATTTAAAAGTGTTGCTAAAAATATAATTAACATTTTGTACTTTAAATACTCAATGTCCCAATTGATACATCCATCCTGATATAAAGGTAAATTATATATAATCAACCAATTCCTATATAGGTTTGTTGCAATAGATTCCACTGAAATTCTGTTATCTAATAGTGACTATTAATAATACAGCCAACTGAGAATCTTATTAATAAACATAGTCTGAATACAATATTTTGCACATTTAATTAATTTCTTTCTAAATTATGAAAGCACACAAAGCAATTTGTATACACACTCAAATCTTTAAACCACAAAAGTGTTAAAACTGAAATAAAATATATAAGTAAAAAATTCATCATTAAAAGATCTCATATTTTATATTAATGTTAAATTTTATATGAAAAAATATGCAAATGCTCAAAAAAATTTAATAAATAATTTAGTATTATAAAAGATGATATTCAGCAATGAAGTCTATCCAATAATTAATTAGGATGGAACAAATAGAATCATTTATACTTCTAGGGCTGTAAATTTCCATTGGAGGTCGGGAAGACTTTGAAGAAGTAACAGAACGCTTAGATGGCTTCATATCTTGTGACCGAAGAATATTATCTCGCCCCTGAAAACAAAGGATAAAGAAGATATGGATGAAATAAAATGAACAATCCCAATTAATTATACAACCTAGAAAAGTTCAGCAATATTTTCTTCAGATATTAAAAAGATTTGAGGAAATTATGTGTGCTTACATAAAACATTTAACAACAAATTACAGATACACTTTTTTTTTAATATAAAAACATTGAAAAAAAATTATTTCTTGAATAAAAAATTTCAAATTGCTTTGCCTTGAGATCATAGAACAAATGATACTTCATTTTTAAATGAAAAAAAATATTAAATAATAGCTATTATAAATTTTTCATCAATATTTCGTAAATATGCATTAAAAAATTTCTATCATATCTTAATTAAAAATCTGAAATAAGCTACCTGAAAGTTCTGCAGATCTTTGTGGATACTTTCTGCTTTGACAGTAGCAACAGGGGCATTATCTTGTCTACCGGTCATGATCGAGGTTTCGTCGTCGAAAGGTTCTGAGCTCGAAATTCGAATCGTAGGCGATGGTGGACGATTTTTATCCCTATAATGAAACAAATTTAAATACATTGATATGCTGAAAATCAAACCTCATAAAAAACTCTGCTTACTTTTAATTATAAAATACACACAGGGTTTACATAATAAGGAAAAATGAGACATATTCATATTCATCATGATTAAAAGAAACCATTTCTCTCTTCCTAAAAAAAAAGTAAAAATACTAATGATAAGTGAAAGAACCTTTAAGAAAGCACTATAGCATCAATAAAAAAACAATGCTTGTCGTTACTTCACAAGCTTTTAAAAATAAACATGACCAATTATATTCAATTTTAAACTATAAAGCATCTTATATGAATAACATTAACAATCTGAATGGTTTTATAAAGAAAGTTTGATACGCCTGGGAAATTTGTCTTGCAAAACCAACCAGTTATTCAAATAAGCACACAGACTATAAGCAGAATGGTTTCATAAAGAAAGTTTGATACGCCTGGGAAATTTGTCTTGCAAAACCAACCAGTTATTCTAATAAGCACAGACTATGAGCAGAACGGTTTTATAAAGAAAGTTTGATATGACTGGGAAATTTGTCTTGCAAAACCAACCAGTTATTCGAATAAACACAGACTATGAGCAGAACAGTTTTATAAAGAAAGTTTGATATGACTGGGAAATTTGTCTTGCAAACCCAACCAGTTATTCTAATAAGCACAGACTATGAGCAAATGCTCTTGATAATAGATGTCATATTTAAACACCATGGTAAAAAAAAAAAAAATGAAAATAAGATACAGAATATAATGTTAAAATATATTATTCACAGTAAAAACAATGTAACTGCAAAATTGCTATTTTAAAAGTAACATCACTGTTTTTTAGAATATTGATAAAATGGTGCTTCAGTTAATTAACAGAGAAATACTAAGTATTTTTTATTATGAGTACAAAAACTTCAATAAATCAAAGTGATATTGCCTTGAATGCTATGTTTATGGAAAAAAAATTTAAATCAGTTATCATATCCAGTTAAACTAGTCCCCAATAACCATTATACAGTCATTTCTAATTTTTTTTCACCACATCATAATTTTTGCAATCAGTATTATCCAATATTTATCAGAAAGATTTTACAATGATTTTTAAAGTAAAAGAAAATTATCTTCGTTATCTTGAATTTAAAAAAAAAATTGTTACATTAAAAGATTCTAATTATTTATTATACCCAAACAAAATATATGACAGCACATTATCCTACAATGCTACAAAGGATACCTAATAAAGTGCTTTAAATTCCAAAAAGCTAAAAAAATCATGAAAACAGAAGTACTTTATGAAAAGGTCATACAATGCACCACTAACTTAAAATGAGTTATTTGATGAAATGTGCAAAGGAAGAATTTAAAGGAAGAAGAATAAGAAGCACAGAAGAAAAAGTTCGAAAAAGAAAGTTCTATATATCAACACAGAATTAACGATGTATTTTCATCATAGTTTATTCCATTTGTTATAAAAAGCTATCATTCAAAGCATTTATAAACACAAACGGCTTCAGATTCCACAGAAATTTATAAAAATTAGTCGATTCTTCATAATATAAATCACCGCGAACATGCATCACTTTATTACACCTAATAGTTCTAATTAATTAAAAGTAATCTCAACCATATTTTTATTTCATACAAATAAAAATTAATTTAGAATCCACCAGAAAATCAAATTTGCAACATCAGATTTATAAAAAAAATCAAAATTACTGTTAAATTATATACATACTCTTCTTGGGAATCTTTTTCAGCAACTTTAAATACTTCCCATTTGGCCCACTTGCTGAAAGGCCTATGTGGCTGAGGAGAATTATTAACAGCTAGCATTGCGAAAATTAATTTTATAAAGCTCAGCAAAAAAATTAAAGTTGCAAATAAAATATACTGAACTCGTTCGAAAGCATAACTTAATTTAGTCCCACAAGTTTCCAAGAGCAATAAAACAATTTGGCTTCGGTTTAGATTTTCCGCACATTCTTAAACTCGGTTGCAGTTATTTAGCAGATCAATTGCAAAATAAATAATAGATAATTAGGAAGAACATAACTTTTGAATCAAATCAATAATTAAAAATTAACAGATCCTCTTCTATAGTCTTTGTATATTTTAAAAAATACAAACATATATTTTAGAATTCAAATCATCGTAAGTAAACGTGTAGAAAACTTTTATAATCCAATCAATCAATCATTTTAAAGTCTCAATTTTCGATACTAGTTTCAACCTTAACAACTGTTCAGCTATTTTCCCATACCTGAGAATTTCTCTTTTTTCTTCCTTTTTTTTTATCATTTTTATTTAAGGGAACTAAACATTAAAATAAAAATATATTTCTAAAAACTTTTTGAAGATTTTAAATCAGAATGAAGCAACCAATGATGGTGATTTTAAACTTAGATTTCAAAACTCACAAATAAATAAATTCTTTTTACTATATACGTGCTCACTGAAAAATGCTTTAATATTAACATGTATATTATATATTTTATCTCATTGGGATGAGCAAAAAAAAAAAAGCAAGAAAATCAGCTCAAATATACTGAAAAATACATAAAAATTCTTAACATCAAAGAATTTTAAATAATTACTTATTTTTCATTTGACGCATATTGTGTAAGCTGGTGATCGAGTAGTAGATACTCAGTATCAAAATTAGAAGATCTCGGTATTGAGCCATGATCATCCCCCTTCCCTCTCCCAATTCCGTTAGTGTGGGGAGATTTTGTTCAGACACGTTATTTGTTAAGACACGTTAAATCTGCCACTGTAGGTCAAACATCCTAAAGTTAGCGTAGTGCAGAAGTTTGGGAACGGTGATGATGACTACAACTTCAACTTATTAGTCTGAGCACAAATCAAAATTATGAAGTCTGTTTCAAAAATGACTATCACGTAACTTCATTACAGAACGTTTAACTAATTATAACTAAAATGAATAGACGTTCAGAACGTTAAAAATCTCATCACTCGGATTTTTTTTAAAAACACGCTTCTTAAGAGAGTGAAATACCTCTCTCCCATGAATTTGTAATTTAGTATAAAATACAAAATCCTTCATACATAAAAATGTAGGCTAGAATAAAATGGTCTTGAAAGAAGTGACCTCCATTTAAAAGTGAATGTTAGGAAAATTAAAGTACACATTTTATTGGTTTAATTTTTTTACTTCTATTCCAAAACTATTAACTCGTATATTTATTGAAACTTGTCAGAAAACTTAGCAAGCAAATTTTGTCGAGAGTATGATAATACTTTTCACGTCCAATAAAACTAAAATTGAATAAATAAGTATACGAGTTTAATAAATATAAATTTGAATCGACAGATTAATTCTTTTTGCGTTGAAAAACTAAGAAATTGTGTTTCTATTATTCCACACTATTCCACATATTCTATTTTATAAATTGATTTGAATGGATTAAAAAAAGCCCAATAAGGGGTGATCAAAATCGCATTCAGAAGCAGCAAGAAGCCATTCAACCATGCCAAAGAAGAGGACAGCACTTAAAAAGATATACTTTCTCAAACATTCTACACTAATGAAAACTTTTGATCCATTCTATTCTCACACAGTGGATCGTGGATGGTGTCGGGATCGAACTGTAGTTCATTTATCATATCTTCCAGGGGTAGCCTTCAAATTACAGTGAAATTAGAATGAAAAAATTATTTCAAAATTCTTTCCATTCATTGCGTCACTCGTCTCTACAAAATGTATGTGAAATTCATTAAAGGAAAGTAGAGTGCATTTCCCTTTGCACCTCACAGGCACCATTCCCGACGTTTCATACTTTTGTTTATTTATTTTTTAATTTTGAGCATTTATAAAGTGGTAAGAAGATATCGATTAATTTTTAGGGGAAATTCAACTAAAACAATTATATATATATATACATTTAATTTTCAGAGCAATACACAAGTCCTCACATTAGGTGAATTATTTTGCATCGAATGACTCTTTTCTGAGTGCATAGAGTTTAACTTTATACAGAGAGTAAAAATTAAGAGAGTTAAAATTGAATTTTTCCCCTTAAGATAAAAAAATGGTCTAAATTGTCTTTTCCGTTCTCTAAAATGTCCAAGTAGTCATTACAAGTTTAAATGCTTCATTAAAAAAAAAAAAAAAAAAGTAAACGAAATAAACACAGTCGAAAGAAACAATGTTGTCCTTGAAACTTTTATGCTCTTTTTATTTAAAATTGTACATTTAGAGTAATAAACTTCATCTACAATAATTGGTACTCTTTCATGTGACTTCACATTGCATAAAAACACAAGTGCTCATGTGACGCCCACTAACCTAAATGTTGCACTGTTTGACATAGTGCGCTTATATCTAATTTCTTAAGGGCAATCCAATCTTTCATTCTTTACAAATTGGTTTTCCTAATTAGTAAAGAAAAAAAATACGCCGTTGGTTAATTTGAGGCAAGAGAGGGATGTCTTTTTGTCACACGAAAAATCTTCTGTGTGGGTATGTGTAAATATATTTTAGCAGTTGCGTGGCCGAATAGAAGAAAACTAGAATAGAAAAATATCGAATAGAAAAATTTTTCCTTCAGTGACTTTAATATGAGATTTTGATCGGGATATTTTTACCACGTGTCGATTTAGAAAAGGAAATCTTATATATCTATAAAAAAACGTTGTAAGCATTAATGATTTTTATCCCTTCGCTTAGAGCGTGAGAACCTGCTGAATTCACAGTTCTCTAGAGCGCGTGTAGAATTAATTAAATAAGAAGTGGGAATTAGATGAGGATATAAGAGAGCATTTAAGAATGAAGTTCATATGAGCAAAATTAAGACAAAAATTAGGAAATTAATTTGGATTTAAATTAAAAAGACATCATTACCTATATATACATAAAAAGATGGATTATAAAAGTAAACCAATTTATTTAATTTTTTTAAATAACTAGCTTCGACCCATATTTTTGTTTATTTATTTATTTTTTCTTTATTTAATTCTTTTAAATAACTAGCTTCGACCAGTATTTTTGTTTATTTATTTTTTCTTTATCGAACAACCATATATAGTACGATTAACTTGCGGCAATATAGCTAATTAATAGCTAATTTAGATTTTAAAAAAACTAATCAAATATATTATAAGATCATAAAATGTCAAATAATTTCGATTACTTTCGATATTTCTTTTTAATAATGTTGCCGGTAAAGAAGGATACTAATATATTCAGAAAATGATACAGCAAAGCTTAAAAATCAATAAGATATAAAATATTTAAATTACTAATCATAGAACTAAAATTATACTATCGAAAAATTACCGCAAAATTAAACAGAAAAAATTATTTTTTAAGTTCTGAGCATCAGCTCCATGATGTGTAGCAAACTTCACAGATTCACGATTTTCAATTTTCAAGCCAAAAGTACGAGAAAAGGATGTAAAATGATACCAATTCATGAAATATTAAAAATTGTTATGTAATATTTCAACTATCCATTGCTTAAAAAAAAAAAAAGAGTGAGGAAATGAAATTTTTCAAATAAAAAGTGATTTTTTTAAAATTCATCCTCGAACAAAGGACACTGCTGGAAAGAAATTTTATCCTATACATTTTCACCACATAATTTCATATAAATAAGCAGAATAATGCTCATAAACAAGCAATTTGAGGAAGTAAATACCCGCGAGCCACAAACGCCGTACAAGAAAATCTATTAGGCAAGACAAAACCGTGTATTTCGGATTTTCGCATGCATGACTGAGTAGCTGATAACCTTTTGTGAACTTGAAAGAAAGAAAGAGGTGTCTGCTTTGTAAGGAAATGAGTGCACAAAAAGTCACTTGATTGAAACGTCATACATAGATGTTATTGAAAAGTAGGATGAAAACATGATTTGAACAATTGTTTTTAAGCAATGGTCGAAGAAAATTGATTTTCAATTAGAAAAATATTTCATACACTCTAGGGGCCGTTTTTTCCCCCCAATTAATAATTTCCACGAGGGGAGTACCTCATAATTGAGGATGAGAAGATTCTGGCATGGTGGTTGGTTCTCCCCACCCTTGTGGATGCACAAAAAGAGGGGGGGGGGTCTGGCTCCTCCCATCGATGACGGGACATTTCCCAAGAGAAGAGTTGTACCGTTACCGGTGATAGCCCTTAGGTCTCAACAACAGCTCCAGCCAGTGTTACTGTTGCGACATTCTGATCATTCAAGTTTTTCCGTGTGCCTTCCAGTGGGTCGGAGTAGCCAGTTTGTGGTTCCCTAATTACTAAAATATTTCCTCTTTGTATACTTATTATATTACAAGAAAGAAAAAAGTGCTTACAATATTTTCTTTAACATGAGCTAAAAAGGACAGAGTTAGAAATATTTGTAATAATTTTTTGTATAAATTCATGTTAAAGATCCCAGCTTCTTAATACACCATTTTAAGAACGGAATATGCTATTTAAGGGGACGATGGACTCTAATAGGCACTTTTGCGAATTGTTCACTTAGGGTTGTGAAATTTTTTATGCATATATAATAAAATCTAAATACATCAAATTTCTTTTTAAAAAAGCTTTTTAAAACGAAATATATTATTTTTAAAAAATTAAAATTTATAATTTTTTTAAACATTTCGAAATTTTCCAGGTGATTTAATTTTTAGTTTTTTCTATCATTTTCTCCTTATTGCCTAGTATAAATTTACTTGGGGGGGAGGGACTGTGCATCATTTTGTAATTCCAATTAAATGCAAATTTTTCGGAAATATTTTTATGCATACGTACTGAATTTTCATAGGCATTTTATGTTTTTTAAACTAAAATTGGCATTTAACTGTCTAAAAAAAAACTCGAAATATAAAATGCATACGAAATTTTCTTTTTATATTTAATAGAAATCTTTATTATTAATTCTATTTAATTTCTTCAAAAATTAAAACACCTGGAATATTTGAAAGATATTTAAATCTAATTACAATACGAGATTTACAATACATTTTTTAAAAATTTATAATTATCATCAAGAAAATTCAGCCACATTTATGCAAAATGATCGTGGAAAATTTTGACAAAAGATTGCGTATGTGCCAGAAAAGCCTTGGAAGCCATTTGCCCTGTATGTTATTCAACACATAACCCTATCCTGTGTATTTTACGATTCAATAAAAACATAACAAATTAAAGGGAAAAAAATGTGTTTTTTATTTTAATTCTTGCGTTAACACATTGTCCTATCGTGTAATGCTCGCGTATTTTCTCGTACATTTATCGTGTATTTTTACTAACCCTAAACTATCAGCTGTCAAATGGGTTCTTTTAATAGGGTTGCCAACGCTTTACCGCACGAATGGTGGCAAATTCAAACCTTGCTTTAATTTTGGGCCTTTTTAATGACAAATAAATGCACAGTAAAAAAAAAAATAGTTTCAAGAAATAATATAAAAAATAAATACCGAAACAATAATACAGAATAATTTAATACCGAAACAATAATACAGAATAATTTAATACAGAAAAAAATAATAATTTTAGATTCGATGACATTTCAAATTTAAAGATTCCTCAAAATCTCGATGTCATTTTTTTTTTAATGGTTCAATAATTTCTTGTTATAGTTTTAATGAGGGAGAAAATATGAAAAAATAAGAAACTTGCTTTAGCTTAAATTATCAGTATACGCTTGGTAATTCAATCTTCTTATTCAAGAAAGAAGTAGATAATGAACTATGGATTATTTCACTATTAGCACTTTATTCATTAAAAGGACTTACAAAGTCCCATCAGTTTTCTCATGGTACTGTATGAATTAAAACATTCTGAGACACATTACAGCTTTGAATCCACTTCTATAAAGTTCACTCCTCAATTTTGGACGGCAAGACAATATTATTTCCTTTTGGAAACTTACTACAGACAAATACATAAGATGATATAAGGTCAAGATGGATGCCTGGAAAAACAGAAAATTGTCCATGTGTTTGCATATATAAAATGCTTATTATTGTGTGGTAGGTTACAATTTATTTCTCTTTTTTTAGAAGAGACTGTTGGTAAAGTCTTGGCGTAGGAACCGGAGGGTTTCAGGCTCGAAACCCGATTCCATCGAAGAACCGTCGTGTATGCGGGCCTAGCGCACGCTAAATCCGTCAGGGCCAAACATCCTCGCACCAGTGCGGTGTGGAAGTTTGGACAGGAGAGCACCAGCTCAGATGTCCTCTTCGTCATCTGACCGTGGCTCAAAATGACGAGGTCCGCTCCAAAGTAGCCTTAGTGTTGCTTTAAAACGGGACGTTAATGTAACTAAACTAAACTCTATTGTAGAATTTTTAATATTATGCATGAAATTAATTTATGAAATTATAGTTTAACTTTCCGCATTTTTCAAATTACCCTTAAAATTTCTAACATTATCAAATAATATGATATTACTATTACAAAAGCAGAGATTCCGTGAAATCCTGTCGGGGCTTCTTAAGTTCCAAATAATATGTTCCATGCTATTAAAGACCTTGATATTTTATTTATAATAAAAATTATGTTGTAGGGGGTTGCTTACAATTAAATTAAATATTTAAAACAATTTACACAAATATTTAAAAACTTTTAAGAAATTACCTATATAACGACTTTAAAAAATTTTTGAAAAAAAGGTATTTAAGTTCACTCCTATTAGTTAAAAGACAAAGACGCAATTCACGGCACCCTTATTTACAAAAGAACAAAAAAACACGGAAATTGTCAATAGAACGCTAATGCATCACGTCGAACACGTGAAACAATCTCCTTCTCCCGTGCGGTTTATATTTCAACCATCAAACAACCACTACCATTAGAATGTGAACGAGTTATTGTTACTTCATATCTCTCGTATTCATAACATCAGGGCAGGTGTCCATTGTGATTCCTCGCCGGAAATGATATGCGGACAGGAAGACGAAGGTATCAACCTACATAGGCGGCCTACACTGGTTCCAATCTTAAGAAGCACGGTTGTTGCAGAATGTGACCTCGGACTTCAGCCTACATGCAATGCGTAGTAGTTTAGAATCTCTTGTAATTGACCAGATATGACGAAAAAAACGTAAACATGAAATGACTAGTTTGGGAAGATTGATGCGTAGGAATTTTTGGCATCTTTTACGCACTAGGTTTACCATACTACTGTAAAACTGACATACTTTTCGAAAATTAAATTTTTTCAGCAATTATCTATAAGTGAGATTGTTTTCTAAAAACACGTAAAGATGTAGAAATTCAAAAAAGTTAAATTAAGTCAGTTAAGTCGTTGAAACAAAAATTTTAAAAATCTTCTTATAAATTAGTAGATACATGTCAAAAAACAGAATATTCGCAGCTAAAATAAATCGCTTAATCGCTTGCTTTCAGAAAAGTAATTTGATGCATAATATCGATTATTCATTTAATACAAGGACTTGTTTATTGATTCGAAAATAAATATAGATAATTGTTTTAAGTTGAATTTTAACCGTAAAAGTAATCTACATCTTCTTACTCTTCTGTAGATATTTTTAACAATCAAACATATCTAAAAGTAAATAAATAAAACGTCGAAATGATGCACCGTCTTGAATGTTGCGCGAGAGAAGCCATCCGAGTGCAAAGACTTAAAAATCAAGATTACACTACTTTTTTTTTTTTTTGACCCCTAGTTAATAATTCTAATTTATTTATAGTTACAATTCAACTTTTTAAAAATCTTATGCTGTACAATGTCATATATTAAAAATATTTGTATTTTCCTTTTTTTAATTAATTTTGAATTATTTAATTAAATACAAAATGATTTGGTAATTACATTTTTGACTAAAAAGTAAAGTATTTATGTAAACAAAGATTTAATTAAGAATTTTTTTTCAAAAAATTTAAAATTAGTTAATTAATTTTAATAAAATATTTAAAGCAAAAATTAAGATTTAAAGTGATCAGTTTTTTTTCTATATTTTTAATACTTTATTATACAGAATTACGCAACCGATTAAAATGGTCGGTCTGCTAAGGGTTAATAAGGCCTATAAAATCGCATCGTACCTAGAGCCACTTAAAACTTTAAAAGAATTGTTTTTATTTCATTCCCCGACAACAGATACGAATCGGCCTATTTTTAAACTGTGACTTTAACTACATGCACCAACACACAATAGGAGAAGAAAAAAAGCGGTATTCTCTCCTTTCAACTCTTCCGGTCGCTTTATCTTGAAGAGCGCAAGCATTAATTAGCAGACGTGTCTAAGAAAAAAGGTTCATTGACACGATAACTAAAATGAATGCAGAAGAAATATGTAGTTCAGCAGGTCCTCAGCGCATCGTTAAATGTACAGGTTGGATTTATGAAGGTCGATCGCATTAAAGAACAAAAATAGAGTTCTTGTTATTACTTTCATAATGCTTAAATACTGTATTTAACAGCAAATGCGAAAAACACGAACACAACTACCATGCGGAATTTCAGCCATTAATAAAGTTTATGACTTGTGGATATTTAATTTAAAGAAAAAAGGAGTAATTAGAGGAATGGAATAAATTTCATAGCTGCACAGTTAACATTATAAACGGGAATACAAATATTTAAAAAAAAAAAAAAGAAACATACGAGAAATATGGAAGGTACACAAATTAAACACCGCATTTAGAAAACGTAATGAGATAATTGATGTGCTTTTTCAAAATATGATGTTAAACTTTTTAAATATTTTTTAATTTAATTATTTTAGAAAATATGCTGAAAAGATGAAGCTGTCAAAGTTCCCGAAAAGATAAAATTCAACTACATAACTTCCAATTCAGAGTGAATTTTAAAGTTCCAAGTTAACTAAAGAAGAATTAGCATTTTATGTTCAGAGATTCTATAATTTATCATTCTGAATTAAGAATAGATCTTGTTTCATATATGAAAATTTTACTTCATATGAATGAAGATAATGCATCTAAATTAATAATCTAATCCAAAATTTTAATTTATTGTACTAAAAATATTAGATTTTGGTACAAATGGCGGCTAACTCCTATTTTAATTCCGACCAGCATTACAGATTTTATGAGCCTTTTCTATTAGAGATTCATATTTTCCTTTTTCACTTTTTGAAATTTTTTTAATAATCAACTCCATGTTTCTGTTTATCTTAATTTTTTTTATTTTATTTATTTATTTTGTAGATCTTGTATAATATTCCATTCAGCCGTTGTCAGTCGTTTGAAATTCGAAATATCTGATCATTTTAAAAATCGCTATTAAAAACAAGAGCAGATTTGTACATAATTTTCCAACAGTAAAAATAGCGAAGAAATTATTGAGAAACACATATTGCATCGTCCATGCATCATATGAAAGTAAAGTAACGCAATACCTTCATAAGAGCAAAAGTATTCACAACTGAAAAAAAGTGGGCGTACACTTAAGGAAACAAAAATATGCTTCCGTAGGTACAAGTTCGGAAACCATTCATCACAATCAAAATGTGTTTAAACACGTGACAGTTTAGTGTCGTCATCAAATAACTAGAAGATCCCGGACGTTATTAAAAGAACTGTAGTTGCACGGGATTACGTTAACAGCCAGCCAAGAATTAACTTCTTCTTTATTTCTTTTCTAATTTGGCAACAGTTCAACTAAGAATTCCTTCGTACAGTCGATATGTGTAATTTCAGAAAATAAGACAATGTAAGCTTTTTTTTTATACACAATCGAAAAATCTTTTCTTAATTTCTACGGTTTATGAGTTGATATCATTAATGTTAGAGATTTAAATAAAATAAAATTCAGAATAATTGAAGAAACGTCAGAAAATAAAAAGTAAATTATCACAGTTGTAACTTAAAAACTTTTTTTTTAAATTAAAAAAGTATAAATAATTTATATATCATCAAATATGCCGGGTTTTTTTACTTTTTTTTATTACTAAAGAATATCGCGACATTATTTTCAAGTATAATTTAGATTTATCGAATTATTGTTGGAAAGTTTTAAAAAATACAAAGGAATCGGTTCTGAGATTTGGAACATGAGCCTAATTTTTAAAATTCATTCGTCTAACTTGCCTTCGTCTGGCTTGATTGTATCTGTTAGTTCAAAGTAGTTAGTTAGTAATAAATCGAAAATCTTAACTTATTTTGTCATATGATAGTTATTAAAATATTCAAAGTGATTATTTACAGTCTAGCTATTTTGCCGCACTCCGTTATACAAAGAAAAAAACACTGTTACAATTTTGTGTTCCAAACTAATTTTTTAAATGTATTAAGCAGAAAAAAAATTCAGTATTAAAGTACAATTACTATCATTGAAAGATAATTTTATGAATTTGGTTTTAAAATCAGAATATAACATACAGAACTAATTGCCAAAACATGTTGAAATACATATATCAAAAAAAAAAAAAAAATTAAAACTCAGAAGCATAATGTTTTAGGTTTGATTCCCTTATTTTCATATTATATTTTTTAAAATTTATTCATAATCATACAATAAATAACAGCGTGCATACAAAACTTATTTGATATCGTATAAATGCAATAATTTAAACAAGTATTGCTGAAAATATTTAATAAATATTTTGAAAAAGTAATAAAATTAGAGAAAACAGTGTAGAAGATTGAAAATTTGTATCTGTGAAAAGGTATATTTTTTAAAATTTTAAAGTAATGAAAAAACGGTTTCTCTGCAATAACATGCTCCTAAATTTTTGACGAAAAACATTAAAATTTCGATTCATTTTTGATTAAAAATTTAATTAAAAGTAGATACATTCTAAATTTATAGGCCCTAGATTCCATAAACTTCCTTACTGAGCGCTCTGAATAAGTTTATACATTATGTTTCAATAATGTTATTATCTGCACGAAGAAAATTTCGGCTTATTATGAGTCACCATGAATTTTGATGAAAAAATACTTTGAATTTTATAGAGACAGCAAAATCGCAATAATCCTAAAATTCCGTCATAATTTTAAATCTTTATTAGGGTATTAAGCATCAAAATAAACAAAATCTACCAAAACATCAAGGCAAAATGAGTAACCTTTGTCTACATGAATCATGTCTAATGTTTGAACTTTATTTTGGAACATCACGTCTTGAAAGACAAAAATAGCATCTAAATTAATCTACTAGAGTAAAATAATATGTTACTTGATGTTATTTATGATGATGTATTTTAAATGCATGCCCAATAATGATAGTTATGTGATTTGGACTTCTTACGAATTCACTACAATAAAAATATTTTTGAAAGTATCACGAATTTCCACGATATGACACGAAATTTCCTGGCGATCAATTTTTTAAAATATATTTTCTATTTTATAAATATATCACAACATATCAGAACATACTGTAATCTATACTATTAATAAAGGTGACTATGTGTGTATATGTGTTGGCATTATATAAACCAGACCATTTGACTTCCGACTACAAAATACCAATCATGTATACTTTGGAAGATGGATATGTGCATTTTGAACGATTTTTTTAATTAATAAGAATTTTGATTAAATAAAAATGAAGTTGAATTTCGATGTTTTTCCATGATAACTTCCAAAAATATTACTGCACAAAAATAAATTTTACCTTATTCCAAAATTTAAAAATTCTTTAATGATGCAAATTTAATAGCTGTACGAAATTTTGCTGAATTTTGTTAGTTTTGTAAAATAACTTTTTTCCTGATTTTCAAAAACAGATTACACTTTTGTATTGAAGTTCAAACCGTTTTCATTGTTTCGTCAGCTATATCATACCGTATTTTGTTCCATTGTTGAAAATTAAAGAAGGGTTTTGTTTATTATCTGTAGTTTACAAGACGGATAAAAAAAGTGAAGCTACGATACCGTGAAATTATAAGATAGTTAAGTCACACATTTATATTTTAAATAGTTTCATGATTGATCTGGGATTGATTTCCATTAAATGCATTTCATGTACACAAAATGCGGAGCATATATTAGGCAATTAAAATAATACATCTTTAATGTCTGGCAACTGCACTGTATCATGAATATGAAATCGTATCCAAACAGTTTCATTGAAATAAAAAATAACCAATATCTCCAGCGAACGAAGCGACTAGTAACTTATAAAAATAAGAGAAATATACAACATCATAAATGTATAAAAGTAAAAAGCTTCGCCTTATCTTTTATTATATTATTACGGTACATTAAAATATCAAATTAAATCAATTAAATGAATTCATTGGTGAAAACAAATAAATGTACCAAATAATTGTCATGTTTTAATTATATTGTAAACGCAGTTTAAATCACTAAATTAAATTGGTTAGAAATAATACCGATAAAAGATAACAACAAAAAAATAAAAATAAAAACTTGCACAACAATGCTGAAAATTTTCCGCCTACACAAACGTCATCGACCTCGTTTGTAAAACAATGCCATATTTAAAAAAGATAAAACTGATTCGATTTTTTAAGAAAAACTAAAAATTTAATCTAAAAATAGCTATATTGAATTAGATTGCAATTCGATAAAATAGGAAATGTACGAAAAAATAAGCATCCAGTGTTTGATCGTGCAACAAAAGAAAGTAGAAGAGACAAAGAAAGAAGAAAATGAAAAAATGAAAATAGACAATGAAGTGTGAGATCTGTTTGTTCGTTTGTTTGTTTTTAAGGGGGGGGGGATGAAAGATCTTCCTCTGAAAGAAAAAGTAGGAAGACCGTCTGTCTGTCTCTCTCCCTCTATCTCTCTCTCTCCCTTTTTCCCCTTTCAACGCCATAGTTCTTCAAATTTTAGAAAAGAATCGAAGATATTCATAGCAAGTTATCGGAAAAGAGTTCATGTTCTTAAGTTGATAAAGAATGATAACGAGAGATGATTCGTCAGAATCTGATGTATTACCCCTATGAAGTGAAACGACACAGTAAATGATCATTCATTTACTCAGAAAGGAGTTACAACAGCGTGAATTTAAAAAAAAACCAACTGCACTGCTTTATTTAAATGCACGAAGGAAATAATATATTATCATCGCACTGTGTTATAAAGCAAATATATATATAAGTTCATAAAAAGTTAGTAATTTTAACAAATAATTTAAATATATAAGTAGTTAAGAATATCAAGAATTTAGTATTACTATCATTTAAACTTCTGGAGAAATCAGAGCAAAACTAGCGAAAGCAGGAGAAAGAACAGACAAGATAAAAAGCTCAGTAAATCTGAGAGAAACTAAAGGTAAATGCTATATTCCTGTTCAAAAGTCTGCAGTGAAAAAAAGAAATGGCCATAGTTTTAATGGTATGCATTTCAAAACAATGAAATAAGAATAGAATATCTCACAAAAACCATCACATTTTACAATAAAACGTATTATTTAAATTGAGAATAGAATATTTATAATAACAGTTGATATCAATCGCATATCGCTTGCATTTTGATTCCTAATTATTACTTGTTCGTACATAAAATATAGAAAAAGTACTGCAAATGTCAAAATAATAATAATAATAATAAATTCGAACACGAGATTTTACGAGTTCCCACATTTTAAACTCCGTTGAATTTGAAAAACACATTTTTGACATTATGTATGCCTGTACTTCTGTCCGTGACAATTCAAAAACACTTTGTACTGAATGTATGAAATTTGGTATATGGTCTTTACATCTATTTTGTCGATTTCTATCAAATTTTAAACGAAATCGTTTAAGAGGAAGTATATATATCCGGCAGTTCGGATATATAACTTAACATGATAACTACAAAGATGAATGAATCACTAGAACTAGATGAATAAAATTCAGTGCATTGGTTTAATATCTATAGAGTAGACGGTTATGAGATTTTAAGCTAAATCCACACGGGATTGAATGTCTGTCGATCTGTAGTTTCAGAAACATGTAAACGCGAAAACTCAATAATGCAAAGATATAACCGAATGGATCTCACAGAAAAAAATCCCTGCTTGAAGGTGCCCTTCGATAAAGTAGAGTAGCAATTTGCAATATAAATGTTATATTTTGCTAATTTAGTTTATTTCATTAGTGTTTTGGACGTAGCAGCATTGGTGCACTCTAAACACAATGTTTCTTCATTTTAAAAGTTTTATGACTCTGAAAAAGATTTACTTTAGAGTATGATTTCATAAATATTGCTTTTTTTTGGTTTGTTTGTTTGTAGATTCAAATTTAGTAAGTGATATTGCGACTGTAGTTTTCTTCCACTTTTGTTTACAATCTGTCGTGGAAAACGCATCTAATACACAAATTTATCTTTATTAGACAATGTACAAGAATATTTTGTGGTGAACACTTCCGCCTATTATGCTTCAAATCTCTGAATGAATTTTATTTTAAACTAGGCGCCTTAGGCGACCAGTCGGTTCGCCAGTATTAATGCTTGCTAAAATGTTCAATTAATATATTATGAAACTTGTTCTCATAATAGATTTTTCAGCAAAATATTTTTTAGTTTCAAATTGTGATAGTTATATCATCCACTTATACTGTTACGTAGACCTTCTGCCGTTCTGTTCATTGTACTATGTGTCTCTCTAATTTTCTATTAGCACCCGTAAAATTCAATTTTAAATTAAAGTGTAAATGATGAAACTGCAATTAATATAAAAACATTTTTTAGTGAATCCGCGCATTTCTTTCTGTTAAAAAAACTGAGAACTGAAGACAGAGTCGTTCGGCATTAAAGTCTGATGTGCACTACAGAATAATTTATTTATATCTCAAAGAAATTATTCAACAAAAATTTCACGGATTCAATGGAAAATTCAGTTTTTATTTTTATTTTTAAAAGGACATAAATGATGCCAATAATAATATTTTTTTTTTCCGATTTATAAATATATTTTAAAAAATTAAGAAGTTTAAATTTTAGGCTGGCTTTCGATCCTAAGGAATCATATTCTGCAAAACATTCTTGACGCTTCAACTTTTAAATAAATAAATGCTTATATCTTCTGCATTCAAATCTGATTGATTTATTAAATTTTGAATATTACAATATTAGAACAATCCACATTTTCATAATCTAAACTCTTCAGAACTCTGGGAGATGATTGATTTCTTTCAGACAGTCGATGAAGTGATCTAAAATCACCCGTTTTTACAGAATAGTAAATTTTTATAAATTGGTCAGCTTTAGTGATTGATTTAGTTGATCGGGGTGCAACTCTTTTTTATTTAAAATATTATCCTGTCAAGAATGTTTTACTTAATATGATTCACAGAGCAGAGGATATATGTAAAAATTTAAAATTCGTAATTCATTAACATTTATTGACTCTATTTACATAAAATATAATTATTTATTTCATTTAGACCATTTGTTAGCAGATGAATGTCTATTACCGAAGGTTTTAGGTGAGTAATTATGCATCGAATTACTTTTTCGAGCTCAAACGTTTAATAAAATGCATGTTGTTCATTTCTCGCATTCTTTACAATGATTACATGGTTCCGCCATTTCAATGCCAACGTTCAATAATTCTGACTCGTCGCATTATAATTAGTCCTTCCAAAAGTGAATAGATTGCAGTTGTGAAATACTCTAAATGCCGCAACCCCTATATAAAAGAGAAAGAGATATAATATCCATGCGTTCACACCTGTTAAAAGGAATACGTGCAGTATGACCTAGTAAAACCATTTGATAGGTCGTTAAATGCAAACGATTTTGGAGTCTGGTTTATTAGAACAGGTAAAATGCGCGTGACCTGCGCTGTTAAGTAGTGTGAATGCACTTTCTGCTACCGTAAGAATCCCTTTTATCCCTCGATTCAGAAGAATTCCCTTTCGTTCTAAGAATTCCCCTTTTTTGTTTTGATTTCAATTTCATCTAAATCAGAGACTGCTTATTAGAGGACGGGATATACTTTTTTTTCATTTAAATGCAAGGTCAGCGTTACATAAAGTTCTGCTTTAATGGGTTAACAATCCGTAAATATTTATTATATATATTTTCATTTATAAAGATTGGTTTTCCTTTAGTCAAGTTTCTAGTATGGAATTTTTAAAATAATATGCTGAGTTTTCAAGAGAATTTAAAATAAATTTCTGACAGAATATATCAAATATAAATAATATTGACACAAATTATCAGAATTTACAATTAGCTCCTTTGATAAACTTTAAATTTTATTTCGACACAGATACATCAAAGTTATATATTTTTTTTAATTGAAGTTGTAAAATAAACTTATTTAAGAAATTATGAGAAAAAATAAACATTTTTTTTTAAATTTCATCTTACTACAGTTTTTAAACTAATCTAAACCAGAACAGGAAATATGTATTACAATAAAAGTACAATAACAATATACTGCAATATACCATAATAAAATAAAATAAAACTACTTGATACTATACTAAAAGTTAAGAAAATTACAAAAATGTTGACTTTTTTACAAATAAATTACTTTTCAAAATCAAAAATTTTTAAAAAAATCTTGATGTTTTTTTTTAATTTGATGACAAAATAACATTAACGGAAATACATCATTTTTAAAAAGTGGAAAATAGAATAAAATAAAAATAAGAACAGAATTCGGTCATTAAAACAAAAACGGATCAGAAATTCCAATATGACAGTCAATACTTTCACAAAATAATAATGATGCATTTTTCTTAGCAATACATAAAAAGGCTTAATCATCTATCTATCTATACTTATATAAAGCTCAATGTGTGTATGTGTGTGTGTGTGTGTGTTGACGCTTTACAGGCCAGACTGTTTAACCTAGAGCTACCAAATTTGGTACATGTATACCTTGGAGGTCGGGAATGTGCACCTGGGGTCCCTTTATTTGAATTTTTAATTAGAATTTTAATTATTAATTTAAAAAAACTTTCCCGTCAAAAAAATCTTTTTATTTTCCTCACCGCCAAATGAGTAAGGCTTCAGTTTTTCCCCCCACGCTAATGAGGCTAGGCTTAACATTTTTCGGCCGATTATTTCAAACGATTCTGTTTATTTTTTTAATGTTTGATGCATTTAAAATTAAACATTGCTAATTAATCGATCTTTCAGATTCATTCTGAAGTACTTTTGAATTAAAATAAAACAGAATAAAGGAAATTAAAAATTTGTAATCCGCAAAGTGTTACCCCAACTGGAGTAGAAAAATTCACGCATTTGCATTTCCGTAACTGGCGATGAAAATTGACGCATGCGCATTGTGTTCTGATTGTTGACAACTATTATCAACGGATGCAGACTTATTCAAATTATTTTTAAGTTTGTTTAATGCTTTTGTTATTAAATTGTATTTATGTTAGTTATATATTTTTTATATATGCTTATAGTTTTAAGTACATCGTTTTTTAAGTAGTTTTTTTTTAACCTGTTTTCAACCGAATATTTTAAACGATTCGTTTTATTTTCTTAGTGTTTGATGCATTTAAAATGAAACATTGTTAATTAATCGATCTACTCATGATGAATCCGAGAAAATTTTGTTGACAAATTCTTGAGATACTACATAAATTAAGAAAGATATTCTTTAGTGTCCATAAAGCTTAAACGCTCAGCGACTCTGTTTTCAGTAATCATATTATAAAAAAATGCCTTGTTTCAGTAAAAAATATTATTATATTAATTGCAGATTAATCCTTTCCACTTTAATTTAAGGCATAAATTCTACGGGAGCTAACAGAAAATTAGAGAGATACATATTACGTTATGACTGAAGGCCTTTATAATATTATGAATGAATTATATGACTATCAAAATTTGAAGTTTTAAAATATTTTGATGAAGAATCTATTAAAGTAGGAATTGCATAAAATATTTAATTATTACAATTTTAACGAACATTAAGATTGGCGAACCGGCTGGTGATGATTAAATAATGATGTCGAACATAGAGACATCATTGTTTAAATTTTTGAAAGAAAATGGAAACTAGCAACAACAAGATGATTAAATATATAGCAGTGTACACCCCCGCCTCAACCACCAAAAAAAATCAGGAATCGAAAGAAGGCACAACTTACAGATAAGACTGATATAAAATACTCTTCACATGTTTCCATTATTAGATAGCAGATCAATAGAAAGTCGTAAGGTCAACTAACCATGGGCGGCACTAATAGCAAAGAAAAGGAGAATCCCTTTTTTATTATTATTAGCAGTGGTATAAATATTATTCTTTCAACAATATCTCGGATATGATTGTCACAGAATTACTAACAAAAATTGTATTTGAAAATCTCATGCACATAGACAAAAAGCTTTTAAAAAGTTTTAAAATATTATTTGGAGTACACTTTAGATTCAAATATCTAATATTAATTAAAATTTTGTTTCAGTAGGATCTTCTCTATTCATAACATTAAAAAAAATCCAAACTAATAATTAAAATAAAGCGTCAAAACTAATCACTAAAATCAGTTTGAATATAAAATAATACAAATCGCAGATCTCAGTTCATTAATCTTTGCTACAACTCTGCATAAAAAATAAAATGTGAAGTTTACAATCTACTAACTAATGTTTATTAATGCTTAGCTTTATTCTACCATTAATCCATTTAAGTCCTTTCATTTCTTAGTCCATTTAAACATAAAGTAAAAACCTGCCTCAGATACTAGACTCCAAAATAGAAATTGAGATTGCGCATCCCGCAATGACGCAGACCAAAAAGGCGGAGATATTTTTAATTTCAACCAGCGTTACAGGCGGCGATGGACGATTATATGTACTGGTAACAGAACTGGCAATAACAAACAAGATAAAAATAACTGAAAAAAAATATAAATTCTAACAGGTTAAAAAAAAATTTAATGCAAATAACTGTTATATCACACATTATTTGATGCAGGTACAACAGGGAAGGGGGAGGATCAGGAATACACTAACTCAAATAGTACCTCTGCCCTTCCCGCCTTCAAATGTTTTAATGTTGTATCGTGCAGATAAAAAAAGATTTAAAAAAAGAAAGATGAATTTAATTCAAAACAAAATAAAACTTGTGCAGTTCGAATACACACTAAATTATTTTCAACGTTTTATTATAATTTAGTGTAAAAGAATTCCACATGAATACAATTAAAATATGTCACTTACGACGAATAGAAATTCGTGAGCATGCGGTTCCTATATGCTCCGACAGGAAAAGTTTCCACACCCAGAGTGATTTGCATTTCCGACAAGGTCAACTTCTTGACGAATAGATGTGCCGCATTTGAATCGCCGGATGTCACATATTTTCTCACAGAAAAAAAAAATGATGTTTCGGCAGATAAACGATAAGGACTATAATAGCGGGAATATTTGTTACTGGCAGCCCGACAGCTCAGAAATAAATAGTCTTGCAAGTTATTCGAAAATGTTCTTTATACTTACAATTTCAGATTTTAAATTATTACGTATTTTAGAAATATTTAAATGAACGAATTTTAATGCCTTATGTTTTCTTTATAAATAAATTAATTAAAATAAATTTTACAGAAATATGTGTTTTTTTCTTGGAAGAAAAATAAAATATGTGCCGAAAACATTCATACAAGATGATCGGTAAAATATTTTTAAGCCCAAAAAGTTCTTCTATAGTCACAGAAGTAACAAGTGCCAATGGTAAAGTGACTAAGCTGAATTTATTGAAGCAGGTTACAATGTACCAAGCGGAGAAATAAAAGTCACAAAGAAAAATTTTAAAAAATAAAGGAGATTGGCCAAAAAGATCAATAAGAAAAAAATATGCTATACCATAACTAAAAACATGCGAAAAAAGTCTCATGGATTTATCTGTAAAATTCGCGGAGATATCTGCGATTAAAATTACGGATTTACCATGGCATGAAAAAGGATTCGTCCTAAAATTGAAAAATGTATCCTTCGGTATCCCCCCTTCCAGAAAGCGTTTTACAGTTTATTTATTTTACTTTCATCGCTATTTAAATTTCACTTCGCTGCTGCTTAACTCTGAAAAACTATTTGATAATACTGGAAATTAAATTTTTAACTTTACCGAAGGACTTTCTGTACAAATGGGAGGCACCTCATAATTGAGAATGAGAAGCTTCCGGTATGGTGGTTTGGTTCTCGCCACTCTGGTGAATACAGAAAAAGGTGGGAGTTGCCTACTTTCCATCGATGAAGGGACATTTCCCAAGGGAAGGGTTGCACCTTTGCCGGTGATGGCCCTTAGGATTCAACCCTAGGTTCCCGCCAGTGTTGCTGTTGCAGCAGTCCGGTCATTCAGATTTTTTCGTGTGCATTCGGCCGGGTCGGGGTAGCCAATTTAAAATTACCGAAGGACTTTACCGAGCAAACTGTACCTGTGTGTGTATTCGTCTTCAAATTACTATATTCTAAAAATAATTAAAATAAAAATCGAACTCCGTCTTCACTGCAACTTTAACTTCGAAGTTGCACGGATTTTTAATTTCCCAACGAGATCAAAACGCCGAGGTTTGTACATTCCTTCACAAACTATATAAAAACGAAATTCTTTAACACGACCTTTCACTTTCAGCTTTTTTGCTTGCCCACTCCTTTCGCTGGTTTGCTTTCGCCATCGCTTGGACAAAAAAAAATCTTGACAAAAACTAAACATTGTACTAGAGCTAAGAAATTCTAAATATATATAAACTAGTTTGTCAAATCAATTTGCTGGAATTTTATATTAGCATCCAACGCTTATGAACCTTTGAGCTACTTACAGAAGTACCTGGCACTTTTCACGTTCATCACATTATAAAGCATTACCGATTTAGTATTTTAATGAGAAAATCGGAGTTTGAATTGTTTAGGCAAGCACATTTCAGCACTTTTAGTTTTCAATTTTATCTGAATAAATGAAGTGATTTAGAAAAAGATACATTTAAATAATAAGAAGGATGTAAAGAGAATCCTGTCTTGTACTTTTTGTTGCTTGTACTCCGTAGAGAACGCACTTTGGGCTTCGCATATCCAAAGAATTTTTTTCTAAACAAAATGCAGGACAATTATATGCTACTTACAAACAATCAGCATGTAATTTTTCAATTCATATTACAATTAACATATTATAACATATATTCACATACATTTAGCATATTAATTACAAATTATGCTATAGAAAACGTTAGTTGTATGAAAGTACAAAATAAAGAATGCAAAAGAATAATTTTCATACAAATATACCATTTAATGTTCTCCATTTCAAAATTTATGAAGCATGAAGTTATTAAAAGAATTTTAAGACATTGCGCTTTAAAAAAGTAAAAAATTTAAAATATACACAAGTTTTAACTGAAATTATTGTGTAATGATAACAAAACAATTTTAAATAACTAAATTTCACATAAACCTTAACTGTGACCATCTTCTCAGAAATCCAATACTGAAATGTAAACGGGCGCATTGTGCTTTAGAGGTTGAGATACCATTTTCCTGAGATAACGAAGATGAGGGAAATTTCCGAAACACTTGTGGTCAGCTTCCAAATAATAATGAATGCAGCTGCTTTGAAAGTGCAGTTATCCCAATGAAAAACATATTTTCCATGATATATCTTTTACAGCATCAGGTTAAGGCGACATTAAATATGATGGGTTTGCAACAGTAATAACATCCTTTCCACCCCATTTAAACGCGGTATCAACATGCGTACTAATTTTTTTGAGCAATTCTGAACTGCATCTGAGAAGCAGTTCTAAGAACTCTTTCTACTCGAATTGAAGTATCGGAGAACAATAAGATTTCGTAATCAAATAGCGGTTACATGATATAATTAAAAATGATTGTTATCTTTAATATTTATCTCTATTTATAACTAGTTGCCTCAGGCGACCAGCTAGCTCTCCAGGGCAATTGGTTATACTTTTTAGGCAAAACATTGTTTAGATATAACTTCATCTCCATGAGTTAGCCGAATTGTTTAAAATTAAAGTCTATTATTTTAATTGTTTTGATTTGCTTGAATTATATTTATTGTTTTAAAGAACCTTTCTCATGGGGACAGTCCCATAATATCATAGTGCTATTAAAAAGCAAATATTCGCTTCATCTATCTTTTAAAATTCACAATGTAACTTCATTTTTTTAATCGTCTTGTAAGCTACACAGATACTAAGAAAAATCATTTTTCCTTAGCTTTCAACAATAAAAGAAAATCATATGATCAAATATTTGATGAAATAATGAAAACGGCATGAATTTCAAGACAATATTGTATTCTATTGTTGGAAAGACAATATATATATATATATATATATATATATATATATATATATATATATATATATATATATATATATATATATATATATAGCGAAAATTTCCATTATTGTAATCCGCAGACCAACAACATAAAAAAATAATTTCCAAGCGATTAGGCTTCACTGTAACTTTAATTTATTAATTAACGAGCAATTATTTTTCCCATAAAACCAAAACACTGCACCTGCAAATTCCTTTCTAAAACTATATTAGTTGCAAATACGTTCTTAAGATCTGTCGTTTCTGCTTTTCTGTTCGGTATGCTGCACCATGGCTAAAAAATGGATTACAAATTGACAAAGCTAAAAATTACAATTGACAAAAGCTAAAAATTGGATTATTCTCTAAAAATTATGAAGATTTAAAATCGGCAAGGAACTCCACGACTGCTTCTACAAATCATATTTTATATATATGTAAAATTTGAGGTGAGAAAGTAATCGTTGAGCTTTTAACACTTTTTAATCTTCTCAATTTCAACGAAATGATTCAATTTTTAGCCTTTGCTAAAATATCGCCATGGCGAAAACATGGTACCATACTGAATAGGAAGGCGGAAATCGACAAATTTTTATCCCTCCACTCGAAGTGTGGGAACTTGTCGATTTCAGCAATTTTACAGAGCTTCTGTTGCATTAATTAAATAAATAAAAAGGTGGAATGGGATCAGGAAATAAGAAAACATTTTAGAATGAAGATGATATGGGCTAAATTTAGATAAAAAATTAGGAAATTAATTAGGATTTAATTTAGATTTACAGAACTCATTACATTATGCATCCCGGATGAAATAATTCGAAGTTAAAAATTCAAAAGTGTTTTCTTCTCGGCCATGAAACTGCTAAAAAATATGCTTACATATATATACTTTATTAATAATCTAATTTTTTAGTTTACCTGATAATTATTTCAACGAAATGTTATAAATCAAAAACTTTTTTATAATAATTTTTTTAACGAATTTTAAATAAAAATAATCTGAAAAATGAAAACAAAATTATGTTAAAAACATAATAATTCTAGAACATAAATATTTTAGAGTTATCTATCATGCCATAATAATTCTGTATATCTAATATATATATTTTATGATTCTAGTATTCGTTACTGACGTAACAACGATTAAATTTTATAAATATAATTTGAGACATTTGTTGATTCACAAACTAAGCAAAGGTCAATGTTTTATATAAACAGAAATTCTTATCTCTTTAAAAAATGGTAAGGTATACAACTACGAAAGATAAAAGCATGCAACGGACGAGGAAACTTTTTTTTTTTTTTTACTTAAGATAGAAAAATTTGTGTCACGTAGAATCTTACGTCATTATCACGTGCTAAATAGATAATTCCAGATGATATATTTCCATCAATGGAAGAAAAAGAAAAAGAATAAAAAATGATTCCACATTTAATTGAACCGATACGTATTCTTTTTTTTTAGAACAAAGAGATACAAATAATAATCAATTTAAATTGTGAATGAAATTTGAAATATATTGTTTTTAATTTAAAAATAGAAAAAATAAATTTTATTCATATAAACTAAATTACAATTTTAAAATATATCATTTAAAAAAAATTAAATATATTTAATTTTTTTTAAAGTTAATAAAAAGCTACAACTAGAAATGTATAAATAATATAAGAAAAAAATTCAAAAATATCCATCTGAAATTTATTTGCAATATTTAATAATTGTTTTCTAATTGTTTCATTTTATGATATTTGCAAATAAATGCATCAAAATTTGCAAAAAAAAAAAAAAATATTTGTCGCTTATTATTTGATATCATCACAGCATACTAAGTTTCCAACAACATTTTTCTGTTAAATATCATATTTATGTAAGGATTAATGTGTTTTTTTTGGGGGGGGGATTTTTTTTAAAGCCAAAGGCAATATGTTTTATCTATGTAAAAGATAGTGTTTTTTAATTAAAAATTATTTTAAGTTTTCCTTTACAAAACATTTATGTTCCCATCGATTTGTTCTAAATTATGTAACAAACTTACACGTCCTGTAATGGATGATAGGCATTTGAATCTTAAATGTAATGTAATCTCAGATGCGGCATTTGAATCTTAAATGTAATATAATCAGAAGTTATAACACGGACTTTCTTGGTCATGCTTCTGTCAAAAATGGAAAATATGATGTTATTCCTCAAAATATACAATTCTTTTTTATGTGACAAACATCCAATGCATTTCATGGATTAAACTTAGGAATAAGTTGAGCATTTTGCAGTAGGACGATATTAAACAACGAACGAAACGAAATACTAATCGAGGTATTATTTCAATTTTTCTTGGCACTTTATCCTATCCTCCCAGGATACAATATATATATATATATATATATAGGTGGGTTAGTTTAAATTTAATAAATTATTTTTTTCTTTCGAAAAAAATCATAGATAAAATTCACCATCTGAAAGATTCTGAAAATAGATCTAAAAACAAACATTTCACTTTTACTCATGAATAACAAGCATATAAAATCTGCATAACATTTCCTTAATAATTACTGAATAGAATTAGAGCTTATAGAAGGATAACTTACACACATTACTGGTCATTTGAGGAAATTAAGGAAGGAAAAAGAAACCTCAAAAATGTTCTTCAGGTAAAGCGGAGGAAATACAGTTGAAATGCATTTTTTTTTTTTTTTTTGACCGGCAGTTTCTTAATTTATGAGGTCACGGTATCATTTCGCAGTGCTTAATGAATGCTTTCGTTTCGAGAAAAGGAAAACATCATAATTCGAGAGACCCACAGACAATTCGTTTGTAATTTAATTCGTAAAATAAACATTCATACTGACCTACTGTAAAAAAATTACATGAACGAAAGCACCATTATCGAATTTACTTTCTTCATTTTTGTTGCACAGAAATTTTTCAAGAGTAAAAAATAATAGCGAAAAGAACGGAAGAGAGGGAAAAAAACAGTGAGTGTTGTCTATTATTTCCCACTCAACTCTGAAAAAATTGTGGACATTGGGTAAGACAGACTACCCTTCGCATGGTATATATAAATATTTAATTGGTGCACAATAGTTACGAAATATTAACCTTTGGTGTGAATTTAATATTTTTACTGAATCTATCGTGTGATCCTTGGTGAATTTTTTGGCGATTAATTTCTGGCGTGCGGTAAATAATATTTGAAACTTGAATTTGTGTTTGACACGTTTTTTCTAGCCGGTTCAAACAAAAATTTGACAAAACGCTACAATTGACCACAAAATCACATTTGATATATTGAAGTGATTGCGTTTTGAATTATCGCGTTTTCATGTTTCTGAGAGTACAGTCTGAAAGACAGACAACCCGTAATTGGATCTGACTCAAAATGTGATCGATGTCAATACAATATATGTTAAATCTGTATATCGAATTTTATCATTCCAGCTCTCTTCATTTTATAGTTATGGAGTTAATTTACATTCGAACAGCCGGACATACAAACTTTCTCTGAACAGATTTTGCTCAAAATTTGATAGAAAGTAAAGATCAAATGCCAAATTTCATCCGTCAAGCCAAAACGTTTCTGAATCATCGTTGTCCCAAACAGAAAGACACATAGACAGACATATTCCAAAAATGTGCTTTTTGAACTCAGGGGGTCTAAAATAGGGAACTTTCGAATTGTTGACAATTACAGTACTTTCTTGAGATACGAGAAAGTAAAGTATGGTAAAGTAAAAACTTTTTTTATTATTTGTACTTTTGTATGTATTGTATTTTGTATGTATTTTATTATTTGTACTTTTATTTGTACTTTTTTATTATTATATAAACAGCGGCAGAAATCATTTAAGTTATGTTTTATATTTATATTCGAAAACTGCATCTGAAAACGATTTTTTAATACGTTTAATAAATTAAAAGTTTGGCATCACTTAGGCGCTGCTTGACACTAACTTTAAAAACTATTATAGTAAAAACTGAAAAATGTTTGCATTATCTAAAAATTCAAAAAATAACTTGCTGTTTTCGTGCATATTTTCCTCCACATTTTAATATTTTTTTAATATAATTTATTATAATTTTTGTTTTAAAGAAATTTCAAACTCCTATTATTTCTGGAAATATTCAATTCTGTTTTCCCATTTATATGGAAATGTCCCTGATGTTTGGTATATTGAGGTTTTATCGTAAAGGATGATTTTATTAATTTTTTGTTCCTTTGAATGTTTTGAAGAGCTTATTACAATGAAAAGTTCTTACAATTTTTTTCTTACTTGTTCATTTCTCAACGAAACTGTTCTCTTCTGTGCAATATAAAAAAAAAAATATATCATTGCTTAAATATCTAGAAATTCAGTATTCTTATAGGGCATTACATTTTTCATTGAATTAGTCACCAATTTTCATCTAAAATACTTCAAAATAAACAATAAACAATTGTATGCATGAAACTCTGACGTTGAATAATTCGATTAAATATTGATATTATTCTTACCAGCTTATTTCAATTCAACGAACAAGTTATTTAATTAATTGAAATTTCGTCATCTCTGATTTCGATGAGATCATGGTTCTATAACTAGTGAAGTGTATATGAATTATGAATATATCAAATACAAAAATTTCTTTTTAAATGTGGTTTGAATTATTTTTAAAATTTGAAATTTAAAAATATTTTGGTAATTTTTTTAAATCTGAAATTTAAAAATATTTTAGTACGAGAAACATTCAGATTGCGCTACACATAGAGATTTAATTGATCTAAACTCAACCAATATCCAAGAGGAAAAGTCCGAAAACGGTTAGTCACTCAAAATAATAACAATCAGTATACAGAACAGCACAGCACTGACTCTGTTGTAGGGCGAAGTTTAAAAATATCCTCGTCGATATGAAATTTCGATTACTATTTTGGAATCTATCGACTGAAGCAGGATTTTTTTTTGTATGTGTGTGTGTACAAATAAAACAACAAAATGTGTACAAATAAAAGTAAACATAAATAAAAATTAGTTATGGGATAATAAATTTCACGTTTTATTTATTCTATTTATGCTGGATTGTAGCAAAGACAAATGAACCGAGGTCTATAATTTTCATTGCATTCTTACTTCGCAGGACAGTTGAAAGTTATTTCCTTCTTTTCATCTATTTAGTATTTTTTTAAATTTTATTTTCTACTTGGTAATGCATTTTTTGTTTGTTTGTATGCAGATCACCATTTGTTTCAATCTGATTTTAATGAACAGTTATGATCTGAATGTTTGCAAACACTATTAGTGAACATCATACAACAAGAAAACAAAGGTTAAAGACAAAGCCAAGAAAATAAAAAAAATAGTAATGAGATCATAAACTTCACATTACGTTTATGTTTTTCATGTTGTACAGTAGCAAAAATTAATAAGCTGACATCTGTTGATTCGGAATATTTTTATATCAGTTGAAAGTTTTATAACTAATATTTTCTTTCAACTTTATTTTTATTTCGTATTTAGAGCCAAATAAAAGTTTTCTTCTGTCAGTGGTTTCTAGTAGTTCTAATGAGTAATTTCTATTTGTATCAAACCGATTTTAATAATGAATTTTTATTCTAGAGCTCATGAACATTACGGATAGTAAAGATTCTAATGCAAGTTGACAAAATTTAACTTATTTTACTATATATTTACATATTACTAATGTTAATATATAATATTAATTTATTATATATTTACATCTAAAGTGTGCTACAAATAATAATTTTTATTTCTTACGCACTCTGCATTGAGCATGAGATTTTCTACTACAAATTTCTTTAGTTAATCTGTGCCAATCATATTCGAGATATAGTTAACAGGAAAACAGCCCGTCTAGACGGTCACATCTAGTAGCTAGAGAAAAATTAAATTGGAATCCAGTTGCCCTTGAATTGTTTCGATAAAAAAAAAAAAATGAATGTTACAAAACATTCTTTTTTTTCCACACTCGGATTCATATCCCAATTTATATTTGTCCATTAAAATTATTAATTATACATACAAAAAAATCCTGTTTTATATTAAATGAAAAAAATTAGTTTCTTAAAAAGCCGACACATCAGATGTCTGATTTTACAATTTTACATTAAAATAAAGTGATCTTGTTTATTTTAATTAAATCAGCTATCCGATTTCTTAAACAACAATTTAAAGTTTTAGATTTTTTTAAAATTATATTTGTATACATTGGCACTCACATGTATTAAGGTTTGTTTAATTCTAAATTTAGTATAATAAATTTTAATTATTTGATTCAATGCTACAGAATTATTCAATTATTTAATTATATACTATAGAAGGAATGCTATTTTTAACAAGAATATATTTTTGCATTAATATAATAGTTATTTAACCATTAAATATTAATAATCACATCACCAAGCAACACAGAAGGAAACAATGCTGCAAATTCACTTCCCTAATTTTCTACGGAAACATTTTTTGAGTCCATGTTTAAAAATCAGTTTTCAAATGAATTCTGGGTCTCTAAGTTTGAACCTTATTTTTATTGTTTTATAAATCCACACTTTTTATCGTAAAATATAAATTTTCCGGTTTCAATAAACATGAAAAGTATCGTTTCTCTTTATGTTTTCATTACTGAACTTCCAAGATTGTTCTATCTCAGAATTTCTCTTTTCATACAATTTCGTCGGCGAAAGTAACACGCAGTTCAGACTATTCAAATTTAGCTAACTGTGGAAAAAAAGAAAAACAAGCTCTACTTGGAAAGTTTAAAAATAGAAGATTTCACTAAGCGCTCTCCGAACCATACTAGGACACCGCAAATGAATTTCAAGAAAAAAACTTCTTCAATTAATAACAGACGAGTTTTTACACAAAATATCAATTAATCACATTTTACGTGAGCAGATATCAGTAAAAATTTAACTCACCGCTTCTGTTTCAGCGAGAAGTTGAAGATATCCGAAAAAGAAAGTATCAGAATTCAGATGGAAACTTCGTTCGATCGTCACACACCGCCATATCTGATGAAAGACGTCGTTTCGTCTGCTGCAACACGCTCCAACTCGTAGGGATAAAAACAAATTTCTCGTAGGGAATTAAAGTCACGAGGATAACTGTGAAGTAAAGGTTAAGCGAATGCACATGCGCAAAGTGTCGGTTCTTGAACGTATTAAATTGATGTATTTATTTTCTTTCTTATATTTTGTATTTGTATATCGTCAATTTTCTTAAAGAAAGTTGATGCTCTTGAAAATAAAAGTTAAATCAGAGAATCTAAATTCATTTAACAGCTTAGCATAAAATACAAATATAAGAGACTTGCGCCAATTTTTGTGGAATTTCGTTCATTATCTGTCCGATGATTTTTGGAATGCTAATCAATTTTTATTGAAGAATTCGAAATGCCATTAATATATCTTAAATATTTTTACAGACGATTTTTTTTAATTAGTAGAATATTTTATTTTCTTTTATTTCAATGCAATGGCTGATTTTTTTTTAATTTTTAGTTTTTATTTTCATATTTTTCTGCTTTTTTTCACATTTTTCCCTATTTCATCTATTTTTATATTTTTTTATTCCGTATTCCTTTCAAACTATGCGTTTGCGAGATATTGTTCTTACTGATTGTTAGGATCAGTGATAGAATACTTTGAAAAAAAGTAATCGCTGATGAAATTTTATGCTACCATGTAAAAAAAAAATTAAATTATATATATATATATATATATATATATATATATATATATATATATGAAACGTAAAACCAAAAGCAATTTCTGACAGTAGGAAATACTAAAAATTACTATGCGAAAGATAACTTTTGAAAAGAAGGAAACAAAATAGTTTGTATTAAGAATTTTGAGGGTTTTTTTTTTTAAGCTAATAAAGCAATTTTGTCAAGAAAAAAAAATTAAACCTCCAATTATTAATTATGTTTTATTCAGTTAAATAATTGCAATATTATCACTTTTAGAAAACAATTACAATAATATAAACTATTAAACAAACTCTTTGAAGTATGTTCATTGTGACCTTAATAATTAGAACTTTAATAAAGATTATTTTTTAATTTACTAGATCTTTGTTGGAAACAAAGAATAAATTTTACAACTCAATATATTTCTCTATATATCCTTCGAACGAAAAGAAATTTTGCTTGAGTTTTGAGCATGCGCATTAATACAGTTTTTACGACGCGAACGTAAACAAATAAAAAGAATATCCTCTTGGGGAATAAAAAATTCTGACAACAGGCACGAATTCCCTCACAAAGCAACATGCTTAAACCATGTGCTTGCTCCGCAATCCGTCACGCCTGACCTCTATTTTAAACACCTACAGAATGATTTTTTCCCTCATTTTTTATTTGCCCTTCCACCTTGCTCTGTTTGGGTTGAGCAACTTCAAACTGTATCTGAGAGAGTCTATTCTGAAAAATTCTCGTGAATAAATTATATTTTGGAATTTTCGAAAAAGAAAGTTATTTCTCAAGATCAAAAGCATCAGTATGTGAAATAAAATCTTTTATTTCTGCATATGAATAGGCGTCATAAATGAATTAAAATCTTAATAATTATCAAAACTTTGCATGCTAAAATATTCTGTTCGGAAAATTATTTGGATTCTGAAATCCAATTGAAATTTAGATGAATAATGAAAAAAGAGAAAGAAAAAAGTAATTTGGATAATGCATCTGCTACTTTGATACTGATTTTATTTAAAAAGTCATTCATTTTTTTAAAAAAAGATAACATAATCTTGATAATGAACTAAATAAAGAGTACTTAGACATTTTAATTTTGAGTTAATTTGAATAATTTGAAATAAAATTATTTAATTTTCTCAAAAAAGAAATCATTTATATAAAATTAACTTGGAAAAATTCAATAATAATTGTAATAATAAATGCATTACATAATAATAATATTATACATTTACATCCAATAAATTTCATTTTGCAGTAGTGTTGGACAAAATTTATATATATATATATATATATATATATATATATATATATATATATATATATATATATATATACAAGAAAAATTATTCTACTTTATATACGTATATCACCAATCATCGGAAATGTTTATTTTTATTAACAATGTCGTATAGACAATTTATTAATAATGTCGTCGTAAGTATCAAAATTAGATTTCTATAATTTGCGTTTTGTAATGAAAAAGCCAAAGTTAAAACTGTCGGCCATTTATACTAAGCCTGATAAAATTTATTCACCGAAGTAAATAAGTGGAAGGGGGGGATACAAAAAATGACATCCTTTAAAAATTAGAAGAAGAAAAAATCAACTAGGTTAGTAAATCAACTAGGCTTGAAAAGCCCAAAATCAGTAGGATAACAAATGCAAAGATCCATGTTAAATAATAGACTAAACTTATATGGATTTAACAATTAAAAAAACATATATAAAATAATTTTGCTTCCAAATAATTCTGGCAATTATTTGGAAACTCTAATAATTCTGGTGATTCAATATAAATATTAATTTTAGTAAATAAATGGGAACTGTTAATTTTTTAAACTAAAATTTGTTGATTAGATATAACTTATTCTAGAAGCATTGTTTATTTTACTCTAAAATTGAAATTGCATTAAAATGCCCAGTTATTAAAAAAATTCCTATTTAAAACGAATAAATCACTATCATTAAAGATGTTAAAATTTCTTTTATACTATAGTTTCAATTCAGTTTTGATTTCATTTGATTTGAATACCAGAAAAAATATTATTGATTTAGAATATTACATTTTATTATTCGAATACTGTAAATGAATATAATCATAAAAAATAATAAACTATCTTGCATCAAATAGGTGATATTAAAGTTAATTATTTCTTTCAAAAACTATTCAGGAAATTATCTATTGAAATTTTTTCTCTTCATAAATCAGCAATCAGCATGGATGAGGAATCAAGGAAATGCTGTTGATATTTATTCATTGTTTATTTATTTTTCGTTTTTAGTTTCCTCTCTTCTTTATTCGAAAATACTTTAATTGGTTTTGGTTGGATGAAGTGACATGTCTATTTTTGAATATATTCTCACTTCGGAATCATTTATTGCATTTAGAACAATAACTTATTCGTAATCAGAATGACACAAAAAAAGTTGCGCTAAATAAGCAAATAATAAAAATAAAAGTGAATTCTATTTTTGGTCGAAACAGTAAGATCTTTAACAAGAAAAAGATAAGCTAAAGTTATTCAAATAAATTTAACAAATAACATAACGAACAGCTAGGTTAAACTATTAATGCATTTTAATTCCTAAAAAAACAACAAAAAAGGCAGATGCGTAAAGGATAAGGGATGAATAAAAAAATGATGACAAAACAAATATTTCATTTATAAATCACTTAATATTTAGTCTATCTGAAAGAGATATGATCGACCTAAAAAGAAAAATTTCTTCCACTTGTGCGTGAAATTAAAATACATTTTTTAAACACTAGTTTGAAAGAATCTTTTCCTTTTACGTGCCAATGACCGACCATACGCGTATTGTCTAACTTATAATATAATGAAGTAAATGTATAAGCAGTATTCCATACTTAAAACAGAGAAAAATTTAAATTTTGTTTATTCAAAGTAAAAATTTCTAAAGCTATGACATATTTGTAAATGTTTATTCTTTTTTCAACTTTATAATATTTATTAATCCTCAATTCAGTTTTCTGTTCAATTCTGTTCTGTTCTTCTCAATTTTCTGTTTACATTTCAAAACCTCGCTGGAGACATTTATTAATCATTGTAAATATAATCTCAATGATGCCATTATGTCATAACAGGAATACTGTATTCAGAAAAACAGTGTTGCTCAAAATTTTGAAAATCGAAGCCAGTATTATTTATCTATTTATTTATTTAATTATTTAATTTCATATCAATTGCTTGGAGTTATATTTTACAAACTTTTAAAAAAAGGCATTTAGCAAATATTGTTATCAAGTGTAAAGCAACTATAACTCCTTTTATTCACTCTGGTTTTGAAAAAAAAAATTGTTTTTAATTTTAATATGTCTCAGTTTAGATAAAAGTTTTAAACTGTCGACTCTTCACATATGTATATTGTTACAGAAACAAACATTACATTTTTTTTATTCATTTGGTTAAAAAAAAAAGTAGAATTAAGAATAAATTCGAAATATAAACAAGAAATAAAGTAATACCTGTTTGATGTGCGAAATCTTTTAAAGAAATTTTACTAAATTTGCTTTCGGAAATTTGTTTTATTTTATTAATTTAACGGTTTAGTTCTGAACAGTTTAAATAAGAAATACGAATAGTTGTTTGTTTTAATACATTTGAAAAATATAAAACCAATATTCTTTATGTTGATTAATTACTTAAAATAAAATATATAGAAACCACTTAACGCATTGAAAAAAACTCCGCAAAAAAAGAATTTTAATTAAAAATTAAAGACATTACAGTATTTTATAATTATAAAATTATATACAATACTATATTTTTAAACTGTACAAAGGATTAAATCCTATATGTACTCTCACATTTAATTCAAATAATTTTAATTGCTTTTTACGCCCGTTAGAATTGTCGCTGAGGGAACACATCCTGCTTACCCACCCAAGCTATGCCACTGTTCTTAATGTGGAATGTCATCAAATGCCATTCAATTTGAACTGTGGGAAGTTTTTGATTCATTGTTATTTTAAAATTATGTGAATGCTCAAACACTATGAATGCAAAAAACGCAAGCCCAGAATGATATTAGTTGCCACCATTCACTTTAGAACGTATTTTTAATTCAATATTCCGACCTTTTTACTAAATTCAATAAAAAAAATGACGATTCTTCAATTCCTTTGAAACAAATCTTTGCTTATAACCGCTATGGATATTCAGACTATATTACAGTTTTTGTGCATGCAATTTTTGCATTATTTTTTATGCTACCAGTTACAGTCATAGTTTACCTGACTTTTGCTCAGTTAGGCAGAAACAATAGCAATCTCTCATTTTTCAGCGGGGAAAAATCTGGCCTCGAGAAAATAATTTTAGAACTCAATTGATTCTGCGATGGTCAAACACTTCACTTTTCTAAACGTTGGTGATTGCGGAACACGAATCATGTGAGAACATGATATTTTTCTGTTGGATTGATACCACTTGACTTAAAAAAGTAATGTTCTCACATGAAAAAGTGAAATTTGCAATAGCAGATTTCAATTTTTTATAGTTTACAGTTTAAATTTTTTTTACCCGGAATCAAATTTATATGTATATTTATTTTTTAGCTTTTCAAAGGATCGATTATTTTTCAGTTTGAATGTATGAATATCCCTGTTAATTAAATTTTTATAGCTTGTCATTACCTTTCCATTTTTAGAAACATAGAATCATCCTTCCTGTTTTTCTCTTTTAATCTTATATTTTTCACATCATAATGTAAATCATTTTTTTTTTTTTTTTAGTTCTATGAAACGCTACATTCCATACCGATGACATTTTTCTCTAAGTTTGAAATAAAAAAAAAAAGATAAATGAACTAAGAAAAAAGGACTAGCATATAAAAAAAAAGTGCAAATCATAATAATTTCTCTTTTTTTTTTAAATTTTTATTCCTTTTCTCGTTAATTCTTGTCTTCTAATAACTATCTTAATGTGCTTTTTTTTTTATTCTGTTCCATTTGAAAAAAATAAAACATGATACGAATTTTTTATAATTAAAGTTCCGATTTTAAAACGCTATAAATTAAAAACCACTGGCTGGAATGATTTGAAATCAGGGCTTGAATGCACTTGAAAAAAACAGAAATTTGTTTGGTAAAAAAAAAAAAAAAAACTTTTTTTATAAAAGTTTACCGATAATTAGTGCTGTGAGAATCATTATAATGGAAGTTCATAAGAGAAAAAAATCGTTTTAGGGAGGTATTGTCTCATACGAACTTACCAAGCACGACAATGTTATTGATTGTAAAAAAAATAATAATAGCGTGTTGGCGGAGGAGGGCGACAGTTTAATCATAAGGAAACAATAGGACATCTGAACAACAATAAATCCTTCGTATCATCACGAAAGGAAAGTCTGCAAAAAAGCACTTACGACAAAGAAATACTCAAATTGCTGTCAATTTCTTTAAAGTTATTTTTTTCCATCTCTGAACAAAATTCTGTTGATCTAGTCATTCTGACTAGATGATTGTAACTCGTAAGGTTTTAAAAGGGTAACTTGAATTGGTACGACCAATATGCTTAAATAGAATTTTATAAAAACTATAATTAAGAACGAAAAACGAATAAAAAAAGAAGCAGAAAGCCTTATCATTCTTATATAAAAACAGCGATATCTTTCAAAATAAATTAAATTTTGCCTTAGCTAATAAATTTTGAACAATTTTATTATTAATCAATAAAGAATAATGCATAGCTTTTGAATAGATGTAGATAACTTTAATGAAAGAAAGTTTAATTCTTAATTAAGTCTAGTTAAAATTTAAACTTTAAAATAAATATTTTTGATTATCTTTCCAGCATTTCTTGTTCTCATCTATGAATATTTACTCAACTACGGTAAACGAAAATCAAGAAACGTTGAGAGTAAAACGAATACTCAAAAATCAGAATATTACTTTTCTGTTTAATTGCGAGAAAATTAATAGTGCAATATTTTTTTAAATTTTTTTAGCAATAATTATCCTTTACTTTTTTATATTTTTTTTTATTCCAATCTCAAGTTCGTGAACGAAAATTCTGCAGCAGGAAAGCATTTAAAATCTGCCTTCTATTGCATCCGAATGGCAAAAAGGCGCTATATTTCCTATTGTACCTTCTCTCACGAAGTGTGCGGCGAGAAGAATTTGCTTTGTTTACTACAAATATGGCAACAGAAATCGTCTGCTTGAATGTTTCTTCCGCGAATAGACGCATAATAGCTTTCGTTCCATTCACTATCAATTCCATTGAATAGTGAAAATTCGAATAAGATTTCGGCTGAGTGATTGTATATATACAGTAAAAATATTACAATCAGAGTACTGCAACATATATGCAGTGCTTATATATGAGCAGCTTCTACACCTTATGCATTTCAGCTTTCTGGCCAAGATATAGGATGCTTAAAACTTTTAACACTAGGTTTACCATGAGTTGGTATATACCTATTTCTAACAAAGGGGAGAAACTGGCCCCTTTCGGTATTTAGAAAAAAATACAAATTGATCTATCTATTATGAAGTTAAAGTAGAAAAAAACTTTTACATTTTCAATATATTTGTAGAGTTGTGGTGTGATGAAAAGGCAGTTCCTCTTTGTTTATTTACTAAAATAAGTGTTTATTTTCTAATCTAGGTCTACAAGACTATTCTTCTACTATCATTTTCTACCAAAATACTGACTCACACGTCTTCTTACTAACAACCTATAATAGCTCCTATCTGACTGACTTTCGGCTTCTTATATATGCATATTTTACTAACACATACTTATTTCTATATTTATACCTATATCTATGTGCGTCCCTATCAAGCCGTTACATATTTAAATATAAATAAATGTATGTATTCTCAACAATATTTATTCGAATGGTCAAAATGATTCCTTCGGTAAAAATAGGTATGCTGTTTACATTCCTCCGAAACTAAAAAAAGAAAAAGATAACTTTTGCGATTATATGTCTTATAAATGTAAGTAAAAATCAATTAAAATATTCTCATAAAATACGGCAATAATTTTCGTGAAGAAAATTAACGAAAAGTTTTCTCAAAAGGATAAAATGACCCCTTGGTAAACCTAGTGATAAGTAGGTTACGTATATCAAAACAGAGCAGTTATACAGACAGAGGAGCATATGAACGGATGTGTCATATGCTAGTCCCAGATGTCGTTGTTTGATATAAAGAAAAATAGGCTGGCTAATGACCTTTTTTTCTCCATACATGTATAAAAGACAAGAATTCTGATGTTATATTCTTTGAATAAAAAGCACACCTATTTCATGTTAAAATACGATAATTGTACGCTGCTCAAATAGAAAGAACAATCTTGAATACATCCCAGATCAGAGTGAAGTTAAAATGCTGACTCCTGTGTAAACTCTTCACAGTAGGAAAGATTTAATGTCTCCGGTCATGACGGCAAAGCGTACAAGTAATTTTCATTTCGGTGACGTACGAAATCAAGAGAGGTTTTCTCCGAACTAATATAGGATAGTTGCCAAGAATTTCCTGAAGAAACGTGTGGGAACAGACAAACTATCCGCTGCTTACGCTCGACCGGAAGAAGAAAAGAAAATGGTTGGAAAGAACCAGACCGCGTATAATAGTTGAACAGTATCCAATGGAGCACTGAGTATTCCGCAGAGCATCATGGGATACTGTTGACTTCTATCAGAATCTAACTTTCCGAATCTTTTCTAATTACAGTTTGGTGTTTAATAAGTAGAAAGAGTGACGAGTTTTTATTATAATGAAAAACTATTTTTTATGCAAATGGATATAATGAGATTGAATTTAAAAGATCACATACTCAAACATATTAAGCTAAAAAAAATGAGTCGAGTACAGTCATAAAATCTAATAGTATATAATATAATATATATATATAATAAATATAAAATCTATATAGTATATAAAATTGAAAATCTGTTTGTTTTTATGTTTGAACCTCATGCAGTTCCTTACAACCTTATTACCATAATTTGTTATTCAACAGAGGAAGAATTATAATTATCTAAAGAAGAAGAATTTTTATTAAAGAAAACTCAATTATACGAATTCTAATATTTATTAAATCCAAATGATGGTAGAATTCGAACGAAATTGGGTATTCATGTCCCTTTGTACCTAGAAAAGTTTACTGCGTTTTAAACAGTCTCTCAGACTCTCTAAAGAGGTTGAATTTGGGTTGAAAGGTTTTATGCTTTTCTATCATAGCTTTTTGAAAAATCACCGCTCTAAAATTATTTTCATACCATCTCAAAATTTAAGACATGATAAAATCTTTTTACTGACATAAATTTCATTTCTTATCGGTTATTCATATATGTATATTAATTACTCCGTGAAAATTATTTACATGCGAGTTATCAAAATGTTGCAACTGCTGAAATTCTATTTTAGTAGCAGTTGATATTAAAACGCCTGATTACGACAATTAAACTTTTAATTGTGACATTCTTTCTCTTATCGAATTCGACCGATTCAATTCATCTTTATATATCCTTTAGAGATCCATCAAGTCACTGATAACCATTCTATTCTAGGAAAAAAAAGGGGGGGAAGGCGGTTTATCTGTCTTTCAAACACTGAAAATTTATCTTTCAAATCATCAAGAGAAGACATCATTTTTCATCATCAATTATTTATAGAACAATTAAAAATATTAATTGGAACAGAACTGAAATTAAAGATCACATGTTTTCAATTCCAGGACATTCAATATTTCGGCCATACAGGGGAATCGGGTACATGGCAGGAAATGGTTATTATATTAGTGGCAGCACATGGCAGCAGTTTACTGTTATATTAGTTACTATGGCTAACTTTGACAGTTTTGACTAATATATTTTTTGCCTTGGTGAGAATCTGGTATCTGATTCTCCCATATACCAATATTTCTTGAAATGAAAAGGCAGATTCTCACAGAACCAAATTCTACAGTGGAAGGATTGTAGTTAGATAATATCGCGTATTACTAGAAAAATTCGCTCCAAAGTATTGCTTAATTTATCAAAATAGTAAATACCAAGAAACTATATCGAATATTCCTTCCGTGTTATTCCTTAATCCATGGCATAAAAATATAAAAAAAATGAACTTCATAACAAAAGGTGTTATTATCCGGTTGGTTACTACTCCAGTCCTACTAAATAAATTTCGGCTATAATAAATGGCCACTCTTACTGACACGCCTACAATCAAGAAAAGGTTCATAGATCATATTCTCTTTGAACTGTTTGAAATACTCAATTCATAGAACAAATCTATAGCACAAGCATAATATTATGCTGGGTTTACATTCGGTCAGTAGGTAGCGCATGCGTAGAAAGGCTGAAGAATACTGTTTGGTCGATCCTAAGTAATTGTCCCGTCGGGACAACAACATGCAGCTGTATTGTATTTTTTAATTACTGCGCATGCGTTTGCAAAATTTCGCGGGGTTTTTTTTTTTTTTTTTTGGCGTGGAAAAATTGATTACTTATCATAGATTAATTCCAACATTTTTTGCTCTTTATTCTTTTGATGCGAGGTTGTGATTTTTTTTTTTTTCCTTCTTTTTATTTGCAATTTTTTTATATAGTTTTCCAAATTTAGGTATGTTGACCTTTTTATTTTATTTTACCATGTTTTTTTGTTTAAATATCCGTCATTTTAGTACGATACGCAGTGAAAAAGAAAAATTCAGTAACTCCAAAATGGTAATTTATAGCCAAGCACGGAATCCTCAACCTATCTTATGAAATTGTGACAAACATAAATGTCTCTTTCTGCACATGCGCTGCCTACTGAGCGTCTTATAAGTGACCGAGTCCATTTCTATCCATTTTTTTTTTAAAAAAAGAAATATTAATTATATGGGCTAAAAAGTCTTTAAGATGTCTTTTTTTTATAATTTCAATCTTTTAAGTTAAAATTTGATCTCTTAAAAACGACTTTGAACCTAGAAACTCTGTTTCTCCCATGGCCAAATGCAGCCGGATAATAGGAAGAGAAGACTCAAATTTTTACAGGTATTTATGCACTAAAGAAGTAATTACAAACCCCGACATTATGAATGTTTATTTATCAGGACTATTTAGAGTAGTAATTAATCATGTTTAATTCTCTTATGGATTTAATACAAAAAAACTTAACTACTTAGAAGTATGAATGTTTTGTTTTTTCTAACATACATGTAGGACAATTAAATGCAAGTGGAGCAGACGGTACAGCAGCTAGTTAAAAAATACAATTTCTTGAATTTCATCATTTAAGGTAATCATTTTTTTAAATACAAACAGTTTTTTTTTTTTAATTTCTTTCACGGTCTTTAAGAATGACAAGAAATTTAAACTAAAATTCCATTATTTGTGTATGAAGAAGACTCGAGTTAAAAGAATCAGCTTTACGCATCTGATGTTGCGTGCGGTCAATTTACAATCAACTCAGATCACGACGTTTCTGAAAAACGTTGCATTTTCCTATTAACTTTCTGCAATGCCATAATAAGCAGGTGCTTTTCCGTATGGGTTATGTAATGAAAATAAAAAAAGATTAAAAAATGAAATCTCGCGATTGCAAATTTCAAGTTACCATGTAAGACCATTATTATTTTTTAATTCATTATTTGTCTTAATTAATTTAAGTCATTAACCAGTTTAAAACAATAACGAGACTTCTCTATCCCCCCCTCTCTATATATAATAATTTTTTTAAACTGATTAATGACTTAAGTTAATTAAGACAATTCGTAAGAATTCAGAGAATGAATAATTTGGAAATCAAGTTGTAACTTTAGTTGGCGATAAATTGCCAAATGTGACAACCTTCTGCATTATTTTCTAATAACCCTAAAAGCGAAAAATTGATGCCTCAAAAGAGATAAATCGCCACTTTGTTGCCTACGCATTTTTAGGCTTCAAAAACCTCTAACCAAAACAACATCATGTTCTCACATGATAGTAATAATTTTTAAAAAATCTCAAAAGATGATCGGCAATAGATTTTTATGGTTATTTTTGAATTGTAAATTGGTTCTATATTCATAATTCGTGATTATTTGCAACTGGGGTGAATTAGAAGCCGAGTAGTTAGTTCGCAAAGGATATTGGCTATATTTCTTTTCAGATAAATCGTTTATATGTAACTTCCACTAAATCGTTTGACATTAAAGACGTGATCTTTTAATTATCTTACTTACTCTGCTTATTTATGATGGAGACAGTTTTATAATATCATAGCGTGTTCAAAAGATAATAAAATCTGCCATGTGTTTTCTAAAATTCGCGGTAGTGTAAATTCACTTCAGTCGTCTTGTAAGCTACGTAGATATTAAACAGAATAATTCCTACTTACTTTCAGTAATGGAGGAAAATGTCACAATTACTTGATGAAACAATGAAAACGATTTGAATGTCAAGGCAGCACAGTAATCTATTGTTTTAAATTAGGAATATGTATATATATTTAAAATTTGCCAAAAATGAGCAAAACTTCGCATAATTAAATTGATATCATTAACAAGAATATTTTTTTAATTTTAAAACAGTATAACATTTATTTTATAATGGAAAAACGTCAAATTTCAGCTTAATTTATCAAAACTAATTAAAATGTAAAAAAAAAATAATAATAATCGTTTCAAGGTGAACATTTTCATCCTCCAAGATATATTTGTGCCAAATTTGGTAACTGTAGGTCAAATGGTCTGATCTGCAGAGCTCCAACATACACTTACAACTTTATTATTAGTATAGATTATGTATGATTTACACATTCTTGTTTCTATAACTATTATATTTTTATATACATTTGCTTAATGCAGTGGTAATAATAACTGTGAATTACATTTACTCATTTTGATTGGATTTTCTTTCTTTTACAAGTAAATGCAATCTATAGGAAATATCTTGCCTATGAAATTTTATTTGAAATTCCATGTTCAAAACAAGGAAGGAAACATCAAACAAAGCTATTTATTCACCAGTGCGATTTAAAAAAGCATAACTAAATTAATCTATGAAATTATTTCCATCTTCAGATGCTCCATGTGTTACAGAAAATTGCTTACAGTGCTCAGTGGTGGATATAGATGTTCTGCTATTCTACGCTTCCTCTTTTAATCAAATGATCAATTTAGCTTCATAAATAAATATATAATTTATGTAATTATGATTTCAAACTGTCTAACATCCATGTACACAATATTACTTTGTTCAGTGACGAGCACACTCACTTTGACGTTCAGTGTTTATAAATATTCTAATAACTAAGTGAATATTATGAAACAAAAATCAAATTATACTTGATAATATGTACACACTGTTCTAATTTTTCATAATATATATATTTTTTTATAAATTTATTTTTCAATTAGGAAAATAAAATTCTTTAATTGACTTAAGCAGTTGCAGTCGGAACTCTTCCACTAATAATATTCAGGAAATGCATCTTTCAGTTCTCAGAGACTTTGAAAAACTCAACAAAATCTTCAATATTGTTAATAAAGAACTCGAAATCTATGATCCAAGACACCTAAAAACACCAGAAGACCAAGATGTCTGATAGGCAGTTAATCCATCGACAACTTACTTCAACTCCACACAAGAATTTCTGATTATGATTTCGATGATATTGTTGAATATTTAACAATCAATCTTTATTTTTCTTTATATAACAGCTTAAATTATAATTTAGCTTTTATTCTTATTATGCATTAATATGTATTGTTTCCAGATCAATAACAAATGTCCAGAGGTTACGAGTCTTTCAGCTCCAGCATTCCATGAACACTCCCGCAGATCAACTAAACAAGTGGCAATTTTGTCACAGTATTTTTTTAAAAAAAATCTAATCAACATATAATACTTCAAAAGATAACTTAAATTTCATCTATGTGGAACCTACGGCATTTATGCTTATCACGTCTCATCCACAACCACACCACTATAACCTTGATATATAATTTTCAAGGTCAATTTTTCCCCAGTATCTTACAAAATGTAATCAAATTCACGACCTTCAGCTCAAAATTATGCAGTCCCTCTCATAATAACCAATTATAAGGATGTTAATATAGCACAATTATATAAATTTGAATTCAAAATGTAAATATTATTCAATAATTTTTTTTTTAAAAAGTACCCCTAAGTATCAGGAAAAACTTTTTATGTATATACTGCAAGTCAAACATATAAAAATTAAGACATCCTTTCTGCAGTTTTTGTTCTTCTAAATTCAAAGAAAGAAAAGATTGCATTGGTCTTCAAATCAATCAATCGTTGGTGTGTGAGCAGTAAGTGGGCTTTCACAAGTTGCAGGATAGACAGGTCTGACTTGTGTTTCTCTAGCTTGCCGATTCATTTTCTGTCTTATAATGTTTTTGCCTTTTTCTACTCCTGTTGATTAGTGACCATTCACAGTGACAAGTTAAGTAAAGAGCATTGAATTATCAGAGTAGGAAAGTTCAATAAAAAACTAAAATGTAAATTTTTAAAAATAATTTTAGGGGACACTGCAACTATAATGGACAAGCCACCAATGAAGGAAATAAGATTACATCAGAGAATGAAGTCATGTAATGTGGTAGGCTACAAATGGTAACCCATAATTCTGTTAGTATAGAATATAAACCTACCAGATTATTAAACATATTAGTATTATATAAACCTAGAAGTAAAAACTCCAACCAAACAGAAATAGAAAAGACCACTAATTGTTACTTTATTATAATTTATTTCTAGTAATTAGCATACTGCAAGGCAAAGTCTGTTGTTGATTGTTATTTATGTATGTGCCCTTACTATATACGATTTATGCACTGGTATTATGTTTTGTCTTGAAATACAAGTAGAAAAAGTTTAAAAAAACGAATCATTTAGCAGTGACATGAACATCATATGAGCAGTATCATAAATTACATTTAAAGCATAGCATCTAAAATTGTTACTGCTTTTAATTCCTTTCAAAATATTTATATAAAAAAAGTTACCATCCCCCATTTTTTTTTTTTCTTTGGGGGAGGGAGAAGGAAAATTGAATTATTCATCATCAATAAGTTGAATAAAATTCAGTTAATTAGCTAATTAGCAAAGTTAAATGAAATAATTGATTTTCTTAATTATTTCTGTGGGAAACATCTGAAATTAAGGCAACTCTAAAAAAGTCTTCATAACCCCAAATAGAGTTACTACCCACATTTTATGAAATTCTTATTTACAGTTGAATTAAAACAGAAGTTTCATGAAGTGTTATGGAATAACACCAATGCCATCACAAAAGTTTTTAAACATACAAAATTATAAAAAAACATTAGATGATTTATAAATATTGTTATGAAATAAATAAACTACACTTATTTTGTTTAGATATTTTCACATATATCACCAATAAAAATATTTTATTTATAAAAATTAAATTTAGTATGTGTCTTATAGAAAGTAAATTATATGAAATAATTTTGTCGTTTATACACAAGTTAAGTGTCCAATGTATTTTGAATATAAATTGATTTGATCCAAATAAAAAAAAGCACAGCTTGAGAAGATAATCCTTTCAACTTTATTCTTTATTTGAAAATCTTCTAATGGAAATTGATAAACTAATCTTCTGCTCCTTCTGAAAGAAAAATAAAATAATATTATATCACATATATGAGAAATAACCTTTACACATATTAATAATAATAAAGTGTAATATAAAATAATAGGATCACTTACCATTTAGTTCATCATTACCCTCATCATCTTCCTCTTCATCATCTTCAGTTTCAAAAGTGTTGTCAGGAATATCATACAGACGGATAACAGGCTAAATGCATAAAAATAAGTAGTTGTGAAAAATAGTAAAAAATATACTAGCATGCATATATATTTGCTAAACATGCTGACATAACATAGCTTTAACTACTAATTATCAATAAATATTTTATACATAAAAAAGTTATATCAATTAATTTAGCAAAAGCTTAGAAAAAAATTCAGTTGCTTAAAATTCTTCATTAAATATTTATGAATGTTTTAAATTGATGAATTAATATAAGTTAAACCTTAAAAACAACAACAAAAGAAAAAAAAAGAACATGGCTTGAATAAAGTTAGAAATCAATCAGCATTTCATTGAATTTAATTTAATAGTACTTTATTTAATCACATTTTTTTAAGCAAATAAGTTTCAATCTCCATTTAAATATAAAACCAAGACCGGATTAATATGTTTAACCCTTTGACGAGTGGTGGTATCACAGTGAAACCACTACTTCCTAAAAATTATTACTAAATGTGTAGTGGTTTCTGATCGAAACCAAAGGCTCTAAAATAATATTCTAATTTTAATAATTGCCAACAGACTAGTTATTACCTCTCTTGCGTACAAAAAAATGTGTAATTATTAATGCTTCTTCTTGATAATTTCAATTTAATTTTTTCAACAAGCACAAACAAATTCAAAATGCACTCATAAATTTATTGTATGAAAGCTGTCTACAATATACATATTTTTTTCAAATCAAACCGCAAAAGAAAAGTTCTTCATACTTAAAATCTTTTTAGGTGGTTTCAGAGACATACCACCAAGCATCTACGACATGAGATTCTCTACCACTTGAAACATGTTAGCGAAACAGATCTGTTTTCCTCCCCCTGACTCTCTTAGTCAAGTGGCTGATAATGGGGGTTTTGCCATGTGTTTTGTGAGTGAGGAATTTATTTACAATTGAGTAAGGTTTATATGAATAGGATGGTTGAAATTTTCACTTTTCAGTTGTGTTCTTCTTGTATTAGCAAGTAACCAAACTATGAGGATGTTAAATATATTTTCCAATATAGTATATAAAATATTGTTTCTTCATAATTTGAATATAGTGTTGATTGTATTTGAAGTCTAAATGCCATGTAAATAACTTGCCATTGTTAGCTTTATTTGAGGATTACTTGCAATTAAAAATTGTTTATTTTTCTTATATATATTTTTTTCATGTTGTAAGATTGTATAAGGAGTTTTCAATGACAATATTATAAGTTTTAGTATTTCCATAAATAAATAATGAATAATTATGTTACAAAACGAATGAAAAAGTATTAATTATTCATAAGAACAGTATGCCGTAGGTGCGCAGTAGTACTCCAGTGAAACCACCACCACCTTCATGGTGCAGTCTACTATAAATTTTTTTAAAGGTATTTTTCTCTTTCCTTAGATCCTAAGCCTGTAAATTAATTACATAACTTACAAAAATTCAGAAATTTTATGTTTGTGCACTTCAAAGGGTAATAAACAAACACTTTTTTTCTCTCTTTCAGAATTACAATAATTTACAAATGCTGTTGAATCAGATATTACAATTCAATCAACACTGAATTATAGGGGGAGTGGAAAGGATTTGATTTTAACCAATGAAGAATAAGATCAAATTAATGTGAAAAAAAAATGTAGGATATAATACTGGAGGTATTTTAAAAAATAAAGAGCAACATTTCTTCACCACATGCTTTCAAACATTCAAAGGTAATTTCAATCTTGCACGCTGTTTTATTTGATAACTCATTTCATATCAATGAGTGAAGCATTCACAAGATGGACAATCAAAACAGAAATCTCCTACAATTGATTTAAAACCTGAGAAAAGCAATTTCCTATTTCACTATCAAAATCCCTAATTAATAATGATATTTTAAGATTTTACTCATTCATTATTAAGAAATAAAGTAAATAGCTTTTTTATTATTATTATTTAAATCTGTTTAATGAGTGTGCGCTTTGCATTAGTTTAATGAGAAATGAGGCAAAGAAATTATTGAACAATCATATAAAAGACAGAGATAACATACTTTGTTCGGATCTTTCATTATAAGGTATTTGCCTTCCTTTAATTTCATGCACTGATCAATGATACAACGAAGGATGCCCCAAGCATTGTCCATATTCAAATTGATTTGATCAGCAAATTCTTTCGGCTTAAACTGTTGAGTACCCAAAATAGCATGTTTGGCTGAATCTCGCACATGAACACGGGACACATATCTAAAATAAAGCAACATTTTAAGAATTAAAAGAAAAAAAAAAAAAAAAAAAGTTGCCAACAATGAAATCTTTTAAATTATAAAAAGTTCTTAATATAAATAAGAAAATGTACATCTCATACATAAATCCAGGAATGTACGTAAAAATTACACTGAAAAAAAATTCTCGGTAGAATAAAGACCTTTCATAAATTTTTAATCTTGAATACATCTATCTATCTGAAGATCATTTCTTCATTCTCAATATTTCTTTAAAAAAACTCAGAATTAAATTATTGCATGATTGAATATCTCATTAATTGTTTTTAATTATCATTCAGATTATAAAGTTATGAAATTCTGATAATATAAATAGTTAATATGAAATATAAATGTTTTATGAAATTTATTTTTAAAATGCATGAAAAATGATAACACATGGCAGTTATGAAAAATGTTATCAATGAAATTACTTTAAGCTCACCAGTTTAAACCAAATAAAAATTAATAGCATTTATGTAAACTTTCAATTTAGGCACTTACAGTCGATTGCTTTTAAAAATGGAGAATTACTAAAAAGATATTAAGCTTTAAATTTCCACTTAATTTTAAAAGATGGTATTATATTAAAAACTAATCATAACATTTATTTTGATCTCATATTCTAATTTATTTGTCGATATTTTTTACAATTTTATCCATAATTACTTCATTTAATGAAATTTCCAAAAATTCCTATTTATAATATTATAAGTCACTGACTTTTGGCAAATTTCTGTACTCCTAATCAAATCTCATCCTTTCTGTTAAGATATACAGAAAAATATTTTTGTTCAAATGCTAGCAAATTTGTCAGTTGAATTAACGTACATTTCTCTAATTTATACTATAATTATTTTGAAAAAATGTTAATTAATCTTAATAATTCATAATTATTAGTCTTAAGTAATTTTCAAAGATTTATTTTATTTTCTGTATTATTTTAGCAGTCTCGATGATTCCCGAAATGTGTAAAAAAAGCAGTATTTGGTGCACTTTTTCAATTTCACTTGGTTACTGCTTTTTAGATTGAAATCAAAATTTGTCTAGATATATGTTTAACAACAAAAACAGCAATCTTCATTCAACATTAAAAAAGTCTGAATTTCAGCTAAATTATATACATTTTCAGACATAATTTTTCTACAACTAAAGAAGTATTGTTTTAATGTGTGCTTCAGAATAACAAGAAACATTTAGAAATATATATTTTTTGATAGATTGTACTAGTGCTTATCACACAATCCAAAAACGAGGATATGATGTTTGCAGATGTAGAGTATTCAAATAAAAGTTTCTTTGAAGAAGACAGTTGCATAATAACAATTAATTCAATTCCAAAAACCTTCATTTAAAATCTTCCAGTTAAAACTTCATACATGAGATAATAATAAGAAGGATGTGTGATTTCAAGAGTAGGACTATTACCCTTATGTATGTAATTTGAGCTACATTCTCGATTGGCCAATTCTCATTTTGACAATATCTAATGATCTATCTATTAACAAATCTCACTATAGCTAAAAAAAAAAAAAAAAAAAAAAAAAATCTTTAGGGGTACTTGAAATTATGCATGTATTAAGGTAAGCTTTGCACATTAGAAGTACTGAAGACTTCCATACATAACTGAATAGAAGAAGTCACTAAAAAAATGTTGGACAAGACAGAAGGATAATCTTCATGATTGGTTTTAAAATTGTTTTGATGAAAATGTATACCTATATACCTCCCAAAAATTGTAATTGACATGTCATACTAATTATTTCTACAACAAAGCATACAATCTACGGAATTACTTCTTTTAAAAAAATATGCATGTACTTCGCCTATATATGTTATGTGAAAACCAAGGTTCAAGATTACCTCAACCATAAAGCTTGTCAAATTACATTGCTTTCAATGGGTAATATGAAGTTGTACACTAAATAATCACAATAATTACCCAAATTTAATTTGATCAGAACCAGCCAATAATGCCTGAACAGTCCACTTGGCAAGTTTGCAAGAATTATTCTTCAGTTCATTAGCCAGAACAGCACCTCTCTGAGTATCCAACTTCTGACGCCAATCAATATTTCCAGAACACTATAGATAAATTATATAAAAATATTAATATGAACATTAAACCAAAATGATGATCAATACTTCCTGTTAAAGATAAATTTATTAGCTCTAAAATTAAAGTGGCTTATGTGTATATATAACTGCTTTTTTTTTTTTTAAGTAAAGCAATATTTCTTTATAATTAAATATGTCTACAATCACTACACAAAATTTAAATTCTATTAAAATTTCTTTCACTTTATTAAAAATAGGAAACAAAATGTATGAGAAAAAAACATTATAAAATGGTTATTGCTTAAGGCCTTTTCTTTTTAATTTCTACAATAATATTAAAGTATAATTGATAAAGTAAAGAATGAATGATACAAAATAACAATATGTATTTGCAAAACACTTACTCTTGGATCCCATTCATTCAAAGCTTTAATATTTATGAACTGAGGCTCAGAGTTAGGGCCTAACATAACAGCATCATGTTCACAGCGGACAATCAATTCTACATTATCCCCAAGGTCCCACATACGATATCTGGAATAGACAAGAATTTTAATCAATATAAGACTGTTAATTATTTATAATAAAAAAATCTAATGCTAAAATAAATAATGCTAATAAAATAAAGTAATAAAAATCTAGTCAATCAAAATAACTATATCGGTTTGCAATTAATATCATGATATAAAAATAAAACATTTCAGAATTAAACATAAGGCAATTGAGTAAGATTAAATATTTGAATTTCTCAAAATAAATTAAACAATTGTTTCATCATCATCATACCTTTTAAGGCTGATACACTTAGAGTACCAATACGATTTCATCTCCACATTAGACCTAAAATTTTCTTACTTTACTTGGTTGGTCGTTTTATACCTTTACGTGTAATTGTGGATAATGATCGATAGAAATTCTTTTTGTTGTCAAAAGAGACCAGAGATATTATCTTCCAATTACTTAAAATAAGATAGTATTTTTCTTTCGTTTTCCTCCCCTCCTTTGAATCTATATTACAAGAGAATGTTATATTTTCTCATAGCCCATAATCTAATGAAATAAAAAAAATTAAGATGATTAATTATAAATTTTTAGGAATGCTAAGGGCAGCAGAAATAAACTGTGACTTCAAAAAAAAAAAAAAATCATACCCCCCCCCTTTTTTATATTGCAGTTTTCAATCATATTGAGTTCTAATGTTAATTAATTTTGAAAGTAAGAATGAAAATTCAAATTTGACCAATCAAAAATGAATTAAAAAAGATATAAAGAAAAAGTTCCTGAAATGTAATTAATTTAAACTTTAAAATTTTTATGATTAAAATATTTTTAAATACAATTTATATTGTCTCTAAGTGGGACATATTGATTATGCTTGTTTCAATCTGCAGTAAAATACATTTACATAAGGATAAAGCAAATTTATGTTTATTAATCTGTTTATTCTTTAAAATAAAAACAAAAGCCTGATTAAAAAGAAGAATTTACAGCATTAATCAGCTATTTAGATTTTTGATTAATATATATATGAAGCTTCCAACTAATTTTTTTACCGCATGAATGTTAAAAAACTAAATACTTTTATTTGATACTTAAAATATATTTCTCATAATGAGCCAGTTTTCTGAATTTTAAAAAAGCATAACAGTTTACATAATTTAGTTTTTCATAATAATTTTTTAAAATTTTAAAAAACTTTTTAAAATGAAGGAAGCTGAAATTTCAAAGAAAGGATAATATATTAATAAAAAGCAATATAGAAATTTTAATCACATAAATATTTTTTGTAATTTATTTGTTTTCTTAAATAACATTATCATGGAATGGTAAAACCCCCCAGAAATTTCACTTTAGATGATGACTGCTTGTTTATAATGAAATAAATTGACATTAGCAATTTTTCCCCTCACCTATAAGCAACTGATGCAACCTCTCCATCTTCATCAGCTTGAATAAATGGATTAGGATTTTCTAAAGAGTACTTTTCTTCTCCCTAAAGAAAGAAAAATAGATATAAGAGTGCAATTCTTTAATTATAGATATTACTTTAGGATGTACCAAAACAAAAATATATACCATCTTTTAACAATTTTAAAACTGCTTAATTATCAAATAAAATAATCTATTTAAAATATAGTTTAAAAAATGAATATATCAATAATAATGAAATAATTGTATCTATGAAAATTGCATTCTATAATTGCAAATGAACTCTTTTTATTTAGAATAATGCTTGTTAAATATGACAGATAAGATAATTGATATAAAGTGTTATATAATATGTTGCATATATTTCAGATATTACCCATAGGTTGCAATTCTTTTGCTCATTCTTTCAGACTACCCATATTCACAAATTATGTAAGCGTTTTCTCATCAATAACGCCAATATTTCTCTGGGCCTTTCATAAGTGTAAAAAAAGGGTAATATTGTAATTTTTTGTAAGTTTAATTTTATTGGTTTTTGTTGCGCACACAAGAATCACACAAAACACTTTAATTGTAATAAAAACATAGAATTGAGTAATAAAATTTGGATGAGACCAACAGAAATTTCAATACTAAAAATGAAAGTAAATTATTTTGAATTGAAGAATAACTTTACAATAAATCTTAAAGTCAGTATATTTACGAATAAGATGGAAAACAATGTTGTTTCGGATATAAAAAACATACATATATATATAAATATTAGAAAAATATTAAAGGATTTATATGACATATAAATGTTTTACCATCTTAAGAACTTGTTGAGAGAAGTTATGGTTAATGAAAGTTGCTTCCAAGGCCAAATTTCTAGGAGAATTGATACTATTTCCTTCCTCATGAGGTGGCTCAGCAGCAGTTTCGTTTACAGTCAATAAATCTGCAAAGTTCAGAATGATTATAAAATAGTATAGAGAAAACTTTAAATATTGATTCAGAAAAGATGAATAATAATTAAAAAAACATACCAAATTCAGAATCATCCCTCTTATCAAAAAACAATTTGTTCCCAACACGCTGTGAAAAAAAAAAAAAAAACATCCAGTTAAATAACAATTTTGTTAGTATACTACAATTAATTAATTCAATTTAATAACTACAATCTAATTTTTAGATCTTAAAACATTAAGGACCACAATGAAATCTGTAAAATATATGTCTGGGTTTACATGTTTTTGGAAAAACTTGTACATGCTAAAATCCTCATACTTTGTTATTTATGAAGCAATAACAGACGGGATGCACAACACAAGAAAACTTGTGAGTGGTCCTTAATATGATAATTTATGTATATTATAAAAGCATTATGAAATCTTGAAATCTAACTTTTTGAAAATTACTACTTGGTGCTAATAAATATAACAACTTATATATATAAACTGAGTATATATATATAAGTTGTTAAAAATGTAGAAGAATAAATCAAACATGAAAAAAATCAGATTAAATAAAAATAGATTAAAAACTTATACATACTTGAACAACAACATCCCAAGAGTAAACCGATCGTGTAGCACACATAAGAGTAGCAATTATAGAATCAGTAGCAAACACAGTTCCTTCTGACTTGGTAAGCTATACAAACAATTAAATAAATAAAACATAAATGTTATTACTTAAATATATTATTAAAAAGGCAAATCATATTAAAAAAATTTCAACTTTATTTTAAATTGCTAAATAAAAGCCATTCAATGAGAGTAAAAATTACCTGACGGATGATTGGATCATCAGTAGTAGTTACTTTGTGGAAAATCCTATTAACTCTCTGAAGTGGTTTTTCCAGTTTACATGTTACTCTATCATATGATTTATCATAATATTCAACAGCTCCACAAGTGTATCTAAAATGAAAATTTAGCTATTAATAAAATTTTAAATTAGAATCTGAGATGGGGTTTCAGAAAGAAAATTCCATTGAAACAAATATATCATATAAAATATATGTGAGAGTAGGAAATATAGCAACCTATAACCAAAAAAAATACCATAATGCAGTTTCTATGAATGGCACATTTATAGCAAAAGTCATTTACATTTTTTAAAAAAAAGGGCAGGGCTGGATTTTCTATCTCATCTAGAGAATACACACACTAGTTCCTGCACTCACAGTTTTTCCAGTGTTTATTTATTATTTTATATAAAATAACAAAGAGAAAAATATGTTATAGATTCTTATTTACCCCTGTCCTTGAATAAATTTTAATTTAAGAGATCAATTTTAAGAGAAGACAAGTTTAAAGGTGTTTTTGCTTTAGAAATAAGTTCTTGATAAAGTTTAAGTACATTTCTATTAAAGCAAGTTGCAACTTGTATTCAAAAGAATATTAATAAATAAAATATTAACCATAGTTTGTTATATGAATTTTTATTTCCGAAAAGTACAGATGCTTCACTTTAGTAGCTATATTATGCACATATTAGATTTGGGGCCAATTATTGGCAGGGCCAATTTTTTTAAACCTATTTTTGCTATGCAATCTTTCATTACATATAAAAAATATCAAAATTACCAGCTTAATAGACTAAATTATTTAAAGATTATTACTTAGGAGTGCTTTAGCAATTCTAATGCAAAAGGTTGAAATTTAGATAATAAAATAGTTAAGTAAGAGAAATTTCTCTAAAAAGATTATAAAATTGCAGTTTCAAACAAGCCTTTTAAAAATTGGCTAAAACCCATGACATTCTTGATAATAAAAAGAGCAGAAAAGTTAAAAGAGTTTCCAAGGCATTGCGATTTTACTTAAGAATATGTAATAACCACAGAATATTAATGAATTTAAGCACCTCTTTCGATGGACAAGAAAAAGAAACAACTATATTATTATCAGAAATGTTTTCTTTCAGACAGGGATGATTATGGACTTGTTTATAATTTGAGATCGTAAAAATGAATTTTATGTCCCCCCCTTTGCTAAAACAATATAAAAGAATAGGACTTTATTACAATCTTCACTATCTGCAATTTAAGAAATCAAACAGGATTTCATTCGTAGCACTGAGTCAATTTCCCCTCTTATTCTGTGAAACCAGTAGGCTTCACAGCCAATTTAATCAAATTAAGATTTATTCTTGTGTATTTTTGCTAAAATCAAGAATAAAGAATTGTATTTATTATTCTTGTGAAACCTTCATTACAAAGAAAATTAAAAGGTATTACATATGAGATAATGAGGCACTGCTTTAAATATATTATTATGAATATCTACTCACACATCTTTTCCCTCAGTGACATTAGGAAGGGAAAGTTTTCCAAGTCTAGGAAAATCCATTTCTTCAATAACTTGCCATTCTGGTCTAACAGTTACAGAAGCATCACGATTCTTGACAGGAGCTTGACCTTTATTATCAAATTTGTGGCGCATTTGTTTCTGCCACTTACGAACTTGTTGGATTCTGTCCCTATAATTACATAAATAATAAAAAAATAATTAATAGTTGTTTTTTTAAATCCTGAAATAATAAAATTCTAATGGAAAACAATGTACCTTTCTCGCCCTTTAGCTGTCTTGGATAATACTTGCATTTGTGCCTGTTGGGCTTGCTTCATACGTTCTCGATTACGCAGATTTCGTTGCTGGAAGAAAAAAAGGTATTTAAGTCAAATGATCAAAAAATAACCATTCTAATTACAACTTTCTAGAATAATTAAAGTGAAGTTAAAAAAAGCAAGATAAGAGTGAAGAAACATAATAAAAGAGCAAATAATATAACAATGTCCATACAACAGCAAAATATAAACATAATCTAACTCGTAGTGTTTAACTATTTTGCACATTATCCATTCGATAATATTTCTACAAATATAAACATTATGGTAGTGTTTTTGACGCGATTTGGAATTCAAAGAAAAGGTCTTGAGATGTTAGAATAGCAAAATTCTAGTTTAATACATTTATTTTAGAACTATCACAATTTAAAATTATTTTTAAAATCAGTGAAATATGGTGAATAATTCATCTGATTGAATTTTAAATTAAAATAAAATAAAAATGGTAACTAAAACAACGAGAATTTAATTCGTGCATAAAACATTCATTTGTGAATATATTTTATGCATTTAAAATACAAGACATAAAAGTACCTTCATTCCGAGCTATATTAGATGCATCATTTACTATTTTTATTAAATATTTTATACTTACAAATCAAAAGAAAAAAAAATGGAAGGAACACAATACAACAGAAGGATCAATATAAAATCTAAAATAAATAAGTACCTGATTCATACGGAAGCGACCTCTATGATGCATGGGTTTATGAACTCTTGTAGTATCAACCAATTGGAAAGTTGTTTCATCCTCTTCATGAAAGTAAGCATATTGACTACCAGCACCAAACTGACTTTGATATTTATCTGACAAATAAAAATTGAATTGTATATATGAAAATACAGGCATATGCTGAAGGAATCTTTATGATACAGTAATAACTCGAAAATTTGATAATTTTAATAAACAGCACTTCTAATACAAACAAAATGTAATATAAATGCAGAATTAATATCCAAATGCATGGTTGAAATTCAATATTAATAATGATTTAATTGAAAGAAACTAATTTAAAACAAAAAAATCATTATAGTTTTATAATTATGATTTAGAGAATATATATACGAAATCTATAAGATTGAAATTTTCAACTGCAAATGTTCATTCAAGGACAGCATTCTTTAAACCATATGTTTTAAAGCAATAAAGGAGAATTATCATTTAATATCCAGAACAGTTAGCATACAGATAATGCACCAATTTCAAGTAAAATGAATAATGAGATACAGCAATATTTGTTTTTCTAATTTACAATAAGGTCTGAATAAACATAGCAGAATTAAAAGTTTTGTAAGATGGATAGCTGAAAATGTATGCACTTGCATGTAATAGCATACTTACTAGCATAACGTCGATCTTGATAAGTGTTCCCAGTCCAATCAGCAACCTGTACAAGAGAAGTATTAAAGAAAATGAGATATTTAAAGTGACAAGCTTTTTTATATGAATCAACTCCATAAAAGCTCACTAAAAAAACATCAGTTCATTAGCATAACAGTGTGATTTTAGTCGGTATCATATAAACAAACTACTGTCTCATTAATTTAGTAATCAAAGACATACAGTAAATTAGACACATTTTCTTCAAAGCAAATAAAACTAATAATATAATATATTCAGAGACAAATATACACTTTAAAATAAATCTACTATTATTATGACAAGTCTAAATTTAAAAGTAGGCCAAGGAATTCTTATAATTAGCATTTGTTAACAATCCAAGGAAGACTTCTTCCTTGGATTGTTGACAAAAGGATGACAGAATGAACTATAAACAAATATGCCAACAATCTAGAATGCACGCAATGATTTATTGCTGATACTAATAAAAACATTTTTATTACTTACAATTTCATAATAACAATATCCTCAACTCTAGCACATTTAATGCATTTCTACAGAAATAAGTAGGTCTCTCACTTTTGATAAAACAGTAATGCTAACAAAGAATGGGGAGAAAAAAAATCCATTTCCACATGTTCAACATTTCATCAGCTACAAATAAACTAAAAGAAATATCTTGCTATAAATAGGGCCTACAAGCTTTATGAGATTAGAACGATGATGAATTTATAAAATATAATATACATTTTTTTAACTAATGTAATTAAGCTAACCAATAAAAATTTATGGGGGAAAAATGTTGCCCAATACATGAGCATCTAAATGTTACTTAATATTCCAAAATTTTAAACATAAATTGTTCACTAAGTTTATCAGATATACTAGCATTGATATAATTAGTTTAATTCGCATCTGATTTTGCTTTTAAATTTAGAAACAATTTACCATTTGTATAAAAATTTAATTAAAAGTAGGCTTCACACTTTACCTTTCCTAGTCGATCATTTTTCGAAAACTGCTGGTATGGCATATCCAAAAATTGTTCGGGTAAAGAACAAGGTCCCCATCCTGTAGGATTGTCTTGAATATTAGGAATTTTAAAATGATAACTTGATTCTGTCATTTTGTTTATGTGCAATATGTACACAATTTTCTTCACAAAACTATGTTAACACATGCCGCCGCTGCCAACTTGCAGGAACGAACGAATTCTCACATAGACACAGACACAGTTTGCAAAATTATTAAGATAATTTTTTTATTGAATTCTAAAATTAACACCAATTATCATTAAATGTATGTATTTAAAAATAGTGAATAATTTTTGTATATGTCGGTATGCAGTAAAATATTTTAAAACTTTTTTTTATTTCAAAGATTTTAATAGCAAAATTAATAAGTATCTTTTTCCCTTTTAAAATTAATAATTCACTATCAAAACTAGAAAATTTTATAACATACTTTAATCACTAAAATACAAATTTCCAAAATTTTTATTCAGTTAAGAAGACTACTGTGATAACGGGTAGACAACTGGATTATGGGTAATGTCAACAATTCATTTTCACCATACACACATTGCGATCGCAATCACCTAAAGCGGTGTGGGTCTTTAGGTAGCCATTTTTTTTTCTGTAAAGTTTGTTTTTTTACGTTGTTTATAGAAAATACATCCGTTTAGTTATGTCCGAAGCTGCATCAAACGACAGTGAAGCATGGGCATTGTTATCTTTAAAATCTGCCCCGTCCAGTCCTACAAAAATTGTATGGAGTCCGGAACCAAATGCAGCCGCTATTGCCAGATTAGAAGGAAAGGAATTCGAGTATATGATCAGACAGCACCGAATTAGCATAGGCCGAAATAGTAGCCGCGGTGAAGTAGATGTAAACATGGGACATTCTAGCTTTATTTCAAGAAAACACTTGGAAATTTATTTTGAAAGTCCATGTTTCTTTATGATCTGCCACGGAAAGAATGGAGTATTTGTCGACGGTGTGTTTCAGCGGAGAGGTGCACCTCCGTTACAATTACCGCGAACGTAAGTCTTAATTTCATTTTTATCCTGAAATTAAATATGACATTGTGACTAAAAAATTTCTGTTATCCCAGAAAACTTTTTTCAGTAATATTTTATACTATAATAAACAGGCATTATTTTTTGGGTTTAATCTTACACTAATATTTTTGGAATATCAACTAATGCTCTGTAATTATTATTAGAAAACTTGGTTAATTTCGAAAATATGTTAGAAATGCTAGTGAATTTAGAAAATTTTGAAAGGAAAAAAAAAAATTACCTTACATTACTTGTTTTGATTTATGTTAATTGCATTCTTTTATTTAAATAAGGTCCTCTAGCAGTTGAAAATTTATTATAAATATTTCTTAAAAATGTGATAATCACACATTATATGCAAATTATTGAAATTTGGATTTTATTTAATTGTTTGGTAGCTGCTTTTCTGAGTAGTCAGTAAGATTATTGTAAACAATGTGGATAAACTTTTTTATTATTTTGTAACTTTACTTGTTTTAGAAGTATGATTCTCATATTCAAGCATGTTTTGTTGATGTAAAAAGCTTCAAAAAATATATATTTAAATATGGAGTTTCTTGCAAAACTATAATTATAAAATTTTTATCACTGATTATTGTTAATATTGATGTAGGACAGAAGTAATTATGAATACAGATTGATTGATTTGAAGTTTAAATAGTCATTTAATTTTTTATTACAAAAGGATTGTAGTTATTATTAGAATTATGGAATATTTTCATTTCTCAATATAACTTTTTCTTTTCATGTAATTTGATGTAATGCCATTTGATTGCTACGAAGGGTAAATGCATAAACTTTGCAGCAGCCTAACTTTTTTTATTGAAAAGAAAGTAATAATTTAGCCTATTTTGCATATAATATTCAACTCTGTCAAAAGTCTAATGCATTTTCTTTTATAAATCTTAATTTTTAGATAAAAATGATGCATCCTTTTTTGTAGAAGAAAAAAAATTTCTGCCTTTGAACTCCAGTATCGATTTCCACATGCATAGTATCAAAGTACTTTCATTTTTATTACAATAGTTTATAATGTGCTGCTGAAAATACAGTTACAAAAATGGTCAAAAAGGTGTTTTTTTTTTTTTTGAAAAGTATTTAACAAACTTAAAATTTAGTAATTAATAGAAATATAAAAAAAATATATAAACATTTTTATAAATATGAAATTAAGATCCCTCCATATGTATGTATTTTGAGTTTATTCTATCATGCTTATTTTAATCGTTTAATTGCTGCTGCATAAATTCTTATAATTACGAATACAAATTGCAGGGCATATTAAAAAAAATTTAAATTTTGATTAAAATTAATTACAAAGTTTGAATTGCTATCTTAAAATTTAATTGCACCATGTCCAAAATTTATTAAATACTTTTATTACTGTTAATTAAATAATTCAAAACAGATTTAAAGTTGAGCTTAATTGTATCTTTGCGCTTTGTGGTTTGAAGAAGTTGCCACTACTGGTTGCTTTCTTTGGGAGGTCAATTTAGGTATTGTAGCCCAGAAGTGAATCACCATCGGAAATTTTATTTACTTCGTAACAAAATCTGAGCTAGTTTAAGTTCTATCTAAGTACTTGTATTGTAAATTTGCTACTATTAAATATAAAGCAAAGTTTACAATTACACAACAATAATTTTACAACAGTTGTGCTAATTTTAAAAATCTTTTTTTTTTTGGCTGAATCTAATTGTTTTCTTATTTTATAATTAATTTCTTTATATTTTTTTTCTTGTTCCAATGTTTATTGCACTGCTGTTGATTTAAGATGGTTTCTTTTGAGAGAGATTAAATTGGTGACATATTTCATTCAAATCTATAATAACAAACTATAAAAAATAATTGAAATTTTGATTGACTGATTTGATTTGTTTGTGTATCATGTTCTTTTATTGCAAATCAGTTTTTAATCGTTTTATTGAGAAAAATTCATAAGGTAATTTGTTTGTCTGATTTCATTCCTCTCCTATTCTAAAAAAATCACTAAGAATAGAATCCATCGTAGTTGACTGGTAGATATAAGGTTTTTTTTATTTCAAGAATGAATTTATTTAATAGTAAAGAAAGGGACCAATTAATGCATAATCATTTTATCATTGTTATTTCTTTTTGCATACTTACCAGTAGCTACGGAATTTCTGTAGTTATGAAAATTAAGTTAAAACTATGAAATTATGGAAATATAATGAACAACTCCAGAAAACTACAATTAAAAAAAAAAAAAACCAAGGTATTTGTATGTAGAACTGTAAAATATGCTGAAAATATCCTTTTCCCACATCTTCATTTACAGCAATGCAGAATAGGGAAAGTATTTTTAGCATGGTTAGGAAAAGAAAAACACAATCTTATCCCAGCATGAATGCAAAAACTCTGGGATTATTCCTCATAACAAAAGTGAGTTCATTATGATGTTAAACTAAGTGTCGGATATCGATCTCCTAAAACTCTATTATGGATCAATATTCCTAGTTCTCAATACTCATGTGATGTAGTATATAAAACTCAATAACTCTTCAAACACTTACTAAAGCATTTAATCTACTTTAACTACATCTAATTACATTTACGGACATCTAAAACTACGACACACACAAAACGTTACATCAAAACATAAACATTAGAACAGAAGCCCGCCTAACAGAAGTTGCCAGATACAAGAATGATACAATAAAGTTTTTAAAAATAATCTCGTAACCAGTCAGTTTTCTACATCCTCCCACCTTGAGTTGGGAGAGTTCGCAACTCAACAAATCTCAAAGTCACAAATCGAGTCTTTTTGGTCCATGTACGATTCTTCCAGATCGAGTTTTGACAGTTTCTGAAATGGGACCTTCAGGATCTAATACTCGTGTCTGCGACACTTCATGAGCAGCTTGCTCTTGTTGCACTTTAGGAGTAACTTGCTGTTGTTGCACTTTAGGAGTAACTTGCTCTTGTTGCACTTTAGCTCTGACATCCTTAGCCACATCATAAGTTATCTCCAATGGAAACAGTCGTTGAATCGGTCTTAGTATTTCTCCACGGGCTGTTTTAAGTCTCACGAGTCTGGTAATTCCCTCTTTTCCGGGGATGATTTCTGTCACACGTCCCAAGGGCCAGTTGATACGCTTCTGATTATCGTTTCCTACAAGAACAACATCACCAACAGAAATAATCGACTTATTTTGAAGCTTTGGCCTTTGAATTAACGAGCCTAAATACTCAGACCTGAATCTTTTCCTAAGGTCCTTTTGCAAAACAAGACGATATTTTATCCTTTTATTTAGGCTTTTGTGATCTGCTGCATCACAGTCGGGCACTCCAACTTCTCTAATGTCTTGTAGGAATAATGATGGTGACAGTGGAACAAAATCTGTATCTCTTTCTGAAATATAGGTGAGAGGTCTCGAGTTGATTATCGATTCACAGTCGCAGAGTACCGTGATCATCTCCTCATATGACAAAAAGGCATGACCTAACACCCTCTTTAGTACATTTTTCATAACTCGAATCAACCTCTCCCACCAACCTCCCCACCAGGATGCAGTAGGGGGGTTAAATTTCCATTTAATGCGATGTATTGCTCCGTTCTCAACGATCCGGTTCCAGTCTAAAGAACGGAGCAAATTACTAGCACCAATAAAGTTTGTTCCATTGTCACAGTAGATAACTGAACATCTACCTCTTCTTGCCACAAATCTGCGCAGGGCCAACAAAAATGTGTCAGTGGAAATGTCTGATAGAAGCTCAAGATGTACAGCTCTGTACACCGCGCATGTGAAAAGACAAACCCAAGTCTTTTTCTCATCTTTCAAGTACAATGGGCCAGCTAAGTCCACTCCTACAATTTCGAATACAGCAGTGTCTCTGATTCGATCTTTGGTAATTGGGGCTGGCTCTGCATCTAAATTTTTTCCAGAATGCCTCTTGCAGATAACACATTTTGAGATGATCGATCGCACAGTTTTTCGGCCATTTAAGATCCAAAAATGTTCTCTCAGCAGGTTAAGTAGCATTTGAGTCCCCACATGTCCATGTCTATTGTGAAAAGAAACTATTAAAAGTTTCACAACATGGTGTTGAGAAGGAAGGACTACAGGTCTTCGAAAAGAATGGCTGTCTTCACGATACTCAATTTTTGTTCTCAATCTGATGATGCCATCCTCATCTTTGTAAACTCTTAAAGTTTTCAATTTCTCGTCTTTTTCGTTAATGAATGCTTCACTTTGAATGATCTTTATTACTATTTTCTCCGCTTCTTCAAAGTCCTCTGCATCCAGAATATCACATTTTCTCAATTCTTTTGGTTTTTTGCAGTTTCTAAAAAATCTCAATATCCAGCCGATCATACGCACAATTTTCTCATATTGGGAAAAGTAACTATAGTACCAATCAGGCTCTTCCGTGTTCACGTTTTCGATGGCGTGAGCACTCAAACAGGCAGTCGGGGTAGACACAAGAGTTTTCTTTCGTTCCTTCAGCACTTCATCTTCATTGACTACTACATCTGAGAATGGCCATTGATCAGCAGGTAAATATAGCCAATCAGGGCCCTCCCACCATTTGGACTGCACTAGTTTCTTGGCAGAACAACCTCTACTTGGAAGATCGGCAGGATTAAATGAACCAGGCACATGTCTCCAATTTTCTTTGGAAGTCAAAGTTCTGATTTCAGCAACACGGTTTTGTACGAAGGTACTCCAAGCATCTTCTCTTTTTATCCAAGTTATCACTGTCGTTGAATCGGACCACAAATAGATTTTTTCATGTGGGATCTCTTTTGTGATAGATGAGGCAAGGCGTGCAGTGATTGTAGCAGCCAATAACTCTAGTCTTGCAATAGTGGTCTTCTTCTTTCCCGTTGGGGAAACTCTGGCTTTAGCACTTAACAACTGAACTTTGACATACTCACTCGTCTCAACTCGAAGAAAAGCTACTGCTGCATAAGCATACATGCTCGCATCACTGAAAAAATGCAAGGAACATTTCTCATTCGCATCACCAGTTTTTAAATGTCGAGGAATTTGCACCTTTTCGAGATGAAATATGTCTCTCATCCACTTCAGAAACTCTTCTCTAGTATTGGAGTCCACTTCTTCCTCCCAATTCAATTTTCGCTCCCAAGTTTTCTGTAGCAGAAGTTTTGGAAACAATGCAACAGGACAAGTTGCACCAATAGGATCGAAGATACGATGAGCTGCAGATAGAATAGTTTTCTTCGTCACATTCTCTACACAAAGTTCCTTCAGGCTGTTCATATTTATACCCAAAGTATCCAGACCTTTGTCCCACTGTAATCCTAAAACATTCGTGACAGGAGCGCTTCTATCCTTTAAACATGTGCTTTCCCAGCCTCTTAGTTGAAAACATCTCTCAGCCATGACATTGGTCGCAACCTCAATGAAGAGTTCAAGCTCTTTCTCGTTTGGCACACTTGTCACACAATTATCCACATAAAAACTCTGCATTAATAATTTTACCATCCTCTCTGGATATTTCTTATCCTGATGGTTTAAAACCTCTTGCAAGTGGTGCATAATAACAATTCCAAGCAAAAAGGGACTGCATGACACACCAAAAACTACACGACAATGTCTAAAATACTTCAATTTACCATCTTCTCCAATCCACAGAAAACGCAAAAAATCTTTATCTGAAGGTGACAGACAAACTTGCAAAAAGGCCTTGCGAATATCAGCAATAACTCCAATTTTTTCCAACCGAAAACGATATAAGATATTTTGTATCAATTCAATCAAATTAACTCCAGTTTCTAAACAGTCATTGAGGCAAGGGGCACCTTTCTGTCTGGCGGAAGCATCGAATACAGGTCTGATTTTGGTGGTACTATTCTGCTTCAAAACAGGACGGTGTGGTAAATAATGTGCAGGGAGATTAACCTCGTCTTTAGTCACTTCTATGATATCTTCTTCCAACCACTCTTTAAATACTGCTCCATAGGCTTCGAACAGTCCTTCGGTTTTAAGTCTCTTTACAACTTTGTGTAATCTCTTCTCAGAAAGTTCAAAATTGTCAGGAAGTGGAAGATGATCTTCAATCCAAGGTAAACTCACAATATACCTATTGTTCTCTATTTTAACTGTGTCTAAGAAATGCTGCCTCGCTGCTTCTTGTAATTCAATCGCCGTCTTCTTTTCAGATGGGTCTGTGATACCAAGAGAGTCAAGAGTCCACAAATCTGTTATGCAAGCACTTGTCGTGAGCATTGAAGTGATTAATAAGCTTGTATTCTCACTATTGGCACGTCCTATAACCGTCCAACCTAGCTTTGTTTCAATGGCAGTGATTCCATTTTTCAGTTGGAGATGGTTTCCGGTAATCAGCTTTCCTGCAACATCAGCTCCTATGAGAATTTCAATCGGACCATCCAAATCTTCTGCCAAATGAATGTTGTAATCTCTAAGTTCTTTAAAATGTGACCCTCGTTTTCTAGACAATATTGAGTCACAAATCACTTCCTGTCCGAGCACATCAAAATGGCAGCTATACTCCTCGGAAACGCTTGACAAATATATCATATATACATCATGTTGGCAGGTTGAGGTATTGGAACCACCGAACAGTGAGTGTTGTAAATACTCTCTCCTTTTGGCCTTGTAATTCATTTCTTCAGCTGTTGCTTTCAGAATATACGACCGCTGAGATCCAGAATCAATGATGGCTCGAGCTTTACGTTTAGTGGTTTCTCCTCTCACAAGAATGGTTCAAGTTTGTAGGAAAACATTGGAACATTTAGACAAGTTGGCCAGAGCTTCGTCGTGTTGTATCATTGATTCTCGAACTTTAATATCTGTAGGGACAGAGGAAGAATTGGGTTCTGGTGACAATGCTCTACACAAAAATAAATGATGCTTCTTCCCACATAATTGACAGTTGAACTTGGAACGGCACGTCTTCACTCCATGTCCCTCTCTCAAACACAAGAAGCAACAACGGGCCTTCTCTACAGCACTTTGTTTTTCATGCAAAGTCAGTTTAGAAGCTTTTTTACAGTTCCATGAATTATGTTCCTCAGTACAAAAAATGCAAAGCTTCTTCTTATTGAGATTAGAGGCCAAAAGATCAGTTGCTGATGATACTCTTGTTTGAAACTTCTTCTCGTTAGATTCTCGACGACTGTTGGAAAAGCTTGATTTTTTAGGTTGATCAAAACTTTGGGAGGCTAACACAATTCTCTCTTCTCCCTCCACTTCATCCTGAAGAAAGTCTAAAAGCCGATCTAGATCATTACTTGGCATTTTCCTACATGAAGAGGTATCTTTTTCCTCGGTTGTTAAACTATACGTCACCTCCTCACTCACTCGTCTATGTATAGTTCGGAATCGCTCCCAGGCCTTTAAAGTCTCGTCAGGGAGAGAAGATTCAACTAGAGGGAACAACATTGCAGCATATTTATCCTTGGTCACTCCCAAAGTCTCTAAAGCTCTTAGTTTTGTTTCTAATTGATCATACAGTTTACGTATGGGGATTTTTTGCAACTTTTGTTTTAATAGTACAATAGATAACAGATCTCTCACGTAAACCTCGACGAGCAACTCTTCTCTGCCATAGCGTAGCTTCAACTGTTTAACCGCTTTTTCATAATTTTCACCACCAGGGGGAAAACTTTTAATCAACTCGTCAGCGGGTGAACCTTTCTCCATAGCGTGTGCTAAATAAGCATATTTATCATGGTTATCGAGATTGGAATCGTTATCAATTTTTTGAAATTGTCCCCAAAAACACAACCAGTTCCTTATATTTCCATCAAAAGTGGGTAAATTGATTTTAGGATAATGCAATAAATTGTTCGGTGTAGTACTCACCGCTCCGGAAACAGTAGAAGCCGAAGAATGTTCTTTTTTCTCATCCAAAAGATCATGTAATTTATTTTCTAAAATTCGCCACTTATCAATATAGCTCTCTGAAATGTCGATTTCATTATTGATATTTTCTTCAGTCTCTTCAGAAGCAAACAATAGTTCTCGAAATTCGTACTCACTCGCTACCATTAGTTTCGCTTTCTCTTCTACAATTTTTAATTTCAAAGTTTTATCTTCGATAGTCAAATCATTTTCACAGTTCAAAAAATCACTATGAGCAATCGTAAAGAGTCTCCGATACTGTTTTCGAGAATTTTTTAGTTTCTCCATTACGAAAATATAATAAGCTCAAAAGTTATGACTTACACGAATCGTAGCAGATATCCTGTCACGGACGCCAGATGTCGGATATCGATCTCCTAAAACTCTATTATGGATCAATATTCCTAGTTCTCAATACTCATGTGATGTAGTATATAAAACTCAATAACTCTTCAAACACTTACTAAAGCATTTAATCTACTTTAACTACATCTAATTACATTTACGGACATCTAAAACTACGACACACACAAAACGTTACATCAAAACATAAACATTAGAACAGAAGCCCGCCTAACAGAAGTTGCCAGATACAAGAATGATACAATAAAGTTTTTAAAAATAATCTCGTAACCAGTCAGTTTTCTACACTAAGCAATGATGTCTTAACAAAAATAAAAATGCTTAATGTTTATGAAACAAAATTGTAAATGCCTTAAAAATAGTGTTAAATAATTTTATCAACAAAGTAGTGGAATGATTTTTTTTTTAATTTATATATTTAATTGAAAGTAAAGGTCTTCACTAATTTTGAATAATGTTAAAATTCTTTGGAAATGTCTATTCGTCAATAATTTGTTCATATTACATGTAATATATGTACATATTACATGTAATATATGTTACATGTAATATATTGATAAGAAATGCTACAGATGACTGGGTAACCAATGTTGGAGAGTATACTTATTTGGTTTCTGAGCTCTATAAAGTGTTTTTTAATGTGTTGCTGCTGGCGATATGCGAGGATCGAACTCGCAACCTTTGGGTTCGTAGCCGAGTAACAAGACCACTAGACAAAAGAAATTTCTCATGTCTCGTAGCTGTTATCTGACTTATAAAGCGTCACCACATTACTCCCCCTTCAGTTCGTCGGAGGTGAGACGAACGATTTTTTGTCCTGTTTTTGCTGTTATTTGTGGTGATATATTGGCTGTTGCGCCTTATCCATTTTTTTTTTTTTTTTATATTGGCTGATTATTTATCAGCTTCCTTTATTTATTGGCTGATTTTTTATCAGCTGCATTTTTTTTATTGGCTGATTTTTTTTATCAGCTTCATTTATTTATTGGCCGATTTTTTTATCAGCGTTTTTTTTTTTTTTTTACTTATTTATTTCTGGTAGAGGGCGCCACAGCAGTTGTATGAAGTTTGCGTATTTTCGTCATCGGGTCACCAATGTTGCTGCTGGCGATATGCGAGGATCGAACTCGCAACCTTTGGGTTCGTAGCCGAGTAACAAGACCACTAGACAAAAGAAATTTCTCATGTCTCGTAGCTGTTATCTGACTTATAAAGCGTCACCACAAATGTGTTGCAGTGTCAAAAATCTGTGTGCTGTAATTATGCAATTCCTTATTCCAATTGAGTACCTTTTTATTAGCTGAGCTATAATTTTTGCCTGTTTAAAGTTAGAAATAAAATGTCATCACTTATTTCTCTACTTCCATATGGTTCATATTTTCACTGTTATGTTGCGAACAGAAAATGGTTTAAAAGATTGATTTGTTTGCGATTCAAAAATTTTTATATTGAGGCAACTTAAAAATTTGAGATTTTTTAATTACATTCATAAAAATTAATAACATTATTAAAATTCATATTTTATGACAAAGCATTTTTATTTATTCATTTGCTTTCATTAATTTATTTTAAGGGATTTGCTTTTTTACTTTATAAATGCTGTGTTCTGCTTGAATCCATTGCAATGTGCATATTCATATAATGTCGAGTAAAGTTATTAAATGTAATTAAACCTAAAAATTAAATTTCCCCCCGGTTGCAGTTTATGATTAAAAATAGAAGTTTGCATAAGCATTAGAAGTGAAAGTTACTAGGCTATTAATTCAGACTATGAAAAAATATTATATTTTTCAGATTGATTAAAATTTTAAAAATTATTTTTTTGCAGAATTTTATATGAATTCTTTTATTTCTTTTTATTCATAATTTTTTATTTTAGTATATTGCTTATTACTTATGATTTAGACAAAGAGAATTCACTGAGTGTTTTTTTAAAGCTGCATATTTATATATACACACAAATACATATAAAATATATACATTTAAAACACATAGGTGTAAAAATTATTTGGCTGAATATATTGTACTAGAGATCTCAAATTCAATTAAATTGCTTATAATATTTTAGAATTGTTGTGAGCCGAAAATTTCATATTCCATATGAAAAGTAATAAAAAAAATTTTTAATAATCTTATGGTTAATTTTTCTCATAGAAATTGCAAGGATTAACAGAGAAGTTTTTATTAATGCTCAAATCCCTTCGTACAAAATAATTAGATGTTCACTGCATATAAAATAAGTTTGTATGGTTGGTATTTTTTCCCCCTTGCTTTATATTTTGTTGCTCAAAATTAAAAGTGCCATAATTTTACAAAATGTATTCATGATTATATTTTCTAAAAGATGTATGATAGGACATTTGCTTTATGCTCTCCTTACTCCTACCCTTCTCCCCCCCAGTGGAGACTGCAAGTGAAATGATCTGAATGTATGAAATTGACAAAGTAGATGATAAGTGAAAGAACATAGGTCATTCATGGTGAATATGGAGAGTTGATTCTTTACTCTTCTTAATAAAATACCTAATTATATCCCATGATAATGAAGATGAAAAAGATATAAATTCATTGAGTTGTTCTTTATTGGTAAATTAAAGGTTCCTAGAATTTAAAACACCTAGTTAAATCTGCTTTTACATATAGGTACTATATTAATAATTCAACAGGGTTTCACTCTCTTGTTAGTTTGTTTATTCAAACCTTTTGGATGTTTTACCACCTTGTAAGTAATATTACCTAGGTCTGTTATACCATGACATGTGTAGTAGATAATTTCATTATTAAAAAGAGGGAAACAGAAATAAATAATATCATTAATTTTCTAATTTCAGTTTAGATCAAATTTTCCAATTACTTGAAATTAAGGAAAAAATGTCCTTCTTTCGCTTCCTCTAAATCCTCTATTTTAAAAAACTTGCATTTCTTTCACCTGTAATTTATAAGTTAAAGATAGCAATTTAATAATTTTGCTTATTTATTCAGTTTCTTATTTTATGAAAATGGACATTTCAAAATTGCATTCAAACTATTCCTTCTCAAAGTACTTTTGCTTTTAAATCAGTATTACATCTAATTATTGTTTTGAAATATAATCTTTAAATAAGTATGTGACATTAAGACTGGAAACTCCATTATTTGGTTTTTGTTTCTTAGTATACTGAAATATAAAATTATTTGAATTTTTCATTAGTAATCCAGAAAAAAGAAGGGGAAAAAAATTCAGATTATTTTATGGTATGTGTTTATGGGTACATTTTTATTTTTCTTCTAGTTTTAATTAGCAATTTATGACTTCAGAGCTATAATATCATTTCAGATCATAGGAATTTATTATCTTCACTAAAATAATATATGATGAAACAATGCAATTATGATATCATGTAATTGTAAAATATTACCATTTTTTTTATTTTTTTTTGCGGTTAAATTGTAAACAATTTTTATTTTTAAAACTACTTAATGTTCTCTCTCTTTTCCAAATGCAAGTGATACTGATTTTGTTTATGTATTTTTTTGTAACTGTCATATTCAAGTCATCCCTTAAAAGTAAATTTTTCCTAATATTGTATTGCAGAAATCTAAATGATTAAAAATTAATTCCTTAAATAATATTAATTCTTTCGATTTTTTTTTTTTAACTTTATTTTCAAAGTCTAGCATTTGTTTTATCTTAAAATATTGGATTTTTATAGACATGATACTGAATATATATCTTTATATTCTTTTAAGATATCAAAAGTTTAAAATAAAGGAAATTTATATTTAATGAATTTTATTTTAAAGAAACCTTGAACATTGCACCTGCTGCCTCTTCTCTTCACGATTACAAACTCCTTTTTAAAAATTACATTATTTAGAAATAATAATTGTAGAAATTCGGTTTTTAATTTTAAATGCTTATGGTTATATTATATAGCAGTCTTTGTGCCCACATGTACGTTCGCACGTGCTTGTTCCAAGATTTCCTCTATCAACTTCTATTCATTGACACTTCACTGAAATAAATAACAGATAATTTTCCCTCTTTGTTTATATTTAATCTAATTTTTTTTTCATCTATTGAATAATCCTTACGAATTTTGCTTAGTTTGTGTTTGCTTAGACAAGCTTGGTTTATTAATATTGTAATGTTTCATTTCCAGATTACTTGCTTAGACAAGCTTGGTTTATTAATATTGTAATGTTTCATTTCCAGATTACTTGCTTGGACAAGCTTGGTTTATTAATATTGTAATGTTTCGTTTCCAGATTACTTCTGTCAAAGTCAAAACTCAAAAAAACTTTCAGATATTTACTCTATCTTTCGCATTCGTTCATTGAATATGTTTTTATTTGTATGATGAATACTAAATGAAATTACTTGTGAAAATAATAAAGCATGTATATTTGTAACTTCTGCGTCACGTTTTAACAACTGATAATTGAAGTTATCCCCTCCCCTAAAAATGCATGATATACAAAACTTTCCCTTGTATCTAAAAGCAATGTAAAATATAAAGGAGCAGGTAGAGATGCGTTTTCAAAATTTTATACACAGCTTTTTTTTTTTTTTTTTTTCATTTTAAAAATAGTGAAATTAGTCATATTTTCATTAAATTATTTGGCTGTTGTTTTGTTTTCAAATGAAGATATTTTCATGATTCGTCGTGTCACCAAAAAAATGCATTCAGTCAGAGGAAAGAAGATATAAAAGAAATCAATGCTTCAAAATAAGTTTAATTAATCGCAAAAATAAGCTTATCCGTCTCCAGATAAACAATCTTTATGATTTTCCAACGGAAATTGATTGTCATATCTTCCAAAACAATTGTAAAAATAGTCTTTATATTATCGTGAGATTTTTAAAAAAAACACCTTTTTAACTCTTTAAAAAGCCATTTTTTTCTAGTCATGGTAATATTAAAATATTTTTAGGATTGAAATTGGTATAAGAAAAGTGATTCATTTACCTAATTAGCTAAATTTAATTTGGTTAATTAATTAATTTGGCTAATTAATAATTAAGTAACAAATAGAAACACAGCATTTTGTGCGAGATAAGGAACTGAAGCATCTAAGTTAAAGTCTTATTGAAAAATGCGTCAGAACTTATCCCAATCTATATAACTTCATTCCAAGATTGATAAATTTGGTAGGAAGCATATTTTCCATGGCCCTTGAAAGGGTTAATCATGTCAGTTTATTTCCGTACAATTTTTTCTTTTAATTTTAATAATATTTTTAATTTACTTTGAAACACTAACTGAAATAATGTTAATGAATGCTATGTTGGAATTCAAACTCATCCGTCTAACCATTCGAACGTATATATTAGAAATCATTAATTCCGTAGTAGGATTTTTGTTTCCGCTTTTATTAATATTTTCACCTTTTAATTTGCAGCCGACTGATTCAATTGAATTCATATTTTGCAGTCATACCAAATAACAAGAATATATGTTTCTTTTTTATAATGTATTACATATTAATCAATTAATAACCTAAAAAGTCAATCTGGACGATCGCATAATCGCCAAAGGTGGTTAGTATATATATGTAATGATATTTTAAATAGATAATTTAAACTTAATTAATTTCCTAATTTTTATTTTAATTCAGTCCATATTACCTTCACTCTAAAATGTTCTCTTACTTCCTGATCCAATTCCACTTTTTTTTTATTTAATTCAACACGAGTTAAATTGTTGAAGTGGACAAGTTCCCACACTCCGAGTGAAGAGATAAAAAACTGTCAGCCAAGTGAATTCTTTTTAAGCAATTCCCATAATTCCCTTACCTAAATCGACACGTGTAAAGAAATCCCTATCAAAATCTCACAGTATATAATCACGGGGATAAATATTTCATTAGCTTTTCCTCATTTCGCTCTTGTGTTGTTCTGTGTCTCGTCGCTGTTGCTTGTACATCAATTATGCCACTCGGGATGGAATAAAAGCGAACGTAATAATTCAAAGTGTCTGTCTTCGGCCTCTGTTAAAAATTATGTTTACCTATATATGTGTGTGTAACGGTCAATCTGAATAATCGGTTATTATTAATACTAGCCGGTCATTATTGATAACCGCTTCTTTTGGTCAAAGTGAGGAATATCCCAAATTATTCACTTTAACACCGGTAATTATTGGCAATTTTCAATGAAGTTTGTTCACTGTGATTAAACGGTTTATATAGGATTTGGGACATGGGTGTGCCTTTTTGTATATGTTTTTTAAACTTGCTATGAAGTTTTTCTATGATATTTTTTTCTAACTTTTTTTCTTTATTTTATAATTAATTAGTCTCGTCTTTTTTGGGGGTGGGGATGGGGGATAAGTCATTGAACAATCCCAATATCTATCTGTTGAAAAGGTAATAAAAGATATTTTGAAGCATTTAAAAAACAGAACAAAAACGGATGGATTTAATGGTGGATATAGATGATAATTTTTGGGAGGTATTGATATTGATATTGTCTAGCTATTGACAACACATAAAAAAAACGCGAAAAAACTGACATTGACCAAACTTTATTAGTTAATATTAATAATAACGGTTAATGTGATAAATGCTCATAAGTTATTCACTTTAACCGGCTTATTTGGTTATTATTAATAATGATCGGTTAGTATTAATAATTACCGATTGTTCACATTGACCATAATATATATAATATTACTCGGGTACTATTTACATTTGTTCAGATTTTTTATATGCGCTCCAATTTGAAAAGACGAAACACCTTTCCTCCAGTCGCCATTTCTCAATAAATCAGTGTACCACCAACAATATTTTTTTTTTTTTTTTTTTCCCGAACATTCCTTCCCGGCGGACAAGAGGAGGACGTGCGCATGAAGTCCTCTACCTACACATTCACTCACTCACACAGCGTTCATTCATGGGCATGTGATCAAGTGACCCTGCTCTCGATCTACTCGCCTGCGATTTAAACGAACCTCGTTTATCTTGCCGCTTCGGCCAGCGTGTTTACTTTTGGATGGGCCTCTTGTAATCCAGTTATGGTAATTGCACGTTCCATGTGCTTGTCTGCTGTTCAGTCGTCAGCGCTGCACTTCCTCGGTCGAGAGAACCGAAGTTTGTTTGGCGTTGTAGATTTTTTGGATCCTCGTAAAGCACTCGTGTTAGCTCAGTTTTGGCTTATTTTTTTATTAGAAAATGTTTAATCTCATAGATTTTCTTGTGTTTACTATTTGGTAAAAAATTAGGAAGATCTGGTAAACATTGTAGTTATCAGAAATTCGGCCTCGAGATTGTAACGAAACTCCATCTTTTTAAGTTTCCCTAAATGAAAGGCCCCGGTGGCTTGGTGGTAAGGTTTCGGCTTTGGAACCGGAGGGTTTCAGGTTCGAGACCCAATTCCACCGAAGAACCGTCTTGTAAGCGACTCTGGTGCACGTTAAATCCGTCGGGACCAAACTTCCCCATCTGGTGTAGTTGCGGAAGTTTGAAGAGAGGATGCCAGCTGAGATGTCGTTTTCGTCAGCTGACCGCGGTTCAAAATGCCGAGGTCCGTCCCAAAATAGCCCAAGTGTTGCTTTAAAATGGGACGTTAATATAACTAAACTAAATTCCTAAATGGATCAAAAACTACTTTTGGAATTGTGCCTGTCTTTGAACACGACAGCTGAAAATCGTAAATCGCTTGACGAATGAAATTCAGTATAAGATATTACATCCAAATGATATGAAATCTGGGCAAGATTAACTTAAATTTTAGGCAAAATGTGACGACGGGTCTGTTTATCCATTTGTGCCCAAGCGAATTCACTTAAAAAAAAACCCTAGGCATTGAAACTGGCATATGTTTCTATTAAATATGTTTCTTTTATATAAAATTATAAATCTGTATGAAATTTTGGGATAACACGGCTTTCTTACGGGGTGTACTGACTATCAGTATATCTTTGTTATGTAAATGCAGTCGTTTGAAAATGCAACCAGCCAATAATGGTGAACTTTTGTAGATAATCTTTACACCAAATATGTAGGTCTCTACGTAATTTTCGACTAAATCGATCTTCCATGTCCGTCCTATCAATTGTCCACGTATATATTAACACAATGCCGTCCGGCAATATCACGTTGGTGTCCTGCGAAAATTATCGTATCTAATTATAAATAAAATGATCTGAACCAGTAATAAAAGAATCCCGATTAGACAGATGTGCAGAAGGCAAAGTGTAACACAATAACTCAGAAACATTGGTCGACGAAAAGACTATGTACATTTTTGATTCTCTTCTCTAAATGATGAAGCTATGCACTCCCTACCCCTATATTTTATAAGTGTGCGAGGAGATTGAGGTGGAGAATATTATATCTGCTTTATCTGTAAGTAAATAATCCATATTTAAAGGCATGTACTAGATTTGTTTTCGAAAATGCATTTTTGATTAATGGTATTCAATTTTTACCTTACTTTGACGAACAATGGCATGTATGTATTATTAATTCCTTTGAATATTGTTCATTTCCGTCGTGTTCAGCCATTAGTACCAATAGCATTGCTCTATGGAAGTAGTGTCTGCAAAATTACCATTATGTGACGTCAAGAATGAAAATGCATGCTGGTGCGATACGCAAGGTACACTGCATAGATTATTTTTGTTTGGTATTTTGGAATCCATTGCGTGTCTTGCAGGAAGGAGGTAGAGGGGCGTGGTATCTCAGTTGCATTGTAAAGGACATACGTAGTTACAATTATTATGTGTTTGTCACATAACTCTCTCTCTCTTATGTGTTCAACTCTCTCTCTCCGAAAGGAAATGGCGTGGATGGTTCAAATTTAAAAACGGGATCGATGCATAAAGGAAAAATGATGCGAGGCATTCCATATTAACCCACAAGGTTTCACTTTTTGACCTTATATATCGTATTTTTTTTGGGGGGGGGGGCGAGGATTGACATAGCTGCTGACAAATCGAAACCTTAAAACCTGATTACTTAAGTTATATTGATGTTCTGTTTTAAAGCAAAGCTAGGGTTATTTTGAGATGGACTTCATAATTTTAAATTGCAATCAGATGACGAGGACGACACCTGATCTAGCACCCCATCTCAACTGCCGCTTCTCATCAGCGGGAAAACATTTGGCCCTGACGGATTTAACATGCTTAGATGGCAGAATTGGGTCTCGAACTTGCAACCCTTCGGTCCCAAAGCCGAGGTCTTAACCACCATGACCCTATATTCTCTAGAGTGCGATTTGATCATAAGTAACTTCGCAATCTACAATGACCCATTGTCTGCCCGATTTAGCTTATAGGAAATGCAATAAAATGTAAGAGATTCGAACCCTTAAACCGAAACACCGTATCATATTTTAAGTTTAATTATCCTATCTTATCTTTGTCTCATTGGGTGCATTAAACATTGCATTCTGTGCTTAATATGGCGGAAGGGTTGGCCTGATAACAAAAAGGCCAAATAGGCCGGAGTTCTCTGAATTAATTTCTTTGCCCATCAATATCAGAATACAAAGCCAAAAAGATTTATACCAAAAATCTCTGTAATACGTATTTTCTCACTTCTTATTGAGTACTTGCTCTCTGTTTATCTCAATGTAAACACAGCCGCGGCCCGGTGAATCATAGAAACAGTTACCGGTAACGTGTCGGGGCAGCGGTGGACTGGTGGTAGGGTCTCGGCTTTCGGAACCGGCGGGTTTCAGGTTCCACCGAATTCACTTATGCTCTCGAAGAAGTGTCGTGTAATCGGATCTGGTGCTCGTTAAATCCGTCGGGGCCAAAGGTCCTCCCGCTGGTGTGGTGAGGAAGGGTTCCAGCTCAGGTGCGTCCTCGTCATCTGATCGCGGTTCAAAATGACGAAGTCTGTCCCAAAATAGCCCTAGTGTTGCTTTAAAATGGGACGTTTATATAACTAAAACTAAACTAACTAAGCTTAAATGCAGGAAACATAAACAAAATGTTAACGTAAATCGTGGGCCTAATTCTTAAGAAAATTGGCTCAAACTGATTTTATTTTCCACTGATAAATGGTTACACAGATATGAAAAGGGAACCCTAAGATAAGAGTCAAAACTTACAATTTTTAGGTTTTGAAAATGTCCTTAATAGATGACTTAATAGACGCCTTGCCTTCCTCATTTCATTACGATGAACGAAAACTCGGCCGGATAGTCGCGAACCGGATATACGAGGGTATACTGTGCTTCTTCTTTTATTGATCCTTATTTTAAACAGTTTTTCCCCCTTTTCTAGTGCAGTGTTAGCCTATGTGAGGTAGATGGCGCTAACATCGGTGACTATAAATAGCGTCTATGAAAGGAAAAGCTCAGTGTATCTGTGATTTCATGAGTGTGAATAATCGATTAACGTGCAAATTGTCTTTAAAAATGCATACGGACGCAAGCAGTCCCCAATACGGACACATTAAAGGAAAGAATAATAGATGCGATATTATCGGTAACAAGAGACAGGCTGGCGAATACTTGGCTCGAAATTAAATATTCTCAGAGTTTCGAAAGGTGTACGCGTTGAAGTGCATTAATGGTGTGTGTGTGTGAGGGGGGTTGTTTGAAATAAGGATAAAAAAAATATGTCTATATATGTAATAGTTTTTTTTAAAATAAATTTACTTTTAAAATCAAGTTTTTAAGTTTTTTTTTTAAAGTCAGTGCAATTCTTTGTGAGCATTCTGTACATTCGATGAAAAACTAGAGCCGATGCGACAAAAATGTAGCCACTTATGAAATCAGCAGCCTCAAGACGTCCTAAAACCGTTAGAACTTCCATGGCAACTATTTTTACCACTGTTTATTTACAACTTTGCTATTCGTTGTTATATAAAAGGTGGGGCGAAAAAAAAGATTGTTTAAAAGTTGTGTTCAAAACTAAATTTGATTTTTTTTTTTTTTTTTTTTTTTTTTTTAGGAAAGAATAATTGCATGGAAACAATTTATATGACTAGAATTCTAATTGTTTAAATTTTAAAGTGATGCATGAATAGTCAATTTGCATTCATAAGCTCCGAAGTTATTGAGGAAAAACGTCAATATTTAGATAATTAAAGATCTTTCCTTTGTTAACCTTGAAATTGAGTGTAGGCAATACTGCCTGTAATAATATCTTTTAAGCAGTACTAAACATGATTCTGAAATATAGTAATTGATGATTTTGGATGGAAATGCTACTATCAATGTCAAGTGTAACAAGTTTAGTTACTTAACGACCTTTTTAAAGCAACTCTAGGGCTATTTTAGGACGGACATCGTCATTTTGAACCTCGGTCAGATGACGAGAACAACGCCTGAGCTGGCACCCCCCCCCCCTCCTCCAATCTTCCACACCACACCAGTTGGAGGACGTTTGGCCTCGACGGATTATCGAGCACTAAACCCGCTTACACGACGATTCTTTGTTGGAATGGGTCTCGAACCTGAAATCCTCCGGTTCCGAAGCCTTACTACCAGGCAACCTCGGTCCTCCTCAAGTCTAACAAAACTTCATATTTAAGAGGAAAGTTGTTTCATTTAATAGAAGTCTTCCAGCAACTTGAAAAGTACATAAACAGACATTACGTCCTTCAGTCGATCATAGATTTCAATAGACTGTTGTCATTAAATTTGTTACTAATGTTTTTCTACAACTAAAAATTAATAAATATCCCTACAAATATAATTTTTTATTATTTTGGTGCGCAAAATTTAATCATTGTTTTAAGTTCTTTCATGATAGCCTTGCATCTACCGACATTCTGTTTCGTTCGCATTAATTCTGATTTCAATGCTTTGCATGGTCTTGTGCTTACATTTTGTTTCAACAATACAAAGATTGAAGCCTATTTGCCCGGTGTAAACTGCGAGTTTTCCCTTCGAGTTTTTTCCCCTCTTTCGCAAATTTCAGAATTTGAGAAACCCTTTCGAACCCATGATTACCAGTGCTCCCAAGTTGTATCTTACATGTTTATGCATGAATTTTTATCTCAATTATTTATTTTCTTATGAGATCCACTTAATGTTTTAGAAAACTACACACCAAAGTAATGTATTCATAAGTAAATTAAAAATATTTGATTAATTTCATTTTTACTAGTACTATAAATTATTCAGTTTGAAACTAATGCATCTAAAATGCATTGCATATAATCTTTTCAGTCAATCAGTAATTCTTAAAAATAAAACAATGCGTCTTTTTAGTATTCATATCACCTGTTAATCATCCAGTATTCAAGTTTACAAAACTCTAAGCAAAGGGCTGAAAGAAGTACGAATCTTTGAATGCCTTTTTGCGTTTTTATTGCCAAATGGCGTTCTTCTGAATTTATAGGTTTTTCATAATTTTTTGAAGTACTGTTCATTTCAGTATCTTGAGACGATCACTTTTCGACGATTCTATTTCATTGAGGGGTGAGATGGGGAAGGATGAGCGAATTTCCGAAATTGATCATTCTTGACCTTGATTTCCTCCTTATTTGATCGTATTTCGTTCAATTTTTTCCCCCATGTATGTAATTATTGTGTCGTTTCTGACCGTATTATTTTATTTTCAATCCACGAGTAATCCGAGTTTACTTGAATGTTAAATGTAAACATCTGTACTATCACCCTTATTTTGGCGAATTAAATCCATCCCAACGCATGCGCAAAAGCGCGGAGGGTTTTAGAATCCCGTTGGCAAATAATAAGTAGCATTTTTGAAAAACCGTGTTTTACTGAATCGTCCCAATGTTTGGCAAAAATTTTAACAATGGCAGATGTAAAGTACGTTGCGGCTGGTTTTTTGAATGATGCTGAGAGACTTCTTCAGGATTTTATTAAACAAAACAACATGGAGTTTCCAGTTTTCGCCGAGGTATGGAAAAAGCATAATTTTTCTTTGATTTACGCTTATCGGCCGAACGGGAGGGAACTTAGAGAATTCACTCTAGAAATTTTTGAGCTTTCGGCCAGTTTCCTGAAATCCGGCTCATTATTGCATAAGGTGGGCGGAACCTTCTTATTATATGCTTTGTACCGAAATCAGATCCTGTCGCCACCTTTGAAGATTCGTATAGTACCAAGTCTGTTCAAAACTATATTAGCCCTTTTAGATTTATCAGTAGCGAAAAATAAACGATCTTTGCATTATGTCATAAGCTATTTGGTAGAGCATTCATTCGATTTTGTTGCTTCTCCGAAGCTTAAGGGTCCACATTATATAAAGAATGAAAATTGCATAGACGTCGGTAAAAATCATAATAATTTTCGAGAATCTGATGTGAAATATGAAATGACTGAAATTTCCAAAAGTGGTATGCTTCCTGAAATCGATCGTCTATTTATTGAGTACAAAAATACTGTCCTTTCACTAAACACGCCGGTTGGCTTCAATTTAACAACTGGCGATACTTCGCTGAAAGACTTCGCTCATCGCATTGATGATTTATTGACTGAAAATAAGATAGCGGATCAGGATACTAGTACCAACAATCCAAAAGATTCTGCCATAGGATCGCGCCGGGCTCTAATAAAGGCTGCTGCGTTTTCTAATCCAGTGTGCCATTATCTCAGCCATGACGAGAACAACGTTACAACCTTGAGTTTGAGCGAAGGAGTCGAATCTTCTCGTGATATACCATCCAATCCACCTGTTCCTACTACAAAAGTTCGCAAGAAACGGCGTGTTCGAAAGGGCCTAAAAAAAATCGGTCGACCCAAAAAGTTTGTATCTGATGATTCTTCGAGCGAAAAAGAGCTGCAACTAAACCCTGACGAAACCTTGCAGGAAAAAGGATTATCTGGACGCCGCCGAAGAAAACCACGTGGGCCACAATTTACGAAAATACGTCATTATTATGCTGATGATTTCGCAGAATACGATAATTTGAATGTGCCCTCAACGTCCATGGTTTCTACTAATGAAAAAAGTCCTACATATGCCCCCCTGTTTTCTAGCGAAAGTGACTGTTCTGAAGAATTCTAAAAGTTGACAGTTTCTCACTTGATTTTGGAAGTGCAGGACGCACATTTCGAACCAAGGTATTTGCTTTGTGTATTTTATGTATTTATGTGGCAGTGCCACGAAGCTGATTTATTATTATTATTGGTGTTCATTTTCTTGAGAAATGTCGACTCAAAATTTATTTACATGAAGTATTATTAACTTATTAAATATGTCAAATTTGTAATAAAGACATTATTTAATGCAGCTTCTGCTATGTTATTTGCTGTCTTACAATTAACACATTATCAATAATCTTGCATCATTGTTTTAGATGTTTTTGCGTAACATGAATTTATCTTGATCGTTTGTGGTCTACACTGATTCTTCTAAACGGTGATACATTCATTAAATATTGTAGTATCTAAGTTAAAGTAGGTATTGTCAAATTGATGTTAAAAGGACTGGAATTTTTAAGACATGCTGTTCGTAAAATTTTTCTAAATTTGTGTTTGATCTGTTACTTTCCGTTTTTAAATTACATGAAAGATTTTTTGCGGACGGTCATTGTAGTTTTGAATTCCAGTTAGATGCCGAAAGCGATATCTAAACTAATATCCATTCTCATTTCAAAATATGATTGTCTGACAAACGATGGATTTCACGCACACATTTATCTAGCGCATAGATAATATGTGATTGGATCGATAGAAATCTTGCATTCACACATTGTCTCTAATACACATTTTATGTTTAATTAGTGCTTGATGTTTAAACGGAAATGCTATGGTGTTCTTGCAAATTGGTACTTGGGATCGGTATACGAATAAAATACGTAATTGTACGCAAGCGTTGAACAACGGCCATTTTTAAGGGTGTTTGATTAACTATCTGAGAGTTTAAATGAACTATACATAGTTGAACCTGCTCCGTTGCACACATAAACAACTTATATGATGAAATAATTAATCTTGGGAAATAAAGTATCATTGATCTTTTTTTTAAGACGAAAACAACTGTATTTGAAAATTTTATTTGGGTTTGTTTCCAATTATATAATTGCACCTTAATATACATAGCAGAATGAAGAGCCCTTGTAAGATACATTACATTTTATTGTTGTAGTGTTAAGTTTTACACGAAGGTACCGTAATAATCAAGATTTTTACTGACAGACCTTGATATATAATATTACCTAGAACGAACATGTATGCCACTGTTACATGAGCTGAATGCTAGTAGATTTCTACTGCATCCCATGACTGCGGGCTTGCGATTCAGGCGTTAGTATGTTATAAATGAATAGCTTTAGAAGAAGTGCACACATAAAGGGTTTTTATTCCCTGCTCGAATTTAAAGACGGCTAAATGTTGAGAAGCGATTTGCAGCGGGAAGTGATGTCCGCGGTGGCTGGTGGTCAAGTCTCGGTTTCGGAATTGGAAGATTTCAGGTTCGAGACCCGATTCCATTGAAGAACCGTCTGGTGCACGCTTAATCCCTCGGGGCCAAACATGATCCCGCTGATGTGGTGCGGAAGTTTGTAAAAGGAACTTGGGGGTGCCAGCTGAGGTGTCGTTCGTCCTCGTCATCTGACCGCAACTCAGAATTACGAGGTCAGTCCCAAAATACCCTTAGTTTTGGCTTTAAAAGGGACATTTATATAACTAAAACTAAACTAACTAAGCTTAAATTACACTTATAAGCTTTTGGATAGTGCACACACCTCCAATTTCCTTCCGACTTGAAAATGATAGCATAATTGTCGTTAATTATTTGCTTATTAAAAATCACAGCTGGGCAAGAAGTATGTGTGCACTATCCAACTGCCGCTAGTCACATCATCAATACCTAGCAACTAATGACTTGTTCAACACAAATCGCTTTCAACTCTTTGCACTCAGATGGCTTCTCTCGGGCACCATTCTAGGGGATGCGTCATTTTTACATTACTTCTAAAATTTTGATTGTTAAAAATACATACAGTGGTAAGAAGATATCGATTCACTTTTAGGGAAGCAATTAACAAATCCTTATATTAGATGAATAATTATGCATCGAATTACTTTTCCGAGTGCTAAGGGTTAATAGCTCTATAACAAAGTCCACTCATTAGAAAGTTTAAGATAGTTTAATCTTCAATTATATAGTATGTTTTTAATTGTAAAAATAAAATGTTAGTGTTTTATTATATTCAAAGTTTTTGAACTAGAATTTCAATATTCTTTTTTTTTTTAAATATATTATCTAATATGGTAGGAAGAAACTTGACTGGAATAGAAACTTCCGAAGTAGTTCAGGTTATTGTCTTTTACACTTTGCACTGGAAAAATAATTCGATGCATAAATTATTCACCTAATACAAAGATTTGTGTATTGCTCTGAAAAACATACATAATTGTTTTAAGTCGAAATTCTGTGAAAAATGAATCTAAGTCTTTTTACCATTCTGTAAGCGTCTTTAACTATCAAAATTGAAAAATAAAGACGTCAAAATCATACACCATCTTGAATGGTGAGTGAGAGGCACCATCCGAGTGCAAAAAGTTACATGTAGTGAGAATATGTTCAGTGTATCTTTTCCATAGTTATTGTTTTAATAAAAACCAACATCTATTTGAATTCCACCTTTGTGGAGTTCAAACAGATGTTGGTTGGCGATGTGTGTGTGTGGCATAAGGCTACTTTCAAATGTGTGTATGGTGTAAGGCAACTTTCTTGTCAATGGATTTTAACATTTCTGGCCTACTGTGCAGTGTTTACGACGTTTCTGCTCTCACCTGTTGTTCGTTCCCTGTTTCTTAATCATCAGGGAGTCTACCGACTATTAATAGAATGTTCTGAAAACCATGCCGGGTGTCTGTCTGGGACGTTTTAGTTTTTTCAGGGAAGTGCAATGCATGCTTTGTGTGTTGATTTTTGTTGGACCTTGAGGATAACCTGTTTTATTCAAAATAATATCCTGACTTAGAAGTTGATGGATATGTCTGCCTACTAGGAAGTTTATGGTAGTCATGGAAACATTGAGTTCAGTTGAATAGATGTATTGTATTACATAAGAGATAATGCAAGTATTTTTTTTTTTAAAGATAAGGTTTTTTTTTTTTTTTTTTTTGTACTAAGATATATTTATAGGTGTTGAAAATTGAGAAATATGTTATTTTATGAGAATATATTATAATAATATTCCTAAACATTAAAATTCTTGATAATACCTATTAACCCACCAGTTACTTATCCTGCGATTTCCGCGGGCTGACAATCAGTTCAGTTTCTGTTGCATCCCGTGATTTTCGCAGTTTAAAGTGTTTATTTTTACTATTACAGATTTTTATTATATTATTATCGTGTAACATATAGTATCAGTTCACTTTCTTTGAAAAATATTTGAACTTATTTGCGAACATCGCATCTAAATAATGATTTTAAAAAATGACGCAGCCAGATGGTTAATGGACGATATATTGATACTTGATTGCTGAATGGAAGCTACAAAGGTGTGTGTATTTATCAAAATGATAATGTTGACCACTTTTATTACTGTTCATAATCCATTTAATCTACATTTATGGGGAAAATAAGTGCTTTTATGTTGGAAACCAAAAGTTTTTTTTAATACATTTTCAAACGAAACAAAATTAATGAAGTGATGCATTATTACTCGATTTCTAATCATAAATGCTTAGAGTAGATGCCATTGGTAACTTATGCATGTATACAATTTTTATAGTTCGTAGAAGCTTTATTCGTACTATTAAAAAAAATCTGATAATCAGAATGTGTCGCAATATGACGATCACAGCTCGATTCAAACTGAGTTGTGAGTTTTTTTTCTTCTTTGCAACCTGGAAAAAATTATTTTAAGGGTATTGATACACTATAATATCCTTTATAAAATCGAGGTTAATGACATATATTCATGTAAAATCCTGAGTATTTCTAAGATTTACGTCGCTGTTGCTTATGACACTTGTCATAGACAAACCGCTGATGAAGAAAACGATTTTAAGCCGAGAGATTCACCGTCTCTTGCTTTCAGTAGCGCTATCTAGCTATTCATGCGTCACAACAATTTTTTATGGGGCGGGCTTCATTCATGCATTTCAGTTTGAGAGTAATTTAGACTTGAATCAGAGAACGATCACCTCTAATCCAATACCCCCAGTGGTATTGTCTCGACTTGGAGGACTTTGTGGCCACGACAAATGTATATGTGTACCAGCCACCTTATACACGGAGAGTTTTCGGTCGTCGGGGTTCGAACTCACAACCTAAGGGATGCGAGTCCAACACCCTACCAACCAGGTTCTCCCTCGAGATTTATGTTCAAATGAAAAGAATATTTCATTGTTGCTAAATATAATTCGTCAAGTATGTTCAGTTTTTAATGTTGTTTAAGTATGTTTCAAGCATGTGAATGAAAAGAAATATATTTCAAGAGATAGGAAATATCTCTTATCATGTAGCCAAATTTAAAATTCGATGCATTCTTTGTTAAAAGTTTTATTTAAAAAAAGAAGAAGAATTTAAAATTGTTTATTCGATATTTTTAAACTTTCTGCACCAAATTATTACTTATAATGTAACAGCTATTACAGAATTTTGATTCTTGAACCATTCTCTGCATGAGAGGAAAATTTCCATCGTAACATTTAATGAACAAGAAATTGTACTCAAGTGTACTGTAAATTAGTTGTTGCTGGCAACTTTTTTCACGACTATTGCGTAATAAAAAACGTAGCTAAAAAAATCAAATTCGGCAGATTCTCGATGATGCTTCAGTACTTGTCTCCAAGGTTCGGCACACGGCTCAATTTTCCATCCGCTCACAGCTTGAGCTCCATTCAAATCTTGTGTTTCGCTGGACTGATCCAACGAATTCGTCGCTGACTCAACACATGCTCACTGTGCGATGAACTTCGACTTGGACTGCCGGCCTTTTATAGCTTCCGGAGTAGGGCACAGAATGTTCTCGAACAATCAACATAATTTACCTCATATAGGTCCTTTAGCCGAAATTCCTAAAGATTCCCTATTATCCATTTTGTCACCAAGCCCGGGGTGGGGGTGGGGGGGCTGCACTGATCTGGCATCCGAATAGCATTCAATAGAGCTAACCGTAAAACTGCCTTTCCTATGAAGGAACTAACTGTGCTATGAAGCATCATTACAGAATCGTAACAAAATTTTCCAGATTAATAAATTCCAGAAAAAAATTTCCTTAGACCGTTTAAAATATGATTATTAATAATTCAATTATTCTGTGTGATTTAATGCAAACAAAGTTTTTATTACATACAGAATATTCTCAAATCGGAGTCCAGCAACTAATTTCTAAAACATTTGTAATAGGCACTTGCATGTAGTGTAAAAAATGGTATAAATTAATTTTTATATGGACCCTCGGTACCATAACTTATATTTCATAATTTTTTTAATGCAACGAATTTACTTTTATGTAGAATTAGAAATTTTTATTGAATAATCTTCTAAAATATTGCAGAAATTATAACATATAATATTCAATAGTATACATACGACTTCAGTATCGGACGATTGTATTTTCCGTATTCATAGTTTTTAAAAACATGTTTTTCAGCAAAACCGCTTTTGTAGTAGTGAATGCTCAATCACTTCCGTTTCAAGTTGAAAAGAAGATGACAGAAAATTAAAGAAATGACAGAACAATGTAAAACTTAAATAGTATGAGTTATATGACTATGAATATTTGAAGCTTTTAAGGTATGACTACGTTCTTGAAGAATTCTTTGAAAAAATGTTCTACAGTAATTATATCCTTCAATTTCTGCATGAAAAAGATTGGAAAAGACAATTGGGAAACCAAAACGTAGCAATAAAATTTTAAAAATTGAGAAAAAGGGGCCTTTTTTTCAGTAAAGAGGTATGAGGCAAAAAAGTTTTAAATTAAAGGTTTGATAATGATTTGCTTAAAATTTTGCAGATAGCTTAAGAAATATGTTTAGTTCCTGAACTAAGAAATAAGCCATATTCCGATGCACATTTTTAAATATTAAGGTTAGACTAATAAATATGAAATTTTTAATTTTTGACAATTGGGAAGTATTAAACAACTATATAAAATATTTCGAAATGAGTAGATTGCTTATTCTCCAGTTCAGGAACTGCAGCATATATTGAGAAGCTATTATAGCAAACTTGAATTAGAAATATGCGTTTGATTTTTATATATGAGGATTTTTGTTAGAAAATTCCACCAAACATTAGAATTTGAGAAAATGGCATTTAAAAATGCAAAAGCGTATACAAATGTAAATATAAAAATCAGTATAATCAGTAATCCAAAAAGTTTTTTTGTCATCTAGAAAAATTAAAAATTTATAAAAATTATAAATGTATAAATTTTTGATACCTTCCTCGCTGTTTCGCGTTCATTCCATTTTTCTTCTCTGTTTCTTGGGGCATTAACTTCTTAACGACCCTACACTTTATTGGCCAGACAAGAGAATCGGGTACATAGCATTCATTCGTACCAAGTTGTAAATTTTTTTTTTTTTTTTTTTTTTTTTTTTTTGACGATAAGTCGCCAAATGTGACAACCTTCTTTATCACTTTCTAACCCTAAAGCGAAAAACGGATGCCTCAAAAATGATGAATTATCAATATTTTGTGGTTTTAAGAACTTCAAACCAAAACATCATGTTCTCACTTGATAAAAAAGAACTGAGAAACGAATTTCAGACGATTTCATGAAAAAGGCTTTCAAACATTAAAAATACTAATTTTAAAGAAAATCGTTTTTTAACGTAATTAACTACCTTAAAAATATTTTCCTATGGAAGCAAATGTAGATTAAATTGCATAAAATATTTAATTGAGATTTTTAGTTACCAGATGCTGCTAGTTATATAAGATAAGAAACAGCTGAATTTATTGTTTCGACTCTAACCAGTAGCCACAAATTAGCATTGGATTGTTGTTTTGAAAACCACGCGCTTCGTGCGACGGTTTTTGTCAGAAATGTTTTTCTTCTGTTGGTTTATCATCATTTATTTAAAGATGAGGTGAGTTTTGGCTTCGTGACAGATCGGAATATCTTAAGTCTTATTTATTTGGAGATCTGCCGCGTGTTTTGATATGTTACATTGTTGAAATAAAGTGAATAAACGCCTTTCTTTTATGTTATTTCTCTTAATTATTTTCTGAAAATGTAGATTTACAAATCAGTTATGATGAAATTAAAACATATTGAGTAGATGTGTATTATATTTCGGTTTATTTTACGTACTATCAATAAACTGTTAAACTGTTGTGATTTATGAAATCTAATCTGGGGTTGACTGACCTCACATTGGTATATTGTATTGTTTGACAACAGGTTTTAAAACTTTCGCTCTTTTTTCATGTGTTAGGATGGGTTTAATTCTTCAAAATAAGTGTGAGAGGAAAGATGAAAGGAGGGGATGTTCACATTGGTATATTGTATTGTTTGACAACAGGTTTTAAAACTTTCGCTCTTTTTTCATGTGTTAGGATGGGTTTAATTCTTCAAAATAAGGGTGAGAGGAAAGATGAAAGGAGGGGATGTTCACATTTAACAATAAAATAAACTGGGATTACTCGCAGACTGAATTAAAATAATACGAACCGAAACGATACATACACGTGAAAAAAACATTGAACAAAAAAGTATCTAATAGGATGAAAATCAAGGTCGAAGAATTCCGAAAATGCGCTCATGCTTCCACGTCCCTCCCCTTAATGAGATAGAATCGTCGGAAAGTGATCATCTCAAAATACTGAAAGGAACAGCAGAAGTTAAGAATAGGTAAAAATATCATTATTTGAATAGAATTCGGAATTAAAATATTAATTCTGGTCTTTATATAATCTTTAAACAAAGGTAAATGTATCGCTTTTCGTTAAATAAAGTTTCCGACCTTTAACTTTCAGACTTTTATTGGTATGTTGGATCTTTCGCACCGTGTTATTATTTTCACTATTATGTTATAATCATCTGTTATTAGCTGGCTCATTATAATGTAACATCGATTCCACTTTGCTTACTGTTTTTCCTAACTCCATCATCTTTATTTTTTAAACTTCTAAAATATAATTCTTTAATTTTATTGCTCTTAAGCAAATATGTTTTTATTTCTCTAAAGCAAATATGTTTATATTTTTCTAAAGGAAAGGTTAAAAAGGGGAAACTTAATGCAATAACGAAAAAGCTTTCTTTTATCATAATGTAAGTACTACAGAAACGTGCGACGTTGTAAAGAAGACACCTTTAAGGTTTATGGAAGGGCCGCGATGCCCTGGTGGTAAGGTCTCGGCTTCGGAACCGGAAGGTTTTAGGCTCGAAACCCGATTCCACCGAAGAAACATCGTGTAAGCGCATCTGGGACACGTTAAATCATTCGGAGCCAAACGTCCTCCCGCTGGTGTGGTGTGGAATTTTGGAGAGTGGGATACCAGCTCAGTTGTCGTCCTGATCATCTGACTGCACTTCAAAATGACGAGGTCCGTTCCAAAACAGCCCTACTGTTGCTTTAAAACGTGACGTTAATGTAACTAAAATTTAAGATTTATGGAATAATGCTCTATTTGAAGGGAGTGGTTAAAATTGCATGTTATGGTTTAACCTCTTGGCTACGAATTTACTAAATTTCATAATTAAATCACGCATTGTATTTGGAATATTTATTGTTTTAATTCCTAAAATAATATAAGGGTGGCATTTGAAATATTGAAGTGTTTTTAAATGATTTTGCATTTAAATTCCTTAATACTTTCACATAATTACATATTTAAAATAAATTCAGTAATTCGATGTGTGGGTTAGACTTGTCTTTTTATGCGAAGGGATTAACACATATTTTTTTTTTTATGGTACAATTGTAAACAAAGCAATTCTTTGGAGGTTTGATTACTGTATTTAATATTGAAATGAGGACATTCTCATTATATCAGTTTTAAGATTTATTTACTCGTCGTTAATTCCGGTATTTTGAATCCAGATTTTAAAACTCATAAAAATATGAGAAAGTTTGAGAAGTGGATGTGGAGATACCTTTTTGGAAACATTTCTCAGCTATAATATTCTATTATAGAAAAATATTTTCGTATTTCGGGGGGGGGGGGGAGTGTTCTGACTCTGTGACATGGGAAATTATAATTTGTTTCATTTCATTTTGCTTTTTTTTCTAACTGTTAGCCCAGATCTCAATCTCATCTACCTTCAGAGATACGTTGTGGTTTAGTGGCAGAGTTTTTCTTGCTTTCGGGTTTGGATGTCCATGAATTCTAAATTCGTTGCGAATTGGACGCTCGCCTTCTAATGTGATGTGGAAGTTTGGAGAGAGTAAAATTAATTCAGACGTGGCTCTTACTATCAGAACCGTAGTTGAAAATTACTATACTACCTTCACAAAAATATCCATCGTGTAATTTTTAAAACGAATGTTAATGTCATTAAATTCAGCTATCCTTCTTACTACGTTAGTGTTATGCTATCATTATTTAAACAAATTGGTATTCATTTATTTCATTCATCTTTGTTCATTTGTATGTAATACGGTTTGCTTTGTTTTTTTTTTTACTTTTTTATATGTGAAGTATAGAGAGAGTATAATAATCGTCAAAAAATTCGGAATTCGAGTTTTTGATGAATCTCCACTTTTTAAACATCCCGGAGTTCGAAAAACATATTTTTAGGAAATGTCCGTCTGTGTCTATTACAAAGATAACTTACAAACGCTTTCAGCTAGACGGGTGAGATTTGGTATACTGTCCTTACATCAAATGTGTAGATTTCTATCAAATTTTGAGAAAAAAAATCCGTTCAGAGGACGTCTGGCTGACCGAATAACACAATAACTGCAAAACGAAAAAAAAAATATATATATATATATATAATATTTAATATCTATAGTGCAGACATATATCAAATTTCGAGCCAAATACAGCAAAGGATTGAACGTGTATGAGTCTGCATTTTCAGAAACATGTAAACACGGTAATTCAAAAATGCATCGACTTTAATATATGAAATTTAATGTGTGATTTTGTGGCTACATGTGTAGTTATGTGTAAAATTTTTATTTCAATTAGTTGGAAAAAATGTGTCTGAAACACAAATTCTATTTTCGGATATTATAAACCGCATGCCAGAAAGTAATCGCAAAAAAAAAAAAAAAAAAAAAAAAATCGACGATCACACGATAAATTCAGTGAAAATACTAAAGTTGCGTCAAAAAATAGTATTCCATAATTTTTATTCGCCAGTGCCATGAAGGCGTTCTCTGAAATAACACCTTTATTAGAGAGTATGCAAAAACGTTTTTTGGTGACCAATCCCGTTTTCGTTTTTCATTTGTTCGAAACTATTATTTCGATGTTTTCTTACCTTACTGTGATTTCTTTAAATTTAAGATATGCGTGCGCATCATCTAGCGATGGTTGTTCCATCAGCTTACTCATTCTTTTTGATGGATTTTCAGCTGTTGAAACGTAAGCTGATCTACCAAGTTACTTACGTATTAAATGTTAACTGATTTTATAAAAAGAAGCATTTCACGTTAAAGCATTATTATATTAATGGCGAAAATTCCAATTGTTAATCTTTAACACATTGAATTGCCATGGAGGTCACCAATGACCAGCTGTATTTGTTGATAGTGCCACTGGAGTCACCGGTGACTAACAAAGCTGAGGTTATTAGAAACACATAGTTCGAATAAATATTCATTGGTTTAAAAATTTTCAATATTATAATCGTTACTAAAATGGTGTGAAGAAATTAATGCGATATTGAACACAAAAAATTAATTTTTTATATATATATATATGTTTTTGTAAGCTTAAAGTGCATGTCGCATCACTAAAATAAATAGTACAACTTAACTTGATTGATTGAAATAGGATGAGAATGGGATTTTTGGCAACAAAGGCCGTTATCCCCTAATGCCAAAAGAGTTCCTTACATAGATGTTAAAACACTTCAGAGATTGGAGAAGCATCCGAAGGTACTCCTTATTAGAAACAGATAAATATTAAGTTTTGAATAAGATAAATATTAAGTTTTGCAAAACGATTTGACCTATGAGTTGTGTATTTGGAACAAAACAAGATGATATGTTCAATGTTATTTTCATGATTACAAACGTGGCAGTGAACAAATGAACTTGTTTGTTGTAATTAATAGTTCATTAAAATATTCAGCTCATAATGGGAAATTCATGTTGGTCCGACGACTGCGTGGCATTCAACGTGTTAAAAGGAATGTTTTTCCAGCACTGCAGTTAATTTAGCATGTAATTAATTATTGTTCGTATTATAATAAATTATCTTTCACAGAACCAAGGTAAGCTTTATTACATTTGCACTAATAATATCTGGTCTATTCTACGTATTGGCCAAATACATTAGGTCGATATTTTGTATTTATACATAGCGGAAATTTGTAGGTCTCCATAAAAAGGAAAGCGAATAACAAAATCATACGCCGTTAAATCCTACATGTGATCTGTGAAAATAAGAATTTCGCGCCATTTTACTTTTTTAAGTAAAATAAAAATTTGTTCGGCTAATTGTGAAAATAGAAATGCGTTGCTGACAAACTTTATCGCAGTACTTTTACAAACGTAATGTTTATATTAATTCGTAGGTTATCGTATTAAAAAAATATTAAATGTTTTCTGTTCTTTCTAAAAATATTCTTGAAGATTAATCAGATTTTTTTTTTTTTTTAAGAAGTGTTCTTAAAGACAGGCATAGCTAATAACTCTAAGTTGCTGCGTTATGACACCTTTTATAATTCTTGGGTAAATATTTCTAGTATTTATTAAAATAAAAAAATAAATGAAAGATGCCATTCGTGAAACAATAAAGTTCGTGAAAGTTATTGTTTTCGCGAAAAATCCTTTTCTCCTTTAAATAAGCCGAATAAATTCAATCGAATTAAAAGAATTGAGTGAGAGAGAATCATCCAATCCGCGTGGGTTGCTGCATTATAAACATCATCTAACTGTAATCCATTATGTATTTTTCTCTTCCTTACCCTTGAAAATTAAAAATGTTCTGCAATGTCACCACGCAACTGCGCGTAAATACGAAGTAAAAGAAGAATCAGGAAGATGTCAACAAAGTAGTTGAATTCGTCCCACGTGACTTCGTTCTCGTTGCCAGATTTCTCGGCGCACAAACAAACGCGAACTGAGTCAAGGTCAGCGATTTATGGACGCTCTGTTTTTGTTGCTAGACTCAACTGTTATCGTTACTTGCTTAAAAAGAATAAAAAGTGTTTTCTTTTAAAACCCCGAAACTAAATACATTGTTCATAGATAAAACGACTGCGAGCTGCTGCTAAAGTTTAATAATAAATATTAAGTGAAGAGGTTGAGAGAACTGTACATGTATGTTCCATGAAAATATTCATTCAACAAACTGCAGTTTACGATGTTTATCGTTTGAAAACAATTAATAATAAAAATAAAAAGTCATGCTCGTAAATGATGTTACGCAACATTGTGTTACAGAGTGATAAATATGTGTCTGCTTGCAATTTTTTGTTTTTGCAAAAAAGAAACGGAGAAGGGGTAGGACTTCCATTTCCAAGAATCTTTTTATATCATTTCCACAGTTAAGTATAGGAAAATGGAATAAATTTTCGAATATTGTGGCAATTTTTAAAACGTGTCATGTGGATAAATCGTTTGTGTATCACTGTCTCTTTATTGTGAAAAATCGATTGCTCTCTGAATGTATTGTGCACATTAAAAAAAAACAAAAAAAAAAAAACATTAGATCAGTTTTCGATATTGAAACGTTTTTTTGTTGGTAAGATGTGGAAATTTGAAGGATTAGGTGCAGATTTAATTATTGCCATCGACAGTGATTAATTAATTAACTAACGATTTAATTATCGACAACGATTTTAAAATGATGGAAGATTTAAAAAATAAATATCTTGCAGTCTCAGTAAAAGTCTTTTATCTGACATAAATTCCGAGTTATGGCTCTTTCAAATTCGAAAAGTTTGCAACGAGTCTATAGTTTCCATTCGAGCTTTTTTTTTTAAACTTCCCTTCATGATTTTTGATTTTCTATAAATACGAATTTCTTTTTTTTTCTTTTTTTTTTCTTCCTTGCAAGAAATGTTCTGTAGTTTTATGATTTTCAATATTTCAATTTGCTTTCCTAGAATTGATGATCTCATTCTTTATTATTTTTTAAAGTAGTATTTCTGAATGTCTGGATTGATCAGAATAAAATACTTTGTGGCTAAGCAAAAAAGTGGTAGAAAAGGTTATTTTTGGCGGGTGGACTGTACCAGCTTTTAGCTTGAGATATTTTAGACATCCTGTATAAAATGCTTTGGGATTGACGTCACAGTTTCCAGCTCTTACTTTCTCCTATCCGTAGTATAGAAAAAGTATAATAATCGCCAAAAAATTCTAATTAGAGATTTTAACGAATCTCCACATTTTAAACAACCCTGAGTTCGAAAAACACATTTTTGAAAAATGTTTGTGACAAAGATAATTCAAGAACGCTTTGATTTAGACGGATGAAATTTGATATACTGTCTTTATACCAAATTTGTAGATTTCTATCAAATTTTGAACAAATTCCGCTTCTAGGAAGTCTGTCTGTCGGGCTGTTCAAATATAAGTTAACATAACTCCAAACGAAAAGAGTTATATTGATAAAATCCGACGCATAAAAGTAACATCTTTAGTGTAGCTATCAAATTTTGAGTCAAATCCGGTGGGGTATTGATCGACTGTCGGTATGTACTTTCAAAAACATAGAAATGTGTTAAATCAAAGACGCAATGATTTAAATAAATTAAATTTAGTATGGAATTTTGTGGCTTCATTTGTAGTTATATATCAAAATTTTGTTCCGATTGGTGGGGAAAAACGCGTCTAAAATATAAATTCGATTTTAAGATACTATTAACCGCATGCCAAGGATTCATCGCCAAATAATTCGCCAAGGATTCATCGCCAAGTATTAAACGCTAGATTCTGTATAAATGCTGTATTCACGCCAATGCTTAATATTTCATAATTATTGTACACCAGTGTCATGCAAAGTGTTCTCTGGGATAACACCTTTATTAGAGAGTATATGAGAAAGTTTTGGGGAGACCATTCTTGCTGGTGTGTGTGTGTGTGTGTGTTATTTTAATGTATTTTAAGATTTTTGAGATAAAAATAGATAAGGGAGGGTAAAGACAGCCACAAATGGCATCCATTCATTAGTGAGCATTTATACTCACACCAGTCTGACGTTGTAGTATGTTCAGCAGAATTTTTTTGAAATTGCCTGGTTATCTTATGTAACTTCCCTATATAATTTTTTAAAAAATAATTAAACTAACACTAGGTTCTGCATTCTCATGATAGACGCAGTGCGCATTATTCTGTGGTGCAGTGACATTTTGTCGCCTCCCACATGCGGTAGATTCCTAAATTAAGCTGTTGTAGCGTATTTTCGCGTATCACGTACGCATGATTTAATTCCTTTGGTAAATAATCTTTTTATCCTTTTATAAAAGGTAAATCGAATAATAAAATTTGAAATCTAGTTTTAATGTTGGCTTAATAGTTTTCTTTTATATATTGAACAGGAAAGTCGGTTGTTATATGATTCATTTGATTTGTGAAATAAAAATTCTTAGGTCACATCATTAACTAATAATAAAACGGAAAATGTATCGAAACGGTCGGTATTGATGATACAACCATGAATCATTGCGCATAAGACATCGACGGAAATTAATAAAAAAATAAAACTCATTGTGTGAACTATTAGTTCATTTTTTATAATCTTTGAATTTGGGGAAGATTTTATTATTAATAAAACATTATATATAGCAAAAAACATTGTCTTTTTTTTTTTTTTTTTTTTTTTTTTTTTTACATATTTCTCATGTTATCTATCCTTTCCTCGGTTTTCATTTCATCAAGCGCGTCAGTAAATGATGCGAATATTAACCCTTTGCAGTCCATTCATTTTAATGGAATGCTTAGTAAATGAATTTGAAAATTCACCAGCGATTGTAAATATGTAGCTGGCTGGAGTGAAATTTAAAAGAAATTTAGAAAGAACTCTTTATAGGTATGTCTATAAAATATGCTCAGTGATACTAGATAGTGGACCTACAATCAAAATGTGATATCCAGTGTATTGGATTGTAGACCATAAAGAGACACCTTTGCACTCGAATGTCTTCTCTCAAGCACCATTCAAGGCGTTTGCATCATTTTGACATTTTATTTATTTATTTTTTAAATTGTTAAAAATACCTACAGAATGGTAAAAAGATGTAGATTCATTTTTTCAGGAAATTCATTTTGAAACAATTGTGTATATTTATTTTTTGGTGTAATAAACGAGTCCATGTATTGACTGACTAATTATGCATCGAATTACTTTTGCAAAGGGTTAAAATGCGAATGAATAAATATGGTAAATGATGGATCATCGTTTTACAAATCTAGAGAATCTAAGCAAAAATCCTTTTTTTTTTTTTTTTTTTCAGATTGAATTTGCAATTTCAGTCGATGGTAGAACATTCTTTTAGAAAATGATTATTTATTTTCAGCGGAATGCTTTATTTCATAATTCATTTTTAACTGTTTCGCATCAAATCTTAATATAACGGTTTAGTAAATTTCAATTTTTAATATTTGACTTTAAGATTTAATTAGTTTAGAATACAAACACTGTACTGAAGGGAAATTCTAGTTGAAGAACATAATGGCAGAATCTGGTCGGAAAAGACTTATCCTTTAGTATTAAGAGTTTTCGGTAACTGTATAAATGGACCACTTCAGGTGCATTGAATGCACAGCATGCAAAAAAAGTAAATGTATGACCTTCTAATAGATGCTATCTTTTTTTCTTTTTTTAAATTTTATTTTACATATACGCTAAACAGGTGTTTTGTTTTAGACTCGCTTATGTTTGGAACTTTCCATTCTACGCTGATAAAGCGAATCTATTTTTGATAATGAAACATCTCTCTTCCTGTTTCGGCCGCAAGCGTTATCAGAAACTCATTGAAAACGATAGTCACTCGATTGTTGTTTGTATACTATTATTTGTTTTTGCTCCGCAAGTAAAACGTTTCCCTTATTAGTGAAGTTTTTTGTGATAATGGAGTAAATCTGTCGGATTATTATAGGACAAATGTAACACCTGTAGATGCTACGTATATCACCTAGGGTTTAAATGTATTTTATCTTTCTCTGTATTGTGACTCCACTTCCCTTTTCCTCCGAGATGCGCAGTAAAATCCAAAATTAGATAAACATAGGGCATTTGACGACTACCACGTGAATATCATTTGACTCTATATATCATTGCCTCAGACGAAACTTGTGTTCAATCCCCGCCCCCCTCCTCCTGAGAGAAATCTTAACGCTTTGTAATAAAAATAGTCCCCAATTATAGATCTCTCTCTCTTTTTTGAAAGTGAATCACTGACCATGCTGCGCGACTTTTCTATTTTTAGATCTTCGTTACTTAGCAACCAAAAGGATGGATAGTTTTTTTTACCCAACGAATTAATTATTAAAGCGAAATGGACCTTTTATTTTCTGCAGTTTATTAATGTTAAATATTGCACAATTTGAGGGAACTAAATGACTGTTCCAGATTTTCCACGCAGCATCTATAATTGCCCTTTTTACTTTCTTGTATATGAAGTATAGAGAAAGTATTGTAATCATTGAAAAATTCGGAATCGAGATTTTAACGAGTCACGATGTTTTAGACTTCCCTGGATTCGATAAACACATTTTTTTTTTAATGTCTTATCATATTAATTTTTTTTGTCATGACAAAGATACTCAAAGATTACTTTTTGAGCTAAGCGGGTGAAATTTGCTGTACGTTACGTCAGCTTTGTAGATTTCTATCAAATCTTGAGGAATATCAGATGAAGTTTGTATTTCCGACTATTCGAATTTATATTAACACGATAACTACAAAATAAACCAAGCTAAATGGATAAAATTCGGTACACAGATTTATCATCTATACTGTAAACGTCTATCATATTTTAAACTAAATCCTACAAGGGGTTGACCATATGTCGGTATGCACTTTCCGACATATAAAAGCTATAATTCAAAAATGCAAATGACGCCAGATTTTGGTTTCAGTCGTTCCATTCATTTTTTCAAATTTTAAGTGCAACTGTAAATAGAAACGAAATTTCAAATATTTACTCCATCGAAATATTTTTGCCGAAATCCAAGATGGCGACTATTTGGCATATGTTTCTCGAACCTCATGACGAAACCATACCCCAAATTTTCTTTATATGTAATTAAAACAAATATATCGTAATATTTAACTAATTTTTAAAGATTTTTGCCCGAAAACCCTCATCTAGAGATAAAAAAATTACATTAGTATGAAAGTTTACCGATTTTAACAGAATTATATAAATCGGTAGCACTGTACAAATGTTTTCCACTTTGTTGTTCGCGAAATCCAATGGTGCGTTTAGGGTTGAAATTTTTATTTTTTGTTCTTTCTTTCTACTGCTGCCGCAGCGCCTTGAAATCGTTCCAGTGTGTATAAACAGTGATGGGAAAATTTATTAGAGAACTATAAATAGGAACCATTAGTATTCCGAATAATGAATACTCTGCAAGGATACGCTGCTGTTTGAAGCAGCTTTAAGAAAACAAGCCGTCTCCTGAGAACATGAATGGGAAGATCCTTTGTTATCTGATTTGTTTCGTTTTCTTTCTTTCATATGTATTAACCATTTGCACTCTGAAAAGTAATAGAATTCCTTTGAAAAATGAATCTACATCTTTTTACCATCCTGTGGGCATTTTTAACAATCAAAATTGAAAAATAAATAAAGCGTCAAAATGATGCATCATCTTGAACGGTGTGTGAGAGGCACCATCCTAGTGCAAAGGGTTCAAATCTGTATTTCTTTCTTGAAAAATGCTTCAAGTTATTGAAAAATGTTTTTGTGGTTTTTAGTTTGAAATAAAAGCTGGGGGTGCTAAATTTCAATTGTGAAATATACATTCAGATTCGCTTGAGATTCAGATCCGCACATTGGCACATTATGTTTTGTTAAATTTGATTGATTATTATATCTGTTGATTGAAAAATATGATATGCTCTGCAAAAGACGGCTTTTTTAAAAAAAATCTTTAAAAAAGTATGTTTTCCTGTCCAATTTCTCATGCAATTCCTCATAAAAAATGCACTTATAACGTGCACAAATTTCCTTATAATTGGTACTTATATCCACTTTTATTAAATATAGCTCCTTGTACTTTTGGTTTTCACTCCCTTACCGAGGGCCATAGTGTTTAATGTCCAGGGGAAGGGTGAGGGGGGGGGGTGAATAACGCGTTTTTGCAAGAAATGTTTTAAGAGCACTCCCACTGCGTTCAATACTTAAAAATATACTTTCTTCGGTAAGTGATTTAAAAACTGAACCGCCATGTATTAAATATTTTATAATGTGTTCTTCAGGAAATAAATCGGTATGCTTGAAAGAGTTAAAAATATTTAAATAAGTTATTTCACGCTCTCCCTAAACATGCACAACGTAAAATGTTTTTAATTGTGTTGTGTTTGTATTAAATAAGGTGGAGGCGACATTTATCTCATCTTATGGATCGTGCAGATATCTTCTAACGTGACAACAATCATCTTTTCATTTGTGAAAAGATAATTGTAGTCACGTTGGAGTGTTTCCAGCGATACAGTAGAGATACCAATGTAGGTGACCAGAAAAATTATATTCACTCTTGGGACGCGGCTAAATTTAAAGTATCAATAGAAATCAACGCGAGAAAGAATGTTGGCAATCATCAGTAGTGGATCAGAAATTAATCCGGCAACTAGTTTCACATTTTTGAATACGGTCTATCCTTTCCTTTCTTTTTTTTTTAATTTGTACAAAAAGAAAACATTGTAATTGTCGAAAAATTCGAACATGAGCTAATGACTAGTTTCACATTTCAGATATCCTTGAATCCGAAAAATACATTTTTGGAATTATGCCTATCTGTCTGTTTATGAAAGCGAGAACTCAGGAACACTTTGAGCTAGACAGTTGAAATTTGGTATATGAAATTAAAAATTGGGGGTTCCTATTCCAATTTTGAACGAAATCCATTCAGAAGAAATTTGTCTGTTCAGCTATCTGAGGGCAAGTGAACACGATAATTACAAAATGCAAAGAACCAGATAGATATAGTTTGGTTCACTATTCTAGCATCTGAAATGTAAATAATCCATATCAAATTTTGACTAAATCCGACTAGGGATTGACCGTCTTTCAGTCTGTACTTTCATTGTGTAAGGGTATTAATTCAAAAATGCACTGATTTAAATGTAATCTGGTATGTGATACTGTGACTGTAACTTTAATTCTATGTCAAATTTTGATTTTTTCAGTTGTTGGAATAAAGAAGTCCAAAATACGTCTCAGTCTAAATAGCGACACAAGAACAAAAGAGACCGAAATTTTCCCTTTGGTGATTTTACTACGAAATTTTGATAGCGATTTCTTGACACGTGTAGTCTTATGACAGGGAAATTTAGGTATCTTTAAAAGTATGCGGTGGACATTAAGGATAGCTCAGAGCATGAGAATCTGCTGAAGTGAACAATTTTATAGAGCATGTGTACTATTAATTAAATAATAAAGGTTGGAATTGGATCAGTGAATAAGAGAACATTTTAGATTGAAGTTAATATGAGCTAAATTAATTAATTTCCTAATTTAAATCCAAATTAATTTTTCAATTTTTATCTTAATTTAGCCCTTATTAATATCTTATTTAATATTAACTTCATTCTAAAATGTTCTCTTATTTCCTGATCCCATTCCACTTTTTCTTTTTAATTAATTCAACTGAAGCTTTGTAAAAATACTTAGATCCGCGGTTCCGAGTGAAGGAATAAAAAAATAAACTGTCCAGCCAAGCACATTCTTTTTAAAAGATACCTAAATCGACACGTGTAAAAAAAAAAAAAAAAAAAAAAAAAAATTTAAAAAAAAAACACTATCAGAATCTCACAGTATATAAACACTGGGAAATATAATTTCTCCTCTTTTTTAAGCTTTTCCTCATTTCGCTGTTGTGTCGTTCTGTGTTGATGTGTACGTCGCATCTGTTTGTACATATATCATTCGAAAGTGTCTTTTCTCCTCTCTGTCTTCGGCCACGATTCTGCTTCAAAAATTTTATATATATAAATTATAAACGGGAGATTTCTGGTCATTCACAATCACTTGACACCCCGCAAGTGGAATGGTGACACTTCACAACATTCCATATTTTCAACCTCCGTATAGGCTGGTCATTCGTCACTCCAACCCCCGCAATGAAAGCTGTGCCTAAGTACAGCATACGCCCGCCGTTTCCACACCCTCCCCATGCGCATTTAATTAGTGCATAATCCAAATGGCATAGTGGATAAATTTCCGTCTCTTCTAATTGCCCATCAGTCTATTTAAAGTAGAGAAAATTTGGCCGGGTGGATATCAGACTTTCTAGTCCATTCCATGCCCATTCTGATCTGTTTTTTAAACATGTTTACTTCACATGTTTTCATGATCGTAAGAATAGAATTTTGTAATCGATTTTTTTCTTCTTCCGATTATTTCCTCTGTAGTAAAAGTTCTGAAATTTTGTACAATTTGGGGTTCCTGTTGACAATAGAATATTTATTTAATTATAAACATAGAAACAATAAGAAAAGACTAAATATCCTTCTATGAATATTCTATTCTTTTTAAATTCCGAATAAAAATCCAATTATGATTCCCATTTAGTCAAGGCTCTTATACTTGTACCTCGCGTTATTACAAATTTTGTTGTAACTTTTCAGATTTTTAGTAAAAGAAGTATTTTACTAAAAAAAATTAATATTTATTTTGGAAAGCCGCTACTCCATGGGCGTGACATGGAATGAGGATCCGGTTTTAGACTATTAAATTTGTCTGCGAATAAGTTGTTTATCCTCCATTCTTTTTAGAATAGATATTTTCTTATTGCATCCACTATTATGTTCTAAATTAATAGATTTAACCCTTTATAGTTCTATTCTTACCATCTGTAAAAGATTTTTTATGAGGACTCAAAGTATTTTCAATTGATAAATAGGGTAATCGGATGCTTAAAATTTGATTGAGCTGCTGTAATAGCTCGGAAATACATTAAGTTAAACATAATTTAAATTCAAAAGTGGTTATATATGCTTACCACTACCCGTTCACAATGTAAGGGGTTTCGCAGCGACGTTAAGTTTCAGCGTTTCTCATTAAATTTAAACACTTGAAAAGGTTTTCAGACATGAAATACCACTGTGTTATGTTCCTTAAGTCTAAAATATATTTTATTTGTTATTGAATTTATTTAATTTAAATTCAACATTTATTTTGATAAAGGAACAAAAACTTTTCATGCAGTTGGAATTTCTTAAAATTCGAAATCTTCCTGTCATTGATTTTATGCATTTTTTTTTTACTTCATTTTTGAGGCACTAATTATTTCAATACTGTAATTTGTGAAGCTTTAGTTTATTTTTTAAAGCATTACATGGCAAAAATGTTTTAAATAAAATTGCATCAGATTGCTGATGTAATGTAGCAATCCACTCAGCCAACTTAATAAATGCAAAATAAGCTTCAAACTTTAATGTAAGTCATTATTGAATATGAATTCCGTGATTTCTAACTAAAAACCATATAATGTTGTTTAAAATTACCTAAAATTGAGTGGTAAGTATGCTTACCACTTTCAGTTTTCCCTGAACGATCTCTGATAAGAATATTTGCCACCCCTTATTTCATTAATTAAATGGCAAATCAAAGACCTTTTGATGTTTTAGTATTTGCATTATCAGTTTATCATGATATAACCGTAAAAATTTTTATTTTCAAATGTCCCAGAATTATGCTCTATAAAAGGTTAAAGCTGAAGAGTTGTTGAAATAAAATATACACTTTATTCGATGTACATGTAAAACCTAATAAAAATTCACGTTCTTAAATTGTGAATTTAAAAAATTGCGTTTCATTTATCAATATTTGGTATAATTATTATTGACATGCTTAAAATTTTTTACGTAACTAAAGCACTTGCTAAGGGTTTTTTTCCCCCATTGTCTAAAAAACTTTTATTAATTAATTAGCTTTGAATTAGATATGACATCTTCTGCCGTGCCTTTTGATTGATTGTTTTTTTTCTAAAGGATATTTTTTCCCTCAAATTTAAATCAATCATTATTGCGACCCAGTTTTGCAATATGCTTATTATAATTACGGTTTTCTATCTATTTACCTTCCGATATTTACTGAGACGCTCAAAAAAAAAAAATGAAATATTAACCTAGTTATTTTTCTAAAAGTTTTAGGTAACCACTCCACTAGGTAACAGTTGTGCCCGGTATTTATTATAATAAATAACGGACATAACTGTTTTCTGCTCTTTAAAAAAAAAAAAAAAATGGCTACGCAATCAGTTTCTACTGTAAACATATACTTCGCATCATAAAAAATTGTTTAGGCAGGCTGTTTTGAACTCAAGTGTATTGCTTGAACTCGCCCTAAAAAAATCGAGAACATCGTGAACTTTCTTCCGCTGTATCTTTTAACCGCGTGCAAGCAACTGGAAACAAACTTCGGCTAAAAGGAAAGCGTTACGTGCCGTTATTCAGATTGGTATTGTGCAATACAACGAACCTTACGGCTATTAATGGGGAGTTCATTTCGATTCCAGCTAAAATGTCAAGGCGTGTTTGAAAAAACTAGTCTGTTTGCTATTGTCAGTTCAAGTAACCAGTTCGCGTTTCAGACGTTTGTTGATGTTGGCAAACCTCACCTTTTCTCAAATTGTTTGTAAACAGGCTTTCAGCCGTGACGTCAGAAAATGACACGGTTTATCACTGGATGATTTATACTTTGTTTTGTTCTTTCTTTGCCTGCTGTTCTGTTTATTCGTGCAGACGATTCCCCCCCCCCCACCCTGTGATTTATCTTTCATGCACTCCTCCCTATCATCTTTTCGTTTATCAATACGAACGACAAAATAGATACGTGTTATGTAAATTGTTCTTTTATATGTGTACTTTATCGGTTGTTGGAAATCTAAAAATTCTGTCAGGGTGAGAAAAATTGCCCTTTAATAGTTATAAAAGGGAAATAATTCTAAGCATTTGAAAGAAGAAAAAAAAGTTAAATTTGTCGAACAAAAGTTGCTAAATATTTTGTTACTTTTTTTTTTATTTTTTTATTTTGCGAAATATTTTTTATCGTAAAACTTACTCATGGAATATGCTTGTATAAGTCCCTTAACTTAAGAGTCATTAATTCAAAATGAATAATAGAAATGTCTTCAAACAAGGCAAAGGAAGATAGAGATATTACATGTTATATTCTGAATAATATATATTAAATATTGTTTGATTTAATAACTGTCATCGAACTTATTTTATTATTGAGATTATTTTCTCATATTCATATACTGATTATTTTAATTATAGAGAAGTCATTTCTACTCATCCATATCGTTTTCAAAACATTTATTAAGAGAAAAGGGGGACTGTTGTTTATATCTGAGATATTTTATCCGCTTCCCAGTCACCCGATCGAATCGCACACACATAAATTTAACTCATTTTTATTCAAAAGCTAGTACCCGGCGTGTTGCTGCCGCAGAACAGTTAATTTTGGAAATATAATTTAACATTTCAAATAGCTATCTTGTTTTATTAGGAATGATAGAATGATATTTGGTTCGTGCCACGTGTTGAGATTCTGAAGCACTTGAATTTGCAATTCGTAAACGATCTGCTTCTTTGCTCGCTTGTCGTTCCTCGTTTGTTTGAGAAGTTCGAATTCGCTTATTTCTACGTGCTGCGCTGGTAGATAGATCTACTAGGTGACGAACGTTTCGGAGGCATATTTTTTGATGAAGCAATTAACAAAATGTATGCTTCTATAACTGAAATATCGTTTGTCGATTCATTGAATAGAAAAATTTCTATTTTCACTGGAAAATTTCTATTATATATAATTTAACCTTGATCGGCATCGATAATAATAATTTTGTGTGTGTGAACTCTGAATAATATGTGCGGTTCATTGCAGCTTAAATATTGTGCACTTTGAATGGCAAAATCTTGTGTAAATAACTATTCATTAATGAAAAAAAAAAAAAATAATTAGCGCTTTCACTAAATATTTTCGATTTCATTTCACTCATATTGATTGGCATCGATGACAATCTTATTTTGTTTGATATATGTTCGATTCAATCCGAATGTGCATGAGCAGTTTGCCGTTCACTGGTTGTCAATTTTAAATTTATGTTGAATCAAAGAAACGTATGAAACGATTTCTTTGTAAATTTTATTGTGTTTAAAATAAATATTAATAATTGTACTATGCCTGTATAACCTTCACGCAAGTACAAGCAGTAAGTTGGCAAAGTGGCGCATAAAATACGCACATTCATTCATTTTTAAAAATTAGATATATACTCAAAAAAAATTAATATATATTTCCTTATAAGACTATGTTTATTATATCATTTCAACTTTGATCAAAAATATTATAAACATATTCTTATATGCAAATATAAATTCTTTTTTTTTTTTCTGTTTTATAAATGTTGTTCTGATAAAATTCTAATAAAATATTCATCGACTAAAAATTCTTTCAAAACCTCTATATTTTTGGAATACAACTTATTTCTGTTGGTATTCTTTCAGTTGAAAATAGTTGTTGCTCCTGTCGCTATGGATTCAATGAATTTTGATAGCGACTGATAACCAATGACCGAATTTGGGTAAAATCGACTTTATCACAACAAGTGAAAGGATGCTTGTCTCAAGGCTATCTATAATTTAATCTAAAAATAATTCAATAATTGTTGCTTATCGGTAGTTATTTCTTAGCAATTTACTTGTGTACTGTTCGTAGTAGTTTTTTTTAAATATTATTATTACTATTTATGTTTATTGTATAATATGTATGTATGTTATGTTTATGATAACGCGTGTCGCATTTGAATATATCAAGTATACTTCACTCATTTCGGCGTTAGTTGAAGTGCTTTCTTTAATACATTCGTCCTCGTTGGAAGCATCAGTGTTTATTATTTGGTATTGCTCATTTAAAAAAAAAAAAAAAAAAAAATAAGCTCTCAATTTTGCATTGAGACGTTGTGACGTTGCATTGGTGCGTTTTAAGTAATTTTTCATACCTGTTAGGAATTTCAGTTTTGTCTTTAACGCTCATCGCCCCCCCCCCCAATATAAAATCCGTTTTGCTTTTGTAATTCAATCGCAGGCGGCAGTGGTTTATAGCTGTTCAATAGATTTCGAGCCAAAGCTGGCAGTGTGGCTGTTCCTTAATTTTTTACTAAGAGCATCTGTAGAAACAATATTTTTTAATTCTGCCTTGTCTACTTTAGTCTGGATTCTAATTTCATTCGCTCTGGACAATGTTGCATAGCACTTGGATCAATAATAATTCGACCAACTTTGTCAAAACTCTGACTTTGTAACTTATTGATGGTCATAATCACTGGAAAGTGCAACATATTTAGCTTTTCTTTTCAAATTCGCAGATTCCCACTCCATCTCTCTTCGCATCCCCCCCCCTCCTTCATCTGATATCGTTTGACGAACCCCTGATATTTAGATATTATTTAGCCGAAATTGCTAGCCAAGAATTGAAAATTTTCGGTTATTCATTAGGGTTGCCACAAATTGTATCTAAACGTAGAATTAACACATGTTTTTTGTAAACGGTTCACCGTCAAGTGTGATAAAAAAAAAAACTTATTACGATAATAATAATTTTATTAAATATTTCAAATAATACAAAACAAACCTCGAATATCTGGGATCGGGCGACTCGCTATCTACCAATCACAAAGCAAAAGAAGCATAATGTTTACATAGCGCATTTTTTTTATATAATTATGCATTTATAATTTCATTTAGATACATTTTCTAATCTTATACCCAGAACAAAACTTTACTGACAAATATATATAATATATTTCCCCCTTTCGAGGTGATGTTTAAGAAGCGCTATACAGTCATAACATAATACATAACAATAAAATTTAGAAAATATCAAGAATTGTTAAAATAAAAATTTTGATATAAACTACTGTTTTGATTAAATTTTAATAAAAGATAAAATAAATAATTTGTTGAAAATGGATTTTACAATTATAAATGTTATTTATGAATTAATTCCTGAAGTATATATTATTTTAATTATAATATGCATTATTAAATACTTTAAATATTGAAAATTCTTTTTTTTTTCCCTTCCTAGGTGCATTTTTAGGTTTCCTAGTACAAATATAAAAATAGTATTTCAATCTTTAATTGATGAAAGCAGTCCTCCTCGGCGTTCCATACGTGAATTTATGCCTCAAAAACCAATGACACCATTAAGGATAAAAATACCTGACTCAGATATTCCTCATTTACCTGGTCCGGAAGCTCATTTCATGAGTCCAGCACCTTCACCGACTGGTACAATAAGGTTTGTAAAATTAAGCATAATGATATACTTTTTTTATAAATGTGTCTATATAATTAATGAACCACATGTTGTAGCTGAAATAACTGTGTTCATTTTTTCGGAAGGCTTGATTGTTAGCATTATAAAAAAAAATATTTATCCTAATTATTATGATCAGTTTGGAATCTGTCCCTTCCCCCTTTCCCCAATAATTTTAAAGATTTCCTGTGCTGACCATAATATTTTAGCTAATATTTTGAGATGTGATCACTGAATAAGGTTTATAGTTGAGAAATTAGTTTTAGTCATTTGTTTTGCTTTTCTGGAATATATGAAAAATAGCAGACAAGTGATTTAATCTATTAATATTACTTAAACTAGTAAGATTTTCATTGATATAAATTGTGGTTTTGATTAAAGAATATATATATATATATTTTAAATTCTTTAAATGTGAAAATCATAAGTATAAGGGTCTTTTATAAAATTTTAAAATAATTTTCTTAATCTTTAAATTTTTTTTTAATTTTGAAGACAATATTTTTTTATTGCACAGTTTTACTGTATTTTAAAATATGTAATAATATCATATTTATATTTATAAACTTTATAATAATAGTTGAATTGCTATCTGACTCATATGTATATATACAAAAACATTTAATTGTTAAAATTAAACTGTATAATCATTCAGCATATTTTAAATTCAAATTATATTAATTTTGTGGGTTGTTTTTCAGTGCTGCCAATTCTTGCCCTGCTAGTCCCCGAGGTGGCATGGGAAAGAGAAACATCACTAGCGATCTACAAATGGTGGCTGCATATGCAGCTGTAGCTGCTACATCCATAAATGATAAGACTGAACCGAAAATTCTCTCAAACAGTAACAACAACAATAATAACGATGGACAATTTACAAACAATATTGGATCTGGCAAAGATGATAAACCTCCCTATTCTTATGCACAGCTTATTGTGCAGGCTATTTCTTCAGTGCCAGACAAGCAATTGACTCTTAGTGGAATTTATTCATATATTACGAAGAATTATCCATTTTATAGAACAGCTGATAGAAGCTGGCAGGTATTATTAAAAGCATTACATTTTTAAGCAATTATATAGTTATGTATTCTTTACAGGCATTCAAGAAAAACCATCTAAGATTTTATGAAGTGTGTTTGTTTAACAATTACAATACTAAAGACTGGTTTTGTTTTGTATCAGTCTGAATAACTATCTTGTAATAATCAAGTTGTTATTAGATTTACATTGCTATCAACTGAGTGAGTATACCAAATTTGCACAAAAGCAGTTTTGTGGAATTAAGGGAATTTTAGGATTATGGTTGCGTAATTATCTGGTATGATGTGCAACAATAATTGATATTTTATCATAATAATGTATTTAGGTTTCAATACTATCACTGCATTGTGTGAGGCAAAACTCATTCAAACTGCTTTAGCTTTGGACCTATAACTACCAAATATGATATATAGATGTTACTTTTTTGGTAGTAAAGGCTTTCTAAGGAAAAAATCTTTCAAAGTTTTTGTTAGAATTTTTTAAGTAATTTAAAGTAATAGAAATCATGACATTTTCTTTTTTAACATTGAAGCATAATATAGCTCAAAAGTTATTTTTACCTCACTCCCCCCCCTTAAAAATTAGCTTTTCTGTAATATCAATCTTCTGTCTGTACCAATTTTGCTTTAATGCTAAAAAAGTAGTTCTGATCACAATTCTATAACAATGTTCTTCTTTATATATTGCTTGCAGTAAAATGGTAAGATTGTAAATAATGAATGCAAATATTTTAATAATTTTTTTTTTTCTTTTGCTAGTGAACAAAGATAAATATTAAGTCTTTTCAATTCTTTTCTAATTCATTAACAAATTTCTGAACATGACATAGTGCTTAGATGACACCCTCCCCCTTCCGTAAATTATGTGATGAAGCGTTATGAATGTATCAAAAACATTTTGCACAAAATGTTTTTATTCTTATTATTTTAATTTTACGCTTTTGCAGATCAGCTGAATAAAATTTTGCATTTTTCCTCTCCCTCCTCATATTAAAGTATTTCGATTTTTATGTTGAAATTCAATTCGCATCCAGAGCTTAAATTATTCTAAATAAAGTTATGCAGTATTAGGTCTTATTTTACATATTTTTTATAGATGCTGATTAGATTACAATTAAGGGAAATCCAAAGTCTCGTATTAAAATGTAGATTTTTGAGAAGAAATGGCTGTTATAACCTAATGTAAATTTTTAGCTTTAAAATCATTAAAGTTTTCCAGGTTCAGTGTTCTATTCCATTGAAAAAAAAAATTGTGTAAGCATGTCTGGCGAGTTGTAAATCCTCCCAATAATGTTGAGGATATTCGGAGGTTTGAGGAGCGAGTTCCAGCTTCTGTGTCGTCCTCATCATCTTCAAAATTACAAGATCCATAGTGTTATTCTAAAATAAGACAATAATACTATTAAAACTAAACTTCAGGAAAGGTGCATGAAAGTACTTTCTCCCCTCTTAAATAATTGACAAATAAGATCTGTGTCCTCACAATCTGTTCACCTATTCTTGCTCTCTCACATTATTAATAAATCTGTCCATAATTCATACAGTGATACAGCAGAAGAAGAGTATAATACTATCTGTAATATAATTAGATTCGATTTCTTAATGGTTAGAGTATATGTGTCAATCTGTAGGAGAAATAATGTTTTGCCAATAGTTTTTTTTAAAAAAAGCAATGAAATTTTTTAAAGATGTATGTAAGATAGTGCTTAAAATAATTAAAGTTTACGTTGTTTGATATTTTTTTAATATAAATCTTACTAATTCTAAATTACACTGCTTTGAAATCATTATAGTTAAATACAGTTATATTGTGTTCATTCTTTTAAACTCATAGAATAATATTTTTTATTTCAGGTTGTTTCATCTTTGTCAAATTCGTTTTCAATTTAGTGTTACTTGTAAATGATAAAAATATTTGAATTTTTAACATGAATTCTATTGCTTCATAATTATAATACTTTTAAGTTATATGTAAAATTAATTTTAATATTCGTTTAAAATTGTTTAATAAACTAAAATGAAGTTAAGAATTAATAATATTTATAAAATTTTTAACTAAAGCTTAAAGTTTTGTATGATTTGTCTTCATAATTAACAATAAACATACCGGTAATTCATTGATACATTGGGGAAAGATCTTTTGACCGCTCAATAGATTTAGTGTTAATTGATTTATAAAGTTTTGTTTCATTTTGGAATCTGTCACTTATGTTTGAAACAGTTTATCTAAAAGCATTCTGTTTCTGAAAAGTACTAGACATTTTTATTTAGAATAATTGATGTAATCTTAAGGGTATTTACATTTTATCATCACGCTTGCATATTCATAATTTTAAAGCTATTAATATGCATCTGTTAATATTGTTTAGGCTAATAACAATTTGTTTTCAGAAACAGAACTATTATAAGTTTGAGATCAATAGAATAAAAGTTGAAAAATAATTCCTATATTTATTTTGCTGTATTTAGGTGTAATACCTTGTGATTACTGAAGCTGACTGTTTTTCAGAACTCCATCCGTCACAATTTGTCTTTGAATCGTTATTTTGTGAAAGTGCCAAGATCCCAAGAAGAACCTGGTAAAGGTTCTTTCTGGAGGATTGATCCTCAGTCTGAAGCGAAACTTATTGAACAAGCATTTAGAAAAAGACGGCAAAGGGGTGTTCCTTGTTTCCGGCCTCCCCCATATGGAGGTCTGGCATCTAGGTATGTTATCTTTGATGCAGGATTATTATAGTAATACTGGTTTTTTTTTTTTTTTCATGTTTCTTAAATTTGGAAGTATCTGCTATCTTATATACTCATTTTTCAACTATTTTTAATACAAATATATTGTCCAGAAATTAATTGTGAGGGTAATATTGTTATATAACATAGAACATACTTGATAGTCTAGATGCTGTGCAATCTTATTTAATTTCATTTTATGTAAAAAAAAATGAAAATTTGTAGTTTTGACATTCTATTTCAAGACCCTGTTGACAGAAATTTTAGCAATAGAAAGAATATGCAACAGCTTATCTAAATTCCTTACATTTCGTGAGTCATTTTCTTTCACTCTGTTGATTTCTCATTTCTTACAATTTAATATACCATATTGTAATTTTGAACCTGATGCTTCAAATATTTGTTTAATAGCCAATAGTTATATCAAAAGATCCTGCTGATCACTATGCACTTTCATTTGCTACCTAACATACAAAGTGGTCAAAATTAAAACACCCCTACTCTGAGCTCTCTATACAGTGAACTACTCAGAACTACTACTTTGAACATACTATTCAAAATGTAGGGAGACACGAAAAAAAAATTAGTTCCAGAAATGCCAATAGATGGCACTGTATAAAAATATGCTGAAAAGACTCAAAACACACATTTTATTCAGACATATCAAATATTCAATCACAAGGATCTTATTTGTGCAAGGGAAAACTGCACAATAGGGTTCTCTTCTTCTGTATTCTGTAAAATCTGCATTCTGTGGACAGCTAGTTCAACTGTGGATTGTAATGGGTCGATTGAGAGGCTTCTCGCATGCAGAGTGATACTGTTTTTCAAATCTTCCAAGGTTACCGGAGGTCCTCGGTAAAGAAGATTTTTTAAGTATATCCAAAGCCAAAAATCACAGGGATTAAGATGTGTAGAACAAGAGGGTTAGGTTGCCAGAAACGCATGACTAATTACTCTATTATCAATAAGATGTTGCCGAAAAAACTGCTGTACGCAGAGACCAATGTGTGGAGATGCTTCATCTTGTATAAAGGTAATTGAATCAAAACATTAGTGCTGTTGCATTTGGGGCACAACAAAATTTTGGAGCATGTTTTGGTATCTCCTGGTTCTTTGCGTAAATTCTCAAGTCAGCAAAACTCTCAAAATGCAGCTGCAGCATTTTTTTTTTTTTTTTTCCCCCCCCATAAAACAACTTTACAAACAAGGCACGAAGCCGAGCCATTGCTAATAAGAATGATATATTTTCTATTGTACATTGCCATCTATTGGTTTTTCTGGAACTATTTTATTTTCCATGTAATCTGTTCCCTATGTTTTGTCCCTATGAATAGTATGTTCAACAATTTTGGAGCCTTTACGCTGATGGTGTTTCAATTTTGACCTAAATACAACAATTCACAAAGTGTAATCTCTAGAACTCAAGGTGTAAATTAATCTTAGCAGAATGGTGAAAATCAAAAATAGAAACCTTTTTGATAATTTAGGGAAGCATAAGTCAATTTTTATAAAACTCTTCAATAACTAATCTAATTCTTTAACTTAATTGTTTTTTGCTATTGAATTTTTGAAAAGATTTGTACATCTAAGGAGAGTGTTAGTAAAAATATCTTCTTTTTTTTTCCATGTTGCTATACTGTGGACAAGTTTTGAAATATTATTAAATATAAAAAGAAATAAAACTGATTGATATCTTTTGCTTTTGTCATGGTGCTTAAAAGTTATAGAAAGTAAAGAAAATCGACTGTTTAATGAAAATTTATTTCATTTATTTAAGGGAACATTTCTTGCTTATTTAATGAAAGAATTCACATTCAGAATATTTTAGCTCTAATTATAAAATAATTAATCTCTAAAAGTATAGCATCTGAAACAGTAAAAAATAATATTATTAAGCAGTTTAGGGTTGCTCTTCAGCTTTACCCAAATGATCAATAATTCATAATTACAATTGATGTAAACTTGTTTATTTTAAAATTGAGAATGAGAAAATTTAATGAGTTTTTCATATTTTCTTGTTCCACCTATTTCTCTTTGATACTTCCATCGATACATTTATTATCTTCAGTAAAGGAGTATAATTTTGAGATTGTAATTTTCATTTTTTTCTATCCATATCAAAAACACTTCATTTTCCATCATTTGATTGAATGAACAAAATGTGGTTAAAAATATAATCTGCATGCATTTGTTTTGCACAATTTAGAAAAATTGTTATTTTTTACATTCTGTTTGGGTTATTATATCTTTTCGAGATCTAAGTAATTCTATTTATCATTATTAAAATGACGTTTTTCTATGTATTCCTGCTTTCTGCCAAACTGCACACTCAGTTTGATTGGAGAAAAGTTTGATGGAAAGTAAGATGGCAAGATGAGCAATGAATTAATAGATTTAATTGAAAAAAGATGAATCTATAATAAATAAAAAAATTGTTGTACTTAATTTTCTAGGTGATAAATAATAATTTCAGCATGAAAAGGTAAAAGACGAATATTTTTGTTTAATAATTAGAATATTTGTTTATATGGACTGATTTTCATATTAAGATTTTTATTGGATGAGAATAATGGAAGGTATTTGATCGCCTCATAGAAACTAAGTTTTATTTTCTGTTTGAATGCTTTTTGTGTTTGCAACTTAACTCTTTGCACTTTGTTATTGTGCGCTTTATTTTATTCATATCTATGTAGAATTGACATTAATTTAAACTGATATTCATATTTCGAATAATATAATCTTATAGTTATGTATTCTCTAATTTTATTATTTAAATATACTTATTATTTATTTTCATAACCAGGCTTACAAGAAGAACTTCTGTATTCCCATTATAAAGTACTTAGTTGCATAATATTACAGAAATTTCCTTTTTGTTTTCTTTTAGGTCAGCCCCAGCCTCTCCTACCCATGGAGGTATGAGTGGCCTGGTAACCCCAGATTCATTATCTAGGGAACCTAGCCCTGCCCCTGAAATGCTTAATCAAGACTCTGAGGTCAATTCATCATATACCTCAAATCTTCAGTTTTCATCATCTAGAACCTTCTTACCAGTTCATGTGGCAGAGTCTAGGCAGAATTTGTCAAATCCGGGATCACCTGGTGGGTGTGAATTTCATAATAAGATCACTTGAGATAAAATGAACATTGCAGCTAAAGGCTTATATTAAATGGGATATATGTGTGATATGTATTGTGTATGAAATATGCATTTTGTTCTATTGCAAAGTGTTTCTATTTCTTGAAGAACTATATATATTTTGATTGAATACTATCTTCTAAACATCAAAATTTCAGAAAGATTGCAAATTTTAAAAAATAGATAAAAAAATTTTTCCTTTGTCAGTAATTCCTGATGAATTTCTAATACAAACAACAGTAATCCTGATAAACAGTGTAGAATTACTAATTAGAAATATATCCACTCTTCTTTTTACATTTATTGAAATTCTGTTGTTTATTTATTATTTGTAAAGCGTCTTAAGCTTAGCAGAATAACCAATTACAAAATTAACTCGCCCCACTCTAATTTAATAAATCAATTTATCTTTTCCTTTTATCCACGAGTATGCATTTTTAAGAGTATTTGATTTTGTTATGTCAAACTATTTAAATTTTAGCCATATACAAATTTAATAAAAAGAAATTGTACAATTATTAAGTGAAAAAATTACTTATTTCTATGAATATATATAATTTACCTTACTGTCTTTAACGCTTTACAGTTCGAAGATCTCATCAATCTTAATAAATACATGCAAAGTTATTCAATACTAAAAACGAAATGCTTTATTTTTGTCTTATGTGGATTATTGATACTTAATGAGAAAGCTGCTCTCTAAGCAGAAAATATTCTACAAAAGCAGTTTCTTAAAACATAAAATTTTTGTACACCTTAAATTTGATGGTTACTAATATGAAACTTTGATTTTGATTAGGGACTTACTGCAAAATCTGTTACACTAAGTTTCTTATTGTTTACATTTTTGGTTTGGTTAAATACATTTTGTTGTATTTTTTTCTTCAATATTTTCGTTAATTTAAATCGTTTTACGAATATTTTTTTTTGTTGTTGTTGTTTAAGTTTTGTTTTTACTTTTTTTGGTTAATTTTTTTTGTATGATTTTTTGTCTCGAAGGAAGCTACATGAACAATAATTCAGCTCCACAGAACATAAGCAGTAGCCTGCAGCCATCAACCCATTACATAAAGCCAAGGGTTTATTTTCCACAGCCTTTAAATATGATTAGCAATGGTGTTATAAATAATGGAACATATGAGGATCATCATGGGTGTGGTGAGTGGAGCTTTCATAGTTAAGCTGATCTGATAAATTGAGTAATTAGCATTGTATGATTTTATTTATGCTGTTATTAAATGACAAGTTACTTGTTTCTATGAATATAAATAGCCATAAGTGCTTTACTGTTAAAAAATCTAATACAGTATGCCCAAAATTTAGAAATGTGTATAGGGTGAATCAAAAGTTTTTTTGCCAATTTTAAAATTATATTACCACACTTGGTGGTCCCAAGATAATGGATTGTTGTGATCTGTTGGTAAGATCTCTATTTTGGAAAATTTTGTTGGAGAAAGGATTATTAATTCTGGTGTTATCATCATCATATGGGGGGAGAGATAATGATCATGACTGTTCAAAATTTATCCTTGCGTAATTCAAAACCAAATGCTTTTAAAACTTAATTGGATTACTCCTTACTCAGATAAGCAAATTTATGCGTCCTTTGAGGGGGGGGGGAATGGCAAATCTTCCTTTCATTTTCCTAAGGAAAACATCCTGGATTCTGGACAGAAAAATGAATTTCCACAAGTTGTCCTGATATTTTTCCTTTGGGCGGTCTCCTTCACATCATATATTCCTAGAAATCATTGCTATAACAATGATTTCACCATATTTATTGGATGTCAATAATGGTTTTGCATTGACCCAAACTCTCTATTATGATCGTCTGAATGAAACAAATCAGAACATCCATATTGGAGAGTTTCCTAATCATGGGAATAAATATACAAATGCTTAAGATTTAGCGTCTCTATTGTACTTACACTTTCCCACCCCTTATCTAATAAGAATGCATGCTGCTCCTGAGACAAATCTTATAGGGCTTGGAACTTAAATCTTCCATATGCAAAATTATATTAAGGTAACTGCCTACATTCAAGGCAATTTTTTTAAAGGCTATTTTTTAAGCTTTAATTTATGTTTTCTAGTTAAATTGTGTATAAAAATAATAAACATCTATAAAAAAATTTCTGTGAGTGTCCCATTTTATTTTAATTGACGAATTTGATGTAAATTTTAGCAAAATTTAACCAAAATGGTTAACACTCTACATAAAATTCTAATTCAGCAATTAAAGTTTCCTTACACACAGCATACATAACATAGTTATCTTCAAAATGAACTAAAATCTAAGAGATTAATTAAAAAGCAAAAATATTATGAAGGTTTTTATGTTGCAATATAGATGTTATTCTTAAATTTTCAGCTATTTTCTAACAAAAAAGGCTATAAGTAAAAAGGTATTTACTGTACATCAAAACTTTTAGTTCATTTCATTGACAATAGTATAAAGAACATTTCCTGAAAATTTCATTAGAAAATATTAATTAATACTGGAGATGTCATGCTAATGGTTTACAACTTCTATTGAAAAAATTATTTTGAGAAAAACGAGTATAAAGTTTACAGTTAAGGTAAAAAAAAAATAAAAAAATATTTCCTCTTCATAAAACAGTCTAAAATTCTCCACATTTACAAGCTAAAAGACAGGCCTACCTTTTCTGTCATTCCAGAGAGCAGAGATTCACTGTTAGTTAACTACAAAAAAATCCATTTATGAATTGACTCCATTAAAGAATGCTGAACTCATTCTGCATGAAAAGATTATATTGAATTTATAACATACAGTAATACTCTGCTCAATTCTGTGTGTAGAACATTGATGAAAAAAAAAAGAAAATCGTAGTGCTCTAGAGTTTGCATTGTTTTTGCCTTAAGTTACAGATTCATCTTTGGACTTTGACACTGCATGTTTGAGCTGATCTCTAGCAGTTATATAGCCAGTCCCAAAATTGAGTATACACCTGAACATATAAACTATGTGTTTACTTAACAGGCTAAATGTTACTTTAGAGAAACTGTGTTTTTTACTAATGTTATTTGGGCTCAACCTCTACCAACATATGAAGAAAAAAAATTATGTAACCAAATTTATTTTTATATAAAAATTAATAAATATAGTACTTAGATAAAAAAAATTCACAAAAAATGAGTATTACAATTTTATTAATATTGTTTCAATAAGCAAATTAATATTTAGTTTCAAAACTTGTCGCCTGGATGACAACTTGTAATTGCTTAGGCAGGGATATGACTGGCTTTGTGGTTGATTCAACTGAAATTTTGGCCCATTCTTCCATCAAAATTTTCTTAAGAGCCTCTTTATTTATCACATCCTGTTCGTGGATGGATTTCTCATAGATCATAAGTTTTCTATTATATTTAAGTCTGGAGATTAGAGTGGCATGTGCAGCTTTTACTTGCAGTGATACAACAAGTGTTACTTGATAATCCTTGAAATATGCTTCAGATCATTGTCTTGCTGAAAGATGAAGTTTGACCCTAATCTTAATTTATTGATATATTTTTGTAAGATATTCTTTAAAATGTCAAGATATACCTATCTATTCATAATGTCATCAATGAAAACAAGCTTTCCTACTCCATTTTTTTGCCATACAACCTGAAATGAAGATGGATCCACCACCATACTTAACCATTTTTATTGCATTCTTAGGAATCAGTTCTTTTCCAACTTCTCTCCACACTTTTTACTGTCCATCACTTCCATATTATTACATTTTGCATTCATCAGAGAAAATATCATATTTACAGAAAGATTCTGGCTTTGAAATATATTCTTTTGCAGAAGAGTACCTCTTTTTTTCTGTTAGTGCAACTAGTGAGTGGCTTCAGTATCGGATTATAGCCATGAAATCCTGCTTTATGTAGAACATGTCTAAAAATTTCAGCTGACAGTTTTTTTCCAGTTGTTGAGGGCATAAATGTGCGAGTTTTGGAGCAATTAATTTTGAATTTTTCTACTCTGAAGATATAATCCTCTTTGCAGTAATGCTCAAAATGCTTTTATATCCTTTTCCTAGAATATTGGCCACACATCCAATTCTGTGATACTTCTGAGTATTTTTTGGACACAACCATGACTTTTCTCAATCAATAAAGCAATTTCTCAAAGAAATTTGTCATCTTTTGGCCACTTAATGATTAAACGTACATTCTCAGAAGTTTTTCTCCTAGAATTCATTTCGTAAGTTTTTTTATGGTGAAAAAAGTAATTGCATTTGTAAAAATATTATTATTACATTTATATGCTTTGAATGCAACTGCAGAATGCTTTACAGAAAACCATCAGAAAAAGTGGTGATTAACTGACAGATTCTTTAGATGTCAATTTAATTTTTTGTTTACCGAAAGAAAATTAAAAAATTGAAATATTCTGAAGACTTTGTGTTTTTCATTTTTTAGCCCAATATACTTCTTAATATATACTTTAACATTTATGTAAATATTAAGATTAAATGGTAAATTTGTGTAATATTTTTTACACCTTTAAAGAAGAGAGTGATTGGTGTATACTCTATTTTGAAACTTGCTGTATTTTGATGGTATGTGATAAAGATGAAGAGCAGTCTATTCTGCACTATAGGAATATCTGTGTAGAAACTAATATTGAATGCCACAATTAAAAAATAAGTCAGAATTAATTTCAATAGATTAATTCTTGCTCTTTTTTTATGTGCATGTTTCTGTTGTAAAACCATATTTATAAGTATTTTTTTTAATTGACTTTTAATAATCATAGTTAATTTTTAAAAATTTATTTCTTTAGAATTATTTTGAGCTTTTAGTTTTTTATGTTGACCATTTTTGTAGAATTTTTTTAAAGATTGTTCATTTTCTTTTTTCTCTTTTATTATTATTATTTTATAAGAACAGAATTGCATTTATCTGTAGACATTTTAAATGAGGTTAAATTCATCATATTGTTTTTAAATAGTTTTTATAAAGCATTTGGTGTGATCCTGCAGTCATAAGTTGCCTCAAACTGGAGCATTTATGCAATTAAACTAAATTAAATTCTCCAAAAAGTTGTTGCCAAAGGAAATTATTAATGATCTTATTATGTTGGGAAAAAAATTATTGAATTTAGTGTTTCCATTTCTAAAATGATATTGCCAATTTTAAGAGATAGGATTTTAATTTAAGAAGGGAATAATTTTTAGAAAAGATAATTTTAAAAATTAAAACAGAATTCAGTAGTTAAAAAAAATTCAAATAACGTTCAAGTAAATTTTTATGGAGAACATTGTAACATATATATAATGAAATGCCAATGCATATGAGAAAAGGCCAAATTTTTTTGGAAATATTTATTTTTTTATTCATTTATTTTTGAAAATATTTTTGATTTTATAAAGATGTGTATTCTTTATTTATAACTTATTATTTTAGGTGTCTTGATATTTGAATTTTCTTTAATATTTAATGAATATATTCAAAACTTATTGTTAAAATTATTCTACAAATAATGAAAGTCTAAAAATCTACAGTTCACCAAAAATAGAAAAAAGCATTTGCTGAAGTAATTTAAAATGTATGACTTTGAGACTAATACTATAAAATGTATAGTAATTCAATAAAAACTTCACAATTTTATCAAGTAAAATGAAATATTATTCAATAAGCTCAAGCTGAAAGACATTTATTAAAAAGATATACAATATGCCAATTGGATACTTTAAGAATTTGAAAATTCTAAAATATGAGGCAGAATTCAGTTGCTATGTTAAAGAAATTGCAGTAGTTTTAGAAGACGGTATTTAAGATAAATTATCTACATTTGTATGTTTAACAGTACCTGTGCTATGGTTTTTGGTTTGATGTTTTATGGCACAAGAACCAATATGAAGGTTATACTGCGCCAAACAAGTTTATTTCTAATTAAAAGTTAAATAAAATCAGTTTCTATAAAAGTGATAAAAAAAAAATCATTGGTAAAACGATGATAAATTACAAAAAGTCAAAACTAAGCCAAGATGGTAAGTTCAAATTAAGGAATAAAAACCTATAGATTTTAAAAGGACAAAAAGGTTCTCATGTGGATCTCTACCAAGCAACAAGGGCAAAGTCACCGCTGTTGTTTTGAAGTAAAATAAGCGCTGCACATTAAAATAAGAGCATTCAACAAGGATATGATAAACTGTTATTCCACAGTCACAATGTGGGCATGTTGGCAATTGTTCATTTAATAACAGATGTCTATGTGTGAATCTAGTGTGACCGATTCTCAGACGAGTTAAAACTGTGACATGTTTTCGATAATTCAAAGAAGGCCAGTTTTCTATGATAGGCTTGCAAGTATGAAGTTTGTTTAGAGTTTCTGAATCCCACTGAGTTTGCCAGTTTTTGTAAAGACATATTTTTGCCTGTTTCTTCAAATCACATGCAGGTATGGGTGTTTCCAAAAAATGAGTTGCGGATTTGGCACTCTTATCAGCCTGCTCATTCCCACATATTCCCACATGGGATGGTATCCAACAGAATAAGACTGTAAAGCCACGAGAGATAATTTTATAAAATAGGTCTAAAATCTTTAAAATATTTGGATGAGCATGATTTTGGAGCGATTTTAAAGACTGTAAAACACTTAAAGAATCAATGTAAATAATATAGCTTCCACTGTGCTATGAAATAAAAACAAAAATGAAAATATCCAAAGAGAATAACAACATTTGCAAAAGCTTGCAATAGTAATAGATGTGATAAATTAATAATAAAAATTATCAATAATAAATTGAATTATAAAAAATAATAAATTATTATGTGGTAATATATTTGGTATCTGAGGAAAGCTAATTTTTTAAAATTATAATTTGATGTAAAAATAGTTTTTTATTACAATATATTAATAATTTTGGACAAAGAACATTATATTTCTTTACTCCTGATAATCTTTAACTCTCTCTATATATATTATATTATCTCTCTATATATTAATAATAAATATTAAATACAATATTATTTATAATAGATAATAACATTCTAAACTTTATCAGTTTATTATTTGACATTGACTCAATATTTTACTGTTTTTTTTGGGGAGGGGGATTATACATCTTGCCTGTTTAAAGAAATATTTGTTAGTTCTTAAAAAAATATTAAAAAAGCTTTAAAAGATTATATTTTGTTGAAAATTCCTACTATTGAAGTTCTTAAGTGAAAGTATGGCATCACAGACTACACGAAACATTTATATTGTATTTGGCTTTAGTGTCCAATTAGTTTGTCAAATTTCATAGAGATAACTTAAACTTTGCAAATGAGCTATACAATCATCCAGAATCGAAGGTCAGCAATGACAAACTTTATTTCGACTGTTTCTCATCACTAATCTAATTCATTTTTAATCGAATTATCTCTTGTAATGATAAATGAGTCCAATATAACAATCTCAAATGTTCAGCACAGTGATTGGACAGGGATAAAAATATAATATCAAAAGAAGCTGATGGTGAATGTATAGTAGTCTAATGCAGGTGATATCCATTATGATTTCATGAAACCTGACTCATTGATCATAGCAGAAGTATATTGCAACCAGTTGATGCAAAAACTTAAAAATAATAATAATAATAAGCAGATATTGGTCAATAGATTTACTTATATATGATAACCCTAGACCACACATTGCACAAATGAATGTAGCAAAACTATAAGAATTGGAGTTGAAAGTTCTTCATCAGTCTCCATACTCATGAGACCCCCCGCCTCTCCTTCCAAACGCACACACATATTCAAAAAGAAAGTAGTTTACTTTCAATTCGTGTTTAAAAAAAACTATTATTTATTTATTTTTATTATTATTATTATTTTCCTACTTTTATGGAAGAGAGTTAAAGATGCAGTTAGGATATGGCGAGAAAGTCGGGGATTATTATATTATTTTTATTTATGTATTTATTTTTTGAGAATTTGTTCATGGACCTAATTTTTCATGATCTAAGGTATTTGTAAACTAATATTTAGCTTAATAATTTTTTTTAATTTCTAAAATTTTGCATTGTATTAAAATTTGATAATTATTCAACATTTATCATTAATATTTTAAACTAATAATTTTATCTGTATATTTTTTTCTTTATCAGAAAAGCTGTATGGACAGTTGATGTATTCTCACAGAAACACAGAGCCACAGCCAGTTGATTCAACTCGCATCAACCAACAGCCAAGTGTCATCATGCAAGCTCCACCCTCTCTGCCGGGAAGTACCTTCAGTCCACCATCATCTACTTCCCATCCCAGCTCCACCACCATGGAAGCCCCTCCTACCTTCATGCAAATGCTGAACATGCCTGAAAATGATACAGAGTCCGAACAAATGAGGTTGCATGACAAAAGTTAATTTTTAAATAAAACACTGAGAAATTTTTAATCAGGGATAAATTTGTACGTTTCACATATCTCGAAGTTAGATTGTAAGTTCATTAATTCTTCCTTTTAAGTTTTGAAAACAACACGATTTTTTTTATATTTATTAAAAACATAAAATGAGCAAAATCAAATAATAATCTTTAGATTTATTTTTAAAAAGTCTATCTTTTCTCATGAATATTATTCTCTTTTATTAATTGCAGCAGATCTCTGTTAAAAAATTTCAACATGCTTAATTATATTCAAAATTCCTTTGAATTACAAATGCAACTTATAGATTTGTTATTTGAAAGGAATTTATCTAGCTTATATTAATCTGTTTTAATTTTGCATAGTATTTTTACTTGAACTTCCATTGTTCAATTAATGAAACTATTAATTTTTGACTGTCTAAGAATAAGACTAATTGATTGTCTAAAACTAAGACTATTTGAGTGTCTGAGACTATTTTATAAGTGGACTAAATCTTTCATAAATTGAATGCACTTATCATCTTTATCGTGTAAATCGCTTTTCTGGAAAAAGGAATTTATAGAATAGATCTCATAAACTTTTTTGTCTAAACATGAAAAAATACTGCTTTGCTAATGCAGAGCTTTGTTTAAAATAACCGAGGAAGTTAATGAAGCTTTCATAAAATTCGAATTTTCAATTTCCAAATATTATTTTTTGTTTTATTTAAAATTACAATTTTCTTTTAAAAATTACTTTTTATGTTTAAAATTTTACATATCTTAAGTATTGGAACATATTGCTTGATTGATTTCCCTCTTTGCATGTTATTAATAGAGGCCTGGATATATGAATAATTACATTATTAAAAACAAAATTCTTGTTGAAGAATTTTAAAGCTTGAACATGCCAGGATACTGTTGGCTTTTAATACGAAAAATTATTTTTAGTATTTTTAGCTTTTTATTATTTGATATTTACATAAACACTTTATGTGTTTACGGTTTTCCAACCCAAAAAACTATTATGATGGTTTATTCCATATAAGAGGGGCAAAATAACGATTCATTCTCTGGCCCCTATTTTGCATAGCCAAATGCTAGTCACTATATTACTTTCATTAAAATATCAAGAAATAAATGCTTATAGACAAATATGTAAGTACTGTTCAAGTTGTGTATGATTGCAATATCAGTAAGATTGTACCTTTCTGCATGCCTGATGCTGTTGTTTTATTGTTATTATAGCGACATATCTACTTGGTAGTAAGTGCTTTATTATGCTATTGTTGTAGCAATGCTTGTTTCTCATAATTGAAATTGTTTGTTAGGTTGCAAATATGTTAATTATTAATCTAAAGATTAGTATTACAAGCATTAGGATGTAATGTGGATAAAATTTAATTGTTAAAAAAATCCTCAGTTTTTTTTAAATTAATTTTTAAAAATGGCATATTTTTAAAACTGATGCTTTTGATTTATGTGTTTGTATTATGCATTTATCACTTCAAATTTTTATTTATAAATCTTGTGTGTTAACTTCTTTAAATAAGTTAGTCTTATCAGGAAAATAGCATTAAATAATGCATAACAAACTAATAGTGCAATTTCTTGGATCATCATTTAAAAAGGTTTTCTGGGCTCTTACATTTTTTGGAATAATAATTTTTTGTGTATATGTCATAGAAATGTTTTTAATAGCTTTTGGGCATTTATTATTCAAAATAGGAATAGTGTTTACTATTTTATGCCTTTAAATTTAAATCTTGCAAAAGAATTTATTTTTAATTATGAAGTCTTAGACATAATTTAATTCATTTATTTATGTCAAGAATTATAAAATATTGACATTCTCATAATACTCCTGTCAAATTGTTGATTATTTTACAAATATTTTCAATCTTCATGAAATAGTGATTAAAAATGTAAGCTTGTTCTCTAATTTTTTTCTTGTGATTTAATTACAATTATAAATAATAATTGTCATCTATAAAACTAAATAAACTTCTGTTAATCAGCTGAAAATTATTAACATATTGGTGGAGTTCTTCCAGATATAAATAAAAAATTATCATTTAAATTTAAAAATATTTTTAAATCATAGAATCTTTAAATACATAATTATTAATTTAAAAATATTTTTCCGATAAGATGTATTGTTTATTTTTCATAAGATGATCCAAAAACTTGTATTAAATTCTAATTCCTTTTCCTTTAAAGTAATAAAGAAAAATTGGAATACTGTATCCATTTCAAAATTAGAAATTTTGTTTTAAAACAAAAACACAATTCTGAATACTGCTAATATAAAACTTATAGTAAGGATATAGTGACACAGTTGCAAAAAATGATTTATTAGCCTGTAAAAACTAAAAGCACACTGATAAAATATAGTTTTAGATTTGAACATGTGGGACTTTTTGATGCTTATTCTGTTAATGTAAAATATATATATATTTTTTAATTTTATAGTAAAATCGAAATACTCATACATTTTTTCTAAAAAAAAATTGTAAGCAGCCATCCCTCCTCCCCCCCCCAAAAAAAAAATACAAATAGTCTTTATAATTTTGTTATAAACTGAAATGTGGTTTCTCTCTTTAATTATTTGTAAAGTTATCCATACAAAACTTTGAATTGTATGATTTAAACATTGTTGCTCATGATTTTTAACCGATTGAAAAGTAATGAATTAAAATGACCCAGAATTATGTTTTATATGAAAAGAATTTGGGCAATTAGAAATTTTGAATTTACTGATAATAGTTTAAAACGTATATTAGAAAGGAGAGGACTTATTACATACAACTAGAAATTTAAAAGATTTACACATTATAGCAAGTATATTGTTTATATATTTGGAGCAATCTTTATATTGCAAAATATGTATGAATTATGACTTGATAGTTGCATATAAACTAATGTGAAGTTTTGCATTTTAATTATGTGCTCAATTCAAACAAAATTTAGAATAAGTTCACACAAATTATGATTTTAGCCTCGCAAAATCAGTTTTTCATGTAAAGGTTATTTTTTATGACATTCTTATTTCAAAATATATGTATACCTTTTGCTTCTTGTTTCTTTTGATACATTGGATCATTTTAAAATAAGTATCTTTTTAAAAATATTATTAACTTTGTGCTTAAATATATTTCAAGTAAGGTTATCATAGCCATGTTTAAAATTAATTTAAAATAATTTGATTCTTTAATTTTTTTACCATAGTTATTTTTATTTTCGAAATTATTTTGTGCCAATAGTAATCTTATGTGTTGATGTATATAAAATTATGCATGTGAAAATTATTGATCATGATTTTTTATGTTTAAAAATATTATATAGTGTTGATTTAATTCCTTAGTATGTGCAATTCTTTTCAAATATTGTTGCATTTTACTGAAGAAATTACATTAAAAGCTTTTAGTTCCTATTTTCCCTGCTACTGAAAGGTGGCTTGTGAATCAGATCTGTGATTCACAGATTTTGATTTTATGGTTGTGTTTGCAACTATATCTGTTGTGAATGAAAGTTAATTGTAAACTTATAATTATGTTATTAAATTGTGTAAAAATATTGTCAGAATTTCTTAATCATCTGTACTTATGACATGTCCATAATTTTTTTTAACACAAAACTAGCTACAAGAGTTTAGAGTATAAGTGTGCTTCATAATAATAATATTGTTGAAAGAAATATTTTTTAACTCCATACAAGATATAAATATTCTATAAAATGTTAAAATGAGTGCTAATCTAAAATAAATTTTAATATATACATATATAATATAGCATAATATATATACATTAATTAGATTAATTATTTTGAATAGAATTTTGTTCTAAACTTGCCTTAAATGAAATGTACAAATTTTATAAATTATAGTATAACAGGGTATTTATTTTTGCACTTTGATTACAAAAGATTTATTTAAATATCATATGTTAATTTATATTTAAAAAAAAAATTTTTTTTTGATGAAACAGTTTGTGATGCCTTGCGAAATATTTTCATATAAATATCTCTTTCCTATTATTTACAAAAGTAAAATATATATATACTACAATCTGATTAAAGACTTCTATAATTATTATATATATTTGGTTCTGTAACATTGAAAAAACAGTGAAGAGTTATGTAAAGGCATGCAGTTCAAATATAATTTGTAATGGAATATGTTGAGAATTTATGCAATGTACTATTGATATACTAATGCTTACTTTTGAAGCCAAATGGGTGAGAGAAAATTCTGTGTATTTTGTGGAGTGGATCTTGCCATTAAAAGGATAGCCTCAAAATCCATTCTCAAAGTGCATTGAACTCAGTAAATTATGAAGTGTACAGAAAAGTTAGATATTTTATTGTAGATTTCTTATTCATTGTTGATTTTATTTGTTAACTGCTGATAATATTGTTATAGTATTTCTTTTTTGTTTAATATTTTGAATTTAGAACTTTTGTTTTAGATGCTCATGTTTTAGTGATGCTAAGAAATTGTGTATACTTGTTATCAGAATATTTACATCGACTATAGTGTAATTTGTTTTATGCAGTTTATATGTACGATTTCCTATGTGAAAAAGATTGGAAATAAGATTATTGCAGATTTTAAAAGCTATATTTTTTCATATGCACCAAAGCTAATAATTTTCTATTCTGAAAGATATATATAAGTAAACCATTGGTAGAGTGCCATTATTAGTTTAAAATGTTATGATATAAATGTAATTCTATAGTTTGAACGATTAAATTAATCCTGTATTACAAAAAAAATTAATAAATTTCAAATATTTTTACAAAAACTTCATACAAAAAGAAAATAGCTTTTTATAATTATTTGTATTAAAGAAATGTAGCTGAAATTCAAAAATCCATTCATGATCATCAAATCAAAATTTCATTCAACATCTATAATTGAGTCAGTCATTAATCACATTTTATAAAAATTGCACATTGTAATATCTAGTCATCAAATGCGACTAAATTTTTTTTAATACTTTCAGTTATTTTATGAAACATTTGCTCTTATGCTCATAATATGTGTCAATAATGCTTTTCATTTATAAGGTCTGCTATTAACCTTAGTTTCAAGACTTGCAAAGGATGAATGTTTTGCATTCTACTGTTGAGTAGAATTTTGAATGTTTTCTTTATTGAAATAGCATTCCATTTTTCTGTGCCTCTGTAGCATTGCTAAATTTTTAAAACTGTTTAATCTGTGTTACAGATTTTGAAATTTTATTGACATTTTTTTGAATTGTTTGAAAATAAAGTACAACTATGTCTCTGATAATTCAGTTGTTTTTTTCCCCCATTACACATGTAAGCAAATATTATACCATATTTTTCAGCAACATATAAAGTATCTAAATCATCCCCCTCTCCAATTGTAAAAATTCTTGAAAATGATACAATATTTGCTTCTTATCTGTGAAGTTATATATCAAAAATAGACGTTAATTGAAATCTTGCATGACCTAATATCTACTTATTCATGATACTGTGCTACAGAAAATGGTATGAAATTAGGCGCCATTTTGATGTGCTTATATAAAATCAGGTAGGAGGTAATCAACTCATTGTAATAATTTTTGCAGGTTTATCTACTTAGGTTTCTTAATAAATGTTTGCAAAGTCTCCTAAATTTTGACAATTTCAATTAAAGACAATATTTACTTGGAAAAGTTATTGCTTTTAGCTTTACATTTTCAAGTAAGCAGAAAATCTATTATTTATAGGAAAATAACTATATGTAATTTTTAGCTCAGAAAACATTCATCTATAAATATTTCGAACAACAACAAATTGTGAGAAAATGTTTAGCACTAAGATGGCAGTTGGATTAATGTTTTTTTTTTTTTTTTTTTTTGGAATAATTAATGTATAATGAAAGAATTTCAAGTACAAAATGAAATAATTATACCATACAACAAATTATTTAGAAAACTTTTATCAAAACACATTTTTGAGCATGGATATTACATTCCCTTTGTATTTCATCAATCCTTAACGTTAATTTAAAATTTTTACTTTTAACAGTTCAAAGAATAAAAATTTAAGTTTAGAGTTATATAGATCCAATTCAAAAAAATAAAATATTCTGTATACATGTATTAAGAGATATGTAATAGCCATATTTCTAGCTTTTTACTAAGTTTTCAAAAATATATCAACACTCCTGTTTTACAAATTATCAAGGCTAAAAATGTATCAATAGAAGAAATACAATTAAAAATTTGAAAACAAACAGGCACAAAGATTTGATCTAAAAAAATCAAAGGCCCCATTAAACAAGCAATTCATTTTGTACATTTTATCCTTAAATTTTTGCAAACCTGCAATTAAAAGTTAGAAAATTAATATGATAAAAATGCTTAATATACATCAACAGGAAAGGGGGAAAAAATCGCTTAAAAAAAAATTTAATGTAAAACAATCTGAAGTTATTTAAATACAATAAACATCTTTTTGGATACTTACAGACAATTCATACTTTAGGTAGGAAATCAGTATAAAAAATTAATAAAAATGCAATGAGATTCATCAAAGGAATGTAGCTTAAATAAAATTGCAAAAATAATAAATGGCACTAAGAAATAAAAAAAAAATGCATTAAAAAGTTCATATCACATACAATATGTCAAGCTACAAGTAAATACACAAAACTTCAAAGTGATAACACAAAGCATAAAAAGTTAAATATTTCGTCATTTTACAAACACTTAAATGTGTCTGACAGGATTCTAAAAATAAATGCACATTCTCGTTTGTATAGATAGGCACTTTCCTAGTAATATCCAATTTATATTTTAAGTACTGAAGATATCATTTAGTGAATGAGTAAATGTATCTTATTATAAAAGAGACTTCTCACTCAAAATGCATCTATTACAAGAATAAAAATATGACAATGTTTCTTTTTATGAGAATTTTACTGAGTGATAAATAATGTCTATTATGATTTGGCAGTGTTTTTATGTACTGCTTCACTATCTAAAAATATTACTTTCAAATCTTTTGATTCAATAATAAGTCACGTGAACAGAGGCGACTGCTTTATTTCAAGCAATCTAACTACTGTAAGAATGATTATTAATTATTGTTACACCTGCTTAATATTAAACAACACTATCCTAAATACTTTAAACATTGCAAATAGTGTTGTTTGATAGTAAGAGGACAGCGGAAGATCAGAACACACACAAAAGTTTTAAAATACTGTTAGGAAGTATGCAATCAATTTTTTGAAAGTTAATGACTTATATACAAGTAAGTTTATGCAGGTGCATGAAGATATAGTCAATGTACACATTCTTGAGATAGCGGGAAAAGATAGGAAATCTATTGTTCAGAATGACTATCATTAAACATGAGAGAAATACCCAATATAAGTAGTTTACAAAACACAAGTTATAAGCTACTTTCATTCAGATTTTCTATGTCCACAACTTGGCCATTCAGTCCACCATTTAGATGACGATGATCCTGAGAACGCAACTTCTGATGTCTGAAATTTTCATAGTGTACTAGCCTTGTAACATCAACCAAATCTTGCATATGAGTCCTAGAAGAAAAATTATAATAGTCAGTAATAAAGAAATAATAACTAACCATGAATTAATTTCCTAATTATAAAAAAAATGTTTTGAAATGTATATTTGTGAAATATATACTAACTATTTTTCAAATTTTATTTATAGCAAACGTATCATAAGGTGATACAAATGATGTCTTAGATGGTAGGTAATCAAATATTATTTATTCTCTTATAAAAATATTTATGAGGCTGATAGATAAAAAAAAATACCATACAAGATACTATTACTAAAGATAATTTACAAAATAGTAGATAGTTTGACAAAAAAAAAAAAAAACTCTTCTTATCTTGTTTGTAATTCCACATTTTGAATACCTTTATATATGAACATGTTCTCAGCAAATTCTTGGGGAAAGTTCAGTAAAAATGACTATCAAAATGCCTTTTTGGATTTTCCATTGTTAACAGTAGAAAATATAGTAATTATTGGAAAATTCCCTCACTTAAAAACTTAAGATAACAATTTTCAAAATGTTAGAATAGTAAAAAATGAAATAGTGAAGTAAAATAAACTCTTAGCGCAGGCGTCCAAAATGCGAGTACACAAATATGAGAATTATATAAATATTCTGAATTATTCCAAATTAACAGAAGTTTTGTGGCAATATAAGTGATAGGATGTATGTTGGAGTAATCAATAGCAAAAAATTATAAAATTCAAGTAAAAATGTGAATTTGGCATGTTTAATTTTTTTAGGAAGATATTTTAAAATAAAAATTGAAACTAATAATTAAGAAGGAAATAGGGGGATAATGAAATTATAAAGTTTTAATATATAATTATAAAGAATTTAAATGATATATTTCCCATAATTTGACTTTCTAGTTTGGCTTGTAGCCAAATGAGCAAAGTAGTAAAATTTCTTTTAGATCTGCATTTTTTGTTTGGGATCAACACAGAAAAATTTTAAACTGATTAGAAAAAGAATTATAAACCAATGAAAAGAGATAATTCTTCTAGTTTTAAATTAGAACCTGCATAATAACATTTAAAAAACGAAAAAAATAATGAAATTGGATATTAAAAAATTTACTTAAAAAAATAACCTTTTTAAAAAATTAATTTTAAATTTCAGTAAATTATGTCAAAAGTGTAAGTTTCTATGGAACAATGTTTTCTTCAAAGGTAAACTGAATTTTCTTTCCATACAATCATTCAATTGTTTTCAGTTTACAATAATCAATCAAAATGCAAAAAATTATACAAAGCATTGTATAAAATGCATATACCTAATGAGCATGTCTCTGAGATCAGGAAATTCGCAATGTGCTCTGTTCTCTACTTCTACTGTACCCCATTGGGTCTTTCTACCATAAATTGTGCGTCCATTAATCTGATGCTGCACATTGCTACCCACAACAGCAAATGGGATCATTTCCTGAAATACAATTGACTAATTAAATAACATTTAAATAAAAAATATTTAAAGAGCTTCTAAAAATCTTATGTTGAAAGCAGACAAGAAATTGAAATCAGGACGGAACCTCGCAAGTCTTACTTCATGTTCATCTATTTCAGTGGTGTATTGTAAATAAAAGGTTAATTTTCTCTAGAAATTGAGAATCAATAGATTTATTGTAGGTTGATTCAAAAGCCGATAGAATGGAAACGTTTTTGATAAATTTGACGGATCATGGCTTATTTGGGATATTGCAGTTCAAGATTTTGTTGAGAATTTGAATTTGCATTTTGTCAACGCCTAAGCACTTGTCATTTGCTTTTAAGTTCAATATTTTGATGAAAGTGGTATCACATTTTAAGAGTTTTTCTATTCAAATGTGATTGTTTTTATGCAAGTTTCTAAGAAAATCCAAAATTTAATTGTTTGTTAATTCAGATCTTTATTTACATTTTCCATCCAACTATCATAGATTGTAGGCAATTAAAAACAGGTCAAGCTTACTAAGATGCTATCTGTTCTATATAGGTTCTTCTATTACCTTCTTTCATTTACAAGATCAAAATCATTTTGTATGAAATAAATTGTCTATGTATATCCTTTACATAAATCCACACTTTCTAGATGAAAATGTGCTCTTCTTTTTGAAAAAGTGCTGCCCGCAGCTCAAAGTCCACAAATTTATTGAAATTAAGCATTTAGGGTATTTACCTCACAAAAATAATTTTTACACCATTTTAAAATTTCAAAAAAAGAAACCCTTTAAATGACAACAAATTTGCTATTAAATTTCCCCCTAATTTTATCTAATTTTTTAAATATTTTTTAATGGTTTGCAACAATATCTATTTACTTTAAAATAAAAATCTAAACTCAATATTTCGTAAAATATTTTAATTACATTCTCTTTTTCTATTGTTAAAACTAATCTGGACAAAGTCTGCTTTCTTTTGATACATTAATTCCAAAGTAAATTTTCACTTGCCACCAACTTAATGTTGTACACTTTTTAAAATATATTTCTCAATTCAAGAGCATTGCATTAAATGATTTTATTTCATTTGAAAAATTTTGTTTATTGTAATATTTTCCTCCATCAGCTCCAAATTGATACTTTTAATGAAGCAATAAGGGACATTTGCTTTAAATTTTTTAAAATCACAAATTTTAGGTTTCACTTCAATTTTTTAATTACTATAACTTTTTTTGGAGGAGTGTGCCATTTTGATTAAGGAAAAATTAAGAACTAGTATCTTTCACAAAACTTATTAGTTGAAAAATTCTGACAGTTCTTTTTAAATTATTTTTGATATTTTTCTTACTAAGCAATTGGAAATTAAGTGTCTTTCTAATTACATTTAAGTTTTGGAAGCCCCATTATATTTTTTTAAATCTAATATGCATAGTAGTATAATTATTTTTAATTTTTTCTAAGCTGCACATTTTTTTAAATCTAATATGCATAGTAGTATAATTATTTTTAATTTTTTCTAAGCTGCACATTTTTTTTCCTGTTAACTTTGGTCATCTATATACAACTCAGAATAGCATAATATTTTATTTCAAAAGCAGATATTTTTTAAAAAAAAGATAATTTACTTTTGCAAAATTATCAATTACCATTAAATTCTGATTTGTAGTCATATAAAACAACAAAGGGTGAATTTTAAACATTCATACAAGCTGCATGATTATTTAACAAGCATAACTATTTAACAGTCAAGAAAACCACCTGATTAGATGATCAAGCTTTCATTAAAGGCAGATATTCCATCAATGAAATAATATTAAGATTATGAATTTATATAATATAATTCTTTTCTAATATCCTACTATTTTTTTATACTCAAAACACTGAACAATGCCATATATCCTACTTAGTAAAATTAGAAGTTAACATTAATTTGCAACATGGTTAAATGTACAAGCTTTTAGATTTTTTTTTTTTTTTTTTCCCTATGTGTAAATTTCTACCATACTTTATTATCTGACTTGTTACTATAATATTAAATATAAAAATTAGTCATACATAAATATACATGAACAAGAAACAATAAATGACATCACATACCCTAATTTTATTATTAGCTACAACATCTTCTGGTTCTTCTTCCAAATCATTAATAGGATAAATATTAATACCATTCTTTTCTAAATCCTGTTTGATCTGGAAATGAAATAAAAAGTCAATATAAAGATTTCATTTTTCAAGCTCTGTATTCCCAAATAAATTATACAACAAATCAAAACAATACTGGAATCAATGTAGGATTCAGGATTTCTTTAAATTATTTTCCAACTTACTCTTTGTTTAAATGATATCCTCTCCTCTACAGTCAGAGTATCTGCCTTGGCAATAACAGGAACTATATTTACAATTTTGTCTAACTTCTTCATGAACTCTACATCAAGTGGAGTCAAACTAAAAACAAATAAATTTTAAATATCATATACAATTTGAATAAATGTGATATATGTAAATATTATACAGTTCTTCAAATTTATAAATACTGAAAAAATACAGCTAAAAATAATAGAAATTGCATACATTACAGTACATTACATTTTTTAAAATTATTTTTAAAATTTTCAATATCATGATTAAAAGGCTATATGAATTGACTATCTAGACCATGTGTATGTTAAAGCAATAATGTATCAGTGTAAGGAGGATGGCTTCTTGTTTTAAAAAAAAAAAATTTCTTTCACTAATTTCTCAATATGAATATTGAAGACATATTTTAAATTTTTTAACAAAATTAAAACTGAATGAGAAACATGCATGCATACATACAATTTACCAAGAAGTAAAACCATCAATAAATTAAAAGAATTGTTTAAAAAAATGCTTCAACATTTCTGAAGTGCATGTTTGCTTCTTACATTATTTTAAAACAAAACTTCGCATAGAAAAATACCAAGCTTAGTAAATTACAATTAAAGCATATTTTTAGATAACTAAAAACAAGTGATAACTATATATATAATATAAATATAAAATTGTCAAGTCAGTGTTTGAGAATTTAAAACCCAATTGAACATTTCATACAAATGGATTAAAGTTTTCTTTTAGTGAACATAAAACTTTTTTTCTCAAATAAAAATTTTCTATAAAAAAAATTCTGAAAGTTAAACTTTTTAGCTACAGCTAGTTTGCAGTAAAAGCAGCTGAATGTATATTAACAATGTGATTAGAACATAAGAAAACACAATATATCAAGAAAATGAACTTACGAGTGACCAGTAGGAGGAATGAAATACAAGCAGCAATGAACTCTGGTATCAGGTATATACTTTTTTCTGGCAACACTTTGTTCTTCACTGAGGTATTTTTCATACTGTTGATTGATATAATCTAATATTGGCAACCAACTAAAGAAAGAAATGTTTAGTTAAAAAAGGAAAATTTATGATTAAATTAAGCACATAGCTAGCTATTCATATAAAAAAATAAGAAAATCTTGATTTCAACTATTTTACAGTTAATAAGATATATAACATACTAGATAGTTAGTATCAATGTAGCCTTACATCTATGAATCATATTAGTGGATGATGTAATAGGTTTCTAAGTGCATTAAAAGCTTATAGATAAAAAAAAAAATAAGAAGGTCTGGTTTCTTAATGCTTTAAATACAGTTATATTACTACTACTGCTGCTAAAAGCTAAAAACAGCTTGAATACACCAATTCAAAAAATTCTATTCAGATCTATTCGACAAGACATGTTGAAGCATTATGTAGCTTTCTTCATTATAATTAAGCTTACTACCTTTTTAGATCAGAAAGTATTATTTATACTATCCAAATTTCATGAATTTCGGTTAATTTAAAATCCACATCCTCATGAAAGAAGCTTGCACAGAATCCAAACAACTTCGTTATTATCCTAACTGCATTGCTTAATTTACATATTTTTAAATATTTTGATGGGTGCTTAAAAATTATTTAATGTATTTTCAATTTTAAAAAATCATATCATGCAAATTAATATAATTCTATTATTAAGTATTCAGAAAGGGAAAAAAGCAGGTCTCTGATTTCAAACAAAAACAATACAAACTGAAAGGGTGAAAATTATATCAATATTAAAGTAAAATTAAAACTCCAGCTGTCATAAAAAATATAAATATTAGTAAAATTAATTATGATGCAAATAATGTAAAGAAAATATATAAAATATTAATGGAAAAATTCGCAACTGTTTCCTTTATAACTACATCACTTCATAATATATTCAAATTATATTTTTTTCTATACCATTAAAAGTATTTGTTTTATATCTTGCCAGTATCTTGTTTTATATCTTACCAGTTTTCATTATTGATATGATCACCAAATCCCGGAGTATCAGTGACTGTCAACCGCAGCCGAACACCTTTCTCTTCAAGCACTGTAGAAATTTTTGAAAATTTTAGAGAAAAAAAAAAAAAAAAGCAATAACAATTACGAAAGCAAAGTTTGATTACTTTTTCAGTTACAATGATACATAAACTATATTAAAAGATATTTTTCAAAACATTTACTTCAAATTTGATAGGAAAATAGAAAATTTTTCAGAAAAGCAACAAAGTGTTTTCAGTCATTATCTATCAAGCAGGTAGACCTTTTTTATTAAAAATCAACATGAATATAATAAGAGCATATATATAAAGGGTACATAAAGTCTGTATGATATAAAACTATCACATGAAATGCAATTTATTCCACAATTTTCCCATGGGGGAAAGGAAACTTATCTTAATTATATATCATTAAAAGAAGTATTTTTAATTAAATATAAATTTAAATTTAAGAAAAAAAAATGTTTTATTGATGGCAAAATCGAAGCAAAAATTTCCTAAAAGAAGAAAAAAATTAAAGCTATCAATTTTAATTTCAAAATAGGTGAAATAATTTTATATTTTCATAAATTAATACCTGCATTCTAATGCAGTTACAAATATTTTTTGATGCTCCTAAAGTAATTTAATTCTACACTTAAAGTAAATTAGTCAACAACATTTGCAATTAGTGAGCTGAAAACCTATTCCATTTTATACATCTCCACAAGAAGTTTGGTCCTGTGATTATGATCAAACACAATGGCTTTTACTTGACAACAATTACTTGAACATGCATTCGACATGTCGAGAGTCGCTGTCATATTTTACAGGAAAAAATTCTAGGAAGAGTTCATGTTTTGTTTAAACATTTTATATCATTATATTTAAATGCATATATGCAGCCATTCTAATTACAATGAGTTTTAGTGTTTCTACTTAAAAAAAGAATTTGCACATAACCAACATTTTCTTTCTGCGTGCATCTACTTACAATAAAGATGAAAGCGTGTTGATGTATTAACATTTTATAAGTTAAGACATTTACCTTAGACCACCAAATTTGGCACATATATACTTTTTGAAGGTGAGATTGTGCACTTAGAATGATTTTTTTTTTCTTTCAAATTTTTAATTAGACTTTGAATGAAAAATTAAGCAACATTTGAACATTTTTCCCGCAATAACTGCAAAATATTACAGTACAAAAATATTTTTTACATCAATTTAAAATTCTATAAATTATTTTTTCAATTATACCAATAATTTAATAATAATATATTTAAGAATAGTTTCCAACAAGAATATAAAAACACAAGAATTCTTTATAATCTGAATAATGATCAATATTAATACAAAAAATAATGAAATGTGCAAAATAGAGAAATAAAGCTTCTGCTCTTAACACAGATCATTATTAGCAGAACAAATTGCAGGAAAGTAAGTGATATATTTGTATAATTCGAAAAAAATCTGTAAAAGATTTAAATTTTTATTTAAAATACTATTAACATGAAAAAAAAATGTTAAAATTTACATTTTTTTTTGGTTACATTGATAAAAGGCTAGAAATAGCAGAGTGTAACCCTTTATGAATTTAGAAGAGTTCACAAAAAAAAAAAAAAAAAAAAAAAAAAAAGAAATGTGTAGTAAAATGAATAGAATATAAGATTTCTAAAATAATATGAATATCTAACAAATTTGAAGGTTAAAAATATTTTGCTCAAGAAACTTCTAAAAACAAATAACATAAAATATTTGATAAACATTTTTAGCACTCACTAATCTTGGTGAACCAACTGATCGTTAAAAGCAGCCAGTGTTTAATAATCCCTTAGTAATTTGCTGATTTCACTTTACCACAGTGCAACTAGGTTTCTATTCCAACTCAATGGTCAAAGAAATTAGATTAGAATATGAAATTAAGAATTGTGGAGTATTTTATAAGACAAAAAGTTAGAAATGTGAAGAAGTGTAAATAAATGAAACACACACAACACACATCCATACAATGAAAAAAAAAAATTAGGGAAAGACAAGGAGAGTTAATTTTCAAATAGCAAAACAGTGTAGTAATTAAAAAGTGTCCAGAGAAATTATCAATAAAAGAAATACATTTCAATTAAATGGGAAAATGTATCCAACTTGAATTTAATAACTTTTATTTTTTTCCAGTTTCATCTTTAAAAATCTATTTCATGCTTACATATAATATATAAACACATTCATAATTGCATTTTAAATAAAAATGAAATCTATAAATATAGTACTAATATGAAAATTATTAGGCCTTTAATGCTCAATAATACAAATTCTTTAAACAAAATAATTTCAACAAGCTTACCATGACTGACAGATTTTACTTCCGTTGTTTTAGGAATTTTATAAATGCCATTTTCATCTGCTTCATCCTTCACGCAAGTTCTTCTACTTACACTAGCTTTAAATAATGTGTTTATAAGTGTGGATTTACCAAGACCACTTCTACCTGAAAAGAATTTTAAATTTGCTCAGAAATAATATTTTAGATCTATTCAAAATAATCTTTAATCTGAGCATTAAAAGAATACAAAACTAAATTAACTTGTAAACTTGTAAAAAGCAAAATTCTTGTTTCCTTGAAGTTGAAATAATAATGCATAAAATGCTACTTGATTTAGAAGATATTTTGTTACTCGTAGATATTTACGGTTTCAGGTTTACTTGATTTTCATATTACGCCAAGATCGCCATGCTCCATTATACATAATACAACCAGCAATGTTTATTGTTTGCTGGATGATAAAAGCAACAGACTATAAAAATCCACAAATATCAATATCTCTCTACCAACATATCAATAGCTAAATTTATACAGAATATATCAATATTATATTGAATAGTTGGTGAAAAATTATAAGTTTCAATATGCATCACGAATTTGCACATATTATGCCCACAACCACACTAAGAGAAAAATAGCAATTACAGGCTAGAAAAATATATATTAAGAGAAAATAAAAAGCCAGAATTTGCTAATCTTTTTTCCTACTATTGTAAATAGGAAAAAAGATTAAAAACTTATCTACAAAATATTTTTTCTTGAAAATCATAAAAATCTAAATGTTACATTTTAATAAATTTTATTCAGATAAATGGAAAAAAGAGTTTTAATTATTTATATATTAAAAGATATATCTAATCTCATACCATTTTAAAATAAAATTGAGAATTTCCCAGGTGCTGACTTATGAGGGAGGATTACAGTTTGTATAGCGGTATGTCAATAATAAATTATTCACATGATTTTAATAAATAAACACGTACATAATAAAGACAGAAAAAATTTAAATTTCTACAACTATAACATATGATTAAAGAGCGAAGAAACCTGACAGAAAAATGAATTGAACACCAATCCTAGAACAATGCATTGTAAGAAATAAAAAAAAAAATTGATGAAGTACCATACTAAAAAATACAAACTAATATATTGTTCAAAAATAAAAGTCTTTTTAAAAGAAGTTTAATGAACATCTTTGGCCATCCCAATCACATTCCATTGTATCATTTTCCCCCTGTGTTTTTTTTTTTTTTTTTTTTTTTTTTTGCTTTGCTTAACAAGTTAATATTTATTCCAAACTCCAAAACAAATTTCAAATTGCACTCCTCCTCTACCTCATTCATTAAAAATTGAAATCACATCATTTTGAAGCATTTTTATTAAAGCTTATTTTCAAAATGATACATGAAATCTAGATGCAATCTTTATTCTTCTGATATTTTAAAATTTCAATGTAAATCCAGAAAAAAAAAAAAGAAAAAAAACTCAAAAGTAAAGGCTTTTAAAAGATGATTTCTTACTTCAAGCATCTTAACCTTTATGATTCTGGTTAACCCTTTAAAGGGCCATTTTTTTCTAATCATATTATGCTAAAATATTTTCAGGCTTAAAATTAGAATAAGAAAAGGGATTCATTTAGCTTATTAGATAAATTTAATTTGATTAATTAATTTGGTTAATTAATAATTAAGTAACAAATCAAGACATCATTTTGTCTGAGATAAAGAACTGAAGCATCTAAGTTTCTGATATACTAAAAAAAATTTGTCAGAACTTTTGCTAACCTACATAATTTCATACAAAGATTGATAAATTTGGTGGGAAGCATACTTCCGACCAAAGGGTTAAAAAAGAATTTCATTGAAATATATGCTTTATTTTAAAGACATAATGGCTTAATTCTAAAATATATTCATCTATAATCCTAAAAGAAACTAAAGAATACACCTTGCCTAATTACTATTCATAAATAATCTATAGCATATGCATAATCATAAATGTCATAATTTAAATTTATCAATTTTTAAGATTAATTATTTTCTATCAATTGAATTCAAAATTCACTTTAATTTCTCATTTGGGTACAGTTTTATTTTCTCATCTTTATCAGAATTTAAATTTGTAACAAGTACCTAAAATAAAGTTACAATATTATGTAGTAATTGTGCACCTAAACCAAAATGCGTCTTCAGTTAAATTTTCAGCAATCTCTTGAAACTACAAAAGCTTTTAATGTACTTCTAGAAGCTCTTTATCCTGTTTTCTGCCTCGCATTGCTATGTGTGCCACACACTGGGTAGAATTTTAATAAAGAAAGTTTTACAAAAATTAAAAATTCAATCATTTCTATCATCATCAATGAAAAAAATAAAATTGTCATTGAAAAAGAGCTTATTACTTTTTCCATCAAACAATGTATTTCATATGCATATAAAATGAAACTTTAGAAAATAAGGTATATCTTTATTTTTATACCCGCTAGGTTTTATTACCATATAACCAAGTTATATATTGCAAAATGCTTGCATTATGTAAAAGAGATTAGGCAGTCTTGGCATAGTCTAACAATCAAGTAAACCTGTGGACCATAAAAATAAGCAAATGCCAAAAATACAGATAAACTAGAGTAGTAAAGAAATAACTTTCATAAAAAAAGGTGAAAAAAAGATTAAGAAATTGAATCAACAGCATGGATATAAATACTAAGCAAACAAGCTGCTTATTTAACTGATTGTTTGTCTTTAAAAAGTAAATCTTAAAACTTTTTAATGACATGAAAAAATATATTACCTATAAAAAAATCTCTTATAATATAAATAAAAACAAAAAGATTCAACTCACCTACTACAATGATATTGAATTCAAAGCCCTTTTTTAGAACTTTTTTACGAATTTGTTCTTGCAATGTATCGATACCAACATAACCTGCCACATCTGTTTTTAGATTGCCCCATTGGGTAGTTTCTGTTAGTGTATCAGCCATAACTGTTATGAAAGCATTCACACTCAACTGCCCTATAAACAATAAAACCTGAATTATTTTTTTAGAATAGAAAATATTTTAAAGAAAAAATTTCATTAAATCATTTTGATTTAGTTAAAAGATCTCATTTTAAATGTTGGAAATCTTTAAAAAATATATTATTAATGACATTTTTTTTTTTTTTTTTTTTTTTTTTTTTGAAACTCAGTTATACATTTCTCAAAGAATGTATCAAGGTATTTCATAACATTATATTTCCTCGCATACAAAAATCACACAATGTTAATTTAGGAATGTTAAACATAAATTATAATTTAAAAACATTTTACTGTTACTTACTGCTAAAATATACTAATTTTAAATACAATTAATTTAAAAATATCAAGTTCAAGTCATTCATATTTTGAACGAATTATATTTAAAATTCAATAATTTCAAAGTTAAAGTAGGATATTTTAAATGCAATATTTAAATTTCAATGAGAAATTTTCCTGCATTGCAACTTCAAAAACATAAATTAGGAACGCAAATTAAATATATTAAAATAAAACCATTCTACAATATGTCTATGCTAGACATACTGAAAACTGTAAAGTCTATTGCAATAAAAATATTTAAAATTAATTCATATGCATCAATTGTAATATTATATGGTTGTAAATCTCAATCACGGTATATTAATTAATAAATTTACATAAATTAACTTTTGAAATAAGGTAAAACGTTCAACAATCTTCAAAAAGAAAATTTATTGAAAAATCTGATTAAACATTAATAATGAAACAAGTATATTTGGAATGTAAATAGAAAAAAAAAAATTTTAAATACTCGAAGAATTAGAAGAGAAAAAAAATTTTTTCTTCGAGATATAAATAATTAAGTATCCAAAAATAAAAGAAAAATATGGATCAGACATGACAGCCAACATGTCAGTAAGACATGACAGTAACAAGCTAATTAAAGAAACCTTTACGAATTATCACAAAAATTGAAACAAATTACCAACAAACGCATGTTTTTGATTTTGCAAATGATAAAAAATTATTTTCAGAAATCTAAAGAATCTGTTTTATCAACAAGACGAAAACCACTGCAAGATAAAACGAAGCGAGAAAAAAATTAAACACTGTTTCTACTGGAAATATGATTAAACATCATTTCTGTATCTAGAGGAAACAAAACAAAACGAATCATCATTTTATTTTACACAATGACAGTTGAATTCACAAAGCAAAAAATAATAATAACCTTACACTTCTTTTGATAAATAAAAACAACTTACTTTTTAAAGTAATAACATATCCAAAAGGAAAGCGACCAGATATTCACATTTATTAACTCGGGAGCGTAAAAACTGATGAAATTTTCATTTAAACATTTAGTAGAATAGTTTAAAATTATAAATTAGGCGATATACGTGCACGAAGCTCACAACACGCCGTGCAACTGATCGAAATGCCGGTCGAAAACTTAGCCGCGGTGAATCATACCACAGTTAATTCATTCTACGCTACTCTTGCATTTATGATAAGACCGCGGCGGCCACAAACTTCGCAGTTGAGTACCACAACCAGATCACATCGCTGGCGAGAACCCAGGAAAAAAAAATTATTTCTTGGTTGTGTGAAATCCGGTTTTTATACCGGGTTTCTCTAGTAGCTTTCTATGTAGCGTTCCATTTGTATTGGGAAATGAAATTTAAAATCGCTTTCCTCTGCGTGACTATGGCAGCTCTGTTGAATATTATTTGGATAGAGAAACGGAAAATATGTTTTGTCTATGAAACTTTTCAACTTATTTGTTGAAAACATATCTGATAAATTTATATAATAAGGAAATAAGATAATGAATTTTTTTAATAAAATATTCATACGCCAATTAGTGATTTTTTTATTTTAAAATAATTTTCTCTTAATTTATTTGAAGAATAAAATTTATTTCTTTTATTCTATGAAAATAAATAAATAAAAACTGCTATTATTCTCATTACTTTTTAATGATCTAGACAGTTACAACAAAAGTGCAGAATAAATGATTTCGAGCTGAAAATTATTTTACCAATTAATAATTCAAAAAATGACTAAAGAAAAGCATTTTATTTTCAGTTTTATTCAAATATTTATCATATAATAAAGATCATATAAACTGCTTTATAAATCATTTTTGGTACTTAAAAATTAATTTATTTTATAATAATTTATTTTTAAGAAAATTTGTTATTCATTTTGTCTTAAAAAAGCATTGTTTAGCAAAAAAAAAAAAAAAAAAAAAAAACGTTTAATATTTTATAATGAATTAAAATACAATAGATTTTTCAATGGGCCATAAAAATGGCTTTTAAATTAATTAGTCCCTACATTTATACAAATATAAATTTCATCATGTTAAAAAAAATGTATGCTAGATTTTAAGAAACATCTCTCTTATTACATTTTAACACTAATTACCACAATTTGGTGAAATTTTAATATTAACTAATTCTCTAATACACATTTTGAAATATAGCTTTTTTCGCTAATTATAGAAGAAAAATTCGAATGTTATTTTTTTCCAAAATTAGTCATTACTTGTTGTTTCCAGTGCAAGAGATCAGAATTGATTCAATTTATTATGGCAAACTATATACATTGAAGTCAGTGGTGGAATGCCAAAGACCGACAGGTTGTCGAAGGTTGGATTTTGATGATGTGAATATTTTAGATGAAATGATATGCCCGAAATATAGAATCTATTTGTAAAATATTTTTAGTTAAAAAATAAATAAAGTTGTGTGAAAAAAAGGTAAATAAATATTGAATGAAGAATATCTTACTTCTAAATTTTAAGACACTTTAAAATCAGCTAATAATATAAAGAGAGATTAAACTTATCAGGAGAAAAAAAAAAAAAAAGAAGAAGACGAAAGGAAGAAAGAAAGTACTCTTATAGCAAGCGATGAATTTAATTTTCTTTAGATCCTTCGCTAAATATTTGCCAGGGCCCCCACACTGCCCAGTTACCTCCTATATTTATAAAACGGAACTATTTCCCGGATTGCAATTAATGTGTCTATTTATCATCTTAAGCATTTATTTAAGCAAAGGGTTGTATAATTTGAGATTTATTAGTCAAAGAAATTACTGCTTTGTTTCATAAGTTTTTATTATAATAAATATTTATAGATGACACACTATTTGTTCATTGTGACATGTGCAATGAAATAAACTGTTTTAAAAAAGTTCAAGTTTTTCCCCAATAACTTAGAAAATATCTTTGCACATGAACCTCTTTTTCCATTACTTTAAATTTAAAGCAACAGCTGTTTAATGATAATAATTTCAACTCTGGATTTTTTTTTTTTCTTATTTTAAAATATTTTTAATGGATATTTTTTAATATATTTTCCAATAACACTTTTCATCGTTTTACTTGTTAGATTTTTACTTATGCGAATTGCGACGATATTAAAATCTTTTAATGTGTTCATGTTATCGTTGCTGGATAAATATGAATAAGGTTTAAAAATAAAATACTTCTAAAAGAATTTAGCTAGAGTTTCGCATCTTCTTAATTTTTTTAAAAGGAAAGACAGAGATTATTTTTTATTTTAATAATATGTTAAATATTTTAGATCTAAATTTTAAGTGCATAGGCATAATTATAAAAGCGGAAAGGTTTCCGGCTATAACACTGATGTTTCTTTACTCTTTATGTCTAATATTTTTTATTACTCATTTTCAAAATCAGAAACCAAAATAGATTTCTAATGATTTTAAATTCAAACGATTTCATTTCAACCTAAAAAGTAGCGAAATGCATGTCATGAAATATATTTTCCATCCATATATACTCCTTTAAAACCCCCAAACGAGTTTTTCATTTTGATGTTTCTTTTTTCGTTTTCACCTCCCTTTGACCAGGAAGTCACCCAATCCAATCGCTCAGTAACTCCTGTCACTGCTAATTTAGACTAGAAATAAACAGTCTGGTGTGGAGACAGAATGTTTTTTTCCCCCCCTTTTCTTTCATTTTTTCTCCTTCTTTTTTCCCCATTATTTCTTTTTAAAATGAATAAAGACGGCTTATTAAATGCTGCTCGTAAGAGATGTTTCTCACGCATTAAAACACAGTTGAAACATATTATTTTTTAACAAAAATAAACATTAATTTGTATAAGAAACAGGAGCATCATTAAAATATTTTGAGAATAATGTTATGAATCAAAAAGAAGCAGTATTAAACATTATAACAATATTTGATCTTTATTTAATACTATAAATAACAGCTTCATTGAACTCAGGAAAATTTGAAATTTTTAGAACAACACATTAAAAAAATACTTTTCAAGGCTTTAAAAAGTCAGTGATCTCCCTAAAATTTTCTCGGATATTCTCTATTATGGGGGTTACCTCCTCCTACCCTATCCTACGTAAAATTGTGGATTTTGGCCAAAACGTGAATGTCTCGAGTGCTCAGATTTTTATTTTCAGAGTTACACACGAGAGTTAGTTGTGTGCCTTATAATTTAGTAAAGAAAACCGATACTTGTGTATTAATTGCACTATTGACCAATAAAAATCACGAAATATCGATCTTTTGCGTGAATCCAGCATTTTTATTGAATCTAAATTGTGATCTTCGGCAATTTTGTTACAGGGAGAGGTCGATTAATCACTGTCTTGTGGTTAAAACAGGAAGACAATATATATATATATAGTTTAATTATAGTGTTTAAATGCATGAGAAAGTAGACTGGCAGATGGTCAATCCGTACGAATTTGGTTCCAAATCGGATACGGATCTACACCGAACACAGCTAAACCTATATCTAAATTTTAAGTTTTATATTTATCGCATTCACTTGTTCTCAGACAGTCAGACAAATAGACTTTCTCAAAATGGATTTTGGTCAAAAAAGTTCACAAAATTCCACAAATTCAGTGTAAAAACAATATACGAAATTTCACCTGTCAAGCTGAAAGTGTTTATGAGTTATCAAGCTGGCAGACAGGCGGATATAATTCCAGAAATGTGTTTTTCGGACTTAGGGAAGGGGATGCAAAAAATGGAGATTAGCTAAAATCTAATTTTGATTTTATTTATTTATTTATTTCGTCAATTACAGTAATTTTTATTATATTTTATATACGAAGAAGAAAAATTAACGTTAAAACGGTTGATAATAGGGCTTTTTGATTAAATCAAATTTAATTGTGGATTTTTTTAACTCGTTAATAACCACTAAAAATGAATTATTTCTTAGATAAGAACCAATTAATTTATCAATCAACAAACTCGAGGGAAAACAATTTATTCTTCGAACAAATCTAAAAGTAAATATTTTTATTTATTATTATTATTTGGTATTCTATTTATCTACTAGCAACTGATATATTGTAGCAATAATAATAAGAAAAAGAATGCATGTCATGAATTATAATCAGAGCAGCAAATGATATTTCTGATTTACATTTTCATATGTTTTTATAATTAGCTAAAATAATTTGTTAATTCCACCGGAAAAATTAACACGAAAAATTTTGTTTATTTACCTAAATTTTGTTACAAATTAGTAAAAGAGACGACTAGGAGAAAATGGAAGGGAAGGGAGAGGGAATTGTCCTTCCTTTTTAAGGTCATATATATATATACTAGCCGGTTCGCCAATCTTAATGTTCGTTAAAATTTTAAAAATTAAATATTTTATGCAATTCCAACTTTAATAGATTCTTCAGCAAAATATTTTAAAACTTCACATTTTGATAGTCATATAATTCACTCATAATATTATAAAGGCCTTCAGTCATAACGTGATATGTATCTCTCTCATTTTCTGTTACCCCTCGTAGAATTTATGCTTTAAATTAAAGTGTAAATGATTAATCTGCAATTAATATAATAATATTTTTTACTGAAACAAAGTATTTTTTTTAATAATATGATTACTGATAATAGAGTCACTGAGAGTTTAAACTTTATGGACACTAAAGAATATCTTTCTTAATTTATGTAATATCTCAAGAATTTGTCAACAAAATTTTCTCAGATTCATCATGAACAGATCGATTAATGAACAATGTTTCATTTTAAATGCATTAAACACTAAGAAAATAAAATGAATCGTTTAAAATAATCGGTCTAAAACAGGTTTAAAAAAACTACTTAAAAAACGATGTACTTAAAACTATAAGCATATACAAAAAATATATATAACTAACATAAATACAATTTAATTACAAAAGTACACAACTAACCTAAAAATAATTTAAATCATTGAAAACAGGTTAAAAAAAAACTACTTAAAAAACGATGTACTTAAAACTATAAGCATATACAAAAATATATATAACTAACATAAATAAAATTTACTTACAAAAGCATGCAACTAACCTAAAAATAATTTAAATCATCCGTTGAAAGTGGTTGTCATGACAACAATCAGAACAATGCGCATGCGTGAATTTTCTTCGCCAGTTAGGTAACGCAAATGCGTGAATTTTTCGACGCCAGTTGGGGTAACGCTAGGCAGATTATACATTTTTAATTTCCTTTATTCTGTGTTATTTTAATTCAAAAGTACTTCAGAATGAATCTGAAACATGGATTAATTAACAATGTTTCATTTTAAATGCATAAAACATTAAGAAAATAAACAGAGTCGTTTAAAAGAATCCGCCGAAAAATATTAACCCTAGCCTCATTACTGTTGGGAGAAAAAAGAAACGGAAGCCTTACTCATTTGGCGGTGGGGGAAATGGAAGATTTTTTTGGCGGGAAAGTTAGTTTTTAATCAATAATTAAAATTCTAATTAAAATTTCACAAAAAGAGACCCCAGGTGCACATTCCCGACCTCTAAGGTATACATGTACCAAATTTGATAGCTGTATGTCAAATGACCTGGCCTGTAGAGCGCCAACACACACACACACACACATTGAGCTTTATTATAAGTATAGATATAGATATAGAAGATATAGATTACAAAATAAGAAGTTGCACAAAAATTTTCTAATATGTGTAAGAATATTGATTTATCAGGAATACATTTTGTCTGAATCATTTGAATTATAGGAAAAAAACTTTTTTGTTATCATGCAAAACAATTATTACAGAGTTATTTTCTTAAAAATGATGCATCGACAAAATTTTATTCCATATGTTTATTATAATTATAGAAGGATAAAATAACAGAACTAAAATTATTTCTTATTTTTTGAAACGTAACAAATAAATATCCGTATCTTGAAATAAAAAAAAGTACAATTTAATTATTATCATTTTTATTAATTCTTTTTGAAGTCTTTTTTTTTCATTTTATTATACACACAAATAAATAACTATTTCTATGAAATAATCGTGCATAAAATGTTTTTTTCAGCAGTATTAAATTAAAACACAAACATAACAAATAAATTAAACAAAAGTTTTATGTTGTATCCGACAATTATTGTTATTTTAAAGATCATTCTAAATTAATCAAAAATATTTGTTTAACAAAAAAAAATGATTCCTCACTTTGATTTATAAACTACTGCTGAGCAATTACCCCACTAAAACAATTCTTAAACGCATAAAAATATAACAATTTTTCCGAAATATACTGTGACAAAAAAAAAAAAAAAAAAAAAAAAAACTTCGTATAAACAATTTTAAAATATATATATATTTGGCAAATATTCTCAGAAATAGTTGATTATAATATAAAAATATCTTTAAAAAAATAATGTAAGTCATTATAAGTTTGAGCCGTCCAAATAAATCAGTATATTCGAATACAGTCAGAAAATTAATTTTATTTTCTTAACACAGTGGATTTCTATTATCGAAGAATTGCAAAGAAATCAATTAAACCAATGCTAAACACATCTAATTATTTCGGGCTGGTAATCTTTTAAAATAAAAGGCATTGGCAAAGTATTAAATCAAGAGTTGATTTAGAGAACCAGTGGGAGTGGGAGTCCTAAAGCTTACTTGCTTCCATTACATAAACATTAAAAAAGAAGATTTATGGTTTAGACGCATTTTTTCCCAACCGAATGAAACCAAAATTTGACACAGAACTGCAATTGCAGTAAAACAAAATCATATAATAAATGTGACATATTTAAGTCATTGCATTTTTGAGTTATTGAGTTTATTTACTTCTGAAAATGCATACCGACAGACAGGCAACCAATCTGTGGATTTCGCTCACGATTTGATATGCGTCTAAACTATAAATGTTAAATCTGTATACCGGATTTTATTCATTTAGTTCTCTTTGTTTCGTAACTATCGTGTTAACTTATATTGGAACAGACGGACACATAGATTTCCTCTGCATAGATTTTGCTCAAAATTGAAAGAAATCTACAAATATATCGTACAAATAGACCGAATAGAATAGAGAAATAGACTAAAAACAGACCGCATATCAAATTTCATATGTCTAGTTCAAAGCGTTTTTTTAGTTTTTTGTTAGAGACAGATAAACAAACAGATAGAAAGGCATGCTGCCAAAAATGTGTTTTTCGAACTCAGAGATGCAAAAATCTCAATTTCAAAAATCTCATTTTTCTCAAAATTTGATAGAAATCTGAAAATTTGGTGTAAGAACCATATGCCAAATTTTATGCATCCAGCTGAAACCGTTTTTCAGTTTTTCTTTGTCAGAGACAGATAGACAGACGGACATTTTCTAAAAATGTGTTTTTCGAACTCAGGGAGGTCTAAAACGTGGAGATTCGTCAAAATCTCGAATTCGAATTTTTTGACGATTACGATAATTTCTCTATACTTCGAATACGAAAAAGTAATATCCAAAAGTAAAATACCAGCCCTTTCAGAACTTCACTGAAACTATATTATCATATTTTTTTCATTCCATAAACATTAAAAAAGAAGAAGAAAAAGGGAAGGAGTAGAGATACAAAATTACAATAAGACTATACCAAAAATAGCAAACGAAAAAGGTTATTACAACTCACCTCTGCCAGCGAGTATTTCAGCCTTCTTTAAGATTTTTTCCCTTTCATGGTTGTTGAGCGAAATGCCGAGAGCTCTCCTCACCACGGATATAACATTTTGACAATCAATGTAGCCTCTTCCTTCCGTATCGGCTTCCAGGAAACTATCTTTCAAAACTAGAGAAAAGGAACGAATTGTCAATGAGTTGGCGAGCGAGTCGCAGTTGAAGTACATGCACATCAAACATGTTTACAAACGTTTGCTTCGGTATTCGGTATTTCCAGTTGTATTGGATAAATGCTTGTTGCCATTTTATATTTTGCATGTTTTTTACAAATGTAAGTGCTGTTATTTGTCAGGATTTTGCATAGGATTAGTATCGCTTTGTATGATATTTCAGTAATGATGTTAATTCATTACATAGCTTTTAAAATTGTTCTATCATTATGTCATCTGATTAATCAAATGTAAAATAACCAAATATTATTTGTCAACGGATTCTAAAACCCACCGAGCTTTTGCGCATGTGTTAGGATGAGTTTAATTCGTTAAAATAGGGGTGACAGGAAAGATGAAACGAGGAAATGTTTACATTTAACAATAAAGTAAATTCGGATTACACGTGGATTGAATTAAAATAATGCGGTTAGAAATGACACGATACTCATCTACATGTGAAAAAAAATTGAACGAAAAGTATCTAATAAGGCGGAAATCAACGTCAAAAAATGATGAAGAATTTCGAAAATTCAGTTCATCCCTCAGTGAAATATAATAGTCAAAAAGTGGTCATCTCAGGATATTGAAATGAACAGCATCTTCCATCGTTTATAATTTGTTTAACCATCTTTTCGAAAAGAAAAAAATATATATGCTATTGTTTATCTTTTAGCTAATTTGATAGAAGACTGTAATCCCTTTTTCACACGAAAATCTTTTTCAGTTTCCACTTAGCAATATGAAATCATCAAAAGAAGGGATGTGAAAATTTTGATGTTAAATCAATATAGTAATGCATTATTTTAGACGTAACGATTTCTCCAATACATAAATGCATATATTTATAATCTATTTTTTAAAATTAACAAATTAATAGCTAATTTATGAAAATTAATTATATGTAAAATAAATATGTATAATAAATAATATATAAGAAATTAAAATTTCCAATACTTTATTTATGTATATTCAAACATTTTACAAGGTTTACAATTCAATTTTGTTTAGTAAAAAAATACAGTATTGCTCAGCTTTTGATCAATATAATGCAAAAGCTAAAAATGGATAGAAGTTAACATTATAGGTGGGAGGGGAGGGGAGGGTCATGCTCAAGCCCAAAGTCTTGCTTATGAAAATTATCAGTTAATTAAATGTGTAGTACATAAAAGGAAGTATAAATTAAAATCGTTACTTAAAGGATTTATAGAAAATATGTTTTAAAGAATTTAAGAAATTAAATTATTCCTAAAGAGTTAGAAAATAATATTTTTGAGACGATTCTAATAAATAGTGGTTGGTCTAAGTAAAAAAGTTCAATAAACCTACATTTATTTAGTTTTATAATAATAACAAATATAATATTAATAATAAATAAATTAATGATGTTTAACAAGCTTGTATAAACATGCGTTTAATATAAGAGATTTTCAAAAATTAGGATGGTCAGAAATGTGGAAATTCGCCAAAATTTCGAGATTGATTAATTATTATTATTTTTTTTGAGTACATATAAAATGGATGTGGAATAATGGATGTTAAATCCGTGTACTGAATTTTAGCCATCTAGCTCTCTTTGTTTTGTAGTTATCGTATAAGCGTATATTCGAACAGGCGGGTAGAATCGTGACCCCCGAGAGAAGTCACGGTAAGTCGTGAGAGGTCTCTCGGAGGTCACGGTAGAATCCATTCAGACTTCTGGATGGATTTGCTCAAAATCTGGTATAAATCTAAAATTTAGGAGTAACGATTATATACCAAATTTTATCCAACTATCTCAAAGTGTTTTTAAATTATTTTTGTCACAAAAAGACATTTTCCTTTTTTTTTTTTTAAACCTTGGGCAGATCTAAAAGTGGTGATTCATCAAAATCCCGAGTTCGAATTTTGACGATTTCATTACTTCCTCTTACTTCGTATACGTGAAAATAAAAATAATCACGTTAGGTATTAATGATTCTAAAAATTAATGAAAGAAGGAGTTATAAAAATTCTTCTAATAGGGTTGTGACAAGGAAAGATAGGTACTCCACATTAAAAATTATGTAAGAGAAATGTAAGAAGCATTTTTATGCAAGAGTTTCTTTTTCCAATGTTTTAAATAAAATTAAAAGTCCAATTCGGAGAGTGATAAGAAAATATCTAATGACTGGAAAAACAATAAAAGACTTTTTTTTTCTTTTTGGAAAAATGCACCATGTATGCCAGATGTTTCCTATTATTTATCATAACTAAGTCAGAGTTCTTAAACGGAACTTCTGTATCGGCTTGTTGATCTTTTGAATACAAAAAAATAATACTGCTGTTCTAATTTTAGAGGATGCACTCGTTCTTGATCACAAACAAAAAAAAATGCACGCGGTTTCTCTGCTTAGCCAACTAGAGTAAAACAACACGCCTGTGGTGGTCGGTTTCCGTTCCTGAGCCAGCCATATCTGCAGCAAGATAAAATGATTTCCGCTCTTGACGCGGAAATGGTTACGTTTTACAAACACAAAAATCAACCAGAACATTGATTCTGCTTTTCTTGCCCATTTTCCCAACCGTTTCATCGTTTCACAGTCTGCTGCTCATATGTTTTTGAAAGGAAGAGCGTTCGGCCGAGACAAAATACTGCGAAAAACAGAGTATCGTGTTTGCTTTTTCCACAGATCAGAAACTCTTCCTTTACGGATTACTGCAGTCACAGTTACTAATATCGACAGAGAAAGCGAACAGTAAAAACAGCTTTATTTATATTTCTTTGGAATCTCAAACACTAAAGCCAGCGGGAGTGGTCATCTCAAAACTTTCTCGCCTACTCTCCAATAAAGACTTATTCCAGAGATTGCCACTGGCGTACAATAGTTATTACGAAATATTAAAATTTGGCGGGAATTTATCATTTTTACTGAATTTATCGAGTGATCTTTGGAGAGTTATTTGGCGATTAACCCCTTGCATGCGTTAATAGTATACATAAATCGAATTTGTATTTTAAACACGTTTTTATTCAGAATAAATTTTATATCATTGGCTTGGAAAATATTATCTTATTATTTGTAAATGTTTAAATGATTAATTAAAATTTTCTTCTGAATATATATATATATATATATATATATATATTCAGAAGAAATGTATATATACTGCCTATAATGATTAAAAGTATCTTATGAAATGAATATTACGTAAGTGATTATACATATTCTACAAGAATAAAACTTGTAAAAAAGGAAACATTGTAACATTTAATCTCGAGATGTAAATAATTCGCTGGCAGATTTTCTAATGTTAACATAACTAACAAATTCTAAGGAATACTAATAAAGCTTTATGACAATCAAAGCAGTGAAATTCTTTCAAAATAATATTTATAACTTTGGCTTGAAAAAAATTATCTTATTCAGAAATGTTTTAAATGATAAATTAAAATTTTCTTCTGAATATATACAGTGGCTCCCAAAAGTGTTCGTACACTAAAGAAATTTGCAGAAATTGTGTTTTATACTTCTTAATAAAGCATTTTATTAGTTGATTTTTTTTTAATTAGCATCTTTAAATAGTTCTTAATAAAACTGAACAAATATTTTTATAAAAAATCAAGTAGTATTGTTCTAAAAAATAAATAAATAAAAAATGTCACAAAATTAGAACACAAAAGTCTTCGTACATCCAAACATTATTTATTTAAATTCATCATAAAAATATCTTTTGCGGCTTATTTTTCTTCTAATTGAAAAATATACTAAAATCGTTTGATTTCAGTATTTAATATCAGAATTATTTACTCTATTTACTTTATTCTTAGATATGACGCGCATTCGTAAAGAAACGAGTTTAGACGTACGAAAATTAATTATATTTCATTTTAAAGCTGGAAAATCAATTAGAGGCATTGCAACTATAACTAATCTACCTCATTCAACGGTGCAAAGCATAATAAAACGTTACAGAGAGGGAAAAAGGATTGCAAACAAACCTCGTAATGGTCGTCCTCAAATTCTGTCAACTAGAAGTCAAGGAAATATTGTGAGTAAATTTCTAAAAAATCCACGTCTGAGTGCAATAAAGTTTACTGCACAATATAATGAATCAAATGGAACTTCTATTTACTGTGAAACTATTCGTAGAATTCTTCGGAATGCTGGTATACATGACCGCTCTGCACGAAGAAAATTCTTTGTAAGTCAGAAGAACAGAATTGCTAGGCTTAAATTTGCCAAATCTATGATAAACCAGCCAGAGAGCTATTGGAATCGTGTCTTATTTGCAGATGAAAGTAAGTTTAACATCTTTGGGTCGGATGGGAGAATCATTGTATGGAGAGAAAAAAAAAAAAAAAACACCGAATAACTTAATCCCAAGAATTTAGTTGGAACAGTAAAACATGGCGGTGGAGGTGTCATGGTTTGGGGGTGTATGTCAGCGGCTGGAGTAGGCAATTTAGTATTCATTGATGGTATAAAGGATCATAGAGTTTATATAAATATTCTCAATAATAATTTAAAAGCGCCAGCACAAAAATTGGGCATTTTAAACAACTTTGTGTATTACCAAGACAACGATCCTAAGCACACGGCCATGAATGTTCGTCTTTTTTGCCTCTATCATTGCCCTCAAACCCTTAAAACACCAGCTCAATCACCGGATTTAAACCCTATAGAACATATTTGGAAAGAATTAGAGGTGCGAATAAGAAGTCACGACATTAAATCGAAAATTCCAACTGAAAGCAGTAATGATCGAAGAATGGAACAAGATCGGTGCAGAAGAAACCGACTGTTTAGTTAAATCTATGCGCAAACGTGTAAAAGCTGTTATAAAGAATAAATGATATTCTACTAAATACTAAACATTTATAAAAATTTAGAAAATTTCATATTTAGTGATGTTTTTTTAAAGTGTATGATCACTTTTGTGTCCTATTTTTGTGCAATTTTATTTATTGTCATTTTAAAAAAAATAATTTGCATCGTAATTAAAATTTATTCTTCACTGCTTTATTAAGAACTGTAAAAATATGCTACGAAAAAATTTTCATGTAAAAATAAGAATATATAATGGTAAATAATGAGGTTTTTAATTGATTCTTGTTGGTGTACGAACACTTTTGGGAGCCAGTGTAGTTAATTACTGCGTATAATGATTAAAAATATCTTATCAAACGAATATTACCTAAGTTATTATATTCCACAGAAATAAAACATAAAAAGGAAACCACTGTAACGTTTAATCTCCAGTTGTCAATAATTCGTTGGTAGAATGCAGACTATTTTCTAGTGTTAACATAATTTACAAATTCCCAGGAATACTAATAATGCTTTATGATAATCAGAACAGTAAAATTCTTTCAGAATAATTTTTATAACTTTGGCTTGGAAAATATTATCTTATCATCCGGAAATGTTTTAAATGATAAATTAAAATTTCCTTCTGAATATATAGTAATGTTTAAAAATATCTTATGAAATGAAAATTAAGCAAGTGATTACTTTCCATAGGAGTAGAACTTACAGAGAGAGAAACACTATAATGTTTATTTCTAGATGTCAATAATACTCTAGTGAATTTTTCCCGACTGCCCTTAAAACAAGAATGATTGCGAAATTAGCACAATTTGTTATTCTCATTACTGCCACGAAGATAAACAGTTTTATACATTTTTTTTCGGCCCAAACTCATTTGCTGACATATACGCAGCTGTGCAGTTATCTATCACCCACTGCGCTCAATTACACATTTCATTAAAACATTTTAAAGTTTTTTTTTTTTTTAAATAGCTTAAGCATCTGAAACCAGATCTTAACTAGCTCGTTTCCAATGTTTAAAAGAAGTTTTATCGAAAAACAAATAAATACGCCCATAGAAAAGGGCAGAAGTCATCTTCAAAAACGAATACTTACGAGATCAAAGGTTAAAATACGATAATGTCAACTTAATTGCTTTCTACTGATTACTTATTCTTATATAAAGTGATCAGAACTTACAGATAAAGAAAAAACTGCAATTCCAAGTCTTGTTTCTTTGTCCTAGATTGAGAAAAATATCTGGAATTTGTGCTGGTGGCAGAAATTTTTCTAATGCGATATAGTGAAGTTTTCCTTACTTCTCAACTCTCCCCCCTCCCCCCTCGAACTCTTTTATGTGATTGGTGGGGGAGGGGGGGGGGGAAGATTACGATGTATGCGCTTTGATGAAAAATCGATCGAACCTAAGTAAATATTTAAGGATACTTCTGTAATGTTAGGCATCAAAACAGAAAAATTAAAATATAATAAATGAAATTTAAAAATTTTTATCTACATTAAAAAAAAATTAATACACCGTAAAAATATAACATTGAGAACAAACAATTCGATAATGCTTTTTAATTCAAAAATAATGAATGGCGTATGAGAATTAAATACAATTTATATTTCAAAAAATTCTCATAATTTTTCTTGCAATAACTTAATTGTTTTAATATTTTCCACTGTACTGTTTAATAATTTATAAAAAATTATGTAGCAAAAGAATAATTTTTTTTTTATGTTCGCTTGTTTCTTTTCTTTTCTTTTTAAAAAGATGATGTTTCTGATTCGTATATTCTTCCTAAAATACACCAGACGATAAATTTGAATGCAAATTGCATTCGAACCTTCTGAAAAGCAAACGACTGAATAAACTAATTATGTTGATATTTTACGACATTCGCACATCTGCAGTGTCATATGTCTTCAGAAAACTTTCTAATAAATGTCAGAAGTCGAAAATCGAATACGACACACAATTTCGGAAGGAGAACTATTTTTTCTGGGAAGAATTCGTAATTCAATCAAGGGGTGTGACTCCGTTTGGAATATATCTTCACAATAAATCACGATTATATTTTATTCCGCAGACGGTTCGAAGGTCGGAGACGCCCTGTTATCGTCTGCTCGGGAAAATTACTACCTTTTCTTCCGAACTGCTTGTTTTGTTCTTAACTTGCATTCTTTTCGAAGGCGATGTAGAAGCCCCATAAAAAATAAATAAATATCTTATCTTGTCGGTCATTTGATGACTGACTACCCATCTATTATTTCCGAAGCAGAATAGAAAAACCCTGAAGAAAAAATAATAATCTAACATCCCCTAGTGAAAAGAGGGCGTACGTAAAGGAAGGGCAATAGAACCAAATGTTTTAGAATGCGCTAGAGATACTCGTTATTTAATATCTGCTCATAGTTTTTAGCAAATAGTTTTAGAGATATTTAGGAAGTACAGGGTATCCTAAAAAAGTATCCATACTTTGTATATATCTCAAATACATAATAAATCATTACCTACAAATATGAAATTATTGAATCCAAACATCAAACATAACCAGTTATCGAAAATTTCAAAATTCTAATAAATCAATGTAATAGTTTTCCAACAGTTTCTGTACCCTTAAAATGACACATTTAGAAAAAAATAAAACATTTCAAGCAGCATTTATGATGACAGTTAATAGGCAACTGATATTTTTTAGCAAACAATGAGACACAATGTAAACTTATCATCGGCCCATTAATTGAATGTATTAATTATTTAGTAGTACAAAGAAAAACTGAGACATCCCGATCATTTTTTTCCCTGACAAAATTAAACACTCGGGAATATCCTGGTTAATCCGACATCAGATAATTATAGAACAATTCCATATAACAATAATTTCATAACCGATTCCAAACATAACCTTTTGGCAAATAAAGCCACGATTATTGCTTTCTTTCAAACAAATAATTCATGCTTTCAGAATGTTCAAGTAATTCAGAAGCAAAACAATAACGTTGTTAATTTTTAGTCACATATTCCGGCATGAGGTCCAGCTGGTCACCTGAGGAGACTAGAAATAAATAAATAAAAACACATTCACAAAGTTAATATAATAAAAGTTATTAACTTCAAATAAATCATTTCAATGTTCAGGAATTAGAAAAAAAATGTATTGAAATGTGGAAATAAATAAATAATAATCAGTTTAATAAAAAAAGTGTACTGTATAGGCAACAAACTATTTAAGATATAAGATAAACAAACCCCGACCAAGTCAAAGGCCAAACGGGGGGGGGGGGGTATTAGATGACGTTACCACAAAGCAACCCCAACTCACCAACTATTTAAATTCGCCTTTGTCCGGGAGAAATTTTAAAAATATTTACATTAGTAGACACTAAGTTTCTGAGTGAAAATCAAAAATTGACTAACCGCAAACTCGCATTAAATAAAGAAAGGTGCAAACATTGATATTAAATAAAGGAATTCAAAATGTGGTCAGGTCTCGTTACGAATTCAAATATGTGGATAAGTCAACAGTTCAGAGCGATCGGATTTCCAAAGGAGTATTCAAGATGATGTCATAATCGCATGATAAATTTCAATGACCACGTAAACTAACATCCTAGCAGACACCCACTTTTAGTTTAACTTACTTTTATCAATGTCTTGTTTAAAAATAACACAAAAGGTGTTTTGAAACAAACTTTGTCATTTTGAACTATAATTAGACGACGAGGATGTCATCTGATTTGGCATCCCATTTCCAAATTTCTAAGCGGAAGGCTTGTCCAGTGTCCAATTAATTATAAATCAAATTAATATATTAATGTTAAATACGATGTCACTTATTAGTATTTAACATTTACCAGGACACAGTAGATATTTAATATAATTAGACTCTGAATTGGAAATGTAAAACAAATCATTATAAGCAGACCTCTGCAGCTCCAGATCATCATTTTATTTTAGGAAAAAGGAACGTCCAATCAGAACAAAGATCGAATTTACTCATTCAAGACGTCTGGTCACTAAATTTTCGCAGAATATGGTGATTCATTTCAATCTAAGAAAGAATCTACCATAAATTCATGCTAGCACACAGCACTTAACATTTAAACAAACCCATTTCAATTTTTGTCTTGGCTATTTTAATTTTTAATGCACAGTATATATTCTAGCGAAAGCATACTTCTATAGAATTACATTTAAGTAAAAGGGCATTTGACTTCAAGTTAATTTCAGTTTTCAAATACTTTTATTTAACTTGCCTTGTTTTCATGTTTATTAAGATGGAATTTTGTAACCGATTTTCCACTTACTTCCTTATGTGCTAGAATTTTGAAATTTTGTACACTTATGTGTACTTAATGATAATATATTATTTAGATATTTTCTGAATGTAATTATCAGTTGATTAAATGATTTAATTAATTTTTGATTCCCTCTCAGAGTCGCCATCTAGAAGTGAAATTGAGAAAAAGTGATTTTAAGATTCCTCAACATTTAAAATAATGAATTGTAAATCAAAGAACAGAAATAAGAAGAAAATGATTAAATTAAAAAATTCTACACTTAAATACACTAATAAAAGGATGTTTTAATATATGAATTGCTTTTCTTAAATTTATTCTCAATACCAGCTTTATTATTTTTTTTTTTATTATTCAACAACAAAGGAGGTGTTACGTCCAAAAAATATTAACAGATCCAACTTACGAGATCTCTGCAACTTAATCCTATGCCCGTCAGATTCAGTGTTTCCTTTTCTTTTTTGCAGCTCAGATGATTAATATGAAATATTTCTACCCAGCTGCATCGTTGCGGTAACCGGGTGGGGCATGTTGTCATGTCACATATTTTCTCGCTATTACTTGGAATCGAGCAAAAATAAAGTTGTCATCAATACTGGATAAGCCGAAACAGAAACAAAGCTATAGTAAACCAACGGCAGTGGTCTCCCCAAAACTTTCTCGCATACTCTTTAATAAACTACATTACACCTTACAAGGCATTGGCGTACAATGGTTACGAAATATTAACTTTGGCGTGAATTTAGCTTTTTTACTGAATCTACCGTGCGATTCTTGGCGAGTTATTAAGCGTTTAATCTCTGACATGCGGTTAATAGCATTAAAAAATTGAATCTGTGTTTTAGGCATATTTTTCTCAAACGACCGACTCAAAATTTGAACACAAAACTGCACTTATAGTCAAAAAATCTTATAACAAATTACATATATCTAAGTCATTGCGTTTTTGAATTATCGTATTTAAATGTTTCTGAAAGTAAAGACCGACAGACAGTCAAGCCGTTGTTGGATTTGGCTAAAAATTTGGCAGCTGTCTAATCTATAGATGTTAAATCTGTGCACCAAATTTTATCTATCTAGTTCTTTTCGTTTTGTAATTATCGTGATAACTTATATTCGAACAGCAGTACAGACGGACTATCTCAGAACAGATTTTACTCAAAATTTGATAGAAAGCTGCAAATTTGGTGCAAAGACCGTATACCGAATTTCAACCGTTTATCTCAAAGCATTTTTGAATTATCTTTTCACAGACAGACGGACATTTTCTAAACATTTCTTTTTCGAATTCCGGGAGTTTCAAAACGTGGACATTCATCAAAATCCCGAGTTCGAATTTTTCGACGATTACTATACTTTCTCTTTACTACATATACGAAATAATAATAATAATAAAACCAGAAGCAGTGGAGGATGAACAGCGGAAATTTCAATTTCGTATTGCGAACAGTTTTTGTTTCAGACAAGCCACATTATTTCATAATAAATGCAAACATTATTATGCATAATTAATTATAACAGCATTTTTGACATAAAACAATGAAAAAAAATTCCTGATTAAAAAAAGCAAAATAGGTAAAAAGGAGGATCTTTTGATCCTGGGATCATCACAAGTATGATAACATACTCTAGTGAGTATATTTTGAGTGTGTTAAATCCATTGCCTTGGAACAAATTGCCACAAGTTTGTGTGGCATGGAAGTTTGCCATGCCACATTTCCATGTGGTGGGATCAATATACTATGCGGTGTGAGCAGTATCATTACAGATTTCTAAAAACGTCACAAATTTGGAGATCTTCATCTGGAAACATTGAAAATTCTGTTGTTGTTTTTTCTAAGGGCACTTGTCATAGACAAGCCCACTGACTTTAGAAGTCATTGATTTTAAGCCAAATGGTCGTCTCTTGTTTTTCAGTAGCGCCATCTAGGGCCAAGAGTACGACTTAGCTACCCACACACACATCACAACCCTTTTTGCGGGGCGAACTTCATTCTCGCATTTCATTCGTAATTTAGACCTGAATCAGAGAACGATCACCCCTGATCCAGTACCTCCAGTGGTATTACTCTCACCATGAAGGACTTTGTGACCACGACAGATTTATACGTGCGCCAGACACCACACACACGAGGAGTCTTCGGAAGGCGTGGTTCGATCTCGCAACTCAAGGGACGCGAATCCAACGCCCTACCAACCAGGCTATCCCGGCCTAAAGGTTTGCAAAATGCGTTTATGACATTGAAATTTCTTTGAATCGATTTTTTTTTTTTGGTATGATATAAGACATGATACAAGTTCGATTGTATACGATATACAGCGATTCAATTGTATTTTCACAATGAGGCGCGCTTCACTTCATCCAAAAACAATGTGAATCCCGTAGATATTTTGAAATTCTCCTCATAAATCAACAGAGTTCAAAATAAGCAATTTTGCTCTCAATTCCCAAATTAATTTATTTGCAATTTTTTTATTTTTGTCTTTTTTATCCTTCGATTACCTTTTGGTGCAAAGTAATCCCAGAGAGACAAAAAAAAAAAAAAAAAAAAAAAAAAAAAAAAAACAAATTCAATTAATTATAATAAATTAATTTATTTATTTTATCCTTATAAATTTTTAATTTCTGCTCCAACTATCATCTATTGAATCCTTCGTATTGTTGTTGATATCGCCAGGATTTTGGGTTGGCTTATGTCTAATAGCGCAAGAGCCAAATATCGCCACACTATGCCAAAAATATAGTAAAATTGAGTGGAGAAAAGATAACTAGGAATCTAGAAATTGGGGCACCACTAACCAATGACAGATGGTGAGCCTGAGGGCCTAATACCGTCATGATATACGATCGCATTGATTTATCTGGCTTGTTGAGCATTTAAATTAATTTATTATTTAACCATTTATTATCTATTCGTATGGGTATGAAATTATGAATATACAACCTGTCAGCTATAAGCCGCGTTCCTACGACCTGTGCGTCTGCAGACGTGGCACACTTTCCCCTCTCTTGCAGTTTTCAGGAGTTCTTTGATGTCTATCCAGTTTATTGCGGAAAACTCCGGATCGCGTCCACAGGTATCAAAGAATCCTGGAAAACCAGAAGAGAGGGGAAAGCGGGGAAAGTGTGCCACGTCTGCAGAAGCACAGGTCGTAGGAACGCTGCTATATCCGGATGTAATTTAAAATGTTTCACAAAATTTGACAACACATCAGCAATACTAGTGACACACCCCAAGTCATATTTCATTTATAATAAACCGAAACGCTAATCTCGGAAAATATTTCTGAATTTTACTCTTTTTGAGTGGAATGTTAGTATATTCAGGAACTTTATTCTTATGGAAAATATTCCTGCTTTCATTTTATTTACGATTTTCACAATGGCTTGATGATATTCCGTGTTCTCAACATATAATGGTCATTTCACCTGCATATTTACTCAGCTGCAGATCTGCTGCTATGTTCTAAACGAATAGGAGGAAAAAAATATTAAACTAACAGATCATTGTTCCGAATTTTCAAGGCTCTTTTAGACAAAACCATGAACATCAAAGCAGTCGATTTGTTTTGACGAATACGAGAAATAAAATAAAATAAAGCGATAAAAAGAATGCAACGATTTGATCAATTCGAGAAGATTCGAAGCTTTCAGATTTTCGAAGATAGATCGGAAAAAATTGTGGTGTGATGATCTTTTAAGAATTCTATACATAATGATTTCGGCAACGCACAATTCGAAGAAAAATTTTTTCTTTAAAACAATATAATGCCATAAAAAATTCTTGTGCCTTGTTAAAATTTAAAAATTATTTCTTGTTTTTGATTTTTAAGCTACTTCTTTTAAGCCTATATTAATTCCCTCACTCAAACAGTCTAGTGTTTTAAAAATCAACGATAGTCATTTTTTAAATTCAATTTTAAAATATTCTCAAAAATTTGTCTTAATTATAAAGCAGCGATAATGGGCAAAACAAAAAGGTAATTAATATCATCGCAACAGGCATGCGCATAAAAGCAGTAATCAAAACAATAAAAAAATATTGTAGTAGAATATGCTTTACTAACTTATTAACTGCTTTAAAATATTTTTTTAATTTTATTAAAATTAGAGAAAATTTGCAAACAAATAAAATTGTCATAATTTTAAAAAAAACTAATGTCGTAGTCAAAGTTGGTCTTTACACCAAAGTCTATTCAGATGAAATCTGCCTATCCGGCTGTTCGAATAACCATTTAACACAATTTTGAATTCAAATCAATTAAAATGAATAGAATTAGATAAAATTCGGCATAGAGATTTAATATCTATATTTAAATAGCTAATAAATTTTGAGCCTAATCCAATAAGGGATTGAAAGTCTTTCAGAAACATGTAAACACGACAACTCCAAAACGCAACGACACAAATATATCAAATTTAATATCTGATTTTGTGACTGCAACTGTAATTTTATATCAAATTTTTGTTCCAATCGGTTTGGAAACGATTTCGGAGTCTTAGATTTCTGGATACTGTTTACGGGCCTTCTAGGATATAGTATTACAATCTGTTGGTCTGTACTTTCAGAAATATTTGTGTCGTTGTTTGTGACTTATGGCAATTTACAAGCCCGCTGACAGTTATCTGTCACCGATTTAAGCCGAATGAGCGTCTCTTGTTTTTGCAGTAGCGCCAGCTAGGGCCAAGAGTACGACTTAGCTAATCACACGTCACAGCCCTTTTTACGGGGCGGACTGACTTTATTCATGCATTTCATTCATTCATCCACAGATCGTAATTTAGACCTAAATCAGAGAACGATCACCTCTGAACCAATACTCCCAGTGGTATTACTCGCAACATGGAGGACTTTGTGATCACGACAGATTTATATGTGCGCCAGCCATCATACACGCGGAGAGTCTCCGGTCGACGGGGTTCGAACTCGCAACCCAAATTATCTTGCTTAAAGTAATTTGAAAAACGCTTGATGCATTGAAAGAGGCGAAACAAAACAAAACCTAAAGATAATCATAAATAAATTAAATTGACAACGAATGTCAAGAGACCGCGGCGTCAACAAAATTTTTCCAACATTCTTTTATCTTTTTTTTTTTCATGTAAATTACAGTGATTTTATCACCTTTCATTAACATTCTTCGGGTCAAATATCGATCGCATTTTCGAAATTATATTCTTCACATCTGTTGTATTAGTGTGTGAACAAAAATAAAATGCAAACTTACTATAAAACTAAATCTTACTACATTATAAATAAAATTATCAAATTTACATCAACTTATTTTCATTTTAAATTCTAGCATCGTTTATAATACAAAAAATTAAAAGTTCCAAAAATATCACTGTTGCCAATCTGAATTTTACAACTATTTACAAAATAAAATTTATAATTATTAAAATAATCGTTAGCTACTTTTAAATAAAATATTTACGATTTATGTCGCAACACATTTTTCTCGAGATTGTTTTTTGGGTTTTTTGTTTTTGTTTTTGGTAGTTTGTTTAGTGTTGAAAGGAAAATCTTATATAAAATTATGAGGTCCGTACCAAAATAACCCTAGTGTTGCTTTAAAACGGGACGTTAATATAACTAAAACTAAATTAATCCAGATGAATTTCTACGTTCTCGAATACGTAATATAGAGAAAGTACAGCAATCATCAAAACATTCAAACTCGATATTTTAAAGAATTTACACGTTTTAAACCTTTTTCAGTTCGAAAAACATATTTTTTGAAAATGTCCATCCGTCTGTCTGCGACAAAGATAATTCAAAAGTGCTTTGGCCCAGACAGATGGTGTTTGATATACGGACTTTATACCAAACGTGTAAATTTCCATCAAATTTTTAGTAAAATTCATTCGGAGGAAGTCTGTCTATCCGGCTATTGGAATATAAATTAGCATAATAATAAGAAAATGAAGAGAGCTAGATAGATAAAATTTTATACACAGATTTAACATCTACAGTGTAGACATTTTGCAAAATTTGAGCCAAAACCAACAACGAGTTGGCTGTCTGTCGGTCTGTACTATCAGAAACCTGTAAACGTGATCATTGTAAGACGCAGAGATTTAAATATATCACATTTTGTATGGGATTTTGTGAGTACAATTGCAGTGTTGTGTCAGATTTTGGTTTGAACCGGTCGAGAAAAACACGTCTAAAATAGAAATACTATTTTCGGATACTATTAACTGCATGCCAAGGATAAATCGCCAAATAACTTGCCAATGATTACATGATAGATGCAGTAAAATGCTATATTGACGCCAAAAGCTACTATTTTGTAACTATTGTACTTCAATGCTAAGTAAGGCGTGTTCTTTGGCATAACGCCTTTATTAGAGTGTATACGAGATAGTTTTGGGGAGACCATTTAAAACTTGTGATTTGATGTCGTATAAATAATAAAAACAACTGAATTTTCTGTCTTGAAAAAAGTTGGCGATTTTGACACCAAAGATTTCATAGATTTCTTATTTTAGCATTCAAAATTCAGCTATCCAGGTGCGCGCAGTAAATTTCATTATGTCTCTGGTGAAAGAAAAATAAAAAAATAAAAAATTCCCAAAATTTTGTTGCCAAAAAAATTTCCAACACAAGTTTTTTTGCCCCCCCCCCGACTGGAAGGACACATCATTCCTTACAGGTGGAACAGAACGCCCGCACCCCCCCTTCCCCCCGACATCACCCCAACTAATCGTCTACTCTGTAGATCGTTTTGAACAATTCTTATATCATACAGATCACATCGCGTAATTTAGAGGTGGTATCCAACTAATCCTGATAAAAAAAGCAGAAGCTTATCTTTAGAATAATATTTTATTCAACAATATGACCTACTGACTTTTTGAGTATGCTTTATTATTTGCAAGAATATAAACAATAAAAAGTCAGTATATTTATCTAAAAGTACATATTTCTACACAATTCCCATTTGTATTTAACCTGCACTTTATGTAAGAATCAGCAGGAGTATTCTTTTCTAAAACTTTCTAACATATTAATAAAAGTGTTATCGCCTCTCCGCCACCCCACTCCCCAAAATTGTCCTCTTCCCTCATAGACTTTAGGCAAGATTGTGAATACCATCAGTGCCGACATTACTATTTCCACGCACGAGACTTGTGTGTTTATAGTACAGTAAAGAAAGCAGATGTTTGTGTACATTGACAAACAACAGTTGTAAAAGATCGATCTTTTACTTGAGTCCAGCTTTTTCACTAAATAAAAAAATCTATGATGATTAATTACTGACATGCGATACTAAATACATAGCTGCAACAAAATTCAATGTGCATTTTGTACGCATTTTTTTCCGACTAATTAAAGTCAAAATTCTTCATAGAAATAGAAGGTAGGCTTCATAGAAGGCATAGATGTGTATTCACAAAATCACATCCCAAATTTCAATTATTTAAATCAGTGCCTTTTTGAGCAATTACGTTTACAAGTATAAAAAAAGTATAGACGGATAGACAGTGAACTACTAGACGAATATGATAGGAACTACATTTTAGATGCTAAACCTGCTTTACTTCATTGAGTTGCAATTGTATTCATAAAATCGCATTCCGAATTTCATTTATTTAAATCTTTGAATCTTTTTGAGTAGTTGCGTTTACATATATAGGACAGTGTAGACAGACAGACGGTGAACATCTAGGCGAATTTGGTTCCAAATCTGACAGGGACATTTTAGATGCTAAACCTACTTATAAAATTTTATGCATTTAGCCATTTTCGTTTTCTAGCTACCATGTTCACTCGAAATCGGGCAGTAAAAAAAAAAAAAAAAAAACAGACTTGAAATGACTAAGACTATATATAACTATCCTTATCTATTCTGATGATGATTAGGTGTGTCATAAAAGTGGCGTTATACAGGTGAAAAGCTCATAATTAAATTTTTAAAAATATAATATAAATAGCCATTAAAAGACTAGTTATTCAAAAAAAATCTTTCATATGTGTGTGTACTAGATGCAAAAGAAGCTAAAAACAGCCTAATACAAAATTTAAAAAAGCCGGAACAAAAAAATACAGCAGCAGGCATGAAAAGAGAAAGCAGATAAGATCTAAATGGCTCTAGTAGCAGAGCAATCATAATATTCCACAGTAATATTATTAATAATAATACCGCAGCAATATTATTAATAATATTAACAGTATCACTGAAACATAATTAATAAATGATAAAATTTACCAAAAATAGGTAGTTTAAACTTTGAAACAGAAAAATAAAAGTAAAATTAAAAAGACAAATTTTAAGCAAAGAAAAAATATAAATAAATAAATGGAAAATAAATAAATGTAAAAAAATAAGTAAATAAAGGAAAAAAATTAATTAATTAATAAATCTTATATATAGGATTTATCTACTAAGATAAATTATCTTAGTAGATAATTTAGTTCTAAATATGACAGATATCTACAAAATTTTGAGGCAAGACCACATAATAAATTTCATCCTTTATTGAATTATGGTATTCACAGTAAAACATATTTCCAAAAATGTGTTTTTCGGACTGCGAGAGACTAGAAATGCGAAGCTTCATCAAAATATTGATTTTTTTTTTTTTGACGACTTCTTTTAACTTTGTTTTTGTATTCTTCGTATATAAAGGAATTAATACCCCCGAAACTGAAAAATCAAGAAAATTTCGAAATTCATTACGAAACAGAATAAGTGCTGCTGCGAGACATGGTGCCAAGCCGATAAACGTAATCTGATACAGACACGAGTGATTGTGACAGGAATCGGTAAACATCAGATTAAAAATCTGATAGAAAGAAATTTAACTGCAGAGCACGTTCGGCAGAAACTGTAAAAAAAAAGGAGATTAACTTGAGTAGGATATTAGTTCAAACAAACATTCAGTTAGTGTCAGAATAACGTTCTCTAACTGATATTATCTGATACAGGGATTTAATATTTTTACTAAATTTCATCACAGTTTCAACCGCTCGCTTTCAATGAATTTCAGAAATTTAATTGATTTATATATTAAACAATTTTTTGTATTAGTTACATATATTTAAGAAACTATCAACCAAAAAAATACAGAAAAAATCCCTGGTTTGAATCCTTGCCCGAAGGTGACCCTTGATAAAGTCTTAAGGCCGGATTCTTCATTTCTTCTTTTTATTCCATTAATTCATTTTTGCTTTTAGACTTAACATATATTAATTTCTAATTTACATATATTTATTAATCTTTAAGGTTTAAATTTTAATATTAAATAGAAATGCCTCGTTTTATTTCAATCTTGTCTATTTGTAAAATAGGTTTAGAAACGTTCATCTATTTTTAAGAACTTAAAACGTACTTGTAAATAAATAAGCAAGTATAAAATATTTAAGAATCTTTAGTAACTAAAAATATTTGATTCAATTATAAGACAAATACAACTACCACAATGGAATCAATTCGAATTCACGTAATATGAGTCAAATATGCAGTAGCAATTTAATTTTGGAAACATATCACACCTTCAAAAAGGGACAAAAAGTGACGTCACAGTGTAAGACATTTTGCTGTTAAATATTAGATGACTTATGCATATATATTCACACATTTTTATATCATGCTTATTAACAGCACCAGCTATGAATTCGTAGTCACAACGGATATCTGAGGGTCTCGCCAAATTTCCCAGAACGTCGAATGAAATATCTTTGATTAAATATCACAGCGATGGGGTGGTGTGGTCGATTGCAGAGTTGAGTGCCGTTTCAAGAGGTGTTCTTGACATTTAACTATACAAAAAAATTATAAATTCCAATCCTAGCAGCTTAATCCAATCGAATAAATCAATCGATGTTTCGAAATGAGTAGTTTAACAAGCTAGAGGGAGTGATCACCCCAAAACTTCCTTGTATGCCCTTTCAAAAAATAACCCCCCCCCCCGCAAAAAATTATGAGTCTTGGTACGGCTATGAATGTCTTACATGGCATTAGTTAATAGTTTCGACATATTAACCTTTGGCAGTTTTACTGAATCTATCAAATAAATCTTGGCGAGTTTTTTGGCGATAAATCCCTGGCATGCGCTTAATAGTGACCGAAAATCGAATTTGCGCTTTAAAAGCATTTTTTTCCAATAAGTTGAAACCAAAATTTGACACAGAACTGCAATTACAGTCACTAAATCATATCACTAGCAGTCACCAAATCACTATATCAAATTTAACATATTTAAGTTATCGCATAAATAGTTATGAAAGGCAGATTGATAGATATTCAAACCCCAGTTGTATTTGGCGCCAAATCTGATATAAATTTCTGTATGAAATTTTATTCATCCAGTTGTCATCTTTTTGTAGCAATCGTGTTAACAGATATACAGACAGATTTCCTCCTAATAGAATTTGCTCAAAATCTGACAATAATCTATAAATTTTGTGTACGGATCATATACCAAACTTCATCTGTCTAGCTCAAATCGTTTCTGAGTTATGTTTGTCACAGACATACAGTTTACAAAAATGTGTTTTTCAAACTCAGGAAGGTCCGAACCGTGGAGATTCATCAAAACCTCGATTTCGAATTTTTTGGACATACTTTCTCTATATTGAGAATGTAAAAAGTCTGTAGTGAATAGCTTATAAGCCAGTTAACTGCTACGCTACCCGAGTAATTGTTTTTGTATCGTGGTCATGTTACTGGACTGCGAACCACAAGGTCCCAGGTTTTTATCCTCGCCCATATCAAATCGTACATTGGTGACCTCGGACGATGAACCTTCAACCTTCGTACAGCTGTTGGGGCGCCATCTACCCACAGCAAACCAAAGTCGTCAGATTCACTTGACACAGCAAACCAAATTCGTCAGGATCATTTAACGCAGCAATAACAACAACAAAAAAAAAAAAAAAAAAAGACCGCAGCAATCTAAAGTCATCAGACTCACTTGACGCAGCAACAGCAACCACTCACCCACACACGCTCGCCATAACGCTTGGAGCTACTCAAATGGGTACAGGCACATTAGACTCAATATCTAATAATACATCACCATTCAACAGCCATATCGTTCGTCTCACCTCCGACTCACTGGAGGGAGAGTCAGTAATGAATAGCTTATAATCCAGTTAACTGCTACGCTACCGGAGCAACACAAAGTCCCAGGTTCTATCCTAGCCCATATTAATTCGTACAAGTCAAATAATGCTTCAAAAGGGTAGTTAATTTAATACATCAAATGAATCATCCTAATACCAAACACTGAGTCATTAAACTTTCCTTTTCATCTCAAGTGATATAACAATACTCAGAAGTATATAGTATTTGCGTAATGTATAATGATTCTGTAATAACTAACTATAGCATTATTACAAAGTGATCGAGTTGGCGGCTGGTCTTTGACCTGACATACGAGTGCAATTATTGAGAGGGAGGAAAGTATAACGGACAGAGGCTCGTAGAAAAATGATTGCATTGCAATAAATACGATTATGTTGAATTCGGCTCAATCCTCACTTCTCATTCATGAAATATCTGCAATTGCGTATTATGAAGAAATGAAAAGAAGCTAGATCCAGAAAAGTCTGATTTCTTATTGTCCCCTAATTTATCCAATAGACGCGTCCGATATCACGCAATTCTAATGTCATATCCGTCAATTCATCAGAGTCAAGTTGCAATCTTTATATTATCGCTGAATTACAATGGAAATGTGACATTTCTATATTCAGCATTCGTTTGCCTCTGAAGTCATCTTGTTTAACTTTCCCAGCGGAGTGATGTCACTGACTGTTGTTTTTTCTTTTCAGCTACCGTTACGTTTTCGTCAGAGTTTTGAAAAACAACTCAAAAGGCATTTCAAGGATACATTCTTCGGCTCTTAGTCTTGATGTCTTAAGGAACGGAGGTGGAGGTGGTGGTAAAGGGACTGAATGTATTTTAAATGAACCTCAGTTGCAGGGGTAATTTTCATTAGGTAATTAGGTCAACTGCAGAGATAATTTTCATTTCATTCTGGTATATACCAGTAACATAATTACATAAATAGTAGATTATATTAGGAGATATTTATGTTTTTCCTAATCACAATTATGTAGAAACAATTGCTCATTAAACGCCAAAAAAACTTTTAAGATTTCTTAAATAAAAAATAAAATATTCAAGAACATTTTAATTTACAAAATAGTGTTTGAATATCTGACTTTTATAATAAAGGTTTAATTAACTCGTCTAAATTATGCAAAACTCTGCAGAGATGACACGAAAGTTACTGAAAAAGTAATGAAAGTTACAGGCAGGGCTATGCCGATTTTCGATTTATCGAAAAAAAATCGAATTTGATGCCAGCTTTTAAAAAATATCAATATATCAAAATCATGATCATGAATAAGAGTTCACGATAAATCTCGATACAATAAATCGATATTCACAATTAATTTCTGTTTTCCATTTCGCTTTATTATTGATTAGTGCTTACTTTTGTTGCTCGTCATTCTTTTTCACCTTCATACAGAATTTTTGTTAATATTTCTGTAAATACTGTCGTATTCTATTATATAAAAATACTTGTTTTAAACGCAATGTTATAAATTGTAACATGTATACATTTCTTTGGCATTGATACATTTTATTACAAGGGTTTTAACAAAATTATTTTCTAACTATCTTTATTCAAAAGAAGAAAAATAATTTTATTATATAAATTGAAACTTCCTTTTATCTGGAGTCGTTCTGATCAATCAATATGTTATTACCTCTAGATAATAATTAATAGAGGAAATGTTATTTATAACTTATAATATCTATAAATAAATAATAATGTCACGATATATCGAAAAATATCGATATGTGCTGAACGATATATCGCGATGATGAAGTTCCGTCATCGCCCAGCTCTAGTTAAAGGCATAGCAGAACAAAATCGAAACTAACCACTTTATGCATATATGATGCTCAAATATAAATATATTTTTCTTAAATACGTAGATTAAAATATATATAAGAATTGTAAAATAAAATGAAACAATATTTTGAAAAGCTAATTTATAGCTTTGGTACTCAACGAACAACAAATGTATTTATTGTTAAAATAGCTAATTTTTATAGCCTTACGTATTTTTTAATTTCTCATATAATATAACTGTCAATAGATGGCGGCACCAAAAAACAAATTTCGCGTCAGCTAAACGATGAAAGGTTTTTAGTCTCTGCAAGGAAGATTTATTGCTCTGTTAAAAGCTCAAAGGAAACAAGAGTTCGTTTTATTTGATTTTAGAACTCTTAAGATTTTTTTCTGAATATATGGCTCTAAAAATATTTACACCCGTGAATTTTTTTTTTTTTATTGAAAAATAGTTCTCCTTAAATGATTTTTTTTAAATATATATAATTATAGTTTCAAAGAAAAAAAAATGGGGATATCGACAGATATTTCAGTTAGGAGAGTAATATTATAATACACGGAAACAATAAGGATTTCTAAAATTTTCCTTAGAAAATTTACATCGTTTATAAAAAAGAAATTTGTGATATTGTCTGTCAATTGTTGGTGTTCATATGGAACTGTGCAAACATATATGAACTCCCTTATTTGCGGTTGTTAATCCCAAAATATTGTTTAAAAATTTTAACAAAAATAAATAAAAAAGAGGTATTTTACTATACACACAGACAGACAGATGACCGACTTTTTCTTCTAAAATAGTAAATCAACAGCTTTGCAAGTACAAAAATTTACAATTTATTAAGTCAAAACTGTGAGTACCTTGCTAGCCCAATATTTTTGAATAACGAAATTTTTGGGAATATAGTGGAATTTTATAGACAACATTCAACATTTGTTTAATATAATTCAATAGTTTAATAATGTACTTAATGAATAACATCTAAGAATAGAAAAGATCATAAAGACCGATTACCATAATAATAAAGGATCTCAAAATGGTAAAAAATGATGTGACGTTTAAAATTTCAATTTATCCTAACAAAATCAAACTATTCTAATTGAAATTACGAAAATAGTTTTGAAAGGCGAGTTAAATAATTAAGATCAATAAAAGTGCAATTCTAATTAAATTATAAAAAAATTGTGTTATCTGATGAATGACTATTCAAATATCTCTGCGCCTTACTGCAGATATTTTGAAAATACATGCTAATAGGGAGGCCTTCACTGTAAGTGAATATTGTTCGAAAGCAATTTTATGCCGATTTGTGTCTTTCCCCGCCAATTTGTGCATTCTTTATTCTGTTATTCAAATTTCGAAACTCTAGCACTTTATTTCCAAAGACAGACAGATATAATGCCATAAATGCATTTTTCGAACTCAGGGTGGGAAGCGCAGAGATCTGTCAAAATCTCGAGTTCATATATTTTTTTATAGTTACAATACTTTCTCTTTTCTCTGTGCATCGTAAACGAGAAAATAAAAAGCCAATTTTGAAATTATATCATTTTTTTTTAATTTAGGTTACAATAGTTCAAAACCTCTTCAACAAATTAGACCAATAAAATATAACTTTATATATATATATATATATATATATATATATATATATATATATATATATATATATATATATAATAAAAAAAGAACAGGGGGGAGGGGGGTGCATCGTTGCCTTACGAAAAACTCAATAGATGTGTATCGCATTTTGGGTAGAATGCATTGCCACGAAAAATGTTTGCCCATGCAACAATTAACGTGATTACCAAAAGGCTACATTCTTGAAATCTTGCATAACTGTATGTTCTCAATAGAGCTGGGCGATGCCGGAATTTCATCATCGCGATATATCGTCCAACACAACGATATCGATATTTTTCGATATATCGTCATCACTATCTATTTTTAGCTATTATAAGATATAAATAGCATTTCTTAACATATTTGTAGCGGTACTACAACGTGCAACTAAAAACTGACATTTGCCACGAGGTTCAAATCAAATTGATAGTGCCGCTTGGTGGTTATTTTTGATCTCGGCAAGTATGCAAATGAACGACTCCTTCAGTCTCATGCGCACGCTCTCTACACGCTTAAGCTCGCGAAGCAAGAAGAGAGAAAAGAAAAACAAAAACGCTGCCGCGACCGGAACGATTGCTGACTGAATCTTTAAGCGTGTTTTCACTAATCTCGCAATTGTACAAAGTCTTGTAAATATGTTGTAATTAAATTTTCTTTAATTTAAACCTTGTTTTCTTAGCTCTAGCATATTTTAAATAAGGCAGGCAAATTTGTACGTTAGGTAATTGAAACTAGCACTAACCCACATATTGACTAATCAGAACGACTCCAAATAAAAGGAAGTTTCATTTTATATAATAAAAATATTCGTTTACTTTTGAATAAAATTAGTTAGAAAATAATTGTGTTAAAACCCCTTTAATAAAGTGTATTGATGCCAAAGCAGTGTCTGCATGTTACAATTTATAACGTTGCATTTAAAACAAGTATTTGTATACATTAGAATATGACATCATTTATAGAAATATTAAAAAAATAATTTGTATGGAGGACAATAAGAATGAAAAGCCACAAAATTAAATCGAAAACGCAAATCAATTGTGAATATCGATTCACTGCATCGCGATTTAGCGTGATCTATTATTCATGATTATGATTTCAATAAATCGATATTTTTCGAAAACGCATAAAAAAAATCGATTTTTTTTTTGATAAATTGAAAATTGGCACAGTCCTAGTTCTCAATGACAGTAAATTATTTTAAAATTTTAAGATTTTAATTATCAAACAATTTAATCGGATTTGATTACACCAGTGTCATTATCTGAGAGTGAATTTGATAGAAAAAATTTATTTTAAGATTCTCTAATATTCATAAAAATAAATTAATATTTATACTTTTAAAAGCAGAAATAAATTAAATTAAAAAGTACTACAATTTTAGAGAGCTATAAAAGTGCGTTTCTAATAACAGTTTAGTTTTTAAAAAATTCCTTGACACATTATGGAGTTTAAATGAGAAACCAGACTTCAATAGTAGAAGCAGTCATAGCTAGATTAAACAGTGTAGTATTACATCATCGGCCGGGAGTTCCTAAGTTACCTCAAAGAATGGCAGCACGTAAAAATGAAAAAAAAAAAAAAAAAAAAAAAAAAAAAAAAAATGAACAAAAGTTCAGAAAAATTCTTTTTTCAGAAAAACTTACTTTCAATACACTTCACAAACACTTAAAAAAACGAGGGCATAATGTATCCAGACACCCCTCTGCTAAGAACGACCATTTATATTAGAAAGCTGTCATCGGCGAAAGAATGTATTGAGCGCTGCAACGTCTCTTTTTGGTCGTTTATCGACCAGCGACAGTCTGGGAGGACCCCCGAAGGTGAAGAGAAAGTCATTCATCCCTGACAGTGTGCTATACGAAGTGTTTGACGTTTATTTTTACTTTATTTTTTTTAGTTAAGTGAATTATATTTGCTCTTCAACTGTGACTTGGCGATGTTATAGAAAGTCATTCTGATAAGATTTCAACAGGGAGGAGAGATCTTAAGAAATAGAAATCAGACTTTTACAAAACTTTCTGGTATAAAGATATTATCCCCAAAATATGTTGCATGGCATTGATGAATAATATTTACGAAATATTAACCATTGGCGTGAATATAGCGTTTTTGCAGAATCCATCGTGTCATTCTTGGCGAGTTATTTGGCGATTAATACCTGGCATGTGGTTAATAGTACACGAAAACCGAATTTGTGTTTTAGACGCGTTTTTACCAACCTATTGAAGCAAAACTTTAATATGGAACTACAATTACTACATTACAAATGTGATATAGTTAAATCATTGCAGTTTTTGAGTTATCGCGTTTGCATGCTTCTGAAAATAAAGACCGACAGACGGTCAACCTCTTCATGGATTTGGCTGAAAATTTGCCGGATGTCTATATAACAGATATTAAATCTGTATACGGAATTTCATCCACATAGCTCCCTTCGTTTTGTAGTTATCTTAGTAACTTATATTCAAAAAGTCGAGCAGACAGATTTCCTCTGATTAGATTTTACTGAAAATTTGATTGAAATCTACAAATTTGGTGTAAAGACCGTGTACCAAATTTTATCCATCTAGCTCAAAGCGTTTTCGAGTTATCTTTGCCAGAGAGATACAGACATTTCCAAAAAAATGTGTTTTTCGAACTCAAGGAAGCCTAAAGTGATTCGCCAAAGTCTAGAGTTCGAATATTTTGTCAATTACAATACTGCTTCTTTCGTATACGAGAAAGTTATTTAAAACTTAAAAGTAATAAATAAAAATATTCCAATTTTGTAAATCACAAAGCATGTCCCTTAATAACACTATAATTAGATGCAATAAATATATTCATTTCACTCATATTAAAAAAAATTAATCTAAATAATAGAAGATACACAAAGTATTTGTAAACAATGAATAATACAGCTAAATAGTAGGTAAAATGTTCTTGTAGATTATAATATTTTCCATCACATGGTAAATTAACAGTTGCCACACTAAATGGAGAAAAAAGAACCCATTGTGTTCAAAAGCAAAACAGCAAATACTGGTCTCGCCTAAAGCCAGAAATAAAAAGCTTGTCGTAAAAATGCTACTTAATGACCGAAATTCAACATTCCTGACAACTCTACATTTATACTTTTTTTTGCCATTTTTCTTTTCTCTATTCCTTTTACGATTCGAAAAAAATGGGCGAGACGAGAAAAGGCGGTGTTTTGAAACGGAATAACTTCCGAGGCCTTAATTGATTCTTATTTTCTCGGAATTGAACAGAAACCAAAGGCCTTTTTCCGAACAGAAGTCAGATCTTGTAACTTAAAAGATAAGAAAAGAAAAAAAATCGTTTTCATATTTTTTTTTTCTTATTTTTTGTGACACGTGTAAATTATTTCATTCGTAATTCAAGATTTATCATGCCATTCCAGACGATTTAATTTATGTGAATTTATTAAGATATGAATGATCGCTTAAGGAGTTTTTTTATTGTTATTGCGATGATTTAATCGAGAGCGAACAATGGTGAAGTATGAAAGATCATTTGTTTTTATCGTGTCTTGTGAAAAATAAAAAGTAAAATAGCACATTTTCCACTATTAAAAGTTATAAATTTACAAAGATATGCAAACGATTTCACTAAATTATTGAATCATAATTCATCAAGTTAATTCAAGCAACGGTTAAATGACGATTATTTCTTTTAAATATTCTTTTATAACAGACGATTTTTCTATTTATTCTGAGACAGCTGATTAAAAAAATTCGCAACTATCAATGGACAGATGACTTTTAATTCTATAATTTTAGTAAGCGATGAATGGCATCATTATTAGTTTTGTTATGCTTGAGAAAAGCGCATAAATTCTTAAAAATGAAGAAATAAACCTTAGTTAACTTTTTATCAGCGGTTTCAATTTTTAGCAAATCTTAGTCTTTGTTCTTAATAGTACATGCAATCAACAAATTAAACTATCAATGACTTTTTGGTACTAGTAAGAAAAGAAAAGAAGAAAAGAAAAAAAAGAGAGAAAGAAAGAAAGAAACAACATGGTAGGACTAAACTTCATAGATTCAAATTTCAGAATCATTTTTACTTACATAATAAAACTTGGAATAGAAACTCACCTACCAGCGATAACAGAGTCTTGCTGGATATCAGAACGCTTCGAATTCCGAATGATCAAATATATTATGGTTTAATCGAGGTGCCGTATGAAATCCTGGCAACATCACGAGCAGTCCAATCACACTCTCACATGAGAAATGGCTTGAAACATCTGCTTTCTCACACGCAGTGCATGCAAAACGAATCCCAACTCGTGTGCACATGCAAATTCAGGATAAATTACTGAGCCGCTTGATTATCGTTTTTTTAGGTAATTGGTTTTTTTAATACATTTCTTTGATGCACTGGGTGGCCAATAAAATGACGTGGGAAGTTCTGAACTCTCTGATGATAGAACTGACAGTCGAGGCTATGTAATTGTGAAGCTATGGCTGTGATTGACTTTTAAATCTTTCACTGCGTAGTGTTGCATATTTCCACTACGGCAGTAATCATTGCAGTAACATATAACAATTTATAATAATGTTTGTGAAAAGATTTTATTCTTTTTAATGTTGAAAAATAGAATTTAGGCTCTGGCAATGGCTGATTTCTGACAAGGCAGCAACATAGGGCTATAACGCTCGAAGGAACGCAGGCAGATTAATTAAAAAATATTATAATATTAAAACTTAAAAGGTTAATTTTATATCTATTTCCTTTATTCAAACTCAGATTCTTAGAATACTTATAAACATCTTGCTTCTATTTTAACAATGGTGTTTTTAAATAAGGAAGACACACAGTCACAATTCTTAATAAATAAAAACATATTCATTTTCCACAAAGTAATTAGCTAAAAAATTAAGTCATAAAATTAATTCATTTTGAAAATGGTTTTAAATATTAAAGCTTTGTTAAGTGCAATTGCACATTATATTTAGTTCATTTATTCTCATTCAGTTATTAGAACATTTATAAACATAAAACATCATCGTCAAGGATGACACGATAGATTCAGTAAAAATGCTAAATTCATGCCAAAATTAATATTTTTTTTAAGTATTGTACACCAATGTCATGTAAAGCGTTCTCTGACATGGCAAGTAAGTATGCGAGAAAATTTTTGGGAGATCCTCCCGCTGGTTTGTCGTATCAAATAACAAGATAAAAATTTTTAAAAGAAAGTGCAATTCATATCGATCATATAGTAGCCTAATAAGTCAATAATCTTGGCGAACAAAAAGATCGCCAAAGGCGACTAATATAAAAGATCGTCCGCACTACCTGTTTTAACATCTTTTATATTCTTTTAATCAATTATTTTATGCCCCACCCTCCTCTGTATATTGGCAATATAACAGAAAAGAAAGAAAAATCTATGAAAAAAAATTTCTTTGCGAAATGAATGATAAATATTCCTTAATTAACTTGCAATAAAATGAGATTTTCAAACGCATAATGTATGCCAATAATGTACCAAAGATTACCAAATAACTTTAGAAAAAAGGATTATTTAGCAAGGAAAAAAATATTTGCAATTAAAAATCGTCAACAAAATAATTCTAAGCATCTAAAAAAATAACTTTATATTCTTTACAATGAATATTAATACATCTATGCATCAAATGTGATATTTTCGATTTTTTTTCTTCTATCGTAACTATTTCATGTTTTATCGCTATCGTAATAACAGAACACTGAAAACAAATAATTATTAAAATAGTTGTTGTTCCTATATAGTATCGCATACTCTCTCAAATGATAATTTAAAAAAATGTTTTTTCTTTCTGTTTCAGCTTATAATTGGGACATGGCTCAAGAAAGAGCATATCATATATTTAAAGAATAGAACACTAAAAATACTGAAACTAAAAACCAGACAAAACTCCATCTTTTTATGCGAATTCTATCTCAGAAGGTAAGAGGATCCAACTCAGCCCAACGCTCATGATTAAGAGGTGCATAAACAACATCCTAATCAGTTATAAATGGAACTGGGGCGAAAGAATTCGGTATTATAAATTACCCCACGAAAGAAAAACAAATTCTACAGCTGGTGCACCTGAGACGCCACACGGCGGTCACGAAACTTCTATTTCGAGCACGTCACCGTCCCCCTAGCACATCCACGGCGATCCTTACAACGGATGATGATGGTACAAACCTTTGGTTTCACCTTCACTGTAATTTGGAGGAAATAATTGAACTAGAAGTCACGGAAAATGAGAGAAAAGAAAACATTTATATACATTTTTTTTTTCTTTTCCGAAATCCTTCCAAAATCAAAATGAAATGAAAATCCATAGATGATAATTGTCTTCACATTAGCAGATTTTTTAGGGAACTTTCGGCTTTCTCGTATTCGTCGACAATAACTTCGAAGTATAAGGACGAGAGTCATGTGTAAATTTTAGACATCTTAACGTTGATGGATTGAGTCCAAAATTACATAACGACACAGTTAAGATCAAATATCGAATTTCATTTATTCAGCTCCTTCGATGTGAGTTGTCCAGCACTCATACAGACGGTTGTAGAAACAGACAATCTACCCTTAAATTCATTCAGCTCCTTCGGTGAGAATCACCCAGCAGACGGTTGGACAAACAGACAATTTACCCTTAAATTTATTCAGCTCCTTCAGTGAGAGACATCCAGTACTCATACAGACGGTTGGACAAACATACAATCTACCCTTAAATTGATTCATTTCCTTAGATGTGAGTTATCCAATATTCATATAGACGTTGGAATCTACCTTTAAATTTATTTAGCTCCTTAGATGTGTGTTATCCAGTACTCATAATGACGGTTGGACAAACAAGTAATCTACCCTTACATGCTATTGCAGAACAGATAACATTAAAAAATACTGATTACAATAAACTTAGTAAAGAATCCTTTTCTAGAATTTCTAGAACCTTGATAATAATCTTGCCCGTCAAATACAAGGGGGAAAAATCACTTTACACTTTCAAATATATATAAACTATTTACCTTACAATCCATCACAATTCAATTCGATGAAAAATGTGTATTTATAAATAAACTTAAAACATGGAGTATGTAATGAAAAAGCACTGAACAAAAGGCTCTGATTCATGATTCTTTTGTGTCCGAAGGCTATAATCGGGCATTTGCTTTACATTCCCCTAAAAGAATGTAACTTCTATTTTTTTTAAATGCCTTCGTGATAGGCTCATAAACATGACGCAACTCAATTGTTAAGACGTCTAGGAAGGGTTAATATCCACGTATATCATCCTCTTACGTTATCTCAGATGTTCACATGTATGGGGAACATAATTGGAGAGGCAAAGCCAGTTGATGTTCTTTTATTCCAAGAAAATAGAACAAAATATGGGCTTGGGAAGGAGACAAAGCCTTATTCAATAGGAAGGATGCCATGAAATAGTGGCGCTCCCATGATATTTGTCCGTAAGATGTTTTTAAATTCCATTGGAATGCAAGATTACTTGTAACGTTCTCCGAGATGTTTAATGTAAGGGAATGACGAAGAGGAAATGAATCATGTCGATTCAACGATTTAGTATTTATTGTATGCAACAAATACAGATAAATATTGCACAAAAAAAGTGTCCGTCATTTCAGGATTAATGGATTAAGTTGGATGGCATTAACAGACTGATAAAAATGACCAAAAAGGGTAAGGTTAACTATATTTTTATCACATGAAGGAAAACAAAAAGGAAGAATTACACTTATTTCAGAACCATCTATAATTTATTACAAAAATAATAAATAAAAAATTCTTAATTGTGCCGAATGAGAGTTAGTTCTTAACAGTTCGCTTTTATATTATTCATATGTTATTTGTTTTTAAAAATTTGTAAAATTATTATGTATCCAGATTTCAAACTATCAAATGCTTGACTCAATCATCGGAAGGTGTGTGTGTGTGTAGCGCGCGCGCGTATGTGCGGAGCGAGTGTGTGTGCGCGCGAGCATAGAAAAACTTTCCTAATTATACAAACGCATTGAAAAATGAAATGCAGCTAGTGCAATACAAATTTAACTATATTTGTATATCGTTTTAAAAGCAATTCAAAGACAATTTTAGGACAGATCTCCGGGTTTCGAACCATGGTTATACGACGAGTGCGAGACAGCAACCGGATCCTTTCTCTCCAAATCCTCCAAATTTGGTGTCATATTAATTTGCACTAGTCTAACATACACAATGAATGTGTGATAAAATTTCGAAATTAGAACCGTCCGCATCTGAAACTAAGGCCTCGCAGCCTTTAATGCTATATGTGTGTGTGCTTGTGTGCATAAGTGTGTGTGTGTATGTGTGTGTGTGTGTGTGTGTGTGTGTGTGTGTGTGTGTGTGTGTGTGTGTGTGTGTGTGTAAACATATTTTAGCAGATGTGTGACCAAATAGCAGAATAGAAGAAACTTTTAAAATTTAATTTATTTTATCTCAGGAGGCACGGGAATAAGTGATAAGGAATACATCAGTTTACATCGCGCCTCCAGAGCAAAAGAGGTCAAATTTTTTCCCTTCGGTAGTTTTGATATGAGATTTTGGTAGGTATTTCTTTGACACTTGTAGACTTAAGAAAAGAAAATTTAGATATTTTTAAAAGAATATGGTAAACATTAAGAATTTTTATCCCTTAACTCGGAACGTGAGAACCCGCTGAATTCCGCATTTTTACAAAACTTCAGTTGAATTAACTAAATAAAGAAGGTGGAATTGGATCAGAAAATAAGAGGACATTTTTAGAATGAGGTTAATCTGGGCTAAATTAAGATAAAACTTTGGGAATTAATTAGAGTTAAATTAAATTTTAAAATATCATTACACACACACACACACACACACGCACACAAACACACACACGCGCGCGCGCACACACACACACATATATATATATAATCCTGAAGCACTTTTACGTTTATATCACAAATACAATCAATCAGATAGCTTTGAACAGTGTTGAACAATTTGAAAAGATTCATAATTTTTTTATTTGAAATTTATATTACTAAAATTACATTAAAATGCAGTACTTCAAATGTACTGCAGAAAACAAAATAAAGTCTTCAACAATAAAAGCTTTATTACAGAAACAAAAAGATAAAATTTTAAGAGAAATATAATTGAAAAGTGAGTTATGTTACTTTCATTCAATAAAAAATACTAAACATACATTTTATAACAGCATGAAAAACATCTGAGATATGCTTAAAATTGTATTATTTTAATAACTTTACACCTATTCCATTTATTGTGAAAATGAACATTCCTAACGGAGTCGAGTCCTTGGACATTCTAGTGCCATTAAAAACGTAGCTATATGGATAATCTTGGGTTACCTAATTGCCCATGATACTGGAATTTCACTTTTTGATTCCTCTTGTAAAAAACGTGGATAGTAAATAATTTTTTCAAGTTTTCAACAATGGATGAAAAGCAGCGAAACAGTGAAAAACGGTTCCAATTTCATTGCAATAATGAAAGGAATTGTTGAAATTCATGCACAATAAATGTGCAAAAAAATTAAATGAAAATAAAAATTGTCAAAATTCAGGAAAAGATTTCATGACAATTCAATTCGTATCAGTAAAAAGATTTAAATATATCACTTAATATATCATATTAAAATTCTTAAATATATCATATTTGGTATGTGATTTTACGACTATATTTAAAGTTCTGTACCAAATTTTGGTTTCATTTGGGTTCGGAAAAACGCGCCTAAAACACAAATTTTATTTTCAGATACTATTAAACGCAAGCCAAGGATGGCACTACAAATGTTAATGATTCTAAACTGTGCCAATGCTATGCAAGGCGTTCTCTAACTCACCTAAGGTCTGCAATTTTTTTGCAAGAATTGGGGAATAACACCTTTACTAGAAAGTATGCGAGAAGGTTTTGAGATCACCTGAGTTGCTTAATATCTATTTTTTTTTCTGAGTGCAGAATTTTTTGGTGCAATCAGATTAAAAAAAATGACGCAACAGATATAAGAGAAGAAGATAAAAAAAAACCATAACACGAAATCCAGATGCCGAATATTTGTGAATGCGTCCCAAACGCTTCTTTATTTTCCTGTTTATCAACGCCAACACGGCTTGCTGTCAACGAGGAAAGGGTTACGATAAAAAAAAAAGAATAATAATAATAAAAAAAATGTAATCCGACCAAGTTAATGGTTCGCTTGTTAGTAAGAAATACACCATGATAAACGTTCTTGTTTTGCTCGAGTGGATCTATCTATCTTCCATTTTCCTCCTCTTTACATTTTTAAATGAAGATCGATCGTGCATGTCCCGAACTTAGCTGACCGCTGCAGTTTGTTGCTCGCTCAAGTGCTCAGAAGGACAGAGAGACAGAAGTTTTTGATGATTCTTTGTTTTAACGGGCAAAATTACGTAATTTTAGTCGTGAGTTGAGAGGTTTTTCCAAAAACCTCACAGACAAGGACGATTTTGTGTAATGAAGCATCTGATCCAGGTCAGAAAGAACTTCCAAAGGAACCGGTGAAAGAAAAGAAAACTTCATCTAATATATAAAAAAGAATTTTTTGTTCGTTCATATTTTATGCGCTGCCGCACCGTTTATCCAATTGCGATGAAACTTTGCCAACTTATTGCTCCCACTTGCGCGAAGGTTATAGGCTTAGTACAATTATATATATATAATAAATTTTATTTTGAAAAAATAACATTTACAAACAAATCATTTCATACATACCAAACAAATGAAAATTATTATCATTATCCAATCAATGTGAGTGAAATGAACTCGAAAAATATTTTGTGCAGGCACTAATTTTTTTTTTCTTCTTATTAATGAATATTTATCTACACAAGATATTGTCATTCAACGGGCACAAAGTTTAAGCTGCGACGAACTGCATATATTATTCAGAGTTTATCTCACACATATAAAATAAAGTTATCATTATTGATGACGATCAAAGTAAGTTATATATAATGGAAATTTTCCAATGCAAACATTAATGTTTCTATTTATTCAACGAATCGACAAACGACATTTCGGATATACAAGCAAATTTTTCATCCCAAACGTTCGTCACTTAGATCTACCAGTGCAGCACTTAGAAATAAACGAATTCGAGCTTCTGAAACAAATGGAAAACGACAATCGAGCAAGGAAGCAGATCGTTTACGAATTACAAATTCACATGCTTCAGAATCTCAAGATCAACATGCGGTAAGAATCGAAAGACAACTGTTATGGGCTAACCGATCACGCGCATCAGAATCAAAAGACCAACATGCGGCAAGAACCGAGGCAACTATTCTTAACGAAAAGTCGAATGGAGAAGAGGTGCTCATTCTACACATTCCCATTATTCCCACCAACTTGCCTTTTGATTTCAAACGGCTGCAGTTCCCCATTCGACTTGCATTCTCGACGACCATCAACAAGGCGCAAGGTCAAGTGTGCGGATTGAAAACATAGGAAATCCATGTTTTTCAGATGGCCAGTTGTATGTTGGATGCTCACGAGTCGGACACCCAAGAAATTTGTTTGTTTTTGCTGAAGACGGGAAAAAAAAGTCTATCCTAAAGCATTTAAATAATAAAGTTAACAAAAATAGAATAAATATTATTTATACTTCTCCTTTATATATCATTCAATTTCAATGAATATATTCATTGTCGAAAAGAAAATAAATATCGTTCTTTCTATCATTCCTAATTAAACAAGATAGTTATTTCATATTTCAAACGATATTTCCAAAATTATTTCTTCTGCGGTAATAACGACACAGGTTCTAACCAATAATAGAATAAAATGATTTACTCTTTTATTACTATGTGACATCTCAATACTGGGAAAAATAGGAATCAAATCCGGTATTTTTGTAGAAATCCGGAATAGCTAATAACTACAAATCCTAGAGATTTTTTGTATTCCAAAATATATAATGAAAATCTGGTACAATCCGGTATATTTAAGTCCTTCAAGTCGAATGCAGTATATGTATGCTTCTATTCAATTAGAGGAAAGAAAAAAAAATCAAGAAACAGACTTCAAACAAAAAGTCAAACTTCAAGCGCAAAAATAGGCTTAACAGTCGTCAAATAGGTAATCTGTTCAAATCTGTTCTAATTGATCTGTTAGGCATCAGAGGGCGCTGTCTCTGACGTCATCATAGTCAGTTATGGTTATTATTACAAGAGCGGTCACAAATTCGATATACAAACCTGTGAGAATGTTTTTAATTCAAATAGAAAAAGACAAAGATACTTTTCTGTTCATTCTACAGCATCTAATAAAAATTTGAAACAATTTGGTATTTGAATTAAAATAGAAACAAATCCGCAATAATTTTTCATTCTGAAGCAACTAATGAAATTTTGAAATAGTTTAGTTTTCCGAATTAAAATAGAGACAAATCCAGAATAATTTTTGTTAATTTTTAGCATACACTGCAAGTTTGAAACAATTCGATGTATTAATTAAAATTGAAAAAAACCAACTAACTAGAATGCTTTTTGTGTAGTCCCAAATACAATATGAAAATTCGGAACAATCTGATACAGTTAATTGAAACAAGTTCCCCTCTTCCCCATTCCTAGATATCTGGTCACATTACCTGAAGTTGCTTAAATAGAACAATTTTTTCTCTAAAGTCGAAGAAGCCCTTTACGATAAGCATAATCCAATTAGCAGCGCTTCCGCCGATCGGATATTAACTAAGTGGTAGAATGCGGTACTTGCGGTTTTGTTCCGCTCACAACTTTCGCTTTAATAGAATTAGTCTTATGAATTTAGATGAACTTTAACAAGAATTTCATTGAAGTCGCCGCATTTTCCAGGAATGTAGGCGCCAATCTTTTAGCCTGCAGCAAAGCAGGGAGAATAACGAATGAGTGAAGTACCAATAAAAAAACCCTCGCCCCCTAAACGAAAAAAAATTAGTTATTAGAATATTAATAATTGAGACAGTTCGTGAGATCTTTTACTTAATTTTACTAGTTTCATATTTGTAAAGTTGAAATTTTGTAAATGATTTTTCCTCCACTGCTTAATGTGATAAGAGTTTTAAAATTCAATGTATATGCAGGTTATGGATGATAATATATTATTTTAATATTTTCAGAACTTAATTATCAATTCATTTAACCCTTAAATGCATGATTATTTGTTTTGAATAAAATAAATCGTTTATTATAGGAAAATGGTTATAGGTTACCTAAAAAATAAATAAATAAATCTAGGTAATAATATGGCATATTTATTTTGAAAAAAGTTTTATGTAGACTTTTGGCAACATATAGCATTTCCCAAAAATATAGATTGCGTCTAATATAATTTTCAAATACAACATTAAACTTTGATAGCTTACATGACCACAGATGAGAAGTCATTTTTTAGCAATTAAACAGATCACTCCAGGGAACTCGGCAATACAAACTAGCTCTATAATTTACCCGCCAAATGTAATGTGTTCTCTTTCACACATGATTTATTGTCTATGGTTATCAACGTGCGTTCGGAAACGGACATACTCAGATTTTTGAATAAAATTAAGTGGAACTGGATGTAGACAATTGTCAACAATATACATTTAAGGATTAATCGGATTTTGATTCCATACCAGTTACAACACTTGGAAATAGATTTTTAAAGAAAGTTACTTCAAGTATTTATAAAAATGAATTATGAATTAAACTCTGAAAGTAAGAAAAAAATCCTTTTTTCTTAATACACTTACAAAAATGGAATTCAAAAAATTGTTTTATTAGATTTCTAATTTCTAAAAGCCATAACAGTTTGTTTGTTTTTGTTGTTAAGTTAAACTGAGTAGCTTGTATACATCAGTAAAGAGCATCCTAAAACTCAATCACTCCACTCAGGAGGCTAGCTTGGGGTGAGAGTCAGTTTAGAAATATCCACGTCTTATTTTAAACAACGAATGGACTATTCGTTGACGGGTGAGAACGTTATTCTGACTCATCGACAAATAACAGGAACAACACCTGATCCGGTATCCCCTCTTCCAAACTTCCATGCCACACCAGAAAGAAACTGGTGAATGTTAAAAGACCAGATAAATTACATAAATAAAATCACAAAAAATAACAAATGAAAAACACCAACAAATTATTAATTATTTTTAAAATAATAAGTATTAAAAGAAAAAAAGAACCATAAATATCTCATGAAATATATAACAAATTATAGCAAATTATTTCTTGCTACTTGGAATATAATACTATCAAAATGCTAAAAACACAAATGGAATAAAACAACTGTGAGACTGTGCATCAAAAGATAAAGCATCAAGATAAGATTATTTCAAATACATGTTTCGTTAAAAGATGGAATATAAAATGTGATACTCTCGAAATGGTGCTCTTTATATTTTTCCAGTGTCTCGTGGTCAGTCTTTCAATTTCTTAATTAATCTTATTCTTGTCTTACTCAATATAGTCTCACACAGCCATATTCCCTAATCATATCTGCATTAGGGAATTTTTCATTAATAATGTTAGTCTTAAGTTAGCTTTACAGTCAAACAGCCCAAATTAACTTCATAATATTTAAAGGATCTATTTTAGGCTTAACATTTTATTACATTTTTTTTATAATACTAATAGTTTAACGCCACAACAAACGAAAACGGCATTGGAATAATTTCATATTAAGGTGGGTTTATACATTAAGGCGTACGTAAACACTTGAAACTTCGAAAATCGTTCAAAATATCCAATATTTTTTTTTATTGCTTCAAAATATTCTTTGATTCTTCAGCTTTCAAACGCTACCAAGATGTTATCAATATTCGAAATATTTCTCGAGTTACAATTATTTTTCTTGAGGTACTTTCACTAAAAACTCGGTTTTTAAACTCATTTTATGAAGAATGAAATTTTTTCCACTCTGTTGCTTCATTCAAACAATCATAACTCAACAAGAAATGAACCAAATACAATTATTTATATATCAAAATAATCTATATGACACAATGAATGTTTTGTGCCTCAATCAAAGTTATATTTATAGAAATAAATTTTTAATAGCTATTTAAATGTTAAAATTACAGAAAAATTACTCACTTTTTCTATTCATCGTTGATGAAAAAATTGTTAAAAAAAAAACTATATATTTTTATAACTTGATTGAGCAGACAACATGAAAACTAATATTAGGCATCATTTCCAACTAGAATTGTGTGTCTGTACAAATTAGAATTTAAGATATCATGTTTTAAAAAATATGCTAATTAGCTCAATAAATATATTTAATGAATTAATAATTAGTGTCATATGGTTTTTCTTTCTGAAATGAGTTTAAATATATATTAATGACCTACTGTGAAAAAACTGGATTTTTAAAGTTATAATTTTTAAAAAAATCTAGTGTGTACGTACACCTTAAAATTCCAGTAGAAGAAAGATTGCGCATGCACTGAAAGAGCTTGTTTCGACTGGATTAGTATTTGCTATTGTACAGTTTCTGCGCATGCGTGGTCTTACTGGGCGGATTGTAGCTGACTGATTGTAAATTCTCCTTTATGATAAAAATGGACAGTTATTCAACGTGATAATCAACTGTTCATGAGAAAGACATTTCCAAGCAATCCTTGAGCATGTTTCATGGCCGAAATTTACAAAATTACGCCCGAATGAAGAAAGATATTATCTCATTTCTGAAACTGCTTAAATAAAATAAAAATACTCCTTTCACAAGTTCTGTATTCATGAAAGATATTAAATATTGATAATATCTTCCTTAACGTAAGAATCTATAAATTTGGAAACCGCTATTGGTCGGATTTATAAGTGATAAAATAAAACCAGAGCTTTGGAGATATATGCATAAATACGAAATATATCATAGAGTTAACAAAAAAAAAAGGATATATTTACATCCATTAATCTTTATCAAATACGATAAATATAGAATGAATATTTTAACTCCAACATTTGAAACCTGACCATTTACAATAAGCCATTTACGAAGCTGTTAACTGTCAAAGTGTCAAGAGATTAACATGTCATCGAACTTTCAGAATGATTACATTCAACACTTCATCGCTTTTACACTTTCCATGCATGAAATGGCGACGACATGAATATTATCTGATAAGACGATACTGTGATAAACAGTGTGATCTAAAAGAATACGTCTATCTTGGGGAGTCTTAATGCAAAAAAAGTTTTATGAATACCAGAAAGGCCGTATGATTGGCGCAGTTCAGCCAAGATTGGCTCTTGCGCCAGTAAAACCCGAAACAAACTAAATCAAAGATCAGAAAAGTTTAATTTCTACAAATTACTCGAAAATCTATTTAGATAATTTTCAACTGGATTGAGCACCTTCGAATCAACAAATTAAAAAACTATTCGTTTAGACGATTTAATGATAGATTTTGAATAAAAATTTGAATTTAACATAGAATAGGTGGCAATATTTACTAGCCTAAGAATTCCAAAGAAAAATTTACAAAAATATGTTCACATTTTATTCAATACAATTATTATTTTTTTAAGCTTTCTTCTCGAATTAAGTTGAAGATTACGCAGTAATTCTGTGGAAATTTCTTATGATAATTATGGTGTTGGCGACATGCTGAGTCAGTTCAAGTCTTCCGAATAGAAAGGGGGTTCAGTACAGAGTCTGCAATGCATTGATGTTATTACATTTCGTGAAATGCAATGAATTAAATAAATGAAACTTGGTATGTGATGTACTATAATTATAGCCCTATGCTAAATTTTGGTTTCAATCAGTAGGAAAAGAGGAAATCCAAAACACATATTCAGGTACTAGTGTCATGTGACATCGATGAATCATCAAAAAGATCGCATGCTAAATTCAGTGAAAATTCTTTCACACAAAAGATCGATCTCTTCTAAATATTGTTAGTCAATAATATGCAATTAATACATCAGCAAAGGTTTGTCTATTTTATACTACGATGCACACAACACCCATGTTTGAAAATAAAAATCTGGGCACTGATAGTATTTACGGACTTGCTCAAATTTTACAATTTTATGCGGTGGGACAGTGATAGCATTTTTATTAGCGTATGCGATAAAGGTAGAGGGAAACAACTCCCATTGGTTATTTGTCGTGCTAATATACAGAAATCCAAACATTAATTATTTTTGCTTATGGATTTGGAGGAGATCCAAAACGTGGAGACTCATTCAGATCTCGAGGTGGAATTTTTTAATAATTACAGTACATGAAAGTATGCGATAAATTTAGAGGGAAGCCATCCCCCACTGGCTATTTGTCGCGCTAATATACAGAAACCAAACATTATTTCTTTTTGTTTATGGATTCGGTGATTTAAAACGGGGGGATTCATTTAAATCTTGAGGTTGAATTTTTTAATAATTACGGCACTTTCTCTCAATTTAGTACATGATAAAATAAAAGATCGTGCCCCGAGAACTGAGCACGTAAAAGCCGCCCCACCCCCCTGTTTGCTTTGTGGGCCTCTTTCGAATGCCATCGTCCTTTTAACGAGGGGCCCGAATATTCTTGGCACTCACCAGCTCTCTTCGCACATCCGCCGTAAATATTTACGGGACGTTGATCCGCATAATGATAGCGATAATGAAGCGTTCTCGCTCGGCTGTCGACAACACCCAGCGAGGGGTCACGACTTGAGATCAGGCCCGATGAAGTCGCTGTCTTGGTGGAAGGCGCTCGTAAAAATCGGAGGCATGCGGAGATGCATGAATTGGTGTTGAGCCGATGCAGCGAGAATCGGTGTCGATTTGCAAGGTCTGTCTTCTTAAGGGGACTCTATTAGACACTTTTGCGAAATATTCACTTAGGGTTTTGAAATTTTTTATGCATATACGTCAAATAATAAATAATAATATAAAAATAAATACGTCAAATAAATTTTAAAAAATATTTTTAAACGATATAGATTTTTTTTTAAAATTTTAAACGGTATATAATTTTTAAAAATTTCAAAATATTCCAAACGATTTAATTTTTAATTTTTTTTCTTATTACTCAATGTCAATGTATTTGGAATAAAACTGTGTAGAATTTTGTAATTCCAATTAAATACTTATTTTTTAAAAATATTTTTATACACACTTACTGAGTTTGCAAAGGAATTTTATATTTTTCTGAGATGGCGTCTTGGCATAGGGGTAGCGCGTCTTCCCCGTGATCTAGGCGTCCCGCGTTCGAGTCCCAGTTTGGGCATGGTTGTTCTTCCGTCATTCTATCTGTGAGATGTGTGAATGTGCCCTCTTGTAAAAAGGGGTTGTGCAAGCAAATGAGTGACGCGTGAGTAGCAAAGTCGTATTCTTGGCCCTAATTGGCGCTACTAATCAAAATAAGAGACGCTCCCCCACCGGCTTAAAATCACTGCCTTCGTAACAGCGGTCTTGTCCATGGCAAGTGCCGTAAGAAACAACAATAACATATTTTTCTGAACTAAAATTGACTTCTAACTATCTAAAAAAAAAAAAAAAAAAAAAAAAAAAAAAAAAACTCGAAACAAAAAAAAATGTATACCCTATTTTCTATTAATGTTTGACCGAAATCTTTACTATTAATTTCATTTAATTTCTACAAAAATTAAGATACATGCCCCATTTCAAAGATATTGAAATCTAATTACAATATCATGTTCAGAAAAGCCATGAAGATGGACTTATTTTCCTCTTAACCTTCAAATATTTATTTTATTGGACAATTCATTTTATAACCATTTTTGTTGAATATAATCATATATTTTGGTGATGCAGCGATAAAAATAAAAATGCACACTTTCGTCTACTTTTGATTTATTTCAAAGTCCACTGTCCCCTTAAAGTGCTCTTTAAAAATACTCGCTCACATATTGCTAGTTTAAAAGATAACCAGCCGGAGGGCATCCCCTAAAACCTCTTCTTATAACGGTGTTATCCCAGATAATGCATTGGCGTACAATACTTATGAAATAATAACATTAAGTCGAATTTAGCATTTTTACTGAATATCGTTTCATCCTTGGCGAGTTTTTTGGCGATTATTCTCTGTTATGCTGTTGATAATATCCGAAAATCGAGTAAGTGAGTTCCACACCTTTTTCCCAAACGATTGAAAATTTGACCAAATTTATATTTGCAGTCACAAAATCACACACCAAATTTAACATATTTACGTCATAGCGTTTTTGAATTATCATCTTTACGTGTTTCTGAAAGCGCAGACAGATATCCAATCATTGGATTTCACTCAAAATTTGATTGGATGTCAATGTAGAGAAGTTAAATTTGCATAATGATTTTTATTTATCTGGCTCTCTTTGTTTCCTAGTTATCCTGTTAACTTATATTCGAACAAGCCTCCTCAAGTCCCTATGACCGGAGAATCTTCAGATGGGTCACGCGTTTCCCCCCTTGCGGTTCCCTGGGGTGCTTTGATGCCTGTCTAGTTTACCGACAAATTGTCGGTAAACTAGACAGGCATCGTTCCTTTACGGATATGGTCGAAAATCTGCCATCTGACCCATTGTAGGAACCACCTGCACCTGTGGATGTCGATCGGGAGTTTCCCGCAAATTGTCGGTAAAATGAACAGACATAAAAGAACTCCAGGGAAAACCACAAAAGAGGGGAAAGAGGGCAAAATGTGCCTGTCTCAAGACGCATAAGGAAAGTGGAAATAGTGCCTCAAACAGACCTCTGAACTTATATTCGGACAGGCAGACCTCCTCAGAGTAGATTTTGATCAAAATGTGATATATCACAAATCTGATCTAAAGACCATATACCAAATTTAATCCGTCTAGTTCAAAGCATTTTTGAATTATTTATGTCAGAGACATTATCATAGATAGATAAACAAACAGACAGGCAGACATTTTTTAAATATGCGTTTTTCAGACTCATAGAAGTCTGAAACGTGGAGATTCGTCAAAACCTCGAATTCGAAAGTCTACACTTTCGCCACAGAATATCACCGAACTTGGAATCTCTAGGATTCCCTGTCGGTTGAAAAGATATACGTAGGAGTATTTATTAAGAAAAAAAAAATTTTTTTAGTTTACATATACAATATTACATACACATATACAATTACATTACACACACATTACAACTACATTACATATACAACTATATACAATATTATAATGATGAAGGAGGTGTTCGGTGGGGAGTATGAGTTGTTAAAATCTACCTACCGAATCTTATCCATCTAGCTCACTTCATTTTGTAACTATCGTATAAACTTATATTCGAACAGCCAATAGTCCTCTGAACGGATTTACTTAAATTCTGACGAAAATCTACAAGTTTGATATGTAATATATCGAATTTCATCAGTCTGGCACAAAATGTTTTTAAGTTATCTTTATCACAGACTGACAGACATAATGTCAAAATTATCATTTTCGAACTCAAGGGATTTAAAATGTGAAGATTCGTCAAAATCACGAATTCGAGTTTTTCGACAATTACTATACTTTCTCTATACTACATATACGAGAAAGTAAAAAAAACGAAACAATGGAAAATGAACATTGGAAGTTCCAATTTTGTAGTGCTAATACTAGTTTTTGTTTTAGACAAGCCATATTATTTCCTAGTAAATGCAAGCATTATTATTACGTTGCTGTTACTTATGGCACTAACACAAGCCCGCTGACGCACTGCCAGCGATTTAAGCCGAGTTTGTGCTGTAGCTTCTGAGGGCAAAGGCCCCTGAGAACCCGAGGGCAGAAGTCTGACTTCTAGCTCATACGAGGATGAGACACACACTCGCTTTCACAACCCCTTTTTACAGAGGGTGGGGAGTATATCCACACACTTTACAGATAGAACATAGGGTAGAGAACAGCCATGTCAGAACCAGGATTCGTACCCTGGATGCCCAGATCACGGGGAAGACACGCTACCCCTAGGCCAGGACGCCGGTGGCATTGTTATACATCATTATAATAGTATTTTCAACATAAAACAATGAAAAATTCAAGATTAAAAAATCAAAATAGATAAAACTGACTTGATCTTTTGATCCTAGATTTTTTTACTTCGTATACAAAGAAGTAAAGAGAGAGAGAGAGAGAGAGAAATGGACGTATCTAACTACGTATCTAAACAAAAATTATATATATAATTAATGTCTTACAAAAAAACAGACTTCGTTATTGAATAAAAAACATTTAGTGCTTTTTTTTAAAATTGTAAATTAAAAATACTGTCCCAAAGTGCACGCACAAAACCCTATTTTTAAATTATCAAGAACTTAAATTCGTTCCACCAAATTCCACACAAATTCACACAATAAAACGAACCAGTTCTTAGCCTTCCCATACGAAAAACAAGCAACTACCATCCTCTGAGTTCATCAAAGCGTCATTCCGTCTGAGACCTCCACCCGAGTCATAACAAGACGCAACTGGTGGCACCATTAATTGCTGCGTTCCCCTCCTCCACCCCTTCCATCAAGCGATGCCACTTCATCGGAAGGGCATACGATACTTATTGGCCACTCCTCAAGTGAGTCCTCCAGATCTCTAGAACCGTGCAATGCAAGATACGGATCGTGTTGCTGTCTTCCGATGCTGGGGACAAAGTGGTTCTTTGTGAGGACTCGTAGGGTTATCAGATGGTACTGCGACTTTTCTCGAGACTGTCTTAATTTTTTTTTTTTTTTTGATGTTGATGCCCTTTTTTTCTGCAAGGAAGTATCCAGATCGTCTTAAAAAAATAAAATCGGGACGCGATTATGAAAAAAGAAGCATTTAGAACATTCAGAAAAACAAGGAAGAGTTAGCTTTGAATCGCTTCAAGGATGAGAGCAAAGAGTTTAAAAGTATTAATTTGTATCACTAATAATTAAGTGTCTTGATCTATTATCCGTGTTATCACGCATTTATCAAGTTACAAAACATAACCGGGTATATATTTGGATTCAAACGACCCCTTCATTTTCTGTTTCAATGAATAGAAACTACACTCTTGATTTAAATCTTAAATGGCACATTTTTTTTCTTTTAGAAATGGTATATTAGAATAATCGTGTTTTTAGTAATAAACTGATTTAGAACAAATTGAATTTATTTAGTTCATTAGTTTTTGTGTGGAATTTGTGGTGGAATGGAGATCATTATGATCCGTACACTGGAAGCAATAAGACGTATGTTTTCGGGGACATTTCTTTAATGATCACATTTCACACAAAACAAACACGAAAAGACAAGACATTAACGTGCGCACACTTCTCTAACAGAACAGCATCTCATCTCATTATAATTACAAAGCAATGCACTATGGGATGCGTACCTAATCAGGCATCGCTATCTTTTATCCAAAAGAGAAGATAAAGTATTGAACTGTTACAAATTTGATTTTTCGTAATTTTATTTTTTGATTAATTAATCATGCATATTTTTTCATCGTCGAAACATTTATAATCCCTGAATAATAATTATAATAAGAGTAAATATATAAAATTTGATCGTTAAAACTCATATTATGGGACCAAAGTGTTTATTTATTAATATTTTTATGAAGCGTTTTTTTGTGATTTTCTGAAGATATGAAAAGATAGTGTCTCTAATCATTCTTTTTATTTTATCCCTACTGCCCAAAATTTGTATTATCTCTGTTTTTGAAATTTCTTTTATCACTTGCTTCTGTAAAATCTATTTAATCATGCATTTGTTATGTTATTCTTTCACGGCGTAGTTAGGTGTGGAGGTGGAGAAACTTTAATTTCGGGTACTCCGTTAACCACCACCTCAAACGAAAAATCGAGGCGCCAAAATAACTTAAAATTGGCATTTAAAAATTGAAAAATCGTGGCAAATTTATTTTTTAAGGTCCTAGAACTGCTGAAAACTACTGTTACCGATTCTGACTGTTTGGAAGGATTTAAAAAATAAACAAATAAAAATTTTTAGAAGTAAATAAATTATATTTAATTTTAAAAAGAATTACATTAATATTATAGCTAATCATTTAATATTATAGCTAATTTTAAATGAATGAATTCTTTTTTTCCAAATTTTGCTCTCAAGTAACTAGACACCTGTTTAGCCAGGACAATCTCAACATTTTGTCTTCCGAAGAAAAAAATAGTCCTGAATTCAAAAGTACGGAATGTTTGAATTAAATGTTCTAGTTTTATGAATCTTTCTCACACACTTTTCTCTTTAATTTTATTTTTATTAATAAATAATTTATTTAAAAAACATATGAACTAACTTTTATTTTTTAAAAATAAACTTCTGAAGAATTCTCCTTTCCAATACTTAATATATGCAAAATAGGGTTGTAGGGTCGTTAAGGGGTCCAGTAAAAAGTCCGAATTAGTGTAACAGTTATTTATTAATAGGTTACGTTACACACAGATAATTTACATACAAGTTTGGAATAATTTTAAGATACATATATAAGAGCATCAAGTCCGAAGTTCGATCCTCGGGCTGCGAAAGGTCGACTCAGCCTTTCATCCCTTCAGTGGGTTGATAAACTGAGGACCAAGCATTGCTTAGGAATAAACACTGGGAGTTCCGCGTTAGACATATGCCTTGCACCCCAGGGCCCTTGGTCAAGAAAGCAAATATGAGCACTGTAGGTCTTGACCCACGTGGGCTCCAAGCCATTGAGTTTAGTTTATATAAGAGAAAGAATTAAAGCATGCAGCACATGCCATCGCTAGATCTGAACTGAGTCATTGCGTCACACAGCTACAGAGGGCGCTATCTCTGACTTCGTAATAGTGAGTTATGGTTAGTATTACAAGAGCGGCTACAGGGTTTTCTTATTGTGAATGCCGTAAATGCACCAGCTTGAAAGAGAAAAAGCGAACGTAATACTAAAACATTTCATTAATGTTTACTTTAATTTTCTAGCATTCATTTTATCTTTCTTTGAAAATTTTAATAATAAACTGTTCATTGTTTCTGATTTTTTTAAAATTTATTTATTGTTTCGTTTCTTTACCCAGTGTATAGGTCCCACGGGGAGGAGCCCCTCGTAATTGAGGAGGAGAAGCATTTTGGAATAGAGATTGGTTCTCGTCATCCTTGTGGTTACACGAAAAAATGGGGGTTAACTACCTCCCATCGATGACGGGACGTACTTCCTTAGGGAAGAGTTGTACCGTGGCCGGTGATGGCCATTAGGAATCAACTACAATTCTCACCAGTTGCTGCCGCGGTGTCCGGTTATTCGAGTTTTTCCGTGTGTCTTCCGGCGGTTCGCGGTAGTCAGTTTGCGATTACTCATTGTATGGCTCTCATCGGGGGGGGGGCAACTTAGAAATGGGGATGAGAAGCTTCAGCCATGGTGGTTGGATCCCGCCAGCCTGAAGGGAATAGAAAGAGGTGGGGGTTGGCTACCTTCCATCGATGACGGGACGTACTTCCTTAGGGAAGGGTTGCACCGTGGCCGGTGATGGCCCTTAGGAATCAACTACAATTCTCACCAGTTGCTGCCGCGGTGTCCGGTTATTCGAGTTTTTCCGTGTGTCTTCCGGCGGTTCGCGGTAGTCAGTTTGCGATTACTCATTGTATGGCTCTCATCGGGGGGGGGGACAACTTAGAAATGGGGATAAGAAGCTTCAGCCATGGTGGTTGGATCCCGCCAGCCTGAAGGGAATAGAAAGAGGTGGGGGTTGGCTACCTTCCATCGATGACGGGATGTATTTCCCAAGGAAATGCTTGTACCGTGGCCGGCGATGGCCCTTAGGACTCATCCACAGTTCCAGCCAGTGTTGCTGTTGCGATGGTCTGGACATTCAATATTATCCGTGTGCCTACGGGCGGGCCGGAGCAAATCAGACAGAGATTTCCCAATGTATGGATATGACCGCTTGGGTTTTACAAGTTTCCTATGACGCTCAGAAAATATGTATCGTTATATAAAATCACTGATTAAAAAAACCTATGTCGTTTGTTGTCTTCAGTAATAAAATTACAAGGGCGTTTGGCAATACTTCCCTACATGAAAGTCATCGTATCTGAATTTTTGTATGAATGTTTTTTGTAAATTTTTTAATATTTTGCAGTTTGTAGCAGAAGCACTATATTTTAAACAACCCTATTGTGGGGCCTTAAGACGGATCACCAGTTTCAGTTCAGAGTTCAAGAGTTCTGAATGAACAGATTTTAGTTTTTTATTGAACACTTACTTTTTTCAACTGAATGTATCAATTTTCAATATCTAAAACACAACAAACAAACAAAAATATTGAATTACAAATTTATTATTAAATATTTATAATATTCTGTTCCATAATCCATTCTCATGATGAATTTACATTTCAAAAGAATAGCTTCGAATTTCCCACATAGATTTTGAAGCCTCAGAATAATTTTAAATAATTCGAAATTTTTAGCTTCATTAAACTAGTCACTCACACATGCACACAAAAATATAAAAATTTTAACTATTTCGCACATATAGTCTAAGAACAAGTGATTGGTCCATGTATAAGGCGTTTCAGAGTGTCAATAAATGACGTCATACATGTACAATGACGTACATCTAAGACTACGTAAGAATATTTGAAAATTAAAAAGGAGACAACTTATGGGGAAATTTAATTCTGCACTGTCTCCTCGTTTTAGCTGTATCCAACTACCGACACACTACTATACGATTGGCTACTCCACACACGACACGATGGTGCTTCCACAATAAACTGGATTTCGCTGGATATATTATAGATGGATTTATCAAAACCATAAAAGTGTATAAAGAACAATGTTAGTTATTGTTCACGTTCATACAATGAGTTCCAGCTGTCTTTCCAACTGGTATTTTCCCTGGTGCTATTTGGTGTTTTCCAACTCAAACTGTCGCATTGACTTGAGTCTCTCTCTGGTCAGGGACCATAGTTTCGATGCATTTAAACATTATTGTCCTAATCTGTTAATGTCCAAATTAATTCATGGCATAAATTACAGAAATTATTTTTTAAATTATGTTAGAAAAAACTAACTGTGAAACTAAAATAACTGTGAAATAAAATTTCATAGCTAAAATTATAATAAATTTTTAAATCGAAAAATTGATAGAAAATAATTTTAAAAACAGTTTTTAATAACCATACAGTAGGTAAGCATAAATTAAATTTGCTTTCGTTTTCTTGCAATGCTTTGAAAATTATAAATGGGAAAACAATTGTGAAGACACTTAGCTAGTGACGCACGCCAAATTAGAATTAGAAGTTTAGAAATTTAATTAGAGGCTTTGAAATCTAATTAGAAGCTTATAAATTTAATTAGAGGCTTAGAAATCTAATTAGAAGCTTAGAAATCCATGTTGATTTTTTAGACACAGCAAAAAAAGAAACAATTGATTGCGATTGACTTAGTCTTGGAAGTAAAATTTTAAATGTTTCCAAATGAGAATGCTGATTATTAACAGGTTAATTCTTTTGGATGAGATGTTATAAACTATCCCACCTTTTGCGTCGTCGCGTACACATGGTGAAATATGTTTTAACTCACTTCGAAAAGTTGCTTATAGTCATACTGTGTAATATTTTATCTAAAGTTTTTCATTCAGTTGACAATGCTATTTTCAACGGTAGATGTGTAAATAAGTGAAAAATAATTTATACAAATCAAAATGCACCTAAGTAGGGCTGGGCGATGGCCAAATTTCATCATCGCGATATATCGTCCAACACATAACGATATTTTTCGCTATATCGTGAAATCATTATCTATTTATAGTTATTATAAGTTATAAATAGCATCTCTTAACACATCATCTTAACTTATCAGAACGACTCCAAATAAAAGGAAATTTTAATTTATATAATAAAAATAATTGCTTTTTTAAAAATAAAAATAGTTCGAAAATGATTGTTGTTAAAAATTGTTAAATAATGGTTAAAATAAAACCTCTTTAATAAAGTGTGTCAGCATAATAAATAAACCCTTTAGTAAAGTTCGAGCTGCGAATAAAATTGTGGATTCAATCTGAATTAATCCTTTGCTTTAATTTCTGAAGATGAATATTTAGCGATTAAACAATGGACAGCTTACAACCTTCTGACAACCGCAATTATTTTTCCATAATGGAATCATTCAGTTAGGGAACAGAAAACAATTTATTCCAAAATGACAAGCTTAAAGCAAGTATTTTTATGTATTAGAATATGACAGTATTTATAGAAATATTAACAAAAATTCTTTATGAAGGTCAATAAGAATAAAGAGAAACAACAACAAAACAAAACACACACTAACCGATAAGCAAAACGAAATCGAAGACGCAATTCATTGTGAATATCGATTTATATATCGCGATTCATCGTAAACTATTATTCATGATCATGATTTCGATAAATCGATGTTTTTCAAAAACTGGTATCAAAAATCAATTAAAAAATATATCGTTTTTTTTTTTTTTTGATGAATTTGAAAATTGGCACAGCCCTACCAGTAAGCTGTGTGCGACACTATGATTAAGGTTGGAGCATCGTATGGTTCAATGAATTTTTGTCGATTATAACAGTTTGTCTTGTTTTTATTATAAATAAATAAATTGTTTTATAATAAAAAATTATTTAATATTTCATACTAATTTTGAAGCAGAGAAATGGTGGGATTATATATCTCATCCTGTAAAAAAAGGACTTACAGAAATGTTTTTTTTTTCTCTCATTTTGAATAATGTTTTATGTTAAAAAATCGAAATGAATGGGGTTTTTTTTTCCATTTTTTATATAAAAAAATTCTGCGCGGGAATGCTTTTTATTTTCCTTAAAATCGTACTACTAAAAGGGTTAAAGTTATTATTTCACTGCTTTCAAGGACTTTCGGTACTTTAAATCAGTCGAAGAGAAACGTCCTTACACTTGTGTAACAAGTTGCGAAAATTAAGAGAGTTGTTGGCAACTCTATGTGATCGTCATCATTTAACGGCGGTTTAAAATTATGAGATCTGTCTACAAGCTTTCTTAGAGTAACTTCAAATTGAGGCGTCAATCTAATTAATCGCAAACCGCATGCATCATTTGTCTGCCCCAAATTTAGATCCGAGAACAGTTGTGGTACATAAGCAATGCGAAATTAAAGCCCTCATAACTTTTTACTATGTATAAATTTAATGACATATTTGTTGAATTTTGTAAGTTGTGTTCAAATCCATCAACTATTTTAAATGATTTTCTTTTTCCAACAAGAAAAGCGGCATAACTCTTTTTGGAAAAGAAAAAAAGACTTCTTGCAGAGCTCGTTTTAACCTTCCACCGATTTCCTTATATTGTACATGCTCTGTAACAATGCGCGCTCTCCCCCACCTACATTATCTCCACACCAAACTTTTAGGAGAAGAAAGTACTGCAAAAGACTACAAAAATAAGAAAGTGGGTTTTAAAAGATAAAAAAGACATTTTAGAACTTTTTTCCACTATAGAAAGTTATTAATCGAGCCTAAAACTTAAAAAAAAATGAAGAATAATTGATAACGAGATAAAGTGCAGTGCAAGAAAATATTTCATTCAAATATATGCGAAAAAATTCGCTACTTTGTGCTGAGATTAAGCATACATTTCATGGTGTTTGTTTCTTATTATTATTTGAGCAAATTTTTGTTGTTGTTTATAATGGTACTTGCCATGGACGAGCTCGATGACGAAGTCAGCGATTTTAAGTCAAGGGAGCGTCTCTTGTTTTAGTAGCGCCAACTAGGGCCAAAAGTACGTCTTAGCTATTCACACATCACATTCGCTTGTACAACCCCTTTTTACGAGGGGGGGGGGCACATTCATACATCTCACAGATAGAACAGATGAAGAACAACCATGCCTGAACCGGGACTCGAACCCAGGACCCTAGATCACGTGGGAAGACGCACTCCCCCTATGCCAGGACGCCGGCGAGCAAATTTTTAAAAATAGGAATAAGGACTGCAGATAAAAATAAAATAGAAAAAAATGTATTTTAAAATTCAATTTTTAATTAAAATTAATAATAGCATTTCTGGAATTTCCTCAGTCAAACTTGCAAACTCAGTCAAAAATCTAATAATCCTTTTCAGTACTTAATTATTAAATGATTCAGTATTAGTTAAATGGGGAACACAGTTAACACAGATATAACCACATCGTCATATAATACTTTCAGTTAGAATACTCGAGTGGCTCCAGTGCCACTACTCGAATCCAGAGGGAGTACTTTTCCCAAAACTCTCTCGCTCACTCATTAATAACGGTGTTATCCCGCCCAACTCCTCAAAAATAAGTGGACCTTGGGTAACGCAAAACCTTACATGGAATTGGCGGAGAAATATTAATTGTATGCATGAATTTAGCAATGTTACTTAATCTATCGTCTGATTCTTGGCGAGTATGTTTGGTGATGGATAACTGGCATTCGGTTCATTGTATCGGAAAATCGAATTTGCGTTTTAGAAAGCTTTTTATTTAACTGATTCAAACAAAAATTTGACACAAAATTACACAAAACTTGTAATCACAAATTCCATACAAAATTGATATATTGAAGTCACTGCGTTTTTGAATTAAGTTTACATGTTTCTGAAAGTACAGACCGACAGACAGTCAACCCGTTGTTGGATTTGGCCCAAAATTGGACAAGCATCTACAAAAGATGTTAAATATTTATATCAAATTTCATCTATCTAGCTCTCTTTGTTTTATAGTTATTAACTTATATTCGAACAGAAGGGCAGACGGACTTCGTCAGAATAGATTTTGCTTAAAATTCGTCAGAAATTTAAAAATTTGGTGTAAAGACTACAGTACACTCCCGATTATCCGCGGAATTGGGTGGCGCGTCCGCCGCGGATAACAAAAATCGCGGATAATCCGAAAAAAGCTAAAAACGGGTATAGCAAAAGAGAAAACAGTCTTTCCAACTTTGAAAAATCGTTTTATGTACAATAAAACGTAAAATAAACAGCAGGAAATGTTTCACTAACGTTTAATATTTGAGAATATCACTCAAAACTAACCTAAGATGCATTTTGTTAATGAAAACAGAAAAGTGCTTTGTACTTACGAGAGGCGTCAAGGATACACAGAAAAATGAATACATATGTGCTGTTTTAATACTGTAATGTATTATGTAATTACAAAAGCATAACTGTAAAACTACACCTTTTTGAAGAAATCAGTCATTTGTGTTTGCTTCTTGCTTTGGGAGCATTTTCCCTTTGCTTGGAAGCAAGAAAGAAAACTTAGTGCGTCAGGCGTGGATAATCCACTCCGCGGATAATCGGGAGTCTACTGTATATACTAAATTTTATTCATCTAGTTCAAAGCATTTTTGAGTTATCTTTGTCACAGACAGACAGACGAGCGGAAGGCAGACAAGGATTTTATTTAAATGTATTTTTCGGACTAAAGATGATTGGGGAAGTAGAGTTTCATCAAAATCTCACATTCGAATGTTTCGATGTCTACAATCCTTTCTTGACACTTCGTGTACGAGAAAGTAAAAAAAAAATTATGGTAACCATCATTGCTCCCATTCTGCAAACTTTTCACAAACTTCATAAAAGCAGATAATGAAATATCAGCCCAAAAATTAGAACTGGAATTGTATGCACCTCGAACGAGATATAATAATGTAAATTACTAGTAACTCTAGCATAACATTTAAAAAAAAAAAAACTCTAACCCATGGAATTTTTTTCTGGCAAACGAGGCACATGTCCGCTGAGAGGATGATTTGTACCATCCGCTGCACCGGGCTCAGAGGGGTCGGTGTTCCCGCGATCTAAAAATACAGATGTCTGCTGCTCTGCCTGTTCAGAATGCGTCAGCGGCATATCCTGTTTACTCTGCGCGGAGACCTGAGGAAAATATATATATGTATTTTCATTGTCCCGCCCACGAGGGTTCTCATGTAAGAAAAACCGAACGAGTTACTTTTTGTAATTAACCGGATGAGCTCAGAAGTGGGAACACGAGCAGTGTCTCAAAGTCATTCCCCCCCCCCTTTTTTTTATCAAAAATATGTTTTTACTAATTCGCTTTCATGTATGTCTGTTTGTTTGTTGACTACAAATTTTCAATACGTTAGGAGTCTGTATGTTATAAATCTATTATGGAGCCAGGAGAAACTATTTTATACTTAATTTAATTTTTTGAAAAAGGCTCCAAAATTGATATATTTTTGAATTTCTGCATAAAAAAGATCGGATAATCATATTCTGATGATGATTAGGTGTGTGCCAAAAGTGGCGTTACGCCGGTGAAAAGCTCTTAATTAAAATTTTAAAAAAATTAAATAGTTATCAAAGGACTAGATATTCAAAAAAACACACATAAAAACAGCATATAATATATATGAAACATATATAGGATAAACATATATGAAACCAAAATATACACTTAAATAATAATAGTTTTTTTAATCATAATTGAAAAAAAAAAGTCTTTCTTTTTCTAAAAAGAAGTATAAAGCAAAAAAAAAACAAAAAACTTTTAATTAAAAGTTTATCAATGATTTGTTTGAAATTCAGCAGATTGCTTAAGAAATATATTTAGTTTCTGAACTAAAAAATAATTTCATTTCTATCCATTCTTTAAATAATGAGGCAAGACTAATAAATAACAAGAAATTTTCAATCCTTTTTGAAGCCTTAAAACAACTATAGAATATTTCTAAACGAATAGATTACTTATTCTTTAGTTCAAAAACTGCAGAACATATTGAGAAACTAACAAATTCGAACAAGAAATATGCGTTTGATTTTAATTTATGAGGTTTTTCGCAAGAAAATTCTATCAAAAGACTATATTTTAGAAAATAACATTCAAAGATGTAAAACTGAATTTTTTAAATTTATTTTTTATTATTTTTATTTATTTTATTATTTTTATTTATTTTATTATCATTTTATTATTTTTATTATTTATTTAAATGTAGATACAAAAATCAATGCAACTTTCCAAAATTGGATTTAAAAATAAAACTCGGGCGTTTTTTTTATTTTATTTTTTTTTATTTTTAAATAAGACTTCATTCACGTATGATTATAATTCCTTTAATAATATTATGGTTATAGTTTCTTTAATAATTAAAATACCTTTATACAGTTTAATAAAAAAAAATTTTTTTTCATTAAACATCTCTTTGATGTGTGCTACTCATTATATGCAATTTTTAAATGCGCTTCATCCAATTAAATCAAAAGACCGAGAGAGTTTATTTTACGGCATGTAGAGCGCAATGACTTTCTTCAGAACAAGATATTCTTTAGTTCTTTCTTTAGAATTCAGTTCTTCATTAATACATGAAGAGAATGTTCATTCCGTTTTTATTTCGTGGCATGTTATACTTTTTAATTATCATGCGCAGTAATTTATAGTAAACTGGTTCTATTAATTTCAAACTTTTCAGTCTTATTACCACCCAAGACGAAATTTGAAATAAATGCATTACCCATTAATAATTTAACAGAAAAGAAAGTCAATATTTCAGAAGAAAATTCTGGTCGTCAAAGACGGTTAGTATGCAATATAATTAAGGCAAGCTGTATATTAGCAAATTATTCAATATACTTTAATTTCATATTTGGAGTATAAAAATTTTTTTCTTCTGATTATACAGGAAGGAAGCTCATTAATTATTTTATCAGTATTTATTTGGAGGGGGGAGGCTTGAATTATATTATTTTTTATATCCTATTTTAATTTATTTTATTAAATTATTATTATTCGTATTTTTTATTTCTTTTAATAACTTTCACCTCTAATTAAATAATTTCTGGGCTGAGTAGTAAGAATATAAATAAGTTATCGAAGCATATTTATCCATTTTTTGAAAATATAGTCTCTTATACATAAAATTTTAATTTTTTTTCTTTTTTTTTTCTCTCTTTTTCCGTCGGTGGATCTTAAACTCCAGACTCTGGGTCTTCTTTCCACTTATAGTTATGATTCAGATGATTACTGAAATTATTCACTCTTTTCCTTTACTGAAGCCTATTCGAAGCATTTCTGATAGGTTATGATGCCTCTTTCTTCAACTAATTCCCCCTCAAACAATCAATTGCAAGGGTCAGGATACCTGGTTGGTAGGGCGTTGCATTCGCATCCGTTGGGTTGTTAGTTCAAACCTCGCCGGCTGAAGATTCCCCGTGTACATGGTGGCTGGTGCACATATAAATCTGGCTTGGCCGTGAAGTCCTCTAAGTAATAAATACCATTGGGGGTACTGGATCAGAGGTGAGTGTTCTCTGATTCAGATCTAAGTTACGATCTGTGGATGAGTGAATGAAATGTATGAATGAAGTCCGCCCCATGGAAAGGGCTATGGCGCATGCGTAGCTAAGACATACTCTTGGTTCTAGATGGCGCCAGTGGAACAAGAGATGCTAAAACTCAGCTTAAAATCGCCGATTTCGTCAGTGGTCTTGCCTATGACAAGTTTCATAAGCAACAACAACACAACTAGTTGCGGTAAAAATAACATAAATTTGTGGATTTAAATACAAAGGGATATAAGAAATCTGAGAAGAAAACAACAAGTGTTGTAAAAATACGGGGGTAAAAATTAAAGAAGGAAACATAAAAGCGAAGTAATGTTGTATTAATATGAATGTTATACGTAAAAAATAGGGACTCGTGTATTGTAACTTATGGTATACCACAATTATTTAATACTTCATAACATAAGGTGGGCATTTTTGTCTTTTTTCTATATTTCCTAATTTTTTAAATAAATTTTGAATTATATTATTAATAAGTAAATTGAATTACTTACTATATTTTTTGAGTTGAAATAGATAAATTTTTAATAAATTTAATTTAATTTTTGTCTAATTTATAAGACGTTATAATTGTTTTTTCAAACTTTAAAATGAATAAAAATAAATTAGATACAAAATACAAAGTTGTACAAAAGAGTTTCAAATATGTAATCAAAAGATCAATTTCCTCAGAATAAAATAGCCAATAATAAAAACAAACTGAAACCAAAAAGTGTGGAAAACTTTTACCGGGAAAACAAGAACAACAATGTTGGGTTCTCAGACATTATTGTGACCAACTAAATTCACGAATAAATAAATAAAAAACAATAATAATAAAAATAAATTAAACAGAAATAAAGCATGAAGCCGAAGTTCTTTCTATTTTTTTTTTCATTGATATCAGATTCCACTGGCAACATTTCATTTTTATTTGTGGGCAATCTTCTTCGCACGATGGGTCACGGCGAGACGTGATTGAAGAATTCAGTTGGTTATTATTTTTTTTTTCATACTCTTTTTTACTTTGCACGAACATCTGTTTATTCAACCGAACTTATCACCATAAAAATTTGAAACAAAACGCATTCAGTTTGTGAGACAGAAATCAGTAGTCAATAACTTTTTAGAACACGGGGAATAGTAATCAAACTGGATAAATTTTCTGGAGTTGCGGCTTGTTCATGCATTTCTGAATAATCGTTGAAATTAAGATTAATTAATGAAAGAGGGGGAAATAATATTGTGAGATTTTATTTTTCAACAGAAAAATACACCGACAAAAAAAAAATAAAGGAACAATTATAAAACGTTCATGAACCTTCAATGATTTTGAATTTCAGAGAATAATTTTTCACAAGACCCTTTTATTTATTTATTTATTTATTTGTTGTTGTTGTCTAACATTCTCCAAAATACAGAATTACCCGTTTCTGCATATATACAGTGGCTCAAAAAATTGAGAGTACACCTTACTTTTACTTGATAAACCCGACTTTCAGTATAGATAACACATTACCGAGAGGTGCAAATATGTTTTTATTTTTACACATAACAAATGGTTTAATTTAGAGTAAAAATAAAGAAAAATTAACGGGAAACTTCTAAATTGAAAAGTTTTAGAAGCATTTTCATTAAACATACGCAGAATTTTGCCACAAAAAATTGAGAATACACCAATGAAATTCTTATAATATCTCGCAAAGAATGAACGTGTCAATATTTAGTTGCATGCCTTTTGGCTTTTATAATGGCCTCTAAACGTCGAAGTATCGATACGACCAATTTTTGGTGGTATCTGAAGATCTTTTAACCCATTCTTCTTTCATCACTTGTTTTAAATGGGTTTTGTTTCTAATTTTGTGTTTTTGGACCACTACTTCGAGTGTAGCCCACAGATATTCAATGGTATTGATGTCGGGTACTGTGGTGGTGTGTGTAACTGCTGTTTGCAATGAAAAAAACAAACATATTTTGTCGTTACGGGCATTCTGTTTGGAGTCGTTGTCCTACTGGAAAATGAAATTTCCATCTAAATCTAAATTTTTAGCACTTTCCTTTAGATTGCTTCGAAGTAAATCCAAGTAAACCATATAGTTCATAATGCCATATAAAAAATTAAATTTCCTAGCCCGGATGAAGCCATGCAACCTCAAAGCATGACGGAGTCACCATCATGTTTAACTGTAGGACGTAAAATTTTTGAATCCAAAGCGGTATTAGGCTTTGGTAGTACATAGTACAATGGCTGTCACTGCCAAAAATGTTGAGTTTTCTTTCATTACTAAATACAGCTTTCTTTCAAAGGTTATTGGTCTTCAATAAATGAGTTTTTGCAAATTTCAGATGCTTTTTCGGAATTTGCAAGCCGATGAATGGTTTCTCTCTAACAATGCTACTATTATATCCAGCTTGTCTAATGGCATTTCGCACAGTTTCAGCACTTACACTTCTGCCTATGATTTGAAAAATTTCTGCAACAAGTTGGATGAACCATCTGATCGCAACAATCTAAAGGAAAGTGTTAAAAATTTGGGTTTAGATGGAAATTCCATTTTCCAGCAGGATAATGATCCCAAGCAGAATGCACGTAATGTCAAAATATGGTGCCTTTTTCATTGTAAACAGCAGTTACGCACACCACCACAGTTCCCTGACATCAATGCCATTGAATATTCTTGGGCCAAAAAAGTGCTTCAAAAACACATTAGAAACAAAACCCATTTAAAACAAGTGGCACAAGAAGAATGGGATAAAATATCATCAGATACCATCAAAAATTGGTCGAATCGGTACCACGACATTTAGAGGCCATTATAGGGGCCAAAAGACATGCAACTTAACAGTGACACTTTGTTTCTTTGCGTGATATTGCAAAAATTTCATTCCTATATTCTCAATTTTTTGACGCAAAATTCTGCGTATGTTTATTTAAAATACTTCTGAAACTTTTCAATTTAGAAGTTTTCCGTTGATTTTTCTTTAATTTTACTCTAAATAAAACCATTTGTTATGTGTAAAAATAAAAACATATTTGCACCTCTCGGTAATGTGTTATTTATACTGAAAGTCGGATTTATCAAGTAAAAGTAAGGTGTACTCTCAATTTTTTGAGCCACTGTATATATATATATGCGTGTATGTGTGTGTGACACAATTTTTAAAAGTAGATTCCTGGCCGCAGAGAGAGATGACACTTCTTTTTTCTTCTCCCCACGGTGGCATGATTTATTTACAAGTGGTGCGGACATGGCACACACATTTACATGCGGCACAAAAGCAGAAGGTAAAAGAGAGGGAAAATAGTTTTCCCAGTGCTTATATACAATGAGATTTTAATAGGGATTTCTCTACACGCGACGACCCAGGCAAGGGAATCATAGGGATCTTTTAGAAAAATTTGTTTAGATCAGTAATTTTTATCCCTTTACTCGAAGTGTGGGAACGAGTCGACTTTAATTTGATTCAGCAATTTTTGAACCCGTGTTGAATTAATTAAATAAAAAAAATGGAATGGGATCAGGAAATAAGAGAATATTTTAAAATGAAGTAAATATGTGCTAAATTAAACTGGAAGTTAGGAAATTAATTAAATTTTTAATTAGATTTTAATGTATATATATATATATATAGAAACAAGAATAAAAAGTTCAAGAACTTTGCATGATTTTGAATCTAGGACAATAAAACTTTGAACTAAGAGAATAAACTATAAAATCTTTCCATTTCTTGCCTAATATATGTCCAAAATACAGAATTACCCGTTTATGTTCCGCTTTGCAACAACCCTTTGAAGATGTTTTCAGGCTTATTGTTAGTATTTTGATCTCTCTAAGTTGTAAAGCATCTGGAATACTTCCCCAACAAAAACGAACCTTAACTCTAGTATAACACTGCTGCAGTCCGTGGTACTCTAATCCAGATCATCTCCATATAGGTACAAGCAGGTATAAATCGCAGCTCTAGTTAAGTATGTATGTAGCTGGTGCAATTCAAGATATCCTGAACTGCACCATCCATTTCGTTCAAAATATAACAGAAATCTATAAATTTGGTCGTAACTCCATGTATCACATTTCAGCCATCTCACTCAAGGCATTTTTAAAGTATCGCGCTCACAGACTGACCGGCAGGAAAAAAAACAGACAGGCACAATGCTAAAAAATATGTCTCTAAAACGCGGATTTTCGTTAAAATCTCGAATTTTTTATCGATAACAATATTTCCTCTATATTTCGTATATGAGGAAGTAAAAATGATAAATCAAAATGGACATATTACCATGTTATCAAGGAAACATGCTATATTTACTTCTAAAGTGTGCAATAAATAATATTTTTTTTATTATTTCTCATGTACATTCTGACAATGTACATGAGAATGTACATTTAAGACTGACATGTAGTCTTAAATGTACATTTCTGACATGTACATTTAAGACTACAATTCTCGTTGGTGAAACTCGGACATTCAGCTCCGAAATATTGTTAATAAGATAACATTTGTGCTGATTGGAATCTAGTGCTTATGCTTCTAGTAATTTAATAATATGCATTAAGATCAATCATTTTCCCTGAAGAATGCTTTCCTTCGAAGAAACAAGAATAGGAATGGAGAAATTTTCAAAAAAATCTTACCGTCTTCGACCTGTTCAGGCAGCACCACATGGTGATCCTGAAAAGAAAGAAACAGAGAAGAAATTAACTATCAAAACTATTGTCCCATTACGATTCTTGCATATGCATATAAAAAGATACAAACGATTTGTAAAAAAAACAGGGTAAGATCAGTCATAGATTCTTAAGACTTGTTTTATCTCCACTAAACCCATAGCAAATACGTTTAAATATAATCCGATGCAATTTTTTTTCACGAATTAAGGAATGCTTCAATTTTTATCCACATAATTAAAAAGGAAGGGGCTAGATAGATTAATTTTTCATCCTATTATCTTTCGCATATTCCATTCAGAACGATTGACTTGTTCAGGAGTAATCTGCATTTTTATTTTCTCGAACACAAAGTAAAGAGAAATTAATGCAATCGTTAAAAGAGAATTATTGATTTACTTTAATTAAAAAAGAAAATGAGTGTCTTCATTTTCTCCTTTTTTTTTATTCCCCTTTTTTTTCATTTTATGCAATTTAAAATAAGGTTAATGTTTATTTCCAATTTGATTCCTAAAATATAGCATGGTAATGCTGAAAGAGGAATTAGCGAGAATGCCCCCCTCCCCCCAAAAAATACTTTCCCGCATATTCTCTAATAAAGGTTTTGTCTCAGAGAATGCCTTGCATGGAATTGGCGTAGTACAAATAGTTAGTAATAATTGGCGAAAAATTAATCCTTGGTGTGAATTTAGCAATTTTATTGAATCTATCATGTGACCCTTGGCGAGTTTTTTGGAAATTAATAACTACTATGCGCTTAATAGTATCCGAACATCGAATTTATGTTCCCAACCGATTGAAACAAAAATTTGACACAAAACTACATCTGTAATCACAAAATCCCATACCAAATGTAATACATTTCACTTTTTGAGCTGTTGAGTAAACGAGTTTATATGTTTCTGAAAGTACAGACCAAAAGACAGCCATTCTTTTTGGATTTGACTCGACATTTGTTAAATACATTCTATAAACATTTAATACGTGTACCGGATTTTTCTTTCTCTATTCGTTTTGTACTTATCGTGTTAATTTCTATTCGAACAGCCGTACAAATAGACATCCACTGAACAAATTTTGATTAAAATTTAATAAAACTCTACATATTTGGCGTAAATATCGTATGTCAAATTTCATCCGTCTAGCTCAAAGTATTTTTATGTTACCTGTGTCACAGACAGACATTTTCTAAAAATGTGTTTTTCGAACACAGGGAGGTTTAAAACGTGCCGATTCGTCAAAATCTTGAGTTCGAATTTTTTTGATGAAATAGAATACTTTCTCTATACAACGTATACGAGAAAATAAAAAGCAAAATATTACAAATTGTTGTGGCGGAGTATTCCAAAACTGTTCTGCTAAACAGTGTTCGAAGTAACGATGACTAAATTTAACGAGAACATGCACGCACATAAAGATAACAGAATTAATAAGTAATTGTAATTCATAATTGTGGTTTTCAGTAGCAAACACAAGAATAACAATCTTGATTGTAACAACAATCAAGAAAACCAATCAAGTTTAAATTTAAAGTGAGAAAAGCGAGCCTAAAATTCTTTTAATACCGGAAAAAGATCAAAGGGAGTGATCTCACCCCAATACTTCCTTGCGTACTTTCTTATAAAGACGTTGTCCAAGAGAACGGCTTGAATGGCGTTCGCTTAAGAGTTACAAAACATTAACCTTTCGCATGAATTTAGCCTTTTTACTAAATCTATCGAGTGATCCCTGGCGAGAATTTTGGCGATTAATCCCTCCAATTGGATTAAGAGTATCCGAAAATCAAATTTGGATTAAGGCTATTTTTTCTCCACCCGATTTAAACCAAAATTTGACATAGAGCTCCACGTGCAGTCACAAAATCATTTACCAAATTTGATACATTTAAGTCAAAGCATTTTTGAGATATCGCATTTAATGGATTCTGAAAGTACGGACCAACAGATGGTCAACCCCTCATTGGATTTGGCCCAAAATTCAATAGATCTCTACGATATAGATTGTGGTGAAGCTTATAAGCCAGTTAACAACTATAGGACACGAGTAATTACTTTTGTCTTGTGGTCTTGTTACTCGGCTGCGAACCACAAGTCCCAGGTTCTATTCTAGCCAACACAATTTTCACATTGGTGACCCGGACGTTATGAACCTTCAACCTTCGTACAGCTGTTGTGGCGCCATCTACTCACAGCAACCCTAAGTCGTCAGACACACTTGACGCAACAGCAACCACTCACTCACACACGCTCGCCATAACTCTTGGCGCTCAAATGGATACAGGTGCATTAGACTCAACAGCCATATGGTTCATCTCATGTCCGACTCAATGGAGGGAGAGTACTGTGGTGAAGCTTATAAGCCAGCTAACAATACGGAATACGAGTACTTAATTTTGTCTTGTGGTCTTGTTACTCGGCTGCGAACCACAAGGTCCCAGGTTCTATTCTAGCCAACTCAATTTCCACAAGATGTTAAATAGTAGTACTCAATTTTAACTATTGTACAAAATCTACAAATTTGAAGTAAAGACATATACAAAATTTCATCTGTCTAGCTCAAGGTATTTTTGAGTTATCTTTGTCAAAGACAGATAGACATTTTCCAAAAATGTTTTTTCAAACTCAGGGTGGTCTAAAGCTTGGAGATTCGTCAAAATCGCGAGTTTGAATTTTTTTTGACCATTATACTACTATCTATATATTACGTAGAAGAGAAATTAATAATCACATAATTGTACTGAATATAAAAGGAGTATATAAATGCCTTCCCAATTTAAAAGAAAAATCGTTAACAGCATCTACGAGTACACTTTATATGGGTAAAATGACCAGATATCCAACCTAGTCTTGGATTTCGATTATCCTCAAAGGATTATAAAAGTGTCGTTGATATGTTGCTAATTTGAATTGAAGTCCAGCAAGTTAATAATTGATGTTAAAAAAATATACTGGATTTAATATTTAAAAGGGACGCGTAGGCTTTTTTTCGATTCTGGATCACAAAAATTTTAAATTTAAACTCAATTGGTTAAAGATTCATCGCGTATGTGGGTCCGGTGAATATAAAAGTTGACATGAATCAGACGTTCACCAGCTGGCACGGAACACTAGACAGGGATTTTAGGTTAATCTTCATTATATAGTCGCAATTCAAAATTAAAAAATACTTCACAAAATAATACTATTGTTGTTTCAAAACAGGATGTTAAACCATTAGTTAATTAAACTAAACTAATTTTTAACCTGAGGAAGTGGTCTCTACCAAAACTTTCTCGCATATTTTCTAATAAACTTGTCCTGAACGCCAGAAAACGCCTTACATGGCATTGACGTACAATAGCTACGAAATATTAACTTTTGTCGTGAATTTATCATTTTTACTGAATCTATTGTGTGATCTTCGGCGAATGTTTTGGTAAATAATCCACGGTATAGTATCCAAAAATAGAATTTGTGCTTTAGACGCGTTTTTCTCAACCGATTGAAACAAAAATTGAACATAAAATTGCATTTGTAAATCATAAAACCCCATACCAAATTTGATATATTTAAGTCATTTGAATTATCGCGTTTACATGCTTCTGGAAGTACAGACCGACAGACAGTCAACCCGTCATTTGATTTGGCTCAAAATGTCACAGGTGTCTACACCATAGATGTTACATCTCTGTACTGGATTCTATATATCTAGCTCTTTTCGTTTTATAATTACCGAGTTAACTTATAGCCGACCAGCCGCACAGACAAACTTCCGCAGAACAAAATCTGATAGAATTTCATAAATTCGTGGTAAAGACCATACACCAATTTTCATTCGTCTAGCTCAAAGCGTTTTGGAAATATCTTTGCCACAGATTTTCTAAAAATAGGTTTCGTCAAAATCTCGAGTTTGATTTTTTTGGTGATTATTATACTTTCTCTATATTTCTTATACGCGAAAATAAAGAATTTTTAAAAAAATTAACTTGCAAACAAATTAACTCTTTAAAGGGCCATTTTTTTCTAGTCATATTATGTTAAAATATTTTTAGGTTCGAAATTATAATAAGAAAAGGGATTCGCTTAGCTTATTAGATAAATTTAATTTGATTATTTAATTAATTTGGTTCATTAATAATTAAGTAACAAATCAAAACACATCATTTTGTGTGAGATAAAGAACTGAAGCATCTAAGTTTCTGTTTTACTAAAAAAATGTGTCAGAACTTTTGCCAACCTACAGAATTTCATACAAAGATTGATAAATTTGGTATGAAGCATACTTCCAACGGCCCTAGAAAGGGTTTTAATTTTCAAATCAAAGTAAGATTGAGATAATCCCTTCTTTTCCACTTTTGCTTTGCATATAAAATGATCACACATCTCGGAAAATATGCGATTTCTGGCTCTTTCAATCCGAATTTCTGTTGAATTGTTGAAAAGTTTTTCTATCTTTTTCGTTTTTGTCAAGAATATGTTTGATAAATGCAGATCTAATCAATGAATGCGAGAACCATTCACCCTTCAATTATTCCGAGCATGTTTTAAATTTAAACGAGGATAGAAGAAGAGTATCCTTCTACTTGATAATCTCGAACTGAGAATTTCGGATTGAAACTGTTCTTCACACCGTTTCAATTACATATTCCAGATTATACCGCTTTTTATTTACCAGTAAATAGTTCATGCTAAAAATTATATTACTTAGACAGGACATTTCAAAAAGTTAACTTCTAAGTTTTTACATTATTAATTTATTTACAGCTTTATTTCCCGGCGTCCTGGCAAAGGGGTAGCGCATCTTCCCCGTGGTCTGGGCGTTCGGGGTTCGAATCCCGGTTCTAGCGTGGTTGCTGTTCTTCAAAGGGGTTGTGCAAGCGTATGTGACGCCTGAAGTAGTTAAGTCGTACTGTTGGCCATAGTTGGCGCTACTGAACAAAGAAGAGACGCTTACTCGGCTTGAACAGTTGTCAGATAACTGTCAACGGGCTTGTAAAGTGCTATAAGTCACAGCAGTTTTGTTTATTTATTTAAATCTGTACAATAACTTCTACCCAAAGCATCGCCGTGAATTGAAACTCTGGTTTGTGTCCCCTACCCCATCTCTTTTTTTACTTTCCCGCATTCGAAGTATACAAAAAAAAAAAAAAAAAAAATTGTAATCGTTAAGAAATTCAAACTCGAGATTTTGACGAATTTCCATTTTTTAGATCTCCGTAAGTTCGAAAATAGACAGTCGGAAATTGTCTGTCTGTCTCTCTGTCCGTCTGTCTGAGACAACTCAAAGACGTTTCTGCGTTAGGCTGATGATGAAATTGGGTAAAAAGTCATTACACCAAATCTCATGGTTTGTAGCAAATTTTGAGGAAAATCTATTCAGAGGAAGTCTGTCTGTCCGCCTGTTCGAATATAAGTTAATGCAATTATTACAAAACGAAGAAAGCTAGATGGCTAAGTTTCGGCACACAGATAAAACACCTATCAAATTTCGAACCAAATCTAACAACGGATCGTCTGGCTGTCAATCTGTACTTTCAGAAGCATGCCAACGCGATTTAATGATTTAAATCTATCAAATTGGGAATATGATTTTGTGACTACAAGTGTAGTTCTATATCAGTTTTTTGTTTCAATCGATTGGGTTTGTTTTTGTTCGTTTGTTTAATGGCGCAAGAACCACAGACAATCGATTGGGATAGACGCATCTAGAACACAAATTCGATTTTGGGTACTATTAACAACAATTGGAAATTTAATAAAACAAATTTAACATCAATTTGTGTACACTTATCAAATTTTGACCCAAATCCAACAAGGGATTGGACAACTGTCGGTCTGTTCTTTTAGAAGCATATAAACGCGGTAACTCAAAAACACCAATCAAAAATATAATGATTTAAATATATTAAATTTGGTACATGACTTAGTGACTGCAGATGTAGTTTTGTTTCAAATTTGGTTCCAGCAGATTGGGAAAACAGGCGTCTAAAACAAAACAATTTCACCTTTATTAGAGTGCATGCGAGAAAGTTTGGTAGATACCACATCCGCTTTTTGCTTTTTACTTACTTTTTTTTTTTTTTTTTTCGAGTCAACCCTACGTTTAAAAAATATATCTGGCCGCCGACGAGATTGAGAAATAATGCTCTTTATTTCGGAGGCTTCGACCTCACTCATAATACCGCATTCCCTAAATCATGAATTCACGTCAGCTATCCAGTTCTATATGTCCGTCACATTACACTGTCCCGAACACTTTATTCCATCTCATTTCAATCAAATCTGTCTCCAGCAATCTGTTTTAGGAGTGTCCAAGACAATGAGGATGGAAAAAAAGAAAACCACACAAAACCATCGACTACCTCACCTATTGTGAGGGTGAGCGGGCGAGGTAATGTACCTCTTAGTGAGCCGTGACCTCCAGAGGTGGTTCCAACCTTGGAATGTTCCTTGACTTTCGAATGTTATTGCTCTCACACTGAGTTTCATAACAGTTGCCGCTACAGCAACCCCGGGAGCCATCGCGGCCCAACACGGGGTGGGCGGCGGCCTATGATAGGACCTGCTGCAAGAATTGATATGTATGACAGCCTCTCTAGGTGTTTGGGACGTGATGCAGAAGATATCAAGGGGAAGGTCTCGTGGTTTATGGGGGACTTCGGGAGTGTGCGTGAGAATGAAAGCATTAAGGGCCCGAATGTTGTACACCTTATCAAAGGAGATAGAAAAATTTCACATTGCAAATGCTTTTCTTTTTAATAAAACGTGCTGTGATTTTAGATTAAGGGAAGTGGGATGTTCTCGATAATGAAAATTGCTGAAATTTCAGTTATATATAAAGGAGATTTTTTTGGAAGTAAAATTTAATATCTGACAAATTTTAGAACATATAGAATGTATGATTTATTTTAATTACAAAATAGTAGAAAAATATTTGCTTCTTAAAGTATTTGTTTTTTTAATGGCAAATCGAAGTTGTGATGCGATAGTTTTTAAATTCATAATCATAATTCGACGTGCTCAGAAAAATAATTCTGCTAAAAATCATTCCAAAATTAGAATAATATCTGAGCATAGGTTTAATAATTACAGCGAACTTACTTTCATATAATATGCTTTTATTAAAAATCTAAAAAAAATAATGTATGTCGTATAATTAGAAAAATCGAAAAAATATATGATATTATGTATAAATAACCTCTAAAAATTAATACTATATAAAATATATAAAAAAAAATGTTTATCAGATGTACAATGTTGGATATTCAAATCAAATAGGTCGATCACAGAGGAGTAACCTTATTGGTTCGATTATTTTGTAACCGGAAGTACGGTTACTTCCGGATCAATTGTCATTGGTTGTTGTTTAGTTGAACTTGTTATTATATTAATTGATTTAATATTATATTAATTGATTTTGTTTTAAATGAGAAGAACTTACACCAACTCGGTGTGTGCTGTACATGCTACAAGATGCAGAAGTTTTAGCTCATTAAAGAATTTATTTTTATATCTCCTCCCAGGTGTTTGCACTATGCTGATAAATATATCTTGTTGTCGCCAAGACAAAGTGTTTTTAAATAGTACTGTATACAACTTCACACGATTATTGGGAATAGACAGCGTTCTATATTTTGAGTTTCAAAGTCAGAAAAAAGAAATGTTTCAGGAAAAAAAGGGGGGAAGAACTCTTTCTATCATGGGAACTTTTATTAGATTCATTGTTAAACGATAATTTATCGCTGGCGTCCTGCAAAAGCGGTAGCGCGTCTTCCCCGTGACATGGGTGTCCGGGGTTCAAGTCCCGGTTCAGGGATGGTTGTTCTATCTGTGAGATGTGTGAATGTGCCCCACTGTAAAAGGGGGCTGTGGAACTGAATGTGATGCGTGAGTAGCAAAATCGTACTCTTGCCCCTAGTTGGCGCTACTAAAGCAAGAGACGCTCCCTCTCGGCTTAAAATCGCTGGCGGCGTCGAATCAACGGTTTTGTCTATGGCAAGTGCCATCAGAAACAAAAAGAACGTTAATTTATAAACTTCTAACTTTTCAAAATTATACAAATTATAAATATCAGCAAAATGCTCCCTATTTGATTAGACTATGGCGCATTGTTGTGAGCGAGGATATAACCTGAGACCTTGTGGTTCGCAGCCGAGTAACAAGACCACAAGACAAAAGTAATGACTCGTGTTTCGTAACTGTTTGCTGGCTTATAAGGTACACCACAAGACTAAGACTGAAAAATCAAATTTTTGAAGATATGAATGTCCCCAATTCCAAATGAATGGTGACACTTTAAAGGAGTCTCTTAATAAAAGCATTTCTTGATTTTAATGGAATATGTTTAACAATGGTTATATAACTTAAAATTTCCACGCCATTGCGTCAAGTGATGCGTCATAAGCAGTAGCGGATTTCCAAATAGCCAGATTAGACAGCTACCTAGACCCACTAAGTCGAGAAGAAACCGCATGCAGTAAATTAAAATCTTTATTTTAGTTGCCAAATAAGTAAGTTTGTAAAAAAATTCAATTTTTATAAATGATAAGATAATATTAAATCTTTATCAAATGTAATCAGTCAGATTCCTACATGTTTTAATGCAATAATTTCGTTATTAGAATATTTATCAAATCGAATTTCTACATCAATATTATCCTGTACAATTATGAATGGATTCATAATAGACAAATTTTCACAAAATTAATAAACAACAAACTGGCTACTCTGAGCCGCAGGAAGGCTCACGGAAAAATCTGAATGGCTGGACCGCTGCAACAGCAACACTGGCTGGAACTGTGGTTGAGTCCTAAGGGCCATCACCGGCCACGATACAACCCTTCCCTTGTAAAATAAGTCCGGTCATCGCTAGGAGGAGCCAAACAGCCACCTTTTCGTGTACCCACAAGGGTGGCGAGAACCAATCACCATACCGGAAAATTATCATTCTCAGTTGGGAGGTGCCCCTCGGGGGGATCGCAAAGTTCATAAAATGTAAAATAAAACTATGCTACAAAGTGAAACTAAATTGGCCGTCATATTAAAAAAGGATTTCATAATAGATATTACCTAGGACCGTAAAATACCTAATTTGCCAATGGTCATAAGAATTGTTTTATTAGTATGTTGGTATATTATTGTATTTAGAATCACCCGCGTTATGATGATATGGCCATTTGATGATTACTAAGGCATTTATATATATTTCACCTCATATGGATAAATGATTCATAATGACATCATTACTAATTTTAGCCTGCGTCCTGGCATAGGGGTAGCGCGTCTTCCCCGTGATCTGGGCGTGCTAGGTTCGAGTCCCAGTTCGGGCACGGTTGTTCTTCCGTTTTTTTATCTGTGAGATGTGTGAATGTGCCTTCCTGTAAAAAGGGGTTGTGCAAGCGAATGAATGATGCGTGGGTAGCAAAGTCGTACTCTTATCCCTAGTTCGCGCTTCTATAAAAACAAGAGACATTCCCCCACTGACTAAAATCGCTGTCTTCGTAACAGCGGACTTGTCCATGGCAAGTGCCATAAGAAACAACAACAATTACTAATTTTATCTTTTATGGCCTGTTGAAATTATTTAGCAAATGATAAATAAATAAATATATTCCTTTTTGAAACGAAAAAGAATTGCTAGAAAAGAAATTTTAATTAAAACTATTAATATTTTAAATAATTAATTTCATTAAAATGACCAGCGTTTTTCAAAATGTTTATAAAATAATGGTTTTTTTTTAAATTATTTATTTTAATTAATCGGAGAATGCTTTAATGAATTATTTGTAAGCATATACTTTGTGTTTTAAATTAACTAAATCAACAATTAAGTTAAATTTAAATTTGTAAAAGTCTTCTCCAAATGCTTTATGTAAATCTGCTCAAGTTTTGATTAAAATGTTAAAAAAAAATATCATGAAGTGTAGGATTAAGGATATTGCATTAGATGAATTATATATTTATCAATCTTAAATAGGTATCACAAAATTCGATTTAGATTTTGAACAAATTAGCATTTGGGTAAATGAATAAAAATAGCATAAATCAAACAGTGTTTCGATTTAGATAAAATTGATAAAATGTCTACAAAAATGTTCGTGTTATGGTTTTATTACATAAGGCGGATAAAAAAGATTCTCTAAAAGAATAAGGATAGTAAATACTCGCACGGCAAACGTTAAACGCGCACTGCCATTTCAATTTTGAAATCCATTTCATATGTTGCAGGTGGAAAAGTGACGTAACGTTAGAGCACAGCGGAAGATAACAGGCAATCAATGACAAGCGCAATGTAACATTCCCCGTTTCCCAGTACTGATAAGACATTTACAGCCAGCTGTGTCGTCGCTGTTACTTACTAAACTCCTCGAGATAGCCAGATGGTGGATCTTTTCACCTGGGTGGTCTCGCATCTGTTCATCAGCGACTACAGTGAAAGACCACATGTGGGGATTCCTCGTCCAAGAGATATTGATAGTACCTTCAAAGAGAAAGGGGTATCCAAACATCTGGGTGCTAAATGTTTCTCATTGTGAAAGGACAATGATAACTCTGTGTTCCAGAATAGTCAGTTATGAAAGGTGCATCACTAAAAGGACCTTCCAACGACCTACTGGCGCCTCTGAGGGAACATATTGCTGAACCCCGATTGGCCGAAAGAGAGCTAAAATGACTAATGTAAATTAAGAAGCGGAGATTGTCGTCGAAATAAAGTGCGAGGATGTTTTTTTTAGGGAGAGGAGAAGAAACGAATTGCAGGCCGACTGTTGGACTAAGCCCACGAGTTCGGTGTCCGAGAACTACCCCTGGAGTGGTCATGTTGACTAAGAACCTATTAGTTCCCCGTGATATTGTGGTGAACTGAGTTTTCAAGATCGATTTCGACTGTTGTGTCTCCTACTACATGTGTAAATAACTATTTATTTAACCAAGACTAGAACAAATTTTCTTTTGTATATATAGGGCTGTAAAATAACGAATTGTCTGGAAATTCTGCTTCGTTATTTGATCAGTCTAGATCAAGACATTACAGCAGATATATTTGTCGTGCAACTTGATGCCTCAAGAAATAATATACAGAAATTCAGTAACTAGATGCGAAAATCCGGGTAGTGGGGGAAAGTGGTGCATGGTCGATTGAAATAAATGTTTTATTGGGTAAAGTGAGCTTTGCATTTTCGAGCAAGAAGGGGGGAATGTTACCACATACACATTTTCCCTCGTATGCGAATAAGTATAGAGAAAGTATGACCAAAAAATTCGAACCCGAGATTTTGAAGAATCTCTATGTTTCAGACTTTCTTGAGTCCGAAAGACATATTTTTGACATTATGTCTGCCTACGAATACGATATGCAAAACCGCACCACTAATCCAGCTACACAGATGAAATTTGGCATATGATCTTTACACCAAAATTGTAGATTTCTATCAAATTTTGAGTAAAATCTGTTTCGAGAAAATGTGTCTGTTCGAATACAAATTAAAAAGATAACTACAAAACTTACAGAGCTTGATAGATAAAATTTGGTATAGAGATTTAACATCTAAAGTATAGATATTAATAAAATTTGGAACTAACTCTGTCGAACTGTTTACTGGCTGTAGGTCACTTCCCAAGTTTTAGATACATTTAAACCTATCTGAAGCTTTTTTATAAAATCCTAAATTGTTAGTTATGCTCAATATTCATGCTCAACATAAGTTGTTTGTTACTCATTCATCATTTTAGTCGAGCGGAAGATTAAAGGCCACAGAGCCTAGGCGCTTCCCAACACCCCCCCCCCCATATCATTGGCATTGATAATTCAAAAGCGTAATAATTTAAGTAAATGAAATTTGGTTTTTAGTTTTAGCATTTAAAAAATAACATCTAAAAATAGAAACTAAGATGCAATGCAAACTTTGAACCAAATTCATCAAAAACCATTCATTTGTCAGTACATTGACAAGCATATAAAGGGATAACTTAAATATGCGATTTTATGACTTCAATTATAATTCTGTGTTGAATTTCTGTTTCAATCGATCGGGTAAAAGTCATTCAAAATACATATTCGACTTTCAGGTACTTGTGTATAAACCGCAAGTCAGCGATTCATCGCCAAAAATGGAATGCAATTAGGCTCTTTCATAGCTATTGTTCGCCAAAGGCCTGCCAATTAATAATACAAAAGTACATTTATTAAAAGTATGGGAGATAATCCAGAGGAGACCACTTACACTGGGTTATTAAATAATACCTGAGGTTTGGAAATGTGCGAACAATATTGCTTTAAAGTTTTATTTCATCATTGGCGACGTTTCACGAAATGTTTATCTGAATAAGTTTTATCGAGGGTTATTAGTCAAATTAGTATGAGATTGTGTTGCAAAATAAATTTTTAGTACCATTCTAATCTTTGATTTTGTTTTGCTATTGTTTTATAAATGAGCAACATGTGTCTTGGAGGATGGACGTGATGCGGAAGACACCCGACTGTTAAGTATTCGTATTTGATGACAGAACATAAAAATACGTAGGCACGAAGAAACTCATAGATTAGAATGTTGTGTACTTTATTGAATCAGATAAAAGTATGTTGCTTTGTTTTTAGTTAATAAGACGCGCCAAATTCAGAGATTCATGCTATCCAAGATTTAAATATATTTTGAACAGTTTTTGCAGAAACAAAACTTTTTTCCGCGAATGTAATGTACAATGTAAATAAAGAATAGTAGTAAAGGCTATCTTAAAATCAACGCAAAATTTGAATTTGCCATTATTCGTGCAGTAAAGTATTGGCAAACCAATAAAAAAAACCATTTGACAGTTGATAGTTTAGGATTAGTAAAAATGGAGCGTTACACGACAAACAATGTGTTGACCTACGATTTGAATTAAATAAAAAAAACGGATTTTTTTTCTTTAAACAGTTATCTTTTTATTGAATCTTAAAGTACGCAGGATAGGGTTATGTATGGAATAACATATAGGGTAAATGGTATCCACGGTTTTATTCTTTTGTCGAAATTTTCCATGGCTATTCTGCGTATATTTTTCTGAATTTCATTGATGCAACGTTGAATTTCCTCCCGTTGAATTGCATGCGAGCTTGTGGGCTTGTAAGCATGAACCTTTGACTTCAAATAATCCTATAAAAAAGAAATCCAATGGCGTTAAATCGCGCGATCTAGGGGGTCAATTCACAAATTTTCGAACTGTGGCCATCAAACTTTCATTATTTTTGAAATATTTTTCAACAATAAAAACACGTTGATCTATCGAGTAAAGCTCCATTTTTACTAACTGTATACTATTAACTGTAAAATAGCTTTTTAATAGGGTTGTCAACACTTAACTGCACGAATGGTGCCAAATTCGAACCTTGCATCAATTTTAGGACAGCCCATTAATTAATAATTTAATGCTTTTTCTCTACGTGCTTGTCATTTCTTCTTTGTCCCTTTTTTCCCGACCTTAAATTTTTTTCTCCTAAGTATAAATAACCGCTTACAGTGATTAACGCTTCCAAATGCGCAAATAATTCCATATTGGAATCTTTCCAATGCTCATAAACATAGATAGTACAGATATAAAATTCAAGCATTTGAATTTCCAATTAACTTTTCTTACAGCTTGCAAGTGAAATGAATCTCAATTATATAATCTACGTATAATTAAATAGTAAATAATTAAAAGATGATGTCTGAAAGATCGTGGCCAGTTTATCATATGGCATTTTTCCAAAGGGGGAGGGAGGCTCCTCGTAATTGAGGTTGAGAAGCTTCTGGTATAGTGGTTGGTTCTCGTCACCCTTGTGAACATACTAAAAGGTGGGGGTTAGCTACCTCCCATCGATGACGGGACGTATTTCCTTATGGAAAGGTTGTACGGTGGCCGGTAATGGCCCTTAGGACTCAAACACAGTTCCCGCCAGTGTTTCTGTTGCGGGGTCCGGTCATTCAGATTTTTCTGTGTGCCTCAAGGTGGGTCGAAGTAGCCGTTCAAGGTTAACTATAAGGTATCGGCTTCGGGACTACCTTTGAAATCTCATATCAACACAGTTCAAGATTCGGCACACATAGAGACAGATTTTATATCCCTATGCAGTGTATAAAGTACCCTATGGAGTCCTCAATTAATAAGTTCGAGAAATCAATTTTACATTTCAATACATTTTTTAAGTTGATCAACTTATTAATTTTGTCTCAAAATGTGAAAATTAACCAATTTGGTTGATTTTCTATTTTAATGAAATGAAACTGTATGCATTTATTGATTTACTATGATACGTAACTACATACATCAACACATAATTATATTTAAACAGATGGTTGCTGTTTATGATTACTAAAATAACTAAATGAACGCAACGAAACGAATCGGAACTAGACCAGTAATACATGAAAAAGAGTTACAGCTATCTCAATACAGTGGAACCTCGTTTAACGAATATAATTCGTTCCCAAATCTTTCTCATATTCCGAAACATTCGTTAAGAGAAATAATCTTTTTCCATAGGAATCCGTAGAAAATATGACAATGCGTTTCATTCTGAATAAATACTCAAACAAATTTATAATAATGTAATTTATTATTAATTATGCATACATTTATTTACAAGAAAATTGTCTCAAGACAATTATCTTTGGCTACGCTTCAAAAATTGGCGAAAATGAGACACAGCCTAATTGTTAAATGAATTTTAAGCACGCATAACTATTGTCTAAAAGCCCCGTTCAGACAGCCCGTTCCTTAATGGATATGATCGTAAATCTGCCATCTAATCCATTGTAAGACCACCCCCGCCTGTGGACAAAGATTAGGAGTTTCCAACAAATTGTCGGTAAAATTAACAAAGAATCAAGGGAAAACACCAGAGAGGGAAAAGAGTGCAAACTGTGCCTATCTTAAGACGCGCACAGGCCGTCAGAACGGGACTTTATCTAGATTCTCAACAAACAATCCAATAATTTCCCACACTTTCAGTATCTTCCTTATTTCACTGGAAGGTTGTTGCTCTGCTGCGTCCATTATTTCTTCCTCTTTTTATCAAATCCCCTCCTCAGCTTCTTGCTGTGACACAGAATACAGTTTCAAACGCTCTTCTACAGTTCAGGCTAAGTTCTTCTACCAGCTCATCGATGTCGTGCTATCCACGTCTGACCCCATAATCTTGACCAGAGACAAAATCTTGTCGATTACAATTCAATACGCAATTGTTTAAACACCTCGGAGTCGCGATCGACAAAGCTATCCGGGGAAAACTTCCATGTGGATATAACGGTTTCTTTCAAACTCTCAACACAAATTGAGGCAAGCCAATTTAGCATGTAACGTCACAAACTCTGCAAACATCACGTATTAAATTATTCCTTTTTTCTTACATTTTGTTACATTACATGTTATTCCAATTTCTTGTTAAGCGACGTGTGACTGCATTTTATAATTCATGAAAAAATTTTATATATTGATTTATATGGCAACTAAACTAATAACATTTTCTTAATCAACCTGTCTGTGGTCGCATCTCAGTTCATTGACCCTAGGCAGTTACCAAGTCTGAAATCCTCCACTGAGCACACATTAAATATGATATATAGATTGTCCATCATGCGTAAGTTTGGACTCATCATCAGACCACATTTAGAAATAAAACATGCTTTGAACAACAACAAAAAAAATTAACTTTATAAAATAATAAATTGAACCAAACATGCACACCAAGAAGTAAAAAGTTTGATTAATCGAACAATAAAACGAATAAATTTATACAAAAAGTACTTAAAATTAAAAAAAAATATTGTAGAGTTATTACATAAAAAGAAAAATCGTCTCAAGAATAACAAAATTGGATTCCGAAAATGCTGAAATCCGCGTTTTCGCTGTGATGCGTCATGTCTATATAAAATAAAACAAAAAGCTCCATTCCAATAAAGTCCTCATTTTGTTTTAAAACGAGGGCTATTTAGGGACATTAATAGAACTAAACTAAAATAAACAACAATTAACATTCGACACATCTTGTTCGAAATTCAACTGCAAAGCTATGTTTTTCCTGCGATAAATCTTAATTTTTAATTCTATAAACGCTCACATTTAGTAAAAGTTGGCAATTCCAAACTTAGCTTCCTTATCAAGTTAGAGTGAATTAAATCTATTTGAATGATATTTATAAAAAAAAACAAAAAAAAACATTTGAAGTTTTTTCTTCTAAATTTTATCTCCGACTTGAAACATTCCACGCTTGCTCCTTCTTAGGAACAAATATAACAAATGCAGCATTTCAGATAATTTTACTTGTTTTGAAAACCTGCAGAATCCGATGAGAAGAACACGTAGTCAACAAATGCTGTAGAAGGAAAATACAGACAACAAAGCGCGCTCATTACCCGGGGGAGGGACAATAACCTTTCCTTTCATTTTGCTTCCCACAAAAAATTTGGAAACGAAGGAAAAGTGTATAATGTTTCGAAATCGCACAATACTCGCTTGTGTTCAGTTTTGAAATACAGTACACTCCCGATTATCCGCGAAATTGAGTGGCGCGGCCGCCGCGGATAACAAAAATCGCGGATAATCCGAAAAAAGCTAAAAACGGGTATAGCAAAAAAGAAAACAGTCATTCCAACTTTGAAAAATCGTTTTATGTACAATAAAATGTAAAATAAACAGCAGGAAATGTTTAACTAACGCTTAATATTTTAGAATATCACTCAAAACTAACCTAAAATGCATTTTGTTAATGAAAACAGAAAAGAGTTTAGTATTTACGAGAGGCGTCAAGGATACACAGAAAAATTGATACATATATACTGTTTTAATACTGTAATGTATTATGTAATTACAAAAGCATAACTGTAAAACTGCACCTTTTTGAAAAAAAAAAAAAAAAAACTTTGTGCGGCAGGAGCGGATAATCCGCACCGCGGATAATCGGGAGTCTACTGTACAAAGATTTACCATGCCAAGATGTCTATCTTTATATCGATAAAATTTCAGAGAATCGGAAGAGTGAGTTACAGTGTAGAAGTGAAGCGTCCATAAGGAAGATATTATTGTCCGGACATTCAAAATTGTTTTTAGAGGAAACAATGGCAGAGGTTAGACATTTTATGACTTTAGAAAATTTATATTGTGAGGCTCCTCTTTTAAGAAACTAATTATTTCAGTTTTATATTTTAGCACATTTTAAACTTAATCAACGTATTAAATAGCCATTTAAATTAAATTTTTATCTTAGTAATTCTTTTGGAAGTATTATTTATTTATTTGCTAAAACTCATAATTACGTGGCATATTCGTATTTGTGCACAATTTTATTTGACAGCAGAAACTGGGTATTTAAAAGTACTAGCAAGTAAGTACTAATACTTATCCAATCAAGTGCTGTCCCTTAGGCGGGGGTGGGACCCGTAATTTAGGATGTCTAGTCTAAATGCAAAAGTGTCTGAATACTTTTGATCAGATAATGTAAGCTAAATTCATTTCTTAAATCAAGCAAATCTATTAAGATAATATTAATGTACCCATCTGTTTCAATTTGCCAGTGCTAATATTTTTCGCGAAGTGCAAGACTTATAAGCTGTGTATTTGGGTTTTAATGTTGTCGGTATTTCTGTGAATATTGAGAGATTATCGCTACGGAAAATTCTCCATTATCTTTGACTCTACCATTGTCCCACTGGGGAGGGGGGGCAATTCATAATTGAAAATGAGAAGCTTCCGACATGGTGGTTGGTTCTCACCACCCTTGTGGGTACACGAAAATGTGGAGTATGACTCCTCCCATCGATGATGAGACGTACTTCCTTAAGAAAGGATTGTACTTTGGCCGGTGATGGACTCAACAACAATTCCCTCCAATGTTGTTATTGCGGCTCCGGTTAGATGCGGATTCCGCATCACACGAACAATTTATCTTTTGATGCTATCAACCTATTGAACCAAGACTGGAAGCGATGCTCTCCCAAACCAATACTTAAGGATCGGAACAAATAGTAATATGATAGAAATATATCTGGTGAATATGTCGAGTGGGGTAAGACATCTCATTTCAGCTTTTCTGGACATCTTTTTTTCTTACTACACAGCGTTTTGTGGGCAAGTATTGTCAAGTTGAAAAGTTACTTCATCATGCCTTTGTTCGAATTTTGGCTGTTTTTCCTTTAACGCACAGTTCAGAAACCATCAGTTATGTTCGGTAACGTCCACTAGTGATGGTTTCATTCGATTGAAGCAGCTCATAATATATAATACCAAGTTGGTTCCCTCAAACACAGAACCAGGTATATTCTGTCTTGCCATCGGTATCGATGCATGACCAGACAAACCCCACATTTCTTACGCTAAGGCGTATCCATCTGCATATCCACTGAATATTTTGGCGATCACACTACTTTCTCTTAGTATACTTCAAAGTTTTAAAGATTCAGCAGGTAAGGCAACTTTGGGATGTGTTCTAAACATTAAATGGTAGAGCTATAAGTTGAATCAAAACGAAGCAAATTAGATCCTAGAATGAAGGAAAACTAGAAACTGCTCGTTTCTAAGTTTGTGAAACATTACAGGAATTAAACTGAACGCTTTCAGCTCCTGTTTTCTGTTTGTTTGTTTGTTGTTGTTGTTTTTTTACTTTCACGTATGCGAAGTAGAGAAAGTATAGCAATCGTCAAAAAAATCGAACACGAGATTTGACGAATCACTATGTTTTAGACCTTTCCTAGTTCGAAAAGCACATTTTTATAATTATGTCTGTCTGCCCGTCAGTCTGGGACAAAAATACCTCAAACACGCTTTGAGCTAAACGGATGAAATTTGATGCATGGCACTTACGATCTAATTTGTATATTTCTATCAAATATGCAAATCGCAAAGCGTTAGGCAGATAAAACTTGTTGCACATGTTTTGCACCTAAAATATTGAATCTTAACAAATTCTGAACCAAATGCATCATTCGGTTCACCGTCTGTAGGACTGCAATTTCGCATGCATGCAATCGGAATGACTTAAATAAATGAAATTCGGTGTGTTATCTTATGACTGTAAACGTAATTCCGTGTCAAATTTTGGTGCCGATCGGTCAGCAAAAATGACGTCCAAAACAAAACACACATACTCGAGAATGAATTCAGTAAATATGTCAACTTTTGGTGCCAATCGGTCAGCAAAAATGGCGTCCAAAATACTCATTCTCAAGAATGGATTCAGTAAAAATGCCAAAGATCTATGCCAAAAATGCCAACTTTTGGTGCCGATCGGTCAGCGAAAATGGCGTCCAAAATACACATTCTCGAGAATGGATTCAGCAAAAATGGCGTCCAAAATATTCATTCTCAAGAATGGATTCAGCAAAAATGCCAAAAATCTATGCCAAAAATGCCAACTTTTGGTGCCGATCGGTCAGCGAAAATGGCGTCCAAAATACACATTCTCGAGAATGGATTCAGCAAAAATGGCGTCCAAAATATTCATTCTCAAGAATGGATTCAGCAAAAATGCCAAAAATCTATGCCAAAAATGCCAACTTTTGGTGCCGATCGGTCAGCGAAAATGGCGTCCAAAATACACATTCTCGAGAATGGATTCAGCAAAAATGGCGTCCAAAATATTCATTCTCAAGAATGGATTCAGTAAAAATGCCAAAAATCTATGCCAAAAATGCCAACTTTTGGTGCCGATCGGTCAGCGAAAATGGCGTCCAAAATACACATTCTCGAGAATGGATTCAGCAAAAATGGCGTCCAAAATATTCATTCTCAAGAATAGATTCAGCAAAAATGCCAAAAATCTATGCCAAAAATGCCAACTTTTGGTGCCGATCGGTCAGCGAAAATGGCGTCCAAAATACACATTCTCGAGAATGGATTCAGTAAAAATGCCAAAGATCTATGCCAAAAATGCGAATTCACGCCAACGATCTATTATTCGTAAATACGGTTTACCAGTGTCTTCTAAGACATCCGCGGCCTTAACGAAGGTCCACAATTTATGCTGAGTAAGAGAGAGAAAAAAAATTTATTTGAGGTATGCGAGAAAGTTTCACAGAGACTACTGTCGCTGGTTTTCTGGATGGGAAATAACAGTTGTTTTCCGGTCATGCTGTACGAAACGACGAAAGAATAAAAACACAAATATGAAAACTATGTTTTTTCCATTGAGTTTTATGAAATAAAAAAAAATAAAAATTTGTCCTTCAAAGTCACAGGCCGTTAGAACAATGCTTTCTTTTTTCAGCCAGGAATTGCAAATGAAGGCAAATTTTCATAAAACATCAGCAACGGAAGCCATATAACAAAAAGAAATCCGATATCCACAGAAAAGAAGTGTCGCCGTATATCAACAAGCTTATTGTGTTCGGATGTTAATAAAGTGCTACCGGAATCCGCAAACTAGTATCGCTCTTTGTTTTTGGAATCAAAGGTTCGTTCACTTTTCGGGACAATAGAAAAAAAAATGAAATGCTCTCAAGAATGTTTTCTTTTCGTTTATTATTATTTCGTGTTTACTCAATTTAAAGGATGCTTAAAGAGCATAAGTTTTAACATCCAATTACAACAGACTGCATTGTAATATTAATAATTAATATCTAACCATCATAATTTCTTAATAGTTATTTCATTTAAGTTTTATTTTCTTTCTAAATATTTTTATCGGAATGTCGAATTCAGAAAACAAATACAGTTTATTTATAAATGAATATCCCAACTTTGCAGGTCTGTTAAAAGAAATTGAAACAGAGTACAGCCTTGTTTTTCAAATCAAAATCAATCAATCAATTTCAAATTTTCAATCAAAAATAACAATTTGAAAATTTAAATTCAACACAGTGATACGTGTTCTATATGAGATCCCCCTCATAGAAATACGAAGGATATGGAAGCGGTACGATAACTCAGCCGGTAATTGTACGCTTATTTGTAAGCTTGGTGTGAAACTTTGAAAGAATATAGATAAACTCTTATGGCAATTTTTTTTCACTGGGGATACATCAAACAGCAGGTGTTTGTTTTCCCGCTACCGATTAACGAACTTAAGATGTGCATATTTGCAAACTTCCAGAACATCAGATCGGAGTTATCGTATCGCTTTGATATCATTCGCATTTTTGGAGCTGCTTACAATGGAACTTATAACTGTGTTGAATTTAAACTTCCAACTGCTATTTGTAATTTCCGATGAACAACCAGACAGTACATTGCTTTGTTTTCTTTTAACAGCCCTGCAAAGTTGGAATATTCATTGATAAACACCCTGTAGATTAAACGAGATAGTCCTTCCACCGAATTTCTCTAATTCTTAAACAAAATGGCACGATTGATGTTCAATTTCGGTGAATATTGAAGAAAATCGAATATTCAATCTAATTTGTTCACTTACACCAAAATTATCAAATCTGTAGTATGCGTAATATTAACAACAACAAAAAAAAGGAACATGTCTGTGACTATGTTATTTATTAGTGCATTTTCACAAAATTGATATCGATGGAAATAGTTTAAAGCAGCAGGTTTATTAAGGCAGACAAACTGATTAACCGAGTTAACTAATACAGTTAATTAACTACTCTCTCGAGACTTTTCCATTACGGCAATCAACATTTTTTAATAATTCGATTCAGCAGGTCTTTTTATGTATTTGTATCAAATTTCGTTCCAAAATTCGCAGTGGTTCTTGAGATATGCTTACTTTTGTTTTCAGAAAACTCCGCCCAAAAAGAGTCAACCCACCGAGGACCATATATTAAGTAACTTTCAAGCATTTCATAACTCCCGGTAAAGAGAGAAAAACATAATTTTACATTCCTACAACCAGTCTGTCCTACAAACAAATTTTATATCATTTGAGTGAAAAAAGAAACATTAATTTTTTAAAAAGGAAACAAAATTCATATTAAATTAAAATCATCTGATTTGAAAATAAATTTAATATTTAATTAATTGCGATATTATAATGATCTCTGAAGCTTGCGTTTCACAAAGAGTAGATCTATAAATACATATAATTTAATATACGGTCCCTTAAAAAGTGGGCATTGCAAATCGACTGTGGAAATTTTAGAATTATTGTGAATATTTCGAAAACTATTTGAAGTTCTGTTTTTAACATGTCATGTCAGCTATGTTATAATTCACTTTCTTCCACATTTAAAAATTCATTTAAAAAATCTCAAATTTGGAATATATCTGTATTTATTTCATGATTTTATGAAATGTTACAAATTTCTTATTTAAAGTGAAAAAATTTTAGATAAATATTTAATAGTTTCCGAGATACCATCGAAAGTTCATAAGACTCATTTAACAATGGAAGTGACATTTTACAAAACCGTTTGATTCTCACAATTTTCATCAGAGTTCAATAAAATTTTATTGAGAGGTTAATTTTATGACGACAAATCGACTCAGAGAAAAAAAATGATAACTGTAATGGAAAAATTTCGAGATAGTAGTTAATTAATTATGTTAATTAACTCGTTTAATCAATTTGTGTATCTCAACAAACCAGTCCTCTCGAGTAATTTCATCGACACCAAATTTGTAAAAATGCAATAATAAATAAAAAATTACAGAGATATTGTTCCATTTTTGTTTTTTTGTTGACGACTGTTATCTATAGGAATTCGTCCGAAAATAATCTTGATAGTGATCTGAAAATACAAAATACAAGGAATTAAAACAAAATCAAAATCTAGAGTTTCGTTTCCTTAAATCCACTCGAAAAGTGAAAGCGATACATTATTTCAAAATGTGAAACAACAAAAATGAAGGAAGGCATTAAGACCTCATAATTGATTGATAATTTGTTGACATGGCCGCGCCCTCCATCCATTACGTTGCATGAGTCATCCACATCTTCGCAAGAGCTCTGGCCGTAGGCGCCACTGTTCTTCCCTTTTTATTTTGCTCTTTTCGTTTAAGCCCATTGAGAAAATTCCCAAATCCTTTCAATGCTCCTTATTTTATAGTATTTAGCTCATGATTAAAGGCAAAATAACTATAATTTTTTAAAATTAATTCTCTATTAATAATGTAAATAAGTTTAAGCTTTTAATCGTTAAAATAACTTCATAGCATGGTGTACCTTCACAGAAATCTATCTTTTAGCTTGGACAATTTAGAAATATGAAGAGAGTTCAATAAGTAGAGTCAATCTATTTTTTTCCTCCTTGCTGGTTGCTAATTTATATACAATTCAGATAGCATGTTCAATCATTACAAATATAAATATGGACCGATATCCTTAGAAAGTTCTCTAAGAAAACAATCTGTTCGCATATACAGGAGATTCACTTTTAACATAAGTCAAAAGCGCGTTTAAATCGCTTTGACCAAACGGAAGCTTTCGCATTTCTCTTTTGTCATGAGTCTTCATCTCCAGGATATTGATAGTTCCATTAATCCAGTGGAATTGGTTAAAACAATGCACTGTTTGCATACCAGTAGAATAAGAAGTTTCTGCGAGTATTAGTACTAGACACGTTCCTAGTCCTTTGAGACAGCCAAGAACTTGATTCCGTGAATAAGAAAGTCGAAGAACATTTTGTAATATCTTGGCCAAGATTGATCAAATAATGAAGTAGCGTAACAAAATAATTCCTTTATTTACAATTCTATATATTTACAAAGAGCAACTTGTTCTCATCTAGGTTATTATTATTTATAAATAACAGTTCAACACGAAATAGTTCTTCCATCAAATCGAAGAATAAGTCACCAAAAAAACCTCTAACAGGCTGTTAGTCTTCTTGTTCTTGCGTACAGCCGACCACCCGCTACCACTGAACGTAGCAGTATCGACAGGATTAGTTGTGGCCGACTGCTATTTTTAGCATCGACCATCCTTGCATTGACCGATTTGTCAGACTGATGGACAGTAATTGATAACAAAGTGGACAATTACTGTCCTTCTTCCTTAGCTACAAACTCTCAAATAGTTGGTAAAAAAACTGACAATTTTTGACATCATATCCTTCAGAGTTTTAAGATTACCTGGTACCATCAGTACTGTACTTAAATCATTATTCATAATTTTCAGATTTTTTTCTTAACTCCGAGTGGGCTGTTAGTCTAAACGGCTACCCCAGGGCCACTCCAGAAATTCAACGATCTTTATCGGGTGAACCATAACACAGAAACCCGAATCTCACGAAGCTTCTCAAAAAATCAGGAACAACTTTTCCGCATTTCGAAGTCTCTCCGAATTCTAATTCGAAGCCTTTCTCTCTTCTTCTGTGAAAAAAAAAGCCCATTTCATTTTTATGAGATATCCGCCTCCGGTTTTCTCTTTGGTGAACTTGAGTTCCCTATCACCCAATAGCTGCTCAGCAACGCTTCCTCAATGGTCTCACCCCGACCGAGGGAGTGTCTGTTAAAGAACCATCTTGGTGGAAGACCGTATCTTGAGTACATGTCAATTACAAGCAACGCTGGTTGAAGTGCACCTGGATTTGATGCTTAATGACAATGGTTACTAGTGATTGATCGGTTTTTGATGACTTGAGGAGTCTCTTCATAAAGGAAAAAAATTAGCATCTGAATGTTTTTGACGTTTATCTCCCTTGAAGACATGGTGTCTCTATTTGAAACGGCGGGATATGCATCTGTTTTCTCACACCTAGATATAGTGACAACTGACCAGACACAATGACTTTCCAAGTTAAAAGGAACCACATCTGGAGGTCCGCATGCACTTAACTATGTGTTGGATATCGGGAGACATTACATCTGGTTTGGATACCATTATCCAATCCCCAAAACAATTTGACAACAAGCCACGATCGATTTTTTTTTTTTTTTTTTTTTTTTTTACTAGCTAGAGACAGATACCTTTTTACTCGAATATACGCTCTTGTGATTATAATTTATTTCCAATCCGAATCATCAACAGAATTAGAACTGATTCAAACATTCAATTATTTATCACCAGATGATTAAAAACAAGTAATTAACAGCACTAGTGATTACATCGAAGAATTATAAACGGTTAAAATAAAAGCCAGTGTTATATCGGCAGTTATAATGCGATTTCCACTATTAAACAATTCTTGTATAGAAAAATGAAAGTCAGAGTTATTACTGTTTAAAAATCGGAAGTAAAAGTTTCTCCAAACTCTATAAAAAAAAATCCCCTCCCCCGCTTTTTTTCCCATCTTGGAACACATATCTTTTAAAACCTATAAAAAGCAACTGACGCCAAACCGTCCATCAACAGAGCCTCGTCAACTTTTCTGCGTCTGTACCCCTCCGCTTCAAAAATGATTGATTGCTAACCAGAGAGATATCCGAAAGCCCCCCACCCTCTTTTTTTTCCAGATTGTTGCAGAAAAGAGGAAAATTCCAAAACTAACGAGGGGGAAAAATAATTGAGCAATCAGTTCGCTTGCCTCACTCAATTAACCGAGCACTCTAGCAAGGTGATGTATAGGATTTCCAGTGCTTCTGACACCTCCGTGACATATCTCGTTACGAATATAAGCAATGCGCTGTTTTCTGTCACTTTCATTAGTGCGTGCTTTTTTAAGATCAAATTTACGACATAGACTTGGAAATCATGTCGGTAAAAATCTCAGCGTTATGCGTCTGCTTCATGTCGCAGAGTGAGAACTAAATCTTTTAAATTCTTTGCAAAGAGTAATAAATTGTCATTGACTGAACTAGAATGTTTGGAGCCTTAAATTGTGAAAAGTAAATAAATGATGATGTCGTATTCACATTACAGCGGAAAGAGGGGGAGAGTGCAGTAGTTTCTAAAGGTAAAATCATCCGAGCACTCCAGGGGAGAAATCTGACATCTAGCTCATATGAAGATGGCAGTCACACCTTCGCTTGCGCATCCCCTTCTTACAAGGGGGCTCTTTCACACACCTCGCAGACGGAACACAGAGAGAAGAACAACCATGCCCAAAACAGGACTCGAACCGGCATGCCCCGATCACGAAAAGACGCGCTACCCCTACTCCAGGACGTCGGCAAAAAAATAAATGAAGACGTCAGCTCAACTTCGTATTAGCGTGAAAGAGTAAGAATTAGTAAGCACTCAAGGGCCACGATTCCACCGATGAACCATCGTGTAACCCGGTTCTGGTGCGCATTAAATCCGTAGGGGTAAAACGTCCTCCCGCTGGTGTGATGCGGAAGTTTGGAGAGGGAGTGCCGGCTCTGGTGTCGTCATCGTCATCTGACAGCGGCTCTAAATAACCCTAGGTCTGTCCCAAAATAGCGCTAGTATTGCTTTAAAACTGGATGTTAATATAACTCAACTAAACAAAAACTGAGCATTTACTGACAAAGCGTATTTAAAATAATTTTATTTACAAATACAAAGCATTCAGCTCTCGACTTTCTAGTATATTTACACAAAACGATGCGTTTTATATTCTGCTTCTTGGTGTAAAAGAGAATACCTATCATATGTTATATATGTTACCTATATATGTTACCGTGAAAGACCGCAATCTGGAGAATGTCGACACTCACCAGGGAATGTCAACATATACCAAATACCTCGGCGAAAAACCGAATATTTTATTATATTCTTATATATTCTGACTATCACTGGTGTATGTCGACAATTACCATGCACTAATGGTGAAAGTTGAAAAAAAATATTTTTGTTACGCTTTTAAATCATACTTTATTATTAAAACATATTATGAATGATATATGTCAAAATAAAAGAAAGCTATAGTAATTAAACTTAAAAAATTATAGTAATTAAACTATTAAACTTAAAGCTAATAAAATTATAGTAATTAAACTATTAAATTCAAAGCTAATAAAATTATAGTAAAATTTAGTAATTAAACCTTTAAACTTAAAGCTATAGTATTAAACTTAATTATGTGATTGACGTTATACTATCTTATTTGTTACAACACTTTAAACTGTTCGAGACATTTGAGTTGCACAAGAGTCCCTTGCTTTTACAATTGCATTTAGTAGTGAAGCATTTATTTTCGCAATGACAGCGTGTATAACCTTGCCCTCCACTTCTCGAATGAGCTGCAGCGGATTCTCTCAGCGACATTTCTTGAGAAGAAATCTTATCTATGGAAAGAGGCTTTTTTATACAAATGACAAACTGATTACGGGTATAAAGCTGCTTGATGGTACCAAATCTGTTTGCTATTATAAAAGTCGGAGTCTTCTATTCCAACAACAACCGCCAACACATTTCGGGAATCTGTACGACCACAGACATCAGGCATTTGCATTCGCACAGTGGTGTTGCCACTCCGTGGACATCGGCGTCTCGTTTCGACCTCCACCAGAGCATCTCGGTGATTGTCGACATACACCGATGTCAATCCGAATATATAAGAAAATAATAAAATATTCGGTCTTTCACCGAGGTATTCGGTATACTATGTTGACATTCACCGGTGAGTGTCGACATTCTCCAGATTTCGGTCTTTCGCAGTAACATATACAATTTTGACATTAATAATACACACTAAATTCCATTTCTATAGCTTCCTGTCTTGTAGAGTTACAGCTTTCACATGCACAATTAGAGAAAGACCGACGAACATGAAATCTTTTGAAGGATTTGGTTCAAAATTTGATATACATCCAAAATTTTGTTGGTCAGTACTACGTACAAAATTTCATCAAACTGGTTCGATCCGTCTTTGAGTTACTGTGTTTATATACACGATGATATGCGATAAACACGTAAGCAAATTTCGTTCAAAATATAAGTAAACAATTTTAATGTGAAAATCATAAATCAAATTTCATCCATTTAACTGGTGGCATTTTTTAAAGCGTTCTTTATCGCGTTCACAGATAAACAGCATAATCTGCAAAAAAAAAAAAAAAAAAAAAAAAATGTACTTTTTTACTCAGAGAGGTTTGAAATGTTTATATTCGACAAAATCTCGAGTTCGATTTTGTTGACGAAAACAAAACTTTCTCTGTGTACACTTTGCATATGAGAAAGTAGACATCCATATTTTCATTTAACTGGCTCGTTCTGTTTTTGACTTATTGCAGTCGCATACGCGATAATATGCAATAAACGCGTAAACGAATTTCGTTCAAAATATAAGTGCACGATTTTAGCGTAAAAAAACCATGAACCATATTTTATCCATTTAACTGGTTGTGTGTGTGTGTGTGTGTGTGTGTGTGTGTGTGTGTGTGTGTGTGTGTGTGTGTGTGTGTGTGTGTGTGTGTGTGTGTGTTTAGTTTTATAAGTCACGTTCACAGATAAACAGACAAAATTTAAAAATATATATATATATATATATCCTCCCCTTACAAAATACTCAGGGAATTCTAAAATGTTTAGATTCGTCAAAATCTCAAATTCGAATTTTATGACGAAAATAAAACTTTCTCACAGTACATTTCACATACGAGAGAGTAAAAACATATCTTGACATCAATATTTTACTACCACTGTTCATCTAACTATTTAGGGCTCTCTAGTTGCTCGTCCCTCACAAAAATAAAATTCCACCAGACTGTGATTACCAAGCCGCTAATTTCATCCTCGCAAGCCTCCAAAATTATTCTCCATGTGTTAAAACTCCGAGCGCGGACATAAAACAGAATGTGTCAACAGAATGGGACAGGAAAGAGGCAGACAAGCTTCATTCTATCAAATATCCCATCGAATTTTGGCCCAATTTATCTAACAGAAAATTGGATACAATTATTACCCGTTTAAGAATTAGCCATACTAGACTTATACATAAGCATTAATTGTTGGATGAGCTCGCCTCTCGATGCACAGTATGCCAATGCCTAATGACAGTTCAGTACATTCTTATAGAATGCCCACGTTTTAATTCTCAACGAATTCAATGTTTTCATTCTTCTCATATTATTTTAAAAAACATCCTTCATAAAGTGCCTCAACCTCATTTTTTTTAACATTTAAAAAAAAATTGTTTCCTTCTATCTTATACGAGTATGGTTCATTCTCTTTTAATGTTTCAAAACCTATACAACAGGTTTAAAAAAAATCAAGAATATAATATTTGTAACAGTGAACAGAATTTTTAATTAACCTTTTAAAATACGACCACACACCTGTTTATGAACCATATGTTTGCATAAACCTTATAGTTGGCGCTGCATAATCAGAAATGATTTTAGCGCCAGTAAACTCCATCAAACTGAAACTTAAAGCCCGAGTGCGAATTTAGTGCCCGGCAAAAAACAAATTTCGATTGCGGTTACCAAACTAGTTCATCAGGGTGGATGTGCCCTTGGGGTCGGTTCAGAATGTGTTGCTCGAAAGGCAAACCAGAACACTTTTTCGCCACTAAGATTAATTAGTAGTAGTCTGCCGTTAGACAGCATGACGAATCCACGACTCTAAAAAAAAAAAAAAAAAAAGGAAGACAACTCTTTCCTAACAGTTTCATCATTCGGCGATGTCTTCACTGCGGAATCAGGCCGGTCGGTGGTTGCACCCTACGGTTGAGTATCCGCCACGACCGATTGTTGGTTTTATTTGCAGCAGGATTTAAAAGAAAGAAGAAGGGAAAAAAAAAGAATAAAATTCGTGGACAGTGCCAGGCGATGAGAAACGTCGTGGGAGAAGTACAGCTGGACAGACAGGTCTCCTGTTACCCTGGCATCGTAAATAATCGGACTCGTCGCTTTCAGTTCTTGGAAGTGCAGGCAGGCAGTTTGTTTTATATCCGTAAAGAGTGAAGGGTGGTAATTGGTAGGGTTGATTTCGTAGTAATTCATGCGTTTGAGACAGAAAGTCTCAACGTCTTGGTAATGCGTTGTGAAAGTGTAAAAAATTCGAAAGTAAATATCACGTATTAAGGGAGTTGGTGACCTTCTCTATCTGCGAATAACAAAATAAGCCTATCCTGTCCAACTAGATTTTGAACATATATATCAGAACATTCTGTATCCATAAAACATTAATAAATATTTATTCCCCTTCCCTGGCTTCGGAACCGGATGGTTTCAGGTTCGAGACCCGATTCCACCGAAGAACTGTCTTGTAAGCGAGTTTGGTACACTCTAAATCCGTCCGGGCAAAATACTTTCCGCTGGTATGGTGTGGAAGTTTGGATAGAGGGGTGCAGATCAGGTATCGTCCACGTCATCTAACCGAGGTTCAAAATTACGAGATCCATCCGAAAATATTCCTATCGTTACTTTAAAACGGGACGTTAGTAAAAATAAACTAGACTTGACAGGTTTCTGTTCCCCTACCGAAGACGAAATTTGACGCAGAATTGCAGTTTTCACATTTAAATGGCCACTCACATAACATATATGTGATAAAAGAAACAACTATTAGTGTCCACTTTCGCAGCATGTATGTGATGCTACCATTGTGTTTCATATGTATGTTCCTTGTTGAATTATTTCGTTAATTTACATATATTTTTAAATTAATTCTTCAAAAATATTGCCGCTTCTGGCGACGTTTGAATGCGCAGACGTGTGTCTATTAAAGGGTTAATAACAGGATCATATACCAAATTTCATTTATTTAAAGTACTATATTATTGAGTTAGTCCACTTACATGCAAACAAATGTACCGAATAACAGATGGTCAATTCTTCTAAGGATTTGGATCAAAATTCGACACGAATCTGTACTTTAGAAATTTGAGTATTAAATTTTATCTATCTGATTCTTGGCGATACAGTGATACTTGGCGAGTCTACCCTGAGGGCTGAAGAGCTGCAGCATCTCCTAAATTATTTATCAAAGTTTCGAAACGTGGAGATTCGTCAAAATCTCGAATTCGAATTTTGACGAATAAGTATTTTCTTCATGTATGAGAAAGTAAAAAGGAAAATAATCACGCGGAAAAGGGTTTCTTGAATGTAGACGAATCATGTTGCATGTCTGTTAAACAACTGCATACCTTTTATGAAGTTTAGTAATCGCACATTAACAAAGAGAACATTAACAAAGTTCATATAGGGTTTTGAACCTAATCTCTTGAGAATTTTATTTTTACAGGTGGTAACAAGTTCAGCTTCTGGACAATTTTCTAGAGAAAGAGGGTGTACTAAAGGTGGTTTTACACTCAATCAGTTATAAAATTCCTGTAAGATCGTGCATGCGGAGAAGAAAGATTGCGCATGAGTTGACAGAACGGGCAATAGTAAGTGCTTGTGTCGACGGGAGAAATACTTGCTAATATACAATTTCTGCGCATGCATGGCATTATTGAATCGATTGCAGCTGGCTGAATGTAAACCCTACTTAAAAATAAGGTGGTTAACCAAACCACCTGCTCATAATTCTATACAGGATTTTCGGGCGCTTTAAGAAGGGCCTGTGTATGGCATGAATTCTCAAAAACATAAAGACAATACACCAACCCTTGCACACCTCCCCACACCAAGGCAAGAAGTATCTCCGGAGGGGGGGGGGGGAATCACATCCTAGAAGCCTCGCTCCTTCTCTGGAAGATCCACCCGGATTGGACATGCCTCCTGCCAAACATTCAAGACTACATACACTCCAATGTCGAACCAAGTTTCCACTCAAGCCCCAGACTTCATCCACTCCAGCGAATCTACCAACCCAGAACTCACCATCACTGATCGTAGGTAACAGCGCTACGGGCTGCGGATACCACAGTATCTTTCGTCAACGTCTACGCATGAATTCTAGCCAGGAAGCTGTTTCCGATACCAGAACACTCCCAAGTATCCGGTTCTTGACTATCCGGCTGAGTTTTCTTTTATCGTAATTTTCTTTTATCGTAATTAAATGAGGAAGGCAAGGCGTTGCATTGGCAACATCGCCAAGACATCGTAAGCGGGCGTCTGCTACGATTCTACTACGTGTCATGCGTAGGAGAACGCTGCTCTTTTACTGTGATAGTAAAAGAGCAGCGTTTTGCTCATTATTTATATTTTCATCAGTGTGTAACGGACCTCATTTGTGGTCGCTGTTGCAGATTCTTGCTACTGCACAATACATACAGTATACAAAAACTAAAAATCGTAAGTTTTGATTCTTATATTAAGGTTACCGTTTCACGTATGTAATCATTTATCAGTGCAAAATAAAATCAGTTTGAGTCAATTTTCTTAAGAACTAGGCCTACGATTTACATCAATGTCTTTTTATGTTTCCTGCGTTTAAATTGGGCATTACAGAATTTGTGTTAAAATGTAAACAGTTTGCATCCTTTAACTTATTTTTTCTGTAATAAATTCTTGAAACTTACAGTGCAGTATATAAACATATATAAACTACCGGTACAGAATCTTCTATTTTAATTCGACACATTGCCGGCAACGGCTTCTATGTTTCATTGGCTCGACGCCGCGTTCACATTCTACATGGATTGAGATAAATGAAGGGCTTAGCACTCAATAAGAAGTGAGAAAATATGAATTATAATAGTGAGTTTTGGTATAAAAACTTTGTCTTCTGATTTGGTCGGCTTTTTTGTTATCTGGTCTGCCCTTCCACCGTATTAGACCGGATACTTGGGAGTGTGCTGTATTTTATTTTCATAGGTAACACCGACGTTACGCCCACAGCTTGTGGACGATCTTCTGTTAAAAGTAAATTTACAAAGAATGGTGTGACCAGTTAGATCACCGGCTCATAATCCTATACAGCATGTTTCGGGTGCCTTTGCATAGCATTATCTTTCTTCCAGGACCCTTCATGATTCAAAATTCTCGTTGGTAGAAGAATGGTATTTATTTCCAAATGCGTTTAGCAACAGCCTCGTATTCAACATGAAGATCCTCGTATGCAAATTATTAACAGATGCAATGGTGAGTGTATTATTTTTAAACGTGAAGTGTTGCAACCTGTACTTTATTACAGAGTGATGCCTTTCGGAATAACTTAAATTTTGCACTTCTTACTTAATATCATTATTAATCAATAACCCTAGAGTATTTGGCCTAATGTGGTGGAAGAGTAGACCGGATAATAAAAAAGCCGGATAGGCCGGAGTTCTATGAACTCATTTCTTTGCCCACCAATATCAGAAGACAAAGCTTTTATACCAAAACTCACTGTTATAATATGTATTTTCTTACTTTATACTGAGTACTAAGCACTTCATTCATCTCAATGCGAACACAGCCGCGGTCCGGTGAATCAGAAACAGTTGCCGGTAACGTGTCGAGTTAAAATAGAAGGCTATGTACCGGTAGTTTATATATGCTTGTATACTGCACTGCACGTTTGAAGAATTTATTAGTGTAAAAGTAAGTTAAAGGTTCTGTTTAACTTACTTTTAACTGTTGTAACTTACTGTTAACTGACTGTAAACTGTTCACATTTTAACATAAATTCTGTGATGCCCAACTTGAATGCAGGAAACATAAGCAAAACTTTAAAGTAAATCATAGGCCTAATTCTTAAGAAAACTGACTCAAAATGATTTTATTTTTCATTGATATATGATTACACAGATGTAAAAAGGTAAGCCTAAGATAAGAGTCAAGGAGCTTTTTTCCCCAGTCCCTCACTGTCTCCCAAATCCTAACTCCGAAGTTATATTTTTTGCTGTTACACCAAATTATAGTCTCTGTATAGAACGTAATTTCTCCTCCATAACTTTTTTTCGTTTATTACATGTTTTGAAATCTTCACTGTGGCACACTTTAAAAAAAAACAACATTAAGCATATCCCAAGAACAATTTACGAATACTGTATGTATTCTGCAGTTACAATCAGGAACAGTGGCAACACATGGGGTCCATTACAGACTGACGAAACAATGAACAATGAGCACAACGCTATTCTTTTCCTGTCACAACTTCTATTGTGCACATGACACGTAGGAGGATCGTAGCAGACGCCTGCTTCCAATGGCTTGGCAATGTTGCCAATGCAACACCTTGCCTTCCTCATTTAATTACGATAAAAGAAAACTAGGCCAGATATTACGGAAGCCGGATACTCAGGAGTGTACTATACTTAGATGTCTTTTTACTATATAAAGAATTCGCAAGGTTATCGAATCAGCGAGTGTTGAGTTATTTTTAATATTTTTTTACCGCAGATTAATTACAAATATGGGGTTCACATAAAATTAACTATTTAATAATAAAAAAACAAAATTTAAAAAAAAGGTACGAACATAAATAAACAGAGCATTGATAAAAATAAGTGTAAAGCTTCTGGATCGTTACGTTTATAAACATTCTGTCATCACGACGATAAACTGTTCATAAAAATTTGATCATCGCCATACTCAAAAGCCGTGAGAGTATCCTTATCTAGACCTACTGTTAAACCTTGCCGAACGCATGAGTTGCGTTTCAAAAATATTAGGCGCAAAGCTAAAAGTACAACATTTTGCAATGTTTACATTCTGAGGAAGAAAATGAGTTAGGTATAATTGAACTTAAGAAAATAAGAATAATTTATATAAACCTAAATATTGTTGAAATTAAAAGGAAAAATGAAGTAACTGTTAATTAATTAATAATTTTTATTACAACTTAATAAGAAGTTAGATGACACATTTTTTTAAAATCATATTTCTTGCTTTGGACAATGATTGGCGCAACTCTTTTAAAAGTTTTGCAGGTAAAGATGGGAGAGTTTTTCTTCTGAGGAAGTGTAATTTTCTTCTTTTTTTTTCATGTGTTTTAATCTCCATTGCAAAATTATGTAGTTCCTGTTTCAGTTAGTCCATTTTCTTGCAAGTAAAAGGAGCTTACTTTCTTCGCAGCCGCTGTTCTCACTGTCAGCTGGTATTTAAATAAAATTCAATTCTTCGTTTGCAGACGTCTTTTCCCTGGAAATTCTTTGCTGCCAAATACTTTTACGATTTCGTTGGTTTCAATCTCTGTTTATGAAATCCTTTAAAATTATTGATAACTTCTGCCTACTTTCTACAATGTACAACGTATGAATGAAATTCTAGCTTGAATAAATTAAACGGAATTAATAAGAAATCGCCATAATTACGAAACGAAGTGAGCTAGATCGATAAAATTAGGTTTATATAAAGTTTACACCTATAGAATCTTGAGCCAAATCCAAGAGTGGGTAAAAATCCCTGTAGGTTTGTAATTTCAGATATATGTAAACATGTTAACTCAAAAACACAATGACTTAAATATACAAAATGTGGAATGTGAGTTTGTGACTACAAGTGTACTACAAGTAGTTCTCCGTCGGATTTTTGTTTCAATCGCTTGGAGGGGGGGGGGAATGCATTTAAAACAACATAGATTTTCGGATACTATTAACAACATGCTAGGAATCAATCACCAAAACCCTCGCCAAAGATGACACGATAGATTCAGTAAGAATGCTGAATTCAAGCCAAAAATTAATATTTCGTAACTATTTTAAGCGAATGCCATTCAAGAAATTCTCTCGGATGATATCTTTATTAGAGAATATGCGAGAAAGTTTTGGGGAAACCATTCTCGCTGGTTTATTTTACCGGTATATAAGTGATACTTCGATACTATTTTTTATTTTGTGCATATGTTTGCAAGAGTTTTCGTTCATAAGTAAGGAATATTACCTTTCTTAGCAAACCAAAAATGGTTCACAAAGGAATAAAGATTAAGAAATTTCGCGAAAGTTTAAGATTATTGTAACTAAAAACTCTAAAAAAAGTAAATCCTTTGCATGGTTTAAAACTTATTTTAGTTAAATTAATCAGCAACTTCAATCCGAAATAGCGCTATGGAGATATTTAGGTTTATTTAGTAAGGCATTGTTCAGTTGCAAGTATACATCATAAACTTTTATCACTATATTTGATCAACTCGGTCTACTTCCGTTTGTCCAGCTGAGCCTTATGACCGCATTCGAAGAAAGTCTGCAGCTTCCAGAGCGACAGATGTTTTAAAACGTCTTGTTCTATGAGCTCATAATTTGCAATGCCTAAATTTGTGATTATGAAACGAATCTGCAAACTATTGTAAAAAAAAAAATGAAATAGAGTGAAAAAGAAATTTAATCTCTGGCTAATAATTACAGGCTATTCCCTTTACTTTTCATGGTGTATTTTCACTTTAAGTGATTTTATCATGTGAGAACATGATGTTGTTTTGGTTAGGGGGCTTTGAAGCACGAAACGCGTAGGGAATGAATATTGAAGCTCTAAATAGCGTAGGCAATGAATAAAGCATAAATGGCCATTTTCATCATCATTTTTTAATCGCATGTATTTTTGCTACCTGCTTTTACCAGTATTGCATTATTTATTATGTATGCTTCTTTGAAAGCAGATGCGTTTTTTAAAAGGGTGACCTGCTTTTACCAGTATTGCTTTATTATGGCATACGCTTCTTCGACAACAGATGCGTTTTTAAAAGGTTGACGTAGTACTATGACATCATACCTGTTATTTCATCTCAAAATCAGTCGAGCTCCAAAACTTTCTTCGTCAATTAGAAAAATTGAAAATGGAAGTTTTAAAAAAATATCATTATATATATACATACAGAGAGAGGGGGGGATAGAGACCGATAAAGAAGACTTGATTGTTTAAAACCGGTTTAAACGGGTTAATGACTTAAATTAATTAAGACAAATAATGACTTAAAAAATAATAATGTTCTCACGTGATAACTTGCGATCATAGATTTCATTTTAATTTTTCTCCAGTTTTTAAAGATGTTTTTTATTATTATTTTTTCTTTTTGTTTTTAAGTGATTTATAAAGACTCGCCCTTGGTACATTTGAGATTCCGCCCACAAATATGGAATAGGGACCTCCAGTCAATATGGAGGGGGGGGGGGGTAAGGAAAAAATATATAAAATGAAAAAACCCCGAATATCCGAGTGAATAGGGTGACAACATTGAAAGAAAAATCGACGCAATTGGTTACCCCGAAACTTTTTCGCATGTCGTCTAATAAACTTGTCATGCCAGAGAACGCCGTACATGGCATTGGTGTAAAATAGTTACGAAACATTAGCCTTTGGCATGAATTTAGCATTTTTTTTTTTTCTGAATTTATCACATCATCCTTTGCAAGCTATTTAACGATAAATACGTTTGCGTTAATAATATTCAAAAATTGAATTTGTATTTTAGACATGATTTTCTTAACATATTAAAACAAAAATTTTACAAAAAACAACATTTTAAGTCACAAAATCCCATGTCAAATTTGATATTTTTAAGTCATTGCGTTTTTGAATTATCACGTTTAAGTATTTCTGTTCAATTGGATTTGGCCGAAAATTAGATCGTTGTCTACACTATAGATGTTACATCTGTGTACCGAATCTTGGCTATCAAGCTCTTTTCATTTTCTAATTATCGTGTTAATTTATATTCCAATGGCCGGAACTTCCTCTGAACATATTTTATTGAAAATTTGAAAGAAATCTGCAAATTTGGTTTAAAGATATACAAAAATTCATCCGTCTGACTCAAACCTTTTCTTGGGTTATCTTTGTCACAGACAGGCAGACAGACATTTTCTAATAATGTGTTAAACTGGGTGATTCGTCAAGATCTCGGATTCGAATTTTTTTAACGATTGCTATACTTTCTAGAGAAAACATTGCAATCGTCACAAAAATCCGAATTGAAATTTTGGCGAATTTCCAAATTATTGAACATTGAATTATTGAATCCCCCCCCCCGAGTTCCGAATATCTCTGTTTATCTGTGAGCATATAACTCAAAAATTTTTAGAGTTAAATAGATGAAATTTGGTAAATGAACTTTAGACCAAATTTGTAGATTTCTATCAAATTTTGAGTGAAATATGTTCAGAGGAAGTCTGTCTGTCCGGCTGTCACGTGTTATCACACGTAAATACGATAACTACAAAATGCAAAGAATTGGTGCACAAAATTTGGTACATAGTACATGTAAATCTGTATCAAGTTTTGAATCATATCTGTCTAAGGGTTGACCATTTATCGGTCTATAATTTCTTATGCAAAAAAAGCGATTAAAAAAAAGGGATTTATATAAATGAAATTTGGAATGCAATGTTGCGATCAAAAATTAGAGTTGTAGGTCAAATTCTAGTCCTAATTGGCTAAAAAAAAGTCGTCCAAACTGCACATTCGATTTTCTGTTTCTTTCATATCGCATGTCTGCGTTTAATTGCCGAAAAAAATCGCCAAATCTCGCACAAAGAATTTAATAAAAACACGATATTTGCGCCATGCAATTAATGTGCACGTACTGATTTTCTTTACTATACTTCGAAATACGCAAGTTTCATGAGTGGAATACTGGAAGTTAAAATCACAGCACTCCTTACATTCAGACCCTTGTCAAGGTTCTCAATTTTAATGGGGGTCGGGGGGGAACACGTTTATTGATTATAAGAAAATTTTGGTAAGACCATTCAAGTAGATTTTTTATTTGTAATTTTGTGAACTTTTTTGCTGTTTCTTCCAACATTTTGTTTAATAGAACAATAATTTTTTGAACAACGTTTTTGCATTAACAGTGCGAACAATCAAGAATCAATAGTATTACTTTTCTCTTTACGAAATAAACATACATAACATTTATTATTTAAAAGTGATACCAAATTTGTAACAATATCATGATGATATCATTTATATCATGATATCATGATGATATCATGATGATATCATTTATATCATGATATTATATCAATATCATGATATAAATGATAAAAAAACATTAGGCAGCTAATTGCAGAGCCAAATCCACCCACAGGTTTTAAACATCCTAAAACAACAATAAAAGCATATTTAAAAGTTGCTTGTAAAGATTTATATCGAATTTCACTTCGATACTTCAGATTGAAGTATTTAACTGTCATCCACAACATTCAACAAAAGCTTTTCATTTTTATGATAAAGTGCAGAAAATATATGAGCACATGCCAGGATATCTAGGAGCTTGAGTTGAAGAACATTCATTCATGTTATATATTATTTTTATAAAAGTCGCATGTCATATCACGCAGATATATAGACGTATCATAAAAAACGCAAGCAATTAATTTATTTGATTTCATGAGTACCATGAATTTTCAAACTTTTGAATATTTAGTTCAAAAATAATGTTTTAAAAACATCAGTTTTCACTGTTTCATTTATATAAAAATATATGTATTTTCGCTCACGATTTCTTTTCCTAACTTTGTTAGAAATTTAATCCTATATCTGACCAACACCATCTAATTATTCATAGCAAATAATTTTTTCTATCAATTTTCTTTAAGTGCATTAAAGAGCCATGGAAAAAAATCGGAGTAGTTTTAAATAAATCATTTTTTGATAAATTAATACTCATTCAAATTCCATTAAAAAATCATACAATTGAAGAGGAATGAAAACTGCATTTTATTTGAAAAAAACTTTGCCAAATTTTTTACTTCGAATGCAAAGTATTCTCAAATAACGAAAATTTTCAAAATTCTCAAAGCGCTTTTGAAAGCAGTCGTATATTTTCTATCACAAGTACCGCATCCAAAGGAATGACGTATGATCTATATTAAATTATTCGATTACAAATAAAATTTTGGTTATAAAATATACTTAAATTAATTATAAAAAAATATTTTTTTAATCCATCATCGGAACATAGAACATGTACATAAACAAAAATAAATGATTATAAAGCATTTCAGTTCAAAGCTATTAATTAATAATTAGTAATTTAATTGTTTACAATATGTCTATGAAAATAAACTGATCAAACAACAAACACCGATGAAAAATTAAAATATAAACACAATATTTTATTCATATACAAAGAAAATTAATCTTCAACTAGATATACAGTTAGCCTTATAAACAAGAAATTCAAATAGAATAGAGGAAATTATAAATTAAACTGAAGCAGGAATCGTCTGCGTGTGAACATTTCAAGGGAAGTCAAGAATTTTCTTTATTTATTCATCATAAATCATCATAATTATTTATTAAAAATCATAACATCATCAAATGCATGTTAGATTTTAATCCAAATGCTAAAAACAATGCAAACATAAGAGTGTTCACAATTCTTAAATCAACTGACATTTAAGAAATCCACGAACTGTCATTAACTCTGACTGTCATTGAAAAGCGAAACTTCTAAGTAATCTAATTCCATAAAAAACATTTATGGAAGTCAACTGTAATCAATTAATTTACAAGCATGAAAAAAATTGAGAAAAAAAATCACGACCTCACCCATGCAGCAAAAAAAGTCTAAAAATCTGACCTTCTGCTTGTTTATTCTGTACCTCAGAATTATATATATATATACATATAAAAGAAGGGAACGAATTAATATATACAAAAAATTGAAACACGAATCGTCAGTTAGCAACAAACAGTTCTAATAGAAAAGACAACGACTGTTTTTTTTTTTTTTTTCTTTTAATTTCAAAAACTTACCTCCACTAAATCCATGTTGGGCTTCATAAGTTTAGTCCGGTTTTGGTTCGTCTGCGAAAAAAGCGAAGCACTGTAAAAGAGCACGTGTTGGTTATCGTTTGTGTGCTGTCGACGGGCCGCCTGCCTCAAGTTCGCAACTACGTCATCCGGCCGGCGAAAATCGTCTGCTGCTTCATCAGCGCCGCTCCATGTCGCCGGGAGGTTCGAATTCTTTTTCTTTAATCCACTCCAGTGTTTACATTTGCTGAGTTATCGTTTTAATGATACTTATCGGAAACCAGATTGAAAAAGACACGTCTTGGGAGGAAACAGTGGGCAAGATGGGGGGAGGGAGGTGGAATAAAAAGAAACAAGAACAGTTTTTCTTTTTTGTTCGTATCAGAACGAAATTGGAATTTAAAAAATATAGTTCTTCAACTTTTATTTGGAAACAATTTCTGGCGATTTTTCTTCATTAATTTCTGTCGATTCTTTAAAAAATAAAATTCGAAATAGTTGTGCAAGTAATTCTGATATTCTTTACCTCTTTTCTTTTTACTGTGACAGATTCAGAATATTTTGATTTTTTTTAAATTGTAAACTCAATATCTTCCGACAATTTTATGCAGAAAAAATATATCATTCAGATATTACATAAATTTTAAGCATTTAGAATGCATTAATAAATAATGTAATGTAATTATAAATTATAATAACAAATGTATTAATAAATAATGAAAGCAAGTAAGAAGCCAAACTTACCTCTTTTCTAAAATTATCAAAAAATCATTCTCGTGATCCCATTGGTTAAGGGCTTTTATACAATTTTATTTAACATGACTTGTTTAACGTTTGTAAAGACAGAATTTTTAAAATCGATTTTTCAATTTCTTTCTTAAAAGCGAAGATTTTGCATGCAAGTACATTTTCGTTAACAAATCATTATCTAAACATTTTTTGAATTCAATTTACGGTAATAAATTTAATGAAATTTTGACACTAATCGAGGGACGCAACTTGAGAGTCATTTGGAGAAAAAAATTAATTTAAGATTTTATAATATTTTTAATATAAAAGATTTAATCAATACATTACTCTGGCATCACAACAAAGGAGAGCCGGATTAACGAAAGAGCTAGATTAGAAGAAATTCATTTCAAGAAACGTATTTTTAAAAAAGTGAGCTACATTTATTGTACAAAATATAACAGATTCTATATATATAAAGCGCTAAGGTTATGAGGCACAAAAATCGGTTTTATTTCTTATTATCGAATGGCAACAGTCAAATGTAAACAAATCATTGTGTAAATATTGGTAGGCTTCATCGAACATTTTTGCAGCTACACTGAAATGAACATTTCACTTAGCTAATTAATGGAAATGCGAAATGTTATTAAAAGTGCTCTGAATCATGTTGGCCGAGTAACCAAAGAATCCATTCAATCAGAAGAAAGAAGATATACAGAAAATATAGAAATGGGCTTCAAACAGAGAGTTAATCGAGCGCAAAAATAATCTGTACCAGATGGGTAATCGACTGTTTTTGCACTGAATACCTATGGAAATTGACGTTCTTATCTTTCAAAATAATTATGTTGCAAAAATGGTTATTGTATTATCTTAAGACTCAAAAAATTATCTTTTTAATGATAACAATTCCGGTTCCGTATAATTTTCCCTTAATGATACTTTTTAATTGGATTTGATAGATAATCTATCAACAATATTTTAAAATATTATGACGGAAATCAGATTTATCCATCAAAACATCTAATCGCATACATTTAATTTCGTAGTACAATTTTCACCTCCGCTTTTATTTCGCAATAGATATTCTTTTACTTTCTTGCAAACCTAGTATAGAGAAAGTATAGCAATCATAAAAAAAAAAAAAAATCGAATTCGATATTTTGACGAATTTCCAATTTTAGATATCTCTGAATTCGACAAACACCTTTTTGGAAAATGTCTGTCTATCTGTTACTCCAAAATGCTTTGAGCTAGATAGATGAAATTTGGCATATACACCGAATTTGCAGATTTCTATCAAAGTTTGATTAAAATCTGTTCTGAGGAAGTCCGGGTGTTCGAATATAAGTTAATATGATAATAACAAAACGGAAAGAGCTAGATGGATAAAATTTGGAACACCAATTTAACATCTATAGCGTAGACACCTATTAAAATTTTAAGCCTAATCCAAAGATGTGTTGACTGTCTGTACTTTCAGAAACATGTAAACACGATAGTTAAAAAACGCAATGACGTAAGTATATGAAATTTGGTGTGAAAATTTGTGACTACAAGTGCAATTGTGTGTCAAATTTTTGTTTCAGTCGGTTGAGAAAAACATGTCTAAAACACAAAGTTTATTTTTGGGTTTTATTAACCCATGCCAGGGATAAATCGTCATATAACTCGCCAAGGATGGCATGATGGATTCAGCAAAAATCTAAACTCAAGTCAAAAATTAAATTTTCGTGAACTAATGTACGCCAAAGCCGCCAAGTAAGTCGTTCTCTGGCATGATAAGTTTATTAAAAAGTATGCAAGAATTTTTTTGGGAGACCATCCCGCTGATTTAATTTGGATTTAGCTTATTCAATTCAATTTATATTTTTAATCGTATTATATTAACAAGATGAAATTTTTTTAAAAAATGCATTCCACATTAATCATTTAACAATCTTTAAAAAAAAAAAAATCAATCATTTGGGCGAACAAGTGTTCGCTAAAGACGGCTAGTAATTATACGGAAAATCATTCTGTGTATAATAAATATTGCAAATTATAATTCGAAATCCAATTACTTATCTTGCGGTAGTGCCTTCTTTCTCTTTTGACACTACCCTCTTCGTCTTCTAAAAACATGGGACTTAATGGATTGCTGAGAGTTCATTGTGTTGGAAAGGTAAAAGGTAAAAAGAAGTTTAAAAAAAAGGAGTCAGTGGTCTTCCCAGATCTTTCTCGCATATTCTCTAGTAAAGATGCTACTTCCCTTCCCGTATAAAATTGTAGATCTTTGGCAAGGCCGTGATTTCACGGCCAGATTTTATTTTTCAGAGAACCGCATAAGAGAGTTCTATGATTAATAAAGCATATGCCACTGTAAAGAAAGTAAAAAATGAACTTATGCCACTGACGCGCAGCAGTTAACGAAAGAGCTTATAAGCGTGCGATCGTGCATATTTTTTGGCGATTAATTGTTGATGTTTTGACGATCAATCGTCAGTGTTAATTTTGGCGGTTAATCGTCGGTATGCAGTTCAAGTATTAAAAAATCGAATATGTGGTATGGATATCTTTTTTTTTCCAGCTGACTGAAACCACTTTGAAACCACCTCTTTGTTGGTGAAACCACTTCAAAATTTGAAAAGTTTCTACATTCTAGATGTTAAATCTAGGTATCGAATTTTATCTCTCTAGCTCTTTTCGTTTTGCAATTATCGTGTTAAATTATATTCAAAGAGCCATATGGTTAGACTTCCTTCGAGCGGATTTTGCTCAAAATTCGATAGAAATTTGCAAATTTGCTTTAAAAATCCATAAATCAAATTTCATCTGCGTAGCTCAAAGCGTTTGTGACTTATCACAGACAGACGGATGGATAGACAGACATAATGCGAAAAATGTGTTTTACGAACTCGGAGAGATCTAAAATGCAGAGATTTGTCAAATTCTGGAGTTCGAATTTTTTATATTGTGATCGAACGTATTCGATTGCAATACTTTCTCAATATTTCATATACGAGGAAATAATGATTGCAAAGTTTTCCTTTATTTTTATCAACCTATGGTTATATAACCTGCTATAATTTTGAAAATATAAATGTGTAATATCCGGTCACTCATTTATTCTAACTTGTATTTAATCAAAAAAAATTATTTAAAAAAAATTCACTTTTGAACACGCGGTTTTCTTTTCACTTTCTCATGCATTTAGAATTCAAATTTTATGATGAATCATTATATAATGAATAAAAACTCGGAATGGATTTTAATTCCATTGATTGAATTTAATATTTTAAACTGATCTGATATGTTGGTCGCCAGACCTCTTACCAAATTTCATTTATCTAAATCGTTGAGTTTTCGGGTTCATATACTAGCAAATGTTGGTACCGACAGAAAGTCAAAATTTTGAAGGATTAGGCTCAAAATCTGATACAGATATAATATTTATAAATACAGATATAATATTTATAAATTCTTATGTCGAATCGATATGCTTCATTTCATCATCAAGACATTCATATTTTTGAATGATGATGTTTACACAGACACTGAATGGCGAACAAACTAAATTCCTGCAAGACAGATTTCATCGAAATTTTATTGGAAATCTGCCATTTTTGTAGGAAGGTCAAATTTCAAACCAGTCGTTTTATAAAAATAGGCATCATTCCAAAAATATGTATCTCAAACTCGGAGTTCTAAAATAGGAAAATTCATCAATGTCTAGGAATTGGGTCTTTTTTACTTTCTGGTATATGACGTATACAGAAAGTATTGTAATCATTAAAAAATTGAACTCGAGATTTTGATGAATCTCCACGTTTTAGATCTCCCTGAATTCCAAAAACAAATTTTGGCATTATGACTATCCGTCCGTCTATTTGTCTATCTGCCTGTAACAAAGATAACTCAAAAATGCTTTGAGTAGACGGATGAAATTTGGTATGCGATCTTTACTTAAATTAATAGATTTTTATCAAATTTTGAACAAAATCTATTCAGAAGAAGTCTGCCTGTTTTCCGAAATTCGGATGTAAGTTAATTCGGTAACTACAAAACGAAGAGATTTTGATTAGAAGAGAACTAGATGGATAAAATTCGGTACACAAATTTAATACCTACGTTGTGAATACATATCAAATTTTAAGCCAACTCCAACGTCCGTCGGTCTGTACTTTGAGAATTATATAAACACAATAACTCAAATACGCAATGATTTAATTATATCAAATTTGGTACGCTGTTTTGAGACGACAATTCAGAGTCAAATTTTTTGCTTCATTCTGTTTGGAAAAACGCGTATAAACGCAAATTTGATTCTTGGACACTATCCACTCCATACAGGGATTATTTGCCAATAATCATGCGATAGATTCAGTAAAAATGCTAAAATCGCTCCAAAAATTTATATTTCTTAACTATTGTATGCCATTGTCACGTAAAGGACTCTCTAACACAACAAGTTTATTAGAAAGTATGCGAGAAAGTTTGGCAGAGACTATTCTCGCTGGTTTTATTTTTAACCGATTTTAGTACTTTCTGTTCGCATGTATATAAGGAAATAATGAAATCGGCAGAGTTATTTTTTGAAGACTTCTGATCATTGATTTCTACAGTCCATTTGAATCACTGGATTAGACGGCCCAGGATCTCAGTTTGTTTCAAAATTTGGAAGAAAATTCTTTAGAAGAAAAAAAAACTGACCCATGAAATATAATTTATATTTTTATGTATATCAGTTTTCTAATTTGAACTATTTACTTATTGATAAAAAGGGCAACAAGCATTTGATTCAAATTTGAGGTAATATAGCAAAATTCGTAGAAATGTATGATAATACTAATAAAATTTGGAAGGCAAAATCCTTCAACGACTGTTTTTTTAAACACAACAAAAAATAATATAGTGGATCTTTTTTGAATTTTTTAAATTGGTACTCGGGACAATCCGGGACACTTAATTTAAATTCGGAACAAAAAAGTACAAACTGTGATTATCTATACTTATATATAAGCTCAATGTGGGTGTGTGTGTGTGTTGGCGCTCGACAGAAAAGACCATTTGACCTACAGCTACCAAATTTGGTACATGTATACCTTAGAGGTCGGGAATGTGCACCCGGGGTCCCTTTTTTTTGAATTTTTAATTAGAATTTAACTTATTAATTAAAAACTAACTTTCCCGCCAAAAAATCTTTTCATTTTCCCCAACGCCAAATGAGTAAGGCTTCAGGGTTTTTTTCCCAACAGTAATGAGGCTAGGGTTAACATTTTTTGGCCGATTATTTCAAACGATTCTGTTTATTTTTTTAATGTTTGATGCATTTAAAATTAAAATTTGTTAATGAATCGATGTTTCAGATTCATGGAGGTGATTCAAAATAACACCGAATAAAGGAAATTAAAAATGTTTAATCTGCATAGCGTTACCCCAACTGGCGTAGAAAAATTCACGCATTTGCGTTACCGCAATTGGCGTTGAAAATTCACGCATGCACATTGTGTTCTGATTGTTGACACTATTATCAACAAACGATTCTTGATTTAAATTATTTTTAGGTTAGTTGCATGCTTTTGTAATTAAATTGTATTTATGTTAGTTATATATTTTTTGTATACGCTTATAGTTTTAAGTACATCGTTTTTTAAGTAGTCTTTTAAAACCTGTTTTAGACCGATTATTTTAAACGATTCATTTTATTTTCTTAGTGTTTGATGCATTTCAAAATAAACATTGTTAATGAATCGATCTGCTCATGATGAATCTGAGAAAATTTTGTTGACAAATTCTTGAGATATTACATAAATTAAGAAAGATATTCTTTAGTGCCCATAAAGTTTAAGCGCTCAGTGACTCTTGTTATCAGTAATCAGATTATTAAAAAAAATGCTTTGTTTCAGTAAAAAATATTATTATATTAATTGCAGATTAATTCTTTCCACTTTAATTTAAACATAAATTCTACGAGAGCTAACAGAAAATGAGAGAGATACATATTACGTTATGACTGAAGGCGTTTATAATATTATGAGTGAATTATATGACTATCAAAATTTGCAGTTTTAAAATATTTTGATGAAGAATCTATTACAGTAGGAATTGCGTAAAACATTTAATTATTAAAATTTAAACGAACATTAAGATTGGCGAACCGACTGGTCGCCAAAGGCGGCTAGTTCTTAATAATCTAAGACATTTGGTCACTTTATTACAGCAAAAAATGAGTACAACAATAAATGTTTTCGATTTTTTTAGAAGATTTTATGATCTAGGAGGTAATAAGAAATAGTGTGACCCAATGAATGGATTAATATTTCCTGATACTTTATAAAAAAATTTTATTTAAAAAAAAAGATCATTTTCTTTTACCAAAACCACTTACCGATCTGCAGTTACTCCTGATGAAAGTTAATTGCCACATCTCAAAACTTAACGTCTTGCATGGTATTAGAAGGATATTCCGTAGATGTTACTCACCAATGAACAAAAACACAATGAACCAACGACATTACGACACAAACAGCAGATTAAAAAACTGCTTTTAAAATTGTTTATGACAGTAACGTTGCAATCTAACTTTCCTCTCTTCCTTCCTTTGTACCTGTACTGCTCATTGAAGACAGTTACGAGTTCCGGAAACAACCGCCGCTTTACGATTTTCGTGTTTACAATACGTGAAACCTTCTCCTATCTGCATGGGATTTTTATATGCACAATAAAATAGCTACGATCTATTGAACAATTTGCATTTATTATGAAACAAATTAATTTGAAATCAGAGGGAGTGTCCCCTCCCTCTAAAAAACTTTATTGTATACTGTCGAATAAATATGTTATATTCCACCCACTCGCCCACCCTGCGAAAAATTGCAAACCTTGGGTAATGCAGAAAAAACCTTACCTGGCTTTGGGGTCCAATAACTACAAAATATTAACCTTTTGCTTAAATTTAACCTATTTACAGAATCTATCGCGTGATGCTTGGCGTTTTATTTGGCGATTCATCTCTCTAGCATGCGGTTAATAGTATTCCGAAAATCGAATTTCTGTTTTAGAAATGTTTTTCTAAGTCAATTGAAAAAAAAATTAACACAGAACTACACTTATAGTAACAGAATCCCATGACAAATTATGTATACTATTCAAATCAAAGCATTTTTCAATCATGGCGTTTACATGCTTTTGAAAGTATAGATCAGTAGATGGTGAACTCTTTGTTGAATTTGGCTCAAAATTTAAAAAATGTCTACACTACAGTTGTTAAATATGTTTACCCAATTTTATTCATCCGGCTCTTTTGGTTTTGTAGTTATTAGGTTAAATTATATCCTAACAGCCAGACAGACGGATTTACTCTGAATAGATTTTGGTCAAAAAATTGATAGAAATGTTTAAATTTATGTAAAGACTATGAATTCAAATTTTATCCATATAGCTCAATCCTCCCGCTGGTTTTTTGTGACGTGGAGAGGGGGGTGCCAGCTCAGGTGTCGTCCTCGTCATCTGCCCGCCGTTCAAAATGACGAGGTCCGTCCCAAAATAGTGCTTTACAACGGGAATAGTGCTTTACAAAAGTGTTGCTTTACAACGGGACGTTAAAATAATTAAACTAAATTAAACTAAACCATATAGCTCAAAGGGTTTTTGAGTATCTTTGTCACAGGCCGATAGACGGACAGACAAACAGACATAATGCCGAAAATGCATTTTTTAAACTCTGGGAGGTCTGGACTGGAGGAATTCATCAAAATTTTGAATTCGTATTTTTTAACGATTACGTTACTACTTTCTTTGTTAAAAAGAAAAAAAAAAAAAAAAAAAGAAAGAAAGAAAGAAAGAAACTTAGATTACTTTAAGCCGAGATATGGGGGGAAAAATGTTTATGTCTAGATCGACCTTTCGGTTCTAAATGTGTTGTCACTTGTTTAATATACGTATATGCATCTCCTTTTTAATTGCATCAAACTATTATGGAATTGATTTTATAGTAGCATTGTATTTACGAAAGGAACAACTTCGATAAATATACTGATTGATATCACAGAGAGATATACAGAAAAACAGTTGTGTTTTAATTTCTTAAGACCAGAATAAGCTGACACTTTTTTTAATATACACATATTCATTTACTCAAATTTAGATGTTTTCTTTAAAGCCGTCTTTGTGTTTACCCAGCTATTGGAATTTTTAAATGATTGATATAGGATAGTTAAGCCTTAGAGATTATCCATCTGGCGACAGTCAAGCCTCTTTTAGCGCTTGTTAAATTTTCTGTTTGACGCCTTATTTCTTTTATATTTTGTTTACTCTGACGTAGTGGAATGGTCAACCCTCTCCAAAGCCTTTCTAATAATATTTTGCAGCTCAGTTAATCAGCGAAACCTTGAAACAAGCACAATTAGCTGCAAAAGCATTCAAGAAGCAGTTATTATTATTATTACTAAAATGGATAAATTGGGATTTTAGTAGCCAAAGCTGTCATCCTCTAATGCCAGTGAGTCAAAGTTAATAAATATCAAAAAATTTCAGTGATTGAAGAGAAATTTGTAACTAGCGCTATAAAAAAACAGTTTATTGTATCAAAACTTTAAAAAGACGAAATTTCTTGGTGATCGAAAGTGAGCTTGCTTCTAAAGTTTGTTCTGTGAGTAGAATATTTCAAACAAATAATGAAGCAGTCGAAAACGTTCGTATAATGACTTGTTTACATTTCCCTGTTGTATATATATATATATATATATATATATATATATATATATATATATATATATATATATATATATATATATATATATATATATATATATATATATATATATATATATATATATATATATGACATCTTTAAATCCAATTAATTTCTTTATTTTCATCTTGAATTAGCCCATGTTAATTCAATTCTAAAATGTTTTCGTATTTCCTGATTCAATTTCCACTTTTTTTATTTAATAATTTCGAGCACACATTCTACACTGATGATTATTGCAATTTCTTAAGCTCTGTTCGAAGGGATAAAAATTCTTAACACTCACACATACCTTTCAAAGGTACCTAAGATTCCCTTTCCTAAGTCTACACGTGTCAAAGAAATTTTTATCAGAATCTCATAGTAAAATTACTGAAGAGAAAAATTTCTGTCATTTTGCTCTTATATCGCAATATAAACAGACCTTTTTTTTTTTTTTTATCATCGCTTCTCTTTTGTATAAATTATACCTCCCTTGACGAAATAAATCTAAGTCAAAATTTCAAACGTTTCTTCTTTTCGGTCATTAATCTGCAAAATTATCTTCACATATACATAGTTTAGAATAAAATGAACAGTTTTAACAATAACATACCAAGATATGGAAAGTTGGAATCTGTTTTTGTTCGATAAATCGATCTGTATAGCCTGAAAATGTTTTAATATATACACAACCTTACATTTTATCATATAAAGCTATTCGTATTCTTTCATTAAAGTAGATGATGATGTCGTGTCCGCGTTACTACGGAAAGGGGGTGCAGTAGCTTCTAAGGGTGAAGGCCCCTGAGCCACAACCCCCGTTTGACACAAGTGTTGTGACTTTCATGATCAATAGTACACTGGTGGACAAAATTAAGAGATGGAAAGCATTTTCGCACATTTCTCTAAAAATACCGCACAAAACCTGGACAGTTGATTGCCATATATGGTCACTGTAGCGCTATTGGCCCTGAGATAAGTTTACGTATTCTTGTGGGCGTTGCTAAGCCAGCAGGAGGTATAAAAGTGCGCATCAAGCTGTTCATCTCATTCCACTCTTCAACACAGTTGCAGATTTTAGTGCATTTTTTGAATAATCGTGCTGTTTCTTGCTGGTTTTTATGTGAAATGAGTGAACATCATCGTTTAGACGACGGTATGAGGTGGTGAATTGTGGGTATACTTGAGGCAAGCCAGTCCCAAGCTCAGGTTGCTAGGGAATTGGATATAACACCAAGCGTCATTTCCAATTTGTGGAGTCAATTTAAAACTAGTGGGACAGTATGCAGACGACCAGGACAAGATCGCCTGAGGGCTACAACGGCCAATGAAGACCGGTATTTGCTCGTTTCAGCTAAGCGCCAGAGGACGGCTACAGCCAATCAATTGTCTAGGGACCTCGCGGCTGCTACAGGAACATCAATTTCGAGTAAGACAGTTTCCAGAAGACTCCACGAAAGAGGCTGTATGCCAGGAAGCCCGCTATTTGCATCCCACTCACTCATTCCCACAAAAGAGCGCGTGCAGAATGGTGCAGACAACATCAGAATTGGACACAGCTTCAATGGGCTAATGTTCTCTTCACCGATGAGTCCAGATTCAGTCTACAGCCTGATTCTGAACGGTTATTGATATGGAGGGAACCTGGAACCCGATACCATCCCTGAAACATTATCGAAAGGGACCATTATGCTGGTGGAGGACTCATGGTTTGGGAAGGGATCATGCAAGATACCCGCACACCGCTCCATGTGTTTGACAATAGTTCCGTGAATGCCCAGAAGTACAGGCAGGAGGTCCTAGAGCCCTATGTGCGTCTTTTCAGGGGCGCTGTTGGCCCTGAGTTCATTTTTATGGACGACAATGCGCGACCACATAGGGCTCTCATGGTTGATGAGTATCTGGAAAGTGAGGACATTCAACGAAGGGATTGGCCAGCCAAATCCCCTGATCTGAATCCTATTGAACATGCTTGGTATGCTCTTGGGAGAGCTATTGCGATGCGCCAACCTCCCCCCAGAACCATTCTAGAGTTAAAAATTGCTCTGATGGAAGAATGGGAGGGTCTTCCACAACCCTTCCTTAACTCCCTTATTAACAGCATGCCTACTCGTTGTGCATGCTCTCTGTCTGTCAGGGGTGACCATACACCATACTAGAGGCAACACACACTGTACAAGCCGCACTTTTATTGCCATATTTTATCCTTAAGTTCAGACTACATTGGATTTATTAACAATAGGTCTTTCCAGTGAATGGCACTTTCATTTTTGTTTTGCATACTTTATTATCATGGTATAAGCTATATCCATACCAAATTTCCTTTATTTATATTCAGTATTTTTTGAGATATTTGGGAAAATGTCTTCCATCTCTTAATTTTGTCCACCAGTGTATTTCATCGTCATATAAAGATGTTGTTCACATTCTTCCTGTAAATAAAATAGCAGCAGACGCTTTACATGCATTAATTAAAAAAATTATTATTGGATTAGAAAACATCGGTTTTAAAGTGATATGTGTAGTAACAGACAACAATTCAATCAATCAAAAAGCAATGTCTCAGTTCGCTTCTCCTTCACGGTCATATTCAATTCTTTATCCTCTTCCGGTAAATAAAGAACGACCTCTTTTTTTCATGATCGATACTGTCCATTTATTGAAGAATATTCGCAATAACTAGATCAATCAAAAGAATGTTGATAAATGTATGCTTTACCCTAATTTTAAAGAAACCACCTCAGAAAAAAATTCACAAAAGGATTGTATTAAAAATTCTCTGGAAACTAATGATAATGTTATTCACTCTAATGATGAAATGATTCAGGGTTCTAGTAGTAAATCTGACAATAAAGTAGATTTTAATACAGCATCCTTCAAAACATTAAAATTATTGTATGAAACTGAAAAGAATAACATCGTTAAATATGCATACAATTTATCCTTAAAAGCATTGGAGCCCAATAATTTAGAAAAACAAAATGTCAAATGAGTACTTAAAATTTTCAATAAATTATATACCTGAAAGTCTAAAGAATTTGGGATTGAAATATGAGTTTCCACACTACAAAGAAACAGCAGAATTTATAAGAATAATAAATAGGTGGTGGGATATTGTTAATGTAAAAATTCCATTCACGGGAATCCGTGAAAATAATGTATATAAAAAACCACTGACATCATCTGAAAGCGACAAAAGATACAAGTTTTTAGATGTATTTTTTAACTGGTTGGAAGACTGGAAAAATATGAAATGTGATACCGGCATGCTAACAAAAGAAACTTATTCTGCTCTTTTCATGACTACATATACTTTAAAAGAAATAACTAAATATTGCCAGGACGAATTCGAAATGAAATACATTCTCCCAGGAAAATTTCAGACCGACCATTTAGAGGCACGCTTTGGTTTATATAAACAAATGACAGGAGCACAATATCATGTTTCACTCTGACAGGTATTTGAAAGTGAAAACAAACTAAGAATGCATAGTATTTAAAAAAATTGTTTAAAATCAAACAAACATGGAAATATCGAACTTTTTCAGGAAGCAGTTGGCGAAAATTGGGAAGAATTTGAAAAATTTATTTTTGAAAAATTTATTTCTGAAAAATTACCTGTCGTTAGCATTTTGCTTACAGAAGAAGTTTTTAAAAAATAAGAAGATGTTTTACCAGTGTTAGTTTATTTAGGAGGTTACTGTGTCCACACAGTCCTTAAAAAGTTGAAATGCAGCATTTGCAAAAAGTTTTTAACAAATGAAAAAGAACTGGACTGCTCAACTTCTTTAATTCAGAATTTAAGTCGAGGAAAACTTTTATACCCCCAAAAATGCATTGTAAATGTAATTTTATATTCTTACATTATAATTCAGAAATTATGTACCATACATGAAGAAGAATTTTTGAAATTTTCCAATCAAAAGTATTTAGCAGCAGAGATAATTTTCAATAGTTTAGTGAATGAGGAACCAATACATGATTATGGCAAAGGCATTTCAGGACATAAACCGGAAAATGTTTATAGATTGGCAATCTGGTCTGCAGTCAATGCATTATTGAATAATTACATGATAGTTTGAAAAGCTCTTCTAAAACCGGAAAGGAAAGAAAATTTGATAAATTTAGTAAAGATATTTCTAACAAAGTAATGATAAAATATATAGTTAAATAAGAAAGCTCTTCTAATGTTTCAAAGATTTATTGGATATTTTTTTTTTTTTTTGAATAGAATACTGTTTCGTGAAATATTGTTTTTATTGCTTTCTTGGAGTTGACGCCACGGCAAATACTCATAAAACCATTATTGTATGGAATTGTTTTGAAATTAATCAAGAAAAGCATTGCAAATGTATTTTTTATATTATAATTTAAAAATTTATGTACCATATATGAAGAAGAAATTTTGAAATTTTCTAATCAAAAATATTTTGCAACAGATATAATTTTTAATGATGCAGTGAATGGAGATAATAATTTTAAATCTAGGGGAGATACACCTACTGGGAAACCTGCCCTGCACTTAATGCAAGAAAAGGTAATGCATACGAAGCACCGTACCTCCAGGGTGATGTGGAAAGCGGCTGCATTTTAATTATTAATGAATTCTACAATATATGTATGTTGAATTGCATGATATGGAAGTATATGAAATGATATTAAGAAGTGAAAAGTAATTTCTCTTCACTCTCTAGTGCGCAGAGACTTGACGTTAAGGGAATGGAGTGTACCGTCTCGTTGTGACCTCACGGAAACCAGCAGAGGCCTTTTCTATCGGGAGTTGTGCCTGAGCACCCAAGGGCAGAAGTGTGACTTCTAGCTCATATGAAGATGAAACTCATACATTTGCTTGCACAATCCCTTTTAACGGGGGGGGGGGGGCATATTCACACACCTCACAGATAGAACACAGAAGAACAACCATGCCCGAACCGGGATTCGAACCTATGACGCCCAGAAAACGAGGAAGATGCGCTACCCCTATGCAACGACGCCGGCATTAAACCAGAAATCATATGAAATGAGGAATTTCGATAAAAATGCATCGAAATACAGTAATGCAGTAAAAACCGACATTTCTATTGATCGATCTATCAGTCAGTATATTCTATTTATTTTTCCATTTTACGACGATTTACGATGCTCCTTTTACGAATCAATGAATTTGTGAAATGAACAATTATTTAAAGGACATCACTTAGAGATAAAAGGAAAAGAAGATGCTATGTTTTATGCCATAGAGTGTTTTATAGGTCTGAATTGACAGAAACTTGTTTAATTTACGCATAACATAGCCACCATTGCTTCATACGAAGCTGTTACGACGTTTTTTTTCGGAAACAATGAATTTGTGAAATGAGCAATTTCTTTGACTTTACATCTCGATAAAATGAAAAGTAAATGCTTTGCTATCGGTCAATGTGTATTCAGAAATTCTGCCGTGTGTAATTCTGCCGTGTATTCTTCAATGTGTATAGATAGAAATTTGCTTTTTCTAAACATACATGTGTCTGGTTTTATTATATCAAGCTGTCTCTACATATTCTTTTAAATGGAATGATATTAGTGAAATTACAATGACATCACACCGATGCATCCTTATAAACAGATGCTTCACTTTTGGCCAATCTGCCGATCTTTACCTGAAATTTTTTAAAGCCATTCTTATAAATATCCCATTTAATTATATGTTTTAGAAATGCTCTATTTATAAAGAATGGTAATAGAGAAATGAGTGATTTTGATCACAGCTTGGTGAGATTTGAAAACACTGACGTTTCGATATGGCATGATAATATCCATGCCACAATATCCCATATATGATAATATCCATGCAATAAAATCCCATATATGATAATATCCATGCCACAATGTCCCATAAATCGAGATATATCTAAAAATGGATGTTTTGCTTACTCTTGATATATCTATCTGGCCGAATAGATTAAAACTTTTTTTTATATTCTTCAGCCATTTATTCTTTTCATCACATCAATTTGTCATCACATTTTCTTTTAAAAGACTACGAGAAATGAGTTATGACATTTCGCCTAGATAATCTATAGGCATCTTGATTTTTTGAGTTATATCTCCTCGAAAAGTCCGTAATTATTTCTGAGATCTGTTCCAGAATTTTCTTATGACCGGAAGGTTATTTGTAAAAAGAATAATTTTAATGACATCTTATCGAGATATATTAAACAATGTGTTTTGCTTACTTCTATCTATCAATCCGAGTAGTCAGAAATATATTTAACTCAAGCAGCTATTGGCGATCAGCTGTTCGATCATGGTATTAACTTTTTAGGCTGTTAAATATTGATGAGGATAGTAGGATTTTTAAAAACTTTTTTATATTGTTATTTGATAAGGTTAAAAAACATGAATTTAATTAAATAAGTCAAAGCAAATTACAACGTGGTAAATTAAAGATTGTATATAAGAGAAAAAAAAGTGGAAATTAAATGTATATTTCGGAATTAAAGTCCAAAAAAAAGCATTTTTTAATATTGATTTTATCAATAGTAAAAGCACTTGATTGCGTGTTTTGATGGATGATTTTAAATTTTATAACATTAAAAATTATTTTTTGTAAATTGTGTATCGCATTAAAAATTTATCATAAATAATAAAAAAAAAAAAACATTGAGTGAAACTCAACGGAGGAATTTCGACAAGCAAAACTAGGCAGCTGCCTAGGTTAATTACAAAAATGTAACTTGGCTCATTACTAAATAAATATACTTTAAAAAATAACAAATTATATAAATTTTAAAATAGTGGTAGCACTTCATCAGATATGGACAGATTTTTTTTCTTTCATTACATTTATTTAGTTATTAGAGAATCCGAAGTTTCTGTTTAAATGTAATTAGGAGTTGCCGAGAGATCATGAGACTTAATAAATAAAAATTAAACTTAACTAAATTAGTTAATGCGTTAGATAAATTAATAATGCGTTAATATGTGAGATTAAATGCAATTTTTTAAAAGAAGGCATCGTAATAGGCTCTCTCCAGGACCATGAAATGCTGTTGTTGTTTATAATGACACTTACCATGGAGAAGCTCGCTGACGAAGTCAGTGATTTTAAGCCAAGGGAGCTACTCTTGTTTTAGTAGCGCCAACTAGTGCCAAGAGTGCGTCTTAGCTACTCAAGCATCACATTCGCTTGCACAGTTCCTTTTTACAGGGGGGCACATTCACACATCTCACATATAACGAACAACCATGCCCAAACCGGGACTCGAACCCAGGACTCCCAGATAAAGGGGAAAACGAGCTACCCCTATGTCAGGATGCCGGCCCGTAAAATGCTTAAATACGTAACTGCCTGCTCCCATTTCTTTATATTAATTATGATAGTTGCTCGAGACTGAATAAAATTATAGTGACGTCATGGCGATTTATAACCCCCCCCCCTCTCCGAAAGAAGGTACTTTCTTTTTTATCAAGGCTATTGATCTAAATACATGGACATTTTTTCAAATGTAGATATTCATCTTCCATTACAGTATATAAACTAATACGACTTTAAAAAAAAACTCGAATAATATTTGTGTAATTAGTAATTTCAACAACAAAATACTAAGATATAGCGAATTATATATAATTTGCTGCCTCCCTATTAATTGGTCTGAAATATGTGAAAATTGTTCATTACGTTTACTGTAGGGTGGATAGAAATATTATATTCATTCGTCCTAATAAGCATCACTTTGTGTCAACTTAATAATCTTGCGTCACCTAAATAATAAATAAATAATGTCGTAATACACGTCACTTCTGGACAGCATACCTTTGTTTATCTTTTTAAATAAATAATGAAAGTAAATAATCTTTAATAAATAATTCATTCTAATGAATATTACTTTGTGTCACCTAAATAATAAATAAATAATATCTTAATAAACATCACTTTTAGACAGCATAATTTTGTTAATTTTTTAAAAAATAAATAATCTTTAATAAACAATTTATCCTAATGAATATTATTTTGTGTCACCTAAATAATAAATAAATAATATCCAAATAAAGGCCACTTTTGGACAGCATATCTTTGATAATTTTTTTCCGAATTTTTGCTCTATTCATACCCTAAAACTTTACAATTTTATTCCTTATATGAGTTATCCATATAGTTTTGGTAGCTCATGCATTTCATAAAATTAATTTTGATTGTTTTTAATTGTAAAAAATCTCAACAGATGGCAGCAGTAGCAGGGATTCAAAAAATTTTACAAAATGCAATTCGACTGTAAGCGCTCTCCGCCTGCTGCTGGAAGTGTTGAGTTTTTAACATACAGTTATCGATCTTCCATTTCATCCTTTAAAGCTACATTATTGTATTTTTACACTATAAAAATCCGTATATATAAGAAGCTCACATGTGGTACAGAAACCGCAGTTAGTACTTATCGTTGAATGGCAACAGTCAAAAGTAAAATACCTCTGTACAAACTTTTCAGATTCCTTCACATTTTATAACTGCACTTATTCAAACGCTTCACTTAGCTGTTTATGGAGTAGTAAAATATTATTAGAAATGCTCGAGAGACAGCTCGTCGTGTCATCGAAACCTCCAAAACAAAGTAAATTAAAAATAAACGTCAAAATTAAATCGATCTCAAAATTGTTTTAATCGTCTCTAGATGGGTAAACGCTAGGAGTCTATAGAAATTGTATATCAGATTAAAAAAAAAAAAAAAAAACTATTTTCTCACGAAAAGGGATTTTGCACTATCTTAAAATTCAAAATGCTACTTTTTTAATAAATTCAATTTCATCTTAATATATTTATTTACTTTTAGTAATTTTTTAAAAAATTATATTTGACACTTTAATAATTTTTGAATTTTTAACACTTTTTCCGTGTTAAAAAATTCCAACTCATCCATCAAAGCAATCAATCACATGTGCTTTTCCTAATGCTGAATTAAGATTAAAAGACAATCCTTTCTTTAGACAGTAACTCCAGTGACGACAGACGCTTTTACTCTGTAATTCATACACTTTATAATTTACACGCATTTTTAGTAGACTAATTCATCATGTTTTTCAGTCCTGTAAACATATAAGGTGAATTTTTTTTTAAAAAAATCATTAAAATATCATTACCCACATACACACAAACACACACGCACATATATATATGTGTGTGTGTGTGTGTAAACAAAGTTTTTTAAGCAGTTTCATAGCCGAAGAGAGAACACACTTTTGAAAATTTTAAAACTTCTCTTTATTCCATCCCGGGAGGCATAATTTATGTACAAGAAGCGATGATGAAACTGACGTCCGTTCACATCGCGATACAAGAAGCAAAAGAAGAAACAGAAGCAGAAGAACGAAAGAGACCGAAATATTTTTCCTCTGTGATTTTATACTATGAGATTCTGACAGGGATTCATTTGGAACGTGCCGATTTAGGTAAGGGAATTTATGTATATTTAAAAGAATGTGGTAAACATTAAAGATTTGTATCCCTTTACTCGGAGCATGAGAACCTGCAGATTATTATTATTATTTTATTACAGGAAACTATGGCCAAAACACACTGAGGTATGTGTAATATGCATATTTTAATTTCCCATTTCGTTACTTCAAGCTCTACTGATGTATTCTCGACTTGAAGTAATGGAAAGATTTTTGTAAACGCTATTTGGTGATATCTCGGCAATAAAATCGAAAAACAGGCGTTTAGGATTCTAGTAATCAATCTTTCTAAATAATCTAAAACTTGTTGAATATGGGTATTTTAAATTTTTGTATACTAATACTATTGCCATATTACGAATGTGGCTGATTTTTTTCTCTTTTCATAGGAATAATATTGGATAAGGGAACAGTGAAAGTTACCTAAAGTAGGCGTTTTGTTTTCTAGCCATTTGTGTGACTATTTTGGGGAAAACTTATTTAATTCCCATTTATTAATCTCACATATCATCTTAAATTGCTACATTTTCGTATTCTTTGAATTGGAAACGTATTGGCGAGAAGAACAATAAAAGTCAAACTAGGATCAGATACACCGAAGAATAGGTGTTTTGAGACTGCCAATTGTTGAAAATAAAGAACTTTTGTTCAAATAATTCTTCTGTTGCTTTTTGGTAATATTTTTAAATTGTGAAATGTTTTCTTTTCAGGGGGTCCAAGACCCAAAAATTTCAAATTTTATTTTATTTATAAATATTTTTTGTTTCTTTTTGCTTAAAACGACGTTTGAATCATATTTATATCTTAAATAGAACGAGAGATATAATTATTTTTGTGGTATTTTGTAAAATTGATCGAAAGTTTTTTGAATTTTAGTGATTTAAAATAACCCCACTTTTTCTTTAAAATTTAAAAATAAATTCTTTTTAAACTTTTATGTTGTGATTTTGCTTATTAGCTAAGCAGTTATTCAGTGTAAAAAATTTCATATTACTAAATTAATTAATCAAAACCTTTTTAAAATGTGTTCCGAACCCTCTTATAAATATGAGATTTTTTTTTTTTTTTTTTGCATTTTTCAGGGTGTATATTATAATCTTAAAATATTAATATAATTAATAATTAACACAACTTTTTAATTCCTAACCTTGCGCATGCGAAGAAAAGACCCCTACTCTTAACATTGTGCATTTCGAACAGAAACCCATCATATTTCAAACAATAATTGTTTAACGAGCTTGAAAGCTTACATCTTCGCCTCTGTCGTAGGACGTGTGGCCTGGTGGGTTAAGTGATATGCCTGTTCAGATTAGTTTGTATGTCTCCTGTTCGTATCTGGGAAAAGAAAAATATTTTTATATATTTTTTCTTCTTTTGATTATTTTAATACTATACTTCAATATAATTGAAGGGTAACTAATAATTATTCTGCGAATAAAACTTCCAAAAATAATGTTTTATCTTAAAATATTAATATAATAAACACAATTTTTTTATTAAACACATTTGCGCATGCGCAGAAAAGGCCCCTATTCTTAGTATTGTGCTTTTATACCAAGAACCCATCACATTTATCACACGATAACTTACAAAAAGTAGTATTAGATTTAAGGCAGGAAAATCAATGATTTGGAGAAACATTTGAAAACTTTGCAAATTAAGAAAAACTATGTACTTAAACCTACCACATTTTTTTTTCAAATTAATAAATAAAAGAGCTTATTATTTTTTACTTAACCGAAGATAAATGAGTAATTAATATAGTGGAACTTGACTAGAACTTGAAAATTTACTTTTATTACTTAATAATTTTATGAATGTGGTTTCATTTCAGTCATTCGTTTTAGCTGCAGATGCCGGCAAACATTGAAAGTGATTTCATAGCCACCCTCTAGTTTTCTCTTAGATGCAACTAATCCTTTTCTCAGTTTTGTTCCCCTGATAAAGGCGCCCAAGATACTTGTCCTGTTTGCTCCATCCTAATTTCATCATTGCTACACATTGAAGTTTTGTCTTTTATGTTCTCATTTTTTTTTTCATCAAATCTGCATCGTTCGGGAAACTAAAACAAATTGATGAGCTGCTATTGGAAATCGTGTGTCATGATTTCTTGTAGTTTTGAAGCTATTCAAGTGCAAAGATAATTGATGTACTTCTCAAAATGTCTCTTTTGCAGTACTTCAAATGAATAGTGCTTCATATATGTATATTTACTCTAATCACAGCCCAGCAACTGATGTTGAAACCATTAGAGATAGGGATAGATTCCAAATGACGAAAACAGCTTTAAATGAAGCACATGATTATTTTTTGTGCTATTTGATCCAATGAATGTATCGCAAAAAAATTATAAAATATTAATTTCTTTGCGGTGTTTAGATTCTATTAATCATTATTTAATAAGAATATGCTTTTTAGAGAAATGGAAAAAAACCACTCTTCTGAGTCCAAAACTGGAAAAGTTATCGATCTTTGAATTTCATTATTTTAGGCCAATCAATGGTCGCTTCGAAGAAGTGGTGTTCGTTGACCATCGGATCTTCTTAGACACAATCATTAAAATGATTTCAAGTGGCTTAAAATAATTTTGCTATATTTGTGGGGAGATGGAATGATTCCTCCACTTAAAATGTTCAGAGCTTCAAGAAACGACACAACGGCATTTTCAACAAGGAACAAGAATATATTTATTCATACAACAAAAATAAGAATAAAAAGATTAACAGAAGAAGTTGATATTATCTCACTCTCGAGTTAAGAAAGAAATATTAAGTTCTTGCCGGCCAGGTTGCATAGTGGGTAGTGATACATTGATACCCACATATTTACTGATTCAAATAACATAAAAAATCAATTCTTTACATCATTCAAAACATTTTATTTTTCAATTTGAAACAGATGGCTATCTTCAGTGGTTTTGAAACTAGCTATCTGGCCACAAATAGAACGGACATCCTATGTATCTATAGCAGTTAAATAAATAATTTCGTATATTACAGCATAGAAAAATCTCGGCGGTGACCAATCATTCGACAGCTCTTAACAAATAGGACATTAAGCCGATACAATTAAATAGCCTAAAATATTTCTAAATGTTACAGTTTAATATAACTTCTATACTATTTTTACTGCCATTTTTTTGTCTGAAAACCAAATATAAGACCATAGGCGTACACGTTTAATTTAAACAATCCTGGATATTTATCCTGGTTGTATATCAAGTATATTTTTAGCTAAATCAATATTAAGTAATTAAATATTTTGTTAATTATTCTCTAACTAATCATAAAACATTGATAGCTTAACTATAGTAAATTAAAGCATATATAAAATAAATTAATAATACTTACATTTTTATTACTTAACCATATGTATATAAAGTTAATACGCTTAAATTTTCCGTTGGGAAAACTACGTTTAGGGATTTTTTAGTGTCTGAATTTTACAAATATTTGACAGCCATTTTAGAAGTATTGAAAAATTAGAAATTGTATTGAAGGGAAACTGAATGAATGATATAATGAATTATAATATTTCAAAATTATATTCATTAAATTGAAATATAAGTAAATTAAAAAGGGAAATACTCCAATCAATGGCATATGAATCAATTGCATTTATTGTCGTATAAGAAGTATCTGGGTTCCAGTAAAACCATAGGTGACATTAGAATGCAACTCTCAAATAATCGCTCAAAATATAATACAAAATGACGTTATTTACAAAAAAAAAAAAAAAAAAAAAATGTTAGGTTTCGTTAGAGTAAAAAAAGCTGGTTAATTAGAAATCAGATGTTTCTGTGTGGAGATTGACGTTTTTACTCGACGGCGCTAAAAATTTCCCTGCATTTTTTTTTGAATATTAATTTGCGTTATTTTGAAATTTTGTTGTTCCAGCAATTTCATAACATGTTATTTGATACTAATACATAATACTATATCTTGCATGCTTTTAATTGTCAAAAAAAATTAACATAAAGTAATGACTTTTTTTTAAATGGATCATTTCTAAATATCCAATTAGCTTTACATTTAGATTTCCGTGAAAAATTTACCACTAAAATGCATCCTTGTCAAAAAACAAATCCTTTTTGAAAATCCTCAGTAAAATTTATTTGTTTTCACCCAATATAATCTCACTCTTTAGTCTGTTATAGGTAACATTTCGATTGATGAATCCAAAATTACAAAATATCAGTTTATTAATATCAGCATGATAGCAATCACGAAGACTATTTTGCCACTCATTCATATTCTTTATTTTATACGGTTAATTTCTAACTTCATTAGCTTCATGATTTTCACAGATTCCTTCAGATTTTGGCCTTATGATTAAAACAATTTCTTGAGCTTAGGGACACGAGCCCACTCCAGTCGAAAAATGTGAAAAAAAAGAAGATTCCTTAGTTTTCTTCAAGCTTTAAAAACAATGTAACATTTTCTTATCATCTATTAGCGATTATAATGTTATCTTCGTCAACTCCGCTGGCCTACCTTCGATATTAGGATTCTGTTTTTCTTTATTACTTGATGCAATGTATGAATCTGGGCTCTATTTTCAAACCCTCCTAATTTAAATCTTAATTTATTAAAATTTACTCTTTGATGCATTATTAAATCAATCAAATGTTCAAAAAAGATGATATCAGATTGAATATCGACTATAATTTTGTCCTCCTTATTTTGAGCACACAGAGCCCGGAAATAATAATTATCAAGCTTCTTAAATTCGTGAAGAGATCGCTAATTTTATTTTTATTTCGGTTATTTGAAACAATAAACATAACAGGCAAGAAATTGAGTTGAAAGAATTAAGAAAAAAAAAATACGCTTCAAAAGTCTTTTATAAATAACCCCAAAATATGGGTTCGAATCATTAGTTCCAATTTAATCAGTCACCAAAAAATTCTAATAACTGCGAAAATCGATGTCAAAGATGGATGGCGCATAAATTCTAATAAAAACCAAATATCTGAGTTTAGAAAAGGACCCATTGACCCAACATTTGCCATTATATGATCCATTGAATGCAGTGCAATGCCGCACTCATCGGCCTGGATGCAAACAAAACAGGAATTCCAACGCAGGCATGCAATGGATATTGAAACTAGAGCAGGATCTCCGAGATAAGTACACGAAAAAAGTAAACGATCAGTCGTCGTCAAATTCCATCGTTTCCTCTTTTCAAATCCAAGTTCAAAATGAGAAAATGATCAAGAATTGATTATCTGGTTGTTCTTAGAAGTGGTGTTTTCTGGCTCTAAATAATGCACCTTAAGGGGACTCAATTAGGCACTTTTGCAAATTCTTCTCTTAAAATAATAAAGTTTTTTATGCATATCTATGAAAATATAAACACGTTAAAAAACTCGGTTAAGCGAAATATATTATTTTTAAAACGTTAAAAATATGGCATTTCGAAATATACCAGATGACTTAATTTTTAATTTTTTTATTATTTTTACCTTATTATCCTATATGCATTTATTTGCAACCAAACTGGGTATGATTTAGAAATTCTAATTAAAAGTTAGTTTTTTAGAAATGCTTTTTCTGAGCCCACACTAAATTTTCAGAAGAATTGTGTGTTTTGATGAACTAAAATTGACTCAATTACCGAAAAAATACTCGAAATAAAAAAATGCAAACTAATTTCAAACTATTGCTAAAATTTTTCTTTCAATGTTTAATCGATATCTTTATTATGAATTTTAAAGTAATTTCCTCAAAAAATAAGATACTTGGAGCATTTGAAAGATATTTAGACCTAATTAGAACATCTATTTGAGAAAAAGTCATTAAAATATATTTATTCCTTCAAATATTCCTTTTATTGAACAATACATTTTATAATGCTATTTTAATCGAATATAAGCACATCGCATATTTTTGTAATAAAACAGTAAAAAGGACATTTCATATTTTTGCCGTTTGTTTATTTATTTCAAAGTCCAATTACCCTTTAAGAGACACCTTTTTTAATAACTGATCAATTTAGTTTGACATATTAAGATATTTTTAGTTGAAACATTTTTTTTTCAAATTTTGTAAAATCAACTACATTTTTTTTCATTTATTTTAAAATTAGTTGCTTAAGTAATAAAATTTTTGAAAATTTATCATAATTATTATGTAATGATTTGATTACATACAAATTTAAGCATTTAATTATTATCAAAAATTATTAAAAAATAATACATTTCCAGGAAATAAACTGATAAAAATCATTTTATATGGCCTGTCAAGAGAAATAAAATCGAAAAAATTAATGAATAATTCTAATATATTTTTAAAAATGTATTTTAATTTATTAAATAATAATGGAAAAGTTTGAATGTAAGCATACATTGTAGTCCTAATATTTTATAATTCATAGAATTGATATTTTTTTTACAAACTTATATATGTGGTAAGTGAGCTAAAAAACGTATTTCGTTATAACCATCTGCGCTCTTCTATCCAACAACGATAAGTAACTACCTAGTCATCTTTGTTAGTTTGTTAGCTGAAAGCTTCATATAATATTTAAAAAATTTCTTTATCAATTATTATCCGAATATTTTCACATTCCTTGTCATATTTCAAAATTTTCGGAATCTGAATAAGATTAAATGAGCAGATTTTATTGTCTGCGTGTATGTTTTGTCTTACTGAACACTTCCTGTGTTCAACACGACAAACATGTTTTTTCCTCTGGCGAGCCATTTTTAAATTTGAATAATTGCTTATAACAAAGGAAATAATGTGAAATAAGCAAGAAGTTGATTGACTATAAAAGTGAAATGGTTAAAACAAAAATACGAACACGACAATAAAGAACAAGATGGTACGGCATTCAAGTTTGTACAAAATATTTTTAAAGTGGAAGTTCGGCATCTATAAATACTTTCGCCATTGAATGAAAGTAAGAAAATTTAATGGAGTTAAAAAATTTTCACTTAATACATTTTTAAAATCATTCTGATATCTTATAATTTAGCGAATTTAGTTTCTAGAAATTTATTGATTTACGAATAAAAAAAAATAAAGATTTTTAATCGATCTGCCTGAGACCTTTCTTAGCTTATCTAATTCGCCATTCGCTCCTAGTAACGACAGCTACCGAGATGGACGTCTGAAAAGGAAGGCAAAAGAGGCTACTAGTAGCTTACTTTTATCAATATACTGCAAATGAGTTAATCAATCTTAAAAAAGATTCATATCTTTCGAAAGCTAGATTTTATTTTTGCTTAAAAATCAAACTTCGCCACTTTTACGCGATGTGCCAACAAGATGATCAAAAGATTTTAGTTAACTTAGTTATATTTACATTCTTTTTTACTTTCTCGTATACGATGTATAAAAAATGTATTGCAATCGTCGAAAAATTCGAATTTACGATTTTGATGAATCCCCATGTTTTAGAGCTCCCCGAGTTCTAAGAATACATTTAAAAAAATGTCCGTCCATCTGTAACAATGATAATTCAAAAACACTTTGTGTTAAATGGATGAAATCTGTCATGTGGCATTTAGACTAAATTTGTAATTTCTGTGAAATTTTGAGCAAAATCTGTCCGAAGGTATCTGCCTGTTCGGTCGTTAAATGAAGACAATGAGATGGATTAAATTCCGTGCACAAATTTATCACACAAAGTGTATACATCTACAGATTCTAAGCCAAATCCAACGAGGCATTGGCCAGAAACCTGATAACTCAAAAATACACTGATGTAAATGTATCAAATTTGGTATGTTATTTTCGGAGTACAAGTGTTGTTCTGCGTCAAATTATTCTTTCATTCAATTGTTAAAAACATACAGTCTAATTTCGGATGCTATTAACTGCATGCCAGGATCAATCGCCAAAATCCCTGCCAAGAAACATATGGCCAATTCAAAAAAAAAAAAAAAAAAAATTCTTAATTCTCGCCAAATGTCAATATTTTATAACTATAGTACGCCAATGTCATGCAAAGCATTCTTAGGAACGATACCTTTATTAGAAAGTATGCGAGAAAATTTTGGGAAGATCACTCAAGCTGTTTAATTTTCCAACGGGCTAATTTTCCAAGAAAGGTTGTACATATTTCCTAGATACGCTATTATAAAATCTTTACATCTTAAAAGGGGAACGGCTAAACTCGATTTATGTTTATTGTTAATAAACAATACGATAATAATCCTTTGATACAAGTACTTCAAAAGCTAGAGCTGATTTGCGCCAAAGTAATTTTGCGCGCCAATTAAAAAAGAAGTTTGGTAAATGGTGAGAGTTTGGCATTTAGGTTTCGTTTAAGAGTTTAATTATGAAAAGCAGATTGCAGTTGGGTAGAGAGTTAGAGGTATAATAAGTAAAATCATTTTTAGAGAGCTTTTATTTTTAAAAAATGGAACTTGGAGAAATACAAATTGGAAAACAAATTATTTTTACAAGCAAATTGGAAAAATAAAAGAAATGAATTGTCAATATTCCAACCGCAATATTTACATTTATAATTCAAAACTATAGAAACATTAAGATAATTAAAAAAAATTGAAATTCTGATATATAAAAGTAAGAAGTCAATTTCATATTCATTTCATTCCATCGTTGCAATCTGCCCAAAATTTGCTCAGAAAACTCCAAATATATAAATTTCTGACAAAACTCACACCAAAACCCCATATTTGTAGTGTGTTTGTCATTTTCGGCGGTTTGTCTCTTTTTCTCCTGATGACGGCATATTTTCCTGTCTTCAAAGCATAATTATTTTTGTTTTGTTTTTTCAACAATTTTAATTTTAATTCGCTTTGTAAACAGAAAAAAATGAGTTGAGACCTCTCGCAACGCATTCTTTCATTTTTAGCTTCGTAGATATTTTCTTCTAAGTAGTTTTTCTTTATTATTTATCGAATGAATAGTTGTCGATTGCAGACGCATTATTTTTAAAACACTTAATTAAAAAAAAAAGAAAGGAAAGGAGATACATCAAAAATTTCCGTTTCGCTTGTATCTTTGAAATATAAATAAAAGATTCGCAGAGTTCTATTAGCGTCTTGAGTTCCAAATGTTAACTAACGCTCTGTCGAAAGGAGTCTCAAGAATAGTTCAAGTCTTATTTTGAGACAGATTTTGTAATTTCGAACCTTGATTAGACGACAACAATGACCTTTTGGTCAGACCCCCACCCCCATTTGTACAAATTTCCGTAGCATACTACTTTACATAGCAAAAGTATATGCCAAATTGAATCCATCTAGCATTTTAAGTTTTGTAATTATCGTGGTCGCTTGCAAACTAAAATTCTTTCTAAATGGATTTCAATCAAAATTTGACAGAAATTTAAAAATATGGTATAAAGACGGTATATCAAACTTGATCCAGACAATTCAAAGCGTCTTGGAAGTTAGATATGTATGCAAACAGAGAGGTACGATTCCAAAAAAATGTGTTTTTCAGATTTAAAAAGGTCTGAAAGTTTGACGATTACTCGTAGTGTATTTCGTATACGAAGAATTAATTACCATATCCTAAAAGCTCTCACATGATTTAAAAACTGATGTTAATCTTGTAAATAAATTTTCTATGCATTCAGTCTTCAAATAGGATTAAATTTTGAAGTTATAAATTTAATAATATTTGAAACTTAATTCATCTGCTTCTGCAATTCAAATAAATAAATAAATAAAATAGCTTACTTTCAACCTCCCTGAAATCTAAATAATAATTCGAACTTGCATACTTTTTCTGATATAATTCATTATCAAGATTTTTTGAAAATTACATACATTCAGTTTAAAATTTCAATGAATTTTGAGCAATGAAGAATTAAATAATAACGAAAGAAAATGACCCGTTCTTATAATTTAATAAGTAATATTGAAATTTCAGCTTTGTGTTACCAGATTTTATTATTTCATAGTAAATATAACGATTTTTCTTTTTCCGGTATATAAATATGATCAGAATTAAGACTCTTTTTGTTGTGGATGTCTTAATAATTATTGTACCTCAGTAAATACAATAATAAGTTTTAAATCTCTTGAGCATAAAAATAAGTTTCTCTTCAAATGTAAAACATTTTCATTTAATTCACTATAAAGTTCTGAAAATACTGTTTTCAAAATGAGTTTTTCCAAACTATCCGATTTTCATACTAAAATCTGTTTCACATTTAAATAAGCAGTAAATATGCACTTAAATAAAAAATAAAACAACGATAAATGAATGCAGCTTATCCTAAATGAAAATTATTTCCCGAAAAACACCAATCCTGTCTCATTGGATTGAAAATTTAACTGCGTTTTCATCATCCTCCAAAGCCATTTGCTAATTTTTCAAATAAATTATGCTAATCTGCATTGTGTCATCATGTGTGCTCGCGCATTCCCGTTTCTTCCTGAACTTTCGCGCCGTTTCTCACTTTAATTCCGTCTTTGAATCAGAGCAGGTGTTCGGCTTGTTTGTGCAAATTTTAATATCGCTAGCATTCGAAGGATCTGTATTGGAGGACTTTTGCCGGTACAATTTTATTTATGGGTCTTTTACCTAATTATCACTCTGTATTGCGTGAACTCTCCGATTTGTTGTACCTCTCCAATTGAACCTTAGAAACCTGAACATGGACTATATCGCATCGGAGAAATTGATGCGTAACTGATAACTGGCTGAAACTTCAAATCGTTTTTGTGCGCGCTCCTGTGTGTTTATGAAATTTCTTATTTTCTATCTAAGGTAACAAGGGATAACGGCCATTGTTGTTATAAATTCCTACCTCCTGCTTCTTTCAAGTTTATCGCCAGCTTTCGTATGAGCCATATTGGAAGACTTTTATGAGTACAACTTTGACTGCTTTCGCTGCTTTTATCTTATATTTTTGGATCATCTAAAAAACTTGAGAAAAAAGCTTATTTAAAAGAAGATGAAGTTAAGCAATTATTTATATGCATAAACAATAATATTAAAATTACGTTTTCAAGAAAAGTCGATAAATTATGGAACAAATTCTGCCTGAAAGACGTCTACAAATTCTATATATTACGGTAAGCTGATATTTATTTTAATATTTTTCTTACTCAAGTTCTATAATTATTGCAGTAATAAGCTTGATTTTGTAATGCAAGATATTTTATTTTTTCATGCATTTACTTATGCATTAAGTTAGTAATTATTTTAAAGACGATAAACTTTTTTTATATAATAATAATGAAACGGCATTAAAGAAAGATAAATAATTTTAATAATACAGTGAAACGCTGTTTATTACCCCTTTTCAAAGGGGCTAAAATATTTTTTTAATGAAACGATGTGTAATCGAAATTTTGATTTTGTTGTGTTATTAGCAAAAATTTATTTGTGCTACTAACGCAATAAAAAGTTGATTTTATTTGTACTAGTAATGTAATTTCATTTATAAATAATAATTTCAAAATTTTTAAGTTAGTGTGGTATTGAAAACGGTAATTATATTCTTAAATTAAGCATTTATCACAAAAGTACTAAAAAAAATCGTTCCATCATAGCTCATCCTTAGTACTTATATATTTTATATTTGATATCATTTTTATATGCATGCAAATAGGCATCTAATTGAAAAATTCTTGAATCTGTCTTCTGTGTTGCTAATTGCCTGTATGCATTTAAAGCAGCATGAATCGATTTGAATCCATTGAGCATTTTGACAAAGAAAACTTGAAGCTTTTCTAGTCTACTGCGTATTTAAAGAAAAATGAAAATTTAAATTCATTAGCATCGGATATACTGATACTATATAAATAGCTTTCCATTTAATTCATCAATTACAGTTGCCATACTCCTCAAATGTAACTAACTCTGCTTTTGGAAAGTCGAGTCTTCAAAACCAAAAAAGATACAATCGAAGCGTTTCGTCTGTTGTATATTATCGGTGAAATACTTTTTCCTTACATTGATTAATTAAATAATATAGCCGAATTAAGAATAAAGCCGGTATGTGATGAAACAATCTATAAATGGAAGCAGAATGCAAACGGAAAACGTATAAATGGTGATTTACCGTAATTTTAATACAAACACATTAACGTTCATGTTAAAAAGAAGCGCTTAATTTCTTCAGAATTGGTTAAAAGAATCAGGTTCGTAATTTTTTAAATTTTAAATTTATCATTCAATAGCATCAATTAAGTTTTTATTTTCCCGTGATGACACAGATTAAATATAAAGCGCATAAGCAATTTCTTATCTGTGAATTACTATCGCTACATTTTAATTAGTTTGGAATGCGATTTTCTTGTTACCCTTAATCAATGTTTCAATTAATTAAAACTCGACAAAAATCAGCAAAATAATGCATGTCAATTACTATATTTGGTAACCTTTCATTTAAAAAAAAATTTCTTTAGCGATTTGTCGTATTCTTTAGATTCTGTAGTTAGAGTTCTTATTAAAGAACTACTACTTTCTTATTCTATTTAGAACTTAATTCTTATTAAAAAAATCGAACTACCAGAAACCAGCTATCACTCCTTTGGATTTTAATTGTTTGTAAACTATCTCGAAGAATGTGTATTTTGTTAAGCAAAACTAAACTAGTTTCAGAAAAATATAATAGGTTTTTTGTATTATTATTTTGGACGAAGAGTATTTGAATTCGTTGTGATCTTTTTTTCTTTTGTATCGTAAAAAAAAATCATATAGGAGATCGTATTTGAAAATTCTGACAAAATCTGAAAGGTTTTGTTTATTGATTTTTGATCGATATCAATCTTTATGTATGTATGTATGTATGTATATATATATATATGTATGTATGTATGAGACTTCTTTATTTTATTGATGCTTTTCTTTAAAAGTCGTATGAAACTTGGAAATATTTGAACTCGGAGTCGATAAGTAATGAGCAACAGTCGCAAAAATTAAATTGTAATTTTCTTTTTTGCATATAATTATTTGAAATAAGTCCAGTTTTGAGATTGGATGAATCTAATGTACAAAATATTCAAATCTAATGTTCAAATTTGAATATGTATTGTATTCTAAATATGCATTTCAAAAACGTCATTTATACCGCATTTTAATGACTTACGGGTTACTGTTATATCGGTTATGTAATCGACTGTAGTTTTAATGAGCGCAAATATATGTCTATTCTGATTGTAGTCCAACAGTTTATTTCTAATCTTTTATAATAGGCATGTACTTCTAATTGTAAAAAAAATGATTTAAATAACATAAAGAAATGCATTCTATGAAGTTAGTCAATAAATATACTGCTCAAAAAATGATGAAATCTGAATGTTTTATGTAGTCTTTAAATTATTTAAATTTTGTAATAGTATATGTTTAATATTAGATTACTTAAACGGTTAAACGGTTTCTGTGAGTAAAATCCGCCAGTAATTGGAGGATTCTTGAGAGGCCATCTTTGATTCGGCTAATACTAATTGAATTCAAAAATTCATGATTCGCTATGTTGTAGTCGTTGAGTGCTTGGTTTAATCGTGGAATGCTTTTTACTTTAAAATATTAAGAATATTTTTCTAAATATGATGGCAGTAGGACTGGGAAACTAAAAAAAAATTAACCTCCTTTTTTCCCTAATATTACATTTATTGATTCAAATGTCATAAAAATATCCCTTACATCATTTAAACTATACAGTTAAGCCTCAATTCAAGTAAAAACTGTTGAAAACTATAAGTTTATATAAATAAATTTTTAATGAGATTGTTATACAAATGCGTTGAATGGAAACGTTTATAGTTCGATGGAATTGTAAATGAATCAACGATTAAAGGAAATATGAAATTAATTTACTTCAAAGCTGAATGAATTTTTATTTATTATCTTAAAATTTCATTTTGTCGAACGAAGATAATCGACCCCATCAATATGCATAATGGCATTTGAACTATCTGACTAAGAAAATATATAAATGAAATGTAATTTCTGTTGTACTTGAGACAAGGAACATATCGAAATAATTTAAGTACAGAATGTTGGATTTGTATTCTTTATAAATTAGATGCAAGATCGAAAGCATTTGAATTGATTATTCTCAAAAGGGAATTATTTCTTGGAAAAGAAGATACTTAAAAATACTCATGAATTAGTCCTTTTATCTTTTGCATTGAAATAACCCGAATTCGTGGATGAAGTTACAAAATATTTGATATTTTTATCCGTATTATAATAGCAATTCTTTTTAGAAGATATTATTTGAGCTCAATGAATTATGAAGGGTGTTATTTCCGTTTTTATATGGATTGAAATAAGTTTCCAAAATAAGATGTGGCTTGTAAATAATTAGAAATTTAAATTCATAGATCAGGATGTAGTATTCAAACTGGTTTCAATTTCAGAATCAGTTTCTTGTAATAGTAATAGTAATTGTAATTCCTTGCAATTCTAAAAAGACAAACTTGTATGTGATAAGTAAACAAATCGTCTGCATGTATCAGGAATAAACGTTATATCATGTATCATCTATGCATAGTTAAGTCATCAGGTCAAATGAAACGAAAAATTATTTATGTATTGATTTGAAATATCTCATAAACGTTGAAAATATGCATTTCGTACAATATTCGTATATTGTACAATATACATATATGTACAATATATATTATATGCTGATGATATATTGGATGTATTTTTCTTCATGTTAAATGGATAGCATTTTAATGCAAACGTTAATTTTTTTTTCTTTTGATTTGACCACTTTTTAATTGTATACTAAAAAAATCTTAAAATGTTTTCCATTTTCTTCGATAGTATTGTAAATTTTCTACCTAAAATGACATTCCGTTTTATTTCTTTAAGTTATGACTTATGTAAAAATATATGCAATACAATTTTTGTTATATGATCGGGAGAGAAATTGTCATTTAATGACATTTTTTTGTGTTTTTTTTATTAGGCAATATTTAATTTTTGGCATCTTTTAAAATCGGTGTCAACCAGTTCACTGCCGCGACTCACGCCTGAAATTCGGGTCCTCTATCTAATTAGATGACCCCTTCATTGCTATATCTTAATTATAGTAGTGAAGGGATAATCTAATAAGGTAGATGGTTAGGTACAAATACATATTATCTGTAAACCACAGGCGCGTAATATGGTAGTCAACGTGTTCAATTTCCTAATAGGGGGAGAGATACTCGGAAATGCAAAATCGAAAAGGCTTGGCATCAAATACCATCAAAAAAAGTATTTTCTTTAAATTTATCTGACCAAGCATTTATTTTAGCAATCTTCACGCAAATCGAGTCAGCCCCTCCTCCTTCCCCTGAGGTGCCTGGAAAGCTATACAACTCCGCCAATTTTATTTTCTGTAGTACAATTCAGCTGTCCTTAAAAAAATTTAACTATAAAATTGTTTTAAGAACACGGATATACTAATTTATTAAATATATTGTTCTTCTTTCATAATCTCATTTTAATGAGCAATGCATGGGAAAATTTTGATATTTAAAGGAACTGTATCAAATAGCAGAGATAAAAGGAAAACGGTACTATTATGAATAATTTTAGAATTGAGAATTTAATTCATGATAAATTATTTGCTAAATTTTTGCTCTTTCGAGTTCAACTATTACTGTTTTCTCTTTGCCCTAGATTTACGTATGTTACGTATCGATTAACAGTAAAAAATTTTAAAGTTTCGCTTTTAAAGAAATATGATCAGAAGCAGACTTCAATTTTGTTATGCACAGAATTTGGTCACTGTTTATCCGTAAACTGATTATGATTTAGGCTTGTTTAAATTTCTGCATCAAAAGACAGATGTCATTCTAATTTTTTTTTCCAAAGAGTTTATAGTTGGCATGTATATTTTGGACTCGGAAATTTCCATGTGTACTAGAACAGATGTCGGTCATTTCGGCCCTTCCTTGTTATCTTGCTTTCATTTAGAAATCGCAGAAGTGGTTTTATTTAGTCTTTAATGTGAATATCCAATAAACTATTGTGCAGTTGTTAGCTGGAGCCCATAGGTTATAAAATAACAATTCGTACTAGGAAATCGGACTTGTCTTTCATGCTGAGAAGGAGGGGGGGGGGAAGCAAATCGAACATCTGCACAGCATCGCGCTTCTAAAATAATTGTTAATGAGATGCAGTCGGGATATGTAGATTCCAAAAGGGGACCTGCAGTTCGGGGCAAATGAATTTACGTCTGTTGATTAGGAAGTGCAAAAAATGCTGTACTTTCAATTTACTAGTAGAAAGCAAGTTAGAAGATTCTTATAAATGAAACTTTTGAAATATTACAAAGTTATGTATGATTTTTTTCAAATGAGTTGTATTTTAAAATGTTTAAACTTGAAAATGCTGCGCAAATGCTGGATTATGCTGCGCAAGCAAAACTCTTCATTTTAGCTTTGTTTGAAAGAACTTTGCGTTCAGCAGCGAAAGCATACAATTAACACGCCGAGTCGATTTTATTTTATCAATTTGTACTTTCTTGATAGCGAAATTATAGATTTATGTAATCGTCAAATCCGATCTTGAGATTTTGTCGAATCTACCTTTAATATGTCCGAGATGTCTGTCTATGACAAAAACAACTCAAACGCTTCGAGCTATACGGATGAAATTTGAATTTGACACCAAATATGTAGATGTCAAGTTTTGAGAAAAATCTATTCAGAGGGAATCTGTCTGTCCGGTTGTTCGAATATAATTTAACGATATTTTCATAATGAAAAGAGCTAGATGGATTTAACATCTAGGGTGTAGTCGCTTATCAAATTTTGAATCGTATTTAACCAGAGGTTGATCGTCTGTCGATCTATAATTTCAGAACTATATAAAGGCAACAACTCAACGCCATGACTCAAATGAAATTTGAGACCTGGGGGGGGGGCTCAAAATCTATATCGTAGTGCTGAATTGGAAGCAATTTTTTAACATTACAGATTTGCTCAGAACAAATTGCAATATGATTGGCAAAATCATATGATTTGAATATGCTTATTAACTGAGGGAGAGATGGCATACCGGAACGATCTAAATGCTGTCTTTTTTTTTTTTTTTCGGGAACAAATGAACAACTAAGTTTTATTTATTTGATTTACAAGAACAGTGTACTCAAATGCATTATAATTAAAATGAACTTTCTGTCAAATTTCAGAATATATCTCTCGTGATTTATTTCGAATTTGTTTGCAGATCTGTGAGATCCATTTTTCCTTTCGTTGGCTAACCGACTCGCAAGTCAACAGTTCTCGGTAACGTAAGATAAAGGGGGGAGGAAGAGTCCCCTTTAACAAGAAATGTCAGTGCCATCATTCCCTGCACCTGCAAAAGGGTGTAACTTTGGGAATGGAACATTTGCGCTCGATAAATTATTTCCTACCCCTGTTGCATCGTAGGTTTACTGGGATTTGGACCTTTGGCAAGAAAACTTGGCGCGGGTGACGGTTTTTAGTTTTCCATAGCTGCATTTCCGGTCGGGCTAATTGGTGATAATGGAATGGCGATAATTTTGTAAAAATTTTATTTGATCTTTCATTTATGAGATCTTGAACATACATTTATGTTATTAATGTATCTTGCAATAAATGATAATTAATTCTATTATTAATAGAAAAGTAAGACTGTTTTTATCAGAAAAATAAATAGCGGAATTAAATGCATTTAAAAAGAAGTAAGATACAAGAGAATCTATAGCTGTTTTATTTACTAATATTTGAACAATCTCATATTTCTGAATGAATTTTCTTCAAAATCGCTATTATCTTTACTCATAAAAGGGAAAAAATGTATGTGTATGTATATATATTACAAAGTTCACTTAGCAATATCTTTAATTAAGAAACTAGCCGCCTTTGGTTACCAGCAGTTCGCCAGTATAAAAGATGTCTAAAATTTTCAAATATATTTTATGTAACTTGATCTCTTAATAGCTTTTCCTGCAAAATATTTAGCTAGGAAAGTTTCAGATTTTGATAGTTATATAATTTAGTCATACTATTATGTAGGCCTTAAGCAGTTCTGTTCATTGTATTACTTAGTAATTTCTATCAGAGCTCATAAAATTTGCCCATTAAATTAGAGTGGAAATGTTAAACTACAATTACTATAAAAACATTTTTTACTGAAACCAAGCACATCTTTTTTTTAATATAAAAGAATACAGCCTTAATTTTTCTATTGATTGGTGGATTTTTATATTAATTATCTTTTTGCTTTAGTCTTTTCCAATTTCAATTAATGATAATGTTTATAACTGCTTTCTGAGAGCTACGATAGACCTCTTCAAATTCAGGAAATAATTTTAATTCCAATTTAAGCCCTTTTTGGAGGACATCCCCCCCCAAAAAAAAGAGAATAACCTAACCTTATCTTTAAAGTATTTGAATAAAATTATACTATAATATGTACTAAACTGTGATCAATAATATTTACTCTCAAAGGATATAACATGCTTAATTTCAAGCGGTTGAAATTCTATCTTTCCTTTGATAAAACATATAACATTTATTAACTTTCATTACATTTTTTTTAAAAATAAAATGATATTCTATTAATTAAAGTGATTAAAAATTGGTTCCAAATTAACACCTTTAACACCTATGCAGAATTACATTAACTTAATAATGCTTGAGCATATGTGATTGAGTTCATGTGACATGAGGACTGGCTTTTTGAGTTAGTCAGCAAAGATTTATCAAATATCCATAGATAAAGTTAATTCATTTCTTAGTTCAGATATAATCCCAATAAAAATTAACTGAATCGATCGTTACCACACAATATACTTTTGTAGAAAATGAGACCAACTCAAGGACTTCTAAAAACGGCAGTTGCAACATATGAACAGAAAACTGCGAGTGATGATGAATTTCTTGCACGAAGAATTGTCTTCACTTTTCTAAAAGTGAAATTTTTTCAAATTAATGTTTCAATCTAGATTAAAGCAACATTCTTCTCTCCAAATAACATTTTTCAGAAAAAAAGCAGTCGGCATTGCAACAAAAGCAATGCTTTTCTTTCTGAGTATTCCAGTAAGTCTCTGAGATGGTTTAAATGTTCAGTTCCCCAAGTTTCTCTTCCGTTCTTTATAAAGACGATAGTGCAACTGCCGAAGAGTGAAAATGAGCAACGTTATTATCAAATTTTTTTAAAGCCCTAATGATTTGATGATATACTAATTGCATTCCGAAATAAACGCTTTCTTCCACATTTGTGGCCAATCCTTCGAAATTTAAAACTAAGCATATCCCTACAAATGTTCTAGAGAGAAATGTGAAATTTTGTCTAGATGAAAATAAGAATAAATATATACTAAATCACTCTTGAAATTATGATGGATATAAAAAAAATTAATTTTTGCAATTTTTGTACAATTGCCTATTTTATTTAATGAAATTTTGTAATTCGAAGTATGTTTAGATGCAATATTTAAGAAAAAAATGTTCTTAAGTGCAACCCTTTAATGCCTTTTTAGAAAAAAAAAGTGACTTTAGAAATTTTTTTTTACATAGTTGTGAAATTAGTTTTCATCTTAAGGCCTAATATTTAAATATTTACCATTGTAATTTCAATTTTGATTACTATAAAGGTCTAATCTATATAAATCTATACTTTTGACAAGAAATTCAGGGGCGAAAAAAACAAAAGAACGAATAAAATATAAAGAAATATATTTTATTTTTAGCTTTCTTTCGTGCATAGATTTAAGACAAATTGAAAATTAGTAATATATCATTGGCAGCGCTTTTAAAAAAATAGGCAGAAATTTGCTACTACATTACTTGCGAATAAAATTTAAGCTCATGATACTGTATTTGAGAATTAAGCGTTTTAATGTAGCACGTTTAGATGTTGCATTTAAATGTCATTTGCGGTACATTGGATTATGTAAAGTTAAATGTGACAGTAAAATAAGCTAGAAAAGGAAGTAATATATTTCAGATTGGAAGGAATTTCTAATTATCAACATTTTCTTATTGAAAATGTGCTTTTTTCTCTTGAGAATTAACCAGCAGTTGTTTTTAAAATTATTAATATGATTCCTATCATTTATTTTAGCCAGCCAAAAAGCTTATTTTTTTGCAAAAAAAAAAAAAAAAAACCTTATTTGAACAGCTTTAAAGTAAAAAATCATTAGCTCATTTCAAGTATCAGTTTGTGGAATACATAAAAGCATACATACATATAGAAAGAGCTAAACATTATTGATATCCATTTAAATTTGAATTTAAAGCCCTTTCTATGTATTTTTTTTCCCATTTTGTTAAATAAAGTTAAACCGTAAGAAATATAAAGATTAAATCCTCATAAAACTAAAAATTATAATTCATTTTATTAGATTAAATTTGTATTATGCACATCAGAATTATAATTTTTATACATGTCTTCCGTGTGGGAAAATCATAAACGTACTCCTTTTAATAAATACCTTTTTAAAGCAAATTTCACACACTTTATATTTATTATATTCAACATTCGTTTGAAACGTGGTAGGGGTCATAAGCATTTTTCTCAAGGAAGTTTCGTTTCGTTATCAGAGACGAGGAGTATCATTCTCACTCGTAGTGAGTTGATTACCATTTGGCGTACATTGTAAAATCGCCAAATCTTACATGCAAAGATAAAGTTTATAATGTGGTAGTCTTTCTTGACACTTGAGGGAAAGGGGGAAATTTATCGAGCGCAAATACCATAGAACCCTATCAAGTATTGAATACTAGCCGTCTTTTGGCGACCACCTGGTTCGACGAGATTAAGATTCGTTAAAATTTTAAGTTATTTTGTGTAATTTGGTTTTAATGGCTTCTTGGTCTACAGTGGGAAAATGAGGTGATCACCTCTAACAGTTCATTTCTATCATCCTCTAAAACAAGACTTTTTTAAAATCATATATCCCATACTATATAGATGCTTTACGTCACTCTGTTTATTATTTTATGTTTTTCTATGATTTTCAGCCTTCTTCAGTAAAATTCGAACTTCAAATTGAATCAGAAGTGATTAAACTAAGATTAATAGATAAACAATTAAACGAAACAGCGAAAACAGTTTTGCTGAAACCAAACATGTTTGTTAAAAATGAGCCCAGAAAACGGGATCATTCAATCATAAAATTTTGTGTCCTATAAAATATTTTTTGTAATTTATGCAATTTCTCGAATGCTACAATAAAAATTTGATTCGCCATAAAATTCAGTGTTTGATTTGATTTTTAAAAGGTTTTAAATGACTCAAATAATATTTGATCGTTTCTATCAATAAATGCACTTCTGAAAAAAATTATGAAGTCTAAATTTTAAGTAATCCTTTGATCGTTTTCAGTGACATATTCTTGGCAGTTCCAAATTTAAATTCTCCCACTAAGAAAACATTTATACAAACTTCTGGGACCAAATCTGTTCGAATTATAAAATTCTGAATATCACTATTTTTGGACAATCAGCTATTTCAAAATTTTGGATTAATCTGCCTTGTGGAAATTCCGGGCACCATTTGCCTTATTTTCTTTGATACGATGATCTAAATTCGTGCGTTTTTCATAAAATTGTAATATTTCAACTCAGTTAAGGTTAGTCGCATTTGAGTTGTATATTTTTTATTTAAAATATTAGTGTCCGAAGAAAATTCTATTGAATACAACCGACAGTCCATATAAAAATAGAAAATTCGTCTAACCATTTATTGATTTAACTACGTAAAACGGCATTTTTTTTTTTTACATCATTTAGACTATGTTTCCTATTAGATATGTAACTAACATTTTAGAAATTAGCTGTTGAGTCCCCAATTAAAGTGGGCAACGCGTGCGCACGCGTGTGTGTATGATATGCACAAACAATATAAATCATGTTTACCTTGTATACTACATATTAATAAACAAATAGTTTACAGAAGATTTTTCTTGCATTTTCTCGAAAACATGTTTCAGGCTTATTTTATTTCTTACAAACTCGGGCTAAAACTTATTTTTCTGGTTTAGTTTGCAGCAAGAATTAATATTTTAATTTTTTGCTTTTGTCAATGGATGGCAACACGTCGATAAAACATAGTTATTCCTATGCATGTGTAATGTGTTGGTTATTTTTATAGGGTGTGAAATAAATTGTTGAAAAATATGCTTACAATATTTGTTACAAATTGCTTAAAAATAAAGTTAGTTTTTAGATAGAAAAAGCTTTAAAAATCATTCAAAAATGATTTGTTAAATTTTAGGGGGGTATAAATTTTTTTTTTTATTTGTAAGTTTCGGAAATCATCGTAGGAAAACCGAGAAAATGTTGTTCTATGTTTAATTACCTAAAATTCGGGTGAAAAAAATTGCTCTTTGGTGCATATTCCCATTCTCTTTTTTCTTTCTCAAAATGGTTTAGCCTACAGAACGTCAGTGTGTGTGTGTGTGTGTGTGTGTGTGTGTGTGTGTGTGTGTGTGTGTGTGTGTGTGTGTGTGTGTGTGTGTGCTAATATATTAATAATAATAATTCTTCATTGTGCTAATATATTAATAAGATTCTGATAGGGATTTCTGACGCATGCCAATGACATGTAAGGGAAACACAAGGATCTTTTAAGAAAGAATGTGCTTACTGGACATTTTTTACCCCTTCACGCCGAGCGTGTAAAAGTATCGGCGTTTAGTCGATTCAGCCATTTTATAAAGCTTCTCTTGAATTAAGTAGAGAAAGTGGAATTGGATCACGAAATAAGAGAATATTTTTAGAATGAAGTTACTATGGGTTAAATTAAGATAAAATCTTGGAAACTAATTAAATTGAAATTAAAAGTTTAAAATATTACACACACACACACACACACACACACACTAATATAAAATATAATATAATACACACACACCTTTTGTAAGTAAAAATGATACCTGTTTAAATATAAAAGGCATATTCAATATCTTCGCCCTGTTTTCTTGCAGAAAGTTAACGAAAAGGTAGATACTTTTGTTGATTACTATACTTTAGTAACAAATTTTAGAAAATAATTATAAGAGTATTTTTGATAAGATAATTTAAGATTATTTTTTGCAATTCATTGTTTTGGGAGCTTTTCCTTGAAGGTTTTAAGCATCGTTTTTATGCTAAACGTAAAGAACCTGAAAAGGAATATTAAATTTTTCTATACGAGTAATGTTGGGCAGCTCGCTTTTCAGAAATTTTCTATCATCTTTTTCAATCTTTTATCCTGTTGTCTGTTGTAAAAACGGCAACCTAAACTGTAGCTTCTAAATAATATGAAAAAAATTTGTAGCGTAAAATTTCATACAGCATGATTCACTTGGAGTAGATCTACTCGCGTGATCATCCGAGTTTCGTGCTTGATTATTGATTTTTCATATTTGATGTTATTTTGTATTCAAATTTTTATTTGCTGTCTTTATTTCATGTAAGTGAAGCTCTAGAGTTCGCCTTTTAAAATGTTTAGCCAAAATCAAATGCATTTTTACTGATGTCATTCGTCATTTCAGGCATGGAATTTTTCAAGCTGGCCTATTTTCCGTTCGCTCATCACAGCACAGTTTTACGAGTTCATCTCTTCACCAATGTAAGTGCTATTCCAGTTTTATTCATTGAAAAGAAATTTTTAATTTTTCCTGAAGTATTTGGTCAAATGCAATTTCTGTCTTCTTAACGAAATGCAGTTATTCAAATATAATTGCTTTAAAACAGGATATTGAAATAATAAAATTATCAAGAGGAACTTTAGGTTGTTTTTTTTCCCCGGAAAGTTCTTTTATACGAGACCAGAAGTAATTAATATTTGATTAAGTTGCGATAATCTAATGGATGGCTAAATTTTTTGGATGGAAGGGTGGCAGGTTGTTGCGAAATATCAAATTTCAGTGTGGGATCTTTGGTCAAATCTAGTCATCGGTTCAATTGTCTTGTGTATACATAATGCCCAATTTTGAACTGACTTGTTAGCATGAAGTACAACAATTTCCATCGTCTACTTTTCATAATGTTGCGCTTCCTCAGAGATAATCCTTTTGATTTGATTCATAATTAGGAATGCAGTAATCAAACCAGTGTTTCCCTCACGCAACCAATATAGAATAGTCTTTTCTGTCCTCTTCATAAGTCTGCATCTTCCAAACGAAGGCAAAAGTTAGGGAGAGCGGCGGCGGGACTTCAAACGTCATGGCAAAGTCAGCAAGCAGGAATGAAAACGACAAAATAAATCAATTTTTGTATTTCGTAGTAAAATTAAAAAAAAAAAAAATGAATGAGTTATGATTGTCTTCTTTTCGTCTAAATATATTTATGTATACTTTGTCTAAAATTTAATAAATCTACAAATTGATTTGATCACATGCCAAATTTCATCCTTCTAGTTCAGTGCGTTTTCGAGTTAATTTTTTTAGATAAAGCAATAATTCCAAAAATGCATTTTTTTTTAACTCAGAGAAGAATTTCGATGTCGAATTTTTTGACTTTACAATATTTTTATTGATTATGTTACATATATGTATTTATGATAAATGGGGAAAAAATGGCAATTCGTTAATTTGAAAAAGTTCGTCAACCTTATCGGGAATCAACGATGAAGTTGACACAACAAATGTGTCTGTAACTTTGCATTGAAAAGCGCGAACGCGTTTTCCATAAATTTCACTAGGTTTCTAAAGATCGAAAGGCAGCGGATGAAACATTTTGAATCCATGAACATTTTAGGACTATTCGGAGCGAAGCTCTCCGGATCGTTAGTTAACGCCAAATTGCTAAAAGAGCAAAAGAGTGTTGAAACCAATTGCGACTTAGAAAAGGGGAAAATAATTATTTTGGCTTGCAATAAATAAAAAAATTGATATTTTGCTGGGATTAGTGAAGCTCATTGTAGAGTTGCGATACAGAAGTAAAGCAGTGGAAGTGTAATTATACACTTTTTTTTCACAACTTTCAAATTTAAACGATAGATTTGTCTTAAAAGAGAGGAATTCATAAATCATATTCTGTAAATCTTGTTAATTCTTTCTAGTTAGTTTCCAAGTCGGAGCTATCAATATCTTTCGAATATAAAGATGAATTGAATATTATGTATCAAATGATGCAATCCGTTTATGTCAGTAAAGTGTAAGCACAAACTTTCTTTGTTTATTTTTATCCGACATGTGTGAAATTTTTAATAATAGCTTTTTCATAATGTTTTAATATTTGTTTTTAGAGTGGCATATTCGGTTTTAATAACTTTAAAATTAGTAAAACAATTTATAGGGTGTAGATGACGGGAAATCTATTTTACCACAGTTCCAAAATGCCATTGTCTGTTGTAGTTAGCCCACTAGTATCTTCGCGAACCGCGGCTTTAATTTAACAAATAAAAATAGTTACTTATTAATAAGATATTTAATACTTATCAATAAAGTAAGTTCAGAAAATTTTGAATTCTGAACATTATAAATACTTATAGAATAACATTTTTGCAAGGAAACTTAAATGCAGAAGATCACCTAGAATTTATCTGATATGATTTTAATATTAGGCAGATATTTTTTTGTAAATAAAATATTTAAGAAATTTTCAGAATTAAAATTCATAAAAATCATATTGCATGAATATATGTTGAAGAAGGTAAGCATTTATAATGTGCTCCTGACCCAAATTACCTGAAATATTATTTATGTTGTAAGGTAAGTACTTTTAATTGTTTCCTCAGATATGTGTATATAATGCATTTTTATAACCCTTTACTTTCTGCGGTCACTGTGATGATGGGGTAAAAGACACTTCTCTGACTTTCTTATTTAGCATGATTAATTGAACTATCGCTTTCTGAAACCAAATTTAATTCCTTAAAATATCTTTTTTTTTTTTAATTATTTATTCTTGTATTTTGGAGTTCCCGAATTGTTTTGCATTTGATGTAAAATTTTTGAGTTTTCTTGTTTTATAATCAAACGAGAAACGTCTGAGTTGAATCTTTTTAATCGAAAAGAAATTAGCTGTAGCTTTTTTTTTTTTTTTGTCGAGATACATATGTTGGATATTCAGTATAATTTCGGACTGTGAGCTAAATTTTCAGTTAGACTCGAACAGTGGGTAAAGATAAGGTATTCATGTAAAGAAATATTTAGGAATACTTTTTTTTTACTTCCTTTATCAACTTTTTAAGTCGTCCAGAAGATTTTTTTTTTCGGTACATGTCAAAATGTCTCATACAGTAGATAACAGCTTGATAATTTTTTTAATATTAGAGATCACGCAACGTGTAAACGAGAGCCGTTTTTCGCGCCCTTGAATTCTAGATGCCATTCTTGCTTTTCTCGAATTATACTGTTCTCATTGTAAGTTTTCTGGTATACCGTTTGAAATGTAATTTAAAAACAATTTAGAAACTCGGGTATTTGTAAAGAGACGATGGAAATAATGTCGCATTTATGCAACCGGATTATCCGTGACTGTAATTGTCACCCTAGGTAAAAGCAGTTAAACAAATTCCAAAATGAATTTGACGCTGAACTGGTTCGATCTTAGAAAAAATATTTTTGCCTTACAGTGTCTTTATTTCATTTTCATTGATTTAAATGAGATGGCCAAAACATTATGTTTAACTGGATCCATCACTATTAGTTGTTGGAATGATTAATAACCTTTTTTTTTAAAGAAACTGTGTGAGGGCGTGGACTTTATTAAAATAACTATTTTTGAGCAAAGTTTCGTTGTTATATTTTCAAAATGGTTGAAATATAAGAACTGCTTTTTAAAAGTCAATGATTAAATTTTTTTTAACTCCTGAAGACTTCATAATTTGGATGGTTAAAAATAACTTCATATTCTAAAGGCAAAATCCAAAATTGTAAAGCAGCGAAAAAAATGTTCTTAGATTTTGTTAATTTTTGAAATATCTCGTTTTCACAAGGGGAGGAGGATACGAGGTTGAAAATTCCGTTCGGGATAACATTTGGTTTAATGGTAGTGTACATTTAGAATGCTCATTCTCCAAAATATTAAATCGCAATAGCCTTTCAGTTTCGAGAAAAAGGTCCTCAAACTTTCTACATAGCTTATATACTAATAATGGGGCGGGGGGGGGGACCGAATTCATACTTATAATTTTTTTTCCAAAAATTAAATTTTAATCCAAGAATTAAAAGAATACATATTTATTTTCGCATAAAAAATGAAAAGCATATTAATTAAAACTGTTTGTAAATTGTTAAGTTGATTTGAAATAAATTAAAAGAACAAATAAAAAAAAAAGCAGAAGTTGCTACCCCAGGATCGAATCCGGGTCTCCTGAATGCTACACCAATGCCTTATCTACTATACTACACGGTTCTCGGCATCGACGGCATATTATTAGTATAAAAGGTATGATGAAAGTTTGAACACCATTTTCTCAAATTTGTTTCGTTATTGCGCTTTAATATTTTCTTGAATGAACACTCTATGTACTCCCATTATACTAAATCTCATCCCGAACTCAATTTTTAACCTACTGCTTTTCCCTTGTCAGTCTAAAAATTAATATTTTTTATCTCAAGGAAAGGACTCATTTTCCCACCATTCATTGCTATTTCGTTTAAAAATTAAATTTGTATTCATTAAAAAGGATTTTCAAATATGTGGTGCATTCATATATTTAAAGTAGCAAAAACAATTTCCCAGTGACAACCGCCATACGATTTCGCTCACTTTTTTATCATACGAATGCTTAAAACTTCGATGCGTTATCAACGATTGCTTGCCTCTTCTCACCCGCCATTTTCGAGAAATACTGCAAAATAAAACCTGTACAGAAACTCTAGCCTCAACAACTGGACCGATTTCACAGCTTATTTTACCGTTTTACAAGTGTAGCGAATAGGAGTCGGTCCTTTCAACTTACCCAAGTCAGTGTAATTTTTAAAAATTTAAAAGAAGTAATTTGTAATCTAAGTGACTGCCGAATGTGGATGATTTTTTTTGCCCCCCCCCCGTTTGGCCCAGTTTCGAATTCGATACCCCCATATTGCTAAAAAAAAGTTTTTTAAAAATATATTTTATTAAAATTTGGCTCGTGAATTCAAGGACACCCTGTATTAGTTGAAATATAGTAATCCAGTAGTCTAGTCATTCAGGAAAATAAAAACCTGGAAGGCAATGAAAATCTCCCCTCATTAGCTAAGGGAAAGAAGAGAAGCAAATGACTTGGTAATGCGTCCGTTATACCAATCCGTGTAGAAGAGGATAAAATTGGGTCATACAATTTTGTTAACATCCGGAAGAAAAGAATTGTCACCTCATTCGCCAGTAAAAATAATATTGTAATGTCTAATATATATATCGCTTAAATGAAAGAAAGATTACTTAGCGATCTCATCGAAATGTTTCAGTCTACGATTTTGTTTAATATTTATGGTGGAAGCCAGTTTATATAACAAAGCGATCTTGTGTATGGTTAGCTATGGTGAGAGAAAGTAACAGTAGTGGGAAAATGGGTACAATCATCGGTCAAAGCTAGGAAAATGTGTATCACCGTAAAAACGAGGTAATACGGTAGGGAGTAAATAGTATAACAGCAATAAAAAGAAAAATGTTTAATAAAGAATTTAGACAAATATAGACATGTTCATGACATACACACACACATTCTACTCAGAAATTAGTTGAATAACTATTAAAATAGATGACGCGGAAAAGACACTGAAAAATTCTCAGTTAAAAAAAGCGAATGTAACAAAAAATGGAAACAATTGAATGATTGTAAATCGGTTACATTACATGGAAAAGCAAAAGTATAGAATTTCCTTAATAGAAGCTGATCGTTTAACTTTGCACCTTATTTAAACAATTCGCGTCATATCGAGTGGCCGTCAGAAAGCAAAGGGTTAACAGTTGTAAATGAATGTTAAATATATTTGTAATAGAATCTCTTTAAAAAAAAAATATACATTGTAAATGCGAATATTTTAAAGCAGTTCCTTAACTGCACATGAGTAAGTATGAGGAAATTCTTCCTCTAATCAGTGTCACCATCCGACTTGTGTCGCTCCACCGTTCTTCTCGTTTCGTTGGGGGGACTCCCTCGACGCGACATTCTTCGGGAAGGGGCACGACGATCGCGCATTGTTGGTCAAGCAAGGATTCGTCTTTTTGCTACTCGCTTTACCGGATGGGAGGGAATGAAAATTTGGTATTTCACAAATATGGACAAATTTAAAAGGCATATCTTTGCAGTGACGTTGAACTACAGTCTTAGATCAGAATTTTAACTTAAGACTGGGGACATATATGCCCCCATTCCTTAAGATCCATAGTCGAAGGATTAAATCAATTTTAACTCAATATCTGCCGGCGATGATAATTGCATTCCAGCTTAAACAATCATGAGTGAAGTTTTGAAAGGCACGCGTTCTGCGAACCTTTGTATAACTTAAATTTTACCAAAACCCGATTTTCATATGCAGTCGTGAAAAAGTGAACATCTGTAGGATAGGAGATAATTGTATTAAATATTTCAAATGATTTCAATAAATTCAGTTTCCTAATGAAAGAAATGGCATGTTAAAGTGTCATTTTCTTATTATTATCTTATTTTGCATGTTCATCTGTTCCTCCTTTTTAAAAAAAGTATTTTATCTAAAAAAAAAAAATTAATTCCGAATAACTCCGATATAAGGCATGGCTCGAGTTCTTTATACATTTCATAACAAATATTAAAATATAAAAATTTTGTTAAAATTGTTATACAAAAAAAATAGTATTTTCTTTAATATAATTAAAGAACTAGAGGTGAATAGTTTAAAAGAGACGAGCTATATTTTTCCAACACAACTGCAAATCTTTTTTTTAAGTTATTAACAACGTTTGTAATTTCGAAAGTTTTTGCTTGCATGGCTTCTGTTGTTATCAGTATCTTCGAAATGCAATTTGCATTAGGAAATTTACATATTTGGAGGAATCTATATAAAATTAATTTTTGGCAAAAATAGTAACTATTTAAAAATTTATTAATTGAAAATATAGTGTCTGGTTTTTTTTTTTTTTTTTTTTTTTTCCGATGTCAAAGGGCAAATTTTAATAAACTCAGGACCATGCCTTAGAATGAAATCAGGAAATCGGCTCTCAATCCTGTATTGTTCTGTGAATATTACGAAATCTCACATGAGTGAGAAATCATCGATAGTGAATGACGTGTCAAGTGCACCTGTAACCACAGTACAGCTGAAATTTCTTTTATTCCTCCCCACCTTTCGAAATAAAATATTTTCTATTTTATTACAGCATGCTCTATCTATTGAAAACTATGTTAAGTCTCCGGTTCTAAGAGCTACATATGTTAAAATATGTAAACTTCATTTGAGTTTGCAATAACCATCACCTAACCACAAATTTCATCTTGGTGTGTAATTCTTTCTGGAAAACTGAAACACACCACAAAGTTGTAAAGCTGAGCGACTACTTAAGTGATAAAATTGTATTGTTTATTTTTCGAAAGTATTTATTTTATAGATATTTTGTCTAATTATTGCCTTGTATGATTGCACATTATTTCCGTGGAATGCAGAAGTGATTCTGTCTTTTGTAGTTGGCAGTTATTGAGTTAAATTTGAATTTTTTCGTATACGTGGTTGATTAAAATGGTATAATCACTGTATTGTTCACTAATAAAAACTTTAATTGTCCTATTTCTGGTTGAAAGCATATTCTACATACTTTTAATTCAAAAATCAAAAGCACCTATTCCGAAGATTATATTGCAAATTAAAGATATATATGTTTGACACTTCAGCGGAAACTGAATTCTGCTGCAGCTCTCTATAATGGCTGTTACCTTACCTCGCGCAGATTAGAATGTCAACAAAATCATTTTATCCCAGGAGAGCGGCACATTTTGCAAATACATTTAGCAGCAAGAATTAAATGCTTCTTGGTTTTTCACGTATCAGAACCTTTGCATTTTCCTTCGATTATTCTACGAATTGAAGACGACTAAATTTGAAATTATTTCAGATGTCTATAGATGTATGTTTGGTTTAGAATAAATGAAAATCGCCAAGTCAAGTTTTTTTCACACTTAGAATTTAAAATAACAAATTATTTTAGTCATTAAAGTTCAGCTGGTCGAATCGGCTCTTGCGGTGTAAACTTGCTTAAGACATACCCATTTAATCCATCCAGCTCAAATCTAGCACAGATCAGATGTAGCAACTGTTAAATTGGGGAAATTCGTATGAATGTAGAATCAAGAGGGTCGCTTTTGTAAATTGTGAAAATACCTGGCACATTGCATGTGAAATTTTAAACACTTAAAATAAGACCATATAATTCTGTCTGAATTCGTACCAATCATTGTCTCGAAACGCTTAATATTACTGCGAGTTTAAATAACTCCAGGTATTTTTATAGAGAAAGAGCGTTAGCAAGTTAAGACTTCAATAATGCAGTATTTACTATGAAAGTGAGAGAAGAAATAAGTGAGCACAACGTTAAAACTATTTCAACGTCTGTTAAAATAATTTTAAAATTATATAAACCGTATTTAGTACTTTGATAAAGTTTCGACCAAGAGGCTCTAGAATTTCCTTCAAACAGAATATGTCGAATTGTAGGTTAAAAAGAATTTTGTATAGCCGTATCGTTCTTGTAAAATTTTAGATCTTAATGTTTATTTGAATCAATAAAAAAAAAAAAAAAAAAAAAAAAAGTTGTCTTCTGATCATGACTGTAGTTCACATAAACTGCTTGCTTTAGTGATTGCATAATTGTCCTTTTTGACTTTGTTTCGCACACTGAGGAATTCCGCTCTTCAAAAGTTCTTAATTCCTCGAGTTTATTTGCTGCTCTGATTGATAGATTGCTGGTAACTGTTAAAGAAATTTTAGATCGAAAATCTCGAAAGCGCCATGCTTCATTCATCGTTAAATCAAAGAAAGTGTTCCAAAAGTGTTTTTAAAGGCAATATTGCTAGAGCAAAAAGATCATTTAACATGATAATATAAAGATTTAAAGACAATCGATGGACCATTTTACTTATTTTATGAAAGGTTGCATATTTTCTCGTATTATAGAATTTAAAGATTTTTGTCTTTGAAGAATCTTGAAATAAATTGTGCACAAATCTGAATTGTCAAGTTTTGCGGTGTAAATGTTTTCGTTCAACTTCTAACAACTTGAAAAAATTTGCATAAAATATTCGTAATTAACTTTTATTTTTTTTTCACATTTCTAATGTAAAAAGAAAAGTACTTAATTCTTTTTTAAGGAAAGAAAACTGGTAAGAAAGTCTTCAAGTAGATCTTATGAAACTTTGTGTGTTTTCGTTTTAAAAAAATGCTTTCCTTTTCTACTATTCGATCAAGATCTAAGACTAAATGGTGCCCTTCTTATCTAATAAACAGTTAAAACTCCTGGCGGAATTTAACGGATTAAGATGTAAACAAAAATCTGTGGCAAATTATGGAATTTATAATAATTAAATACTGAATTAAAAAACTTGGAAAGACGAAATCGAGAATGAATGCTAGCTTTCACGCTGGTAAATGATCAACGATAATTGGTATTACTGTTTAAAATATTAAAATGTTCAAGAGCATTTCTAGAAAATATTTTTCTTCTAGGCTACTGTATTCCTGAACATCTAAAGAAAATATTTTCAGAGATTCTGTATTCTTGTACATTTCTAGAAAATATTTGTAACCAATGTTTTCCGTAGAAGATCGATTTGTAAATTAAAAAAGGTAAAAATGAGGGATTGTAAATTTTAAAGTCCATGGTACATTGAAATGCTTGTAGAACGAGTTGAAAAAAGGAAAATTATTTCGGATCATTTAACGTGTTTCTATAATTCAATTTCCATATGGTAAAATTTCAACTGTATTTTTTTTTCGCATGATTTGCAAATTTGGTTTGGTTTGATAATATATGATATTTAGAAGCTCATTAGGGAAACGTATTTTTCTTATGTGAACCAGCATTTTAGTTATTTTCAAACCACTAACACGGGTGGAGCGAAAAGACGTTTCGCCGTTATTTAATAACGCCTATAGATTTATTCCCAGTCTGATGGTAGGGTTTCAGGTTAGGAGACCCGATTCCGCCGAAGAACCGTCGTGTAAAGGGGTCTGTTGCACGTTAAATCCGTCAGGGCCAAACGTCCTCACGCTGGTGAGGCGTGGTTTAGCTATTGGTTGAGGTGCCAGCTCAGGTGTCGTCCTCGTCATCTGACCGAGGTTTAAAATTACGAGGTCCGTCCCAAAATAGCCCTAGTGTTGCTTAAAACGGGACGCTAATGTAACAAAACTAAAAAACTAAAACTAAACCCTGTCTGATGGTTTTGACAGTCGCAGTTATTTTATTCAAAATGTGAAATATTTTAAAATTATCCGTAGAATATGTAGAAATTAAACAGATTTTATCTGTATTGCATCCAATCAGTATCGAGTAGCCAATCATGTTTTGCTTTTCAGGTATTTTTTTCAAATTCTCTTGTTTTTGATCGTACTCACTTTTTGGATTTTTCTCTTGCCATTTTATTCTACATCTTGGAGTCTTGGTAATCTGGCTGTCTCGATAGTGATGAATTTCAAGGGAAACTCATCTTTTCTAAGCTTTTGATAGTTTATCATTTTACATGTTTACATCACTGTTGCGCATCGTTATTCGTATTTTATAAATGGTTTTTATTTGGCTGTTGCTTGCTTTTATTTATACCATTTGCTGTTAATTGCTTTTCAAAAAGTATAATCTTGAGCTCAAAAGTTTTTTTTTAATCTTTAATTGAGGAAGTATATTGTCTAGAATTGTTTACTATTCTTAAATATATCGCTTAAAAAAATGGGAAATCTCTGTTCAGAATAAATATATCTAAAATGTTATATAAAAATGTACATGGCATAAAAATTCCTTTTATTACTTACTGTCCCCTGGCAATAATTAAACATAAACAAATGACTAGCCATTCTGAAGCCAAATCTCAAATAGTTATGAAAGCTGAACGCCACGCAAATGAATGGACCTGCAAAAATGTTATGAGAAATTATTTGGACAAGGTCCGCCGTATCCTCAAAAACTTCAATTTCATTAAAAGAAAGAAGATATAACAGAAGTCAAACAGAAAGATGGATCGAGCGCGAAAACAGGCGTAACTATCGGCGAGGCTAATAGCGATGATTTAAGGAAGATATGGTGATCGATTTTCTTAAACATTATTTCATAAGAAATATCTTAATCCTCAAAAATTTTTTCTTCATTTCCATTTTTTTTTACCATGTTTTTGACACTTTAAATTTAATTCGCAAACTATTGCGAGACAATGTGTTATAATCCAATGAAATATTCAATTGCGTACTTTTGTTAATATTGAAATTTTTTTAAAAATGCTTTATTTGGACCATAACTCCGAAGTAGAATTTTCGCTTCAATTTTTATTTAAAATATACATCCCAAATTGCTACACAAGCAAGTTAAATAGACTGATAAAATTAAGGTTTTTTCAGTCTGTCGACATTAACATTTTTTTAAATGCATTATTAAAAATTTAATTGCTAAAAAGTCAATCTGAGTAATCAAGCTGGTGGTCAAAGGCGGCTAGTTATTTGTTCTTACCAGGGTAAGATTGTGTATTAAGAGGAAGGATCAAAACCCAATAATTCAAAAGGAACTTTTTACTTTTCTCATAGCAGTAAGAATTTTATTTCAACGGATGAGGAATTCATATTTTATGCAAATTACGGCATGTTAAACTCGAGGCAATAACCTTGTGACACTGAAAGTTTACCTTAAAAGTAAAGACTTCTTTCAGATCTTCCCAAAATGAATACCTTAATGCCCATTCAAGTTTATTTTCGGTGCTCCAATTATTTAGGTTAAGATAGGTTCGGGGTGCAATGTTCAAATTCTTCTGCCATTTTTGTTAGATCTATGTAAAACTTAACCATGTAAAATTTTGCAAATAAAGAAAAAAAATTTCCTATGTGGTGCATTTTGCGAATAAGCTAGATGATATTTGTATGAAAGTATTTTCTCCCAAATTTTCTCCATGATACGTTTTGCCTCTATAAAGTATATCTACTACATGTTATCTTAAATCCTATTATCTGATTAACAAAAGATAAAATAAGCATTTTTCGTGACCTGAGAATCGAGGATAACAAAAAATGTGCGTAGAATCAATTTTTTTTTTCCCGTTGATATGTTTTTTTTTTTTTTTCTCGGGCAGTGGAATATTTTCTTGAAATTAGTTTTAAATTTACTGAATAAATGCTGCTGTTAACTAAAATGAAAGCGCGTTTCAATTTTGACTTAGGTTAGAATAAAAAATTTATTGATTTGCCTTAAATGCTGCGCTCAGTGAGTTCAGAACAAACAATAAACACTTATACTAGAAATTATGGAATATTTTATCCGCAACAAACGAGATTCAAATTTAGCTCTCATTTCTTGCTGTTTGATCTGAAAAGCGTCGTGGGTGCAATCTAGAGGAGTTATCATAGATTTTTTATTTATGAAATATTCCGCAAAGCATATTCAACGGGATTCTTTTGAAATTTTTAATATTCTACAAAAGCGTATTTATTTTGGTATCTTTGATACTTAATGAAAACTAGGAAATTAAGACTATGGATTTATTTGTTAAAATAGCTTTCTACTTAAGCAATTTTCTGAGGAAAACAAGGCAATAACTGAAACAGCGAAAATTCAGATGTAAAAATTTGTAGATTTTTTATTTTTTTATAACGCCTTGTATTACGTGGTATTAAGTAAGAATGCCAGCGAACTCTAAATCCCAAATTTTGAAAGATCCGTCTGTTTTAATTCGTATAAAATACTAATGCTCCCTCTTATTTCTCTGATACGGGATTTTGTAAACTGTTCGGTATTCTGCAAATTTAAGCTCATATATTCCATTGAAATATTGCGCGATCCTTTTCATTGCATTATGCCGCTCTTCCAAAGAATTATAAAAATTGCCTCCCTCCGCTACTTGCCTAAATATAAGCTTCAAACCATCTCTTAAAGATTTAAAGGAACGCAATATTGGAAAGCAAAAAAGAAAACCCCTGAAATAACGAATTTTTTAGCATATTTCTATTGATATTTAAACATTCTTTGAATAATTCAAAAGTTAGATTTCATTTATGATAAAGGAAAGATATTTACAAATGACACCTGGATTGGATTTTTTTTCTCTCTATTTGTTATTTTTATTTTATAATTGCTAAAGTTTTTTTATTCAAGATAGGGCTTTCAAATTTTTATACGCATTTATTGCTATGTATATGATAAAATGCACATTACAATAACTTAAATAAGATTTCTAGCTTATGTTTCTAGATATAGCGATGTACCTCAATTTTTATTTCTAAATTTTCCTTTATTATAAAGCAGAGTAAAAAATTTAAATGCAGGTTGAGGCACAGCTTTCTTATATATTTTTCTAAACCTGCTAGTAAAATTTAAAACAAAAGTGAATATTCAGAAAAATTAATAGTATAATTAGAAGAGCTATAAAAGTTTAATTTTTATAAAAAGAAAATGAATCTAAAATAGCTGATCAGGATTTTGTTTAAGTTAATCTTATTTTAATGTAGAGCTTTAATAATATTCGAAATAAAAAAAAAATACTGTTAAACACTGTATCCATTTAAATAAAAGTAATCCATTAGAAAAGAGTGTTGCTTATGTTTTGATAAGAATGTTTGAATTTGTAGATTCAAATGTGTTTTATCTTGCTTTCAAAAGCTATGCAAGAATGCTGACACACTCCGATCTTTTAAACAAAACAAAAATTAATAATAGGCGTATTTTTTTCAATAAAAAAGCATCAACTAAAGTAACGTGAGAATATTGCCTTTTCGTGAGGAATTTTGATGCCCATTCTCACTCGAAAAAAAAATATTTTTGGTCTAAATTTGAAATTTAGTGCAGAGATGAAAGAAATCAACTTTTTAACTCTTCAAAGCAAATGCACGAAGCATCTTCTGATCTAGCAAAGACAAGATAGGGTGAAAACCGTTTCAAATTCCTTTGACCAACTATGTCTTCATTTTTAAGTATTGCCTTTTGGGTACTTCACATTCAGAACATAATATAAATATCCAATTGACCATCATAACTACAATACTTAAAACTTTTATTTTACTTTTCTCGGAATTCTTGAGTTTTTTTTACCTGAAGCATTCGATGAAAATTGAATTTTAAGAAAACTGTACAGTTTTTATATTGCGCAGTTTATTTAAAAGAAGACTTAACACATCTCTTATCTGTAAATGCAATAAAACTATCGGGAAAATAGCATTCATTTGGAACCATCAATCATCTGCCAATGGATTTTAATTATTTTAAGAGCCTTAATTTTTGAAGGTATTCTTGGCGTTTCTTTTCAGTGTTTATGTATTTTAAAAGAAAAAAAGCTTTTATTTCTGTAAATTTTAGTTTGGACTTCCTTTTAAACAGAATCAAGATTTATCAGTGCGGCTTTAAAGAGAAGCTGCCTAAACTTCCAACAACGAAATCTTGGAAGAATGTTTGTCATTAATAGTCCGATGACAAAGGGAATCGGCAGTGATTACATTTCACCAAAAAAGATTTTTAAAAATTTCGAATTTTTTGCTACTAATTTAAGTTTATTGTAATGCGTTTAGGGCGTTCTAATAATTTTACATAGTTGTAAAGAAGTTATTTAACATTTATAAAATATTAATGATATCTTCAGATAATGATGCATTCTTCTCTTTGGAATAATTCGGCTGTGACGGATCTTTATCTGATGACTTTGTAAAGTGGCATCTATTGTATTAAAAAAAGATTGTAACTGACTTTCATTAGATGTGCTCTTGTTTCAAGAACGCGCGGGCATTTTCTATTAATTCTTCATGCTTTGTTTGATCACAATTCGGAATGTACCTAAATGATGAGTACTTCGTTTGTTAGTTGGGGAAATTATTAAAGATTAAAATTTTAATTCACTATAACATCGAAATTTTGATGAAGTTTTTTACATTAAGATTCGAGTTTTTGAGTCTAATTCTTATATAACCCTCCATTTAAAAGGAATTCATGATGCATCCAATTGTGAAAATATGAAGTTGATAATTAGGAATAAATTTGATTGTTGCTGTTGAACTTGTTGCTAAAAAATTACTGAAACTACAGTTTTTCAAAAATTTTAAAATTTCTTGGAACACAATTTTTATTATGTTCAAAAGAAATAATTTACCGATATCGTAAAATTTTAATAAAAATCCCGTAGTTTGAAGTTGTTTATGTTGTATACAATACATACTTCGAACAATTTTGCAGTGAACTGTATTTGAATTCAAAATTCAATTAAGCCATATTTTAAAGAAAATTCTGAACTTTTCCCAGAACGAAGATCCCACTTAATATTGTTTTCGGAGAAAATATGCCCTCGTTAATATTAGCAAACAAATATAACGTGAATACTTCTTAAATGCGATTTTAAAATCTGTAATTTTTTACTTTTATTAAAATCTTTCTTCAAATTTTAAGTTTTAAAATTGCTATAGTGATAGAACATCGCTGAATTCAAAAATAGTAATTTCTTTTTCCTGTATAAAACTGAAAAATTTGTATGAAAATATCTCTCTTCCCTATTTCTTATATATGGAGTCTATTAAAAGGATGTAGTTGTCTATGAACTGGTCATTCAAGTGTCATAGTAACGGAATTCTAATACGGAAGAATTCTTTCATTTTCAAAAGCGACTGGCTGTATTAGCAAAGTACTGGAAAATTGGACTGTGTAGCATGTGATGACATGAGTGGCATAATTATACTGACTATTATCATCATTAAAATTAGCTTTGTATAATAAATGTACAACTAGGTTGCTCATTTAGGTTTGCAACGGCGTAGGTGAAGCAAATGGTGGGCCATTGCTTCAGATTTACGCATTTGCATCAGTTCGCAAAGGTTCATTTAAATTTTCAAATAAGGTTCTGCTAATAAGGTTCATTTTGATAATTCAAAAGATAGTTTTGTGTTTAATTCCATTATTTTTTTCTTTTATATTTTTATCATTTTAAGAATTAGACTTTTTAATAGAAAATAATAAAATATTTGTGTAATAAGCATAATTTATTTTGCATCTTTATCATTTAAAATTCTAGATTAAAAAGTAAAGTAGATTTTATAAAACTATTTGAAACTCAAAACAATGTTTTAAGAAGTTTTAAATGTTCCAACATTTTTAAATTATGATGTTGTGATTCCAAAATTTTATAAAAATGCTTATTAATGTATTGCGAGTATGATTATTTACCTAAAAAGGCTGGGATACCAAAATGTAAGGTATAAAATTTTTTAAATGAATGATTTTTTTTTTCGCCAATGTATCTTTTAAATTTTCTTATTAGATTTTGATAACTTTTGTGTCTCTGAATTGTTTCTGAGTGTTTCTGCGAAATTATAAAAATAACATTATGTATTTGAAGAATTTAAACTTTAAAAAAAAAGCTCTTTAAAATAGAAAGACAAGCTTCGCGTTTACAAAATAAAACAAGCTTTGAAGTTTTTTAAAAAAAAGCTTGAAATAAAAAACTAGCGAGCTTGAAATAATAATAAAAAAAAAAAACTACCGAGCTTGAAATAAAAAAAAAAAGCTAGCGAGCTTGAAATAAAAAAAAAAGCTAGCGAGCTTGAAATAAAAAAAAAAGCTAGCGAGCTTGAAATAAAAAAAAAAAAGCTAGCGAGCTTGAAATAAAAAAAAAAAGCTAGCGAGCTTGAAATAAAAAAAAAAAAGCTAGCGAGCTTGAAATAAAAAAAAAAAAGCTAGCGAGCTTGAAATAAAAAAAAAAAAGCTAGCGAGCTTGAAATAAAAAAAAAAAAGCTAGCGAGCTTGAAATAAAAAAAAAAAAGCTAGCGAGCTTGAAATAAAAAAAAAAAAAAGCTAGCGAGCTTGAAATAAAAAAAAAAAAAAGCTAGCGAGCTTGAAATAAAAAAAAAAAAAAAGCTAGCGAGCTTGAAATAAAAAAAAAAAAGCTAGCGAGCTTGAAATAAAAAAAAAAAAAGCTAGCGAGCTTGAAATAAAAAAAATAAAAAAAAAGCTAGCGAGCTTGAAAAAAAAAAAAAAAAAGCTGTGCTAAGTATTTGAAATATTTTAATGCAGAAACACTCAAATTGACTGCAAGTATGCATTTTGTAATAATTTTAAAGTGTTGCTTCAAAAAATGTATTGTGTTCAAAATCATGTTTTAAAATTGAACGATATGCATTGTGTTTAAAAACTTTCTTTTTACATTCATTTGGATGCACCCGTTTCTGTAGCATTTACATGCTATATTTTATTTTAGCAGTATTTGAAATGTTAGTTATACATTTCAATTACAAGCGTAAATATGAAAAAAAAAAGTTAAAAAAATATTTTTGTGAGTTTTAAAATCTTTTGAATCGTTGTTTAAAACTTTTAGAACAAATTATATCTATATTAATAAAATAAATCTTCATTAGCCGACACTAGCGTTTGTCAAAATATTTCTTCAAGAATTTTAAAATTTGATGCATTTAAAATATGAATACTACTTTTTTTCGAAAACTGCAACATCATAAATTATTTGACTTGAGAAATGTTACAAAATACACAGGACAGTGACTGCTGATGTAGTCCATGCACTGTGTTAAAATACTTTGTAATTAGTGCTGGAACTTGAAAACTGAAAGACTGCTGCTCAGGAACTAAGAAGACGTTATACTGTGTACACTGTAGCTTGAAAATTTTTACTGGAACCTTTCGTCGAGATTTACTTGGTGTGCTAATCGAACTGAAACAACTGGTCCTATAAAGATCCTGGACGAGAAAATGTCCTTATTGGCGAATATTATGTCCAAGATTCGTGTTCAGGAGACAAAAAAAAAAAAAAAAAAAAAAAAAAAAACACCCGAACCAACTGTGAAGCTCTATAGAACCAATAGGCATCTTTCTAATGACGGCATAGCTACTCATATCAAGCAACACTCTTTCACGGAAAGGTTGCAGAATATAGAAGGAAATCTAGAGATCTGTTTCTTTGACTTTCTGAACTGAGGCCTCGGCAGTCGCATATACTGCTGGAGTCTTTGGATAAAGAGGTCTGCCTACCATTGTATCTATAGAGATGTGCCGTGGAGAATCTCTCCTGTTCTCACAGGACCTCTTTGGACATAATGCAGAGAGAAACATGCTATGCCAAAGACATTTTTCTATGTAAAGAACTTCTTGCCGGCTGTCTACATATCCTTATACATTTGTGACACCTTAGTCCAACATTCGTGTTCCAGCTTCGAAAAAAAAGTGCCTCAACCGACTGACAGACTATGAAGTCAACATATATATTTCTGATAATGGCGTAGCTTGTGTCAAATCTCAGCTTTCTTGGAAAATGTGTGACACATAAAAAACTTGAATGTCCGATACAAGACTTGAACTGAAACATCAGTGGTTGCAAAAGCTGCTGGAAAGTACGAGATGACTTCGGATAAAGGTATCTATCTGCCTATGTACCATGGAATTGCACCTTAACGAATCTCTGCTGTCCTGACAGAACCTCTTCAACCCTTATATACAAAGATATATTGTGCCAAAGACACTTTCTGCTTTAAGACTGTATTATCCAGCAATCTGCATTCAGTATATCGGATCTTCTCATAAACCAACAAAATCGTTGCTGCCGATCAAAATGAAGCGAAATGGTCTCTTCAAGCTGTGACTGTGATCAAATGACTTTTATTTCCTGTCTTTGAGAGCATAGCAAAGGCAGTTCTGATAGTCGTTAGAAATAAGACAAGATGAGGTCATTGTGCCTGCATTATGTATTTGGCTGGACATAAATAAATCACGTGCTTAGCTTGATTGTGCTGGACCACTGATCTTTGCCGGTGCACTTAGTGTATTAACTGATGAACTCCCTCCTCCCACCCTTTGTGTCTGTGGGCTAAGGAATTCGAACTTCTGTCGAAAGAAATGATGGTCAGTAGAGAGATATTTGCCACATCAAGACTCTTGAAGCAAAAAAAAAAAAAAAAAAAAAAAAACTATCAGTGGCATTTTAAGTTGGCAACTCAAAAATACTTCATCTTTCGGTGTACTCGTCTGCAAATTATTTATCAACCACTTCTCAGTTCATTTTGACAACTAATGTAAATAAACTTCTATCGGAACTTTCACCTGGATATCCATTCATTCCATATAATGAGAAGCTGTTATTAAAACGCATCAATAACCTTAAGGTTCCTGCTGTTATGACCAACAACTGTCATCGGAAATTTTTTTGAAGATACTGAAATGATTGATATGAATGTATAAAGATTTTCGTTGTAAATATTCTCTATAGTGCAATGACTTTGGTGATGCAGTTTTCGAAAACGGTAGTATTAATAATTGGATTGTCAGAATATAGTATTTAACGTCTAATAACATATTAACTTTTATAAAATAATAAGAGGAAGAAAAAAAAATTCAAGAATGTTCATCCTAAAAATGGAACGTCTTTTCCAGGTTTAGTCATATGTGTAATAAACATTTGTATTTGAATACTGTAACATACATTGGCGCAAAAAAAAAAAAAAAAATCATTTAATGATATGTATACTTTTAAATGAGCTCGTGTAATTTTTGTGCGCGGTTTCAAATGTTAATATTGATGTTTCTTTTGTGAATCAATAGAAATACTGAAATTTATTTAAACTCTCATAAGATATAACAAAGGGTTTAAATAAAAAAAAATATTAATGAATTTGCAATTCGATTCTAAAGTAGGAAGAATAAGCATTCCCGACGTAAAAAAAAATAATAAAAGCTTATTTCTTCTTTTAATTTAAGGATACTTTTTATTTTTTTACTGAAACGTTTACAATTTTTTTTAAATGAAATGATTTTCATTTTGGTATCCCACTTCCGTAATTATATTTTCAAATATAATTACGGAAAATTCAGGAATTCTTTATAAATAAAAGAATTCCAGAATTTAATCCGTGATATGAATGCATGGGCCGAGCTGCTCTGAATGAATGCTCGGATAGCATTTTGGAATTGTACAATCTCTCAATCAAGAAATATTCTGTATAAACGTAATTAATAGAATGTCTTATTTCTATCAACCTTTGTTATCTTAATTATATGTATATTTTAAATTCTTAAATTCACATTTTATTTTAAATTTTTTTAGTATTTTAAAATGTGTCGACTGTACATAAATTCTCACTTTGTGCATATGACGAATTAAAAACTGAAACCTATGCAGTTCTAGTAAGAATTTCAATTTTTGCTTGTGGAACTGTTCAAAGCATTTTATTTGTGATTTTCAATTAAGATATTATCTGCTTTTATGTGATTTAATTTACTATAAGCGTAGTATAATATAAAGACATTTTTAAAGTGTAAAGTTTTGTCTTCAGAGTGTCATTGTTTTGTCTGCTATAATGGGAGGAAAAAAGATATAAAAAAAGAGAAAAAAAAAGTAAAGAAAGAAAAGAAAAAAAAAGAGTAAATAAAGAAAAGTAAAAGAAATAAAAAAAATATTAAAAAAAATTGGAAAATACAGAAGAAAAGAAAAAAAAAATTGAAAAAATGCAAAAGAAAAGAAAAAAATGAAAAAAAAAATAAATAAATAAAACGAAACACTCCCTTTAAGTGATATGAAATTTTTTGCAAATATTTTGATATGCTTTAACAATTTTGTGATTTTTAAATGGTATATTTGAGATGTGTTATATTAGAAAAAAAGTGTATGCATATGTTTTATTAAATATATATATATAAAAACTTCTTAACCTGTTAACTGGGTATGACGAAATATTTCAATGCAAAATATTACCCGGTTAACAAGTTAAAGAAAAAAAATTGCCTGCCATAAAAATTTTCAAAATGCCCGAAGATACAACATAAGTATTAAGTTATCTTAATTTCTAGTCAAGAAAGCTAAATAGTGGCTAAAAGGGGAAAAAAAAAACCCGCATGTCTAACCTTGTTAAAAATTACGAATGCATTGCTATAGTTTTGTAATATTTTTGTGCTGCATGTTAAAAATGTGGCTGAAATGATATTCATTATTATTATTTCATGATTATACGTTCTTATGATATTTAGAGTATTTTTAATTTTCCTATTTTAATATGCTGATATGTACCATCACTATATCTTGAAGAAATTAATAATTTTCAAATGTCATCACCCTTAGATTTTAGTATAATGGCAGACGATTTCTTTGCTTTTGAAAAAAAAAATTTGGAATCTTTATTTACTAAAACTTAAATATATTTATTTAAAAGTTCATTAATAAGATAATAACGATAAACTTTAGACAGACATAATGCTATTCTTATTTGATTGCATTAAAAAAATTTTCTAATTTCTCTAAGCTACTTTTTCAAAACTACTTTGTATTGGTAAAGATGCAATTGCTTGTTACATGAAGTTGAACGAAATGGAATTTATAGAATTTCTGAGAAAAAAATATGAAATGATTGAATTGAAAAATCACTTTTATTATGAATATTATATTTAAGTGGATAAAAGAATTATTTTGTAACACTAAACTATTATTAAATTTTCTAAAACACTTATTTACTTCATAATTATAATCTATAGTATTAAAAGTCGGAACTGAATACTTGAGCAACCTTATTCTTTTTCTAAATTACTTTAATTTTTGTATCTTCTCTTCATCTAATAATTGTAAACAAGACGCATTTGAGTAAATCGTATTTTCTAAAATGCTATTATATTCATAACTTTGTACTACGATAGCCACGCCTTGTGTCTTCGAATGAAAAATATCTGGAATCAATAAGTAGTGGTAGTAGCAGAAACCATTTTGTAATTTGAACAATGTTTCTCATCTTTTAATTTTTTAATTTTCTTTGAGTTTTTTTTTACGTAGAAGTATCAGACATCCTATGAATGTATGCTTGTTAATTAACACTTGCAAATCATAAGTATTCTCACAAGTCCTTTGATTCCTTGCCATTTCAAATACAGTTCACTGCATGATTGGTCAAATCATAAAACTGAATCTTGTCAAAATTAAAGGATCCCTATCAGTGAAGGATCGTGGAATAACAGGAAAATATTATAGAACTCTGATCCGATATTTTTCAGTGTTAAATGCAACGTTTTCTTCTGAAAGCTCATCTGCTGCGAATTCGACATGTTGCTGTATCTATTTACAGCGCTGTTAATATTTATTTCCTCGTTCATATAGCTATAAAAAAAATGAAATGTTCTGTTGTAAATTCATCCATTTTTATTGTCAGATGTCTTTTGTACATTTATAGTAGCCGATTTTATTACTTCTGTTACAGACTTTTTATGCCTTCAATATAAAGCTTGTTCAGAATAATTGCGGTTAACAGTTTCGCGAGAGCAATCTTTTATACCAATGAAAACGAGCTTGGTATTAAATATTAATGACTTATAAACTATGTTAAACAATTTCACGATTTATTGGCAGAGGATTCCACATTAGGTTGATTTGAAATTTTGATTAGTTCTTATGTAAAATTTTCAATCTTTTTCTAAATGAATAATTTATTGATATTTTTTCTTTTAAACAAATAAAATTTCATATTAAAAATTCTGTGTTTCTATGTTGACCAATGATGAAATGAAATAATCTGAAAGAAAATGCTGAGTACCCTAAAATATTAATTATATTTCTAGGGTCATTTTGACTAAACGATAGTTTTTTTAATGAGAAATTAAATTTATTTCTTCTGCATAAAGAACGGGTTGTATACGATAGCTTTGATGCTATTATTCGGTTTCAGAAAATTTTTTTGTTATAATATGCTTTGAAGCTGCCTGAAATTGCAAAGGAATTTGAAACATCTGAACATGTGTTCTGGTCAGAGAAACTTTATTTTAATATTCTATAACAATAATAAGATAAAATTGAGAATATATTAATATCAGATTCAAAGATATTACAAGTTCTTTTTCTTTAAAACCTCCCTATTTTTAGAATAAGTTGGCGAATTTCATTTTATACATATATGCAATTAAGACTAAAATGCATTAATGAAATTTTTTTCTACTATTAATTCTATATACTTGCACATTAAAAAGTAATGCACATTAAATTTTTTATCATTTATAAAATATACAAGTTTTTATGCAGTTTTTGTTTAAAGATAAAAATATTTTTTTTGCAAAGTAGCGCATTGGCGAGTTATTCATGCAATCGAATTTTTAAAACATATATTTTTAAAATTATATTTAACACACATGGAAGCAATATTGAGAATATATACTTTTGATATCCGTAAAGAAGAGGAGAGTACGGTAAATTAACGTAACGCGCAATTTAACGTAGAGTAATTCATATTCAAAGTGTCTGAATTGAATGTCTGAGTGTCTGTGATTGAAGAACTGCATATTTATTTCGTCTAAATCGTGCTGTAATTATGAAAATATGCATTTTTGAAAGGATTGCAGACTATTTGAATAAAAAATATAGATAAGAACTATTGAAGAGCTCTATATTATAGAGATATCGGTAGAAACATATATATATTTTTATTGAGAAAGGGCTCTATTTCTGAAACTATTGAAATAGTAAATGTGTGTTTCTTTGTAACCGAATTAGTAATCATCGGTCAGATCGCGCGCATCCAGCGACACTTTATGCCATTATCTTGATTGCCTCCAGATTAAAATGAGAATTAAAGATTTCATTTTTTTAATGTTTACTTCTCAATATTTTTAGGCTACTAAATTGATTTTTCCAAAATTACCGGTGATTCTTAAAATATTCCTCGTTAGTAAATTCCTTCGCAGTATTTTGTTTGGCTCCTGGTTACAATGAGATCATTCGTAAAGGCAGTGATAATAAAAGAAAAAGCATAACTTTTAGAAAAGACAAGGAAAAGATAAAGGCATGTCACATTGCAGTTTTATTTGTTTTACCACAGCAGTCTAACTTTGAGTTTTAACAATGAAGCAATCATCTCTTCCAAAATTAAAATTGAGAGAAAAGTAAAACTGGAGTTTTATTTTAATGTTCATAGAAATATAGAATATTTTCCGTGAAAATTTTAAATTAGGCCGACAAAAATGACAGTTCTGTGTTAATAGATATGAGATTCAAGAAAATTCCATTCCAAAAGAACTGCCCATTTTCATTTCAATCCCGAGAGCAGAAAGACAAGTTGCTTTGAACCTAAATGAGTTTTGATTGCAGGATTTTATCCAACCGTTACATTTGTAACGTGAATATTTTCTGAGCTCATAAACAATTTTGCTCTTGACCTGGAAATGAAATGGCACTCGAATAATTGGTTAAAACATAAATTCTGAAGACGGGACCTTTGTAGTTTTTGTACTAAGAGCTCCATGAATGCAAGTAAGGCACATTCGTTTTCAGTTCTAGAAGTGTTCTGTTAGCATTTTTTTTTTTCTTTATTTCTTCCCTTTCTTCATTCCTGAAGATTTAAAAAATGTGCACCAAATGTGGCCCAAAAGAACATTCGAGAGAAATTTCTTATTTTATGAATACAATATTCGAATACATTTTGAAGCTTTAAATTTTTACAACGGAACAAAAACGTACATAAAATCGTGGCTAATTTGAATCCAATGATCTGGAAGCTTTCCAAATAATTTCCTTTTGCAAAATAACTCACATTTAGAAAATTAGCTACTGATTTTTAATAGCTTCTTTTAACGTTTTTTCAAATTATACCTTTATGCTATATTTCTAGAGCATCTTATTATTGTGGTATTAAAAGTGAAACAAACTTTGCAGTTTCAATTATTTCCTCTTGTTGTTTGGAATAATGGACTTATTATTATTCTTTTGTCATTCATTCTTATTCTCTTCGGGATAAAATTGCATTTTATTGATCATATCATATTCAGACTAAAATTGTCCATTTATTTTTAGAGTCTGCGTTTAAGAAAATCAACACAACTCCGTTTTAGAGTACTGTTTAGCACATTTCAAAGAATTCAAAAGTTGTAAACATTTAGTCATAAAAGCAATAAAAAGGGAAAAGATAGTTCAAGGACAATCTATCAATCAAATTCTTTTGAGACAGGTATCAACTTTTTTTGTAGACAGGCTGCTATTTCTGAGAGTTATGGTCAATTCCTCAAAGAAATAGGAGAAAAAAAAATCCTTTTGACAATTATAAATATGCATTCACTTTCAGGCAAATTTGTAATTAAGCGAGGGAGAACGATTCTGTTGCTTTCCGTTCGCTGCTGCTCTACTAAATAAGTTCCATTTTTCTTCATTAGTTCAGATATTGTAAATAATATTATTCATTGGGTGGATTATAAGAGCTAATGAGATCTTTGGCATGAAAATGTGCGAATGCTAAGTGCAGAGTTGCAAACTTCCAAATACCGGTTTGCGTTTATGCATATTCACTTCAATACAGTCATTATCTGTCCAGTTTAATGTAGTCTCGTCATTTTACAGAAAAATTTCTTATAAAATAATCTTATTAAATAGAAGAATAAAAAACGAGGGAAAAAAAGGCAAATTTATTTATTTTTTATAATTTACTGTAATATGTACTATGAAGGAAAATGGCTACCTTGATTTGAATAATCTATTTAAAAAAAAAAAAACATACTTTTCATTAAAAAAAAAAATATTCGCACATTTGGAAAAATTGAGATGCTTTTGTTGCATTTAATTGAAACTGTAATTTCCCTCGTATTGTATTAAATAATGTTTGCATTTTTCTGCACTCAGTCTTTATTCAATTTCGTATCATGCCTTATTGGGCATTCCGGAATCGTGACGTCTCCATCAATGTGGAGAAAAATATACTACTATTACCATCTTCAACATCTCATATTTCTTATATTACCATTTTTACGACATCTCATTAGATTGATTTTATCGGAACTTCGAAAAATAAAGTCTGAAAACGTCGGAGGGGAGGGAAAAGCTCAGAATATGCCATTGATTAAAAAAACTTTATTGAGTGTGGTAGTTTTTATTTTGTGGAATAGAGACTATTAGTAAACACTTTTGAGCTCAAGATTCATGCTTCTTAGTTTTTCTGCAATGCTATTTAAATTGGTGCATTTAATATTGAACTTACCATTTTCTCGAGTTTCTTTTTTCGAGTTTTAGTTCCTGATTGTACATTGACTTTTATGGAGGTTTGAGAAAAGCTACAGATTCTATCTTATTTTGCAATTCAGGTGCTTCTTTTGTTTCTACGTATCATTATGTTCAGTCACGAAAAATTATAAAACATTTGTAATAAATATTTCTTGTTACAGAGAGTAATGAATGATTAAAATATGTAGATTTCTGAATGGGAGAATTTTTACCCATTCGGTTGAAATACCCTTTCATGTAGCCAAGGATGCCAAAAATATCAAATACCGAAAGTAGTAGAAGTACAACTCAATATTTGTAAAGAAATCAACAACCGGTTTACAAGAAAAACTAGTCGGCCTATGTGTTCAAGTTTCCATATTGACGTTCTCATATTCCCGAACTCAAAGAGTGTATTAAAGTAGATCTCAACAATTCCATCATAAATGATACTTTTTCTTCTAATGTATTGAATAAACTTTCCACGTCGAAAAGATTAAACTTTTCTTGGTCGATGCATAATATATGTCACATTTACATTTATTTTTTTCAAAAATTGAAATGTTTTTCGAGGAAATTAAATGCTTTAAACAATTTATTGTATTCATTAAATGCGAACTATTAAAGATTCAAAATCAGTCGATTTCTTTATTCACGGATGCAAAACAAAATATTACTATTATATTACATTTATTTAGAAACTTTTTTCTGATTGATATGTAATTGCATGTCTCATTCCTTTACTTCTTTAAAAATACTGGCTGCGCATTTCCAAGAGGAATGAATAGCTTCTCCTATGTTTTTCCTATTCCTATCAATGTAATAAGAGTTCGGATTCAAAAGAATATGAAAACGTTAGTTTGGATTCTAATATTTTTTTTTGGCAATTTTATATGGAATCGACAAAATTTATAAAGTTATTCTCTTTCTTCTCGTGCTAAATTAAACTGAAGCTCTAGAAATAAGTAACACCATTTAAGAATTAGAGCTAGTTCGTTAACATGTATGGGAACTCAACAAAACTTATCCAGTTTTCTGGTGATATTCTCAAAACTCAACTAGTAAAGCAGGTTGAATAAGTATATCAACCTGGTATATAGGTATATCAACAGGTTGAATAGGTATAGGTATATGCCTAATCTATTTGAATGTTGTCAAATAAGCTCTCGTTTACCCCTGAAATCCGAACGAAATCAGTAGTTCATTTCTTTCTAGATAGATCAGAAAATTTATTTGGTTATTTTAAATGTTAAGTGCCAGGCAGTTTACCAGTAGAAAGAGATTAAATTCCGTCCAAAAATTAAAATATAAATGTATCTATATAATACAAAAAAATTTCCTTAGTTAGAATTGAAAGGGTTTTCCAAATCCTATGCACAGAAACTCTTTTGAAAGTGAACCGGAAATGTTCTCTCACACAAAATAAGTGTCACGATCGGATTTCTGTTTCTGTCACGAAGGAAATATTAGTATCTCCTTTTGTAAAACAAAGAAAGTACGGTAAACTTTAGAAATGGGAGGGAAAAAAACTCCTGAAGAGATGTATCGATTTCCTCATTAACATGATGCCGTATTTCTTTTATTGAAATTAATAATTTTTCATATTTATTCAGAATTATTCTTCTAGCATGAAAATAAAATGAAAAGTTTGTGGAGAAAAATCTTTTCCTGGTTTCTTTGTATATCGTCTTGGGATTATACTATCATCAATAACATTCAATTATTATCCAACTTTCAGAAGATGTCTGAACACCTTTCAGTACAGTTAATGTTTATAGAACACCAAGCACCATGTACTGAATGTGTACGGAATTTTTTTCTTGTCGCCTTCCCTTTTGACATCGGTATGACTGCTATTTAATGCAAATCATTTTGGAGTGGACTAAAAAAACCAGGCTCTGGATAATGTTTCTTATATCGTTTGTTCAGTATTTCTGAAGTTTCTTAAATTTTGATGTACCTTTTTATACTCAAATGCAATTTTCAATAAACGGATTACTGTCACTGAATTCGTCCGTTTCTAAGTTTCGACTATTTGCGGTCAAAACCATTTTTAAATAGACAGGATACAGCGGAACGGGTGCGAGAAATTTTTTGGACTTAGTAAATGAATTGACAAAATTTTAGACAAAACAATCGCAATAAGTTACTACATTTAAACTCGGTGACTTTCTCGATATTGCCTTGAACGCCCTTGAGCTTTTATCTGTTCTTCCCCGCCGGATAAGTATCATTTCAAACATACACTCATTAGCAGCGTGGCTAATCTTTATGGAAGTCTTTTACGACAAAACTGAAGGAATGAATAAATAAAAAGGTGTTGTTTTTTCGCAACTTAACCACATGCGGTGGATAGATATGCCATTCACCTGAAGTTGCTGTTGGCACAAAATCTTCAACAACGTGCTACACTCGTCAGCAGGCAATTAACTTTTACAGAAGTAAAAATGGTGCTCGCCAACCCTCAACTGAGATGGTTTGTCGGAACACAGTTTACAGAAGCACAGTCTTGGATCTAAATGTCATTCATTTAGATCCAATCATTCATTATTTTTTCCGAGCTCTATAAATGTATCGGATACTTCGGATCGGATGCGAATTGCGATGGACTCTTTTGGCACGCCCACTCATGAATTTTTTTGTCCCCGCATGTTATTAAAAGCATCGACTTCCATGAAGTTTTTAACTCCTCAGAGGCGAATGAAACCAAATGCCCCCCCCCCCTTCCTCTTTCCTAATGCTAATATACTGGGGCGGATGCGACGGAACGTTGCATGATGTCTCAGCCAGCGAACATCTAGAGTCATTTCGATGGCCTGTGGTCTTTACGGATAGGGTCGTAAATCTACCAACTAACTCATTGTAGAACTACCCCTGCCTGTGGACGTCGGTCGGGAGCTTCCTGCAAATTGTCAGTAAAATGAACATGCATCAAAGAGCCCGGGAAAACCACAAGAGAGGTCAAAGAGGAGAAAATGTGTCTGTCTGAAGATACGCACGGGCCGTCGAAACGGGACTCAATGTGCCTCATCTTGAATATGCCTCTATACCTTGCCATCATTACGTTGCTAATGGGTGTTCAGTACCTTTTTTATATGAATGTCGATCACTAAAGCAAGATGTTTGTCTCACGAAAATCTTAAAGATCCTGCAAATCTTAAAGATACTGCATATATTTTTTCTGTCTATGCGCAATATCAAATTTTCATCCCCTCCCATCCTGTGAACCGGGTTTCAAAAATACGAATCCTTGTTTGGCCAACAATGCGCAATCGTCGTGCTCCTTTCCGAAAAATGTCGCGTCGAGGGAGTCCCTCCAACGAAACGAAAAGAACGTTGGAACCACACAAGTAGGATTGTTACATTGATTAGAGGGAGAATTCCTTATGCTTAAACATGTGCAGTTCGGCGACTGCGTTAAAAATTCGTATTTGTGCATGTATATTTCAAATTCCTTTCTACTATATGTATATTTAAATTTCCTTTGTACTATAATTGTGAAATTTAGTAAATACGCTAAGGTAAGTCAGCTCAGTCACTCCCCTTTTGAAGGTAAGTGATGTTCGTATTGAAGCCTTGAATGTTTTTAATTTTTAAATACCCAAAGTTTCAAGTAAGTTTTACTTTATGCATTTCTGAAGGGTATCGGGAATTTTTTGAGAATATTAATTAAACTATTAAAAGAACTTATTAACTATTAAAAGAATGTTATGTTAATTGTTTATAGTTAATTTCAAAAGGAGGGACGACTGATTTAAGGATAGATCTCATTTATATTAAATATAATAAAGTTTTTCCGATTTGGTGTGTACAAATAGGCTGAAAGCATTTTAAAACATATTCATTAAAATATTTTAAGCTTAGTTACTTCTTGACATATTTAGTACCAACCTCCTTTGGCAAACAGCCACTTCGCCAGCATTAAAGCTCACTAAAATGTTCGATTCAATATTTTATGTCACTTGGCCTCATTAAAGATTTTCAGCAAAATATTTTTAAGCTTCAAATTTTGATAGTCATATTATTTACTGATACTATTATGGTAAGCCCTAAGTAGTTCTGTTTATTGTACTCTGCATCACTTTCTAATTTTCTATTAGTGCCCTTAAAATTCAATTTTAATTTAAAGTGGAAAGGATGAAACTGCAGTTAAAATAATGATAATTTTTACTGAGACTAAACATTTTTTTAAAAATTTGATTACAGTAAAAAATAGTTCAGCATTTAAGTCTTATGTGCTCTACTGAATAATTTTCATAATTTATATCTCAAAGAATTATTCTACAAAAACTTCTCAGATTCATCGTAAAATTCAGATTTAGTTTTACTTTCAAACGGATTTAAATGATATGAATTATAAAGTATTTTATTTTATTTCGGTCTATAAATATACTCCAAAAATTCATGAAATTTAAATTTTAGGCAGTCTTTTACGGAATCATACTCAGAAAAATATTCTTGGCACTATAACTTTTAAAGAAATAAACGTTTCTATCTTATGCGATCCGATCAATTTATTTAGTTTTGAATATTACAATTTTAGAACAGGTCCACATTTTCATAATCTAAGCGAATCATTCTTTAGAAACCTTGAGAGACGATTGACTTTTTTTGAGACAGTCGAACTCGAAACAGACAGTCGAATGGTCTAAAATCGTCCGTTTTTTTTAGAATACTGACATTTCAAATTTTTATAAATGGTCAGCTTTAATTATTGATGTAGTTAACTGGAGTGCACCTCTTTTTATTTGAGAGATCAAGAATATATTGATAGATAGGATTCATAGAACAGAGGATATATTTAATGTTCGTCAGCATTTATTGATTCAATTTACATAAAATATAATTATGCTTTCCATTTAGACCATTTCGATAGAAAATGTATGTCTATTGCTAAAGGTTTGCAGAACAGCTGTTTGGCTTCGATTAGAGTAGATGTACATATTAAACCATATTTGCCTGAAATAGAACTGTTTCATTGAATTTGTAATATAGGTATTGTAAAAAGATCATTGAATCATCATTTCCTTGCCCTTGCATTTACTTTTCCGAAAATATCATATTTCATATAGACACGTGCTGAAAGTTACATTTTTGTATGTTTAATTTAGAATGATAGTTAACTTATTTTTTAATTTGAACTTCTGTCAGTATGATTGATAAAAGTTAATAGCTCATTCAAAATAGAAATTTAATTTCGTGGTGAAAACATTAGTATCATTGGAAAGATTATTTTTTGACCTACAATATTATGTAAAAATCAACTTTTTGCTGTAATAATTTCGGAAGTTATAAGTGAAATTTTAGTTTTTCCACTAGTTTTTGATTAAAATTAAAATTTAAAACATTCTCTCCGAGGGTCACATTCCTGGCTTCCAAGGTATTCACGTGCCAAATTTGGTTGTAAGTAGAACTGTCTGGCCTGTGGAGCGCCAACACACATAGATACACATACATGGAGCTTTATTATTATAGATAGATTTAAAATATTGCTTTTTCAAGGGCGAGATGAAATCAGCATTGTTTCTTGCGGGTAATTAGAAATGAAAATCCAACTAAACGGGCCTTTTCAATTTCGAAATTTTTAACACTTTGTATATAAACTATAGTTATGTTAATGTTTATATGATATCCGAATTTTCAATATTATCAATACCTTCTTTTAAACCAATTTGAAATGAATTTAAAATCTTTCCATACATCTTCAGTTCTAATAGAAAATGCATTGAGCTTTATTATTAGAGTGTGTGTGTGTGTGTGTGTGTGTGTGTGTGTGTGTGTGTGTGTGTGTGTGTGTGTGTGTGTGTGTGTGTGTGTGTGTGTGTGTGTGTGTGTGTGTGTGTGTGTGTGTGTGTGTGTGTGTGTGTGTGTGTGTGTGTGTGTGTGTGTGTGTGTGTGTGTGTGTGTGTGTGTGTGTGTGTGTGTGTGTGTGTGTGTGTGTGTGTGTGTGTGTGTGTGTGTGTGTGTGTGTGTGTGTGTGTGTGTGTGTGTGTGTGTGTGTGTGTGTGTGTGTGTGTGTGTGTGTGTGTGTGTGTGTGTGTGTGTGTGTGTGTGTGTGTGTGTGTGTGTGTGTGTGTGTGTGTGTGTGTGTGTGTGTGTGTGTGTGTGTGTGTGTGTGTGTGTGTGTGTGTGTGTGTGTGTGTGTGTGTGTGTGTGTGTGTGTGTGTGTGTGTGTGTGTGTCCTTAGATTTTGATAGGGAAAATATTTCTTCATTGTGCTAATATATTAAGATTCTGATAGGGATTTCTGACGCATGCCAATCACATGTAAGGGAAACGCAAGGATCTTTTAAGAAAGAATATGCTTACTGGGCATTTTTACCCCTTCACGCCGAGCGTGTGAAAGTATCGGCGTTTAGTCGATTCAGCAATTTTATAAAGTTTCTCTTGAATTAATTAAGTAGAGAAAGTGGAATTGGATCACGAAATAAGAGAATATTTTTAGAATGAAGTTACTATGGGTTAAATTAAGATAAAATCTTGGAAACTAAACTCTACAGGCCAGCCAGTTTAATCTACAGGTACCAAATTTGGCACATGCATACCTTGGAAACGGAAATGTGCATCTCTGAGCTTTTTTTAAAATAGAATGTCAATTTATTAATTCAACGAAATTTCGTCGTTTTTCTGCTATAACTTCCGAAAATATAATAAAAAAAAATGATATTTGCATTAACTTACAGCTCAAAAAATAATCCTTTCAATGATACTAATGTTTTGATCTATAAGGTAAATTTTTGTTTTTAATGAATTTTTAAAACAATATTATCATATTTCTCAGCAATTTATTTCTCACAAAGTAAAAATAAAATTTAATCTGCACGAAGATGGCAAAAAAATTAGCTTTCATCAGCGTGTTTTCATCACAATTACAAAAGGTTCGATTAAAAAAAATAAGTTAATTACTTTTGCAAATCAAATCTAGAAAAGTGTAGTATTCAGCACGTGACTATATGAAATGAAATAAATAGGAAATGTAATATTTTCTAAAAAAAATAAAAGCAAGGCAATGATTTTTATGATCGTTTGCAATATCTATATTATTAATAATATAAATCAGTTTTATTTAAGGAAATATGATTTTATATATAGGATATCCATTCAAATTCAGCCTCAAATGATTAATTTGTAAATCTTTACAAATATTCGTAATACTGTTTAGTACTGTTAAAATGGTCTAAATGAAGTAAATAACTATAATTTATGTAAGTCGAGTCATTAAATGCATTAAATGATGAAATGCGAGTTTTAAATTTTTTCATACTTTGCTCTGCGAGTCATATTAAACAAAATATTATTGAGGCACTATTTTTTTAAATAAAGAGTTAACCAATGAACTAAATCCATCATTAAAATTGAATTATTTATAAAAAAATGATTACTATTCTATAAAAACGTATGGTTTTTGATCGTTCCAACCACCATCTTAAAGAAAATAACAGTTCCGGACCAATCAGTGTTTGGAACTTCTGCATGATAATTTGATGAATGTATGTTTGCGTTCTCTCTGTCTGTGTCTGTGTTGATGCTCTACACATCATATGATCTAGAGCTACCGCACTTGGCATACATATACTTTGGAAGATAAAAAAGCATACCTAGAGATTTTATGAAATTTTAATTAAAAACTAAGCTGAATTTTGGCATTTTCCCTCGATAGCTTCCAAAAATGTTATAGAACAAAACTGTTTTATGAGTCGTATTAAAGTTTTTAAAAAAATTCCATTGATGCCAATGTTTTAACCTATAAATTAAGTTTCTATTTTTAATGAATTTTTAAAAAAATATCATATTCCAGCAATTTATTTTGCACAAAATGAAAGTAAAATCTGCGAGAGCACGTTAAGAGTGTATCAATGCGTTGTCACATGACAAAAACTCAATCAGTGATTAAATTATTACAAATTAATTGTTGCAAACTAAACCGAGGAAAGTGTGATGTTCAGCACGTGTTTAAATGGAAACGTAATGTTGTGGAATAAATATAACAGGTGATATTTTCCACATAATTACACGATAGCTGATTGCAAATTAGAGAAATATATATAACAATGAACGCAAATTATCGTAACGCTTTTATAATATGAGTTACTTGGCAATCGAAATTTGAATAATTATATTTAGCTGAAGAGGCTATTAAAAGAGCCAGGTACAGAAGTATTTAATTGAAAATTTTAGAAAGCATTACTCTTGACGAACCAGGTGGTCGCCAAAGGCGGCTAGTAAAGAATATTGCAGCCGACGTGCCTTATTAATGTAAAACGAAAGGAAGTCGGCAGAAGATTTCTATCAAAGTGCTATCGTTTCGTGAAATTGGATGAGCTAGACACGCAGTGTTGGGGTGTAATTGAATGCTTTCATGTAAAAAGAAATGACAAATTATGCAATGAAATATTTTGAATAGAAATAATCTGCTCTTTATAAGAAACAAGCGAATGTGGGTGATTGGGAAATTTGCATCGAGCTGACCGAAAAAATTATCTAAATTTCTGCAGTAGAAAAATTCAAACTTTCGTTACTCGTTTAGTTTCCCTCTCAGAAAAATAGAATATTAGTGTGTTTAGAATATGTTACTAAAATTAATTGGGGATTATTCTAGAACTTTCGTAATTTTCTGCAGTACATATATTTAAACAAAATATAATCGCATAAAATCCATATCCCATCCTAATTATATATTCGTCTTTAGCGATTTAAAAATTAACTTTTGGACCAAGATAAACAGTTTCTAAAGAATATGTATCATTAGAAACGTTAAACAATTTCAATTTTCAAACGAATTGTTTTCATCTCCACGAACAGCAACTGCTCGATGTACAACAAATTTGTATGGATGCATATGTCCACCTGTATCTTGAAAGCATGCATTAACAACATTTTAAATTTTTTTGCACGCTTTGAACACTCGCATTGTATCAATGCTATTTAAAAATCATGCGGAATACTAAAATATTCCAAATCGACATTTATCTTTAATCATCGTATTATGAATATACAAGGTGTACTTTAGACAAATTAGGCTCGAAATTTGATATAAAATTTCATTTACATCAAATTTTGGATATGAAAAACGCATGCCAAGGTTCCATTTATGAGCATCGTATTCAGATGGACATAGTTTCGTAACTATATCTTTCGCCATCGCAAAGATCGGTAGTGTGAAGTTCATCAACATAATTTTGTGATTGGATTTTTTTGACAGTTAAATAATGTCCTTTTGTGTACTTGGACGATGAAGATTTCACTAATGGATTGTACTCTGCAGAAAGTCGGCACGTGTTCGTACAGTCGTTACTCATAACAGATGCTGCTCATTACAATGTTTGCCGTCTTATTTGGAAGCCTGTGTAAGTAATATACTTGAGAAGCACGCAGGTATTTCTTTTTAAAATACTGATTAACTGTATCATTCTCCAACAATTCTTGCTCTTGCGATATTAAATTCCGTTTAATTCCAAATATATCAAAATTTTGATATGTGCGTGGGGAACGGGACAAAAGTTTAAAACTGCATCGCCGTTTGTTAGGATTATACAAGTAGATAACCGAGAAACATGAGTGTGCAGTCTTTTCGAGCCAAATGGCTCATTTCTAAATCATTAGACAATCATATACTGCCAATGAGAATTTTTTACGTAAAGTATTTTTATAGTGTTCGAATCAAATGTTCAGCTAAAAAAATTACTTTTTTTATGCAATCTCGGTTAGATTTATCATATTTCGTAAAATAATCTTGTCGCATAAAAATTTTTAGAAAGAAAACGTGTTCAACATATTTTGTGACATTGTAATATTTTAAAGAAAACGATTTCATTCTCATGGTACCAAAGGTAATCGATTCATGAAGCTTTTAAAATGACCACCATTTTAACGGCTGCCTAGAGAAAGAATTTAAAGGCCACTGAAAGAGCGGAACTTAAGACAACCGTTGATAGGATTAAAATAATGAAATTCAAAAATGACTTTTCTGTGATAAAACTGACCGAATAACAAAGTTTTTTTTCTTCTCCGTACTAATTTTTTTAATGTGACTGATAAAACCGCACAAAGAAGAAATATTTTATTTTTTCAGTGATATAGTTATTGAATTCGCGTACAATAATTTTCTAAATTGATCCAGAATTTCTTCCAATAAAAAGTATGATTCCTTCCATTTTTTTTCGAAATTAGCTACTAAGCAAAAAATATGGTTGATGACTTAAAATAAGTGTATTATGTGTGGAGGTACTCGAGTAAGGGTGGTTCATCTTTAAGAAGCGAGCAGTACTGCAAAAAATATTTCACAAGAATACATATCAGATATAATTCATAGAGTTTTAACGCTAAAAAAATCAAAGATTTTAAACTGCATTTGAGAAAATAATTATCGTTATCTTTCTTCGCAGGGCAATTCTAAATAAAACAGAAATGCATACTTGATTGAATGAATTATTATTGGTGCAATTTGCAAAACAGACAGCGAAAAAATAAAAGGAAGAAGTGGTTGTGGTTAAAGGAGAGCCCGCTTCCAACAGAAGCTATCTCCTGTAGATGGCTAGAAGTTGATGTAAGTTGACTTGGCTTCACATGAATGCCGTGGACTTTCAATGTTCTTTAGCGTGAGGTGGTTGCACTGGAACTGGCGCTAAAAATAAAAGGAAAGCAAAAGCTAGCCATTTATGTAGAGGCGGGAGGGGGGGGCAAAAAAAGGGCTTCACGCAGTTGTCGTTCAGTAAACTTGGATGGACTCAAAATATTTCAGCCACGCTAATTTCAATGGATGGAACCTCTGTTAGCTAATGCTCGGTAAATAAATTTTACTTTATAATGCGATAAGTAAATTTTGATCCCAGTAGCCCGTTTCAGTGCAGTTCTAGCAAGCATCAACGTTATTGTTTTTTTAAGAGTAATGAAAGTATTGCAACCATCGAAAAATTGGAACATGATATTTTGACGAAACTCCAGATTTTAAACTTTTCTGAATTCGAAAAACATATTTTTGGCAGTATGTCTCTGACAAAGAAATTCGAAAACGCTTAGAGCTGGATGGTTGAAATTTGGCATACGGTCGTTACAACCAAATTCTTAGATTTTTATCAAATGTTAAAATCCGTTCAGAAGGTCTCTCTGTCCACTTGCTTGAATATAAGTTAAAATGGTAACTCATTCATCTAGCTCCGTTTCGTAGTGTAGGTACAGAGATTTTGGGCCATATTCAACGACGGGTTAACGGCCTGCCGTTCTGTACTTCTAGAAACATATAAATTTTGCGACTCTAAAACACAATCAAATGTATCAAATCGTAAAGCAATTTGCGACTACAAGTATAATTCCGCGTCAAAATTTCGTTTCAATCGGTTGAGAAAAACTGGTTTAAAACACAAATTCGATTTTCGGGTTGTATTAATCGCCAAAAAAAAAAAAAAAAAATCGCTAACGATACTATAGGTTCGCACGGTAGATTTAGTAAAAATAATAATACTTCACGTCGTAAGTATTATGCACCAATGCCATGCAAATGTTATCGCTCTCTGGGATAACAGTTTTATTAGAGGGATTGCGAAGCAGTTTTGTATGGACCGCTCCGGTTGGTATTTCACGTTGTTCATCCGATTCTCTGCATAAGTAACGTAACAAGTTGTGATTGAATTATGATATAGAGACATAACTTTTAAAAAATTTTTTGATGTTCTGCTGCTTTGCAACCTTCAGTTGGGAGCAGATAATTTCTTAATTGGTATTTACGAAGGCACTGCGAAAATGCGGTCCATTCAGCAGTGTTTCCATTACCTCAACCCTTCTATCACCATGTTTGAAAATATTTATATATAACATTTCGTAAAACTTTTCCCTTTTACTGGAATTATAATCCTTCAAAATTTTAAAATCGCTATTTGATCAGGCAAACCCTCTAATTCTAAATGGATAAATTCTCGAGTGGAAAGGCCATTTGAAATATTTCTCAGTCCAATTCAGAGTAATTCTTATACGAGCTTAAATCTTATGAGCAAAACGACGATGAACAAGACGTGGTGCATTCCTACATTTTTTATCTAGTTGCCTACTCCTCAACTCGCACGTAGTATTAGTATAGGAATACCAACGAAAATGAAAACCATTGTTCGAAATGAAATTTACAACACGAAAATGAAAACGAGTTTCAGAAATAAGCTATTTAATTGTAAATCTTCTATTTATGCAACTATTTAATAGTTAAATCTTGTTTCCTGGCTACAAATATAGTTTTGTCACATGCTTGTTTCAGTCATTGCCAAAGTCTTGTTTCAATCAAATTTTGGACTTCCATGATTTCGAAAAACTCATTTTTGGCATTATAGGTGTCTGTTTGTCCATCTGTGACAAAGATAATTCAAAACCGCTTCAAGCTATACGAATGAAATTTGGTATACGTGATAAAAACACAATTTATATATTTATCAAATGGTGAGCAAATCCATTCAGAGGAAGTCTGTACGATTTGTACTAGGTTGCCAATCTCTGCTTTCAGAAACATGTAAGCCTGGGGGCAGAAAAACGCAACGATTTAAATGCATCAAATGTGATATATTATTTTGCAGGTACAAATGTTTCCCTATGTCAGATTTTTGTTTCAATCTTTTTTGAAGATCGCATCTAACAAATTCGATTTTCGAATACTATTTACCATATTCCAGGGATTGACTGTCAAAGTAAATAAATACATAAAAATAATAAAACTTGTCAAGGATTACGCGATCGATTCAACAAATGTGCTAAATTCAAGCCAAAGGTTTATATTTAGTAATTATTGTATGGCAATGCTATGAAAGGCGCTTTCTGGGATGACTTTATTATAAAGTAAGCGAGAAAGATTTGAGGAGACCAGTTTCTCTGGATTTAAAAAAATTTCGCTCTCAATTGAGATATTCAATTTTGTTCCCAACAAATAATTTTCAGTTTTTTAAGATTTGGTTATTAATACATGAAGTATAACTGCAGTGTCTTCTAGAGGGGGAGGGGGGGGTCTTTCTTATCATATACTGGATAAGATGTAAATATTCATCATTGCATTTCAGGAACAGGAATCTGAATCTTAGGCTTTTGCATCGATAAAAATTCGAATGATACTGCTCTTCTTAAAAATGTTATTGTTAAAAAAGAGATTTTTATAACAATTTTCTTTAAAAAGTTGATCTTTCTTTTTGGTCTAATCCAAATTTCTCTGCTTAGCACTTAACATTTTAGTGATTGCTTATTCTTGGATGTATATTGAAATTATTCTTTGAGCCTTAAAAATGATTGAATTTTTTTTTATAGATCTTTGAGGAGCAATTCATGTTTCATAAAGGGAAGTGTAGATTTTATCATTTCTTTTACCGATGCGTATCGTAATTATTTTATCAATGGTTTTTAATTAAAATTTAGAGAGTTAGCCTTTTTGACTTTTAAAATGAACTTTTCATTTTCTCGAGTCCCCCTTATTTACTTTCTGACAAAATCATATTCATATAAATTAGTTCTAGCATAGCGTAAATGAATCATCTAAATGCATTCGAAGAAGTAAATACACAAAAATTAAAAAAAATTACTAATTCGTACTGCCCGTTGCAGGTAATAAATTCTGTATATTAATGGCACTGGATTTCGATTTTCACTCGAAAGAATGTAATATTATTTTAATACTAGCCGCCTTTGGCAACCAGCCGGTTCGCCAATCTCAATGCTCATTAAAATTTTAGTAATTAAATATTTTATGTAATTCCTACTTTAATAGCCTCTTCATCAAAATATTTTAAAACTTCACATTTTGATAGTCATATAATTCACCCATAATATTATAAAGGTCTTCAGTCATAACGTAATATGTATCTCTAATTTTTTGTTGGCTCCCGTAGTATATATGCTTTAAATTAAAGTGGAAAGGATTAATCTGCAATTAATATAATACAAAGCATGCAACTAACCTAAAAATTTAAATAAAGTCCGCATCCGTTTAAAATAGTTGTCAACAATCAGACCACAATGCGTATGCGGGAATTTTCAACACCAGTTGGTAACGCAAATGCGTGAGTTTTTCTACGCCAGTTGGGGTAACGCTATGCAAATTAGAAATTTTCAATTTCCTTTATTTTGTTTTATTTTAATTCAAAAGTACTTCAGAATGAATCTAAAAGATGTATTAATTTACAATGTTTAATTTTAAATGCTTCAAACATTAAGAAAATAAACAAAATCGTTTGAAATAATCGGTCGAACAATGTTAAGCCTAACCTTATTAGTGTGGGGAAAAAAAACTGAAGCCTTACTCATTTGGCGGTGAAGAAATGAAGATTTTTTTGGCGGGAAAGTTAGTTTTTAATTAATAATTAAAATTCTAATTAAAAATTATAAAAAAAAGGGGACCTCAGGTGCACATTCCCGACTTCCAAGGTATACATGTTCCAAATTTGGTAGCTATAGGTCAAACGGTCTGGCCAGTAGAGCGCCAACACACACACACACACACACACACACACATTGAGCTTTATATAAGTATAGATATAATAAGTATGCATAGAGAAAGTATTCTAATTGTTAAAAAAAAAATCGTATTCGAGATTTATCAAAATCTTCGGTTCGGATCTCTCCAAATCAGACAACACATTTTGGGAATTATATCTCTGTCTGATTATCTAAATACAGACTCGCTAATTCAAATTTAAAAGCTAGATGAATAAGATTTGGTACTCTAGTTTAGCAACTGAGGTGTAGATCCATATCAAATGGTGAACCAAATCCGACGAGGGATTGCGTGTCTGTACTTCTGCGTGGATGTGAAAGCGATGATTCAAAGATGCACCGACATAAAAAGGAAATTTGTTACGCGATCGTGTTATTAAAATGGTAGCTGTGCTCAAAGTTTCGTTTCCCACGGTCGAAAAAAGTTCAAAATGTGGTTTTGAGGTTTTTTCCCCCAATATTAAAGGTTTAATTTGTAATAATACTAAAATTTTGAAAATTTTATGGAGGTAAAAGTGAGAGGAATAAAATTCCGCTTATCTGGTTATAGAAATGCCCGAGGGTAATATTTATGGCGATGAAACAATATTTGGAATAAAGAGTTTTGTTCTAGTGCGAACTATATTGAGCAGAGAGCTGCTTTGCTTAAATAGATGAACTGTTTGATTTTAGCAAATATTCACATTTGGGAACATTCTGAGCCAGAAAAAGCACATTTGAATTCTAAGCTACCACGCAAACTCAAAAATGAAGTCAGTTTAGTAGGATGAAATTTGTTATGTGTTATACATCGTCAAAATTTCATTCATTTCATTTAACACTAGCCACCTTTGGCGACCAGCTGGTTCGCCAGGGGTAATGCTTTCTAAGATTTTCAATTGAATATTTATGTACCTGGGTCTCTTAATAGCTTCTTCAGCAAAATATTTTTTATGCTTCAAAATTTTGGTAGTCACATAACCCATATTATTATAGAAACATCGCGATATTTTGTTCATTGTACTATTTATCTCTCCAATTTGCTCTCAGCTGCCGTAAGGTTTAAATTTTAATTTGAAATGGAAGATATAAAACTTTATTATTTAAGTTATGGTCCTGAATCAAAACATATATATAACTACAGAAAATGCAGCATACACAACTACAGCATTGTAATAATAACAAACTTCTTTGTGGTACACATAATTTATGCAATATATCGAAGAATTATTCTATAAAAATTAATCTGATTCATCATAAAAAAATTTTTTACTTTGGAAAAAATTTAAATGTGGTAAATAATATTTTATTTCAATCAATAGATATTCTTTTGAAAACAATTATGAAGTCTAAGTTTTATAAGGCCCTTCGATCCTGTAAATCATAATCAGTAAAATTATCGTGACAATCTTAACATTCCTAACTTTTGAGAGGAAATCTTACCTATTTATAAAGCTTTGAATATGATTATTTTAGGACAATAAATAATCTCATTATTTTAGACAATCAGCCTCGGGGAAAGTCCAAGCGCCGATTGGTTATTTTCTTAATGACGGTCGATGGAGAAGTCTAAAATCGCACGACTTTATAGAAATAGAATGGAGACATTCGAATTTTCATAACTCTGTCAATTTTAATTGAAAAAGAGTGAGCTTTTATTATTTAAAATATTAGTGTCTTTTTAATGAATTTTAGTCTTTATTAGTCAATATTTTATTAAATATGACGCCCAGAACAGGGAATCTGTAAAATATTTAAAATTTATAATTAGAACATTTATTGATTCAAATTGCATAAAATATGATTATTTATTTCATTTACCATTTTTTAGCAGATGTATGTATGCTACTAAATGTTTACGAATTAGCTGTTGGGCCCTGATTAGAGTACATATCCTGTTCATATTAAACTATGTATGCCTTAAATAAAACTGAAATATTTAATTGATAATATGGCTATTTTAAAACGTCGAAAAAACTTCTCCCATTCATTTCTTTTTTTTTCTTTTAGAAAATATCACATTTCATATTTAATCCATTTTTTATACAGACACATGTTGAAAATAATATTACTGAAGATTGAAGCATGAAAGATGGGAACTTATTATTTTTTTTTTAATTCGAACTTTTGTCAATATGATGGCAATACGTTGATGAAAGCTAATTTTTTTCCCATGCAGATTAAAATGGCCGTGACCGAGCAGATTAAATTTTCTTTTTATTTTGCGCGAAATAAATTTTTGAAAAATATGGTTAAAATATTTTTTAAAAAATTCATTAACAATAAAAACACAATTTATAGATTAAAACGTATCATTAAATAGATAATTTTTTGAACTTTAACTTTGTTTTAATCGTTTTTGTGGGATATTTTCGGAATTATCTTGGAAAAAAAACACCCCAAAATTTTGCTTAATTTTCAATTAATGAAAATTTTAATCAAAAATTTAAAGAAATAGCTCCGAGGTGCATATTCCCGACCTCCAATATATATATAATAATATGCCAAATTTGGTAATTGTAGGTCAAACAGTGTAGAGCGCCAACACACAAACACACATTAAGCTTTATAATAAGTATAGATAGATTGAAGGTGCCATTTTTCAAAACTTTTTAACTCCCGAGATTTCGACATTCGATTGGACAAAAAACATTGGCAGGTGCAATGGAAAAATTCGCATAATCAGTTAAAATCTCTAAACTAAGGTGTCTTTTTGAGTTATTTCCAACGACACCAGTTTTGTGAAAATGCGATAATAAGAAACAAAGTTTCAGATGCATCCCATTATTTTTGTTGGCGACTGTACTTTGTTTTGTTTGTGATAAAGTAATTTTGTAGAGATGGTGTACAGAGAAACCCCCAAAATCTGTTCACTGAATCCTTAAGTTTCAGGTTTCTTTTTCTTTATCTTCCATTTTTTTTCTGAAAAGAGGGAATCGAATTTTTCTCGGTCAGGGCCAGTAAAAATAACCTTTCTCAATATGGCCCCTGTCAGATTTGTAAATTTCAGTTCAGATATTTGAATCAATCCCATCTTTAGACGGTGAATTTGTAAACAGCTTAAAGAGCCCTAACTTTAAATAAAGAGGTGGTTATAAAAATTTTTCAGGCTGTAATTATGGCATTTTTCCCCCAGGTGTTACGACACCTTGAAATGGTTGTCAGTTTTAGATCAATAAAAATATTTGGCTTTCTCGCATTTAGATATTTTGTGTAACCTGCCTGCTGACCCTACAACATGGTTAGTATTTTAAAGTTCCCATAAAACATCCAACGATAGTTAATTGGCTGAAGAGTTATGTACAAATCATTTACTCGATACCTACTTGCATCGAATGTCCTAAAGTATTACCATTATGCTGCAAGATTGCTTTGACGCTTTTTTAAACGAACCTATGATCAGATGTCTCTGATAATTCATATTTAATTAACCTTTGAACATCATCATCATAGACAAGCGAGAATTTTTTTTTCCCAAAAATTCCTTGCACACTCTGTAATGAAGGCGTTAACCAAGAGAACGCCTTGTATGGCATTGGAGTACAATAGTTATGAAACTATTATTAGTCTTTGGTTTGGATTTAGCATTTTTACTGAATTTTAATTTTACTTAATTTTAGACATTTAACTAGACCATGAAGATCGTTCTGACAAAATGGTTTCGTTTCTCGTCAGCAGAAAAATCTGAGCTGGGTTCGTTCTGGGGTGGTAATTTGTCCTCGTCCTCAGAATCACTCCGAATGTCAATCAAAGAGGGTGTAAAACATGTATTTCTGAGTTATGAGGCATTCAGTGTTTGGCCGGACTAATGTTTGATTAAAACATGTTCTTTTCTATCTGACAGCTATTCTAACACTAAAATGTCAATCAGTAGTGTCGTTTTCCTTACACTGTACGTCATTGGAATACCAAAATAAAAAGTTTCTCTTGCCCTCGATTAACATTTTGAAAATTATTAAATCATTATTGGATATGTATTTTTTTACCCTAGAATAGGATACTAGATTTCAGATTGAAAAGAGAAATGCATGCTTAATTAAACTAAACATTACTGTTTTACAAGTAATTCTGACTTTATGGAATTGTCTAAATATTTTTCCTGATTGTCATTTTTGCCTCCTATGTATAATGAAAAAACTAGAATTATTACTCTTAATATTTGTATTCTTTTTTAGTTCGAATTTCTTAAGAGTGCGTGTTTTCTTCTATCAGAATCCTTTTTTCTTTCCACCTGGCAAAAATTAAATGTAACAACTCTTTGAAAATTCTCAATGAAAAAAGGTGATTAATTATTAAATTGAGACTCTAGGCGCTGCAGTTAAACATATTAATCGTTTAAACTTCACAGTTTTACATACACCCGAAAGGAGATATTTAAAAAAAATCTATGTATATAAAGGTAAATGTTTTTGAACGTTTTTTTAAATGCAAATCTAAAGTTTTTATCCGATCTTAATGAAACTTGGCTCACTTGTTCTTCAAAATGAAAAGGCAGAACATTGTTGAATTTTTAGTGTATAACGATTTATCTTAAATTAAAAATTATTTTAATTTTTTGAAAATTCAAAAAATATCTTTTTAATTACTCTCATTTCATTTCTGTATAATTTAATCTACTCTTAATAAAGCAATTATAATTGAATCAATTTTTTTTATATTTTTTATGCACTCTTGCTTTTATTATAACAGTCAAGATTTATGACATTTTCTTTCATTCCTAATTTTATTATTTAACCTAATCGGACAATCGCAAGCTTTTACCAGTGTTAAAATTATGATAAAAAAGAAATTACTTCTTTGCTTTCTCGAATACAGAATCTACAAAGTACTGTAACTGTCAAAAGATTCGACCTCAAGGGTTTGTCGAATCTCCGCATTTAAAATCTTTTCTAGTCCCTAAAACACATTTTTGGAATTGCATCTGTCAATGAATATTACAGCTAAACAAAAAAAAATCTTTGAGCTATACGTATGAAATTTGGTGTGTGATCTTTATACCAAATTTGCAGGTTTTTGTCACATTTTAAACGAAATTTATTTACAGCACTTTGTTTGCCATCTACCTGAGAACAAATGAATATGATAAAAAAAAACGCAAGATCTGGATGTTAAAATTGCAGTTTAGCTTCTACACTATAAATCTGTAACAAATTTTGAGTCATATCCGTCAACAGATGAACCGATTTTTGCCTGCGCATTTGTGTGCATGTAAATGCGATAACTTAAACAAAACAATTTAAATCGATGGAATTTAGTTGTTGATCTTCTTTTTAAAAATGTAGTCAAATTCTGATTTCAATCAGTCGAGAAAAGGTGTCTGAAATGCTGAAATAAATTTCCTTCTATAGACTACGAAGTATAAAACGTTCATATGTTCAGGATTTTTACAAAGGGCTCTTCGATTTCTAGGATTGAGCATAATAGTTTGTTACAACAGTTGAATAGAATGAAGTTCATTTATCCATAAAGAAATGTTTGTATATCTGGAACCTCTACCTATCTACCTCGGCACATTGTTTTCCTCGGTGGAAAGAAGCGAATAGAAGTCGCTGCTTTCTTTAGAAATCCTAAACTTGTCATAGATTCTGCCATATTGTTGTCTTGGTCAGTAGTGTGTGTGTGTGTGTGTGTGTGTGTGTGTGTGTGTGTGTGTGTGTGTGTGTGTGGAGGGGGGGCAACATATACGTAATGTTCGTTTCAGTATTCTGAGACGACCCTATTTCGAGGGTTCTATCTCACTAAGGGGTGAAGGATGTGGACATTTCCGGAATTTACTTTATTGTTAAATGTAAACATCTTCTTTCCACTATAATTTTACCCATAGTTTGCCGAATGAAACCCATCTGAACGCATATGCAAAAGAGCAGAGAGTTTTAAAATCTGTTGGCAAACAATAGTTTACTTTTATTAACTAAAAACTAATTCATTAACACTAGAACATCCGGGATTTCCATTACCTTTAAACATCCACTTGTACCGTTTCGACACCGCGATATAAAATATATAAAATAATTGTAATAACGAAATAATTGCGCGATTACTGTTCAGTAGGATTTAGTTTTTAAGACATTTTAATATTATTTTACGTAATTATCATATATTATGACTTTATATCATAAAAACTGTAACAAAACAAATCAGTTAATCTTGTAAATTGAAATAAAAAATATTTATAAATATTAGTATAATAAGCAAAATCGTAATTTTTGTGAGAACGCAAGTTTTTTTAATCATATATCGTTTTTACGCATAATGTTTTGTGCATAACTCATTTGCAATGGATACAGTGATATTCAATTTTTTGTGTACATTTTCCGCACACCATTTTCGTGCAAGCGACGCACATATCTTTAACTGCATTTTCATTACACTTTTTACTTTAGAATCGAAAATCGAATGATTTTTTTGTATGAGCAAATAAGTAAATGCTCTGTAACGAAACACTTAGACACAACAATTTCAGAATAATTTATTCTTTTCCGCTGTGAACCCAATAACACTGCATTCAAGGTCAAATAAATGTGCGATAGTACACTGGGAAGTATGTTTTAGAATTATAGTTTGTTGAACGACAGCTATTTATCATGATAAATTGCCTTGGTATCGAAACGACTCTAGCGGACGCTCTAGGTATATTTAGTTGTTGGATCTCTCCTAATTAACTTAGAACCACAAATTTTATTACTACATGGAAAATAATTAAAAATCACGGAATTTTTTTTTAATTCTTTGCTAAAATGCAGAAAGGAGAAGCAACTAAACAGGCTCCGGTGTCCAATACACACCCACGGACGTTCTAGTGTTAATTGTCCCAAAACCTTTCTTATATTCCAATAGCATTTGTGAGAAAACCATATTAAAAATCAGTCATTTGGATTTTAGGAGGTACAAAAGATTCAGTATTCGAGTTTCATTTGCATAGATTTTTTACTTATCAAGCATAGAAAGAAAATCCATTTGTTATCATTAAAAACTTTTGGCCCGACATTTTGAATTTCTGCGTTTTCAACTTGCATGAGTGTGTGTGCATATCACAAAATCTAGGTGAATGCAATTTGGTATATTGTCAATGTTTAGACATGTACCGAAATCTTTGCCGGTTCTTCTGGGGGAAGTCTGTCTGTATATGAATACGGGAACTAAAATGGGACTAATGATACCAGGATACCAATCGAGAGCTTTGTTCCTCTCGATTTTGATACCTGTTCAAGAATGAAAAGCTTTAAAAGGTTTAAGTAATGAATTGGTTGAAAGAAGATTACAGAAATTAGATTTTAGCATCGCAAGAATTAACTGTATAGAAATGAAGTAAACAAATAAAGAGGGGATCGAGACTGTTATTTCATAAGATATAACTTTGAGGTTACACAAAACAATGGATTTATATTCCCTCTTGTCGTAGGAACAAAGATGCAGATAAAATAAAGGTGTTTATTTGACTTCAGAATTTAATCTACCCGCTAAACATATAAGGGAAATCTTTCAATAAAATCTTACTTTATTTGTCTAAATCATTCCGGTTTTTTAGCTGTCTTGTTCACAGGCACATAATTATACATACAGAATGGACGATCAACCAGATCATCTGGTGTAGAGTGGAGAGGGGGGTGCCAGCTCAGGTGTCGTCCTCATCATCTGACCGAGGTTCAAAATGACGAGGTCCGTCCCAAAATAGTCCTAGTGTTGCTTTACAACGGGACGTTAATATAACTAAATTAAACTGAACGAAACGATCAACCAGCTCACAAAATTAGTCCAGAATTTGATACAGAACTTCTGCTGACAAAAGTTTTATATTGTTATATATTGCTCTGTGAGTTTTTCATATCTCGCATTCACAAACGCACGAACAGATGGTTGCCTTATTGACCGATGATTTTTTTTATAAGATTTGCTAGAAGTCTGATTTTAATGTAAACGACACTTATTAAATTTTATTCATTTTTGTTCGGTTTGTTTTTGAATTATTAAATCGGAAGGCGAGCATGATTTCGAAAGTAGGTAGATTTTTTTCGATCTGTCCTTGAGTCTTTTAGGAATTCTCATTAATGTTTGGATATAATATTTTAACTCGTCCAGAATGAAGCTTTTTTTTTTTTTTTTTTTTTTTTTTGAACAAACCCTTTGATCATTTACCTGTGTTAGAATTTTGTGACATTCCATCTTCTCTTTTGATCAGTCTAATGGTGGGTATGCAGAAATAATAATCAACAATCCAATTAAATAGTTGAAATTTAATATGGGATCTTGAGATCGTGATTATAGACGTTTATCAAATTTCAGATATAATCGTTGAATATTAAAAAGTCGTAAAATGCTCTTGGGTTTCTTATCTCTACAAAATGTAATAGTAAAGACATGTTGCTGGTGCGTACAATGAAGTTGATGGCGAGCACTTCAACTGGCTTCAGAATTTTCATATCGGAAATTTTGTTCATGATTATTAAAGGTGCTCGGAAAATGAGATCCTGTAACATTATATCTTGTCTTGTAAGGAAGGAGAGATTGGTGAGAAACAGACTAGGCATTCCAACTTGTATCTTTGTACCGACACAACCCTACTTCCTTTGATTTTAGTCCAAATACTGGAAAAGCTTTCTGAGGAAAGTGAACATATCCACTTTAATATAGTAATCTTGTTAGTTAAATATGAAAGGAACCAGTTTCATTTTTTCCCCTCGGATTTTGCTATACTCGGAAGCTGTCATTTTCATAGTACAACTTCCGAAAAATCTTCTCCGATCGGAGTCTTTAGAACAAGAACGACAAAGAAAAAACACTTCTTGAATAATATGAATATTATAATAGGTGTTAAAATCTCATGCGAGTTCATAGATGGGTCTTCCAGCTTAAAGGAGGAGGCAATTTGGGAGGGGGCGGGACGCAAGATGTTCTCTTCAATTATTGAAATTATGAAGATTATTGAATCGAGACGAAAAATGCCTCGTTACATGGTAACTTCTGCATTAAATTTTTTTTTGATATACGCCCTCCTTTCGATATTAGGGGTCTGAAATAATATTACAAGATGAAAACACTATAATAGTTTTACTACGTTCCACTCCACTATTATTTTTGGTTGTTTCTTGTTTAGTTTGGAGAACGGATTCAAGACTGCATTTTGTGGATGATCCATTACGCATTCGTACAGTAAAGCTAACGGACTTCCGAGTCTAACTAACCGACAGGATCAATTAAAAAAGTATTATGGGGTTAACTGCCAAATAAACTTGTAACGAATACTATTAATTATAAAATATTAGAAAAATATTAAATTTTCTATTAACATCCTACGTTCACTTAGTTATTGAACTTATAAATGCAGGTTAATTTTGTTATTGCTTTAGATTATGTATTTTAATATTAGCTCGTTATTATAGTACGTTATTAAAGGTGTTAAGACATTTTAATTTGTCAAATTTTATTTAAAAATTACTACTTTACTCATTTTCAGGCAAAATGTGAAGAAATCCAATTCTACATCAAAAATCTCTTACTAATTTAAAAATTCCAAAAATACTTCAGAATAAAATATAAGATTATAAAGCTGTGCGTGTACTCTCGTTTAAACTTGTTTGAATTCACTTTAATAATATGTCTAATCGATAATGACAGAATCCATTTGTGAAGTATTTTCTGAATGCTTTCGAATTTAGCCTTAGTAGAAATGAGTAAGTGAAAATTAAGAAATCTAGTTTGTTTGTGTCTTTTTTTTTTACGTCATAGAAAAATAGTGAAATCTTGAAAAAAAAGGGGTGTGGTTATTTTATCACTGTATAGAAATTCTTCTGTCAATCAACATTGGACAATTTTTAAAAAATCAACTTTTTAGAGTCTGTTGAATTTTAGCACAAAGAACTCGAATAACATAACTTGGTAGTCCATGTGTAAAGTAAAGAACTAAAATAATTCTGACTTTTTTTTTATATAATACGCTTAAGATATTTTTTTTTTAAAATTAGAAGAAAAAAAATCTACCGTAATACACTTGATTTCTCCAAAAAGGTCATTTTTACATTACTTTAAAATTCACGAAGGTTTTGCTCATGATCGGAAGTTTTGAGAGGGAAAAGTAAAGCAATTGAAAACGAATTCATTGAAATTGTGATTACAGTTTAGAAAAATTTATTATTGAGAATCTAACACTCAAGAAGTAATTACGGGCTATAAATCTGGTACTTCAAGGCCAGGATGTCTGCTTTGTAAAGCGTTTTGAATCCTTTTTCCATCATGTATGTCGAACTGCGCAAATTACGAATAGAAAATAGCCTAACAAATATTATATCATTTAGGATACGGCTTGCAAGTACCCAAGGTTTTTCAGATAGAATGTGGGCCGTAAGAATCATTAATCAGAGCGAGGGGTCAACAGACATTTAAGGCTGGACTCGTGGATATTGTTTTACACGAGCCCTGCCTTAAATGTCTTCTTCTGTCTTAATCGACGGCGACTTAGTACGAGGCTGCCTTCAATGTAAAATTATTTCATAACAGTTGAAATTTTAATTATATTTTTAATCAATTTCAGCGAATTGCGTTACGATCCTATTCAGGATTCTGTTATTCATTAGAATTTAATTCTCATAACTGCGGATAAAATTTGGCCCTAAAGCGAAATAACTTGGATACAGGATATTGGTTATTTCACACGAAAACTGTGTAATTAATTACAATTCTTTTTTAACCTGTAATGATCGTTTCGATTCATTTTTATCAACACCAGTGTTTTGCAAGAATGAAGCATATGTAAACAAAGGCGGATTTGCGAGAATACGCGGGCCGCGGTGTCCTGGTGGTAAGGTCTCGGTTTTGGAGCTTGGTGGGTTTCAGCCTCGAAACCCGCTTCCACCGAAGAACGGGCGTGTAATTGGGTCTGGTGCACACTAAATCCGTCGGTTCGAACGTTCTCCCGCTGCTTGATGTGGAAGTTTGGGGAGGGAGGTGCCAGCTCAGGTGTCGTACTCGTCATCTGACCGCGGTTCAAAATGATAAAGTTCGTCCCAAAATGGCCCTATTATTGCTTTAAAACGGGACGTTAATATTACTAAACTAACTTGCGAATTGGCAGTTACAAAGGTTCTTCGTGGTGGAAGGAGGAGAAGCAGATAGTCGATTGAAAATGGGTTGAGTTAATTGCCAAATAAATCTTAAACAAATTCTTTTAATGTTGAGATATTAAAATAATATTAAATTTTGCTTAATGCAATTAATTGATTAGATTCCCATCCCTCAATGCTCTTTTAGTTATTGAAATAAATATAAGTTACTTGATGATTAGTATATCATGCATGTTATTAGTAGTTAATTATTACATTACCTTCTCGTGTAAACTGTAGCACTATATCAAAACCAGCGGGTGTCTTCTCCCCAAAACTTTCGCGCATATACTCTAATAAAGGTGTTATCCTATACAGCGCCTTAGATGACATTGGTGTACGATAGCCACGAAATATTAACCTCTGGTGTGATTTTAGTATTTTTACTGAATTTGTCATGTCATCCTTGGTTAATTATATGAATCCCTGGCATGCGTTAATGGTATGGTTCGAATTTGATATATTTAAATCATTGCATTTTCAAATATGACGTTTATATCTTTTGAAAGTATAAAAACCGATAAGCGTTCGTTTCATAGTTGGATTTAGCTCAATATTTGACAGGCGTCAACAATATAGATATTGAATCTGTGCACCGAATTTCATTCATCTAGCTTTTTTCGTTTTATTGTTATCGTGTCAACTTACGTATAAATTGTATTCCAGCATTCGGCAGACAGAGTTCTTCTGACAGTATTTTGATAGAAATCTACACATTTGGTGTAATGACCATATACCGAATTTCATCTGTCTAGATCAAAGCGCTTTCGAGTTATCTTTATCACAAACAGACGGACACTTTCCAGAAATATGTTTCTCAAACTCAGGGAGGTTTAAAACTTCGAGATTCGTCAAAATCTCGGCTTAGAATTTTGTGACGATTACTTGTGACGATATATCACGCATACGAGAAAGTAAAAGGGCGAAGTTGCACTGCCACGAAAGTTAATGTGTGATTAGAAAATAGTTCACTCAGTCGCGTTGTGAATGGAATTGTGATGCTATGGGATTCGACTGATATAATCACACAATGGATGGAACAGGCGTAAGGCTTTTAAAATGAGTTTTCAATGTTTAGAACAGTTTCATGCTTAATGCATTCATTTCCTGTGATTCAGACCTAAAGACGCCTAATCTTTTACTATATTTTAATTGTAATAGAGATGAGCTTGCCTGGATTTTTTTTTATAAAGGATAACATCAAAATTGAACGCAATCAGTATGTCCGATGAACCAGTTGGTCACTAAACATTGCTTATAAATGAGTAAATGCATACAGATTTTCACAGAATTGCAGAAATAATATGAAATAAACCATTAACAAGCTGTTTAATTTAAATACCTGGTGAAATATGAAATAAAATGGGTCAATTTATTAAAGGAGGGACCACGTGATATGTAATGTCTAAGATCAGCAAATGATTCAATAACTCTTGCTTTTCAGTGAAATTCAAATTTTTTTTATCACTGATTTTTCATTTTCCATCAATTTTTAATACGAGATCAGACAGGGAACACATGTATTTTAAAGAAAAAGCAGAATGTTGTTCTGTCCGGCGTGTTCTAGTTTGCGATGAAATTAACTCGATAAAATTTACATTTTAGCTACACCTGCTACTGTTATGAAATTCTGATTCGTGATGTTTAACGATTACATCTATTTCTCAAAACGAATATCTGTTTACTAATAGATAATGTAATAAATGCATTTGGCCAATCCTGATCATAACGAGAAACTGATGCTGAATAAAGACCAGCGGGAGTGGTTACATCAAAACTTTCTCGCATATTCTCTAATAAAGGTGTTATCTCAAGAAATGCCATGCATGGCATTGACGTACAATAGTTACGAAATATGAACCTATGACTTGACTTTAGCAATTTTACTGAATCAGTCGCGTGAACTTTGGCGTGTGTTTTGGCGATGAATCCCTGGCGAACGGTGAATAGTGTCCGAAAATCGAATTTGTGCAATATTCAAATTATTCCCAAGCAACTGAAATAAAAATTTGACGCAAAATTTGCATTAAATTTGGTAAGTGGTTTTGTGACTGCTTTTAAGGCATTGTATCTTTGAGTAATCTCGTTTACATGCTTCTGAAATACCGCGTTATACAGCGGCACACGGACGATCCCTTATTTGATTTAGTTCAAAATTTGATGTGTGTTTTCGTTTTGCATATATCGTGTTAACTTGCATCCGAACAGCAGGGCAGACAATTTCCACCGAACGCATTTGGATCAAAATTTGATAAAAATGTGAAAATTTGGAGCAAAGCCAGTATACCACATTTCATCCGTCTACTTCAAAGCATTTTTGAATTATCTTTGGCGTAGACGGGATGCGTACAGACATAACAAAAATGTGTATTTCGAATTCGAAAAGGACTGAAACGTGGAGATTGTTACGTAAGCATGTTGCCCCGCCTCTCACTTGTAACGCCCTCTAGCGGTATATGTAAAAAACTATCAGTCGTTGTAACATCATCGACGAAGCAGCAAAGCCGAAAGGCAAGGCTCAATCCAACTCCCGAAAGCGGAGAAACAATAAAATCTTTAAAATACAAAAAAGGTCCGTCATCATTATCGAACCTCTCCATTCTGGTCCTAGCGATCCGGAGACGAATTAGCGAAAATATGGAGAAAAATACAACTCAAAAAGCCAAAGAGTTAAATAGAATCCGTGGAAGGATAAAGACGAAACTAACAAGTGTTAAAAAGTTTGTTGAAAATAGTTCAACGGTTGAAGAAGAAAATAAATTTATATTCACCTGTCAACAAAAGCTTGGAATTGTGGAAGAAATAAAAAATGAATTAGAAATTTTATTCAAGGATTATTTAGAAATCGACGAAGATGAAACGTTAAGCCAGAAGTGCGATCAAGAAATGTTGGATATCGAAGAAGAAAGAAACGAATTAGAGGTAAGTTTGAAATACTTACTCTCTAATTATAATGTTAAGGAAAATGTAATGCATAATATAAATGATCAAAATTCAAATTTGAACGCTTATATCAATCATATTCAATTAAAAACGAAACTTCCGGAAATTCCCTTACCGCTATTTTACGGAAAAATGGAAGAATTCAGTAATTTCAAAAATCAATTTATGTGTCTAATAAACGATAATACCGAATTAACGAATGATCAAAAGTTATTTTATTTAAAGGCTGCCCTCCGTGGTGAAGCTAAATTTATAGAAACAAGTGACGATACATTTGAGTCACTGTTTGCTGCTCTCGAAGAACGCTTTGAAAATAAGCGAGCGATTGTTGATATTCACATTCGAAATATGCTAAAACTAGAAAAATTAAATTTTGAGTCTGCAAAGGGCTTACGAAATATCACAGACACAATAAATAAAAGTCTGAGAGGTTTAAAAAGTTTGAATTTAGAATGTAATGACTTAACAAATGCTATATTAGTAAATATAATATTAGAAAGACTTGACAAAGAGAGTAGAAAGGCATATGAAATGTCCATCCAATCAAAACAAATACCTTCATTGAAGCAGCTATTGCAATTTTTAGAATCAAGAGCGATGTTACTCGATCAATTAGGGAAATACCCTACAAGTAACAAATTCCACAAGGAATTTCAAGGCTCAATAAATAAGCCAAACAACTTTCATCTTAATGCGAATAAACTAAGTAATGTAAAGCCATGTATTTTATGTAAATTTGAACATCCTTTACAACGATGCTCTGAATTTTTAAAACTGAGTGTTTCTAAAAGAATCGAGCTTTTAGAAAAATACAACATTTGTAAGAACTGTTTGAAATTGCATAAACCACCCTGCAAATCCACATTCCGCTGCCGAAGCTGTCAAAAATCAGGCCATAATTCTTTGATACATCTGGATCCTAAAAGTACGCGCCTTGCAGAGGTAACGCCCCCAGACGCGGGGGAGCAATTTTATGTAAACAATGAACCGTCTGGCTCGTCGAGGTTCCCCCAAAAACTAACCCCTGAGGCTGAGTCAGCGCTTGCAAGTAACTCGAAACTATCTTCAAACCTTCTATGCACGGCGCAGTTATTTATTGAAGACGCATTTGGTCAAAAAATAAAAATAAAAGCCCTGTTGGATTCAGGGAGTTCGGTAAACATAATAACTGCAGATTTGGCCAATTCTTTAGATTTGAAGCGGGAAAAGGTTAATGCATCCATCTCTGGTATTAACGGAGGAAAATTCTTCGTTAAAAATAAATTAACCACTACCATTTTTAATGAAGACAATGATTTTTCCAGAACTGTATCATTTTTAATTATGCCTAAAATTACGCATTTAACTCCTTCTAAAGAAATTGATATCTCAAAAGTTAACTTCCCAAGTGAGATAAAACTTGCGGATGAGACTTTTCATATTCCTAGTGAAATTAATGCATTACTCGGATGCGAGTTGTTCTTTGATTTATTGAAGGCAGAAAAATTTAGATCATATGATAATTCACTTTTGTTACAAAATAGTGTGTTCGGATATTTAGTAACGGGAACAATCAACGGCAAAAATTCTCATTTCTTTTCTGGATTAATTTTTGAAAATGATAATCTGGAGAATTCTGTTAAAAATTTCTTTAACTTAGAATCTTTTCCTGATGATAACACAGATGATTCAGTGGAATCAAAAACATATGAACAAACTTACTGTGAGGAACATTTTCTTTCCACTCATAAGAGGGATAGTACCGGAAGGTATATTGTTAAATTATCAATAGTTGAAGAAAAACGTTCTACACTAGGCGATTCAAGAGAAATGGCAGAAAGGCGTTTAAATTTACTTTGGAAAAGATTAAATAAAAATAAAACAATGGCAATACAATACAAGGCTTTTATGGATGAATATTTCCAGTTAAATCATATGGAAGGAATTTTAGATTCTCCTGAAATTGCCAATAGCAAATATTATATTCCTCATCATGCTGCATTTCGCCCAGAAAGCACATCAACACCCTTGCGTGTCGTTTTTGATGCATCTGCAAATTCTAACAATGGCGTTTCACTTAATTCCATTTTATTGAACAGCGGAACAGTTCAACAGGAACTATTTTGCATCATTCCAAGATTCCGAACATATCAGTTTGCATTTAGTACAGATATAAAGAAAATGTATCGCCAAATTTTGGTCGCAGAAACAGATAGAGACCTGCAAAAAATTCTGTGTAAACCTAATACATTTGTTCCTGTGGAAACATACAGACTGCGGACTGTGACATATGGAACAAAATGTGCTCCATTTTTAGCCACCAGAACACTCAAGGCATTAGCTGAGAAAGAAAAAAGTGAATTCCCTCAAGCATCTGCAGCACTTCTTACTGATGTTTATGTTGACATTTTAACTGGTTCAATTAACTTACCAGAAACCAAAGCTTTACAACAGCAGTTAATAGAACTTTTAAGTAAAGGAGGCATGCAACTTCACAAATGGGTTTCCACCCACCCACCATAGATCTGCATTGCCTCTGTGATGCCTCAAATAAGGCCTACGATGCAGTCATCTATGTGTGCTCGAAAAATAAATCCAGTGAAGTGAAAACAAATCTTTTGTGCAGCAAATCGCGAGTGTGTGCAATCAATAATGACTTTATGAAAGAAGTTAAAACTCTTTGTGAATTGAATTGACTAACTAATATTTCTAATAATTTTATTTGTAATATTTTAAATTTAAGTAACAACTATACTAAAATTGTAAATTATCTTTTCAGATTTATTAATCATTTGAAGTGTTCTTCTAAAATGTAAAAAAAGGTAAGATAATAATAATGGAAATTGAAGCAGCATCCAACTTTATGGTAAGCAAGGTGCAACCTTCTGAATTTTCAGAGGAAATTAATTATTTGTCAAAATGGCAAAATTAACTAAATTAGTACAACAAGTTTGGAAAAATTAGAAACGTAATTATTTGAATAATTTACATCTTAGAAACAAATGGCAGTTAACTACGAATAATGTAAATCTTAATGATATGGTTGTAATCAAAGATCCAGACTTGCCTCCATATAAATGGAGACTGGGTAGAATTCAAGAATTAATAAAAGAATAAAAGATTCAAATGGTTTAGTCAGAGTTGTTGTAATAAGAGTTTCGAATGGTGTTATTAAAAGAGGTATTAGTCAAATATGTTTACTTCCAAAAAATTAATTGGATTTATATGTGTATATGATTGTAAATAATATATAGAGACTTTAACTCATTTGTATAAATGTGTATATATAAAAATTATTTCAGTACTATTTTGTGTAAATTTATATTTAAGAATTATTTCAGTATTTTTTTTAATTTGTTTTTTACATTTATTCATTTTTTGTAATAATTCTGTCGAATTTATTGTTATGTGTGAAATTCATATGTGTCTGAATATTGAAATTGTGCAATTTCAAGGCGGGAGTATGTTACGTAAGCATGTTGCCCCGCCTCTCACTTGTAACGCCCTCTAGCGGTATATGTAAAAAACTATCAGTCGTTGTAACATCATCGACGAAGCAGCAAAGCCGAAAGGCAAGGCTCAATCCAACTCCCGAAAGCGGAGAAACAATAAAATCTTTAAAATACAAAAAAGGTCCGTCATCATTATCGAACCTCTCCAGAGATTAGTCAAAAGATCGGGTTCGAAAATTTTTTTGATGACTGCAATACTTTCTCCCGACCTCATATATGAGAAAGTAATAATAACGATTGCTTTCATACCTGAAAATTGTTACTCCTAAATTAAACCAATATACTTTAGAAGATGCGGAGCTATCTAAAGCAAATCTATTGCTGCTTTTTATTATTGTCTTTTTTTCATGATATTTTTTTTTGTGCATTATTGTTATTAATATATATATTTTTTTTTTCTTTTCCCATATCTTCCGAGGAGAATACTCTTCTCCCAACATGCTACTGGAAGGATGTGAATACTGGCTTTTGCGACATGTATACCGCTTTATAAAACTTTAAGGAAGGAAAACTGACTTTTTGCGATGGACGGGCCTGGCCTTTGCTGTCATCGAGAATTTTCCCAGAATTTTGAAAGGACAAATTGCTTTGTTTATTACTCTTCCGTGAACAAACTCGGTGCTTTTTCTGGACTTATATTGTGGACGTTTTTTGAAGAATTTGGGACTTTTTTTTATGAACTCAATCATCTGAATTTTATTCGACACACCTGCTACTTCTAGAATATTCTCTACTCTTTTTAGAATGTTTGTATTTTTTTTCTTTGTTATCAAAATCAGGTTGATTTTACTTGTATTTAAATTTGATAGAAAAATACTTTGCTATTCTCCTACAAAAGAAAAAGGAGACATTTCGGTGGCCAATCAAAGCCTCCCCTGACCCCACATCTCTCGTCTCCAGACGCCTTTTTTATGAGCTGGCATGCGACTGCTGTGTGGTTTTCAATGTGAGCGCGTTGTTTGTGTTTGTTTATTCCCCATTACATACGCGAACATTAATTAGAGATTCGCTGTTATTTACTAGTGTATCATATATACATTTTCTCCTTCCAACGAATCTTGCACAACGTACCGAATAATTTTTTCCCATTCAAGGGATTGTTTCCTGTTAAATTCCCTTATAAAAATGTTAATTTTTTTAGCAAAAATACTTAATTTAAGAGTAAGTTTATAAATTCAACCAAACAACACTATAAATACCCTTTTTCTATCTAGTTTCAAAGGTTGTTAATTTTAATATTAAACAAACCGTACTATTGTAAGATCAGATTTAATTGCAAGCAAGTTTAAGTATTAAATTGCAAGTTCAGTTGCCATTTATTTAATTTAAAGTGTACCGTTAAGTCTTGGATGTCATTTAGAGCATTTTTTAAGAAACACATGGTTTAATGTACATCAACGATATTTCTGGGTTTAAGACCACTCGAAATTAGTAATAGGATGTCAATATTTGAAATAAACATTAATATTTTTTTTTAAATTTTCATTTAATAGCATAAATTTAAGCAAATTCTTAAAAAACTTCACATTAGCTACGCCAAACACTTATAAAAACAAACTACATAATTTACTCTAGGGAATGAACTACAAGCGTGTGGTTATAATTATAAATAAAATTTTTAAGACATTTATCATGAAATTTTTAGTAAATTTCATAGTAATTTTAATAATTATATTTTGAGTTATTTGATTTGAAGTCGGCAAATCAGTTTTGAGAAAATGTTTTTAGAGTATACAGTAACATGTTTTAATATTAAATTATGCGTGTACATGCTTAAAATTCACCGCATTTATATGTTAGACCGTCCTCAGCTTGTAAAAACTTTCCTTTTTTTAGTCATTTTTTTTTTTTTTTTTAATTTTTACATTTGGCAGTGAATGCTGCCTACATTCATTTGTTCTGTCTTTGTCGAGCTGAGCAAATGCTCTTATAACATTTGCACTAGAATAATACCCTTAAAGATATTTAGTACTCCTATAAAACCTTCGCTAAAATGTGTTACAGGCATAAATTCCCCTAATTTGAGGGTTCGGAGTTTAAGGAAGACATCTTTAGGTACAAATTTCCAGAAAGCACCATTGAAACTTTCATTGGGATTTTGCCGTGCAAAAAATGTTCAGTATTTAAAGCTAAATTTTGTTTATGCTAATTTTTAACATGTTTTTTGGCCTTTTAAATCGGTACTCTCGGTTATTTAAATGTCCAATTCCGGTTTACTGATCATTACGAAAATATTAATGACTTCTATTTAAAGTTAGGATAAAATAAAACCTATTTTGGATAGTTTAAAGACGGGTCTATCCAATAAAAGAATGTTTTTTAAATGTCATTCTTAGCAAAAATCGACTTTTTTTTTTAACTTGTTCGGGTACCTTAAAAGGATATTTATGATCTGAACTTCGAATTTTTTTTTCTTACCTTAATTGCGGTCCGAGTCGTTTTTATACTTTCGTGATTGGATGAAGTATAAGGATCTAAATTTTTAATTCAGGTGTAGCTCTGAACTTGTTAATATTTGGTCCCTTTTAAATCATTTACATCTTTTCATTGTTTGATTAAGGCGAGGAAGTCACTGTTAAGGTCAGGATTACTTAAATTTCAAGTAACTGTTTAATTTTAGTAGGAAAACGAAAGAAGTGATTTTAACTTGAAATCTAAGAATTCGAATTTCTCGTACAGTGCGCATGTATTCCACTTGTTTATTCCCGTCGCATACAATTGCGAGTCCGACTCGGTCATTGCAGTACTGAATTTTAAATCTGCAACCTGTGGTTTGGGGGGTTTCTAATTTAATAAAGTTAAATCTACCTTTCACATATATGTATATTTGTATTTCATTTTTTTATCACTTGGATTTATAATGTAAGGTTTAAAATGATAATTTAGATTAAAAGCACAATATGAAAGTAATGAAAAATAATCCCGGAACCGATGACGTTTTTTATACCAATTTATTCATGAATAATAAAAATTTCCGACAGTAATTTGAAACCTACGTTAATCTTTTAGTATAAGAAGGCTGAATATGATAGAGCTGAAGCGAAAAATATTTCGATACATTTTAAAATGAAATTATGTTGTCAATCTACATTACTATCTTATCTATATTCTATTTGCAATCTACACAAGGTTTCAAATTGGTACGAGTTTAGGCCCATAAAAGTCAGTATTCGCAAATACTATGTTCTGGATTGCCACAATAATCCAAACGGGGCCAGAAACAAATATTGTACAATCATACGTTTGTGAAGAAATGTTTACATGTTGCTATTTTTATTTCGCTTTGTTACTGAATACTTCTACTGTGTTATGCTGAATTTGCTTCAAACAAATAATTTTGTCTAGTATGATTATTTTGAATCTGCAAGATAAAATAACCTGTAGAGGAGGAAAATGTCTGTACCAGGAGAGCCAACTGAAGCCTGGAGTGGGTTTAGAACCACATTTACTTCTGCAAAAAGAAGATGCCAAATATTTATAAGATATAGCCAAGATTAAATCAAGAGGGGTTAATTTCAAAATATAATATGTATAACAAATGTAATACAATACAGAACGGTAAACCTTTGCAAAATATATATGAATATATATATATATATATTTAATATAGGAAAGTGAAATAAAAAGTTGTTACATTTTAAAAAATGAGGATAAAAGATAACACACGAAACTTAATTTATATATTAAGAAAAATTAAACTGTCTCAAACAACAAAAAATGAGCAAACTAAATAAAGCAGGGGAAAAAATTTACTCGGAAGTACAGACTTGTATTTATATTAAACATAGGGAGAACATAAGAAAGATATTTAGTTCGATTAAAATAAAATACTAAAGAATATGAGAAATTTTTTGACCCATTCCAAATGAATTTATTAAATACCAAAGCAGAAAAGGAATGAAATTAGTATGCACTCACTTTTCCGTAATGCAATACTTAAAATAAATATTTACATAAGAATTGCGTGTGAAGTTATAGCTAATTTAAAAAAATTTCAGCTATGAAATTTCTGTAACAGTATTTTGCTATTCAAAATTACCAACCACTCAGTCACGGGATCTTTTTATTTTAAACCATTCTAGGGAAGTAAGCAAGTATGCTTCCCAACAAATTCGTCAATATTTTCATGAAGTTATGTAGGTTGGTATAAATTCTGACAAACTTTTCAATAGAGATGGGCTCACTTCCTTAGTTCGCGTAAATTGGTGTGACTTTTTTTCTTTATTGATTATCCATTAACCAAATTAATTTATTAATCAAATTACATTTACCGCTTTTCATCAGCCAATTTCAACCCTAAAAATGTTTTATTACACCAAGATTTAAAAAAGAAAAGTGGGCTTTTTAAGGGTTAAAGTAAAGTTTAATTCTCAGAGTTCTTATTTTTTTCAGTTTGTGAAATCTTGCTATGTTTACTAGTAATATTTCCTACCAGAAGATGCTTATTTACATTGTGAAAATTCTTTTGAAAACATTCAAACTTCTGCCCTAACCACTACTCCATCTCTGATAAGCTTATGCATGTCATTTACAGCGACATATTAATATTTAATGATATATATATATATTTGTTAAATGGCGTTTTTAGGAGATTTATAAAGATAAACTTAAAATGCAAAATCTTATCTAAATATAAAACTTGATAGAACCGTTTCTGAGATACATGAAATAAATTTATACACATTCAAAAATTTTCGTTTAAAATTATAAAATATCAAATGAAATGTACCTAATTGATATTGGACATAAATGTTCACATTAATAGTTAGTCTAATAAAATGATTGACGAAATTAATGAAAAGATTATTTATTGAACAATTTAAGCTAAATTCTTTTAAACTTAAGCTAACTAAATAGAAGCTATCTAATTTACGCTATTAAATACCAATTTTCAAAAATTATTAATGTTTATTTCAAATATCGACATTCTATTGCTAATCTTTAAAAGTCTCGAACTCTGAAATATGGTTAAAATATGTCTACACCACATTTTCATAAAAAAAGTGTTCCGATATCATGAAAACTATCCCAAAATAAAGAAATTAATGAAACAAAAGTCTAAATTCTGTTTAAGGGCCTGAACATGCTCGGACATATATTGTTCTGATATACAGATGGCTTTCTTGCAGCGGTTCGCTCCATTATAGAATATACTAAAAAGACTAGACACGTGGGTTTAAATTGCATCTTTGGACGACTCGTATTTTCCCTTGTGGCCCGAGCGTCAAGTTTCGAAGATGACGTAGGTTCAATTCCAGCTCTTCGACTTCGTTTTTCTTTCACTTTTTTTTTTTTTTTTTTTTTTTTTTTTTAATTCTACGTTTCGAGAAAATTATTATTATTCTTAACAATTTGTGATACTTTTTCAAGAATTTAAAAAGATTGAAATCTTTTATTTAAAAATCCTCCCAAAATAAAGAATTAGCGAAACAAATACTATGGAATCTGGTCAAAAAGCACAATGCTAAGAATAAGCATGATTTCTACGCATAGGATAGGAATGATTTTGATACTTAAAAATTTATTTTTTGATGATTAGGTTTGGAATAATTTAGAGTAACTATAGAATTAGTATTCAGAATAATATTCAAAATAAATTTTTAAAAAAAGAAGAAATATGTATAAAACATTTCGGGATTTCGACACTGGAACTGAGGACCAGGAAAAATCTGCGTTTTCCACTGTCGCTCTATCCACCAAGCCACATATCCCTAGAGCGGACGAAGGGTCTTTGATTCTTAATACGACAATCCATTTCAAATACGATGGGAACCTAGTCTAAAAGCACAATGCTAAGAATAGGAATGCTTTGTGCTCATGTGCATGATCTTGACCCTTAAAATTTCAAATTAATATTTTAACATAAAGTTTTATATTTGAATTAATAGGTTTGGAATAGTTCAAAATAACTATAGAATTAGTATTCAGAATAATATTCAAAATAATTTTTTTAAAAAAAAGTAGAAATATATATAAAACCATTTTGCAGTTTCGAGACTCGAACTGAAGACCAGCAAAAATCTGATAATCTCCCTGTCACACTAACTATTAATCCGTATATCTCTAGAGCGGATGAGGGGTCAAAGATTCTTAAAATAATAAAAAGTATGATCAGCAAATTATGTGTGAATTATACATTGAAATCATGTCCCCTTTGCAAATGTTGTATAAGCAATATCATGTCTCATAATCTAAAATTATCATACCGATCTGACCATTGCTTTTAACACAATTGATATTTTATACTCATTTGTAATTCAGTTCTACGGACAAAAGTGTTTTAGGATTAAAAGAACCATAAATACTTGAGATATTTATTTTAAAAAAATAAATCAAATTCTAGCCTAAATGTATGAAGTTTTTTTTATATTTGTATGGGAAGATAAAAAATCTACTTTTATATATTTGTTTAAGATAATAATGTTATTTCTTCATAATATACAATATGAAAAAAAGGGTACGTTATAAAAATAATGAAATACATTTTATAAGAAACTGATGTGTGAAAATAAATTTCTTCAAAAAAATGACCGGACCAAACGTCTTCCCGCTGGTCTGGTGTGGTGTGGAAAGGTTGGTGCCAATTCATGTGCCGTGCTCGTCATCTGTTCGAGGTACAAAATTACGGGGTCCGTCCCAAAATAGCACTTGTGTTGCTTTAAAACGGGACGTTAATATAACAAAACTAAAACTTTCTAAGTGTTATAAATTTTAATGGCAGTAATATTTAACCGAAATGAAAAGTACTCTGCAGAAAGGAATGGAAAGTTCTCTGCGAAAAAGAGAGGAAAACTAATTTATTTTTCGTAAGGAAGTTTCTACAAAACGTGAAGAAAAGGTAAACCTGATTGCGCGCATAGGGGTAGCGTGTCTCCCCCGTGATCTGGGCGTACAGAGTTCGAGTCCCGTTTCGTGCACGGTTGTTCTTCTTCTGTGTTCTAACTGTGAGGTGTGTGAATGTGCCCCCCTGTAAAAAGGGGTTGTGCAAGCGAATGTGACGCATGAAGTAGCCAAGTCGTACTCTTGGCGCTACTGAAAAAATAAGAGACGCTCACTAGGCTTAAATCGCCGACAGATAACTGTCAGCGGACTTATAAAGTGCCATAAGTCACAACAACAACATTTATTCTGCGCGATTGCATAAAGGTTGCGATTTTTCAATAGGAAGGCAGATTTGCTTTTGTGAAAAACATTGGAGTTATTTTTATGTATATATATAGACCAAAAATTTCTTGCTATACAATTTTAAATGGAATTCGAACTTCTAACTTGAAACATTATAGGATGAAAACATTTAATTTAATTTTTATTTTGTTAAATATTTTATTGCCTATCTGAATTTTATTTTTCAGATTCGTTTAATTATATAATGCATCTGATCACAATAGATGCACACAAAATATATATTTAATATTATCATAGAACACGTATGCAACTAAAAGAATGAATAGTATTTTAGAAAAATATGCGTAAAATGTAGTTAAAAATTTTAAAATAAGAGAAAAGTATCGTACCAAAATAAAATCTCATTTTCAAAATTTCAAAGAGGTAAAAAATCGTTTTTGCGCTCTGATATATTCCGAAGTCACTGTGAAAAAGCAATCAAATATTGATTAATTTCTAATTAAAAATCTAATATAAATTTTGAAAACATTTCCTTGCGAGCACTTATTATTCAAAAAGCAGCTTCCTATTACTGCATGCAGCGTTATTTCTGCACTTGGTACTTCCATTTCAGATCTCAACGAGGAATTAATTTTTTTAATTTTGCGCTTTATTCTTTTTAGCTTATAATAATACATTAACAAAATATTATAATTTTCTCCCTTAAATCAAGATAATTAACTCCCTTCAACTGGATTTAAAAAATCGTTTTTGAGATAATAAATCTATATTTCTAGAAATTCTGGTGAACACTAAATCTATGTCCACTAAATATCTTCACTAGAAATTCCATTGCATATGTAACAAAGCTTGAGGGTAACCATTCTAGAAAACAATAGAAACAGAATTACTAAGAGATAATGAACTAAATATATAAAAATGCACTGTTCATATTCTCATTGTGATCTTCTGATTATTACTTTAATGAACATAGACGCTGCCAAAAAATTCCTGCTTTCATACCTCAATGAAAAGGGTTTGTATTTTTTGACTTTTTTTCTTTTCAATTAGCGTTGAAATAATATTTATAAAACTATAGTTTGTCTTTTGAATTAATAACTCAACCGTCGACCCGTATGTCATACGGGCATCATCGCTTTCGTAACATACAAGTTGACATCAAAACATTCTAAATCGCTTTAAGTCGACACAAAAATTGGTTTAAAGGGTTAAAAGGATTATATAATTCTCATATTGTATTTTTAATTTTTGAATGTTTAAATGAATCAAAAACATAGTTCTTGTTGAGAAAACAATTTTAAAAGGCTTTACAGTTTTAAAAAATGTAGTATATATGATTATTGTGAGGGTTTTTTTAATATTTTTTTTAACAAAAAGTGACTGAAACATCCTAGATTAATAGTGAAAATATTGTTTACAGAAATTTTATATGTTTTTTTTAATGAAGTAGTTCGGTTTTACATAGGAAACAAATTTTTAGGGAGATAGGATTACTAATTATTTTCAAAATATACTAATTAGTTTCTGTTACACATCATATATTTAAGAGTAAAATTGCAGACGAGCTATGTCTTTTTCTACACTTTAATATTTTCAATTTTAGACTAATAACGAAGAGATAGTAATTATCGAAAAAAAAATTCCTCTTACTAATTCTCACCGACTTGTGATTATTTTTACTACTTTATTCCAAAATCAACGGCTTAGGTAAGAAAAAAAAATTATTGTAGTCAAATATTATTAAATAAAATTCAAAACCATCAAGTTTTAACATTTATACAATCGATTTGAAATTACAGACTGGATTAGCAAACTATTTTTATGAAATTCATTTTTATTGACTTAATCAACGATTTTCTTTCGGATGAGATTCATATTTTTAAACTCTTCGTCATCAAATTTTAGAATAAAATTAAACACCGTGTAGCAAATACATCATTTGTTAAAGACTAACAGATGCACCTGTTAACAAATTTAGGATTCTTGAGCCGGCGTCCTGGCCTAGGAATAGCGCGTTTTTCCCGTGATCTGGGAGTCCCGGGTTCGAATCCCGGTTCAGCCATGGTTGTTCTTTTTGTGTGTTCTATCTGTGAGGTGTGCGAATGTGCCCTCCTGTTAAAAGGGGTTGTACCACAACCCCCGATAGACAAGGCCTCTGCGGGTTTCCGTGACGTCACGACGAGACGGCACACTCCATTCCCTTAACGTCAAGTCTCTGCGCGCTAGAGAGTGAAGAGAAATTACTTTTCACTTGTTAATATCATTTCATATACTTCCATATCATGCAATTCAACACACATATATTGTAGAATTCATTAATAATTAAAATGCAGCCGCTTTCCACATCACCCTGGAGGTACGGTGCTTGGTATGCATTACCTTTTTTGCATTAAGTGCAGGGCAGGTTTCCCAGTAGGTGTATCTCCCTTAGATTTAAAACTATTTTCTTCATTCACTGCATCATTAAAAATTATATCTGTTGCAAAATATTTTTGATTAGAAAATTTCAAAATTTCTTCTTCATATATAGTACATAAATTTTTAAATTATAATATAAAAAATACATTTGCAATGCTTTTGTTGATTAATTTCAAAACAATTCCATACAATAATGGTTTTATGAATATTTGCCGTGGCGTCAACTCCAAGAAAGCAATAAAAACAATATTTCACGAAACAGTATTCTATTCAAAAAAATATCCAATAAATCTTTGAAACATTAGAAGAGCTTTCTTATTTAACTATATATTTTATCATTACTTTGTTAGAAATATCTTTACTAAATTTATCAAATTTTCTTTCCTTTTCGGTTTTAGAAGAGCTTTTCAAACTATCATATTGACTGCAGACCAGATTGCCAATCTATAAACATTTTCCGGTTTATGTCCTGAAATGCCTTTGCCATAATGATGTACTTCTTCTTCATTCACTACATCATTAAAAATTATATCTGTTGCGAAATATTTTTGATTAGAAAATTTCAAAATTTCTTATTCACATAAGGTACAGAAGTTCTGAATTATAATCGGAGCCGGCCTTAAATATAAAAGAGATTGGGTGCAAGAAACCATTTGGAGCCACAATTTTTTTTAAAGTAAAAAAAAAAAAAATTACAAACATTATATATAATGCTATTGCGTGTATATTTGTTAAATGAATTTGTTTTTGCTTTTAATTACTTCAGAAAAATCACCATTTTTTTTCGATGATTTGTATAGCAAATGCTTGTAAGCTTCTTCACGCCTTGACCAACTACACTTCTTCCTTACTTTTAATTTGCTGAATTAAATTTGAAATTTTTTATATTAGTGATTAAATTGACACATTTTTAAATCTACCTTCTCTCTGTACAATAACAGTATCAATTGCTGTGATATTTTTAATACCCAAATTCTTTAACTTCATCTTCTTTTATTTCGGAATATGATCTTTTTCTTTTTCAAATTCGTGTTTTAAGAAAATTTTCTGAACTATTCAAATTGCATTCTATCACTTTTGATTCATCTAAAAATATGTTGAATTTTGTACTTAAATTTTGAACTTCAGTTTTAATTTTACGGATCAATTTAAAAGCCGAATAAAAAACAACTGTTTTTAGTTGAAATAGTTCATTGGTAGTGTTAATTTTGGGCAATATAGAAAACTATACTATTAAGTATAAAATAAATGGCATTTCTTTTATTGATTCCAATATTTTTACTTCGCATACCGCTGTACTATCTCTATTTACCTCAATAAATTCTTCTAGGACATTACAAATTTTTTCAAACTGTGTATACATTGCTTTAACTGAATCCATTCTGGCTTCCCAAAGGGTATAAAAAAGCATATAGAAGTTGTAATATCCAAAAAAAAAAAAAAAACAATATATACTGCTGGAAATGGTATTACAAATTAATAAATTTAAAAAGTATGATGTGCAAGACATATAAATTGCATGTGGATTTAGAGCAACTATTCTAAATTGCAAAACTTTGTACTTCCGTTTCGTGTTGCTATCTTTGCCTTACGCCTATCCTCTACAATTCATAATATTTAAATCCAGCTCACTTAATCTTTTCAACAGAGGTTTTGCTAATCCTTCTCCAGTCACAATGATTAATTTAATAACCCCTATAAACGACGCATTTATAATTAATCTTTTCTCTTCAATATTTTCATACCTAATAATGACTGAAGTGCGTTTGTTCTTAATGGGGAAAAATCAAGATTATATTCCATTTGGTTACTGCTGTACTTGGATGATTTTGAATAGACTTAAATTTTGCTAAGTATTTCATTTCATAATGCAGGAATATTTTGTTCATTTGATCGCAGTGCTAAATGATGCCCAATTCTAATTTTTAATTCTGTTTATATGATTTATTAGCACAGTTTGTATTTACTGAATTATTCGATTAAACATACAAAAATTTCTATTATTAGGAGTTTCTATTATTTTCATGGTTTCCACGAAATGAAAGGTTATTACATGATAAATATATGGAATTGCTCCAATCACTAGTCTCGGATATTTAAGAGGGGCACTTAATAATTTTCCTGACTTCGAATCAAATAGACTAGTTTCTCTTTCAATATCATTTTTTTTAAATGTAATTCACAGACCTACAGTAAAGGAAATTATTCGTAAATATTGACTTCCTTTAATGTTTAACTTAAATACAGTAACAAATATACAACATAAAACAATATATAATTATTATTGTTTACTCTCATGCTTTTATCGTTATGTTATATAATAAAATTTACCTATATAAACGTAAATATAGATATAATAGTAAATAAAGCATGTAAACATAATTACGGCAAATATTATAATTATTATTGACAATAATTACAGACATTATTACCTGTATTACAGCATTTTATAAAATAATTCTTTTCATAATGCACTTGATTAAAATCACGAATAATGGATATTACTGAACTGTTCAATTTCTAATGTGAGAATAAATGATTTTTCATTTAGAAACATTAAGCATTAGTTTAAAATAATTAAATAAGCTTACCCTACTATGCTGCGTCGGATAAAATCCTTCACGATGTATGGCACTTAACCATTTCTTTTTAAGCTCTTCATTTTTAGGAAAGGCAAAAACACTTACTCTTGGGCCATTCCTGCAATTTCCATTACAGTTTGGAACACAACAGATCAAAGGCATTTATATTCCTTATTTTTAGTAATCCAAATGATTTTTCTTGCAAATAAGAAATGGCGCTTCCTGTCTACTCAAACACAGGAGGGCCACTGGCTAAAACATGGAGTGGGAGGAAAAGAGTTCGTTTCTTATCAGTAAACTTGAAGAGGGTGAAATTCCTCCCTCGGTCCCCCAATTCGCACCCACTCGTGTAACCTCTTGGAGCGACGTCATTACTTTCTGTGACGTAAGTTTTCCGGCCTTGTCTAACGGGGGTCGTGGTTGTACAAGGAAATATGACGCTTGAAGTAGCCAAAACGTACTCTTGAACCTAGTTGGCGCTACTGAAAAAACAAGAGACGCACTCATGGCTTAAATCGCTGATAGATCTGTCAGCGGGCTTGCAAAGTGTCTTAAGGTATCTGTGTACGTTTAAAAGGCAGTTTTTGGTCAAAATGCACAATTTTTTTTTTCATTTTTTTTATTTTAAAATCAATTTATTTAGGTCTCTAAGTCTGTGCTGGTTTCAATTCTACGATAAATAGAAATCAAGATATGTAATATTTTTTATAAACCACTTTAGATGGAAACGAAACCGGAAGTTGAATGTTTTACAATATTTTATAAAATACACGCCTCTCTGAATGACAATTAATTTTATAACATGTTCTATCAGCAATCCACGCGTGTATACACATACCAAATTTGGTAGCTGTAGGTCGAAAGTATAGACTGTGGAGCGCCAACACACACACGCATTGAGCTTTATTATAAGTGTGTGTTTCCACACAACAGGTCAGACCGTTTGACCTACAGCTGCCAAATTTGGCACATGTATACCTTGAAAGTCGGGAATGAGCATCTCGAAGCGATTTTTTCGACTTTTTAATTAGAATTTTAATTAATTAAAAATGAAGCGAAATTGTGTCATTTTTTTCTGCTATAACTTATGAAAATTATAGCACAAAATTGATTTTGACATCGTAATGAAGATCAAAAAATTATATTTTTAATGATACTAATGTTTTAACCTGTAAATTAAATATTTTTCAGGGTGTACATTAAACAGAAACTAAATCTTCTGCTAAATTGGGAGATTAAAATAATTATTCATCGACTATTACTTGGGATACAGATTGCAATCTAGAATGGAACATAAACATAATTTTTCTTGAATTAAATCTCATAGAAAATAGATACAAATAATGCAATCTGTTGCGGGGCGGTCATTTCAGAACATTTTAAACCTATTCCTGATTTGTTTATTTATATATTTCATTTTCGTTAACTTTGTGAATATATATTTATTTTCATTTATCTATTATGATATCAAAGTTGCCTTTCATCCATGTTTCACAAAATATTATCAAAGTAGATTGCTATTTTTATAAATATTTTAACAGCTATTTGAACGTAATAAAACATATAGGAACCAGACACCAATACGGAATAAAATGTTAATATTATCTTAATCCTTCAAAGAACTTGTATTTTTAAAAACGTGCTTATTTGGCAATTAGGAACATACTTTTTTTAATAAACCTGCTTGCACCCCCTTCGCTACATAACAGCTCTAAGCAAGTGTCTGCCGTGTTGGAAATCCAGCAGTACACCTTATGTGAGTACTGGATTTCAATGGGTGTTTAACTCAATGAATTTAAGTGATGACACTTTTCTTAACAACACAAATTTATTATGAATGGATTATTATGATTATATCTTATGAATTAAATAATTGATGGCTATTTATATATGTAAAATTAAATTGCGATTAAAATGTAAGCTCATTTCTCGGCGATCACGTCTGTTCTTCTACTAACACACACTTTTACGCTCTCCCGTGCCACACTTTCTCTCCTTTCACTTCATCTCGTTTCAGACTTGAGGTTGGAAAAGCTACGTGGAGGTTAGATGCATGACAGAGTTTAAACCTTCAGGGTTTGTGGATTATGTGAACCAAACCAAATTTTATTTAAGATCTTTACTTAAACTGGATACGATTAAAGTAATCGATTCCGAAATTATTTCCTTCAGATAAGAAATTCTTGAGTTCTCCTAAATACAGCCATCAAATCGTCGATCAAGATGAAATGACTACATAGAATTTCTATATTTATAGCATCTTTCTATTTTTATTGCATACTAAATTCGTTTTTTTTTCTTTCTTAGTTTGTACTTGGATAACATGAATGGGATTGGGCGCATACTCACTTTAATCGGACCGCTAAGCCGAAGTGGTAGCATTTCTTCCTAGTAATCGAAATATCCTGTTTGAAATCGGCCTGCACGGAAGATTTTCTGTATATTAGAGCCTTATTCATATTAAAACCGTTATTGTGTGCCAAGAATTCTCATATTGAAACAGAATACCAACTCGGACGTATCTTTCTAGACTCATTTTAAAGTTTCATCTTAAAATAATCCTTGTAGAGCTTCTAAATGGTCGTTAATCTAACGACCATAAAATCAATGAAGTAATCTGACTTTTGTCATGTGGTTTAAATGATTTTGTATTTAATATAATGCGGAAATTCGTATATTTTTGTACTACATCTCATTTAATTGCATTGCAGATAGACGATGTTTGTTCTAAAAGACTTAGAATTCAGCATTATGGCATAGAAAAAGTGGTATAAAGTAACTGCACTAAAGGTCAGTGATAGAATCTATTTGGAATCCATTCGACAAAGATTCTTAAGTCCTTATAATTTGTGGCTAGATGTATCCATCTTTATACAGTTAGTCAAGAGAAGGCTTGAATTCATTGAGTCATGTTTTTTGAATTGGTGTTTTATTAGGCTAATAAAAAATCTAAGCATAAATCATTCGTCAAGTATTCAAGAATCATTTAAGCAGAATTTATTTCAAAATCTCAAGAAAGCTTTCGATTAGCACCCCGTCAATACAGCAGTGCTTAGGCTGTGTTCACTGTACAGTGATGAAACTCGTCAGATTAAATTATTTACTTTTAAATGTAAGTAGATAGACGTCGTCTACTTCAAAAACTTTCACTAAATGAATTTTTCTAATCGGTTCTCAACTTAGTTGTGTAACTATTGTTATAAATATTTATCAACATTTACTTGAGAAGAAAAACACATTTATTGGTGATCATTTCCGGAGCGATCACTTCTGTTAATTTGTTTGATAAGGCGGTTGATAAAACCTCATGAGAATTTTGTTTTGACGAAGTAAAATCATTGACTTTCTTTGGAATAAATCTTGAAATAAATAATAGAAGAAATAGACAAAGATATTTAAAGGACTTCATTTCAAAATTCCAACTAATTTTTTTAAGAGTGTAAATATCTGAGAAATCGAGGAAAGGTTGAACGATATAAACAAACGATATGTCTTGCAAGAATATGATGTTGAAATTAAGACATTCATTTTCAGTGAAAAGCTTTTCCACAAAAAGTTATGAATCGTCTCTAATCTGCAATCGAAAAACTTTTCAATTGAATGTGAATCTGATTGACGGACTAGTTTTAGCTTCCACTAAAGACACTTCTGTCTCAAAATACCCTGCAAAAAACTCCGGAAATATGACAAAAAACAATCGAGAAACCTCTAGTAAGAATGACCAAAATTTAAAAAACTCGAAAAGTAAGAATAAGCTTTCCGAATCCTCAAGTTTTGTGAAAGAATGTCCCAAAATTGAAAAGCTCGAAGAGCTTTCGAACTCAGGAGAGGCACAAAGATCTGCCGTTGAAGATGGGAAATCAAACGTGAAAATCCCAGTCAAGAATTCGTCTCAAGTTAAGAAACATAATTCATTGAATCCAATTCAAACCATCAATCAAAATAATTCAGAATGCAAATCTTTTCGCTGTGATGTTTGTTTGAAGTCATTTTTTTCTAAATACAATGTTAAAAGGCACAGCATCTTGCATAGTTTAGAACGACATGCTTGCAAAATCTGTCGTAAAGTATTCCAGACGAAAGGGAACCTCAAGCGACATTGCAGATCAATCCATGAACCTCAAGTGAAATCAATCGCATGTTCTAAATGCTATAAAGCATTTTCAAGAAAATTGGATTTGAAAATTCACTTGAAAAAGCATCCTGATCACTTGCAATAATATTATTTCACAATGTTAGTTACGTTCCTAATTTGCTGTTTGATAATTTAAGATTTCAGCATACAGCCTATGTATTGTATGCTAAATGTATGTGCAATAACTGGTTTAAATATTTATAAATCCTTTACAAAGCACTATTATTCTTGGAGTAAGCATAACAAAATTAAAATCCATGTTTCTAGATTAAAATTTTATATTAGAATTCAAATAGGAAATTTTTATTTCTAAATTAGTATATTAATGGCTAAAATTTAGTTAAAATGTTCATTAAATAATTTTAAAAGGGTAATGTTACTAAAGTTTACTAGCATTATAATATTACAATTTTATAATGGTAATACTTAATTTCCACTCTAAAAGCAATTTTTGTTGCTTCGACATTAAAATGTTCTTCAGACAATGAATTATTGTATAATTATAAAATTCTAACATTATTGAAATTGTTAAATAATAAATAAATATAAATTTTTGTTAAAAAAATAAACTATTTGAAAAGAAAATCTGTGTTTATTGTCATTTGCAATTTCAGTGGTGATTGTCATAGATAATCTGATGTTCATTAAATAATTTTAATAAATAAACAAATCAGATAAAGATTAATTTCATTTTTACTCTATTTTTCCAGGTCAAAAGAAGGTCATGAAAGATCAAAAATGAATGTAGACATATTTATTGCAATTTGAAGTTAGTAGAAATATTTAAGAAATAGATACGAGGTGATTATCACCTCCTTTTAACTATTCTAGAACTAATGTGGGGAATAAAACCAAACAAAATTTTCAAATAATTCAGAACATCAACCTGATTTGCATAATAAAACTATTTATTCTCATAAAAAAATATCTTTTAAAATTTTTGTTAAAATTTGTCGGTGTTTTTTAATAATAATTTGTAAAGTTACATAGGTATTAGGTTCCGTGATATTTAAAAAAGTATTTATTTAATTTAATTTGCCTTAAATTAATAATGACAGATAAATGATGAATTTTTCTTACTAGAAGTTACTTATTACAATCTGTTCTTATTTTATAGAAAATTTCTGAAATTTTTCTCAGTAGGGCATGCTTTCTTAATATATTGCGAATGGATCAAATGTAAGTTGGAAACAAAAATTGTATTAAATTGAGCCTCTAATTTGAAACAAAGTATCATAATATTTTGATTCATCCCTTTATTTCATTAAAATTTATTCGTTATTATATGGCAATGATAGTGCATGCAAAGAAACATATTGTCGAAAAAGTTGAAACTATAACTAAACTAAATCAAAAAATATTCTTCCTGTGGTACTTGGTCACTCGAATAAAATCTGGAACGAACTTGCAGATCGCTTAGCTAAAGAAGTTACAGAAAAAACACCTTGGATTGAATGGATCCCTCCTGAAGGTATAATTTCAAGCCTCAAAAACGCATCACATCAGATCACAATCAATAATTATAGAAACAGTAAATATTTCATCTCCTTAGGAGACATCCCTAGCAGTGAAGCACTCTCTTCCTGGTCCAAAAATCGGAGGGAAGATGTTGCTTTGGCCAGACTAATCAGCAAAACAATTATAACACCAGGACTGTTGAATCGTTTTAATCTCCAAAATGATCCACTTTGTCATGAATGCAATAGCACTAATGATATTAAACACATGATTCTCTGGTGCAAAAAGTATGCATATTATAGAGATAAGCTGTGGACTTTTCTACAGTTAGACAAACAAGATATCTCCTTCAAAAATGTTTTGGCTAAAATAACTGCAAACAAAACCAAATCTGCAAATTTCTCTTCAAGCACTGAAGCATTTCAATATCTATTAATTTTATTGACCACATTTTGTTGAGGCCTTTTTGAGTCTCTTTCCTTTATCACCATTCCGTGTTGAGGGAACTGTCCGTCTAATTGTACCTCTTCTTTTCACTAGAGTTTCACTAAATCGCATCAGCATCAATCATCGCATTTGTAACTGCTAACTGACTGAAACTTCAATTTGTTTTGTGCGCGCTCGTGTGTTTAGTGAAATAAATTATTTGCTCTCTTCATCTGGAAACAGGGGACAACAGCTATTGATGCTATGAATCCCAATGTCCTGCTTGAAAGAAGTATTGTCGCAATAGAAGAGAGTATAAAATCTACAACTGAAATAATAAATTACCGTTGTAAAAAATTTGTGAAAATTAATTCATGATTTTCAAGAAAAAAAATTATACGGAAAGAAATTTGCCTTTACTGAAGAGCACAATTTTATATCTTGTAGATTTCAGTGTTGTTAAAATGTGTTTAGAGTAGTAATATAATTCAAAGTTATTGACAAAAAAAAGTTAAAATTTCAATTTTAAATAAGCATATAATTAAAATTTTGCAAAACACTTTTTTAATGAATACTTATTACCCTAGAATCAATTATGCGCCAAATTTGGTATCTCGGGATGAAACGGTCTGCCTTGTTCAAGTGGTTTGAACTTTTTCTTTCTTTTTTGCATCATTAACATTTATGTATCATTATCTTTTTTGTATCATTAACATTTATGTATCATTATCTTTTTTGTATCATTATTATACAATTTATGGATAGTATGCTAATTCGTAAACATTATACACAGTAGTAAAATATACACGAAAACACCATGTCATGATCTACCGGTAACAGATGGCTTTAAACGAGATTAAATTCGTGACCTGTATTTTATGTTTTCCAAGTTTTGTTGTTGTTCCTGCTTATCCCCCTTGGATTCAATGACATGTTGCACTGCTTCCGTAATGTCGTAAGTATTGACCATGCTTTCTGTGATTTCTTCCAAATGCTTGAAAGAATCCCAATCTGCCCCCTGGAATAGAAGACGTGGAGGACAAGATGCCGCACCGCCGCTATCAGCGTGGAAGACTATAATAAGGAAGTGATCACTATTGTAAAGATCCTCACTTACTGCAAAAGTCAGGAACGGCATCAGCTCAGGAAAACATATAGCCAGATCAATACTGTGGAAGCTGCTCATGGGTTCTTGGAAGTAAGTCTTCTCGGCATTATTGAGGAGGCAGAGACAGTTATTTGAAATAAATTGCTCGATCGGTCACCCACGAGTACTTTCCGAACCCCACAAAGCACTATGTCCGTTGAAATCGCCTAGTATAATAAATGGTTTAGGAAGCCAGTCCACTGAGTTGTCAATATGTTGACTAATGACATCATGAGGCGATAAATGGATACTACAGACCGTGAATAATATTCGTTGTGAACTTGTACTGCCACAGCCTGTAGAAACGTATGTAAAGTAAGAGGTATGCTCGTATAAAGATTTGAAGTGAAGATACTGACATCTCCAGGACTGCGAGGTTCTGCGTCTGCGTCTTTCCGAACACAATTATAACCGCATAATTTAAGAGGGTGTTTAGTTTCAAGAAGGTTTATTGAACATCTAAACAAATTGGATGAAATTTGTTGAAAATTGTTTTTATGTCAGGAAGTTTAGACCGAATGCCGCGACAATTCCATGAAAGGGAGGTACCCATTAAGAGAGTTTTGTAAGTTAAGAATGTTTGGAAACAATAGTTTGAGTTAGCGAAACATTGCAACTCATTTCAAAGTCACCATCCCCTTCAGACGGATGGGGGGGGGGCGATGAGATCGGGAGTTTTGGGCGGGTCACCGAAAATAGACTTTAAATCTTTGTGGCTATGCCCTGTGTGGCAAATTCTAGAGCTATAGATTTCTGGGTTTTAGACTTTAATTTTGCAATCAGTTTTTCTGATATCCTTTCTTGTGACAGACTACGTTTGGAAAGTTTTAGCTTTAGAGAACGTTGGGATTTTGGTTTTCGTTTTGGTTTCCGTTTTTTGGTTTCATGAGTTTCTGGAGCACTGTTTGTGTCAGAATTGTGTTCAGTGTCAGAATCGGATGATTTTACAGGGGTTTGCTTCTGTGTTAAAATCTGAACGCAGCTTTTACATGTACAGTTTTTACAGAATGTTTTTTTAATAGCAGATGCATAATTTTTGCCTGGGGAGGTGTTTGTGCAAGGATTTTCTTTTTTGCCTCCTGATACTGAATTTATTCCATTGTTTTCACAGTTATGATTTCTTTTTCTGATTTCCTACCTGGACATGATTTTGAAAATGAAGTGTGTTCGCTATCGCAGTTGACGTACTTTTCAGGTGCCGCACACTGCTGACTATCATGCCCTTTCTCTGCACAACGGGCGCGTGTGAGTGTCCTGCGGCAAACAATCTTAGAATGTCCAAAATGTTGGCATTGGTAGCTTCTAAGAGGATTTGGGATAAATAGTCGGGCAGCTAGACTCATGTAACCATCTTTAACCTTTTCTGGTATTGTTGGTGTCTGAAAGGTAAGAACAAGGCGCTTTATGGGAAGGAATCTTTCGTCTCGCCAAATTGAGATGCTACGTACATGAATTACTCCTTCAGATTTCAATTTTTTTATAATTTCTTCAATGGAAGCCTTAAATAACTCCACAAGTTATCACACCTTTAGACGTATTTAAAGATATGTGAGTGGTAACGGATACAGGAACAGTTACCAAAGCTTTCAACTTAAGAATCTGATGTACTTGTTGTCGGGAGTTTACTTCAATCAACAAGTCTTCAGAACGAAGTTTGCAAATAGGAGAAACTTCACCAAGTGTACCAACGACGGCCTTTTTTAAAAAGAAAAGGCGAAACTGTTTGGAATGTTTCTTTACATTCTGATACCCTTTCGATAATAAAATAATAATCGAAATACTTTTCTAAAAATTTCTTTGAATTATTTTTTGCCCACTGAAGGGAGAATTTGGTTTAGACCCCATATGATATGAAGACAGCTTCAGGCCCGACAGCACTGCCCACCTCGGAGCCCAGCAAGGGAAGGCAGCCACTGGCTCTGCCCATTCCCAGCTTCAGAGCTTACCTTAGTGCTAGCCGGAACCTTTACGCTCAGAGTTAACCCAGGGGATAGTGACCACCCTTAACGCAAAGTAACCCCTTCGCTTGATCCCTAGTAGACTAACCACTTAGGCGGCTATATATATATAAAAAAAAATAGCTACCAGCCGATTGATACATCAGGTAACATAGTGCACCACCCGTCTAATGGATCGCCACGCATGGCAAACACGTGGGGGTATAGTTCGACAACGGATTCTGAGACGACCACATTTCGACGACTCCACTCATTAAGGGGTGAGACGCGGAACGACGAGTGCATTTCCGGTATTCCCTTTGACCTTGGATTTTCTCTATTACTTACTAGTAAATGTAAACATCTCCTCCTTTCATGTTTCCTTTCACCCCTATTTTGAAGAATTAAACCCATCCTAACGCATGCGCAAAAACACAGTGGGTTTTACAATCCATTGCTGAACTATATTTGCCATCCAAAAGAAGTAGGAAGCAAACAGAGCGGCGACAACTTCTCATTGAATGCAAGCTCCCTCGCCTACCCTCGATGAAAAGAAGAAAAAAAAGGATACAGAAGCAGACTGAAGGGAGGGGAATCTGGAAGGCAAACCAGATCACTAGGGAACCAAACCAGATCACTCGGGGTCGTGAAGCTTGTCACACCTAAAGAAGATATGCCCCGGAGGGGCCCGAGAATCGAATTTCGGATTTTATCTGCGTTTTTCCCAAACGACTGAAACAAAAATTTGTTAAAAGCTACAATTGTAGTCACAAAATCACATACCAAATTTTCTATATTTACGTCATTGCGTCTATGAGTTATCGTATTTATATGCTTATAGAAGAGCATCTCGATAGGGATTCAATTCCTAGTTGGATTTGGTTCAAAATTTAGTAGGTGTCTAGACTATAGATGTTAGATGTGTGTACTGAAGTGTATCCCTCTAGTTCTCTTCGTTTTGTAATTATCATGTTAACTCGTATTCAAACAGCGGGACGAACAGACTTCTTCTGAGCGAATTTTACTCCAAATTTGATAGAAATCTTTGAATTTGGTGTAAATACGATGCACCGAATTTCCTCCATCTGGATCCAAGCTTTTTTTTTTTTTTTTTTTTTTTTTATCACGGACAGTTTCCAAAAAATGTGTTTTTCGAACTCAGGCAGATCTGAAACGTGGAGATTCGTCAAAATCTCGATTTTGATTTTTTCAATGATTACTATACTTTCTCTATACTACGTATAAGTAAAATGATGAGTTACACATGATTTAAACCTACGATGATTTTTTTTTTCTTCGATTATTTTTATGACGAATTTCGTCCTTAACTTCGGACCGAAGTGAATTTCATCTTTATGCATCTTTTGAGTGGATGTATGTATATATTTATAAAAAAGAAAAACTTGACCGTGATAGTAATACTTTGTTCTACCTGTTTCAAGGTCATCTGGAAGGTGCAATGCCTTAATTGAAGAGGGAAAAAAAAATCTTGTTTTCAGTTTGATAACAACCCTGCTTTTCAATTTATGTGTTATTGATATTCTACTCTTGCGCAACACACTTATATTTATGTCAGCCATCTTCTCGATATTACTTAGGGATTTTTTGGCAAGATAATTTCTTTTTGGCTTGAAAGTTTCAAGATTGAAGGTAAGTAGCTCCTCTCTTTTTACTTTTTCGTATACGAAGTATGAAAGAAGTATTATAATTCATAAAAAATCATTCGAACTCGAAATTTTCTCGCATCTCCTCATTTTAGAGCTCCCTTAGTTCTAAAAACTTATTTTTTAGAGTTTTAATAAAACGTCGTAAAAATTAGAAACGCATAGCATTGATTTGTTTTATTTGATTTTCCAATTTTCTTTTATGCTGCGCAAATGAATGAAGTTTATATAGATTCCCTTTAAAATATTTACCGAAATTTCATAATTATATGCAATTATCGTATTTATGATTTGCTATATAGTTACATCTTATTCATGGATGGACTATGCTAACAATAGCAATTGGTCACAACAAATCCTGACGATATTGCTACATTCAGTGGTAGTGGGGTGGTCGATTAGAAGAAGTTAAATCTTATTCAAATAAAGAACTGCTTTTTTTTTTTTTTTTCCGTAAGCAAGTTTCGTTTATATTTTCTTGTACTCTCGTATAGAAAGGCCTTACCTTAGTTATCTTAGGATTTGGAGATGATCGGTTTCGATTCCGCATCCAGTACTGGAAATAGCCAATTCTGTATGAATTTTGAATATATCTAGTTTTCAAACATTTTCGTGTTACTAAGTGATAAAATAGATAAAATGGATTTAATATCTTCGAAAAAAAATGCATTTGTGAAAAAAAAAATGGAAGTGACTGCTTTTGCAGCTGCACATGTATACAGCTGTTGCTATTATTACAAATGCACGAAGCACTTTCGTTCAAGCATGTCGAGTAGTTCACCAGCTGTGTTTGTAATTAATTTTAGGGGTAAAGGGTGGATTGTAGTTCATGCCCTAACTTTATATCCTAATAATATTCCGAACTGCGTCATGAAGTTGAGTTTGATTAGCATTGCTCTCAGAGCATATAAAGTTTAATTTTCTATTTATTTCTCTTGGATTAATTTTTATTGCTTACCAAAAAGAACTTTGCTCTTGTCTTATTATTTGTGATTATATGATTTGGCTTCAATGACTTTGAACAGAAGTAAGTAAAATTTATTTAATTAAATCTCCCATCTTTAACCACTGGTTTGATTTCGCAAAGCTTTGTTTGATGTGAAAGCTTATGTTTTGTCGATATCTTGTCAATGGTTGCCTGTCATTTCCCATTTCCAAAGAACTTTCAAAAGCATTACTTTACTATGCATTTTTAATATATTTTCTAACATTTCTTTTCTAATAACCACAATAGACTTCTGAGGCCCCAAACTTTATACTTATTTCGCCATTTTCTTTAATTCATACAGCAGATTGTAACGTTTAGATATCCCCACTGGCTACTCCGCACCGCCTATTTAGGCATTCGGATTAAATCTGATTGACCGGATCGCTGAGAGAGCAACTCTAGCGGGAAGTATGGTTGAGTCATAAGGACCATCACCGGTCACTGTACCACCCTTCCTGTGGGAAGCACGTCCCTTCATACAAAACGATTCTTAAAAAATTCGAACGGTTTATTTTTCCTATAAATTATTAATAATTTTTGAAGAATGATACATGATTGTATTACGAATGGTCAGCGAAGTGAAATGATTTAAACTTTCTATAGCATTTTCATTTAATGTAAATGGCAAAAGTAAAGATAAAATAAATTTTTCTGTGAAGGGCAACAAAGTGAAATGATATAAATTATTTCATTCATTCATTTAATGTAAATGGCAACATTAAAGATAAAATACATTTTTCTTTATGTAGTAAAATAGTTTTTAATTAATAAGAAATTAACTTTTTAATTATTTGCCTTAAATACCTTCACTGTACCTTCTATTTGCTGCATTATATTTCTGAACAAAACTTTTAAAAAATATATCCAATAATTGGGACTTTTATAACGTACCAACTATTCCTGTTTCACTGCTAATTAATAGATAAATTTTGACTGATATTTTTACTTCTCTTATTGCTGTTTTTTCTGATTTTTTTCACCAATTATTCTAAATTCAAATTTTTGGACTTAATCGAATTTTTTATATGGTTTTATAAACTTCCAATTACCCAAGCATTCTGTTATCTGTTTTTGTTCTCTGTACTAATTAATCATTGCAATTTTTTGATACTAACTAGGATAAAAATAGAACTACGTATATAGTCCTAATTGAATGCTTATATCTTTTTCTTATATTTATCCTGAATATCCTATGCTCAGACTATTACGTGAATAGGTATAAAAAGAGATTAAAAAAACTCCAGGACCCCGTCTAGGGATTTCAAGGGTGTGTCGTTTATTTTAAATTGCCCATTTTTAAAATGCATGAGCGAAACGAGTCCCCTCCCCCTTCAATAGTAGGAGTTGGGCTAACGAATAAAAAACATCTGCTGTCTGCGCTGGTGAAAGGAGAAAAAAAAATGACCTCACGAATAATGCTCAGTTTGAATTCTTGATCAGATTTAAACAGCCTCCTGATGGTGTTTCCAGTTATTTTCTTTTATTTATTTTTTTAAATTTAAAAACTAAACGATTATAAGGTAAGTTTTTTTAATCAATTTTTTAATAAGTACATAATCTCTTAAATAAAGGAGTGGAATCAACTCTTTGTTAAAAATAGTTAATTAGAAACCCTTTGCAATATTTCCATTCCTTACTTGAAAACGAGATGAACGTGATGTTGATATTTATGAATTTGCAGTGCTCTTCAATTTTTTCTTTTACTAGGATCGGCCACTTGTCGGTCAATCATCGGCCCGTCAAGTCATATAAAACCAAGCCGAACGCGTATAAAAACTCCTAAGTTTACATTTTTGCAAACCATGCCAACAATCGTTATTTAACTAAAGTTTCCAACAGCCCTTGCATTGCAGTGCTATTTTTTGAGACTTCATCATAAATTTTCATAATTTTATTACCTATTTAGGAAATATGCCTAAAAATGGTACAGATTTAACAAATATATAGACATATAACTAGAAAAAGACTTAAATAAAATAAATAAACAAAATTAATAAAAAGCAAATTAAAAGAAAAACCCAGCGAAAGTACTATTCCCACAACTTTCTCCCACACTCTCTGATAAGGATGTTATACCAGAGTACGTCTTGCATGGCATTGGCGTACAATAGTTACGAAATATTAAGCTTTGGGTGTGTTTTTAAAATCGAGCGTGTCATCCTTGGTGATTTATTTGACAATTAATCCCTGCCATGCTGTCAATAGTGTCTGAAAATCGAATCTGTATTTTAGATGCATTTTTCCCAATCAATAGCCACAAAAATTTGTTAAAAAGTTACGCTTGTAATCACAATTTCCTATAACAAATTTAATATATTTAACTCATTGCGTATTTGAATTACATTTTTAAAAAATGTTTCTGAAAGTACAGCCAGATAGACGATCAACCCCTCATTGGATTTGACTCAAAATTTGTAGCAAACTCAAAATTTTAACTTATATCCGAGCAGCCGGACAGACATACTTCCGCTGAATGAATTTGCTCAAAATTTGATGAAAATCTACAAATTTGGTTTAAAGACAGGATACCAAATTTCATCCATCTAGCTCAAAGTGTTTTTGAGTTATATTTGTCACAGACAGACGGATATTTTTCAAAAATATGTTTTTTGAATTCAGAGAGATCTATCTAAAATGTGAAGATTCGTCAAAATCTCGTGTCCGAATTTTTCGACCGTTTCTATTCTTTCTCTATACAGCGTATACATGAAAGTAAAAGCTTAACTTAATACACTAAAAGAAAAAGAAACTTCTTTATTTCAAATACTTTCTGCTCTTTAGATTTTAAACTCTAGTATATATTATTTTTATTGCCAACAGCATTTTTTCTTAATTAATTACAATGCTTAGAGAGATGGATAAAGTTACTTGTGAATATATTTCATTATAGACTTTTGGTGCAACATACTCGGTTAAAACTCATTGTTTTTCAAAATTTAAGTTGAAAGAAATTTAAAGTTATATCTGACTATAACAATAAAATAAATCTGCAACAGCAATGACTTTATTCACATATTATGCTCGAAAAATGAAGACTGCATGAAAATCTGCAAACATATTAGCAATATAGAGTCATTAGAAAGAGATTGCAAAGCCTACTGCATTTATTATTCCATGCAATCCGAAGAAAGAGATTGGCATTACAGCCTGTTCCTGTAAATGAAATCCCAACATGATTTCAGACCAATTTGGAGTGAAATTTATGCGACAGCAATCTACGCCTCAAAGGTATAGAGCTCCCGCCATCTTGCTATGGCCATGACACTCTTCCTCCTTCTTTTTTATAAAATTTACATGAATTTCGACTCTTTTTAAACATAGTTTTATATTAAACTGATTATAATAACTATAACTAACTGGTGTGGTCTCTCCAAAACTTCCTCGCATATTTTCTAATAAAGGTGAATTTGTGTTTTAGACGCGTTTTTTAATGTTAACGCGTTTTTTGGTAGAAATCGTAATTCAACGCAGAACTACATTTACATTCAGAAATTTGCATGCCAAATTTAATATATTTAAGTCCTTTCGTTCTTGAATTATCGCAATTACATGTTTTTAAAAGTACAATCCGTAGTAGGATTTGGATCAAAATTTTACAGGTATCTACACTATAGATGTTAAATCTGTGCACCGAATTTTATCCATCTAGCTCTATTCTTTTGTAGTTGCCCTGTTTACCTTTTCTAGGGCCGTAGGAAGTATGCTTCCTACCAAATTTATCAATCTTTGTATGAAATTATGTAGGTTGGCATAAGTTCTGACAAATTTGTTTAGTAAGTCAGAAACTTAGATGCTTCAGTTCTTTATCTTACACAAAATGATGTGTCTTGATTTGTTACTTAATTATTAATTAACCAAATTAATTAATGAATCAAATTAAATTTAACTAATAAGCTAAATGAATCCCTTTTTTTATTCTAATTTCAAGCCTAAAAATCTTTAATATAATACGACTAGAAAAAAATAGCCCTATAAAGGGTTAACTTATATTCGAAACGGCCGGACAAACAGACTTTCTCTGAATGGGTTTTGTTCAAACCCATACCAAATCTCATCCCTCTAGCTCAAAGCGTTTTCGAGTGTTGAATCATTTACTGGATAGGGTTTTATTAACTGCCTCGAAATGAATTCATATTGTATGAAAGCGTTATATATAAAAAAATAATTCTGCTATTTTTTTTTATATGTGTGTGTGCGATTTTGTAACCTTTGTTTTAAACAAAATGTTTCGTTCAAATTTTATATCCTTTGCTAAAATCTATTGAGTTTGTACCTTGATAATCTGAGCTCCACCCCCACCCCCCCTTGTTTGAGGCTTTTGTTTTATAAATAAAACTTTTGAAAACTCTTTTGTGATTAAGTTTACATTTCTCCAATTATGGAAATTCCTAATTTTTAAGGACAAATTAACAATTTCAAGTGTGAAAAAATTTAGGGGTAAAAAATGAGAGTTTCAGTTGTACGGTAGAAGTTAGGTAGTTCGAATTTATTAGTAATTCGTGATTATTTTCTTGAGTCTTTTGAAAATATTAAAATGATTCGATTATTCGAAATTAATTCGATGTCAAAACTACAATAAATAAATAAATTATTTCTAGTTTGTTCCTTTTAGTTCAATACGTCCATGTCTTTTGCCCTCGGTGATAGTAGGAAAACAATTTTTAAAGCCTTAAAAACATTCGGAGACATTATAATGTATTCATAAAATCTTTAATGTCCTGTTGATTTTTAAGGTTTTTGCTCGTATAAAGAAAGTACTGTAGTCGTCAAAAAATTTGAACTCAAGATTTTGATGAATCTTCAAGTTTCAGACCTCCAAGAGCTCGAAAAATACATTTTTGGGAAATGTCTGTCTATCAGTGACAACAATACTCAGAGTCGTTTTGAGTTGGATGGATGAAATTTGGTATGCAGTTTTTACACCAAATTCGTCAATTTCAATCAGATTTTAAGCAAAATGCATTGTGAGGAAATCTGTCCGCAAATTGGGTATTGGTAATAACTAAGCAAATAATTTTATTTTTAATAAGGAAGTGTATAATATTTCAATCTACATATGATTCTGTATTTTTCAATGTTTAAAAAAAATATATACACTATAACTTGATATTATTTTCAAAGTAAATACTTTAATGTATTCTTGTCAGTTGTATTTAAAAATAAATTTATCAAAAGAAATAGGAAAGTTTTTAAAGCACTTTTATTGGTGTATGAAAGTAAAAAATGAAATTTATAAATTTAAAAGCAAAACTTTTAATTATGTTGGATAAATAATTAAATGTATAGTAAAAATAATTAAAAAATGATATCCTTCGAAATCATTGTGTCAAGAGAATTGAACGAAAGTCCTTCTGCTTGTATGAATGGAGGATTACTACAATGATTTATATGTAATGCATCAGTCTTTTATTTAACATTATTTTAACCTACTCGGGAAAAAAAAAATAGTTCACTCGCTTCATTCCAACTATTTGTTACTAAATCATTACCAGTATGTGTTATGGAATATCTTGAATGTTGTGGAACAACCTTTCAGCGGGAAAGGAAGCTAACAAAAACTCCTGTCTCTTTCGAAATTTTCATGCCAGGATAGCGAAGTAAAATAACATTACAATAAATCTGCCATTCGTACCATTAAAGATAACAAAGCCATTAAGCAAGGGTTACTTAACCTTTTGATAAATAACTGCTCCCTCACCTATTTTTTTTTATAAGGAACATTTTAGTTGAGTATTCCATACATGCTGGTGGTTTTGAATTAGAATGCACAAAATGGCAGATTTTCGATCTGGCAGCTGTCTATGACCACTGGGTCGAGAGGGACAGCAGATACAGTGGCTCCCAAAAGTGTTCGTACACCAAGGAAATTTGCAGAAATTGTGTTCTATGCTTCTTAATAAAGCATTTTATTAGTTGGTTTTTTTTAATTAGCATCTTTAAATAGTTCTTAATAAAACCGAACAAATATTTTTATAAAAAATCAAGTAGTATTGTTCTAAAAAATAAATAAATAAAAAATGTCACAAAATTAGAACACAAAAGTCTTCGTACATCCAAACATTATTTATTTAAATTCATCATAAAAATATCTTTTGCGGCTTATTTTTCTTCTAATTGAAAAATACACTAAAATCGTTTGATTTCAGTATTTAATATCACAATTATTTATTTTATTTACTTTATTCTTAGATATGACGCGCATTCGTAAAGAAACGAGTTTAGAACGTACGAAAATTAATTATATTTCATTTTAAAGCTGGAAAATCAATTAGAGGCATTGCAACTATAACTAATCTACCTCATTCAACGGTGCAAAGCATAATAAAACGTTACAGAGAGGGAAAAAGGATTGCAAACAAGCCTCGTAATGGTCGCCCTCAAATTCTGTCAGCTAGAAGTCAAAGAAATATTGTGAGTAAATTTCTAAAAAATCCACGTCTGAGTGCAATAAAGTTTACTTCACAATATAATGAATCAAATGGAACTTCTATTTACTGTGAAACTATTCGTAGAATTCGGAATGCTGGTATACATGGCCGCTCTGCACGAAGAAAATTCTTTGCAAGTCAGAAGAACAGAATTGCTAGGCTTAAATTTGCCAAATCTATGATAAACCAGCCAGAGAGCTATTGGAATCGTGTCTTATTTGCAGATGAAAGTAAGTTTAACATCTTTGGGTCGGATGGGAGAATCATTGTATGGAGAAAAAAAGAAAAAAAAAAAAAAAAAAAAAAAACACCGAATAACTTAATCCCAACAATTTAGTTGGAACAGTAAAACAAGGCGGTGGAGGTGTCATGGTTTGGGGGTGTATGTCAGCGGCTGGAGTAGGCAATTTAGTATTCATGGATGGTATAATGGATCATAGAGTTTATATAAATATTCTCAATAATAATTTAAAAGTGTCAGCACAAAAATTGGGCATTTTAAACAATTTTGTGTATTACCAAGACAACTATCCTAAGCACACGGCCATGAATGTGCGTCTTTTTTGCCTCTATCATTGCCCTCAAACCCTTAAAACACCAGCTCAATCTCCGGATTTAAACCCTATAGAACATATTTGGAAAGAATTAGAGGTGCGAATAAGAAGTCACGACATTAAATCGAAAATTCAACTGAAAGCAGTAATGATCGAAGAATGGAACAAGATCGGTGCAGAAGTAACCGACCGTTTAGTTAAATCTATGCACAAACGTTTAAAAGCTGTTATAAAGAATAAAGGATATCTTACTAAATACTAAACATTTATAAAAATTTAGAAAATTTCATATTTAGTGATTTTTTTTAAAGTGTATGATCACTTTTGTGTCCTATTTTTGTGCAATTTTATTTATTGTCATTTTTAAAAAAATAATTTGCATCGTAATTAAAATTTATTCTTCACTGCTTCATTAAGAACTGTAAAAATATGCTATGAAAAAATTTTCATGTAAAAATAAGAATATATAATGGTAAATAATATATTCTTATTTTTACTTTCTTTAATTGATTCTTGTTGGTGTACGAACACTTTTGGGAGCCACTGTAGATGGATTAAAAAGATGTTATTATCCTGATTTCCAAATAAATAAATTTGTAAAGAATGTAAATATTGAATATGTAAATTAAATGTAATGTTAAAATTTATATATTCTATAGAATTAAAATATTATGTAACGTCTTTATTAATATTTTAAGTAGTATGATTGGCCAGATTTTTATTCTGAGAAATTTAACATAAACGGCGGAATTTTTGATAAAATAAAGAATAAATACTCTCAGTCTTTCTTCGTATTCGTGAAAAATCAAACTCATTAATTATGTTTTTTTCCAAATTAATCTTCAATTTCTGAAATTAAATTCTGAATTTTTCATTCTTCCTTTCCAGAATTCCACAGTTCCGAAGTAGGAATATCTTCTCGTTATTCTTAATTTTATTTCAGTCATTCTTTCTCAAATTAAATTCGGAATTTTTCATTCTTAAAAAAACAAAATGGAATGACAATCCCCAAAAGAATTTATTTTTTTTATAGTTTGATATATATTTAAAAGTAAGATTTTATGCTAATATTTTCAACGTCAGTTTGTTCTGAGTTCGATTCCGTGATTAGTTTTGTGAGGAAATTTGTCTTTTCATTCCAAGAAATATTTGGATGCTCTGGTATTCAACCCAAAACGATATTTTGATTTAATTTTACTTCAATTAGTATTTTTTTTAATTTTTAGCTATTCTATGAATAACTCCCGGTGATTTGAAACTTTTTAAGGCTTGAAGAACAGATAAATTGCCTGTCATTAACATAAAAGTTTTTTTCTAGAACTAAAAAGTGATCAAAAGCTTGACTAAAAAAACAGGTGACAAAAGATCACCAAAATTTCTATGGAATTAATGGGCATGAATTCGATAAGTGAAGGATTGTAATAATAAGACTTTTAATTGCAATAATAAAATTTTAACAGAAATTTTAACAGAATTATAACAGAAGTACATTAATTGCAAAATTTAAATAATCCGCAATTTTTTTTTTTTTTTTAAGAATGAGATGTTTCATGAAAGACGAGTTCTGGGAATGTCAGAGCATTTATAAATAAATATATATTTTAAAAACAATTTTGGTTGTATTTGTTTATTTATTTATTTTTGAAAATATTTTTGACTGGGTGCAACTTTTATGATCTGCATTCCATATTTTCTGTAATATTTAATTAAATATTGAAAATCTAATGTTTGGCTTGTGAACTTTTAAATACAACTTATCGGTGAAATAAAACCATATTTAATAAATTCAAACTAAAAACAGCAGAAGGGTAAAAACAACAACAACATATGTTATTCTAAATGAATGCCTTGATATTTTAAAAGTACTAAACTATAAGATAAAATTAGATGAAACAGGTAAAGAAACTGCATAAGCTTTAAAAGGTAAATTACTCTGTTCGCATGATAAAAGGTACTAACAAATTCAACCCAAACTGAATTAAAAAAAAAAACATTAGTAGCAAAAGCAAAAATGTTCGAAGAAAGTAAATTAGCTTTAACCCTGAAAAAAGCGTTTGTGATGGATGTGATTGACAGTAAATTTGACGATATTTCAACAAATTTAAAGCAAATCCAAAAAATGATAAAAATTATATTTAAATTACCTTTGAAATTTAAATAAAAATCAGAGAAAAATAGTAGGGTAATGAAATTAGTATTACTACAAGCTATGTTTTTTTTAGAATAATGTAATTTTTTTTTTTTTTTTTGCGCGGGGAATTTGTTTAGAATTATTAATTCAAAATTGATTCTATTGAAGTTCATTTAATCCCTTTAGAGAGCATCGAAACTTTTTTATGATCCAATGAATTCTTCTAAATATTGATAAACACGCATTCCAAATTTCGTTCAAATCTGTCGAGGATCTTGGAAATGTATTAAGTTTGTGGTGAAAGATTGAAACAACTCAATGTAGTATTCATTGATATAATTGTATGCATTTATTATTCCTTTGTCGTTTGTCTGCCATGATGCTTCTAATTTTTTAAATTATTATTTCATATTATTACTTGCAAATAAAATTATTTTTTATAATTAATCAAATTAAACATGTACAACACCACCATTATCTATAAGCTCGAACAAACAATGAATATTAAATTTTATACAGAGCATTTATTTTCCATAATATTTCAGTAGTGAAATAAAATGTAAGATTCTATTAACAATCACTAGATGGCGCTGTAAGGATAATAAATTGATATTTATGTGCTCTTAAGATTTCTTACGTAATATAATTAATTGAACAACCATTAATAATCACTAAAGCTGTTGTGTTATAACTACGCTAATTCAGATCTCAGACTCTAATTTTTTTCTGAAAAAATTGTTCATTAAGTTTGTTTTTATCCTTAAAGGTTATTTCACAAGAATTTTACTACTAATGTATTTGCGGCATATCCCAAACCTTGAGAAATAAGGTTAAAAAGCACATAGGAATTATTTTCATCCTTCTTCCGATAAATTGTCTTGTCTTTTTGTGATAAATAGTCTAATTGTTTTGTCTTCTTGTACTCTTTTCCCTCCTAACTTCCGTTTTCAAACATAAACAATTCATATTTCGCTGAGATTGCTCGAAAGTGAAGTAATGCTGTTACACCCAGAACAGTTTATCCGGATCCTTCCTTGAAAATAAATTGTCTTCGGTTTCTTGTACTTTTCTTATTATCATATTCTATATCTATAAATTACAATCTGTTAAATAAATTTTATATAAAAAATATTTAATTTTCATATGTAGGCATTTATCTTAACTTAGAACTCAATAGCAATTATTTATTTAATTAAAAGTCCTGCGTGATAAAATAATAATAACAATTACTTTGAACTTTATATTAAAAAAACTAACATATTTCTTGCAAAAAGAAAAAAACATCGTGATAAAATTACGTTGCATTTCATTTGTATGATCTGTGCATAAAACATTTCTTTCCCTTTCCCTATAATTAGAATTCGAAACGATTCTGTAAAGTATTCCAATTTCGCTACTAGCCAATGGAACAGTCAGATTTCCTTTGGATAGTCTTCTGTTCAGTTCTGTCTGTAACGATGAAATGAACGATGACGTAATGAAAACAAATCGGATAGTATTTTGCGGGAGGGCTGTTTACGCGCAATGTTTGTGTTTGGAAAGATTTGAAAGGTAAATTTATTTCTTCTTTCTCTACCAGATAGTATTTTATTGCATTAAATACTTTCTTCTTATAGTTATATTATGTTTAGAGTGAGTTTATTTGCTTTAATCTTTTTAAAATTTTCATTAAGATTACTTTTTTTATAATGTTATATGTGCTTCAACTGTGACTTGTTTTATGGTATGTTAATTTTTCCTCTATGCTTTTCAAATGAAATAGAAAAATTGTGCAGAACTCATTATGTCATAAAATTAAATTACAAAACTTAACCTTCTAAGAAAATTTAAATTATAAAATGTAGAATTTTAAAATTTTCTTGAAAGTAAATTTCTTGTCAGTATATGATTTATCTCTACAAGAATTTGCTGATTTTGATTGATCTTAATTCGGTTGGTATACCAGTTTTTATTTTTAAGTCAGTTTTTATATATTGAAAATATTACTTTTTATACTTTTTTGGTATTTTTTTTTTTGTGTTTTTAATACTTATTGTTCTAATTTTGTATAGCAACTTTGCTTCGATTTATTGTTCTTAACTTGTCGAATTTATTTCTTTGAGTAATTGTTTATTTTTAATAAAGGATTAATTGGAATATATGTTTTTGAATAGATATTATTTTACTATGTGAGAAAAACTATTTTGATTTGGATTTAAGTTGTACTTATTTTAAAAGTTGTTGTAGTTCTCCTTTTAATACCAGATAATATAAGAATTATCAAGTAATCATTATAAATCTGAATATTACTTTGGTCAGTGATGTCTTGACAATGTGTTAAAAGGTGTAAGCATCACCTATAATTGACATATTTCTATGTGTCTTCAGGCTATAAATATATATATATATATATACTTATGAGATTATTTCAAATAGGTAGTTTTGTAAAGTATAGTATTAATATTTATTGTCTATTCAAATATATAAGTTATTTTTAAATATTTTAGGATTATGTTCAAAACTATTCAATTGTGAATAATTATAATCCAGTATCTTACTTGTTTTATCATCCTGGGCATAGTTATAATCTGAAAGATATTATGAATTAAAACCTTTAAAGTATATGAAATAATTACTAAAATTAAATATTGTTGACATCTTAAATATTCTTCTTTTAAAATTCAGTCTTAGTTTTCTTTGAACATTTCAAATAAGCCCCAAAATATGCAGTTTGTCACAGAAATTTGTGGAGAAAGCATCTTAAATGGGGAATCTGTATATGTTTTACGTTTAAAAGTAAATATTGCATTTTTTTAAAAATGAATATCAAAAATTAAAAGTAAATATTGCATTTTTTTAAAAATGAATATCAAAAATTAAAAGTAAATATTGCATTTTTTTAAAAATGAATATCAAAAATTAAAAGTAAATATTACAAATAAATTTGAAACTCAATTATTGTTCATTTCATTTGCTAGAACAATATTTGTTAGAAATTGACTATTGTTAATAATTAAGCAAAATAATTTTATTTTTAATAAGAAAGTGTATAATATTTCAGTCTACATATGATTCTGTATTTTTCAATCTTTAAAAATATATATACACTATAACTTGATATTATTTTCAAAGTAAATACTTTAATGTGTTCTTGTCAGTTGTATTTAAAAATAAATTTAACAAAAGAAATAGGAAAGTTTTTAAAACACTTTTATTGGCGTATGAAAGTAAAAAATGAAATTTGTAAATTTAAAGGCAAAACTTTTAATTATGTTGGATAAATAATTAAACATATAGTAAAAATAATTAAAAAAAGACATCCTTCAAAATCATTGTATCAAGAGAATTGAACGACAGTCCTTCTGCTTGGATGAATGGAGGATTACTACAATGATTTATATGCCATACATGAAAGTCTTTTATTTAACATGATATGTTTCACTTTTGTTTACAACTCACTTATAAACTTTTGTTTACAGCTCACTTATATAAGCAGATAAACAGAGATGCATTAATGTTGTTTAATGGGATATGAAGGAATAATTTTTCTTTGTTTCCTAATTATTGGGCAGAGTACGGTCCTGAAATAAATAAAAAAATTAGAATATGTGGAAAAATTATATTAGGAAATCGGAGTTAAAAATATCCCTGCTCTTTGGATCTGAATTCCCAACTTCTGTTTGGATATTTAGCAACTCGGATAGTTTTTTTTTAACTGTTTAAATTGACAATTATCTGTGTACGAATATTGCCAAGCATGAAAACAAATTAATTATAGAAATACTAATTTGTAAGTATATTTTATTACTTAATATTTATTAAATAAATTTTATTACTTAATAATTATTAAAAGAACTGATGGATGCAATGTTTATTATGTTATAATTGTGATGATTCATACTATTCTCTCTTCATTTGGAGGTTATTGTTAATATTTCCTTTCAGCCTTATTTTTCTTTTGTATTTAGTATTTTTTTTTTTTTTTCTATTTAGTGGATCATTATTTGTTTCGGTCCGTTTTTAGAGATTACTTTTAATTTGAGTTATCGTGAAATTTTTTAACCATTTTATTCTAGACCCTTATTGTTTGCTTTTAATTTTAGTATATATATCTTAATTGTGCTATAAATAATATATTTTTTTTATTTCTTAAGCACTCTGCAGCTGTGCATGAGATTTTCTATTTAGACTTTCGTTAATTTGTTACAATCTAAATAAAAATACTTATAACTGAATAACAGCATGTTTAGATGGACATATTTTTTAATTATCATTATAAAAGGAAATATCCTATTAATTTTTCGATTTTTCAGCCAGGGAGTGTTCAGTTTTGAAGTATTTTGAAAAATGTCGTCATTTAAAGTTGGTATTGGAGTTCTAAAACTGGCCGGTGGAAATATAAGGTTTAGCAAAGTAGTAATCCTTCATTGAAAAAAATATCTTATAACGAATAAGGTGAGACTTATTTAAAAAAAATTATTTTGTGTTGACATACTATTTTTACGCTAAATATATCAAAGATGATGAACTCTCATTTACCTACAGGGTAAAAATGAAACCGTGTTAGTTTCAGAAGAATGTGAAAAATTTTCATATTCCGAAATTTACCATCTATTTTTTATTATATCGGTTAAAAAGCAGCATTCTAATTTAATTTAAATTTATAATTTTAAAAGAAATATAGACTAAAGATTCTAGACAGGACTGGTCTTAAAAATGTTGCGATCACATGACGTACTATTGACACATTTTGCAAAAAGAGAATGCCATCGTTTTTTTTTAATCCGAATTTATACATATCTAAATATTATTACCCGCTTTTTGCAAGACAAGGTTGACGAATACTTTGAATCTGGCAATGCTTGTTGATGGCTAGTGCCAAATATACTTAATTCTAGTCATAATCGGAAGTGTCATTATTCTTTTTGAAAAAGAGTCTAAATATATCAAACATTTTGAATGATGAAAAAAACACCCATCTAATTTTATTTTTAAATTTGTATGAAGTTCGGTGGAAAATTGGATTAAGGCACTAAGATTTTAAAATTTAATTTGCCCAATTTGCAGAGGAATAGGCATGAAACCTCGCATTAATTGCTTGCCAGAGTTTTAAATGGCGGTAGCGTGGAATCAGATTTTAATTCATTTTTGTTCTTTTTCCCGCCGCGTGACTTTCCTACTGTCATAGAATATCATCTATAAATAACATCTATTTTTATCTAATTCGAAATCAAATCTTATAATTTAAAAATATCTTGTCTATAATTGTTCTCGAGTATTAAATCTGTTCGTATACGTACATTGGTAGTTATATTAGTACTACCAAGTTTGTTCTTCCAACATGGCCGGAAGATCTTTGCTGAATGTCCTTGGTGCAAAGCAGATCAAGCCTTCCCCAATGATATTCCTAAATGTTTAACTGTTACTATTTTTGAGATTTTAAGGGATCCGCTTTTTTTTTTTTTTTTTTTTTTTAGATTTTTTAGAGATCTTTGGTTTTATGGAGGTGGTATAGTGCAGCTGTACTACCTGGGATCAGAAACAGCACCACCACCACCAATTTTCTGTACAGATGTTAAAGCAGAAAAAAAAAAAAAAAAAAAAAAAAAAGCAAAAAGATTGTGTCTTCGTCTGACCAACCGACTTAAACTTGCTTTGATGACCTCTTTAAAGCCCATAAAGTGCATTGTCAGAAAACATTGTAAAGCAAAGAGAAGCTGAAAAAAAAAAAAAAAATAATGATAGTGCAGTTCAAAGTGTAAACCATCGGGTCTCCCCGAAACTTTCTCGTACACTCTCCGATAAAATTTTTATAAGCATCCCACTGCATAAAACTGTGCACTGCAATTAGGGATTGCAATACCGGGATACCGAATACCGGTATTTTGAGCCATTTGTACAATTTCGTAATACCGGTATTCACAAGTTTAAATACCGGTTTTTCGGTATTTACTAGAAATTTTCAAAATTGTCTCCACTATATGCTCAGGTATCGCGAACATAGCAATATAGTATACGTTTTTGTTTTTATGTATCCCTAGCGGGCGAAATTAATTAGCTAATTAATGGCTTAATTAATTGCTTAAACCTAAATTAGCGAAATATGGATTATCCCTGAAAGAAAATATTGTATCCATAACGACTGATGGAGCAACAATTATGAAAAAAGTTGGAAAGTTGATTGGTGCAAATCAGCAGTTGTGTTATGCACATGGAATTCAGTTAGGAGTAATAGATATATTATATCAAAAATATAAAGAACAGAAGAATCCAAATACTGTGGATATAGAAACTTCGGATTCCAACTTTTAACCTATCAAGAATTGCTTCCTATAGTTTATAAAGTTCGAAAAATTGTTAAAATATTTAAACGTTCCCCTATAAAAAGGATATATTACTAAAATATATACTAACTGAAAATAGAACAGAATATATGTTAATATTAGATTTAAAAAACACGTTGGAACAGTTTACTCCTAATGATGGAACGATTTTTGAAACTGAGAAATCCAATCCAAAAAGCAATAATCGACTTAAACCTGTAAATTAATTTTTCAGATAGTGAATTCGACTTAATATCCAGAACTATATCATCTCTACTTCTAATAAAACTGACTATTGAGGCATTATGTCGGAGAGATTCTAATTTATTAACAGCTAATGCAACAATAAATTTCATGTTGCAGTCACTGAAAGAACAGCACACATTAGTATCTGAAGAATTATATATTACATTGAAAAATCGCACAGAAGAAAGGCATACCGAAATAGAAAATGTCTTATGGTATTTACATAATTCTAATGATTTTAAAACTGAAAATGAAAAGAAGAAAAGAAAATAACCAATTCAAATCTGATTAAGTTAGAGTAAAGTTTCTTAAACTTTTTTCCCCACAAACCTATCTACATTCAGAATTCGGTTCAATTATCGAAGATTATGTCACTACTGTCGATAGTGAAAAGAAATTGTCTCTTGAACAAAAATTAGAATTAGTGATAATATAATAATAATAGAATAGAAGTTTTGAATTTTAAAAAAATTCAACGAACCAAAATACAATACAGAAATCAGCTGTATCCAAAACCATCCGACGAGAAATCGATTTATTTGAAGATGAGGGATTTAGAGGTAAATACTTGGAAAAAGTATATCGCGCATTGCTAACAGTACCACCCACTGCCGAAAGAGCGTTTTCGACAGCTGGTAATTTTTACACAAAATTACTTTTCAGGCTTAATGACAGTACAATAGACGCATTATGTTTTTTTAGATCACATTTCAAAAATTTGTAATAGTACCACAAACTGAATAGTGATATTTACACTTTTTTGTGATTTAAATAAATAAGATGTTTCTTTACTTTTTTTGTGATTATATACTGTTATAATTTATAAGTTACAAATTATTTTTTGTGATATTTGCACTCTCTAACAAAACTGGCAAATAAAACAAATAAACACCTGTGTTTTCTTTCTTTTTCTAAAATTTCTAACACCGGTATTAAAACCGGTATCCCGGTATTAAGATTCAAAAAATACCGAATACCGGTATTGAAATTTTGGTCCGGTATTGCAATCCCTAATTGGAATCAAAATTTGAGATGGAACTACAGTTGTAGTCACTAGATAACATATTCATATTCATTAAATTAAATCTTTGCATTTAGGAATTATTGGATTTGTATTTATGCAAAAGTACAGAAAGGTAACTTTTGGGGAGATTTGATTCAAAATTTGATGATAATATATATTTTAGATACTAAATTTTATCTGCCTAACCTTTTGCGTTTTGTAACTATTGAGTGACAAAACGCATAAAGTCAGTCTGTTCTCGAACAGACAGATTTCCTATGAATTAATTTCGTTCAAAATTTGTCAGAAATCTACAAGTTTGATTGTAATACCATATTCTGAATTTCATCTATCTAGCTCAAAGCGTTTTAGAGTTATCGTGTTCGCAAATAGACATAATGCAAAAATATACTTTTCGAACTTTGAGAAGTCTAAAACGCGAAGGTTTCGCCAAAATCTATAGTTTTTTTGTCGATTACAATATTTTATCAATACTTCGCATACGAGAAAGTGAAAAAAAGGAACAATTTCTATTAATTTCTTAGTAATTAATTGAACATTTTATTAATTTTTTCATTTTCTCCTTGTCTTATAATATGTTATCTCTAATTTTTATTAATTTCCAAAATTAAATTTGAAATGTAAAGTATGCCGGAGATTTACACTACGAATATTGCAAAACATCAAAAACACTTATTTATATAAGCAACGCCATCGCCAAGACCGAATTAAAAAGAATATGAAGAAAGTTTAAGAGCAGCATCGGAACGATTCTTCCATCATGAAGAATAAATGGCGTAAATGACTAGTACCTGATACATGCGCAGCTTTGACAGTTTACATAGCAAATTGCATGTAAGAAGATAGATATATGAAGGGAAAATGAGCACTGGCATCTAACAAGTATAGCAATATATTATTTTGATGTAATAAAATGCAGCTCCATTTCATTGCTTTACTAATTTTTTTCGACTGAATCTGAAACTAAAGTGTAAATTTTTTAATATTCTTTTTTTTTTTTTTGTATTGAATGAAAAGCAGTTAAAAATATTTAATCATTAGTTTGTCTCTTATTTAAGTTCTTAATTTTGACATTTTACCTATTGCATGACATTTTACCTATTGTAATGAAATTGACGAACCGAAATTTATTAATTTATTTAAAATTTAATGTTATTTATATTAAGGGCGACCTGTTGATAGGTAAAGATGGCTGGGGAATTCAGCCGGTCTTTTCAGAAAGCCTAAAAAATTCCTCTGCAGTTCGATTGAAAACACATGGCCGTGAATAATGTGGGCGGGGAGGATTTTGGGGTTCGGTTCGTGGTATTCAATTTCAAGGGGTTTTCCGCTGTGACTGCTAAAAGGAAGGGCCATTGTACATCCCTGGGCTTTATTCGACCTCTTCCAATCATAAAAAGGAAGCAGCAGGAGGTCAGACGGTGGAGGTCGAATTCGGGTTGAAATACTTGCTGCTAGAATTTCCAGTGCCTGTGGATTTCTTAGTTCGAAAGCCATTATTTTTTAAAATATTAATCTGATACTGAAAGCAGTGTGGAACGTAGCTTTATTTAAGATTAGAGTAAGTACTTTATGTTTATTTCTTGGTTTTTGGAATGGATGGTGAATTGCATAAGAGGAATTGATGAAATACCATTATGGAGGTTTGAGAAAATGGGTACGCTTTGTATTGGAGTGTGGGTAGGGTGGGAGCTAAAGAGCTGGCGAATTCGTTTTTGTGTTTCGCAGTATGGATAGGAAATTAACCTGCTTAATTCGAGATGAAATGTTCAACTAAATATTTTTTTTTAACCACCCATGTACTGCATTATTTATTCGATTGGCATGCCAGTTTAGACTGATCCATTTTCTATTAATTATTCTACTTTTAAGCAGAACCTGACTAAGGCTATGGGGCAGTTGCCCCGGGCCCCCACATCAGAGCCCCCCCCCCTAAATGGAATAGAAAGTTTATTTTACGTTTCCTTCTTTAATAACTTTTTTAAAACAGTATAAAATTCGTCAGTTTTATGTTAGCTTCTTCATTTATCTATCGTATGAACACAAAAAATCTGTATTTCGTAAATCCATGGGGTCATTTCTAGGATGAAATTCAGTTAAATTTCAGCTAACAGTTTTAAGGAGTTACAATTTGATTTTTTTCTCCTTACAGAATAATCTGTTACGTTCTCATTAGAATTAATTATCATACTTGGAAAGAAGAAATTTTCGAAATCAGATGCCATGTATTATAAAATAATTTTTGTATCGGATAAGCATTGCGACTGTTTAATAATGAAAATAATTGCAACAAACAGAAGGTCAAATATTTATGAATGACGTCACTCTTAATGTTTCTTGAGATGTTTTCCATAATTAATAAATCTCTTTATTTTATTCGATTTTGATTTTATTTTTGTCGATTTTTCGCATTTTGGTCCGATATGTGATTTGCTTAGTTGAGGAGTGGTCTAAAAATTTGTTTGTATAACGGTATTTGTTGTTGTTGAGAGGAGGAGTTAAATTTTGTTGTAAGTGGGCACAGGAATGGTAAATTACATGCGGTATATAATATTTCTTTTTTCTCCATCTTCAACTATGATTAACTTCAAAAATGAACTAAACATTCCATCGTTATGTTCTCGCTGTAGCCTCGAAGGTAAATATCGTCCGGAATACATAATTTAATTTTTGCTGCCACTTCTTAATGTCTCATGATTCATTCATCGATTTTTAATTATAAAAGTTATTAATTCAATTCAGAAATATCGTCTTCTTGGCTGCCCTTCAAAATAATCACTCGGGTCATTTATATTCACGTTTTGCTGCGCCACTACTTTTTAATACCCTCACAGAAATGTCTAGACATAGAAAAAGTAACTTCTAATCCTTTTAAAAATTTCCAAAATTAAAGCAGATAAATAAATGAAAACAAAATGTTACTAATGAAGAAGTAAACGTCTTTTTATTTCATCTCATCCTATTTGGTATCGACTGAGCTACCACAACGAGTATGTCAGCGCACATGTGGGTGATGGATAATCCTCATGCCAGTGTGTCATAGAAATCTCAATATAGGTTTAGTGTAAACGTTTGGGCTGGAATCCTCAGTGATTAACTCTTGATGCCTTATACTTGCTGTCCAAATGTCTGAATGGAACAATCTGCCTTGTTTTACTACAAGGAGCCTTCTGGAAATGTTGCTAAATGTGCTTGACCACAGTGCAGCGAGGCAAGTGATCCATGCATGGTAATGTGCCCTTAATATATTTTTTTTGCGAGGTGCATTATCGCTTCGATACTACGTACCCAAAGAGGTGGACTTTAAGTGTAGGACCCATTGTTTATTCTCCACGTTCGCCTGATCTTAATCTGTATGATTTTCTTCTTCTTCAAAACAAATCTCATTGCGCGGATTGCAAGGTGTCGCTGCGGCAGACACCAAAATCGTAATTAGTATCTTCTGAGCGCAATCGAAAATCATTTTTACGTTATTATTATTTTTTGCTGGTCCTGCTTGATGTTCGCAAGTTTCGCTCTCCCAATATAGTTTACGACACTATGCTCCATTGCGATATTTGTTCCTGTTGATGTCTATTAACCATTTGCGCTGGCAAAATTTTCAGCCCATTCTTTTACGGTTACTGTCTGTCATCTATACGGAATCTGCCATCTGATCCATTGTAGGTTCACTCCCGCCTGTTTGCGTCAATCGGGAGCTTCCCACAAATAGGTGATAAAATGAACAGACATTAAAAAGCCCCGGATAACCACAAATGAGGAGAAAGAGGGCAAAATACGTTGGACTCAAGATGTGCAGGGGCCTTCGAAACGGGTGTAAAGCTCACAGCAAAGCTACACAAAGTATTGATGCCTTATCGAAAAATCGGGAAAAGATTTATATCTTCTAATAAATTAATTTCCGATCTAAGACTGTGCACCTGTAAATTGTGTTCCGGCAAATAATCTCAGTGGACGGGTCGTGAACTTCTTTTGACTTCGGTAACAATTGCCTGCCGTCGTGTACAGCAACTCGTTGGTGATTTTGTGACAAAAGCATTTTGACATGCATGGCACATATTTTAAATGCAAGTCGTTTATAGCGCTGTTTGTCGGTCCATTGACAGAACACCCTGTATTTTTAGAATTTATGACAGATAAGTTCTAAAACGTTTTACCAAGGAAATGGGTGTAGTGCGTTTTTTTTCTTTGCTTGATATTTAATTACATTTTTTAAAAACTATTACGAGGATTATATTTCCACTCTCCACACTTCATGCAAATGTTGGTCGCTGTAGGTCTAACTACCTGCCTGTTGTGTATAGCATTAACATGTAGACTAATCTTCATTTTTATTATTAGTTGAGATTAAAGTTACCAGAGAATGAGTTGAAACAAATTTAAATGAAGGTAGTAAATAATTTTTTTAAAGCCATAAGAGAAGAATCAATGCTGTATAGTTCTAGAAGATCTCTTGGAAATACATTTTTTTCGGCTAAAAATTCAGGAACATTAGACTTTCCTAGAATTGTTTTGTTTCTTGTGATTTTTTTTTTTTTTTACTTGCCTTTGTCATTTGGAATCTCTGAAGAATTTATATTCAGTAATTCAAAACAACGCAATGCAATTTTTAATGGCGTATTCATAAAGAAAGAAAAAAAAACTATTCATTCATATGCTCGTGAGATTTTTTTTTATTTTTCCACTGGTATCACTTATGATTCATTGTTTGATCATTTTTTATTTTAATTTAGTCTAGCGGATATTTTTAATGCGTCATATGAATATTAAAAAGCAGCTGCGCTTTGTTATTTTGACTCGTAATCCAATTTCTACTCGGCGTCTGTTTCATTTGCAGTACTCTCGACGATCAGTTTTTCAAATTGGTTTCTATTACTAAGGTTTGTAACAGATAATTTAGTGAAAATTATGAATATTAACCTCATTTAAAAAAATTATTTAGTACTATGCATTGCTATTAATTAGTTTTATTTGAAATAGCATTGCATCAAAAAAATTTGGAATGTCCTGTGGAAATCAAACTTGAAGTAAGAATTATAGATTATATATCTTTGGATTATAAGATTTCTTTTCTTTTTTTTAGAGTTTAGCATGCCTTCTTATACTTTCTTCGTTGTATACTGGAATTCTTAAATATTATGCAATTATATACAACATTTGATACAAATAGTGATATTTTTACATTTTCAGATCAAATATGAATTATTTTTATTGAAGTTTTGATTTTAGAAATATATAATAGATTTTTAATCCTGTCGACTAAATAATATGTAACATATTTTGGTTTAAGTAGAATGCAGGTTTGAAGACATAGACGAGACGTTGTATTTTTAATTCCGTTTTATTCTCTCTAGGGAGGCAAGCATGATTATTTACAAAAAGGCACAACGCAGCACAAAAACAGAAGGCAAAAAGGGCCGAACAAATGATCGCTCGCCTTATATAGCATAGGATTTCCGGCCACGCGCCGAGGGAATGAATGATCTTTGACACCTGTTCAAAGGTACCGAAGTATCACTCTCATTTGAAACGTAGTTCTTGATGGCGCATTATTTTTACAAAGGAATTAATTAAACCGAAAGTGGAATTGGATCACGAAATAAGAGAATATTTTAGAATGAAGTTACTATGGGCTAAATTAAGATAAAATCTTGGAAATTAATTAAATTGAAATTAGAATTAAAATATTATTACATATATATATATAATTCCTATAGCCGCTAACGGTTATGCTGTTTTGACAGAAAATAAAAAAAAATTGCCAAGGATAAAAAAAAATCAATTGCTATAGATCTTTCTGTATTTTCTAAGATAACAAACTTAAAGTATTGTAAAATAGTGAAAAATTCGAAAGGGTGAGTTAGAATATTTATCCTTAGAAATTAAAATAAAAAATAATATAGACTTTAAAACTAGAAAATAGTCAATAAACCCGCATTTATCCGTGAACTGAAAGGAATAAAAAAATTATCAAGTACAATATTAAAATGCGAGATCAAAACGAATATAGAAAAAAGCTAGAGGCGCTGAAAACGATACGAAAAGGAAGTTAAGCTTCTATGAATATGGAAAATGGAAGCCCTCGTGCTACTACCAAACGGGGCTAATGTAACAGTACTATAATATCACAACGAATAAAATTTTTGATTTGCTCCACAAGCTTTTACATTAATTTTCATACCCATATTTTTAATCACACATTTTTCTTCTTTTTTTAGTATATTATAAAAATTTTTATTTTAATTATTCCATTAAATTTTGTTTCATTGTTTAATCGTATTCTAATGGTGATGTTAATTTTAAAAATCTAATTTCTGTATGAAATTCAGAATTCCGTAAAGCAAATTTAGCTGTGAGACTTAATACTCGAGTATTTTAAAAGTGGTTTGGAATTAGTAATATACAATATGAATAATGATATTTCTTAAAAATTGATATTGTATAAAATTTTAAGCTACAATCTTAATATATATAAATTACGTGTCACGTTGTTTGTCCGCGATGGACTCCTAAACTACTTAACCGATTTTAATCAAATTTGCACTCCGTGTGCAGTTTGATCTAACTTAAAAGATAGGATAGCCCTTTTTTTGAATTTTTAATTAGAATTTTAATTATTAATCAAAAACTAACTTTCCCGCCAAAAATCATTTTTCCCACCGCCAAATGAGTACGGCTTCAGTTTTTTCCCCCAACAGTCATGAGGCTAGGCTTAAGATTTTTCGGCTGATTATTTGAAACGATTCTATTTATTTTCTTAATGTTTCATGCATTTAAAATTAAACATTGGTAATTAATTGATCTTTCAGATTCATTCTTAAGTACTTTTGAATTAAAATAAAACAAAATAAAGGAAATTAAAAATTTCTAATCTGCATAGCGTTACCCCAACCGGCGTAGAAAAACTCACGCATTTGCGTTACGTTTCGAATCCGAATGTTCGAATTATTTATGATCCTATCCGAAAACGTTTCTCAGGAATAAGATATCATTTTCACCAATTATTTTTTAATGCATACAATAAATTTGATACGTTGCAACGGATAAAGTATCGCGATCTTATGTTTGAATTTTGTATCACTGTGCACGGTGGCAATTCTCAGAAATAAGATATTTTATTTGAAAATGATTAATTACAAACGTTTTAACGGATCACTGATTAATATAACATACTAAAATTCTGCTTTTTTTAATTATAAAGAAGTTTGGAAAAATACTTGGAGGTGCACACGGATAATTATTACTTTTCGTTTTCAATGAATTCCGATTCTTTATCTGACTGTTTACTAAGAAAAAAGTTGTACGGCAATAACATTTGTTACCTTCATTGAATTTTCAATTGAATGATTTTATTTCTTTTGTTAAGGATATCGTAAAAAAGGTAAGTGAACGAGCCAATAATAAGTTCCTAACTCCTTTGTATGCTAAATGAAATTTAATCATTTTTTTATATAAATTATTGAAGATATGATAATAAAAAATGGTTACAATAATCGTGCTTTATGTGGTTGTGCGTTATCACACCGTTCTGATTGAACAATGTTAGTTGTTTTGCATGACATCAATTTCACAGCAGTAGGATTCCGCTGTTTGATTTCGCCTGGTTGTAGGAAAGAATAATGAATCATTCCTTTGGCATTCCACCATGTGGTAACCATATTTTTTTTGATGAAATTTCGTCTTAGGGGTATGTCCTGGGGGTATATTCTTATCTACCCATTTGCTTGATCATTTTCGATTATCATACGAAATCCACTTTTCATCTCAAGTGATAATTTGGAGTAAAAACGACAATCGTTTATTGCGAAGCAACAAAACACTTGCTCTTGCGGTCGATCATCTGCAGTTACTTGAGTTCGTACAGCACATTTGTTTCCATTTTTTTTACTTTATTTTTTTAGTGCCCCCCCCCGCTGGAGGCACCTTGAAAAATAAAATAAAAGAAGATGAGAAGCTTCCGGCATGGTGGTTGGTTTTCGCCGCTGTGGAGGGTACGCGAAAAGGTGGAGATCTGGCTCTTTCCATCGATGACGGGACGTACTTCCTGAAGGGAGGATTGTACCATGGCCGGTGATGGCCCTTAGGATTCAACCGCAGTTCCCGCCAGTGGTGCTGTTGCGGCGGTCCGGTCATTCAGTTATTTTATCTGGGTGCCTTCGGGCTGGTCAGAGAGTCAGTGGTATGTCTTTATTACGCACATGTTTTAATACAGCCGTAAGGCTAATCCCTAGTTTTGACCCAAGTTCACGAATAATTGTGTATGGATTGGATTCCACAGTCGTCCATAATTCTTCATCATCAAAATGGGCCAGTGGTCTTCCTCGAGGCTCGTTGACGATACTCAAATTGCCAGTACGAAATTTTTGTCGGCGTCCTCGCTTAGGGGCGACCCCTGATCTGGGCGTTTTGTTTCGGGCATGGTTTTTCTTTACCATTGTAGATGTGGGAAAGAGCCTCCCTGTAAAAAGGGGCCGTGCAAGCGAGTGTCTGAGTGTCATCTTCATATGAGCTAGAAAGTGCCTGCCCTCGGGTGCTCAGGGGCCTTAATAACACTTAAAAGCTACTGCACAAACTTGGCTTAAAATCGCTGACTTCGTGATTAATGTTTCTGAAAGCGTGAGCTGCACGATGATTGAATTTGAACTCGTACAAGAAAAGTAGTTGGAAATCGCGTTTCGAAGAAAAATAAATAAAAATGAGATACAAATACGAAAATTTTTTTTCGAAATGAGAAAGAAGAATACCTTCAAAATTTATAAATAAAAATATCGAACGTACGTTGCAATGAATCTCTCTCTCAATCGCAGCTGAACATAGACTAAATTAAAACGCCCGTTTCATAGTTTCCAACCTAATAGCAGGAATTGGAAGGCTTTAATTCTATTATTATTCTTTCGTGAACTACTTCAAATTAAAAAAAAGGAAAGATATTCATTTTTTGTTACGCATTCATTTATTTTGTGGCATTCCCTCCCCCAACTTTACGTGGATAATTTTAACCCATTTACTACCATTTTTTTGTTGAAATTTTTGGCCGGATAAGTTATATGTATGCACAAAAAATTGTGTAACAGTATACAGTATTTTCCCGAGTATCCGGCCTAATGTGGCAAAAGGACTGAACGGAAAGCAAAAAAAAAAAAAAAAAAAAAAAAAAAAACCCGGAGTTCTGTGAATTCATTTCTTTGCCCACCAGAAGAAAAAAAAAAAATTTAAGCTAAAACTCACTGTTATAATGCGTAATTTCCCATTTCTTATAATTCTAGCCCTCGATTTATTTCAATGTGAACACGACCGCGACCCGGTGAATCATAGAAGCATTTGCCGGTAACGTGTGGAGTTAAAATAGAAGGCTCTGTCCTGGTAGTCTAGGTATGTGTATATACGGCACTGCACGTTTCAAGAATTTATTAGAGAAAGGTAAGTTAAAGGATATAAATGTTCACATTTTAACATAAATTCTGTTATGCCTATTTGAATGTAGGAAACATAAACAAAACATTGACGTAAATCGTAGGCCTGGTTCTTAAGAAAATTGAACCAAACATTTTATTTTTCACCGATAAATGGTTAAACAGATATAAAGTAACCCTAAGATAATAATCAAGGAGCTTTTTTTTCCCATTCCCCCGCTGTACTTTTCCTAACTCCAAAGCTATGTTTTTTGCTGTTACACCAGAGTATAAAGAGTAATCGCTGTATAGCGCGTAATTTCTCCTCCATAGTCATTACAACTTTTTTTTTGTTTATTAAAAACACACACACACACACTAAGCATTCCAAGAACAATTTACGAATATTGTATGTACTGTGCAGTTATAATCAGGAACAGCGGCAACAAATGAGGTTCGATACACACTTACAAAACAATGAACAACGAGCAGAACGCTGCTCTTTTCCTGTAACAATTTATATTTTGAGCACGACACATAGGAGGATCGTAGCTGACGTCCGCTCCCAATGTTTTGGCAGTGTTGCAACACCTCCTTGCCTTCCTCATTTAATTACGATAATAGGAAATGAAGCGGCATGGTGCGGAAGCTGGATAATAGCGAACCGGATACTCGGGAGTGTACTGTAATTATATTTTGTTTTAAAATATATTTGATATTTTTGAAAAAGGGTGTCGCAATAAAATGATCAATAATAATAATAAAAAACAAAAGACTTGAGTAAGCAGTTACTGTAATCTCTAAATTGCATGTGTACGATATTTCATTATAATATAAAAACCAAACTAAAAATACAATGCTTCAAAAATGACAATTCTATTCCATTCAACTTACAGATGAGTTTCACATTTGTTCGCTTGTTGTGAAGAAACGAAGCACAGAATACACACTTTCTGTTACACCCAATGTTAACTGATATATATAAAATAGATCTAAACAGTTTTGGCGCCGGGTGGTGTACGCAAAGTCCCCAAATTGGTATCATGGCAGTTAATGGGTTAATAATGTTAGTTACTCACCATCGCCTTGAAACAAAAATAGCATTTGATTCATTCAATACTTACTGTCTCCTTATGGTAGCGGAGTTTCTGTTATGTAAACTTTGCCTTTTCTAATTAACTTTCAGTAATTAATTACTCTTCTAATGATGAAGATGGAGGTGTGTGTAAGTCTGTGTCTGTGTGGGCGTTCTAAAGCCAGACCATTTGACCTGGAGTTAACCAAACTATGCACTTATGTACTTTAAAGGACGGGAATGTGTGCCTCGCGGTGATGCTAACCTTGCAATGATATAACATTTTTGTAACGTTTTGGGTGAGTTGAGAGCAAATTGAACCAAGTTTTTTTGATTCTGCACACACTTCTTGAAGTTAGACTTTTGGCCTTATCTGATAAATTGGAATCATCCAATTGTTCTTGCTTAAGATGAGCAGCAATTTCGTCAGACTTCGATCAAATAATATTTCATTGCACTACACAGGAATTATACTTAATGTTTTCTACATTTTGAAAAAATATTACATCATAATCAAATGCTGTAAAATCTGCCGAAGTAGCCATTTTTGTAGAGCGGTTATCTGAACGTTGAAAGATGGAAAAATGGATCCAGAAACATATGATCTATGAACAGAACCAACTCATCCAGAGATCCAGAAGTGGTCGCACGTTTGACAGCATCAAACGCTTTCCTTTAATTTCCGTGACCTTGAGTGTTTTACTGTCTGAAGGGAGGGACAACAGAATAAAAAGTGCTTGGATGCAAAAGCAACACCGGAAGTCAAATCCGTATTAAATCATGGCTGTCGAGAGACGGCTGTCATTAAATATCACTTTCCCAGTGTAGAGAGAAGATAAACTTCGGCTTCTGCTTTGGTGGTGGTGGTGGGGGGTTCAGTCGTCCATGATCACGTATAAAAAAAAAATTACCCTCGACGCTAGCATTTACTTTGAATGATGTCCAAGCTTGTTTTTTTTCTCAATCTAGACCAGTATATAGAAATCTTGCGACAGTATGATAACGAAAAAGCGGTAATAAATAAATAAACTAAATCGCTCAGTTGAGTGAATAAAATCATTGAAGAGGAAATAAGCATTTTAAGAGCATGGACTTTTTTATTTCGTAGCTTAAAGAAAATGAATATATGTGAAATTCTTTTAGAATGATTCGCTGAAGTAAGGAAAATTTCTGTTAATAAAACAATATTTAAGGGGACAGTAGACTATGAAATAAGCAAAAATGGACGGAGGACTTTGAAATAAGCAAAAATGCACGGTAACATGAAATTTTACTTTTATCGTTTCATCACCTTAATATATGTTTATATTCAACTAAAATAGTATAAAATGTATTGCTCATTAAAATAAATATCTGGATGCTTGAAGGAAGAAAAAGTTCATCTTATGACTTTTTTCAAAATGATATTGTAATTAGATTGAAATATCTTTAAAATGTTCCAGGTGTCTTAATTTTTGAAGAAATTATTAAATAGAATTGATAAAAATGCCTATTAAACATTAAAAGAAAATAGGTATCTATTTCATATTTCGAATTTTTTTAGATAATTACAAGTCAATTTTCGTTCAGAAAAACATAAAATTCCTAGGAAAATTGAATTGGTCTGCATAAAAATATTTCTAAAAAATTAATAGGAATTACAAAATCATATGCAGTTTTATCCCAAATAAATTTATATTAGGTAATAAAAAAAATAAAAATTAATTTGCCTGGAATATTTTGAAACTTTTAAAAAATTACATAATTTTTCAATTTTTTTAAAAAATAATGTATTTTGTTAATTTTTTTAAAAAAAATCTGATGTATTTACATTTTAACCATATATGCATAAAAAATGTCATAACCCTAAATGAATAAATAATTCGAAAAAGTGTCTATTGGAGTCGACCGTCCCCTTAGACATGAAAAGAACGAAAATTGTTGGCGTTTCGGCCATCGTTAGGTTGAATTGGTTTGATAGGTGATGGCTTTAAAGCTGCAAAATTTAAATCACTATGTCGCAGTTTTCTGCGAAATCGGGGAAAAAAAATGAAATTGTATTTTTGAACATTGCTCTGCAATCAATTGTAAATATAATTTTTCATTAAACAATATTTTTAAAAAAATGTTATATCAGAAAAAAAAAATGTATTGGCGCAGGCATGAATGAATCAAATTTTTACTTCAATGCGTTGGTGAGTAACTAACGTTATTAGCCAATAATGACACGATCGTCGCTGGCGTCTCGCCTGCATTAAGTTCTCTGTTACGCGCAAAATGAAGTTTCCCTTTTAGAGAATGGCACTATGTTTAAAGTAAACACATTTGTATCTTATTTATTTATTTATTATTATTTGAAAAATCGTTGAATCTTAATGTTCACTGTGTCAAAAATAATGAATCGTGGCTTATTTTAATACTGTTTTTTCTTCCGATAAAAAAAACAACAACGATTTGAGAGCAGCCTATTTTGCTCGGAATTCAATATGCTGAAGTTTCGCTGTATAACAATTTCGTCTTCGGCAAATGCAAACGTATCTTAAGCCTTTTCCAAGAAGATGTCTTTTGCTCGATTGGTATGTTGTCACTGCTTTTTCTGTTTTCTTAGAACAGTCAGCCTCAATTACTCTTCTCCACACCATTCCATTCTTTTCATTCTCTTTATTTTAGGCCGGTCATTCATAAGCATTTCACGCCACTTCCACTTTCTCGGCAAAATCTTGCTATAGTACAAGATGTATTTAATTCACCTCAGTTAAAAATGACAGAAAATAATATATATATAAATGTAATTAATTTCCAAAACTTTACCTTTAACTTCATTCTAAAATATTCTCTTATTTTGTAATCCAATTCCACTTTCAGTTTAATTAATCCCTTTGTAAAAATAATGCGCCATCAAGAACTACGTTTCAAATGAGATGATACTTCGGTACCCTTGAACAGATGTCAAAGGTCATTCCCTCGTCGCGTGGCCGGAAATCCTATGTTATATAAGGCAAGTCATCATCTGTTCGTCCCTTTTTGCCTCTTTGCTTCCTTCAGGGTTTGTGCTGCGCTGCGTTTTCTTGTATATAATCATGCCTGCCAATCGGAATAGAATAAAGCGTAATTAAAAATACCAAGTCTCTTCACTGTTTCGAACCTGCATTCTACTTCAATCAAAATATGTTACACACACACACACACACACACATATATGTAATGATATTTTAATTCTAATTTCAATTTAATTAATTTCCAAGATTTTATCTTAATTTAGCCCATAGTAACTTCATTCTAAAATATTCTCTTATTTCGTGATCCAATTCCACTTTCGGTTTAATTAATCCCTTTGTAAAAATAATGCGCCATCCGTACTACGTTTTAAATGAAAGTGATACTTTTACCCTTCAAAAGGTGTCAAAGGTCACAAGTGTATTGAATTGGCGCCTGGCCAGAAATCCAATGTTATATAAGGCTAGTGATCATCTGTTTTGGCCCTTTTTTTCCTCCTTTTCTTACTTCTGTGTGTGCCGCGCTGCGTTTTCTTGTATATAATCATGCTTGACACTCGGAATAGAATAAAGCATAATTAAAAATACCAAGCCTCTTCACTGTTTCAAACCTGCATTCTACTTCAATCAAAATATGTTACATATATATATATAAACAAGTCTGTTTTTTTGGATAGTGGAAGGCGGAATTGGGAAGGTAAAAGACTTTCAATGCCGAAGGACCGTTACTTGACGTAATGCGACTACGTTTGGGATGAAGTTTTATAAGAACATTTGAAAATAGTTATATTTTTGAATATTTTTATAAAAAGATTGAAGAAACATCTTTGGAACCAAAATACACTTGTTATGTGGCAAAAGTGTTTTAAAAATTAAAGTGTAAAATAGATTTTCTGAAGAGAGGTATAAAGCAAAAATCTACTTTAGAAGTTTATCAAATGATGTGCTTAAAATTTTGAAAATAGCTTAAGAAATATATTATCTAGTTCCTAAACTAAAAAATGAGCTGTGTTTCTATCCATTCTTTGAATATTGGGATTCTATTGATAAATAATGAGAAATTTTCAATATAATTAAAAGAATTATAAAATATATGTAAATAAGTAGATTACATATTCCGTAGTTCAGGAACTACAGATCATATTGAGAAATTATCATGCCAAATTTGAACCAATCATATGAATTAGGTTTTAAATTATGAGGTTCATCGTAAAAAAATTCTGTCAAAGATTCGAATTTGAGAAAATAGTATCTATAAAAGTAAAATAGTAGCATTAAAACGAAACGTATACAAATGCAAATATAAAAATGAGTGTAATTTCTCAAACATTAGAATCAGAAACAAAATTCTAATGGTTTTGTGCAGAAACCTGTTCAGACATTAAGAATATTAAATTAAAAAAATTGTAATTTCCCCCAAAAAATCGACTTTTTTGACGTAGTCACCTATTAGTTGGCATCGGGGAGTCTCTAATTGGCAATTTGCAATGCAGATTGTTCGTTTTTATGCTTATTTTTGTACGCTTTCTGTTAGCTTTTGTAATTGGATTTTTCTGTTTGAAATTCTCATGTGTTCGAACAGATTTTAACCCTTTAATTGTATTATTTTCCCTTTACCTCATTCTCACTAGGAGCCCGTGAAATACTTGATACGTTTATGGATTCTTCGCCATTTTCGTATCGAATTATTACATCAGTAGTCGACTTAATTTTCGTTATTACTCTAAAAGTATGATTATTCTATGCACGAATGGCATCTAGTGAGCACATCTAAAGGGTTAAATACCACTTTTCGATATTCGGCAAAAGAGAGTAAGTGATAACATATGATTGTTCTCCTGAAATTCTTAATGGATGATTTAACAAATGTAGATGGCGCTATGGACATATATAAACTTTTGCAGGCTCGTCGCTACGCCACTTAATGAATCTGCATTTGTAACTTAATAAATTGAATTATTTCCGTGTCATTTTTTTCCAGTTTTGGAGAATTTAAATAAAACAAATCAGAATATCCTTTAATTTATTTTTTAAACCCAAAAAGTCAATATAAATAAAATAAAAAAAGAAGGTACAATTCAGTTGTAGCGGTGACCAAAAAGCGCCAAGAAAAACATTACGCCGGATTATAAAAATATACTCAAGTGCATTATTATTTACTATAAAAATTTTGAACATGCGATTCACATGCTATATAGTTTTCAATGGGCGAAATTTTTTCTTGGCGCCTTTTGGACGCCGTTACAACCAACAAGTACCATAAAAAGTATATTTTGGCAAAGTTAATAATTTTCGTCAAAAATGTATTAATCCTTTCATTAGCCGCTGTTTTATTCAAATACGGCTCTCTAAAATACTCTGAGAAGTGAAAAATTGAACTATTGATAGATTTAATAGATTTCGTCACCAGCAGAAGTAATCTCCCTGAAACTTTCTCGTATACTCTCAAATAAATGTCCTTGAGAGTAGTTATGTATGCAAGCTTCTGAAACAAAATTTATAAAACAGTCCTCAAGACGTGAAACAAATGCGTCTGAAACAGCGTTAGCCAAATTCGTGTGATTCAACGAAGAGAACATGTTGTCTGATGGCAAAGCGGAGAAGCATTGCTAGCTCAGTTGGTTAGACCGCTGAAGCCAAGATGAGGTTAGCAATATTTTTCAAAACAGCGTCAGCCGAATTAACGTAATTCACCTGTAACTTAAGAAACAATGATAAACAAAGAAAGTGCCGAATAAAAACACACGCATTGCAAAGAAATGAAAGTGTAAACAAAAGAAGAAAAAACTCTCGAAGGACAGTGCAAGTCATTTATTTGTACCGAACGACGAAGCAAAATTAATATCTAATCGTTGGGGGGGGGGTGAAGAGATCACGAGCGTGAGCTTTGATCGAGGGCCTAATAGTGCGCGTTCCTTTTTCTTCCAAGGGCGAAATATTCCTAAAAACACCTATCGCACAATTAGGAGAAGGTGGAAAGTAAAAAGGAATAAAAAGAAAATTATCGGTCGAAAGTTTCATTTGGCAACTCGGCACATATGTGAAATGGACAGAAAAAATCTGTGTTTGTTTCTTTAAATCACTCTGGCTGTCATTGAATTAATTTATATAATATCGCGCCATATTGAGGTAACTGAAAATGATATTGACATTAATAACACGACGTGCTTTCGTTCCATGCTTATAGGGAGGAAAATATTTTATCATGAGTGTATAAAAAACGGGAGAAACGTGCATGACGTACCATATTTCTTTAATGTAAATTCGACACATGTTTTAGCTAGCTTTTTAGGGGTGCAGTTGTCGGAAAAGGAATTTCGTAAAGTTTGTGAACAATGTTCAAACTGAAACATCTTGTTTACTATGTGTGGGAGTGTCACAGTTCGGAGAAACGTTATTGGTTCGACAAATGATTGCCCATAAAGTTTACGATTATGAATTCAAAAATATTTTATGGTGCTATAAAGTGTTTCAACAATGGTTCGTTGAAGAAAAAGGAATTCAGTTTGTTCAAGGCCTACCAGAAAAGTTTGAAAGTGGATGCCTAGTGATAATAAACGATTTAATAAATGACCTAAACGCAAAAAGCGCCGAATTGTTTACTATCACAGTACACCATTCGAGAATCAGTGTGATCCTGATTTTGCAAAATCTATTTCCCCGAAATAAAGTGATGCGAGACATAAGCCTGAATGCACAATATATAATATTGTTTAAAAACAAATTCAATGGACGTTGGACAAATTCAATGTTTCGCAAGACAAGTTTACGGAAACACAGCAGCATCAATTATGGATGCTTACAAAAAGAGTACGCAAGGCAATTTTAACTATTTGTTGGTGGATCTTCACCCGAGAACGGACGTCAAATAGAGGCCCAGGGAAAGCTTGTTTCCTGATGCCAATGGATTGTATTGGATTTACGTACCGAAAAATGAAGAATATAAAGAAACACTATCATTTATTGAAACTACTGATCAGTGCCTCCCTGACTCAGAAAAGAGCTATCATACGAACTGCGAACAAAAGTCAGCTATATTGCTTGTGTGAAATTTGTTTAAATATTTTAGGCGGTAACGTATCAGCGAATGTAAAGAAATTACGCAAATACAAAACAGTCTTAAGAAAAATTGCCAATAAAAAAGTACCATTAGAAAAAAAAAATAATTAATCAAACAGGAGGCTTTCTCCCTATCATTCTACCTGCAGTTTTATCTGCTCTAGCTGGTTTTGCCGGAAAAGCAATAGGAAACCGAATTTAATATGGCTTGAAAAGTGGCGCTCGTGCCTGAAGATTTAGCAGCATCCTACTTTTGGAAAACATCCGATGCAGGAGTGTATGATATCGAAAACTGTTGATTTAATTAAGGATTATGATAACAAATAAAGGAATGACTCACCTCATCCAAGTCTCGATATTTATTACAGCGAATAGATTTTTTTGTATACAGATTCAAACTACACATTTTGTAGCACGTTTACAGGAAGCACCCGTTTCCTCCAAGCATCCCCTACGAATGCCAGTCCCTGAACAAAAACAAGAGTTCGAAGTTCTGGATTTTTCATTGCGCCATCTGTTGGCGTTCAGGTGAATCACCAAAAACCAAATCATAAACCTTCTATATGAATCAAACTACACAGATGATGCAAAAGCAAAATTATTAAACCAACTCCTATTGAAGTATCAGCGAGTTATAAATGAGCCTAAGCCACCAGTGCGTGTAACGATGGAAGAATCCAAGGAACAAGTCCAAGATTCACCAAAAAGTGACGCAAATGAAGATCCTATCTTACGCAACATAATTATTTCTGTTCCTGCAAATTTTCAGAAATTTATTCCACCCATTGTGGAGAAACTGAAAACACGTCACTATTTTTGGAATGAAGACGGTGAATGGATGAAAGATAACGAAATCGTCAAAAGGACTAACGTTATTGATTTATTTTCATATTTGATGAGGAACGTCAAAAAAGGCTATGAACCACATGGTTTCTCAGTGTTTTGGAAGGGCATAAATGAGATAAAAATCCCAACGCGATGAATCGGTAATCAGAAGCTCGTGGGAAATCTCGGCAAGGACATGAGCGCATATGAGTTTCAAGACGATTACAGTAATGAATCTCTAGAAAAAGATGCAACCCCTATAGTCAAGAAGAAAAAACAAAACGCAAAAAGGAAATGGAAAGAAGCATATTATGATTATGCAAATCCTGCATCATTCCGTGGAGTTAAAAAAACTGTCAAAAATCACCAAGTACCCTACCAGAAAGTGGAAAGGTGGCTTTGAACTCAAGATCCATACAACAAAGGAGTTCGTTATAAATTTTCTTGAAGGGCTACACTTTCATATGATATAAACGATTTATGGCAATGTGATTTGGTGGACTTGCAACATTTAGCAGAATACAATAATGAGTTTAGGTTTTACTCACTATAATTGATGTATTTTCAAAGTATGCTTATGTTATACTTCTTAAGAGCAAGACTTCTGTGACTGTAAAAACTGCATTTGAGAAGTTGTTTCAGCAAGTGATGTCCAGAAACATTCAAACCGATAAGGGCAAAGAATTTTACAACTGCAATCTTTATTTAACCACTATTCAGCAGATGGGGATCATAAGGCTAGCGTTGTTGAGAGGTTCAACAGAACGCTAAAGAACAAAATGTTTAGAGTTTTCACTTATAGAAAATCTTACAAGTATGACGATGTTCTCCAATCACTGGTAAAATCATATAATGATGGTGAACCCCGTAGTATAGGTATGGCACCTTCAAAAGTCACTAAGGATTTAGGACCTCAAATCTTCAAAAACACTTTACGGTTATACATTAACGAATTCGAAAGTGACTCTGAATAAGGGAGATTTAGCTGGATCATCCAACTCCTATGTGATCCATTGCTTCAACGACTCACTTTATGAAAATATGATATCCTGTGTTCAAGCAGCTAACTGCTATCAAATGGATACAGTCGATCCGGATTGCAAAATGGAGATTGCATATTTCAAAGTCCTCAACAATAATGATATTGTCAGAGAACTCCATAGTTCTTCCGTGAACCATCGACAAACGTTTGAACCATCGACTGAAATGGATTGTAATACTCAAAGTAATATTGTTATAGTCCCTGAATAAAAATATTTCATTTAACCTTACATATGCATCTGTTTTATTTGCGTGGTCATATTATTGCGTCTTTGTATAAATTAGACCAGAAGAGGCGGCTTTTGTTGGCCTTGGGAATTACAAATATACGTCGTTTTTTCCACTCGTATGCGTAGATTAAGAAAAAAAAAAAACAACTGCGTTTCTTACATACATTGACCTTGCACTCACGAATATGAAATCTCAAAGTCTATCCTATTTGACTATGAGTACTTCTAGTCCAGAATTTGTATGTTGTCGAATTGTGTGTATTCTGTGTTTTCCTTCTCTCCAGTGTTATCTGAGCGGATTGCAACAGTCCGTATTGATCGCTATGGAAAATGGTGAGTCGTACTTATGTGGCTACCATGTCTCTTTGTTTCATAAGTAGGGAATTTTTCGTGTGTATGTTATTATTAGATTCTATTGTATTTTAGAAACAACCTTTGAAATGGTTTCTGCCAAAAAGCGAAAATTTAATATCGATTTATCTAAAGAGACAGATAGCCTACCCAACAAATTGGCCACCCCATATTCTGTCTACATCGGGAAAGGAATTTGTCTTGAACTGAAAGACTTTCGCAAAACCCTTTATCTTGGTTTCGTGAAAACTAGCGAAAAATTGGAAATCAAAAACCGATTTAATGTTCAAGTCGATCAAATCCCTGTACTTTTGGAAGGTATTGAACATATTCGCGATCATCTGAAATCGATGTAATTTTTAGAAGTAGTCGGGAGAAAACAATTATATTTATATGTATATATTGCTTTCTTGAACTATGATTTTCCATACATTTAATTCTTCATTTCGTGGAGCAGTGCGCAGTTGGATAGCGGAAATTCATTCGACAGATCTAGAAAGCATTTTCGATCAAAGTGGAACAACTCTCTATGATCTTTTGAGTCGAGACGGACTAGTATTAAGAATACGTCTCGTGCTCTGCTTTCGCATTATTTTTCGACAAATAATAGACGGCGATGTATTAACACAAAGTCTTTATTTCTGCAGTGATGCAGCTGGACTCTTAGCAGTTTCACAAATTATGCCTGCTATTAATCGAGCGTATACAAAAATTCAGAACTCTATCGATGCCTAGACGTTTACGAAGGCAATTTTCGAGACATTGCAGGAGGTTGCTTAAATGCAGTTCTTCCACCCAAACTCAAAAATAAGCACGCATTGCTGAACTTGCAATGCTCAAATAACCAATGTTTCCTGTCTGCCGTCTTGGCAGTACTTTTTCTTCAGCGATCGAACGCTCAGAGTTTCTATATATAAACAATTTCTATACCATCTTGATTATTCCATGTTACATTTTCCAACATGAGATCATTTGAGAAGGCGAATAGTCTTCGAGTGAATGTCTTCGATTATGCTGATGAACTTATATCCCCTTTACATTGGTAATCCAAATGCGAAAGAGGTTCATCTTTTATTCTATGAAGATCATTATTTTGCGATTAGAAATTTCAATCGCTTACTGAAACATAAAAAGAACGCAAATTATTTTTGCCTGAACTGTTTAAGCATATTCACTCCAGAAACCACATTGCACTTGCATCAACAACTTTGTTTGCATAACAAACCTCAAAGGCTGTCAATACCTTCTGAACTAACTTTAAAGTTTTAACAGATGTGCTGAACATCGCTTTACGGTCTTTGTCGACTTTGAGTTTTACTCTCAAAAGTTTCAACAACTTTTCCCAATCCTAAAAATTTATTTACAACAACCTTAGAGAAACATATACCTGTAAGTTTCGCCTTTGTGGTGGTCGATCATGAGAATGATATTTTATTCCACAAATATTGAAATTTGAACACAAATATTGAATTCCACAGAATTTAAATCATTCAGCAAAATGGAGGTAGATGACATCACTTCTTACAGCCCATATCGTTGCATATTTTGTCGTCATTTCTTGATGTTGATTCAATTCGTGTACGACATCATTCACATGATTTTAACCATGTTCATTGGTTTGGCTCATTAACTATGTCATTTCTTACGCAGAAAAACATTTTTTCTTCCCGTTATAATTCATAATGCGCGTCATTACGACACGCATCTTCTTTTAAAGCATTTGACTTCAAACGTTGCTAAGGATATTCCAATCATTCCAATGAATATGGAGTGTTTCGCAATGTTCAGCCTTGACCACTTAAAATGCATCCACTCATATCAATTCCTGGACGCATCATTAGATACATTGGTTCAGAATTGGAACGCGACAAATCACAGTTTTAAGATTTTGGATGCGTTTTTTGCAGATACGGAGTACCGTTATTTGCTTAAACGCAAGGGTATTTTCCTTTATTCGTTTTTGGATCATTTGTCTAAACTCTCTACAACTACTTTTTCTTCTAAGGAGAATTTTTTACTCAATCATACATAATATTCGCACACTAAACTGGTTTACGATACCTTTGGCTGCAGAAGAGTATTTGAAATTCTACCAATACACAGATGTTCTCCTGTTAGTAGAGGTTTTTAATAATTTTAAAAAGTTACGTTTTCCAAATTATGAGCTCGATCCAGTTCATTATATATCACTAAGTGAACTCACATTTGATGTAGGACTCAAATGCTGCAAAATTGAACTTAAATTGCTCTCTGACGTTAATTATTATTTGTTTTTTGAGCGTCATATGAGAGGCGGTATTTGTTTGGTGGATAAAAAATTCGCACAAGCAAATAACCCTTATTTGTCAGACAGCTATGATAGCTCTGTTAATCATAGCTATATATTAACTCTCGATTGTGTAAATCTGTATGGCCATGCTATGTGCATGTCTTTGCTGTACGATCATTTTGCGTGGGTGACTTCTGATGAAATTGAGACATTTGATATTTTTGCGACAACACCGGATTCGCCTCAAGCCTACGTATTTGAGGTTGATTTAGAAATTCCCCCTGCTTTACACACACTTTTAAACGATTCACCTTCTGCGGTGGAAAAACTGTCCATTACATATGACATGCTCTCGCCTTATTTCAAACGTTTGGGCGAAGAATTTCAGTTAAAAAGCACTTTACGAGCAATAAAACTAACACCGAATTTTTATCCAAAGAAAAACTATGTTGTACATTATTTAAACTTACTATTTTATTTAAAACGGGGATTGATTTTGAGAAAAATACATAGAATTCTAGTGTTTTCCCAAAAACCTGGGTTAAAAGAATACATTGATTTCAATAATCAAAAACGGAATGAGAGCAACACACCAACGGAAAAATTATTCTTTAAAAAACTGAGCAATGCCGTTTTTGGTAAAACGATGCAAAATGTACGCAAAAGAGTAAACGTAAAGGATACATTAACACAAGATACCTGTCAAAGGCCATGCTTGGACTACTTTGAGCCAATCAATGAAAATTTAGCATTATTTAAAATGCGAAAACCAAATTTGTTTCTGGATAAACCAATATACATTGGCTTTTGTGTTTTAGAACTATCAAAGCTCCGAATGTACTACCTGTATTATACATACTTTAAAATATATTATCAAAATTCTTGTGAATTATTATATATGGACACAGACTCCTTGTACCTGCATTTTTCAGGAATACTGGATTTGAGCCATTTTCCTCCAACTCATTTTATGTTTAATGAAACTAATCGTGGTGGAGTGGGGACATTAAAAAATGAAATTTGTGACCCGATCAGGGAATTTGTTGGCATAAAACCGAAAATGTATTCTATTCTATTTGGCGAAGATTGTTGGAAAAAAAAAGTTACGTTCGTTATTAGTTAAACAGTTCGTTATTACTCTAAAAGTATGATTATTTTATACACGAATGGCATCTAGTGAGCACATCTAAAGGGTTAAATACCACTTTTCGATATTCGGCAAACGAGAGTACGTGATAACATACGATTGTTCTCTGAAATTCTTAATGGATGATTTAACAAATGTAGATAGCGCTATCGGCATATATTAACTTTTGCAGGCCACTGCACTGGATGAATGTAACTCAATAAATTGAATTATTTCCTTGCAATTTCTTTCCAGTTTTAGAGAAATTAAATAAAACAAATCAGAATATCCTGGAGTTTATTTTTTAAACCCAAAAAGTCAATATAAATAAAAAATGTACAATTCAGTTGTAATGGCGATCCAAAAGCGCCAAGAAAAAATGTCGCCAGATTATAAAAATATGCTCAAGTGCATTATTATTTACTATTTGAACATGCGATTCACATGCTGTATAGTTTTAAATGGGCGAAATTTTTTATTGGCGTTTTTTGGACGCCGTTACAACCAACAAGTACTATAAAAAGTATCTTTTGGCAAAGTTAATAACTTTCGCCGAAAATTTATTAATCCTTTCATTAGCCGCTGTTTTATTTAAATACGGCTCTCTAAAATACTTTGAGAAGTGATAAATTGAACTATTGATAGATTTAATAGATTTCGTAACCAGCAGAAACAATCTCCCTGAAACTTTCTCGTGTACTCTCAAATATATATCCTTGTGTACTATCATTAACCGTATGCCATTGGCAAGTAAGAGAGCCAATGAAAGTGCTCTCTTTGGAGATTTTGGGGCAATTAATCGCTGGGATGCAATTAATACAAGCTATGGTCTCCCTGAAACTCTCTCGCATATTTTCCAATTAAAGTCTTATCCCACTTTTCCCATAAAGTTGTGAACCTTGGATAAGGCCGCGAACGCTTTACTTGGCGAACAATGTTTGCGCAATATAGATACTTGACGTGAATCTAGCATTTTTACTGAATCTATGATGCAAATATATATTTGGAACACCTTTTATCTCCCCCCCCCCGGCCAATTGCAACACAAAATTGATACGGAGTTACAGTTATAATCACAAAATCACATACCGAATTTCATTGATTTAAATGAACGAGTTTACATGCTTGTGAGAAGAAATACCAACAGATGGTCAATGCCTTGATGGGTTTGATTCATGTTTATATTTTAGATATTAAATGTGTGCACCAAATTTTATCCGTCTAGCTGTCTTCGTTTTATATAGTTATCATGTTCGCTTATATTCCGGCAGTCAGATACGGACACTCTGATTGGATTTAGTTCCAAATTTGATAGAAATTTGGTCCAAATTTCATGCATCAAATTTCTTCCGCTTAGCTCAAAGCGTTTTTGAGTTATTGTGTTTGTGTAATGTTTTTCAAACTCGGTGAGATCTGAAACGTAGAGATTCGCCAAAATGTCGAGTTCGAATTTATTATGATTATAATACTTTTTCGTATACGAAATATTTTTCGTATATGAAAAAGTAAATTTCAAAAACTATCTGCTTTTTTTTTTTTTTTTTTTTTTTTTGCTTTCGTGTGGCTTTTATTAGAACTAACGTCTATCATACATATCGGAAGGATATGAGCACAAAGTTTTTATTATTTTTGAAGAACATTAAATAAAATGTTCAATTTATATGTAAGAATTGGAGGTAACACTGAAATATTTTTTACAGTTTTGGTCCTCTGAATATAGTAACTTCGTCCATCTGGTATTATCAACTGTATTACTCCATGCCTTTCAACTTTTTTGTTTGACTCTTCTGCTTTTAAGTTTGACCTATTTTTAGAGTTCTGTGTCTAATACGGTCTGAAAATGTTCAAAAATGTTGTCGTGCAGGATTTCTCCCCCCCCCCCCCCGCCCTTGAATGCTTGTATCTGTAGTTATACATTTTGCTGTTTTTGTAACTTGTTGAATCGATAGAATGGTCTTATTTCACCCTTTGACCGCTTGCCCCTGCGAGTACTTAACACTATATCCTGTATTTTTAGTATCAGTAGTATCTTAATATATAGGCCAAAAGTGACCCTGTATGTAAATCAGGATGATATAACAAAACTTATTTTAAAAAATTAATACAAAAGTAGTTTTTTTTTTTAAAGCATTTTTGTATTTATACATTAGCAAAATATTTTGTAAACTTTTTATTTTTTGATCTTTGGAAAGTAGTTTTTTAAAGCATTTTTGTATTCATACATTAGCAAGGGATTTTTTTTTTTACTTATATTTTTGTTCACTCCCCTCCCCCCCCCCCCCCAAAAAAAAATCTGGAGCAGCTGGCCTTATAAGTAAGAAATCAAAATTCAAAATGACTAAAACTGGTTATCACATTATAAAAGTATCAAAGTAAAACTATGTCATTGTATAGATACAAATGTGCAAAATTTCGTCTTTACAAGCTTGAAAGAAGTAAAATAAAATCATTAAAAAAACCCTGAAAAACAAGAAGTATTAACTTGTGTTTTCAATCTCCCCAATAAAAATTATAGCATTATATAAATTTAATTAAAAAAACTCTCAGTAATGTGAAAATATTCAATTTATTGAAATTGCATTGTATGTTTTTGATTTCATCCGAGTTTTTAGCAGTACTTATTTTAAAATAATTGATTTGAATTGTATTTAAATTTTATTTCAGTTTTGAAAATTATTTTTGACCTTTCTGATTGCAGTCATATTTGTCCAAATAATGTTTTTCAGGATTGAAAATAACATAATAAATATTATTGATATAGCTTGGATTAGTCTAGAATGAATTATCTACTTTTACATTTTATCTCTCGGATTCCAATTAGACATTAGAAAAGAAATAATGACGCTTTTATCCATGAATTTATTATAAATTATGCAGGAAAATAAAGCAAAAATCACATATTCTAGCAATTATCATATTAAGTTGTATTTTATTACTTTATGAATCAACCATTTTTGTTTTTTGATTTATTAACCATTATTTTTATGATTGAAATGGCTACTTTATAAAAAGTAATTTAATTGTTTATCATTTTTATGCAATCCTTATCAAACCAATTGATGAAATAAATTATTTTATTGAATAAAGTTTGTTGCCCGAAAATCAACATTACGTTCAGACTGACAACAGTAATGCTTATGGATTTCTTTGATGTACTGGATTTTCATACATATTCATAGAAATAAGTTGACTCTTTATATATAATAATAAACCTAAGAGTAAAAGCATAATAAGCACCTGTTGCTATTCTGAATAGATATTTCTTAATTTTTTTTCTTGATCTGAACGACCGTATTATATGTACTTGATTGTTTCCAACAATTAATACAAATGCCTAAGTTTATTCACTCTTATAAAATCAGAGGCCGCATTGGCCTTGTGGTAAGATTTTGGCTTTGGAACCGGAAGGCTTCAGGTTCGAGACCCGATTCTACCGAAGAACCGTCGTGTAAGCGGGCCAGGTGCATGCTCAATCCGTCGGGGCCAAACGTCTCCGCTGGGTGGTGCGGTAGTTTGAAAAGAGGGGTAACAGCTCAGGTGTCGTCTGACCGCGGTTCAGAATGACGAGGAGCATCCCTAAATAAACCTAGTGTTTCTTCGAAATGGGATGTTAATATAACTGAACTGAACTTATAAAATCAGTGCAACCCGAGTAAAAATTGGACAATAAGTCATTGTAGGTCCTTTAATAATATCATTGTCTAAGAGATCCTAATCGATCCGATCGATCCTAATCGAGCGCGTCCAACCATTCTCAAGTAGAGCGTTTCGCCTCTGAGGCAGGGATGAAGTGGCATGACTACAAGTGACAGAGATGAAGTGGCATTTGCAGCTGATAAAGTTGTGTCATAAATGGATTTTAAATATTAGAGTATGGCAATTTTAATCAATTCAATGGGATATTACCTTAATTTTTTTTCATTTGAGTATTGACTTGGAATGATCTCTGTCTCTGGTCCTTGCAAAATTGCATTTTCATTAAAGCACCATTTATACATCTTTCAAAGAACTGGCATAAAAAGGCGTTTATTACAAATCTTCATTACTTATTATATTTCATAAGAATTTTACTCGATTGACATGCATGTCAGTAGGTGACTTTTTCAACCCGTCAGCTCACGCATGTTCTTTCTGATGTATTCTGCGCAAGAAAGGAGTTATTTTTTAATTATAATTTCCTAGCCCATTAAAAAAAGATCTCAGTTAAGACAGCAAGGAATTCTACATATCGGAGTGGCTTCTTCCACTTATTAACATGGGTATATATATATTTTTTAATAATAATGTATGTTTTTTTGAAGACAAACTGCATCATTAGCTGGTTTAACGAGGATAATTTTCAAGAAATATTGGCTTTTATTTTTAATGCACTATCTCGTTTTTTTTTTTTTTTTTTTTTTTACGGAAACACATGTTTTCACCTTTCTTGACAGTTTATCCACTAGATATTATAGAACATCTTGTTTTTTATAAGCTTATTATTATTTTTTTTTAATGGATCATCACTTAGAAACATGTTTCGTATCATTCTCGCTGATGGCATTTCCTGTTATCAGTAAATAGTGACATCCAAAGATATGTAGTTCTTTTCCCCTCAGATTCTCCAACATAGATCTCTTGGCAGTTTACACTTTCAGGGGAGGGTTACAGTTTACTCCAGTTTATGGGTTTTGCAAACGACTGACCTTGTAGAGGTCAGTGATCGTCGGTCTCTAGGGTAGGGGATGCAGTTGCATTGGGATTCACAGAGGCGGCTGATTTGGAAGAGATCATCCTTGCAGATAGCGGTGAGTCGATGTTTTTTGCTTTTAATCAAGACAGGAGAATTTAGGTATTTTGGAACCTTAGGCAGTGCACATTGTGAGATCTCTCTCTTAATATACTGATCAATTTAATTTTATGAATTAATAGTTGAAATCTCAAGATATCCATTATTTTAGTGAAGGAAAAGAAAGATCTGACATATTCAATTTTAGTTTTTAACGCGTTTTTTTTAATGTCACGTTTTAATACTTTTATAATAAATCATAGCATGTTAATGATTCCTTTTAGGCTATTTTTATTTTATCAATTTTGTGAAATCATATATGGTTTAATTTTATCTACTATGACTTCAAACTGCACGCATCTACGTTTGTACGCAATATTAATGAAACAGAGGCTCGCTGTTTATAAATATTATACAGTATACTCCCGAGTATCTGGCCTAATGTGGGTGAAGGACTGGCCGGATAATAAAAAAGCCTGATAGACTGGAACTCTATGAATTCATTTCTTTGCCGGCCCATACCAGAAGACCAAGTTTTTACATCAAAACTCACTGTTATAATACGTTATTTTCTTACTTTATACTGAGTACTAAGCCCTGCATTTATCTCAATATGAAAACAGTTGCCAGTAACATGTCGAGTTAAAATAGAAGATACTCTGTACGGATAGTTTATATTTATTTATATACTGCATTGCACGTTTTTCAAGAATTTATTACGGATAAAGTAAGTTAAAGAATATAAACTTTTCACATTTTAACATAAATGCTGTAATGTTCAACTTAATGCAGGAAACATAAACAAAACAACGTAAATCGTAGGTCCAGTTCTTAAGAAAATTAACTCACACTGATTTTATTGTTCATTGATATAGGATTACACATATGAAAAGTTAACCCAAAAATAAGAGTCAAAATTTACAGTTTTTAGTTTTTGAAAAGGATCTTAATAGATGACTTAATAGACGTCTTTACTTCCTCAGTTAATTACGATAAAAGAAAACTAAACCGGATAGTCGCGAGTCGGATACTCGGGAGTGTACGATAATTAAGTAAACGAAATATGACATTATATGATCCTAGTGTATTATACTTGATATAAAATGTTAATATTATCTTAAAATTTTATAAATATAATTCGTATTTTTCGCAAATTTCTTTTTATAGTAAAGAGAAAAATAACTTTTTTCTAATCGGCCTGCTTGCGGCCCCTTTCAGTTTAGCGGCCTCATTCGATTATCAAGTTGGAAATCCACAAGGCAAGATTTTTACATAAGGTGTTTTTTCATCAAAATCATTCGGGAATCGTTGGTGTGGTAAAGCAATAATTTATCTTACCCACCTCCCCTCCAAAGAAGCAGGTGCCCTAAACTTAAACTGACCCACTTGGGCGTTAAGTCAAAATTCCCAAAGCGCCCCAAACCACCTCACTGGAAGTGAGAGAGTTAAACACGAATGATCTCTTGACGTTTTTCGGAATGTTGGGATCATCAAATTTGTTTTGTTTGATGGTGCTATTGTCTTTGATCTAAGTTTTCGCAGAATCTGATTGATAGTTTTTTGTGTGGAATTCTTGCAATAATGCTTGGCTGAGGTTTTTGAGAATGTAGTAGTTTCTGACAAACTACGACATGTTACAAATTTGTCGAACTGTCACATTTTGTAACCTTTCTAGAACTGTGACGTGGGACTTTGCAGCAATTGCCCAGATAATTGATGAGTAAAATATTAGGAGCCGGATTATAGTTTTGTAAATTAAGTGCTTGTTCTTCTAATAAAATTTCACTTGTAGTTTAGGATAGTCTGAAGCTCGGCTTTAGCTTCTTTATAATTGTTATTAATTATGTTGATATGCTTTTGAAAGATTAAGTGCTTATCTAAGGTGATGGCGAGGTAATGTGTGTCATTGGTGGGTTTATGACATTGTAAACTTTATTTTTGTCGATAAAATGTGACGCATGGAAAACTGGCATTTGGTTATCAATTAATATACTTTGAGAGTGACATTCCATACTTCTTATAACGGAATGATGCTTCCGTAGAAAAATGCTATTGACGTTAATTATTGTTTATTTGAATATCATTTTCAATTGTTTATTGTTATCGTTTATTTGAATATCGTTTCAATCGTATCAATCAATTTTACTTTTTGACAAATTCTTCGAAAGTAGCATCTATTTGAAATGGGTATACAACAAACCAGAATGATATGTTATTTCTATATACAAATAATCATCCATTAATACTTGTCATTTTTTTTATTTCTATAAAAATTCATTTTTTTGTATAAATATGTTTTTGGAATGAATTTACCCAAAGGCACAGGGTCATGGGTTAAAGTAGAATAATTATAATTTTCCCATGGGAAAAAAGGGAAATTATCCCTTAAAGAAAAAACACTCATCTATCAATGAATGACTCAGAGGGGGAGCTGTCAGTACACATTTTCTGCAGCCATCTCATGGTTCGGTTTTTTTCTTGCAAATGATTATTAAATTCTAACACATCTACGAAGTCAACGCACGTGTTTGTTTCGAAAGAACAATAATTGGAGCCAATAGCATTTTCACCACGGACATGAAATATTTTCAAGCTGATATTGATTGATTACCAAATGTGTTATGTTATCAATACACCAGATCTTCTCGATGAAGTTTTCAACTTGGAACCATTTCAGTCCTTCAATGCATAAAGCATTAGTTAATGAAGTAGTGCAAATATGACTGAGGGCATCTGCCACTGTCCCTACTGAATATTTTTTGTGTACCTAAAAAACTAAATAAAGTAAACCAACCGCGGTGATTTCCAAAACATTGATGCCAATCTAGCCGTTTGTAACCATGAGAATCTTGTTTTTCCAGTTATCGAGTCATAATTCTGTCAAACATTTTTATTTTCTTGTATGCGAAGTATACAGGCAGGATAAGAAAGAATTCTTATTGTAAAAAGCATTGTAATTATCAAAATAATAATAATAATTAAAAAAAAAACAACGCGAGTGTATCTCCACGTTTCTAACCTCCCTGGGTCCAGTAAACGCATTTTTGGCATTATATCAATCCGTCTCAATCACGATGATTAAAAAACGCTTTGAGCTAGACCTTTGAAATTTGGTATACGCTCTTTACTCCACTTTAGTAGATTTCTGTCAAATGTTGAGCAAAATCTGTTCAGAGGAAGTCTTATCTGTCCGCCTGTTCGAATGTAAGTTAACACGATAACCACCAAACGAAGAGAGCGTAATGGATGAAATTCGGTTCATAGGTTTAGCATCTAAAATGCAAATTCTTAACAAACCGGTTGGCTTTAAATTTTCATATAGCAATTTCGGTCGCAAGAGTGTTTACGAAATGTCCTTTATCGTATCGTTCTGATGAATCATCGTGTTTGCATGTAAGTGAATATACTGACCGATAAATGACCTTCCCTATTGAATGATCCAAATTTTATATACATCTTCATTTCTTATGATATTTGTACCAAATTTCTTTTATTTAGTTTTTTGTGCGGCTGAATTATTGACGTGCTTCAACCAAAATCTCTCTGTATAAAACACTAACTAAGTGGCACAGAAATCGCTTTTGTTACTTATTGACGAATGGCAACAGTCAAATACAAACTACTGTATTGATTTCAAATTGTTTCATTGAATGTTTAAAAAGAGTTTCATTTCATTTAATATTTCACTTAGCTAATTAATGGGATTTCAAAATTTAAACAGAAATGCTCTTCTGAGGACTCGCTTTCCAACTGAGAACTCCATTGAATCAGGGGAAAGAAGACTTAAAAAAACAATATTCTTAGAAATAGGCATCAAACAGAAAGTTTCATCGAACGCGAAAATAGACTTAATCTTTTCCAAATGAATAATTACTGCAGAAATTAATGCTCAAATCTTTCACAATGATTATTTCAGAAAAATGATTTTTGCTTTAAAACGTCATTGAGTCAAATAACTACCTTTTTTAATGATATGAATTTTATTTATGCATTAATTTGTTCTGTATTTTTAATAAATTTAATATTCATTTTGTAATATTGTATATAATGTTATGAAAAAATCCAATTAATTCAATTGAAAAATTCAATTGCTTACTTTTGCCAATTTTCAATTTTGAGATTGGGTTTTTATTTTATTATACACTTTTTAGTGTGCACACGGAGTAATTTTTAATAGACTGATTCGGTTAAATTCATTTTTTTTCCAATCGTATCAAAGTGCATTTTTTTTTACTGTCTTCCATTTTAATCGTTTAACAACCTAAAAAATCAATAATCATGGCAAACTAGTTGGTCGCCAAAAGCTCTTGCTAGTTTGAAAGAAATGTACAAATTTGATGTTAAGATGACATCGCGAATTTCATCTTTCTTGTTCAATGCCTTCTTTAAATATCGAGTTCTCAGATAGGCAAATTTTCAATAATAATTTTATAACCTTTCGGGGAAGACATTTTTACCTGTGTATTAAATAGAAAACATTTAAAAAAAATAAAATTCTAAGAATGAAAACAAAAATTGTGAAAGCCACGTTACAGATCGAAAAGCTTTAAATAGGTTGGAATCGTGACGGCATTCACTATTTTAATTTTTAATGAATGATTATTAAGGATTAATTATTTTTTTTTCATATTCATTGTGCCTTCAGGGTCATTTTCTTCTGTTTTCTGTGCCTCGTGATTTACAATTTTTGTTTTATTCTCCATATTTTTATCGCAAAATTAATTTTCTTTTTTTAACACTTTGATGAAATCGTTTCTTACAATTTATTAATTTCACATTTTAAAATTTTATTTTTTATAATATTTACCATGGCTTAAAACTTAAAATAGCTGAGACTTATCGAATTAGGAATCGAATGCACACTTAGCTCTACAATGCTGTGCGCAAATTCCTAAGTAGCTGAGTTTTTTTAACCCGTTATTTGGCATGGATGCTCTGAAGCAAGGCGTTTTCTTTGGCTCTTATGGAAGATCTACAGTTCCAAATACTGTAAGTGGATATTGTAAAAATGTCTTCTTACATAGGTATCTGTGTAATAATTAAAATAAATTAACATAAATATCTAAGAATAAATTTAAAAATTTTAAAGAACACGTAAATATATTATATATGTCCTACTTGAATGTGCTCATCAAAAATGTTTTTGCTACATTTCATTATTTAACTATTAAATGGTTAAGTTTACATCGATATTCTGAACAGTTATATAGAATTTCTTCTTGAAAGAAGACCTTCTATTAATATTTTATTCTTGTTACCTTATATTAATATTCTATTTTTGTGACTTTATATTAATATTCCGATTTTTTTAGAATAAATGTATATACTATTCTATATTTAATATTCTATTCGAATAATGAATATTCTGATTCGCACTAGAAATGTTTATATTTTTGAGAAATTCCTAATCATATTTTTGAAATTCTTAATCTTATATATGGTTGTTAAAGTAAAATGTTCTAGCTTGAGGTTCAAACAGAAATCCTCTGGTTAAGTAACTTTGGTTTTTAATTACATTTATTATTTAATTTTCAATGAATATTAAAAAATAACCATTTCTTTTATTTTATTCAAAATATTACTTAATTTTTGGTTTAAAAAATTACTATTTATGATTGTTTACGACACATATTATACGGTGTTTAGAATTACTTCCTCCCCCCTTCTTTTTTAAATTTTAGTCCTTAATGTATTTGATAAATGATGGTTACAAATATTATGGACTCTTAAAAATTACCGATGTGAAATAAGTTTTTAGCTATATTAATTAATAATGAAGGTCTCTTAAACCATTGAAATATTCTATTGTCATCGAAAATCAATAACTGTACACAATTTCAATATTCTAATATTTGTGAAAGTGAGAGTAAAATCGAATGCAAAATATCCTCCTTTGCAAGTACGATACATATGAAACTAAGAAAAGCGTTTAATAAAGGAGGAGGGAACTCTTGACTTAGGGAGATTGAAAATGGAAGTTGATCAAAATCTGATAATTGAATTTTTTTTTTTTTTTTTTTTTTTTGCCAGTGGCAATAATTTCTAAGTGCACTAGAAAGTTAAAGAAAGCGAGTGATTAAAGAAATTTTGATGACCTTGCGATTCTACCGAGTATAATTGAAATATTTGTTGGGGACCCAATTTTCTTCGAACTTCTGTAATCAGGATTGCTATATCTTTTATTTGCTGCGTTACTCACAGCGTGTCGATGAATATGGAAAGGGAGAGAGAGAGAAACCGTGGTTAGTTTAAGCTGTTGAATCGATTATCTGTTTTTGTAGTTTGCACCCCACCCACATTCATTCTGCTCTGATGTTTCTAAGAAAATTTGCTTGTGATTCTCTGTCCTTTTTCTGTGACTTCGTATTTGAGTTGACTATAATTTCGATGAATTTATTGGTCGAGTTTAAAACTTTCGAAAATTTAGTTATAAAATAAAAATAAATATTTATTCTCCTAATTCATGGATTATAATTTAATTTTTAGAAGAAAAACAATTATAAATGTGTATGCATTTGTTTAAATATTCAGAATTATTTAAATTAACAATTTAAAGATGGTTTCGATTAAAATGATACTCATTTTTGAATAAAAAAATAATAATATATGCTCTCTTAATACATAACCGTTAACTTATTTTTTAAAAGAAAAATAATTATGTTCATGTATATTGTTCTTGAATTATAAATATAATTTAATTTTTAAGTGTTAAAATAATTATAAACATAATTTTAACTATAAAAATATTTCAAAACAAAACTTTTAATGATTTTAAGATAAAAATAGTTAAATTTTTGGATTTTAATAACGATAAATTATTTGTTTTAACTCAACGAAGCTGTATTTACATCGGGAAGTAAAAAGAGCATCTGAAATAAGTATAGTTACAGCGAAAAACATTCTAAATGTTAATAATCGAAAAGAAAAACTGGAAAGCAGATGTTAAGTTATGAAATGTACAGACAGATGGTTCAAAATTTTTAGTAACATACGATATGCTATGTGTGCTGCCTGATTTTCTGAAGAAAAACAAATACTTTTTGAAGGGAAATGAAATTTGTCTTTTTATTGATTGCTTTAAGTTTTCCCTTGTATATAAAGAATATAAAGAATCACGAAAAAGTAAAGGAACATCTTATTTATTTAAATCACAAAAAAGTGCAAATATCACTATTCAGTCTGCGGTACTACTATAAAATTTTTGAAATGTGATCTTAAAAATACATAATGCATCCATTGTACTGTCATTAAGCCTGAAAAGTAATTTTGTGCAAAAATTGCCAGCTATCGAAAACGCTCTTTCGGCATCTACACTAGTTGGTGGTAGTATTAGCAATGCGCGATATACTTTTTCCAAGTATTTATCTCTAAATCCCTCATTTTCAAATAAATCGATTTCTCGTCGGATAGTTTTGGATATAGCTGATTTCTGTATTGTATTTTGGTTCGTTGAAATTTTTTTATTTATCGCTAATTCTAATTTTTGTTCAAGAGACAATTCCTTTTCACTATCGACAGTAGCGACATCATAATCTTCAATAATTTAACCGAATTCATCTGAATGTGGATAGGTTTGTGGGTAAAAAATGTTAAGAAAATTTACTCTAAACTTGATTAGATTTGAATTGGTTAGTCTCTTTTAATTAATTGTTTTTTTTATTTTTAAAATCATTATAATTATGTAAATACCGTAAGTCATTTTTTAATTCGGTATGCTTTTCTTATGTGCGATTTTTCAATGTAATATATAATTAATTCTTCAGATAGTGATGTGTGCTGTTCTTTCAGTGACTGCAACATGAAATTTATTGTTGCATTAGCTGTTAATAAATTAGAATCTCTCCGACATAATGCCTCAACAGCTAGTTTTATTTGAAGTAGAGCTGATACAGTTCGGGATATTAAGTCGAATTCACTATCTGAAAAATTAACTTACAGGTTTAAGTCGATTATTGCTTTTTGGATTGGATTTCCCAGCTTAAAAAATCGTCCCATCATTAGGAGTAAACTGTTCCAATGTGTTTTAGAATCTAATATTAATATATATTCTGTTTTATTTTCAGTTAGTATATGTTTTTGTAATGTGGAATTTTTTGTAGTTGCACTTTTAATTATCTTAACAATTTTTTGAACTTTATAAATTGTAGGAAGCAATTCTTGATGGGTAAATATTTCATCCTCACTAGCAATATCTTCTTCAACAATTACATTGTCATTATCTTCATTGTCAATATCACTCACACTCTTATTCTCTTCAAAGTTGGAATCCACAGTTGGAAAGTTGATTTCTATATCCACAGTATTTGGATTGTTGAGTTCTTTATTTTTTTGGTACAATACATCTATTACTCCTAAGTGAATTCCATGAGCATAGCACAATTGCTGATTTGCACCAATCAACTTTTCAACTTTTTTCATAATTGTCGCTCCATCAGTTGTTATGGATAAAATATCTTCTTTCAGGGATAATCCATGTTGCGCTAATTTAGATTTAAGCAATTAATTAAGCCGTTAATTAGCTAATTAATTTCGTCCGTTAGGGAGACATAAAAACAAAAAAGTATACTACTTTGCTATGTTGGTATATGTTGGTTTGCTATATCCCTGAACATATAGTGGAGCCAATTTTAGAAATTTTTAGTAAATACCGAAAAAACGGTATTTAAACTTGTGAATACCGGTATTACAAAATTGTACAAATGGCTCAAAATCCTGGTATTCGGTATCTCGGTATACCGATATTGCAAGCCCTATATATAAGTGAGGCAGAAAGTTTGAGGGCCATTTTTCCGAAATTGTCTGGCTATTGCGCTTAATGAACATTCTAAACGTATGCTACCATTGTAGTAAATCCCATCCCGAACTGAATTTTCAACCTCGCGCCCTCTCCTTGTTAGACAAAGAAAAATAGAATAAATTAAATGCTTTATTACATGTTATTGCTTTTGAACTATAAATAGAACGCTCTGCTTTAATGAGTTAATTTAATTAAATTCGAGGAATTCAGTTATTCAAAAAATATAGAGAGAGTTAAAATTATTTCAAACTAAAAGAAAGGTTTTAGCTTTTTGGCATCCATAATTAACTTGGATTAGTAATGGGAAAATTTTGTTCTATTTCTTGGATTCAGCCTGCCGAAGTTTTCTTTCTGCAATTTTTTCTGTTCTTCAACAATACGGGGAAAAGACATCTGTTCCATTATTTAGTGAGGACAATCGAATGCATTTTAAACTTTATGGTTGACTAATTGTGTCTAACATTTAAACCTATTCTCAAATTTTGGTGTAAAAGGTTACGTATTAAAATTAATCTTTCCACTTGTATTTTTGAGTTACTGTTTCACACACGCACACGCGCACGCACACACACACAAATTTGTTATAGATATGCCATTTTTCTCTTAAAATCCTATATCTGATTTAATTCTTTGTGTTTGTTGAGATTTCGTATTTTCTATATTTCGTTCTCGTTCTGAACTTCGTATACATTCTCGTATGCGAAGTTCAGAACGAAAAAGTATTGTTCAAAAAGTTGGATTCGAGATTTCGACGAATCTTCACATTTCGAACCTCCGAAAAACACATTTTTGGAATAATACCTATCTTTCGATAAATGCCATTATTTAAAATTAAATAATTAAGATGAAAATGAAAGATTAAGATTAAAGATTAATTGAACAACAATAAAAGAAGAGGGAGGGGGTAGGAATTAGCTGAGAACATATAATAGCATCAGCGTAATGCATAATGGTGTCCTGTATATTTTCAGATTAGAGAATCCATGCTTTTGCGCCTGCGTTTGTCTGCTTTGATTTCACCAAAATAGGTATGAAACGAAAGGAGGGACAATTGTTTATAACCCTTAGCAAATAACTTCAGAAAAGTGCTCTTCTTACAGGTCATTTATCACTTTTTTACAGAGTAGAATAGTTCAAAAGTACTAGTTTCGACTTTTTGAAACAAGTCATGATGGATGGTTAGAGCTAGTGATAATCAATTATTAATCAATGACTCTTCCTTTTTTTCCCCCTTCTTATTTTGTGAATAAGCTTTTAGTCTTAAACAATTTTTAATTTTCAAATAAATAACTTTAAAAGGTTTCTAAAATCTCAATCCTTCGTATGTCTTGTGCTATCTACCATTACAAATATTATTTTCACTTATCCATAATTACTTTTAACCTTTGAAACATTTGCAGGTTCCAAAGATTATGAGCCTCTATATTAGAATAATTTGATTGTTTTAAAATAGTTTTGTAAATATGCTTGCCGTTCTGTTGTTATTATTTTCTAATGAAACTTTAACTAATCCTGCTGAAACTGATTCTCTTGAAGTGATCCAAAATTTTATTCATCGTTATTTCAATTTATTATAATAGAAACTGCTTATAAAGAAATTAAATTAAGATAGATAAAAATTTTCAAATATTGTTGAAGGAAAAATCTGTAGCTATATATAAAAGGGTACATTGCCTAAGTGTTCCTTAGTTGCCAAGGGCAAATCTTTATTCGACCTTAAATGGCACAATCAAGATAAAGAAATTTGGTGTTAAGTCTGGTTTGACTAAGAAATTCTGGTTAAGATAACGCTTTGCTCATTCTTTCATATTCTGTTTCCTTACTTATTATACAAATTCATACAGTTTGTGTTCTTTTTGAACTAATATTTGATTTCTTAAATGTTCCTTTACTGTTTTTCTCTCCACTTCCAATGTTTCATGGAGCCTTCCTTGAAACTTATTCTTATTTCACTACCAATGTATTAGAAATAATAGTAGTTATAATTGAGTTATTCCTCTGGTTTAAGAAAATATTCCCATTAATTTAAGAACTCCAGTTTAGTTTAATATTTCTGGTATCTAATCTGAGCAACATTTGAACAGCATCGAAAAGTATTCCTAATCTTGTTGTCTTCAAAATATAGTAACATATTTTGTTATTTTAAAATTGCGTAAGGTCTATTAGTTTCTTAAAAACATATTTGGGGGTGATATCAAAATGTAAACGCTTGTTCTTCTTTAATTGCATTCGCCTTGCGCTCTCTCTAAAAATGATTTCATAAACCACATTTTATTGCTGCAATCTAAATTGTCTATTTTATGGCCTAAATATTTAATAAAATTGGCTTACGAAATCGGTCCAGTCTAGGTGACTGTTCTAAGTCAGCAACTTCCCCCACCGTATCCCTGTGTTCAAACTGTTTTGATAAGTATTCCATAATAAATGGATTAATGGTCAAATTATTTTAATAATTAGAAATAATATCAATTGTGGCTAAAAAAATAACTTTTAACACTTTGCAGCGCACTACCTTTTAAATTTTAAACTAAAAAAAAAAAAAAAAAAACTACGTAGATAACCTATTTAGGTCTGTAGGAATACATTCGTGAAGATCGTGAATCGTTCGTGAAGATCGTGAATTTCGTGAAGATCGTTTTGATTTTGGGGATGTTCCATCACCTAGAGCTCTGAAAAGTGCGACTAGGCAAGCATTGCAGTAATGCGCGGAAATTAGAAAAAAATCTCTAGAATTTGAATTAAAATAAAACGACTTTATACTTGTATAGCAGATTTAGCATGATCCAATATGCACCACAAGGACGCATGCTTAGATTAGCTATTGGAGAGCAATTTGTGAAGCATTTTTCGTGTTTTGGAAAAAATTAGTTGATCTCAGTGCCATTTTCAATACAATTAATTAATTAATGCTACAATTATATTTAAAATAGAACATTTAATATAATAATTAAAAATATTTAAACTGTTATATAAAGCGAACGTTACACTATTATATAAACGAACTCAAAATGAAGAACCGGAAACTGTGCAGCTCTAAGTACTAAGTAGCAAAGATGAGCAAGGCTACAAATAATAATAAGGAAAAAAAAAAAAAAAAAAAAGCCCGCAAAACGTCGAACCCTTCATTTATTTCCAAGAATTCTAACCCTCCCAAACACTATTCCTTGAATTGAGTTAATTTTCCACGAAAAAGGGAGAACAGGAAATGAAGGCACAGGTGTTCTTTTCCCGGCATAGCGTCCCGCCGAGTAATACTATCGGCGCAATGTTCCAGCTAATGGAACACCTAATTTTATCCAATGATTATACGTACTTTTTCTGTATAAAATTTTTTTTTAAAAAATACATAATAAATAGTTTAAGATACAACCAACAAAATAAGATTGCAATTATTTTTCTAACAATTATTTTTTACTAGAAAAAAAATTAATAAAATTCCTTGAAAAAAAAAATAGGTTTTTACATAACGTGCTATAGCTAAAAATTATGGATCAGCTTGATCTAAATTGTTATCTATTATTAAAAAAGAAGGTTAAAAGTTAATCCGAACACGTTCGGAACACTTTTTTAGAAAAATATGGTGTAAACATACGTTAACCATATTTCTGGGTTTAAATCTATGAAGGATTAGTAATAGAATGTCAATATTTCAAATAAACATTAATAATTTTTGAAAATTGTTATGTATTAGCATAATTTTAAGCAAATTCTTAAAAAACTACAAACTGGCTGCATCCAAAACTGTTACTCTCATCCGAACAAAACTTATACCAAAATAAAATACATAGTTTACTCTAGAGAATGAACTACGAGCGTATGGTTATAATAATAAATCCAATCGAAGATTTATGAAATTTTTAGTAAATTTATGACGTTATTATTCAAACAATAGGCTGTAAATTAAAAAAAAATATTCACTCAATCTAAATTCTTTTTGTTCATTCCCTAGAAAATAGTATAAAGACAAAATTCACCAAATTTCATAGTAATATAATAATTATATTTTGAGTTATTTGATTTGAAGTGAGCAAAAAATAAGTAAAAATCCATTTTGAGAAAAATGTATTTAAAGTATACAGTAACATGTTTTAATAATAAATTATGTGCGTACATACTTAAAATTCACCACATTTATAGATTAGACCTTCAGCTTTTAATAATTTTCTTTTTTAAATCATTTTTTTTCTAGCAATTTTTGCATTTGACAGTGAATGCCGTCTAGATTCATTTTTCTGTCTTTGTCGAACTTAGCCAATGCTCTAACTGAATTTGCACTAGGATACACTCCAACAACCTAAAGGATATTCAGTAATCCTATAAAACCTCCATTAAAATGTATTACAGACATAAATGCCCTTAATCTGAGGATTCGGAGCTCAACAAAAACATCTTTAGGTACAAATTTCCACAAAACATCGTTGAAACTCATTAGCATTTTGCGTTTGCCCGTGTGTGTGTGAGGGGGGGGGGGGGGTCCGTATTTAAAACTAAATTTATGTTTATATAAATTTTTAACATGTTTTTGGCCCTTTAAATCGATGCATCCGGTAATTTAAATATCCACTTCCGGTTTTTTTAGCAAAAATTTTTAATATAAATTTTTAATATAAATAATTTAATTTTATAATTTAAAAAAATAACGACCTTTTTACCGTGTTCGGGGATACCTTAACATTTTAATATTAACATGGAACATTTTTTTTTCCATTTATAGTTGGATTTTGCGATTTTAGAAGCGGGCGGGAATTAAATGTTCCATGTAGTGGAACACTGCGCTGCAAAGGGTTAAAACAGTTTCAATAAATAATGAATAATTTGAATGACGAATATTATTCACCCCTTTGAAGTCTGTTATAAAAATAGCAAAATAAATAATATATTCCACAGTTAACGTGTTCAGAGTTGTTAGTTTTTAAAAGGGGAAGAATATTTCTTTTTTGATTGAATACGTTATTTTACACTAAAGTCCTTGCATGAATTTTCAAAGGCTTTAAATGTTAGTCGTATATACAATAAAAGAAGGTAAAAAGCAGCGTCAAATTAGTTTTTAGGCTGTGCAGGTTTTGGCGGCTTCGTTTATCATCTCATTTTAAAATAAATAATTTATTTATTTAAAATAAATAAATAAATAATGTATTCTGTAATTAAATGAATGAATATGAATATGAAATGAATATAAAAGTAATGAATTAAAAGAATGTATATATTATGAAATAAAAGCGAAAGTGAAAATTCTATTACGGAGTTAATGACTGGTAAAAGCACGCGTTTGAATGTTTTGAAGCATGAGTTTGAACAACGTAACATTTAAAAACGTTTCAAATTGAACTAAACAATATTGTGAAAATTAAAGAGATATTAACTGTACCTATTTAATGAAATCAGTTTCATTTCTGTAATTTTTTTTTAATCTTAAAATGATACAAAGATAATTTTTGTGAGATAATTGTTTTGGAAGATATTAACGTCACTTTTCGTCAAAAAGTCAGCGATTACCCATTTGGTGACGGTTAAGCCAATTTTTGTGCTCGATTAAACTTTCAGTTATTTCGATAATTATAACTTATTTCTTGGCTTCTTTCTCCTAACTAAATTGACTATTTTGTTGGCACAGCGAATACTTTCCAAGACATTTAATTATATTTTGCAGCGCCATCAGTTAACTTTGCAAAGTGCATTCAACGAAGCAATCTAAAATTCGTGTGATGATATTTTGTTTACTTTAACTGTTAGTAGTATAGGGATGATGGCTCTCATATAAAAAGTACCTTTCACTAGATGATGGCTCTCATATAAAAAGTACCTTTCACTAGATGATGGCTCTCATATAAAAAGTACCTTTCACTAGATGATGGCTCTCATATAAAAAGTACCTTTCACTAGATGATGGCTCTCATATAAAAAGTACCTTTCACTAGATGATGGCTCTCATATAAAAAGTACCTTTCACTAGATGATGGCTCTCATATAAAAAGTACCTTTCACTAGATGATGGCTCTCATATAAAAAGTGCCTTTCAAAATAGTTGAAATATTCAACTAAATGAATTTTTTTTATCTCATTTCAGAATTAAAAATTTAGAATAACATTATAATTACAACAAATGTCTCTAGATTATAATAAGAAATAAGTAAAATTTTATCTGTATACGGAGGAACATTGTTCACTCATATATTTAAACCGAAGCGATTAAATTGATCTAGAATTGTTTTTATAACTTTACAAGTTCATTTTTCACCGAAAGGAAATTGATAGAAGGGAAAAAACGTTACGATCAAGAATAAAATCATGAAAAACAATGAGTGAGAGAAGCATTGCTGGCTCATTCGATTGAACCGCGGCGATTAGAATGAGCGAGCAATGTTTTTGCAAGGTTATAAGTTCTATTCCCACTAAAAAAAAAGAGGCACAACAACTAAAAGAACCTTCAGATAAATTACAGATCTGAAATGATGCACGCTGCAAATGAAGTTTGCTGAGAAGAGAGTATGCAGATACGAACCTTGGTACCATTGAAATCACGGTAGAAAATGATCCGTTAAAGCAGGTGTATTCAGGTCGGGAGGAAAGGTTAAGTACAAGTTTGCGAAGAAGAGGAAATGCGCGTTCCATTTTTTTTCCAAGGTGAAAAAAAAGCATTTGTTTATAATGGGGGACATCTGAAGAAAAAAAGAATATAAAGAAATTTATCGATCGAAATCGTCATTTAGTCAGTCAGCATACACGAGAAATGGATGGAAAAAAGTTGAGCTTGCTTGTTTTAATAATTCTAGCTACAGCAGAATTAATTTTTATAATATCAAACCACCTTGAGACGACTGACAACGAAATTAAAATTAATAATAAAACGTGCTTTCGTTCGATACATATAGGAAGGAAATTATTTTATCATGAATGTTTAAAACAGGGTGCAAATATTCATGACATACGATATTTTTTTAACGTAAATTCAACATATTTATCAGCAAGCTTTTTAGGAATTCAAATGACTGAGGAGGAATTTCAGAAAGTATGTGAACAATGTTCAAACTGAAACATCCTTCGTGTTTACTATGTGTAGGAGCATCGCAGTCGGGTAAAACCTCATTGGTGCGACAAATGATTGCACATAAAGCATATGATTTTGAATTTAAAAATATTATCTGGTGCTATAAAGTTTTTCAGCCATGGTTTGCTAAAGAAAAAGAAATGAAATTTGTTCAAGGTTTTCCAGAAAAAGTCGAAAGCGGAAATCTATATGTATTTGATGATCAGATGGATCAACTTTGCCAAGATTATGCGGAATTGTTCACTATTACAGCACACCATTCTAGAATCAGTGTGATTCTGATTTTGCAGAATCTATTTCCCCGAAATAAAGTGATGCGAGACATAAGTCTGAATGCACAATATGTAATATTATTTAAAAACAATCGTGACGTGGGACAAATCCAGTGCTTCGCAAGACAAGTATACGGAAATAAGGCAGCATATTTTATGGATGCTTACAAAAAGAGCACGCAAGGCAATTTTAACTATTTGTTGGTGGACCTACACCCGAGAACGGATGAAAAATTTAGGCTCAGAGAGAGCGTGTTCCCTGATTCCAATGGATTTTATTGGATATATTTACCGATAAAATGAAGAATATAAAGAAGCATTATCACTTACTGAAACTACTACTCAGCGCATCTCCAGCACAAAAAAGAGCAATAATACGGACTGCTAACAAAAGTCAGTTACATTGCTTATGCGAAATTTGTGTAAACGTCTTAGGTGGTAATTTATCGGTGAGCGTAAAGAAATTACGTAAATATAAAACGGCCATAAGAAAAATTGTTAATAAAAAATTATCTTTAGAAAAAAAGAGAAAAGAATTAATTAACCAAACGGGAGGCTTCCTACCCCTCATTCTTCCCGCAGTTCTATCTGCGTTAGTAGGCCTTGCCGGAAAAGCAATAGGAAGCTGAATTTAATATTCGCAGCAATGTCTCGGAGAATGGCTCTCGTTCCTGAAGATTTAGCAGCAACTTACTTTTCGAAAACATCAGATACCGGAGTACATGGTATTGAAAACCAAATATTAAACCTTCTTCATGAGTCAAACTATTCGGATGATGCAAAAGCAAAACTGTTGAGCCAACTGCTTTTAAAATATCAGCATGCTATAAATGTGCCTAAACCACCGATACGTGTAACTATTGAAGACTCTAAGGAACAAGTTCAAGAATCGCCTAAAAGTAACTCAGTGGAAGATTCTATATTACGTGATATCATACTTTCAGTTCCTGCGAACTTCCAAAAATTTATTTCGCCTATTGCTGAAAAATTGAATACACGCAGCTATGCTTGGAATGAATATGGTGAATTGATGAAAGATAACGAAATCGTTAAAAACACAAACGTTATTGACTTATTTTCATATTTAATGAGAAATGTAAAGAAAGGTTATGAACCACATGGTTTTTCAGTGTTTTGGAGGGGTATTAAAGAGATAAAAATACCAACACGTTGGATTGGCAACCAGAAGCTAGTAGAAAATTTCGGGTTTGACACAGACGCAGGCGAGATCCAAAACGAAATTAATCTGAAATCTCCAGATTCAAAAGCAAAGAAGAAGAAGCAAAACTCGAAAAGAAAATGGAAAGAATATTAGAAGCAGCATATTACGATTTCGCAAATCCTGCATCATTTGGCGGAATAAAGAAACTATCAGCAATCTCTAAAGTTCCATATGAGAAAGCTAAACGCTGGTTAATGACCCAAGATACTTATTCGTTACATAAACCAGTTCGGTATAAATTTTCTCGGATGTCGACGCTTTCATATGGTATAAATGATTTATGGCAATGCGATCTTGTGGATTTACAGCATTTAGCAGAACATAATAATGGGTTTAAGTATTTACTCACCGTAATTGATGTATTTTCGAAGTATGCCTATGTTATACCTCTTAAAAGCAAAACTTCTGTGGCTGTAAAAAATGCTTTTGAAAAATTGTTACAGCAGGTTAAGCCTAAACACATTCAAAGCGATAAGGGCAAGGAATTTTACAATACGCAACTTCAGTCATTGTTTAAGAGGTACAGCATTAACCACTATTCAGCTGAAGGTGATCATAAAGCTAGTGTTATTGAGAGGTTCAACAGAACTTTAAAAAACAAAATGTTCAGGGTATTCACATATAGAAAATCTTATAGATATGATGATGTGCTACAGTCACTAGTAAAGTCGTATAATGACAGTGAACATCGTAGCATTGGCATGGCACCTTCAAAAGTCACTCGTGATTTTGAACCACATATCTTCAAAAAATTATATGGTTACACATTGAAGAACTCGCGAGTGATTTTGAATAAGGGAGATTTAGTAAGAATATCGAAAGCGAATAAATCGTTCAGACGAGGATATTTACCAGGGTGGAGCGATGAGGTGTTTATGGTGTCAAAAGTATATCCCTCTTATCCAACTACATTCGAGCTTCAAGACCTTAAATCAGAAGCTATAAAAGGACGATTTTACGCAGAAGAACTCCAGAAAATATTGAAACGCCCTGAGGATTATTGGCATATAGAAAAGGTGCTTAAAACAAAGGGCAAAGGTACGAAGAAAGAATATTACGTGAAGTGGAAAGGCTTTGATAATCGGTTCAACTCGTGGGTAAAAGCAGCATGGATGAAGTGAACGATTTTTACATTACGCTTCCCAGCAACTCTAGCATGGATTACTTTCCAAAAAATACGCAAGCATCATTCAGAACGAAATTATCTCGTCCAATAATACTAACTGGTGAATGGGAAGTTGGTTTATCAGAAATATTCGTTCCTCGAACCTGGTTCAACATCGGAAATCATAATAATAAATATTCGATAACTTACGAGGAAACAAAATTGGTGGAAAAGGATTTTCTGGAATACTCAATCAGAATAAAAATTGAACAGGGAACTTCTGATGAGGATATAATCGATAACATTAACCAAAGTATTGAAGCAATATGTGGACATTTCGTCTCTTTCGAATTGGATCACAAGAATATGAATATACTTATTGCTCCGAATTATGAACTACACTTGACAGCTGCTGATTCACCAAGATTGTTAACTATGTTAAACTTACCTAGAGAGGATAGAGTTATAAAAACATCGGAAAGTTTTATGTACAGAAAACCATCAAAGACAAACAAAGACAATATTTTCAAAATTATCGCTCGAAATATGAAAAGGCATTTTATAATTCGCGTCACCAGGTTTAATCATAAGTATACTGATATGAACAACATACATCACGAACTCTTTCAGCATATAAATCATAATCTAATGCAGACCGGTATAGGAGGTGCAGCGGATTTTATATTCGACTTTAAAGAAGATAAAGTAGAAATAACGGTTCAAAAGAATGTTGAACTCGAGTTTAGGTTATTATATGCCCCGTTGTTTATGCGAATGTTGGGCATGACGAAAGATATTGTTTTAACGGGTAGAACGTTACATGTTTTGCAAAAAATTGAAAGGCCTCCTATGAACGAATACTTCCGCGTGAGCATTACGGATAAACCAACAATTCCTGTGAAAATTAAAAAAACAGAGGATATGGAACTACAAGTCGGATTTTATAAAAACTCAGAGCAGTTGTTTGGATCTTTTAAACACCTTGCTTTTAATCATTTAGCGAACAATAAGATCAAAATTCATATACCAGAAAATTCAACTCTGACTTTACAAGAAGGATTAAGAGATCTTTTAGGTTTCAAAGAATCCACATTAAATGGCGGAACTCATATATCTGACTATCAATTGGAGTTAGATGGAGGAATCACCGAAATTTATGTCTATAGTGATATCATAGAATCGCACTTTGTAGGGGATACAATTGCTCCTTTACTCCGTATTATTCCTGTTATGTCGAAAAAAGAAGACCAAATAGTAATAAATTATCAAAGACCGCTGTATTTTCCTTTGCGCAAAAATTATATCGATTGCATAGAAATCGAATTGAGAAGTAGCTCTGGAGATGGTATAATTTTTACCAGTGGGAAATCACTCTTGGTTCTCTCCTTCCGTCGCAGAACACTATAAAACTATTACTTATTTTGTGATGAATCATTTTAAATCCGATCGTGAAAGAGAATGCATTTGGATCAAAAAGCTTGTGAAGATTATTACTGCTCGCAAGTGCAGGCTGGCGGTGGACCATATTTTCAGGGTGTTGGCCACCAAAGAGGATATGGAATGTTTTCAAATTTATTTCGATTTATTTCTCCCATAGCACTGAAAGCTGGAAAGTATTTAGGAAAACACCTTCTAAGCGCAGGTTCAAAAGTAATGTCAGATGTTGCTTCAGGTTCATCTCTTAAAGACTCGGCAAGATCGCGATTTCGCGAAACATCAAAACAAATAAAAGACGACATTATTCATAAAATTCAGAGCGGTTCGGGTATAAAAAGAAAGAAATTACAGAAGAAAAATCATTCGCAACGTGTCAAGCGGAGCCGAAAGAAATTAAAGAAAGCAGACATATTTTCATAATGGATTCCCGAGCGTGTGCTTGCTTGCAGAGTGAATTAGACCTTTTTAACGTGAATCCTGTACAATTATCAACAGAAGACAGCTCATTCACTGAGATTTTTCCTGTTGCATCTCTGAATGAAAAGACGCCAATTGAATTTTACGTAAGCGGAAGTGGTGAACATTATCTGGACTTATCCCATACACTTCTGCATCTACAAGTGAAAATTAAAAAGAGAAATGGAGCAGTAATTGGAACGCCTGATCAAGTGGCTCCTATCAATTATCTCCTTAATACGCTATTTTCTGAATGTTCAGTTACATTAAATGACAAGCAGGTTTCTTCGCAAGCTAACTACGCATATAGATGTATTTTCGATGCTTTGCTTTCACCTCGAGCTGTTCAAGAATCAATGCTAACATCGGGTCTTTTCTACAAAGACGCTGCTTCTAAGCATGAATCAGTAGAACTAGCTAATGTTGGTGATAATGCAAATTCCGGTTACCAAACTAGATATAACATCTGCAAAGATAGTAAACTTATAGATATGATAGGTCCATTACATTTCGATCTAGGCAATCAGAGCAAATGTCTTATAAATTCGGTGAATCTTCGGATCAAATTAGAAAGAAATAAGGATTCTTTTGCTCTGATGTCAGCCACGCAAGATTTTAAAGTAGTTATATATCACGCATCATTATTTGTTAGGAAAATTAAAGTCGCTCCCTCAGTCGTGATTGCCCATGAATTAGCTTTAAGCAAGGGAGTTATAAAAATGCCTATTCGCAGAACAGAAGTGAAATCATTCGCACTTTCTTCAGGAATGCAATCAATAACTATCCCTAATGCGTTCATTGGACAATTACCGACACGACTTATAATGGGTATGGTATCTAATGCTGCATTTAATGGGGATTTTTCAAAAAATCCATTCAATTTCAAGCATTATGATTTATCATATCTTTGTATATTAGATGGCAATCGTATGATTCCGTCAAAGCCCTTTCAACCAAAATTTGATAATTCTAACAGTTACAGCAGATGTTATATGAGTCTATTTACTGATTTGGGTAGATATCATAAAGATCAAGACATTAATATAAGTTACACTGAATATAAAGATGGGTATACGCTGTTCGCTGTAGATTTGACGCCCGATCTCAACGCGGACGGAATGCACGAAAGTATTTCACGCAATGGTAATTTAACTATTGATATAAAATTCAGCAAAGCATTATCTGAAACTGTAAATTTAATAGTTTTTTCAGAGTATCGAAATACTATAGAAATCGACAAAAGTCGCAGTATTTTTTCAGATTTTTGAAAATGGATAGCACAACTTTGTGCAGACTTGCATGCAGCGACTTCCGTCTACGTTCTAAATTTGGAGGCGTATACGCTTCAGATGAATTGCCTAAGACAATAGATAGTTATTCATGTTTTATTGTAAATTTAGATCCTAAAACAAAACCGGGAAGTCATTGGGTTGCAATAGCATTTCGGAATAACAAATGTTACTATTTTTGTAGTTATGCTTCTGTGCCGAATAACAAATATATTTTAAAGTTCATAGAAAATAACGCTGCAAAATTTGCTTGGAACAAATGTAGATATCAAAGCTTAGTGTCGTATACTTGTGGTCATTTTTGCCTTCATTTCTTGTACAATTTTGTGAGAAAGCAAACTTTGTCACCTCTAGATTCTAATAAAATTGAAAATAACGAGAAGTTTATTAAAAAATTTGTAGCTAGCAAATTTCGTTTACAAAATTGCTGCTTTTCTCCATATTCAAATCAAATTTGTGAAGCTCGCGATTTCAGAAATAGACGTCTTTAGACATGTTTCAACAGAATATAATTATATATGCTCTCTCTATAAATTTAACATATTTTTTTGGAGGTCACTTTTCATACAGAGCATATAAAAGAGATACACTAACTGTGGAATTCTCATTGTGCTTCAACTGATTCAGCAGAAACGATGACTTCCGAACTGAGATATGGCTTTATGTACTTGAAGCGTACTGGATCAGCTTATATGATTCATTGCTTCACCGATTCCCTTTACGAAAATATGATATCCTGTGTTCAAGCTGCGAACTCCTATCAAATGGATACAGTCGATTCAGACTGCAGATTGAAGATTGCCTATTTCAAGGTTCTCAACAATAATGATATTGTCAGAGAACTCCATAACGGTTCTGCTATGAATTATCGACAGACATTTGATTGTAAAACGTAATACAAAGCGAACTTCGGCGAATCAATTACTCATGATTCAAAGATCTGCAATGGAATTGTTGACAACTTCAAAGAAAATAAATGTAAATACTAAACTATACAGCTAAGATACTGAGAATAGCTCAGCATTGTAAACTCTATATAAAATTGTAATACTAAGCAGCACTAACTGTCATTTAATGTAACATCATCAATGAATCGATGTTCTACATGCATAAGCAACACGAAGAAACTGATTGTACCACTCGATGTAATATTTTAACAATCCCTGAATAAAAATATAATTTAACTGTATAATTGCGTCTGTCTTATTTTGCTTCGCTACATCAGTATGTTTTTTGTAATATCCTATATCACCGTAAAATTACGTTGTTTTATTCTCAAGGTGGTGAAAGTGGGTTAAGGTAGGAAAATGCACATAAAGTTATTTTAAAATTACTTTAAGGTCACCAGTTCAGGGAGAACAAGGCGTTCCTGGGAAATTCTACAGATAATAAACAATTATTCCATTGCCACTTACATAAACAGGGGTATAAATATAAGCTACATCAGCCTTTGTACATATACTACCGATCTTGTTGAAGACTTCATCTTCATCTCTGTCTCCGTCTTCCTCAGAGTGCGTGTATCTAAGTACTACTCAGCTATCATGGACAGTCACAAAGCGAGCGTCAGTAAGTGATTGCATTTTCATATTCTTTTTAGATTGCTAAGCATGTGTAACATAATTTTTTAAAAATAACGTTAAGTTTTCACACTTCCTAATAGGCTTAACTGATAGCGATTCAGACGGCGAGCAGTTATTTCCCCTTCCTTCCAAGGAAAAGCATACAAGCGGTAAATTAGATTTGATTTTATAAGTCAATTTAGACTTTAGATTTTTAAATTCCCAAAGAAAAAACATGACGGTAAAATGTAAAATCATTTTACATTTTGTATCTTTAGATTTAATTTCAAAATATTATCCCTTTTCTGATAGCTAAAAGAAAATCAAACGATGAGAAAAAAGAGGAGTCCACCAAAAGAGCAAAGAATTTCGAGTATAATTTTTCTGATCCGACAGAAGAGAAAAAGCTCATACCCCCAATAAGCGCTTACCTAGGAAAAGGGATTAACATCAGCATCAAGGAATACAGAAAGTCCTATTATCTTGCTTTCCAAAAGAATGTTGGAGATGAAACAAAGAACAGATTCAACATGAATCTTGACCAATTGGGAGCTTTAAAAAAAGCTATAAATGTGTTTGCAGAACATATAAAGAAAAATTGACATTCACGAGTTAAATGAAAATTTTGTAAAAAAATTGAACTAACTTGACAATTTTCCCTATATTCATCTTCTTAGAATGTCGTTTAATAGAATAGAATCAAGTTTTAGAGGTTATATTTCAGCTTACCGACACTCTCCGATACACTCTGATCCCTACAACTTATATAACGAAATTCGAGAAAACATTTTCTTACTCTTATTAGAGCAAAACCTACCTTTCCGTCTTTTAATATGCATAAGCATTGAATTTATTAAAGATACTCATCCTGACAATTTACTGCAAAACGCTTACTTCTGTTCATTTGCTGAACGCATAATATCATATAACCAAGTAAAAAGTAAAGTTAAAAGCTGTTTTCAGAAAATATTCAATTCCATTGAAACATATATCCAAAACGGTAGTGGTTGGGTTATTAATAAAATTAACTTTTTAGATGTTAATATCGGACAGTACAGAGAACCGCGGGGAGGTTGCGGTAATATAAAATTACCTGACTGTTTAAAAAAAAAAGAACTCTTCTAAATATACGTTGCGATGATCACAAATGCTTCATATATAGTTGCTTAGCTCATCTCTTTCCTCCTGAAAAAAATCCTAATGCTCCAAGCAGTTACCAAAATAAACTAAAATACTTAAAATTGAAAAATGTAACCTTCCCCATGAAACTCTCTAACATAAAGCATTTTGAAAGTATCAACAGCTTAAAGATAAATATTTTTACTTATGACAAAGAAGTTTTCCCCATATATATCAGTAATAAAAAGTTGGGTTCGGAAATAAATTTACTTCTGTATAAAGAGCATTACTTCTTAATTAAAAATCTAAATCGTTTATTAAACTCCAAAAAAGGGATTCATCATTATTGCTCGCGATGCCTGATTGGATTTCAGAGGCGAAATAGTCTTGTAGATCATAAGCGAGTGTGTTGCCAAAATGCCCCCCAAAAACTATCACCGCCTAAAATAAACACTGTAAAATTTACTAGCATTTACAAAATGTTGTTCCATCCTTTTATTTTGTATGCGGATTTTGAATGCATAACGAAAAATATATCTACTGTTTTACCAAATACATCTCAGAGTTTTTCAGCCAACCTAGAGCATCACGAACCAATCAGTTTCGCATTAATAGCAATTAATATAAAAAATGAAATAATATATCACAAATTCTATTGCGGAGAAAATCCAGTACAAATATTTTTAAAAACAATAAAAAAATTAGCAAAATCTTTATTTAAAAGACTATCATGCAATAAACCAATGATCGAGGAAAATATACCAACGGGAAAGCCTAGCACATGTTACATATGCAAATTAAAATTTGAACCGAGTGATCGCATTGTCAGAGATCATTGCCATGTTTTAGGCATATTTAGAGGTTTCTGTCACAATTCATGCAATTTAAATTTAAAAAGAAGTAATTTCATTCCTGTAGTCATTCACAACCTTAAGGGGTACGATTCCCACTTATTGTTAAAACATATGTCTCCAGAATTCGCGCATCAGATTGATATAATTCCGACGAATAGTCAAAAATTTACTAGTTTCACCCTCGATAATTACATTAAATTTATTGATTCGTACGCATTTCTTGATTCTTCCTTATCTTCTCTTGTAGAAATTTTGAAAATTTCTGAACATCGGTTTGACATTTTTGATTCTTTTTTCCAAAATAAAACAAATAGAAACTTACTCAAACAAAAAGGATTTTTTCCTTATAGCTATTTTTCATCAAAAGATATTTTAAAACAAAAGACATTTCCACCTCACGAAGCCTTTTTTAACATTTTGACGAATTCGAACATAACAAAAAAAGAATACAAACACGCACTGAGGGTTTACCAAGAATTTCATTGTAAAAATTTTCAAGATTACCTTGAATTGTATCAAAATACAGATACAATTCTTTTAGCTGAAGTATTTCAATCGTTTCGACAAACAAGCATGATGCACTATCATTTGGACCCTGCTCATTTCCTAACTATTGCTGATTTAACGTGGCATTCTGGTTTAAAATTCACAGGTCAGGAATTAAAATTGTTATCGAATGTAGAAGACTATGTCTTACTTGAGACTCAAATGAGAGGTGGAATTTGCTTTCTCGGTCAAAGATATGCCCAGGCAAATAATCCATATCTTTCTTGTTATAACCCCGATGAACCTACAAATTATATTGTGAATTTAGATGTTAACAATCTTTACGGACATTGCATGTCTGAATATCTACCTGTGGGGGATTTTCGTTGGCTTTCACCTGAAGAAATAGCTGTTTTTGATTTAGCAAATGTATCTCGATACTCAGAAACGGGATATTTATTAGAGGTAGATTTACTATATGATAAATCAGCTCATGATTTCCATGATTTTCCCTTAGCAGCAGAACACTTAAATATAAATAAACAAATGTTATCAGATTATCAAAAAAAAATATTGTCTGAAAAAAATATTCCATTCACCGAGTGTAAAAAGTTAACACCAAATTTTTATCCAAAGAAACGCTACATTTTACACTACAGGAACTTAAAATACTATTTAAAGCATGGGATGTCTTTAAAAAAAATTTATCGGATCTTGGCTTTTTCACAATCAGACTGGTTGCGAAGCTATATAAATTTTAATAATGAAAAACGCCAACAAGCCAAAAGCGAGTTTGAAAAATCTTTCTTTAAAAAAATGAATAATGCTTTTTTCGGCAAAACATGCCAAAACGTCAGAAAAAGAATTAACTTAAAGACTGCTCTTACACCCGCTGAATGTAGAAAGCATTTAGCAAGTCCTTTACTTGAATACTTTGAGAGCATAAACGAAGACTTCGCTGTCTTTAAGATGAAAAAAATTAATCTAGTTCTCGACAAACCAATTTATGTAGGATTTTGCGTGCTTGAGCTAGCTAAATTACACATGTATACTTTATATTACTCTAAGTTCAAAAAATATTATAAAGAAAATTGCAAACTCTTATACACAGATACTGATTCTCTATTCATGCAAATATTTACAAATAATGTTTACAAAGATTTTAAAAATGAATTTTTTGATATCATGGATCTAAGCAACTATCCATCTTCAAGTGAATTTTTTAATTCGGAGAACCAAAATAAGTTAGGGTTTTTAAAAGACGAAACGAAATCTAAACCTATTTCAGAATTTATCGGTTTACGATGCAAAATGTACAGCTACAAATGTGAAAATACTGAAACGAAAAAGGCAAAAGGTGTAAAACAGAGTTGTTTAAGAAACATAACACATGAACATTTTAAAACCTCTTTACTTAATGAAACGATTCATCGTCACGAGCAATATTCTATACAGTCAAAATCACATATTCTTTCTACAACCATATCAAACAAAATTTCTTTATCTCCGTTTTACGATAAAATATTTTTGAATGAGGATGGTGTGACCGGAAAATGCTTTGGTCACTATTCCTTGCTTGAAGAATAATGGTAGTAAAATTTTCGTTTATTTTTATGTTCTTCAAAAAAAAAATTTTTTTGAAAAACTATTAAGCATTCAATAGCTACCTTCTGTTAAGGGGAAAATTGTCTCTTAGTTCAATTTTATTTCACATGCTTTGTAAGTGAATCAAATGTTTACTCAGATCGACTGGTTGGACTGAGTTTTTTCATGGTTTTCTCAGTCTATAACGCAAATGCGAACCAATATAAGATCTTCCATGAGATATTATTAATAAATACCAAGAACATTTTATTTTTTAATGTAATCAATTTTTATACTATTTTTGCATGTACATATATATATGATTCAAGTTGTTGTTTTTATCTTAGTTAATATTGTATTAATTGTTTGCACTGTTTTTCGAATGAAATGAAAATAATTTGTATTCATATCCTTTCTTTATATACATTTCTTTCTTATATTCACATGCTTTGTAAGTGAATCAAATGTTTACTCAGATCGACTGGTTGGACTGAGTTTTTTCATGGTTTTCTCAGTCTATAACGCAAATGCGAACCAATATAAGATCTTCCATGAGATATTATTAATAAATACCAAGAACATTTTATTTTTTAATGTAATCAATTTTTATACTATTTTTGCATGTACATATATATATGATTCAAGTTGTTGTTTTTATCTTAGTTAATATTGTATTAATTGTTTGCACTGTTTTTCGAATGAAATGAAAATAATTTGTATTCATATCCTTTCTTTATATACATTTCTTTCTTATATTCACATGCTTTGTAAGTGAATCAAATGTTTACTCAGATCGACTGGTTGGACTGAGTTTTTTCATGGTTTTCTCAGTCTATAACGCAAATGCGAACCAATATAAGATCTTCCATGAGATATTATTAATAAATACCAAGAACATTTTATTTTTTAATGTAATCAATTTTTATACTATTTTTGCATGTACATATATATATGATTCAAGTTGTTGTTTTGTCTTACTTAATATTGTATTAATTGTTTGCACTGCTTTTTCGAATGAAATGAAAATAATTTGTATTCATATCCTTTCTTTATACATATATTTCTTTCTTATATATACAATAAAAATCGTTCAACAATTATCAGTCTGTGCCTCTTTTTTTTGAGTGGGAATAAAATTTATAACCTTGCAGAAAACATTGCTCGCTCTTTTAGTAGTATAGAGATGATGGTTTTCATATAAAAAGTTTTTATATGAGAGCCATCATCTAGTGAAAGGTACTTTTTATATGAGAGCCATCATCTAGTGAAAGGTACTTTTTATATGAGAGCCATCATCTAGTGAAAGGTACTTTTTATATGAGAGCCATCATCTAGTGAAAGGTACTTTTTATATGAGAGCCATCATCTAGTGAAAGGTACTTTTTATATGAGAGCCATCATCTAGTGAAAGGTACTTTTTATATGAGAGCCATCATCCCTATACTACTACTGTTGTCACTCGTATTAATATATATATATATATTGCATCTCTGAAACGCATTACCTAATTAATGTAAGATGTTGTCTTTCATAGCTTTTAATATATTATCAATTATATTAAATTACTTTTACTATACATTATGTTACTCGTTATATTAATGTTTTTCTTTTCTATTCTATTTATAGTTTTGAAATGAAGATGACTTTCCACTTGTGGCTTCATTAGGAAAGAAAAAATGTTTTAGTAAGTGTCTTCTGATTGTTGTGATTTATTTAAAATTATAAAAAATAACTTTCGAAGTTTTTTGATAAATAAATGTTCTGAAGTTCCTTACATTGTTGAGCATAACACAATGAAAAAAAGCTTCGAATTAGTTGATTCTTTAATTTGTAATGAAAATAGAATCAACTATCCATCTTCATCAGCTTTCAATAATTTTGATGCATCTAAAAGACGTGCAAAAAATTCAATCGATGATTCATTAGACAGTGACAATTTCTCTGAATCAAATGATCTTAACGACTTATTTGAAATTTCTAAAGACCAAAGCTCAAGTTCGAATTTTGATGGAACGTTCAGTAGTGAACTTCAATATAATCAAAAAATTCTTGATCCAAGAAAGCTTTCTGAAATGAAACGTAATCCTCCAGCTAAAAATTCTGAGCACTCAGGGGATTTGGAAAATGTGATACAAACTTGCAAAACTCAGTGGCGTTCTTTTCTTACCGAAGACCAAACTGTGAAAAAGCAAGACGGTGCTCAAATTTTCAGGATTTCTTATTTTAACGATGATATCTATTATATATCTAATTCAGGGCAGACTTTTCATATGAAACCTCAGGAAAAAACGAAAAGTCATGAAATCCATCTTAACGAATCTTATTCAGAAGCAGAAGGTAACTGTGTGCAATTAGAAGTTAATGAATCTAGAGCGCTTAAAAGCTTGTCGAACTCTATGAATTCATCATTTTCAAAAGAGCCACATCCGAGCATAAGTACCTTTAAACATCCTTCTTATTCAGATATCATAAGCTGTCAACAAAATTTTTTTGAAAATGATATAGTTCAAAACGAGTCGAATTTTTTGAATTCTCCAACCATTAATAATATTTCGTTTTCACAATTGGCACATTCCAATCCGATAAACACCCCTGCTTCACTCCATAATCATACACATATTTCAAGAAAATTTTTGAAACATTCTGTTAAACTTTGTGAGGATTCCGCTGGAAAGTTACATGATCCGAGGCTTAACCCTAACAGGAAGAAACGAAAAATGAAGGATCCGAAAGATATTATCTTCAAGAGAGTGAAATGGGCCAGTGATCCTGTAGTTTTAAATAAAATAAAAAGGCAAGATAATATCAGATCAAATCCTAATAACCATGTGGTACTTTCTAAAGATTCTTCATTGAACTCAGATCCTCGTCGGAAACATAGCAAAATATTTTCTGAACATAATGTGCCTAGCTTTTGTCAAACCAATATTTCTTCTGTCAAAGATATTACTTCTAGTTCATCTACTTTGTCTCCGCCATCCATTATCATTCAGCATCATTATATTTCATCATCTACTTCTCCATTAGAAAAGCGTAAAACCAAATTTTCACCAAACTCGATGGATGAGAATTCACGGACATTGCCTCTTAAGAAGCGAAAAATTCTCTGTGATGCGGTACCATCGATGGAATTCAATAAAAATTGTGCATCAGACGAAGTAAACTTATTGGAAAATCGCAGTAGCCATAAATCGATCAGCAAATCACAAATTGGAACCATTCTTGGTGCAATCATTGGTGACTCCGTTAATGTTTCCAAAAAATCAAATTGTGACAATTTTGAAATGAATGTACTTCACAATTCGGCTAAAAGCCTAACTAATAAGGAAAAAAACTTCAGTTTTTGTGCTGACAGTAAGATAGCGAAAAGAAAGCGAAGTGCAGAAAGTGACATTTACCAAGACCAAATTTCTGATGCAGCAACGACAGTTTCTTTTGAAAACCAACTAAATTGCAGAAGTGGTACAGAACGCAATGGAAATTCGCTTCTTTCTCGGAACTGGAATTCAACTCTTGAAGGGCAGCATTTACCATTAGATGATGTAGTTCTTAGAAGTGAATATAATTATCCAATTATCTTTAGATCTGTTAACGCCAATGGGCAGAACGAACCTAAAGAAAACTACCTGCCATCAAAAATTTCTTCAGACATGAAAAGCTTGCATTCTGTATCTCCAGAAAAATCGAAAAGAATCGACGAGCCAGCTAGTAATTCAACAGAATATAGAACTATGTCCAATTTGCAATGGAGGATATGGCGTGAAAAGTATCTGAAGTTAAAATCTAAAAGGCAAGAAAATAAATTTGCCATTAGAAAGGACATTTCCTGTGATAAAGCCTCTTTCAGAACTGGACAATCTGATCCAGATAGTCATGCCTCATTAGATGTTTCTGATGCTCAATCATCTCAGATGCAAAATATTAATTCGCTAGTCCCATCATGTAATTATTTTAACGAATTAGGTATTCTAAAGATTGTTCATGTATGTTCACAAGTCGAAATAGGTAAACGTGTCATTATTTCTTTAAAATTACCTCTTAAGCTGGTCAGTAAGTTATGCTGGAAATACTATTTGAATTTTTTAGTGATGCGTATAAATAAGCGTATTTCCAAAGAAAAACCGATCTCGAATCCTTCTTTTGAAAATATTCTTAAAACGTTTTTGAAATATCCATTTGCAAAACATCTAATCAGGCATTCTAATAATGGCTTGAATGGAGACTTGAAGCATCTCCTTCTTCAAGCTTGTAAAGAACAGTGTTCAGTACCTGAAGCAGATGGAAATGTTGGAATCTTTATTCCACAAAATGATGATATTTTAAGTGTCAACTCCAAGTGTGTGAAGCCATCTATTGGGCCAGTGAATTCAGTTGTTGATTGTAACGTATTTCAGAATATACCATCTGAATCGAATAATAATGAGCATGTTTGCTTCAGTTCCTGCCGTCCTTTACTAAAATCCTTATCCCGCGATGATTCAATTTCATGCTATAACGATGGAATATTAGATAAAACAGAAGAGGAAACCAAAAGCATTAATAATATCCATATTCAACAAAGAAATGAGATAGTAACTGAAAACAAAAATAATTTAAACACTGCAGTATTAAATCCAGTTATTAATTCTGATCTATTACAAAATGTACAATCTGAATCGAATAACACTGCACGTGTTTATTTAAATTTTCCCACTCCTTTGACAGAAACATTTTTTTCTAATGATTCAATTTTATATGGTGATTATGAAATGGTAAATGGTAAAGCAGAAATCGAAAGCAATCATAACTCTACGCCCGTTGAAGAAGTTAAAATCCCAGTTGAACAAAATGATGACATCATAAATAAAAATGCCAGTGATGTGATTTCAACAACTGTACCAATAAAATCATTTGTTTCTGTTCCGTCGCAAAATATATCATCTGAATCTAATGCAGATGTTTGTTTGCATTCTGCTGAGGTCTCACTAAATGCATTTTCGACTTTGTGTTTTGATAGTGAAATATTAGAAGAAACTGAAGAAAAAATCGGAGATAATGATAATAGATCTGTGCATGTGTGTTTGGATTCTCTTCCTGTTCTTCCCGAAGCACATTCCACAAGTGATTCAAATTTACACTGTAATTTTGAAAAGTTAGAAGAACTAAATGGGAACTTAGAAAACAATAGTGAGTTTTCTACGTTTTGGTTAAATTTAAATACTCTATGGGATGATTTCTTTCATTTTACTGATCTAAAGTCTTATTTTGGCTCTGAATCTTATAATACTGAATCTATATTAATACTGCTGAAGAAGAAAGGAATATCTTTTCCTGTATTAGAACAGTTTAGCTTTTTAAATATGAATAGTGCATGCTATTTTAAAAATAAGTTTATTACAGAAATATGTAGAATTTTTTTTATGCATTCTCGTACCTTATTTATTTGTAGTAATTTTGATATGAGTAAAAGTTGCCATTTTTTAAACATGTCATATGAACGCCTTAAGATAAGATATCTTTGTTTAAAATATTTTTCAACTGAGATATCTGATAATTTGATTCCCGTGTTTGCGAAAATCAAAGAATTCGATACTTTTTATTATCTTAATATAATTGAGGAAAATTTAGTTTACTTGCATGCATATTTTAAACAAAATAAGGAACCGATATCCTATAAGGCTGATCCGGAACAAACTAAATCAAAACTTTGTAAGAATGATCGTGGGCAAAATAATACATCTTTATCTTGTAAGGTTGATCCAGAACAAAATAAACCAATATCTTATAAGGTTGATTCGGGAAAAGATGAGATATTTGTACCTTGTAAGGCTGATCCGAAAAGATTAAAGGAAATTGATGAAATTTCTAGTAGGACGAAAACGGAAAGAATCCCCGAAAGCAGTGACAATACATTAAAGAGAAAAATTGAAAACAACACGGATATTTTAGATTGTTCGTGTACAATTACAGAATATCAAAAGTCTGATAAAGTTGCTGTTCGTTCTAAGGGAATGTCTTTAAAAAGTTGTTCTGAAAGTGGCACTTCGCATAATAAGCCACTTCATGGCAGTAATTCGAAAAATACCCGACCATGTATTTTTAATACTACTTGCCGAATAAAAAATGAAAAAAAGTGTTCTGCCGCTGAAATCGACGTATTGTTCCAAGATTTTGATCTGTTTAAGGAGGATGGAGTTCTGTATCAGTATTATAAACACGTAAGAGGACTTGGTGAACATACAGTTAATTTTGATCTTATTGAAAAGAATGAGAATGACTTAAATGACGAAATGCTTAAGTCATATAGATTTTTAAAAGAGCAACTAAATTATCACAAGTCTTTGTTGCGTGGGCTAATCAGTGTGGCATCTAGTACTCATGAAGACAATACGAGAATTATTCGTGATATTGTAAATCAGTTGGATTTTATTAAAGGATACGAAGTTGCATGCGACGTCTTATTCCTTTAAAGTTCGTCGGTGAATCTTAATAATAAAAATTACAAAAAAAAAAAAAAAAAAAAAAAATGGCGAAAATGAGATCTATTGCTGCAATCGAATATTGTTAAAGGAAATATAGAACATAACACATTCTAAAGCAGAATGATGTTTTTTTTAAATATTCTGAAAATATGTTATAATTAGTATTTATGGTAAGTGGTATGGAATAATGTCCGATTATATTTTACTTTTACTAGGAACTTGTTTTTTAAAATTATAATTCTTGCTATTACAATTATGCAATTAGTTATCTTTTAAGTTATGCAAATTGAAATCAACTCCATTTCTCTAATTTTGAATTATAACTGTTTTCCTATAACATTATAGTAAATGCTACGTTATTCTAAAACGAATCGTTGCTTTTAAAATATTTTATTGTATAACTTTCTAGACTAGTTCATTTTGTATTGCAACTTAATTCATCACTCTAGTTGAGAATTAAAATATTTCAACTGAAATTTAAAAAATTGGAGCATTTTCCTGATTGCATAATTGTATTCTATTGTAAGTTATCGAGAAGTCTTTATTAATTGCTATTGATATGAAAAAAATGAATCTCTGAAAATATTTTTGAATTATAAAATTTATATTTTATTTTAAATAAAAATTGATATTTGTCTCAAAAAATCTGTATGGAAAGAAATTTTTAAATATTATTAACTTATACCAAGAGAAAAACTTCTTTCAAGCTTTCCGAATTTTAAAATTCTTTTTCCTATAACTATGTAAAATTAATTATTATTTATTAAATATCTTAAAATCTATTTTCTTTAAGCTTTTAAACTAAAACTTTTGAACAGGTTACTTAAATTCTCTTGAATCAGTAATATATGGAATAGTATTTCCGAAATCAAATCAAAATATTGCAGAAAGTAGTTTAGTATGGAAAATAATGTGTAAAAAGTGATTATGACAACATAAATCTGAAGTTCATCCCCCTTTTTTAAGATTCTATTGAATCGAATAAAAGTTTTTTAAAAAAATAATTCCGTTTCGATTTTAACTCCTACCTTTCATTATAATTTATAAATCTTAATGCAGGGTTAAGAAAATGGCATAATTTTACATGTGAACTTGTATGCATTTGATGCAGAAGTTCTTAAGAAAGAAAGTGAAGATATTCAATGTTTTTAAATTTTAAAGAATGTTTTTAATTTTTTTAAGAATGAACAAAACTGAATGATCTAATGTTACACAACTTACATTACAGTCGAAAATGGACGAAGTGTGAAATATAATTTCCCTATATATCATCTGTAAATTATTCCTTTTTTTTTTTTTTTTTTTTACTTAATCAATTAAAACCGAAGTGCCATTACTTTGAATATGATCCTTTTCTCCCCAAAGAAAGATATTTGCGTTGGAGTATGCCAATCCTGAACTTAATTGTAGATTTGGTATGCTTGTCATTCTTATAAATAATTCTTTCTTGTACCTAGTTCATATAAATGAAGCATATTCTAAGAGCTTGTTCTTTTTTCGAATTCATATCATTTCATCAGCCTATTGTAATTTTTTGTTTGTTTCAATGTCATGCAAGAATTTGTAAAAATCATGGTTATATATTTTTCATTTTCACAGAATAAATTTTTATATAATGTATTTATTGTGCATATAATTTCTTGTTTTTTTGGAATTTAGGCATTTTGTTTTGTGTGTCAAAAGTACCATCAAAAGTAATGTAAATCGATGTAAATATTGAAAGATAAATATCTTAATTCCTTGGCTAGAATGTTTTTTCTTTTTTAAATTTTGATAGTAAAATCTATAATTTAAGTCTTTTTAAGTTTTTATTTCAGTTTCTAGCTTTCAGTTTTCACTGAGCATTCAGTGGGTGGTTTTTATTATTATTGCTAGTTATAAATCATTTGTCATTAAAAGACGGCTGCAAAGTAAGTATAACGTGAAATCTGAAGAATCTATTTTTATTAATTAGAATTACAATCGTCTTATATATTACAATCTTGTTATTTTCCCGCGATTTTTTTTTCAGTCTCCAGATGCAGCCTAGCCAAATCTGGCCTTTTCACTTTAAAAAATAAAAATAACGATATTTCCTAGGCTCCGCAAATATATTTGTCTTTATTAGGTTAAGTTGTCCAATTTTTCATCATATTGCAATATTAGCGTTATCTATAATAGTGGCCAAAAATGGAAAACATTAAAAACACACACACACGCATATCTGAGATTTGATGACTCGTTACAGCAATTTAATTGACTGAAAATATATCATTATATCATTTTTTATTCATAATCAAAATGATATCATTGTTGTATATCATTTTCAAGATAACTCAACCAAAAAATTAATTAATTTTTATAATGGATATTTGTATTGGAACAATAATATAGAAGTAAAAGGAAACAGAATGATCTATATAGGAATTTTAGTATATAAATGTATACAAATTTTATATATTTATTTAAATAATTGTATTTATATTGGCATATATAAAGATTTTCAGCTGTGATAGTTAATACTTATTTAGATAACTTTTAGCATTAACTAAAGAGCAACAAGTTGCAACATCGTCCTATGCACTTCACTTATTCTTTTAATTCCTAAACTGTTTTAATGTGATACCATGATTGAATTATGGCTTCTTTTAATTGGGTTTATTGCTGGCTTGCTTCTCTGCTACGATTTTCTTTAGTTTGCTCCATAGGTTTTCGATTGAGTTAAAGTTTGGGCTATTCCAATAGTGAAATAAGATTATCTTGGGGGCAGTTTTTACATACATTGGTAACATGGCACAGAGTTGAATCTTTATGAAATATAAATTCTCTATTACCTGGGAAAAGACCACATGAGGAAGATGTATTGACCAGCTGTTGAGCCATTATAGGTAAAAAAAATATTTGATACTTCAGACGATGATTGCAGTTACAAGATTGGGATCGGGCGCTGCTTTGATATTTGCCCTGGGTGCTATTTTATATAGGTACGCTTCTGGTTATTGAAGTTACAGAGTTAACTTAAAACAGAGTTAGTCTATTATTTAATAATAGAGATAAATTTACAATTACACAATTTAATAATACATACATAACAATTATACATACATACATTTAATAATACATACACAATTTAATAATAAATTGTGTATGTGTTGACGCTTTACAGGCCAAATTTGACATATATATAAATTTGAGGATAGAAATGTATAGCTACAAAAGTTTTTTTTCAAAAAATTTTAATTGAAAATTATGCTACATTTCGGCGCTTTTCCGCGTTAACTTAGAAAAATATTATTGCACAAAAATAAATTTTATATCTTTAAAAATTTAGAATAAAAAAATTAAGTTACCAATTAAATAGACATGCAATTTTTTTCCCTAAAATTTACAATTTATTAAAAAATATTTTTTACTTAATTTTCAAGTACAAATTACATTGCTATTTTGAAATTCAAACCATTTGTTATTGTTTCATGAAATATTTAATCGTGTGATTTTCTTCCATTATTGAAAACTGACAAAGAAGAATTTTGTTTAATATCTATGTATTTAGTTTACAAGACGAATAAAAAGGTTAAATTATAATATCGTAAAATTTAGAAGATAAATGAGCCGGACATTATGATTTTTAATAGCGCTATGGAATTGATATCTATTAGAAAGGTTCATGTACACGACAAACATAATTAGAATAAGACAATTAGAACACAGCTTTAATGCTTGACAATTTGGCTGAATCGTGCACATGAAATTAAAAGACTAAAATTAAATCTAACCAATATCCCTAGCGAAGCAGCCAGTCGCCAATGGCGATTAATTTAAAATAAATTAGCGTAATTTATTTTGTAGAAGAAAGTATTATGCTAAAGTATTACAATATTCCAATAACAAAATAGAAAATGTTAAAAATTAGCATTTGTACTCTTGTAACATGCTGAAATATGTTCTCCACGAATAGTCTTGTTGCAGTATTGCATATCATTGTTCTTGAATGGATAGAAAATACAAATTCTGCACATGTTTGATCTTTATTCGAATCCATCTTCAATAAAAAAATAATATTTAGATAATAGTAATATGCAGGTAACACATAAATGGCTAAATTATGGTATATAAAAATTTAATTTTTTCCGTCATAGACTATTGGCTTTCATTAAATAGACAAATTTATGCTGATAATAAATTAAAAAAAAAAAATTTTTTTTAGACATGAAATTTTGTTGTACTAAGAAAAATTATAAATAAATAGATAATGATTTTAAATAGACGTATTTTTCTCACACCAAATGCATCATGCTCGACATAATTTTATTAAAAACTATTTTTCAATAAAAATCCAATAATCTGGGCAATATAAATATCTTATAGAACAGAAAGTATGTTTATCATCAAAAAAAAATTCAATTCGCTGAGAGAAAAAGGGGGAGGAGATTAAAATGATGTGAATATGATAACTTGAAATGCAATAAGCGAATTAAGTGAAATTCATTATGAATATTTATAGCAAAAATTATAAATCTATTTAAAGATCTAAGAATCTCTAGAATTATAAATCTAAATCTGGTCCAAATCTATCTATTGTTCATATATTAATGTTATAATTGACAAACCTAACAAGTGATATCTTTTTATATTTTTGATAGAAAAATGATAGATTAACATCACATTTTGAGTCTACTCAGTGAGAGGATCTGTGAATATAGAATTTGACAACCAGTTTCATTTCAGTAGCCTGTGAAAAAAGGCTCATGAAACAAAACAAGTCGGTTAAACTGCTTAGAATTTTTTAGTGTGAAGTAAATTTTTTCAAAATTTTTCACCCATGTGAACAATCTGAAAAAGTAAAATGGTTAAAAAAAAAAAAAAAAAAAGGCATTCAAATGAACTCACTCTGTTAAATACAATAAAATACACTAAATTTTTCTCTCTGAAGCTGTTTATTTTACAGTAATGGTACACTAAAATGACATTTTCTCTATAACAATGTGTTTTCTTTAAGACTTCTTTCCTTAGATAAAAAACAAAATTCATCCACAGAGAAGACTGAAAGAAAGCTATTTATTGGCTGCGATGCACCGATTGATGAAATTTCATGCTGTTTTTGATTCGCTGGAAACTGAATCCTTTATAATAAATTTAAATGTAACATTTGGAAAATAAATTCTCATATGTCTCATAGTTAAGTCTAAACAAGAAGGGAGAGGGGGGGGGGTTAATGATTGATTATAAAAAAAAAGTTTTCTTGTACCAATTTATAATATGGTGAAAGCTTATTTTTCCAGAGAACAAACTTTTCCTTTTATTTACATACTCAAGTATTCAAAAAACACCCATAAACTAATATATATTTTATAAAAATAGCAGAATTGTCAAAAAATTTTTAAAGGCACTACAAAAATAAATAGTATAAAACTCTGTAAAACTGTTTATAATAAACAAAGATAGCCAAAATTTTAAAATGTAACAATTTATATGAAACACAACCGCAGAAAAGACAACTCACTCATGGAACCGCCACTGAATTAAGAGCAGATAGAGTTACACAAATTTCATTAAATTGCTTGCACACTGCAATGAATTTCCATGAGTTTTTTTAAAGTACATTAACATTTTAGTGGAAAAGGAAAATTCTTTTTCTCTTTCAGGGGCACAAACAAATTATATTTCTCCATGCAAATGATGGTAATGGAAGTGTAAATTTTGCAAGAAATAAGTAAACAGGATATTGCCATTTTTTTATTTTTTCTATCAGATATTAATGATTGAATATTTTAAATAAATCATCAAAAGTCTACTGCCTGGCTCAGATTTTTTAAAGGTGTTTATTATGAGAAACAACTGTCCTTGAAAGGCTTTAAGAAGAAATAATATTTGCAGTTCCTGTTCATTTATTTTTTGTATGTCTCTTTAGCAACAAATTTAGACATCACACACGCACAGTAAGTATTTTATTATTGCATGTTAGAAAAAAGAAAAAAAGCAGCAAATGAATGTAATTTTGAAATTTTTCAAAATAATAATTTTGTGTTAATTGTTTGAGAATGAATAAAGATGCTTTTAAAGTGATCTGAAAAACCAAGGAATTCGTGAGAATCTTTAGGTTATTCCATATTATGACATTCTTATGCATCATTTTTATATCCCAATGAAATTATAATGATTTCAGAGGATAACTGCTCCTGTTATTAAAAAAATTTGAAATTCCATTACGTTGTCTAAAGTAATCGAACTCAAATCCTATTTACAATAAAAATAGTTGCAAAGATACATTATTCATCAAGGTTATTATGGTTGTGTTGTGGACAGCTCTTATTGCCATATAATTTTGGCAGGCTTGAAAACTCATTTTAATGATGGACTTTATAATTACCAATGACCACGAATACACCTGAGCCAGTAACATAATCTCCAAACTTCTATCTCAGACCATCAAAAAAGACATTTGACCCTCATTAGCATATTAAAAATACACTAAGCCAAGGTGCATTTTTAATACAACAGATTTTCATTGGAACTGATGCAAACTCGTGATCATCCAATTTTGAAACCAGAATTTTTAATACAAATACCGAAACAGGGGCCCTTAATTCACTGGCATCTCAATACGAAAAATCTAATTATTTGCAACCTCTTTATAGAAACTGAATATTTGGTATATTTTCATAACTCTATCATAAACCAGTGCATCGCTAGCTAAATAATCCTTAAAAGGCTACATACAGTTAAAAGCACATATGTGTACGGGAGTTGGCTTTTGAAATACATCTGTTTCCGATCAATACAACAATCAAATATAAACAGACAGTAAAAAACAGTCAGTGACTAAATTCTACTAGAAATGTCTTTAAATATAAATAAACTTGAACTATATACATTTCAAACCCCACAGGGGTTATTTCTGAAAGAGTGATTACTTTTAAGTCATGTCTCCTTACTCACTCGGTGAAATTGGAATGTACAATGCATTTAAGCACCAAGAACTTTCTTTTATAACATGATCAGCAGACACAGATCGAATGGAACTCTATATTCCAAAAGGGTTATGCTAGAATAGTTTCAGATTAAGATGAACAGTAGGATGTAAACATAAGTTAGGGATTTACAAAGCATAAATACTAAGTAATAGTATATAGGCAATATAAAATAAAGGAAGCAATAACATACCACATAGCAACAGTATTTTCTTTAAAAACAGTTGAAAGTAATTTGACTAAAACTGCTGGATTTTTTTTCACAGTTAATTAGAGCAGATATACTCTTTAAATAGCAATAAATACAAAACAAAAATAATAAATTTTGTTTTTTAAACACTTGCGCTAAATACTGATTTAAAACTTCAATGGGAAAATTAAAACAATGTTCTAAAAAAAAATGTGGGGGAAATTATTTTAAATGACAGAATTAAGAAAATAGCCGAGTACAATAAAAATGAAATAAACTCTTATAGATAATAGAAATAATAATAATAAAAAAAAGCATTCCTCTACATTTTAAATATTTATGGAGATAGGTAAGATTGTATTAAAAACAAAAACAGCAATGTGTAATATTTCAAGTGAAAATAAAATTTAACTACTTAACCGTAGAAGTTTTATAAAAAGGAGAGTGTATAAAATTGTATTATTATGACTGAATTGTAAGTTCCAAAGAAATAACTTTATCACTGAGATAATGATAATTAAAAAAATAAATAGATTATAATAGCAAAATCTGAAAATCATAGCAATAATACTTATCAATTTTAATACATTTAAATATACAATGGAAATATTAATTCTTAATATACTGAACAATACAGAAACAGCAGCTGCAAATTTTTTTAATTCAAACATTATTTCTATTGCACATCCTTCTATTTAAAGAATATTTTATCATAAAAGTATAATAAATCTTTTCCTGATATCAATAGCATGCCAATATACAAAAATATTTTACAAATAAAAATTTAGAAACATAATACAAAAAATATATCCCAGAAAATATTTACATTTAATTTGCACAGCAATTGCCTTCTGGGACTTCAAAGCTATGCCATGCTACAATAAAACACAAAACATATATACTCCATAATAAACTGTAATATTTAAAAAAATTATATATATTCCTTTAAAATTCTGTATAATTTTTAATCTATTTAATGTGTTAGACAATAAATCTCAAGTAATTGAAAATTTCAGATGTAGAAAAAAGAAACTTGTTTAGATTTCACAATTTCTACTTGCATTATTACATAAGACTGTGTTATAGTTCCCATTTTAATGTACCATTTTTTTTCTTTCAGATTTTATATTTAACAAAGATGTATTGAGTATGAAACTATATCAAAAATTGAGAAATAGAATGCAATATCTTCAGACAATTTTAGTGATTTCTGAAAATGTAGAACAAGAGACAAACAAACATACTAAATAGAATGAAGCTGATCTATTCAGCACCACTTCCTCTTGATTGAATTTTGCATAAATTTAATAGTGCTACATTTTATGTTATAAAATAAGTATTTCAAAAGAAATTTTGAATAAAATGAAGTTTTTATAATTATGATAAAGCACAAGATTTACATATGGCAAGTTTACAAGCATGTCATATATAAATATTTAATTAACTATTTATTAAATAAAAAATTCAAAATATTTGTTTTTTTAAATTTAACGTGAATGATTGGAATGAAGAATAAATTCTACATTATAAGTAAAATATGTCAATAGAAGTGCTGTCAAAATCACAAGTATCTATTATTTGATACAGTGGTTCCCAAAAAATGCATCTAAGAACTGTGGGAATCTTCACTGTTACAAGTATTATGAAAACTAACATTTCTCAATTTCATTTACATTTTAATTCAATTTCATAATTTACAACATTTTTGAAAAGTGCTTATCTCTTGGATTGAAAAATATATTTTCAAAATGCTATCGAAAATTTCAATTGAATTTAAGATTGATTTACTTTTGCAATTTTATCTGCATTTACTGCTATAGAAAATAATCCAAGCTATATAGTGAATTTCTTAAAACAAAATTTAGCAGTATAGAATTAATTGATTTTTGGTAGTCAAAAGATGAATACACTATTCAGAAAATTTTAATCCCATTTCTAATTTCTGTGAAGCCAAATTTTTGGCATATGCTGTCATAAAGAGTAACTGAATCCAATTTAATTTTATGATTTGAGAAAATGTGGAAAAATGTACTTGCCCCACTAATTATATTTATTGAAATTTGTTTATTAAATTTTTATATAAATGAAAGATAACTATAATTATTTTTATGTGAGCCATATGCAAATTATTGACCATTTAGCAAAAAACACATATTAGAATATTATATATATATATATATATATATATATATATATATATATATATATATATATATATATATATATATATATATATATAAATATGGTTTTATCAAGAATTCAAGCAGGAATTTGTGAACCACTGGCCTATTTGTAACAGATAAAAACCATGTGAGATTATCATATCTAAAAATTAAGAAGTCAAGTAAATAATTCTACAGTTTAACTAAAAACAATATGTCATAGGGAAATAAAAGAATTAAATTTTAATTAAAAAATCTGGTAATAGTTACATTTGGAATTGATCATTTAAGATCTCTACTACTTCTTTTGCATTTTAAAATGAAACATTTTGAGCAGATCACATATTAAAATATATGAAAACTTTCCATTTATAATCAAATGTTGTGATTAGAAAATGCATGATACATATTTCAGGGAAATTCTTTTCACTGCTGTATCAACATTATTAGTTTGTCCATCTAAAGGCTAATAGAGCTAACTGATGGCTTTAAAAGATAACAGCAATAGAAAAATACTAATTTTCAAGTAACACTATAAGCTTATGGCAAAACATCAAGAGTTTCAGCTTGTGGATTTTATTAGTTAGATACAATTAAAAATACAGAATAATTTAATAAGAATAAGACAAAGTTGATAGTACTTTACAAAAAAAAAATTAATAATACTAATAGAACCAAGTAAAAAGTTCAACTACAATGATTTGTTAATACATTAACAATTCTACAGCAATATTATTTTTCACTAATATTAATTTTAAAAAAGTTAGTGAATGTTGTATCAAACAAAAATAACTCATTTTATTACATTCGTTCAAAAAAAGGGTGATAATATATGCTTTCTAAGATGGTATTTGTTAAAACAATCAAAGCTTAAAAAACTTAAGAATTGAAATCCTACTGGAACTGACAATCCATCATATGAAACAAGAATATACTAAGAACCTGTACAAATTAATTTTTAATGATTGGAATCAAGTTTCAGAGTAACAGAGAATATACACACATGACAAACAATGAATAAATTTTGAAAAGAAAAAAAAAATTAATATTACCAACCCAATAAAAAATTCAAATATTTTATTTCATAAGAAACTATAACAACACTCAAATAGGAAAGATATAAGCATTTATAATAAACTATAAAAGGGAAACATTCCTTAAGATTTATATACAATAAATATACATCAATTATACCCCCCCCCTCCTCTTTTTTGGTTACTCTAACTCCTCAGAAATGTCCAATTTCAAGGAAGCTATTTAGAATAAAGAACAAACATTAGAAAGTGGCAGTGGTGATTAGTAGCAAATGTTTGCAACGCAGATGTGGAAAAGAAAATACTCAAGATGAGATATCCCAGAGTGAATATTATATGCATATACTGTCTAAATAATGAGGAAAAAAATAAAAACATAGGCAAGTAGAAAAAAAAATGACAGCAATAACAGCTTTATATTACGTATAGATACATTAAAATACAGTAATTAATTATTTGAATACTATTCCATTTTTTAAAGCTGATATGATAAATAAACAGAGATAACAGTAATAACTATCTATTTGTCGGAATATCAAACTTAATTAAATTTGAACTCTGTTCTCTAGGCATTCATATACACTTAACAAAAGAAATGCTTTCAATAAAAGAAAGGAGTTACAATATACTTTTCCCCCCAACATGAAATGTAAACACATAAAAAAACTGGACCAAGTTCAAAAATAGTTAAAAATTATAACAAAATGCCAAAATATTTTTTAAATACTTTGCAAACAGAAACACATACAATAAAATCTATAGGTGGATTTTATGACTAAAGATTTCTCAAAGAGTTACAGAAAAAAATGGTTAAAAGTTTATTTAATGAAGTAAAATTAGGCAAAACATTAAATATTACTGATATAAACTAAGGCTACACAGTTCACATAGGTGTAGCTCACATTTTATAAAATCAAACACTAACAAAAAGAAACCAGACTGACTGACATATATTGTGTATCTTTTTTATATAAAATTTTATGAATATACTGCATTTGCACTCACAAATCAATATAATAGAGAATTTAATTTATGTTCCTATGATCTTGAGTCTATCAAATATGGAGAATAAAAAAATGTAAAAAATAAATACACAGGATGGAAGGCAAATATTGCAGTTTAAGTACAAACTTAAAAACAGCAGGTCATCATGCAAATATATTTTTTGTTCAAAATAAATGTAAAATTAAATAATAATACAAAATTCTTTAACTTAAAAATTGAAATTATAACACAACTAATTACTAACAAAATTTGGTCAGGTAACTATAAATAAAGAAAGTGTATCAAAAACAAAATAAAAATAAAATGACAATTCAAATAGTTTAATATTTGGCATCACACTTTGTAATTAATTTGCAGCCATTTGCGTCACACATCCAATCCCACTCATATTTCACTGTAAAGAGGCAGCACAATTCCAGCCATAAAAACTTATAAATAAATTACATCACATGAGATTCTAGAATTCCATCTCATATCTTGCATGTCAAGCACATAAGGCAACACACACCTTTCGGCTAGAATGTGCACTGTTTGCAACATCAATTGGAGCTTCTGATGTGGTCTAAGATTTCACATAAGACGCAACTACATCAAAAACCTTCAACAAAACTAGAAGGGAAAAGTCCTGTCTTCCCAGTTCTCTGCAAAGTACCCTTATACCAGCCATCTTCCCGTTTTTTGTGAACATATACAACGTCACCAACTTTTAATTCTAGTTCATAGTCACTGTTTGGAGGGTAAGGCACAATGCAGCGGAATCTACAAAAGAAGTAATATAATCAATAATTACGTTAACAAAAAATCTATCTGATACTATTACACAGCTATCTAAGCATCTTATTTCTACGAATAATTATGCATAACATTCTTGCTACATTAATATCAATAAGGAAAAAAATGTGTTTTTTTCCCCCTGATGTTAAAAATTTAATGGCTAAATACGGGGTGGGAACATAATGTAATTACTCTCACAGAAAAAGATATATACTTTTAGAAATTATCACAAGAACATACATAATATATACTTAAAAAAAATGAATACAAAACATTAAAAAAAAAGAAAAAAAAAGACAAACTGAATACATTTTTCTACAATTCAATTTCTCATGACTAAATTTCAGAGAAATCTTTTATTCAATAAATTACTAGGCACTTTAAAAAAAAATGTTTATAAGATATTGTGGAAAACAATTTTGTATATTAGCAAAAAGTAAAACATGCATCAATATAACTTTTAGCAAAATTCTTTAAAAGCGGGAAAAGCTTATATAACATATACAGCTAATAAATAATGATTTAATTCATAAAAAAAAAAAGATGATCTGTAGTATTCAAGTAAAATTAAAAAAATACAGTGGTACCTTTCACGAACTAGAGGTGCAGGTTGCTTCGGCCGTGACGACGATTTGGGAACTTCACCATTTGAGCCATCAAGAGATCCTGTTTTCTTATGGTTGACTTGGCTGCCTAATGCCTCACTTGGGCATGATGTTGATCTATATATATATATATAAAATTAAGACCTTACAACAGATTTGTGTAGTTTTTAAAAAGTATCTATAATATTTATTTTATTTTAATGTGATTTCATCTTCTATTTGATGCATATGCTTGAATTATCATTGACTTCAATAGGATAATGGGATTTAGATAAAGTTAGTTTACTAATATTTTTAAATAGTTACAATTTATTCATTGTGAATCATTTGTATTCTTTTGGAACAGTTTCACACTTTTCATAATTTAATCCGTAGCCAGAACTGAAGTGCATAGTTCCTTGCTTATTGTTCAGATTGAGCAAATGTTTATTTTCTATCTGTCGGAATTCCTTCATTAGATGATTTTAAACATATATCTCTATATTATTTATATATTTGTGTGCAAGTATATATTTATAGCATATGTGCTTTTTATACAAATATACAGTTTTATCCATCTTAGTGAAATTTAGCTTGTGCTCTTCAAAACAAGAATAAGATCAATATGAACTTCCAGACAATAATTAAAATACGAGTTAATTAAAGCAATATTTTGGCATTTTCCTACAATATCTTCTGAAAACAGAATCGCACAAACACTAATTTTATGCCATCTGAAAACTCAAAAAAGATTTCAGCAACACTAATTTCAAGTCTATACAAATTTTTCCAATCTTAATATATTTTTCTAAATTAATTTTATATTCATCACCTAGGAGAGTCAGCTCAACTCTTTGGCTTTAGAGCATGAATTAACAGGATGTATAGTGAGAAATTGCTGCAACAATTAGACAAAAGAAAGAAAGGAAAAAAAAAAAAAAAAAAAAAAAAAAAAGAGCCTCTGTTTATTGCTTAGAAGTTATTTATAATTGTTTAAAAATCATGCAGGTTTATGGATATATAAACCTGTATAATTTCTAAGCATAGGATTTTTTCTACTTTATAATAATGTGTAATCTTTATTGAAAAAATCTTTATAAAATTAATTTTAAAATGTATATATTTTTTTAATTTTAATATTTTTTGTATATGCATTTATGTCTTCTATTATAAAATAAATTATGTCTTTTTAGTTTTGACAAAAACAAAAATTATCATAAAAATGATAAAACTACCAATATCAAAGAATATAGTCAGATTTTATAAAAATAAATTACCAATTTATTTAGATAAATACTTCATTTCTAAAAATATCAACAGTAGGATAACATGACCAAAAATTTTGTATTTGATTTTTATATAAGCACAACAAATAAGATTTAACATGGCTGGGATGGAAAGCATAAATTTCGTCTTGCAAAGCTAAGAAGTAAATCATTCTGGAATAGCTACAATCATAAGACTGGCCCAATAACTCATATTTTACATGATCCCTAAGTAAATTATCAAAAAGTAAGAGACACATATTTCTGAAAAGAACAGTACTCAATTTTTTAAAATTTATCTTTAAAATGATTGCAGAAGGATATGAACAATAACATGAACAACTTTATACAAGAAGCACTTGAGATGTTAAAAATATTATAAAATTATTTCATAAAAAGAAAATTAATTGATCTTATGAATGATATAATTTGATTCCAAAAATACTGAAATCTACAGAAATGTGTTGAGCCTGATGTCTGTATATTGCTACGAATCTACTACACCAGCTTTCATTCAAACACGCAAAAGGGCAGAGTCTTTTACTGCCAAGATAGATATGTTAAAAGCCTAGTTTTAAAATTAGTCACATCAAAATACATTTCACTCTTATTTATAGATTATTTTCTTTTCATTGTAATCAGCAAATTGTAAAAGCATAAGTCACATATTTTTGCTCTTAATCTCCTCCCCATTTCCTAGAAAAGAAGAAATTGTTTCATAAACTTCAATTCTTTGTTCACAGTTCTTTCATACAAAACATTCTTACCTTACATGAACTGCAGACAGAGATTGCTGAGAAGATGTCCCATCAACAAATGATGGATTATCACATGAATAGTCGGAAGGCGGTGGAGATTTTGACTTCCTTTTTGTTAATCTTTTCATCAGGCTAACAATTTCTTTTTCCTTCTTTTCCTTGTGCTAACAAGATCAATTTATATTAATAAATAAAATGTTTACAGCTGAGTATGATAAATAAAAGTACAATATATTAATTATCATATTTTGTCTTTGCTGTTATAAACTATATAATAGCTCATTATTAATCTGCTACTTTCTGGTTTAATTATGATAAATTAAATATTATCTATTTCACGAAAAAGGAATACAAGGAATTAATATATGGATAGCAGTTAATGTTCTATAGAAGAGCATATCAAATTACTAATTAATTTTAAAAATTAAAATTTGGCACTATGTATTTTACCTATTAAAATTCATATAATAAAAATTTTAAATGTAAAACTTTTTTGGAAATAAAATAAAATAATATGATATGGTAAACTTCTAAATGAGACTTTCAGGAAACTGAAAAGTGGCAAGTCTCTGGGCTAAATTGTCTATAAAGTCTGGCAATCGAATTTGAAATTGAACAGAGTATTCTAAATATTTTTCTTAAGAATAATCATTTCTTGTAATGTCAATATAATAATACAATATTTTTCTTACAAAAGATATTAAGAACATTGTTTATTTATCAAGTTTTTAAGTTAGTTTCCCCCTACAGGAAAAAAAAAAAAATATGTGACTTTTAGTAAATAGATGGCTGTTCTAATAATATTTGATATAAAAAAGAGAGAGAGAGAGAGAGAGAGAGAGACTGTGAATTAGTATCATTAATTTTTTTGACTGTCTTATTATTTTGTTCTTATAGTTTCCAGGTTAGAAATATTAGCTTTTACAGTAAATAAACCATTTTTTTTTTGTGCTTATTCAAATCTCTGAAATTTTAAACTTTTAAAATTTCATCTTTAGAAAACTATTTACGAATGCTTAAGGAAATATACACATAAATATGAAATATATGCTTTTGAACTGATATTGAAAAAACAGAAAAATTATGTTTAGCTACTCAAAGTGTTAAATAAAAATTAAAACTATAAGATTATAACAGCATAAGCATATCATGTCAGATTTAAAATAAGATAACAAGAATTGACAGCATAATCAAATGAAGTTGTGAAAATGAAATTTTGTTAAAATTTCGTGGATATATTTGATATATGAGTAAAAACAACTTAAAGCATAAACAGATGGGATTGTAAATTTTTTATTTGTTTGTTTTTAGTTTTTTTTTATTTGTAGATAAATCATAAACCTTTATAAAATGTGATTGAGTATATTGTGACCATGTTAATTAACTGTTTTCTAAATTTTTTGGTGGTAATTATCAATTATTTTTATTTATAAGTTGTTAGTATTAAATATTTGGTTTCAGTTTAATTATCATTTACAAATTTACTAAAATATTTGATATAAATATCAAATGATTCGATAATTAGGTTCGTTGATAAAATGAGTTTATATTGGCTTTGATTTCTTCTGAAATTCTCTATTGTGACTAATGCTAGGCTATCAGCATAAGCTTGAATAAAAACTTCCTTATGTTATATATATATATATATATATATATAAAAGATCAAAAAATATTAGCCTTTTAAAAAAAATCCATATTAAATATGATGAAGTTATTGTGCTGAAAAATTAGAAAGAGCTGGCCATTGAAAGTTTCTTTGACGTTAAATGATATAAATTTTACAATCAATCTAGTGGCTGCATTTTTGATATGTTTATTGATTGTTCCTTGCAGTATCAAACAATATTGACCCTAATCTTACACAGCATTTTAACTTAATAAAATTCAAATAATCAAAAAATATTATTAATAATTTGAACTCCTTTCTTAGAAGCATAATGAAAATAATATAACCATAATATTGTTGTGTGTAAAAAAAAAAAAAAATTAAAATTCCAGAAATATGTGAAAATATATATATTGTTACCTTTTCAACCCGTGTTTGTGAAGTTGTCTGGACAGACATGGAACAAGCCGATCCACTAGTGACAACTGGAGGTGAGCATCCTACTCTGTCAGGAGTCACAAATGGATTTGTGTTTGGAGGTACAGAATGAGGCATCATCAAAGGTGTCGATGGCTGAGAGATACTGTACCTAGGCTGAGAGGGCCCACTCTCAGAGGCTGCACTGCTAATGCTTTGACTATGACTTCCCACAGATGTATTTGGAGATGCTTGATAAGAAAGCATTCTTGTTGGAGAAGCACTGGTTGTCCTCACAGGAAAGTCAGTGACTACTTGTGATGATGATGGTGATGAATTAAAGTCTATTGCACATAGAGAAGTCCATGGTGCCATGGCAAGTGATCGTGACTGACCACAAGGGAATCCATTTTGTTTTGAGCTGATCTAAATAATAATAACAAATATAAATAAAAAAATTCAATAAGATCTAATTTTATAAGAAACAACTTCAATCTGATAACTAAAAGTAGAATTTTAATAACATTACGGCATTTAGAAACAATTCTTTCTTATGCATGAATTTATATAAACTTCACTCAAAACCAGATTATTTCTGATTGAAAACTGACCAAAAATAAATGAGTGCAAAATCTATTAATATAATAATTATGATTACACAATAATTATTGATTAGGCATTAGTTTAATTAAATATAAATATTCAAAGGAACTATAAAATATAAAAGTTGAGTTTGGTGGCCAGCTGGTTCACTAGGTAATTAGTTGTATTAATCTTTAAATCTCCTAAATATAAATTCTTGCTTATGATTGCACCATGAAAAATGTTTAAAAAAGTAAAAAAAAAAAAAAAAAAAAAAAGAGCCATTACTGACAGTAAAACAGTGTTATTTTAATAGCCTATCACCTACTCTGTTCATTGTGCACATAATATATTAATATGGAGTTCAGTCTTATAACATCATATTTTATTAAAAACATAACTATCTGATTTATCAATGTTTTAATTTTCATGTTTCTGAAAATTTTACATATACTCCACATGTAGACTACAGAGATACTAAAAACAGATCCTTCTTCTTCAGCTTTTAACAATGGGAAAAATTCACATGATAATCACTGTTTCATGAAATAATTAAAATAGTATTATTTTCATCCACAATAATCTATTCTTTAAAGTCATGCAAAAAATATTTCTAAAAATTTGCCAAAATTCATAAAAAAATTTGCATGACAATATCATTAGATAGACATTTTTTTTAAAAAAAACTTTAACAGTAAAAACAATAACAAGTTGTAAAAATCAATTTTGTGCAATAATATTAATGAAAGTTGGGGCGAAAAAATGTAAAATTAATAATGTTTAAGTAATCAAAATGCTTCCAAGTGCACATTCCAATACTTCAAAAGTATACATGTGCCAAGTTTGGTAGCTCTAGATCTAACAATCTGATCTGAAGATAATCAATACCAGCATTTGTAAGAAGTAATAATGTGAAAATAATAAAAATATCTTGAAGATTACCATTATTTTAATATATAAAAATGAAGAAAAACTCAATCTGAAATGAATATTTGGAAAAATTATTAAAAAAAAAATACTTTAAGCAACTAACGATTTTTTGTTGTTGATAAATTGATTGATTTAACAAAAATTGTCACTACCAGTCCCTGCACACAAGAAACGTTTTATAATCAATAGTATAAAATAGAAATTCAAGGAGCTTTCATTTCTATCATGATTTTGGCATAACTTACAAATAATACTAAATTATCCTAGATCAATTTTCAATTTCATCCTTTTTTTTGTTCTGAAAGACCAGTTATCTTCATTAAAGGACTGTCTGGCAAATAGATGACCCCAGGAAATATTTTTCTCATTTTTAATCCTTAAATGTTCCACAACATTTATTTATAATACCTTTTATCTGCTTTTAAACGTTGTGTCAATTCAATAGCAAGCAGATAAACAAAAATCTTTCTTCAACCAGAATTGGCTTCTGATGCAACTGAAATCCTATTCCATACTGCATTTCTTTACACAATTATCTTTATAAGATATTAAAATAAAAAAAAGGTGCAGATTTCAGAATTAATTATCACAATGTTAACAGTATATTGCACAAATGCAGCAGTTGGTTCTGTTTTGCATAGCTAATTACACAAACTTAGATACTATACAAATTTTACTCCTGCTTTTATCCCCATTTTAAATTACCCTCAAACAAATTGTACATCTGGTAGTGATTTACCTCAGATTTATAAATAGCTGGTGAAAATGCTCCAACAGAGCTGACAGGCCTCTGCAACCTTTGCAGAGGTGCAGCCACAGCAATACTATGAGCCCACTCCAGCACTGCAGGATGAGCAGGTGAAACGGGCGATGTTGATGTAGCTGGCACTCTGCCACATATTGTAATAGGACTATTAGTGTATATCACGCCTTGAGTTGAAATAGGATGAAATACATGTGGATTCTCAGTTGTAACACCCGAGAAACTTGTTCTTTGTTGAACCTGAACTCCACTTGAAGGTGGAGGAGAAGTAGTAGATGCAGCAGGAGATGTACGGCCTGCAACTGATACACCAATATGTGGTTGCAATACTGCTGATCTGTAAAGAAGACGTTTTTTTTTAAAGTGTGAAATTAAAATACAAATAATATAATGCAGAAGAGAAGAATAACTTAAACTTGTAATCATAAAAATAAATTGTAACAGGAGATATAAAATATATTTTATTTATACATCAGTAACATTGAGATATAGAATTCAAAGATTTCATGGAGCTGAAAATGAAGTAAAAAATGCAAATAAATTACAATAATATATTTCCAGAAGTTTAGCAACATAATACTATTATCTTTTTGCCAAAAGAAGAGGAATTTTTTCACTAACTAATAATTCTATATCATGGTATTGGGTGCATTTATTTTAGACAGTGAGGATGGGAAACATTAATTCATGAATGGATCAAAAGTTTAAAATGTGTTTGTGTGTGTATAAAATATGCATACATTTTTGCAAAACTTTCTATAACTGATATAAATTTCAAATTAAAAAATAATTGCACATTTATAAAGAAGAGCTAAAAAAATTTAAGTATTATATCTACAAATAAATTTATTTTGTGCGGCAATGGAAATTTCTTTAAAAAAATCTTCCCTCATCTAGTTTTTTCTAGTATTTATAGTGGACAAATTTGAATTACAGAGATTGCTGTGTGACACACTGGCCTACACTCTATTACTGAAAACTGATCCCCTGAAAACTTTCATGTCCTAATATTTAGTAATTGGCAAATATAGAATGGCTACAGTAACGATGAAAAAAATTTTCCTAGCCAAACTTGCAATATTTCTCTGAACTCACGGCTGATAATTATATTAGTTTCCTTGTTTTCTCCCTACTCAGAATCACTGTATGCATACAATACACGTTATTAAAAATAGTTTTATGAGTTATTTAATATGAAATGAAAAAATTTTTTACAATGGAATGAACACTTAAAAAAACTATTAAAACAGCATATTAATTTCTAACATTCAAAAAATATTGGCAATTTTAATAAAATACTTCACTTCTAAAACTGCGTCAAAATTCTAGAAAACATTAAAACTACTCTTTGCAATATAAGTAACATTATTTTAGCAGTAAAGTTTATGATCATTGCTAAAAATTTTAAAACAATTCAATAACTAATTAGCGCTTTTTGCATCAGCACCAGAATTGCATGCTGTAGCATAAAAATATAAAAATTGTATAATTGTACACACCCAATATTTTAGCAAAGATTTATAAAAAAGAAAATGACAATTATTACTTTTTGTATTTCAAAGGAATGATATTTATACAGTGGACACAACTTAAATGTTAAGGTTACTGTTATATTCCACTCATAATATTAAAATCCTCTACAACATAAAATATCTTTCACATGCATTTTAATTCTTATGAACAATTTATCTCAAATTTTATGCATATACAATTATACTTAATAACATATACATTTTTCATTTTAGATGGATTGTTGAATATAAAAGATTATTACTTTGCAATCTGAACATAATTTCCAGGAAAAACGCCACTAAGTCCAGTTCGAAGTGATGTTCCTTTGAACCATCCATCTTGGCATTTTTCACTTACTGTATACAATTCACCTTTGCGGAGTTCTAATTCATCCTCTTTTAAAGGTCTGTATGTGTACAAAGCCAAGTAGCTAAAAATTAAAAAACTCATAAGAAACATGTAATATAAACAAAATGCAATTTAATTTTTATAATGTTTTATACAAAAACTGGCATTCTGGTAAAATGAATAATTTAAAAAGTTCTCCTTTAATAATAAAATTTCCAAGCTATAGGTAATTAAAAAATAGCTTGATAATAACATTTATTATTTAGTTGGGATTGCTAGGAAGTTTGATTATATATGGTAATTTAAATCAAAAGTGAAAGAAATGGCAAAACACAAATATAACTAATCATAATATAATCAATTTTGTATCAATAAATTATCATCTCTACAAATTCAATAAATATGATATAACAGTTGAGAAGAAACAATTAACTCGAAATTCTAAATAATAATACCTTCAAATTTTTATATTTAAAAAAAAATATCACTCTTCAACTTACAATGTAGGAATAGGAACATGAGTAGGTGGTTGTGAGGCAGAACTAGTACGAGCTGGTGTATGGCTGCCCTTCGTAGAGTCTGCAGAAGACAGAGGAGAAGAAATTCCAGAATTATCTTCTGGATTATCCTGTGTAGGAGTCTGAGCACCACCTATTGATTCAGCTCGCTAAAATATAAGATTTCATTATGGATTAACTTTCACAGAAGTGTATTAAGTAACTGCAAACAACAATTCAAAATAGTTATATATTATAATCAATGCATTTAAAAATCTTAAAATATTTGAAAATAAATACATATGAATAAGAAATTAAAACATATATGAAGAAATGTCTCTACTGATTAACCTAAATGAGGAGAAAGAAAAAAAAGTGTGAATTTAAAGAAGGAATAAGCAGAGAAAAGAATGGTTAAAAAAATTAAAAAAGCCTTTGAAGTTTTATTAAAGGATAGACGAGACGGTAGACGACAGATTATTTTTATTTTGCTGAATTCCAAGTTATTAAAATTAATTTTTGGTAAAAGTTACAATCAGTAAATTAGTTCTCAATTTTGGATTTAAGAAAAACTTTTTAAAATTTGGAATTACTAGATTTGTAAAATATAAAATCGCATTCTTCTTTCAAATTTAGTTACATCGCACATTATTAGAAAAGTAAAATATACATACAGTAATCCTAAATAAATCAACCTAAACTTAGTAATTATTTTCCTAAACATTGAGAAAAAACTCAAAACGTTATCAAGTAATGCTTGAAAAAAAAATATTTTAATAAAATGTGTTCATTATTCTGCTACTGGCATTGTTAGAAAATATATGTATACGAAAGCTTATATGAATATCATATTAAAACCTGAATGAGAATAAATCATTAATTGACAAAATTGCTCAAGCATTCTTGAATCTTTCAAAGTAATAAGAATATTCTTTACTAAATATCTCAGTAAGATCAGCAAGATATTTTGATATTAAAAGATGGGATTAACCTATTAAGATAAAAATGTGGAGCAATACTATGAGTATAGGAGATAAAGATTGCATAAGAGTATCCAATTCAATATAAGAGAGAAAAAATTGCAAGAAATTAAAAAAAAAAAAAAATGGTGAAAGATAAAAAGCTGTACAGTAATTTTTTCCTTTCACAATTAGCAGAATTTTCTAGTTTAAAAATTTCACTCATATTTCTGTTCAGAGAGAATATACAAATATTTTATGGCAAGCCCAACACCAAGGCTATTAAAATTTAAGGATGTTTTCATTAACAAAACATATATAATCAATCTCTAATAAAGAGCTATAGTTTTGTTCATCCCATGAACAAAATTTGCAAAAGATAATGAGATTAGATATCACAGGGGTGTTTGTGGGATCCCAAAAAATCCCCTGAAACTTTTACGGACTTACTACCGACATTTTGGAGTTTCGAGAGGGGGGGGGGAATGAAAAATTACAATTATGAAGTACTGAATGACCTAATTATAAAAGTTCAATGAATTACTTTTTTTTGCAAAATTAATAACCATAAATTTTCAAACATATAAACTACTACATTTTATGTAAATATTTTAAATTACCTGAATTAATTCTTTAAAAAAAATTATCTAATTTCTGCTGCTTTTCTTTATTTTCTGATGTTTGTGGGCTTGTCTTTCTTTTGTGGTGAACTTCATAATTGCAGGAAGGTTGACTTTTATTTTCCTCATTTACAGTTGAAGAAATTTCCTCGAGAACTGCACATGCAGAGGTAGAAGCAGTTTGCTTTTCTGCTAATGTAGAAGGTTTTTCAGAGACTTTTATAGGTGACTCATCTGAAATACATGTTTTTAAGTCCTCTTGATATGTTTTCCAACTGCTGTTCATATTCAGTAAGAGCTTTGTGAATTGGATCAGTCATTGGATTTTTTTAGCCATATTTTTCACATGAGGTTTCTTTAGAAGCCATTAAATCATATTTAATAGTCTGCACTGCATCTAGGGAATCAATCTTAAGAGAGGTTTTATAGTCAGTGACAAGTGTATCCATTAAGTTGAATGCACTTTCCACTAATGGGCCATGGAAGCAGCTAAGGTAGGCTTTGACCAATTTAGCCAATGTAGGATACTTATAATCATTTGTGAAATCATCTTTTAAATTAAAAACTTTAGACCAATATTTATCAATTGTACACTTGACTTGATTTCCACTTTCATCAGATGTGTAGAGCATTTCTTTGGTGATATCAATATCACTCTGGTATAACCTTATTTCAGCTTCTACTTTTGGACATAAGAGATGATAATTTTTCAAAAGCTAATATTGTACTGGTTTTACCTCTTAGCTCTGGATCTAATGCTGTAAAACTAATTAGATATGAATTTTTAAGGGGTAATTTCTGTTTCATATGCTGTGCTGTATTAGTATAAGCTTTCATCAGAGAAATTTGGAATTCTTTTGCTATTGGATGATTTTTTGATAATTTCTTCAGGAGAGTGGAAGCTTCTGCACCAGTAAATATTACTTTGCTAGGTAGATGGAATTCTGGATTTGTGACATCAACCTTTAATAAATCATTATAAGATGTGCACTCTATATTTTCTGGCTTCATAAAAAAAGAGAAAAATTTTGCCATCAATTTATAAATACTGGAATGTATTAAATGAAGCACTGGTTTTTTTGTTTCAAATAATTTAATATATGTGTTGAACTCTTGCAATACTGCTGAATATAATGCCATATGCAATAAAGTTTTGTTTTGCATAACAAATAACCCATTTAGTATTATTTTTTTCCAAGATAAAGCATCCTTTGTGAGTTGTTGGGAATGCAAGCAAGAATACACCCCTTCAACAATTTTTTTCTGAGCTGCAGAAATATTTCTTTTATTGTATACAGTTTCAACATAAGAAAAATAATCCCCTTTATCAGTTTTATCCAAGTAGTGAAAATAAAATGCAATAAGAGCATCCCACAGATCTTTGATTCTTTCTAAAACACATAAAATGTACACCCACCTATGGTTTGGTCTCTTCAAGGGCTTAAGTTTTTTAATGGCAAGGGATTCACAGATTTTGAAAAAACTTTCTCTTTTACTGCAGCCTTTCATATCAAAATAGATGTCATCAAACAAATCTTCTAAGTATCTATCAAAACATGAAGCAAATTTTTTTTGCACAGTTATTATCTTTGTGACATGTGTCACCATCAATATCTAATAAGTGGGGTGCTTTGTTTGACAGTAGTCTGGTTTCAACACCCTTTTTTCCCCACCCTTTTGGTGTTACATGAGTCCATTAATACACTAATTAAGTTTGCCCATGGAATATTATTATCTTCAATAGTATTAACAACTGCTTTAAAAACAGCTTCTGAATTGCAAGATTCCATCTTTAGAGATGCAAAATGATGAACTACAACTTCATTTTGATTGTTGTCATAAAACTGCACCAATATTGCCAGTATACTTTCTTGAGCATTGGTAGTACTTTCATACAAATTTAGAGAAAATGGAGTCTCCTTTAAAGTTTTAATGATATTTTCCTTAATAGTTTTTGCGAGCCCATATTTCATCTTATAACATGCAGTAGTCCTGGACATTTCCAATGAGTTTAGTGCTGTCTGATCGCGGCTCAACTGTTTGCAGAGTTCAATTAAATTGGGAGCTACATTGAAAGAAAGAGAACTCTCGGCAATAAACAAAGTTATTAATACCTCTTGGCGTGCTTTTCTTGTCACTATATCCAATGGCCGAGCATCAGTCTCCAGTATTTTTTGAATTAGCATAATTACTTAAAGTCATTGAATGTCTAATGCACTTTGAATATTTTATGTGCTTCACAGTTTTAGAATGATTTGTGAAAGCCTTGAATCCTTCCCCACCATACTTCAGCAGTGAGTTACAAAAAACACAATATGCTTGTCCAGCAACATTTATTTTCTTGCACCATGTGCCGATGGTATCCCCATTACCATCTCTCCGTTCAATCCAATTCCACCTAAATGCATTCCGGACACCTTCTTCTAATTGTATAATATCACTATTTACATAGAGAAATTTCATAGTGAAATTCTCTTGCGTACATAAATAAAAAAATATTTCAATAAACGAAACGAAAAATTTACATGTGCATCAATAAATGAAACGAAAATTTTACACAGTGTAGAAAAAAAAGTTGCGAAGCGATCAATGACAAATAGCTAATATGGCGAAAAATCCCCCTTTTCTACTTATTGGCGCTACGCCAAGAGAGATAAGACCTTTGAACCCAGAGTCATGTGATCGCACATCTGGTCGAACAAAGCCTCTCCCTTTTTTTCTGCCACGCCTACTTGCCGAAAAGAATCCAGAAGAGAATGTCCGAGAACTGGGGGATGAGTTATAACTCGCAATAAGGAAAGAACAAAAAATAAGTTCCCCCCCTTTTCACGCATTATCACTGCCTTTGGACCCTTTCCTTATTAAGAGCTTGTGAAAACTTGGAAACAAAATTTAGTTCAAAAATTCATTTTTAACTTCACTGTTTTACTTACTTTATTTCATGAAACATTATTAAAACAATCATAAAATATTACTAAGTCAAAAATTAATATCAATGAAACCAAATGGTAAAATTTTTACAACAATATTACGAATAAACGTGTTAGAAAGGTAAGGAGATTACTTTTATACTAAATACCGATTCTAGCGACCAACCAATTTGCTGGAATTATTATTTATATATCATTTTTAAAGAAATTTTATAATTTGATTTTGATTGTTTCCTCAGCAAAGTACTATTAAGCTTTAAATTTTGATAATCATCTAACTCTCACTGTTTAGAGGACGTCAGAGTTATGACTGTGTCATCACCTCTCTAACTTTCTATCATTTCATCAAAAATGTATTTAATTCCATACTAGAAGTGATTAGTGACAGATTTCCAACTAGACAGTTGCCTAAGGCCAATGCTTTCAGAAAACACCACAAATAGACATTTTTTTAAAAATTATTTCCCTAGTGGACAAAAAAATAAGTTTGCAAAAAAAAAAAAAAGAAAGAATCGTAAAAATATTAAGATAATACTAACACTTTATCAAATATAATTAATCAGATTTCTATATATTCCTTATATACATTCATTTACATACATATTCATATAATATTTGTTTAATTACTAGAACATTAAAGTTTTCACCACACACACTGACCTTGCGTTTTCTGCTTTCAAAGCAAACAAAATTACCCAGATCAAAATAAATAATTCATTATTATTCCTGCTTCCTTTTGAACGATAATCCCCGGAATTTCCAGGTATCAAAGTTCAAAATCCCCGGAATTTCCGGGTATCGAAGTTCAAAATCCCCGGAATTCCGGGGTTTCCCCGGAGCACAAACACCCCTGATATCATAAACTTTAAAATTTCACATTTGAGAAAATTACAAATCTGAAATTAAAACTATATCTAAACAACAATTATTCTTGATAAATATATCGCATGTAGAGAAAAATAATCATGACAACTATACCTGAGAGACTAAAGGAGGAGTAACTGAAGCAACAGAAGTAAATGCAGGACTTGGAGTAGATCGAGATTTAGAAATGACAGAACTTTCATGTCCACTTTCATTTGCAGCTTGTTGGTCATCACCACTGTTTTTTGGTCCAACAGGTTGTTGTGGTCGATGGTGAGATATATTTCTGGAATGTTCTTGACCATCATATGATGTGCCTGGATATGCTGCCATACTAACATTTTGCTGAATGGATGCAGAAGAACTATGGATAGGAGATGTAAATGCTGAGGGTGAAAATGAAGTATTATTTCCAGATGAGACAGACTGTTGCATATTTGCACTATTGCTTGAGTCTTGATAAGAAGGACTTTGAGCAGCACTTGAAACACTTGCTGAAAATGACGAAAATAGGATACATTAAAATTTATATTAATTAAATTCTTTATAAATGCATTTCTCATGTTTGATGGATAAAAACAACCCTGCTTTTTGAAGTAATAGTATAAGACTGTATATCATGAAAAGTCATTTAATTGCAAACAGAAAACAATTTTTATTGAAGAAGTTTCGTTAAAGCAGTTGTTATTTTTACTATTAATAAAAGAGAATGTGTATATGTTGGTGGTCATTAGGGCCATATAACCCAGAATAACCAAATTTGATTCAAACATAGTTTGGTAGTTGGAAATATGGACTAGGAAGCATTTTTTTTGTTTGTTTGTTGAAAATTTGGCCTTTTGTTGTAATTATGTCTGAAAATATACTTGAAAAATTTTTACACCACTCAAAATTTAAAAAAAAAAAATCTTTTTAAGGATGCTTTTTGTTTCCCCATACAATTCCTCCAATTTTAAAAAGCTTTTTGAAATAAATTCTTTAAAAAATGTTAAATATTTTTTTTAAAAAATTACTTATAATGTCATGCTTGAAACATCACTTTCAATGTCATAACAAAATTGAAACTGTTCATAAAATATTCTTTCAATGTAAAAGTCTTGGAATGATAACTCTGTTCCTAATTTCATAATTTTTAGCAATGCCATAATTGATTTTTATTTTCTCATTTTATTACATTTATTTGGGGGGGGGGGTCTTTAAACATAGCCCAATATGCTATTAAAAGCAAGCTAGGAAATAAATCTGGTAAGCAAAATGAAAATTTTTGCCAACTAAATGTTAATGACTTGGAAGTTTTAATTTGTTATCAGTATTTTTTTTAAATCTAGCAACAGAGTTATTGAAAATAATCCAAGATTGCTGAAAGTAGTTAGTAGTAAATTAAAAATGAAACACATACAAATACCGAGATATTGAAAAATTTTCACGATGACAATATTTAAAGGATTGAACTTCAATGTTGATTACAGAGATGGAATAGCCCTCAACTGTTTAAAATAAAACTTATTAAGTATTCAGTTGTCACAGTATCAAAATTCAATTATATTAATTTATACCAGCATTTTATTATTGGTTTATTTTGGGTAATAAAGTTCCGTTAATTGATTCCTTATGATTTCAAATGAGTTAAGGAATGCATTATTTCACAGAATATTTTGATAATTGATTATGTTTACTTTTAAAAAAATCAACAATCTGATATGAAGATGTATCACAAAAATTTTATTGACAATTCTCTACTTATTAAAGTAAAATGAAATCTTGCTGATTAACAAATTTAAATTGCATCAGAATTAATCAGGGTAACAAATTATTTAAAAATATAAGAAAACTTAAATAAATATTAAATATTTCACTGCCTAATATTACATTTCATGCAACAAAAACAAACTTTGTAACACAATATATAAAAAAAAAAGTTAAATAAGCACCTAATTCTTAAAATTACTAAGGGAAAGAGAAGTATAAAATTATATAGTTAATACAAGTTTCATAGATAATATTTTGTAATTTCATATAGTTACAGCCTTAACTTTTAATTATCAAAGATTTTCTTATTTTTTTTTATATACAATCAGACGAAAATTATTTTTCCTTCTAAAGGATACTTGCATAGCTGCAATACTCAAGTAATTTTTTTTAAATGAAATTTATAATTCCATTTAGGGGTATGGGGATATGAATTAGTCTTATGCCCAGTTAAATAATCCAAAATAAGATCCTAATGTACTTAAAAGTAACTTACATTTGAACAGAATGTATTTGTAATCAATATTCTGTATAGCAATAAAATGAAAAAAAAAAAAAAAAATCAATTTTAAGGGATTTTGTGGAATCTTAATACTTAGAAATACATAACATGGCATTCAATTGTACTTTCATTACACATAATTTTCTATATTATATCATCAAGTTTTCGCTGATTACAGCCAAAACATTTGAATTGTAGACTGAATGATGCCTCATTAGTGAATTAAAACTTCTATATGAATTTATGTAAGCAAAATAGTATAATGTTTTTCTATATTAATTTAAAACTATTACTCATTACATTAAAATATGTGTTGTGCAGTATGGTCACATACGGCTTTTATGTCAATAAACACCAACAAACCAATCAAGTATTAATCATTATGTACCATGAAAGAATAAAAACATGACAAATAACATAACAGAATAATGCATTTTCTTTACAAGCAAAAATCATGCAAGCACTTTCAGCATACAGATTATATTCACTATTTCACTTGAATTATTTAGTAACAGAGTTAAGTGAAATATAAAAATTTATAAATTAATAACTAGTGAACTAATAAAAACAAAATAATTGTTATAAAAAAATTGGTATTCAAGCTCTCAAATTAAAACTTTGTCTAGTATTATTCTAAAATTGAAAGCAAATACTTACTGGTAGCTGTACTTCCAAAATGAGAATCTGTAGTTGGTGCTACAGGAGGAAGAATCCTAGATGACAACTGAGAGCTATAGAGGAAAGTGTGGAGAAAAAGTTGTTAAAAGTGGAATTTTTAAACTTTTATTAAAAAAATTAAGTAAAAAGTATGCATTATTTATTAGTGCTTTATTCATCAAATTTTGAGTAAATGTAGAACTAATAAGTTATACAATCACTACAACATTTTAATAACACACTAAGTCTATGAAAAGCATTTAAAAAAAAAAAAAGAATCTTGCTCTGTATTTATATTTCAAAGTAGAAAGCAATTTAAAAAAAAATTAACACTGAATAAATATAAATCAAAATAAATAATATTGACAACAACAACAACAACAACAACAACAAAAAAAAAACTTACTACATGTAAGAAAAAAAAAAAAAAAAAAAAAAAAAAGATCTTATTACTACATGTAATAAAAACTATGCTTTCAAGAACACAAATAAAATACAGAAAAAATGAAATCGACTATTGCAAATTTCAAGTTATCATATGAGAACATTATTATTTTTTAAGTTATTATTTATCTTAATTAATTTAAATCATTAACCAGTTTAAACCTGTTTGAAACAATCACGAGACTTCTCTATCGGTCTCTATCCCCCTTCTCTCAATATATATAAATATAATATAATGATAATTTTTTTAAACTTTCATTAGCAATTTTTCTAGCTGGCAAACAAAGTTTCGGAAGACAACCACCGATTTTGAGATGGGGGGAGGGAAAAAAAAACATAGTTTTTCTAAATATTAACACATGCATAGTCTGATAGTCTCGTGATTGTTTCAAACCGGTTTAAACTGGTTAATGACTTAAATTAATTAAGACAATTCATAAGAATTCAGAGAATTTATAATTTGGAGATCAAGTTGTAACTTTAGTTGGCGATAAATCGCCAAATGCGACAACCTTCTGCATCATTTTCGAATAACCTTATTTTAATTAGTTTAAATTATCCATAAACCAACAATCTTTATCCATTAAACAAACAATATTTTAAAATGTTTGGTTTATTTTTAAAAAACGTTGTGTGAGTTAGGCAATAACACAGTGATTTCCAAAGGAAATACTACAACAGCAGATGATGGATATTTCAAAAGCTATACTGTGAAAGCTGACTCCAAAATAAAAAAAGGGTTAATTTGTTGCCTACATATTTTGAGAATTCAACAATTTATTGCCTTCAAATCACTTCAAAAACCTCAAGCCAAAACAACATCATGTTCTCACATGATAATATGCTACATTTTTATTAATTGTGAAAGTAAAATGCACAAAATATTTATGATTGCAGTTTAAATTTAACAAAAAAATATAAACCATTCTAATAAAACAATTAATATAATTAACTTACTTAGAAGATAATTTCATAATAGCCCTTGCAGCTGCATTCATCTAAAAAAAACATTATAAAAATAATTAGCTTTCATATATATGGAATTATGCAACATCTCTTTTTTATGAGTGAAAAGAACTGAAACATTGAAAGAAATCATATCACATAATAATCCCAATACAACATATTTTGCTCTATAAAATATCACATTTTTTTAATATTTCTGTAGCAACTCCATACACAACATGAAATTAACAAATAATTTCATTGATCTGTAAATTTTAAAATATTTAATTTTTTTTCTATGAGAAGGTTACAAAACCAAAAAGACCACATCAAATTAATTTTATACAAATTGTCCAAAATTAAATATGTTTTAAAAATCACTTCCCTCCCCCCCTCAAGATGCAACTATTTGACATGTATAATCATATTGTATTCATTTAAATAAATTTTGATCTTAAACATCTGAAAACAAATGATGATGAATTCATATGACTTATTATTTATTTGAACAAAAAAATTGAATTAAACATTTAAAAAAAATGTAGGAAAGTTTACTTATTAAAATTAACTTTTGTAATATATTGAAAGAAATGACAGTAATAATACAAAATGACATTTTGAGAAATAATAAACAGATTGCACTTAACATAATTCAATTTTTAATAACAACTGTAATATAGATTGATAGATATTTATTATAGATGCAACGTAAGGTGAATTTTTGTTACTAATCAATACAAATGTTAGGAAGGAATATGTGAAGAGTTTTTAACATTATAGATTAATGTTACCATTTTTTTTTTTTTTGAAAAAGTGAAAAAAAAAAAAAAAATACACAATTTACTAATTGAAAATTTTGCTGAATAAATAAAAATACTTCCGAGCAAATTACTGCATTAGCTTTTTTAAAAATATTTTTTTTAAACCTTACTGCTCTGTTTCAATTTATTTGATTAATTTTTCAAAGTTTACTTTATAATTAGTTTTCATAATGTGAAAACTAGTGAAAAATCCTTACTGAGTAATAATTTTTTAAAATTCTAGAAGTTATTTAGAAAATTTATACATATTTTCAATAGTTAGGAGAACAGATTCCATTATCTTCAAGGAAAAAAACAATATATATTCACCAATATAAAGTATCAGAAAGTTTCCTACCACTGAACAAGGAAAAATATTTTTAAAGAATCATTATTGGAAAAAATGAAAAGAAAACATCAAAAATTAGTAACTTTTGCAAACCTAATCAATGATAGACTTTTGAATAAAAGATCAATGTGTAATAATACTGAGAAATCTCAGTGAGAAAATATCAATTTAATATTTAATCTCCTTTAATACAGCTTTCGAATATTTGAAATGATTTATAATCCAAATCAGATCAGCTAATTGTATTCATGCTTCTGGGTTTTCTTTTTTTTATAATTATAACTTTAAAAATGCATAAAAACAGCACAATGCATACAAACAATAATCTAAATTTTGATAATATTAATTTTAAAAAAATTATATGAATTTTCTTAAAATGTAGCATTAAAATAAAACTTGTGAGCTAAGTATCTTCATTTTTTAAAAAAAGATCTTATCAGCTGGAATGAACATATTTGAAATATATTTTTACTAAAAAATGAGGATGAGAAATAAAATACAAAATTCATACTTCTACAAAAGATATAGGAAAGATTCCAATTCTATCACGTAATTTTCCTTCAGCCCAGTGGTCATCAATTCGTCGAATAACAGTTAAAATATCACCCTTGAAAAGCAAGAAAAATTGTCGTATTATTTCAAGATAAGATCAAATTATGATAATAATATAAAACAACTAATTTCAATGATATTTCCAAAGATATTTAATTTAATGCACAATTTAATAACTATACATTTATTAAAGATGAAGATTCTTTCAAAATTCTTGAAATTACTGAAATTTCCTAATCTTTTGAAAATTCCGCAGGATTCTAATACAAACAATAATACACAAAAGTAGAAAACAATAAAAAAAATTAAAATGGAAAAAATCTTTATGTACTTGAACATAAAAATTTCAAAATAAACTCCAACAATGCATTTCATTTCCTATTACTATAGTTAAAATATAATAGAACCTGCAGCATTCATTACTTCTGAATATTTTTAAAAAATGCATTATGATTTTAATAACTATGCTATTAATCTTTCATGAAAGAACAAAAAAATTATATAAATATCATTCCACATTCATATTTTTTAATTAAACATATAGTATTAATTAGTGTTCAATTAGTAGCTATAGTATTCATAAGATGAATTAAAATTTATTCTGGGGGTGGTATATACACTTTTTTAAACAATTGTTTCAATGAATACAAATTTCAGCAGCAAAATAGTCATTGAAATATGTTACTAAAAACAAATACAAAAGTTATTATTAGTGAAACACTGGATATCTGCATATTTGGGGTGATATTTTTGGTTTGTGACAAGTGAAATAAATCTCCCAGAAAATATTATATATTTCATAGCAAATACCTTACTTACTATTAGTAGACACTCAGCTTCAATGCATGAGAAAATTATAAATTTTTAACTATGTTAAAAGATTACTGTTCTCCCCCCCCCACGAAGATTCTTTTAAAAATGGAGGGGAAGAAGAGGATGATAAATAAAGTAAGAAAATTAATATAACTGCACAATGAAAAGATTAAAATATCATAATTAGTACATGTAACAAATAATAACAGTAAATGTAAAAAAAAAACAGCATATGTAAATCAATATATATTAACCTAAAGAGGTTATATAAACTAATATACAGGGTGGTTATAATTAAACTTCCCCTATAAACAGCATTCTGCAACTCAAATAGGTGAATGGATTGCAACAAAATTTGATGTATAGACTTTACACGAGATGCGCACACGGTATTTCGAATTAAAAAATTTTAGTTCCAAAATGAACACCAGAGAGCGTCTTTTTGGGAAAAACATTAAATTGAACACAACAAACGACTAAAATGGAATACAGAAACAATATAAACATTTATTGACTAGTTTCTAATCACCTAGTCATCGGAACCACATCAAGTAAATATAAGGAAAAAATAACAGTACACTGCTTGAGAAAAAAAAAAAAAAAAAAAAAAACAGTTTGCAGATTAAAACGACATTGCACAAGAGGAGCAATTTTAAATTGTGTGCAGGATTGTGTAGGGAAAGGCGAAACATGCGACCACCCTCATTCACCTTCAAAATTTTAAGTTGATGGATAGTGTGTTCAGCAGCAGATCATAACTAATAAGTTGTGATGCTTTGCACATGAAATGTTATTGAATTATTTAAGTCATTAAAAGTCACAATAAGATACCATCATCATTACAGCTGGAAGCATTGACATAAAACATGACAAGGACTGCAAACATTTCTTACCCTAACCCGTTTTGCATAAAGCTTCCTCTTCTTCGGAAGCATGCAAATCTCGACATTTTTTCCTAGAACTGAGAGCTTTTCCTGGTTTTATATTTTATTAAGCATAATTCTTGTTCTGGATTGTTAATATTGTTTCCGTATTCCATTTTGGTTGTATATTGTGTTAAAAAAATTACTGTTTTTCTGTGAAAACTACCCTCTGATGGACATTTTGGAACTCAAAACTTTTTTTAGAAATTCTACAAGTGCATCTCATATTTAACCTATGTACCAAATCTCGTTGCAATCCGTCCCCCATTTGCATTGTGTGATGCTATTTATAGGGGAAGTTTAATTATAACCATCCTGTACATTAGCTTAAGTTTCAAGCATTGAAAAAAAAGTCACTTCTTATAAATAAAGATAATGCAACATTTAACATGCTTTTTAATATAAGGTGAGCAGAATGAATTTATGCAGGATTTGAAAACCTTAACAAATACACTAATTCTTAAATTAAATTATCACTGTTAAAACATTTAAAGAAAAAAGTTTCAAACAAAAATTAAAAATATTTAGTTAAAAAATACAATAAATAAATAATTCTATTGGGAAATTTTTTAAAAAAAGCAGAGAATAATTAATATTTATAAATAATTAAAACCAATATTTGCATACTTTCCCAAAAGTAAGGCAGTCCTTTTCTTCACTGCTACTAATTTGGAAGTCATAAAGAGCTTTACATTGTGGCACATGAGAAGGTATAGGTACAACAACTTGAACAAAACTAGCAGGCACAAAGCCAGATTTTCCGCCAAGTTCCCCATAAAACCAATTCTGATCTACTCTCTTTCTAAGAATGATGACATCACCTTTCTTGAAAGTTAGATCACTGTAAATAAATAAAAATGCAGGTTAATAATTGATTGCAATCATTTTCCATTATTTCAATTTTAAGATATTACAACTTAGCATAAAACGACACTTTAAAAATGATAATTTTAAAGCATTCAGTGAACAATTTTGAACATTCTAAGTCTAAATATTGTAAAAGTGTACACATGACAGCATTTTAAAATGATCCTGTAGTAAATTTTGCAGTAAAATCCTTGAACTGTTCATTCAATTTTTCTTCATTTAAAAAAGATGATTATTATTTATTTGATAGCTATTATCGTTTCGATTTTCCCACACAATACCTTAAAAATAATAATAATAAAAAAATGTGTGTGTTTTTTAGAGACAAAAGCCATGGGTAAGCTCCTGCTTTTTGAATAGTGTTTACAAATACCAGCATTAATACAGCCAAATTGATAGCACAATGGAAATTCAAAACTGCTCCCGAAATTTTAAAGTTAAAGAAAAAGTTTCAAATCAAACATTGAATGAGTTTATAGAATTTGCAAATTATCGTAGCAAAATATAGAGCTTTTGAATATAATATTTTTTAAAAACCCATCACATGATTAAATGCAACTTTGCTTACCATTTTGAAGATAGCATTAAACACTTTGGAATATTTTAAAACAAAATAAATCCTAATGTTATTAATGATAAAATACTGAATAATAACCTTTAGCTTACAGGCAATACAACTGCTGTACCAGCAACGAGTCTGGATTTTGTTCCCTTACTTCAACTTTCCAGCTGAACCCTAATTGCCTCATAAAATCCCTTCCCTTTTGTGTCATACCCCTTGGGGTCAAGAGATTTCATCCCGAGAGATTTATAATCACCGTTAGTGCAAGCGAGTTTTGTGAACCCTGCTTTGGTGATATTTTTTTAAAAGTAACGTTCCTAAGAGGAACTTTATGAGTTAACAGAATGAGTTTGCATAATTTCATTTGTAAGTAGTACTCAATTGAAAACTTTCTTCTTTCCCCCTGCCCCCTGTTCCTTCATTTTTTTAACTTTATAAATTCCTTAATTTTTAACTTACTAAAATTTTGTAACCTTGTAATAGTATGTGTTTATAGTTGGGTCTATCTATTTGAATGATGCATATTTGACTCAAGAATTATTTGAAGTTTAATTTCTGATGGAATGGTGTGATGAGGGTAAGCAACGCCCTAACATATTATTACTTCTTCGCTTCCATTCGTCACAAATGATGCTGTAAAACTAATTGGAAGCTCGGATTGTTTTTTTTTCCGCCATTACATTATACTTTACATTGAAAAGTGACAAAACACTGTGTTTTATCTTCATGCTTACTCGCCCTTCCTAAGGGGCATATATACTTCCCAATCACTAATGTATTAGTCTAACACAGAATTAAATAATCAACGACATACAATTTTTTTTCAGCTTTAATTTTCCGATTTTTAAGTAATCTGTCGGTTTCATCATTATTTTTCATGATTTATGAAAACTATCGACTTAATAATTTATAATTAATTAAAAGTTATAATTCTAATATTAAAATATTGAGGGGGATTCTTAAAATCTACCCAAAATAATAATTAGTAGTTTTTCTGCGCATCTGTTAGGATTTGATGGATTTGTCTGTGTATCTGTTGTTAGGATTTGTATATCTTAAAACTATTAATTATCAGTTTGTTAATTATATAACTATATTTGTCATTTTTAAATAGAGCATATTAAGTAAGATTTTAATGCATGTTGGAAGCTATTTTAATTAGAATTTGTTTCCCCCTACCTTCCTATCCATCATCTAACATCAATAATTTCTGTTTATGATGGTAAACAAAATTTTATTCACCATTTCACAGATCTTCCAAGCTTTATTTATTTAGTTTATACAGGCTTTATTTATTTAGTTTATAAATTTTGGATAAGAATTCACTATGACTAATTTTACTATGGTTTTTTTTCTCACATAAATATTTGGAAATCAATCCTTTGTACTGATATACGAAATTAGATTTAATTCATTCTATTACAACTAAGTTAACTAATAAAGCCTACTTGTTTATAAATTTGTAAAAACTAATGAACTAATTTAATAACTACCAATTTATTGAATTATAAATGTAGAATTCAGAAAGCAATTCTTTGTACAGATTTAGGAATTCAGATTTAATCAATAATAAACTGCTCTTAGTGAAAATTTCTTTAAATAGTATAATTATTTTGAAATATTATAATACAAAGACAGTTACAATTACATTAAATATTAATACTACACTATTTTATAAGAATTAAACAAGCCCTAGAACTAAAATAATTACAAGAAATTAGTTTCTTTAATAACTGTAACATTAACTCTTTGAATTTTTAATAATCTCAATGATTAATAAAAATAGAGAGCAAACTAAAATTGTCTTTCAATTTATAAAAATATATTATCAGTATAGCAAATATAGGTTTATGGCTTAAATCTCTTTTCAGTATAACACAAAAATCGATATAGAGAAAATTTATAATCAAACAGATCATACACTTACCCAGGTACTTTTGCTTCATAAGGATAGAGAGCTTTAGCACAAGGACAAGCCTGAAGTACCTAAAATAACAAAATGTCATAAGTAAACCAGTATTCTAAAGAAGAAAACATAAAGTACAGCTTTTATTTTGTACACCTCTGTGATAAATTATTTTTCACAATAGAAGAAAAAAATAAACACACACAATAGAAAATAAAATAAAAAATTCACAATAGAAAATAAAAATAAATTTTTGAGCATTTTTTTATATCGAACATAATAATAATAGGGACAAAAGTTTATAAGCTAGAAATATTTTTACTGTGATAATAATAAAAATTTTTTAAATGCTACTGATTTAATATTAAGAATTAAGAAAATTGTTCTCCATATGTCTGATGTAATAATGTGCTTCTAGAAGGGGATGTATGTCACAAATTTCATAGCAATATCAGATTCTATTTGAAATATCTTAAAATTAATATCATAAAAATATTTAACAGTGGAATTATACAAAATTTTTCTATGCATCATACATATTAAAATGGTAGCTTGATATTAGCTTAAAAATGAGTTGCACAAAAATTTATCCTACCTGCTTTGGCACCATTCGGAGATCTGTTGCACTTGGAGTGCGTGGTAAGCTACCCAATGGTTGAGGTAACTGTGGATGTGGAGGTGTCTGCTGTTGGCTAGAAGATTCAGCACTTCTTGGCGTAATATCTGTACTACTTCCAATCCGTTTTGGCCGCACATTATTTTTTATTCCTTCTAACAGTCTAACTAAAAGTATATTGCACGGCAATTCTTCTATTTTTGAATCCACTAAGATTCTACATTCAGGACATCGTAGTTCTTTGTGAGAGTTCAGAATTTCGTGAAGACATCTCTTACAAAAAGTGTGCTGACATGGTAGAACTTTACTAGTACTATCTAGCTGCTCCAAACATACAGAACACTCAAGGAGATCATTTAAAAATGCTTCATCCATCGTAAAACATTTTACAGTTTTGTCACATTTTTCTGTGTCTTTTCCTAGTTCCACCATATTAAGAGAATGGGTTATTATCTCTGTAAATAAAAGAATGTATTTATAGTACAAACATCATTACCTAATTTGATCAATAAAGTTGTAAAATATTCTTATGGCCAGAAGTATTTTTTCCCAGCTTTAATAAAGGTAAACAAAATCATCACTTAATAAGTAAAAAACAAACGAAAAAATTTTTTTAAAGAAGAAATTATCACTTGTCTTTTAAATGCACAATTACATACACAGAAAACAAAGCAAGGCACTTTACTGTGAACAAATTACAATTACTAACTCAATATTAACAGAGTTAGAAATTAAAAAAAAAAAAGTTACAAGAATATGATGTAAAAAACAAAACACTTACTTCATCACAATTTATAATACTTCATCACAATTTATAAAAAAAGTCACTGAAGTTATAAAAGTTTTGAAACATTATTATGAAATTCATACAAGATATAGTTATATACATCAAACTTCTAACATGTATGACATTTGAAAGATAATATTTTCATCTTGTAAGAGTAAACTTTTGAAAGGTGATAGCATGTGCATTTTGAAACATTTTCAAAATACTTTCTAGAACACGAAATTTTAACTGAACCTATGGTGGAGTATTTTTATTTTTACAGTTTTATTAAAGTCAAATGCTTTTCACTAACAATGTAATCTACTTTTTCTAAAATATATATCTTCTACATATGTCTTTACTTGGAATTTTCATTTATAAATTGCTTTAGATTTTGAACAGGGGAGCAAGGATCATTAAAAATATGTAGCTTTTTTTCTCTTATCATAACGAGTTTTTTCCTCTCTTAATATATAACAATGGTCTAATTCTTGTATATAACCATTTGACCTTTACATCCAATATCTAAGAAATACGAATATTAACATAAGAAAGCACAAATTAAAATACAGATTGCTTTAGCGCGATTGTTTATGTATTAAAATTGGAGGTGCCATTCATATAAGCAAACAAAAAAGTAAACACATCAACACACACATTTAAATTTGTAAAAATTTGCTGTATTTAAAAAATAGTTGACAATATTATATATTAATGAATTTATTAAGTCAATTAACTTGTTTTAGGATAAAGATTTTGACAAAAAGTTTTTTTCTCAAAATCGGAATATATCTATATGGGCGAAATGTAAACATAAAACGAATAGTACAATCAGATACAAAATGGAAATGTTTCAGCAAATGATATAAAATATAATATAGAAAAGAATAAATAAAAAAATAAAAAGTAAACTTATATAAATATTTTACAAAAAACGGAAGAATCACAGAGGATACTTTCCAACAAATCTGTTATAACAGAAATCGGGATCATTTAGGTTATAAACTAATTAATTAAAAAAAGTTACAGAAAAATATATACAATACCCTTATAAATAAAGTGACTTAAATGTAGATTTTCATTCTTAATCGATAAAATCTTTCTCTATAGTGTATGACCAAACCATTATTCATGAACATCGAACCTAAAAATAGTGATAGGTTTCGCCACAGAGTAAATAGAGAGTAGGTAAACTGTGGATTGTTATTAAACAGGAACCCTTATAAAATTACACGATGACTAATATAAGTAGTATAAAAATTAACTAATACTGTTTGTAGAGATTTTAGTTGAAATATAAATAGACTGCCGGTAAATATTAAGCAGAATTAAGAATTTAATAACATTTTCAACGTTATTATACAGGAGAATATCGACACAAACGACAACCATCTTGTACTCTCGACGAAGATGTCAGTTTGTTTTTATCAGTTACTAAATGGTAATTGAAAATGTTGCTTTAAATTACATAATTTGTTATTTTCAAATTTTGAAAATCTGAAATTGCAGATTTTAAATTCAAGATGTTTTGGTTTTATATTATAAAAATTTGATTGCAGTTACATTCCAACTGGTTGACGAGAGTAGGTTTACTCATGGAGGAGTCGTATGAAGCAATCAGCCTGTAAGTTCAATATTTACATTTTTATTATTAGGTTAATTTATTTGTTTTGCTAATTAAAATTATTTATTTATGTTATTAAATAATTTTGGAAATCGATTGACAGTATACAATATAGAAATTATCTGTAATGCTGTTGAATTCTCACGCCGCTTATGTATCAAAAACTTGCCAGAAATCCTTATTGGATAATTGTTTACAAATTTAAATACTACTTGGATTCTGTCTATTAATGCATGTTTATGTACATGTATGCTATAATTTTCGAATATTTTCATTGGACTTCTATTTTTCGTATTATTTTCATGCGTATTAAAAAAATCATCACTGTGTTACTCCTTCTATGTAAGCATGTTATAAAATTATTGATGAAATAGTGAGCAGTGATGAAATATTTTTCATCACTACTGTTTTTGAATATATTGCATTTGCTTCCAGAACTTGAAATTCGCAACATATGTTACTCAAATTATATAATTATCACCTGCTTGCAAATTGGATATGGAAAATTATTTGCATTACATGCAAGAGATATGCTATATTTTTCTCTATTTTTTTTATTAATAATGATTTTTTTTTGTGTGTGTTATAAGACTCTTGTATTGAAGATATTGAAAGAAATGAGCTGTCTTATCAATTTTATTTTGTTTTGTAAATTTTAAGCTCTATGTGTATTCTAATTTATGTCTATGTGTTATATATTTATATAAATAAATAAATATATTTATAAAAATAAATAATTATATATTTCATGATTTTATCTGATGTCTTATTTTTCAATCTATTATTTATCAGAGTTTTGAGTAGGTATTTTCTTTGAAGTGAGTTTTGTGCTGAATATAATTAAAGTGCTAAGAGCTGAAATACCAGTTCTATCAATTTTATTTAATATATCTCAGAAAGTATTCATTGATAAAGCCTGTATACTTTTTCAATATAATGTATTTAAAAAATTGGGTATTTTTTCGCATACTTTTTTGGATATATTTTATATATATGTTTTTAATATCTGTGTAGAATAAACGTAGTATATATTTTCATGATTCTTGAAGTTTAAAGTGAAATGAAATAAGTGCAGCAATTAATTGTAGTAAAATTTTGTTTTTTAATGTTATGTAGGTTATTAATTAAATGTATTAAGCTTAGGTCCTAATGACTTTAGTTTTATTATGCTGAACTGTACATTATTGTGATGAAACAAATTTGTGTTGGGTTAAAACTCATTAGTGTAAATGTTTTCTTTTAAATTTTACTATTTTACAGCTGGCAATTTTCAATAGAGTTTTCACTTTTATTATATATATTCAATCTTTTCTTAAAGTGATATTTCAATGTCTAGAATGGTTTATTAATTGTGTAATAAATGGAAGAATACTTCTTAAAAAATCTATTGGCTATCATCTTGGATCATGGAAGTTTTGTTATAAATATTTCTATTATTTAGGAAAAATTATTTATCATCATCAGATAATGAGTTTTAATTAGTTATTTGAATTTAAAAAGAAAATAATTTATAGTTATTACCAAATAAAAATTGTAAATTATTTTTTATTTATGAACATATGCCTTATTTTATTTATGTATTTAGAATTGCAACAAAATTTTTTTGTGTACTTAAATTAGATCTTTTTCATGGAAATTATTTATTAGAATGATAAAATTTTGATTTGTATAACATAATAACTCTTTAATTTATTGGAATCTTTTTTTGTTTTTTGGATGTTTCAATTATTTAGCAATTCTTATATATAGAAACTCATATATGGGAAAAAAGATGGGGAGAAAATATTCCAGAGAATCAGATGTAATGATTAAAATCTGATTTGCTGTATTCTTAAAATGTTCATGCTGCTAACAAGTTTATTTTTTAAAGAAAATAAGATAATTTGTATCTCATTTGAGTTGTTTTTCCCTCTTCATCATTAATTGGGACTTGTGTACTATCACAACTATATGAAAGAACTTAAATAAATCATCAAATTGGATTTCTATATTTAATTTATTTTAAGGAAGTAAGTTACTAAATTTCACCAATAATTGTGTCTACACAGTTGTGATTATACGAAGGTATTCTTTTATTAAGAAAAGTATTAGAAAAAATATTTAGGTGCAAGAAGTGTCCTTAAAAAGGTGAATACATAGGGAGGGGTTGAGATTTTTATGCATGTGCCTACACCAAGGATTTCAATGGTTTATTTCTTTAATTCATACATATTTTTTTGAAATTTCTTGTAGATTAATCAAAACTATAAAAATTAGGTTAACTTTTTCAGGCTTCTGAATAATAGGTTGAAACTGTATTTAGTTCAGACTTAATTGATTTTTTTGAATTTCTTTATTTTTATAGGGAACATCTGATATCATGATACGTAAAAGGAAAGCTCTGAATTTTGTTTGGAGGTAAACTAACTGAACACATAATGAGTTGGATGTTTAAGCGTGATAGTCCATTGCGATCTAGTCTTCGCAAATATTCCTTCACCTTGCCACCTAAGTTGCCAGAAGGAGCATGCCTGGAAGTATTTAGAACTCATTGGCAACAGGCATATTCTATCATAGAAAGAAATAGTGGGTAAGTATAACTTCTAATATTTTATGCTTTCTTGTGTGTATTGAATTTGAATTTAAAAAAATTAAATGATGTAAATTTTTTTTTGATGTGGAGTTTTCTATATAATTAAAATGATACAAGAAGAATGAAATTCATCAAAATCAGATTTTGGTAAATAGGATGTAAATGATTGCAGTTTATTCATAAAATTTGGAGCCATTCAATATTACTGAGCTTTTGTATTAACTTAGTTCATTTTACATCTTTTTTTGTTTAAGGCTAGTTTTTAGATTCTGTTAGTGTTGGAAAATACCATATATTTTTGTGAATTGTTCCACTATTCTCCCCATCGGAAAATACTGATAACCTACACATATTAGATTCACTTATATATATATATATAGTTACCAATCTAAAGTAAGAAATATTTTGAGAACGAAACAAAATAGTTTCGGAATCACAACTAAAAATTATTCCTTATTCAAATTAATTTGATTTTCCTATTAACTTGATTTTTATTACTTTTGTGTGTATATATATATATTAACATATTATCAAATTGTTAATTTCATAAGATGCTGAAGTAAAATTTTATTAATATTAAATTAAAATTTCTTTTTATTTTATTCCTTTACAGATCTTGGCAGCAATACTTACCAACAGCAGATGATGTTACAAGTGTCATTAATAACTTGGATCAAATGATTACTCTACTTTTACAAGAAGCGCAGCAATCTACTGCGTGCTTAACAAATGGGAGTTCTCAAGTTGATCCTGAACCAACAGGTCCTCTTCTTAGTTTTTTATTAATGGAAGGGTGCTTGGACAAACTATTTACTTGGTCTGTTCGTACAGGAGAATTTGTAAATATTTTAAAATTAGAGCAGCTGAAATTTTATGAGGTATGTAAATGTCTTCTAAACTTTTAAAGTTATGAGGAAATTTCCTTTTTAAAATGTTAACTATATTACTGATATAATTTTATGAAAAAGGTATATTTAAGTAAAAATTAATATCACATTATTATTTTAGTAATACTTTGAAGTATTTTTAATACTGCATTCTACTAGCTTTTACTTTTGAAAATGAATAGTTATGTATTTGATGACTGTACGTTGTTAGCAGGTTGCAATGCCTACAGACACAAAGTAATACTATTTTCGATTGTGTAATGTGGAAACTCGCTATTTTTTTATTCATTCCCCTTTTTTCTGTATAGATCATTCCAATTTCAATTTTTGAGACAGCTGTTCTTTTTACGTGAAATTCCCAAATTGCAGCTAATTAACATGCATGAAACTTCTGTATTTGCTTAAAAGAATAGAATACATTTTTCTGGCAACATTCAATCTGCAAAGGAAGCTTGGTAGTCTACTTTGCTTATTATTTGAGAAACTGTGATCTTATTCAAAGTAGATTAGATAATTTAAAAAAAACTATGAGCAGCTAAAAATTTGTATTTAATACGAATTGGACAGATATAAATAATCCTGATTTTGCTGAATAGGTTCAAGAAGTTCTGCAAAATTTATTTGTTTCATACTGTTCTTTTTGTAAGAATAAGCCTAAATAATCTTTGTATTTTAATAATAAAACTAAGCATAATTTCTGAACATGCATTAAACTGCTGGAAGCAGATTTTAAAGTACTTGTGGATATTTACCCCCTTCCCTTTGATTTTATTGCGAAGCAATTGAGAATTATTGTGAAGGCGGTTGCATTCTGTAGTTTGACAATCTTGCTTTAGTATCCATAGGTATCAATTTAAATATATATTTAAAAAGATTGCTTATTTTAATCTTAATGCATCATTAAGTTCAAGTGAAATAATCACAAAAAAATTTCACCTATTGATATTAAACTAAGCACCAATTTTAGTTCTGTTGATAATTGTTATAAATTGAGTAGTTAATTATTTTTTTGTTGTTGTTTTAATTCAAGTGACTAATAATAAAAAAAAATTCTCCAAAATCTATTGAATAATGTACTCATTTTTTAAATTTAATTTTATCAATTATTTCATTATTTTCTTTCTTTTTTTAGATTTTAGTTACAAATTGTCATCAAGATCTTCTTTTTCACAAACCAGTTGTACGTCCCTTGCTAAGGCTTCTAGCTTCTTGTGGTGATTGTGTACCAGTAGAAGTTGAAAAAAGACTCATCATTTTATTAAATACCCTTTGTGTTTGTCTTACCCAATTTCCTGACTTACTGCAAGTATTTTTCGGAGCAAGTTCTGACCATGGATCAACAAGGTCAGAAAAACGAGACATGTATGTGTTAGTTGCATGGGTTTGTTGGTATATTTATTTATTTATTTTTTGTTGGTGATCATTATTTCTATATTTTCCTTTGTTGTGTCATATATTTTATGTGCAGTATTAATATACTATCTAATTGTATTATTTTCTTTGGAATGTGCAACATTTTTTTTTATGTATAACTTTTTGTACATCTTCAAATACCCCTGGTTTTCAAATAGTTTGAAATTATGTGTGAATTCTCTTCCTGATTTAAAATTCCTGCTCCATTAATACCTTTTTCATCACCTGATTGATTTTAATTGATGTAAAAGCATGGTATCTTTTGATATTTATTTTAGTTCCTTGAAGCATGATATAGTAATAATCCTTTTGGAGTTTTATTTTGGTTAATTATTTAATGGTATTTTTTTTTCAGTCATCATGAAATAAATTGCATTTTATATAATTTCAAATTATATTGTTTGTTTCCAGTAGTAATATTATCTTTTTTGAATACGCATTATGAACTATTATACATTTTTACTCTTAATGTATAAAATTAAATGTAATTTCTTCCCAAATACAGAACTATGTTACAACTCTTATTGATTGTAGTATGTGCTGTAGTTGTAATAAAAATGATGCTTTATGTTATACTATGGAAGATGTGCCTGTCTAGATGAATTTTTATCATGTTTAGATTTTTAAATCATAGATTAATTACTAAAAGTTTTAACAGAAAATTTCATGCACATTGCTTAAAAAATATTTTTTTTAAAGAAAATATAAATATAAATATATAGCACCTTTTAAAGTAAGCAGTAGAGTTTCAGAATTCTGTGAACTAAAAGACTTCACAAATACTCAAATCAAAACTAACCATTAAAAAACCAGATTGATCAGAAAAAGCGATCCACTGGTAGGAAAAAATGCAATGTCAGATACAATGTTAAAAAAGAAAAGAAAAGAAATGCTGAAAAAAAAATGTTCTAAAAAAATATTAAATTAGAAAATAAATACTCTCAACTGAGTCATTAAGGAAGGGAGAATAGAATCAATTAGCATACATATAAAAAAGTAAAAATTGCTGTTCTCAGCTCATTAACATGTATTGCAATCTAGCATAAAGTAATATAATTAAAATATGAAGTTTTAATTTTTTAATTGATTTTTATTGATGCTTAGTTTTATTGATATACTGATAATCCTCCCTGAGTTGCTTGACACCAAAACAGAAGTTGTGATATCTGAATTTGATAATGATGCATAGAAAAGGAACGGGGTATATTTTTAAACACTGTCCAGGCTTACAGACAGTGGTAGATATTTTAGAATGTTTGAAGTTGAGTTTTTATTAATAGTCATTGTTGCAAATAAATTGGAAAATACTATTTTATAAAATATTTTACATCAGATTAATTTCTGAATGGATTTGTCTAAAATGCAGATTCCTAGTTAAGAATATTATTATATGGAAGAAATGTATGTGTTCGGATTTCCTTACAATAGTTACATTCCAGTACATTTTCTTGTATGCTTTCAAATTTGTTTAGAAATAAGGCAAAACAATTTGTTTTATCCTGCATGACAACAAAGACAGGCAGTACCATTAGTTTATTTTTCAAAATATCAATATCTCTTACCAACTAGAAATATGGCAATGAAAAGCTCTATAAAATTATCAGTTACTTTGATGAATGAATAAATTATTATTTTAGAATGCAGTGGTTTCTGTTATTTTCCCATTGAGTATAGAAATTGTTCTGTTATTTCCAAGATAAGTTTCCTTAAGCTAAATACCAAAGATAATATTACCATTGGGCAGTAGTATAATATGTTAAAAATTGTCCGTAGTCTCTCTGCTTCCCTATGAAACAACTTTTCTAAATTTAAAATTAGTAAGATGATAAAAAAAGTCATCTCATAATTTAGAAATTATCAATTATTTATGTTTCTATCCAAAGGATTTAAAATATCTAAATGTCCTTTATATCAGTTACTGAAATTATATTTGTGTGTATTTAGGAAGTATGCATATCTTTAAAAAATTGGTAGTGAGATTATATGAAATTATGAAAAAACTTTTTTCTTTCAATTTACTTTATCAAACAAAACCAAAACAATACTTCTTGAAAATTATTTTTAAGACCAATTTTTTGTTGATCAACTTTAAATATGTTCAGAAAAAACTTTAATTTTTTAAAAATGAAATCATTTTTTAATTTTCTTAAATTGATGTGAACTAGTCACAGTATAACAATTTTATTTAATGTAATGTAATGGTTTATCTATCCATCTACATTTCAGAAAATGGTGGAATATTTTGTGCTGAATCTGAAAAAGTCCTGTTTGCTTAATGTATAATGAACATATTTTTTTCTATATATATATAATTCTTATACTATATTTTAAAAAATTTTATTCAGAATTCTTTAATTTTCATATGATTTAGTTCCTCTTCGATTCTATAACTTATAAATATTTTTAACTAATGATTAATAAATAATTAGTGCCGTTAGTTGTAAATAACTTTTTAACATGTTGATAATTTTAGATGGAAAAAAAGTTTTACTAATTTGTTTTGTAAAGTCACTATTTATGCTCTGAAGCTCATCTTGGTTGTTTATTCCTCCCAGATTTTTTGTTCTTTCCATTTTGCTTTTGTTATAAATATATAATTTTATGTATCATAGTACATTAAATTTATTTTCTTGATGAAATTTTAAAAAAAATATTTATTTGTTAATATATGTTAGTAATTACTATGTGTCCTATTGGAATGATTTCATACTTCATTGTGATGTAGTCTGACTTGAATTAAAAACTGCATTTACAATTTGATTATTTCATCCTTATTTAGGTTTTTAATTTTCTCTCTTCTAATACCATTTGTCCATCGCGAAGGAGCAATTGGACAACAGGCAAGAGATGCATTATTGTTATGCATGGCTTTGTCCAGAAGGAATGAAAGCATAGGTGTCTATATAGCAGAACATTCAAACTTTTGTCCTGTAAGAATGAATAATTTGCTTTCCTCTCTATTTATATTTATATAAATATATAAAATAAGCTAGAAAATGATTTGAATTCATAATTTTATTCTTCTCCATAATTAAAGAAAATATTCAATTTTTTGGACTTAAAAAAAGTTGTTGAATCTGTACTTTGAATGCAACATACACAGTAAAGCAAGGCTGGAAAAAGGATGTGTGATATCACATTTTGTGTTTACATTGCTTTGGAAGGGATGCTATTTAAATTCAGTTGATTGTTTATTTGAGACATATGAATTTTTACATCTTATTGCAACTTAATGTTCCACCGATAAAGTTACAAATATTAGCATAAAAACTTAAAATATTATGCAACTCAGGAATGAAAGTAAAGTTTGAATTCAAGTGGTTTGATTTTGTTGATTTTGAGAGGTGGATTATGGAGTATGTGAAGGCAAAGCTCTTGATATCCAGACAAAGTAAAAAAAAAAAGGCAGAGAAAGTAAAGAAATAAAGAAACCGAGAGAAAGTATGCTTTAAAATTTTTGGCAAAATCGGTCCACACTCAATGTTGCATAGTAAAATTGTAATTAAGTTCAATTACAGAGGAGACGTTGGGATTTCTTAGTGATTTCTTGGAATTGTAGGAGTCAATATCTTTGATTGTGATGTTATCATTTTTAACCAATTTATTGAAAAGTGCTGAATGATAATTTATTTATTGTGTAGCAAGACTGAAGTCTGTAAGTAAATCATTGTTCCAAACAATGATTTACTTACAGATTGACTGTTGTCTGATTAAATATATATTTATAAAATTATCCAAATTTGATAGAAACCTTAATGCTAATTTTTTAAAATTAACTTTAAATATTCTATAATAAAATCAATTATTGAACTAGATGTTGCTTATTGCACAAGTCATGATATTCACAAATTTTGTGTTTTTTAAATTAATGCTTCAGGTAACAAAGAAATGGCATTTCAATTACTCCATATTAATTGTAAGGTAATCTGTTATATAGTTTCATGTTAGTGATAGTTTGATTAATTGTCAAAGTATTTTTACTTATTTGTAAGAAAGTATATAAATAATACTTTTTTCTGTATTTTACATAAGATTTCATTCAGAAAAATCATCATATCACCTGCAGTTGAAGGGTGTATAAGTAGATGAATTACTGTGTATTTTTTTGAATTTTTTAAACATTCTGTTTTTATGAAGAATAATATATTGGGAATTTTTGGTAGCCTTAATGTTGTGTTTAAAGTTTTTAGAAGCTTTGTAAGTTAATATTCATGGACTAATAGTACAAGATCTAATCTCTGATATTTACAAAATATTATTATATATTGTAAAATTCTTTGTAGTTATAAGAATTTTAAGTATCTTAAACTATTTTAATTCATTGCAATGAAAATTACATTATTTGTTTATATTTGACAAAAACATTCAAAATTAATTTGATGAAAAATTAAGTAATGAAAATTCCTATAGAATTCTATTGGTGTTTTTTTTTTTTTTTTTTTTTTAATCATAGTATATGTAGTTTGTTATTCTATGTACTGGTGGTAAAAGGTTTTTTAATGTAGATATTAAATTCCAATTTTTGTCTTTTTGGATTTTAGGTCTTGGCCACTGGTTTGAGTGGGCTTTATTCCTTACTACCTAGAAAGTTACCTAATGTTCCTGAAGACTGGCATCAGTTTACCCCTGAAGATATATCTGAAATACCTGAACTTGCCATGTTTTTAAATTCATTGGAATTTTGCAATGCAGTCATTCAAGTAAATATGATTATTTCTTCCATCTGATATTTTATATTGTTTAAAAACAAATTTTAGTTTGTTTAAAGTTGTGTTTAAATGTACATGAAGCCCCCCCCCACACACACAAAAGTATTTTATGCATCAAATTGTAGCAGATCATGTTTGAAGCTATTTTAATGGCCTTAAACAAGATGTATTTATTTTGTAAATGAATCTTTCTATTGAAATCATTCAAAAGATTCAATGAAATGTCAACTTCTAATTACATATATTTTTTTTGCAGTAGTGTAACTACATTTTTTTTTTTTATTCCTCATATAAATTATGTAGATAGTAAATAGAATCTTTTTGTAGTTTTCAAAAATAGAAAAAATCAATCAATTAAACATTTGATGTTTGATTACCATCATAGTAAAGGAATACATTTGTGAAACTTACGCAAAACTAAATAAATAAAACACTTCTCAAAATTCAGAAAAATATTATATAACAAATAAGTTGGTATCATTCAAAAGATGTGTTTGAATTTTTAAATGATTTAAAAATTATTTTTATATAAGTAATATACAATAATATTTTCAGATGTTATCATAGAAAAACCTCAAAATTTTTCTTAGTTTTTAATTCAAATTATTTTTAAAAATCACTCTTCAATGCATTTAGCACCCTTCAAGTCCAATTGTACCAAATTTGATGTTCTAGGATAATTTTGCTATAAAATGTTACATAAATATGTTTTTTCATACACAATTTCTTTTATTATTAGTAGAATTTCAGGCAGGCTCAGAATTGGTTTGATTTCTTGAAATTTTATTCATGATTTGATGATGATTGTGGAATTGTTTTAAAGATTTCAATATTTTATTTATTTAAATTGTTTAATGAACATGGATTCACATGTTTTTTTGTTTTTATTTTTCAATTAGACACTATTTGTGATTTCTCTCAGAAAAAAGATTTCCCCTTTTGATAAATTAGAAATTAATTGCTAACTTATGATTTTCCAAAATATTAATAAACTCTTTAAGCTGAAATTTATTATAAAAGATGTTAGGAAGAAGATAATATCACATCAGAAAAGGTTTTCAATTTGAATTTAAATACGAACCTTTTATAAGTTTTTCAGTATTATCTGTATTTAAAAGAAAAGAAAAAAAGAAAAGGAATGAAAACTTTTAAGCTTATTTGCATTTGTAACAAAATTCATATTTTGTTCATGTATTTGTATCAAATAAATGGAGGAGGGGATTCTTGAGATGAATTAACCAACTAATTTTGTTTCTGACTAATTACCTTTATCAGCCTGCTGATTCACCAGGAGTAATGCTCTCTAAAATTTTCTATTATATATTTATGTACCTTGTACTCTTAGCAAAATATTTTTAGACCTCAAATTTCATTAATCACATAACTCATATTATTATTATAGAAATCTTATGATATTTTGTTCGTACATGTCATTTCATACATCATCATTTTGTTCATCTCTCAAATTTGCTGTCAATTGCCGTAAGATTTAAATATGAATTTGAAATGGAAGAGATTAAAACTTCAATAAATACATAGATGTTTTTGCTGCACTCAAACATATTTTTTTAATAATAAAACTACAGAAATATGTATTTGTGACTTTTATAGGTAGCTCATCCTTTGGTGCAAGAGCAGCTGATGGAATATTTGTATCAAGGGTTCCTTGTTCCTGTATTAGGACCTGCTTTACATCAGGTGTGCTTAGTTTTTCTCACCAAAATTCTACTTTTACCCATTTTTATTTTCATATTTATCTTTGTGTCATCTAGAAAAAAGAGCTGTCTTTATGTAATTTATTAACACTTTCAGTGCTACCGACGAGATATCTCATCTTTCAGATTCTTCCAATTTCAGGTTTCTGTGGGCTAAAATTTATCTCTTATGCCTTTATGATTCATATCTTCTTCAAATATGAATCAGTAAGTTCAACCTATCTAAACTGGCATGAGAGATAAATTTTAGCCCATACAAACCTGTAATTGGAAGTATCTGAAAGATGAGATATCTCGTTGGTAGCATTGAAAGTGTTAAACTTGTTGATTTTTTTTTTTAGTTATTAATATGCATATAAGTTTGGGACTCAGTACATTTTAAAAGTATTTAACTTGTTTTTTGATAAAAAAAAATGCACTTTTACACTTAGTTATGCGATGAAAGTAAAATAAAGTTACAAATTTTATTTTTCGATGCTACTTATCTCTTCTGTTCCAAATTTTTTTTTTAATTTTTTCTGTTTTGACTTCATTCTGAAAGTTCTAATTAATTTTCTAATATTATTATCTTATGATTTAATCGCATGATCTGATTAATGAATGTCTTGATATTTCGTCAGATATTTTTAAAATCTATTTCTCTGTATTAATTCAATTAAATATTAGATTTATTGCAAATATGACATTCAGTCTAATTGACATTAAGTTTTTGTTGGTCAATAGGTTTGATAGATATTTCAAACTTCATGTTTTTAAATTACAGATTTAATATGAATGCTGGTTATAATGCAATATAATATAAATTTTTTTCTCCAACTTTTAATTAAGAAACAAAATAAATGAATATGAAATTGTAAAGCATTTCTATTTTAGTTTATTTCAAAAATTCAGTTTTTTTTGGGGGGGGGTATTTTTTTAATGTACTTTAATTTGAAAGATTTTTCTTTGCAGTCAATGATTATTTATTTGTATTTTTAAACAAAAATAATAGTATTAAGAAGTTATTACAAAAATGTTGCATAATGAAATCATTAGGTCTGTATGATTCATATATGGAGGCAGTCTTGTTTCTGAAAATTATGTTCCTTTTGGAAATTTCTTCTCTAGTATATTTTTCTTGAATTCTTTTTGGCATAAACATCCTTCATATAAATTGAGATGTTTTTGCATATTCATGATATCTTATGGTGTGCTTTGAATGTTTGTTTAAATAAATTTGTAAATAAAAAAAAAATTGAGAAAATTAGTAACTGTTGGATATTTACCCAAATTTTTTCTTTTATATTGATAAAAATGTTATTGATTTTAAGCCATTATGTTATTAAATTTTCTAATTTTGCTCAATCTTTAATCCATGATAGTTTTAAACATCAAAACTCCGTAGGAAGGAGAAGAATAAATATTTGCTTTATTATCCATATGAAAAAAGTTTCCTGTATTGTTTTCCTTGATCTTTTATATTTTCTCTCTGGCAGAATGACATTTTTGATGTATGATTTACATGTTGATTATTAGCTGATGGTATTTCAGTGAGGTATAGAGCAATTTTTAAGTTATAATCAAAATTGCTTCTTATTTATGTCATGAAAAGATTATGCATATGAAGTTTAAAAGAAAGAAGTTTGTTTATAAATTATTGGTGCATGGTGCTTTCTATGAGGCATATTACATAAAGTCAGTATTTTTATTCTTTACATGACAAATGCAATAGCCTTAAAATTTAGTTGTATTGTTTAAGGGGAGTTTCAACTGATGTGATTTAAAACGCAAGTGAATTTTTTAGAAAATATTTTTTTTGTTCTATATTATGTTTTATGTAATTTCATAACCTCCAACACCAGTATTAAAGTAATTTGCACCCTGTTTCTCCTCTCTTCTCCTCGTTGCTGCATTGTTTGTGTAATCCGGATACCAGGAAGCTGTAGCAGTGCCTGTCGCCAGGCTTGAAAACACTACGAAGTATTTGGTCAGTACGCAGTTGCTCTTCCTCATTGTGGCTTTGGACTGGCAGTGTTTTTGTGACCTGCCTTGTATTCTGTCAATTAACAAACATTCTTAGCACTTGTTTCGCCCTCTGCATGCTCATGATGCACGCCATGATTCGTTGCATGGAACTCTCTTATGCTGGGAAAACTAATTTTCTATGCAGTAATTTTCCTCTTTGGTATTATTTTCTAGCATTCATTTTCTCAGGTATCAATCTGTAGAACTTTCATATAGATTTAAATTTATAGATCTGTAATTTTTTATAGCATATTTAGATTTGTATTTATTTTTGCTGTGGGGAAATGTATTTTTAAAAATATATTAAAATAGTTAATTTTTTGAAAATCGTTGGTATATGAAATGGTGAAAATTTATAATGATATATGATTTATTTTAGATTATATGCAAACTTATTTTGAAAGGATTGTTTTTGAAATAGTTATAAGAAATGCAGTTCTGTTTAGAGCAGCTGTATTGCTATTAGCTATTTTTGTTGCTTAATGTAAATTATTAGTAATAAAGATATTTACTTCATATATGGTGTTCACATACGAATTAAGTATTCATGAATATATCTTTATAACATTAATTTATAATACTGAGAATTTATGAATTTGAAATGATTTAAATTGTAAATTAGATAAAATCTATGAAATGTGGATAACAGAATCTGTGAAAAAAAAATCTATGAAAGCATAATAAATTATATTTTATTTGTAAGAATATTTTAATTGTTGATTTTGTCTAAATAGAATAAAAATATGCCATTTAGTTACACCTGAAAAATTTATATAAATCTGATATTTTAGTGTACCAAATTTTTTAAGTGCAAAAAGTGGGGGAGAGATGTCTTTCAGCTTCTCTGATAATGTGATGAAAAATCTTTTTCCTTTTATTAATACGATTTTAAAGTAGAAAGTTGTCATGTTCTGGAAAAAAATTAGCACACTTTTTTTTTACTTAAAGAGAGGGGGGGGGGGAAGAAAAAAGAATATAGTTATTTAAAATTTTGAACTAATTTTATTTACATAGATTACAGATAAAATAGTTTTTCATTGTACTTTAGTCTAATGGTTTTGTTATTAAAAGAATAATTGATTTAAAAAATATGAAAACTTTTATACTTTTAGAAAGAAAAGGATTTGTTAAGGATTTAATTGACTTCTGAAATCAAGCAAATGTAAAATTGACTTTTGTTCAGCTGCAGAAGTGTCTTATCTTAAATTTATGAAAAGTATTAAACTGAATAAATCATTCTTAAAATAAAGGAGACTATGAATTCCTATTAATTATTTAGTATAATTATAAAAGTTAAATAGATGAAATTAATTTTTTAAATAAATTAATCCTTAAGTTTTGATATCTGAAATTTGCTTTCTAAAATATTTTTTGAATCTAAATCATATACTTATTTAACATGCAAATAACATGATTAATTATGCACTGTGTGAATCACCAGCAACCACAACAAATGAATTAATTGCTGTGCTTTCTGTTTGCTGCCGATTTTGTTAACACCCTTTATTCACACATGCAATAACTGTAATTCATAAAAATAAAATTTGGAATTGATTTCAACTTTGTGTTGATTATAAGTGTCTAACAACTTTTCATGTAACCAAAGTTAGAGCATGAGTTTGAAAAATCAAAATTCATGCATTGATGTGTGAAACAATAATTGTGACTAACTTTAGTGTGAAGCTATATATATATGTATACCTATATCTAACTATGTTTTCAAAAGTGTTATGTTTTAATCAATAATAAAATATATTTTTTAAAATAAAATCAAATGAAACTATTTATTAAAAAAGTATTTGTTAGATATTTTATTAAAGAAATAAATAATTACATTTCGATTTGTAAAAAGCTTCATTAATGCAATAAAATATATTTGTATTTACACCCACATATTTAAATAATTTAAATTTAAAAGATTATTATTGGTAATATTTAAATTCTTGATTGTGCACTACTTTCATAAAATGATTTATTTGTTGCCATTTTTTAAATGATAAGAAATAATTAGAATTTAATAAAATATTGTCATCTATAAATCAAAAGAAAGAATGCTTTACTTTTTATTTTTTCTCCTATTTCATGTTCAAAAAAAAAAATCAAATATTCAATGAGTTATAAAATATTGAATTTTATTTAATTATTGCCACATTTGTCTAATTGGCATTATTATTACAGAATACTGTTGAAGAGATAGTTGCAACAACTGCTTATCTGGAGTTATTCTTAAGAACTATTACTGAGCCAATTCTACAGCAAATGTTTTTAAAGTTTATTTTGACATCTTCTTATGATACACATCGTGTTCTGAACTCTTTGATTGATCGATTGGGAGCACAAAGCAGGGTAAAAAAATTTTTTTGGTCTATTGTTTATTTTTTTGACTGAAGGAATGTTTTTATAATAATTACTAAATTTGTATTATCTTAATTTAAATTTGTGTTTTTCACATATATAGAATTGCATTTACGGTGTATTAAGAAATAAATATATTAGCACATATTAATCTTATCAGTAATGGTAGATTTACTTGATATAAATATACATGTATGAAATTTGTACTAATATAATGATTAACTCTGATACTAACAGATGGTAAATTTTTATGATTTCAGAATTTTTTTAATGTTTATAACATGATGATATGTTACATTTTTTTTATTTAATTGAAGATGAGCATTTGACTCTAAGTTGAATTTTCTTAAGCGTAGAATAGTATTCTGCACAAATTATGCTTATACAACAAAAAAGTTAATTTTGTTGAACTTTATTACAAATGTATGTTTAATAAATTTTCTGAGTAAAATGCAAATGTGTCATTAAATATAAGAATTTATATTTAAAGTATACCTTATATATATTTTAAATATGGGGTATGTAAATTTTACACATGGTTAACATTAATGTATTTAATGTAAAGGTTAGTAATCTGAGTTTAATCTGAATGTTATATGATCATCATAATATCAAACATAAGTATCAATTGCTTAAGATGATTGGCATTTTAAAAGATTTAGTATAATGAATCATCAAGTAGTTAATAATCCACATCTCTGCAATTCACCTAGAATTGCCATTAATTGATTACATATTTTCACTTTTTTTAAATAATAGTATTCTAAACTTAGCTCTGCATGCATTGTTTTGATACAAGCAACTTAATTTCAATTTAACAAACATTTTGTTTTATTGACCTTGGATTATTACACATATCTTTGATTTGTTTGAAATTTTTAAATAAGTATTTTTCTAATGTATTTATTACCCATGAAGTATTCCCGTATTTCCAAAAATGGGAATTATGTTAGAATTCGTTAGTTTCTGCTTTCTGAAGTAAATGTTTGTTGTTTCCTTTTTATCATTTACTTATGACCAATATAATTATCATGCAATTTTGTAATGTTTACAAAAACGTGTATTTTTTTTAAAGGATGAAAATTAAAATTTTTTATGTGTTTATTTTCAACAATGAATAGTAATCAATAATAAGTACTTAATCTTTAAATTTGAAATATTTTTGCTCATAACTATTTTATATTCTTAAAAAGCTAGATGTGTTATATAGTGTTTTATTACATGCCTAATTCTAATTATCAGCATATCAGTTTTTTAAGTTATTTTTTACCCTTATGAGAGAATTTTAAACTGTAGTAGTGTTTGATCTTAGTGTTGATGTTGAACAAATTAATTGTTATTAATGGATTTGTTAGTGTTACTGTTACATGCTTCAAATTTAATAATGAATTTATTTACTGGGATGGTAATAAAATAATGATGCAGATTTTAAAAATTAATTCTAAACTTTTATTATTTATTCAGGATTAATTTAAATGTAACAAAGTATTAATAAATTAATAGTGGATTAATAACATTATTTCTTACATTTTTGATTTGAAATATTCCAATTTTTAATAAAGAAATTTTAACCTAGTGATTAGTTTTTAGGTTAATTATAATTTGAAATCTGAATTCAAAAAGATTTGTTTTATGATGAATTTACCCATATTTACATAAATGTATACAATTGTAGTTTATTTTTGTTAAAATTTTATTTATGTAAGCTTAATCTCAAAGCTTCATGCATTATTATATTTTTATGTAATTTTTTGTGACCACATCAGGCAATAGTCATTTTGAATGTTCATCCTTTATTTTTTCTAAAACTTTTAGCAATACCATATATATTTTTCAAAATATTTCTGATGTTAATATTTTATTGTATAGCTTTGCCTTGTTACAATGGCTTTGTTTCGCTGTATGCTGGATTTAAATTGTGAAGATGTGCTGTTTGAATTGGTGTTCAGGTAATATAAAATTGCAATTCTTGTAATTTCAATTTTATTACTTTTTACTTATTTAACATTTAATTTTTTTTCAAAAATTCTGTTTCTTATTTGTTTAATTTTGTTTTGTAAGTTCATATCCCATGTTTTATAATGTGTATCATATAAGTACTTAAATATTTTCATATCTTGTTTAATTCTAGGTATCTCATACCATGTACACATGTTATGGTAAGTCAAAGAAGCAGAGTAAGAGATACAGACATGTACAATCAAGCTGCAGAAAAATTTCTGTCTTTGATACCTTCATCTTCTGTGTTGCATAGTAATGATTATAGTAGCTCTCTTCCCACCAGCCAAAGCACTCCTTTATCGAGTATTCCAGGTTTTGATAGTTTACAGAATTTACCACCTATGAGTCGTGGAGGTAGTCTACGAATCAAACGTCACCAACGCTCACCGTCCACCAACAGCCTTGCTTTTGGAGAGCTCGACCGTTTGCAGTCTAAACATGCAGTTAATGGAACTGAATGGTATGTAAATATACCTGATGCTCATCCATCCAGCTACATGGACTATCTAAGGGAAGCTCACAGAAATGTGAAATCGTGCACCCTTGCTTGCAGATGTTGGTCTGCTACATATGATGGATTGGATCCTCCACCCAATGCTGTGATTGTTTCAGAGTCCAAAGAATCAGAGGCATTTACTAGCAGTGATTCATCTGACAGATTAAAACTTTCTAATACTTATGTAGATAATGAGCAGAAAAAGCAGTTAGACGCAACCCCTTTACTACAGAAGGCTAATACTAGTAACTGTAATTCTGAAAATAGCGTGCTTGAGTTATCCTCAGAGAATCTGGCAGTTCTTCAAGACAGCTTCAAACAAAATCAACAAGATAGGCAGGTAACTTCTGAAAGGGTGTTAGAGAAAGATAACTTTGTAATTAAAACTCTTAACAAGCACAACGAATTCATTTCTAGTGATATCCTTCAACAGATAGTTAATGCTGAAGATGAAAAAGTTTTTTGGAGCTTAGTTTGTTCTACAGAAACCCCATCTTCCATTGGAAGTGTGGATGATAGTTTGCAGACGATTGATGGTTATTTTAATGATTTAGAAGTTGATACTTCTGTGGAAGACAAATTACAAGTTGGCTACACTGAAGTCATGGACTCTAAAGACGAGTGTTCCAATGCTGATTCTGGGGTTTTTGAATCTCGAGATAGTTGTATTTCAGAGAAGGACTCTGATGTGGTGCCACATTCTCTTCTCAGTGCCAAATCTAGTGAGCATAAAGATAATCTCTTTATATCTATACCTTCATATTCTTCAAAGAGTGACCTGAAGCCTTGTTCATCTTCTGTCTCAGAAACAAGTACTAAGAGTAGTAACAGTCCTGCCTCTCCTGGTAGTTGGGAGTCTTTTGGCACACCTAATATTGGTCCATTTTTAAGTATAATTTTGACCAGGCTTGAAATGATGATGCAAAATGATGTATATACTAATTTACATTTAACTGGGATAATATCAAGATTGGCATGCTATCCTCAGGCTCTTCTACGGTCGTTTCTCCTAAATCCTTCCTTAGTTTTCCAACCAACGGTCCGATCTTTATTTCAGGTAAGAAATTAAAAATCTTTAAAAAAATATATTTCTTTATTTCAAATTTCCTTTGTCAATAAGGAAACAGGATAATTTGTGTGCATTTGCTAATGTAATATTCAAAGCTCACTTTATGGAGCTTGTGTTCTAAAGGTCACAGTATTTATGAAAGTGTCTTTCTATTGGATGTTTCAATATCAGAAAATAAAATAACTGAGAAATTCTGTTTTAATTAAATAATTTCTTTGAACTTTAGAAATTAAAATAATAAATTTTCTTCCAGTATATCAACAATACATTCAATTATATATTTAAAAAAAAATTAAATGTGTGTTTTATTTGGAGTGTTAAAACATTTCATGAAAAAAGGAAAAGCTGTAAATACTTTTTTTGATTAAATACTTTTAGGAGAAAAAGGAACATATCTTCCAACATTGGTTACCCAGTCACCAGTAGCACTTTCCGTCAATATGTTGCATATAACATAGCATCAACAAATTATTGAAGAATAGATATTTCTAATGAATTTTAATTAATTTTAAAGTTAGTCAATTTTGTAATAAATATTTAGTTTAAATTTAAAATAATTAATAATAATAATAATAATAAATTTTTGAAACAAATATTTTCAAACATTATTTAAAAGTATTTAATAGACATTTATTATTAACTTAAATATACAAGTGAAATAACATTTTTAGAAAATCACACAATATGATTTTGTTGATCAAACAAATTAACACTATTTGTTAGACATTTTCATCTTGGTTTCATTGATTAGCTGTCATCTTCTTTCTTTTTTTTCTTCTTAAGTCACCAATTAACATTATGACCAATTCCTATATTCATTTTTATCATAAGATATGACCTTACTGTTTTTGTACTCATGCCGGAACAAGATTCTTTTTTTCCTCTTACCTTCTGTTAAAAATACTTTTATGTACCCACATTGCTATGAACAAAGATTCCAATAAAGGGTTTTTTCGACGTTTTTTTATATTTTATGGATATATAGTTTTTCACTATATATCCATAATATTATAGTTTTCAACTACCATAATAACTGCAGAAATTCCATAATTATTGGAGATTATGAAAGAAGATTAAATTAAAATTATTTTAGATAGTTTATTAATTAAAAGAGAATATTTAAAATAGATTTTTTCCCCTTACTTTTCAGGTTTTGGGTTCTCTAAAACAAAAGGTAGATAGTTATTCATACACAGTTGATAATTATGAAGAATTGGTTCATCAAAGCAAACAGTTTCTTTTTTCTCGAGTTCAAAACATGGCAAAGCCTTTTACAACTCGTGTATATTCAGATTCAGTATCTCGAGTCCATTCTGCATCATTTTCAGGATTTCAACGAGGTAAGTTAGTAATTTGTTTTTAAAATCAATGATGTTTTAAATAAATATAAAATGTCATTAAATTATAAATTTTATAAGTTTTGTCTTTAAAGAATTAAAAGAATGTTTTAAGATTTTATTTTAATTATAGTGTATTTTTAACTCTCTTAGTAGATATTTATTAGATTATAACATTTAAATATGGATAATAAGATGGATTGATATGGATTATCTGCAAAATAATAAGTTTTCAAGTGATTAAAGTTTGCTATTTTGATAAATAATTCTTTGTTATCTGCAAAATTAATTTAAATTGAATTGTATGTTAATTTTTAATAATGCTGCATTATAGGTTAATATTTTGTGATTATAATAATGAGTATTTTGTGTTATAATAGTATTTAGTAATAATAGATTATATTTAGTTTATTTTGTCAGTTTTATGGCTAATTTTCTATAAATAATTAATATATTTAAAATATTTATTGTGCTTATTATTTCTGACTTCTTATACAGGTGAACCCCGAAGAAGAAGCTTAACAAGCTTTCTTTTCCGTAAAAGTAGTTTTCTAAGGAATCGAGATAATTTTAGTAAAGAACCTATGCTGGAATCCATTTCTGATGGCCAAGGATATAGGTAATGTTATCATTTGTTATTATCATTTAATTTTTTTCCTTTAATTTGCCTTTTTTAATTATTCTGAAATTTCTGTTTTAGAAGCAGTCGGTAAGTACAAACCTAAAAGAATCTTTGTATTTTAAAAAGTTCATTACTTTTTTCCCCCATTAATTATACTTTTTTTGTGAACTAAAAAGGTCTCTATCTGATTTTTTATTTAATCCCACATACCATCTGATCATTTTGTTACATTAATTAACTATTCTAATAGTTTATATCTTTTTTTCCACTTTAGCATTTTGAAGTAAGTTAATAATTGTTAAACATTTAAATTGATTTTTTCTTATGTTTATTTAAATATTATTTTAATAGGTATTAAAATTTTATATGATCTTAAAGATTTTATTTTTGTCTGCTATCTTTTTATATTCTTTGTTGAATTATCCATTATGGAAATATTAATATTAACAAAAGTAATAGTATGTATAAATGCTTCATTTCATTGACAATCTTTTACTGAAAAAAATTACTTTTTTTTTTTTTTTTTTTTTTTTTTGAGATAATGTATTGCTCAGTTATAATATGTGGTATCAGATTTAATGAATTTTATAATATTGCAAAGATTTTTTTTATTTTTTAATACTTTTATTTTAAATATAATTTAAATTCCTGGATAACAATCTTACGAACTTTATATATGAATCCTGTTTTTCTCTAGTATATATTGTTTTGATTATCAAACATTAATATGTTTGCTACTGTAATCAACAGTGAGTTTAAAAAATTCTTAAAATATCAGGTATAATTTGATATAAATTTGGATGAGTTAATTTTTGTAATATAATTATTATTGCTGTCCATTTGCTCCAGTTAAAAGTGACCTTTCTTAACATGTACATTTAGAGTGTATCTAATTTTATTTTTGTTATAACTCAAGGAAATTTGCAACTATCAGTGATTTATTAATGTCAATATTACGTATGATACTCATAATAAGATATTTATTAATAAAAATCTTTTATTTTTAGATATGTGAGTAAACCTACTCCATATTCATTAGAAGGCGAAATGGAATCAGTTAAAGCAAAAAATGCCATTTTTTGTGCTGTAGTTTTAGAAGAATTCCTTAAGGAATTAGCTGCAATCGCTCAAGAACACTCAATTATTCAATTAAACCCAGACTTCTGGGATGACATTGATACTCCCTGGGAATAGTTATATAGATGTTTATAGTAGAAAGTGTAATATATAAGTGCATAAGTACAATGCATGTCTGAATTTGCTTTCAAATGTTATTGGAAAAAAGTCTTTCAAAATTTCTTCTTGAGAGAAATGATTATTTTATTGTTTATGAAAATTTAAAATATAAAAGTATAGAGTCTAAAATTCATTTATGCAAATGTTGATCTCCATTTGTAAAGGTTTTTCTTATTGTTGTAAAGTAAAATGTTCGTACTTGATTTAAATTGTAAAGATAATTTAAAGATTTCTGTTGTAAAATTTTATCTGTGATTATATTTCATGTCAGTATATGCTGTATTGTAAAATGTGTTTTGAGCAGAGTACTTTAATTAATTCTACAAAAATTACTTTAAAATTGTCTTTATTCATCCAAATACAGAAATTTAGCAAAAGAAAAAAAAAAAAAATGTTTTGAAGAAAAATTGTTAAAAGATTCTTTTAATTATGTAGTAGTTTGAAATATATCTCACTTGTATTTTATGCAAACCTTAATTTTTTATAATGCATGTATATAATTTACTTTCAGTGAGCTAAATAACATTTTTACATTTATAGCTTTGATAGTTTATTTCAAATTAAGGAAACTTAATTAATCTTTTGGAAAAATTGTATACACAAGCCATATAATTTTTTCTAAAAAATTAATTCTATTGTTTGACCAATTCTTGAAAATAAATGTTATAAAATTGAATTTCCAAATATTTTCCCTTTTATAAATTTGTAGTGATAATATCATGAAATTATTAGTATGATAATTTCAAAAATAAGAAATCTTTTTAGTTTATTGAAAAGCTATAAAGCATGACTATCTATTTTTTTCTTTTTAACTATCATTTTTTGTTGTAAGCATTGGAAAATGCATTTTTTTTTTCTTTTTTACCAAGAGTACATTTGAATCTATTTTTTCAATGATTTGTCATTAAATTTTTGTTATAATTTATAACATGTGATGTAATTTAAAAAACTAGTATAGTTTATTAAAATGAAAAGAACCCCCCACCCCTTCATTTTATGCACGATTTTGCTTTTGTTAAACTTATTATTATTTTTTAAATATTATCTACCTCCAACTTTGTTATTTTACAATTTAAAAGCAGTTTAATCCCCCCCCCTAATGCAAAGTGCGGAGTATATATATATATATATATGTTACAAAATCAAAAATGTAGTTTACTGCTGACAAAAACTTTTATGAATTATTTAAAATAACAAATATTGTTTTCCTTTTTTCAGTACAATGATCTCATATTAATCAAAAGTTTTTTTTATTTCATTTCTTGAATTGCTTTAGAATATTTTATATATCAAATTCCATTTGACTTATTTATAAGCCGCACAGTTTATATATATATATGCATATTAATTATGCAAAAAATTAAAATCTATTTACTTAGATATTTGCAATGGTGTTGGTAACAAAACTTAATATAATAGTTTGCATATTTTGTAAGCTTTCTTTTTAAAAATTAACCTTGCTGATAAAATTTTTATTTTTATTTATACATTAGATATCTTATTAAAATTTAAAAATATTTATTGGAAATATTACTTAATTGATGCTAAAAAGAATTTCCAAGAGTGATGTTAAGTTATGGATAAATATGTAAAAAATGCAATATGCAAATGTTAAATACATTTAGACATTTGAATATAGAATAATCTATTCAGCCCGTAGTGCGAAATTAGTGATTTGTAAATATGTTGAATTTTTTATAGTAAATGTATATATAATTTATTTTCAATGTTGCTTTGAATAATTAAATGCTATTTATTCTGATTTTAAGATGGTAGTTTCTAAACAAGCAAATATACTTCAATCTTTTTAAAGATAACTTTCTATTTTTGAAATTCACAATATCGAAATAATTATATTTTTTAAAATTTAATGAATCAATTTATTTAATCTCTTTCACTAAAATTGGTGGTTGATGAATAAAATGTATCTGATTTTATATGCAATTTAATGATGTGCAGTGCTCATGTGAAAATTTTATTTTGGAAGAAGAAATTTTGCTTTATTATGGGAATATTATCTTAAAAATATTTTATTTCTTTTATTAAAAATCAATCATAAATTTGAAATTCTCTACAGATGCAATGTTTGATTAAGCAATACATAGTGTGTAAAAAGTGAAATGTTGTATATATGATTCTGCCTGCAATATTATAAGCAGGGGTGTTTGTGCTCCGGGGAAACCCCGGAATTCCGGGGATTTTGAACTTCGATACCCGGAAATTCCGGGGATCGTCGTTCAAAAGGAAGTAGGAATAATAATGAATTATTTATTTTGATCTGGGTAATTTTGTTTGCTTTGAAAGCAGAAAACGCAAGGTCAGTGTGTGTGGTGAAAACTTTTCCTTTCTTTCTCCAAAGGCAGTGATAATGCGTGAAAAGGGGGAAAAACTTCTTTTTTGTTCTTTCCTTATTGCGAGTTATGACTCATTCCCCCGGTTCTCGGACATTCTCTTCTGGATTCTTTTCGGCAAGTAGGCGCGGCAGAAAAAAAGGGAGAGACTTCGTTCGACCAGATGTGCGATCACGTGACCTGGGTTCAAAAGTCTTAATTTTGCAAAAAAAGTAATTCATTGAACTTTTATAATTAGGTCATTCAATACTTCATAATCGTAATTTTTCATTTCTCCCCCCCCCCTTCTCGAAACTCCAAAATGTCGGTAGTAAGTCCGTAAAAGTTTCCGGGGATTTTTTGGGGTCCCACAAACACCCCTGTATAAGTGTGGTGTAATATAAATTTAATTAATTTAAACTATTTATTTTCTTTTGTAATTTATAAGGAATTATTGTTACATTTTATTGTTTTAATGACTTAAAATATTAATTATGAAAAAAATTTCAAAGATCTGTAGAAACTTTTATTAAATTTATAAATTGGAAACTATTTAAAAAATGTCTTTAAATTAAATAAAATAATAAAGTTTTAATATTATTAGTTTAATAGCATATGGATTGCCTTGAATACAATTTTATCTTGATTTTATTCTTTTATAATGTAACATTTTTTTTTCTTCTCCTTTACCTTTGATGAGTAGCATTCTCCTGTTTTTTTTTAAACTTAAATATAAAATTTAGATTGTTTCTAGTACAAATTTTAAAAACCATTTGTATTACTAATTTAAACTAATCCCTTCATATAACCTTTTATATATGAATATATTTTACTCTATCAATCATCTTGATCTTCACTACATGTTATGTTTTACACTATAACTTTCATACTAAAGTTTCTTTAGAGTAAAGAGTTCTGCTCATATTTTCATCTCTGAATTCTCATTTGTTTTTTCTTAATTATAATAATTAACTTTTGTTTATATTAATCTATTTAGTTTTTGTTCAGTGATCTTTGTTTCTCAGATGCGTTTTTCTTTCACATTTTTTTTTATTACAATATAATAATTAGAGGTTGTGATTTTGTTTAATTGGGTATTTTTTTTGTTAGATTGCATAGAACTTCAGTTTTTATGCAGTGCGATACTCAAATTAGGTTTAGCTATTTTCTGTAGTTATGAATGATTTTGTTAAGATTTATTGCACAATGTGATATTATAATGAAAGCAGCAAGCTGTGCTAATGCATTTCATTTCAAATTCTTTAATGTGTGATTATTTGCTGGTATTTTACTTTTATATGACTTTGCTATAAGCAAGTCATCTGTGATTCCAATTTTATAAAATGTATATTGTATTTAATTGTAAAATAAACAAATGGAAATATGAAACATTTGGGCCTGATTGACCCTTAAATGTGTTTTATGTGTAAATATTTCAATCTTAGAGAGACAGGCAGCTGAAATCAATATTGTTTAGAGAAATAAAATTATATTAAATTGTATTGTGCTGTGTCATTCATAATTTGATATCATTCTGCATTCAATTTTAGATTTCTTTCACATACAGTATAAGGAGAATATGTAAATTTAGAGCATAATGCATATTTGGTACAGCATATGCATGTTCTGCAAGTTTAATTTGAATTCCCCATTTATTATTTTTGAAGAAAAAAAAAATTGGTGCCTTATTTTTTATTATTTAAAATAAATATTAGGATTTAAAGTAAGCACTATTTCAAATTACTGTCTTATGATTACACATTGGATCTTAGTATGGTACTTAGGATACATTGAGATTACTGTATATAAATATACAAATATTATAACAAATTAACATTGAGAGTCATTATTCTCAAACTAGAAATTAATATTGGAGACAAATGTGCTTTAAGGTAAATGATTTGCTTTTATATAAATTTCACAATATGTTTCTAGCGACTATAAAAAAATTAATTAAATTTTGCTTCTAATAGTTTCATGATCATAATTTTCAAAAATACATTAGAGTAGAAATACATTATCTCAGAATCTGCTGACGAACAGTATTTCAACGACTCCATGGCATTTAGGGGTGAAACGCAGAACGATGACTGTATTTCCAGTATTCCCTTTGACCAAGGATTTCCCCTATTAGATGCTAGTAAATATAAACATCTCCTCCTTTCACCCCTATTTTGAAGAATTAAACCCATCCTAACGCATACACAAAAGCACATAGGGTTTTACAATAGTACATCATTATGCAAAAATTCAAATTTAATCACTAAACTACAAAATTAAAAGAAATTTAATAAGATACTATTTTTAGTTAAAAAAATAGTATCTTATTTTGAAACATGGAACTTTTTTTTGGGGTCTGATCTCATAATTTTATACTGTGGTTAGATAACACTCTTTCCATGCCACATCATACCACCATGATAATTGACAATATTAAATTTAATGTATGCCATGTCCACATACGTGATATATATTCTAATACAGTTTAAAAAATTACAAGAGTATTGTGAAAAGAAACTTAGAATTTCATATGAGTACTTCTTTCTTTCAAGTATTACAATGCGCGAAAAAAGTATAAGGACAACATGTAATTGCATAAAAATATGCTTTATTTCCATTTCACCTAAATGAACTTTTTATATTTCTTACTTCTGCTGCATAATTTTGTGATAACACTTTTACCACATAAAAAACATAATTTAGCTTCAAAATATTGATTTTACAAAATTTAACATTAAAGGAAATACGGAAAAAATTATAAGGACATGTAAAATACTTAAAAAATGTTTCAATAATCAAGAAAACTACCTTTTTTTTCAATCACTTGAATAAGCCGAGAGGTCATAGATCCTGAAAGATCTTTTAAAATGGCCACATATATTTTTTCCCAAGCGTCTTTGATAGCGACGACAAGATCTTGTGTACATTGATATTGTGTGCCGTTTTTATAAACTTTTCGGGCTCGAAGTCCCCATAAATTTTCGATTTTATTAAGATCGGAACTTCTCGCCGGCCAATCAAGTAAATTTACAGAATTAGCTTCAAACCAGAGTTTTGCACTCGTAGAAACGTGCATCGAAGCATTATCCTGCTGAAGTAATTAGTGGCGCTTCAGGTAACAAACTTTCTCCTAACATATCAACATACCTGTCCGAATTCATTTTACGGTTGATAAATACAATTGGAGTGGTTCCATTTGCCGCAAAAGCGCCCCATAACATAACCGAGCCACCACCATATTGACGCCTGGAAAACACTTCCTTGGTCTTTCGCAGATCATACCAAAAATAATGAAAACCATCAGGTCCATGAAGATTGAACTTTGAAAAAATTACATCAGCCCACTTTTGACCAAGAGAAATGTATTTTTTTTGGCAAAATAAACTTTTCTTTTTTTATGATGATTTGTAAGAGGGGGGCGTGACACTAATTTCCCATTAGAAACTTGGATATTTACTCAAAACATTTTGAACAGTCCTTGTTGAGCATGGTAAATTCAAATTTTGTCTAACTTCATTTGCGGTTTCTCTTTTCTCGCAAGCTCTCCTTACAATCATTCTTTTTTGTCGACGAGTGAGAATTTCTGGTCTCCCAATTCGCTTTTTCATACCATACATCCCAAGAATTTTTAGAAAATTATAAACCACCGTTTTAGATCTCTTGATTCTTTTTAAAATTTCCTATCCACTTAATCCACATTCTCCAAAAGCATCAATTTTTCAGAGTCAGAAAGTTGAGTTCGTTAGGGCATCATTTAAAAATTCACACTGAAAGTCGCCGAGTGGGAAATTCTTTTCGCAAATGAATCTTTTAACTCGGAATTGTCATTTTATGCTTTCAAATATGCAAATTTTTAAATAATTACTGGAGAAAAAGCTATGTCCTTATACTTTTTTCCGTTTTCATTTAGGTTTAAAAATCAAAATTTAAATTTTAGCAGATTTAAAAGTGAAAATTTTAATTACTTTACGCATAAAATATTTTAGTTTTACTTCTATTTTTGCTTCAAAAATTTGCATACGATTTTGTAAACAAGGCTTCTATATTTGGCGATTTTTCGCGTGTCCTTATAATTTTTTCGGGCACTGTATGACAAACATAAGTGCAATGAAAAAAGTTGAAATCATAAATGAGATTGAAAAGATCCATATCTTTACATCAAAACAAATGAGAATATTCTGAATGGTACTTCGAATTCATGTTGCAGCAAAAATTTAACACTGTTCAACTCATTATAAGTCTAAATGTATTATTTCACTTTTTCAAACAACTTTAATATAATGGCAAATATAAAAAAAAATACTGTTTAAAAATTTTTCAATTTAAAAAATTACTTTTTAATTTTCACGGCAGCCAACTCAACATATTAATACATGACTTAGATAGACATAAACAAGCTACCCACAGAAAGGATTAATTATAATATTGCCTTTAATATGTTAATGGACTTGGCTACGAATCATAATTTTTTTTAATATTCATTTAAAAAAAGAACTTTTCATACTGAAATATAACCAAAAGACCCCCTCCGCCTTCAGTTTATAGTTGATAATTAAAATGTTAGTCATTTTCTTCTTCCTCTTGCAGATAGGAAAAAATGCAGGTAAACAAGACATTAAATATCAAGTTTTAAAGAAAGGAAGCAAAAAATTCCTTTTTAATCCTGAAACAAACTATGTTGAAATATCTAAGTAAATTGGTTTCAACTGTTATAAAAGTAAATTTTTACACCAAGACTTTAATAAGGAATTAATATTATGCTATATATTAGCATCAGAAAAGTTTAAACCCCTTGTAACAATCATATTGTTACAAATCTAAAGTTGTTTCCTGTGCAGTTAGTTACAAAGTAAAGAAGAAAGATTTACGAATATTATTTAATGGACACTAAATCAATGACCAAATTTTAGCAACAAAAATGGAATCTCTCAAAAATTATGGTGATATCTCTATTGGAAACTAAAATATGAGATGTTTCTAGAAAAAATTCCATGTCCTGTCAGAAAATTATATAAAAGTGAGTGATTTAAAGCAAGTCAGTTGAGAGTGAATCTTCTGTTTGTAATATTGATTGTGAAAAGAGCTCTCTAGTTACATTCTCAGTACCTTTGTGCTGTTATTGAATAATAACTTGTTATTTGTGAGTTTTATTAGTTTCTACAAGTGCTGCTTTTGCATACCCTTTATCTGTATTGTGGAACAAAGTGTCATTATCTATTTAACATATCCTTATTGTGTACACCCATTGGATGATTTCTATAAAAATCTTATATATTTGCAATGATACCAATGAATGAATTAAACACATTTTTGTTAATGTTTTAATTTAAAATCAAATTTACAATAAATACAACAATTTCGCACAATTATACAATGTGTCTAATGTTATTTCTATATTCAAAATCTGACAAAATATTTTCATATCACAAATATTGATGACAAGAAAACAAAGAACCAGGTTTTTTGTGATTCTATAAATAACTATTGTGTTGCTACATAAAAACAAAATGGTCAAGTAAATGAAAGAGCTAACAAAATTTCTTAAAATTATTTATAAGTATTTGGATTATTTTAACCCAATTTAATGTAAAAAAGAAATATTATTTTGACTAACATTTTTAGTGACTTCTAATACAAATATTGTTGTTTGGCATCTTATTTTTAACACTAAAAAGAGAAGAGAGATCTTATAGTTAATAAGAAATTAATTACAATACACCAAATTATTTTTGAAATGTAAAATTTATTCTCACTACTTCTCTTTGGTGAAAATATTTAATAAATAAAAAGCCATGTACTATCAAGAAAATGCTTTTCTTATAGGAAGATTTGTCCCTGATAATATTGTATCACTTGTTATAATATTAGATTTTTTCACTTTTGAGTCCTTAATCTCTTTTGCTAAATTGCCAGTAACAATTCCTAAAAATATGATCAGTCCAATTCTTCTGTTTGATTTGAAAGCCTTCCAACAACTCTGTGGATTATCAATGTTCACCATTTTAATCTAAAAAAAGCAACAAAATAAATTAAAATCTTTTTTACATAAATTTACATTCAATATCAAATTATTGGTATTGCATCAAATACAATTTATTTTGAATAAAAACTAATTAATATAAATTAATTATATTTCATTTCTTTTATTATCTTAATATCAAAGAAAGTTTTATTGTAACTATAATCCCGAAATATTTTACTCAATATATAAATGCAGTATCTAGGCCTTGCATATGAATTAAAAAAAAAAAACTTTTAAAACACATTTTAAAAATAAAATAATATTTAAAAACATTATAAAAAATGCAAAATAAATCAAGCCTCCTTAATGCAGAAAACTTACTATAAATATATTTAAAAATATATATGGAACAATAATGTGTATTAAGAAATCACTTATTAATGGCTTTAAATGATTTAAGTTAGTCAAGTCATAACTAATCATTTTAAGACACAAATGACTGACAATTAAATGTGTTCATTTTAACACTATAAGTATCATCATAATGCACAAATAATTTGACTCGACAATAAATTATCAAAACTATTTTAATATAATCTCAATTCTTAACCAAAAAATCTTGCACATAAAATTAAAAAAAAAAAAAAACTACTAGTAAAATATAATTATATATATAAATTAGTTTTCTGAGAATATCATGTAAGTTGAAATGATGTAATCTGAATACACATATATATTTAATACTTGCATGTGAAAGAGTATTAAGCAATTAAAAAAAAGTAACAGAATAGATTTTTTTTTTTTTTTTAAATTACAATACACCAAAAATGAATGCTCATATCACAAATAAAAATTCATATAACTATTGAGAGTAAACACACTTATGGGTCTGTAAATTTCTTACTTCTTTTGTAATTATTTTTAATATTTCCTCAGAATTCTGAATTTTTTTAAATAAAAAATTGATATTATATATTCATTTCACTTTTATTTTGGACAGTCACTATTCAGTCTATAAATTAAATGTTCTTTTTGTCAGTTTCATTTCTACTTATCACCTTTTTTTAGTCACATTTTCTTATATGCATTAAACATTCACTTATTTAACCGCCAAAATCCTAAAAAATTAATGTGTCAGAAAGCAATAAAATTCCAAACTCACAAAATTATGAAATTTTTTTGCACTCTCATTCTTATAATCATACTAAAGCAGCACTCTGTATCACTACAATTTTTGACCTTTTCAAGCAATTTTGATTAATTAAATAACCAAAAAATAATGGACTTCTTCACTACAATTTTGTCTTAAAGAAAGAAATTTGATTTGTAAAGAAACAGTCAATTAAAAAAATTAGGCACAAAACAATGGAATAAAATTAATTATATGTATATTGCATTCATTAATTAAAATTCACACAGACTCTATTAAAATATTTTTTTTAAAAACCTCGAATGTAGTGATAAGATGAGATTAAAAATTAAGATTAGAAGGATTCCTGTATTGAGAAGTTTGTAAAACTGAAAATATGCAAATTAGGGTTTAAATGTACAGAAAAATAAAATTAGACAAAACAAACAAATTAAACCTGAGAAGCTAGGAGAGCACCAGTTAAACCAACAGATGCATAGAAAGGCCAAGTCTGTTGACAGTTATAGCCCGAGAGAAGAAGAAGAGTAACCATAGAAGTAGAAAAACCAGCTAAATAATATTTGGTGTCTTCCTTGAATTTTAGAGCTGTGGACTTAATTTTAATCAAAACATCGTCTACTTTATCCTGAAATAGAAATAAAAGTTTTATTGAGTTACTATAAAGGAATAGGAATAATTTAAGTACTATGTTACTTTAAACAAAGATACTGGAAATTCAAATTTCAGCTTCAAATTTTTCACATTTCTAAAGAAAAAAATATTATTATTTTATAATATTTGTACGGTTTAATATATGACAAGCAATTTTCTAAACTGTAGAAAACTGTTTCAACTATTATTTAAACACTTTAAAACTACTTTATGCACAATACAATACTGTGGAATAAAATAATTTGCATAAGTTTTTATAAAAATATATGAATAATTTAATCTATAATGATAAAAATTAATCATCAAAATAATTCCTTTGGTTTAAAAGTATGAATTTTTCTGTTCTAATATTTCAAGTATGTTTTAGTAAAATAAAATTTCCTTTTAAGGTCATAATTTTTTCTAATGTTATTTAATATTAATGGAATTACATTTCTGGAGCATAGTGAACAATTTCAGATGATTCTGAAAAAATGTGAAAGCTTCGCTTTTAATGGAAGAATTTTAGCAAGACTGCATAAATATAACTAAAATAATAGCAATTAAGAAAGATGAACTTTTTTATTAAAATATATATAAAGAAATAATTTTTTTTTTTTGAAATTTTAGTAAGTCAAGCAAAGAATGTTTCTTAAAAATAAACAAACAAAATAAATTTTCAGCAAAGGTTAAAAAAATAATTTGTTGCCTTTTGGATCTAGTTTCAAAGTTTGATAGAAAACTTTGTCCTTTAAAAGATTTTTGGAATATAAAATATTTAATATCAACATAGTTTTACAATTATTTATATTTACTATGTCTGTTTTTAATTTAATACTATATTTTTCTATTAACAAAGCAATCTTTCATATTTTAATATCAATAATGATTTTAAAATATATTTATATGTCACATTACTTTTAAAAAGTAGCAACCTACAAGTTCAGGAAAATTGGTCACAAGTATATATTTAAGAATATTTTGCCATAAATTATTACTGTTACTTTTGACATTTCACAAAAAAATTAATAAGAGTATAAAGTAATTGATGAATTTTAACTAAATATAAAAGAATAGATAAAATTGAGTAATTAATACATAAAACAATACTTGAAAAAAAACACACACCTGATGAGCATAAATAGTATCATAAATCATAGTCCAGGAAATGCATGCTCCGTATAAAGGTAAAACAACAGACCAATTGCAAGAAGCATGCACAGATGACCATCCAAGCAAGGCACCCCAATTAAATGTCAAACCTAAAACAAAACAACAGTAATAATGCTTCATGAATATGTTTATAAATGAAATTTCCTATATAGTTTTATTTTAATATATTTACGAAAATAGAAAGAAAATGTTTCAATAATAAAAAAGGAAATTTTAAGAAAATATGTTAAAAGAAATTCAAACTTTAAAGCTATAAAAATTGCTCAGATAAAATGAAATAAAATCAATTAGTCAAATTAATTTATCATAATTTATTTATATTAGAAAATTTGTGTATTTAATTGATTGAAGAAAAGCACTAGTGATTTTTTTTTTTTTTTTTTTTTTTGCACTGTAATAAAATAAATATACAGAAATCTTAACAGTTTTTTAAAAATTATAAATAAAAAAATGTAGATTTAAATCTGTGGAGTAAATTATGCAGGGATAAAAAATAACAATAACAAAAGTGCCCCGAGTATTATATTTTCAGTAAGTATTTAGTTGAAAACATACATACAATAGTCTATATAAATAACCTGAGAAAATTTTATGCCTTTAGGAAGTGCCTTTAATGCTATCATAAGGATTGAAACAACAAATGCTCCAAACTGAATGTACCATCTAATTATTAAGTTAAGTAAATATGTAATTCAAGGGGTTACACATTAATAAATAATTACAGAAACATTTTTTAAATTTAATATGATTTACAAATGAAATAAAAAATGATGTTAATAAAAAATGCATATGTTTCATATTTTAACTGAAATTATAAACTGAAAGATATAAAATTCTAAATTGTAATAATTTGTACTTGAATATGATCAAAGGGCAATTGAAAAAAGTAATTATTATTTCCTTTATTTTCACAAAGTATCAAATAATAAAACACAAATTAAAATTATAATATGAAAAAGTCTAGATGTTGATAAGTTTTGTTTACATTACTGCATTGTCTAATAAAAACCTTCTTTTACATATATATGTTTATTCTGATGAGACTCACAAATTGTCTCTTAGTTTATTGAAAAAAAAAAAAATCTTATTCACAGCTGGTTATCTCAAGTTACCATTCTCACAAAATAGCAAATTAGTCAAATTGTAACCTTCAGAACTATTGGAAAAACACAATATGAAATTATCATAACAGTGAAATATTTGAAAAGAGCTGTTGAAAAAAAAATGTTTTAAAGGATCAGCGTATTTGTGAAAAGAATGAGTCTAATAACGATTATTCAAAAATAATAGAGAAACTGAAGATCTATCTTACAACAGAATCCATTATTACAATTTCTAGTGAAACTGCGAATTCTTTAAAGCTAAAATGAGCTCTTGAGCTGTAATAAGAATTATCCAACAACTCAAGAGCATGAAATAGAAGAAAATGAAAGTTAAACTAAAATTGGAGCCTCACCACATAAACATAAAGACTTCATAATGCACAGAAACCCATCTCATGGATAACAGAGTGCAGTTTTAGTAGTCTGATTTAAAAAAAAAAAAAAAAAGTTGAATTTAAATATTTCAATGAGCATAAGGACACAGTTTTAAACAAAAAGTATCCAATTCAAACTTTGATGGAGGTTTCATGATGGTCTGTAATGATTTTTCTAAGAATGGTGTAACAGCCCTGTCCATGGAAAATGAAATAGAAATGGGAATGAAAGGCTAAAGATTACCATTTAATGCTGGAGGATGCACTTTTATCTTACTTCCAACAGAATGTGAAGTAAACTTAATATTCGAGTAAAATAATGCAAAAATCTATTCAGTTAAAAGTAAAGCCAAAAAAAAAAAAAAAAAAAAAAGTTCAAGAGCTGGTATATCATAGGAATCTACCAAATGGCCAGGTCATATGCCTGATTTAACCCTAATGAGAATATTTCAGGTGAAATAGTTTTTATAATTCATATTAATGGGAACAAATACCAGTACAGAAATGATTTAATGATGGCAATATAGCAAGATGGCAATGATAGTAATCATGAAACAAGACACTAGTACATTAGCTGGAAATTGTTGTGAAGTTAAACAGAAATGCTTGTGCTTGATATAATTCAGAAAACTTGTAGCCTAATTCATTTCTGAATGTCTAAATTTATAATTATGATCAGATTTTAAGCAACGTTAATTTTAAAACCAAATTATTTCCTAAATCCTTTATTCCCTTTAAAATAAGGATTTCAGCAGAAAAACAGGAAAGTGTTTTCTCTCTTTTGTAGTCATTTGCAGAGTTGCCCTCTTTTTACTCTGCTTATGGTGTTTTATATTCTAGTCACCCAAATTAAATATCTGCTTATCTTATTCATTTTGAGAATAATAATAAAAACACAATATTAAAGAAATTCCATTTACTTATTAATTATAGGCTCAATATATTAGTGCCACAAGAGGTGTGAAATCTGAATTAAGCATATATTATGGCCAATAAACACTGGCTAAAAAACACCCCTCTTCTATTAATACAACATTTATACCACTTGCAAGTTTCCTTTCATTCATTTCAACTAGCTAAATCTGTATTATTAAAAGAGAATGTTCAAAAGTATTTTTAAAAATTATTACAAGAAATACTAATACAGCTACAGCAATTCCTAATTTAAAATTACTAGAATACAAATATTTAATATTATACATCAGTAAATCCATTTTAAGTTGCAATGAAATCAAATATATATGTAAACAATACTAAAAAATTGATTTACCAAGCATCAACTGAGGCCAATAAGAGATTCTCTTCACAAGAGGATAAGTTGTGACTAATGCAAGAGAACTGGCACCAAGTAAGACACTGAAAAAATTACAAAGTCGAAATATGCAGTAGAATTTTGAAAGCAAATACATGAACAATAATTTCAAAGCTATTTCAATTATTATTTCAAACTATTAGAGTAGCAATTTTATGATAATTCAAACATGGACAAAAAAAAAAAATAATAAAGCATAATGCTTTTTTAAAAAATTTAAATCTAACTTAAATAAAAACAATTTTTGTTTTAATTTTTCAAAAATTATTTAGTTTCCCTCCATAAATATTGCTTGTAAAACACTTAAAAAAATTTATTAAAAGTATATCAAAGAATTTTAAGATAAGAACAAATTCATAAGGCATCTGAAATAGAATAAATTCAAATTTAAAGTTCAAAAATAGTATTTCACAAGAGGGTATATGAACTAAGTTACTGCTTTTCAAAATCCTATTTCTTATTATATTTAAAAAGTTACCAACTATTTGTAGAAAACATATATCATAGTATAATTATTTTTAATGAAAAAGGGTGAAAACGCATTTTAATATATTGCACAGCAAGAAAATGCATTTTAAAAATGAATTCATTTGACATGAATCTATTAATTTTCTTACAATACTGAAATATATATCTACTTTTCCTACCCAAAATAAATAGCTTCTTTTTAATTCTCCATTTTGAGTTCTCTTAAATTTGGAAGAATATACAATATATTTACATAAATCGATAAGTAATATGTATAAAGCAAACTGTACTTATTTCATAGAAATAAAAAGAACCACACATGAATAAAACCTATTTTAGAAAAAGTAATATAAAATCATATAGTCAAATTTGTAGTCAATAATAATAAATAATGCTTACTGTTATCTCAAAATTTTAAAAGTTTCTTGTGAAAATAATACATAAAAAAATTAAATCTTTTTATACTTAATATATTAAATTATGATATGTAAATATGCATTATTTAGTATAATGAATTGTAAAAAAAATGTTTTCTAAGCAAATTAACCATTTTCAATCTACATAGTGAAAATTGAAAAAATTATTGGCTAATAACATATTATTATTTAACATATTTTTCATAATTTTGCAATGATATGTATAAGGGATACAAAAATACAGATATATAAAAAGTTAGAAACAATAAATAAGGAGTAAAATGTTACCTATGCCAATTAAGTTCCAGCAATATTAAAAGAGCCAATGATAATTGCCCACCTAGGAACATCCATGCATCAAGAGTACTTATATCTCCTCTAGCAATAGGTCTCGATTTTGTTCTAGCTACCTACAATACATAAATGATAATTTTTCACTCTTGCAACCAACATTCATAATTAAAAGAAATAATAACAAAACTATTGTTTAGCAAAACTATAGAATATTAGGACAAATAACAGAAGAGAGGAAATTTTTCTATGAAAAATAACAAAACATTATTTGTACTCATTTCTGTGATTATTACAGTACTACAAATTTAGAATAATATTAGATATGATTGACTTTCAAAGCTATTTTAAACATTAAAAACTCTTCTTTTTGTTGTTTAAAACTTTAAATTTATTTAAAAATTAACAATTAAGAAATTCAATTTTTAAAACCATTTTTTTAAAACGCTATTTTTATCATATCCAACTTTTTCAGATAAACATGAATGAAAATTAAAAATAATAATAATCTGACTATGACCTCGGCAATTATTTAAAATAACACATAGAAAAACTCTAAAATGAAACTGACAAACCTAAAATTGAATATTATATTATAACATTGTATTATAACTTCTTTTCTTAAACGCTATCCCAATAATGGATAATATTTAAGAAAAGAAGTTATAACACAGCATGAGATAATTTAATCTAAAAAAATCTCAATATTTGAATAAATTTAATATTTTTGAAAATTTTAATGCAATAATTTAAATTAAAGCAAATATGTAACCAAATGATATGTTCAATATAAAACCAAAATAATTCTTCACAAACCTCACAATTATAGCAATTCAAAGACTATTCTGTAACTTTGCCTTGATTACCCTAGATCATGACAGAGGATCATCAAATATATGTATTAGATTATTGTTTAGACTATTAACATAATCTTAAAAAAATATTACTCCATAATCTGGAAAAATACTATTCAGTTCAGTTCTACTGCACTGCTATAAAATACAGTTACTTTCGTAATGTATTCTGTCTCTTTCCAATTATAAAATGGAATTTCTTTTTGGATGTCAATTTGCCAAAGGATTGTAGTACAGAGCTCTTTAACATTTTCACTATTAACCCAGCCCAACTGGCCATGCAAATTCTATACTGATGGGCCAGTTTCTATTTCAAATAATCATTAAGATGTCAAATGAGGACATCCTTGGTGATAATTCATTTTATAACATGCACCTCTCGTTTGAAACAGAAACTGCATGTCATAACAGAATTTTCATGGTTGGATTAGTAGTGAAAGGGTTAAAAGAGGATAATTTAGAATTTTTTCAAAGAAAGCTTCAAAAGAGTTTAATAGATTATTTTGGATTTTTCTATATGTCATACATAACCAGAAAAATGGAATCCATATTCTTTTAAGAAGGAAGATATTTATTTCTCACATAGAAAACCCTATTTATAACAAACAACTGAGATTATTAGAATGTTAAATCATGAATTCATATCATAATCAAAAAGTGAACTTTTACTATACATAATCAATGTATAATCATAAAGAGAATCATAAGAAAAAGTATATTTAAAAAATTCTATATGGTATCACATTTTATTTTTAAAATTTTTTAGCAATAGAATTAGAAATAATGAAAAGGGGGAAATTAAAGCTCATGAAGAAAAAAAAAAAAAAAAAAAAAATACAGTTATGAAGATTCTGAAATTTGTATATTGATCTTTTGTAAGAATATTACAAGTACTAAAGAAATAAATTATACAAGATGCCGAGAATCAACAAGTGAAATTTTAATTTCTGCAATTATGTAAAAGTATATTAAATGATAATATAATTTAAATAAAAATATTTAATGATTGAATTATTCTCTGTCAACCAAAAGAACAGCTCTTATTTGAAAGTCTGTGTTGCAGATGTAGTTAAATAAGTAAGCATTCAATTTGAAACTTGACTAACAGAATAAAAATGTCATTTCCAAATGTCTCTAAATAAAAAAAATGAAATCTTTTTTAATTACACTTGAGTAATGGGAGATGAATAATTGCAATAAACACAAACATCAGAACAGGGGCAATTCTCTTAGTGGACAATGAGCACCAAAATATTAACTAAAACTATACTTTTGAATCAATATCTTTATCCCATAAATCATTGATTGTACAACCAGCACCTCTCATTAAAATAGCACCGGTACCAAACAATGCTAGGAGAGACAGATCAGGCAAACAGCCAGGTGTAGCTGCTAGAGAAATACTCCAATAACATGGCCATAGTAATAGCCATGTACCTAGAAAGTAAAAGGTTTATTAAAAATTGTATCAAATACATCATAAAAATCGGTACTTTGGGATTATCCCGTCGATTATTTTTGCCAAACACGATATTATTGCCAAAAAACAGTTTGGCGCCAATAACTGCAAATGATGCCAATAAAAGCAAAATTGCTTTTCATTATGATGGTGCCAAAGGATAGGTGCAATTTCACCAATCCTTTCATGCATTTTGAGAGAATTGGCACATTTTCGAGAGCATTGACAGGTTGACGGGATAATGCCAAAGTACCTAAAAATCTTATTAAAATAAAATTTATCATAATATAAAAAATGCTCCAATTAATACATCAAAAGATGAAATATGTAACTAAAAAATTATAATATTTTTTGATGAATAATCACCAAAGAAAGTTATAAATGGATTGTAGCTATTTTTTTTATTAAATTTATAGCCAATGTGACGACAGCTATCATAATAATTGGTGAAATAAACAACAATTTGGAATGATGGAGTATTTTGATAAAGTTTTACTAAAAGATATTTTCATATTCCATTTAGATATTAAGTTTCTGTAAAACAAAGCTTCTGCATCTATTTGTTTCCATGAAAGATTTGAAATTAAGTGTATTTGTCCAACTGAATATAAACAATTAAAAATAAAGAAACAAATTAATCTTAATTCAAAATAGTATAAGTGAATTTAATAAAGATACATGAATAATAAATTTATTATCATTTATTTTTTGATATGTACTTCATTGCAAAAAGAATTGATTGGTCTGAAATATTAATGTATAAATTATTGGAAGATACTAAACTTATGAATAAAAATTAAGGCATATAAAATTTAGGAGAAGGGTGTAGATTGGATTTGGAATAACCTGACAGAGGCTTGATAATAGAGATTGATTTAAATGTTATATTTAATATTATTAGCAGGGCTTCAAACAAAAACTTATCAAATCTTAAACTTACAATAGATGCAGACTGTTTGAGAAAGTCTGAATTATCAGCTGACTTTTAAAAAAAATGTTTAATTGATTCTTTAACAAGTCTATCATCATCAGGAAAAATAGTAACATTCCTAAACCTTTCTCTTACCACGATTATTTCATAAATATATAACTAAATATAATACAATATAAATGTCAACTCAAGAACTGAATTTGAATAAATGCCGTAGCAAGGAATATGTAGACTTTCAAGTATTTTTTTCACAAGTACTTCACATCTAATATAAAAGAAACCTGGATTTGAAATTTTGCAAATTAGGATTATAGGGCTCAGAATAGGACTACAAATCCAAACAGGTATCCTATTTCCACCTGCATGATTTCACTCATAATTTACATGGATGTGCTACATTTTCAGCTCTCCATTTAGTGTGATATGCCTAAAGTAAAATACTTCAAATATTATTTGAAAAGCAAAAATTTCACTATTTTTACAGATCACAGGTCATTAATTTATGCTTCTCATAAGAAATTAGAAAAAGCAACTCTGCAGCAACATGGACATTATGAATATATTAGGCAATTAACAGTTGACATTCAACACATTATAAAAAAAACATTGACAATACATTATCTAGAATAAGCAAATTTGCATATTCAGTTTACATTCAACTATGAAATGATATCTAAAGTACAGAAAACAACCAAAGAATTAAAGGATATATTTCTTCTCAGAACTCATTAAAATTATGAAAAGTTTCTGTATTTGCTTCAAACTGCTGCCAACTAATTGTTGTGGCATTATTGATCTGATAAAAGTTTGAAATTTTCAATTTTATAATTCCATTCATTTTTATTATTTTTTCTCTCTACCATAATGCTATTGTGTGCCAATGTCAAAAGCTCAAATAAATAGTTTATTCTTTTGTATTGATACTTGTAAATTACATTATTTTTCATAAATGATCATGTTACATTTATTTGATACCAACATCATCAATAAAGGCATTTATATTTGTATTCATATAAATTTGCAGGATCAAAAAGAAAATTTGTTCTTCATCATTAACACTTTATTGGACACAGATTATATCAACCATAAATATCTATACATAAAAAACAAATACAAACCAGTAGGTTTATCAATTCTCATCAGCCTCAAATATGGTTGGACACCAAGTGGAGCCTTGTTGACCAATTTTTCCATCACTGTTAATGGTTCTTCACATTGTTTGCAATTTCCCTTTGCATCTTCAGAATTATGAGAAATACTATGCTGATGTGATATAAAGCATCCATTTATTATATATTTATGCTTATGTAGTAACTTTTTAGAACTAAATGGATCAAAACAATTATAAGATGTCCTATAAACATTTTTTGTAGTTTTCAAAATTGATTTACTCTTACAAAGAGTCAGCTGAGTATGTAAAATGCTTCTCCACATTTTAGAAACAATATCAGTTATAAAACGAATACCACCATTTTCCAAATTATAAAATTGGAGAGATCAGAATAGCTTGAAATCAACCGATTTCCTTCCGAGGGGAAGATAATACAGCATAGTGATGATATTCTTTACAGGACAATAAATGCTACACCTATAAATCAAAATAATCTTAGAATAATATATTGTACAAAATATTATCATGCAAAAAAGTCATAAAGGACACACACTTGTTTCATGTAATCAATGTAAACTGATGACTGTACAAGTCATGACATAGCAAAATGTTTGAGTAATTTATTTGAGCATTTAATGGTTATTAAATACTTTTCAGGAGTATTGACTACGAAATAGGATCAACATATTTCAAGGAAGTGTTTATAATAAAATATTAACAGATGATGAAACCAGAATGAAAATTACGGCATACCTGTATTTAATACTTAAATATAATGATAGCTTATTTTCGAAAGCAATTTGAATAAGATTTAATTTTCTTTAGTTCAAATGAACTTCTGTTCTTAGTTAACATATGTAAAATGAATTATCTTCGTTCTTCGAGAACACAACATGATTTGAATTAAACTTGATACACCTATTACATTACTGATTTACGAAATATGTATTTCAAAATTAGTAATTGTAGCACATTGTGTTCACTGCAGTGAAACCTGTAACACACCGCTCTATCATAAATAGTAAACATGCATCGCCAAGTTACGCAATCTGATTCCTTCTGTTCTCTTCTTTTCACAATCATGTGAGGCTAACCAACTAGAATGAAAATGTACAGAATAACCTAGAGATGCATAATCCACGATTTTTTGAATAACAAATAATATTGTTATTGTTATTTTTAAATATGCGTTCCAAATATCTGTTATTTCAATCATATTATTAATTAAAAATTATTACTTAATATTAAATATAAAAATTATTAATTGTAATTAATACTTAATTTACTAATTTAATTAACACTTAATTTACTAATTTAATTAACGTGTGATTGAATTAATTTATCTGTTTCAGCTTACTTCTTAAATTTTTTTTTCTCAAAACTATTTATTTAATTTATTTATTAGAGTGAACCATTTTCTGGAAAAGATGAGTTAAAAATATATGCCATTTCTTTAAAATGTTTACTTTAGTCCTATATTCTACCAATAGACGGCGCCAGCATTAAACGGAGTACCTGTAATCAAAGTCAATCCTGTCACGAGCAATTAAAAATGATCTGTATGGAATAGTGCATCATCAAACACAAATATCGGTCACTCCCGTAAAGTGGAGCGGTGACTTCGCACTTTCCAGTGAAGCCTAGCACTTTCCGGTGAAATCGCCGCTCCGATAAATTTCAGTGATATGCAATTCAATGATACGATACGATAATTCCAATAACCGGTCCGTTCACTTTTCAATCCAATCACAGATTTCTTTCGAGAGCTTCCATTGGACAGATCGTATCGATTCTTACTTTCCAGTAAAGTCACCGCTCCGGCAAATTTCAGTGATATCGTATCGAATGTTACTTTCTATCGTGATTCAAAACCTGTAATCGAAATATCATCAGTAAGATCGTATCAAGGATTTGAATCACACCCCTGTTTGAAAAGTATTGATCACTTGTATTTGTGACTTTTTGATATTGGTTACGTAATAACCGCTCTGAAAATATTCGTCATCCCTAGAATAACCTCTACAGTTCCTTAAAAAATCATTCAAAAATTCAGAAAGAGAGAGAAAATGTGTAAAAATCTTCGTTCTATGTATAAAAATCAATCCATTTTTGTAACCTCGTGTTGCATCTTTAAAGTGGGTTCGAATATCAAAAATAAAGATATTCTTTGACATAATCAGAGGAGAGGACATTCTTTCTTTTTTGTTATTCTCATTAAAATAATAACTATTGATGAAACTATTTAAGCGGCTGTTGATATAACTACTTTGTACTGGAGCAAGGGAGTGGTGAACTCGGAGTTCTCAAGATAATCTTCTCATATGTTCATAGAGGATGGTGAATCTGAAGATAAAATTAATCTAAAAATAGACTTTCGTTTTTTTTTTCCCTCCTATGAGAATAAAAGTTTTTGTTTATGACATGTATGAAAGAACCAGGGGGGAGTGGACTCCCAAAATTTTCTCGCATACACCAATTACAGGTGTTATCTCACAGAACGCTGTATAGCGTTAGCGTACAATAGTTACAAAATATTAACTTTTGGCGAGAATTTAGCATTTTTGCTGAATCTTTCATGTCATCTTTAGCGAATTTTTTGGCGAGTAATCCCTGGCATACGTTGATAACCTTTGAAAATCGATTTTGTGTTTTAGAGGCATTCTTCTTAACCGAGTGAGACAAAAATTATTCTCCAAAATGATCTGAAACCACTGAGAAAATAAATTATTCTGAGCGAAAGAGCATATACAATAGATTACTAAATGAACTTTGTGATATTCAGATAAAACTTTAGAGGGTTCAAATAATTAGTTATAATTATTACTAATTCTATTAACTGATGGGAGGAAGAAATTTGAAAGTTTGGTTAAAAGAGCAGGGAAGACGTTTTTGTTCTTTCTTAGAATTAGACTGAAAACACTGCTTTTCTGTTCAAGTTCTGGAATCTGAGCGTCCTCCCGCTGGTGTGGTGTGGCGTGGAGAGGGGGGTGCCAGCTCAGGTGTCGTTCTCGTCATCTTACCGCGGTTCAAAATTACGAGGTCCGTCCCAAAATAGCCCTAGTGTTGCTTTACAACGAGACGTTAAAATAACTAAACTAAACTGGAATCTGAGCTTTATCCTATTAGACCAGAATCAAGAGGAAAAGTATGGATGTTTGAATGAATTGGAACAATCATTCTCATTAGTGTTAAATAAATTGGTTCTTTGCTAATATTAGGTGGGTTTTGCTCTGTCAAGTTAAAAGTAAATCATTTTCACATGGTAAATAGTTTGAATCTGTAACTGAGATTCATAAAGTACTGAATATTATATGGGACAATGTGTATCAAATTGAGATCCAATTTTAATATGATTCATTACCCTAAAACATTTTTGAAGCGAAAAAATCCAATTAAAAAACATCAAAATGATGTATAATTTATTTGTGTTTTTATTCACTTTCAACTTTTTTAATACAAAGTTTAAAATCGCAGAAATTAATTCGACTATAATTAAAAATTTATTTTTAATATTCTCATTAACAATAATATTATTTTTGTGAAATGAAATGTGAAATTTTCCCTAACAGAAGATCTTGAATAAATATCAAAGGTTGATTTTTTTCTAAATAAAAATATATTTTCCTATTTTTTTTATAAATGTACATGCAGGAAAAATTGAAATATATAGAGCTTTATAGGCAATGGAAATTTCAGAAAATTTTTTTTTACCTCCTTAATTTTTAATGCCAAAATATTTTAATTTAATCCCCATATAAATAGTTTTTAAAAAACTATTTTTATGACAAAGTGAGATAGCTAAGCATTTAATTGCTGAACACCATCAAGAAAGTTAATTTCAACATTTCGCAGATAAAAAAAAAGTTAAATTTTGTTTAAATCACAGGCAGAGGAATTTGTTTAAATTGTATTTTTAAAATATAATTTAAATATTCTAATGTAAATTTTGCCAGAGTTGCTGATTCGTGATTCAGTGAGTTTATTGCAAAAGAAATTGAATCACATTGATCAGTAAGCGAATTTCAAATAAATTAAAACAGTATTTGAATTTAATCCGAATGAAGTGTTCGGGTGTTCGAATGAAATATTTAAAAATATTTGAATATACACAGAAGTTCTTTCTCAATAGGCTAATTAGGTCAGGTCTTGGGATGCCATTGATTCAATGGTATCTAAAATTTTACTATGCTGCTTTATTTTGAATTTTTTTTTTGTCGTCATTCAATGACAGTATATTTTCTATAGAACCTGACATGATAGAAGATAACTATAAAACTAAAATTATTGATTAACTGCCACAAATAAATATTATGAAAATCATAATATGCCACGTTATCATCCTTAACTTACCGATAAAATCATCGTTAAAATCTTCCATTACTTATTCCATTAATAGGTTTGATTTTCGTTTTTGCTACTAAATTGTGATTCCTAGTATAAACAATTATTTATTCCCTTGTATCTACTTTTGTCTATTTATATTAAATAAAAATTGAAGCAATACTTCATTTAAATTTTAGAGCAAGGGCCTCTCCTTATCTCAGACTTTTGGTAGATGATTCAAAAGTAAACTGAGATACATAAATTAAGCCATTTGTTCTGCTATAGGTTTCATTTAAGCTTAAAAACAATCATCACTTTTTAAGTCATTGATGACGGCAGGGAGAGAAGGAGCAAAAAATTATGTTATATCCCTAGGCAACACTTATTTTAGCCCCGCCACTGCATTTTTCAAGGGAACATTGCTAAATGAAGACTGATCTCATACTGATATTGCCCAAACTTGTTGAAAGAAGGAGGAGGAGGAGGGGAGGGGAGGTCTCAACAGGAAGACCGACTCCAAATTCCAGACTTCTTTTAAATGATTTGAATCGACTTGATTACATTTTTAAAAAATGTATCATGAAAATAATTTTGACATCTTTCTGTGAAAAATAAATTCGTTTTGTATTTCATTTTCACCTGAAAATACAAAACAAATTCAATTTTTGCAGAAAAATTAAAAAATTCTTTTTATGATACATTGTTATTTTACTTGATTTGTTTTGCGCTTATAAAGGTAGAACATTGTAGTCAACTTTTTATTCCCTGTCTGATATGCCAGAGATTTGGAATCACGTATACAATATGATCATGCACTACTTTAATATTTTGAAAATTTTATTCCGAGTTTATTGGTTAATTTGATCAATTTTATATTGTTGTGCCACCTACAAATTAAAAAATTGATTTCAACATTCCATAATATTAAAATAATGAATTATGACTTAAAAGAATGAAATGCAAAAGTTAATTAAAATAAAAAGTTTATACAAATTAATCAATTTATACAATTAATGAGTTTTTTTAAAAACTGTTTTCAAACTTTTTTTTTCAAATGTTTCTCTGTTAATTTGAGAGATCGACAGAAGCTTTTTACATTTTTTCTGTCAAATTTCATAATAGTTAATATCAGAAAAATGAAATGTCAAACATTAAAAATAAAGTGCATCCATACAGTTGAAATCTAATAATAATAATAATAAAAAAAAATGGAATTCAGGACAAGACAAAAAGAGAAGGGACATGTAAAAACTAGTTCATCATGTAATGCCATCTATTGAGAAAATTGCGAAATACAAAAGAATTTCTAAATCGTAAATACACCGCTAAAAAAAAAGTTTGCTTGTTATGGTTTTTTTTTTAGAATTCCTTAAATATTTTCGGCAACTATGAAATAATTTTATTAGGTCTAAAATCCTTATGTTAAATGGCTTAGGGCAAATTATATAAATTTAGGATTCACTATCTAAATAAAATTTAAAAGCCAGTCACAACATCTAATTCTTTTTTTTTTTTTAATTTAGATTGATAATAAATACTCCATTAATGTAAACTTATTTATTTTTACAATTCACATCGGAAAAGTTAGACACAATGGCTAATAATGTAGTCTGTATGTAATGTATTTTTAAAAAAGTGCATTTTAATGTAGAAAATGTAGTGATTCTAGTTCATAATTCTTTGGTATTTCCTAAATTATTAAGAACAATGATTAAAGCATTATTTGAAGCATATTTTATTTGGATAGCACAACTACAATAATCGGTTAAATTCTAATAAAGTAAAGTTGTGTCTAAAAATAAAAACAGCGGGGGGGGGATGATAATGTTCAAATTAAAAAGGGGAAGCAAACATTTGTTTCTAATATATGATATTTAATAAATGACACATAATTATAAAATAAACCTTAAGTTATTTTAATAAACAAAGAAATAGTAACAATAATTATTTTTTCATAATTTAACATCTTTATTTTTACGATCTCTGCTAATAATAAATATGAATGGATGCGTGTCTAAGTGCAACTCGGAGCGATTATTTTTTGAAGTTAGATTTTCAATAAATAAAAATGATTTTGAATTTTAAGTTTTTCAGTCAAAACTTCCAAAAAAAAAATATTGAGCAAAAATATTTTTCTTCACTTTTTTAAAACATAAAAAAATTATTTTTTTAAAGACATAAATCAAATAATCATACACATTTTTTCTAATTTTTGGCATTTTTTAAAAATTTATTTTTTGCTTTAATCTCAGAATAGATTATATTGTTGTCCTGAAATTCGAATTGCTTCACCAAATATTCTTCCATTTTTGAAAGAAGGTTATATTAATTATCCGTGTAGTTTACAAAACGAACAAAAAAAAAAAAAAATGAAAATTAGAAGATAAATTAATAGAACATTTGAGTTTTTAATTGCGTTATGATGTCATGTGCTGGTCTACATTAGAAAGGTGGTATGTGTAGAACAAATATAAGAAAATTAAAAAAAAAGACATTTAATGTCAGGCAATTTGATGTAATCATGGACATAGTTATATCTAAATTAATCGAATCCTTATATTTTAATTAATCATTATATTGAATTAACTGAAAATAAATAAAAATAACGATAGCGAACAAGCAAGTCTCCAAAGGCGACTATATGCAATAAAAAATGAAATGTGCATAGCTAGTATGTTGAGAAAGATTTTTTTCAATTTATATCATTGTAATATTAGTAAAAATTTCGAATCAGTTTAAAATTCAGAAAACTATACTCACTTACAGACATTGAATACTAAATTATTTAATATATTATTTAAATATAGAAAATCATTCAGAAATATAACAATTATTTTACAATTTTTAACTCTGAGCTGATCTAAACGAATACAATTTACAGAGGTCGTGGTCTCCACAAAACTTTCTCGTGTACTTCTTTAATAAACTAAGTCTAATAAAGAATATAATAGAATAAGTCTGTTTAATAAATAAAGTCATGTCAGAAAACGCCTTGCATGGCACTGACGTACAATAGTTTTGAAATATTAACTTTTGGCTTGAATTAAGGATTTCTACTGAATCTATCGTGTGATACTTGGCGAGTTTTTTGGCGATTAATCCCAAGAATGCAGTTCATAGTATCCGAAAAACGATTTCGTATTTTAGACGCATTTTTCCCAACCAATTGAAACAAAAATTAGACACAGCACTATAATCGAAGTCACTAAATCCCATACCAAATTTGATATATTCATATTATTGTGTCTTTGAGTTACCACGTGTACATGTTTCTGAAAATACAGACCGACAGTCGGTCGACCCCAAGCTGGATTTGACTCAAAATTTGATGAGTATCTAGATTATAGATGTTAATTTTGTATATAGAATTTTATCTATTTAGCTCTCTTCGTTTTGGAGTTATCGTGTTAAATTGTATTTGAACCGCCAGATAATAACAGATTTGTCACAAACAGGTGAAAATTTTCCAAAAATTTGTTTTTCGAACTCAGGGAGATCCAAAACGTGGAGATTCGGAAAAATCCCGCGTTCGAATTTCCTGTCGATTACTATGCATTCTCTGTACCCTGTATACGAGAAAGTAAATGCCACAAATATCTGAGCCCCCCCCCCAAAAAAATGGCAAACTTCCAAATTATTAACATTTTTTTATTAGCAGTTTTTGTGACATTAGCGAGAAACTACATTGCGAAATCCAGATAAATATATTCATTATATTAAAAGCATAAACAAGAAAATTACCTAAAGGCGAATAGGGGAAAAAAAACTGCATGCTGAGCAGCGAAGGGGGCCATCAAAGGCCATCCGAATACGAAATCGAGGACCCGGCAATATATTTATTACCTTGTTTTTTCAAAGATTTGGTTTTTCAATGTCACGAACGCTATCTTTCGCATGCTAGCCGTGAAAGAGAGAATAAGATTATGAGAGTTTAATTTTAAACTTTCGTTTATTTTGTGAAGAAAATGGATTCAATGCTACAGCATGGGAATACAGCTCCCTATTTATTTTTTCGTATATGTAACACACAAAACAGAAATACTGCAATCGTAAAAAAAAAAAAAAAAAAAAAAAAAAACATTGATATTTTGGCGAATTTTTACGTTTTAGATCTCCCTGAGTCCCGAAAATTCATTTTCAGGATTCTGTCATGTCTGCTTGCCTGGGGACACAACAACTAAAAAAGGATTTAAGCGGGACCACTACTGCTGAAGCCTCTTTTACTTGCATATTCCTTGACCTATTATCATTGCCCCAAGTACTCCGACCACGCTTCATAATATATAATTATTAATATCTGCTATAAAAAAAGTACAGTAATAATGCTGTAAGACAGATACATTTTTTCTATTTATGTAAATATGGTGATAATAGAGATTTTAATGATAGTTTTATAGTCTAAAGTGTATGTTATTAGTACAATATATATCAATTAAAATATTTTCCATCATTTTCTACAACTTTTTTCCATTTTCGCCCAATAAGTCTTGCAATTGATTGTCTTCGAATATTTTTGGTCCTCCAGGCCGTTCTTTGTCATTGACATCGAAATCGCCATTCTTAAATCGTTGAAACCAAAACCGAGAATTGGGATATGGTGAAGCAGCATCACCATAAGTTTCTAATAGTATCTGATTGGCTTCAGCAGCAGATTTCTTCAAATAATAAAAATAAATAAATAAATAAATAAAAAGCAATGAATGTTGAAAATGCAATTTAGAGCGTTTCATGATTGGGGTCTTTATACACTGAATAACTCAATAATATTAAATGGAAAACTTTCAAAATGACAACAATAAAGTATTAGTAAATTGGCAAAACCCAAAAACCATTGTCGTTTATATAGATACTTCGCATGTTTACCAATAGATGTCGCTGATTAAAAGACATGCAAGCACCTAATATGTGTTATTTCCCTTCCGCAATTTTAAAGTGCATTAAGTTTTAATTATCGTAACGAATACCATATTTATTGTACGGTTGGCAATTCAAAAGAAAGAAGAGACAAGTCATATCACTGACTCTCCGACCCGCCCGAAGGCACACGGATAGATAATACTGAATGACCGGACCGCCTCAACCACAACACTGGCGGAAACTGTGGTTGAGTCCTAAGGGCCATCACCGGCCACGGTACAATCCTTCCCGAAGGAAGTACGTCTCGTCATCGATGGGAGGAGCCAGATCCCCCACCTTTTTGTGTACCCTCCAGGGTGGCGAGATCTAACCACCATAACGGAAGCATCTTATCCTCTTTTCTGGGTGCCCCACCCCCCAGGGTTTAGAAAGAAGAAGAGACAAAGAAATTGACAAATTACAACCAACTTGACGACTAACACTAGAATTAAGCCAGATTATTTACAGAAATAAAATCTCATTACAGCAAACAATGCCAACCTGCTTTATGCTGAGAACATTGAAGTATACCTATTATTATATATACCTATTATTTTCTCCCTAATATCCTTGGAAACTTTTTTATCTACTCGTGGAAATAAGCGTGCTAACGCTCAGCTAAACGGATAAAACTTGTTATATACATCAAATTTGTAGATTTCTATCAAATTTTGAGCGAAATCCATTTTCAGGAAATTTTTTCTGTCTATCTGCGTGTCAGAATGCAAGAGAACATGAACAAGATCACTACAAAAAGTAAAGAAATAGATAAACGTAAGATAGAAGACATCTACATTTTGACATCTAAAATACAGATTTTATCAAATTTTGATCCCAACCCGTCAAGAGTCTTTCTAACTGTACATTCTTATGCATGCCAATGTGGTTATCTGAAAAGTACAAAAATTTAGTTAAATAAAATTTGGTGTGGGATCTTGTTACCGAAATTGTGGGACTGTGTCATATTTTGATTTCAGTTGGTAGGAAGAAAAAGTCATGTCCAAAATGATACTTGGTTTATTTCAATACACTATGAAACATTCAAACACTATACGTAAAAATACTTTGTATGGGTCTCTGAAGATAAAAATCTGAGCATTCATGATATTAATGACATTTCTCGAGATGTATAATTTTTTATTTTTCAGAAGGAGAAAGCGCCTTCATTAGGGAATATGAGAGATCATTCCCGCTGGTTTGTGTTTGTAATCCACTGTTCATTCTTTGTCAACTGATATATTAGGAAGTAATTAAATTTTTTTTCGCTGATTAAGATAACTTTTTTCTTTTTGCATTGAATTTTCTTTCACGGTATAATTATTGTTTGTAATTAAGGTATAGATTGTGAATTAATCCTTAAATTTTGTCAATCGTTTTTATTTATATTAGCTTAGCACTAATTATTGAATAAAAATAATAAAAATTAATCGAATCTATCGATGTTTTCAGAATTTTTAATTTATTTAATTAATTTTACGCAAATTAGTAATTAGATTACTTTTTATTTTTAGTAAGATGATTAATAAATTTCATTCACATTAGTAAGACTGAAAAACCTTTATGTGTGAAGAGAGGCGGAAGAAAAAAAGAATACCATGCACCACGGTATGATGTAGGCCTAGAAATATTTCTTTGAACTTCTACAATTCATAAATTTTAATAACTTTACATTTGAACCAAAGGAACTTGAAAGCGTTTTGGTACATTACTCATCTTTGTATTTTGAGTAATAATATTTCTTTTTCTGTTCAAAGAGTTTGCATAAAATGGTAATTTTGTATCAAATCACAGCACAAGAAGAGTACTTATCTGACAGCACGACATTTATATAAATTCTTAAATGACAGGCACAATTACGTTTGTCATTCGAATGTTTTGTCATACGACTCCCTATCAAATCATATTTTGTTGGAAGCAGGAATTTTTAGCTTAATCTTTCACTTTTGTGATAAGTAACTGTCTTTCAAAACATTCTCAAAATTTGGTTTCGAGCAAAGTAAATTTCTTTAGAATGGCAATTGTTTGTTCTCTTCACAAATAATATCACAAGTAAGAAACATACAAAAACTTTTAAAAAATACAAAGTAATTTTTACATTAAATTTTAAAATTCCTTAAAAATGATATTAAAAGAAAAAAATACAAAATATTATGTAATTGCTTACATTAAATTTTAAAATTCTTTAAAAATGTTATTACAGGCAAAAACTACGGAAAATTATAATTTTTTTTTAACATTAAATTTGTAAAGTTCTTTAAAAATGGTATTGCAGGAAAAAAAACATATAGCAATTTTTTTACATTCAATTTTCAAATTCTTTAAAAAATGATATTGCAGCAAAAACACACGAAAAACTGTCCAAAAAATACAAAATACAAAATAATTTTTTTACATTAAATTGTAAAGTTCTTTAAAAATGATATTGCAGGCAAAAACAGAACAAAACAAAATTATAAAAAAACAAAGTATAAAGCAATTTTTTACATTAAATTTTAAAATTCTTTAAAAATGTTATTAAAAGCAATATATATATATATATATATATATACAGTAATTGTTTACATTAAATTTTAAAATTCTTTAAAAATATTAAAAGCAAAACAAAAGCAAAACATAAAGTAATTTTTTTTTTTACATTAAATTTTCAAATTCTTTAAAAATGATATTGCAGGCAAAAACATAGGAAAAACTATCCAAAAAATACAAAATACAAAATAATTTTTTTGCATTAAATTGTAAAGTAAAAATGATATTGCGGTTGCGATATTGCGATATGATATTGCGATATTGATATTGCAAAAACAAACAAACAAACGAATAAACTAGAAACAACAAAATATAAAGCAATTTTTTTACATTACATTTTAAAATTCGAGTTTTGAATTGTATTGAGTCACTATTATTAATACCCGATGCATCATGGCTGCGGATACAATAGATTTATCGGGACACTGTAGATAGACGCTTTACGCAAACACTTCCTTTTGTAAAAATATAAATAGGAATTTCCGCAAAAACCTTGTCAAACAAAATGGATTAGTTTAAAGAATTTACAAACATCAGTGCTTCCTATTTATTATGAATGTCCATTTTCTGTGACGTTAACAGTGCAAACAGCAGCTAAATAAACATGTTTGATGCCTACCATGAAAGGATGATTGTCAACTGAATACCGCTATAATAATGAACCAGGAAATACCATATAGGAAATTTTTAATTCAAATTTCTCATATACTTTTACGAAAGCAAAATATCCATTGTTTTGCATGGCCAACAATACCTGTAGCTGCATATTATGCAGCTAACCTAAATCCCTAAAATTCTAAAAATTCTTTAAAAGCATCTAGATTAACTTTTTGACTGACTATAGATCAATTTTGTTTTTGATTTCAAAATTTTGATGTTTTCCTACACTATTTTTAAAAATCACAATTGAAATGTATTTTCCCAATGATGCCATCGAGCTATTTTTCTTTGTTTTACTCTTAATTTAAATAAATGTTTTTGAGTATAGCCACTCTAAATTATGTACATGTAAAGGAAAGTTATCAGAGTACAATAAATTCAACATTTTTCTCGAGAATAACTTGATATAAACACGAGAATAAATTTGATATTTAAAAATGATCAACATATCTTTAGACTAAGTGGCAACAAGTTGGTAAATAAAAAGAGCAATTAAAAATTATATATATTATTTGCCGCAGTACCCGCGGTTCCTCTTGTGTCTACTTTTTATATAAAAAAAGCAAAGAGCTTATTTTTTTATGTCTAAAAGTTTTCAAATTTTGCATTAAATAATTTAGAAGTTTTTAGGACGCTTAATTCTAGTTAATAATAATTGATAAATTATCAATCTACAGTTTTGAGATGAATTATTTTAGTTTCGCCATTTTGCACACAGTAATACATTAAAAATTAACAAATTTGTCCAATAAAATAAAATCTTATTCAATAAACTGAGGCAAAAACAAACAACTAAATAAACAAAATGCTATACCAATCGGACGGATTAAAATTTTAAAGGGTTAAAATATGAGACAAAATTAGATCTAACAGTTAAAAAAAATGTATTAATTTTCAAAAATATTTAATTATTGCAGGTGCATATCAAAATTTTTTCTCTTATTCCAAATTTTGAAAGCAAAAATTAAAATGCCCATAGAAAGCAGCTTACCATTAACATAGGCAGAAGTGAGCGATTGATATATGAGGCTAAACGTTCAAATGGGTTAAATATTTCGACAAAAATGGAATTGATAAGATTATGTTTACATTAATTTTGAAAAACAATTACTAAAAATCTGAAAAAAATAGTGCAATGATGAAGCTGATGTCACTATAAAGATAATTTCTTGAATTTTAAGAGGATATAAAAATATATCTTATGAAGAGAGTGGTTTATAAGTTATGGGGAAAAGACGTATAATCGTTCAAACAGCCCATTTCATCCCCTTTAAACTTTCGATTTGTACTTTTATTTGTTTAAACTTTCAATTAAACTTTTTGATTTGTTTCAACCCGTCGAAACTTTTTGATTTTATTTATTAAATCAAAAAGTAAATAATTAATATTTAAGTAAATAATTAATTAAAATAATTTTTACTATTTATATATTAAGCATATTTCGTTCTTCAAGTAAAAAATATAATAAATAACAATTTTTTAACTAATTCTTAAATTATTCAGAGTTAATTTTAAAAAGATGCAAAAATGAATTTAATATTATATTGAGGGAAAATGCTAATACATAATTTGTTTTTGAGGAAAATAATAAATAATAATAATAATTTGTTTGGGGATATTAATAAAAGGAAAAAAAAATTCTTCAACGCTCATTTCAGTGTCCCGATATTGAATATAATGGAAGGCCTTTGGAACATTCTGGCACCTGATGTTCGCAACAAACAACGGACTATAGTACAAAAGTAAGCTTGATTTAAAACTGCAATTAAAGATTACAGGACTTGAAAATCTTCCTACATCTGTCTGGTTATTTGAAAAAGTGATTAATAGAAATAATATAAAAAAGGGGTTTTTACATCATTTCCTAATGAATAAATCATATTGACTCAATATCTTTTTCAAACTTAAAATGTATGGCATTTTTTTCTTAAAAAATATTTTACAACTAAACTTTAATGTAATTTTGCTATAATTTTATTATATCATGCAATATACTTGCTTTTTTGAAGGAAAAAAAAATTTCTAAAAATATATATTTCAAGTCTTATGCCTGCGACATTATATTTTTTCGCATACTGTTTTATTCATTAATTAAGATTTCTCGCAATTGAAGACATTTTGGGTTTTTCCTCTCACTTTAAAATGTTATTGCTTTTCTTCACAATTTAATATTTCTAATTTTTCTTTCACGTCTTATACGGATACAGCAATTGATGGTTGATAAATCCAATGAATAGTTATAATGCCAATAAAGAATTCGCTTAATATGCTAATATTTGTATATAAAAATCAATTTGCATCCGTAACAAAACCACAAAATAATGGGAAAACCCGTTCCCCTTCAACGAATTCTGCACAAGACTCTACTAAACCGAGGATTCAAACAAACTGAAAGGAAAATCCAGAATTATCGGGTGCAAAGGCCCACATTCATCAAGTTCTGAAAAGGAAGAAAGAGAAAAACTGCAGAGGTGTGTGAAATTTTCTCACGAGAAGGTTTTTAAGCTGGATATTATTGCACCATCTATCATGCGAAAGTAACGATGGAAAAGACATTCAAAATGCTGTTGGACCATTAACTACCTAATCTGGGATACAGAATATTTAGACTGTTTCATTTCAAGAAAGAAGCCTAATTATAAAACAATAATAGGCGAAATTTGTAGATTAACAACGCAAAGAAAGGCTTAAAGCTCAGTTAGAAAAAAAACAACCATTCCTTTTATTTTTATGAATACATGAACACGTCAGATACAGGTTATTATTTTTTGTGAGCAGATAATTAAAAAAAATATGATACAAATAGTATATCGATACTCATTTGCGAGGTAGAGCAGTATTTGGGAGTAGATGTTCATTAAGACATAATTTATCAAAGTTTTAATTAGTATTTTTAAGAGATCTGGAAACATTTATACCTTTAGAAAATTGATTTTCCAGCTTTAATCTCATAAAATAGAGAGTGTTTTACTGATTACAAAAGTACATAATATGTATAGGTTTGAAAAGTCGACAGTTTATAAATTACTATTTAACAATGGATAAAACAGGATGAATATATTTTTCTCCTTCTTCTCGAAACATGTTTTCTTCAAATTTCGGCATGCTTAGAACACATTCTATTCATTACAGTCATATGAAATTTTATACAACAGTATTTACAAACTTTATGCATTTATTAAACATATTTTTTTTATCTTTTCTGAGCAATAGTATTAATATTTTGAGGCTATTTATCATGCAAAATATCATACATTTTTTTAGATTTTCCAAGTTACATGACATTTTTTCTTTCTTACTTTTTTTTGAATTTTTTATTATTAACACATTTAATTGAAAACAAATTCATTGTAATTATTAAATCCATTCTCATATATTATGCAAGTTTTGGATTGATTTTACTTAGAATTATTTTTTCTGAGAATACCGATTTGTGGTTATGAATTTGAAAACTATTGCATCATAACACATATTCGGTTGCCAATGATAAACAAATATTCAAGAATAAATTTCTATAATATTTTTCTAATGTTTTATAATTAAAATGAATCATAAGTTCTAAATTTTTTATCAGATCTTAAATTTTATTTGTGGAAAAATCCCATTTATTTATAACTGAAATTTCGACAATTTTTACTATCGGAAAACATCCCAGTTTTCTTAACAAAAAGTTAATTGATATTTAAGCATCTTCCGTTCTAATATGGGAAGATATTAAGTGCAGTATTTCGTAAATTTATTTCATAACCTCATTTTCTCTAACTTAAATAAACTATAAGAAGATTTTAAAATATATTTTACAACAATGTTTTCATTATTTTTGTTATTGCGTTTACAGACATGCAAATTGCGCCGACTTTACCTTCGTTTTCTTTTCTTTTCTTTTCTTTCTTTTTTTTGCTTTTATTAGTATCTTACGAAAAATAAAGAAAAAAATGTAATAAAAATAGAAAATAAACTTTAAAAACACACTTTTATTATTGTAAAATGTAAGATATATAAATATATTTTTAATTTAAACATTTTTTTGCTGTTTATTTTTAAATTCTATAATTTCTTATTCTAAACATTGTAAAATGATTTTTTTTTTAAATTCAGAGGTACTACTACGACAGAATCAAAATTTAATTAAATCAACAGAAAATTGATAATTAAGTTTTGTTAATTTTAAAATATCGCTTTGTCATCGGAACTCACAAATGTACTGAATTTCAGAATTCTTACCTATCAAGAAGCGAGTGAAAAATGAATTGCGAAGTTTCATCTTTAGAAGCACGAAGTAAGCCGAGTTAAATACAGAAATGTGATAAAACTTTCTTCTTAATTTTTATATCGATTATCTGTACTCATTTGTTCACCATTAGTAACACTCTTATTGTTATACGGCTTATTCTACAATCAAGAGAGATATTCACGATTTCATTAAAATTACTGATTTGATTTCAAACTTGCCAGTGTTTCCGACTTTCTTGCAACACTGCATGCATAAACGATTTTTTAGATAATCCCTTCTTTACTTGTGGAATTTAAAGGGAATCAGGTTGAAACGCTATACTTAAACATTTCATGGTATGTAATGGGGAGTGAGATAATGAAAAATACAAACCTCATATTACAATTAAAATACTGTTTGTTATTCTCTGTTTGAATACAACATGCTCATATTTCCATAATTATTGCAGAAAATCCCGTGAAAAACCGCAGAAACCACAATCATTTAAAAAAATAAATAAAGAAATAACCTCGGATATTTTTTTCAACTTTAAGTGAACTGCTTGGATGAAGAAAGGATTAAAAAGATAGAAAATGCATGACATTTTTAAACTTCACAAACTGATATTGCGAATGAAAATTAAAATAAAATCATTAATAAGAATTGTGAATAAATCGTATGGCAAGGAAAAAAATCAAAACGTTTTAAACTAAATTCAATTGCTTAAATTTAGAATCTAAAACCAAATCTAGGTTTAAAGGAAGAATTACATTGTTGCTGTCATATTTGAACTTTAAATATATGCGTTGAATAAACGTTTTTAAAATATGTATTATATAATATATAATATACGTATCACATATAACGCTTTGATGAACATAAGATGTCATATATTTCCTATTTCGTATGATATCTTGACTCAAGACCTGAGTACATATACGCTTGATCAAGTGCCATAAAAATTCCAGCAATTACATTAATCAACAAGTAATATAAAAAAATTAATTAAATTTCTGCTTAGGTCAACAAAGAAATTTTTTATTTTAGTTACTTTTTATTAAATAATTATCAAAAAATTATTGATTTTTGAAAGAAATGAACTCGCATTCTTCACCTTCACGTGAAAAATACTGAAATCCTTGCAATTTACCGATTCAGCAACTGCTTGTTGATTTCAGTTTTCATTACAAACTGTTAAAACTCTATTTAAAGTATTAAAAATTAATTAAATTTAATAATTAATGAATTAATATTTGAAAAAACTGTATTAACATCAAGTGTCATCCACTACAAGTTTAAAAAAATGTATTTGAACTTGAGTGAATGAATAAAAAGTATTTTATTAACGACTGAAAATTCGAACAAGATATATAAATATATATAGGGAAAATGTGAACTAATAGTAGGAATTGAAAAAAATTAAGTATTTATTTAAAGTTTTTAAAGAAATATGCATACTTCTATCATGCCCCCTCCCCTCCGACGAGAAAAATTTGAATGGATGTTGCTGTATATTTTAACAAATATATAGCACTAGAAATTTTGTTTGGAAAATTATTTTTTTCTTTCATTTTAATAGCCTCACGCACTTCAAGATTTCCAAAACTTTAAAATAAAAACGAATAAAGTTTTCTTTTTTAAAATTTTGTACTGCATTAAAATACTGTGTGATCTTCACGAATAACATAACCATCAGCTTAGCTTCAAACATAATAAGTGATCTGATATCAAAGTGAACTGATCGAAAGTCTTACCCTGCTTGTAAAAATTTATCGCACGGTAATTATCATAATTACATATATACATATATATTAGTATTATATACATGTAAAAATATGCTCTTTGATATTTTTTAAAACTTTATTTGATAAATTGATAATTATTTTCTTTCTAAAATTATTTAAAACTGACCGAAAAAAAAGATAAATATTAGTTTATTTATTTAGCATAAATACGATTTTTCCTTTACAGTACAGTTTGAAATCCCGGAGAGCACCTCGAAATGAGGATGGGATACTTCAGGCGTGGTGGTTGTATCTCGCCACCCTGGAGGGTACACAAATAGGTGGGGGATCTGACTTGACCTATCGATGACGGGACGTACTTCCTTCAGGGAGGGTTGTACCGTGACCGGTGACGGCCCTTAGGACTCAACCGCAGTTTCTGCCGGTGTTGCTACTGCGGCGGTTCGGTCATTCAGTTTAATGGTTTAAATCCGCGTGCCTTCGTGGTGGGTCGGAGAGTCAGATGGTTGACTTAAAGTACTGTTTGAATGTAAACTATGTTCTATTAACTATGTCCGGAATTTATTATTTATTAAGTAATTTGCTGAGTTTGGTTCTCAAAATATTTCGTTATGATTGAAGATACAACTGCATTGAATGTTTTTTTTTTTTTTTTTTTTTTTTTTTTTTACTTTCTCGTTTGCGAAGTATGGAGAAAATAATGTTATAGTCAAGAAATTCGAAGTCGAGATTTTGACGCATCTCCAAGATTTAAAGTTTGGGAAAAAAAAAAAAAAAGATTTTTCAAAAATCTCTGCTGGTCTGTATGTGACAAAGATAACTTGAAAACGCTTCGAGCTAGACAAATGAAATTTGTATACAACTTTTAAATTAAATTTGCGAATTTCTATCAAATTTTGAACAAAATCCACCCAGAGAAAATCTATCTATTCAGCTTTCCTAATATAAGTTAATACGACTTAAAAGCTGCAATAACTTAATATACTGCCCTTTGGCAGGAGTCTTGGGATCTGGAGACTCATAACAAGCTCCATTTCATTAAACCGCATATTCATTTATGGCCCATTGTTTCCATAAGCACAGCCGACATGAAACTGACTCGACTTCGCATTGGCCATACTCGTTTCACTCACAAATATCTATTATTTGGCGAGTGAGCGCCCAGATGCCCATCATGTAATGTTGCTTTTACAGTCGCGCATATTCTAACTGAGTGCTCCACCTTTAATTCTCATCGTACGACATACTTTGACTCATCATCACCTATCGGTAGGAGAACTTCTCATCAGTATATTTTTTTACTTTTTAAAGGCTTCTAACATTTTATATAGTTTTTTCAACATTTTACTTGCTTTACTCAACTTACCTCTCCAAGTTCTGATTATTGCTGTTTTACCGAAGGCTTTTAATGTATTTCATCTATTTAAACTTTTAATTCGTCACTTAATATCATTTCAAAGCACATGATAGGCGCAGTGTGGCCAATTTTTGGCTCTTGCGTCACTAAACTTAAATCAACCAACCAGCCTTTTCCATCCATGATTGCATGAATATAATGTGCCCCATCCAACCGCAATCATGGATGGGGCATATTATATTTGTCAGAGCATATTATTCAGATCATTACATTTGTCAGAGCATATTATTCAGATCATTATATTTGTCAGAGCATATTATTCAGATCATTATATTTGTCAGAGCATATTATTCAGATCATTATATTTGTCAGAGCATATTATTCAGATCATTATATTTGTCAGAGCATATTATTCAGATCATTATATTTGTCAGAGCATATTATTCAGATTATTATATTTGTCAGAGCATATTATTCAGATCATTATATTTGTCAGAGCATATTATTCAGATCATTATATTTGTCAGAGCATATTATTCAGATTATTATATTTGTCAGAGCATATTATTCAGATCATTATATTTGTCAGAGCATATTATTCAGATTATTATATTTGTCAGAGCATATTATTCAGATCATTATATTTGTCAGAGCATATTATTCAGATTATTATATTTGTCAGAGCATATTATTCAGATCATTATATTTGTCAGAGCATATTATTCAGATCATTATATTTGTCAGAGCATATTATTCAGATCATTATATTTGTCAGAGCATATTATTCAGATTATTATATTTGTCAGAGCATATTATTCAGATCATTATATTTGTCAGAGCATATTATTCAGATTATTATATTTGTCAGAGCATATTATTCAGATCATTACATTTGTCAGAGCATATTATTCAGATCATTATATTTGTCAGAGCATATTATTCAGATCATTATATTTGTCAGAGCATATTATTCAGATCATTATATTTGTCAGAGCATATTATTCAGATCATTATATTTGTCAGAGCATATTATTCAGATCATTATATTTGTCAGAGCATATTATTCAGATTATTATATTTGTCAGAGCATATTATTCAGATCATTATATTTGTCAGAGCATATTATTCAGATCATTATATTTGTCAGAGCATATTATTCAGATCATTATATTTGTCAGAGCATATTATTCAGATTATTATATTTGTCAGAGCATATTATTCAGATCATTATATTTGTCAGAGCATATTATTCAGATTATTATATTTGTCAGAGCATATTATTCAGATCATTACATTTGTCAGAGCATATTATTCAGATCATTATATTTGTCAGAGCTCTGGCTTGTATGGGAAGGAAGTCTAAAAGGAGGATGCCTCTGGACGAGAAATTCGCCTTCATATATTCCTATAATATGGCTAAAAAAACATCTTTTATCTATTCATATTTTATTTATATAAAAAAAGTTTTTTAAATAAAAATGTGATCGCAATAATTTCTTAGTCTGAAAAAGGAATTATAAGTGAAAAAAGATGCAAGAATCCTTGATACAGATAAATTTGGTTTCATATAATTTAAAAGCGTTATCAAAAGCTTTGAGAAAGCTCTGATCTTCTGAAAATATTTCCGAAGCAGGTATAATTGGTTATTCCTTTCGTCCAGTTGTCGACATCATTGGATGTCATTGAGCAATGTGAAATAAAACCGGAACTGAAAAAATAAACAATGACCTGGACGCTCATAAAAATGGACTTATTCAGTAAAATGCCCATAAAAAAACTTTATTTGGAAAGGTGATAAAGAAGAAAAGACAATGGTAGATTAGGCGTCAAATGAAGTTGAAGCAATTTCGAATTTTTGAAATAGTTTGTTGGTGTAGTATTGTCATATATTTATGTTCACTAGAAGGTCAAATTCATTCATGTTTAAAATATTGCCAACTTACCTTCAAGTCAACATGTGTATGACAATATTTTTTTTAAGATTTTTTTTTATAACTTTATTATCAATTAACAGTTACAAAAATAATAAGAGGTAGTAAAAGAGTTATTTTAGAATAAAATAGTTTTTCTTTTTACGATTTTTTATTTTAGTTTATTATTAACAGGAAATGTCTTTTGTTTGTCGTTATTTCTTAACTGTGTGTGTATAAAAATAAGAACTAATTGTTACAGGGATTAAAGTATACAAGGAAGACAAATGCAAATCATAATAAGTAATTTCAATTCGAGAGAATTTTTTTAATAGAACTGGGAAATTCAACTACTTCTTTAAATGTTAAAAAATTTTCAGTTTTGGAAAAATCTAGAAACTAAATGCAAAGCAAAAGAGAATTAGGAAGATAAGAGAAAGACGCACAAAGAAAAAAAAATCAGTTTTTAATGAATGTGTCTTCAATCTCAATATTTTTCGTGTTGCTACTGCGGCCACGGTAGAGGAAACAAACTGTGAATTTCTTTTTTCTTAATTGGCGGAAACTGATTAATAAATTTACAACGGAATGTTTCATATCAGTGGGAGGACATTTGATCTCGATGTCAGATGTATTGATTTCGCACACACGACAGATCGTCAGATGGGTTTAAACCTAGAAACGCCCTTCCTGAAGCTAAAAGCTTATTACCAGATTATGACAATTTTTGAAAGAGCCCTCGTAAATTTGGATCTTACTCAAACCGAATAAACAATACCAGCATCATATTCTCGGAACTTCTGAGACTCAAGAACTTGAAAATGTCTGGTACATTAAGTGCATTAGATCCCCCGACAGGCCGAGATAGCCTGGTTGGTAGGGCGTTGGATTAGCGTCCCTTGAGATGCGAGTTCGATCCCCGTTGACCGAAGACTCTCTATGTGTGTGGTGGCTAGCGCGCGTACAAAACTGTCGTGGTCAGAAAGTCTTCCGTGTCGAGAATAATACCACTGGAGGTAATGGATCGGGGTGATCGTTCTCTGATTCAGGTCTACGATCTGTAGATGAGTGAATGAAATGCATGAATGAAGTCCGCCCCGTAAAAAAGGCTGTGACGTGTGTGTAGCCAAATTGTACTCTTGGCCCGAGATGGCGCTACTAAAAAAACAAGAGACGTACCCTCGGCTTAAAACCGCAAAGGATTTTTTAAAGTCAGTGGACTTGTCTAGACAAGAGCCATTAGAAACAACAACAGAAGCATCCGATCTCGAGCGATTCTAGTTGTTCACTCAGAGTAGAGTTAGGTGGATTCCTATAGGAATGCTAACTATTGCGAAGGTTCTCGTGACAAAATTTCTGCAGTTCTTCATCGATCATGGTCCCTAGAAACTCAAACCGCCCTTCATATATATATATATATATATATAAAACTCTTTGCCCATGTTATCTTGTGAACAGTATAACTAGAGTAACTGACTTGGAATATGATGTTAGAAATGTAAAATTCTCGGGCGAGTTCGTAAATGGCCCCTCTAACTCAAAGGAGGTGGTGGTGGGGTTGAAATTTTCATTTCGCTCTTACTTTCTTAATATTAAAGTTAGGAAAATAAATTCAATTAGACGAATTCGCGCCTTATTAATATGCAGTTTTTCGATAACAGCAATATCTTAGAACATCAACAGTTTATAATGCCAGATAATAACTCAGATGTAAAGGATTCTACCTTTGCCTTCCAGCTTGCTGAGGAGAAATTTTTACTCATCTGTATCCGTGGCGGATTTATGACAAGGCAGCTGCCTAGAGCCTCTAGGCAGAAGGAAGCCGTAGGTAGGCCGATTAAAAAAGCGTTGTCTGCTTAGCTGACAAATAAATAAATTTGTAAAAAACACAAATAAATTAATATTAGTTAATAATAATTATAATTATTATAATATAAAATAATAATTATAATTTAAATAAATGAAATATTAGAACTATTACTGCTAATTAACTGTTAATACTGTTAAATATATTCTATTAGTTTTCTATATGTTCATTAAGTTCATTTAGTTACAGCAATATTTATAAAACCGAGCGTCTGATTAAAAGTGATATTGCGTGTTAAAATTATAATACAATAATGAGTGTTACGATTCCTGAGTTATAATAAATAAATAATAACATGAATTTACTCAAAACTATTAAAATAAAAGATTAATCTATATGAATCAATAATACGTCGATTAAGTTAAAATGTGAAACAAAATTGACCAGATTATTAAATCCAGTGGGAATAATCTTCCCGATGTTTTCTCGCAAACCCTTTAATAAAAATGTCATTCATCCTCACCTCGCATAAAATTTTGGACCTTGTGTAAGGTCCGAATGCCTTGGATGGCATTGGTGAACAATAGTTACGAGATATTGATCCTTCGCATGAAGTTAGCATTTTTACTGAACCTATAATGTAATCCTTCGCAATTTTTTGTGTCTAATCCTTAGTATGCGATTAATAAAATAATAAAATTGAATTTGAATTTTAGACGCATTGTTTTCTACTCATTGAAGCTAAAATTTGACACAGAACTATAATTGAAATTAGAAAATCACATGCCAAATTTGATATATTTAAGTCATTGCGTTTTTGTGTTATCAGACCATCAAAAAGAGACCCCTTGACGGATTTGGTTAGAACTTTGATAGGCATCTAATGTTTAGATGTCAAAACAAAGTACCAAATTTTATCCATCTATATCTCTTTGTTTTGTAGTTATCGTGTTAACTTATATTCAAGCAATCGGACAGACAGACTTTCTTTGGACGTTGTTTCGTCTTAGAGACGCCCTTTCCCCTTTCCAGCTGTGGTTACCATGGAAACCGGAGCAGGCTTAGTTTTTCTAGAACTTTGATATATATATATTTTTTTAATTCTTAGCTTTTCAGATTTGTAATGTCTAATTAGAGGTTTAGTTTAGTTATATTAACGTCCCGTTGTCAAGCAACACTAGGGATATTTTGGGACGGACCTCGTCATTTTGAACCGCGGTCAAATGACGAGGACGACACCTGAACTGGCACCCCCCTCTCCACACCACACCAGCGGGAGGACGTTTGGCATGACGGATTTAACGTGCAACAGACCCCCTCACACGACGGTTCTTCGGTGGAATCGGGTCTCGAACCTGAAACCCTCCGGTTCCGAAGCCGAGACCTTACCACCAGGCCACCGCGGCCCTCGTCTAGTTAGAGGCATAACAGTGAATATTTTTGTGTTCGTGTAGGTTTTCTTGTTCGTACCATAGACATCAAGAGACGGTTTCGCTCAAAATTTAATAGAAATCTACAAATTTAGTGTTAAGATCATATACCAAATTTAATTCGTCTAGCTCAAAGCGTTTTTGAGTTATTTCTATCAAAGACAGACGTAATTCCAAAAATTTGTTTTTCGAACTTAGCGATGTCTGAAGCGAAGAGATTTGTCAAAATTTTGAGTTTTTGGTGATTACAGTACTTTTGTTATATTTGATATAAAAGAAAAAAAAGTGGCATAATTCTCCTGCCTAGGTTCGCAAACTGTCTAAATCTATTACTCTCTGTAGTACATGTTAGAAAGTGACGGATCAATAAGAGTTACCCAAAAGTAATAATGATAAAGACGAAAAACAAGAAACACAAAGAGATGAATTGAGAAAAATGTTATGGAATTTTGGCTGGTAGAAAATAAAAAAAGAATAGTTGAGGAAAAAAAAGATTCTAAAAAGTAAAAGATTTAAGTGAAAATTATGCAAGTCCGAAAGCTTGATAGAAGTTTAGTTTAGTTTAGTTTAGTTATATTAACGTCTGATTTTAAAGCAAAACTAGTGTCTTCTGGGACGGAGCTCGTCATTTTGAACCGCGGTCAGATGACGAGGATGGCAGCTGAGCTGGCACCTACCCTCCAAACTTTCACACCACACCGGTGGGAGGACGTTTGGCCCCGACGTTATTTAACGTGCACCAGACCCGCTTACACGACGGTTCTTCGATGGAATTAGGCCTCGAACCTAAATCCCACCACTTCTGTAGCTGACACCTTACCACCAGGCCACCGCGACCTAAAATTTGATAGGAAACAATCAAAAGAAAGAAAAGGTCCAGAATTCAAAATATTAAAATATTTAACATATTCCACAAACACAGAACTTGTGAACAAAAACCTCCCGACTTGCTTTATGTGCATATTATAATAAGTATCCTAGAAGCTTGATTCACTTGCAGCCACGAGATTATAATTGTACTCATTTGAATCTAATCTTATAAAACTCAGTTCCACGAAGCATGCTGATGCATTGCAATGAAATTGTCTTTCATTTGAATACTTGATTATCATAATGAGTAACTGTCAGCTTTTATCGTAAGTCGATGAAAATTTTTAAATTTTTCTCATTTATTTTAAAACATGGAACTAAAAGCTATTGCATAAAATGGAATAAGATGTAAAATCAAAAATAAATCTAACATATGTTTCTAAGTTAATTTGAGTCATGTGATTCTTAGGCTAATTTAATCTTTTTAAATTACTGATAAAAAATTCTTTGGACGAAAGGATGGTTTAGGAAGGAGAGATTGATATGACAATAGGGGATATCCAAAAATAAAAAGATTAAACAAGGTGTATAGAAGAAATTAAAGGTGAGAACAGATGATTTAGAGAATCTCGCTTTAGATGTTCAACAATTAATTACCATAAGTGATATTAGCAACTTATGGAATATATGACTTTAAGAATGTTAGCTTTAACTCTTTTGCATTCGGATGGTGCCTCTCACTCGTCCTTCAAGACGATGCATCATTTTGATGTTTTATTTATTTACTTTTTTAAAAGTTGTAATTATTAAAAATATCTGCAAAATGTTAAAGAGATGTAGATTCATTTTTCGGGGAAACTCAACTTAAAACAATTTTATGCATTTATTTTTTGGAGTAATAAACAAGTCCATATATTAAGCGAATAATTATGCATCGAATTACTTTTCCGAGAGCAAATGGTTAATACAAATATTTGAAAGCAAACAAATTTAAAATTAAGCAATCCGTATTTTCAACGCATTGTTGTATTTCTAGTTAAATTTATTTAAATAAATTAACAACATTGACCGAAAAATAAACATTAGAAGCTTTCCCCGTGTTTATTAAATCTTTTTAATTCGATTTTAGCCCTGAATTTTTAAATTTTTTTCTTTTTTTTTATACAAAAATGAAATGACCAGAAGTCTGTCCTTAATTATTTAAAAAACCTTGTACTCATATTCTACGAAGAATAGTAAGTCATTTGCAAAAATGACTGAATAGTGTTTGTGGAAATGATGTTTATTGACATGCATCTTTGTTATAAACGCAAAAAATCGACACATAAAAAACAGAAAATGGAATACCATCTTCTAAGGCAACAGAAAAGCGTGACCTACTAAACTCCACTTGGCGCTGTGATTTGGCGACCTTACCTGTAACAGCAGCAACCCTTCTTTAGAAGCGCCAATTTAAAAGGAAGAAAGAATGAATATTGCTCTTGTTGCTCTTATCCCCTCTTCTATGCTCAATGGTATAGAGTGAAATAATGCGCTTCACGGACTTCTATTGAATTTACCTTATTTTTACTTTCCATTTTAGGGTGCCCTTATTAGTGGTTCATTTCAATTATTATTCGATAATTAGATAACATCAAAATGGCTAAAAAGATATGCATAGTAGGTGGAGGTGCGAGTGGTCTAACCGCGATAAAAGCATGCTTGGAACAAAATCTCATACCCGTCTGTTACGAATGGACTAAAAATTTAGGCGGACTATGGCGCTACAGAGAGGAGGATGTCCACGGTCTCGGATCTGTCATGAAATCGACCATCATCAACAGCAGCAAGGAAGTGAGTGCTTTCAGCGATTTTCCGCCCCCAAAGGAGTTTCCAAATTACATGCACAACTCCAAAATGATTCGATATATCGAAATGTATGCTGAAAATTTCGATCTGACGCGCCATATCACTTTCGAACATGAAGTCAAGAGCATCGAACAGGCATCGGATTTTGAAGAGACTGGACGGTGGGTTGTCACAGTCCAGAAGAATGGGTCCTCGCAACCTTTCCAGGAAACCTTCGACGGTGTCATGGTGTGTGCTGGTCATCACGTTTTTCCAATAATCCCGAAATTTCCTGGACAGGAGAAGTTCAAAGGAAGGATTATCCATACGCATTCCTACAAGAGGCCCAATGGGTACGAGGACAAGAAAGTTCTGGTGGTTGGAGTTGGAAATTCTGGTGGAGACGTTGCAGTTGAGCTCAGCAATATAGCATCACAGGTATGTCTTTTTTCCTCTTTACTTTTGTTAAAGCGATCTACAATGAGTAGAAATAATGTCATATTTTATGTTTAGTTCCTCTAAATGCATATTTGAATTTATATTCATCTATAGCTTTTCTTTAATTTCTCAATATCGTTTGCGGTTAAAGACAAACTAAGCAAAATATATTTAAATAATTGTTTACATTGTAAATATTAATTTGAAAAGCATAAGATAAGGAAACGAAAGCATGAAGTAGAATATATAATTCTTTGCTGCCTATTTGTAAATTCTGCGCTTATAAGAAATTATCAATATTGGACCATTAGAAAAATGGATGTATACTTGTGTATATTTTTTTAATGAGTAAGGTATCATTAGATTGATTGATGAACCAAAATTATTAAAGAGCAGCAAGTTGTGGAAGTCTTGCATTTGCATTAAAATGAAGGGAAAAGAATGAAGTGAATGTTTGAATTGGATTTCGGTTGTATAGATTTAAATTTGCTCAAATGTGTAAATAATTTAGGGGTTAATGTTTTTTGTTGTTTAAAATATGGCAATACGTTAAGTGTTAAAAGAACACTCGTTTATAAAGTGAATTTTCATAAAGAACTTGTATTGGGCTGTTCAACGATTGACTTCCAATATAAAATTCAAATTGTCCTATATTGTACCACTTTTTTAAAATGTCGCTGCTTTTACTTATGATTAAATTTTAAACTTAACAAGCAAAACTAAGTGTATTTGTCGAATTTTCGGTATCGTGAAATGCAGTTAAATATTGCTAATAAAATAGCATTGAAGTAATAAGCTGTCCCATTATTTGAATAAAATTTTAAGACAATAAAACATTTTCCTTTTTAGTTTTTTTTCCTTCGAATAAACTTTCTTATATTGTTATCTCTGGTATCAAACAGGGAATAGCATTAAGAAAAAGCGATTTTTCTTTTTCGAATTTATCCATTGTTTAAATTCTGTATTTTTTTTATCTCCGTATTTTAAATCCTTTCACGTTATTTTATTCTAATCGCCTTTGGTATCATTCACAGGGTTAATATTTCCAGCTAAATACTAAAATATTTAAACTAAATATGTAACTAAATATTTTATTTAACTTTTTGATAACCATTCAGCAAAATATTTTTAAGCTTAAATTTTGATAGATATGTAACTCGTACTATTTTAAAACCTTGCGTTGTTTTGTTCATTATGCATTGCCCTTATTTTCTGTAAGTTCCTCTGAAACTCGAATTTTAATTTGAAGCAGTAAGGGAATAAATTTAAATTAATACAAGAACATTTTTAATGAGATCGAACATGCATTTTAAAAATGAGTGCAGAAAATGGAATCGTTCAATAATGAAGTCTTATGTATACTGCGGAATATCTTTATAACTTGGGTAACATCCCAAAGGATTAAAAAATTTATTCAATAAAAAAATTTTGATAATAAAACTCTGTTTTTAATTTTGCTTTTAAAAGTATTTAGTTTCATTATTGATTGAATCAAAATAAAACATCATTAAATGTATTTTTAAAAATATATAAACTTTATTTTATACAGTCCTTTGGTCTTTAGAAATTGTATTCAGTAAAATATTCTTCATATTACAATTTTTAAATCAAAATGTTTCAATCTTTTGCTACAAAATCTGACCTAATTTTTGGACATCAAGAACTTTATTATTTTAGACCAGTCAGCCTTGGCTAAACTCAGGCCACTTAGCTCGTCTTCTTCGACACGTTCAGTGAAGTGGTCTAAACTGCAGCTTATTTATAAAATATTGTTATTCAGATTTTCATAACTCAAACCCTATTGGGAAAAAGCGAGGTTTTTTTTTATTTAAAATGTTAGTTTTCAAGGATATTTTAACTAAGTATGAGTCGTTGGATCGAGGGTCTGAATAAAATATTTTTAAAACTCGTAATTCAGTTGAGCATTATTTGATTCAAACTTCATAATGTTTTACTTTGGTTAAACAATTTTTCCTATAAAATTCATATCTGAAACTGTTTATAAATTCGCTTTTGAGACCCCTTTTGAGTGGATATCCTGTATATATGAACGTTTGGCTTAAATATTACAGAATTATTGCGTTAAAATTATACACATTTTAAGAAATCACAGTAAACTTTTCTTGCAATTGTTTTCTTAGAAAATCTCGCGTTTATTTCATTCCTTAAGGCACGTGCTGAAAATTACTTTTGTAGACTTAGTTTGCCATAAGAGATAATCTTTTCGTTAACGCGATGACGGCACGTTGATAAAAGCTGATTTTTTTCCAAGCACGCGTAACGTGCTCATACAGATAAAAAATTTTCCAGTGTGAAATAAGTTCTTAGAAAATGGGCTTATGCTTTTTAAAATGGATTAAAAATTGAAACTTAATTTAAGAAAAAATTGATACCTTGAAAATATTTTTTGAATTTTAAGTTAATTTAAAAATTACTTTTGTACTATTGTATTTGTGGAATTTATTACGGGGAAATACCAGAACTTCGCTTAATTTATTAAAATTCTAAGTAAAAATTTAAAAAAATAGCTTTGAAGTGCACACCCTCACCTTTCAATATTTGTGTATAGATCTGTGTCAAACGGTATAGCCTGTAGAACAAACACACAGCCTTTTATTGTAAAGACCTGTTTTTGAAGAATGCCTCATAAACTGTTTTGCGATCGATGATTAAATTTTAACAGAAATTTACAGAGGAAATTTTTTCAAGTAAAAATGAAAGTTTTCAAACGCACCATAGATTTTCTTTTTAAAATTCAAAATGTCTTCAATTAGCACATATTTTTTTTTTTTTTTTTTTTTTTTAGGAAGGGGATTACGATATGTAGAACGTACGTCACAGTATCCAAAAGTAATATAAATTGGCCTTTTAGGATGGTATTCGTTGCATTCATTTGGGCACTAACGGCGTTTATGTATTAATACTAATTGTTTTCATAATTGGTAAATCAATCTTTTGATGCATATTTTTTGCAATCAATGATTAAGTTAAACAACTGATTTCCTTTCAATTTTGATTCCATGCATTAGAATTTCATAATCCATTGCTTTTTTTTTTTTTGAAGCAAACACAATTGTTATATTACAATACCATGATTTTGTACAGAATGAAGCATCAAATAGGTTAAATAATCATTGGAAGGCATAAGAAATCGTTTGAAATGGTAGTGCACATGCGAAAGGGTATCTCCATGTACTGATATTAGAATTGTTTGATATTAACAGAATGGTTCCAAAATCTTTTTTATATACTAATGTTTACCGTTATATTCAGATATTTACCATTCATTTAAGATAAAATTTTCTACGGTTAGAGCTGGAATTGACTCTGTTCATGGGTTAAAAACCGAATGAGGTGGTAAGGAAATAATTTGCTATTACAGAACTTGAAGAATATTATGTAATGGATTAATACAAGCTTTATTTAAAAATTACTCGTCTTTTTATCAGTAATTGGATGAGAAAATAGAATTGCTAATTTTGCATCAAATGTTTCATTTTATCAATCAAACTGAAGTAATCGGAATTAACGTCTTATTCACCGAACTAGGTGCAACTCGGTTAGCGTATCTTATAAAGATTTCGGTGGAAAAAAAGGCTCAAATTTATCAGAATAAAAACTTATCAAAATACTGGACATTCTTTGGCAATAAAGCATGGAAGTAGAAAGCCTTGCAGCTTTTTAACACTTAATATTAAAGAAAGCAATCGCCCCCGCATAAATCCAAATATTTTGGAAAACCTCAACTCTTTATTATTTTGTTTTTGAATAATATTTAGTTTATAAATACATTTACTTCATTTTCAATGATAATTAGGTTTGGCTTATTAATTTTCGCAACAAAATTAAAATATCTATACGGGTCACAACGCATGTATCCGGTTTGATCTGTTTGATTAACGTTTCAAGATATCACATGTCGAATTTGAAATTTAAGAATCGAAGAGCTTAAAAGAGCTGGAGGTTAAACAAGCGTAAATTCTTAAAATCGTGCGACATTTCATTCTTCGAATCGAGAAACTGCTCTAATTACCGTAGATTAGTCGAGAACAAATTCAACGCTCTATAAATCAATTTCATTCAGATAGAATTGATTTCAATCAATCGGCTAGTTTCGCTTGTCCATTTGTGATGATTTAAAACGTTTCGGTGTAAAGTTTGTGATGGCAAGATTTCATTGCGTTCTGTGAATAGGGATTATGATCTTTAACGATCTTTTGTCTGTATTGCATAAAGTTAAATTTTGTATTTAATTATGTAAATATAATTAAATCTAATTTCAAGATAGTGATTTGAAGCAAAACGTGGATTTTATTTAACCCTACAATGCATCGTGTAGCCATTTGGCTATGTTTTTATTTCCATTTATAAGCTTCACCTGACTGTTTCAAAGAGCAACACTGAATATTTTGAAATCTTTTAAATGCGTTTTGATAAATATTTGCAGAAAAGATCGATTTAAGACAAGAGCGGTATTAAATTGGATTAAACTAGAAACTTTAAAAAAAATTTACCAATATATCTATTGTATGAATAGTTCTACTATTAAAAAAATGTTAATTTTTTTTCTGAATTGTAAAAAATATACTCGTGAAGACTTTTATTTTATTGCGAAATTGTTATAATGTGATTTGTGTCTCTGAGATATTGTTTAATTCATAACATAGACAATTTGCATATCTTAATTGTTTTGCTAAAATTTCACCAGAAAAAATAAACTAAAAATTGTTTAAATAATTTATATAAATTATATGCAGCTAATCAAAAACGCATGTATTCTTTTAAAAAAAAATATTCATGCATTCTAAGGTAAAAGCGAAAAATTTATCTTTATCTTACTTGTATCTTACCTAACTCTAATCTGCGAAATATTCGTTAAGCAATTTTTTTTTTTTTCGCATAGGAATACAGATAAAATTGGACAATATATCCCATTTTGGGGGAAAATATCCCTGAAATTTACAGTATTGTAATGGATAATTTTTAGTGATGCTTTTTTTCTACAAGACAATTTTCTAACAACATTTACTTAGCTACGCTCCGAAATTTGGCGAAAACGAGACACAAGATTATCGTTAAATGAATTTTAGCGCCCATAACTATCTAGTTAAGGTGGCGCTTAACATACAATACAATAATTTCGCATTCTCTCAGCATCCCCTTTATTTCATTGGAAGACAAGTCTTTTGCGATTATTTCCTTCCTTCCTTCTTGATCAAAACTCATTCTCAATTTTTTTTGATACTGAATGCAGCTCTAAAAGCTCTTTTGTAGTTCTAGATAGGTTCTTGCACTAGCTCATCGATGTCTTTATTATCCAGCTCTAGCCTATAATCTCGGCCAAGGACAAAATCTCATAGATTAACTTTTCAATGCATTGTGTAGCCATTTGACGGCACGTTTTTATTTCCATTTATAAGCTTCATATGACTGTTTCAAAGGCCAACAATGAGTGACTGGAAATCCTTTTTTTAAATGCATTTTGATAAAAATTTGCAGAAAACACCGATATACAGTGGATAAAAACTTTCCGTACGCAGCTATGACTATTAATAGAAGTTTAATTTTTGGCACAAAATATTTTGTTATGAAATTGAAAATTTTAAAATTGGTTTAACACAATTTCATTTATTATTTATGAATATTATAAAGGAAAAACTATGAAGAAAATTAATAACTTAATTTGAAAGAATAAAAAAAATGCCACTACGAAGGAACAAAAAAGTTTCCTTACGGAATTTGCATGGTACGTGAAAGACCTTTTTCATGCTGACCAACTTGCATTTAATGATCGGTAGGCCTTCTTTTGGCCTTTATCACTTCTCTCAAATGTTGTGCATAACCATCAGTTTTTTTTTTTTTTTTTTGTTTCTAGAGAAATACTACTCCAAATGTTTTCAATAACCCTTTTGAGTTCAACCTTGTTCTTTGTATCATTTTTTAGTTCACGACCGATTTCTTTCAATAAATGTCCTAAAAGGATGAAATCGGGAGACTGGGGAGGGCTATGAATCTGTTTTTTTTAACATTATAGAGACATTACTCTTGACAAATCTTGGAGGTATGCTTCGGATCGTTGTCCTGTTGAAAAGTAAAGTCCATTCCAAGGGACAGTTTATCTGCATTGGTTAAAATGTTTTGTTTTAGAATGTCAAGATGTATGTACCTATCCATATTTCCATTTATAAAACATAAATATCCGACACCAGCAGCACTTATACACCCAAATACCATATTCCAACCATCGCCGTGCTTCACTGTTCCACATAAATTCTTAAGTAATGTATGTTGTTTTGATTCCCTCCAGATCATAACTCGACCATCTGACCCATGGATATTCAATTTTGATTCATCACTAAAAAAGGACCGATTCCCAAAAAGATAGAGGCTTGCTTATATGCTTCTTTGTAAACTCGAAACGCTTTTTCTGTAGCAGAGACTTGTAACAGGCTTCTTGCGGGCCCCACATCCATTGTAATCTTTTTTTAAATGACATTTCTCACAATTTAAGATGCGAATTTAATATTGTAATTAACCCTTAAATCAGTTGAGAGTTGAGGTGTACTCATCCGAGGGATTGTCTTGTACCTTACACATGATATTTCTTTTATGCAAGCGATTTAACTTCGGAGTTCTTCCGGATCGATCTCTATCCTCAAATGTTTACACATCACGGTATTTTTCAATAATATACTGCACTGTAGACTTTGGCTTGTAAGGCATTTCACTGACTTATTTCATAAATAATCCATTTTTTCGCAACCGAATCCCTTACTCACGAATACATTTCTGAATTTCAATTTGAAGACGATCAGCGAAACATTGGAATTAAACAACTGTTGTTATGTCGTATTCTTCACTCTGACAAACCATCAAACTTCGAATATTTACTGTGGATTAGTTGTAGAGAACGTCAGGCGGAATTCGCATATTGCGTACGGAAACTTTTTTTGATTGATACTTCGTTATTTATCTTAAAAATTGCAAACGGACTTGCTGTGTTTTGTAAAGGAGAGAAATTTATCATGCAAATCCCTTTTAAAGACTCATATTAACAATATATAAATAGTTTATAAAGACTTAAAGCAAAGATAAGAAATTATACTAGTTTATTTTTTAGTCTTCCGTACGGAAACTTTTTTACCCACTGTATAGGAAGAGCGGAACTAAAATTAGATTTAAACTAAAAGCTTAGAAAAATACCAAGGTGTCTATTGTATGAATAATTCTTGACCCATAAAAATACTATCAAAATATTTTATTAAAAAAATTATTGTAAAAAAATATATTAGTAAAAAGGGACTTTTATTTTTATTGCAGAATTGCTATGATCTGTCTCACTGGGATATTGTTTAATTCACAATATAGCCAATTGGCATATTTCAATTGTTTTGTTAAAATTTCACCGGCAAAATTAACTAAAATTTGTTAAATAATTTTCCTCAGTTATATGCAGCTATTCAAAACATGTATTTTTCTCGTAAAAAATGAAAAGTCATACACTCTAGGGGTAATATTTGGCAAAACGTACTTTCTCACAACTTTCAGAATTGCGTTTAATAATACTACCCGGCCAAAGCTTATTCCCTGTCGAAATTAAAAATTTCTTCGAACAGACACTCAATATAGAAAGATACCCAAACAACGCTTATTGAGACTTGATCACATTTTATTTTGCTCGTTCTGTGAGATTTAATTGTATGCATAATTCCGTCTCAAAACCTAATATGCACTTTTCCTTTCTAATCGAGTATTTTATATTCCTTAATGTATGAGTAACACTGTATAAAATTGATTTTTTAAAAATCTTAATCTGCTGTATTTCCAAAATAGATCGTATGGTAGCTGAAAGAGTTTGTAGATCCTGAATCCATAGAATCGATCTATGGATTCAGTAGTTTAAACATTGTATTAGATGATCATTTTATTGATCGAATGTTTGACAGAAATAATACTTAATGTACTTTATTTATGGCAGCGAATTAAAAACATTTGAAAGAATAACATTATTATAAATTGGATGTTTCAATTATACGACACATACAAAGTCATTATAAAAAAAAAAATATTTTGACGAATCTCTGTTTCACCCCTTTCCTAATCAGAAATTTTTTTCGAATTGCTTCTGTGTTGTTCAGTTAGTGAATATAACTCAAAACATCTGAGCTAAAGAGATGAAATATGACTTGCATTGAACAGCAAACTTGTAGATTTTTGCCAAACTTTGAATGAAAGCCATTTCTAGAAAGTTTTTGTCTAAGCGCAAGTGAACACGTTAACTGCAACCGCACAAAAACTAGATGGATAAAATTTGATAGTCTTAGCATCTAAAATTTAGATCCTTATAAATTTTGTTGCATATTCTCCGGGGTGGGCTGACAATCTGTCGGGCTGTACATTAGCATACATATAAACGCAATGTCTGATTTAAATGAAACTTGGTTTATGATCGTGAAACTAAAATTGTAGGTGTGTGTTCGCATTTTGGTTTCAATAGATCAGAAAAAAATAGCCCGAAATGCATACTTGGTTTTCTTCGCAATAAGAAGCACAAAACGCTCATGTGCGAGATTCAGGAGATAAAAAAAATATCTGGGCACTCTTTACATTCACAACCATGTTCAAAACTCCCAATTTTAATGTGGTGTCGGATTTATAACTCCTTTATTAAGGAATATGTGAGAAAGTTTAACAAGACCCCTCTCGCTGATTTAGGTAAATGTTACGGAGAACTTATAAATAAAATATCATATAAAAGTGTCTCAAACAATTACTAAAATTAACTTTTTGATACCATTTTACACTTAATTTCTTTAACTTTAAATTAATTGGAATTCTATGAAACAAAATACATGGCTTCCTTTTGTATGAATTGGGCCTCGAATTATATTCTGATGGAATATTTAAAATGCAACATTTAAGCTCTTGGTTATTGAATTGTAAATCTTTTGTTAAACCGCTTCCCGAGTTAAAATTGGAAATATGTTCGATACACTTTACAACGGATATTACGTAAAAAAAACTAATCATTTCATTCTGATTATTTAATTTTAATCTTTTAATCCCTTAAGGTTATCAGCAGGTAAACTAGTAATTTCAGAAAGTTAAAAAAGCAACAAAAAATCCTCCCTACTTTTTATTTGTATGAGTAACTCGAGTTACATAACCGTAAAATGCAAATTAAGTTTTGAAGTGAATCACTTCATTTATTTTTACTGAGGAATGCATTTTAAAAGATGCAAAAGGAATCTTACTGTTTCATACTCCTAAATTATTTTTTTTTTTTTAGTTCTTAGGTGAATTGGATAGTTGTTTAACACAATAGTCTAATCAAAGATTTAAAATTAGAAGTAGCCGGTAGGTGGGACTTTTGGTCCTGATAAAAATAAAACTAATAGTGGTACTGTGATACCATGAAGATGCCAATCGGATATGAGGTATTCGTTACAAAAAGACACGTCATTTAATTAAAAGAACACATTAAATAAAATGTTAAATAGAAATTTTATCGATGACAAATTTATATACACTATATAATCCGGTTATCTTATTTCTATATCAGAAATCCCCCTCAAGCGCGGAAAATCGAAATTTGCCGACTCTTGCTGAAGCTATGTTTGATGGAATGTCTGGGATGGCAAAGCTAATCTTCACTATTGAATATTTTAGTTAAAACAAAATATTTTAAATGTATATCTATTTCAAAATTGCTAAAAAAATCTAATACTTTTAAACTCCGATTCAAATTTATTAAAAAAATGAGGGTAGTGATTTCATTTCGTCGGAATGAAGTGAATCTGATGTTATATTTTCATTGTCGCATTTAATTTTTATTTTCTACAGTTTGATACACCAAGAACTTTTTATGAACTCCGATTTTCCATACTTAATTCATAACTTTAAAAAAAATAACCACTAATTCGTCGAAATTGATTTAAAAAAAATTGACTATAAATAAAAGTTTAATAAAGCTTGACTATAAATATAAAATTGTAATTATAGTGATCGTTTCAAATCTTCATCAAGATCTGTAGTCGCCCTTTCTGTCTGATCTAAATTATCGTGAACTAACATAATACGGAAATATAAACTGACGTGCAATATGTATCTATTACTTCAGGCTATTCTACTTTTTCACTTTTATTATGACAAGCACGATGTTGCTTGTAGCTATGAATTTAGACTAGAAGGAAGATGAATTTTTTTGCGCATATCAGGAATACAATTTCTAGAAGATGAAATTGTTTTTCTGTCACTGCAACAACTTGGTCTTTTTATTTTTAAAGCTGATATTGCAGTTTTCACATTAATATTAAAGTAGGGGCATTATCCAGAATTTTAACCTGAAATTCCTTTATCAGAACTGACGGTAACCTCTTGTCCAACACTGGACGCAACGAGTTCGACACACTACGGCAGAGATGCAGTGTTTTGAGGGAGATGCAGAATTTAAGACTAAAGAATCGTCCTCGTTATCTGCTGAAGGCTCGCAATAAATCTTTCACAAAATAGTCCGTGTTGCATTGGAATGGGATATTAATATAAAATTAATGAATTTAAAATCTTGTTATTTTTAATTTATATGCAAGGAGCATTTTTAAGCTTTATTTCGATGTTTGTTAGTTGTAACTGGGAAGTAAAAATGGTAAATGTTGCAAGTGCTTCAAGAAAAGTGTTGAAGAAATGATAAATATATATTAAAAAGAACTAACATTATTCTTAGATATTCAGCGTTATTCTTATGTTCTTTTGAACTATTTAAAGAATTGTCAAATTTACTTCATTATAAAACATTCCTTTTTTTCAATATGCCAAAAAAGTATATTTTAACATCAAAACCGATGTTTGAACCATTTAGCACTTACATCGCAGGGCCGCGGTGGTCTGGTGTCAGGTCTCGGCTTCGGAACTGAACTGGAGGGTTTCAAGTTCGAGACCCGATTCCATAATCTTAATAATTAATAAAAATCATAAACAATAAATTTATTTATTTTAAAAAATCTCCTCCAAACCTAGTCGGTTACCTTAAGAGGTTCACCTAATTTAATACTGAAAGATAAATCGCTTTCAAAAGCAATGGAATGGATAGAATATAGTACATTATTCGCAAGAAGGATCGAACTATAACAAACACTTTAAAAAAAAAAAAGTACTTGAAAGGGCCGCGGTGGTCTGGTGGTAAGGTCCCGGCTTCGGAACCGGAGGGTTTCATATTCGTGACCCGATTCCATCGAAGAACCATCGTGCGGGTCTGGTGCACGTTAAATCCGTCTAGGCCAGCCGTCCTCCCACTGGTATGGTGTGGAGAGGGGGGGGGGGTGCCAGCTCCGGTCTGACCGCGATTCAAAAAATAACCCTACTGTTGCTTTAAAACGGGACATTAATAAAACTAAACTAGCACTTGCATCGTCTATCACTTATAAATTGTTTATCTTCAGTCTTTAAAAATTCTTTTACTATGGTGAGTTAGTGGCGCAGCTTAGCCAAAGATGGCTTGCGTGCCATAAATAAAAACACTATTGTGAGCTAGCCTTGGAAACCTTTTGAAATCGATTCATTTACAGAAAATCTCTCGCCTCAAGCGGCATACTTCATGACTTTCTTGATCTAAAGAAGTCGCGTTACTATACGAAATGAAAGTGGGCCGAAAAACCATTTAACCGCTTATTCATTGCGGTTTTGATGTGTACAATGCGAGTTTTGTTCAGAACGGTCTGGCTTCGGTGAATTAAGAGTGTATCTGTTTAGTTATCTATTTAGTTTTCGTCTGCTAGTGCATGAAATGTGAAATAATTGACAATTTTTGTCTTGCCTATTCTCTGTGAAATTCTTGACTCATTTCTTAACGGGTCAGTAATTAAACTGTCATTAAGTGAAACTAATTTTCTCATTAGATTGCACTTGTGTGAAACTTCTAAGCAATTTTCAGATGGCAGTTGATAATGCAGATGCGGTTCATACTACTTCAAATGTGACGAATCGGCATCCAACTTAAAACTAATTTCGGCGAGAATCGTTTCCTTATGCAGATGCGGTTTATGTCACAATATGAAACAACTGACGGATGCTTCGAAATATTCAATTTTTTCGTATTTGAAATCTCGCATCCGTTGATTATATTCTTTGAGGTAAAATTTTTGGGTGAAGTTAAATTAGTTAAATATCGTGTGAAGAAATAATGTTTACATAAAAAAAAAAAAAAAAAAAAAAAAAAAAAAACCGCGGAATTTCAATAACTTTGATATAAATGACAAACGTACGAATTCGAAAGAAAAGCTAAAATTTTACGATTCATATGAAACTTTATTAACCCTTCTTTGCATGATGATGGAAATTGCCATCATAACATTGAATGACCAAAACTTTGTACTCAAAATGGATGTATTGTGAATTGTTTGTTGCTGGCATTTTTTTTTTTTTTTTTTTTTTGCGTAATAAGGAATGTAGCTGTCAAAAAAAGTCATTATTATAGCGGGCTTGAACTTGTCATTCCGCTGTTTGTTGTAGTTGGAAGAAACGTGCGATTTCTTAAATGTTTTTTTATAACTAATCTGAGATTGTTTTGCTAATAAAAGCAATGATGAATGGAGAAATTTAGAGAAGAGACATTGAAGATTTTGTATTGAGCTTAACATGTAAATTTGCATGATGATGGATAATTTCATCATACTGTTTTATATTATTCATTATATATTTATACTAGGATTTTTTAAACATTTTTCGTTTAATCTAGAGCATGAATTATATCACCGTGGTTTATTTCGAAAAAACAAAGAAAAAAGAATCATGCAAAGAAGGGTGATAATTTTAAAACTACCAAATAGATCCCTCCAGGTAATTTTGAAACTCCAGACTAAATTTTTAATGCTTTTGTATACACTTGGATTAATACTGATGTTTAACTCTGCAGCTGCGTATCCCGTGATTTTCACGGGTTGGCAATCAGTTCATTTTCTGTTGCATCGAGCATTTTTCGTAGTTTAGAGTGTTTATTTTTGCGATTGGATTTTTACTATATTATTATGTAACATATAGTATCAGTTCACTTTCTTTGAAAAATATTTGAACTTATTTGCCAACATCACATCTAAATAGTGATTTTAAAGAATTACGAAATCAGAGTATTAATACAAGTTATTTCCTGGGAAGATATAAAAATACTAATCTAATATACTTGACATACATGATCTAAATTACGTACGAAAAATGAATACAAATAACAATAAAAAATTTTATCTCCTCTGATAATGTAAAGTGATAATTATAAGTCGGCAAAAATTAGCATGTATATTTAAATTTCACACAAAAAATGTTGAAAAGATGCTTTAAAATGCCTGTGCTTTTTAACCCTTAAAGGGTCATTTTTTTTTTCTAGTCATATTATGTAAAAATATTTCTAGGCTTGAAATTAGAATAAGAAAAGGGATTCATTTAGCTTATTATATAAATTTAATTTCATTAATTAGGTTAATTAATAATTAAGTAACAAATAAACACAAATCAAGACGCATCATTTTGTCTGAGATAAAGAACTGAAGCATCCAAGTTTCTGGCTTACTAAAAAAATTTGTCAGAATTTATGCCAACCTACATAATTTCATACAAAGATTGATAAATTTGGTGGGAAGCATACTTCCCACGGCCTTAGAAAGGGTTAAAGGATACCTTTTTAAATTTATCACAAACATGATAGTTTTATTGAACGAAATGATTGATATATTTATCTTACTGAAATAGTTGTTAAATTACGCAGATTATTGAAAATGACTGTGAACTCGTCATGACCTATTTTTATGTCGAAACATAAATAACGGATTATGAACTACAGCTATTCTACTGAATCAAACGATTTGGAAGGCCTATGCAAGACACGAAACAACCTGGATTTTTTTAATTCTATGAATGCCCTTTTCAAACGTTTGATTACGGATATATAATCAAAGAAGTGACCAAAATTGTAAATGATTTATTCTTTGGAAAATATTCAAATATAGATCTCGGATGTCAAAACAAGCTTTATTTGCATCTATTAAGTACTGCTTAAGACGAATTTCGGGAGCCGTTTTCCTTCTATTTTGAAGAATTGGCCAAAACAGACATTTCATTCCCACACGATCATATTAGGTCAGCTTTATTTATTTATCGTTTATTATAATTTTTTACTGTAGTTCTCGAAAGTGAAAAGTTTCTTTCATAACATATCTACTCATTCGTATCACATTCCACGATGAATTTCCTATCAGGAACTGACTGCTCTGCACGTCAACGTCCGAGACGCCTCGCTAGGATCCCATCGTAAACAAAGAACTCGAAACAATATGACCCACATCACTTCACCAAGTTAGTAGATGGAGGAAAAAGCCGACCTACATCACCCGACTTTTCTGGAAGGCGTATATTTTGTCGTTATAAAAATGATTTCGTCGTGACAAACGGGAGCGAACTAGTTTCAGAATGGGATCATTCGCGTACGCTTCGTGGTTTACTTCGAGATACAAAGGTTGCTTCAGGCTGTAATGTAGAAGTTCAGATATGCAATCGGGAATATACTCTAATCTCTGAGGCAGCAACGTTTTGAATTTTTCATTCGCTAAACGTGGAAACCTATTGCTCATAATTTAAGCACGTGTGTTTTTAAAACGGTGGATGGCTGAACGATTCTGAGGGGGGAAATTTTGAGTTTCGCACAGATGAATTCTCTAACCACTGAACTACAGAGCAGTGAATTTTAGTTTAATCAAATAAGATGTGTTTTTTGGACACAAATAAGATGTGTTTCTCGTATCCTACAGAGATTTAAATTCTATGGAACAAAGTGGCAATATCTACTCATTGTTATAAAAAAACGACCCCCTTTCCCCGCCTTCTCGGGAAAAGGCGCTTTTGAAGACAGCAAAGATGTTTTTGTTATTCAAAAAATGAATAACGAGGTTTGTTGCAAGTTTTCATTTGTTAACAATGTTCAGGCGGACATCTTTTTCTCGGCATTTTTAACTAATCATTTACTCGCATATGAAATATGGAAACAGAAAGTATCGTAATAGTCATATTCTGTCTCGAGATGAGTAAGGATCGGCTATGGATCTCGCACCTCAGGGCAATATTCGGCCAAATATTGCATCCCGGGCTCCAAGGTCTCCCCCTCCCAGAGAGCATCCACCTGAAGGAAAAGGGAGGGACGGGGTGTGAAGAAGCAAGGACAGAAAAATAGGGGAGGCTATGTCCATTAGTGTTTGTTGATGTTGTGGCGGATTTGCGATGAGTGAGGATATAACCTGGGAACTTGTGGTTCGCAGCCCAGTAACATGACCGCAATACAAAAGCAATTGCGCTTGTAGCGTAGCTGTTAATTGACTTATAAACTTTCACCACAATGTATTGGAAATGATTATTGAGCCACCAAAGCTATATATTTCCCAAATGTTCACCCCTGTACATAATGTAATTAAATCTATAGCCTAGAATCTGGCGCTTGGTCTTTATTTATGACGACGGGCATTTGGTCACATCTACACTACATGAACTGACAAATTAACAGAACGGACAACCAGAGCCATTGTGAAACGCGGGAACTCGTCTTAGTTGGACGGGAAAACTTTACTAAGTTTTGACAAATCTCTCCGTTTCAAACTTCGTCGAGTCCAAAACATACATTTTCGAATATCTCTATCTATCCTTCTGTTTGTCTGAACAGGATAAATCAAAAATGCTTTGAGTTAAGTGGATGAATTTGGTGTATTTTAAACGGAAATTTTCAGACATCCGACACATTTCGAATGAAATCCATTCTGAGGAAAAATATAAATAACGCTATAACTACAAATCGAAGAGAACTAGATAAAAAAAAATAAAAAAAAATTCGGATTTAATATCTAAAATGTAGACACCAGGTAAATTTAAAACCAAATCTGTCTGAGGATTCAATGTCTGACGGTCTGTACTTTCACAAGCCTGTAAACGCGAACACTAAGACATAAATATGGAATTTGATATGTGATTTTGTGACTACATATTGTAGTGAATAGCTTATAAGCCAGTTAACTACGCTACCTGAGCAATTGCTTTTGTATCGTGGTCATGTTACTCGGCTGCGAACCACAAGGTTCCAGGTTCTATCCTCGCTCAATCCAACTCTCTACAATATATAGTTACGTGTCAAATTTTGTTTGCAATCGGCCAGAAAAAAGAGCAAAACACGCAGCTTATGTTTATGCAATAACCACATCCCTGTGATTAATTGCCAATAGCATGAGGCTAATAATGTGTAAATATATTTATTAGCGAGTATGAGTTTTGGGAGATGAATGCCTTTCTTTGCAATTGACAAACAAGTATTTTTTAAGTCGATACACATTTGAGAAATGCCATACCTTTCCTGGATATGGCATTTCTCTAATTTTTATGGAACTCTTTTTCTACAATATCGATATGAATGCGTCAGAGCAAATTGGTTGCAAAATATGCAAGAGAGAAACCATGTTTTTTGCTACGCAATTGCGGAGCAAAATTCATTTAACTTTCAGGAGATGGCCATTTCTATTTGTAGGGAAAAAATAAATAATAAAAAGAAACTCGGACCTATAAATTTCGTTCCGCAACAGCTGATAGTCCTATCCTTGAGAATCTCGAGAAAATTCTGCATCATTCTGTGCTAAATGAATTAATATCGATGCTTTTTTTTTTCCTACGCTCATATAACCTGTTCTTTAAGTAAAAGTGCCAAAATTAAAGGGTTAAAACAAATGCCTATTTATTCCTTGATCATCTTATTGCTATTTTAGTTTTATCTCTTAGATGGACGTCGACAAGATATTCGACGAGATATAATTTAGACTGTTTAACGAAATTCTCAAAAGAATTCGAATTATATTCGAAATAAACTTCATTGGACTGATTTATAATAATTCATATTGCGTTTCTTGAGGAGCTATGCAAATTGTTAAGCATAGTAATCATGGTTTAAGTATTTGACCATATTAACTTCTTTTAATATAAGGTTTTAAAACTATATTTAATATTTTAGTAAATAGCTTTTTACATAAAATTTCAGGCAGTGGTTCGTTCTTTCAACGTTAATCTTTTATTTCCTACGCATTTGTTGTTCTTGGATTTCCTACGCATTTGTTCTATACTTTCTGACTCCATGCAAATATTTAAGTGATAATTATATATTTCAAATATGAGTAGCACAGCTCGACTAAAAATCAAAATGAAATATTAAAGTCTTACCAAGGAGAATCTATCGTAAATTTAGCTTAAACTCTACAATTTCTTTTGCTAAAGGTATTAATTTCTGCATTGGTAAGATTTTTTTTATATAGGGTATTTAAATTTTAATTCGAAACCCACCATCTTGTGGGTTGTTTGGATGTTTACTTACCAGACTGATTTGGATTCTTAAAATAACCTTCATTTTACCCTTTCTAGGGCCGTGGGAAGTATACTTTTCACCAAATTTATCAATCTTCGTATGAAATTATGTAGGTTGGCATAAGTTCTGACAATTTTACAAAAACAGAAACTTAGATGTTTCAGTTCTTTATCTTACACAAAATGATGTGTCTTGATTTGTAACTTAATTATTAATTAATCAAATTAAATTGATCTAAGCTAAATGAATCCCTTTTCTTTTTCTAATTTCAAGCCTAAAAATATTTTAACATAATGACTAGAAAAAAAAATGGCCCTTTAAAAGGTTAAAACGAAGACAATCGTAAGTTTGGATTTGGTTGCCAGGGCTAATTGTATTTGATAAAGAATTTTTAAATGATTACCAGTTAAAGTTAATGAATTTTTTATATAGCCTCCCCCCCCCCAATCTTTCTATGAAATTTCGTGAAACGTCCCACTATCGTCCATCAATACAAGGACCGACCTCAACTGATGAAAGAATTCTCCTATTTTCGACTCTTATTTAAGAGCTTTATAAACTTGAGAAAAGGATAATTTTTTCCAATTTCTTCCGTGAATGCATTGCTCGCTTTTATATTTAATTGGAGTTTATGATAATAAAATAGGGGGTCCAAAATTTCACGAATGTTTTTAAAACCAGAGAATGCGTGAGACTGTTATTCAAATTCTCCACTCTTGCAACTCGGCTATATAAAATAAAAATAAAAAGCTTGAAAGATATGCATCTACGATTTATTTTCTTTATTTAAATCTCAAACAATGATTTAACGTAAATTGAATGCTTTGTCAGAAGTTAGTGGGGGGGGGGGGAATCCAGACCCTGAAATCCTATTCATAACGTTCGATTTTTATTTATTGTGAAAAGCGTATTCTGACAACAGGAACAATAAATACATAGGGCTGAGACGAAGAATGGGATATAAAAAGTATTGAAAATGTACTTTAATTGTCGGAAAATGAATCTGTAAAATGGTGTTTCACAATCAAATTAGATTCTATATAAACGGATTTAAAGTCTCTAATGAAAAGTTTTCAAAGCTTTCATAAATCTGTAGTGTATCTAAATTTCTGCTTTTATCATTTACGTTCTTTATTAAATATTAGATTTTCTCTGGATTTAGAAGCTCTTTCACACAATTCTTAAGCGTATTTGAGAAACGTTGTCATTTAAGGTAACCTGCAACCTTGAAATCCCAAAATGGAAGTCAAAAACATTCACAGCCTTGATCCGATCAGGGATTGCTCTAAATTGTACATTCAAGAAGCGTTACGTTAATGACCTTAACGGTGCTTATGTTATGAGTGTTTATCACAGCGGGCGAGATAAGCAAAGCACAATCATTATTTGGAAGCGATTTTGTTTTCGTTGCAGTTTCGTTGAGTCTTTTGTATGTTCACCTTCATCGGCCGATTTAAAATCTCAAATGCTTTACCTTGACATGTTTATCGAAGAGGATTTAACAAGAGTTCAGTTTGGAGCAAAGCATTTTAAAATCTATATTGAAGTTTTAGTATGAGTATTTTTGCTTTAAGCCTTGACAAACAAACTTTTATGAATAAGTTAACTTTTTTTCAAACTTCAAATCCCTCTTCGCTTCAAGGGTTTCATTTTTTTTTTTTTTAATTCTACTAGTTGCTTAAGACTTACGAACTGTTAATTTTTATATTTTATCTAACCTTGATTCAAATTATGCCTTTTCTTTATAAACTATACTTGGGGGAAAAAATTACATGGTTAAATATTTTGAGTTTTCTCAACACATAAAAATCATTTTTATTTAATAAAATTACAACGGTACAGACATTTTTGAATTTTATTTGAGATATTTAAAAAAATAATTCGGATTTCTTCATTTCATAAAATGAGATTTTGAAAGAGTAATATAATAAAAATGAATATTAACCAGCGATTAGTTTTATGCATAAAATCCTTATTTTCTGTGCTTGAATCGAAATTATTAATTGTTTGGGTACATTGGACGTATAAGAGCGCTCCTTCTTTGTTTGAATTTTTATTTATACCATATTTTTGTAATTCTAATTAGCTTAATTCGTCTCGATATCATGTAGCATTATATATTCTGAATAATAAGAAATAAATGAATTCCATCTTAAAAGTTACTGCCTTCACACGTTAAAAATTAAATTAATGCGCTTCAAATACAATAGGCGTTTCAAATAAATGTATAGACAAAGGGTTAAATATGCGGAATTAACTTTAAATGGTTTAAACTTGATTCTCGTTTTAAAAAAATCAAATTCTCTCAAGTGTTTGTTTTCAGAAACATTGGAGAAATGGGACAGGTGACAAATGATTCTCAATGTCTTCTATATGATTGAACCAATTCAGTATTATATGCATTTTCCTGTTTTAATTAAGGCTATTCAAAAAGCTGCGAGCTTGATCAGAATCCAATTTTTTTAGAAAATATTTCATTTATGGAGATGCATAACAAAATCGCTTGGAATACAAAATTTAAAAACAATTGGAAAACAAAATTTAAAGCGACACGCGATCGAAATTTCATTTTGCCTTTAAAATGTAATTTTAAAATGGCACCAGCCTTATTCTTTATATATGAATGGATAATGAAAAAAATGAGTCTTTTCCCATGTTTTCATTACTAGATGGTGGTAGTCCAGTATTCAACACATTTTAATTTTTATATTTCGAATCGAAAGTATTTTGTAATCGAGAGTAGTAATTTTTTACTTCAAAATCGGATCTCATTCTTATAAATTGCTCCAGAAGTGATCACACTCAATACCCTCTCATATGAAAAGTATTGAAATCGTCACATTATTCAAACGTAGCAGTTTTAATGAATATATTGTTTGTCATATCTGAATATATTCCTTTTAATATCTCCCCCATTCCTGAAAACAGTTTCGGAAATCTATCGAGAACTAGGTCGATGAAATTTCACATATGGTTTTATTAAAATTGTAAATCTTTATGTATTTTAGAAATGTCAACTGATAGATTGCCTGTCACTTCGTGATTGTATGATCACAAACTTAATCCTTATGTATATTGTTGCCAATTGTCTATATCCATTCCACTTAATTTTATTCAAAAACCCGAGCGTGACCGTTGCCGAACGCACGTTGATAACCAGAGAATTAATCGTGTGTGAAAGAAAAAAAAAGTTTATTACATTTGGCGGGTAAATTATATCTTTTTTTTTTTTTTTTTTTACATTTGATTGTGATGGGAGATGAAGTTCAATCAGTTACCTGAAGAGATAGTTTCTATTGTCGAGTTCCCTATAAAAGAGTGATCTGTTTAATTGTTAAATTAATTCTCATCTGTTGTCAGGTCAGCTGTAAGCAGGTTACTTTATGTTGTATTTGAAAATTATATTATATAAAAGCTACAGTTTTGGGAAATACTGCATGTTACCAAAGTCTACATGCAACTTTTTTCAAAATGAACCATATTACCTGTATTTACTTATTTTTTACATAACCAATGACTATTTTCCTATAATAAATATTTTTAATCCAAAACAATCATGCATTTAAGGATAAACTTAACCCTTAAGTGACTTAAATCGTTCAAGTAGATGAATGATATTTAATGTCATTTTTACACGAAAATTGTACATAATGGAATCTTAGGCCCATCTGATCAATGAAAAGTCAAAGATGCATATTTAATTATCCATTATGTACATTAAAACCAAACGGAACGCCGAGAGGAAAGCATATCTGTTGGCCACATTTGTTGAAGTTCCGAGGTATTTCTAGAATTTACTATTGGACCAAATTGGTTTCAGCATTCTTTCAAACAAGTTGTATTGAGCAACGTGATTGCCTATTTCTGAAAGGTAATGGGTATGGTTCTATGGGTAACCATGAATTATCAAATCTTGTAATTAGTTTTGTTAGTCATTTCAAAAACTTTATTACTTTTGGTTTAAAGTTGACTTCGCAGTGGGATAGATGGCAGATCAAACTTACTCGGTGCACATTCCTAGTAATACTGCGTCTGAGAAATCTATTCATTTGATTTGCTAATGAATATCCAGCTGTGCGCGCATGCACCCGAGTTCATTAAATGTTGCATTCACTCAGTAAGGTTTTACCATTACCATTTACAGTAAGGTTTTCGGTTATAAAGAAGCCTGTATATGATCGTGTTTTGTAAATGACTCGCACAACCTTGAGTTAATACTTGTAAATATCGTAGGATTGCTTGATTTAATGAAACGGATGCAAAGTAAGACGTATTGTAGAGAGATGACTCTTTAATTTCATTATGAGGTAGATGAAAATAAGGGACAAGTTTTAGGAACAGTTATTTAATTAGTTTCATATTACACAAGACAAATGTTAACATGAAAATACGCGATACTCGCATGGAATACAATCTAATATTGACCCCCAAGGCTGATCATGGAAATTATACCTTGATGTTAATAAGGTAGTTATGTAACTGCTATGAAACTCTTCAAAAAATATGAAATGAATGCATGTTTTTTAATACAAATTCAGTTTTTCAATCTTGATAAAATTGTGCACATGTTCTTTTCAAATCAAGTCACCGCCAGTTTTTCGAAGCAGAAAAGTAAATTAAACTTTCAGTTTATTAATTTAATCAAGATTTTTGGTATTTTTTCATGTCTTCAGGAAACAATAATGACGTTCTCGGTACGTAATGTTCAATTTTAAATAACTACCTTTTGTAATAAAAAAAAGTTGTGATATAATTTCCCCCTAACTAAGATTTAAAAATTGCTTTATAGTTTGTATTTTATTGTAATAAAAATCAAATTAACTTCACCCAATTCAAGTCATTGAAATTAACTTTTTGTTCATAATGTCATACGAGGCGATATGTTTTAATATCTTAGTTATTCTTTTGTATCATATATTTAAATGTTTTATCTTGTTAATACTGAGCTCGGTTTCGTTCTGAAGATTTCATTGAATATGTTTATTATACAAAAATGTCTTATCGCGCCAGTTACAAATTGATACCTTTTGATCAAAAGGTAACACTTTTACTTTTTACTTTATCATTAGAAAACAAATTTTTATTTTCATAAATTAGCAATTGTTTATGTTTTAGATAACTTGTTTTTCCTGCATAACTTTTTATATAGCAAAAGACTGATTATTTTGGATAATTCTAACAACAAGCTTTTTTAATGATATTTTAGTTGAACATAGAAGTGAAATTCAACCGGAAAAATTCGCTTTCAAATTATTTAACTCGAAGATTTGGCATTCAATAGTTGATATCCAATGATTCTTTTCATTCCTTGTTTTATTTTCAGTGTTTTTATTTTGTTTAATTTTGATTCCTTGTTTATTTTATTCTCATACCTTATTTTATTTCGGAAACCGAAAAAGAAAATAATTCTCCTAAATTTCATTTAAATTAAATTAATATTTTCAAATCGTGATAAACAACAAATATGCGATTTTAAATACATGTGCATTCTGTATTTATAGTTTAGACACCAGAAAAATGGAACACTTGGCCGCCAAAGACGGCTAATTTATTATAAGGCGTATAAACTGGAATCATAATTTTCATTGACTGTATATACTCCTTTCTTAAACATTTGAAAATTTTAATCCTATGGTTTCCTTACTTATTTGATTTTGCAACGACTTCTTTACGATTAAACTTAGCAAGTACACATGCTGGTTACTTGTATTTGGCTCTCTTAACATCTCGGTAATGTTACATAAGCGTCTAATATGGGACGTATTTTTTTCTTTAAATAGCAGCACACAAAACAAATTAACTTGCATCAGCATTTTTTCTGTAGATTCCTGTAGGAAGACTGCCTATTGCAATGGTTCTCGTGACAAGACTTCGGGAAAATTTCTTCAGTTCTTCACTGATCATGTTTCCTAAAACCCAAAACCACCCTTCTTTCAAAAGTTTATTGCAGCGGTCTTAAACGTGGAGATTCGTCAAAATCTCAAGTTCGAATTCTTCGACATATTTTCTCTATACTTTGCATACAAGAAAGTAACAAAAAAAATCGCAGCTCAGTCAGCAGGCAATGCTGTCAGATAGCATGCATCACGATTTCGTTTCAAATGAATTCAAATCCACATTAACAAATGATCGATCGTTTTAAGATATCGGCTGCCTCGTGAATTGTTTGCGATCCATACCTACCGTCTACCTAGATGATCCCTTCTCTACGACAGTGTCCAGATAGAAGGGTATCGTCTAATTAGATGGTCCGCAAACATAAGCTTCATGGCAGAGAAAGAATTAAAAATGAACAAAATAAAAATGGCAGTTTCTGTTCATCTGTACAAAATATAATTTTTTCCAAATAAGATTGTATGTTATTTTTCAAAATTTTAAACATTGAAAATGAAAGTTGACGACGTCACAAAAATTATAACTGTTTACTTTAGATTATTATTAAACAATAACGTATATACTACTTAACGGTTTCAACTCCGATCTAAACAAAGTAAGAAACGGCCATCTTCTACACAGAATTCTGTTATGTTCTCATTTGGCACTTTTTACTTGAAACGGGATAAAGTAAAAAGTAGACTGCATCTTTGTCTGTTTACTTTTGAAATGTGGTTGACTCTTTGATATTTGTATGACCAAAAACAAGAATTTTCATTTACCAATATACTTTTATTGAAGTACGCTGTCCCATTCAATAAATACAAAGAAAATCGTCTTGGAATTGGTTCAAGCAGACCAATAAAAAAACCCACAGGGACAACAGACGTGTGAATAAAACTTCGCATGCGTGTCTGTTTCAGCATTTCTTTATGCGAACACATTTGCGTTGAAATTGCGTCGGATGTCTGGAATCTCTTATCAGTGGAACGCAAGTGTGAAAATCTGCCAATTTACATAAAGCTTTTACGCACCGATAGATCCCTAACATACGTCTAGGTGTAGTGCTTTTGATGTTCACGACATGCAGATAAAGCAATGTTCTGAAGATGGTTCGTAGTCTAGATATTCACGCTTCATTTTTCATAACAGCTGCGTTCACTTCCTTGTTTTCAATCACATAATTCTTAAACCGTACCGGCTTCAGTTTTTTCTCTTTAAAATGCGGAGGTTCTTGCCCTTTCAGTTAAAGAAACCAACATGTTATTGACATTGTTTTCCTCCTTTATTAGTAAAAGGAAAGTATTTTGAAACAAATTCAAGGTCATTTTTTAAAAACTTTTAAAAAAGAAGTGGTATGTTCTGGACAATGGAGGAATTTCTGTCCTTTCTAATAAGTATGCGTGTTGGCGCTCTATAGACTAGACCATATAACCTACAGATACTAAATTATGTGTACATGTATATATAATATATTCTTAAATCTAATTTACATACTAATTCCTTAATTTGACCCATATTAATTTCATGCTAAAATGTTCTTATTTCCTGATCCAATTAATACTTTAATGCTACACGTGATCTAGAAAACTGTAAATTCAGCGGTCCTCATGCCCCGAGTGAAGGAATAAAAATCCTTAGTGCTTTCTTTGCAAATTCTTTTGAATATATCAATATTTCCTTTCTTTAAATCTACATGTATCAAAGAATACTTATCGGAATTTCATGGTTTAAAATCGCTGGCAGAAAATAATTCGATCTCTTTCGCTCTTTCGATCTTTCACTCTTTTCTTGTGTCGTAGGCTGACGTATCTCGTCGCTTCTTGCTTGGTACATAAATTATGCCTCCAGGGATGGAATAAATCGAGTATGAAATTTCAAGTATCTTCTGTATTCGGCCATGCAGCTGCTTAAAAAATTGTTGCGCGCGCACACACACACCTGGAAAGTCGGGAGTGTGCTCACGAGCGATTTTTTTAAGTTATAATTTTAATCAAATGTTGAGCTAATTTTGGGTGTTTCCTCACGTTAACATACGAAAATAGTGTAAAATTTATCATTATGTGATACTACTTCCTTTTTTTTTTACGTTACTAATTTAATAGTCGTGCAATTTTTTCCGAATTTATAAACACTTTTGTTCCGCGTTTATATATATTTTAAAATAGTTTTGCTTCATTTTTAATTATAAATTACGTTAACTGTTCTTTGAAACTGTTTCCTTTGTTTCAATACATTTTAGCCCGTTATTTTATTTCATTGTTAAATACCGAAGAAGAGAAATTATATTTTTAATATCTGTATTTTTTACAAGATGAATAAAAAGGTTAAATAGCCATTTTTGAGCAAAATTTAGAAGATGGAAGAGCCGGATATATACTTTTAATAGCGATATGATGTCATGGGACAGGTCTCCATTAGAAAGGTTCATGAACACGGAGTTTCAGATAAAATGTCAGATACTAAATCCGTGTTATTTTGAAGGAATTGTAAACATAAATTATCTATACTCCATTGGCTGAATTGGACTCGATTGACTATCGATTTGACAGAAATTACCAATATCCCGATGAATTAGTCACCAAAGGCAATTAGTTGTAAATAAAGGGTTTCTTTCGTGTAAAACTTTTTATCGGATATTAATAAAAAAAAATAATGGGGCTCTTTTTCATAAAGATTATTCCTATGCTTTTCTAGAAAATATTTGTTTTTAAAAATAGAAATTGAAAATGTGCTGCTATCGGATAATCTTTTAAGTCTGTAACTACAAATGGGTATTTTTAGAAAGCGAATTCTGGAAAGTCGTTTCAAAACTGGCATGCAAGTATAATTTCAATCATTTCAGTGAACTTACCATCTCTTTAAATTGCCGAAAATAAAATTAAATATTGAAAATCACGAAACTTTAAAAATATTTGTTATTTAAAAAAGTCTTTATACATAGCCTCCGTTAAACATATGATCAACAAGCAAGATTTAACAGAAGCATAATATTAGGATGCCCCAAAAGATACTAAATCTTTGTCCCTATTGTCTTGATTTCTATTGAGCATTTTGAGCTGTAGAAGAGTTTGTTGGATTTTGAGATGCTGAGAATTTGATGGTTATAATCGAATCTATCGAAAGCATGGGCCAATTATTTGCCTATTATTAGTTCATGAAACAAGTTACAACGCAAAGTTAATTGAATGTTAGTACAAACGATAGTAGCTTCCTATTTCATAATTGGTATTAAAATTTACTTTGTGATTTACTGCATGCAATTGATTGTACTATTTACAATTTGACAATTGATTGTTTATTGTATTTTTAAAATTGCCTATTGCAAAATAGTGGTATTTTATAATTGTACATACGAGTATTTTTCAATCTATCTTTGCTTTTAATTATTTTTGTAATTGGATCAATCTAATCGGATATTTACTGCTTGTATTTTGCAGTAAAAATAATTAGAATCTGTTGGAAATGTGCAATGAATTGCATACAGAATAGTGCGCTTCATTTACCGATTCAAACTTTTGTTTCGCCAGTGCAATTCATATTTAATAACTTTTATTGAAATTAATCGTAACTTAATCAAGCATCTTAATTTTTGTACAATCTAACATTTCCAATTACAAACGGAAATAATGCAACTTCTTGCTTCTTATAATAATCTTGAAAGAAAGTTTTCCCATGTACATAATAAAGAAAATTTGATTTGGACTTACATCTTGCAATATTGGAATGATCAAACATCCATTTCAGTCTTAGCGAAATTTTCAAGACAAATTTCGTATTTAGATCACTTGAATATTAAAAAACGGGCCTCAGAATTGCTCATTATTCAGTTTATTTGCTGATTCTGTATGCATTGCCAGCACGTTTGTTCATAAATAACTACATAAATCCTGGAATGTGCATTTAAAATCCATTTTTATCCAAGTTCCGTTATTTCTTCAATAATTTAAAGCGAAAATATATAAATGAATGCATTCAAATGGAAAAAGTGGTATTTTAGTGGACAATAAATATTTTCATTTGGAAAATATGGACTCTTTACTAACTTTCTGGGATGCATGTAATGGAAATGACTAATTACATAAAGAAAAGATATATACACTCGAATTTAATTTAGCTATTAAAATGAATAATTTAAAAGCTATATTATTGGATCCACGATCTGCCCTATGAATTTGAATGCTATAGTATTCCTGTAATTTTACAGCACAAACAAAATTTTAATCACTCATATCCGCCATAATATTGATTAAAATCGTAGCAAACAGTTTATTCGATTTGTTGCCAGATTGCCACAATTGCCCGATTTAAAATTGTTAACACTGAAATTAAATTATTTGGGTTGCGTTTTCCGTAATCTACGGATCTAGAGCTATGATGGTATTGGAAAGAATTTTTTCTTTTTAGTTCTAAGACCGGATGATCGCAGATTCGATACAGATTCCAAGTTGGTACTTGTAAAATCCATAGAAATAGAATGCTCTGACGTTGAGGTGATGTCAAAGTTTTTAGGTTGTCTTATAAATGAATATAACAATTTTGCAGGTTTGTTAAAAGAAAACGAAACAAAGTAAGCCATTTGATAATCGGAAATCAAGAATAACAGTCGAAAGTTGAATTAAACACAGTTATAAATATTCAGTGCGTGCATTTCCAGAAATGTGAAGGATATCGAAGCGGTGGGAAAATTCATTCCTAAATTCTTTCTATATGCCTGGCATGAAGTTTCGAAAGGACAGATATGTGCGTATGGAGAAACTCGATTTCTTTTTTCTGCCATCACATCAAACAGCAGGTGTTTGTTCCACCCCCACCCCCACCAGCTACCAACTGAAACTTCAGACATGCATATCTGCATTTCAAATAATCATGTGGAGTTTTGATGTTTAAGATTTCCATATTAAATGCAAATGTCAGCTTCTTAAAATATTGTTCACAATGAAGAATAAACTTGCTTAAGAAAATTGCGTTTCCATCGTTTTAACTAAAGATATTTATTTTAATCAATTCTGAAGAACGTTGAGCGCATGAAAATATCAGAAAAAAAAAATATAAATACAGGCGAAACGAGATAAAGTAAAATCGTTCTTTATCATAGTCACAGTTAATCTGATGTTTAAATAGAAATAATACAGTCAACAATGGAAAAAATTAGTAAAATAAAAATACAGTCAAACAAATAGTTAATGAATTAATTTTTTTTTCCAATCTTATTCTTTCTAATCCGCTACAATCGTATCACAGATGCTGAAAAAATGAGATTGCTTGATGTCGTATTTTTGCAAGTACTTTGAATTCAACACAGCTATAACTGCTCATTATAATTTTCAACTATAATTCCTGATGGACAATTCGATTATACTTCTAATAGCCCTGTAAAATTGGAAATTTTCATTTATAATTGCCCTAATAATGTAGGTCTTTACAGGTGTCCTCTTCGTTATTTGGCTACGATTTTGTATATTTTCTAAATCTCTCATTTCAAAGCGGATATTAATTTAAATAAAGCTAAACTGAAATTTTTTTTTATAAGTGATCGTTGTAGTGACATAATAATAGTATAGAAATTCGTAGTTAGTTTTTTAAAATAGAATAGAGGCCAGTCGACCGTGAAAACTTCATAACACTCGCAGAACCTCTTGAAGCTTTTCATTACGCCCGAGTTGGTAAGGAGGAAAAATAAGAATCAGGTCAAACAATTACGGCATCCTTACCCTTGAAAGTGGAGGCACTTTTTCCGGTTATTGAACTTTGCTTTGTATCAAACATCCGTAAAGTTTGCGAACGCAAGTTTTATTTTTTAATGTTTATACAATTGAAATATTTTAGCTATCTGTATCGGATTTTGTCTTGCGTTAACGTGGAATTTGCCGGTCTACAGCATTATTGATGGAAATCTTATGAACGAATTGCATGTTCGCAGGAATTTTCTTAAAGAAACACGATGGTATCTCGTAATCCATGTATTAAATCTATCTTGAATCCATACTATTAATATTCTAAGTCAGAATTTCTTAAACTTCTTGACTCGATAATATTTAATTCGAAACTTGTCACGATTCTTCTATCGTAAAAGAAAAAATTTAAATATTATTGTAAAGAAATTCAATTTAAAATTATTCTGCAAGCTTCATTGAATTTTTTTATCAAAACAATTAATTTATTAATTTTTCCTACATAGTGAAAAGCGTATGCAGCGGCAAAATTAAAATTTAAATATTGTTCTACACGACTCCGCATGAGATTGCAATCTGCAATTTAGGACGTCTTGGACAATGTTGCAATTTTTAAGACTCCTTATAAGCATTTTATTTTTGTTTCTGCAGATTTATAAAACAAAACCTGATCGATGTTTTTGATGATGAACTAAAAGTGGACAAAGCTAAGTGATTCAATCTGAATCTATATTAAGCTACAGTTAATTTATTCCTTATAATATGCTCCTATTTATTATAAATTTCTTGTACCTAAATATTATCGAGCATTATGAATATTTAAATGCCATTTTAAGTTCTTCGTCATTGTTACGGTCATAACATTTTCCGATTCAAATGCCAATTCTCCCCCCACGAGCACATTAAAATAAATGGAAGTGCCTTATTGGCATTTTAATGAACATTGTACAAAATATGAAGAAATCGGATACAGTATTGAATATGCATTTTGTAAATCGAATCCAATTTTGGGCGTCAATGGCATACAAATCTAAAACTTTGTGTCCAGGATAACTAAATTTCATTTATCAAGTTTCTCTTCCACATAAATAACTTTCCGTTCGCATATTTTGCACAAAAATTGACAAGCAAAATATTACTGCCTAGACAATATACCAAATTTCACCCAGCTAGTTCTTTTCTCTTTTGAGTTGCCTAGTTCTCAGTCAGGCATACGCAATTCTCAACTCTCTTCTCTTGGAGATGCCTTAAGCGAAGAGATTGATCAAAATATCAAATTAGAATTGCTATTAAATTTTTTTCTAGTATAATTTAATGAAAAGAAGTTTTAATTTATACTTTAAAACATTCTCTTAATTTGCAACGAAAAATTTTCTTAAACTTTATTTTAAATTTTAGAGTGCTAAAGAGCTATTTTAAGATGCTCATCAGTATTATTCTAAAACATTGCGAGAAACTGATGCCTGTTTCACTCTAAAGTAAAATAATGAGTATTGCACCATTTTTAGTTTCTGCGATTGGTCACAAACTTGCAGTAACAGGGTTTCGCGTGTATTAACTGTGCATGCGACTATTTGCTTAAATCTTCAGTTTTCGTGAACTTTTATGAGAGCATGAAAGTAAGCTGGAGATTATTTTGACTCTAATACATTTGTAATTATAGGGAGAAAATGTATTATTCAGGCACATTAAACTATTGGAAGAAGTAGATGAAGAGAAAACAAGACCTACCCCTCTTGTCCAACCGGGCGATTAATCTTAATTTCACTAAATAGTAATCGCATATTACTATTTTGAACCGAAATTTCATACAAAACCAAGGGTCTCAATGCACCGAGCTTAGCTTTATAAGCAAAGAAAATGTCCCCGCATTAGTTTGTCGAAATTTAAATCGCAAAAAAAAAAAAAAAAAAAAAAAAATCCTCTTCTTATTCACTTTTTACTTTTTTGTATTCGTAATACAGAGAAAGTATTGTAATTGTCAGAAACGAATTCGAGATTTTGACGCATTTCCATATTTGAGACCACTTTGAATTCGAAAATCATTTTTGGAAAATGTCTGACAAAGAGAACTTAAAAACGCTTTGACCTAGACGGATGAAATTTGGTATACGGTCTTTACACTAAAATTAGATTTCTATCAAATTTTGAATAAAATGTGTTGAGAGACAGTCTGTTCGCATATATAAGTTAACACAAAAGATATGGATAGAATTCGATAAGTAGATTTAAAATCTATAGTGTAGATAGACACTAATCACATTTTGAGCTAAATCTAGAAAGGGGTTGATCGTCTTTCGGTCTGTATTTGAAAGTGTCCCTCGTGTATCAAAATAAAATTTTTTATTTTTAAATCTGTTTAAATGTGTGTTTTCCTATTCATGAGTTTAACGTTCTGATTAGATGAGATTCTATTTGAGACATTTATTCTTTTAATTCTTATTATGTAAGGAGTAGCTGAGATATTGACGCTTCCGAGATTTTTGCTTTTAAAATGAATGGTTCGATTTAAGTGCAGATGTAAAATTATATTTGAAGAGCGTGTTGCATATCCTTACCGGTAAAGGAGTTAAAAGACATCATTTAAACATGCTAAAGTATCTCCTGTGTCTTTTTGTTAAATAAATGGGAGTAACAAATATCGTAATTAAAAAAGTAATCTATAAATGAGAATTTAGATTTGCGGTTCAAGAGTTTAAATATGACCAAGTTTTTGAAGAATTTAATACTAAAATATAAGTCAAGTTATAAATTCCATATCTGAGTCAGATTAGCCATTGTATGACAAGGAATTTAACGCGTTGAGTGCCGTGTCACCCATATTTGAGTGACTGCAAAAGTTCTCATTCAGTATAGAATATGAAGAGAGAAGAATGCGCCTATATTTAGTTTATATCTCCTTGTTTTATCCCGTTTTTCACCGTGTGAATCGCCAATGACTCACACCTATCCCCTGGGTATTCTTTTCTCTAATGCATTTTAAGAAATAGTAAAGAAGTAAACATCTTTTACAAAGTCGCCTGAATCACTGGCATAATCCACAGCCACAAATGTTTTCTTAAAAATCTTTTCAGTAATGCAATGTACTGCTGTACTAATTTCTGCCATAAAATCTTGAATTTTATTAATAAATACAAATTTAATGAATAACTATGGGCAAATTAAAAAAAAATTCATTGAATTCTTATGACATTATACAAATGAATTATTTTCATATTTTCTTTTGTATCTAAGTTATATGCAATTCAAAATATAGAACTAATATGGCATGTTCCAAATCAGTTTTTTTTTTTATTGCTCTTTTTCTCTGAATTTCAATGCTTATTTTTTTCCCTCATTAGTTTATGAACGAGCAATTTGTTTAGAGGCAAGTCGCGTGCTCTGATTTTTCATAGTGGCTATTAGAACAAGCAAGCCTAAATGAAACATTTAAATCTCCTAATAGTATCTTTCTTCCACAAATCGTATTTATTATGCCTCGGGTAATGAGCTTTCTTTAACTCGACGGCGGCTGAAAGACAATCGCATTCTGTTACGTTATGCATGAAATCCCCTGGCACGCATGTCATTTTAAAGGTTAATGGGTCGAATGCAACGTTTGTAAAATATTTCAAATTTAACATTACCTAGATTGGAATTTGATTTTCAATGTCGGACAGCTTTACGATAAGTGGAATAAATCGGATTGTTTTTGTTTTCTTTCTATTTCTTTCAGAAGCTTTAAGTACTCATTTGCTCCAAAAAAAATCTTTTTTTTGTGTGTGTGTTCTAATGATGTAATGAATTATATTTTAGAGACGGTTGGTCAACTTTTGTTTTGAGAACGTGCAAATGAAAGGGAGGTTTTCAAATTGGATGGATTATTGCAAGCATTCAATTGTAATAATGTTTATATGCATGTAGCAAACAAGATATTTAGGTGAATGACGGAACTTTTTATGTTTTCTTTTATAGATTCCAAACCACTCTCGTTTCCTCTGACACAATTTGAAGAGATGGACACAGTTAAATGCTTCAGGCGTATTTTTTTACTACAAAGTCTATCTCGAAAAAGTTAAATTTCTATGCAGAGCGTAATGGGAACTATAAATTCAGATAATGAAGCACAATACACACCCTAGTATCTGGACTAATGTCCTGGAAAGCAGGCAGGATAAAAAAAAAAATTGGATAGGCCAGAGTTCTAAGAACTCATTTCTTCACCCATTAATACCAGAAGACAAAGTTATTATTACCAAAACTCATTGTTTAAAACGCATTTTCTCGCTTCTTATTGAGTACCAAGCCCTCCATTTATTTCCAGCCTTGTATAATGTGAACGCGGCCCGGTGAATAATAGAAGCCGTTGCTGGTGCGTGTCGAGTTAAAATAGGAGGCTCTGTATTGGTAGCTTATATATGTTTATATACTTCACAGCACGTTTCAAGAATTTATAAGATGAAGAGTAAGTTAAAGGATATAAACTGTTCACATTTTAACATAAATTCTGTAATGTCTAACTTAAAGGCTTGAAACGTAAACAAAACATTAACGTTAAACGTAGGCCTAATTATTAAGAATTTACTCGGAATTATTTTTCACTGATAAACAATGCACAGATATGAAAATGTAACCCTAAGATAAGAGTCAAAACTTACAAATTTTAGTTTTTGAAAAATCGGGTCGGATAGTAGGGAAGCTGGACAGTCGCAAACCGGATACTCCAGAGTGTACTGTATACTATTCAATTTGCTAAACTTCATTTTTTTTTTAAAAAATACTTCGATCTCTACATCTCAAACTTTGTATTACAGAGATATTTGTTTTATCCAAACGTTGTCTAATGTTCGTCCAATTGCTCAGTAATGGCTTTGGACAATAATTTATGAAGGTAGTGTGTTTTGCTTTCAAAAATAAACTAATAATTTTGCAGTCACGTAAGTGTACCATTGCGTACTCGTTTTTTTAACTGTGAATTTTCGTCAATAGATGTTTAATTACGAAAACAATGCTTTCTTGCTCTTAATTGCAAATTTGAATGATATAAACATTTTAGAGCTTATTTCTGCATTTAACTTTGTTGAATTAAGTTCTATAAGCTTCTTTTTAATTTGCTGATTAAGGTTGGAACATTTGATGCTATTCCACTGAACAGGTCATTTCGTTATTTCATGCATATAGAATTTACCGAGTGTATGAAAATGCCAGTTAAAAAATAGCTTGACATTTGTTAATTTTTTATAATTCAAAATATCCATATTGGTATTTATAAACCCTTTCGCTGTCCTCTCCGGTCAGCGAAAATTTCTGTTTTCCGCCTCATTGGATCAAGTAAAAAATAAACTTGTTCAAGTGAATATTTTCAAAGCGTTTTAAACGTTTAAAAGTTTTAAAATGTAGAAGAACTTTTGAAGCGCGCTACAGCCGCCCTGCAGAAGTTTCACTTGAATGAGCTAGACGCGTTACGGACGATGAAGAGGTTAATGCGAAGTATCAATTAATCATTTACTTGTAAACGATGACTTCGCTTAATAAATAACATCGATAAAGCATCCTTTAAACTATAAGATATGAACAGTTTTTAACTACTAAAAGCAATTAATGATTATCTTCTAAAAAGGATGGAATAATTGAATTATTTAAATGTTTTGAAATATGAAAATATAGTGATATTTTATAAAAAGTATTATTTCGTTTTTACGGAATTTTACAGCTATATTTTCCTTTACATATTTCTAATATTAATGTTTTTTCATTCTTCGTGTATTTAAAATGTTCAATCAAGGGAACGCTAAATCTAAATTTAAGCACTGAAATAGAATGAAATAAGAAAATAAATCGGTTTCTTCGCCCCCCCCAAATTCTTTTTAATTGGGTTTTTCCTTTTTTTTTTCTAATGTAAATTGATTAAATTTACATCTAATGTAAATTGATCGCTGATAAATATAATTCATAAATCGAAAATGAATCGTGTTTACTTCGCAAATCATTGTCTTCAAATTTGAATTCGAAACGTCTGAATCTATACTAAAATGATCTAATTTTGAAATCACAACTTTATTTTATTGCGTGCTAGTGATTATTGGATTCATAGTTTAACTACTTCCTCCCTTCTATGTTTCCGTGCTGTTTTTTGGTAGGGACTTTTCTTTAAAACATAATATTTGAAACAAAAACTTGCAAGATTACTAATCAAATGTCAAATCAGTATTTTTGAAAAATTTTCATGTAATATTTCATTTTAACAAAATGGTCCAAATTTTTTAAATAGGTATAGGATTTCGCATATGGCGTAAGATAAGAATAAAATGCTCGCGACATTATTTGTTCTGATGATGAATCTTTTATGATTCATATTTGAATCTTTAATTCTTTGTTTAGGTCTACTTGAGTACGAGGAGAGGAGCGTGGGTCATTCATAGAGTGGGTACAAAAGGCAAACCATTCGATATCCAAATGATGACCAGATTTTTTAATTTCTGGTTCAACAATCTACCCTACCCCATGGTGTGCTACATTGCTGAAAGAGAGATTAACAACCGATTCGATCATGATCTCTACAAGATGAAGCCCGAACATCACATATTTGGTCAGCATCCAATGGTCAATGACGCTCTTCCGAACAGAATCCTCAGCGGAACAGTTATGGTTAAAGGTAAGAATATTTTCAGGCTACTTTAATATCGAGCATATAAATTTTCTATTGATGCTATTTTTTCTGCTGAAATTTCAGATATCTCTTGGGTGCTTAGTCAAACATTCAAACAGACATACACTGTTCTTACAAAAATTAGATGCCATGTAATGAAAACTTGAGTTGTAACCCACAATCGGACTCCATTGGGCATTAATTATTTAGGTCTCATTTTATCGTCAGTGAACCATTTGACACAATTTTTCTGTATAGTATATAGCTGCTGAAACAATTTGGCTCCACTTTGGTTTTGGAGGGGAAGAAAAAACCGCTTTTCATCTTCGAAATCATTGGTTCAGTTGAGTACCAATTGTAGATGGTTCATCATTCTTAAAAATATTATTTGGTTCGCCATTTTATAGAATGTGTTACTTTCTGTTTGCTTTTTTATGAAAACGTATTTTTTATGAATTTCAAAAAAATTGAAAGCTTCTCGAGTCTGTCAATCTTTCTACTTCTAGAAATTAATTAGAATTTTAATTTTCAAACTAGCTAGCCAGATTGAAAAATGGCTTTCAATAAAATATACCGATACATCTTGCTCCTCTTGCTAAAAATGGTTGCTGTGCCACAAAGCATAATTCAATCAGTAAAAACATTTCAAGTTCTTTCATTTTCATTTCAGCCATCTGTTTTTTAAAAATTATAGACCGCTATTCATCGAATAGTAAATGTCGATGGTTACAATTTCGGTCTTTGCGCCGTCTTTTTACAGACCAGGTTTTTGAATTTTCATGGCTAGGGAATGCCGGTTTTACATAATGTAAATGTATAGAGCCAGTAAAATTTTTTCACATAACGTAATATTTATGTAAAACGTAATACAGTACACTCCCGAGTATCTGGTCTAACTTGGAGGAAGGACAGACCGAATAACAAAAAAAAACTGGATAGGCCGGAGTTCCATGAACCCATTTCTTTGCCTACTAATACCAGAAGACAAAGTTTTTATACTAAAGCTCACTGTTATAATACATATTTTCTCATTTCTTATTGAGTACTAAACCATCCATTTATCTGAAGCCACATATAATATGAATGTCGAGGCCCTTTGAATCATAAAAGCGAGGGTTAAAATAGAAGCGTGTTGAATTAAAATAAAAGGTTCTCCTCTGGTAGTTTGTTTACTGCATTGAACGTTTCAAGAATTTATTAGAGAAAAAGTTAAAGGATATAAAAAAACTTTAAGCATTTCCAAGAACAATTTACAAATGCTGCACGTACTGAGCAGTTATAACCAGGGACAGCGCCAACAGTTGAGATCCGTTACACACTGACGAAACCATGAACAATGAGTAGAACGTTGCCCTTTTCCTGTCACAACCTGTATTTTGCATATGACACATACGAGGATAGTAGCAGATGCCCGCTTCCAATGTCTTGGTAACGTTGCCAATGCAAAGTCTTTCCTTTCTCATTTAATTATGATAAAAGAAAATTAGGCCGGATAGTACGAAAGCCGGATAATCGTTAACCGGATATTTGAGTTAACTGTCTTTAATAGTTAAACATTATAATTTTAAACGTAATATTCTATCTTATGACTTTCATATTAGTACAAAGTGTGAAATGAGTCGTCTGCGTATAAAATAAAAATTGGTTGTTAATGTGGGAAGTGAAACAGCTTGTATGCAGTTAAATTCGGTATTTCTTAAGTCAAAGTTTTTTCGAGTCCAATTTCTTTTTATTGATAGAAAACGGATATTATAAAGGAAGGGCAGCATTTTTTAAATTCAAAATCTAAATAATCTCGGTGATTTCTTTTCATAGTCGCACTGTATGTGTAATAGCTGCTTCATTGATCTCTTTATTAATGGACCATATTTTTGCGAAAATCGTGAAAAATAAATTCAATAAGTCTTTTCTATGTAAAAGTAGTAGAAGCTGTTTAAATAGGAAACAATAGGGCTATACCAATGAAGGCCTAGCTATGCTGTAAAAGAAATCGTGGTCCAGTTGACAGGTGAATAAAGTTTTGAACAATGGTAAGAAATACAAAGAAACCAGGAAACTTTGACCAAGAGGCGAAATATTTACGACCCAAACACGAATATACTATAACCGAATATGCAATAAAATATCTGGAAGTGACTTCAGTCGCCATATATTAGTGTGCGAGTAAATTTATTGCTAAAAAGTATTGTTTCGAATAATTCAACTAAACCTCTATTTATAAACTGAGAGAAGTCGCATTCATTTCAGTGCAATGCAAGCAATTTAAATGGGCCTTTCTTTTCTTTTTTTTTCTGTTGAAAAATATCCTTTTTAAATAAAGCCTACAGTGACAGATCTCATTATTTTTTTTTTAACCAAATTTGTGCAGGGACACTGAAATTGAACATTTATGAATTTCAGAAATGCATTACTTTTATACTATACCACCATATTCTCGTATTTTGGATAATTTCCCGAATCTTAAATCATAAAGTTATGATGAAGCGATTTGAAACGATGCAGAATATCTTAAAACATACCTTTTATTAACTAGAACATCTTACAAGAACTTAAGGAATCAAGCGTAAGTGAAAAAAATAATTCAACATTTTTCTTACTCTTGCATCAAGCAAATCTTGAATTAAATTTACAGAATATGAAATGAAGCAAACTATAAATTTGTAACCGCTCTTGTAACATAAACTATAACTATGATGACGTCAGATGCAGCGCCCTCTGATGTCTGATTGTGCAATGACTCGGTTCAAATCTAGCGATGGCATATACTGTATACATTAATCCATGCTCTTAGATATTTATCTTAAAATTTTGTATGTAAATTGCTTTGTGCGTAACCTGCAAGTAAATGTTGCACTCTTTCGGACTTTTTACTGAAACCCCTTAACGACCCCAAAATTTGCTTTTAATTTATATAGGCTAAAAAGTAACTGGAATAAAATTAATTTCCAGCGTTTTTTAATATTCAAAATATTAAATATTAATTTTTCTATAATATAGGGATTATACATGTATCCCTCTTTTATATCAATATCAGATTTTCAAGAAATTAAAATTAAATTCTTAAAACAATTCTTAATTCAAAATTTTAATATGAATTACTTTACTGAATTTGATTTCAAAAATACTTTTAACTCTTTATTTGCATGTTTTATAGGAGACATAAAGGAATTTACAGAGAATGGCATAATCTTCGAAGGTGAAACTGAAGAAGTCGAAGTTGAAGAGGTTATTTTAGCTACTGGGTACAAGATTACTTTCCCGTACCTTAGCAAAGACATAGTCTGGGTCCAAGACAATCAAGTAGAGCTCTTCAAATTTGCCTTCCCGCCCAAACTCAAACACAATTCACTGGTCCTGATTGGTCTGGGACAACCTGTAGGACCATTGATGCCCATTTCAGAGATGCAATCCAGGATATATGCATTGCACATGAGTGGTAAGTAAACAATGCTCGCTGACATTCTAGCTTCTCCATTTTAAAATAAAATGTTCGAAACTAGTTAAAATAAAACTATACATTCTCTAAGATGCCGTTAATAGGTTAGTCTCATACAAACGTTTATATATGCATACTTTCTGGGACTTTTTCATATAGAATTAAATCATGTAATGGTGAAAGGTTTGGCAGGGGAAATATTAAAAAAAATGTATTTGCATTTTAATTCTAATACGTTTCAAATAAAAATAAACTTATTTTTGAGAAACAATTGAAGAGATTGCCGGCGTCCTGGCCTAAGGGTAGCGCGTCTTTCCCGTGATATGGGCGCCCCGGGTTCGAGTCCTGGTTTGGGCATGGTGGTTCTTCACCCTGTGTTCTATCTGTGAAGTGTATGAAAGACCCTCCTGTAAAAAGGGGCTGTACAAGCGAGTGTGTGAATGACATCTTCATACGAGCCTGAAGTCAGACTTCTGCCCTCGCGTGCTCAGGGGTCTTTACCCTCAGAAGATACTGCACCTCTCTTTCCTTAGTAACAGGATACATCATCATCAATTGAAGAGATTAAGAAAACGGTTCATTTTCAAAAACAATGGTAATTTAATGCTGGTCATTAAACAATATAGAAGTTAAAATTTCTTTGAAACAAGTATCAACGACGCATCAACATATTCAACCCATTTTAATTTCCTTTTCAGATTTTCAATCTTGATTTATAATGCAGACAACTTTTATACTCTACTAACTTATTTCTTGAAATGTTTTATTAAAAATTGAAGGATAATCTTGTATTAGAAATTTTTAGGCCCTTTGGAATTATTAACAGAATAACCTTTTTATATTAAATTTTAAATATACACAAAAATTTGGTTACTTTTCCGTTTTAAAGGGTCATTAAAAAAATCGCCAAACTGTTGGCGATTTTTTACGATTTTTTTTGGTGGTTATTTGGCGAAAATTATTTAACTGTCGCCAATCGCCCTCCGAAAACTGGAAAAGTTCTAAAATTTATATGACGTATGAAGTTCATTTTTCGAGATAAGAAAGAATCGAATACACTCTAAACTTCCTTCGTGTAAAGAGAACTGTAAACAATTGCATTCGACACGGAATTGCATCAAACATTTTCTCTGAAATATAATGATTTTTGTTGAACTCTTCACAGGTAAGATCCAGTTGCCTTCTGAGGAAGAAATGATGCAAGATATTAGAAGAAAAGACATCGAAATGAGAAAGCGCTACTTTTCCGGGCCCCGCCACACTATTCAAATGGATTGGATTAACTTCATGGATGAATTGGCCGAACTCGCTGGAGTCCAGCCAGATCTGTTCTCCATGTTTTTCAACGATCCCATCCTCTTTTACCATTGTGTCCGAGGACCTTGCCTCCCCTATCAGTACAGACTTCAAGGTCCCAATGCATGGGAAGGGGCACGAAAGGCCATTATAGAGGCAGACCAAAGGGTTGTCGCAGCACTCAATACTCGTTATATCCCGAAAAGGAAGGTGGAAGAAGTTAATATTCTTAAATTCATAATGGCTAGTATTAGCATTATTCTGTTGGCATTGTTCTTGGCAACGGTGGCGTAATTCCAGCTATTATTGATCATTTTTTACTTGTGAATATTGTATAAAAAATATTTATGTGATGTCTTTTGAAGTTTGTGTAGTTTGACTGCTCTTTGTGTGTGCATGTACGTTGTATGATTTTAACTTTTTTTAATAAAAGATCATTAAAAATGCTTTTTTGTTCATACACGTTTGCTATTCATATAAAAATTGTTATTTTCAAACCAATGAATCAATTGTCCAACCAAAATAACATGCAAAACTTCTGCGCATTTGCTTTAATGGATCGACTGAAACCACAAAATCTCATTTTGAGTATGCAAGTCGCTTTAATATCATTGAAGTCCCACATTTTACAAATTTAGCTCCATCTTCAAGGATATGTCGGAAATTTCATTTAATTATATAAAAATGTATTAATATTAATCCACAAATTGTGTATTTGTGAATTGATATCTATGAATATGCGATGATATAAGAAGACGCTTACCGTTTCAAGAATATGCTCTTAATCCTTGCAAGATCGATGGGACATCTAAGTATACTCTAATATATATACTTTTTAAAAGGATTTAAGAGTTAATTTTTGCAGTGCTTTTTGGAATCTTATTTTTACAGAATTTCTGCTTTTTGAGTCACGTTAGTCTTTAAATGAATTAATTTCGAAGTATAAACTTGAGAAGCGAGAATTCGATGCCCGTATAACTCATGAGCATCGAATTATGATTTAAGACTAGGTTAAAAACATAAATTTGGATGAAAATTCGCATTTTTCCCCCTTTAAAAAATAAGTACGCTTTTGTTCCCAGTGATATCTTTGTCTCGGTCAATTTGAAGCCAAGTTATAGCAAACTATGATTTGTAAGTGAGGCTTATTGTAAGCATTTAAGGAATTTCAATGCATTTTCTGAAATAGTTTTTTGATAATTCTACTGTAAGACTATCGTCATATCTCAAAGTAATCAAGACATCTAAATGAAATTTGTAATTAGTACTCGTTGTGTTATGCAGAATGTAATTAACAGAGGTTTTGTTGTTCAATGTTCTGGAAGTGGATTTATGATTGTTCAATGTAAATATGGTTGAAAAAAAATTCATAAATTTCATATTCCACACAAATTTTATTTTTAAATATAATTCTTAGATTATCGTTAATTACATTCTAAGATATGTTACAAAGAAAAATGGAAAAATTAACAATTTTTTTCTTTAGAACAATCAGAGTTTTTGTAAGTAAATGCTAAAGTTTTCATCGAAATACACTTTCTTCCAAAATTACACATACAATTAAATAATTTTCACTTTTATTCATCACTTTATCCTTGTATCAATAAAAATCATAAACAACAAATTATTATTTTTAAAAAAAAAATCTTTTCCGAACCTAGTCGGATACCTTAAGAGGCTCACTTATTTAATACGGAAAGATCAAGAGAAATCACTATCAAAAGCCAATGAAATGGGTAGAATATAATACACAAGTTTAAGACTATTCGCAAGTGTAGAATTATCGAAACCATAACAAACATTTAAAAAATACGTTGTACCAACTTGAAAGGACCGCTGTGGCCTGGTGGTAAGGTCCCGGTTTCAAGTTCATGACCCGATACCACCGAAGAACCACTGTGCAAGCGAGTCTGGTGCACGTTAAATCCGTCCGGGTCAAACGTCCTCCCGCTGGTGTGGTGTAAAAAGGAGGGCGCCAGCTCGGGTGTCGCCCTCGTCCTCTGACAGCGGTTCAGAATGACGAGGTCCGTCCCAAAATAGCCCTAGTGTTGCTTTAAAACGGGACGTTAATATAACTAAACTAAAAAACCAAACCATGAAAGAATGAAAAGTATCTGGATTCAATATTAAGCTTATTTACGCAATGAACTATCTAAATCCAAGAGAATATATTTAAGCATATCTAGTTGTATATATATATATCCGGTATGAGAATACATCTTAGCATACCTACCATAATGTCATAAATTATTTCAGAAATTTCCTTATAGAAAACTATGATATTATGAAATGAACAATTATATTCGTACTACTAATAAAGGAACCGAAAACAAAAACATTTTACTTTTTCGGTGTATTTCGCCCTCATATTAACGAAATGACTCGTATCGCAAATTTAAAGAACTCGTTCTTTACTTGATGGAACGATTTGTATATTTTGAATAAGTTGAAGCCTATTAAGGATAGATGGTTAGAAATATTTCCAACATACTTCACCGTGATAGGAAGAAACAGACGAAGACGATACCTGAACTGGCATCTCCTAACTTCTGCACCACACCAGCAGGAGGACGTTGGTCCTGACAGGTTTAACGTGCGTCAGACCCATTCGCACGCCGGTTTTTCGATGGAACTGGATCTCGATCTTACAACTCTCCGGTTCCGAAACCGAGATCATACTAACAGGCCACCTCGACCTTTTTGTTATATCTCACGGTGATGACGAGGCAAATGCACATTCCACAAATTTAATTCACTACAAAAAAAACTTAATAAACTTAAGATTAAAGTCAATCGTGAAGAAATTATTTTACTATTGATACAAACTGCATTCATACCATTACATTGACTGAAAGCAGAACACCTAAATTTCAGCGTTTATCGTTTTGATACCATTGAAATTTAATTACAATTATTTTACTTTTGATTTTTGACCATTTTACAACTTTTTAAGAAAACTGCTCAACACTTCATAAAATAAAACATAATAGAATATCGGTGCAAATAAGCGAGATTCAGCATTTTCGTCCAGATTCATCAATCGAAACCCAAGCATCTAAATTTGAAATTTCATTAATGTAATGGAATCGCAATTGCTCATTTCACAAATTCTATTTTGTTTTAAAGAAAGCGTCACATGATAGAATAAAATGGGAGAATGGATTCAAATGGTTATTTTGTAAACAGGCTAAATGGTAAAGTTCTTTTAGGCCTCGAAATTCAAAATAGCGTCTAGTATAGCCAGGGAAATAACATGCACCTGTAGTAAAGTGACTGCTGAATTTATTGAGACAGGTTACAATGCCCCTAGCAGCGAAATAAGGAAGTCATCAAAAATAACTCAAAAAAGAAGAAAAGCACATCGATCAAAAAGTCCAATTAAAAAAATGTACGATTTAAAATATTACATAGTAAAAAATTTCATGGAGTTATCTGTAAAAATTGGTAGAAATATTTGCGCATAAAATCATGAATTTTCCATGATATGGAAAAGGGTTTGTCCTAAAACTGAAAAATGTATTATCTGGAATTATCATACAATTTGTCCCGGTTAAGCAACAGCGAAATGGAATTTAAGCATCGTAGAAAGTAAATAAAATAATTTTTAAAATCTGATAAACACATTCATATCTTAGAGGCAATTGCAGTTTAAGAAAATCATTGTAACAATTTGATGGTTGAAAAAAATGTATGTAAAAGAATATAAAAGCATATTAAACAAATTTCAAAATATTTGGATATATAAATAGATCGATCAAAATGATCTTATTTTTTATCTTTATGTTATGAAAATAGCATAATTAACAAATTTAATTCCCGTTTAACAAAATTAACAGAATATCGCAACAGCTTCGTCAAACAGAGATAAGAGAAGAATCTATGTACATTAAACAATATAAGAGTATTTTCGACCGAAGTACGATATCTTATTACCTACATATATCGCCGTGCTATCGTCAATGTAAAGGATTTTATACCAGTTTAAAGAAAGCATTCTAAAAATCGAGTAATTAGCGCGAGAAATATGTATCATTAAACAAATTCGTAGCTTATTTATGACGACTGATCAACTGAAACCATGTTTTCAGTATATTTCACCTAGATCGCTTAGAATGTGCTTTTATAAATTCAATTATAGAAAACAAAAATTATAGCAGCTTATTAAGATGAATTACTCTATTGTTTGTATATTAAAAATCGTCAAATCCTCTTCTTACCAACAGATACACCAAACTTTTTATCCAGCATTGCTTCGTTTTTAAGTAAATGAAATTTGCTATTTCATAAAATATGTCTTTATAGAAACCCTGGTAGCAATTTCATGGAATGAACGGGAGTAGAATATATTACATTAATTAATGTTTTTGACTATTACATATATTAGATTATTATTATTTTTATTTTACATTTGATTTTTTGCTTTTTCCTAAATGTAGTATAGAGAAAGTATAGTAATTATCAAAAAATTCGAATTCGAGATTTGGATGAATTTTCTCGTTTTAGATCTCAATGAGTTCGAAAAACACATCTTTAGAAAATATCCGTCTGTCTGTCGGTGAACATGATAACTCAAAACCGCTTTGAGCTGGACGGTTGAAATTTGGTATATGGTCTTTACACCGAATCTGCAGATTTCTTTCGAATTTTGTTTAAAATCTGCTCAAAGGAAGTCCGTCTGTTCAGCTGTTCGAATATAAGTTAACACGATAATTAAGAAACGAAGAGAGTTTGATAGATAAACTTTGGTACACAGATTTAGTATCTTTAATATAGACACCTATCAAAGTTTGAGTTAAAATCAACAACAGGTTGACATTCTGTCGGTCTGTACTTTCAGAAACATGTAAATGCGATAATTCAAAAACGCATTGACTTAAATATATCAAATTTGTTATGGGAATTTGTATTGTAAATGCAGTTTTGTCTTAAACTTCTGTTTTAATCGGTTCCGAAAAACATGTCTGAAACACAAATTTGATTTTCAGATACTATTAACAGATGTCAAGGATTAATCGCCAAGGTTCACAATACAGATTCAATAAAAGTGCTAAATTCAGGCCAAAGGTTAATATTTCGTCATTTTTGCACGCCAATGCAATATAAAGAGTTTTTTTTTTTAACATGATAAGTTTATTAGAGAGTTTGCGAGAAAGTTCAGGGCAGATCACTCCAGCTGGTTTAAACCATATATTAATTTTTTTTACGGTACAAATTTTTGAGTTAATTATTTTTTACAATATTCTGAAATAAAAAAAGCAATTAGGTGGAAAATAATATAATACCTAAAGTAAAAGGTAGAAATAAATCGATCAATTTTACTGAAATTTTGACAGGTGATTTTTTTCCTGCATTTCCAATTAAAAATTCCAATTTTTTTTTTAAATGTTTTATATATATATATATAAAAACATTGAGTTTCCCATATTTTCTTTATGAAATAACATCCTAAATATAAATATCACTCAAGAAAAAATAAATATAAAATTGAAGAATTCGAATAATCATTCCTATTGTTATTTTTAATATTACTAAAATGGAAAAAACAAACAAATGAATTAAGAAATCTATTGCTATACGAAAAAACGAAATAAAAACCAGAAAGAAACTGCAAAAATTCTGTCCGAAAATCTAATGAATGAACTTGGAAGAAGTCCTTCACTCCAGACTATATGTGGGTCAGGTCAGGCCTTTTTCTTAGTAGCCCAAGAGATGATTAACCTTGGGTTAGTAGGTGAAATGTGTGAAGCTGGTTCTATTCAGACCCTGGGGCCACGCTCCATTATACAAAGCATTCTTCAGTGATGTAACAGATCCTCTGCTTACATCTGGTGATATAATAGTTGATCCTAGAGACAAAACTTTTGTTTCACAACAGTAAGTGGCCGATATTTGACTGGAATATAAAAAAAAAAAGATGACCTATCAAAATTAACCTAAAGAAGATAACCTTCACTTACATTTCGTGATCGTACGGTGACTAATACTAAGTAATGTTATTTAACGTTGCGTAATATCTCCTATTCTGACTCTTTTACGCAATGCCTGTTGTATAATTACTTTAAAATTTAATTTTAATCTCTTTAAAGTGAATTTGTTTTTCAATTAAGTAAAATTTTTAATATAATTATAAATCGTTACTATCAAAGGTTTTTTTTAATTGTTATTGATTGTAAAATGAAAATTACTAATTCTTTACAATTTGTTTTCAAGCCAAGAAATAATCTGCCTTACATATAAAAAAATTATAATAATAATAAAATACAATATGTAAAAACATTTCGCTCTTATTATTTTGAGAGATATTTCTTTTTTCGTAAACATAGAATCTAACAGCATTTTAAAACTGAAAATTTCTATATTCAGAGATATTTCAATCAACATTACATAGGAAATATGCGACATTAGTGCGAGTGCAGAAATAATATGCGTTTCTATCTTCTAATGAATTCAAGAGGATGGTTTCGAAAATAAACAATTTTCTTTAGATATAAAATTTAATTATGCAAAATATCTGTTAATAATGCTAAAAACAAAACTCTGACGAACTATTTGCTTACTTTTATTCATCATAATAGGCGTTGGACCAGCAGTTCCATCTATATTTATTTGTTTTCACTCTCTCTCTCTCTCTCTCTGTGTATATATATATATATATATATATATATATATATATATATATAATAGCTAATGATAAAACAATAGTTGGTATATACGATAAAAGGGATGATTTCAACTTTAAAATAACAAAACTATGTAACTACCATTCCAATCTAAACTCTAAAATTTTCAAAAATCTAATTTTCTCACAAGTTAACAGGATCAAAAGGGTTTGCAATAATAAAAATTCTTATATTGAAGCATCAAACAACCTCCTTAAAAATTTAATTAAAAATGAATTTCCTAGAAATTACTGTAATGTCAATTTTTTAATTAAACAAGGTATGGTTTGGAATTAATCCTTTGGCTTAAATAAAAATAGAACTTTCCTTGCATATTGGATCACTCAATAGATGGCGCTGGGAGCCTACATCTGTTTACATAATTTACCGCTATTTTTTTAAAAACAGGGAATCACAATCAATAGTTTAAAGTTTCCTTCACTGTTGATGGTATGTACTGGCCTTTTCGTTTTTAATTTTTAATTTTAGTGCTATTTTTTGTTTTTATTGTTTTTTTTGTTATTGTTTTTTTACTTTGTTGTGGTTAGTTTCTTATTTGTTGTTTTATATTTCCTTTCTGTTAAAATGGTATATCTCTTGAGCATAATTTCAGGGGATTTTCGGGTCACGAGGAATCATTATTAGACAATGTCTGTATTTCCTCACAGAAAAAATCCCTTGCTTTGAATCCCTGCCTGAGGGTGACCCTTGAAAATGTCTTCAGGCCGGATTCTTTTTTTATATTTTTTATAATTTTTTTGGTTTAATTTTTATTTGATTTTGTGTTTTTCCTATTAACTTGATTCTAATACTTTTGTATATATATATATATATATATTGGTTTGTGTGGTTTGCAGCAGAAGGCAGATTTGAAGACATAGACGAGACGTTGTATTTTTAATTTCGTTTTATTCTCTCTCGGGAGGCAGGCATGATTATTTACAAGAAGGCGCAGTGCGGCACAAAAGCAGAAGTAAGAAAGAAGGAACGAAACAAATGATCACTAGTTTTATATAACATGGGATTTCCGGCCACGCGCCAATTCAATACACGTGGTGAACTTTGACAAGGGCACCGAAGGAATGACTTTCATTTAATACGTAGATTGATTGCGCAGTAATTTTTACACAGCTTCATCAGTGAAATGAGATCAAGAAATAAGAGAATATTTTACTATGGGCTAAATTAAGACAAAGTTTTGGAAATTAATTGGTTTAAATTAAGAGTTTAAAATATCATTAAACACACATATATATAAGAAAAAGCAAAATATATTAAATTTTACTAGTACAATTTTTGAATTCTTACATTCAACCTCTTAAGAGGTTTTAGAACTCAACTCTAAACTGAATATCTTTGTGCAAAACTTATGAAAAATAAATTGAGATTAGAGAAATAGTTATCCAGAAACGAAATTTAAGTTACTGAAAAGATACTTTTTAAAATTTTGAAATGATATGCTCCAAAGTTGTGACATAAAAATTTAAAGTCATTCTAATCTTGTTTAATTTCCTTTTAAGAACCGTAGAACTTTTTAAATCAGGATTTCAGCATTTATATTTGCTAAGAAACAAGTGTGTCAAATTTTTCTCGCTTTTATCGGGGTGTGGAATTGTATAAAGTTTAAACAAACAAACGAACATTCAATTTTATATAAGAGAGTTATGATAATTTTATGTTTAATAATAATGTACAAATAGCATAATGGTACATTTTGTAGTTTTCTCTACATTGCCAACTTGAGCTGTTCACTGACTATAGCAATTTAATTTTTAATCTCTGTTAGTAATAAAGAACATCGTACGTGCGTTTGTATGCCAATGTATGCTGGTGCTTTGTAGGACAGACTATGTGATCTATAAATACCAAATTTGGTACAGATATTCTTTGAAGAGTAAGAATGTGTTTTTCGGCGCCAGTTTTTAGAATTTTTTTTTAATTAGAAATTAAGCGACATTTCGAATTTCTCCAAGATAACTCCAGAAAATATTATTTCTTACGCTATTTTAAAATTTAGGAAATTGTCTTTTTAGTAAAATAAATTTAATTATTAAGCAATTTTTTCCTGAATTTTAGCAATATTTAAAAAAATATTTTTGCATAGTTTATTAATTATAGATTTCATTGTTCTGAAATTCTATTCATTTTCAATATTCCGTCAAATATTTAATGTGATTTTTTTCCATTAGCTAGATCATTAGTTTTCCATTAATTCCATTAAGTTAGAAGAGAGATAATTTGGACAGTTACGTTTTTAATGACTCTATTATCATTTTAATGGCTCTATGATGTCATGGGATTGACTATTAGAATGATTCATAAATGGTAATGAATCATTCTAATAGTCAAAGTGTTATTTTAATAGTTTTGCATCTAGATATTCAGTTGCAAAACTATTAAAATAACACTGTCTTATCATGAATAACAATTTGTAATTTAAAAATTATTAATTGATAGAATCATGAATATCAAGCTACGCATAGAAGACTTAACTGAAATGAAAGACAACCAATATTCCTGACAAACCAAGTGATCGCAGAGAAAGCTAATTTAAGATAATAGTAATTTTATAAATATCTTCTTAAATCCCCCCCCCCTCTTTAATAAGAAATATACAAAACAAATTTGATAATCGTCAAAAATTTGAACTAGAGATTTTGGCGAACTTCACCATTTCAGGCCTCAAGAAAATGAATTTTAAATAATGGGATAGTAAACAGACTTTTTAAACTAATTTTTTTTAAAACTTCTCTTTGCCGATAGTTGTATAAAAGTCTTGTCGATACTACAACGTTCAGTGGTGGCGGGGTGGTCGGCTGTATGCAAGAAGTTATTTAAAAATCTAGTTTAGATTTGTTCTTGAATTTACCATTTTTATCGCGTTCGAATTTGTTCTTATTCACTTATCTACTATATTGCCATCTAAAGTTTGTCCTTCCACTCGTGTGGTGTGGAAGTTTGGAAAGGGGGTTGCCAGCTCAGATGCCGTCCTTGTCATCTGGCCACTTTTCAAAATTACGAGGTTCATCCCAAAATAGCCCTAGTGTTGATTTTAAAAAAATGGGGTGTTAATATAAGTAAACTAAACTAAAACTAAGCCATTTTAAGTCAAAAATTTGTCTCTTAACTACAATATATATATGGGTTTTTTTTATTATTGTTATTGTATTTTTGCTTATTAGTGGTTGTATTCTTCTAATTTGTTGTTTTGTATTTTCCTTTCTGTTAAAATGGTATATCTCTTGGGCCTCATTTCAGGGAATTTTCGGATCACGAGGAATCATTATTTGACTGTTTATTCTGCATTCCTTCACAGAAAAAAAAATCTCTTTTTTTGAATTAATGCCTAAGGGTGACCCTTGAAAAAGTCTTCAGGCCGGATTCTTTTTTTATTTGGTTAAATTTGAATTTCCTATTAACTTGATTTTTATTACTTTTGTCTCAATTCGTCTGTGTTTTAGATGTAGCTGCATTTGCATTCTCTAAATACTATGATGTTTTTCTTGTTCCTTTTTTGGTTTTAGTTTGAATAAGAAATAATTTTTAGTTGCGATTCCGTAACTGTTTCGTTTTCAAAATATTTCTTACTTTAGATTGGTTGCTCATATATATATATATATTTTAGGAATCGTAACAAATTTTAAAAATTTTGCTGCCATTGGCAGCAAGGGAAAAGTCATTGTTATTAAAAATATTAAACTGAAAAGAAACATCAATTAAATATTTCATACATGATATTCTATAAATTGTTACATGACTTAAGAACTAATCACTACTCTAAGCATTTGTATTTTGAACAAAATCTAAAATTTGCTTAGTTTTATTCATTTATATTGATTGGTTAATGCGTTGCTTAGTTTTACTATTCATTTACATAACAGAACAAATATGAGGCATTCAAAGGTGTGTTAACATACTTTTTTAAAAATTTGTGTAAAAAAATGAAGAATGTATGTTTATGAATAACAGAGTTGAAGTCTATGTATGTCTATGAAGTCCATTTGAGAAATATAAATTCTGACAACTTGTCAATAAATCATTTCAAATATTTCATTGATATATCAGATGACGAAATTCAATATAATAATGAAAAAGTATAGAAATGCTCAAATGTAGAGCTAAAACTGCTAATACAACATAAGTTGGGAAAAAGAATTCTTCTTCAAATATTTGCTCCCTTGAAATTTCACCGATTGTTTTGTTTCGTGGATTTTCCTCTCGTATTCTCGGAATCTAGTTTCCTCTGATACACCACAATCGTATTTACAAGAATCCAACATTTTTTTTAAAGGAATTGCTAAGTACTTTTGTAGCAAAATCCTTTGCAGGCCTCTACTAACCTGAAATCTTACGGAAGCAGGTGAAATGCCAGAGGAAGCTTAAATGACTTTCATTCTTGTTGAAAAAAAGTTTGTTTAGGTTCTCATTGTTGCCATTTTTGTTTGAAAACAACATAAAACAAATTTACTGTTTGTTGTGTTAGTGAATTAGCTTAAATTGTTTTTTAAAGAAATCGGTAAATTTTATAAATATACATTTGTCACAAATTTCTGTTTTTAACTGAATAATAAATAAAATGAACGGACACATAGGAATAATTTGTGAAATGATGTATTATAATAAATGTGGAATGCTAGATATCATGTAGGATAAATTCTTGCAAAATGTTGTTGTAAAATAATATTGCATTTGTTTTACATTGTTAACAGTTGAACGGCTAAAATTTGATTGATTCCTATGAAATAAATGCTGAATCGATCCCTCATCTTTGTTGAATAATGCTTTAAGCAAAATATTATTGATAAATTTAATATAAATTAATTTTTATAAACATGTTAGCATCATTATATTAAAAAAAATAATTTTTGAATAGAATTGTTTTCTCCCTTTTCAATTTTTAATTTATACTTCACTATTTTAAATACTATAAACTAATTTTTCTCAAACTCACTAATATTATATGGTGCCTCTTGTTTCTAATAAAAATTTAATAAAATTAGTAAATTAAATGAAAATTAAACTCTGAAATATTAAAATGATAAATTATCATTAAAAATACATAAATATACAAAACTGCAAAATATATCAGGTAATGAGACGATTACAAAATTCCATTTTTAAGAACATGAGATAAGTTAAGTTAAATAAAATCATATAGAAATCATTTGAATAAAATGTAAGAAAAAAAATATCATTTTCGAAGCAAAAAATAAATGTATGAATGAATAACCTTTTACCTCTTAACCTTGTATGAAATGTAGCATCTGACTTATGTATTCTATAACGGATTTTTTTCATATTTAAATTCGTAAATGAGTCAAAATGAATAGTAAATGAATCAATTTGAAAAACAAAAATTACTTGGGTACGTATAAATTTCCTCTGTGCTGTTTTTTTGGTTTTGTTGAGGATTGAAAAAATAATGATATACGAAATAATAATTTGCAATGTAATTTAATAAATGAATGTGCTGACTGAGTATATAATATCAGCCTGTCACAATATAGTTATCTTTTCCTTCAACAGAAATACTGCCGAAAAAGGCATCATTTATTGTAAGAACATTTAATTGGACGATCTTTTTTAATCTTTACAAATAATTAAGATTCTAAAACTATTAAATATTCAAAATGAAATTTTGATTATCTTTTGCATCACGTATTGGCAAAACATAATAAATTTAAAATAAGCTAATACTTATACTTGTTTATAAAAGGAAATGACTAATTTAAAAGTTTATAGAGTTAGAAATTAATTTTAAAAATAGAAAGTAGAGAATTAAATGGGAAATAAAAAGCAGACGTTCACTGAAGTAAATTTCTGTTCTGAATTGATTAAACAAACCATGATATTAAACAAGGAAAAGGGAAATTAAAATTTTACCCGGAAAAGGAATAGACATCGCTTTTGAAATTAACAAGTGATATTGATAAATGGAGATAAATATAGAAATGACCCAATTAATTTCTTAATAATGCTGTTTTTATTGTACGTAAATTGATAATAAGGTCATATTTAAATCACAATCTCAGGGCTTTAGTTGCCGAGTAATTAATGTGAAAATAGTCGTTTAGCGATGGAAGACATATATTCTCAGGTCAAGCATTTGGGAAGAGAACAACTGTAACATCATATAAGAGTTTTCATTTCGAACTATCCGCCTTTGGCGACCAGCTGGTTCTCTGGGATTAATAATTGCTAGAAATTATAATATTTTATAAAACAATGCCTTAATGATTTTCTCAACAAAACACTTTTACATGAAATTTGAGCATACTATTCTGGTGTCTATTGTTAGGCAACTGTAAGATTTCTGTTATTTATTATTTTTAATTAATTATTTCTTAAGGTATTTAATTAAATAAGCAAAATATATGTTCAGTTTTAGTACTTTTACTCTACTTAAAACTTACTTCAATTGGTGTTTCTAAAATAATAATTGCAAAAAAAAGTGTTTTATATGCCTGCTTAAATTATAAATGCTTAAATAAAATCAATCAATAAATAAAATCAAATTATTCTACTTGAAACAGCGAAAATATTTAAAAGGAAGAGTTAAATGATGTGGGACAATAACAAATCATTTATATAAGCGTATTTATAAGCTAACATACTTATAAAGCATATTTATATTATCATTAAAGCATATTTATAAACTAACCGTGGATAAGATTATATTTCAAATTCTTAAGTCTAACTTAATTTGAAGCAATTATTTCAGTAAGTTCCTTTTTAAGTTTTTAAAAAATACCATGATCAAGTTAATTATGGAATAATTCTTCCTTCTTATCATTTAATTATAAATTAAAATAATCACTATTTCATAAATAGCATATTATCATTTCTTTATTTTTAAAATTTGATTTTGCTCTAAAAAATCACTCATTAAAAATATTTTTATAAACATACATTGAAAAATTTTAAAAATATAATGAAAAAAAAATGTATATATGAATTAAGAAAAATGAAATCTAGATATATTAGGAATTTTCTATCACAGCATTTCTGTAACAAATACTTAAGATATTTCCCAATAGTATTATGTACTCAAATATACTGACAATATCTTCACAATATTAGACGATATGCAGAATCGCAAAACATTTCAAAGATATATCATAACAATATATTGCGAAAATAGAGCCGAACAGGAAATTTAAACTTTGGCATGAAATTGTATTGGACATAAAATAATGAATTTGTAAATTAATGTAGATTTTAAATATCCTTTGTAAATTCAGTCAAATTTGAAGCTATATAATTATTTTTAAAACTGATATACACATATATATACTATTAATAAAGATAAATATGTGTGTTTTCGCGCTCTACAAACCAAACTGTTTGATCTACACTAACCAAATTTGGCACATATATACCTTGGGGGTAAGAATTGTCTTCAAACTATTGTTTTGAAATTTTTTAATTAATTAATTAAAGTTTTAATTAATTAAAAATTTCTATGCATTTTGGCGTTTTTCCCCAATAACTTCTACAAATATTATTGCACAAAAATTAATTTTATACTTTCAAAATTTAAAAAATTGTCTTTTTAATGAAATTTGATTGAATAATCGTGCATATTTTTTTCTGAAATTTAGCAATTTAAAAAAACTACTACACAATTTTTTTCTAATTTCTAACAATATTATTATAGATATTAACAATATTATTCTATTATATTATTATCAACAATCTAACATTTTTATCTGAAATTCATACTTATTTTCATCTTTTCATCAAATATTTAAATCCTGTGATTTTCTACTATTGTAGAAAGCTAAGGAAGAAGAATTCTGTTTAATTGGGTAGTTTACAAGATAAATAAAAATTAAAAAAAAGGAAAGTTATTATATCTCGAAATTTAGAATCGGATATTTGCATTTCAATTAAGATTACACGCCTTTTATATCAGACAATTTGGTGGAATTGGAATAATGGCCATGAATATATCTGAACATTTTACCTAAAATCAAATATGATCAAAATTCTCAGGCGAACCAGCTGGTCAATTGAGGCGACTAATATTACTGACATTTTTTTTTTTTTGACGAGCAGTGTGATTTTTTTGCAACAGCTATCGTTTTTTCCCCCCTCTCTCTATCTTTTATTTTTTTAAAAATTAATAATGTGAATTGAAGTCTATTACTATTTTTAAATTAATGGAATAAGTACATTACCATTTCAAAAAGTTTATATTTTTTTAATCAAATAACTTTTTGATGGATTCATTAGTATAGCATTTAAAGAAAGATCAGAATTAATTTCTGAAAAAAATATCTAAAGATATAGTTTGATTAAATTGGCACGAAAACGAAATAATGTAATGATTTTAGGATGAAAATTCTCATCTGTTTCATACAAAATTACGATTTTTAAAAAAAATCTCGGATTTAGTGTTTCTGAACATATTTAAAAAAAAATTGTTTAAGCTACATTAAAAAAAAAAATCTGAATTGATCAGACGTATAACTGAAATGAAATGACACCGATGTAAACTGTAAACAAACTTTATATTTTCTTCATGCTTTGGGATTTATGGAGGGAGAATTGATTGTGTGAATTAATAATTTCGATTAATCTTTAAAATTAAAGAAAATAATTATTGACCGATCTTTAATTTATATTGACAATCGTGTTTTAAATTATTAAAATATCAAATATTTTACTTTAATGGATGTATTTGCTTTTAGTAACCGAAGAGTAGACCATTATCTATAGTTCTGTTTAAAAACTTTTCCGATCGTTTATTATTTTCATTTTGAATGGCTCTGTGAAAAGATTAATTTTATCTTACATTTTATTTTTGATGAGAGTTTCTAATTGTGAATTTTTAACATGGCATCGGTTTTTCGTAGAAGAATTACAGATCATGTAAGTAAAAAGCAATGAAGCATATACATTGCGTTATTTTGTACAATTGCTTCTGCTTTCTTTTCAATTCCATAAATTGATAATAAAGTATGAAAATTTTATTTTCTCTCAAAAAATTTTGTTAGAATCCCTAATATACAATATATATATATATATATATATATATACACAGAGAGAGAGAGTGAGAGTCTTTGGTACACATGCTTCTAAACACTTGAAGGATTTACTATATTATTACAATGGTGATAGCTCATCCTTAAATGTGTTACATAATGGTTTGAAAGTTTTCCCATTATAACTTTGGAAAATATCACATAAAAACTATTTTTGACACCATTTTAAATTTTTAAAAATAATTGGCTTTTTAATAACTCCAATCTATTTCCAATCAAATTTTAAATTAAATTTTCAAAACTAAATGCAGTTTCAACCATCTACCATTTACAACCTTTTGTTACTGTTAGCTAAGCTGCTTTTTTTTTACACTCTCTCCATTGCATTTATATGTATGTTCAATAAATTTTCTAAAAATATTGCTTTTTAAAATTGTATTGTTCAATTTATTTTTGTCTTATATTTTAGATTTTATAAATCTGTAATACTCCTAATTGACATTTCATATATTTTTAATGATTGCTTTTTTAAAAACTTGAGCTCGATGATTTTAGAATTTATTTTACTTAATATATTTGTGAATTTTTGTTGCATTGTTATATTTTTTATCATTTAGCATGAAAGTCATACTTTTTAGAACAGGTCATTTAATATTTTCTTTTAGTTTTTTGCATTTTCAGACTATTTTTTTGGGTGGAGTGGGGCTCTTTTTTAATTTTGTAGTATCTAGAATTCGGGGTTCATTATTAGTTCTATCATCAGGACTTTGGATCTAGATCATAGACTTTGATTAAGGAAACTTTAGGTATCAACGTTCTTAAAATTGCATGGGTGTGAATGTGATCACAAAATCAGAACCAATAGAAAAGCATTTTCATAAAAAACTTATATATATATTTTAAAATATATGTTTAGTACTAAGTATTAATGCTTATCATTGATTACATCTTATTTTATGAATATAATTTACTTGCCTATTATCTGAGTTTTATATTTATTGGAATGCTATTTTTATATCTCTACTATTGTCTCATCAAAATTATTCACTGTTCTAATAAATGCTCCTGAATTCCTTCTTATTAATATTTTAGGAATTCAATAGTATTTTTTTTATTATATAGCTAAATTTATGATTTAATCTTACTTATATTGAATTTCAGTTTGTGTCAACTTTCAAACAATATTTAAAAAAAGAAGAGAAAGTTATTTTTTGGGACACTCTTCCATTATCTCTAAAATTGAATCAGCCAAAATTGTAAGTAGTAGTAATTTTTTTTCCCCTTCAGAAATTTCCATAAAATATATTACAAAATTTATATATTTTTAAATATAATTTTCTGAATGATCCTATTTTAGATAATAATTTATTGTTTTTACAGTTATTCAGAAAATAACATTTGTTTTGGTACTTTGCTGTTATTATGATAGTAACTAAAATACTACTGGATATAATAATTTTGTGCCATAAAAGGCAGAAAGAGTGTTTTACTAATTTTGCTGCATAAAGCTGTTATCTTTAATGTACTTGAATAAACATTGTTTATTGTTGTTCCAATATAAAAATGAAATTTTTATTTAACAATTTAATTGGTGACTACTGCTTATTTATTGAAAAATATTGACATTTTTTATTGTTATAGGCCTTTGCTATTATTTTTAATTTCATTGCTTGGATGCATTTTTCTTCAACTTGAAATTGATTAATGTTTAATTTCTAGTTCTTTACTGAATGAATTAATCATGCAAAATTGGTCTAATATAACAACAGTGGTAGAATAACTTTCTTTATTTTGAAATTTTTTTAAAAACTCAAATTTAATTTATTTGCAAATTTTAAAAATGAATTTTGCATGAAATAATTTAACTATTTCATAGCAGAGCTTCTGCAAGTAAAACAAAAGAATAATATTAAAATTATTGAACTTTTTCTGTGTAATTCTCATAATAGTTATATAGGCTATCATTTTTGTTATTATATATATTTTGAAAGTATTAAGTATTGTTATTGACTTTTCTTACCCATGAATTTTTTAATACAGGAACTCTAAATTTTCCTTATTGTTCATGCTTCTCAAACAATTCTTAAAACACTAAAGAAATATATATATATATATATTAAGATTTAATTCTTACACATTTGAAAATGGACAGCTTCAAAAAGTGATGCTTTTATTTCTAATTCATTCATTGCTCTAATTTAATATAAAATGAGTATTTGAACTTATTTTAATAGCTTGCTGCAAATAGTAATTGATATATTATTGATTATTTCCTTTTTTATTATTTTTACTTAAAAGCATAAATCATTGCAATAAAGCCTTATTGGTGAGCTGTGTTTATTGTGTGTTTCAATTTTTTTACTCCTTTATTCAAATATTTCCAACATAGAAAATATATCCCAGTTATATATTATGCATTTAATTAAATATGCCTAAAATAATGAACAAAAGTTATCCTTTTTTCAGCATCTCAGATGAATTGGTAAAGAAATTTGATGAATCATTGTCTATTTTATTTATAAAAAGATCATCTATGAGATAAATAGCAGATGTTTGTAAAAAGTTTGGGATTTTTCTTTAGAATAACTGTTTTCAAACATTGCTTGATTTTTTGATGAATTCTTTAATATATATATATATATATATAGGATTGTCATTGGTCATTATGTTATTGGTCACCATAATCATTTTCATGAAAGATCAAATCGTATATTTATTATGTATTATTATTTCAAAAAGTTAGTCTGATAAAATTCAGCTTAAGTATATCTGATAAATATTGTTTATTTTTACAATTTCAAACTTTGTTAATTTTTAAAAAAATATATTTTAGCTCGTCACCACAGTTTGAAATTTCATGGAAAGATGTTTTAAAATTGAAACCAGAATTACAAGAAAGAATACATCTCAATACTGTTATGACATATTTAAAAAATAAGGTAATGCATTTTTTATTTTAAAAAATTATGATTTATGTTTTGAAATAGTTTATAGAAATGGTATAAGCAATGAAGTGTTAAAAAATGCAATTGTATCTTTAATAATTTATCCGTTCAAGTGGCTGAACCATTTTTTTCTTTTGTTCTTAATATTTAATTCAAGAACAGCTGATTCATGTTTATGTATTGTATATATTTTTTAAAACCTTGATCCATATTTATGTATCTATTTTTAAAAAAAATCTGTATAGGTAAAATATTTTTTATATCTATTTTAAAAGCCATGAGACAATTATGTAAAAATAGTTTATCTCATCAATAGTTAATAGGACAAATATACAACCAGAGATTTTACTTTTACTAATGAGAATTGTTATTTAATATGCAAAATTTAAACACTTCTAGAATGTTGAATTTAGAAAAATCCAGCTTTTTAATTCTATTTTAAAGTTTGTATAATGATTTTTAGTAAATTGTTATTTTTTAAGGATTGTTTCCTTTTTTATATAATTATATCTAATCCAAATTGCTAAAAGCTTTATATATTCCCTCATATAGGAATTTCCAACATTTGATGGAATCACTGATATTTTCACTGATCATGTCAACAAAGAAAAAATAGTGTTCACTGTTGATCAAGAATTATTTTCCTCTGTATGTATGAAGTTTTTAAATTTTTTTTTTATTTATGCCTTCTATATTTTTTGAAACTTTATTTTAATTATTATGTGTATTAAAAATATATATATTTCAATTACAGTTATAACGGGTTTCACTTTTCATGAATTCATTTTGCTATTGACAAAGCATTGTTCACAATTAATTTCCTAAAACACAAATGTTTTTTTAGAATTTGTCTTTAAAATGGCAGCTATTATTATGGTCATTAATAACTTTTAAGAATGTAATTTTTTTTTACCTAGAGCAATTAAAAAAAATAATTATAATTATTAACATTTTTAGTTTAATTTTCAAATCTTGCTTTTGATTAATTTTTGATCAATGATGAATCAAGCATCTTTTGATATTTTAAAAAATAAGTCAACATCATTAAGATTGGAACAGCAAATACAAAAAAACAAAAAAAACCTTTCATGTTAATTTGATAAACTATTGGATTTGCTATGGTATTTATCTTGTAATTAACATTTGATATTCCTGCTATTCTAAATATTGAGCTTACATTTGTAATGTAAAAATACATTAGTTTATTCTTTTAAATTTGATCAATTTGAGTTCTATACAGAAAAGACTTAATGGAAAATAACTTTAATTCATCAGATAATTGAGAAAATTCTGTATTTTGAGCAAATGTACTTGAGATATAAATTTCCCAACACTTAAATATATATATATATATATGTGAGTGTGTTTTGGGCTAATTTTACTTTAGATATTTCAAAATTTAATTCATTCTATTAAATTGTTTGCTATGATTTTTTTAAAACTAATTTCTCATCTGAGATTATTAGTTTTCAGTATTTATAACAATGTGGGATGAATATTAAAAATATCTCAACCTATATTTAAAGGAAATTCTGCCACTTTATTCATTTAAAGAAGATTCTGTCCAAAGTTTCCAGACTACAGAATGAGGTTCTGTGTTATTGAGAGAATTTTTTAAGACATGAATATATTAATTCATCTTTTGTGATAATGTTGTTTCTTATCTTGAGAGATGATACTCTTCTAGAGCAATTCCATACATTTTATAACTACAAAAAGTCAAGGAATATACCATAATTAGGAGTAATAGTTTCTGAAGCAATCCCTTAGTAAATGAAATTTTTTTTGAATTAATGCAATAAATTGTGCAATTGTCATTTTAATTTATTAGATTAATCTCATTTGAGGTTTCACTAGAATTATATGGGATGAGTTTCACAATGTTGAAAATTGTTTAGATGATACAGTTGTGTGAATGAAGTCTAAATTTGTTAAACATTTTGGGGCTGTCTTGAAATGTTTCTCCATAGGTGTTGTCCCACCAAGATTTGAGTGTAATGCTAATATAGTAATAACAGTTGATGCAAATATACTTTTCCTATATTATAAATATTCTTAATTGTAGTTATTATTTTAGAGGTGAAATAAAATGCTGTTACATGTAAAATATTCTTTTTTAATAGTTTGTTATTGCACCTTCATCAGGATAAGTAATCTAAAATCTGTTTAAATACTTTAATTTATTTGATATTTAATTTTTTTTTTCTTTTTTCAGAGCATTATTTTGGACATAATCAGAAATATTGGCAGAATTCCTGCTAATAGTACTTTTTTTAGAAATATACCACCTGAAAATTTTATTGTTGAATATAGGTAAAGAAATTTTTTGTTTATCACTGTAATTAAGTTTATTATGAATTATTATAATTTATGCCAATGTATTACTGGCTTGTAGTGTTATTTCTTTATTCTTGGTTATATCTCAACTCTCTTTCACTTTTATAGTTAATATATGGATTTTTTTTTTTTTTTTTTTTTTTGTCATGGAGTTTACTAAAATTCCATCTAAAAATCATCTTGTAAAAGAACAATCTGTTTTGTATTCTTTATAACTCTTATTTTATGAAGCTAAGAACTGTTACATGTGTTCTAATATAATTTTTTAGTTTTAAAATTTCATTAAAATTAAGGTTGTTTTATATTTATTTAAATAAATTAAAAGGACATAACAAGTCACTAATTTTAAAAGGTAGTACACTTTACTATTAATGTTATGTACTAGTTTCTGCTTTATTTTTTTCAAGTAATGTAATCCTTATAGATGTTGGTATAGTTTCAAAAACAATTTTCAAAATTAATAATGTACCATTTATTAATAATTTTTATTAAAAAAGGGATATCTCATATTTTGAGTAAGCCGCTTATGTTGTCTATGCTTTCTTATTTAATTCAATGCAATTGAAAGTAATATTTTTTTATAATTTTAGCTCTCCCAATGTAGCAAAACCTTTTCACTTTGGACATTTTCGTTCAACTATAATTGGAAATTACATAGCAAATCTTTGTAAATATGTTGGACATAAAGTAACAAGATTGAATTATGTTGGGGATTGGGGCTTACAATATGGTTAGTAGAAATTTAAGTTTCCTTAATTATACTACTTTTAATCTTGAAATTATTAATTTGGTTATTCTATTTTTTTAAAGGAATACTTGCTGTTGGTTTTAATAAATTTGGTTGCAAAGAAATGCTGCAGAAAGACCCTTTAAATTATTTATTTGAGGTATATATTTTTAATTTGAAAGTGCAGTAGATTTTATAATGTACATTACACTTCTTTCAGTCGTAGTTATGCAATCTATATAAAGTAGTTTAAATAATATAGAAGAATAAATATAAATTGACAATTCTGATTCAAAGTAATCAATTAAAGATATTACCTCTTAATATTTCTTTATTATAAACTTCTCATTTCATTTTAAAAATATAAATTGAAGATTAAAAAAAATGAAAAATTGATTGAAGATTGAACATTTTATTAAATAATTTTTACTTTGTTAGCAATTAATTAACAAAGTTAATGTAAATAATGCAAGTAAATGGCATTTTGAGTTAAAAATTTGAAAGTATTTATAATTTCTCATGGAAAAATGCTTCTTTATTTAATTAGTAATTCATTTGAATTTATTTTAAATTGCCAGTTTTAAATAAATTATGTTTAATTAATATTGGCAATTCAAAATATGCTTACACATTATAGTTATAATAAATTTGTTAAAAATTTTATTTATTGAATATTAATATTAAATGTAATCTTTTTAAACCACATAGTTTTTTTTTTTTTTTTTGTTCTTTTATTTAAAAATAAGTATTCTTAATGTTAAAGTTTCTTACTTTTCAAACTTAAGTCTGAAAAAAAAAATCTTGGGAATTTGTAATTGAAGATTTATAACATATATCTGTTACATTTTTATTTTATTTTTTAAACATGCTTTTTCAAATAATTGAAAATAACATTTGAAATTTTAACCCATTCTTGTTATATAACTACTATTTTTTAAAACTCATTTGTATTATTTATTTATGAATCTTTTCAATTTGCTAATCATAATTTAATCTTATCTAATTAAAAGAAATTTAAGTTAGAAGATAAATTTTATGTCAGGACATATTATTCAACCAACATTCAAAAACATAATATGTTTTGATACCTGAATATAATTTGGAACATTTGTATGCTGAGTAGAGCAGTCACAGGGCTTCAGTATTCTGCTGTTTAGAATTACATAACTCTAAATTTCTTATGAATATGCACAATTTCTTATTATTTTATGTACAGCTCTAAATAATTTTGCCTGCAATAAAACATTACAACTTGCTACCATTTAAAATTTTTTTATTCAGTTTAATTTCTTTTGTTTAAAAAGAAGATTGTAAATTCTGCCCGCTCAAAATGGCTGACTGGTTTACTTTTCCAGTATATTGAATCTTTCTCTGATGGGATATTTTCTTCTTATTTCATGCAGACATACATTTGCATTGATGTTAATGCATTCCAATGCAAATCTTCTCTAATTTCAAAAAAAAACCCCTTATTTTGAATATTTTTATAGCACTGAAACATTGTTTAATTAATTGTATTTGTATTGCATATTGCGGTTTTTATTGGTTTATATTTTTTAAATATGTGGTCCTTTTATGCATATTTTTAAATTTAGGGATCTCAAATAAATAAATAAAAATTTTAAAAAACAACAACTATAAAGTGTTAAGCATTACAATGATATTTTTTGCTTTCCATAGGAACATATACATAAAATATTGGCTAAATTCAGTTATTATCAATTTGACTCTAATCATTTAGCTACTTGCATTTTTAAATACTGAATAGGAGCAATATAATTACACTGTATGAGACTCAAATAATTAATAAGTAGAATCTGTATGGTGTACTGTAAATTTCATACAATGATGCAACAGTAAGGAGTAAAATATAGTCAAAATATTATATTATTTTCAACCATTATGTAATACTCGTGTACAAATATTTTTCTGTATTCAGGACATCTGTACTTAATGGAATTGTTTTGATCTTAATTTGTTAATTAATCTTATTAATGATCTTAATTAATTGAATTTGATCTTAAAAGTCTTATTATACATTTTTTGTAAGATTATTAACCAGATATTTTAAAATATGTATTTCAAGTTTAATATGTTTATTTATGAACTAAATTATATATATATATAATATTATAATTTTATGTGAATGTATAATTTTTATCTAAATTAGATTTAAAAAACATTTTCCAAATGTTATTTGCTTTATAATATTAAATTATTATATTTTTTAGGTTTACAAGAAAGCTAATGAGCAAAATGAAAACAATCCAACTTTTAATGCAGAGGCTAAAATGTATTTTAAGAAGATGGAAGAAGGTATTCTTATTTATTTCCCAACCATGAAGTATTTTTCGTGTTTCTGATAATGTTTAGCTGAATTATATGTATAAAGAAATAATATTTCATCTATTACCTTATAATATAACTTGAAAGATGTATTCATTTTTTGTAATATATATATATGTATATAAATTATATACAATTAACCTTTTAAAATATATTATTATGAAAATAAAAATTATTTTAAGTTCTGAAAAGAAAAAACTGCTGTAACTTGTTTATGTCCCTTTTTGTTTACATTTTGTTGTTACTTTTGTTATACGCATTCTTCATTCATAAAATGACTATGGATTATTTTTTTTCTGTCTATTGAAGGATCTATTTTCCTCGTTATATTCATAAATAGCTCTTATCAAAAATGTTCTGAGTCTTTTACCCAAAGTTTCATTAAAAATTATTGAATCTTTATTTTGTTCTGTTCATTGTTAACCATTATTGACTAAATGGGGGGGGGTCACACCTTTTGGCTGTATATGCCTTATGATTGGTTCATTAGGTATCTTACTGGCAGGCTCTTAGCTATTATATTTAATATGCATATTTAATGACTTTTGCAAGTCTTATCAGATTGCTTTAGCAGCTGTAGTCTTACAATGGAAATGAATATTAACAATGTCTAAATAATAGGTGTGAATACTAATTGTAAAGATTCTATACTTTTATTCATTAATTTGAATTATGAAGCTTTGATTATGACATTAATGCTTTATTAAATAATTTTTGAAAAATTACTTACACATTTTTTGGCCTACTTTATATCTGAGAAAGAACAAATGAAAACTATCTTATGTGAATACCAATTTAACAAATTTAATAATACTTATGTTTATTTTTTGGACATAATTTTGTATTGATTTTGAAGGGGAAAAAGGCATTTGATTGAAGGGAGGTAATTTTTCTTTATATTTTATTAATTTTCTTATGTCTTTATGTAGGGGATCCAGAAGTTTTAGCTTTATGGAAAAAATTACGAGATTTGAGCTTGAAAGAAATGGATATTACATATAAGGTTTGTATTCCTTTTTTCCCCCAAGCTTTTAGTGATTGTGATCTTATTTATTAAAAAGGAAGTTGTTAGGTAAAAAAATGTTTATTGAGATAATATCCTCAAATTGTGTCTTAAAGATGAGAAAATAAAAATAAAAATAATTTTGTTTTTAAAATTTTGAAATAGGTAATGTGTAGAATTGAGAGAATTGAAACTTGTAAAAATCGCAAATGAAGAATGAATTGAAATACTTGAAATTATCACATGTGTTTTAGAAAAAAAAATTCACAATTAATAAAATATGCGTACAAGTTATTCTTTTCATTTTGTTATACAACAGTGTTTATTTTTGTAGAGGCTGAACATATATTTTGATGAAATACATGGTGAATCAATGTATGCTGACAAAGTTGATGAAATATATGATGTTCTAATTAAGCAAAATTTAGTTATATGTAATAAGTATGTATCAAACTATTTTTTTATTAGTCTTTATTTTATGAGAGTATATTTCTAGTTTATTTTATTTTAGAAATGATTGAATATTTTAAAGTGGTATATGCATCATAAATAATTATAGTATTTAAACTAGCTGATTTATCCATACAATCAAATTTTTTTAACAACTATTACTTTCTATTAATTCCTACTTTAAAGATAGTGTTGAGGATATTTTAAAAAAAATGTCAATTCAAATGTATTTTAATATTAAACTTGTGTGTGACCATCTTATTATCTCATTAATTTTTTTAAATAAAGTTTTTCATAATTTGGAATTATAATAAAACTATTTTCGAAGGGATAGCTCTTTTAAATCCAAACAATGCAAATGGAATTTTGCATAAAATATAAAATGGATTTTAAGATAAAAGTTTGCTTTCCTATATTTTCATTTGTACAATTATTTTTGTGTTTACGTGCATTTAATAATTTTAAAAATCCATCATTAAGATAAGCTCACAATAGACTAATGACCTTCAAATGAAAATTTTTCTCTTCAAATTATTATTAATGAACTAATTTCAATACTATTAATAATAATTATATTCTCAGCTTGTCAACAGTTTGAAATATCTCTTAATAGAAAATGAATACATTTGATTTTAAGACTTCTAAAAGTGTCGATTTTCAAGTTGTTTTCAATGCACTTTTTTCTACTATCTCTTCTATTCACATTTTTTTAAAAAATGTTTTATAGTTTTATAAATGAAATTAATTGCAGATGAAAGCATGTCTTAAAATTTTATTACATATTCTTTTCAAACACTTTGATAATCCAGTGGTAATTTAATATCAGTATCAATATATAAAAGTAGTATATCAGTCAAAATATTTAGTAATTTATTTTATTTTTTCATTTTCAAGGAAATAAAATAAAAATATTCTGCTGCCAACATAGTTAATTTCATATTACTTAAGTGCTATTTATTAATAAAATTAAAAGAAAAAGGTAATAATTTTAATTTAAACATTTCATTATAATTTAACAAATAACAGTATTAGATAAATTTTTTAGCATTAATGTATAACTTGTGGTTTAAAATTTCATATTTTACAAATATTTTATCTTTATATTTATTAACTTAAAAGTATTTGCAAATTGCAAATGCTTAAGGAAATTTAATATAAAAATTTAATTTTGTAAGTTATTACAGTTAAAGTATTTAATTTTCAGCCTACTTCAGTTCTATACTTCCTAAATTTTAAAAATAAATCTTAATAACTGCATACATTTTGTGTTGTTTTAAAGAAAATATTTTTATTACAGAGATGGCAGCATTGAAGCCTTTATAAGTGGTGAAAATGATAATACTGAAAAAGAAAAAGTAGTGTTGCGTAAAAATGACGGAACTTCTCTTTATCTAACCAGGTTTATTTCCTTGATATATTAGAGTAATCTCTTTGTTAGTTTTAACATTTACTCAATAGAGTCTATAAAATCAACTTGTTACCTTGTAGGGATATTGCTGCTGCTATTGACAGATGGAAAAAATATCATTTTGATAGCATGTTTTATGTGGTAAGAAATTTGCATGTTATTTCTTATTTTTTGTTGAAATGCCTTACTGGAAATTTTAAATTTCATTCATGTTTAAAATATAAGCAAAATTCTGAGATTCTCCATTTTTTATAATATAATTCAGTAAAGTGAAGAGTTTATCTCAAAAGTATCTATTAAAATTATGATTATATTGATAGTTGTTTGAATGTTGAACTTTATGAAAATATAATTAAAAGACACTGCTTTGCAAATATTGAAATTTTTACATCATATATATATAGATATATAAATATATAATTTTTTGTTTTGAAATAAAATGTTTTCAACAATGGGAGATCTGTCTATTTTTTAATATTTTTTTTTTCAATTTACTTTTTGAAGTGATGGATATAATCTTCAGAATAAATAAGTAAATTGACAATGAGGACAGTTATATATTTAATGCTTCATTAAACTCACTTAAATCATTCTTTAGATTATTTGGAATTATTAATTATTGGATTAAATTAATTTACTCTATTCATTAAGTATTACCGTATATGTTTAGTTGTTCAATCCAACAATATTGTCAGTAATAACTTGTAAATTTATAATAATTTGTGTTTTTTCGTTATGGATATTATTATCCAAAGTGTTTGAATGCAAATTTAAAAAGATATTTGTTTAATGATAAGTATCTTTTATTTGTTTCAAAACAATTGTAATTCTGATGCTCTGTAACTTTTATTTCTCTGTATATAGTATTTAATGTGATTTATTACTTTTTTCAAGTATAGGTAGATTCAACACAAAAATCACATTTTAAGCATCTGACACATTTCCTGAAGTCTATGAACTGTCCTTGGGCAAAGTATGCTCTTAAAATCTGACCTTTTCTATATATTTAAATAAATACCTTTACTTCCAATTATTTATAAGATAATTTTCTTCTATAGTTTTTTTTATATAAAAGTTTAATTTTTAAAATTTTATTTTCTATAATAAATATATATTTTTTTCTTTTCTTTTCTTTACCGTTTTCTTATTTTCTGTTTATAGTGATTTACAGTTTGTTCCATTTGGGCGTATTTTGAACTTCAGTACACGTAAGGGAACTGCTGTTTTTCTGCATGATATATTAGATGAAGCCAAGGAAAGAACACTGGAAAATATGAAGAATTCTCCAAGTATGTTCAGAATTGATGGTATCTCTGTTTTTATTCCTTTCCCAAATTGAAATCTGAAATATAACCACATTCCCCCTTAAAATACTATATAAAAATTATATTATCATCATTAATAATTAATGCATTAATTATATAAATACAGTAATTAGAAGAAAAGAGGAAAGTAATTTTTAGAGCAAATGAAAGTGTTGAAGAATCGTTCATGTGAGGATCCAGTTAGAATGAATGAAATAGAAGTATGGAGCTTTTTTTGTGTATGGGTGAAATTTCCAAATTACAGGAGTGATTCTGTTCTTTTTGTTTGGCATGTTTCTGAGAAAAATAAATTCAAGTGAAAATATCTGATAAGTTGTCACAATAAAAATTTTTTTTTGGAGAAATCTGTTAAATCCACTAGAAATGTTGAAAGATTTACTAATTTTGAAATGGGCTGGGTAAACCATTTTGCTAATGAAAATCGTTGAATTTAGTCATGAAGTAAACCACTTGGAAATCCATCATGCCTATTGAGGAAGTTTTAAATGATTAATTTAAATACTTATGATTTTTAAACACCTTGCAATTATATATATTTTTTTCTAATATTTACACAAATATCTCTCTGTTACCAGAAACTTTTTATATTAAAATTTCTTGATTTAATTTTTACTAAAATGTTAATGTCAGTAGTTCATTAACATTGCTACTGACCTCTTAGACCTCTTTTTCTTATTTCTAGCAGAAATGCATAACAATAGAATGAGCAAGTGAAGTGAGTTGGGTTCATATATTGATTCCAGAAGAATCATAACATAATTTTTAAGGTTTGTTGAATAGAGTGAGCAGGGGGTGCAACTTCCTAATATAATATATCATTTTTGAAGAATTATATTAATAATGTTTATAACTATATTATGATGCTTTTAATCTAATCTATTTTTGCTGTTACAATTGACATAGTATTTCTAAATTGTATGAAAAGTATATTTATTTGAAATAATTATTTATAAATAACTTTGATTGGTATATGAGATGAAAAGTCAAGTAGGATGTGAAGCGGCATATAACAGTGGAAATATCCAACAACAGATATAGTATCATTTTGCTCACCACTTTAGAGTAAATGTTGCATAAAACACTAAAAAATGTTTCCATCTCAAAATTATATTTAAATGAAAATATTGATTGCTGCTGTATCTATGAGTATTTCAAGTTGACAGCAAAAGGGAAAATATATATGTCATTATGTTCAATAAATTATTCAATTTATAGTTGGGTTCTGGTGTAATTAAGAGTAATGAAATTAATATATGCATAAATAAATAGAATTCGCTATTACACATCATATCATTGCTTGATATTCTATGTTAAAATTTTTATTAAGGCAGAATCTTTAAATCAGATATATCAGAATTTTTAAAAGCATAGCATTAAAAAACATTATTATTTACAGAAAAAGTTATGAAATTTTTTAATAATAATATAAAGATGCATAGCAATGCAATCACACCTTAGCTTTTTATATAATGTCAGTTTGAGGCATTAATAATCATAGGATCATTGGAGGATGTAAAGGCACTATTGTCTGAAATTCCATTTTACAAAGAAAATATATTGCAATGTTTCTCTTGAAGGTTTAAAAAAAAATTATTTTGATGTTTTGAGTTAGATGAAATAAGGTTTCTAAATTAATAGTAAAAATTACATTCTGCCTGTAGCCTATTTTAACCACCAATTTTAACTGTGAATTGTAAGTTTGGCAATAAATTTAGATATGCTGTAAAAACAAATAAAAACAACAACATCTCCATTTTCATTTTAAATATTTATTTCGTATGGATAATTATGGTTTTTCACTTTCTAGATTTTTTCTTTTTGTTTTTCAAAACTAGTGTAATCTTTAACTCTGGAATGAAACACTATGTAAAGCAATACATCATCTCTAAACTCTTAATAATCATTCTCAGGTGTTTAAATATTTGCAAAAAACAACAATAAAGGCTTAAAGGATATAATTGATTTTTAAGATTTTATTTATTATCATAAAATTGTACATTGCTTGTAAATTCTATCTTTTCTTACTTCTGTTTATATATTATCTGTGAAAAATCTTTCTGAAAAGAATGGCATGAGGAGTTGAAACATTCAAGAGACTGTTCCAAACTGTTTAACTATTAAATGAAATAAGAATATTTCATCATTTGTAAAGCTAACTCTTTAATTGTTTATAGCTACTAAAATAACTGAAAACCTCGATGAAGTGGCTGAAATTCTTGGTATTTCATCTTTGATTATCAATGATTTCAGCTTGAGAAGGAAGAGGGATTATCCTTTTGATTGGGAAAAAGTTGTGAATGTTAAAGGAAATTCAGGTGTCAGCTTGCAGTATTGCCATGCTCGACTTAACAAGTGAGATTAATTTCCATTTAAGATTTTATATATTGGTGTTCATTTTAAGTTTATAATTAGTATCTAGAGTATTTTACATTTACATTTTTGCATGCTTCTATTTGAAATTCCTTATCTTCTCACTCTCACACACCCATTTTTAAACATTAATATTTCAAACAGTTAAATGGTATTTTTGATATAGATAGAAATCTAAGCTATAATAATTTTTACTATAAATGTTGGTTTTTCCCAAGATTTATCAGCCTGTGCTGTTTATTTTGCTATGGTCATAATGTTACGGAATTTGAAATGCTAACTTATAAAATTTCTAACCCCAACCCAATGGAATATGTCTGTTTTCTTGTAATAACTGTGTTCTAACATCCTTCTTTTAGATCATGCATAAAAATACAAAATATATATATATATATAATAATAATAACTGCAAGTTTTAAAAATGCATAGATTTTTTTTCAAAAATAATATAAATAATAGGGATAAAAAGACCTGACTTTTTTATTTACAAGTTAATTCTCCTAAAGTGTTTCTTATTTCTCTTTTTTTCCCTCTGTTTGAAAATTGCAGTTGCATATTAAAAAAAAAATGTTATTATTTGCAGTTTGCCCAAATATTTTTACTACTGAGCAAATTGGATCTATATGCAAATTATATTAACATAGCATTATAAGGAATGCATAGACCCCCCCCCTCTCACTAATAATACAATAGTGTCAATAAGTATAATATTTTTTGTTACACTTTTTAATTATTCATTTTCCAAATAAAATAAATGAGATTTTGTATGATAGAAATCTTATGAGTTTATATCAGATTTTTGGACAATATTTTTTATTTCATTTATAACTTTATGTCAAAATTTTTAAAAGCATTCAAGTATATTTTCTTTCTTTGGTACATTGAAATATTTTTATATGAGAGATTTAATTTTTTTCTCCTCTTACAGCATAAAAGAAAATTGTGGTGTTGATTTAAGTCTAGATTGTATATTAACAAGCTTAATAGAACCAGAAGCATTAGCCTTAATTCAACAACTTGCAAGGTAGGAAAATAGCATTTTATGAAATTTAACTTGATTTATAGGTTCCTCTCCCTATATATTCTGATGTAGTATGTATTTCTAAAAATTAATGCATTTAATTTCAAAGGCTTTGATCGCATTTATTATTAACTTTGTATATTTTATATATTGAATTTATTTTGATCTGTAATGCCATTTCTTGAATTAGAGCACAATTAACCATTAGAAATTTTTTAAAAATTAATTTGCATTGAAAGCTTAAAATAATACATTCCTTGTTTTCGTTTTAAAAATTCAAGAGAATTTATTTTTCCTAATTGTATAATTAAGTCATATACACTACAATGCAAAAATTTAGATAATGACCAAATTCATACAAGTTTTAGCATTATTTCATTTTATCAATCTCTTCAATGTGGCTTCAGTGTAATATGCTCTATGTACAATATTATAACTACAAAAGTTGACTTGAGCATATTGAAGTTGTTAAGAAATTAAAAATAAAATCAATATTGCCTCAACATTTTTGAGGCAATATTGGATGCACAATCAAATTAAAATAAACTGATTGTGTATCACCCTTGTTGATTAGATTATAAATACCAGTATCCATTAAAAAAATAACTAAACTTTTCTTGAATTAGGCTTTGATTTTGCATAATTCATCTTCAATGTATCTCTTTTCATTTACTGATGAGTAAATGAAATTTACCATTGTTGTAAATCTTAGAGGCAAATGATATCTCAATGTTACTTTCCTGTTTTAAGATCTGGACTACATACTAGCCAGACAAGAATTTTTAATTTCTAAGAATTAAACTGTATTTCACAGTAATAATCAATACATTATTTTGAGGATATTCTTTTTGAGGACCATTAAGAAGCCCAGGAAAATGGTAATGGTAAAATTGGTAAAATGCAGAGAGTGCTTGTTTATTTTAGCAAAAGGTTGCTTTAATTAATATGAAATCACCATCTTCTTTCTGACTAAAAAAACACTGTTTTCTTGCATAAGGCATGCCATTTTGATGCCCAGCTATCAGGTCTAATCCAGATTTCACCTTTTCTTCATTGCTCAATATCACTGATTCTTATTTCAGTCCATATGAACTGATGATTTCAAGCCCAATACATTTAAATTTATGATGTGCCATAGAGGGTTTTTTTTTCTTTTCATTTTCAATAAACCATTAAGAATTTGTGTATGAATCATATCTGCCGAAATCTTTAAATCACATTGATCATTAAACTTTTCAAAAAAAGTATTTGTTTTTACTCCCCAATCTTTGGGTCTGATGTCATTACATATATTCTTCACACATGGCTTTTGAAATCTGTGATTTGCTTTAAATATGCATCCATTAAGTAAAACACAATAAATGAATCACTTCAATTGGTTAATAATAGTCAAAATTTCCTAAATGAGCTTGCCTTTAGCTTTTAACTCTGCCATATCTTCATCTGTTTGAATTTCTTTTTCTTGCAGCATCTCCATGATGCAGTATTTAAGCTCAAAGTCTGTAACAAAATCTTCTTTTAAATTTCATATGCTAACAAAAATTCAGAGAAACTTGTAATCATGTATGGACTTTTATGACAAGAAAATTCCCCTTTTTATCCAAAAAGTTTGTATTATAGAAAATAAAACTGCATATTGATCATAGTATTTTAAGAGAATTTTTAATATATTGAAAGAATTTTGTTATCATATTCAAATTCTAAATTAATTGAACATTTTTTAAAAATGAAAAGATTCTAATGTTTAAACTTTTACATTTCAGTGTATAATACATGGATTTAAAAAAATATATATATTATCTTTGTATCCTAAAAAAATGTTAAATATTTTCCCTTATTATTTTCATATGATTAATTTTAAAAACTTTTAATTTAATTTGTTTTAAACAGGAGGAGGTGTTTATTTCTTAATTTTAAAGCATGAATATTAATGTATGTATGTAATGAAAAAAAAATAACTTTAAAAATTATTAAACATTTATATATATATATATATATATATATACACACACAAAATTCAAGTAAATTTATATATTTACAGCTTAACAAAAAATTTTCATTATTGGCTTCATTTGTAATAGGAAATATTGGTAACTTTAAATATGTTGTTCTTTTATTCCTTAAATCATTTAAGTCCTTTTTAAAATTTAATTATATGTAGGAATAATTTCTTTGTTTGTAACATTTTTTTGTCTCTATATTTTATACAGATTTGATGAAGTTATCTATAATTCCTACATAGATCTTGAGCCCTGTGTTTTGGTGCATTACCTGTTTACATTAAGGTAATTTCAAAATGATTTTTGCATTTAAAGAATGCATTTATAGAAAGAATGAAATTGAGTTAAGATATTTCACATGTACATATTTGATACATTAATCCAACTTAACATAAATATTTACAATGTTGAGAATATTTGCATTTAGTTTTATTAAACCAAGATTGAATTTTTTTCCAACAATCTTTAATCACATATTTCTAAATAAAAATCCCAAGAACTGTGAATTATGTCCTTAAACAAGGTTGTATAAAGCAAGTTGGTCTGATGAAAACTTTCTCGTTTAAAACCTTTTAATATTTGTAAAGAAAAGTACATCTTGATTCAGTAATTTTAAATAAAATTTATTTAACATTAAAACTTTTTAAAATCTGATTAGTACTTCATTTTGCATTATTTCTTAATTTCAGGATTATTGCTACATTATTCTGATACTGAAAAGAGAGACAGTGAAATACATTAAAAATATTTTTATGTTATTATATTATTATTGTCAGTGCTTTGATATGCATTAGTAACAATGAATTTCTGCATATTTTTGTGTCAGTCGAAAGTAATAGTTGTCCATTACTATAATCCTAGATTCTCACAATTCCTGAAACATTTTTCTATAATCTTAGGTCAAAGGTGGAACTAGCAGTTTTTAAACATTTTCTGTTGCTACAATAAAGAACATTTATCCCCCCCCCCCTCCACCATAAAGGATGAATATTGATAATTAAGTTGCTGAATAAAAGAAAATATTTCAAACAGTACTTACTATTAAGCCATATTAACTATAATTATCAAAAATGAAAATATTGAAGTGCCATTTATTTTGTTATATTCATTTCAATCTAAAAATAATAATAGAAAGCAGTTAAATTAATTAAAATTTACTAAATATACATACTATGTGGTGCCAAATTTGTAATCACACTACATAAAATAATCATCTCTTGAATAGAACCTGATTTATTAAAACATTAGAAAAAAATATTTCATATAAAAAGAAAACATTCTTTTAAATCAAATCATTTTAAACCTTAGTTTAAAAAACTTCTAACCAGCCTTTTTCTATATAATTCCTCAACATTTGTGAACAACAATAACAAAACATTTAAAAGGGGTTTATTAATTTTTTTTAATGTTATAAATAATCAGTTTGGGGGTTGTAATAAATTTTTTTTGACAGAAATAAGGTTGTGAAATTCTTTTCTATCTAAAAAGGAATCAAGAAAAGATATTCTGTTCTCAAATGAACACCTATTCAGATTATTAAATTGTTTGTATAATGAAGTGTTTAAAGTATAGCCTTTCTAATGATTAATTTTTGTACTTGAATGAATTGTTGTACTGTATCAAACTAACCAAATAAAAAAAAAAAATCTTACATGTAAGATTGTTCATAATGTGGAGTAGGATAATGTAAAAAGCATTTTTTTTTATCATAAATCAAATATTAATTTATTTACTATAGATTTTACTTTTGGAATGCTAAAAGGATGGTTTGTATTGCCATATAATGCATTTAAAAAATACAAATTTAAGCCTTCTTTATTGGAACTGAATATCAATATTACTTGCATTAATGCATTAGTAAAATTTTAATGTTGATCTTATTTTTTACTGACTTAATAAGCATGTGCAAGATGCCATTAATAATAACGCATTATTATTTTATTATTGCACCTGTTATTCCATTTATGAGATATACATTAAATATTGTAGTAGTTGTTGAAAAGTTTGAATTTAAGAATTTGATGGTCTTCATATTTCAGATCATTACAGAGGGAAAAAGTTATAATTGTATCTCAAAACTATAGTCAGCTGAATTGAGGAAATTCTGTTAATGATCCTTACACTGAAATTATCAACCTCTTTTAATTTGTATTTAGATGTAATTTGGTATTTTTTATAAAATATTTTTGTCAATACTAATAATGAAGAACTGTAGCCTAACACCAAATCATTTCTGACTACTTGATGTCTGTGAAAATTTTACATTTGAAAAAGTTGGAGAACACTTCTAATTTTTTTTACTAACATTTCTACAAGATATAGATTTTTGATATTTTATTTAATACTGTCTTAATCTTATAAGTAATGCATACTCCAATGATTACCTTAAATTATTCATTTATATTTTATTTTAGAAATGACATTGGAAGAGCAATTAAAGTCTTACCAGTTAAAGGGTCCAGCTTGTATGTTGCTAAAGTAAGTAGTTTGTTATTTGATTAAATAAGTTTCTGATATACATGCATGCATTCAATATTTCTTTTATAAATAAATAGTTTAAAGAATAATTGTTATTTTTCAAAACATATAATGCAAATTATATTTGATTTTGAAAAAGAAATTTACTTTTTACTTTCAAATGGTGTTCTAGTGAATATTTACTGTAACTTAATTTTAGAAATTATCTTAATTCCATCTAAGTAAAGCATGCATAACTATCATAATTGCTATCTGTTTTTCATTAAAAAGAATTTGATTGAACTGTTGTTCTTTAAATTAAAAACTAATGTTTATTTATTTTACCTCTCAGGCTCGGCTTTTGCTATTCCATGCTGCTCATCTAGTCATGCAGAAGGGATTAGAGTTATTAGGAATAACTCCTTTGAACAAAATGTAGGAAATAAATTGTAGCTATTTTATTTATTAATTTTGTAAGTTATGTTTTTATTATAATAAAATTTTTTTCATAATCTGATTTTGCTATTAATGCAGATTGTTCTAAAAATTTTCATATGCAAAATAAAGAGCATGCAATTAAAATCTTTCATTAAAATATATAATTTTATCAGTTATTGAAAGTGATCAAAGTCTGAGCCATTTTTTTCCATACACTGTTGGTAAGGCATGAACAATAATAAACAGAATAATTATTGATAAAAGGTTTAAATGACCTAATCATTGTTTAAAGTTTAGGAATAGAGGCTGAAATGTCCTCCCTGAGTTTGAAAAACATTTTTCAAACTCAGGACAAAGACAACAAAAACGTTTTTAACAAAATGGATGAAATTTCGTTTACAGTTTTTTAAAATACAATCTAAATAAAAATTTAATGTTCGGATATTATAACTTACATGCCTGAGATTAATCACCCATAAACTTGTCACGGATTGCACAATAGTTTTAGTAAAAATGCCAAATTCATGCACGAAGATTAATATTTTGTAACTATGACATGCCAATGCCATACAGGAATATGCGAAAAAGTGTTGGTGAGACCACTCACGCTGGTGTTTCATCTAATTAAATAAATGAAAATTAAAATATATTTTACAAATATTTATTTTTCTTTCTTTTAGTTTTAGCATCTATATTTACACATATAACGACAATGTTATACACATTTTTCTGTGCATGTTATAACTATAATGAGAATTTTTTTAAAACGATATGAAGAAGAGTCAAACTTAGAATGTTACGTAACCTTGACTGGAGATTCGAATATCCATTTTTTTTTTTAACTGGGTGGGTTCTCCCCCAGATATTCTAGCATTCTCTAAAATAAACGTGTTACGCCAGAGAATGCCTTGCGTATCTTTAGCATAGAATATTTATTTGAATACTTTATTAACCTTTAATGTGAATTAAGCATTTTACTGAATCTGTCCTGCCATCCTGGGCGATTAATCCCAGGAATACTGAAGGCCTGGTGGTAAGGTCTCGGCTTGGGAGCCGTAGGATTTCAGGCTCAAGACCCGGTTCCACCGAAGAACCATCATGTAAGGGAATCCGTTAAATCCGTCATGCCAAACGTCCTCTCGCTGGTGTGGTGTGGTGTGGAGAGGGGGGTGCCAGCTCAGGTGTTGTCCTCGTCATCTGACCGTGGTTCAAAATGACGAGGTCCGTCCCAAAATAGCCCTAGTGTTGCTTTACAATGGGACGTTAATATAACTTAACTAAACTAAACTAAACCCAGGAATACTGTTAATAGTATCTGAAAATCGAATTCAACGTAATCGATTATATTACTGATTTCAAACGCAGTGAAGTTACCTTTCCGACCCTTTTTTCCTCATGAATACAATATTTTCACTTTTAGTATATATATGTTTCCGCTAAAGTGCAGATATCAGTTAATCTGTATATTAAATAAGAAATTTTTAATTTAAATAGGAAATTTTTATAGGAAATAATTTAAATAGGAAAGGAAATTATATTAATTTTTTAAATTTAAATATGAAATTTAATAAGTAATTTCAATAGGAAATTTTTATATGTATATTAATATTAATAGGAATAATAAATTTGTATATTAAATTGAAGAAAATTGGTTCATTTCTCAAATTACCTAATCAACGGTGAATTACCTAGATAATCTGCACGTTACTAGTAGACCCTCGTTAATTCGCACATTGCCAACTACGCACGTTAAAGTGGGGGGGGGAAAAAAGAAAAGAAAAAAAAATATCTTTGCTGAAATAACAGTGACATTTCTGTACACTTAAATTAAATGTAGTTTATTTGTTTTTTGATTTCTAAAGAATCCTATTAATACAATGAAGCAAACAACAAATTATTTGATTGAATCAATCATCAATCCATTGAAAAACTATAATACAAAGAATCACATCGTTTAACATATTATTACAGTGACTGGAAATGAATTTGCGAAATATATGATAAAGTTATGCTTACTTATTAGTGCTTTCTAAAGATTGATGACACTTTGAATTGCATAACAAATGGCTTTTGCTACAATCGTTCCTATTTGTGGTACATTTGGATTTGCAGTCATCTTTTTTGAAACCCTGCCCGGTACCAAGGAAATGTTTTATTGCCGTTTGACGTAAAGATATTTCTACAATACAGACATCTTCTTTCATTAAAAATCTCTCTTTGCAAGCATTGAATTCAGATCTCGCATATAATTTTTGAAACCTACCCAATACCAAAGAAGTGTTTTATTGCCGTTTGACGTAAAGATATTCTTACAGTAGGGACATCTTTCGTTAAAAACCTCTTTTTGCAATCACTGAATTCAGATCTCGCATCAATTGTTTTAAAATACCCGTTTTAGTACCAAACTTATAAAACCCATCCTCTGTTTTACTAAGAACCAGAATTAATATCTAGCGGGGGCATCAGTTTTTTGCTCTGTCTTCTTCGGGTAATTTTATTCGCACAGTGACACTTTCATTGAGAAACAAACTTATGAACTTTAGCGATACGGAAGCCTCTAATGTGTACATTACCTAGTTAAAATGCGGACAAATCTTCATTCCGCACTTTAACGGAGCAAGTCAGTTCATTTGCGGATTAGCTAGGTAATCTGCACATTTACGACTTTCCAGCTTTAACGGTAACATATATTCTTCGTGTGTGATAAAGTAATGATACAATTATATACAATTGTAATTATATACAATTTCGAGTCGTAAGAATGATACTTATTTCAAAGTTAATTAAGTTACCTTTTCAACCCTTTATTTCAAGAATACAATACTTTCTGTTTTAGTATATATATTTCATGTTTAAAAAAATGATGATATATATCACATTTGCATGGAATTTTTTGTTGAAAAATTTATAATCTTTCATGGGGCATATGAGAATCAGCCAGAAAGTTAAACGGGAGTTAGTTTTAGAAATGTTTTCTGTCAATAATTATTTTGCATTTTTATAGTATCGCAAAGAACAAATGTCAACTAGAAAATTAAATACCAAAACGTTAAAATAGCAAATTAAAAAAAGTACCAGCGGATTTCAAAGCACCAGAGATTGCACCTTACTTTTTGAAACCCAATTTACTGGGAATAGGTGATTCCGTGAAATATTAGGAATTTATTATTCTGATTCGGAATTATAATTCTGAATATTTTAATAATACTTTTTTAGTGAATCTCATTTAGATATAATATTACGGCAATTATATTCCAAAATTCACCGGATTTAAATCGCTATTCCGGAAAATAATAATAGGCAAATTTTTTTCCTTATAAAACTATAAATTAGATGATCATTTAAAAAACTTTCTATGAAAAGAACCTTTTAAAATTATTTCATAAGGGAAATTCAGCTTTATAACATAGCGATTTTAAAGACCATTCATTTGTTACTGCTAGTTTTAACTTATGTGCATTTACTGGAAATAATTGTTAATTTCTATCCATGACGGATTTCTAGACAAACTAGGAGGCATTTAGTGAGTCAACCTCACAATAGTACGATAGAAAAAACAATTTTTCTAATTGGCAAATAACTACATTAGTAAAATGTACATTCAATGAATTATAAAATATTAGCATATTATTAACACTTTATCAAATATTAATTTTATCAGATCTCATTATGTTCACTTAGTTATGAAAATATTTATAAACATCGAACTTCTGATTCAATAAAGTAAAAAAGTGGAAGCCGGGCAGTTTGCAGTCATAATATATAAATAAAAGGAAATACATATTCACAAAGTTAATTAATTACATGAAAGAAATATTAATCTAAAATAAATCATCAACACGTTAAAAATGTGAATCTAAATTGACCATCTTATTAAAAGAAACACTTCATAATGTGAACTATCTAAGACCGCCAAACATCTAAATGCGCAACTGATTAGTACACTGAAGAGGAAAAATTCTACCTGTTTTTATGAACATTTATAAAGGAAATGAAGTTTAATTTGTAAATCATTTACTTTCCTGAAGATGGCAGCATGAGCTTTCTGCTCGTTCATGTTTTGGTCTGATTATTTTAACAAGAATTTAAAAAAAAAAAATCTTACAGAATTCCTTTTAAAAAAATCCCGAGTTTACAAACAGTTCTTTTTAATCGCAAAAAATAAATAAATTTGATGAAGGCTTTAAAAAGAAAGGAAATAAGGAAATAAAGTTATTATTTGCTTTCAAAGATCGGTTTTAGAAAGATCTATCAAATACCTATTAACGAACATTTTAAAAATCCAACTTTAGTTCTTAGGTTTGATAAATGAAAGAGCTTAACAATTAAGTTTGTTTAATGAACAAGCTTAACCATCAAGTTAATTATGCAGAATGAGAATTCACCCCAATAGGATTCGAAAATATTCGTAATAATATTAATTTTTTAGAACTAGAAACTACATAAAATTTTAAATTATTGAGATTAGGACAAACTTTTGGCAAAATTTCTCTTATTTGTGCATTTCTTTAAAATACTAAACAGATACACAGACAAACAAATCAGAATCATGTAATGATCATGCTATAGAATATCCAGTATTTTTTTTTTTTTTCCATCATCGCAGAATTACAAGATTTTAAGTATTTTCATTATTTCTCCCTTTTCCATTCAATTAACTTTCTCTTAAATTATTTTTTAAAATTCAATTAGCATTTAATTTAGTTTTAAATACCTCAATTTAGTAAATATTATTCCTTACATTGTTTCCATTGTGTAACTTTCACTTACATTTAGAATTTATTCATATAAAAGAAGCGGAAGTGGTCCCCACGGAACTTTCTGGCATACATCAATATAAAGATGTTTCCCTCCCCCAGCACAATAATTATGAACCTTGATCAAAACCATACACGTCACGAATGTTGAGATTTCCATATCTTGAGTTCTTGAAAGCGAGTATGCAAATGGGACGACTGATTGAAATCAAAATTAGACACAGGCTACAACTTCAATAATAAGATCGCATATCGTTTTTCAACTCATTGCATTTTTGAATTAATACGTTTACATGCCTATGAATGCAGAGACCAACAAGTGATCAACCCCTTGAAGCGGATTTGATTCAAAATTTGATCAGATCTACTTTAAATATTACAACTGTGTAGCAAATTTTATCTGTCTAACTATTAACGTTTTGTTGCTATCCTGTTCATTTGTTCTCAAATAAACATATTTACAGTAAATGTTTTTTTTTTTTTTTCAAAATTTTTATTCAAATTTGATAAAAAAATCTATTTAATTTTGGTGAAAATGCCGCATAAAGAATTTACTTTTTTCTTAATGTGATTATGCCTTCTTTAACTACTTTTAAACTTGTATGTATCAAATCATTGCAAGAAGTTAATTTGGAACAAAATTATGAAATCTCTGAAGTGGAATACAACAGTTTCGAAACGAATTGTTCAATGAACTATTTTTCCTTCGGATTAAAATGCAAAAATCCCTTTCATTTTTTATTTATTATTGGTCGGAAATTTTTCTAATTTTATATTTACAATTTCTTCTATCTCACCAGAAATAAGCGATCGACAGTTTAAATGAATAGCAATTGTTTTATAAAACTGTTACATAATAATAAAAATTTCTTAGAAAAGACTAAAATAAAAAATAAGCTGATTTCTTTGCCCCTCTTCTAATTAATCTTAAAGCGAAAGTCTGAAACAAAAGACAAATTCATTACTTTTTTTAGAAAAAAGATTTTTTTCTTCCTTTTTCGAAATAATAGCATCGAATAAAGAATCAATCATGAAGTGTTTTCTTCGCATAAATATTCAACAGAAATTGTTAAAACTGCGTTTCTTAAACAGTATATTATAATCCCAATTTACATCGTAAAAGCAACAAAATCGTTTCCTTTTAGGATCTTTAATATTTATAAGGAAAAATGAATTATAAAATTATTTTGAGAAATTTAATTATTTTATGGTTTTTCTAAAACTTTATATTAAGATTTTCTTAATAATTATTTTAAAGAGATTTTATACTTTCTTGTATAAGAAACATACAGTATTGTAAGTATTATAGTCGTAAAAAGTATTGTATTCGTAAAAATATAAGGATTCGAGATTTTGATGAATTTTCACTTTTCATGTCGCGTTCCAACGACCCTGCGTCTGCAGACATGGCACACTCCCCCCTTGCCCCTCACTTGCGGTTTTCCGCATTTCTTTGATGTCTTATCAAAGAACCTCGGAAAACCGCAAGAGAGGGGCAAGGGGGGAAAGTGTGCCATGTCTGCTTGCTTATCTATAACCACGATATTTCAAAAACGTTTTGAGCTAGATGGATGACATTTGGTATATAGAACTTATAAAAACTTATGGATTTTATGGAATGAAATTTAATATGTGGTCTCAGCATAACATTTTTATATTTCGCTGAAATTTTGAACGAAATCTATCAGAGGGAAATTTTTCTATTCCGAGAGCACGCGAAATCGATAACTCACAAAGCTAGGCGGATAAAATTTAGTACAAAGTTTTGGCATCAGGAAAGTAGATGTGTATTAAATTTTGAATCAAATTAATTAACGGGGGAAGGCGATATATCTGTCTATAATGTTTGCGTGTATGTGAAAGAACTGGGTATATTCAAAAATTCAATGACATTGATGGATGGAACTTGGTGTGCGCTTTTGTAACCAAAATTGTAGATCTGTCTTAAAATTTGCACCGAATCGCAATTTGCAAAATTTATATCCGAGTTTTTTTTTTTAAAAAAAATAATAATATTCCGAAATAGAAAAGGCCGCATATTGTGTCTCTGCACGCTGAAGTTCGGGGAAAAAGGGACATTTGCGAATTTTGAGTTTAGACATCTCCACTTAAATAGAAAGTGGAAAGCGTAAAAAGTTCAAAGTGTTCTAGATAAAAGTACTTAACTCACAATATTAACTAGTCCCACGGTGGGGGGGGGGTCACTTCGTATTTGAGGATGAGACGCTTCCGGTATGGTGGTTGGTTTTCGCCACCCTGGTGGGTACACGAAGAGGTGTGGGTCCGGCTCCTCCCATCGATGACGGGACGTGCTTCCTAAGAGAAGGGTTGTACCGTGGCCGGTGATGGCCCTTAGGACTCAACCGCAGTTCCCGCCAGTATTGCTGTTGCGGCTGTCCGGTTATTCAGGTTTTTCCGTGTATTTTCCTACAGTCGGAGTAGCTAGTTTGTGGTCACAATACTAACTAAAGAGAGCGGGAAAGAAAATAAAAATGATAGGAAGGGGGGGGGGGACATTACCAACATATAAAATACTGATAACATCTATTGGGTATATGATTCTGAAAAAGATTTGTATGTTTTCGTAGCTAGAAGCTTTTTTACTAGTTTTTTTACTTATCATTTTTGTAAGTTCAATTTTATTGTAACTTTTGAACAATTTCATTAACAAAGTTTCGAGCTGAATGTTCTACAGCCTAATTATTTTCTATATGACAGAAAATTGGGTTAGGTTCACAAAATGTGGTTTTAGAATTTGATAAAAAAATGATTTAATTCATGCGTGCATTAGATAATAAAATCTTCTGCAGAAAATAATATTAGGGTGTCGCATAAATTTCTTTCCTATTTCTGCGCAGTTTACTGTATAGTAGGCATATTTTCCCTGTCTCCTGGTTTATGTGCCGTTCTCGTCTTTAACGTGAAAATAAACTGTTATATGTGCAAGAACTTCAGTCTTTTAATCTAAAACGACTATTTGGAGAAGGCAATAATTTAGCATTATTTATTTATTTATTTTGAAAATCAATAAACTGTAATTTGTGAAATGAAAAACACGAAATGATTTTATTTTTTACTTGATGAATACATTGTGCTTTCAAATAAGCAAAACAATGCCGGGAATTAAACTTTGTAGTTTTAGATACATGTTAAAATAAGTAGGTGTGATAATAGTTTGATATATTCTTCATCAAAAATAAAAGAACCAGTTTTTTTCTATATAGCCGCCATATATCAATTATTAATTAAAATTTATCTCGTATTATTACTTTTATAGAATATTTTCTATGAAATAATTACAAAGATAAAAAAATCGTAAAAAATAAACATATAGAAAAGACAAAAAAAAAAAAAAAAAAGATTAAATTCTTTGCTAAATATTCCTTTAAATTGCTTTGAGACTTAATTACATGCCATTTAAACTTTCTTAGATAAGAGTATATTTTTTACATCGAGCTTAAGCTTTCTTATGCACATGACATTTTTATAATTATGATTTCAGTAATTGAAAATGTTTCACACAACCTTTCTCTTTTTACTGAATACTCATTTTATTAATAAGCATGCACTCATTTTAATCTTTTAATCTTTGTGTGAGAGTTTCAATTCATTTTTATCATTTAAAAAATGTGTGCAGAGTCTTTGGAAAGGAAAAAATATTGTTTCATAATTGACTAAAAAAACTAATACATTCAAACTTCTAACACGTTAAAAAAAAGGAAAGGAAAACGCAACGTAGAGAGTATATAGACAAAGCGACGAAAATGAACCATCGATTGGAAAAGAAAGAAGTTTGGAGTTTGGCTTACACGTTCGCAATGGCCAATAATTAATTCTGACGTGTCACACTAAAAAAAAAAAAAAAAAAAAAAAGCTGGAAAAAAAAGAACTGAAATGATGACAGGAATGTTACAGAATTATCCAATAAAAAGAGAAAAAAAAATCATGTTTGCCAACAGCATATGTACAAAGTCGACGCCTTCTTTAAAAACCTCGAAGACACATAGTTGAGATAAGATCCTTTTCCTTCTGACAGCGTTTGAGATAAGAAACCAGTGTGTGTGTGGTCTTCCCAATACTTTCTCGCATACACTCGAATAAAGGTGTTATTCTAGAAATGACTTGCATAGCATTGGCTTACAATAGTTACAAAGTGTTAACCTTTGGCGCGAATTTACCATTTTTACTGAATCTATCGTATCATTCTTGGCGATTAATCCCTGGCATGCGGTTAATAGTTTCCTAAAAGCGAATTTTTGTTTGGAACCGTTTTTCTCAACCGGTTGAAACTAAAATTTGATACAAAATTACACTTGTAGTCTTAAAATCCCATACCAAGTTGTACGTGTTTGAGTTATTGCGTATACATGCGAACGTACAGACCGATAGACAGTTAAGACCTTGCTGGATATGCCTCAACATTTGACAGGTATATAGATACAGGATATAGGTATAGGTGTTAATTCTGTTTATCAAATTTTATTTACTTTGCTCCCATCTTTTTGTCGTTATCGCGTTATATTCGAACAGCCGAACAAACAGACTTTCTCTGAGTGGATTTTACTCAAAACTTGATAGAAATCTATAAAGTTAATATAAAGATCATATACCAAATTTCATCTGTCTAGCTTAAAGCGTTTTTCAATTTTCTTTATCACAGACAGAGGGAGACGGTCATTTTCCGAAAATTTGTTTTTCGAACTCGGGAAGATTTAAAACGTAGAGATTCGTCAAAATCTTGAGTTTGATTTTTTTTGACGATAACTATAGTTTATACTACGTATACGAGAAAGTAAAAATAGAAATAACAATAATACCTATAGCAGTATGATCCAAGTTGCAAGAGGAAATGAAAATAGAGCTTATGTGTTATGGATTTTATATTCGAATGCAATTATATTTTTTAATCAGCCTTTCTTTATTTTATTGTTTATAAATAGTGAAAACTAAAGTTTAATAAATGTTACATAAAATATGATGTCCATAGCTAAATTAAAAATATAAAATATTAGTTTTCAATCATACAGTGTTAGAAATTATGTAAGGTACAACATATTCCAATAAAAATGCAAAAAGATATAACCTCAAACGGAGAATCAGCAACAAATATATAATTAAATAAATTAGATTTAACGTATTTTTCGGCATTTCTTTTTACTAAGATTTTTAGATAAAGGTTATTATAATTCAAATTATTTCATAAATAAAAAAAAAACAACTATTTTCAGACGATTATTTTTTAAATGTGATATGCAGTTTAATGCAATTATTCTTCAAAAGAAAAAAAAAATAATAATAAAAAAAATTTGTAAAAAAAAATAGTGTACACAATGAAATGCAGTTAAATACTTTAAGAATTCTAATTCTTTTTTTTAATAATCATATTAAAGAGAAGTGCATTTAAAATTTAGTGTAGTTCCATTTCCTTAAATTCGAATGAGTTTATGAAAATAGTACATTTTCTTTGCTTTTTTTCAGCTTAAAGTTATAATGAATTTCCTCAAATCATTAAAGCCGTGATTCATGGAAAATGAACTTAGGTAGTAAAAGTACTTTTATAATGACTTCAAATTCTTTTATTTGATTGAAATTAAATGAATATTATAAAATCATAAAGGAGCTGCTGAAATCTTTAACAATTTTATTTCAACAAAAAAGTAATCCTAGAGGACAAAAGTACTCATTTTTTTTGTTACCGAAGTAAGTAAATTACAAATTGCTATTTTTTTTAAACCTTTTTTTTAAATCGCTTTCTGAAAGCGAAGAGGTTTTTTTTTTTTCCATCTTCTTTTTTCTTTAACTTATTTTAGAAAAGGAGAACAATATTCATTAAATTATGAAAAGTTAAAATCTTTAATTCTGAATTATTCAATTAATGTTATCAAAATGTTATACCAAATGTAGTTAATAAAAATAACCTTTGAAAAAATGTAAGGATTTAAGAAAAGATACGAGAAAATACTTTACGTCTTATGAAAATTTTTCAATTAATTACCTGATATTTCCATTAACTCTTGTATAAGAAGATCATTACGTCATTTTCGTTAAACATATCCGATATTTAATTAAATTTGGATAATGGATATTTGTGTTACTAATGTTTTTAAATATCTTTGGACAAAAAAACTAGAAATAGTATTATTATATGCAAGATTAACTGTATATTTTGTTTACTTAAAATGAGTTTAAAATATCATGGTAACATTTGAAATTATTTTTTTTTCATTTTAAAATTATTGATATAATTGCTCAACTCTAATAAACTCTTTCTGATTCTATCATATGATTAAGATTAAAAGAATCTTCATTTGATGATAGTTTATTTCACAAAAAATAATTGAATATTCTAAAATCAGATCACAAATAATGAGATAATAGAACTTTTCACTTTTGCGAAAATGAACAGAATAGAAAAAAGTATTTATATTATTTTTTTTCAAGTAAAAAGTAGAAAGAAAGGCATAATTTGTGTTTTATGAAAAGAGATTCCAAGAACTTTCAAACATAATTAATATTAATAATGTTTGAACAGAATTTTAAAAGATTCAGTATAATGTCCCAATAACTGTAAAACGTTTTGTCATCAATAATTTGACATTTTCCTTCGCTCTTATTTAAACTGAAGGTCGTTATATTCTTTCCGTTAATCACTCCTCAGGTTAAATTTCTTTCAGATAATAGATATTTACATAGTTAACTTTCTAAAAATAATTCCCAAAGTTCTCTCGAAATGGCAAGATGTTGATACAAGGATTATTAAATTAAAGACATATCATAATAGTATCTTTCAAGCAAGAATAATTGATAACATCAATGACAATATCTTAAAAAAATGGAGAAGTTAGAAAGTTTTAGTGATAAAGCTTTAAGGCTTGTAATTTGAAGCAAAGAGTAAGTAAATTTTGGTTTAAACATATATTTCTAATTTTATTCGATATTAAACATTTTTACAGCGGAAATGTACTTACTTAGTACTTATTTCACTTATTTTATGTAGGAAAGCTTGGGGCTCTGTATCACGCATTTTATAGAGTGATTTTTTAATTTTTTTATTTTATTAAACATAATTTTTATGACTGAATCTAATATTAAATAATTAATCATAAATAAGCACAGTCTTAATATTATTAGCATAAGCACAATTTTAATTTAATATTATATTAAATAAACACAATTAGTGTCCTGCCGAAACGTGAAGTGAGAAATTGGGAGCATGTACTCCATTTTAATTCGTTAATGGTAAAAAAATTTCGTAAATTTTGATTTAAGATAAATCGATTAATCTCGTAAAAAAGTTTTTACTTATTTACTTTGCCTGTGTCTCAAGTTCTGAAATATCGTTTTAATTTTTTTTAAATAAGTGCTATATTAGTTTATAAATCAATGTAATTATCCGAAGCCACAGGATGGGGCAAGTAATAACACGTGTTTTCTTCGTGTTTTGATTTGTGCAGTTAGACTTCCTGCTTTACTTAATATCATACTAATTATTTCATTCATATTAAAGTAATCCAAGAACAGCTACTGATCGAAAGAAAGAAAAATAATTTATTACTTACAAAGAGATCATAAAGGGGAAAAGAAGCCCAACAGATATTATCCAATCACATTAAATCGCGCGAAACCAAGGTACATAATTGCGTCATATCGGAGAAAGTAACAGAGGAAATGAAAATGATTACAGAACAAATTATAAATCTGGACCATTCTATATAGTTATTATTTTTTCCCCCCAGAATAAGAAACTATAAAAAGAAATCTGAATTTCAAACATTCGAGATATATATAAGTTAGCTATAATCGAAATCTTAGAAAAAAAAAATATTAAGTATTAGAAATGTTGCTGAATTATTTGATATTTTTCACATATCTCTGCATAGATATATTAAAAGTGAAAAAGCAAAACCTTCTTTCTGTTGGATATGCTATACTAAAGCTATTTATGTTACCGCTAAAGTACAGAAATCGTTTAATCTGCAGATTAGCTAGCTTATCAGCATATAAACTTGGGTGATCCGTTAAAGTGCGGAAAATTGTTTCATTTCTCAGATTACCTAGGTTATCTGCGAATTACCTTGATAATCTGGGGATTACCTAATAAGCACTCGTTAAAATGAAAATAAGATCTTTACTGGAACAACAGCAACGTTTTTGCACGCTTAAATTAAATGCCGTTTATATATATAAGGAAGATTTTTTTTTCCACAGAAAATATATCATTTAATAAGGTATACGTATTTAAAAAATTTATACCAACATACAATTAAAAAATCTTATCTTTTCAACGATATTATTTTTATTTTTGCTAATTTTATATTTAATTTATTATTAATCTTTTCAGAAAATATAAAGCAAATGATTTTGAAATAAATAAATTTGTATGCACTCTTTTGTTGGGCTATTCTACTGTTAACTATTCCACTGTTATAATGCCTTATTTCAATACATATGTTTAGAAAAGGGTTTTGTATATTATAATATTTTATGCTAAAATAGTTTCCACGTTAAAAATAGCATACATGAAGGTATTTTAAACCCTTGCAAGCCGTTGCACCAATTAATATAGAATAAAACTTCATAAACGATTTAATAGTAGGAAATCCTATGCAGTCACTTTTTGCAATCTTGCAGAAATTCAAAACTTCCTCTCTGCTGCCATTTTTCACACAAATTTAAAATAAAAAATAAGCACGAAAGTAGAATTTCAAGCCTTATCAAATACATCAACACATTTATCGCATATTTGACTCACTCAGCCAGACAAGCTTTCATTTTTCACCTAAAACTTAAATTCAAACCAACCTTGACCAGTTGAATGACCTCAAGCCCATCATAACTCAAGTGGTCAATCCATTTTCATGCGGAAAAACCTTTCTGTATCAAAACTTTTAAGACATAGGGGGATATTTTGCTTAGCCATGCATTCATTTTCGCAAAGGGACCCAGTTTCACTTTAATGGAGCACTTTGACCGATATATGGGGCAGACGATTTTTTTTTTTTTGAAAGAGCTGAAGTGAAATAAACAGAGAAGAACTTATGTTTTCGTTTGCTAATGATAATTGCATCGTAATTTAAGTGGAATAAATAGCATTTGTGAAGTTATTTTTTTAAATGACGAATTAAGTCCTTAGTTCAATTAATAGAGCATCAAATGAGAGTTTTTAAATGACAACCGTATAATGTTTTCATTCGGAAACTAGATCGTCTTTTATTCTGTGAATGATAATGGCAATCACTTTTTATGAATGAACCCAATTTGAACGCTTTTTGAGCCGAGTAAAAAAAAATATTCGAATGAATATTTGTTTAATTATAATACGCTTAAAGCCACCTAAGAAACTGAAATCTTAAAGCAAAAAAGGCTGATTTATCAGACGAATAGCACATTTTCATTTTTTTAATTATCGAAAAAGATTGCTTTTTTTAATAAAAATAATTTGATTAAAAGAATTAGAAAGATAATAAAATTTAAGAAATATATATATTCTGCCGCTTCTTAATCCTTAAATGCAGGATTATATGTTTTGAATTTAAAAAAATCATTTATTATATTGAAATAGTCACAGGTTATGTAAAAAATAAATTAAAAAAAATTCCAGGTAAATAGATAAATAATATGGTATATTTATTTTGAAAAAGTCATATGTAAACTTTCGGCAACATGCAGTATTTCCCAATATTCTAGCTTGTATCTAATATAATTTTCATATACAACATCAAACATTGATAGTTTACCCGACAGCAAATGAGAAGTCATTTTTTTAACAATTAGATAGTTGACTCGTTTACAGGGAAGTCGACAGTAAAAACTATCTCTTCAGGTAACAACACTGAACTTTATCACCCACCACATACAAATGTAAAAAAATGAGATCTAACTTACCCGCCAAAAATAGTGCTAATTTTTTTCTTTATCGTCTATGGTTATCAACGTGCATTCGGAAACGGATATACTCCGATTTCTAAAAAAAATTAAGTAGAACTGGGTGTAGACAATTGGCAACAATATACATTTAAGGCCCAAGAATTCCGATTGAAAGAAAAAAAAAAACTAAATGAATATATAAATTTTTTTACAGTAATTTGAAAGAACGTAGAAAAATATTTTACTTACTTGTTTTATAATAAATATATCAAAATATGCAGAATAAATATTTAGCAATCCAGACTGCATCAGTAATAAAATTTTTAAGAAAATACTTTAAAATCAAAAGACCAATATTTATTCAAAATAACTTATTCAGGCTAATTAAATTCTTATTTAGCTTATAAAATAAATACTTCCTAACTAACCATTTATAATTGAGGAATGCCGCTTTGGTATTCCATCTACAATAATGTATTCCAACAGAATGCCAAATAGAATAATATACAAATTCACCTACAATAATGTATTCCAACAGAATACCAAACAGAATAATATACGAATTCTATGTATTCCAATAGAATGCCTAATGCAATAATATACAAATTCATCTACAATGATATGAAAGGGCGTAGAAAAATATTTTAATTAACTGTTTTAAAATAAATATATCAAGATATATAGGATAATATTTAGCAATCCAGACTGCTTGAGAATTAAATTTTTTAAGAAATTACTTTTAAATTAAAAGATAATTATTTATTCAAAATAATTTATTTAGAGATAATTAAATTCTTATTTAGCTTATAAATTAAATACTTCATAACCATTTATAGTTGATTAATGCCGCATTGGTATTCCAACAGAATAATAAACAGAAAAATATACAAATTAATCTACAATAATTCGAAATGATGTAGAAAAATATTTTACTTAGCTGTTTTAAAATAAATACATCAAAATTTATAAAATAAATGTTTAACAATCCAGATTGCTTCAGTAATAAAATTTTTAAGAAAATTCTTTTAAATTAAAAGATAATTATGTATTCAAAATAATTTATTGAGAGGTAATTAAATTCTTATTTAGTTTATAAATTAAATACTTCCTAACTATTTATAATTGAGGAATGCCACTTTGGTATTCCAACTGAATAATTGGGATACCAAAGTGGTGTTCCAAATTAAAACAAAAATGAATGCTAAAGAACGATGATTTACTAGCTTTGCAACGATCCATAACGAATTAATAAAGTTTTGATTACCGAAACTAAAAGCAACTGATGCACGGAGTAATTTAGATTTTGATTGAACTTTTAATTAATGTGAAACATATTTCTCAATCGAAATGAATAAAAAATTTTAATGAGATACGAACGGAGAAAGTTGAAGATTCCTTGAAAGTTATTAAGAGTATATTGATGGGAAATGTAGATTGAGTGGCCTTTTAATTACATAATAAAATATTTTCAATTTCAGTTGATTTCATTTAATGACAGAATTATTTCAAATTTCTTATTAAAAAGGAACTGGAATTCAGAATACTTATTTAGATATTATTCTGAAAAATATTTTATCAAAATTTAACTAATTAATACTAGTTATATACTGAAATTTTTTTATTATTTTGAAATTTCTTCTTAAAGACAGTTTCCAACTAAAATGAAATGATGCGTAACGTTGTTTGATTCGAGCATAATTTAGGACCATATTTAGAAAATTCGTGTTACCTCAAAAATAAAACAGACATTAATGAAAGAAATGAAATTAATCAAACAATTAATTAATGGGACATAAATATAACAATAATCGTAACAACGAAACAATAAAAGTTTTAAAAGTCAATTTATTTTCTTTAAAGTAAGAAAGTTAAATATGAATCATTTGGTTTTTAAGAATTTTTTGAAAATTTTAATTGAAATTTTAAACAATTAAAAATTAAACTAATTTTTGAGTTTTTCCCACATCAAATTCTGAAAATATTACAGCACAAATTTGAATTTTACACCATTTCAAAATTTTAAAAATAATGTCTTTTTAATGACTCCAATTTGAATGTCTTACAAATTTCTTCTGAATTTGGGAATTGTGAAAAAATATCTTTTTGCCGAATTATAACAACAGAGTACATTACTATCCTGAAATTCAAATCGTTTGCATTGTTTTATAAAATACTAGCCGCCTTTGGCGACCAGCCGGTTCGCCAATCTTAATGTTCGTTAAAATTTTAATAATTAAATATTTTATGCAATTCCAATTTTAATAGATTCTTTAGCAAAATATTTTAAAACTTCAAATTTTGATAGTCATATAATTCACTCATAATATTATAAAGGCCTTCAGTCATAACGTGATATGTATCTCTCTAATTTTCTGTTACTCATCGTAGAATTTATGCTTTAAATTAAAGTGTAAAGGATTAATCTGCAATTAATATAATAATATTTTTTACTGAAACAAAGCATTTTTTTAATAATATGATTACTGATATTAGAGTCACTGAGCGTTTAAACTTTATGCGCACTAAAGAATATCTTTCTTAATTTATATAATATCTCAAGAATTTGTCAACAAAATTTTCTGAGATTCATCATGAATGGATCGATTCATTAACAATGTTTCATTTTAAATGCATCAAACACTAAGAAAATAAAATGAATCATTTAAAATAATCGGTCGAAAACAGGTTTAAAAAAACTACTTAAAAAACGATGTACTTAAAACTATAAGCATATATCAAAAAATATATAACTAACATAAATACAATTTACTTACAAAAGCATAGAACTAACCTAAAAGTAATTTAAATCGTCCGTTAATAATGGTTGCCATGCCAACAATCAGAACATAGTGCGCATGCGTGAATTTTCTTCGCCTTTTACGGTAACGCAAATGCGTGAATTTTTCTACGCCAGTTGGGGTAACGCTATACAGATTATACATTTTTAATTTCCTTTATTCTGTGTTATTTTAATTCAAAAGTACTTCAGAATGAATCTGAAACATGGATTAATTAACAATGTTTAATTTTAAATGCATAAAACATTAAGAAAATAAACAGAATCGTTTGAAATAATCCGCCGAAAAATCTTAACCCTAGCCTCATTACTGTTGGGAGAAAAAAAGAACTAAAACCTAAATCATTTGGCGTTGGGGAAAATGAAAGATTATTTTGGCGGAAAAGTTGGCGGTGGGGAAAATGGAAGATTTTTTTGGCGGGAAAGTTAGTTTTTAATTAATAATTAAAATTTCAAAAAAAGGGACCCCAGGTGCACATTCCCGACCTCTAAGGTATACATGTACCAAATTTGGTAGCTGTATGTCAAATGACCTGGCCTGTAGAGCGCCAACACACACACACACACACACACACACACACACACATTGAGCTTTATTATAAGTACTAGCCGCCTTTGGCGACCAGCCGGTTCGCCAATCTTAATGTTCGTTAAAATTTTAATAATTAAATATTTTATGCAATTTCTACTTTAATAGCTTCTTCATCAAAATATTTTAAAACTTCAAATTTTGATTATCATATAATTCATTCATAATATTATAAAGACCTTCAGTCATAACGTAATATGTATCTCTCTCATTTTCTGTTAGCACCCGTAGAATTTATGATTAAATTAAAGTGGAAAGAATTTATCTTCAATTAATATAATAATATTTTTTACTGAAACAAAGCATTTTTTATAATCTGATTACTGAAAATAGAGTCACTCAGCGTTTAAATTTTATGGGTACTAAAGAATATCTTTTTTAATTTATGTAATATCTCAAGAGTTGGTCAACAAAATTTTCTGAGATTTATTATGAGCAGATCGATTGTTTAAATTTAATGCATCAAACACTAAGAAAATAAAACGAATCGTTTAAAATAAACGGTTGAAAACGGTAGAATTTATGCTTTAAATTAAAGTGGAAAGAATTTATCTTCAATTAATATAATAATATTTTTTACTGAAACAAAGCATTTTTTTATAATCTGATTACTGAAAATAGAGTCACTCAGCGTTTAAATTTTATGGGCACTAAAGAATATCTTTTTTAATTTATGTAATATCTCAAGAGTTGGTCAACAAAATTTTCTTAGATTCATTATGAGCAGATCGATTCATTAACAATGTTTAAATTTAAATGCATCAAACACTAAGAAAATAAAACGAATCGTTTAAAATAAACGGTTGAAAACAGGTATTAAAAAAACTACTTAAAAAACGTTGTACTTAAAACTATAAGCATATACATGTTGTCATGGCAACAATCCGAACAGAATGCGCATGCGTGAATTTTCTTCGCCGGTTACGTAACGCAAATACGTGATTTTTTTTCTACGCCAGTTTGGGTAAAGCTATGCGGATTAGAAATTTTTAATTTCCTTTATTCTGTTTTACTTTAATTCAAAAGTACTTCAGAATGGATCTGAAAGATTGATTCATTAACAATGTTTAATTTTAAATGCATCAAACATTAAGAAAATAAACAGAACCGATTGAAATAATCCGCCGAAAAATTTTAACCCTAGCCTCATTACTGTTGGGAGAAAAAAAAAACTGAAGCCTTTCTCGTTTGGCGCTGGGGATAATGGAAGATTTTTTTGGCTGAAAAGTTGGCGGTGGGAAAAAATGGAAGATTTTTTTGGCGGGAAAGTTAGTTTTTAATTAATAATTAAAATTCTAATTAAAAATTCGAAAAAAGAAACCCCAGGTGAACATTCCCAACCTCCAAGGTATACATGTACCAAATTTGGTAGCTGTATGTCAAACGGTCTGGCCTGTAGAGCGCCAACACACACACACACACATTGAGCTTTATTATAAGTACTAGCCGCCTTTGGCGACCAGCCGGTTCGCCAATCTTAATGTTCGTTAAAATTTTAATAATTAAATATTTTATGCAATTTCTACTTTAATAGCTTCTTCATCAAAATATTTTAAAACTTCAAATTTTGATTATCATATAATTCATTCATAATATTATAAAGGCTTTCAGTCATAACGTAATATGTATCTCTCTCATTTTCTGTTAGCACCCGTAGAATTTATGCTTTAAATTAAAGTGGAAAAAATTTATCTTCAATTAATTTAATAATATTTTTTACTGAAACAAAGCATTTTTTTATAATCTGATTACTGAAAATAGAGTCACTCAGCGTTTAAACTTTATGAGCACTAAAGAATATCTTTTTAAATTTATGTAATATCTCAAGAGTTGGTCAACAAAATTTTCTTAGATTCATTATGAGCAGATCGATTCATTAACAATGTTTAAATTTAAATGCATCAAACACTAAGAAAATAAAACGAATCGTTTAAAATAAACGGTTGAAAACAGGTTTTAAAAAAACTACTTAAAAAACGTTGTACTTAAAACTATAAGCATATACATGTTGTCATGGCAACAATCCGAACAGAATGCGCATGCGTGAATTTTCTTCGCCGGTTACGTAACGCAAATACGTGATTTTTTCTACGCCAGTTGGGGTAACGCTATCCGGATTAGAAATTTTTAATTTCCTTCATTCTGTTTTATTTTAATTCAAAAGTACTTCAGAATGAATCTGAAAGATTGATTCATTAACAATGTTTAATTTTAAATGCATCAAACATTAAGAAAATAAGCAGAACCGATTGAAATAATCCGCCGAAAAATTTTAACCCTAGCCTCATTACTGTTGGGAGAAAAAAACAACGGAAGCCTTTCTCGTTTGGCGCTGGGGATAATGGAAGATATTTTTGGCGGAAAAGTTGGCGGTGAGGAAAATGGAAGATTCTTTTGGCGGGAAAGTTAGTTTTTAATTAATAATTAAAATTCTAATTAAAATTTCAAAAAAAGGGACTCCAGGTGCACATTCCCGACCTCTAAGGTATACATGTACCAAATTTGATAGCTGTATGTCAAATGACCTGGCCTGTAGAGCGCCAACACACACACACACACACACACACACACACACACACACACACACACACATTGAGCTTTATTATAAGTACTAGCCGCCTATGGCGACCAGCCGGTTCGCCAATCTTAATGTTCGTTAAAATTTTAATAATTAAATATTTTATGCAATTCCAACTTTAATAGATTCTTCAGCAAAATATTTTAAAACTTCAAATTTTGATAGTCATATAATTCACTCATAATATTTTAAAGGCCTTCAGTCATAACGTGATATGTATCTCTCTAATTTTCTGTTACCCCTCGTAGAATTTATGCTTTAAATTAAAGTGTAAAGGATTAATCTGCAATTAATATAATAATATTTTTTACTGAAACAAAGCATTTTTTTTAATAATATGATTACTGATAATAGAGTCACTGAGCGTTTAAACTTTATGGGCACTAAAGAATATTTTTCTTAATTTATATAATATCTCAAGAATTTGTCAACAAAATTTTCTCAGATTCATCATGAACGGATCGATTCATTAACAATGTTTCATTTTAAATGCATCAAACACTAAGAAAATAAAATGAATCGTTTAAAATAATCGGTCGAAAACAGGTTTAAAAAAACTACTTAAAAAACGATGTACTTAAAACTATAAGCATATATCAAAAAATATATAACTAACATAAATACAATTTACTTACAAAAGCATAGAACTAACCTAAAAGTAATTTAAATCGTCCGTTGATAATGGTTGCCATGCCAACAATCAACACATAGTGCGCATGCGTGAATTTTCTTCGCCTTTTACGGTAACGCAAATGCGTGAATTTTTCTACGCCAGTTGGGGTAACGCTATGCGGATTAGAAATTTTTAATTTCCTTTATTCTGTTTTACTTTAATTCAAAAGTACTTCAGAATGGATCTGAAAGATTGATTCAATCACAATGTTTAATTTTAAATGCATCAAACATTAAGAAAATAAACAGAACCGATTGAAATAATCCGCCGAAAAATTTTAACCCTAGCCTCATTACTGTTGGGAGAAAAAAAAAAACTGAAGCCTTTCTCGTTTGGCGCTGGGGATAATGGAAGATTTTTTTGGCTGAAAAGTTGGCGGTGGGAAAAAATGGAAGATTTTTTTGGCGGGAAAGTTAGTTTTTAATTAATAATTAAAATTCTAATTAAAAATTCGAAAAAAGAAACCCCAGGTGAACATTCCCAACCTCCAAGGTATACATGTACCAAATTTGGTAGCTGTATGTCAAACGGTCTGGCCTGTAGAGCGCCAACACACACACACACACACATTGAGCTTTATTATAAGTACTAGCCGCCTTTGGCGACCAGCCGGTTCGCCAATCTTAATGTTCGTTAAAATTTTAATAATTAAATATTTTATGCAATTTCTACTTTAATAGCTTCTTCATCAAAATATTTTAAAACTTCAAATTTTGATTATCATATAATTCATTCATAATATTATAAAGGCTTTCAGTCATAACGTAATATGTATCTCTCTCATTTTCTGTTAGCACCCGTAGAATTTATGCTTTAAATTAAAGTGGAAAAAATTTATCTTCAATTAATTTAATAATATTTTTTACTGAAACAAAGCATTTTTTTATAATCTGATTACTGAAAATAGAGTCACTCAGCGTTTAAACTTTATGAGCACTAAAGAATATCTTTTTAAATTTATGTAATATCTCAAGAGTTGGTCAAAAAATTTTCTTAGATTCATTATGAGCAGATCGATTCATTAACAATGTTTAAATTTAAATGCATCAAACACTAAGAAAATAAAACGAATCGTTTAAAATAAACGGTTGAAAACAGGTTTTAAAAAAACTACTTAAAAAACGTTGTACTTAAAACTATAAGCATATACATGTTGTCATGGCAACAATCCGAACAGAATGCGCATGCGTGAATTTTCTTCGCCGGTTACGTAACGCAAATACGTGATTTTTTCTACGCCAGTTGGGGTAACGCTATCCGGAGTAGAAATTTTTAATTTCCTTCATTCTGTTTTATTTTAATTCAAAAGTACTTCAGAATGAATCTGAAAGATTGATTCATTAACAATGTTTAATTTTAAATGCATCAAACATTAAGAAAATAAGCAGAACCGATTGAAATAATCCGCCGAAAAATTTTAACCCTAGCCTCATTACTGTTGGGAGAAAAAAACAACGGAAGCCTTTCTCGTTTGGCGCTGGGGATAATGGAAGATATTTTTGGCGGAAAAGTTGGCGGTGAGGAAAATGGAAGATTCTTTTGGCGGGAAAGTTAGTTTTTAATTAATAATTAAAATTCTAATTAAAATTTCAAAAAAAGGGACCCCAGGTGCACATTCCCGACCTCTAAGGTATACATGTACCAAATTTGATAGCTGTATGTCAAATGACCTGGCCTGTAGAGCGCCAACACACACACACACACACACACACACACACACACACACACACACACACACACACACACACACACACACACACACACACACACACACACACACATTGAGCTTTATTATAAGTACTAGCCGCCTATGGCGACCAGCCGGTTCGCCAATCTTAATGTTCGTTAAAATTTTAATAATTAAATATTTTATGCAATTCCAACTTTAATAGATTCTTCAGCAAAATATTTTAAAACTTCAAATTTTGATAGTCATATAATTCACTCATAATATTTTAAAGGCCTTCAGTCATAACGTGATATGTATCTCTCTAATTTTCTGTTACCCCTCGTAGAATTTATGCTTTAAATTAAAGTGTAAAGGATTAATCTGCAATTAATATAATAATATTTTTTACTGAAACAAAGCATTTTTTTTAATAATATGATTACTGATAATAGAGTCACTGAGCGTTTAAACTTTATGGGCACTAAAGAATATTTTTCTTAATTTATATAATATCTCAAGAATTTGTCAACAAAATTTTCTCAGATTCATCATGAACGGATCGATTCATTAACAATGTTTCATTTTAAATGCATCAAACACTAAGAAAATAAAATGAATCGTTTAAAATAATCGGTCGAAAACAGGTTTAAAAAAACTACTTAAAAAACGATGTACTTAAAACTATAAGCATATATCAAAAAATATATAACTAACATAAATACAATTTACTTACAAAAGCATAGAACTAACCTAAAAGTAATTTAAATCGTCCGTTGATAATGGTTGCCATGCCAACAATCACAACATAGTGCGCATGCGTGAATTTTCTTCGCCTTTTACGGTAACGCAAATGCGTGAATTTTTCTACGCCAGTTGGGGTAACGCTATACAGATTATACATTTTTAATTTCCTTTATTCTGTGTTATTTTAATTCAAAAGTACTTCAGAATGAATCTGAAACATGGATTAATTAACAATGTTTAATTTTAAATGCATAAAACATTAAGAAAATAAACAGAATCGTTTGAAATAATCCGCCGAAAAATCTTAACCCTAGCCTCATTACTGTTGGGAGAAAAAAAGAACTAAAGCCTAAATCATTTGGCGTTGATGAAAATGGAAGATTATTTTGGCTGAAAAGTTGGCGGTGGGGAAAATGAAAGATTTTTTTGGCGGGAAAGTTAGTTTTTAATTAATAAATAAAATTCTAATTAAAATTTCAAAAAAAGGGACCCCAGGTGCACATTCCCGACCTCTAAGGTATACATGTACCAAATTTGGTAGATGTAAGTTGAATGGTCTGGCCTGTAGAGCGCCAACACACACACACACACACACACACACACACACACACACACACACACACACACACACACACACATTGAGCTTTATTATAAGTACTAGCCGCCTTTGGCGACCAGCCGGTTCGCCAATCTTAATGTTCGTTAAAATTTTAATAATTAAATATTTTATGCAATTTCTACTTTAATAGCTTCTTCATCAAAATATTTTAAAACTTCAAATTTTGATTATCATATAATTCATTCATAATATTATAAAGACCTTCAGTCATAACGTAATATGTATCTCTCTCATTTTCTGTTAGCACCCGTAGAATTTATGATTAAATTAAAGTGGAAAGAATTTATCTTCAATTAATATAATAATATTTTTTACTGAAACAAAGCATTTTTTTATAATCTGATTACTGAAAATAGAGTCACTCAGCGTTTAAATTTTATGGGCACTAAAGAATATCTTTTTTAATTTATGTAATATCTCAAGAGTTGGTCAACAAAATTTTCTTAGATTCATTATGAGCAGATCGATTGTTTAAATTTAATGCATCAAACACTAAGAAAATAAAACGAATCGTTTAAAATAAACGGTTGAAAACGGTAGAATTTATGCTTTAAATTAAAGTGGAAAGAATTTATCTTCAATTAATATAATAATATTTTTTACTGAAACAAAGCATTTTTTTATAATCTGATTACTGAAAATAGAGTCACTCAGCGTTTAAATTTTATGGGCACTAAAGAATATCTTTTTTAATTTATGTAATATCTCAAGAGTTGGTCAACAAAATTTTCTTAGATTCATTATGAGCAGATCGATTCATTAACAATGTTTAAATTTAAATGCATCAAACACTAAGAAAATAAAACGAATCGTTTAAAATAAACGGTTGAAAACAGGTTTTAAAAAAACTACTAAAAAAACGATGTACTTAAAACTATAAGCATATACAAAAAATATATAACTAACATAAATACAATTTACTTACAAAAGCATGCAACTAACCCAAAAATAATTTAAATCACCCATTGATAACGTTGTCATGGCAACAATCAGAACAGAATGCGCATGCGTGAATTTTCTTCGCCGGTTACGTAACGCAAATGCGTGATTTTTTTTCTACGCCAGTTGGGGTAACGCTATGCGGATTAGAAATTTTTAATTTCCTTTATTCTATTTTATTTTAATTCAAAAGTACTTCAGAATGGATCTGAAAGATTGATTCATTAACAATGTTTAATTTTAAATGCATCAAACATTAAGAAAATAAACAGAACCGATTGAAATAATCCGCCGAAAAATTTTAACCCTAGCCTCATTACTGTTGGGAGAAAAAAAAAAAACTGAAGCCTTTCTCGTTTGGCGCTGGGGATAATGGAAGATTTTTTTGGCTAAAAAGTTGGCGGTGGGAAAAAATGGAAGATTTTTTTGGCGGGAAAGTTAGTTTTTAATTAATAATTAAAATTCTAATTAAAAATTCGAAAAAAGAAACCCCAGGTGAACATTCCCAACCTCCAAGGTATACATGTACCAAATTTGGTAGCTGTATGTTAAACGGTCTGGCCTGTAGAGCGCCAACACACACACACACACACACACATTGAGCTTTATTATAAGTACTAGCCGCCTTTGGCGACCAGCCGGTTCGCCAATCTTAATGTTCGTTAAAATTTTAATAATTAAATATTTTATGCAATTTCTACTTTAATAGCTTCTTCATCAAAATATTTTAAAACTTCAAATTTTGATTATCATATAATTCATTCATAATATTATAAAGGCCTTCAGTCATAACGTAATATGTATCTCTCTCATTTTCTGTTAGCACCCGTAGAATTTATGCTTTAAATTAAAGTGGAAAAAATTTATCTTCAATTAATTTAATAATATTTTTTACTGAAACAAAGCATTTTTTTATAATCTGATTACTGAAAATAGAGTCACTCAGCGTTTAAACTTTATGAGCACTAAAGAATATCTTTTTAAATTTATGTAATATCTCAAGAGTTGGTCAACAAAATTTTCTTAGATTCATTATGAGCAGATCGATTAATTAATAATGTTTAAATTTAAATGCATCAAACACTAAGAAAATAAAACGAATCGTTTAAAATAAACGGTTGAAAACAGGTTTTAAAAAAACTATTTAAAAAACGATGTACTTAAAGCTATAAGCATATACAAAAAATATATAACTAACATAAATACAATTTACTTACAAAAGCATGCAGCTAATCCAAAAATAATTTAAATCATACATTGATAACGTTGTCATGGCAACAATCAGAACAGAATGCGCATGCGTGAATTTTCTTCGCCGGTTACGTAACGCAAATACGTGATTTTTTCTAAGCCAGTTGGGGTAACGCTATGCGGATTAGAAATTTTTAATTTCCTTTATTCTGTTTTATTTTGATTCAAAAGTACTTCAGAATGAATCTGAAAGATTGATTCATTAACAATGTTTAATTTTAAATGCATCAAACATTAAGAAAATAAACAGAACCGATTGAAATAATCCGCCGAAAAATTTTAACCCTAGCCTCATTACTGTTGGGAGAAAAAAAAACTGAAGCGTTTCTCGTTTGGCGCTGGGGATAATGGAAGATTTTTTTGGCGGGAAAGTTATTTTTTAATTAATAATTAAAATTCTAATTAAAAATTCGAAAAAAGAAACCCCAGGTGCACATTCCCAACCTCCAAGGTATACATGTACCAAATTTGGTAGCTGTATGTCAAACGGTCTGGTCTGTAGAGCGCCAACACACACACACACACACACACACACACACACACACACACACACACACACACACACATTGAGCTTTATTATAAGTATAGATAGATAGATATAGATAGATTTAATTGTTTGATTTTTTTTCCTCTATTGAAATACTATTATATTACTAGACTACTACTATTACTGTTAGAAATAAATATTTAACCGCTTAATTTTCTTCCATTGTTGAAAACTAACGAAGAATTATGTTGTTGTTGTTTCTAATGGCACTTGTCATTGACAAGACCACTGACTTTAGAAGTCAGTGATTTTAAGCCGAGGGTGCTTCTCTTGTTTTTTTAGTAGCGCCGCTCAGGGCCAAGACTACCTTAGCTACACACACGTCACAACCCTTTTTCCGGGGCGGACTTCAGTCATGAATTTCATTCACTCATCCATAGATCATAATTTAGACTTGAATCAGAAAACGATCATCCCTGATCCAGTAGCATCATTGGTATTACTCTCGACATGGAGGACTTCATACTAAATAATGTCAAAATGTCAAATAATGTATAAATATGTCACGTATGACATATTTATAAGTGAGCCAGCCACCACACACACGGAGAGTCTTCGGCCGGTGAGGTTCGAACGCGCAACCCAAGAGACGCTAATCCAACGCCCTACCAACCAGGCTATCTCGGCCCTAACGAAGAATTATACTATTACTATTAGAAAATTAATATTCAGGAAAAATTATACTATAAACCTGTGTAGTTTACAAGATGAGTAAAAAGAAGAAATTTTATAATATCGGGAAATTTGGAAGATAAATGAAAAGGAAAATTACGTGATATCGTGGGACTGGTCTCCTTTAGGAAGGTTCGAATACACACTGAAAATAATATAGACAAGGCTATTGAAATATCGCAACTTTAATGTTTGGCAATCTGATAGAATCAGGGCATTAAGTTATGCTTAATGTTTGGAACTGAAATGATCTTGACTGAAATTGAATATAATCAATATTTCCGGTGAAGAAGCTGATCAAGGCGCCTAGTCAGATAGAAAAACATTTTCCTGGATGTAATTTTAAATTTAATCATTCAACTTTCATAAAAATATTTACAACAATGATCTCTAATATTCTAATTAAAATGGAATAAATAATGTTTACGAGATACGCACAGCTTTAAAAACAACTTTGGGATTGGTCGCTCATTTTGCATTCGGATAAAATGGCGTAGTAACACAACTTATCAAAACAGAAAGTAAGTTAAAAGTAAGTTATTGTCAGACGGAACGTGCAGTTGTGTTGCTGCCATTTTGGACTTTAAAATAATAGAAAAAAGGGAAAAAAATATTTTGTTAAATACAAAGTGTCTTCAAAATAATATCAGATTGAAAACATTTTCTTTACTTGAAATAATGACAACAATAGCGACATCATCATCAACACTTGTATCAATTCATTTGCCGCAAAAGTCATGAGACAAAACTAACTGCAAATGACGACACTTCATATGTTTAATAATCCGTGTTAAGTATGCTAATTGGAGAAGCAGTGAAATATGTGCTAAGAATTTCAAGATTTAATTGGTGCAATGTTTTTTATAACTATCACGAGAGCTTGAATCTGACTACATTAGGCTTATAACACAACCCTTTTTTTATATTTCACTTTAGAACAACGATTTCTCATTATTTGTGGGTTTTAATTAATTATTCATTATAAATTATTAAGAATAATTGTGTCGTTCTGTAATGAGTTGAAAATTCTGTTTGTGAATAATAAGATCTCTTGTTTTAACCCTTTTTTGACGGGGCAACGTCTGACAATGCTTTCACGTCTATCGCTAACTTTTTTAAAACTCCCCTTTAATTTAACATGATTTGTTTCATTCTGATAAAAACAGAACTTTGGCAGTTGATTTTTAACTAACTTCTTGATGTGCTAGCATTTCATTTTTTTTATATTTATAAGTTTTCCCTAACAATGCAAAGTTTTAATATTTTCAGAGCTCAACTATTAGTTAGTCCTTCATTCGGCAAGGTTAATCAAGCTCAATGCTTTTTCATTGGCTCGTATAGGAGATTCACAAATTCACAACTCCATATGAATTACATGGGTACTGTAATCCTTAATAAACAGAAAAATTACAGATGTCTGCGTAATAATTAAAAATAATTAGTATAACTTTCTGAGAATTAATTAATTAAAAAAATGTAAAGAACAAGCAAATACTTACATATACACATGCATATTTACTTAGTAAGTACAACCAATTTTTTTATTGTATCTTTTCATCATGTGTCAATTAAAAGTTAATGAATTGACCAAAATTAATTTTTTATTTCACATCAGCTGTGCCACTGAGTAGTGAATTCCAGAAAAAGAAATGTTTCCATGATGTTTAATATCAGTTACATTTGGCGATCAGGTAGCTCTTTGTGGACATTGGTTATATTTAATTTCATTTCACCTTTAAATGCCGTAAATGTCAAATTTGATAACAGACTTTTAAATATAATTGTAGACTTGCAGTTGGTTTGTTTTTAATATTTGGTTGTATGTATTTTACCATTACATAATGTTTTTTTGAACAAAAGTTGAAAAAATAAAAGACATTTGTCAAAATTGTTCAAATAATATGACATTTCGTTTTCCTTCCGAATTGAACGAGTGACCTATTTTTAGAAAAAAGTTTAGCAGAATAAATCTTTCACGCATTTCATTTTTTCCGAAAAATAAAAATACTTTTGAAGTAGTTTATCTTATTTTTACTTTAACGTAATTATTTTTAGCAAAGGCCTGTTTTGCCTTGAAAATCTTGCTGTTTTTTTTTATCAATTTTGATACGTCCGGCTGAAATATACTAAAATATGTATTGTGATTTTTTAATGATTTTTTTTTATTTATCTGTCGACTACATTGAACACATGGATGATTTTTTAAAAGTTTAATTTGGGAAATCAGGCTTCTAAGGGTTACATCGTTAACATGTCCATGTTTCTGTTTAATAATCGGACATTAAAGCTATGTTATTTAATTGTCTTATATATTATTTGTTCACTGTGTACATGAACCTTTCTATCGTAAACCAATTCTATGAAGCAGTACTGTGAAAAAGTAAGTGCCCGGCTCATTTATTTTCTAAGTTTTGCCATATGATAGTTTCACTAAAACAGAATCCTTCTTCTTTAGTTTTCAAAGATGGAAGAAAATCATGCAGTGGAATATTTGATGAAAGAAATGAAAACGATTTGAATTTCAAGACATCAATGTAACGAATTAGAAAAAAAAATACTTAAAAAAATTCCAAAAAATTAGAAAAAATTCGCATTATTATTAAATTGATATCATTCAAAGATAATTTTTTAAAGCTTGGAAGAGATTTAAAATTCATTTTTGCTCAATTATAATTTTGAAAGTTATAAAAAAAACCCGCCGAAATTTGGTTTAAATTTATTTATTTTAAATTCTAAATAAAAGTTCAAAAATAAATCGCTCGTAGGTGCACATTCCCACCCTCAAAGGTGTATATATACGAAATTTATAGAATATATACGAATGTACATCAAACATAAGAGCAAATAATAGAAATATTTCTTGATTCGAAGGCATAAAGGCTAGGACATAAAGATCGACTTGCCTTTTTGGAATTTAATGTATAATAGTTTAAATATAAGAAAAATAAGGCGTAAAATTTTCAGAATAAACAAATATAAAAATAAGATATACTTTTAAAATATAGAGCAACAAACAATTCAAAATGAACAAACACAAGAATATACTTTCAGACTACAGAAAAGAATGGAATAAAATAAAATAAAAATTTCAAAATGAGAAGCATACGAAAGAAATCAAAGCAATTTACAAAATTAAAAAAGAGAAAAAGAAACTGGTAGAAGTATGCACAAAATTTTAATAATGAAGAGATAAAAGTATGAAAGCACTATATTAACTGTGACTGCCTTTGGAACAAAGCGATAAAGCATTTAACAAGATATATCGCAGTTATTAAGTAATTGAGGGTAAGTTCTTTATTGATTATGAGATTAAAATTTAATGCATAACTGAAAGACAATATATAATTAATGAGATTTAAGCGAAGTAAGCAATACATATAGAGTACATAATTATCTGTTAATTTTCCGAGGTCATCTGAAGCTAGCACAATACCTTTTAAAATAAGGAACACTTCAAATTGTTTTTCTCACCAGGATTACATCAGTAGAGATTTAGGAAATTCGAGAAAATGAGATGAAAAAACAAATAATATAACAATTGTAAACAGCAATATAGTCAAAAATTTTCATTAAGAGTAAGATAAAATTTAAAAAAAAAATGATTGAAATTTGCTATCGGAAATTTCAAGTTATCACGTGAGAACATTATTTTTGTAAGTCACGTGGTATCAATCTGACAGAAAAACATCCCGTTCTCACATGACTCATATTTCGCAATCACCAACATTTAGGAAAGTGATAGTTTTTGATCATCCCAAAATCGATCGAGTTCTAAAATTTTTTTCACGAGGCCACAATTTTTTTTCGTGAAAACCAGCTTAAAATGGTTTAAAATAATCACGTGGCTATTAGATTACGCATATGTCGATATTTAGAAAAGCGATAGATTTTTCTTCACCTCAAAATCGCTCGAGCTCCAAAACTTGATTTGACAGCTGAAAAAAAAAAAAAAAAGAGAAATTTTTTTTAAAAATACTATATAACTTTCAATACTTTCTTTTGCTGTTTCGTGTTAATTTCCATTTTCTTCTCTGTGTTTCTCAGGCGATAATTTCTTACCACCTACCCTTTATTGGCCAGATAGGAGAATCGGATACATGGTGGATATTCGCGCCAAGTGATAACTGTTTGTTGGCGATAAGTCGCCTTCTTTATCATTTTCTAACAACACTAAAAGCGCAAAATTGATGCCTCAAAAGCGATAAATCGTTGCTTTTCTGCCTTGCATTTTGTAAATTCAAAAGCTTCAAACCAAAACAACATCATGTTTTCTAAGGAAAATAATATTTTTCATATGAAATAAATAACTAGTAGAATGAAATAATAAATAGCAGAGCAAAATTTGTTGGCAGCGGAATTTTTTTTTTTCCGATCCTTGATTTTGTACGCAATTAGAAGATAAATTCGACAATTAAATAAACTATCAAACAATATTATAAAAACGGAGAAGAGGTAATTAAACATATAAAAAGAATCATAAACCCGAATTATCTAGATTTAATAATAAAAATTTGTTGTGCGCTCATTAATGAAATTAACATGAATGAAAAAATCAAATGCTTAATTCTGATGTAAATAATAAAGACAACATTTGAAAATTAATAACAAACACTTAAAATTGAATTTAAATTTTAGTATAATTATGCCACCAAAGAAAATTTAAATTAGAAATTATCTAATGCTCAATAGATTCAGAATCTGAATAGCTTGAGGCTACTTTACGATTTCCATTGAACATAAAATAAATGACGTCATTAAATTAATTATAATTCATTTCACAACTTATTACTTTAATTCAGTAATTTATTAAGGGAAGGAATAATATTTTTTCTGAATTTGTTTACAGTAGAAATTATATTTCAAATAAGCATTTAGGAATTGCTTCTCAATAATATGAGTGAGTCCAAATATGACACAAAGAGAAAAAAAAAAGTAAAAAAAAGCCATAGGATATTGGAATAAATACGAAAAACTAAGATTTTTCTCGGAATAGGAGTTTATCTCTTTTGCTCCGAAAATAGGGTCTCCTGTTATTTCATGCCCTGACTGAACAAAACCTAAAATCAAGTAATCCACATATATAATCCATTTACATAGAATTCCATACTGCTCTATCTGTCTCTACTGCTTTTGCAAATATGACTGCCACATTCGAAAAAACGGAGCTCAATATATGGAAAGGGAATACCAAAATGGGAGTTGGCGGAAGATATGAAATTGGTTATTTGTATATTTCATATGTTATTGTGTCGTGTGATACTTTCGGGATACGGACAACATTTTCTGCTGAATGCAGTTTCTTATTTTATGGTTATTTTCTGAGCGTTAACATTCTGTCACGTCTTTGACTTGGAGAGAAGTTTAAACATAAAATAAATGTTGCGGATGGTTTAACTTGTTTATGTAGAAGTTTATGTCTATGTGTCTTTTATGGTAATAAAATGATGTGAGATACATTTTATCATACACACATCATTTATTTATACATTTAAATATTATCTATATATTGAATTTTGTAAACAGTATAAATCAGTTTTCTGAACTTAGCTTAGTTATATTTAAGTCCCGTTTTAAAGCAACATTAGGGCTATTTTGGTACGTACCGTCATTTTGAATCGCAGTCAGATAACAAAGACAATACCTGTGTAGGCACCCCCTCCAAACTTCCACACCACACCAGCGGGAGGATGTTTGGTTCCGACGGATTTAACGTTCACCATATCCGCTTACATGACTGTTATTTGGTGGAATCGGGCCTCGAACCTGAAATCCTCCTGATCCGAAGCCGAGAACTTACCACCAGGCCATCAAGACCCTCAGTTTTCTGAGATGCATTATGAATTAATATCTGAGACGACATCACCTGTGACAATCCTGACTCGAACGATGTTTGTAATTGTGAGTTTTTATGTGTGTTGTCCTGCTCTCATTGCATTTACATTTCACACATACGAGTGACAAAAACAAATTGGTTTTGATAATAGAGAGTTTGAAATGGTATTTAGTTAGCGAAGGTGTCAGATCACGTGACTGAAGAATCAATTGACAAAGTTCATTGCGGTTGCTATCGCACACGAAACTGTACTTTAATATGGGCTACAGACGTACTTGTCATCCATCATCCAACGATGTGATATTCAAAGGCATACCTATATAAAATGGCAAAACAATTGTTACAAATTGAATGAAAAAAATGTAAAAAAAAAAAAAAAAAGAATTACAAATTAACCGAAAAAAATGTTAAAAAAATTGTTACAAATTAAACGAAAAAATGTTTAAAAAAATTGTTTCAAATTAAACGAAAAAAAAAATGTAAAGAAAATTGTTACAAATTAAAAGAAAATTGTTACAAATTAAACAAAGAAATGTTCAAAAAATTATTACAAGTTAAACGAAGAAATGTTCAAAAAATTTTTACAAATTAAGCGAAAAAATGTTAAAAAATTGTTACAAATTAAACAAAAACAGGGTACAAATGTAACATTAGGACATATAAGAATCAATTGTTTTAATATGGGAACCTGCCCAAAAAGTGGACAAGAGGTATGAAAACATGATTATTGACATTACATGACTGTAATTGTATCAACAGTGTTGAAGCAAATAGTAAATTTGGTTTCAATAGAGATGTAAAACATAATGCAATTGAAAATAAATACCTAACTTTAGAAAAAAGAATTGCGTACTTAGTTAGAAGGAGGTTAGGCTGCATGAAAGGGGGGTTATATTCCAAAAACCTCGAAAATTTTCTTGATGTAATTTATAAATGTTTAAATACAAGTTGCAGTTTGTTGCCCACCGATAGAAACACATTTAATTTTGTCCATACGATGTAGATTCAGGCAGAAGGTACCCCCGACCACAGAACACAACAAGAGATGGCAGCCACCGCCTCTGGGCATTCCCACCCTCGGTGCTTACCTTAATGCTAGCCGGAATCTATTTGCTTCCCCTATCATTTCTGGGGACAGTGACCATCCTTAACGCAAAACCCAAGAAATGACTCCTTCGTTTGATTCCTAGTAAAGTAACAATTGAGGTTTTTAACTGGGGTCTACAGCGCACACCCTTTTATGGGTCGCCACGCATGGCCATCACGTGGGTTTTTAGACTATCCATGAGAAACAAGAAACAAATAGGATGACGGCAACTTCTCCCGAACAGCTCCCTCGCTTACTGTCGAGGGAAGGAAGGAGGAAAGCAAAAAGTAGCAGACTGAGGGGAGACTAAACTTGAAGACCAGCCAGATCACTAGGGTACCTCGGTATCGTGAAGCCCGTCACACTGAAGAAGATAAGTTTCTGAGGGGATAATTTTTTACGAACCCCCACAAAGTTGTTCTTAATGAAAGTTATTTATTGTGAATATTGTTTTTTAATGAAAGATACGCCTGTATTTAAAGTTCATTATACAGTTCTTTTTACTAGAAGAGGAAATGTGTCTTGACTGTCAGTCTGTTGTAGATTAAGAGGCCAAACTTTTGGAATTTAAATTAATAAACTTGAAACAAATGTATTTTGAAGGATGGAAACGTGAATCTGAAGCAATTTTCCGACAATTGAATTAATTTTAATTTATAAATAATGAAACGAAATTGCAATAACTTGTGAAAATATCTCACACAAAAATATTTACCATATATACAAAATACCCTACATTTTAAAATTAAAAATTTGTAAGGGACGTTAAATTTAAACACTCATCTTTTCAATGATATATTTAGTAGTGCAATACTCCCTTCCCAATTATTATTATTTTTTTTTCATTTCCACGTATGATTTGTAACAGTTTGTTTTGCTGAAATTTGAATCAAACCTATAAAGATTTTTTTTTCTTCTGTTGACAAAGATTATTGTATCTCAGTTTAATCAATTATAATCAAGAATATCTTTAAGCGATAAAAAGGTAGTCAGTAATTTTATATCCCATGAGTAATAGATTCTTTCTCATCTACATTATTAAATTTTTCATGACAGTGTATACAAATTATTTAGGATATTTTCATAAATTCCAAAGCTACAGATATTTTTAAGCAAGCACAGTATTTGATATAAAATGATTAACCAAATAATTCATCTACAGTTACATAATCGCATTTAACCCCAGTATAGATATGGATTTCTTAAAAATTCAAAATATTTTCACTTATCAAAGATTAGTGCCGAATTATCAATTTTATTTTATTAAAACAAAAAATATTAAATTGTCTGTATTTAATTTCAAATGAATATCTTTTAATTTTTTTTTACATTTTTAAAGTTCAGATAATTTTTTATAAAAGTAAAAATCTTAATCAGCATTCTTCCCTGAATTTGTTTATGTTTTCATTGATTGCGATATCGAATGCCGATTTATTTTCTTCGATTTAACCCGATGAAGAGCAATTAGCCGAGTAAATTAAGTATATTTTCTTTAAAAGCGACGCATCTTAAAGGCTATTTTAAATGATTCGTTTTCACGTATAACGCTTATAGAATGGCATGGGGGGGAGTTAAAGTTCCTTTTTTGGTTGTCCCGATACGAATTGACGCCGAAATAAATTCATTCTATCTAAAAAAAAAGTAAGCAAAAATATCCAATTGCTCTTTTTTTTCACCACGCCTTCTCCATCATACAAATTTTTTTTTCGCATAAAATCTATACATGGTATTTTTATTATTAATGAAATTTATCACCGGTTCTTCTCACAGAGCATACGTTATAATATACTTAAGCAATCTTTTAGGCATTTTAAAACATCCATCGTTTTTTTTTAGCTGATTGATAAGAATATTTGATGCATAGATATCATTCGTTCGAGTTTTATTTATAATAAGTCAGATTTCCCATTTATAAAATATATGTTGTATAATTCGCTTATATTATTGAGAAATATTATTTGCTCTTGTTAATCAAAAAAGTATTTTCCAACTTTCATGACTCGTTCGTATATGTCAGATACGATGTTTACGTATGGAAATTAAACAGTAGTTTGTATCTGAGATTTAATCTAAATAATAAAATAGAAGTATTAAAGTGATTCCGTTTTTAAAAAGTTGTCTTTCAATTCTGGGGAATAAAGGTTAAAAGAAATATTTTTAATCAAATTCAAATAATTTATTCAATAATTTTGCGTCTCCTGGTAATGGCGCCCAAGGCACTTGCCTTGCCTATTTCACCTTAGTTATGCTGTTGGTGGTATTTCTATTTTGCGGTTTGTGAGAAGTAAAAATTGGGTTATTGTTGAAATATATTAAAAAGGATTGTGGTGCGAGAGCTTTTTTTAAATTTCTACTTAACAATTCGAAATGATTAAAATCACCAGTGATGAGAAATTGTTAAGCCTACATCTAATCGTATGTTACACTCTTTTAGCCTTAAACAGCTTTTCAGAATTATTATGCGTATTTAGACATTTTTTTAAAGTCTGAAACATCGCGGCTTAATAGCGTTTTAAATTCGATTCGTTGATGTTTATTTTATATTTAAAATTTTTCTTAATTAAAGAATAGCGATAAACTGTCCATAAATAAAGTATTTAATATTTTAGAAATGTGCTTGAGTAAAAACAGAACATCGAAAACAATTTAGTATATCGTTGTAAAATATGCTTAAAAATACTTTTTAAAAAGTATCGCAAAAGTAAAGTAGCAGTTGCTTTGTTTCTTTTAGCAACCTGAAGCATAAAATGCCTGTTGGGAAATTCCGAATCCGTGCAACGATGAATGCAGTTTGAAATCAATGTAAGATGGCGGTTAACTCAAGTGAATGCTTTTCAACTATTCTAAGCAGCGGTCTCTATCACCTTAAAGAGTATTTGCCGCATATAGTTTCGATTGCAAACTATGCTATACCTGTCTTTACATTTTAGCGGTATGTGACGCGCGAGGATAGAACCTGGAACCTTGTGGTTAACAGTCCAGTAACATAACCATTATACAAAAGCATATGCTCGTGTAGCGTAGTTGTTAACTGTCTTGTATGCTATTCACCACAACATATTTGTCAGATATTTTGAAAACATCTTGTATATTACATACAGAAGATTTCAATGCTATAATTTTAAACAATTTATGTCACAAGTACTTAAGTTCAATTATGTTTTTTTTATTTGAGTCTATATCATCTTTATGGTATTTAGACCAACCATTTTTTTAAACTAAATGTATACAGTCATGACACAAAATTGGGCACAGAGAAACAAATCCTATTTATGTCATCTCATCAGGCCCAAATATGAAAAATTACGAATCACGAAAGATAAATTTTGCTTCATTTCGACATTACTTGTTATATATTATTATATATATGTGGTGTACGGAGCGTCTTCCTGGCGGCGCTCGCGTCATCACTCAACAGCCAATTAGAAGCTATCTGATTCCCGCCCTTAAAACTGTATTCAGTACTGTAGTAGCGTTCATCGATGTAAAGCAGCCCAGCAGTTCTTCCAATTCATTAAATTCGTTTATGTTAAATGAGTGTGTGTTTCTTGCAATATGAGCCATCTCTAAGCTTTAACCTCGACCGGGCTTTTCCCTAGGGCCCGAGAGAGATATTTGATTTGATATATAATAGAGGCCTGTTTTTCGAGCCAGAGTTAACATGTCTCTACATATATAACAAGTCAGCTTGTTATATATTTCTTGCTTATAAAATATTATTTTAAAATATACTTAAAATATATTTAAAGGTTAAATTTAAACTAAAGATTTTTACAGAAAAATAATTGGTATCATTGAAAGTATAATTTTTGAGAGATTAAAACGGTGTGAAAATCATTTTCGTAAAGGAATATTTTCGGAAGTTAGTGAAAAAATTTTAATAAAATCTTACCAAATCTTTAATAAAATAAAATTCCGATGAAAATTTTAAAAAAATCACTCCAAAATCCACTTTCGCATATTCCAAAGCATATCTGTACCAAATTTGATAGTTCTAGATAGCTACGATCTATCGTGCCCGCACAAGCACGCATTGTTAGTAGAGATAGTAAAATGATATGTGTCCGACTTATCTTAAAAATTTTTTATGATTAAAAATAATTTTATATAGCTTTAACCCTTAAATGAATATTGTTGCCAATTGTCTGCATCCAGTTCCACTTAATTTTATTCAAAAATCTGAGTGTGTCCGCTTCCGAATGCACGCTGATAACCGCAGACGATAACTCATGTGGGAAAGAAAAAAGTTGACATTACTTTTGGCGGGTAAGTTAGATCTCATTTTTTTACATTTGAATGTGGTGGGTGATGAAGTTCAGTGTTGTTACCTGAAGAGATTGTTTTTACTGTCGACTTCCCTGTAAACTAGTCAACTATCTAATTGTTAAAAAAATGACTTCTCATTTGTTGTCCGGTAAACTATCAATGTTTGATGTTGTATTTGAAAATTATATTAGATACAAGCTAGAATTTTGGGAAATACTGCATGTTTCCAAAAGTCTACATACAACTTTTTTGAAAATAAATATACCTTATTATTACGTAGATTTTATAAATTTATTACGTAACCTATGACTGTTGGAAAAATAACGAATGTTTTCCTATAATAAACGAATTTTTAAAAATTAAAAACAAATAATCCTGCATTTAAGGGTTTTAATTCCCCAAAATTCTTTTATTCGCCGGCCTGAGATGTTTCTTCTGGAAAGGCATTTTAATACAAATTTTGATGAGATGTGCCGTCAGATATAAAAATTGAAGGGAATTCTGATTTGAAATCCATTCTCTAGCTGAGATGTGAATTCTCACTCCAAATCAATAAATGTATGTTTTCGGTCTCTCAGAGCCATTTTCCCGAAGAGAGCATCGTTAAATCTCTGAATAACCATGAGGTTCTCTAATGGACTTGTCGTAATCAGCTCCCCACGCAGAACCAGTTACTTCTCCTCGGGATAATCTGTCAGCGGCTTTAATTACATGGCATCCGAATTGTGATCCTGACTTATTAGATTTATTCTAGAAAATATGATTCGTCTCTCACTGTAAGTGAAAATATGATTTTGGAGAGAGTGTTCTGTGAGAAAAAAAATTTTCTATTTAAATATAAAATAAAAGAAATATATTATTAATGTACTAAAAAGGAATAAAAAAGCTTTAAATTGAAAACATGTATTAAAGCAAAACGTGAAGTGTTACGCAAGCAGATTAGAATTTATATTCTAACTGTTACATGTTATATAATATCATACTGTATAATCCATATATTATATACAGGGTGGCCATAAAATAACTTTCTCTGTTTGGTGGCATCTGCAGCTAAAACGAACGAACGAAATAAAACCACATTTCATATACAAACTGTGGAAAGTTGAATTCCGCAGATAAAAAATATATTAGTACCAAAAGTTGCCGATAGGGAAAATACTGGCCCTGGCGCTGTGGGAGTACAGTTATGAATGTATTCATGAAATTCACAGCAAATAATCTTTTATTTATCAATATTAGGGACCGTTGGAAGCAGTGCAACATTTTCAATATGCTGATCTTCACTATGTACAACATACTGCATATGGTGTATGACGTTCTCCACTCTGCGATCGGCAACTTTTAGTGCTAATTTGTTTTCTACGGAACTCATCTTTTCATGCCTTCCACAATCTGTATATGAAATGTGGTTTCATTTTGTTCATTCGTGTTAGCTGCAGATGTCGCCAAACAGGAAAAATTTTATGGCCATCTTGTAGATTATATAACGTATTATAACGTTTCCTATCTATATATTATGTTATTGTATATCATGACATTTCATATTTACATTTTAATTACTAATAAATGTTAGAATAAGATTTAAGTATTTTTATGGTATTCTTTTCAACCCTTCATCACTTTTATGCTTTCTTGACACCTTCAATGGACATCTAAAATATATATTTTTATTTTTATCATTTTCTGCTTTTTAAGCAATGATATGCTTCATTAATCACAGTAATACATATTAAGGAATCTTAAAATTTCCATTTTAATCAAAATGATTTTGAAATGACCCCATTTGTAAAGGAATAAAACTTTAATTAAAAAAACCCCGATTGTCTGATGATTAGTTCTAAAAATATTTAACTATTGTATTAACATCGAGAAAATACAAGTACACAGATTTTTACAGCTCTACCACTTATAATCTTTTTGTTAAAACACCATTTTTACAATTACAAAAAAATAAATTCAAAGAAAAAGATGTTAAAAGACATATTTAAAAAAATAATAACTTATTTTATTATTAATAAAAATATAATATTAATATTATATAAAAATATTTAGATATTATTAATAAAATTATTAATATTATTATTAAAATTATATAATATTATTATTATTACTATTGTAAAATACTTTCCAAACCTAATTTTTAAAGACTAAGGTTATATGATTTTGTGTTTAATCTAACAAAAAAAAAAGTAAAATTTTTTTTCTCTTGTTGGAAAGACCAATGATATGGTTTAATTATACATCATTGGTCACGTGTGATGATGTAGCGTTAACTAAATTACGTCATCACAATAATTATAGTATTAGTTACAAAGATATAAAATATTAAGCATACTTTGTATTTTTAAGAGTTACGAGATACATAAATTAAAATTGAAAATAAATTTTCGAAATTTTATAAATTAAAATATAAAATTCTGAAGAATTTCTGGCACCATTCAGAACACACTTCACCAAAATTGAAATGAGTTGTATGTATAAAAACAATTTTAAAAACGTATTAATTGAAGCATTTTAAGAAACATTGTATCGGTTAAGGAAGTGAAATCTGATTATTTCTAAACATACTTTTTTCAAACATTTGGATGAAGATTGTCGATTAGATAAAATATCTAATAATATCGTCAAGATACGCATATCAGATATCTTTAAGAATGCAAATGAGATATTATCGTGACGATACGAGAGTCCAGCGTTTTAGGTAAGAATGACTATAATAGAAAATAAGGAAAAAAATAAATAAATAAATAAAGAATACAGAAGAACTGTTCTACGGCGTATTGTTTTTGTTCTAGTAACTTTTAAATGCTTTCCATCCATGAATTCAAATATTTAAATGCCTCTAAAAGAAGGCTAAATGTTAATAAACTGATAGAACTTAAGGAAGTATTTGTTTGCAAGGATTTACTGTTAAATGTTTTCCGTTTCGAAATTCAAAGCGCTTTGGGCATGTTGAATTTTAAAAAAGCGTTGTTAATGTTCGAAGAATTTTCAGTTGACTGAAATCGCCTCTTACACCTAGCTGCGATCAAAACAAGTTGTGCTTTCCATTTTTTCAGTATGAAATGCGGCATTTTTTTAACTCAGGAAAAGATAGTCAAAAATAAATTAAATATGATAGGAAGGTAGCATGAAGTGTAACTGGAAGAGTAGAAAATTCTCAGATGTTTAAAAAATTCAAGAGCAAATTGAAAAAAAGAAAAAAAAAACAACCCCACCAGTTTAAATGAATAGTTTGGAATTAAAACCATTTATAAAAATTTTAAGATGGAATTACTATTTTAATAAATATTGTGTAAGAATTAAATAAAATAAATTAGTACACAAATAGCCGTGTGAATATTATTACAAGCGAATAAATAGGTATGTATTATGTGCGATACCCAGACCTAGCCAGAGACCATGGTGGAAACTTGATGGGGCCGCTGAAGAGCAACCCCACCGAGCACGAAGGAACAAACTATACTTGATGGCATTGGACCCTTGCAAACGGTAAAGAACTTTCTAGAGAAGCCGCATATTGGTACAGAAAAGAATAGAAAATGAAAACATTACTTTTTACATTATAGATATTAAGTTGTGGAACATTAAAAATGCGTAAAATACATTAAATATGTTAACTTTTTTATGTTTGAAGAGAGCTAAATACAAAAGATTTGACAAAATGTCCCCAATAGAAGATTTAATGACCAGAATTTTTATGAGTTCTTCGACTTCAAGAGATATCCAGTTTTTTGGCCATCTGACTCTGTGTTCTCGCCATAGTGCACAGGCTTTGATCACGTGATTTATAGATCCTTCTTCGATGCCACACTGACAAAGCAAACTTTGGTATATCAAAAAAACCCAACTTTGATGCACAAAAAATACACCATGGCCAGTGTATATTTCGTTATAAAAAATGATGGTTTCTATTTTATAAGACACAAATATACAGTATGGCTTCAACCTCAAGGAATAATACTTTACAGGTTCATCTCACCGAGGTTATTGGGAACATATAAGCAATTTAATATATTTAATGTTTGCATATCTCCAATGAGGCCATTTTTTTATAACATTATCTACCATTTTATAACATTTTGTATACCAATAATGTAAAGAAAAACTTTCATTGAAATTTTGATTATTCACATTGTAAAGGTAAATGAGATTGGGAGTTACTTTTGTCATGTGATTTTGATATCATATCATTTGACTCTAACAAAATATTTCGCTGAAGAACTATCTGATCGCCTATGAGTTTAGTTAAGTTATATTAAAGTACCGTTTTTTAAAGCAACACTAAGGCTATTTTGCGACGGAACTCGTAATTTGAACCGCGGTCAGATGATCAGGACGACACCTAAACTGACATTCCCTCTCCAAACTTCGACACTACACTAGAGGGAGGGTGTTTGGCTCCGACTGATTTAACGTGAAGAAGACCCAATTACACGACGGTTCTTTGGTAGAATCAGGTCTCGAACCTGAAATTCTCTGTTTCCGAAGCCAAGACCTTACCATATGGCCACAGCGCCCATTGATTGGCTATGAATAAGAAATTTTAAAATGCTCCGATGTCTTTGTAATAAGATTTTCGACACCAATTTACTAGAGGTTCTGCGTGTTCACAAGTCCGATATGCGTTAAATTTGTTATCAAGGATCAAACATTCTGTAATTGAGGTGGTGCAAAAGTTAGGTGATAGAAGGCTCAATTGTGTGCATCATCGTCTACACAGATTCAAAATTGCAAGACCTGTCCCAGAACAGCCAATGCGTCACTCCAAAACGACGAGACATTAATATTAAACGGGACATCAAATAGAATAAATTAATGCTGTTATTTTTTTATTTCATTAATTCACAATATGTGGGAAGCCATCTTAAAAGCTGCGAACTAATAAAAGAGAATAAAAGGCATCAAAAGAATATGTCAATGAAAACCACCTTCCCCACCAATAATTAGTATTCAAGTATGATTTTTTTTCCCATTTTACACTGCAAAATGAACTATTACCACTTTTGTTTTTTACAATTAATTTTAATTTAATAATTTATAGTGAAAATTATTTTCCTACAGTATTTTCTGACTTAAAGAATGAATAAATTTTTTTTCGATCTTTTTGAAAGAAATTTTTAATAAAGACATTTTAATTATATAATTGCAATTCTTCTAAATTAATTAATTTTAATTAATAGTTTAAGCTCAAAGTTAAACCATTTTATTAATTTTCGCACATTCCCTAGACATATTCATACAAATTATATAATATAAATTTAAGAATAAAAATGTGTGGACTGTAGGGTTAATATTTAAATTAAAAGGTAATTTTAAAAATTAGTAAAAACATAATAGTAACATTTTTTTTTTAAATTTTAAGACTTTAAAATTAAAAAAAATCTCCTTAGAATTGCCGTGAAGTATGGATATCAAATGCTGAAAAGATGAAATTTATTTCTCTAGAATTTATGTTTAGAAAATGTATATAGTAATAAAGCTTAATGGTTTTATTTCAATAGTTATATTTATTCTGGTTTTTTTTTCTCTTTTACATACAAGCATAATTAGTAATTAATTACCCTGCAGAAATGATGATAAACATTTAACAGACAAAACAGTTTACAAAAATGTAAACTGTTTCTATTTCAGCAGCAATTGTTTATGGAATGTACCTCATAAAATCAGGTCATAATCCCCATATAAAAACAATTAAACCTATAAAAATTAGAAAGTACTCTCATTCAAAGCTAGCCTCCACAATCTTTATTACATCTTAATATCTTTTTCATCCGCACTCTAAACAAACTTCTCGCTTTCATCCACTCCATTACCAATAAAATTAATAAAAGGAAAATGAAGCTGGCTGCGAAAAAACTCCAGTGTGCTCCAGTGATTATGATAGGTTCCTTCACTTCAACCGTGACGACAATGCGTGACGATAAACACAAAACCTTACCTGCTCGTTTTTACGAAATGAATGGAATAATAAAAAAAGGACTTCAACTATATCTCTCTTAACACGCCATGGTAAATGACTACTCGATTCATTTCAAATCGTGATGAGGTTTCGATAAGAATATGAGAATCTGCTCTGTAAATTAATATTGTAATTATTTGCTCAAATTTTAATGTGTTCTTTTTTTTATCGGAGAGAAATCGTTTTCATATTTTTTTTTGATCGGAAGATCGTTTTCACTTTTTGTGCTTCAGTGGATTATTTAATTATTGGAACATTTTGAATATTGTGCCTGTGAGGAAGTGTGGATGTCAAATTGTTCATTTTGTGTTCAGAAATGAGAATCAAATACATCTAAGCAGACATACAGGATTGAATGGGAAATACTACTATGCTTAAATGAATAAAGGTAAGATATTCAGGTTCTTTACAGGATTCGTATGCACTGTGAAATGCCGTTATTTAATATTTTTTGAAATGAATGCTATTTTTTGTTGTGTTAAATTTATACATTGAACGTGAAATTTCTAAAAAAATGAAATTATAGATCTTAAAAATAACAAAAATTGAAAATGTCCAGGAAATGTATTGATGTAATATCCTTCTGATACTTTATCTTTGAATTTTAATTAAGGGTGAATAAAAATTTAATTAGCTGTAGATTTTTTTTTGTTTGCCTTAAAAAATCTAAAAAGAAAATAATCTTTTTCTTATATTATCAAAGCCTCATTAACTTGTTATTAATAAGGCTTTCATTTAGATTCTTGAATGTGCATTATCAGTGGATAAACATAAGTTAGAACAGTTGGCCCATAATATATAACTGTTTTCGTTCTTTTGTTATTAAAAGATAGCCTTCCAAATAAACTTTAATCATGCTACATTTTCCGCGACTTTTGTTGAATATTGCTCTGCTATCAAGGAATTAGGGAAAAATAATTTTAAAATACCTTTTAGTTCTTTAGTTATTTAAAAAAAAAATTTAAGGGCAAAATTTTATTTTGTATCAAAAGAACGCATAATTTATTTCGTTAGTAATATTGAATTGTTTTTTTAAAAATTATTTTACTATCTGTATTTTTATTATGGTTCTTCTAAATGAGCCACACTTCGTTTGTTTAGAATCACTGCATTAAATAGAAAAGATAGAAGTTTGTGATCAAATAATTAATGAAAACCAAAAATTAATGTAATATCGTTTTTGATTATCAAATTTACTATGTGTAAGAACGAAATTTATAGGAAAGAACAAAACAAAATGTTACCTTTGCAAAAGTCCCCCCCCCCCACACACACATGATAGTATATAAACATGATGCACAAAAGTTTCAATTTTAATTTTCATATTTAAAACATGCTGACGTCAGATACGTATATATATAATTTCCTAGTGAAAATATTAAAATGTTATTTAAATTTTCGTAACACAGCTCCATAAACTATGACAAATTTGCTTCATTTTTTTACTTCTGTTTTGTGAATTAGCAATGTATAAACATTTCAAAATCATCATAAAACATTAATCTCGACTGCTAGTTTTACATTTTATGGAAACATGGCAGTTTAATCCCTTATTTACTGAATTATTTTACCATCAGTTTTTCAAATTTATTTTTGAACCCTTAGTTAAGTTTTTGTACAGAATAAACACATAAAGAAGAAAAAAAATTATTATAATTCAATTAAAATAATTTAATTAATAAAAGATTTTTAATGTTATTTTTACTAGATACCCTCTGCTTTCTATTGGAAATACGTTCTTCGTGTTCTTTCAAATACTGTTAGAATAAATAGTCATTTTATGAAGATATCAGTCGGATTTAAATGGTACTTTAAAGTACCATCGGTAAATAAAGGATTAAGCAAATATTTATATATTAAAAATTAAAACCAGCCATACCAAAGAAAAAGGGCCAAATCTGATAACTATGTTAAAAACCAGTATCAAACCCCTAAAAAACATAAAAAAAAAGTTTTTTTTTTTTTTTTAAATTATGAATAAATTTTATAAATTAGCATTAAATATTTGTTGTAAAGAAAGATATAAAAATATTCGAATTGTAAAGAGTGGAAGATTTAAAATTCATAAACCTCAAAATTAAAAATAAATGTTTACGATTTGATCAGAAATGATAAACTTTTCACGTATTTTCTTTGTAAAAAGCGTCAATTATATACACAATACTACTGACCCGGCAAACGTTGTTCTGCCTTGTAAATTATTTCTATTGAATATTTTGGTTGTTAACGAATGTATTGTAAGTGTGTGGGGATGGGATCTATGACAGAAAGAGGAATGGAGCGCTGTAGACGATGATCGCCGATAAAAAACAAAACACCAACCATTCATTTTCTCATTACAATGTATTTCATTAACATAACGAACAGGTACACTGTCTGATCTCTTAAAAGTTAAACGTAAAGTGAAAAAAGTAATATATTTTTTATCCTAAAATGTAAAAATGAAATAAAGAAAATCAATATTCATTTCGAAGAGCAATTGAGTATACGATATTTTTTTTCAGTCCGTCTTTAGCCAACACAAATAAGTTCGATAGTTTACTCACGCGAGAACATGCCACGTGTGAAAAACATATTGTGCCCACATCTAAGCCGCAAACAGACATCGTTTGGCATTGCGACTTATTGATTGCCACTGCGAATGCGAATCTAATAGGAAATTGAACGCGTTTGAATTCAATTGGCATGTCTATGAGAATCATTGGAATTCGTGGCAGCAAAATATTTTCGGCTCGGAATTTACCATTCAAAATGGCGGCGTCGATAATGTTTTTAATTAATTTTTTAATGACCAATCGCATGTCATTGCACAGCCATGGTGGGTTCAAATTCCGAAGTAAAATAACCGGAGATCCAACTTTCAGTCCTAGAAGGTGTGGTGACAACATGCCTGGCAAATACAGCGAGTTCAAAAACTCTGTTGGATAATTTACAGCTTCGTTAGCATCGCAAATTTATGATACCAAGTCGCCTGGCAACGACTGCTGTATCTTGAAGTTTAAATCACCGACGTCCACATTTTTTTGCTGCCAAAATGGCTCTTTCTGCCAGCCACGCATGATCTATGTATTATGTGCGTACATCGGGAAATATGCGGTCAATGAGAGCATTTTGCGAATCAACGATAGTGCAGAAATGAGTGGGAAATTTTATGCATCCAGTATTTTCATAGACAGCAACTTTTCCATCACCGGTATCTAACAATTGGTTCGAGAATGTGTCAGCAGATGGATCTTGTAACATTTGGACGCGCGTGTTTATTTTTAACTGGACTTTTTCAACATTACGCCACAGTGGCGATGATTTCAAGCAAGCGTTGATCTCCTCATCGTACGGTGAACGTGGATAGGAACAATCTAATTACCTAGCATTATGAAATATACTTTACAACCTATTCTCATACCTACCAAATACACATAAAAAATTTCATGAAAATCGGTCGAGCCCTTTCGGAGGAGTTCGAACACAAACACCGCGACATGAGATTTTTATATATTAGATTTTGTGCATTGATAAAAGCTTCAGCTTGGAAATCTGGGAAATAGAATTTTTTTTCCGTTTTGTCTTCAAAGAATTCAATAAGTTATCAACAAAATACTCCTCACTCTTTTCTCCCATAAATCAATACATTCCGAGCTTTAATTTTGAAGAACGATATCATTTATCTACCAAGTTCACATTGACCTTCAAAAATTTCATCATGTTTGTGAGATGTTCCATATAAAGAAGATGCATCTCTATATTATCGTCATTCCTCTGATTATTCTTCTATTTATGAGCCCACCACCCTTCATTTGATTAGTTGTAGAAGTACTTAGAAAGGAATGTCTTTTTTTTTATGAGCTGTAAAATTGTGGTATCATCCTTCTCATAGAATCTAAGAAATCTTTAACAAAAATCAACAAGAGTTATTCCCCAATTTTCACAATTAGGGACTCTTTGGAGGATCTCATTATTGCTCAATAAAGTGTGACCTCTTGGGCTCTTCGAATGGAGGAGATATTTGATTTTTATTTCCAATAATTCTACGTGAGATATTATAAATCTGAAATGCTTTTTCACTGTTATTTCCTTATAATTCCCAATAAAAACAGCAAATTTCAAGGCAGTATCAATTTAATTTTGATACCTACGTGTCTCCATAGTGATCCTGATGTGACTTGGGACACTAGGTACTTTTAAAACTAACATAGAAAGTACACTATTGAAAAAAGTGTACAAGAATTTGAGAAAAAATATCTTAGATTTGTAAAGTTATCCTATTTTTACTCAGATTTTTAGTGCAAAATAGAAATGTAACATAACATTTAAACAAAACAAAGGTTTTTATTTAGGTTTTATTAATGGGTTATTCGCATCATTTAAGTTGACTATCAAAAACACTTGTCCAACAAATTGAAAACTAAAGAGCTGATTTGCCTTGAAAAAAATTTGTAAGGAGTAAAGCGTGCAAAAAAGACTATCATTAGATGTCTTATTTAAGCGAAGAAATAATTGGCACTTTAATTGCTTGGTTCAGAAACTAAGTAGGAAACCAAACATCATTATTTCAAAAAAGGGCAAAATTGCCCCACGCGGAACTGTTGACCCACTTTGCTGTATTAATATTTTAAACTAGTCACCCCCCCCTAATTTTTATAAATTTAATTTCTTAATTGTGTTAATAGAAATAATATGTTGGATAGTAATTATTTATTGCTTTCATTATAGATGCATTCATTATAAACGATTCAATTTTCATAAATTTAGTTTCTTAATTGAATTCAATGCTTGTAAATAATATATTGATGTTAATTATTTATTTTTCTCAAAATTATAGATACATTAATTATAAAAGACTCAAGAGTATAACAATTACAATATGAATAAACATCGCTTATGATGGATATTTTACCCCAGTTGTTTCAAATTAAATTCAATTTGCTTGCAAAGAATTTATTTTGTCAAAAAGTTGCTATAAAACTATATTTTACCCTTGGACAACATAATTTCTTTTCTTAAACCTAATTATTTCGTGATTATTCTGTCTCTTTTGAGTATGAGCGTGCTTTGGCTTTATTTTTAACATCTAAGCATTTTTTTTTCTTATAAAGAGACTAAGGAATTTACCTTAGTCTTTTAAGAAATTATTGTTCTCTTTTTTTCCCCTTCTTTTCTTTATTAAATTTGGCTGTCGAAGAATCAGGTTAAAGCAATTCAGTACATTCTAGAAGAAAAATGTTCTAGAATGTTCTAGAAGAAATGTTCTAGTATTCTTCTTCTTTCTCTTCTTGAATTTCGTGTACTTCTCAAATTTAAAAAGGAAATAAGCAATAATCTTTCTGGGAGCATTAAAAATATTTCTCGCAGGAAAGTTATTACTAAAAAATATCAAATTTTTCTTGGAAACTCTCAAATGAACTGTTTGATATGAGTAAATACAAAGCATGAAAATATATAATTACTTTCAATTGCTATTCTATGTCCCATTGCTTAAAAATATTTTTTTATCGTAAATTCTTTAAGATGAAAAAAAATTATTGTTGTATAAAATTTCATACGACTGTAATGAATAGAATGTTTTCGATGCGCATCGAAATTTGAAGAAAACGTGTTTCGGGAAATAGGTAAAACTTTCTTTCATAAGAGCACCTATTACATTCATTATTAAAGGATAATTAAACTTTAAAACATTCATTAAAAAGATTTATAAATTTTTGGATTTTCAATCCTATACATATTATACATTACTGCAATCAGTGAAATGCACACTATTTTGTAAGATAAAAACTAAAAATTCAAATTTTTGAAGGAACGAATGTTCCCAATTCCCCTAATTAAGCAACTGTACAGATGAAAAAATTGAAAATTAAGTATAAATTGCATTTAATTTTTATAATCAAAATTGAAAATTAGATATGTGTAATAAAGTTTTAAAACATTTCGCCCCAAAAAAATTCTGCAGCAAAACTTCAAAGTTTTTATAAGGTATATTATACAAAATATATGAAAAAAGTGAATATTTTAGTATAATTACGAAACTTTATTTTTATACATTTTTAGTTTTTCAAAGAACAATTGTGTAAAAATCAATACAAGGAAAATAAATGAAAAAATAAATAAATAAATAAATAAAATAGATTTTGAAAACTCATTAATAAAATATTCTCATTTATTTAGTTACAATTTCTTTACTACAATATTTTATTTCAACCCTTTGCTCTCGGATGGTGCTTCTCATTCTCCATTCAAGACGGTGCATCATTTTGACGTTTTATTTATTTATTTTCTTAATTTTGATTTTTTAAAAATGCCTAAAGATGTAAATTAATTTTTCGGTAAAATTTAACTTAAATCTAAAATGAATATTTTGTCATAGCAATAAGCAAGTCCTTGTGTTAGCTGAATAATTTTGCATTGAATTACTTTTCCGAACGCAAAGGGTTACATAAACAATATAGCAATTAATCTTATTAATCAATTTCATTAATTTACATTACATTTGTTTATTAACACTCGTTAGTGAACTTATTAAAATTAATTGATAAATGACAGCTCTGCAATAAGAAGTGCTACGTAGTCTAATTTATTTGTTAGATAACAAGATGCAATATTTTTTTGACATAACTGGCTTTCAGAATCTTGGGTTTCAAATGCAAAGTCAATACAGTTGATGATAATTAAAAACTGGTAAAATGTCCGAAAACAGCACATTATATTATCGTCATTCATACATAAGAAAAACTGAAGATGATTTTTTAGTAAATAACTTGGATTTTTTAAAAATTTCTTTGTTCCATTTTATAAAGATAAAAGTGAACTGTAAAATATCTGATAACCTTATGGAATTTTCAATACCAAAGGAACGAATTCCTCAAACAAAAACTGATTAAAATCTTTAAATCAGTTATGAAAAATACACAAGTCATAATGGAATTGCTTTGACATAATTAAGCCTTCAACAGATTTGTTTTATACTTTTCTCAAAGAAATTGTTAGTAATCTAGGTCTCTTCAAAGTATTTTAAGTGTGCTAAAAAAAAAAAAAGACAAACAACAGCGAAATGTTAACTTTCTGCTAGATAAGAAGAAAGAAAGCACTTTGTTCTGTCTGGGTGATATATTTGATTGCCCTAAAAGATTTAATTCCTGTCGAAGGCTGTCCGAGACAATGCCATTAAATCGAACAACCTTTGATCATGCTTTTTAATGATATAATTATAAACAGATTTACATTACAATGAAACCTTACCTTTGAAACTGAACAGGAATATTTTTTTAACGTATTTCTTTTAAAAGAAGTTTTTATTATTTAAATGTATAATATCGCATGGATTTTATGGCAATGGAAAGCATATACAACATTTTACAACTTTTTCTTTGCGCTAAACTATAAAAAGAGCATTCCACTGATCACTAATAATATTGAATGAATTTGATTCCTATCAACTTATTTGCACTCTAGATCCGTCGTGCCTATTTCATTTTGGGATCCACGACCCATCGTACATAAGGAAACAGGAACAGTGGCCTCCCCAAAACTTTCTTTCATGCTCTCTAATAGATATGTTATCCCCCATAAAAAATTATGCACTTTGAATGAGGCACAGAATGCCTTACAAGGCATTGACGTTCAGTAGTAACGAAATATTAACTTTGGCTTGAATTCAGCATTTTAACTGAATCTATTCTGTAGTACTTGGCGGGATTTCTGGCGATTACTTACCGGCATGCTGCAATAGTATCCGAAAACTACTGTTGCAGTTTAAAAATCACATACCAAAGTTGATATATTTTGATACATTTAAATATTCGGTTGATACTAAATCTATCGTATGATGATTGGCGATTAACACCTGGAATGCGGTTAATATCATCCGAAAATCAAATTTGTGTTTTAGGTGCATTTTTTCCAACAGATCGAAACCAAAATTTATACAGAACATAGTTAAAGTCGCAGTCCCAAAACAAACCAAATTTGATACATTTTAATTTTTGCCTATTTGAGTTATATACTTTTATATACTTTTGAAAATGCAAAACGACAGGTGGTCATCCCTAATTGCATTTGGCTCAAAATTGACAGATGTCTACACAATAGATGTTAAATCTGTGTATGGAATTTTATTCATCTAACTGTTTACGTTTTGGAGTTATTGTGTTTACTCATATTCGAAGTTTTAGACAGACTTCCCCTAAATGGGTTTTGCTTAAAATATGACAGAAATGTAAAAATTTGGTGTAAAGACAGTATGTCAAAGGCTCAAAATATGTTTGACCCAGACATAGACGGACAGACATTTTTCAAAAATGTGTTTCTCGAACTCGGGGAGGTCTTAAACATGGAGTTTCGTCAAAATAATAAACATGAAAATTCGTGAAAATTTCATTCTTCAAATAATAATTTTTATTATTATCATAATTATTTGCCAATAATTATCATAATAATAAACAAGAAATATATAAAAATATTTTTAAGTCAATTCCTACTTAGGTCAAGAAAAAAGTTTTTTTATTTTAGTTACTTTTTATTAAATAATTACAATTAATATAAATATGTATATACATATGAATACAATATAGAATTACAATATTAAGTGGCAAAATAGAGCTTGGCGACAAACTTGGCGACCATTTAGCGACATGGTGACGGATTTAGAGACTTTGACGACCTCATTGGCCAAATTTAATTAATAAATTAATACTTGAAAAAAAACTGTATTAACATCAAGCGTGATCCACAAGTTTAAAAAAATGTATTTGAACTTGAGTGGATGAATAAAAAGTATTTTATTAACTACTGAAAATTTGAACAAGATTTATATAGAGAGAGTGTGAGCTAATAGTAGGAATTGAAAAAAAATAAAAATAATCGTCAATAATAAAAAAATCGAAAATTACAATACTTTTTCTATGCTTTGTATGCGATAAAGTAAAAAGACTTTATCCGCATAGTAGAATATGAGGTAAAATATAGAAGCATGTGCAATTATGTTCATCATGTTATAGAAATTTTACATGAATTTAACACATTGAATTATTGGCGACAGAAAAAAATTGTTCTGTTTTGTGTGACTAAGTCATTATTTTACTTTAACCTAATACGCCAGACTATGAAAGTACAACCAGTTTGTCTAAAGTTTTTACTTTCGATAAATGAAAATAAAAGTATTTTTACATAATGGCTCAGTCAATTGCAGATAATTGTTTTTTTTAGGTTTCATCAATTGATAAAGATAATATTTGCCCTCATATTTCATTTGAAGCACCTGAATGGTTTTTCGTTCGTTCAGGTGCTTTAAATATAGATTTATATTCATCTTATGGGAATGTAGTAAAAAAAAGTTTGTTCGTTTTCACAGTCTAGAAAACAGGGTGATCATAATTAAAATATAGTGTTTAGAGTTCAGTTACAAAGAATGTACAAGGCCAAACGTAACATCATTTTGTATATATACAGGGCGTAACTTCCTCTATAAAGAGTATCCTACAACGCAAATGGGTGAACGGATTGCAACGAAATTTGGTATATGCGAGATACGCTCACTGAATTTCGAAAGAAAATTTTTAGTTCCAAAATGTCTATCAGAGGGCATCTTTTCTGGAAAAACGATAAATTTAGCAGAACATAGACCAAACCGGATTACAGAAACAGTATTAACGTTTATTGACTAGTCTCTAACCACCTTGTCTTCGAATTCCATTAAGTAACAGTACGCTGTTTGAGAAAAAGAAGAAGAAGAAAAAAAAGAAGTCCAGTTCGTAGAAACAAGAACAGATTAGAACGAAATCGCACAAGAGGAGCAGTTGTTAATCTTGTCCAGGACGATGTAGGGAAAGGTGTTCCATGTGACCACCCTTGTTCACATGCTTCGCACATGAAAGTATTATGGATTTCTTTAAGTCATTCAACGTTGCAAGACTTCCACGACATACCAGATTTTATAAGTAAACTAAACCTTTTTTTTTTACTGATATTTTTTCCTTACCTTTACTTAATGTGGTTCTATGACAAGGTGATCAGAAACTAGTCAATAAACGTTAATGCTGTTTCTGTATTCCGTTTTGGTCGTTTATTGTGTTCAATTTAATGTTTTTCCAGAAAAGACGCCCTCTGGTGGACATTTTGGAAATAATTTTTCGTTCTCGAAATTCCCTGAGCGCATCTCGTGTATAGTCTATATACCGTATTTCGTTGCAATCCGTTCACCCGTTTGCGTCGTAGGATGCTGTTTATAGGAGAAGTTTAATCATAACCACCCTGTAAATTATTTTAGATCATGGGGAATCAATGTACACTGGAAGACATATATGAATTTCATTATTTTAAAAAAAAATGGAGCTTCAGGTTTAATTTCAACGCAAAATAGACATAAAAACCAAAATAAAACGGAACATAATGATTAATCCATATTTAATAGAATATTTTGGAACCGAAATAAATATTGAATGGTTGCATTTGATTTTTAGTATTCAGATTAAATTTTTCGCTTTTGAATTTCATTTGCTGAATTCGCAATTGAGAATTAACTTACCTATTACTTTTTTTTCCTAAGTAGAAAATATGTTCAGTATGATTCCTTTGAATAAATTGTACGAATGGAAATGACACTATTGACTGTGAAGTGAATCTAGGTCTATTTGACATACAGCGTAGTATGGTGTTTTAACGCAACTCAGTTAGCCGCTTTTTCAACAGTTTGAAATAAGCGCCCAGCAAAACTTCACAAAAATTAAGATTGGGCGGATCAAAAATGAGCATCATTCATATTTTGGTAACTTTTTCTAATAGCGCAAATGCCTTAAAACTTTGTTACGATATTGCATGGTTTTCAAATGTGCATCATCTTAGATTGAATAACGATATTTATTGCTTAGGATTGCAAGAAAGTATTGAAAAGAAGCTATAAATTTCATATTATTGCTGGTATATATTTAATAGTTACATTTTATATAAAAATAATGATATTTAAATAAATAAAAACATTGGGAAAGAAATGATATCGTCAATGAAATCTTCTAACTTAGGTTATAACCAAAAGGATTACTGATTTAATCCAATTATCTCTCTATCGAGTCTCATTAATTACTGTGGTTAAGTTAGTAAGCATTTATGTGTTCAACCTTTTGTCTTTGTTTTTTTTAAATGTAATTTTATTTGAAAATGAAACCTTTTTTTTTCATAAAAACTATTCTCTTGATTTCGATTTGTCATATGAGAAAGTCTGGTGAAATTTTCTTTTTTTTATGATTCAACTGTTCCTCTTTCCACATTTCAATTTTCTTTCTGTATGGTCTGTTTTCTTCATCGTATTTAGAGTTCAGCCATCAGATTTCTTGATTGATATACGATCATCGCTTCAAGAAATATTAAATTGCGCGTGGTAGAAAAAAATAGTGGAATAGTGGATGTGGAACATTTAAATGTCCATCACAACCGGCAAGAAACTAAAATTCATTCGACCGTGTTAGCTCAGGTCTATAAAAAATTTCAAAGCGCTTTCATTTTGAAATCGGATATATGATTACCGCTAAGTTAATTCAAGCTCACGAGATGCACGTCAAAGGAGCGTTCTAGTTAAAAGTCATAATTTAGCGAGCATGTTGGAGGCGATAAATGTCAAAATACGGCATAAGTCACCAAGTGATTAGATGTCAAAATTAACCAGCTTATATGTGAATGTGTTGACATGTGAATTGACCAATGTTCAATGATGCGATGAGTATGCAACGCATACCGACTACTTTATTTGAGTTTTCAGTTATAATTAATAAAGGCTCTCTCATCAAATGAATAAGGCATATTAATACACATATTGAAAGAACGAATTAAGAAAAAAATCAAACCATTCTCCATGCAAAATTTCAAACAAGCATTCTTTAACTTACTTCATCAACACGTAATCTACCTTATATAAAGCTCAATGTGTGTGTGTTGGCTCTCTAGAGGCCAGATCGTTCGAACTACCGCTAACAAATTTGGCACATGTATACCTTGCAGGTCGGGAATGTGCACATGGGGTCCCTTTTTTGAACTTTTTGTTAGAATTTTAATTATTAATTAAAAATTAACTTTTACGCAAAAAATATCTTTTAATTTCCCCACCGCCAACTGAGTAAGGCTTCCGTTTCCCCCCCCCCCGCTAATGAGGATAGGCTTAACATATTTTCGGCCGATTATTTCAAACGATTCCGTTTATTTCTTAGTGTTTGATGCATTTAAAATTAAACATTGTTAATGAATCGATCTTTCAGATTTATTCTGAAGTACTTTTGAATTAAAATAAAACAGAATGAAGGAAATTAAAAATTTCTAATCTGTGTAGCGTTACCCTAACTGGCGTAGAAAATTTACGCATTTGCGTTACCATAATTGGCGTTGAAAATTCATGCATGCACATTGTGTTCTGATTGTTGACAACTCTATTTTCCACGGATACTGACTTGGTTTTACACTTGAAATTTTTTGACATTTATTAATTGGAGATATTGTTGAACTCTGGGATGACAGCCTTTGTAGCTAAAAATCCCTTAACCCCCTCATTCAATCAATCTTTCAATCAATGACTTGGTTTTGAATGCTTAACATGTTTCCGACCGTTTATTTCAAACGATTCTGTTTATTTTCTTATAGTTTCATGCATTTAAAACTAAATATTGTTAATTAATTAATCTGTTCATGATGAATCTGAGAAAATTTGGTAGAAATATTCTTCAGATATTACATAAATTAAGAAAGATATTCTTTAGTGCCCATAAGGTTTAAATACTCACCGACTCTGTTTTCAGTACTCATATTAAAAAAAAAATGCTTCGTTTCAGTAAAAAAATGTTTTTACATTAATTCTATTGTAATTCAAAGCATAAATTCTACGGGAGCTAACAGAAAATTAGAGATATACATATTACGTTACGGCTGAAGGCCTTTATAATATGAATGAATTATATGACTATCAAAATTTGTAGCTTTAAAATATTTTTATGAAGAAGCTATTAAAATAGGAGTTACATAAAATATTTAATTATTAAAATTTTAACGAGCATTGAGATTAGCGAACCAGCTGGTCGCCAAAGGCGGCTAGTATATATATATATATATATTCTATTCACCCTTCATCCATTCTGCAGGTTCAAAATATTTCCTGCCATCCCATTCACCACATATCCATTCTTGAACAATTACTGACATAACAAATTAACAAGTAAACCGTCAAATCAGAAGGAAAGTGCAAGGAATTCCTTTATAGACGATTTCTCAAATTAATAATTCAGACGATTTCTTCAAGCGCATACCGAACAGTTAAGTATTGCAAAAGAATAAATATTTTCTGTTCGTATTCACATTAAAAATAACATTACAATGTCTTATTAGCATAAAAAAAACTTTTAATTGTAATATAAAACTAAATTAAAATCCTCAGTTGACATTTTCAATTAAACATTTTTCATCAAATGGTTGTAGTTCATATACAACTCAACTACTATGAAAAGTAGTAAACAAAACAGCATTAGGGTTACTATAAGATCGTTTCGTTGAGTTACCATATTGGCGACAATCTGGGGGCACACTAAACTACACTTCAACCAAATTATTAATAAAGCACTTATTTCTTTAAAAAAACATTTCATTTTATAATTTGATATGATTGAAATGCATGAATTCGATAAAAGCAATTTACTGCTATATACAAAGTGTATATATTACGAAATAAAATTGGAAATAAAAATATTATGGATTTAATGATTTGGCAAAAGCACATGCTTGAATGTTTTGATGTAGAGTTTGAATTCCATCACAGCATTTAAAAATATTCAAACTTTCAAAAAGCGAATAAAATTGAAATTAAAAAATAATATTGAAATTAAATGCAAAATTGCACAAAAATGAAATTTATATCATTAAATAGGTCCCTTTTTGTATCTTGAGACAATATATAAAGCTTTAAGATAATTGTTTTGAAAGATATGTGTATCAATTTCCATAAGCAAGTCATAACAATTATGTTTAGACTTAAAATTAATATATGGCGAGAAAATTGATTGAGAAATTGAGAAATTTTAGAGCGATTTCTCCACAAATATAATCGGAATATTTCTTTTATTGTAATTTAAAAAATCGTTTGTTAACATTTCTGGTATTCTCCCACGAGTGCAGACTTTTAAAGAGTTTTTGGACGATTGGCATAATTTTGAAGATCTTGGCGAAAAACCGTACATTAATATTACCACGATTACTTATTTTGTCAATGGTTAAGCCTATATTTGCGCTTCATTGAACTTTTTGTTTGAAGCCTATTTCTTGTTTCTTTTATATCTTCTTTCATCTGACTGAAAGTCAGAGGTCACCTCTTTGGTGACATGACGAAACGTCATCAGAACACTTCTAATAATATTTTACAGCTCCATTCATTAGCTAAGCAAAACGTTTCATTCAGTACAGCTATAAAAATGTTCAATGACTGAAGTCTGAAATTTGTATTATATTTTGTTCATATTTGACTGTTGCCATTCGACAATTAGTAATAAGTTCGATTTCTGTGCCACGTGTATTAGCGTTTTATATATATAGAGATTTTCACTACAAGTTAATATAATACATCAAATTTTCAAAATTGAAATAAATAATTAACGCAAATGTATAATTTTGTTAATTGTTTGCTTAATTCAGTAATACTAACATCCCAATTTGTAGTTGTACCAGGGCTATTTCGAGGACAATGCTCTTAATTTTGAATGTAGTCTAGCCAACAAGTATCTCCACCAAAATTAGGGTTTCAAACATAGAAAATTCTGATTCTGAAGCCGAGAACTTACCAAAGCGTCTTTGCGGCTTACAATTACTTGAAAATAAAAATAATGTTAAAAACATTAAATTTTAATTAAACAATCAATTTTATTTTAATTAAACAATCAATTTTAATTTAATTAAATTAAATTTTAATTATTTAAAACAACAATCTATCTTTTTTCCCTTCACCCCTTGATTAGACTTTTTATTTTTGAGTTATTTCCTAATTCATGTCACTTTTGAGCATCTCCTACACTATTCATCTGCTTGAAGAAAACTCCTTATTAAGAATGCTGAAAGCTGAAATAAGATCAAGATTCAAACCATTCGAATTAATTTAATATAATTTGTTGGATTCAAAATGGATGTAGAAGCTCATCCCATTTTTTATAAGAGCAATAATCGAAATATATTAAAATAGCATTGAAAATAGTTTCGTATTAATTTATGAGTAAACCTAATAATGACTTATTTTAATAATCAATTATTCAAGCAGATAGTTCGAATGCGATCTTCGAATTTATATTAGAGAAAAGAATTTTATGAAATTTTATTTGAATAAAGAAGGATATAATCTCATATATAATGCTTTTAAAATTTATTCTGATATGAATTAGTAATAAGGTAAGTATATTCGTTTCAGAAGTTCAGTGTTCGCGAAATATATTATTAATTCTTTTATTGCTTTAAGACTGTCAGCCAACTGATAATCAATAAATCAAAGATATTGAAATAAAATGATCCAATCAAGTTCACCAGAAAGGAAAAAAAAATTTAAAAAAAAGAAAGAAAAAGAAGTTGTGTCAAAAATAGAAAGCATTATGACAGAAATTTATAGCTTCTTTCACTAACTTATTTACCATTTGAACTATGAAATGCATTTATGAAGTGATAAAATCAAAGAACTAAAATTTCAAAACACCTTGACGTTAGATATTTTTCTCAGTATCCGAAATCATCTGATGAAAAATCTTTTGTCATACAAAAGGGAAAAAAATCATTCTATTTTAGGAATCAGTGCTAAAAATTAATTAATAAAATTAAAACAATTTTTTGGATTTATTCAATTGTTATTGGATTTCATTTAATTTTTAGGCAAATTTCATACTTTGCATTGTGTATCTAAATGATAGGTTCACAGGTAAGGATGAAAGTTATATTAACCAAAAATTTTTTATTGTGTACAACATATTGTTTTAAATTACTTCATATAATTGAACAATAATACTAATAATATATAAATCATAGGAATTAAAATAAAAATTATGTGAAACAATTATTTTATTTTAAAAAGGTAAGCTCACTGATCCAAGTCTAATGAGTGTTCAATTAACAAGAATTTTCCCACTTTTATCAGAATAAATACGATTCGAATGGTTTTTAGAAAGTTTGCAAACAATTTGTCTGAAACTTTGCCCATTTTTAGAGGAAATAGCTTTTTTTATTTTCTTATATAAGCGTATAAAGGAAGTATAGTAATCATTAAAAAATTCTAACTCGGGATTTTGGCGAATCTTCTTGTTTTAGACCACTATGAGTTCGAAAAACACAATTTTGGAAAATGCCCTCTGTTTGTCTGTAACTAAGATAATTCAAAAACACTTTGACATTTGGTATACAGTTTTTATACCAAATTTGGAGATTTCTATTGAATTATGAATCTGTAATGAAAGTAAAATCTGTTCAATGGAAGTTCGTCTGTCTGCCTGTTCGAATATAAGTTAACACGAAACAAAACGAAAAGAGTTAGATAAGATTCGGTAAACAGATTTAACATCTATAAAGTAAATACCTGTCAAATTATGAGGCAAATCCAACCAAGGTTTAATTGTCTATCAATCTGTTTTTTCAGAAATATATAAACGCGATAATTAAACAACGCAATGACTTAAATATCTGAAATTTGGTGTGTGATTTGGTGACTACAAGTGCAGTTTTGTGTCAAATCTGTGTTTCAATCGGTTGAGAAAAACGCGACTGAAAATTCGATTTTAAGAAACTATTAACGGCATGTCAGGAATTAATCGCCAAAAAACTTGCCAAGGATGACGCGACAAATTCAATAAAAATACTAAATTCACGTCAAAACTTAAAGAATGCATACAGGCGCAAGAAGTAGGATTGAAACCTTTAGAGTCATTTGTAAAAGTTGGTTTTAATTGATGATATTTTTGACGATAATCAGCAAAGATTTGCTGCTGCTGCTGTTGTTGTTTCTTATGGTACTTGCCACGGACAAGCCCGCTGTTCAAAGACAGCCGATTTAAGCCTAAGGGGGAGTGCCTCTTGTTTTTATCGTAGAGCCAACTTGGGCCAAGAGTACGATTTGACTACTCACGCATCACTCATTCGCTTGTACAACCCCTTTTTACAGAAGGGCAGATTCACACATCTCCCAAATAGAACCGAAAGAACAACCATGCCCAAACCGGGACTCGAACCCGGAACGCCCAGATCACGGGGAAGATTCGCTACCCCTATACCAGGACGCCGGTAAGATTTGCTGAGAAATGATATTTGAAGTATTTTGTTTATAAACATGTTGAAAAGAACTCAAGTTTTGGATAACATGAGATTTTTTTTATTGGAGTAATCTGATAAAAAAGTTTAATCCTCATTGCTTTATTTAGAAAAGATTTTTGGACTTTTTTTATAAATATACGGATTCCTAATTTGGGGTTACATGCAAACTACAATAAAAGCATCTTCTCGAAATTATTTTCAGTAATTTCCATATTAAATCCTAAGAGATAATCGATAATAAATGTAACTTTGGAAATATATTTAACATATAATTTTGAAATTCGTTTAATCAGAATTAATGGAATTAGTAAGCATTAAAAATGAAATGTAATTTAAAGAAGCATTCTCACTTGATTTTAGAAATATCAGATATGCTATAATTGGAGGCAATATGATTTCCTGGTTTCCATTTTATACATTTTGAAATGCTTTAACCTTTTCCGCAACTTTGAGTTATATTAAGAATTCTGCAGTAAACAGACAGTCTATCGGTCGCTATTCAGAAGGTCAATTTGATCCGCATTTTATTTATAGTTGCTCAAAAATGCGAATCGCTTTTACAGGAATTTACGGTTCCTCCTCTTTGTCACGAAACACGACGCTTCACACGTTGGCAGTTACAGAACCGTAAAGAAGGGATTCTAATCTCGGATAATTTCTAGGAAATCTGGGACAAAACCGATTCGCCCGGTGAACATGATACGCTTTTGAGTCTTGTCCCCTTCGAGTCACTGTGTCTCTAGAACACGAGTGGTCTTTCAGTCGCCTGAATTGCTTTGGTAATGTTAGAAAAATATCTCTGGCGCAATTCTAACCAACTTTCAGAAATATAATATTCCTTCGTTAGGTAATTGAATGTCAAAATATTGAGAAACGGACTGTTTTAAATCTCGAACTTTAATAGTTTTCAATTTGCGACTGAAAGGGAATTTCTGAAGTGGATAATGTTTGCGGTAACATTTAAAAATTGCTTGGAATTACCGATTCCTGTAATAATAGTTGTTATTCGGGAACGATGAACGCTTGCTTGTTATAAGATTTTATCTCTTTTTGTTTTCAAAGTTGTTTCGTGAATTAAAAGAGAACAGTTTCTTAAAAATTATCCCGTTTAAACGAATTAAAAAAAAATAAAGGCCTTTTACACAGACTTCTTCAAAAACGAAAGAAAATAGGTGTGTTACATTTCTATAATTCTACTCGAATTTATTCATTATAATAGGATAAAGCATGCAGAAAAAATTATTTTGTGTTTATGTCCAAGGAAAAAGTAATAGTTTCGGAACAATAAAAATGTACTAATTTAACATAATAATGTTTATAGGCTGGATACTCTACGTAAATTGCATGATGCGAAAATTGCTTAAAACTCTAAATAGAATGCTGTATATAGGATTATTAAATTCGTAAGTAGCTTACTTTTTGGGCACTAAATGTTCTTTTAGAAAGGTATTTTTTAGAGCTTTTATTTGAATTTAAATTAAAAGTTAAACAATAATTTTTACTTTTTTATACAGTAAATTTAAAGCATATAGTGCAGCATATAGCATATATAGCAGCATTTCTTTTATTTAAAAAGTGAGTTTTTTACTTTCTCACCATGTAATGTTTTTCTTAATTTAAGATCTTTTTTAAAGAAATATTTGAAATTAAACTAATTTTACAACAACACTTTATAGTTTTCTAGAGGAAGCATCTGTGTCCTGGTAGTAAATTGCCAGCAACGAGGCTGCAAGGAGTCAGATTCGAAACCTGATTTTTATAAAGGATCTTTGTGCATCACTGCCTTGCGCTTGCCAAATCTGTCCAGATCAAATAATATCTTACAGCTTGGCGTGGGAGCTTGTAGATAGATGCCAACTTACTCGTCACTGTCGTCATCTGACCACAGCTCAAATTTGCAAGACAAATAGCCATTGGAATATTTCAAAGTGGGATATAAATGAAACTGGGAAAGAAAGCTCCATTGTTTTAATTACTGCGCTTATACACGCCTATGTATTGCTAAGATATTGAATATATTTTTGTGGTTCTTCATTGTTGATAAAATAAAAAGTAAATGAAACTTTAAAGTCAATGAAAGGGTAAACGAATCAACGGCTTGAACTTCAGGTTTGCCCTCGTAATTTTTAACCGCGGTCAGATGACGCGGACGACACCTGAGCTGGAACCCTCCTTTCTAAACTTCCATACCACACCAGTGGTAGGACGATTGGCCCCAACGGATTTAAGGTGCACCAGACGCGCTTACACGGCAGTTCTTCGGTGGAACCGGCTCTCGAACCTGAAGCCTTCCGGTTCCGAAGCCGAGACCTTATCACTAGGTCACCGAGGCCCATGGATTTTCCGTAACAATATTGCATTAATAAAAGAAAAACTCAAGAGGGTAAACTTCAGATAGTTAATAGTTATAAAATAGTGTATACAATTTTGTGGCATTTAGAGAATACAGTGGACGCTGCTGGTAGAGATGATTTTGGGTCCAAACTAAAGTGATCCCTACATCCAAAATAAAGCAGCAATGCTATAAATATGTTTAAAAAACAGTATTAAAGTAGTCATTGTTTCTTACGCCCCATTTATTTTGTTAAGAATCATTCTCTGTAATCTGTACTCTTAACTTATAGCCACTGTTCGTTTCAATATCCTGAGATGAGCGCATTTCCGGAAATTTTCACCATTCATCGACCTTAATTTCCGTCCTATGAGATACTTTTTCGTTCAATTTTTTTTCACGTATATGTGAGTGTCATGTCGATTCTGACCAAATTATTTTAATTCAAAATTTATTTATTTTATTTTCCATAAGTAATCCGAGTTTACTTTATTGTTAAATGTAAATCTTTCTAATGTTTGTTAAATTTAAACCTTCTTTCTTTCATCTTTCCTCTCACTCTTACTTTGACGAATTAAACCCATTCTAACGCATGCGCGCGAAAGCACGGATAGTTTTAGAATGCGTTGGCAAACAATATCTTTAATTAATAAACTTTGAAATGATAATTTTTATCAAAATCAGCTCACAATAGTAAATAGAGATAATTTATAATAAATTCTCCATGCACAGAATCTATTTTCACTGATAAATTTTAACTGAATAAGCTTCATAACTCACTTATTTTCTGCCTTTATTTAAAGTACAATCCATGCATCATATGCAAAATTTAAAACAAATAATGTTTTGAAGTTCGATTGAGATTTTTTTAGTCTCTCAGTTACCACGAAACAAGAACAAAAACACTGCTTTCATTATAAACCTGCGAATCAAATTAAAGTTTCTCCATGGTATACTTTTGCATTAAAGTAGCACTGGGTGCCTGTGATTCAATCTTTCTATCAGTAATCGGTTTATTGAAAGTTGACCTCTTTCCGAGACAGGAAGGTATCTAATTGCTTTTCCTCTCCATTAATCTCTGAGCAGAAAGGCTTGGCTGGGAAAAAAGCATTGCCAAAGGATGCCAAAATGCCAATGGATGATTCTTTTGCGTCCTCTAGACAGACGATATTAAAAGGAATTTTCGCCTCCTCTTAAAATGGAAGGAATTAATCATTTATTCTAAAAGGAACTATAAATTTAGAAATTTTGTATAGATTAATTAGCCTGAATTTAATTAATGTCAAAATTTTTTTAGTGAGGGACTAGTCAATATTATGTCTAGTAGATTTTAATTAATTGGTAATTGTTTCGATAATTTTTGTTTGTTTGTCTGGTATTGAACTAGGCGCATCTTCGTATAAAATATTTGAAAACAATGTATGCAAAGTTTTCTAGAAACTTCATCACATATTCCTAACAAATGTGTAATACTGCTTTTACCCGTCTAAAAATTAGATACCGTGGGCAAAGTCATGGACGTTTTGAGTGTTCAGATTTTTATTTTCAGAGTTTCGCACATTTTGTGCTTTTGCAAGATAGTAAAGAAATTACATATTTTGATGATATTTTTTCGCAAACAGCTCAAACAAAAATTTATCGCAGAACTACAGTTTTCAGGATAATGTACTAAATTTTATTTAGCTAAGCGAAAATACAGATTGGCAATTGATGGATTTTATTCAAAATTCTATACGGATTTATAATTTAAATATTAAAACCATGTAATAAATTTTATCTATCAAGCTCTTTATGTTTTTGTACTTACCGTATTTACTTGTATTCGGAGAGACAGACGAACTTTTTAAGCTTAAAATTTGATCGAAATCTTTAAATTTGGTGTAAAGACCGCAGACCAAATTTCATCCGTCTAGCTCAAAGCGTTTTTGAGTTATGACGTTTACAGATAGACAGAGCAATTAAAAGACTGGCTTAGTTCCAAAAAAGTGTTTTTTGGAATCGGAGAGAATTAAAACAAAGAAATTTGTCAAAATCTCGAGTTGAAAGTTTCTTTTGTTTTCGTATCTTTCTTTGTCTTCGCATAAAAAAAAAAGTGCAATTGTTAAGCTTCTATTTATGGAATTTTTTCCTGGTATGATTATAATGTTCGTTTTTACCGAAATGTAAATATTGCCTAAAAATTTGAATATTTCTCCGTTACCCCGAAACCTTTCTTATGGAAATTTACACGATTAACAAAGGCGGAGTGGTTACATTATAGTTGAATTCTCGGATGCGATTATTTGCACGAGGGAGCAAGGTTGACACGCTCAATTGATCCTGGTTTCTTAATATTCACTGAAGAAATAAGCTGTTACACTGCATTGCGAATGCGCAGAACTTCGACTACTTATTAAGAAAACTGTGGAGTGTGAAATTGCTCATAAACGATCAATAATCTTTGTTTGCAAAAGTTATTTCGAATAATGGATGAGGTGAAACATCTTTTTAAAACAAAAGATTCCTAAGAAATAAGGTGAAAATGGAACCATTTCGTGTTAACTCAACAGTTTTTGTAAATGGAAAATTGCAGAAAATGTTTTGTTATTTTGTAGTAATAATACTGGGTGATTCATATTGACTGGGACACAAAGAATAGTAAAGTAGGAATTCCGTAATTGATTTATTTACCTGAAACAGATGAATTTTATACTGTAACTACAATTACATAAGTTTCATGTGGCAACAGCGAAAATTCTAATAACTAAATAGCGGTAAGAAACCCTTAATGTGTGGTGCAACAAAAATAAACTCACTCGCAACTTAAAACATTTTATTATTGAACTTAGAAGTTATGTGACAACTCAACTCTGTTTCGTTCATTTAATTTTGTTCGAGAGATTTGATATACACATTATAGTTGTATCTGTTAATCTTTGATCGTTATATTTAATGTCATGTAAATAATGTTTATGTTTATGTCGTCTTATTTTTGACTAGCCGCCTTTGGCGACCAGTCGGTTCGCCAATCTTAATGTTCGTTTCAATTTTAATAATTAAATATTTTACGCAATTCCTACTTTAATAGATTCTTCATCAAAATATTTTAAAACTTCAAATTTTGATAGTCATATAATTCACTCATAATATTATAAAGGCCTTCAGTTATAGCGTGATATGTATCTCTCTCATTTTCTGTTAGCTCTCGTAGAATTTATGCTTTAAATTAAAGTGGAAAGAATTAATCTGCAATTAATATTTTTTACTGAAACAAAGCATTTTTTTTATAATCTTTTTACAAATAACAGAGTCACTGAGCGTTTAAACGTTATGGGCACTAAAGAATATCTTTCTTAATTTATGTAATATCTCAAGAATTTGTCAACAAAATTTTCTCAGATTCATCAGGAACAGATCGATTCATTAACAATGTTATTAATTAATCGATTAATTAACAATGTTATGTTTAAATGCATCAAACACTAAGAAAATAAAATGAATCGTTTAAAATAATCGGTCGAAAACAGGTTTTAAGAAACTACTTAAAAAACGATGTACTTATAAGCATAACAAAAAATATATAACTAACATAAATACAATTTAATTACAAAAGCATGCAACTAACCTAAAATAATTTAAATCAAGAATCATCCGTTGATAATATTGTCAACAAACAAAACACAATGCGCATGCGTGAATTTTCAACGCCAGTTACGGTAACGCAAATGCGTGAATTTTTCTACGCCAGTTGGGGTAATGCTATGCAGATTAGAAATTTTTAATTTCCTTTATTCGGTGTTATTTTAATTCAAAAGTACTTCAGAATGAATCTGAAAGATCGATTAGTTAACAATGTTTAATTTTAAATGCATCAAACATTAAGAAAATAAACAGAATCGTTTGAAATAATCGGCCGAAAAATGTTAACCCTAGCCTCATTACTGTTGGAAAAAAAAAAAAAAAAACTGAAGTCTTACTTATTTGGCGTTGGAGAAAATGAAAAGATTTTTTGGCGGGAAAGTTAGTTTTTAAATAATAATTAAAATTCTAATTAAAAATTCAAAAATAGGGACCCCAGGTGCACATTCCCGACCTCCAAGGTATACATGTACCCAATTTGGTAGCTGTAGGTCAAATGGTCTTTTCTGTAGAGCGCCAACACACACACACACACACACACTGAGCTTTATATAAGTATAGATTTACTCCTTTTAATAAGAACACGCCAAATGCACGACTGCTTCAGTTTCGCTTTAGTCATTACAAATTCATAAAATTAATATTTTTTACAAATTTATTTATTTATTAGGAAACCAAACTAATATATATTTTTTAATTCTCATACATGCGGGTCTTCTCACAGCCCAGCGGTCCTTGACCTAGTCTGTCTATTCAGATATCAGCCACCATATCTTAATTTCTTTTTTCTTTTTATACATATTGTTACTATTTACCCAACTATATCAATCTCTTTTCAGTCCTTCTTTGTTGAATTAACTAACCAATTAACTGTTTTTGACGAGTATACTCGTCAGAGGTTTTGCTTGGTTACATTAACGTCCCGTTTTTTAAAGCAACACTAGGGCTGTTTTGGGACGGACCTCGTCATTTTGAACAGCGGTCAGATGACGAGGACGACACCTGAGCTGTTACCCCCTCTCCACACCACGCCACGCCAGCGGGAGGACATTTGACCCGCTTACTCGTCGATTCTTCGATGGAATCGGGTCTCGAACCTGAAACCCTCCGGTTCCGAGGCCGAGACCTTACCACCAGGCCACCGTGGCCCTAATACTCGTTATGGAAAAAAGTGCAAGATTTTGCGTTATGACTAGTCTATTCATCAGGAGTAAAAAGTAGTAACAATTTGCAGTTTGAATTACAATTTTGGTAAAAACTCAAGCCTATTTGTAAATTTTAAGACGTTTAAAATATTTTGTGGCCAAGTCGAAATCAAAGGAACAAATAAAAGAAAAACACACACAACTTTGTTTATATACTAGCAATGTTTTTAGATTCATAACCACCCCAGCAATAATAATCAGGGATATTCATACGTACATTGCTCAACATTCATTCAAGGTACAAGATGTTTGTTTAGCTTGTCTTCTTAATTCAATAAGAGTTAATAAATTATTTGGTTTAGTTTAGTTTAGTTGTATGAACGACCCGTTTAAAGCAACACTAGGGCTATTTTGGGACGGACCTCGCCATTTTGAACTGCGGTCAGATGCCGAGGACGCCACTTGAGCTGGCACCCCCTCTCCACACCACACCACACCAGCGGGAGGACGTTTGGTCAGGACGGATTTAACGTGCAACAAACCCCCTTATACGACGGTTCTTCGGTCGAATCGGGTCTCGAACCTGAAACCCTCCATCTCCGAAGCCGAGACCTTACCACCAGGCCACCGCGGCCTAATAAATTATTTGGCTCACTACTTTTCTATGTCTTTTCCCCTTGCCTTTGATTGCCTACCTTTTTTTAACATTCATTTCACGTATTATTCTCTTTCCTTCGATCAGATTCCATTTTAGCATTCACATGAAGTTAGCTTTCTCGCTCTCTCCGATCAGCTTCCTTTTTACTTTCTTATATACGAAATACGGAGAAAGTAATAGTAATCGTCGAAAAATTCGAACTCGAGATTTCGTCCACGATTGAAACCTCTCGGAGTTAGAAGAACACATTTTTGAAAAATGCCCTTCTGTGCATCTGTGACAAAGGTAACCCACAAACGCTTTGAGCTAGAAGGTTGAAATTTGGTATGCTGTCTTTAAACCAAATTTTCAAATTTTTATCAGATTTTGAATAAATTCTGTTCAGAGGGAAATCTGTCTGTCTGGCTGTTCGAATATAAGTTAACATGATAACCACTAAACGAAAAGAGTTACAATTGATGAATAAGATTATCTTCGAATATTTAACATCTATAGTACAAACCTGTATATCATCGTACATCTCTAGTATAAACCCCTTGTTGGTTTTGTGAAAGTTTGAGACAAAACCAACAAAGGGTTGACTGTCTGTCGGTCTGTACATTCAGAAATATTTTAACGCAATGACTTGAATATATCCAATTAAGGTATGGGGTTTTGCGACTACAAAAGCAGTTTCGTGTCAAATGTTTGTTTTAATCGGTTGGTAAAAACGCGACTGAAGGACAAATTGGATTTTCGGATACTATTAATCTCATGCCAAGATTATTCACAAAAAACTCGCCAAGGATAACAACAGATTTAGTGAAAACCTTAACTTCACGCCAAAAGTTAATATTTCGTAACTATTTTACGCCAAAGCAATGGAAGGCGTTTTCTCTGGCATGACAAGTTTATTAGAGAATATACGAGAAAATTTTGGGGGGACAACTCCCGCTGGTTAGCATTTGTTTTAAGTTTGTGTTCTCAGTGCCTCTGTTTTACTTTCTCTTTAGCGCTTTCGTGCCATCTGACTAATCTCACGAGAGCAGTTTTCTCAATGCCTTCCTTTCAGCTTTTTAGGCACATGATGATAGAAAATTGATCGGTTTAAATGCAGGCTTAAGTTGTTTATATCAATCAGACAGAAGCGTTTTTAATCTGCATATTAAACTAATAGTGAGTGTCCGTAAATTCCAAAATGATTCTTAGACAGTAAAGAACAATTTACAATTAATTCGCTTCGATTTAATAATTACTACCTCGGAATCAAAATAATATTTCCGTTAAATTTGGAAGGAAATAAAAAAAAAAAAAAAACTTTAGCAAAACGATTTTTTTATTTGTAATTCTAATAATATATTTTTTTAGAAACATTAATGGTACAATTAATACATTTAATAAAAAATGAGCGAATAATTAAATTTCATTGAAATGTGATTAAGTAATTTTATTTAATAAATATGATTTATTGAAATGAAAGTTATTCAATAATTGCCTCACATACGCAAAAATACGTTGATGCAATTATTTAAAGATATGACTATATATATATGTAGGACTGGGTGGGACAAAATGCCCATTCAATCCCATTTGGATCAGTGTCTAGGGTACTGATTAAGAAACTTAGAAATAAAAAAAAATTATTTACAGTAAACACGATTAAAAGAACATTAACAATTAGGACGGGAAAGATTATCTACATTAAAGTTAGAAGTAAAACATTTAGATGGCACAAAGGGCAAAGCCTAACAAGATGTCTGCTCATAGCTAAACTATGCAACGCCTCTCTGCTTCTCTGCTCCCGAGCGAATGCCAACAGCTCGTTTTATATAATATTTATGGTCACGTGACTTAGCACTTTCGATTAGTAGAACCCATGGTGCCATCTATTACAATATAATAAAACTAAATTGAATTGGATGCATTCAGTATAACAGTGGAATGGTAATGACCACTAATTAAACTCTACAAATATATATATATTCCCTCACATAAATTCAAATTTTATATATATATATATATATATATATATATATATATATATATATATATATATATATATATATATATATATATATATATATATATATATATATATATATATATATATATATATAATGAATTTCGAATAATCCTGTCGACTAAGTAATATGTAATATATTTTGGTTCAAGCAGATAACTGGTTTGAAGACATAGACGAGACGTTGTCTTTTTAATTTCGTTTTAATATCCATTTCGGGAAAGCATAATTATTAACAAGAAGACGCAGCGCGGCACAAACACAGGAGGCAAAAAGGGCCGAACTCGAAATCACTAGTCTTATATAACATAGGATTTCTGGCCAGGCGCCAATTCAATACACGTGTGACCTTTGACACCTTTTCAAGGTCAACCGAAGAAATCACTTTCTCTTGATACATAGCACTGATGGCGCATTATTTTTACAGAGGAATTAATTAAACCGAAAGTGGAATTGGATCACGAAATAAGACAATATTTTAGAATGAAGTTACGATGGGCTAAATTAAGATTTAATCTTGGAAATTACTTTGGATTAAATTAAGAGTTTAAAATATCATTACATATTAAATATACATATATAATTTTTTTCAAATTTTATAACTAAATCCTACATTTACATGAATTTGGATTCGAATACTGGAGATTATGTAACACGACAGCAACAGTAAATAAAACAATAAGTGATTTGGAGGGAATCAAAACCAAAATGCATGTTTCATCTAAAACATAATTATTTCTTATGTATCGTAAAATTAATAAACATAATTTTGATATTTCATCAAAGAGTTATGTTCAGTACAAATTGTTTTGGAATTAAAAAAATACTTATTAAAATTTCTACTTTATTAAACTGCATTTCAATTTTTCTAAGAAAGAAATACAGAAATAAAAAAAGTTTAGATAAAAGATGTTTTAAATTAGCTAAGACAATAGAATAACAAATTTTAAGAATGAAAAATAAAACGAATTAATCCACATTAAGAGTTGTTTCGAGAAGAAACGAAATTTAATCTTCAAAATAAGGCTTAATATACATCCCAAAGGTATAATGATCTTCTTATTTTAATAAGGCTTAATATGATCATGCACAAATACAGATTATGCATTTAAGAAAAATACGCAACTTATTATTTCAAAAAAATGAATATTATTTTTGTTTGATGTTGTAAAAAAAAGTAAAAAGCAACTATAGTATTTCACTTAAACATTCTAAAAACAAAAGCACATTTTGGAAGATTAAAATGAAAACAATTTTATTGAAAAAGAGATGACAACCTTACAATTGTGAACATAAATTAAAATGCATCTTGAGTAGCTTTAGTTTCCTAATGAAGTAATTGATTGCATAATTTTGATTTTCAAAGCAGCTTTTACATTTATTAAAAGTACTGTCAATCCTCCTCCAATTCGCCTTGTAATAAAATAGTTTCATTGCAAAGTAAAAAAGTAAATGGGTTGTAAAAAAAATAAAGCATTATGTTAATGAAATTTTACTGAAAAATTTCAGCTTAACTTAAAGATTTCAATAGTCTAGATGTTAGATATCAATATATATTATTATTTATTTTAAATTTTCAAGTAACAATACAATTTATATATTTTTCACTCTGATCATCTGATATCAGTTTGAAATTACGAGACCCATTACTAAACGAAATTCGGAATTAATGGATAATTATAGCAATCAAGTTCCAAGGATTTAAGTATGACATTTTCGATAAAAATATAATTACGGCACGACTATTAACTGCTTGATAAATAAGGAATGCACAGCGCTTAATAATACGGCAAATATATATTTTAATTGAGTCATTGCAATGACAGGTGTACGACAATTCGGGTTTTGGTAGCTTTGTAAAACTGTTTCTCAGAAAGAAAATTCTGGGAAGTTTATAATTTTTTTCTTGAAAATTTTATAGATTTATTTTCTCAATACTAATATAAACGGAATTCTAAGGAAATGAAGAGATTCCTTTCAACTTTTCAATATAAAGATAAACAATTTTGAAAACACTTTTCAATTGTATTCCTTAAATAATTTCAATTCTATTTTTCCTTATAATAAAAGAGAATAAATAAATCTTTATTTTGAGATCACCATTTGCCAAAAAAGGAAATCCTATTTCTAATGGAGTGGTTCGATTATGTTTGTATTGAAGTAGTTTAAAGTAAAAAATAAATAGTAGTAAATAATTCGATCAATAGAATTGGAACCCACTGCAATCTTGTTTTAGGAAAAACACAGCATACATTTTAATGATAAATGACACGCACAAGTATATATTATGCGATGGTGGCGTTAGATAAATTAATGCTATTCTTTTAAACAGAAAACATATTTTTGAACAGATATGAAATCAAAGCTTTAACAGTAGAGCTCGAACAACTCATTGACGTTGAATATAATGTACTGTATAGATTTCTGAAGACTTCTATTAAGTTATTTCAGAATACAAAGATTAAGATGAAAGTGAATTAAAATTAAATTAAAAATTTTTTTCTTTACAAAAGTTATCGAAAAATTGGTAAAAGAGTCCCTTTGAAAACTTTTCATAGATATTATAAGCTTTATAAAATATAGCACAATATCATAAAACAAATATCAATTATAAATTGCTTGCTTGCATTACCTTGAATATGAATGAAATAAATATTCAATAAAAATATTTCAAAACGACGACACTCTGATTTCACAAACAGGAAAATCGATATCATATGCCAATTTAAAACTGCTTAAGAATTTGAGAATATGTATTAATTTGTCAACAAAGTGAAAAAAGAAATAATGTTCGGCTTAGACATGAAAGTGAAATGTAATTGTCCCGATTTGCCTTGGATATTGGAAGTTCACCGGTTAATATGGAAAAAATTCGTTTTCTCAATTTGGCATTATCCAGAATAATTATAGATATATGTTTTATAGTTCAAGATTCATTCAAATTTTTATTAAGAATAATTATAATTCCTTTTAAAAACTGCTGTTCAACAGCAATATGTTTTTGTAGGAATAGCTATCTGTAGTGTTGCATGGCCCTAAAAAAGGAGTGTGAGTTAGTTTAATTATATGAACCTCCCGTTTTGAAGAAAGAGTGTGAGAGAAAGGTTATAACTTCGGCACTTCATTTAATATGAACGGAGAGCAAATATAGCTTTTTACTCATTAACCCTTTGCATTCGAATGTCTTCTTTCAGTCATCATTCAAGGAGGTGCATCATTTTGACATTTTATTTATTTTTTAAATTTTAATTGTTAAAAATACCTACAGAATGTTAAAAAAATGTATATTCCTTTTTCAGGGAAGCTCAGCTTAAAACAGTTGCATGCATTTATTTTTTGGTGTAATAAACAGGTCAATGTATTAAGTGAATAATTAGGTATCGAATTATCTTTCAGAGTGCAAAGGGTTAAAAGTCTCGGAAGATAAAATTTCACTAAAGCACGGTAAATAGCGTTATTACTCGATTTGTGCTTATGCTTTGAAAGCAGACAAATCTCCAACACGAATTTTATTTCATAGAAATCCCATTTTTTGTAGTAGATGTTTTTGTTTTGTGGAGATTTTTAAGATCCGCGGTTTCGTCGACAGAAATTTAAGCAAGATTTTAGAGGAATGGCTTAGATTGACTATTTTTATACTGATAAAGGAGTTCATACTCAAACAAGATGAACTAGGATTAAATTTCTTAGAAGTTGGCTTTGTCATTTTCTTCTGAGAAATTTTCACTATATTTTTATCATAGTACAGTAATAGTAACCTATTTTCTGCTGCCCATTTGTAATTTTGAACATAATAATGTTTATAAGTTGGATATTACCTATAAATTGCACTATGCATGATGGAAAAATCATCGCAAAATGCTATACGGGATACACTTCTGAACCTAGAGCTACCGATTGGCTCGCAATTATTTACTGAATAGGAATTGTTCTCCAAGAAAGGAATTTTCAAAATGTTTATTAGACTTTTAATTATAATTGAATCAAAATATTAATGTTTTTTCACTATGATTTCGGTTTCTATTATCACATATAAGTTATTCTTTCGCCATTTTAACAATCAAAAAGTAGTTTTTCTGTAATACCCATTTGATTTTTATGGAATTCTCTCTAAATTTAATAAACTTCGAATAATAATTTTCAATATATTTTGCAATATTTTTTTCCATTGCTTTAATAAGTTATTTTGTGCGCATATTGCAACACTGTGATATTAAATGCATTTTTTGTGTGCACATATTGTTGTTGTTAAGAAAATTTTTCGAATTTAATAACAGCGTAAAATATTACCATAATGTTCGAATCAAAGGTTTGATTATTTTTATTACTATTTATAGAAAAATCGCATATGGAATTGTTCTGTATAGACAACTGAATAGAAAAAATATTCAGCAACTAAAGTTTCAAATACATTTTATCAGGAAATTTTTTTTTCCACGGATGAATTGCGTATAAAGCAAACCCTAAATTAAAGTTGGTCTAATATTAATTTTTAATATTAAAAAAGTTCTCATTTTTTTAAAAGAAAATATCTTAGGTTTTTTCCTATGTTTTTGGTTTAAATGTAATAAATCTTATAGAAAAGATATGACTAAATATTAACTGAATTTATGATTGTAAAAAGCTTAATAATTACTCAAAAATTCTCATAATTAACATTTACCTTAAACAGCATAAGATCTTTATATTTTAATAAATAGCGACACATTTTTAATAAATAATTGCAATGAGCTGCAATCATTTATTAAAGATTCTTTTGATTGCTATTAAACTCCGTTTTATCTAGATTCTTATTAACTTTAATGTCAAGGTAAAATGATCAAACTTCAGACTGTAGCGAGATAAATGAGCTTTTAATGGGAACCCCTTTTAATATCTAGCTCATACTGGACTGAACTTTAGAAAATCTGTTGTTTTAAATTCGTACTAACAAGACTTGTTGAAATCAATAATTATTTAATTTGGTTTCCTGTTTCTTAAATCATTTTAGCCAAATAACTACTTGGAAAAATTATCCGTCCTTAAAATTTTTATTTTTAGGATTTCTTTATTTATTTTATTATTACTTTAATAATATAGAATAAATGCATTGCTCATAAATTTAATTACAGTAAAATGACTTTGAACAAAATTTAAAAAATGAAATAACTTCATTGTATTTTTATTTAGTGAAAATTTTAACTAATTACGATGATGAACGTTTTATTCCTTATTTAAATTACCTGAAGTAGCATTTTCTAGTTTGAACATTATTATAAGTTTAAAAAAAATGTGCTTGTCTAAACGGGCTGTTATTCTGTTAACAATATTTTATATGCGACTGTTATGCACTTAACTGTTTTGTCCGAGTGCCATACGTTTTATCGAATTTTGATAGTTGTAAGCAAAAAATAAACCATTCATAACGATTATAATTCAATATTAAAATTACTTCGAATACAAAGATAAGTATTCAATGGATTTCCATTTGAATCAAGATAAGAAAATATTCCCAAAATAGAAGGTGTCATTTTATTAAGTAGTAAAAAAACATTAAGGTCAGGGTTTAATAATCAGGGGTTAAGGATTAAATAGCGAAATCTGCGTTAGATAAACTCAAGAACGTTGGCAGACTGCCGAAAGATTTGGGAATTATTATTTGCAGTACATTTTATATACAAAAATATACAATAAATATTTACGTATATTTATATACAATATATATTTACAATATATTTATATACAATATATATTTAAATTAGAAATTTTGTTTCTTTACAATGTGATTTTTTTTCTATCTATATTCTTCAAGAATACACAAATCACAACTAATCATTAAAAACAGATTTTATTAAATAGATCCATTAACAGAAAAAAAATGCAACAACAAAAGCAAAACACAGAACGACAGATTTAAGCACTGAAAGAAAATGTTAGCAATTCAACTTAAATTTGGTCCTAAAAGAAAGAATATAATGAATAAGCAAAAAAATTATATAATCATACTGAAGTTATTAGCAAACCGATAAATTAATCCCTTTAAATTTAAAAATAAATCTCACTGAATTGTTTGACACCAAAACAAAAGTTGAGATTTGTGCATCCGATAATTATGCAGATAAAAGGGACAGGAAAATTTTTAAACTTTGTTCATCGTTATATATAGCGATGGATGGTTATATATACTAACATTAAAGTTTCGTCTTTTCTATCAGTTTTTTTTAAATATGCCTTTTCTTTTTCAGATTGCCATTGGATCTTTCTCCTGTTGATTACAACAAACGTAGCAACACTTGCATTATGCGTGGGCTACAACAACGAAGGGAGGCTATCATTACAGAAACAGAAAGTTTCTCTGCGTCCGTTACTTAATGACGAATACACGCCTCCTATCCCCGTTCTCCAATCTACGCAATACAGAAATGCAAGACATAACGACCGTGCTGGATCCGAAGAAAGCCAAGACATTTCAGTGAACAGGAGATCATGGATTCCACTAATATATGCTGATGAGTTTCCTTCTACCGCTCGTGAAATGTGGGTGCAGCCTGTGAGCTACAGAGGACGGTTTTCAGTTAAGGCTAGCTCACCAGTTACTGTCACGAAAAGACCAGAAACATTCGACATACCACTCAGAAAGAGTATACGTGTCTCACACAACGCACCCAGAGAACCATCCATTCATACAACTGGTTACATAAAAGAAGTTGTCGCCAAAGAAGTTCCTGTTCACAGATTCACGCCAAGACCAAAGTATACTATATTAGTGGATAACGTTAAACACACAACAACTCAGTCAACCGTGAATGTTACAACGTTTGAGGACGGCTGGAGACCTAAGCGGATTACAACTTTAATGCCAAATGTGAAACCAACGAAAGCGAGTCGTAGGTTAAAACCAATACCTTTCACTCAATTTTCTGATTCAAAGAACATTGAAGAAGGTGAAAAATATATTGCGGAAAGGCCACCATTCAATAAAGAAAGTATTAAATCCCACACATTTGATTCAGATTTCACTCATGATAAACAAACGAATCCATCTTATGGTGCAGATGGTGCTTTCCCAGATTTTGGTGGTAAAAATTCAGATGGAAAAGATCCTTATTTTGTGCCGTCGGTTATTTATTCTAACAAAGAAAACGACGGTGACGATGCATTAATCTCTGATTTGAATCACCTCAACCATAAAATATCAGGTTCTGGTTTTAAAAGCGCCATACCAAAGGATAATTCCAAAGCCGTGGGGAGTAATAAGATATTTATTGGCGTCGAATATGCAGATTCGAAGCTGCATGGAGTGAAACACAATACCTCCCATGAGGCAACCTCTAATAATAATAATAATGATAATGACGGTAATATCGTTCAAGTTACTGACCAAGATAAAATGATTCCAAAAAGTACGAATAATAAACTAAAAGATGAAAATTATGAAATGCCTTCGGATGCCATGCAGCTTACACCACATAACGGTGAGAAAATCAGCAGATATATTGAACCCAGTGAAGAAAAGGAAGCGCATATTCATCAAACAAAAGACAAAAATTTAGGTAACAGACCATCTCCAGGAAGTGACAAAGATTCAAAATCTAGAGGTTCAGGCAAACAAAAGAAGGAAGAATCAAAAATAGTTGATATTGCAAAGTCGTCTTCTCAAGCCCCATATACTGACATCCATGTTAATAATAACAACATGAATTCGAAAGAATTGCCGGAAGACGCAGTTTATTTCCCACCGATTATTCCCGATTCACGTAGAGTTGTAGGCAAAAATATCACATCCACTATCAAATCTGCTTCCGTTGCTTCAACCAAAACCTTAGTGAGCAACGAAAGGCTGATAGAGTTCAACACAAAGCAAGCTGGAAAGAAAGACAACAGCATCGATTCCAGCAATCATGCCAGTTCTCATAGAAAAGAGCACACTCTACCGAAATCCGAAACCACAAAAGAGTTCATTTCACACAGTTATTATTCACCGACGCCGCCTTCTCTCATAACAGTGAGTTCCGATAACGACGATTCACATCAACTTTATGATTCTAAAAGGACTCGAAGTAAGACAAACAGGACAGACACATACATTTTGGAAATGAAGCCATCTCTATTTCCAGACAAACCAGGCAGCAACCGGCCTCGTAAGCCTAATATTAAAATCACGAGTGCAATGTTGGCTGGTATTTTGATTGCAGCTCTCATCTTTCTGGGATTTCTGACAGGTACATATTTTATACTAATTAAAAGTTAAAATATAATTCGAATTTCTGAAAAAAAAATCATAACGTCTCTGTATTAGGCAATGACATTTACTTTAATTTAGTTATTCAAACTTCCCCTTTTAAAGCAATACGAGTGTTATTTTGGGATAAATCTCGCAATTTTGTACCACGATCAGATAACGAGGACGATACTTGAGCTAGCACATATTCCTTTCCAAACTTCCGCACCACACCAGCAAAAGGACGTTTGGCCCCGACATATTTAACATGCACCAAACCCGCATACATGGCCGTTCTTCGGTGGAATCGGGTCTTGAACTTAAGGCCCTCCAATACCGAAGCCAAGACTTTATCACCAAGTCACCGTGGTCTCTTAGGTAATGAGGTACTTCTTTCCCAATAAGGCAGTAATTATAAATAGGCATGTATGATGATACTAAATGAGTTTGTATCAAAATGAAGGATATATTTTTTGGAAGTAATTTGACAATTACGAAAGAAATTTAGCTCTAATTTATGCCTTAAAGTTACAAGATTTACTGAATTCTTAAGAAATCTCATTATTTCTCCAATAATAGAAAAATATAAAGAGATATTTTATTTCAACTACCCGACATAAACAATTGTCGATACCTATAATGGGAAACTATCTTATAAAACAGAAAGAAACGTAGGAAGAAAAATATTTGTTAAAACCCTACACCATATATCATTATCTTTAATGATAAGAAAATGAAAAGGGCACCCCATCTAATTATGGCGCAACAACTCATTTATTTGCAATTAGATAAGCATATATTTCAAGCTGAAAAAATGTTTTAAATGAAAATAATTTTTATGTGGTTTCAGTTAATAAATGAGCTAAAGAAAAAAAAATTATGAAACCAAAAGTTTTTGAATAACTTGCTTCTATAGCAATTTTCACTACATTAATCTTGACATACAAATATTTTGAATAAAAATATTACATTCATCTACCACTAAATCTGACTGAGTTATGAAACTTTTCAATCTATTATTTTAAATTAACCCTTAAGACAGCACGATCCATTGATTGGCAAATAGAAGTAGCAGTAGAAATCATTTAAAGTATGGGAATTTAACCCTTTGTACTCGGCAAAGTCATTCGATGCATAATTATTCACTTAATACAAGAGCTTGTTGATGACTCTGAAAAAAATATATATAATTGTTTTAGGTTTAATTAACTTGCATCTTCATACTACTCTGATGATATTTTTAACAATCAAAATTAAATAAATAAATAAATAAAACATCAAAATGTGCACCGTCATGAATGGTGAGAGAGAGGCACCATCCGAGTGCAAACGGTTAAAATTTCAGAACTAGTTCTATTTCGATAGCTGAAGAGTTGAATTTCTTTTCTTATTTAAAATGTAAGTGTATCGAATTTTTTTTACTAAATATGAATGAGAAAGTCATGTGGCTGCAAAAGTTTTTACAATAAATAGTACAATAATTGAATCAGTGACATAAAAATTCTTTATTTTTGTTTCAAATGGAGATATATCTCTATTTATAAACGTAAGGAAATTAAATACTGAATCACAATTACTATGGATATCCTTAACATCCAAGAACCTATCTTGATAAAAAAAAAAAAGGAAAACTTGAAGAAAACGGATGTAATAAACACAAGAATTAGTTTCATTTTAACCTTTTAAAGAGCCATTTTTTTCTAGTCATATTATTTTAAAATATTTTTAGGCTTGAAATTAGAATAAGAAAAGGGATTCATTTAGCTCATTAGATAAATTTAATTTGATTCATTAATTAATTTGGTTAATTAATAATTAAGTAACAAATCAGGACACACCATTTAGTCGGAGATAAAGAACTGAAGCATCTAAGTTTCTGACTTACTAAAAAAAATTGTCAGACCAACATAAATTCATACAAAGATTAATAAATTTGGTGGGAAGCATACTTCCCACGGCCCTATAAAGGGTTAAGTTAATGATAATAATTCATATCGATTCATATCAATAATTCATATCATGCCTATCGATTAAAGATTTCTATTTTCTATAAAACGGAAACTTATGAATTACCTCATAATAATACTTCTGGTCGTTCAATGCATTTTGAAACAGCCGCAATAACATTTTAGCCCATTCTTCTAAAGTAGAAGATGTGTCTGTCTAGACGGGTTGTTATCCTGTTAATAATACTTCAAATCTGACTGTCCCTAATTAAATAACGAAAGTTGTAACAGAAAATTTCATGTACATTAATAGAGTCCTTATGAAATCAAAAAAATGTATTCTTTGCTAAACTCTTAGATATAAATATATAATACTGATAAAAGTCTTATTTAGTTTTTATGGAATCATCTCTATTCATAATGTTCATGAATACATTCGAATGAAAACTAATCATTAAAATCGGATTGAAACAAATAATAAATTCACTAAATGAAAAAAAAATGCAAAGTTGATTCAAAATTAAAAAAAAAAAATGTTGAAAGGAAATATGAACAATAATCTTCAATTTGAAAGTATAAAAATTAAAATCTGCAATGGTAAATGTCAAGTTATCATGTGAGAATATTATTTTTTTAAGTCACGTGGTATCCATCCGACAGAAAAATACCATTTTCTCACATGAATCATATTTCACAATCGCCAACATTTAGAAAAGCGACGTTTTTTGACCACCTCAAATCAATCGAATTCTAAATTTTTTGTTTCTCAAGGCTAAAATTTATTTTTTGCCAAAATCCGATTTAAACCGTTTTTACACCATCACGTGACTACGTCAGATTACGCGCGCCTCCATATTTAGAAAACGACGTTTCTTTCTTTCTTTCTTTTCTTTTTCATCTCAAAATTGTTTGAGTCCAAACCTTTCTTTGCCAGTCAGAAAAGTTAAAAAAATTATTATATAACTTTCGAAACTTCCTCGTTGTTTCGCGTTTATTCCCATTTCCTTCTCTGTGCTTTTTTAGGTGATAAATTTTTACTACCCTGGTCTTTTTGGCCAGACAGGAGAATCGAATACAGGGCGGATATTCGCGCCAAGATGTAACTTTTTGTTGGCGATAACTCGCCAAATCGACAACATTATTTATTCTTTTCTAATAACCCTGAAAGTGAAAAATCTATGCATCAAAAGAGATAAATCGCCAATTTTCTGTCCGGGCATTTTGAGGCTTCAAAATCGCCAACCCAAAACCACATGATAGTCTCATATGATAATAATAAAAATTACATATCTCAGCTGACTGGTTTTGCTATTTATTCATTCTTAGTTTATTTACACACTGATATTACAGTCAGCTTAAACATAAAAAAATGTCTCTCTTTAGTCGCCAAAATAGAAATTAGAATTTCGTATCCGATAATGACGTAAACAAAAAGGGCGGGGATAATTTTAACTCCTCCCAGTGTTACAGCTGGCCATGGACGATATTATAGATGAGTTTAATCTTAATGACCTCATTTGCATGTTTTTCTGGATCTATTATTTCTAAACTTTCATTAACTCTAGAATTCGAGACTTTTTATTTATTTACAAAAATATGTGTGTGTGTTTTGAATAGCTGCATATAATTTTAAAAAATTATAAAAACAATTTTTAATTTTTTTTGTAAAATTTAAAAAAAATTAAAATATGCCAAATGAATTAATTAATTAAACAATATCCCAGTGACAGAAAATACTTTATATCAATTTGAAATAAAAATTAAAGTCCCTATTTTTTTTTATCAATATAATGTTTTACAATGCAAAAAAAGAATAGAAAAGAACAATTTTTTTATAGTATTTTTAATGGTAGAAGTATTCATACAATGGCCATCTTGATATTTTTCCAAGTTTCCAGTTTAATTCTAATTTTAGTACCACGATTGTACCGGCATGTTCTACAACTATTTTTCGAAAAACATTTAAAAATGAATTTTCAAACACACATTGCTGTCTTTTGAGACAATGAGTGGCACGTGAAGTTTATAAATGGAAATAAAAATATGTATCCAAATGGCTACACGATGCACTATAGGGCACGATGCACTCATCCATTCAAGATGACTTTTCATTATGGTGTCATTACATCCAGTGCATTTTACGAATTTTCTTTATTAATGGAAAAATAACTGATCTCAGAATCGTATGAAAACAAAACATATATAGAAATTTGATGTGAATTTTTTTAATCAATTTCGACGATTTACAAATTTTTTAACTACCACAGGTGTCCAATCGCCTTGGAGCCCCTAGTATCATTACACGGCAGCTTGTTATCATTTATTATCTAACCGTGAGATCCTGCATACAGAAAAACAATGACCCACCTATTTATCGTTCATATAACTATAAGTTAAGACAACCAAGTTCTTTTTTCGGTTTATGATTTTGAAATAATTCGGAGCTGATTTCGTGTAAAGGAATATCGGATAACAAGATTTTACTGTAATTTACAACTTCCTGTTTCGGGACATTTTATATAAAAAATGCTGAATATAAGAAATGAACAATAATTTCATTGTTGGGGGGGATATTAAACTTTTAAGCATCATCTATTAATATATTATTTCATGAAGAATATGTTTTCTCTAGTTCCTTACATAAAGTAGTCAGATAAAATTATAATATGGAAATGCTTTAAAATGTAGAAATCTAAAATAATTCAATTTTCAGACCAATAACGTTGATAAAATAAAAATTTTTTTTTTCCAAAATGTATATGAAAAATTATTTGTAAAAGATAAATTGATATATAATTCTTTTTTTATAAATGACAAAGATTTGGAAATGTTTCAACAGAAAAGTACTTTCTCAACAATTATTTTTTGCATAGCAGTACATTTTATATTTGTATGATATTTTTATTATTAAAAAAGCCCAAATACTTAAACAACTGTTTTTATTTTTTGAAATCAATATTATTGAGAGATTTGACTGATATGAAGTATTTCTGTATTATTTAACTTGATTTTAAAGCTTTATTCAAATTTCTGTATATATTTTGATTATGTAATTCGATTTTGTTATGTATTTTTTTCAGCGAATAAAAAAAAATGTAATTTATATATTTATTCTTTTATTTAGGTATTTTAAATTTATGTAATCTTTAGAACCAAGAATGTTTTTCAAAACATGGTATTTTAACACAACAATGAAAATAATAAAGCGCTTTTGAATTTATCTATACCTTGTACGAAATAATTTAAACCTCAGTATTTCTTGTAATCGATGAATAGAACAGTTTTTCATATATCAACTCAAACCGCTAAATTCCGTCATACGCTTTTCCTAATTTATAATGCTTAGCAGAATATTAAACTGTATTGTATTGATTCCCTATATTAGAAAAAAAATCTTCCTTGTTTTTCGTTTGAAAAAATGGCATCAATGTATTTAAAGCTTTTGTATATTTTGGAAAATATTTCAAACAGATCTAAATAAGGTTAATATTTGATTTTCTTTGTTAGAAATAAATTTACGTTTATATTCTTTTGTTTCTCTTTGAAACTCCACGCTGTTGTTGTTTGACTTACTCTTTCGATTTCCATTTTTTCATTTATTTTATAAACCTTTTTAAACCTTACCCCTTTTGCAATAAAAATGCATTAGATAGGTTCTGTTGAAGTTAGTAATATTTGATAGTAGTAATATTATTAAGGGGGGAATTTAGATGGGTGGGACATTTATGTCTCACTGGCACTATTTGCTGGAATCATTAGGTCTCACCGATATTAGTAGCCGGAATCATTAGGCCTCACCGGTACAAGTAACCGGAATCATTAGGCCTCACCGGTACAAGTAACCAGAATCATTAGGCCTCAATGATACTAGTAGCCGGAATCATTAGGCCTCAGTGGTACTAATAGCTGGAATCATTAAACCTCAATACTACTAATAGCTGGAATCATTAGGCCTCGGTGATACTAACAGCTGGAATCATTAGGACTCGGTGGTACTAATAGCTGGAATCATTAGGCCTCAGTGGTATTAGTAGCTGGAATCATTAGAACTCACTTGTTGGCATAATTAGGGCTCATTAGTATTAATTGCTGGCAGAATTAGGGCTCACTAGTACTACTTGTTGGCATAATTAGGACTCACTAGTGCTACTTGTTGGCATAATTAGGGCTTACTAGTACTACTAGGTGGGATCATTATACCTGATTGCTATTCTAGATAAAAGAAAAAAATTAATAAGTATTTAACAAATATTTTTTTTAGATTTGTTTACAAAGAATGCCCACATCATGGGAGGTACAAAGCATAAAATACATAGTGGAATTTGGCAGATGGTTCATAAAGATTTCGTTCTATTTGTTCTGTAGATCCCACTAAGCTCTGAACTAGTGAGATAATATTCAAAGAATTTTAAATCTCATTATATTCTCTTTCGTAGGACCTATGTATCCCGTTGGTAGTCTAATTGTATCATAAATCCTTTATGATGCGCTAGACTACGATACGTTAATAGGAGATGTTAATATAATTACACAAAGTAGATAATATTCTAGCATCGACATACTTCAGTTTTATTAGAAACGAACTCCTTCAAAGTTATATATTTAATTAATGAAAGCTAATTAAAGCGACATAACAAATTTTCATCACAGGTTTGTTTTATGTGAAAAAAATTTATCATGCGTTTTGAATGCTTTAGTATGCAGTAATTTGCAATTATTAAACTTAAAATATTTTAATATGTTAAACATCAACAATTTCAAGCTTCAATATTATTCATGAAAACTGAGATTTTAATTTAAGTGAAAAAATGCTCTCATGAAGTCAGGCGTATGCTTTAATCATAAATGGTTCAATGATTAAAATCTAATTTGATAGAAAATTCTATCATGGTGTCAATTATTGCACAAAATTTTCAATAATCGAGTTTAAAATAATCAGAATTAGAATGGAATCATTTCTTGTTGACGTGCTATATGTAAAATGCTCGGTTCCAGATTAAATTATGATATCCTCGTATGCTTTGAAAGAGAAAATTCATGCGATGCAATATATTAGCATAATATAAATTGCAGTTAGACATTAGATGACAACTAATTCTTCTAAAATAATTAATGTAACATAATGGCATAATTAATTCAAAATAAATCTTCATTAATATGGCTTTCACCTGAAGCACATGGATTCCACTGATGGCAATGTCGTAATCATAAATGCAATCTATTCTTAGACTTAAGATTACGGCATAGTCTTCCATTCAAACTCATAATTTAGGACGCCACCGAAAATTTCGAATTTTCGTTTGAGAAACACCTAATTCTCTGCTTATGGATTTCAAACGAACTTTTGTGAGTTGTTCAATTCGAAGAGTTTTGCTTAAACACATTAAATCGAAATATTTATTCATCAGAAAATTCGAAGAACGATTGATTAACCCTTCAATGAATGATTTTTTAAATTCGAAAAAAAAACAAAAACAAAAACAAAACATTTTTGACCTAGGAAGTTTACATATAACTAGAAAAAAATACACGAAAAACCAAGACTAAAGTTTGAGAAAAATTTCTATTCGAAAAGATTTGTTCTGAAAATTATTTATTAAAACTGTTTTTTCTTCCTATTTTAAAATTTATTCGAAATTTGTATTTAAAAGTTTAAAAAAAATCTCTTCCATTCAAAAAGAATTATAAACATTCTAAAACAATTATTAACTAAAAATTATTCCTATTCTAAGTCTATTCTAAATTTTTATTTAAGAATTCTAAAAAATATCTTCCATCTTAAAAAAAATTATTAACATTCTAAGAGAATAATTAATTAAAAATTCTTTCTATTCTAAATTTGTATTTAAAATTAAAAAAATATCTTCCATCCTAAATGAAATATTAACATTCACACTAATTATGTGTTAAATTTGATATAGTAATTATGTGTTAAATTTGATATAGTAATCAGTGAAGAATTAAATTAGAATGCAGTAAATACTTCTTAAAATCATTTTGTGCGAAAAAAATAACTTCAATTTGTTTCTTCGAAAACTGTTTAAATGTTTGTATTAGTTTTTAGAAAAATAGCTTCAGAAACATTAAAAATTGTTTTAATTCGTTATTTCATTATTTTATTCTTTTATTAACGTTTTCTTCTATCCGAGTTCATTAATTGTTAGCACATAACTGTTTAAATTACGTACAATATTTTATAGCTCTTCGAGATGTATTTTTTAATTTCTGTACGATTGACCGAACTCTTCTTATAGTTTGCAGTCAATAAATGTTAAAATCTAATAAAATGTATAATTGGAATTAGTAAAGTATCGTATTCAATACACGTAAATCATACTTACAGAATACTCTTGTCTTATTACCAAACTTTACAATGACAACCATAATTTTTTTAACCCTTTTAAATGATTTCTAATATTAAATGTTTCTCAGATTAAAATGGAATTTTATGTAAACTGGACTAAGAAAACTGCTCTATACTGCACAATAGAAAAGATATGTAACAGATTTTCTAAATATAAACTAACATAGAGAATCAATTTTTAACACTGGGTCTTTTAGTTGTTCTTAAAAATATCTGAATTCGAAAGATATATTCCAAAATTACATATTGAATATGAATCCAAAATTAAATATTTTCATATTCATTCAACTTCACTTATGGATCGAAAATGAAGAAACACATACTATTAGTGTTGGTAAAATTATTTTTATCTTCTTATGCATAAAAAAACTTAGGATACATTCAATTGAAGTTTTATTAAAATTTATTCATTGAAGTCTTATTCGAAGTAATATTTACTTCTGAAGTTTATTTCAGAAATATAATACAAGAAAAACGAAGGCAGAACGATTAAAAATTTTAATATATCTGCCTTTACATATTGCTTGGATTTAAAAAAGAAATAGAATATTCTGGAATATGCAAAATTGATATGTAATGAAAAATGTAATAATCATTTTTAGAACAGATAAAACATTTTGGTGAACATGAAAACTTCTCAATTTGGTAATTATTTCTTCATCAATACAATATAATTTTCTTGATAAAGTTTTCACCAACCGAAAATTAATATTTTTTGAGAAAAGTTTTGATGTGGCAGTTGCATTCAATTGCATTTTAGCAGAAAGAATCATAAACAAGAAAACTGACTTATACGGCTTTAAACTTCTTTTGAATTTTTAAAGAAGATAAAGTATTAACAACGTATGGCAACAGTTGTTACATTCATAGACTTATTATTATATTTTATTCGCTCATATTTCTATTTAATTATGTTTTTACATTTGAACCTAATCGTATTTAGTCAGAACAAATTTTCAAAATTTTCTTATTATTTTTTTAAATAAATTATGTATTTTGCAGAGTTTTCTACAATCTTGATCAATTCCCATGTTTTCCGATGTGTTTCACATAAAAATAATTTCCTTCAAATGTTAGCGACATGAATCTTCTTATCTAATTGATAATTCACTTCTCTACTTTTCGTATTATAATTGCTTCAAAAGATAAGATCAATTAATATTATTAATACCTTATTTTCTATTTCAATTCAACGATATTTTCTACCATTGAATAAATATGAAAAATTCTGTTGACCTCCCGAAACGAATGAAGATGGAGACCTTCGATGAACTTGAGAATTTCGCAGTGTATTTTAGTAACGGGAACGATTCCGGGCTTACACTCGGGCAGTTATAAGACGGCCAGTTGGCAGCGCATGCGTAAAATGGCTGAAAATACTGTTCAGTTGATGGCAAGTAATTGTTACGATGGGGCAACAACCTGCCGCAGCATTGTATTTTTGTCCTTACTGCGCATGCGTTTGTAGAATTTGGCGGGTTTCTTGGCGCGAAAAAATTGATAACTTATTATAGGTTAATTTCGACATTTTTTTTGCTCTTTGTTCTTTCTGATGCGAGGATGTAAGTTTTTTTTTTCCTTTTTTTCTATAGTTTTCCAAATTTAGGTATGTTGACCTTTTTTTATTTATTTTATCATGTTTCTTTGTGTAAGTATCCATCATTTTAATACGGTACACAGTGAAAAAAAAATCCATGTGTTGCCAAAACGACAATTTATAGCCAAGCATGGAATGCCTGAATCTATCTTATGAAATTGTGGCAAACATAAATCAGCCCCTTTCTGCGCATGCGATGCCTACTGGCCGTCTTATAACTGGCCGAGTGTAAACCCGGCATGCTTGAAACTTCAAAAATTGTCATTTTAATTGTTGCTTTTTCGATTGACATAAAAGTATTCATGTGTTTTTATTCAATAACTTCTCAAACAAATTGAATTAACCAAGGTAAAAATATTTATATATGGCAGTATGAAAAAAGGAGAAAAATACTTTCATTTTCAAACGAACAAGCCTTGGATAAAAATTAAAAATGAAAATTTAAATATTGTATAATATTTTTTCATAAATGAATACATTAATTTCGACAAATATATTCAATTCTGAAGAAGAAACTTAATTTTTTTCTCTCACATATGAATCGCAGATTTATTATTTATCAAAAGAAATATACTTGGAAGAAAATCCTGATAAGGCAGCCACAGGTCTTTAGAAAATATTTTCTAACAAATCGATAGAAAACTTCCAATATTTTGTCTCTATCATTATTGTGGCTTTAAGAAAAGTTTGCCTTTTTCAGCATTTGTTTCTTGAGTGCTATCCTTTACTATACTTTTGAAAAATACTCGTTGTTTTGCTGTTCTTTTTCTTCCCCTTGATGTCTGATGTATTACAGATCTCTGCTGCTGAAATCTAGTTTTATTCATAAAAATAATTTTTCTATGATTGTTTTGAAATTCACCTTAGAATAATACTTTAAATTTTTACAAATAATTTCTTAAAAGGAAAGTTTACATAAGAATGATTTTTAAATATAATGCAAGTGTGTTTTCCGAAAATATCGTTATACCTCATGTAAAACAAACTACTTTCAAAACTATCCCAATGCTGACGCAATCCTTATAACTTCTAAAGTACTATTATGCACACAACTGTCTTATTATTATTATAACAACATAAAAAAACATTGATGTCCTTGCTTATGAAATACAAACAACCCATTCTACATGCCAAAAAAGTAAAATTGCTCAACTAACAAATCTTTAATCGAAGTATGTAAACTATTGAAGAAGAGAGAGTGTTAAAGATTCATCATTTGAATATTGTATAAAAGTAATACTTTGAGCTTTTTTGAGATCCCCTGTCTTAAAAAATTTAATTTTTTTAACATGTGAGAACATGTTTTGGTTGATGTTTTGGAAGCTTTAAAATGCACGGACAGGAAATTAGCGATTTATCACTTTTGATGCACCAATTTGTCGCTTTTAGGGTTATTAGAAAATAATGGTCATATTTGGCGACTTATCGCTAACAGAAAGGTACAACTTGGCGCGAATGTCCGCCAGGTCTCCGATTCTCCTGTCTAGTCAATAAAGAGCAGAGTCGTAAGAAATTTATTGCCCGAAGAAGCACAGAGAAGAAAATGGGAATGAACGCAGAACAGCGAAAGGAGGTATCGGAAGTTTTATATAATATAATTTTTTTTTTTTAATTTAAAAAAAAGTTGCAAAAAAAGTTTTGGAACTCGAACAATTTTGAGACGGGGAGAAAAAAAGCCATCGTTTTCTAAATATCGACGCATGCGTAATATGATAGTCACGTGATTCAACCTGGTTTAAACTGGTTTTTCACGGGGAAAAAAATCGGACTTTGAGGAAAAATTTTTTAGATCTCGATTGATTTTGAGATGGTTAAAAGCCATCGCTTTTCTAAATGTTAGTGAAATATGAGTCATAGGAGAACATGACTAATATTTCGATTTTTTACTGTCGGATTGATACCACGTGACTTAAAAAAATAATGTTCTCACAAAATAGCTTGATATTTGCAATAGCAGATTTTAATTTTTAAAATTCTATTTCTTTTCTTTTACCTTCATTTTTTAATTCTAATTTTTTAATCTTTAATTTTTTGAATTTAATATAGTCCTAATAGATAAAATGTAATTTAAATGTATTTTATTATAAATGCACATTTCATTCATCAACCTAATCAAGAAATGATTTTATTTAAACGGAAACGGATGAATAGAATTTTATCAAGATTATGTTCAGTATGATACAAATAAGTAACAAAACTGAGTTCAGTTTAGTTATATTAATGTCTCGTTTTAAAGCAAGACTAGGGCTATTTCGGGACTGATCTCGTAATTTTGAACCACCCTCAGATTAAAAGGACGACACCCGAGCTGGTACCCCCTTTCCAAACTTTCACACCATACCAATGGGAGGGCATTTGTCCTTAACGGATTTAACGTACACCAAACCCGCTTACACGACGGTTTTTCTGTGAAATCGGGTCTCAAGCTTTAAAACTTTCGGTTCCGAAGCCCAGACTTTACCAACAGAACACCACGGCCTATTCATAATGGAGAAACAATTTCATACTTTTACCCGCAACATCATAACATGTTAGTTCATTTTAATATATTTATTTTCCCATAGAGTAGCTTGATTACATGCATCTATACATTCTGTGCTGATCGGTTTTTTAAAAAAAATCTAATAATTTATGTCTGTCCGTTGATCTCTCTATTGGTCTAACCTTTCATCCCCCGGTAGTTCTTGGATACATTAACGGTTCCTTGGATAATTCCATGGATATTTGGCGAATTATTTGACGTGGATATACAGGCTTTTATGCACTAATTGCTACTCGCGTGATAGTGCTTCTTCTATCTCTATTTCATAATTTTGAATTTTTGACTTATAAAAATCTTTATAAAAATTTATTTCTCTTGGATAATAAATGCAACGGGCAGTTTTGGGATAAAATAAATTTAAAACATGTTACTCAAATGCATTCTACTTTAAATAATTTAAATTAAAAATTGCTGTTAAAACTTTTCCTTAATAAGCTACCCTTCAAAATTGTTTAGTATATATTATTTTTACTAATACTAACAAAAAAAGTTGTGCAATAATAATAATAAAAAATTCCTCTCAGTAAGCTGGAAGGCAAAAGTAGATTCCTTTTCATCTAAGTTACTATTTTCTAATTCCTTTCAATCCTTAGACAAAAAATAACGAAAATGGTCTTCCCGAAACATTCTCACATACCCTCCAATTAATTCCACCACCCCTTCCCCGTATAAAATCGTTCACCTTGGAAAAGGCCACGAAGGCCTTCGATAAGAGTAGTGAACGCCATACCAAGAATTTGTAACTACCTTGCATTGCGTTCACTAATGTTAGACCAAAATTAGGGCTTGAAAATCACTTTTCAGCCCCTAACTTCTAAAATATAGCAGATATCGAAAACCATTGGCTACAAAAGTTGTTCGCCTTAATAAGGTGCTCATTTGGCTCATTGGATTTATTTTTCTATATTCAATATTAAGGAAGTTACAGCGAAATGAAAATTTCGACCACCCACCACTTCCACTCTCTTTGAGCTAGATGGGTCATTTACGAACTCATCCGAGGCTTTTACATTTCTAACAGCATATGCCGGTTAAAATTCAAACAAAATAACTAGAATAATTTTGTTCACATGACAACATGAGCAAGGCGTAATACGCATAAATTTATGTATAAACTTTTGAACGAAGGGTGGTTTAGTGTTCTGGGAACCAAGCGTATGCATATAATGTGGAAGAGTATATAATATGTAAGAATATTATGTTCTTCTCTAAAATATAAATTATTAAAAAAGAATTATATATATATGTGTGTGTGTGTGTGTGTGTAACATTATTTGTTGTGAAGCATGATGCAGTTGTGACCCGCAGTGAAGAGACTTTATCTTTTTAATATCAATCGGGAAAGCATAATTATTTACAAGCAAAGGCGCGTACAAGACGTCCGCCACAGCGCAATACAAAAGCCGGAGTGGGGAAAAAGGCCGAAATAAATTATCCCTCGCCTTATATAACCTTAGATTTTGATAGGGAAAATATTTCTTCACAGTGCTAATATCTTATTAAGATTCTGATAGGGATTTCTGACACATGTCAATCACATGTAAGGGAAACACAGGGATCTTTTAAGAAAGAATGTGCTTACTAAACATTTTTACCCCTTCACGCCGAGCGTGTGAAAGGTATCGGCGTTTAGCTGACTAAGCAATTTTATAAAGCTTCTCTTGAATTAATTAAGTAGAGAAAGTGGAATTGGATCACGAAATAAGAGAATGAACTTACTATGGGCTAAATTAAGATAAAATCTTGGAAATTAATTAAGTTGAAATTAAAGTTTAAAATACCATTACACACACACACATATATATATATATATATATATATATATATATATATATATATATATAAAGTTATCTATATCTGTTGGGGCTCTAGAGAAATAATCCATAATATCTATTGCCGGCGTCCTGGCCTAGGGGTAGCACCTTCCCCGTGATGTAGGTGTTCCGTGTTCGAGTCCTGGTTCGGTCATGGTTGTTCTCTTTCTTGTGTTCTCTCTGTGAGGTGCGTGAATGAGACCCCCCCCCCTGTAAAAAGGGGTTCTGAGTGTGTGTGTGTGTGTGTGCTATCTTTATTTGAGCTAGAAGTCAGACTTCTGCCCTCGGGTGCTCAGAGGTTTTTACCCTCAGAAGCCACTGCGCAAAAATTTGGCTTAAAATAGTCACACGGCAGAAAAAATAATATCTATTTATTGGATCTACAACTATGAAATTTGATACAAAATGACTTTAGAGGGAGAAAACGTGCATTTCGTTATTATTTCTACATAATATTAATTAAATAAAAAAATTGATGAAATTTGGAATTTTTTTCTTAATTTTCGAAAATATTATTATAACACAAATCTAATTTTTATATCAAAAGAAAATTCCCAGCACTACTTTTTCAATAGTATAAAAAAAATTAAACCAACAAACTTTATACTTAGGGCATCTTTAACCCGTAACTGGATACGGGAGTCAAAATCACTCCACTTTGTCATTAGCTCTGATTATCACGTGGTATTTTGTCCTTGAATACAATCATCAAAGCAGTACCTTCAAGTTGTTCTTTCAGCAGTATATCGGCAAACGTCTAAGAATGAACACGTGTGTATAACCGAGGTTTTCTTTTAAAAAGTTTTTTTTTTTTTTTGTATTTATGGAGTCATTGACACCACGTCTCTGAAACTGCTTTTAATTTGAATAAGACAAAAAGAACAAAGAAATGTTCTTAAAAATCATCTTAAAATATTGTATTCTTTATTTTATTTGCTTAATTCTAACAATTATTAACAATAGTGTAATTCCGTAGTATCTAAACGAAGTAAATATTCGTTAAAAGATTGTTTAGGTTTTTCTTATAATATCTTTTCAGCATTTAATATTATAACATTTAACATTTTAAATATTTTTGTTTACCACATAATTTCCAGAATGTATTGTGTTTCCGAAAGAAATAAGAAATTCCAATGGTATTTACAAAAAGATTCATTTTGATTTATTGGCCGAGTGAGAAAATTCATGTCTCCAGTAAAGGGTTAAGAATATTTAGAAGTATATTTTATAACACATTTTTTTTTCATCGTTACTATGAAATTCAGTTTTTTTTAATTCTTACAATAAACATTTTATTCTGAATTTTTCTTCCCTTGATAACCAAGATAAGACATATTTTTTTCTTAACCGCTTAATTGTTTTACCCGAGTGCCATACGTGCATCGATTTATCGAATTTTAATAGTTGCAAGCAAAAAATAAACCATTCATAACGATTATAATTCAATATTAAAATTACTTCGAATACACAGATAAGTCAAGTATTCAATTGATTTTCATTTGAATCAAAATAAGAAAATATTCCTAAAATAGGTGTTGTCTTATTAGATAGTAAAGAAAATAAAACAGTTAAGTGGTTAATGAGTAAGTTGAAGTTAAATTTTACCTGTAAATATTACAAGAAAAAACATGTATAAAAATACATTATCGCTTTGTAAGCTCGATTTTAGCTTTTTTTCTTTAATTAATAAACAAAGCTTAAGAAATTTTTTATTTAATTAATAAGAAAAAATTCTCGGAAATGTTACATAAGTAATGAAATACTCGCTTCATAAACAATTTTGAACGATTTCACTTATCTTTATAAAATTTATGAAAATGGTTTTATTCAATAACAATATTATTCAATAAGAATATTATTGAGATATCAAATTTAAAAATTTTCGATTTCAAAAATAAAACAGAATTTAATAATAATAATAATAATAAAAAAAAAACAAAAAAACAGAAAAACAGAAATTTCAGGTGATGTAACTGATAGAAAATTGGGCAAATTCATAAACACTAAAATGAAAACGCGTTCGACAAATAAAATAGTAAATGTTACATGCTATTAAAGTTTGAAATTTAAGAATGCCTTGTTAGAGGAGCTACTGAAAGCAAACTGAAATAAAAAAAACTGACAAATTTTTTCACGCTTCATAATCACAATGTACATGCTATAGTTGTGAAAAGCGGCTTGCAATTACCGATTACACTTTAGGAGCAATGGTAATCGGTAATGATGAATAATTACAAATAAATATAACTATTCATTATAAATGGATTTTTAAGTTGGTTTTTATGATTAATAGCCGGTAATTATTCACACTAAACGGATTTTAAATTGGTTTTTTTTATGATTAATAGTCGGTAATTATTCACACTAAACAGATTTTAAATTGCTTTTTTTTATGATTAATAGTCGGTAATTATTCACACTAAACGGATTTTAAATTGGTTTTTTTATGATTAATAATCGGTAATTATTCACACTAAACGGATTTTAAATTGGTTTTTTTATGATTAATAATCGGTAATTATTCATAATAACCAAATTTATTGCTTTGGCTTTAACATTCACATATAACGATGAGTACCATAACAAACAACTTATTTACTCCTTTACGCATTACTTATGAAATGCTACGATATCTGTTTTTAGAATTTAGGCTTATAAAATATAGTTGCATGGATAAAAAAAATTCTTCAAGAAGTTTCAAATCTGTAAAACATTTAAAAACTATATCACAGACATTATCATTTTAGTGGTCTCAGGGAATTTTTAACGATTTCCCGCATTTTTTGAAGTTAACATTAAAGTTTAAAGATACTTAAAAAATATTTTGCTATTCGAAAAAATAGCTGCAAAACTATATTTAGTGAAGCATAAAAACATTTGTAAGACCGAATACAAAATTTTAAATCATTTCCTCGAAATGTTATGCCTGAGAAGGTAAAAAAAAAAAAACTTCTGAACCAGAGAATACAGAAAAGCAATAATAGTCATGCGTTTCGAAAACGGAGTGTTTTATTTATGTTTACTTGCAGATAATATGACACAAATGATAAACTATCGAGTTTTTATTTGAGGATGAAATAGGATTGCTTCGGATGTTTTTCCCCCAACAAAAATTGAAATATATAATGTTATTGCATTTTTTGCATGCGATGAGGGCTCATGAGTATGATAAGAGTTCCTACTATGTACATTACTATATTTAAAACCTGCTCTTGATATGAAATAAATTTTTGGAATCCTATTTCTTTGAATTGTCGGAAGTTAATTCTATTCAAAGAGAATTGATCTTACTTGAACAAAAATGCCCTCTTTTCTACATTCGAAACTGGAGTACGTTTTTAATGGATTGTTTTGAATGTCTCCAGGCTACAAATCTTCTCGAAAAAGTAAGATCTGTGTTCAGATTTAAAAAATAATTTCTTTTAGCAAATTCAATATTATTATTTTTTAATGTATGCATCTATTACACATTAGAAAATACATGTTTCTAGACGGGCTGTTATGCTGTTAACAATATCTTTGACCAACTAACGGAATTTGCTGGAAAGTATCTAGAGTATATAGCAGAGTGTTCAAGAAACTAGCGGGAGTTGTCTCCCTGAAACTTTCTCATATACTAGTTTCTCATGGTATTGGTGTACGATAGTTACGAAATATTAATTTTTGGCGTGAATTTAACATTTTAACTGCATCTATCTTGACATATGTGGCGAGTTATTTGGCGATTCATCTCTGGCATGCGCTAATAGTATCCAAAAACCAAATTTGTGATTTAGAAACGCTTTTCTCAATCGATTGAAACATAAGTTTGACACAAAACTACACTTGTAATCATAAAATCCAAAGAAAAATTTTATATTTTTAAGTCATTGCGTTTTTGAATTATCGCAATTAATTATTTCTGAAAGTACAGACCGACAGACATTTATCACTTTCTTGGATTTGACTCAAAATATGATAGGTGTCTAGACTATAGATGTTAATTCTGTTTACCGAATTTCATCTTCCCAGCTCTCTTCGTTCTGCAGTTATGTTAAATTACAGTCGAACAGTCAGACATACGGGCTTCCTCAGAACAGATTTTACATATTTGACAGAAATAAGCAAATTTAGTGTAAAGACCGTATACCAAATTTCAACCGTTTAGCTCAAACCGTTTGAGTAATCTTTGTCATAGACAGATAGATATTTTCTAAAATTTTTTTTCTAATTGAGGGAGATTTAAAATGCGGAGATAATTCAAAATCTTGAGTTCGAATTTGACGATTACTTACTATGAGAAAGTAATAAAAAATGTGTATATAATTTGTAGAGCCATTTATTTGCGAAGGAATCACGTTAGATGTCAGTATACAACATTGAAAGTAAACAATGAAGACCTGCAATTCTATGATCTAAAAGATTTCAGAACACTCCTATCAAAACTAATCATTAAAAACATTTCGAAAAAAATAAAAGATGATCATGTAACAGAAAAAAGAAATGTGATGCTAAACAAAAAGTAAAAAATGTTTAAAGAAAAAATTAGCTATAACTTCAACTGTCCGCGAGGACCGAATAAAATAATAAACAGTGTAGACCTCAACTTATTGATCTTTGTAGCAATCCGACATAAAATTACGTAAATAAAAAGTAAATTTTACAATTGAATAACTAATTTTTATTCATGCTTAGCTTTATTCACATACCAATATATCAAACACTAAAAAAAATGTGCATTCAATAATTGAGCAGATAAACAGAGAATGGAGGGTTTTTTTAAAAGAAATCCGTTGCAGAGAGCTCTGGACTATTATACTAAGGATGACATTCTATAATTAAAAATTGATTGAATTTTCTAGATAAAGGTATTAAGGATCTTATTCTCAATGGTAATGATGAGGATTTAAGATTAGAAAAGGCTCACTCAAAAAAATGAGTAATACTCATTTTTCAATGATACTCATTTTCATACACCAATGAGTAAAAACTCATTTGAAATTAAATAAATAGTGGAAGAATTGGAATATGCTGCAACTCAGAAGCACATTTTTTTAAAAAAAATCATGAATTAATACGAATAACAAAAATATTTAAGTCTTGAACATATTTGCAACTTTTTTGCCCAATCAATTTTTCATCTTTATTCTCCAGTTTATAAGCATTTATTTTAACATCACACACCTCTTAATTTAACTTTATCATGATATCTCCCACAAATATTTTTCTTCTTTTAATTCTTAAAATAGCAACATTTTAACGACTGTTGATTTTCTACGAATTTTGTTATGGTCAAACAAGAAATCCATTCCCATAGGCAAGCTGGCTTAGAGCTTGCAGTGCACGCACTGTACGTTTTTTCCTTACATTGCTTGGAAAAAGAATTGCAATGCATACTTGCAGAAGTATTTTAATATTTGCTTTTCTACTAAAATGTTTCCATTACTTGTAAATTATGTCTTTTCAGGGTCAAAACGACCAAGAGTGGTCTCCTCGAAACTTTCTCGCATATTCCTTGATAAAGTTTATTATCCAAGCCTTTTCCCCGCATAAAATTGTAAACTTTGCTCACGACTATGAACGCCACGAGTGCTCAGATTTTTATCTTCAATGCCCCATGCATAAGCATTCTGAGCCTCGTAGCATAATGGAGAATACCGATTCTGCATTTTGAAGCTTTTCTTCAACCGAAAGGCAGATTTACATACATGAAAATGTACAGGTGACCGGACGGTCAACACTTTGATGGACATGATTCAAAATTTAATAAGGTTCTACGATTTACATACTGCAACTGTATACCAAATTTCATTTATCCAGGTTGTTGCCTTTTTTCGGTTATCTCATTTGCATGCATTCAGATTTAATTCAATATTTGAGAAAAATCTATCCTTTCAATGCTAAAACCTATGTACCAAATTTCATTTATCGGAATCATTGGAATTTTGAGTTACCGTAGTTACATCTATACGATAGTATGAAACGACAGATGGCCAGTTCTTAATCGGATTTGGTTCAAATTTTGATAAGCATCCACACATCAGATGTTAAATCTGAGTGCCATACAGTTCTTTGAAGTTCGTAATTATCATATTCGCCTATACACGAACAGTCAGACTGACAGACTTCTTGCGAATGATTTTGTTCAAAACTTGACGGACATTACACTTATTAAATAATAATAAGACGGATATTAAATATTAAAATTTAAGTTTTTGAAAATTATTTTTTAATCATTAATTCTATTAATATTTGATTCTTTTTTTCTTATTTTTATTTTTAATAATTGATAATATTTGAATATAATATTTGATATATTTTTAATATTTGATGTAATTTTATTTTAACATTTTATTTATTTTCTTGTTTTTTAAATATTTGATTTTTTTCCCTTTTTTCTTTTAAATATTTTATTTATTTTTTCTATTTCCTTTTAAATTTTGGATTCCTTTTTTTATTTTTAATATTGGATTCCTTTTTTTATTTTTAATATTGGATTCCTTTTTTATTTTTAATATTTGATTTTTTTTTGATTTTTAATATTTGATTCCTTTTTTTTATTTTTAATATTTGATTCCTTTTTTTTATTTTTAATATTTGATTCCTTTTTTTTTATTTTTAATATTTGATTCCTTTTTTTTTATTTTTAATATTTGATTCCTTTTTTTTTATTTTTAATATTTGATTCCTTTTTTTTATTTTTAATATTTGATTCCTTTTTTTATTTTTAATATTTGATTCCTTTTTTTTATTTTTAATATTTGATTCCTTTTTTTTATTTTTAATATTTGATTGTTTTATTTAATACTTTTTATTACATTCTTTATTTTTGATTCTTTTTTATTTTTAATATTTGATTCCTTTTTTTTATTTTTAATATTTGATTGTTTTATTTAATACTTTTTATTACATTCTTTATTTTTGATTCTTTTTTATTTTTAATATTTGATTCTATGAAGAAGCTTAAAACACAAAAAAATATAAATAATTTATTGAGTCTTAAAATTATCAACTATAAATCAACTGAAACTATATACATTTTTGTAAGTCAAAATAATATTTTAAAAGTTCTTACATTTTATTTTTCCTAAAAAAAGGAAAAATCTGCTCCTTATATGCTAAAACATTTTACCAAATTTCATGTATCTAAGTCACTGGAGTTCTGAGTTATCGCGCCCACATACTTGTGAAAGTAGAGATTTGCAGAAAAGGATTAAACTTGCACTTATTGAAGCGTAAAAATATTTCAACAAATCCCAATACAATATTTTAAAATATTCTCCAGAAATATTTTGACAGCGAACGTTAAATCCTTACTCAGCACGAAGGGATATGCAAAATCAATACAATTTTTCCGATCCGACGATGAAGTGTTTTACTTGTCCTTTGGTGTCATGTAATCTTTGAAACAACTGTGGAATCCAACTTACATTCCTAAAGAGGATTGCATTAAACTCTTTTTTCCTGCGGAATAGAAATGTATACAGTTTTCCTCTAGTGAGGAAGATCATAAATATGTAACAGGCTGATCGAGTTTATTCTGCATTTCTGAGTTTAAGATCTCTGTCTTGTCACCAGATAAATTTCTGGGTTACATTTTTTGAATCAAATCAAATATCATTTCTGTTTAAAAACTGCACTGTTTCAAATCTGGAGGTGGAAATCAAATCATGTGATTTCGGACCAATCATGAAATAAATTATACTACATTTTAAAAATTATCCGATTTTAAAAAAATAATTGAACATGTAGTAAAAACTATTGCACCTTTTATTTGTAGTAACCTATTTAAACTCAACAACCACATATAAACATCCAATTTACACACAAATTTTTATCATAGAATACATAACAAAATGCCATTTTCATAAATGTTAATATGTGCCCTCAATAATTCATTACAGAATCATTCAGTTACTATTATCATATGAGAACATGATGTTGCTTTGGTTAGACGATTTTGACGCACGAAATCGTGTAGGCAATGAATAAAGCATAAATGGCAATATTCATCATCATCTTTTAATCGCATATATTTTTTTACCTGCTTTTACCATCATTGCATTATTCTTATGCACGCGTCTTTGATAGCAGATGCGGTTTTAAAATGTTGATGTAGAACTATGACATCATAGCTGTTATTTCATCTCAAAATCGGTCGAGTTCCAAAACTTTGTTTGCCAGTTTAAAAAAAATTAAATATATAAGTCTCGTGATTGTTTCAAACCGGTTTAAACGGGTGAATGACTTAAATTAATTAAGATAAATAATGACTTAAAAATAATAATGTTTTCACATGATAAATCTACGATCGCAAATTTCAAGTTAATTAAAATTTTTTTTCTTTTTAAATCGTATCGAATTAACATAAATTTTAAAAAAAAGTCAATTCAATATTAATCGTCTAAAAAAATCAGCAATCTTGGCGAGCAAGTTGGTTGCCAAAGGCGGCTAGTATTATGAAAGTATTTAAAGGGTTGTTGAGGAATTGTGATTTTTTAAAAAAAATTCTGGAGCTAACGAAAGCAAACTACGCTGAAGAAAACTATATTTTCATAGAAATTTTGGTAGAATTTTATAACTTAAGTCTATTTTTAAATTTGAATACTATTTTTGGGATATGTTTCAAATTTCACAAGTTCATGAAAATTTGGGGTATATAAATGGAATGACTGTTTCTTTTTACACCCACTTAAAATTTTTTTTTTCGTTTCGATTTATTACTTTTTATACAACGTGGCAGAAATAGAAGGATTCTTTATAACTTAGTATCGTAATTTCATTTTTGGATTTAAAGGTTTCAGACTCTATTCTGAACTTTTATCAAGGTCATTCGAACGAGAGGAATAGGAGCGCTATAAACCTGTGGACGATCAAACGTGTTGAATTTGATTAAGGTAGGAAATCTGGAAAGTTATGCTACTTAAAATATCGACGTTGCCATCTGATTCCTTTTAAAGATATGAAAGCACTTTCGTACATAAATATATATTATAAATAAAAATTTTATGTAATACTTTCACTAGGCTTGAATGGCAACGGGTAAGATTAAAGTAAATGACAAAAGAGTTGTTAAAAATATTTTCATAAACATGACGCTTTTAATGCTTCGTTTATTAATAAATTTAATATATAAATATCGTTTTAATTTTTTTTTTTTTTTTTTGCATTTGTAAAGATGAAATTTCCTCATGTTTTTCACTCGCTTCCCGATGTGAAACTTAAAATTGTGCATATTTGTGTGTTTCTGATGACAATGTACTAATATTCTCAGAAATTAATTATGAGTTAATTATTAATTGAATTAAATTTTGATTTCTTACAAATGACGCCACTCGTTAGAAAATTTGAGAAATAACTGATCTCAAGGTTGAAAAAGTGAAAATAATTGCAATAAAAGAAATTCTATCATTTAGTATATTTATAAAAATGAGTTTTAATAGTCGTTTTAAATAAATTATAGGACTTAGTTCAAAACATAACACACAGAGGATGCTTTGATGAAATGGCTACCCTAAAATTCATTCATCTAGCTTAAAGAATAGTTGAGTTAACATGTGCACATACATATATGCATAATAGGACAACTTATTCAAGAAATAGTTAATATAGGTGATCTTATCGAACTTTATCAGATTATTGGGTCAAATTTAATTAATATTTCGATACATTTTTTAAGCATACTTCGTACGCAAACCCCTTAATTTATAAAAAGCCACTTTTTATCTTAAAAGAGAGACAAATAGTTTCTGAAATTTAAATTTTCTACAAGAAATATCATTCAACAGTTTAAATTCAAAAAGAGAGGGGAAAATAGAAATGATGATGTCGTGTCCGCGTTACCACGGAAAGGGGGTGCAGTAGCTTCTGAGGGTAAAGACCCCTGAGCACCCTAGGGCAGAAGTCTGACTTCTAGCTCATATGAAGATGAAGGTCACACATTCGCTTGCACAGCCCCTTTTTACAAGGGGGGCACATTCACACACCTCACAGATAGAACACAGATGAAGAACAACCAGGTCCGAATCGGAATTCGAACCCGGGACGCCCAGATTACGGGGAAGATGCGCTACCCCTACGCAAGTACGCCGGCGAAAATAGAAATTAAAACTTTATAGGACATTCGAACCTCTAGTTCGAAATATTGTAGTCTAATACTATTTTATATATGATTTGTCAGTCTTAATATATTTTAAATGGTTTATTCTTAATTTTATTACATTGTGAACGCACAAAAAATAGTTAATATCGTCGCATGTATGTATAAAAGGAATAATCAAAATAATGATTATTAAAGTTGTAAAATATACTTTATATAATGTAAAAAATTGTGACCTAATAATAATTCTTTTCAAAGTTATTGGCAAAAAAATTTTTAAGATAAAAAAATCTTCAACGTTTTAACTAACTTTTCTTAATCAGAGCATTTGCTATTCAAGAAGAAACTATGCATCGAATTTGTAGCTCTAGTACAGCAGTACCCCGTAGAGCGTTTTGAACGAGTTTTGTAACATGTACGTTGAATAACCCAATTTACATAAAAATTTGATTTGATTCCATTCAGCCTATAAACATTATCTTTTTGTATAAAAAAAGTATTGATTTTATAGTCAAATCTCTAATTAAAAGTCAAAATAAAAATTTCAACTAAATGTAAACGAAATTAATAACTAATATTTTTTATTAGAAACAACATAAATACATAGAAGTTTAAGAATAATACAAAACAAGAATTATTCTTGGAAATAAAAAAAAGCTTACAAAAAGCTTTTTTAAATAAAAAAGTAAATATTACGAATATCACTTTTTCATAGTGAAACGCTTTTTTTTCTGTCACAGTTTATTGAATGTTGAACTTTCACATTTAAATTTCGGATTTTCTTAGTTATATTCTTATATTATTTGTTATCATGCATATATTATTTTATTATATCATTTATTATCATGCACATGCATTGTAAATTAATATTATGCAAAGTTTTTAAATGTGAGATTTCATTTTTGCATTGACATACATAAAACATTGCCCTTTAATGTTATATAAAATTATTTAAAAATAATTATTTACGAATTCTTTCGCAGTTCTTTATTATGCTTTCACAACATATTAATGAGACAAGCATTATTAGACCATTATTAAATCGAAACAGATAAAAAAAAATCAGAAATGGCATTTGGTATTACTCGCACTTTTTTTTACTGTTTTATTTAATTTGCTTAATTTCATGTTTGTAAAGAATTATATGAGTTGATATTTAACTTCGATGTGCTAGAGTGCCGCATTTATATATATTTACAATTATACAGTTATTATACAATTTCCGCACTTATATATTTCTCGATGAAAATATACTATTTTAATATTTTCACAATTTGATTAACAGTTAAACGATAAAATGAATAAAATTTTGATTTTGCATGTGTAGCACCATCTATTAGTGAATTTGAAAAAAAAAGTCATTTTCTATTCAATGATATTTGTAATAATGAATTATAAATTCGTATTAAAAATTGAGAAAAATATCAATTAAAAAATTTAATTTTAATACATTAAAAAATGAGTTTTTGAAAATAATTTTTATTGTTGAATCCTTTTTAACAGAAGATAAAATTAACTATTTTTTATTACTTGCCCTAAAACAAAACCGTTTTTTCGTTGATACGGTGTGCCAGTTTGGAAAGTAAAATTCCATTTCAGTTGTCGTTACAGCTCTCTGACCATGATTTAAAATTTCATCGATTTCGAAATAGGATCTTATCTAAACTAAAACAACAACAACCAAGAACTGACTAAAAAAATTATTTTTCCACCAATGTTGCTTTTATAGTTTTTGCCGCTAAAAATGGTTTTAGATTGCAATGCTATTCTCTTAAAAAAATTACTAAAAAGCAATTACAGGAAATTCCAAAGTTTGACAGACTTGTTTACCTACCGATCTTTTTCTAAGAGTGTTGTATCTTGGAATTAATTGATCAGCCGGTCGATCCTATGCTGTAATCGGACCCCTGATCGATGTGTCTAATGGTTACATGATTCAAGGTTCGTGTTGTTGACTTTGTTACTTGACAGAGAAAAATTCGGAAAAGTTCCTTACAATATAAATAGTCTTAGTGTCTTTGTCAACTAAGACATTCAATACTTAAGAGGCTTTTTTTCGTAGCTATATTTCTTCATTAAATTTTTTAAAAACCAAAATTGAAATTATTTATTCAATTATAGATTACTCAATTTTTTTTATTTAAGAAAATAATTGGAATCGATTTTTTTTATTGTTTTTCAATAAGTTAGACATAAATTAAATTCGACTCTTAATTCTGCATAAATTATTTTTTTAAACTGGAAACCAATTTTTTTCTGTGATTTTTAATGGAATGAAGTTTAAAACGACTATTTTTATTTTTAAAAAATCTAACCTGGACTAAAATTCTAATTTTTCGTCTGCTTTGATTTCAGAATAGATTTTTCTTTTTTACAATCAATTTTCTTGAAAATCTGTTTTTTAAATATATATATATATAAACAATTAAATAGTTTAGATTTTCTCTTTATTGTATTTATTTTTTTAATCCAGCCATCTTTCAACAATGCTGTTTTTCATTGAATCGAATTTTATTTTAGAATCATTTAAAGGATGTAATGCCAGTTAATAAAAATATGCCTCCATAACGAAGCATTTGATTAAATTCATTCGTCTTCAATAATTCTGCTCTATTACAGTTGATAAAAAGAACCATTTCGAATAAGCAGAAGTCAGAACAATCAAATTTTATATTCTTTCAACAAAATTTCTGAATTATTTAGAATATTTTTTTTTAAAGAATTATTCTGACTATTGCTCATACATAATAGAATGATCGCAAAAAATAGTATTCACATCGAAATTTTTAATCGTGTTATTTCGTATTTGCTTATATTACACAGCCAAAAAGACACTTCAGCACAATATTTTAAAAATAGAGCTGTAGTGAAATAATTAAGACAAGAATTTAAATAAATAATTATGCTTGTGTTTCTTCAAAAAATGCAAAAATTGACATTTTTTTTATGTTAGCAATACTACATTTATTGTCAAAATTATTTCTTACAATTTCTTAAATGCGATTTAATAGGGAAAAGAAATAATTCTTCTTGAAGTGTTTAATCATTTAAAGAAGAAATATTATTTAATAAAAAAGAAATATTTAATGTGGTTGAGTTATTTCTAATATATTTAATTTTTGTGCCATATTTAGAAACGTTTGCAGATATTACTTTTGAAAAAAAAATTTTGAGCTTTCTTCTTCTTTCTTGCAGCAATTCTAAAATTGAATTCGAATTTTAATTATGGTTAATATACAGCTCATGCAAAGTTATTTTTGTCTAATTTTAAAAGAAAGTAATAAATTAAAACTGACATTGCCTAATTTTAAAAGAAAGTAGTAAATTAAAATTGGCATTGCCTAATTTTAAAAGAATGTAATAAATTAAAATTGAGGCAGATTTATGAATAAATTGTAAGGAAATTATTCTATTCAAAAGACAATTTTATATTTATCTGAATTTTAATTTGAATGTTGAGAAATTCAATGAGTTTTCGAATGATTTTCCTAAAAACAATCAAAATGAAAATCAAAGATATTCTCCGAATTAAAAATAAAATCATCGAGCGAAACATTCTTGAATAAAAAAAGGAACTCAATCACTTTTTTTTTTATTATTTCCCTTTTCTCTACCTAATATTTTTCATCTTCTCAGGTTACGTGCTTTATTAATATCGTTAAGCTGTAATGTATTTTCTGTTACTTGTAAAAACTGTTCACATGGCTATGAAATCTTTAAAAAAAGAGAATCAATTGCTCTTGTATTTTTTTTTCTGATAGATTAAATCCAAGATCAAAGACACTTTCATTTTCGCTTACATGTCTACATTTTCAATGTTAAATATTGATTTGCACTTTGTCTCAAAAGATGGAGCATGAGTTTATAAGCAACAATTTACAATTCTTTTAAATCCTTTAAGAAAAACTGAATACTTTTAAATTGAAAATTTTATACGTTTATGCAGCGAAAACATTTTGAAATCATAATTTTAAATTAGAAATTCAAAGAAATATATTTTGATTTTTCAAATATATCAATCATTTAAAAAGTTTATGAAATTTGTTTGGTATTTCAGTGATTTTATTTAAATTTATATTATAAAATATCTCTTTATATATAGTCATTTCATTTTTTATCAATATATTTGATAGCTTTGAAATTATTTAAATATTTATCACAGTATGTAAAACATGGCTATGAATATTGTATTCATGCGTCTTAAATCTATTCGTTTATTTTGACCTGCCGTCTTTGGCGAGCAGCAAATTTGCCAGGATTATTGGTTGAGAAAAATTTTATTAAAATCCTTTATACGTAACGTGGGCTATTTTACATCCTTGGTAAAGTACTTTCAAATTTTGAGAAGACAGATTTTACAATCTATTCACTTATACGCATGAAAATAGGTTCAGTTATGTAAAATTAAAAAAAAATACTGAAAAATTATGGGAAATAATAATCTTACTGAATACGTAATTTTTAAAATAAGTTTCTTCGGTTTAATTTAGTTGTATTACCTCCCATTTTAAATCAACCCTAGGATTAATTTGGGGCGGACGTCGTCAATTTGAAACACTGCCAGATGACGAGGGCGAAACCTGCACTGGCACCTCTCTCTCCAAACTTCCACACCACACCAACAAGAAGACATTTGGCCTCGATGGATTTTAAGTGCACCAGACCCACTTACACGATGGTTCTTCGGTGAATAGGGCTTCGAACTTGAAACCCGCCGGTTCCGAGATGAGATCTTACCACAAGATCAACGCGGCCTTTTAATGTTCTTCGGATAGTGGTATCTACAGCTATGATCTGAAAATTTAATGTAGAAAAATATTAAAAAAATAAATTTTTATGTGCATTTAAGCTTTATTTTTATTTTTAGTACCTTATAATTGAGGAGAGTATTGTACCTGTGATTGATTTTAGATATTAATTTTTCATCGGCTTTATTTACAAGTTCATTTCTTTGTTGTGATTTTTTTCTGAACTCTGCTTAATATATTAGCATTTCTTGCATATTTTAAAATGTCGGAATTTTTAATTTTAATATTTTGAATTATTTTTTTAAATTTCTTACACGGTAGTCAACTACCAGGGGGAAGTTTTATGTTAAATAAATTGTACGAAAAAAATGCATATAATTTGTTTTTGGAAATAAAATTCTATACTATTTTAATGAATGACGAAATCTTTAGTCAACTTATTAGTTAGATAAAAAAAATCTATCTTCAATTTTTCAGGGTTCATTCACACATCTTGTGAATTATTAATTACAAAAGTATGTGTACTTTTCGGTGGTGAAATCTGAAAACCTTTGTGCTCATCGCAGCAAGCATTTCTTTACATCAGCAATAAACTAAAATAAATAATTGAAGGATAAATTTTGTATTAATTATACAAACCACCCGTTACACCAGTAATCAAACACAACCAAATTTTGCCACCAGTTGCCGCCACAGATTGAAATGAACGAAGTGAAAACCGGTTACAAAAACACTAGCCTCTAAATTTGTATAAATATTATATAATCTTTAAATTAATTTTTCCTTCATTTCGTTAACAAATGATGCTACTTCTATGGTACAAATATTTAATTAAAAATAATCGAACCATTGAAAATTAGTTTTGAATATTTAAAATAATTCCTTATTTTCAAAAATACACAAGTGTTCGAAATTATATAAGAATATCAAAAGACGCTATACAAAATTGCTACTCTTTGCTCAAAATTGCTACTCTCAAAATTGCTCTCTGATCTCAGATGACATCCAAATTATTGAACATCATCATAAAAATACCGTACAATAACTTGCACTAATAAGGCGACAGATCAAGAAAAGTAAAATCAATTATAAACATAAAAACAAAACCGAAAATAAAAAAAAGGACTTTTAGAAAATATACTTTTATACCAAGCAAGCACCATTTGTTCCAAAGCACAGTCAAAATTATTTTTGACTTAAAAATACAAGTAACAATCTTTGATAAAAGTATACAAGAAAAATAAAAGAATTTCTTTATATTTCGAGCTAAAAGTTTTATTTAGGCGAAAGAGTTCTACGTCCATGCTGTTGCTTCAATTATGAAGAAACTGATTACCTTCTTGCTGTCAAGTTAAAAAAATACACTGTATTGTTACAAAAAATGACACAGCATGATGATTGTGTCATCATGCTGTGTTCTTTTTCCTTTTTTTTTGTTGTTGTTCCTGGATATTTCTTTGCCAGCAGCATTCGAAGCTAATATAAATGGATTATTTTAGCAATTTGCAACGGAAGCAAAATGTGATGTTAATGATTTTTGTTGCTTTTTCCTCTAATTGTTTTCATTCCAGTGGTTATCTCTTCCAAGGTCAGGTAGTTATGATTATTTCAATGCTAAAAGTTTTCATTTCTCTCTTCGTGGCAAAGCTATATTCCGGAATTTTGTGTTTATATACAAATGCTTATAAATAAACTGATTTGAGAATCATTCGACATGAATCATTCATGTGTGAATTCAGTTATAATAAAAGTTCGAAATGTAGGAACTAAAAGGATCCAATTTCTTACAAATGTATTTGAAATAAAGGAAAATAAAATTGTATTGTTGTTCGCTTCAGTATCCCGAGACTACCACTTTTCGACGATTCTATTTCTTTAAGGGGTGAGACGTGAAACGATGAGCGAATTTTCGGAATTCTTCATTATTTGACCTTGATTTCCACCCCATTAGATACTTTTTGTTCAGTTTTTTCTCCACGTGTATGTGAGTATTGCATCTTTTCTGACAGTACTATTTTATTTTAACGCAAAACTGGGTATTGATTATTTTTATGACATTTTAAAGTGGTAAAAATGCTTTCAGATGAATATTTTATGTAATATTAAATTTGAGAGAGATTACTACCTTGTTGATATCAAAATGGTATCAATTCAATAACAAATAAATAGAAGTGTTTTAAAATTTAAAAAAATTGTAATAAAAGTCATCCATCAAATTTTAAGAACATAAATCTTTCATTGATTCATCAGAATTTAAGGCTTAAGCCTCTTTAAAATAAATAAAAAAATGGTATAAATTGTTGTTTTAATGTGAATTAGAATCTTTTTCCCACAATGCTACGAGTTATCAGCAATTTATTTACTTTCTATGTTCACAAATAATTCAAGTTTATTTCATTGTTAAATGCAAACATCTTTTTTTAACTTTCCTCTCACCTCAATTTTGACTAAATAAACGCATCCTAACGCATGCGCAAAAGCTCGGATTGTTTTCGAATCCGAGAAGGAAAATATTGAAATTATCTTTGTTGCGAGGTGAAATACTAAACGAAAAATAAATGAGTCTTCTCATATTTAAAAACATCATCTATCCTAGATAAACGCACGCGATTTTGCAAGAATTTTGAAAGACCAGTAAACAAAAAATATATTTAATTTTATATTAGATGAAAAATAAAAATTTATAATTTCTTCAATTCAGTCTTCCTGCATTTTTGTGTCAATGTCATTCAAAGAAAGCCAACTTAATTTAAACATTTAATGTAAACCTGAATGTCGTTTATTGAAGTTCCATTTCCTGAATTCAACTTTAGATAATGCCGGTTCAGGATTTAATCTTGACAAATATAGAAAATATTTTCCGGTGTTATAAGCAATATAAAAAATGTTCTTTTTTTTCATAATTTCATTTAGAAGAGTATGCAGCGAAATTATGCATAAATAAGAAATTTCAATATACTGTTGAAAATTTGAAATATAGAAGACTTAAAAGGGTATATGACCTCGTATCTTTAAGCTAATTCTACATATTAAAAATAAATTTTAAATGTTTGGACTGTTTTTATTAAGAATTTCTTATTACAATGTCATTGTAATTTTTTTTGCATCGTATTATCATAAAGAATGCAATAACGCTGTATTTATTGCATGCGATACTTATTACAATAAACTCAAATGCAATTGCTGGGCGGATTATTGTTATTCTTTTTGAATATTATAATTATTATAATTAGTATTCTTTAGTAACCATTGTTTGACATATATAGTAAAGTACAATATTATATTTTTAAGTATTTTTTCAAGCATAAATAAAATTTCTATTCTTTGAATACATTCTTATATTATTGCAATATATTTGAAAAGTGAGAAAAAAAATATAGATAATCTAACATTATTTCCTTAATAATTTTTTAAAAATCATTCATATGATTTTTATTTTTTATTTATTGGTTTATCAGAAGTTGGAGATATATATATATATATATATATATATATTATATATATATAGGTTACTTTAAAGCTACGGTAATTGATTGAATTATCCATATGGAGAAGAATATTTATTATATAACACTTTTGTTATTTAATAAGATGGTTAATAGTTATTAGGTATTCTTAAGGAACATTCCGGATTTGATATTCGAGAATTTTTTTTCAAACATGTGTATATTCATAATATTCTCATTTAAATTCATAAATATACAAGGATGCAATCTAATTTTGACTAAAACTTATTTCTTTCATTAAATGCCTAACATTCTAAATTTTTTCAAAACTAATTTTGATAATCCACTATTTTACATCTACTATTTTATTTCCACTTACATTTTTCAAATTTATAAAAATATAATATTAGAATAACATTTGATATTAAGTATTTATTCATTTATTTGTTTTTTATCACCTTTTTTATTTATTTGCATTGAATGAATATATTTGAATTAGATGATTTTTTCTTCTTTATTATCATTTTATATTAAAGCTGGGAAATTATATATAACATGTTCCATATTATATTATATTATATATGGAATTTGTTATAGAATAATTTTATTTGCAATTTACAAACGTGGAAATACAATAATTTGTTTTTGTATTTAATTTTTTTTTGAATCATGAAAATTTGATTATGTTATCAGTTTTTCAAGTGAAAGTTATTCAAAATGTGGGTACATATTTTAGAGGCATCTTATAGAAAATTCAGTGCCATTTATAAATAAGAAAACAATAATTTAAATTAAAAAAATATATTGTCTAAAATGATTAACATACAACTATATTGCGTAATTAAAATTTTTTACTGAACGACAAAGAACTTATAAATCTTTTTGAGAGAATAAACATCTTCAGATGATTTTTAAAACATTATTCTTCAGATATGTTTTTTGCAAAGTTTAAATAGAAACTTTAGTTATAAAATCGGAATTAAAACTAAAGAAAGTTTTGTACTTTCAACAAAGAATAGGAAAACATTCGCTCAATATTTCTGCTGACAAGACTTCCATACAATAATTTGTGTTGAAAGGATTTTCCACGAAACCTTATTCTACTTGTTATTCTGAATTCTAACAAAAGAATTTTACGGCAAATAATTCTGAAAGCCGGACACAAGTACTGCTTTAAAAATAGGAATAAAAAAAAAATTGCTATTTTTTTGTCAAAAAATACGTAAACTTATTTTTTGAAGCATGATTGTCATTCCGTATGGCTGTCCAATTTATACATTCAAATAAAATGTGCATTAAACCGTGAAAAATAAGATGAAGTTCTAAGAATATAAAGTAGATTCAAAATTTGTATATCGTGGATTTTTTTTTTTCATAATTTAAAAAAAAAATGATTGCATAATATATTTCTTACTTAATTTTTATTCTTTGGTATTTCAAATAGTTTAAAAAGAAAATGCATAAGATAAATAGGTATACATTTAAGTATACTATACATAAAAAAGAATTGGTTTAAAAAATAATTGTTTATTTATTGTTTTAAGAGAGTTTTTTTATATTAAATACTTTCTACCGTTTAGTTTTTAATCTATATTCCATTTTTCTAAATATAATTGAATCGGGAAATCAATTTTTAAATCAAATTCATAACAAGTGGCATCTTTTGTTTGGAAATAAAATGTAATTAAATTGATGAATTAACCGAGAACAGTGTTCTAAAAATATTAAAACTGTATATTGTTATCGCAAAAACACAAGCTGAAAATTCTTTTTAAAAAGGTTTTAAAATTCTTTTACAAGCAAAATATGAATGAAATTAATATAACAAAGTTTGTTATTAATATGAAACACTTTAAATGAAATAAAAGCATAAAAAAACAACAGATTTATATTCTATAAAAATTAATCATAATTTAGTCCAGAATATTTTAATTCTTCAAGGAACAGCAAATCTGTGTGGCGCATGCAGCATGCAAAATGCGTTTTATTGCGGTGGAGGCGTTGAAGCTGGTTCATTGGCAGATATGCGTGGCCTGACTTCCAAATAAGGCTCTTTTGCAGTCTCTTACCTGTTTCACTAACAAAGATCTAATATTACTTTTACCAGCGACCTAATGAGTTAAACTGATCATTCTCGACGTTTTGTGCCAACAGGGAGCATGTATCTGGGAATATGTGTACAAAAACAACTCAATGGGACTCGAATATTCAATCATTCCTGATTATCACCACTTCATTCTATTTGGAATGTATGTTTCCTAATGACGAATGCGAAATTCTAGCCGAGAATAGTTATGTGCTTGTGGAAATTAAGGATGGGTCTTGCGCACAAGCTAGACGTTCACTGAAAGAATAGGAATGATTTGAAGTAGATAAATTAGAAAGGCAGAGAGTAACTCTGAAAAACTGGATTAAAAAAAATGGGCGGATTAAAAAATAAAGAAGCTTGGAAACACATAAGCCATTTACGTAGCGTGTAAATAAATTACTGTGTAATCAAGAAAAGCAACAGTAATTTCTTGACATGATCCCGGGTTTCGGCACCATGTAAATAAATTACTGTTGCTTTTCTTGATTACACAGTAATTTAATTGAAAATGAAGATTGTGTCCTGGGTGAAATGACTTGAAGACGCATGTTGTCTTTTATGTGGTTTATTGGTAACATCAATAACAAAAGGCACATGAATGCGCCATAGTGTATTAGGCCTAGAGAAACTACTCATAAAACGTCTCGGGAGGGAGAGAGAGAGAGAGAGCCGAGATAACACTCCCCCTAGTACAGGAGCCCAGTTCGCTTTTGCTAGAAAAAAAAATATACTAAACAACAACAGGGAGACCACGTGATACATGACTGGCAGCTACCTCCGCCCAGGAAGATCACGTGGTTAATTGAATTCTTAACATAGCGTACTTAACGGTCACGAATGTCCAACCTTAGGGGATCGCATAGATGCCTAATGTTGGATAATTACGACCGTTTTCAATCAGAAAGTTGTTTGCTTTATTCTACGAGTGCAGATTTAAATGACGGATGTGTTATTAATATATTGTTCCATGAAAATGATCTGTTGGTATTAAACTTTTTTAAAATCTTTGATAATGACGATAATGAAACAATAGATAATATTACTTAATATACTCCAAATCATATAAAAAGACAGCGTAATATTCTATTTTAAATCTAATTCCACCTCCCTCTTTCATTTATAACTTATTCTCTTTAATTTTTATTCGTTCCAATATTCACCATTAACTACATTAAATTATTATATAAAAATCTCCTCTCTCCATAATTACATTTTTTTCTAAGTCTAAACTAAACTCCTCCCATAATAGCATAACCATGCACTCCACACACTCTGACCAGCCAATCGAATTGCCAGCCTCTTCTCACTAACTCCGCACTAGCTCCATGATCAAGATGACAAGAAGACAACCACTGAGAAAAACCAACACGACAAAATCCAATATGTCACTGTGTTTTCCTTTCATAAAACTTACGGGACTGAGATGGCGCTGCGGTAGTTAACTAAAACCTGAAGTGAAACTTCTTTCTTTCCTGGGAAGATAGCTCTAACAAACCTCATTTTCACGCAACACTCCGGCGATGACGATTAAATCAATGCAAGGAAGGCAAAGTTCTCATCCAGCAATATCATCACCTGTGGGGCTAGGCACCCCCTCAACCAAACAAAAATGATCAGTTGGATATTTTTGGATTTATTCCATTTGAAACATAAATATAGACCAATTCCCCCTGAAAAGCAAATTATCGTATTTACTGGGTTTAAAGTCAGACTTTTATCTCTTAAGTGTAACAAACCTCTTTCAAGATCGCTATGACCAATGTAAAATGTTACCTTCGCCATTATCATGGATCCTCGACTCAATGGTTTGATAAATACTTTAGAAAAAGTGTGATTAGTCATAACCAAAATAATTCAAGATTAAATAGTCTACATCCCATCATTGCCCTTAAAGGGTGCCTGTTGAAGCATTTAGATGAGATGTCCACATACTTACAAAAGTTTCTTCATTACGTTGCCTGTCTCTAATAATATAAAGAAGAATTTTCACATATTTTGATTTTGAATTATTTGTGTATGCTTTCATTAACAGTATTTAAAATGCCATTTGTCTTCTGAAATTTGTCTCAGTTCTGCTCTAGTTTGGTGTTTGATCTGAAAACTTCAACGTTACACATTTATCTCGTTGAAAATTTTACTACTTTAATTTTTTTTTTAACACAGTACACTCCCGAGTATCCGGTTCATGATTATCCGCTTTCCTTATTATCCAGCCTAGTTTATCAAAAACTTAAAAACTATAAGTTTTGATTCTTATCTTACCTTTTCATATATATCTGTGTAATAATTTATCAGTGAAAAATAAAATCAGTTTCAGTCAATTTTCTTAAGAATTAGACCTACGATTTACATTAATGTTTTGCTTTGCTTTGCTGCATTTAAGTTAGGCATTACAGAATTTATGTTAAAATGTGCAATTTATATCCTTTAACTTACTTTTTATCTTATAAATTCTTCAAACGTGCAGTACACAATACAAACATATATAAACTACCAGTACAGAGCTTGTATTTTAGCTCGACACGTTACCGGCAACGGCTTCTATGATTCACATTCTACGTGGTTTGAGATAAATGGGGGGGGGGGGGTACTTAATACTCAATAAAAAGTGAGAAAATACATATTATAACAGTGAGTTCTGGTATAAAAAATTTTGTCTTCTGGTATTGGCGGGCAAAGAAATGAGTTCATAGAACGCCGGCTCATCTAGCTTTTTTGTCCAGAATCAAACAAATTTCATGCTTTTCATGGAATGAATAGTTGAATCGATACAAAATATTCTCATTCCATTGGAAAGTATCATTTAATTACATAACAGGAAGAAAAAAAACAATCTTGAGCTACATGTTGGGGAAAAAAAAAAAAAAAAAACAGGAGATTTTAGTTAAAAATGTTCTAGTCGTGGACAAGAATCGTATTGTTACTTAGGAGAATTTTCAATTGGGTTTTTTATTCGAAGATTACATCCTTGAGAAATATTTTTTACAAAATATGACTAATCTATATTGATAATTTAAGAATGAAGGGGAAAAAACGATAAACATAGTTATTTTATATTGTTGCAATCAGATTTTATGCGTTAGTGCCCGCTAGCGAAGGATCAGTTTTTCCGTTTGCAGGGTTGCCACTTGGCGACGTTATCGCCGAATTGACGAGATTTTTGGCGATCTAGACGATATTTCATAAGATTTCGAAAGTTCGAGAATTCTAGCTCTAGCACTAATATTTCGGGAGATAAGACATTTTTCTGTTAATCAGTGGAATAATGCTTACGTCATATCTCATCAAGGTAGGGTATAAATAGGACGTGTAATAGGGTAAATGAGAGACGAGTTCACTAAAAGCAGTTTCGTTTGTGATCTGATCGTTTGAGACTTTTTTCACAAAAATATAATAAAAATATATACTTTGTCATATCTGCTTCTTGAAAAATCGGATTTTTTTACATAGACAAACATAAAAGTTATATTAAAGTTTAAATATTTTTTAAACATTGATATAAATGTTTGCTTGATTTGTAATTTATACTTGTTTAATTTTTCTTCGTAAAATTTGTTTAACTGGCAGAAAAGCTCAAAGTTTTATAAAAAAAAGTACAATGTACATTTTTATATCTACACCTACAATGTAAAATTCCTTGTACTTTTAAAATTCTAAAAACAACTGTTTACTTGCTTTCAAATGAAATGCAGAAAGGAGCTCTTGGCAAGAAACATGAAGTAAGATGTTTCCGACTTTATATAAAAGGAGTATATTTATCAATATAGCAATATCAAACATGCATTTTAAATATTTACTTCTGGCTAAACAGCATTTCGAATATATTTCAAAATCTATGAATTGCTTCCATTTTTAAAAATGTTGTTTTCTTGTTCATAATTTTTTTCAAGGAAATGAGAATTTAAAACAAATGATGCATTTTTTTCAAACAGAAAATTTTCATAACTGATTAAAAAGTTCTTTTACAAGTTGTAAATTTGTGTAGTGAAAATGCATTCGAATAATGTAAACAATATAAAATAGTATATGTAAATCGTTAATAAGACGATAAAATTGTAATCTATTTCAAATCATAATGAATGACAACGTCCCAAACAATTTTTTTTTACATATGTCGTGTATAAGGGACATTTTTTCCCCCCTAAGAAGTATTTCTGCACTGTTAGTGAGCACATACCCTGCAAAAAAATCGAAGATTCTACGCAAGAAAAATCAGAAGACAGTTTTCTTGACTAGTCATCCATTTATTGACATCGACCCACTCCTTATTTTTATACAATTTTCGAGAAGCAATTCCATATCACGGTTATGAATATTTCTTCAAGACAATAAAAATTATTTTCTTCTTAAACTACTAATTTCACAAGAAACTTCCTGGATTTCCGCGTGATCGTTAAAATAAATTTGCTCTGGTTTTCCTCACGAGCTACTGATCGCTCACACTCCACGTGAACGTCTAATTTTCTTGACTGCAAGCAAACAAATCCTTTCTACATAACTTTCAAGACAACGGGAAATGCGCTGCCATCTGGGTTTTGGAAGGAGAAATAATCCAGACAACATATACTAATTTATATTTTTTTCCATTATTCGAGTGCACTATCACTGCATAAATGTACAAATTACAGCATTATTTTAAATCTATGAATTATAAATTTTATCGTACACACTCATGTATACACACAAAAGAAATTCTGCCAAATGTTGGCACAAAGCCTATTGAAAAATAATTGTGTTAATTTGATAACATAAAAGGATTTCTACATACACCAGTAAATAATTACAAATTCCAAAGTTAATTTTTAATGTTATCCAATCACCATATAAACTATATCAAAAGGTAGGCGAAAAATTGAGATGTTTTAATCGTGACTTTTTTTACATTATTTTAGATATATCGTTTCAGTCCAAGATATATCTACAGTCTATTTAGATATATCGTTTCTAAATAGGTCCACAGACTTAAAAAAATCAAAATGTTTTTAACTGAAATTATAATGCGATTCAAAGTAAAAGTACTGAGGTAAATAAATTAACCAGCGAAATTCGACTCATTTCTAACGAACAAAAAACATGGAATGCGCAATTAGTAGGATAAAGTAATACAAATTAATTTATAAAGTAAGGGACGTAGTAAGAAAATTGTATAATTCAGGATATTACGAAAAGAAGACAACTATTTTTATTACATAAATTGAAACTTCCTTTTATTTGGAGTCGTTCTGATCAGTTAACATATTAAAATATGCTATTTATAACTTTTAATAGCTATAAATAAATAATGATATTTCGATATACAGAAAAATATTGATATGTGTTGGACGATCGTGATGAAGTTCCGTCATCGCCCAACCCTACTCTATGCCCCGTTTTGTCTATCAAAGCTTGGGAAATAAAATCTCTATTTCCAATATTTTCTACTAAGAACACTGATTAGTCTCTCTTTATTAAAGTAAGATATTTTTACAATTTAGGTTTTTTTTTCATTGGAAAGTAATTTTTTTAGGCAAAAATACCAGCATACAATCTGCATAGGATTTTTTTAACAGTAAGAAATTTAAAAAAGGAAAAAAATAGAGAATCAGAATTGATAATACACTGGCATTTATCTCTCTTTTTTAATCTCCAGTTTCTATTCTTTACTTTGACGAGCACTCAGATTAATGTCAAGACCATGTTTTGTTTTCTTATGGCTATCTTTCATTTTTCTAGGAACCATGGTGTTTGTTTTTCATCAACTCAAGTTCCGCAGCCGCAGTTCAAAGAAAACGGACAGGCACAAGAAAAGGGCAACCGTTTACGCTCCGGAATATTTGGATGAAGCGTTCGCAGGAAATACATACATTCACAACAACATATTTCTTCCAAATGTAAGTGTATGGAAGTATTTTTAAAAATAAGCAATAATTTAAAAATTTTAATTCACCACAAACGTCAATCATACTGAATTCATTATCACTCAAAAGAAATAAAAACCAATACATTTGATTAAAATGCATAGGCTATTTGACAATTTTCTGAAAAATGTGGCCTATAGTACTATCATGAACTATGCAAAATTGTACAAAAATTCAGCGTTCTAAAAAAACAAGAAAAATTCCTTATAAAATTCTATTGTTTTCCTAAAACAATTGAAAATAAATATGAAATAGCTAAAAAATTTTAATTTGTAATTTATGGATTACGGTTAATTTTATTTCATATAAATTTTTTTAAAACTTTTTATTTTTATTTTTAATAATAAAATGAGCATGAAATAAAAAAAAGAAATTTTCTATGAAAAAATGTTTTAATAAATTATGATGAGAAATGTTTTATTAGTCCGAGATCAAAATAGTTTAATATATTAGTATGATTATCGAATTTTGATACAATACTTCTAAATATTTTAAAATCTTACGTTTATCTATTATGCAGATAAAATATATTATTTTCCGAAAATTAGCAATTTCAAATATCGATTTTCTTCGAATATAATCATAATTTTGGGGAAAAAGTTAAGAAGGGAGAAAAATTTAAAATTTTGGGAGAAGTTAATAAGCTTTTTCAATATATTTTACATTCTAAAATCTTATATAACATACCTTTAACGCCATTATTTCCTGAAAAGTAGCATTTGCGAGTGTTAATTTTTTTTTACACAGCCCCAATTTTAAAAAAACTAATAATGTCCAAGCAGAAATTTTTAAATCCTAAATCTAGCCATTTTTGGAAACTAATATGATGTTTTTAACACTAGAATTACCGATGTAAATATATATCTAGTTTTACCATAACCGCCAAATTGACGGTTTTTCATCATCATTGTTTTGATTGTAACTTTTGGCTTAGTTTATGTAAATAAAAGAATATAATTGAACAAAAACAACATTTAATATAGGAATTCATTTATTATTAATAAAAAAACCCCAAGAAAAACAGTTTGTGTCTGTATTTACAGGATATCCAGTTAGAATTTTTGGTTCTAAACTGAATCGCAATCGAAATAAAATAGATCTCATTATAACGGCTTCCGAACACTACGGATCAATCAACATAATTTCATATGAAAAATGTAATTTAAATTTTTCCAAGAAATTTCTGAATGCAAATTACAAATGAATATAAATATGTATCCATCACTGCATAGATCATACATAAAATATTATAAACTTTGAAATTGCTAAAGCCGTCATTTTAACGAGTCTTGATATAAATATGTCATATGATTATGGAAGTTAAAATGGCTTAATGGAAATTCAATAGGAATATATAAATGTTCTTATATTTCATTAAAAGTGATCATAAAGTTCTAGAACAATACATAAATTATATCAAAATTTTTAAACATGAAATCTGAAAACCGTCAAAATGATGGTCTTCTGATTATAGGAGTTAAATCTGCTGAGTGGAAATTGAATTAGAATATGTCATTGTTCTTATATTTCATTAAAAGCGTCTTAAAGTTCTAGAACAATGCATAATTATATTACAATATCTAATGTTAACCTTTTATAGTTCTCTGGTATATATTCTTATCACCTGTGAAAGATTCTTTAAGAGGGCTGAAGAAAATATTGTAAAATAAATAGGGTAATCAGATGTTTAAAATTCGATTGAGCTACCTTAATAGCTCAGAAATACATTAAATCTATAGTTAAATATCATTTATATTCAAGAGTGGTAAATATGCTTACCATTGCCCGTTCACAATGTAAGGGTTTTCGTAGAGACATTAAATTCCAGCGTTTGTCATTAAATTTTAACTCCCGTAAAAGTATTCAGAAATGCAAAACCACTGTTTTGTATTCCTTATATCTAAGATATTCTAATGTTTAATTATTATTATTTGTTATTGAATTTATTTAATTTAGATTCATCATTTTTAAAAATGAACAAAAGCAGTTGGAATTTCTTAAAATTCGGAATCTTCCTGCTAATGATTTTATGCATCATTTGACGTTTGGCATTGTACATTTTTGAGGTATTGACAATTTGAATGCTGTAGTTTAAGACATTTTAGTTTATTTCCTAACTCAAAACGTGGCTAAGATGTTATTGATAAAATTGTATCAGATTGGAACAGTTTTATTTTTATGCAAGGTGGCAATCCGCCCAGCCAGACAAACAAATTGAAAATGAGTTTCAAACTTTAATGTAAGACATTACAGAATTTGAATTCCAGGCAATTCCATGACTTCTAACTAAAAAAATGCATAATATTGTTTTAAATTACCTAAAATTAAGTAGTAAGTATATTTATCGGCGAATATTCGACGATATTTTCTCCTTTACTACTTTCAGTTCCCATTGGACGATCTCTTAAGTATATTTACCATCCATTGTTTCACAAATTAAATGAAAAATCAACGGACCTTTGATGTTTTAGTATTTATATCATCAGTTTATCATGATATAACTCAAAATGTTTTTTTATTTGTCAATATTCCGGAATTATGCTCTATAAGGGGTTAAACATTATTTTAACATTAATTCTCCAATCTTAGCACATTTTACATATAGTTAAATGATTATTTCCTGAATTTTCATTTTTTTCTAATATCGATTATTTTCTAATTCAGCCACAAAATCTGGAAGAGCGTTTATCGCCCGAAATGGACACCACCTTCTCAGTGGACACTGATGAAACGACACAGGCAGCCGATCATGCACCTACATCGTCGTCCTACGTTAATACGAGAAACAAATCCATCCATCGACACGACGACATCATCTCTGATTAAATCGATCCGTCGCTCTTATACCAAAAGGCATCGATGCAGATAATGCATACCAGAGGAACAATTCACGGGCCTATTCCTCCGATGGAATATCCCATGGGAATTCTTTCCCAGTCATGACTTATGATAAACCTTGAACTGAATTCTTGTTGTAGCAAGATGGAATTCCTATCGAATATGATATTGTGAAACTACTTTTTATGTATGTTCCAATAAAGTAGCTTTTTTAAAAAAAAGCAAATAGCATTCAGTTCGAGATGTAGTTCCGAATTTTGCGTGGTGAAAGCTGGAAGACAGACATCCTAATAGTTTTTAAATGAGTTTTAAGTAATAAAACAAGTTTGATATATAAATGCAATTTGTGATCTAAAGAAAACAGACATTGTAAAATAAATTTACTACCATTTCTTGTATAACTTTATTTGAACTGATTGTATCCTATGAATAATATACAGTTTAAAATTCATCTATGCAGAAGAGCCAAGGGTTAGTTTCAATAGGGGTAAGTTGTAACATGTAGATTCCTATAGTAAGATTACCTACTGCAATCAGAGCCGGCCTTCTCTATAAAGGGGCTTGGGTGCAAAAAAACTACTTGGGGCCCTACCATTTTTGTAAAGTAAGAAAAAAAAAATACAAACACATACTACTACTGCATACCTACTTAATGCGTGATTTTGTTTTTGCTATTAATTACTTCACGAAAATTACAATTTTTTGCAATTTCTTTTTCGATGCTTAGTATAGAAGCGCATTTAAGCGTTATGCACACATTCTTGACCGAAGACAATACTTTATTAATTTTAATTTGCTGAAGGAGTGTTCAGCATTCATTATAGAACTAGCAACATAAAGAAAAATTTTAACACGGTTAATTACTTTAGAAATAAATCATTATAATTATTAATTAGTATATATTGCCATATGTGATAAGTGTTTTTTACATTCCTTTCATTCAAAATGAAGTCCCGTAGTAAAACAATTATTTGGATTAGATTTTCATCTACATCGTTATTATAAAACGTTACAATTTTTTTAAACATTTTTCTGATTCCTATTTTTTTAAAGTTTTTATATCATGATTAATTTAAAATACTTTTAAATATATCTTCTATCTGTACAATAACAGTATCAATTACAGAGTTAAAAAATAACACCTACATTTTTCAAACGGGTTTTCTATATATTCATCTTCTGCTGTTTCGAAATATAATTTTTTTTTTCTTTTTTTCGAATTTGCTTTTCAGGAAAATATTCTGAGATTCAAATCGCTTTTGCTTTTTGTTAAAATGAGTTAAATTTTATTCTTTCATTTTGGGTTTCAATTTCAATTTTATTGACTAAATTAAAAGCCCAGTCGAGAACAGCTTTTTTACTTGAAATAGTTTATTGTTAATTCTAATTTTGGATAATGTTGTCACGTAGATACTATAGCATAGAACTCAATGACACACACAAGAGGTAGAGCTAAACCAATTTATTAACTCAACTCTGAACTGAGAATACAGTGACTGACAAATCCTCTGTAATTATTTGGATAGGATTGTAAACCATACTATTAAACATAAAATAAATGTCAATTCTAGTATTGAATTCAGCGCTGGTTCTGATGTATTTGGGTTTGTAGTTATTGAAATAATTCTCCTAATATTGCAATATGAAACATTAACATTTATTAAAGTGTTTCGCCTTTTTTTAGGACTCAATTAATATAACAGTTCCTCTTTTAAGTAAAAAAAAAAACATCTACAAACAAGCAATAAACTTAGACTGATAGACAAGATTCTGAATGTGACATCACATTGCCTCGTCTCCCATTTTGTGAAATATCGCTTCATTAAAAAAGGTTTTTTTTTCTTTCTTTTTTCTACATTGTTTTTTCGTTACGAAGATCATTTGTTAAGAGAGATGTTCGGTAAGCAAGATTTGATCGTATTAAAATTAATTATCGATTATTCATTAAAATTTATTGGAAAGCCATTTTAAATTGAATTCATTTTTTTTATTAATCAGCATAGTTTATTCGTTACATTTTTTATCGCTATAAAATTTTTATTCGAAAACAGTCTTAGGATTTGGAGAATTTTAAATTTTGTTTAAAAAAGTATAAATTAAGAAAAAAAAGTTGATATGCAACACCTGAATGGATGATAACTGCCAATATTCTTTATTCTTTAGGACAAACATGCACAATAACTCTTTAGCAATGTTTCATCATTCAGTCTTGTTCTAATTTTTTAAAAATCGTGTTGGCAACAGAAAAAGCAGATGCTATTTTTTTAAAACGTTGCTTAAACTACATTCTAAAATGATCTGAACGTTAACAACAGCAAACATGAGACTTCAAAATGAATAGTTCATTAGGCATCTCAGTCCATATTTGGACATAGATGCCTAACGAACCCTTTTTTATTTTATGCTTCGAATAACGTTTTCTAGAAAAATACTTGTATACACAGCTAATCATACTCATTAAAATCTGAACTTTTTCTTCTCTCTTTAAGATAAAAATATTGGGAAATGATAGCCGAGAATCTTGAGCAAACCTCGGAAATAGAAGAACAAGAAATTTCGGCATGTGTTTCAGATTTAAGACACGCTTTCGTGTTTTCGATATCCGTTTACAACACAACATCCATCAGCTTCGAAAATAAACAGGAAACTGCAATGCAGTTATTTACGAGAAATTCTCGGATCAGCATTGTGAAGAATCAATTTTCTGGAAGCTGTATTTTTCTTTAATACAGCGATGAAATGCAACTACGTTTTTATGTAGTATATGCCGACTCGTTTTGATAAAATGCAAATTCAAATTTTAAATTGCTTACTAAGGTTGTTTATAGTGAAAATTATTTATAAATTTGAATGCAGCATTTGAAACTCATTCTTAGAAATATTGGTTTAAAATAACTAAAGCTAGATTATTTTAAATAAATAATAAATGAATTATGAAATATTCTTTTTAATGAATCTTAATTATGAAATATTCTGACTATTTTTTGTATCTTTAAGAGTTAAATATTGAATTTTTTTAGTGTTATAAATTATACTACAATGGTAGAAAATCCTGAAAAACCTTTCATAAATATCAAAGAAAATTAAAATTTGAATCAATTTTTGAATAAAAATAAGTTGTTTTTTAAAATTTATAACTTTTGACATAAAATTGTTTTTGTGGATCGTTCAAGTGCACAAATTTTTACTTTGTGACATATGTTGGAAATAGAACTGATTATAAATTTGACTCTTAAAAACTGTACCCAAATACCAATATCTTGAATGATAATCTATGAAACTTTAAAAAAATATCAACAATCTAAAAATTAAATTTATAGAAAAACGATCAGAAAAAGGGATGCACAATAGTAGTCATCCAGTCAGAAAATAGGTAAGCTCATGGATAAGAAATAGAAAAGATTTAAGGTCCCAGAGATAATAAATGCCTCTCACAACCTGAATCGTTGATTCTTAAAAACTATACCAAATATCAACAGCTTATATAATAGTTTATGGAACTTCAAAAAACAGAAAACTAAAAAAAAAAGCATTAATAGAAAAATGATAAGAAAAATGGATGCAAAACAACAGTTAAGGAATTAGGTGAGCTCATGGACATAAGAAATAGAAAAGATTTAATACCCCAGAGAAAATAAATACCCCTCACAACCTGAATGCTCAGCAGAAATGGAAGTCTCAATACTTTATGAAGCCAAGCTATGCAAAATGTAGCCATTTTCATTCACTGATAAATGGCTTACCCCGCACGAGCCATTTAGCAGATCTCAGAGTTAGAAATTGCAATGAATCCAGTACTTATCAAATCAGGACATTCCAAACTGCTTTGCTTATAATTAAAAGAATGCATAAAATAAGAGAAATTTTGTGTAACTGTTACCGTTAAAACTTGGAAGCCGTTAATGTACAGATTACCTAGCTAATCTGCAGATCAACTGACTTGTTTCATTAAGTGCGGAATCATGAGTTTTCCGCATTTTAACTGAGTAATGTATCCATATAGCTAAAGCTCAAACGTTTCTTTCTGTACACAGAGTAAAAACTGATGCCAGCTCACTGTGGTTCTTAGTAACACAGAGGATGGGTTTTATACACTTGGTACTAAAATGAGTGTTTTAAAACAATTGTATGCGAGATCTGAATTCAGTCTTTGCAAAGAAAAGATTTTTAACGAAAGATGTCCCTGCTGTAGAAATATTTTTACTTCAGACGGCAATAAAACAGCAGCCCTTTGTTTAAAAAAATCTGTGCAAATGTTAATGTACCACAAATAGGTATGATTTTCGCAAAAATTAATTGCTATGCAATTCAAAGTGTCACCAATCTTTAGATGGTATTATAAGCAAGCACAATTTTATTAAAGGTTTCGCAAATTCATTTGCTTTGTTGTAATAATATGTTAAACCTTTTGATTCTTTGTATTTTAGTTTTTCAATTGATTGGTGAATGATTGTTCGATTGTATTAATTTGAATCTTTATATATCAAAAAATAAGTAAACATTTATTTTTAAGCGTACAGAAACATTTCTGTCGTTTCAGGAAAGATCTTGCTTTCACTTTAACGAAGGACTAATAGGTAATTTGAGAAATGAAACAATTTTCCACACTTTAACGTATCACCTTAGTTAAAATGTGCATATAAACTGATTTCTGCACTTTAGCGTTGCATAACTATACCTTAAAAATTTAGATTCGTTCCTTTTTTTTCTCTGTTTGATGATATAAAGAAATGAAAATTTCACCACCAACACTCATTTCCTGCTCTAATTTCATAAAGTTTAGAGCTTTGGGGATAAAATGGAAGAGAGAAGATAAATTTTCAGCAAAATTTCATGAGCTTATATTAAAGGAGAAGTCGAATATAAGAGCTCAAAATCCATTTATTAGGATAGTGGTTTCTAAACAATTGTATTTATTGAAAATGTCAGTATTAAAGTTATTCTTTATGTTGAGGCAACAATTCGTTTCATTTGAATTACCTTTTTGTTCTCAATCATAGAAAAATGAAAGAAAAGAAACTTAAACTCAATATTCTTTCTACCTCTTTTGAATTCAAACTCGTGAATTTTTCAAGATGATCTTTTTGATTTGCAATTCAAATTTTAACCTCTTCCAGGGAATATAGCTTCAAGAAAAGGGATTAGAAATAACAAACATGTATGAATCGGTACTACCGGCTCAATTATTTAACCCTTCAAAGAGCCATTTTTTTCTAGTCATATAATGTTTAAATATTTTTAGGCTTGGAATTAGAATAAGAAAAGGGATTCATTTAGCTTATTAGATAAATTTAATTTGATTAATTAATTTGGTTCATTAATAATTAAGTAACAAATCAAGACATCATTTTGTCTGAGATAACGAACTGAATCATTTAATATTCTGACTTACTAAAAAAATTTGTCAGAATTGATGCCAACCTACATAAATTCATACAAAGATTGATAAATTTGGTGGAAAGCATACTTCCCACGGCCCTAGAAAGGGTTAATTCAAAATAATTTATTATATATATTAATTTTAAAAGTTATTTATTACTTAAAAACTATTATGTAAAAACCTCAAATACTTAATTAAAGAAATTCTAAAACTAAATAGTTTTGTAGAATTTACAATATTCTTACAGCTAACATTCTTTTGCAGAATTTGAACGTTCTAAACAATTTTTAAACCTAAATTAAATTTTTAAACCTCGAAGTGCAAACGATTTTCAAGTAAAATTAAAAAATTTTCTAAAACGAAATTGAAATAACTTTAAAATGCATATAAGTGAGAAAATAGATACTCTTATATTTGTTGTTAGCTTTAAAATCAGGGCACTTTGTATTAACGCGCATAATCACAAAATTTAATTCAAAATGAAGAATTATCCTTCCTTTTTCTTGCAAATTTCGTTACCAATAAAATAAATCTACTGAAAATATTCTACTAGTTGCATCATGAGCTTTGTGGAATAGGCAGACGACATGTCGCCTCAATTAAACGAGATCCTCTGTATTTGTTGTGCCCCCATCCTTAAAAAAACGAAACGAAAAAAAAAAAAGTCGTCTGTTTTACAAGAAGCCATTTTTTAACATCCAGACAGAAACTCGATTGTAGAGCTTCTTACACCATCTTCCACAATTTCCGTTTCCATTTACACAGCAAGGAAATTTATTTACTTTTCATTGTATTTTGTTTTCCGTGTCACCTACCTCGCGCCTTTCTGACTCTAAAGCGCGAATGGTCAAATTTGCATCTATTCGACAACTGTCAGCAGCGCCATCTTGTGAGTCTTGAATAGATAGTTGCCGTGAATGGAGGGTTTTTTTAGAGTGCCATTTCTTCGGCTGGAATGTTTGCGATTCGAACTAAGTTTCTTCAGAAGAGTCCTCTAATAAGAAGTACTTGAAAGAGGACTCTAAAATTCTTTTTACGATCACTGCACGAATCAACGACTCGAGTTAAAAGTGTAGCTATTCTGTAATGTTTTTATGTTTTTTTGGTGTTTATTCTGTAAAGGGTTTTATCTGAAGGTCATGAACTTGTGAATTTTTTTCTTCTTAAAGACAGTTTAAGTGTCGTATAAATCTTTCAAGACCACACAGAATTTGGGTGATAATATTACTAGCGGAAAAGTGAATATATTTTTTTCAAAATGTCACACTATTAATCAAACGCAACATCCCTTTATCACATTATTTTATTAATTTTCGCCAATTCCAACTAAATGAGAAGCAAAGTAAAGCTAAAGAGGAAAATTTTCAGTAACAAATTAAAACAAATAATATTTAAGATATGCAATTACGCGAATCTTTTGAAAAAAGCTGTAAAATTGTAATATTTTTGAATTTTTTTATAAGATAGATGGAAAAACAAATTGATTACTTGAATTGAAAATAATATCAATGAAATCAAAATATATTAAATGTTAAAAGTTGGTCAAAAATTTGGAGAAAATATGTTCTTTTACGGTTAATGAGAAGTATAGAACAAAATCCTTCTGGTTTAAAAGTTTATGATGATTTAAATGATGATCCTTAATTTCCTTTCCTTTTAAATGATTTCCTTAAAATCTTGCCGATAGCTTAATAAATATATTTCCTAGTTCATAAACTAAAACAACCCTTCTACTTCTATAAAATCATTCAATTTGTTATTAATAAATAACAAAATTTTCACTTTTTTTCGCATTGTGAATTAAGACAATTATCTAATATTTTTTTAATGAACAGAATTGCTTGTTTTCTATTCTGAACAGATTTCTCATGAATTTAACATCTTGAGAAATTATGATACCAAATTTGAACAAAAAATATGCATCAGATTTTAATTTGCAATATTACTCATGAGAAAATTCTGCCAAAATTTAGAATTTGAGAAAATCTTATTAAAAGATGTAAAATAGCACTAGAACATGTAGTATGCAAATATAAAAATCAATATAACTTTTGAAAGAATAAGGTTAGAAACAAATTTCAAATACATTTAAAGAAGATTGTCCAAAAAATAAAAATATTTAATAAAAAAATATTTTTCAATTTTATAAAAAATCTGCTTTTTAACGTAGTCGCCTATATTAAAAACAAATCATAGCAGGAAATTCGTAGAACAGTATGTACAGCAAAATATAAATAATGTTAAGAAAACATACACAAAAATATTCTATATAATTGTAAAAGTATCAGTAAAATTTATTATAGCAAGTGCGTGCATTTTAAAGTTAAATCCCATAATCCGACTGACTTGCATCCAAATTACAAAATGAAACTAGATGTGGATTACCAAGTGTAATTCACATATGCAACATTGTATAACTCCATAGAAATGAATATAAAGACAACAAGAAAATGTTTTGATTTAATTTTAAACACACACACTCAATTTTATAAAAGCATGGTCGAAAAGAAACTACTTTTGGAATAAACTTCAATTTATTTTTACACGGGAGATCATAATTTGTACCTGGGGAAAAGCAATGATACGTGTTTGCTTGCATCACGATACAAGAGACAAAGCGAGATAATTTTTTCCCTTTGTAATTTTAATAAAAGATTCTTTTAGAGATTTTTTTTGACACTTGTCGATTTTGGAAAAGTAATCTTGGATAACTTTGAAAGGAATGCGTAGGTGTAACAGATTATTATCTCTTCGCTCGGCATGTAAGAAGTTCCAAACTCAGTCATTTTTCAGAGCGCTTGTTAACGAAAATTAAATTAATAAATTGGTATTTGGATCAGAAACCAGTTTAGTTTAATTATGTTAATGCACCATTTTAATGCAACACTAGGGCTATTTTGGGACGGACCTCGTCATTTTGAACCATGGTCAGATGACGGGGATTACACCTGCGCTGGAACCCCCTCTCCAAACTTCCACACTACATTAACCATAAGACATTTGGTCCCGACGAATTTGACGTGCACCAGACACGCTTACACGACATTTTTTTTGGTGGAATTGGGTCTTGAATTTAAAGCCTTTCATCAGGGACTGAGGGAAGATTTTAGAATAAAGTAACGTGTACTAATTTAAAATTACAATTAGTAAATTAGTTAAGACTGAAATTAGATTAAGAAATATAATCATATATATATCTAGGATTACCAGAGAATGATACATGATTAATTTGCTCTTCTAAACTGACAATTTCATTCAGAATTTTGAACCAAGATACTTCAATGATCTAAATACTTCAGAATTTTGGCACGAAGTATATAAAAAATAATGCCAAATGGAACAAATGATCCAAAATTTAAGGATGTATTATGACTTGTATTAAAAGGAATTTTAACTCCATAACCTTCAGTAGAGCACATTGGAGCTGCATTAATAATTGATATATATTTTTGTAATTATATTTTCAATAATTGTTGATGTTTTGTGATTCTGCAATTAAAATAGTAAAATAATTAAATAAAGTTATTAAAATAGTTAAAATCATTTGGCACTAAATGTTATATATATTTATTTCGAAATATTTTCTGTAAGATTTCGATGCGAAATTAATTTTTTTATGGTAGTTATTTTATACAGTAAGATTTCAATAAATTCTTTATATAAAATTAACCAATTTAATGAATTTATCTGGAATCAGACTACAATAATTTATTTGAACTTTTGTAGCTATATAAATAATAGTTATAAAAATCCAAGCTAAAAAAACGTTAAATGGAATCATTAAAAAACTTATTAACAATAATGACCTCATAGAAGACATCATGAAAGAACTTTAAGAGAGTCCGATCTCATAAGTATTTGTCTAAAATACTTTTATTTGTGCCCTTGAAAATGGTGTCAGATTGCAAATTTAAATGCCTTAAGCATATTTATTTACCGAAAGATTGGAAATTCTCCGTTAACGCCGGAGGTTATTTCAAGAAACTATTGAAGGTCAAATCACTTTACTGTGTTTTAGGCTCTAAAATATGCATTATATAAAGCAAGACGGAATTAAAATGTCAATCTGTCCAAATGGTTTTCTATTAGAGATAAAAATATTAACTTTAAGGAAGAAATAAAAGAATGGATTCGAATCCAGAACTTACCAAAACACGCAGATATCATTTTTGAGGGAATAAGTTGCAAGTAAGATTCAGCTGCTTAAGTTTTAGGGTAAAGCAAGATTTTAGAAAATGTTTACATAATGTAACTCAATTTCTTTAAAAACTTTTATTACTTCTCTAATTTATCCATGAATTATGTTACTTCTTATCGATCCATTTGCCCTAATTTCCCCCAAAAATGCTCTTTCATAAGTGGAAGACTTTAGAAAATAATATTTCTATGGATCGCTGCTTTAACACTAGGTATACCAAGGGGTCATTTTGACCCCTCTGAGAAAACTTATTGTTGAGAATATAAATATTGTTGAGAATACATACTACATTTATATTTAAACATGTAATGGTTTGATAGGGACGCACATAGAGATAGGTACAAAATAATAAGCACGTGTTAGTAAAATGTGTGTATATAAGAAGACGAAGCCGAAAATCAGTCAAATAAATAGAGGCTATTATAGGTTGTAAGTAAGAAGACGTGTGAGTCAATGTTTTGGTAGAAGATGATAGAAGAATAGATGGTCTTGAAGACCTAGATTAGGAAATAAACTTTTTTTCAGTAATTAAACACAGAGGAACTGCCTTTTCATCACACCACACCAACAAATATATTGAAAATATAAAAGTTTTTGCAACTTTAATTTCATAATAGATAGGCCGATTTATATTTTTTCTATTTAAATACGGAAAGGGACCATTTTGACCCCATTGGTAGAAATTGGTATATACTAACTCATGGTAAACGTAATGTTAAAGTAAACCTATAAAGCAATAACGAGTTGTTTCTAATTTTATGCCTTTAACTTTGCAATTCATGCTTAACATCGTTACCAGAACAGATATTTTGATTTTCAAATGGAGCTATAATTTCCTTCGTCCTCACACAATTCGTCAGTTTCGGTCGCTCTGAATATTTAACATTCATTTCCTTTTTCCCCTATTAGTTTTCATTATGAAAGCAAACCCAGCATAGTCTTGGTTTGGGATTTTTTAAGTCATCGACATTGTTGACCACATATCGATGTATCTTCAAGGAAAAGTTGAAATCATTACCATTTCCCCAACAATCTTCCTTAAGTAAGACATCATTCCATGTTTGGTTAGTTTCGAAGAAGCGATTCAAATTACACTACTTTAATGAAAGTGAAATTAACATTTCATTAGATAGGTATTACTTTAGTGATCTATACATTATACTACTTTTCTTTCTGACTCAATTGCAAAATCAATTAAGATGTTAAGTTTACAATGATCTGCATAAAGCAGCGTTCACAGGAGAGTCAGCTACTGTACGCAATAGAAGGCCATGCTTACCTCAGGAACATCATGTGACCCCAATGGGACAATGGTAAGTGGCTGTCTCATCAAGATAACTATTTGTTATTGTTCCATTACGGGCACGTGATTTTCCTGAAGTAGGCGTGGTCTTCTATTGCGCGCAGTAGTTGCCCTCTTGTGAACGCTGCTTAAGATTGATACATCAAAGTGAATGCTTAGTAAATATTGAAGCAGAATCGGCCTTAAAATCGGCTTTCGTTCCCTAAATAAAAACAAAAACCAAATGCCCCGAATAGATAAATAGGTTCCCAGGTAAATTGCAAACAAATCTCTGGAAGAATTTTTGTACATAAGAATATAGGAAACAAGAAGAATAGAAAATAAATTTAATAAAAACAGGTTTTAAAAAATATTTATAAAAAGTAGACTATTTTAATTATTTTTCCATCGTTTTAATGATTTTATAGAAACCAGTAAATCATTATCCAAGAATCAAAATTGCTAAAGGTCAAGTAAGATAAAAGTAGCAAAGAATTTTTATTTCGATGCATATTTAAGTTTGGATTAAATTTAGATGCAAAATCTTTTCATTATTATAATAACAATGTACAAAAAAACTATTTTATTTAGAACAGTTGGAAAACTAATATTATTTCATCGTGGACATTCAATGGAATAATTTATATCTGCCTACATTTGTAGAAATCCTTGATCTATTAAAACAAATCTTGTTTTTATAAGCAAACAATTACAACAACATTGGCAATGTAAAATATTTGAAAATAGTAGAATTTCGTTTATTAACCGCTTAACTGTTTCGCCCGTATACCATACGTACATCGATTTATCGAATTTTGATAGTTGTAAGCAAAAAAAAAAAAAAAAAAAAAAAAAAAACCCACTCATAACGATTATAATTCAATATTAAAATTGCTTCGATTACATAGATAAGTCAAGTATTCAATGGATTTCCATTTGAATCAAAATAAGAAAATATTCCCAAAATAGAAGGTGTCATCTTATTAGATAGTAAAGAAAATAAAACATTTAAGTGGTTAAAAACTGAGGTCACAATAAAGCTTTGAATTATCCAAGATTTGAATAAAGAAAAACTATCCAAAAATCGAAAGCACCAAGAAAAAAGCACAAATTTTAAAATAAAAATTGCAAACTAAAATTAATTTTTTATATTAGCAGTTTTAATAAATAATGCACAATAAATAAAATATAAATTTTAATAAACAAATATTTATTGTTAATAATTTGAAGCCTTAATTTTAATGAATTTATCCAAATTAAATAATTTTAAGTTCAAATTTCATTAAAATAGAATAAAATTGAAGGAAGAAATGGAAGAAATGATGAATCACTCCTGAAGATTTCAGCAAGGGTCATCTTCAAGCAGGGATTCAATCGATAGATTATTTTCTGTACGGGATATGACTTTCGTCTTCAAATATTGACCTCCTCATGACCCGATAATCCCAAGCAATTGTGTTTTAGAACATAAAAATTACTATAAACAATACAATGATAGTAAATTCATTCATAAAAAAACAAATGACTTATTTAGTAAATAAACTATTACTCAAAATTTACATCCAAATATAATTAATTAAAGTTAAATACAACTCACAGCAAAATACCAATCTAAAAGAAAATAAGACAAAACATAAGCACCAAACATTAAAACTAATAAACATCATTAAGTTTGAAATTTAAATATAATTGCAAAAATAAAGTTGAATTTAATTTAAATATTCGTAAAATCAAAAGGAAAAAACTAAACTTACCCCTAATTACAAGTGTAACTATGGAATTTGAATTTTCCCGCGTTTAAGGCTGCAAAACGCTTACAAAGCTTGGTCTAGAGTATTGTCAACAAAAGATTTAAATTGAGCGATCGCAGCGCCATCTGTAATTTTGAAATAAAATCCAAAGAAAAAAAAATTACAAGAAGTATATATTTAGTTAGATTCATATTAGAATCTAAATACCCTCCTCCCCCTTATTAAAACTTCTATATTACTATAGTTTTTAGGAAAATCTTTAAAATAATTTTGATAAGATTGTTTGTTGCCTCAATAAAAAAAAAATTGTTATTACAAATTTTTTAATCTAGTTAAATTGTGGAAAAATCAAGTTTTTGAGTTTATATTAGAATGAAAATGATTTTGTTTACTTATTTTAAAGTCTAATTCATCTTTTTTTATCGTAAATTCTTAGAAAAGTTTTTTCATTAGAAATTTCTATTTTTAAATCTAGATAGACAACTTTCTGTTAGGTTTTCCTTATCTGCATATTTGGATTTACAAACAAGAATTCTCATTCATAAAATTTTTTAACTTTATTTAAAAATTTAAACTTTACTTTGAGTTACTCCAAAAATCAGAGACAGATTCCTTTTTCTATTATTAAGTACATAAAAAAAAAGGATAGAAAATAAAAAGATGCCACAGAAAGATTTAATAATATATATAATTTAAAAAAAAATTGTTAACCTTCCTGGTTTGATGTTTTTATTATGAGATCTAACGGTTTTTTCTGGATATCTTATGCTTATGATGATCGGATAATGCGTTCTAAGAACAAAAGGCTTCCAATTTTTTTAAAAGAATAGATTGTTGCTCGTGTCCGTGGCATAAAATTGTATCAGTTTTCGAAACGTCGAAAACAGTTCATTATTTGAATAATCTAATGATTAATATTCAGTAATTTTAAGTATTTTAAGAGTCTAATATTTCCAATATTAATACGAATGCTGTTTCAATACTTAACCCTTAGCACTGGGATGGCGCGTCTCACTCACCATTTAAGACGGTGCATCATTTTGACGTTTTATTTATTTATTCTTTAATTTTAATTGTTTAAAATACCAAAAGAGTGGTGAAAAGATGTAGATTCATTTTTTCAGGGAAATTCAACTTAAAACAATTGTATGCATTTATTTTTTGGTGTAATAAACAAGTCAATGTATTAAATGAATAATTATGCATCGAATTACTTCTTCGTGTGCAAAGGGTCAAATGTAATTCACAGACTATTAAGGCTTCTTATGTTTTTTTCTGAATCAAAAATTATCTACAGAAATTTTTTATAGCAATATTTAGGAAACAAACGATAAAATAAAAATGTCAAGCTTTTAAGTGTTATTCATTTGACTTTCATAGATGCTATAATAACCACAGTAGAATGAAAATAGAAGGTCGCTTCTCGCACCTTTAAAGCAAATCTTTTACATTAAGTAAATATATGTTCATGAGTTGATAATGAATAGTATCTTTACAGTTTTTGTTAATATCAAAATAATAAAATTTTTACAAATTTCTTTAGTAAATATATATAATAATGAAAGTTAATATACAAAATTATATTAATGAAAATATATTCATAATCTTTCGATATTTCATATTTGATTATATTGATGAATTTCATCCAAGGAGACAATTTAAATAAATATATATGTAATGATATTTTAAACTTTTAATTTCAATTGAATTAATTTCCAAGATTTTATCTTAATTTAGCCCATAGTAACTTCATTCTAGAATATTCTCTTATTTCATGATCCAATTCCACTTTCTCTACTTAATTAATTCAAGAGAAGCTTTATAAAATTACTTAGTCAGCTAAATGCCGATACTTTCACACGCTCGGCATGAAGGGGTAAAAATGTCCAGTAAGCACATTCTTTCTTAAAAGATCCCTGTGTTTCCCTTACATGTGATTGACATGCATCAGAAATCCCTATCAGAATCTTAATAATATATTAGCACTGTGGACAGATATTTTCCCTATCAAAATCTAAGGTTATATAAGGCGAGGGATAATTTATTTCGGCCCTTTTTTTCCCCTGTACTGCTCTGTGGCGGACGTCTTGTCCGCGTCTCTGCTTGTAAATAATTATGCTTACCCGATGGATATTAAAAAGAATTAAAAAATGTAAAATGCTTCATCTATGTCTTCAAACTACATCATGCTTCACAACAAATAATATTACATATTAAAAAGCCGACAGGATTCGAATTTGTTACATATATTTATTTTATCTAAAAAGAATAATTTTTTTAATTATTTAAAAATGTTGTCTAAAAAACATAAAGCAAAATAACCCGATGGTAGACACTGGCATTTAAAGATACATTGAATTTTGCTTTTATTACTCCTTAATTCTTTTGCTTAATTATTGCATCTTTTTAACATAATGTAATATAAATTATGTAATATAATGGTATTTGTTTAAACCATATATGACATAAAAACCATAAGGCAAAATAGCCTGGAGTTAGACGTTGACATTTAAAGCGACATTGTATTTTATTTTTATGACTCCTTAATTCTTTTGTTTCATTATTGCATCTTTTTAACATGATGTAATATAATGGTATTTGTTTAAACCATATATGACATAAAAACCATAAGGCAAAATAGCCTGGAGTTAGACGTTGACATTTAAAGCGACATTGTATTTTATTTTTATGACTCCTTAATTCTTTTGTTTCATTATTGCATCTTTTTAACATGATGTAATATAATGGTATTTGTTTAAACCATATATGACATAAAAACCATAAGGCAAAATAGCCTGGAGTTAGACGTTGACATTTAAAGCGACATTGTATTTTATTTTTATGACTCCTTAATTCTTTTGTTTCATTATTGCATCTTTTTAACATGATGTAATATAATGGTATTTGTTTAAACCATATATGACATAAAAACCATAAGGCAAAATAGCCTGGAGTTAGACGTTGACATTTAAAGCGACATTGTATTTTATTTTTATGACTCCTTAATTCTTTTGTTTCATTATTGCATCTTTTTGTAATATGAATTATGTATTATAATAGTATTTGTTTAATATTACTGTTATGTTTAAGATTTCTCTTTCAATTAACTGAAAGAAAAAAATAGTACACTTATCATAGTTTCGAAAGTCTGTTTTCTTAATTAAAAACCAAAACATTTGCAAGATTGTACACATCTTGCAAGTCTCAGAAGCTGTTTGTCTTTGTCAAAAAATTGCAATATGTTGGGAGTCAAAAGCGCCGATGCTTGCAGACGAAAAACGAAATTACTTTGAGCACTCTATAATAATGTCCTCCCTTTGATATAGGGCTGGTTGTGTAAATACAGGTTTTCCCCCCCTCTTACGGAAAAGCGGCAATCCTCAATAACTCAACTCTACTGCTTCAATTTTTCTGTTTTTTACTTTCTCGTATACAAAGTATAGAAGAAATATTGTAATCGTCAAAAAATTCGAACTCGAGATTTTGACGAATCTCTACTTTTAAAACATCCCTGCGTCTGAAAAACACGTTTTTGGCATTATATCTATCTCTATTTGTCTATATGTGAAATAGATAACTCAAAACACTCAGAGCTGGAAGCATGAAATAAAGAAAAAAAGATATCTGTCAAATTTTGTACGAAATCCATTACAGGAACTCTGTCTGGCTGTTAGAGTACAAGTGAGTTCTATAACCACAAAACACATAGAGCTCTTGGTAAATAAAATTTGGTTAGTAATCAGAAATATAGATTGTCAAATTTTGAATCAAACCATCAAACGGTTAACCATCTGTCGGTCTGTACTTTCTTGTGCATGTAAATACAATAACTCACAAACGCAATGACTTAACCCTTTAAAGGGCAATTTTTTTCTAGTCATATTATGTTAAAATATTTTTAGGCTTGAAATTAGAATAAGAAAAGAGATTCATTCATAAATTTAATTTGATTAATTGATTAATTTGGTTAATTAATAATTAAGTAACTAATCAAGACACATCATTTTGTCCGAGATAAAGAACTGAAGCATCTACGTTTTTGACTTACTAAAAAAAATGTGTCAGAACTTATGCCAACCTGCATAATTTCACGCAAAGATTGATAAACTTGGTGGGAAGCATACTTCCCACGGCCCTAGAGAGGGTTAAATCAATGAAATTCGATATGTTATTTTGAGACAACAACTGTAGTTTTATGTCGAAATTTGGTATCAATTGGCTGGCAAAAATATGTCCAAAATGTATATTCTCAAGATAAATTCAGTAAAAAGGCTAGAATTAAGCCAAAGATTTATATTTTGTGCCTATCATTCACCAATGCCATGAAAGGCATTGGCTATCTTACTCAAGTACCACCATTTTATGAGGAGGAAAAGGAATAATGAATTTATTGCAGAGTATGCGAGAATGTTTCGAGGAGACCATCTCTGCTGGTTTTATTTAATTGCAGCGGGGAAAGTTTATCAGGGCTGTTCCCTTTTAGAGAGTTGGTTCTTTGGAAAAAATAATAAGCTTTGGCTACAACGTGCTTCAAAAGAATGAAGGAAAAAAACCTTTAAAAACAAAAGATAACATTTTCTGAAATTGGAACAAAGTTGCATTTTAATTTAAACAATTTTAATTGTATTTTTTTGTAATATTCTACAGTGGACTCTTTTATGAAGCAGTTAGTTCAATCTGATAAAAACTGGTTCTAGATATAATGATATTTTTAGTTTCTTTAAAATATTCTTCTATAAACAATAATAAGAAACATTAGAATATACTTGAATTCGATTAAGAAGAAATTGGTATAAAATATTTTTAGAATACTTAGAAGGAAGAAAGTCCATAGAACATAATTTGTAGATTTTTATGTCCAAAAATGTGATTTCCTGGGAATGCGTCAAATTCTAAAAATAAAAACATCTATATCCGGAGACAAAAGGAAACAAAGGACAATGACTTTCTTTCGCCATATAATCTAGGAACAAGGAATGAATGGATGTACGTGGTAAGATTTATTGAGAAGAAAAATTTAAAAGTTAACATACAGTACACAAAATAACATCTATATACAATGCATTAATGAAAAAGGGGAGTATGAGATGAGGAATTTTGTTGAAGTTAATATTTCTTGGAGAAGGGCTTGATTGAAGAACGAAACAAAAATTTATTCAGGGCTTGGGTCTGGGGAGATCAATTCCAAGTTGTCTTGCAGGCACCTCACAAAATTTCTAATTTTGATTTTGGATACCTTGTTTCCCATAACGTTGATCTACCAGATTTGTTCTAGCTCGTGGGTGAATTTGTTAAGATGGAAAGATGTGGAGAGAGGACAGCTAGTGGCATAATGAAGGGGATCGCCTACTTCACCGTAGCCAAAGTGATCCTATCCTTTAATATTAAATTGCTTGAAGTATGAATCTAAAATCTAGCATGTTACAAGATAATGAGTTAAAGGATACTTTGGAGATAATTTGATAGATGTTTCTGCCAGTTGAGCCATTGTCCCATTCTTCTTGCCATCGCTATAGGTTCAATTTATTTAGTACACTTTTAAGATGGATTCTAGGAGCTGCATATTGAACGGGCGTACCTGCAGAAATGGCCTGTTTGGCTAAGGAATCTGCAGCCTCGTTTCCTTTGTGGCCCAGTGTGCTTTAACCCATCCTAACTGAACAGAAGGTTGCCGGAGTAGAATGGTTCGAATAACCTGTGCAATTGGGCTTGAGGTGGCAAATGAGCAGATCGCTTTTAAGCTGAAAGTACAACAGCTAATAGCAGCAACAACTTGTTACTGTTCCGACATGTGTTTGAATTTGATCAATAGGTAAGAAACAGCTGACAGAGAACGATTGGGAGCAATGTCTAAGCTCAGACGTAATGAACACACAAGTTGGCTGAAGATTTAATTTCTTCATTAACTTAGTAAAAAAAAATAATTGAAAAAAAGTACATGGACAATTTTCTAAAACGTTATTCAGATAGTAATTTTTATGAGGTATTAATTATTACATGCTTAAATGATGAACTTTTCAGAACAATTATTCCATTTTATTTGATATTTATCTCTGAATCAGAATTATCGAGCTGACTGGCTGAAGATAGATGTGTATGTGTGTGTGTGTGACTCAGATCATTTTATTTGCTGAATTAGCATTACAACGTTCATATAATTTTCTATTGACAAAATTATAAATTTAGGTCAGTACGTATGCTATGCAATTCTTATCATATGCTATTTGAAATTAAATATTTATACTATTTATAGGTAAAGTAGGTTTTAAAAACAAGACATTGCAATCTGTTGATAAATATTTTTTGAAGCATTGCTAATTTCTAAAAAGGTGAGTTGTTACTAGCTATAACATTTAATAATTTTTGATAAATTTTAGCTTATTTTATGATGAATTTTGAAAATGATCAACAATATTATAACATTTGTAGTATTATCAATATGCATTTGCTTGAAAACATGATTCAACAATTTGAATATAAAACGCATAAAAAGAAAGACGTGTAATTGCAAAAAGATGATAACTTAAAAATTTCGATAAAACTATCAGTTTAGGAAAATTACTACATACAGATTGTGGAATTACGTGCGTCATTTTAAGGATATAGCGATTTGAGGAAACACTTATTTCAAGAGAGTAAAATATTTATAACTATAAATTATCAAAAAAAGACAATAAAGTGAAATAAAATAAAAACAAATCTCTTTTTTATAAGTATACTGATAAAAGAGAATTTTTGATAACTGTTTATATTCAAAACGTTTTCTGATTCAATAAATGTGAAATCGTTAAGCGTCTCTATGAAATTAAAAAAAAAAAATGGAAAGTATATATGCAATTATTTAAACGCTTTTAATTTTTGTTATTGTTGCAAACGAATTCGGAATTTAAACCTTAGTTCGTTAATTAGCTAAGGTTTAAATTCTGAACCTTAAATGAAATGCAGCATTTCAAACATCTTTAAATAACGCTCAGCGTTGGAAGAGAGAAGAAGATATATATATTTTTAAATTTAAAATGTCAAAGGGCAGAATTTTACATAATGAATGTTAGCATTGATTATTACATGAATAATTAATGTTTTACCCTAAAAAAATATCGTTTTCATTACAACGAACCGAATTGTATTTCCCATTATCAGTCAGGTCATTCTTTTAATACGCTTTCTTTTTCGTAATAATCCAGCATTCATTAGATTTTAGGAATATGTTAAATAATTTCTCTTCATTTAGATTAGATCTCTGGTAAAAAACTGTAATCAAAGGCAATAGTTTAAAAAAATGATGTGATAGTATTTTTTTGCTCGTTTAAGAATAAAAGCTTTTCTAAGAGACAAGACATTAAATATGTGTTGTACATAAAATAAAAAATTACCGAAAACATGATCAACTTTAAAAAAAAATACTTTTTGGTACATGGAGAATCAAAGAGAGTATCGTAATCATTGAAGAAAGTTATCTTGAGAAGCCGATGAAAATCATATTTTATAATTTCCAGAATTCGAGAAGACCATTTCTGAATTTTTGTCTACTCATGTGTTTGTCTGTCTGTCTAATTTGTCTACTCATGTTTTTGCCTGTCTGTCTAATTTTATGTTTGTATGTCTTTGCCGGAGCATAAATATGATAACTTAAAACAAAAAAAAAAAATTAATACTTGGTTATTTTCAATAATTATTTATTCTAGATAAGTTTGGTATCTTGTCTGTTTAAAATTTTGGTCAAATTTTAGACAGACCAGATATGATGGGGATCTGAATCTTAACCAAAAGTAGCCAGATTTCAGGAACATTTCTCCTAAAAATCGCAAAAAAAGGGCGTTTGTTATGTTGAAGCCTTTTTAAGTTTTGAACTTCCCTGATTCAGTAAAATATGTCGTTGTTGCTTCTTATGGCACTTGCCACGGACAAGCCCGCTGTTCAAAGACAGCCGATTTAAGCCTAAGGGGGAGCGCCTCTTATTTTTATCGTAGAGCCAACTTACGACTTGACTATTACGCATCACTCATTCGCTTGCACAACCCCTTTTTACAGGAGGACACATTCACACATCTCACAGATAGAACACGGAAGAACAACCATGCCCAAACCGGGACTCGAACCCGGGACGCCCAGATAACAGGGAAAATGCGCTACCCCTATGCCAGGACGCCGGCTCAGTGAAATATACCTGTGTAATTAAGTTCTTGTCTGTGAATTTATGTATATGAGTATATATCATTGGATAATGGTGAAATAATGTGCTTATGTGAGTTAGATAAATAAAATATGGCACCTAGTCTTCCCATTAGCAATAAATGTGTAAGTTGTAAACTCTTTGAATAGCAACTGTTGATTATATCTTTAAAGTTGAAAAGCATATATATAAAGTTAAAAATACTGTTCCTATCTCATTAGATTTTTATACTAATAAGAAGTCTTTGACTTGTTGAACAAGTGCATTCACTTTATATTCATTCAATTTCTGCGATTTCCTTTTTTTTAACCAAAATTTTTAAAAAGACATTAACAAATCAAAATATTAAGTTATTTATGTTATAGGAAACTATTTCTTTAGTTATCTGTTCATAAAAAATATGCGATATTTAAAAATATGAAAAAAATATTCTTCTAAAGTGAAAAATATATTCTCCTGTATTATCATACAGTTTTAACAAGTAAAGCAACGGCGAAGTGAAATTTAAGCAGCGAAGAAAGTAAGCAAACAAAAAAAAATAATTAAAAAATCTGAAAAACGCACTTGGAGGGAGAGGAAATGCATTTTTCACTTTAGGACGAACCCTTTTTCAAAACATGGAAAATTTATAATTTTAATCGCAAATATTTCCTCTAATTTTACAGATAACTCCGTGAAACTTTTTTCCTATATTTTTATTATGGTATAGCGTACATTTTTCTAACTAGACGTCCCCCTTATGTTTAGAATTATTTGCTATAACTTCCTTATTTAAACCCATAGGAAGGGCTATAACTTGTCTGCTGACGTCCTGCCCTAGGGGTAGCGCATTTTCTCCGCAATCTTGGGGTCCCGGGTTCGAGTCCTGGTCCGAGCATGGTTGTTCTTTACCCTGTGTTCTATCTGTGAGGTGTGTGGAAGAGTCCCCTCCCTCCCCTGCAAAAAGGGGTTGTGCAAGCAAGTGTGTGAGTGTCATCCTTATATGAGCTAGAAGGCAGACTTCTGCTTTCAGGGGCTTTACCTTCAGAAGCTACAGCACAAAACTCGGCTTAAATCGCTGACTTCGTCAGAGGGGTTGTCTATTATAAGTGTCATAAGTAACAACAAAAACATATTACTTCCCTAGCCATACAGACTTCTGCTCTCGGGTGCTCAGGGGCCTTGACCCTCAAAAGCTAATATACAAACTCGGCTTAAATCGCTGACTTAGTTAGCGGGCTTGTCTATGATAAGTTCATAAGTAACAACAAAAAAAAAAAAAAAAAAAAAAACATGTTACTTCTCTTGCCATACGAGACGCTGTTTTCGTATTTAACCCTTTCTAGGGCCTTGGGAAGTATGCTTCCCACCAAATTTATCAATTTTTGTATGAAATTATGTAGGTTGGCATAAGTTCTGACACATTTTTTTTTGTAAGTCGAAAACTTAGGTGCTTCAGTTTTTCATTTCAGACAAAATGATGTGTCTTGATTTGTTACTTATTTATTAATTAACCAAACTAATTAATTAATCGAATTAAATATATCTAATAAGATAAATGAATCCCTTTTTTTATTCTAATTTCAAGCCTAAAAATATTTTAACATAATATGCTTTTTTTAAAACATAATATGCATATTAATGCTTTAAGAACTCATATGGTATGCAAAATTTAGATCTAAGATTTATTATTTCAAATATATGGTCTAAGGGTAAAATGAAAATAATAATGAATTCTTCAAAGCACAAGAATCTAAAATTCCGAAAAAAAAATTGTCCCCGTTTTAAAATTTACGTAAATTATTTATTTCATTCTTTCAATACCCAAAGAATGCTGAATTTCATCACAAAAAAAATAAATAAAACTATGAGTAGATGAGAGTAGAAATAAATAAATTTTGTATTTTCGATTCTAAAATTCCTTGTCAATCTTCTTCAGGTCTTATACAGCGCCTGACAATTCATTAACACAATTAAATTAGTTTCTTTCTTAAAACCTTTCTAATTCCAGTGCTTCGAACAATCAATTAGTTTCGCTTGTGTTTGTGTCAGTGAAAAGCTTATTTGAAGCAACAATGCATGTTTTTTTTATATCGAATTACATCAAGTTGCAAAGTTATCGACAGGTTACTAATTGAAGCAGAATATTCTATCCGTGAGTAAGGCGAATTTTTTCAGTTAATTTAAAGAATTTATTTTTCAAAAATAATATTTTATTTAAATTTTCAATGTTTTTGTTTTAAATAAAAGTATTTCAAACAATTCTTGAGTTCTAAATAAGATTTTTAAAACTGCAGTATTCATTATTTGCTAAAAGAAAATTTAGTAAAAAAAGTTATTTGTTAAAATTTTTTACCAAAATATTTGACATTTTTTTTTCTGATTGAATTAACTATATGAGAATAGAATTCCGATTCTAGGATTAATTTAATTCTTAAAAGCATATAGAGTGAAATAAATGTCTTTTTTTTAATTATTCATTTTTGTAAAAATAAATATTTAAAAAAGAAATCAAATTGTCATTATTGCTTTTCTTTAATATGTCTTTTAAAAGTATTATTTTTATAGGCCTTATTACTAAAAGTATTACCTTATATGCATAGTAAAATTATTATATCTAATAAATATCTCAAATCTAATATATAGAAATATTTGTTTGTTTGTATTTTATTCACTGCAATATCTTTCATCGGATTGCGATAAAACCTTGCCAACTTATTGCTCGCACTTGCGCAAAGATTATAGGTATTGTACAATTATTATATCTAATATTAAATCTAGAAAATCCATGTTTTTTTTTGTTTTTGTTTTTTTCACATGACTAGTTGCATGTTGGATGCTCACGAGTTGGACAGCCAAGAAATTTATTTGTTTTTACTGAAAACGGGAAAAAAAATATTGTCTACCCTAAAGCATTTGAAAAGATAGAATAAATATTATTTATATTTCTACTTTATATAACACTGGCCGCCTTTGGCGACCAGCCGGTTCGCCAGTATTACCGCTCGCTACAATTTTCAATTAAACATTTTAAGTAACTGGTCTCTTAATAGATTCTCAAACAAAACCTTTTTAATCTTCAAATTTTGATAGTCATACCAAACTTATACTGTTGTTTAGATCGTTTCGTCCAATTTACTATATATATTTACCTAATTTATTGTCATTTCCGCTAAAACTTCAACTTTAATTTAAAGTGGAAATGATGAAATTGCAATTACTATAAAGATATTTTTTAATAAAATCAAGCGTTTTATTTTATTTATCGTCTTTATTGCTTATTTATTTATTATTATTATTATCGAATATGAGTATTGCAAACAGAATCGCTCGGTATTTAAGTCTTATGTGAACTACAAAATATTTTTCATAATTTATGTAATATCTCAAACAATAATTCAACAAAAATTTCTCATATTCAGCATAAAATTCATTTTTTAGTTTTGCTTTCAAAAGGATTGAAATGAAATCAATAATAATATTTTGTTCCGGCCTATAAATATATTTCAAAAATTATGAAGTCTAAATTTAATGCAGTAAGGTATCATATTCTGAGAAATATTCTGGACACACCAAATTTTAAATAAATGAATGAATGTTTCTATTTTCCACGATCAACTAAGACTTATTTATGAAGTTTTGAATGTTAAAAATTTAGAAAAACTCAACATTTTCATAATCTTAGGCCAATTAATCTTGAGAAACCTGCGCGCTGATTGGCGTATTTTCTTTGAAACGATCGATGAAAAATCTAAAATTATCCTTTTTTTATTGAATAGTGATATATAAATTTTCATAAATCAGTCAGTTTAAGTGATTTATTTAGTTGATTAGAAATTAACTCTTTTTATTTAAAATATTAGTGTTTCAAGAACATTTTGTTATTCGTGATTTCCACAGCAGAAGCTTTATGTAAAATCAAAAATTCGTTATTTGTTAGAGCATTTATTGAATGAAGTTACATAAAATATAATCATTTTCCATTTAGACCATTTTAGCAGACCTGTGTCTTAATAAATGTTTACAAATTAGCTGTGTGGCCCTGATGTGAATGGATATCCTGTTCATATTAAACAAAGCTTACCTTAAAATAAAACTGATTTATTGGATTAATAATATAGAGAGTGTAAAAGATCATAAAATAATTTTTCTTGAATTTTTTTTTAAAATAATATTTCATATTTGTTTCATTTCCTACAGACACGTGCCGAAAATTATATTTTTGCAGATTTCATTTCCAAAAAGATATAATTTATTTTTAGTTGGAGCTTTAATCAATGTGATGGCAACACTTTGAAAAAAGCTAATTTTTTCCCATGAATGCGAAATGTGCTCGTGCAGCTTCAATTTATTTTTATTTTGTACGAAAAAAATTGTTGAAAAATATAGTTAAAATATTTATTTAAAAATTCATTAAAAATAGAAATTTAATTTTAAGATTAAAACATTGGTATCATTTAAAAGATAAATTTTTGATCTTTAACTTCATGTAAAAATCTTTTTTGTGCGGTAATATTTTCGGAAGTTATAGTAGAAACACGCCAAAATTTCGCTTAATTTTTAAATAAATAAAATTCTAATTAAAAATTCGAAAAAATAACCCTCAGGTGCACATTCCCGGCGTCCAAGGTATACACGTGCCAAATTTGGTAGCTGTAGGTTGAATGGTCTGGCCTGAAGAGCGACAACACACAAACACACACACACACACATTGAGCTTTATTATAAGTATAGATTAAATTTCAATGTATGTATTCATTGTCGATAAGAAAATAAGTATTCTTTCTATCATTCCTAATTAAAAAAGAAAGCCAGTTTCAAATTTAAACGATATTTCCAAAATTATTTCTATGGCAGCAGCAACTCGCCGGGCACCAGCTAGTATTTAATAATAATTTATTAAATATAATTACTAATAATATTAAACTTTCAATTAAATAACTGAAATTTAAATAGAATTAACTTATCTTTTCATTATTTCCATACAATTTGGAATGGATGCAAGTTAAAACTATCGTTGTGAAATATATTCCTTCGGATATAATGAAGAAGTTATATGATCTGGTTTTTCTTCTAAAGAGTGAGTACTAGAACACATCGAAGCCAACTTTTTAGAACGTATCATCTTTTTTAAATATCTTTTTGAGATTCCTTAAGGAAGAAATTACAAGATTCTTTCATATTATTCTAGGCTAATCTAGTAAACAATGCAATTGCGTAACTGTTCTCCCTTATTTCAAATAAGGAAAGAAAACCATAGAGATTTTAAGAGAAATTTCGCTTATTATTGAAGGTAAAATCGCTTTTGAAAACGCATGAAATGAAATGCAAGAGTAGTTTGAAAACACGAGGACAATTTATAGCAGAAGATTGCAATGGCAGGAAACACCTATAGAATAATTGCCGATGTAGCCTTTAAACTCAACGATCCGGTAACATTATGTAAATAGGAATTCTATAAGGTTTCTGTACTATGTAGCACTTCTGTAATTGAACATCATAGTAATGGCAAATTATCACTAAATTTCAACGCATTTAAATAAATGGAATTACTTCATCAGGTAAAAGGTGTTGATATTAATGAATAATGTGGTATTTTGAGGTAAAATGCTTCCTTCTTTTTATAACAGAAAAAATATTTTTTTAATTCTGTTCTTTTTTATTTTTATTGGAAGAAAAAATAAATAAAATAATAATAAAAAAAATGAAAGCTTTCAGCTACGGAAATAAAAAAAAAGAAGATTGCTTGTTCACAAAAAAATTAGGACAGTCAAAAATTTGAAGCGATTTCTTATATACTGTTATTAAATTCATTTGAATTTATAATCGATTTACCAATAAATTTCAAGTGTAGTTATATTAACGTCCCGTTTTAAAGCAACTCTAGACCTATTTTGGGACGGACTTTATAATTTTGAATCTTTGTCAGATGACGAGGATGATGCCGGAGGTGGAACTCCTTCTCCAAACTTTCACACACCACCAGTGGGAGGACGATTGGCCCCGACGGATTTAGCGTGCACTAAACTCGCTCACAGGCTGGTTCTTCGGTGAAATCGGGTCTCGAACCGGAAACTCTCCAGTTCTGAAGCCTAGGCCATGCCACCAGGGCACCACCCCCTCGATACATTTCAGTGAGAAGTAGTAAAGAATTAAATTCTAGATTCATACATTAACCCCAGTTCCTGAAATGACGAACGCATCGAATGACTGAATTTTTAATATTCAAATTTGCGTTTAAATTAGAGTAGCAATTGATTTAAAAGGCAAAAAGTCATTAGTATAAATTCAATTACGATTCAATTCAATTCAAGTAAATACAGAGTGCTGGTTGATTTTGCACTGCTATATAATATTTTTTTACTGAATTATGTGTTTAATACAAATACTATAAATCTTTGTACAATATTTTCAAGATACAATTGACGAATGCACTCAACAAGAAATATCCAATGTTTAGCGGGCAACGGAACCGTTATATATCCGCAATATCTAATTCGAATGCATAATTGACTTTAGAATGCAAAATGTATGTTATAAAGGGGAAGAAACGCTGAACAACAAAAATTTATTTCATGCATTTAGATATTTTTCTGTTTAGGTATAAATAGGTGGCTGTGGCTCGATGGTGTCGAAAAATTTCGAGATACATTCTGATTTCGAAATACAATGAACTTAAAAATAAAAACTGGATAAAAATTAAAATGAAATCTACGATAGCAAATTTCAAGTTATCATATGTGAACATTATAATTTTTAAGTCATTATTTGTCAAACTTAATTTAAGTCATTAACCAGTTTAAGCCGGTTGAAAGACTTCTCTATCCTTCCCACCCCCTCTCTCTTATATATATACTAGCCGCCTTTGGCGACCAGCCGATTCGCCAATCTTAATGTTCGTTAAAATTTTAATAATTAAATATTTTATTTCTACTTTAATAGCTTCTTCATCAAAATATTTTAAAACTTCAAATTTTGATTATCATATAATTCATTCATAATATTATAAAGGCCTTCAGTCATAACGTAATATGTATCTCTCTCATTTTCTGTTAGCTCCCGTAGAATTTATGCTTTAAATTAAAGTGGAAAGAATTTATCTTCAATTAATATAATAATATTTTTTACTGAAACAAAGCATTTTTTTATAATCTGATTACTGAAAATAGAGTCACTCAGCGTTTAAACTTTATGGGCACTAAAGAATATCTTTTTTAATTTATGTAATACCTCAAGAGTTGGTCAACAAAATTTTCTTAGATTCATTATGAGCAGATCGATTCATTAACAATGTTTAAATTTAAATGCAAAAAACACTAAGAAAATAAAACGAATCGTTTAAAATAAACGGTTGAAAACAGGTTTTAAAAAAACTACTTAAAAAAACGATGTACTTAAAACTATAAGCATATACAAAAAATATATAACTAACATAAATACAATTTACTTACAAAAGCATGCAACTAACCCAAAAATAATTTAAATCATCCATTGATAACGTTGTCATGGCAACAATCAGAACAGAATGCGCATGCGTGAATTTTCTTCGAAGTTACGTAACGCAAATACGTGATTTTTTCTACGCCAGTTGGGGTAACGCTATGCGGATTAGAAATTTTTAATTTCCTTTATTCTGTTTTATTTTAATTCAAAAGTACTTCAGAATGAATCTGAAAGATTGATTCAGTAACAATGTTTAATTTTAAATGCATCAAACATTAAGAAAATAAACAGAACCGATTGAAATAATCCGCCGAAAAATTTTAACCCTAGCCTCATTACTGTTGGGAGAAAAAAAAACTGAAGCCTTTCTCGTTTGGCGCTGGGGATAATGGAAGATTTTTTTGGCGGGAAAGTTAGTTTTTAATTAATAATTAAAATTCTAATTAAAAATTCGAAAAAAGAAACCCCAGGTGCACTTTCCCAACCTCCAAGGTATACATGTACCAAATTTGGTAATGCAGGTCAAACGGTCTGGCCTGTAGAGCGCCAACACACACACACACACACACACACACACACACACACACACACACACACACACACACACACACACACACACACACACACACACACACACACACACACACACACACACACACACACATTGAGCTTTATTATAAGTATAGATATATAATGATAATTTTTTTAAACTTTTATTTTCAATTTTACTAGTTGGCAAAAAAAGTTTTGGAGCTCGATCGATGTTGGGATGAAATCATAGTTATACGTCAACCTATTAGAAACGCATCTTCTGTCAAAGAAGCATATATAATGATAACGCAATACTGGTAAAAGCAGGTAAAAAAATATATGCGATTGAAAGACGATGATGAAAATTGCCATTTATACTTTCGATTTCGAGCTTTAATATTCATTGCCTACGCAATTTTGAGCTTCAAAATCCCCCTAACCAAGACAACATCATTTCTCACATGATAATAATTTCACGATCCTATTTATTTCACAAATACCATTTAAAACACTATTTTTGATAAGCTAACATAATAGTTAAATAACAAATCAAGATAAAATATTTGCCTTACTTATGACTTTATCGAAGACTGTGTCACCGAAATACGGGAATTATTTCTTTTATTACAAGTGGAGTTTATTACTGTTAAATACTGAATACTTGTTGTTAGTGCTAATGATTAGGTGATTTAGACAAATTAATTGCGTTGCGAGTGTCAATCGTTAGTCACATTTTAGACTTCAATACAAACAGAGCGTAAATGTAAAATGAATGAACTGAAATTATAAAAACAAAGGAACTTGCCTTTAAAAATTGTTCATTCCAATCAATAATCGAATGGTAAATGTCCAAATATTGTAGTAAAAAGTTAACGTCTGATGTTTTCCTCGAAGAAATAAGTAATGCAACAACGGAATAATTATATCTGAGAATTCTTAACTGAGATAGATTATATAAAATTAAATTCTTAAAAATATAATATTTTACATTAAGAAAATTAAGTTTTATCAACTTCATTTTTGACATTTTTCTCTATTTATATCCAAGACTGTTCACAAAATAAACTAGTCGTGTTCGTAGAATTTTGTAATCATGTCTAAAAATTGAATTCATACCATGTATTCCGCACTTACTTTTTAAAGTATGCGCTCACCAATACTACAGTAAAAAAATATTTAAAAGTAATTACATAAATAATATTTTTTGAAAAAGATAAAAAATTAATTTAATGCAAATATTAAGAATAAGATATTAAGTTATTTCAATTTTTTATCTGCTGCTGAGCAAACTGATGTATAATTGTTATGGGGAATATTTTGAGTATTAATTCTCACGCTTCGTATTCCGCGATTTCCGCGAGCTCGCAATCAGTCCATTTTCAATTGCATCCCGTTTTTCGCAGTTTAGAATGTTTATTTCACGATTACATATTTTTATTATATCATATCATTATCGTATAACGTATAGTATCAGTTCACTTTGTTTGAAAAAATATTTGAACTTATTTACAGACATCGCATCTAAATAGTAATTTTAAAGAATTACGAAGTCAAAGGGTTAAAAGGTAATTCTTTCAAGCCTCGAATACTGTTTTTGTCAAATATTTTGATGCAAATATATATCGAAGATTCATGCTAAATAGTTTGTAATATTATCTATCAGCCAAATGATTTATTTCTTTTGGCTTTAGTTATCTGGCAATCTAACCTTGCTTATGAGGTAAATTAGATAATATTTTATTTAGAACTATCAATATAGTGTTAATTTTGGCACGGAGTGAGGAGAAAAAAAATTTGATCATATTTTGTTTTTTTATTTTAAAAAGAATATAAACTTTTGATGGTCATAGAAAGATTAGTAGAAATAATGAAATAGATATTCAGTATTACTTGTTTGTCAAAAATTTTTTTTACTATATAACTTTGAGAGATTCTTCACCAAAAGCTCTCCAACATCAATTAAAATTGATGATGATCAATCAACTGCAGTAACCGATTCGGATTATAAGGTTCTAGTATATACTATTCGAGAAAGGTTCCTAAGTTATCAAAGTGTTTGCAGTTGAAGATAATATTGCAACTTCAGTAGTATTTCTAAAAGCAGATTTTTTTTTAATGCTCAGCATTTAAAATCTAGTCTCAGGTGTCGTCCTCGACATCTGACCGCGGTTCAAAATGACGAGGTCCGTCCCAAAATAACTCTAGCGTTGCTTTACAATGGGACGTTAATATAACTAAACTAAACTAAACTTAAAATCTACTTTGGTTCAAACACATTCAAAGAACATATCTATCAGAACCATGACTTACAGCTTGAACATAATTGAAAACGATTCGTATCTAAAAATAAATGATTAGAGGCTTGGGAAAATGAATTATTTACCATAAAATCAACTGAAAAATTTCAGGAATAATCTTGAGGAATCAATAAAAATCAGATCAAACGCTGAGGAACTTCAAATGAAAATTATTTCATTAATTTGATTGAATTGCAAAGAGATTGCGCAACTTTAGTTGCTTCCAATAAGTGCTGTTGAAACCTTGAGAATTAATTATATAATGTAATCAAAGAAAAGATTCATGTTGCTCCATGGCAACCGAAGATCGTCTCTAGAGTCTCATAAAAATAATCCAGTTTAGTTTAGAAGTAATGTTATATTCATCATGTAGATTGACTTGATTCATTTATATTTTCTGAAAATTCATTGGGAAGTAAAAATGACAATGGTAATGGGATAGTGAGATCACAATTCAGGTTTTATTAATTAAGATAAGAGGGAATAAGGATAAGTTTTTATTAATAAAGATAATCTTTAAGTTTGGTTTAGAAGTGATGTTATATTCATCAAGTAGATTGACTTCGTTGTTTTATATTTTCTGAAAAATCATTGGGAAGTAAAAGTCACAATGATAACTAGGCAGTGAAATCACAATTATTTTTTATTAATTAAGATAAGGGGGAATAAGGATAAGTTTTTATTAATAAGGATAATCTTTAAGTTTAGTTTAGAAGTGATTTTATATTCATAATTTAGATTGACTTGATTCATTTATATTTTCTGAAAATTCATTGGGAAATAAAAGTCACAATTATAATGGGATAGTGAGATCACAATTCCTTTTTTATTAATAAGGATAATCTTTAAGTTTAGTTTAGAAGTGATTTTATATTCATCATTTAGATTGACTTGGTTCATTTATATTTTCTGAAAATTCATTGGGAAGTAAAAGTCACAATGATAACTAGATAGTGAAATCACAATTTTGGTTTTAGTAATTAAGATAAGAGGGAGTAAGGATAAGTTTTCATTAATAAAGATAATCTTTAAGTTTAGTTTAGAAGTGATGTTATATTCATCATGTAGATTTACTTGGTTTATTTATATTTTCTGAAAATTCATTGGGAAGTAAAAGTCACAATGATAACTAGGCAGTGAAATCACAATTCAGGTTTTATTAATTAAGATAAGGGGGAATAAGGATAAGTTTTTATTAATAAAGATAATCTTTAAGTTTAGTTTAGAAGTGATGTTATATTCATCATGCAGATTTACTTGGTTTATTTATATTTTCTGAAAATTCATTGAAAAGTAAGTGTCACAATGATAAGGAGGCAGTGAGATCGCAATTCAGTTTTCATTAATAAGAAGTTCTATGAATATGGTATAATGAAGTTCGGACAAGGACAAGATGTCGAAGATTATTGTTAAATAAAATGGATGCATATCATAACTAAACTTCTTTCTTTTTTTTTCAAAATCACTGATTTATTTCGCAAAAATAATAATAATAATAATCGTTAAACATTTCCACCAACTAAATAAATGTATTTCTTCCTAATATTATAGTTCTTTTATTTGTAGAATCTCTAAAATTCTCCTCTACTCCCGAGAATAAAGTTGTTATTTTGAAAAATCTTTGAGGGCGTACTTTGAGCAAAATATGTATTCAAAACGTGTCATCGATCTGGCTATTAGTTGCACCTGTAGAACGGAACAAATTATTTTATGATCACTTTCTATACTTTCTTAAGTCAATACTTTCGTTATTTCCAGACTTATCAATAAAATGATTGAAATAAAGGGAATTTTAAATCTTTTGGTATGTTTGTTTGTCTTTAGTATGCTAAAACTTAGTCCATTAGTGCATTTTTTATTTCTTTCATTAAATCGATTCCTACTGAGGTTCATTTTAATGTTAGAAAGACACAATTTAATTACGATATTTTTATGAAGAGAAATTATTTATTTCTATATGGAAAAACTCGAATACAAATGAATGGAATTCACTTCCAAAATCAAACTAAAATGATATCAAAAATTCAAATAGCCAAACATCCACCGCAAAGGAGCATTATGAGTTTAGTTTTTTTTAGTTACATTAACGTCCCATTTAAAGCAACACTAGAACTATTTTGGGACGGGCCTCATAATTTTGAACCGCGGTCAGACGATGAGGTTGACACTTGAGCTGGCACTGTCCTCTCCACACCACCTAGACGTTTGAGCCTGACGGATTTAACGCGCAACAGAACTCCTTACTCGATGGTTCATCGATGGAATCGGGTCTCGAACCTGAAAAACTACGTCTCACGAGCCGAAACCTTACCACTAGACTATCACGGCCCTTGCCCAAGCGTCACAAAAATTCGAATAGAATTGATAGAAATATACAATTTTTTTCCTAAGTCCATTTACCAAATTTCCTCAATATAAATCAAAGCAGTTTGAAATATCTTGCTCATGGATAGACATTATTCCAAAAATGCGTTCTTTGGACGTTTACAACACTTTCTGTTTGTATAAAATATTTCTCGTGGTTATAAATATCAAGGGCATAGCTTGGCGTGTATATTTCATGCAAAAGAGAGTAAAAGTATAAATGAAATGTGAATTTTTCTTGTGTATAATACGAATTTTTTTTATCATCTAATAAAAAAATGAGTCGCAATTCTTTTTCATCGAGTTATACTAATAATTCATGTTATACGAGATATGGGAATCCACTGTAATGCCTTTTTTTAAAATTAGATTGATTTTGAAGCTACAAAAGATTTGTTTCGTGTACTTGGACAATAGTCAGATAACATGTAGACATTCTCTCTCCAAATTTTCACACCAAACAAACGACGGGACATTTGATTCTTGATATATTTAACGTGCATCAAACTTTTATACAAAGTACTACCTCTGTGATATTGGATTTCGGGCATATATGAGACTTCCCTTTTAGATCTAAATGGTTAATTAATTAAAATTAATTTTTAGAGATAATATCCCGAATATATTCTAAAAATTCTCGGAAATGGTTTTTATTCCATCATAAAAATAAAGAAATAGCAATTTCAGCGTTTTCTATCTGATTGATTCAAAACTTATTTTCAAGACTTGACAAGTTATATATTCTCATTTTATTAAATTATTAGCATAATAGTTTTTAACAGCCATATAAGACGATTTCAATAAACATTTTGGCATAAATTTCGCCTCCAAAAAGAAATAAAAGTTAATTGTGTCCATTTAAATAAGTACCCCGATAACTTTATTTTGCAGCTACAAATAACTAAATGCCAACTACCGACGGATCGCAATGATTGTCAGAGACTACTTTATTGCCTATTTAAGAAGATAAGGTTAAATCCCATTTGGGCAGTCGAAAGCGCCTCGTGGCGGGCGAATAAAATTTGGATGGAAGTCAATTGCTAGTAAGCTTAGAATATCGTCGCGATTAGAATATTTGCGGATGAAAACGTCTTCTTTAAGAAAATACTCTTTAGTAGAAAACACTAAGACGTTTGCAGTATTTCATCCTAAAATACATTCCATTTTCTGTAATAGTTGAGAAATGGTTTAACATTATTCGTTTGACAGTTTTTGGTTCTCTTATATCTGCATAATCATGCTTTATTAAATTAAAATTTTCGATTTTCAATAACCTATAGAAACTATCAAAAGTAAAAATAATGTTTGCTACAAAAATAAGACATTCAGAGTAAAAAAAAATATTTAGAAAATTAAAGGAAGATGTCTAGGATTTAGATATTAAAAAAATAAATTTTCATGTTTAGTTTTTGAAAAATTAATTTTAGAGACGTATAACAAATTTTCAAAATTTAAAATGGTTATTTAATGATTTAAATTGATTCTAAAATAATTATTTTCTTAGAAATATATAAATTTATAAATAATGAAAGAAAGAATTTAAAGTTTCGGTAAAATGCAGAAAAATTGCACGACTTGTTCCACAGGAAATGAAAAAGGATGAATATAGATAAAAATGCAGCTTGAATCGCTACCATTCATATATTATTCACAATATACAGACGTAGAAAAATTATTAAAAAATCTTTATTTTTAAACTTTCAAATTCATTCATTTAGCTTTGAACATACACTTAATTTTCGAAGTACTAGATTTGACATCATACGTTTTTTTTTCACATTTGAAGCGAACTCTATTATTTACAAGATTTTGGTATAGTATCTCATCAAAAACTTTTCCCTACTGAGCTTATAAGGTCTTCCTGTTACATTTTTAAAAAACTAAATATCGTTACAATTTATAAACAAAAGAGTCGCGAGTGTTCTATAGACGATTTTTTCCATATTTTTACATTATATCTTGCCGTCGACCTGGCCTAGGGGTAGTGCGTCTTCCCCGTGATCTAGGCGTCCCGGTTTCGAGTCCTGGTTCGGGCATGGTTCTCTTCCTTGTGTTCTCTCTGTGAGATGCGTGAATGAACCCCCCTGTAAAAAGGGGTTGTGCAAGCGAGTGAGTGTGATATCTTCATTTGAGCTAGAAGTTAAACTTCTGCCCTCGGGTGCTAAGGAGTCTTTACCCTCAAAAGCTACTGCGCAAAATTTGGCTTAAATAGTCACACGACAAAAAAAAAAAAAAAAAAAAAAAAAGATTTCTTGTTATGTTAGATCAAAGAAAAAGCCTGAGCCAAATTTTTTCTAGTGGCATCTAAAAAATCGTTAAAAGATCCTAAATACCCAATTCTATATCTGCATAAAGCAATTGATTTAGAATTTCTAACGTCGAGGATTATATAAATAAATGCGATAATTAAAAATAAAAATAATAATTTCTTTCGTCATAACTGGCAACATGCGTATTAAAAACGTCATTTAAAACATGGGGCTTTTTTGTCGAACTTCAAATAATACCCGATTTACAATCGGCCAGTTATAAGACGGTCAGCAAGCAACGCATGCGCAGAAAGAGACTGATTTATGTTTGCCATAATTTCGTAAAATAGATCCAGGCATTCCATGCTTGGTTATAAATTGTCGTTTTGACGTCGCTGAATTTTTATTTTTCACTGTGTATCGTATTAAAATGATCGATATTTACACAAAGAAACATGGAAAAATAATAAAAAAGGGCAACGTACCTAAATTTGGAAAAATATAGAAAAGAAATTACAAATAAAATGAAACACATACACACGCACACACACATACACACAATCTCGCATCAGAAAAAGCAAAGAGCAAAATATGTCGGAATTTATTTATGATAAGTGATCAATTTTTTTCATGTGAAAAAAATCGTCAAATTCTGCAAATGCATGCTCAGTAAGAAAAAAATATAGCGGCATGCTGTTGTCCCGTCGGGGCAATTACTTGCCATCGACCGAACAGCGTTTTTCAGTATTTCTACGCATGCGCTGCCTACTGGCCATCTTAAAACTGGCCGAGTGAAAACCTGGTATAATAGTGAAGAGAATTAAAAACATCAATGTGGAAATCAATCAAAAGCATCAATGACAAAGTGACAATGTCAAAAAAAAAATGAGTGAATATGTTCTTTTTGTTTCATTTGCAGTAGAATAAATTGTGTATATTAATATATGTTCAGTATATATTGAATACTGACGGTACTTTGATAAACTGGATTTTTTCTGCGATAAAGAGGACGCTTCCCAACAACTAGTGAACATTAAATCATTTTTTTTTTTTACTTTGTCCCTTTGAGGAATTTACCAACGATATATTTAAAAAGCTAATTATTTAACGATATATTTGGAAAGTTGCTTCATTCATTTCCGATTTTTTATTTTCATTTTTGACACACATTTACAATTTTGGTAAAAGGTCCACATGCATAATTTCCTGTATATAATACCTTTCGACTAGTAGTTACTGTAGTTTGACTGTCCATGACGTATACATGGACAATCAAAGAGAAAGACAACCGTCTCAAAATGATTAAAATTCCAGGGGAGCCTAAAAAAACCGAAATTCAGATGAATTATAAGTAGAATTTTTTTTGATGGCTCTAATTTTGATGGAATTCTATTAGCATATAATTGCTATTTAATAAGAAAGAAAGAGGATTGAATATGTAAATAATTAACTAAATGCAGTATGCAATGAACATAAAATTTGGAAATAAGAATAATAAATCAAACACAAATTCTATTTTATTTATAGCGAATAAACATGCGTCAACAATTTTATATCATTTGAAAATAGTATAAAGATACCAAATGAAATCTTTTGAAAATATAACAGTTACAAAGTTTTCCAATTACTTCTAAAATGTGAAAATTGAGAAATAAATGAAAAGTAATCGCCAGTTTCAGTAAGAATAAAAATGTTTTCAGAAAATAATTCTGCTTGATGAAAAACAAAGAGTCAAATTTCTTTTTGGGAAATCATAACAAAATATTTTACGAGAAAGCATTTAAAATGTTTTAAAAATATTCTAAGATGAAGTTATAAAAATAGATAAAGATAGATAAATCTTTCGCAGAAATATTTCCTCGTACGGCATTTCATCCTTTAGGGAATGAAAAGTACGAAGAAATGATTGAGAAAATAAAAATAAATGATGGATCTGCAAATCGATTCTGATTGTGCGCTTTAAACCATCAAATCGATTTTAGAATCAACTGAAATTTTTTGAGTACAAATTGCTTTCCTTTAAATATCGAGAAACTAGTTTCAAATTAATGCTTACCAAGAAAAAAAATTTCGTGTTCTTCTAATACTTTTTATTATGGAAAGCTGGTGCGTTTAATAAAATATTTGTTTCGTGTTTATGGATTTCATTTTCTGATTAATTTTGACTCATTTTTTGACAATTTTAATTACGATTCTAGAAATATAAAATAAAATAGGCTTATTTCAGGTAAAAATCTGAAAAAAAAGGTAAAAAGAAAAAAAATGAAACAAGTTTTCATTATACTAATAATGAGATATTTTCTAGAATAGTGAAAAAATTATTATTGGTAAAAATAGCAAAAATAAGCTAACATGACTGTCAAAGCGTTTCTAAAATTTAAATGTTTAGTAAAAATCTATCACAGTTTCAAATTACTTAAAATATTAATATGATACTAAGCAAACACATGCATATCTTCAAAGAATTTCTATAGAAAAGCAAATTGTGTCATTTTTGGAAAATGTTTTGAAAAAATTATTTTTATTTCTCTCGGCTTGTTAAGAGTAATTCGAAATTTTTTCTTTATACATTTAGATTCACTTTAAAAAAAATGCATAAGCTGGTTCTTTTATACTAAGAAATTGCAGAATACAATCTTTAAATATACTGTGATTACATCTCATAAAAAAGTGTAATTTGAGCAGCAAGATATTTTGATGTAGATATTAAGTTTTTTTCATAACCTTTCAAGCATTAAATATGCATATTGAAAAGGTGATAGCCACGAAAAGCTGCTAACAGAAAGAGAAAAATACACTTAAATTTTTTAAAAATAAAATATCTACTGTTAAATATTTTTTATATTTTATTAATAAATACTTCTGAAGAATTTTCAAACCCAGAAACCGTTTTTGAGCGATAATAAATTATATCACCAACATTTAGTAAAATGTGGGCAAATCCAAAATAAAAGGAAAAAAAAAACGTCTATCGCGTTTTTTTAAATTTAAAAACTAACTCCAATATAAGAAGCCAAAGCTAATCTAAGAAATTCATATTATTCAATATATATCGATACATTACGGTATATATCGATATATTCAGTACAATATCGATATATATTGTATATTAATGAAATATCAATGAGCATGATTTTGCTTGTTATTGACATGATGTATCAAAATAACAAGAAGATTGATTTTTATTTTTCTTGAGACTTGTCATTCTCTAGTCGTACACTGACGATTTAATCATAGAGAATGTCTATACATTTTCTGGACAATCAATTCATTTCATGATGTTGGACAATCATGTTGTCATAATATAATTCGTGACATTAAAATTAATGATAACATTAAGATTAAAATTATAAAGAGAAGAATTTCGAATTTCGTCTATAATTGGGCCATAATTACCCAGAGGAATACATAAACTAATCCTGGATTACAAATCTATAAAAAGTGGTACGTACATAACATTATGATTGGAATTTTAATACTTATTTAATTACGTATTTTGAAGACAATGATAAGTTAAGATCAATATTTAAAATTTTATTTTATATTATTATTTGTTACATATAACCGGAATTAAAAGACTGATTTACTAAACACCTTAACTGTTTTATTTTCTTTACTATCTAATAAGATGACACCTTCTATTTTCTTATTTTCTATTATTTATTTTATTATTTTAATTCAAATAAAAATCCATTGAATACTTGACTTATCTATGTATTCGAAGTAATTTTAATATTGAATTATAATTATTACGAATGGTTTAATTTTTTCTTACAACTACCGAAATTCGATAATCGATGCACTTATGGCACTCGGGAAAAACAGTTAAGCGGTTAATAATCGCAACTTTGACCGGAAAGAAATTGTCTCTTCACGGTTGGCAGTGCTAAAATATTTTCTTTAGAAATTTTTCAATGAATTTTTATGATCCTCTTGTTATAAGCATATATTAGTTTACACAGAAGAAATCCAAATAATGTTATCAAAATGGTAAAATTATTTCTAATAAATTGATTATAAGAAAACTAGTCGCGTTCACCCCCAAATTTTTTTTTTAAAGTTGATAAATGATTAAAATGGAATGAATGCTTAAAAAAAAAACTTCTTCACTTTGTCATTTGATACGACTGAAAGAAATGAATTAATTTGTAATTAAAAAGTAAATGTAACTGAAAATTTAAAAGTGTATGCATTACGAAATAAAAGAGCAAGGAAAATCCTACTAAAGAGTTAATAATTGGTAAAAATATGTGATTGAATCTTTTGATGGTCGAGTTTGAATTCGATCATAACATTTAAAAGCATCGCCAAGAGTACCGAATCAAAATAAATCTAAAAATATTATTAAAATTAAAAGAAAAATTGTACGTGAATGAGATTTATATGATTAAAATAGTAATTTTTTTAGTCTTGTGGTAATACAAAGACTGTTTTTTAGAAAGTAATTGTTTTGGAAGACATGAATATTAATTTCCCTAAGCGAGTCATAACGATAATTTAGCTGACGACAATAACACCTATTTTTGTGCTCGATTAAATTTTCTGTTTGGAGCCTATTTCTTGATTTCTTTCATATCTTCTTTCCTCTGACTGAAGGCAATTTTCAGTGACATGACAAACCATCTCTAGAATATTTCTAATAATATTTTGCAGCTCCATTAATTCACTAAACGATGCATTGGATTCCATGCAGCTATAAAAATGTTCGATGAAGCAGTCCGAAATTCGTATGAAGGTTTTGTTTACATCTGACTGTTGCCATTCGACAGTAAATAATAAACGTTATTTCTATGCCACATACGTTAGATTTTATATATAAAGATAATTTCAATTCTTTAAATTATGGAAATATATATATGAAAAAATTAGTTAGTGTTATGTTTAACTCTTTTATCTAAAAGAATAATAAATAATGATGAATATAACTCGATTAAATTAAAACTCGATATCATTCATAAGTAACTCTTTTAGTTGCATGAAAGGTCAAAAATAAAATATAAAATAAAAATCGTAGAACGCTTTTTAATAAAATTTCAACGTCACAGCTTTAAAATATTTAAGTATAAAATGTTAATAAATTATATATTTTTTACATTAATAGTTTTAATATTTAAAAAAGCTTATACTTAAGCTAACTTGCTACAAATATCTAAGAATCCGTTTAGCAACTGTTGCTAAATAATGCCATCAAAAAAATTCGTAATTTTGTAATCCATAAGGTTTAATGTGTAGTTCGAATCAATCTTTTCACAGGTTAAATTATATGTAAAAAATGTTCTTACTAAAAAAATGTTCATGTTATTACTCTATTCCAATCAAGTGATCATAAGAAGAGTAGTCTTAAGAATAACATGAAATGTTTTGCTTTGATTTCTTACAGCTATTATTTTTATACGAAGAATAGCTATAATTAAATTTTTATCCCTCTTCAGAGATCTTCAGAAAAAAATCAGAGATAATAAAACCCCCAGATCCCTGCGGTATATTTTTCGGATCACAAAGAAAAGAAAGAAAAAGCTTAAAAAGAAAAGAAATATTTGGCGCTATTGATCATCGTTTATCTTAAAATTCTTTATCTTTACATTATATGTATTGATTAATCTCAGAATCGGATATCTTTATCTTTAACTTATATGTATTAATTAATCTCAGAATTGAATGCCCTTATCTGTACATAATATATATCGATTCGTCTCAGAATTTAATGCCTTTATTTTTATATTATATGTATTAATTAATCTCAGAAATGAATGCCTTTATATTTACATTATATGTATTGATTGATCTCAGAAATGGATGTATTTACCTTTACCTTATATGTATTAATTAATTTCGGAATTGGGCGTCTTTATCTTTATATTATATGTATTAATTAATCTCAGAACTAAATGTCTTTATCTTTACCGTATATATATTAATTAATCTCATAATTGGATATTTCGATAGTTGAATGTATGTCTCATATTCCTACTTTACAGATAGCGGATGGCTAACACGCAGCATAACAAGCTTGACTTATGATATGATGAAGACGTATTGCAGTTGTTCATATTTTTCTCCTTATCATTCATTGATGGAACTTTGATTTTGGAAGTTCCTGTAATGCATGTAACTGTAGTGTAGCATTCTAATATCACTTTTTATTTGTATAGCTTTGTACTATAAAAATTTAAGATTCAAAACGAAAATTTCTTTTTGACGGTATTTCAAAGTTTTTATCAAAGGAAATCAATTGAAAATGGTGATTTTCACAACTTACTTGGATAATTTTTGATTTTACGTCTGATTTTTGATATTAAAATATTTGATAATCTTAAAATTAAATTATATTTGTGATTAATGTGTTATAATTTTGCTTAAATCAGTATAAATATTTTCTAATAAATATGGATGTTTTTCAGACTTAATGCTTAACTATTCTTAAAATGGATTTTGTGAATTGTTAAACGTTAAGAATTGTTTTAGAATTTTATTCGAAATTATAAAATTAATTTTTTTTTCTACAACGGACAAACAAGTGAAAGTCAATTCATCTCCTCCCCTCCCCCCGAAAAAAAAGCCAAAATTCATATATTAAATTCTTTTATGATATTACGATTTCTTCGTATGTGTGAACTTAACAATATTAATCAACTATTTATTCTAATTCCTAATTATTTAAAGGCTAGATGCACATAAAATTAATTTTAATAAAAATAATATTTTTTTTTAACTCAGTGACTTTTAGTTAAATGAAATGTGAAGAAAGTCAACGTAATCTTATATTCCCAAGATCTACACTGTAACCTTTTGCACACTGGAGTCTAAAATATAATTAATGACTTCTCCTATAGCAATTTCATTTTTTCCAGAGTTACCTCAGATTATATATCATGAGAGAAACTTGAACCATGGTTGCAAAACAGACATGTTCGTTAATTTTAGTTATGAAAAATTATTTTCTTTAAGGTTAAATGTAACAGCATAGAGCTATTTTATTTTTTCTAAAAAAAAATTAGGTGTTTCAGAGGGCAGCAAAAAATTTTTAATAATAAAAACTGATAAAAGTTTTTATAAATTTAAATTGCACATTTTATAAAGATTTTAACAATATACGGATTATTAATGTTAAAAAAAATGTAAGTTTGTAATAACTATGCCCTGAATTTTTAATGTATTCTAAAATCCATATTTTGTCAGAACATATTCATGAATTTTCCAAAGATTCGACAAGAACAGCAAGAAATCTATGCCTACATCAGACTTTCCATTGCTAATATTATTTATTTATTATTATTAAAATAAATTGCAAAGAATAATTTATTTAAAATTATTGTCTCTGCAATTGTGGAAATCAAAATGATAATATTGAAATCGTCGCTTTCACTATAAATATGAATTAGCAGGTATAAATATCGAATAAGACGATAAAGTATATCGAATAAAGGCGTTACCCACCCCCCCTGCTAAAAAATTGTGGACGGACCTTGGACAAGCTAGAGAACTCTTTGCATGGCTATATAATAGTACGGCGTATATTAGCTTATAATAGTTACGCAATATTAACCTTTGACGTGAATTAAGCATTTTTAATGAATCTTGAAGAGATTGTTGACGACCCATGGAGAGTTTTTTGATGATTAATTGCTGACATTCGGTTAATAGTATTCGAACATCAAATTTTAATTCGAGGAAAGTTCTAACTATGATAAACTTATTTTGAATTCTATCAAAATATTAAAAATATACATATCGTGCTTTACATAAATACTGCAAAAGTGAAATTTCAAAAATATTTTGAAAAAAATTTACATACCTAATAAAAGAGAATTTTATCAAATATTTTCTATTGTTTTACGTTGTTAGTAAAATATAAAAATATTTTCTTTATTTACCAAAAAAAGCTTTTTGTTAGGATGAAATAACATGTTTGAAATATTTTAGTCTTTAAATTGAATTAGTTTTAAAATCCATTTGGCTATTAACTACATATATCTTTCTCATGTAGTTTCAGTTTATTGATAATATGGTTAGCTTTTTTATACCTTTAGAAAACGGATTTTACTTATCATTCATGAATATAATTTTCTTATTTTTCTATGAAGATGAGTTATTGGAACAAATTGATTAAAGAATTTGTATTTAATACAATTTTAAACCAGAAAAAAAGAAATTATAATTAAAAATCAACATCTTCAATCTGTAAATATTTAATTAAAAATTTTAACTTAAATAAAGTTTTATTAAATTTCTATTAAAGTCATAAAATTTCCTATAATTGTTTATATTTCCAATGAAACAATTTTTTTTATATATTACACTTTTCTTGAAAGAATGAAAAATACATTCTTGCAATGTAATTTTAAATATTTTAACAACTAAAATCTGTTGGTAAAAATTCACTGAAACATGGTGATGCATCCGATTAACTAACTCATTAAAAGCATTGACTTAACTTCTATCTTAATAATAAAACGACGAAAAGAGCGTTGATCTTCAAATTTCATGTAGCCAAACGAAAATTAGCCTGTTTTTCCCTTTTTCCGAGCTGGCGCTTTTGAAGCTCGTTGTTATGTTTAATTTTCCATAATCAAGAAATAACAGAGTAATTAAAAGGAGCATACCCTATCTTTGTTTACTTTTCTCTGCCCTACCCCCTTTCCACGTAACGCTCCCTGGCGGCAGGAGTCAGCAACATGTGGTTCTTCTGAGAAATATTTTCTGTGGACAGGATCGTTTGGCAGAAGCTTGCTTTCCCGCCGAAACAGCTCTTCTCGGTTTCGGCCAGATGTTCTGAATCTTTTACAAAAGTCTCTGGACGATGGAGATCACTTGAAGAACCCTTTTTAGTGGATTAAAGTTTGGTCACTTTTTTCGGATATTGGTAAGATCAATTTATATGTTTCATTTTGAAATTATTTTCACGAAATTTATTCTAAGAAGAATAGAACTTTTCTTAGAGTATTGAATAGAATGTAACTTGACAGTACGTATTCTATTAGGAATGAAAAATATAAACAAACAAAATAATATATTTTTTCTTTAACTAAATTTATTATTAACTAATTAAGTTTATTTTTACCTATACTTTTAAGTTTATTTTCCAAATGGTTTCAAATAAATTTATGGAAATAATACTTAATTAGGCAAATGTAGGAATTTTGACGGCAACGATTTCATTTATTATTTTTATTGGTAAGATCAATTTATGCGTTTCATTATGAAATTCTTTTCGTGAAATTTTTCCTAAGAAGAATAGAACTTTTCTTAGAGTATTTAATAGAATGGAACTTGACAGTACGTGTTCTGTTAGGAATGAAATGAGTGAAAGAATATAAACAAACAAATTAATATTTTTTTATTTAACTAAATTATTATTAACTAATTAAAACTATTTTCACTTTGTTCCAATGCTTTAAATAGTTTTATGAAAATAATTCTAAACTAAGCAAATGTAGGATTTTTTGACGAACGATTTCATTGATTGTATTTATGATATTTCCACAAATCACAAAATTTTTCTTCAAGTCAGTAATACTTTTTTGCTTATTAATAAGTAAAAATGTGATAAAAATAGTAAATTATACTAAATACTCAAAAAATAAGTGTACTAATTTTACTTACAGTTTTATGATTTTATTTTCGACATCAAAGATTACATTAATCATTTTATTATGGTCTTAATTTTTAGTGCGAATTCCAGTTTGAAATATATTTATTAAGTAAGAACTACGTTTCTAACTATAAAAATAAATGGTGAGAAAAAAAATGAAGGAATAATTATTTAAATTTTTTGGAAGATTACATAAATTGTGACGTAGATATCCAACATAAGAATCTAGAAAACGATTTCTTTATAGAAAGAAAAATATTTATGATCGGAAATTCTTTGCGTATTCATATTTATTAACAAACTTATTTATAATAAATTTGCTAATAATTTAATAATTTGATTAAAATTTTTAAACTGTTAAAAATAAGTTTAGCCTATGCATCTGTAAATCAACATTAGGTACAATATCTAACAATTATTTCCGTTAATTTCTATTCAATGATCAATACGAAATTTTTCTTTTGCTTGTTTTAAAAAACTTCAATTTTCAATTGTAATTAAGTAAATTATACTAACTCAATGATGCCATCAGAAATCTTGAATTACAATATGTTGTTTTAAATGTAAAATATCTTACATATTAACAAATAATTATTAATGAAAATTACGACAATGGTTATTTAAATTGCATGCATTATTAATATGCAGTATAAAACTGAACTTTAAACAATAAGTTTTAGAAATGTATTAATATGTATGTGAAATATTCTTCAAGCATAAATGAACGCAGTTATAGAGAAATAGAACATTTATATTTTGTACCTAAAATGGCTAATGTAAGAAATGTTTTAAAAATTTATTTCATTTATTTTAATTGCAAATGAATATAGTGGAGCATCATACTTTATTTATTCTAGAATTACTATCAAAATTGTTTAATATTATTTTTATTGTTTAGTGTAGCAAGTTAAAAATTACTGAACATTTATAATATGACATGAACTTATATAAATAATATGATGCTTTTTTATTAAAATATCGAATACGAAACAAGAAAAATAGAATTCGATTATTTTGCTGAAATATTCATTTTTTTTTACTTTATATTTATTTTAAAGAGTTTAGTTTATGAAATTAAGTATTTGAAGAATGTGTTTTTGTTTTTACAAATTATAGCATACTGAATTTAAAAATTGCTAAAATGGTTAGAAACATCAATTTAGAAATGAATTTAAAATTTATTCGAAAATTATATAGAGTACAGAACTTTAAAGAAATATAATTCCTTTTATCAATATATATACATATATGATATTTAAATGTGATTTTTATTTTTTATATTTAATTTGGATTATAAATGGTATTACTAGAATATGATTTCAATAGTCATTTCTGATTTTTCAATTTTTGATTTTTATGAAATTAAAATTACTTTGGTTTTCTTTGGTTGTCAAGAAGTTAGTTAGTTTGGTAATCAAGAAATCAAGGATAACTACTGAATGAATTATGCCAAAAATAGTTTTAAAGTTAAAAGCCATATATCCATATACTTGTGTATTTTTGTTTTAAAATATTCTATCATTGTTTTTCTGTAATTCGTTCTCCAGTTCCTTCATATGTTTAAGTCCTGAAATTATGAGACCTTCTTCGTTTTTGTTTAATATTTTTATTGCATAATTTATTCGCAATTTTGATTTTAAATTTTGAGGTCTACACCTTCTTAATTAAAGAATATCCTCATTCCTTTAATTAGCTGATACCATGTATAGTCACTGAAAAAAAAAGGAAAAAGAAGCCATTCAGATTTATTTTGCAATTGTTCATTCTATGTGAAAACTAAAAGTGCCTTCTAAAGTAAGTAATGAATACTAAAAGATGCCATGCCTAAATTTTCGTAGGGGGTAATCTACATATGTAAAACTGTACAAACTTTGATTTTCCTGTAGAAACATCTTTTTTGATATCATGCATAGATTTCCCATAAAAAATTTTCTCCGAGTACAGCTTTTGATTATTGGACGTTTTCTGCTAAGGGGTTGTTTCCATATTTAAATGTGTAAAATTTAGATATTTTCTGGATGCCGGATTACTTTTTTTGCCATACTTTTAAAGCATCTTTAAAGATTCAAATCACATTGTAAAACTGTTTGCTGTTTCCTTCTGACAAAATATTTATAGCAAAAATTTTAGAAGAATCTTAGACTTTTTTCAGGAAAGAAATATTCAAGATGATTGAAAACTTTGTTTAAATTGCATCGGAGCATGCTTCTTCATAACTCTTAAAACACCAAAATGGAAAGTTTTGTAATATGAATAAAACAAATAAAATAAAATTTAATTTTTAGTATTTAATTATAATTACAATATGATTATTTAATTATGATTATAATTAAAATTTAATTATAATAACAATTCAATTTAAAATAATTATGATTACGACATATTAATCTTATAAAATTTGAGACTTATGTAAGAAATATTGTGCAGTTAAACAAACATTAGTAAATTTAAACAAAAAAAATGACTTCTTTCTTGTTAGAAAATGTGGAGTTTGTTATCCATAAATTATTAAGAGAAATAATCTGTCAGAATATCTGCAAAATTTAACAGTCAAATACTGTAAAATAAAATTCCCAATTTTCTGAAATTTCTTATGTATGTAATATTCTATAAGCTACATTATATGAGCTGATAAGTAAAAATTCTTGCATATTATAAAAACAAAGGCTCTCCTCCATTTTTAAAAGTAGAGACTATTTATAAAATATATGGCGATATAGAAAACGATATTTGTTTGAAGTTATGCATGACCATACGATATACAATATACAACGACATACAATATACAATGACAATGCGATATACAACGCTGTCGATATTTTGAAATATGTGAATGGGCCCCTAACTGCACCGTTTCAAGAGCAATACGAAAAAAGTGTAACGAGAAAATTACTCATAGGAACAAGCTGACATTTTGCATGTCCCCATAAAATGGTCTTGTCTTTTAATTTATGCCAAAATTTAAATATGTTGTAATTTAAAAAAAATAAATTAAAGTCTAATTTTGTTATTTTTTTCAGACATTAAAAATCACTTTTCAAGTTAAACATGTATGTAAAATGCGTAGAATACCTTATATTTTCATGAAAAATAGTTTTTAAAATACAAATAAAAGTTTAAAATTAATTTTAACATTAATAAGTGAAAAATTTACTAGCTCTTAGTTTCGAAACGAATAGGCCTAAACTAATAAAATTTGATTTTCGAAAAAAAGTTTGATGGAATTTTAAAATTTAATGAGAAAAATGGGTGTTGTCAATGGAAATTTGAAATTTTCTCTTATTTGAATATATAGATGTCTCCTTACAAAATTTCTAATTCAAAAAACTTTAAGAGTACGTTAAACCCTTTCAAATAGCACCTGTTTTATGATTGTACGGTGAATGATGCTAAAATAAAGCTGGGTGGTTCCTTTTTTTCCCCCTTCGACGGTACATTGGAAATGAAAAACAATAGAATCCAGCACTATTTCCGAAATAAGTGTTTATATGACATTCACGGACTTCTCCTTACCATAGTACCGAAAATTTTAAGTCAATAATTAAAAAAAAATGATTAGTGCAACCCACAAATGCATTTCTACTTTGAAAATCTTTTATTGTTCCCACTGAAAGGCAGACAGGAGACGTTTCTCATTATAGCTCAGATTAGCACGAATTAATCTACAAAATTTCTTTTGACGCATTGTTAAAGGGATAAACTTAATGAAAAAATTTCGTCATTGGGATTGTTGAGGCTAATATATATAAATTAAGAGGAAATTCTGAAATTATATCCATTGTAACATTATTTAATCTTTTCTTTTCTTTATCTTGTTATGCCCTCCTATCCCCTTTACGTTATTTTTACAATGATTTTCCTGTAAAAACAGTATGAAAAATCATTGCCTCTTGTTACTTTTTAATTAAAATTCTTTTCAGACAATATTTTCTAAATTAATAGTACATGAGACGGTAATTGTAGATTTTTCTGAAAGAGCACAAATTAAAAAGAAAAGAAGTTTTTAAAGAGCGCGCCTTTATTAGTGAGGTAAAATAGAGAGAATAATTTTTTTATCAAAAAATTAAAAGTTATTGCTAAAGTCCTAAAAGCGCTAACATGAATGTTTATTAAATTGTTAAATTAAATTAAAATAATAAATAGATAACATATTTTAGAACAAATGGAATTTTAATCATACTATAATTTATTTTAATTTTTATTGCAGGGTTAAGAATTTTATTATATATTGCTCTCATGGTTTTACCATTTTCACTTTGATTTTCTAATATTTAATAGAAAAATTATTTTTAATGTTTTGGGAAAGTAATAGAATTAAATTTTAAACAATTTATTTTTTAATTATTTTTAGCCAATAATATTTTATTTAAAACAGTTCTAGATTCATTATTATAGTTACTACGAAATCTTGCACTGAAATAAGTTTTTTTTTTAACAATTTAATTACTGCTAATCAAATTCTTATCTGTCGTACTGAATTAGGATTGAATAAAATTAAGGATATGAAAATATTAAAATTATAATCTGTTACGAAAGCGCACAATTGAACAGAATTTTAGAATGCAGCAAATCAGGAGATAAATAATAAAAAAAAAAACGATTAGAAAATACATTTTTATTAAAATGAAACTATAATAGTGTTTTTAAAAAGCACCATCCTTTTACAGTAGTACATTTGGAGATTATTTCAAAACAAGCTTTGATAGTTTAACTAGGAGCGACGCCGATCGAACAAACATTAAATTTATTTTATTGAAAACTGTAAAATGCAAGAAATCTAACATCTGAGATGTAACGTAGCAATTTCTGATAAATAGAAAGTTCTTTATTTAGAACTTTATTTAGCTTTTATGCTCATTTTTGAGCCGACGAAACGTATGTAGTTTCGTCAACTAAAACAAATTTTAAATACACAAAGCACTTGCATATGATAAATTACAATTTCATCGCCTTCATTTTCAGAAGGGCTTCTATCTCCTTCGTGCTGTATTCTCCATTAGATCTCCTTTCATTCAAATAGATCTTTTTTTTTACCCATATTTTCATTTCAGAGAAGTATCCTTTTCATTGCATATTTTCTAGGAAACTGTAAGTGTGATATTCCTCTATGTGGGGTTTCTTACCTAGATATCTAAATCAGTCTTTTTACATAACGTCATATTTTAGTCACTATTTTTTTTATTGCAGTTAAATTTTACAAGATTCATTATATCTTTTCAAAGTATCTGAATATGTTTCACAACGCAGTCTCACTTTTATGTCTTCATTCAAAAGAAGGAATGTGAAATCATGCATGATTTATATATTTGGTTACCTTCTTAGATGAACCCAATTCCAATTTCAATGGAATATTTTCTTTTACGTATCTTAAATGGCTTCTTCATATAGCATTTATAACTTCGGCTTAATAATTTCTTTGTAAAATTTCAAAATAATCTTGGTTTTTCAAAATTGTAGGGTGTGTTTTATTTTCTTATTGGGAATATAGAGAAAGCATTATAGTATTGTAATCATCACAATTTATTTTAGTTTAGCTATATTAACCTCCCGTTTTTAAAGCCGTACTAGGACTATTTCCGGACAGACCTCGTAATTTAGAACCGTGGTCAAATGACGAGGACAACATCTGAAATGGCAACCTCTCTCCAACCTTAACACGTTTGTTCGCGAAAGATTTAACGCGCACTATACCGGCTTGCACGACGGTTCTTCGATGGAATCGGGTGACGAGCCTGAAACCCTCCGGTTCCGAAGCCGATACCTTACCACCAAGCTACCACGGCCCTTGCCCAATCATCACAAAATTTGAAACTTCAGTTTTCGACGAATCTCGCAAACAAGATTACAGGTTTAGTACTATAAATATAGATTTTTGTCAAAATTTGTACCAAATCTACCAAATTATAGCCGTCTGTATGTCTGTACATTAATTGTACTCTTATGTATATGTGTCTGTACTCATACAAAAATACGTAATAAGCCATAAACGTAACGGCTTAAATTGATGAAATTCAATATGTGATCTTGAGACTACAATGGTAGTTCTGCGTCAAATTTTGGTATTTATTTGATCGGATAAAAGGCGTCTAGAATGCATATTTTCACGATAGATTCAGTAAAAATGTTAAGGTTCATGAAAAAAATCAAGGTTTTTTATAACTATTGTCTTCTAGCGCTATATAAGGTATTCTCAACCTTGCCCAAAGTTCAGTCTTATCCTTAGTCCTCAGTTTTATGCGGAAAAGGGGTTTAAGAACTTTATTAGATAATATGTGAGAAAGCTTGAGGGAGACCATTTCTACTAGTCCTAATTAGGTTCCATACTGGTAATACTATTCTTAATTAGGTTTTACCACCATTTTTTTTCTTTCACCAATTTGCTTAGACTACGCTTTTTCAGCTATAAAGGAAGGATCTTTTCATTAATTTATGATTATTGAAGTACACTGTAACAGTTTTTTCTATACACCATTTTATACACAAATTTTCATTTTCATTTTTTATTTATGATCGCCCTGATGGGATGCCAGATTCGAGATTGTAGATCCCTTAATTTCACATTCTATTCAAATAGGAGTCACCGTGCATGAAGATGTTGGCCCAAATCATTAACTGTTCCATCGAAAATCTACCCAAAATTAACTTTTAAAAAAGAACCGTTAACTCTAATTTAAATTAAAGCCAACAGCCAAAAAGCAAAGCTGAGAGCTACATAGGACTATTTTTTCTTGAATATCAGGATTTTCGATTTTCCGATACGAAAAGAAGTAATTATTCTCTTTCTTTTTCCCTACACGACTAAGAAAAAACTTAATTGTTAAAGAAGTTGATGATGAGTTTTTGATGAATTCTCGCTGTCAAAACCTCCATGATTGGGAAATATGAGTTCTTGTAATTGTGTCTGCTTATATGTCGGTCCATATATATGTGCACACAATATTTCCTTAATGGGAGGAAAAAAAACCCTGAAGTAATTTGATATGCGATCTTTACACCGAAATTTAGATCTTTCTTTAAATTCAAATAAAATCTTTGAAAGAAAGACTTTCTAAGTATATGAGCAAGTGTATACGAAGACAGTAACTGAAAATCAACAAAGTAGATGAGCGAAAATTAACATATCAACCTTAAAATCAAATTGTAAATTTATTTTAAGTGTTTGAGTAAAATGATCTAAAGGAAGAATACTTCTTTAATTCTCTTTATAATGAGATGAAGACAATCTAAAGACATGTTATAATACCACTTAGGTTAAGCGCCGTCCTCTAAGAAAAAGTCATGTAGAAGTATATAAGAAATGCAAAGTAGGAACATATCTGATTATTTAAAACTTTGAACTGGATATTATTTTATTTTGCGTATCTTAGTTAATTTTACTTTTTGTGATTTAAGACAACTGGTAGTATCAACTACTTCCTTGTATTATTTTTTGCAATTCTTAATTTATATATATATATATATATATATATATATATATATATATATATATATATATATATATATATATATATATATATATATATATATATATATATATATATATATATATATATATATATATACACAAAAGTATTAAAATCAAGTTAATAGGAAAATAAAAAAAAAACAAATATAAATTAAACCAAATAAAAAAAATATAGAAAAGAATCCGGCCTGAAGACTTTTTCAAGGGTCACCCTCAGGCATGGATTCAAAGAAAGGGATTTTTTTCTGTGAAGGAAATGCAGACAATAGTCTAATAATGATTCCTCGTGACCCGAAAATCCCCTGAAATTAGGCTCAAGAGATATACCATTTTAACAGAAAGGAAAATGCAAAGCAACAAATTAGAAGAAAATAACCACTACTAAGTAAAATACAATAACATATAACAATACAATAATATATATATATATATATATATATATATATATATATATATATATATATATATATATATATATATATATATATATATATATATATATATATATATATATATATATATATATATATATAAATTTCTTTGTGTCTTGTATACTGCATATTATAAATGTCTAAACTTAGAAATTGCTGCAAATCATTTATAAACGTAACTTACTCACTAACGCCAGTCAATTTTGATGTATTCCAGTTGTTGGACAAGTCATTGATGAAGTCATTTGAGATTTAAATAAGCATTTAAAATATTTATATATGCCTTTATCTATTCGCTATAAGTTGAATACATATAAATAACAAAGTCTACAGTGAGTTATCACTAAATTTTAAGGGAATGAAAATTTCAAACCTATCACGCACAGAGCGAACAACCAGTTCGTTAACGACACCCTATCAGAGATTAAAACATGCAAATGTGATTCACAGTACCGCCGCAAGAGAACAAGTGGATTTGGAATGAAATTCTAACACATTCGTGGCTTTACTACTGGCCACTAACAGATGCAACATACTACTGTGGACCTTTGGAGGAAATGAAGCAGCATATCGATCCAAAAGATGTTCCATTCCAATTTGCAAAGTTCCCCTTCTCCAGGACAATGTAAGATTCCATAAAACTGATGTATCTCAGAACAAAGGAGAAGATTCAAAGATTGTGCCTATAGACTAGTCATAGGACTCTAGGAATATTAATTATTTGAGTCCCTCAAAGAAGAATTCGACTAAGAAAAATTTCTAGTGAATAAACATAAAATTATTTTCTGTGGATTTTTGGAGAAAGTAAATGCTATATATGGATCCAAAATACTTACCATGATATACAGAGAAAGCTGTACTTCGATCCAAATATGCTTTATTGCAAACATGCAAAATTCTCTTTCTTCAAGTCAATGAACGATTTGACATAGCTGGCACAACTTTGCAAAAATTTGAAAACTTCACTGGTTCGAACACCCGAACATCCTGCCTTTATTCTAAGCATAGGACTTTCAGACTATTAATTATATGGGTATCTTAAAGAACGATTTGAATAAGATTCCCATGGAATGAAAACATAGAAGAATATTTGCTCTACTGTAGACTTTGTGAGAAAGTGAAAGCTATATATCGATCCAAAATACGTTCCGTGATATACAATGCAAACTGTATATCGATCCAAAAGATGTTACAGCCAGATTTGCAAAGTTCTCTCTATATAGGACAATGCAAGATTTTACATAACTGGTGTAAATTAAGAAGAACTCAGAACACTGGGCAGCATTCGAACATCCAGCCTATAGATTAGACATAGGGCCATTAATTATTTAAGTCCCTCAAAAAAGCATTTGATTATGAAAGTTTTCCAGTGAATAAAAAAAAGAAGAATGTTTGCGTCATTGTGGACTTTTGTAGAAAATGTATATCGATCCCAAAGACATTCCATGATATATAGTGAAAGATGTACATCGATCCAAGAATTTCTCTTTCCCCAAGACAATGCAAGATTCGACGTACCTCGGGAAACTTAAGAAAAACTAAGCAACTTCATTGGACTTGCTTATAGTCTAGTCACAGGACTTTCAGACTATTGTTTTTGCGCTGTATTAATTGCGTTTCATTTTCTAAAAAATCTGAATAAAGTGCAAAACTTTTAAAGGAAAATGCATTAAGAAATTGATTTGTTGCTATTTTGGTAAGCAATATTTCAGAAAAAAATCTTTTAAGATCAAATAAATTTTTGTACATCGTTTATGTTTTATTATTTTCGTGTATTATAAGTCTGCCCACCTGACTTTTTCCAATTTTTAACTATGCTCTTTATTTCTAACATAACACTCATTAAAAATATTTAATATCAAATTTTTAGAGCTAAAATTATTACTTTCCTAATTCTTTTTAGAGAATATTTCAAAAGCTTAAATACATGTGAATATTGATTTAATGCTTATTAAGCAGTTGTCCATTTAATAGTAATCGAAAATATCGATCCAGCGTTTTCAGAAATATAGTAATTAGTTTACAAATGAACTTTCACTTAATGAATGAAAACTTAAATATTGAAAACTAGTTAACTATTAATTCTAAAAAGATGAAGGCATAGATTTATATAGTATGTTAATCCTCTCATTCCTACATTAGAGTTCAGATATCCCAGAATACTGGAATGCAGCATTTCTCTTTCAACGATAAGAAAAATTACCTATTTTCCGCAATGCCAATCCATGCTCTCAAGTAGTTGATATTAAAAAAAATACCCCAGCTTAGTGGATGACTATTAAGCAAATGTACACACGAACATCCCTTGCACATTCTCTGAAAATCTCCCTGTCCTACATCCTTCTCGGGCGCCTGCCATAGTTTCTTTGAACGGACATTTGATGCGTTTCTGTACTGATAGAGCTCATTTCAAAGAACTTATTACTATCCGTTGTCAGACATGTTCAATAGAGATATGTAATTCCATTTATCTCTAAATCTGCTATTTAGCACTTTTTCAATTAGATTTGTCTAGGATTTTTAGACTAAAAGGAATATATCCTGAGGAGTGCATCAGTTATTTTGAAGATGACTTGTAAACTTTTCAATTCTATTGATAAAGAAGCTGTATTTAATGTTTCATAGGGTTTTAGTGAGTTATATACAGGATGACCACATCGTTGTCCAATAGACAATTTCTAAAACGTTAGAAATATGTAATATCTAGTCCAGTAGGAAAAAGGTTTCAAATGCATAAAAGAAATATATTTTATTTTATTTGAGTAAAAAAAAATCTATATCTCAAAATGCTACGAAATCTAACCTTTTATACATTTCCTTCTTGCGTATGAATCATATTTGACAAGATATTCTTGAAGTTAAAACTTTTTAAACAAAAAAATCAAAGAATCATATTTGTAAGATATTCTTGAAGGTGTAAACTTTTAAAGAAAAAAATTATTATTCTGTTTCTAAAATTGATCCAGCTATGAAGCGATGAAAATCTCCATTTTAGACCAATTTTGTAGCTAAATTAAAGGCCTCCAGAGATGTTTTAACGAACAGTTTGCAAAATGAACTTATGCATCTTTATGATAGTCTTTTACACACTCTGTTTTTAGTTTTAGCTTAGATTAGTTATATTAACGTCCCGTTTTAAAGCAACACTAGAACTATTTTGGGAAGGACTTCGTAATTTTGGACCGCGGTCAGATGACGACATCTGAGTTGTCACTCCCCTCTCCACACCGCACTAACTGGGGACGTTTGGTCCGGACGAATTTAACGTACACCAGGCCCGCATACCCGACGATTCTTCAGTGGAATCGGGTCACGAACCGAAAACCCTCAGGTTCCAAAATCGCTACCTTCCCACCAGGCCACCGCTGCCTTTAACACACTTTGTGTTTGAGATTGTAAAACATTTGATATGAGTAAAATTAGGGTAACTCAACTCTACATAAAAGAAAAAGAATGAAACGAAATAAAGAAAGAAAATATTTGCTTCCAAATACAGATATTAATTATGCTTAATAGACCGCAGGTCAGCTGTCCATATGTAAGCGAATATTGAAGTCATTCTTCTAAAAGAGAAAAGTTCAATTGCAGTATTCTTAATTTTTCTGGCTTTCATTTATATGAAAAGTTATTTTTTATTTGAGTAATTGGTTTTGAATAATAATAAATAATATAGTTTTATAATAAAAATAATTTAGTTTTTACATAATTTAGTTTTTTTTTTAGTTTTTATGCAACTAAATATATTAAACTTCTTTAATTATTTATATAAAAGTTGAATATTTATTTTATGGTTTTCTATTAAATATAGAAACCAATAAAAAATAACAATGACATTTTTAATTTCACGGTTATTTTTTATAACATTATATTTTTTTTCGAATTGCCAGTTAAAATAAATCCTATATGACTCCATTTTAGGTAAAACAGCAATAATTCAGTTAGATTTTGCCGTGAAATAAAGGGAGTTTTTTTAAATCATTTTTATAGGAAGAAATATAAGACTGATAAGACTCCGAAATGGAAACAAGTTAAAATAAAAATGTATTAAAATGTAAAGTGTATTTATTAACAAACGATGTGAAATATAATTATTTCCATAAATTAAAGCACTTTTTCGATGGGAGTAATAAATAAATCTCTAACGATTTTTAAATTATTAGATACTATTTATATAGTATTAGAATGAACATCCTATAATACTGTCTCGCAATATGATAGTATAATTACGGAAATTCCTTCACTAAGTCCGTAAAGTCGACGGCTTGCTTGTAATGGTTTATGTTGACACAGCCAACAGATCCTAGTAACAAATAAAGACGTTTATTTACCCGAAGACACAGGCAACAAATAAACTGCCGAGACGTACACAATCAATAAACAGCAGTACTACAGCAAATGGAAGGACTCAAACAGCACAACAATGATAAGCAGCTGGAAGCGCCTAGAGAGACAACTCGTTTAACCAATAACTTGAAGTGAACTCAAATGACTCGGTCTGACAGTCTTGTATAATTCCCGAGACAGAGCAGAGAAGGATCTCGATCATCTTAAATCTCGTCCTAATGAACCTATCGCTAAAATTCTTGAAGATTCTAGTATTATCCATTTTGTTGCCAAAGTCACTAAATTCGTCGCCAATTTTGTCACCAAACCCAGGGGTTATTTGTCCGGCATCCGATCAGCAACCAATTTGAGTTGTCCATAAAACATTCTTTCCTGTGATGGAATCAAATATGTCTGGAAGCAACATTACAGATTCGTAACAATATGAAACGCTGAATTTGACTTATTTAGAATTAGTGATATTTGTTGAAATAGAAATTGACAATTAAGTAAAAACTACTCAATAAACAATGAATTTCCTTAAAAATTTGAGCAACACTTTAATTACCTGTTATGCTTCAGATTTCTTTACTACATTAACGTGAATATTTTTTGGCTTGCAGGTAACTTTTTTCTTTTAAATAAATTTATATTTTGATTCCTTAAAGTAAATATGTTGTCTCTGATCACTGGAATTTGTTCCTTTCATTCTGTTGTAATATTTATATGCAACGAAATAGTTTACACTAAGTAAGGAGAGAAATAATCATATTAATGGAACTCTTTTTCTATAATTTTATTTTTAGGAAGATATTCTAAATCCTGTGTAGAAAATATTTGAGTTTAGTTTAGTTATATTAATGTCCCGTTTTAAAGCAACACTAGTGTTATTTTGGGACGGAACACGTAATTTTGAATCGCGGTCAGATGAAAAGGACAACAACTGAGTAGTATCCCTCTCTCCAAACTTCCACACCACACCAGCGGAGGAAGAAAATATTTGTCAGGGGAATGTAAAGTGTTTTAGCGCGTGCTTAATTAAACAACAAATTATCTTAAAATTATAATCAATAATATGCCGGGAAGAATTTTTTAAAATTATTTTTCAAGATTTTCGAAAAAAAATTTGATTTTTTAAAAAGTTTACTGAATTTTTTTTGTTTTTATGAAGAAAATAATATTTCTAAATCTACGCAATTAGTAAAGTATCATTGTTTTATATTCACTCACAATAGGAAATATATAAATAATTTCTAAATGTAATAACTGAAACATATAGGTGATATAAGGAAATGTAATTTTACATTATAAAAATGCGGAAATTCAATAATTGAGAAAGTAAAAAAATATGGACTTAGTGTTATATCCTATTACATATGCATGTCGTAGTACTTTCTGGAAAAAATGTCTTATCTTTCATAAGAAGTAAATTAATACAATGTGAGATTTTAATAATGCATGATTTAATTCTCCTAACAAGAAGAATTAACATCCGACAGCGTATTAAAAAGAGCCGTTAACAATAAAAGGGTTTTAAATATTCAAGAGTAATTCATGATGGAGAAGTAATGAAGAGAATAATATATCGCAGCTAAAGAATTTGTACATTTTTTTTTTCTTTCAAGCGTCATTTCTCTCTGATTTATTGAATTACAGACCTTCACAAGTTAGCTCCTAGAATAGTGTTTAGTTTTCAATTTTCATTTACAATATGGTGCATATCATGAGAATGGGAACACTTAATGAAGAATAATTACTTTAATTTATATTTTATCCTAAATACTTTAAGGATCTGTCTACGTTTAAATGGCAGTTTTGGGTCAAAATTCACAATTTTTTTTTATTGTTGTATTTTAAGACCCATTTATTTGGGTTTTCCAATCTATGTTTGTTTTAATTCTACGATAAATGTAAGCCAAGATATGCGATTTTTTTTTATAAAACACTGCAGCTAAAAACGAAACCGGAAGTGCCAATCCGAAGTTGGATTTTCTCCATCATTTTATCAAATACAAGCAAATTTGAATTATAATTTATTTTATAATATGCTCTATCAGCAAGCCACGTGAATTAGAATGCTTTTTGAGTAGGTTTTATGCCAAAAGGATTGACATTTAATTAAATTTTAATTAATTATTAAATTTTTATACGCAAAACATGATATCTCAAAAATTTATGAATACATTATTTTGAAATTTTGCATATATATAATCTTAAATGTTCCAAAGGCAATGAACTAGGGATATAACTTTTAACTAATTAGCTTTTGTTTTAGAGCTGTCTAATGTAGTTTTCAATAATGAATTTTGAGAAATTTTCCATACAGAAATAAGATGATGTTGTCTTGAAAATGTACATATTTCTTAAATTCTAGTTCTCTACCTTCACCATAAGTGTAAGGATGTTGCGTATGAAATAAATTTAATATGTGAAATAAAATTTTTTGTAGAGTGTTTTGCTTTTTGTTGCAATTTTCACTATTTTTATCCAGACTGAACTGAAATTGCTTATTAGAGTGATTTTTCAAAAATTTTTCTCCGTATTTATCTTCCGCTTACTTTATGCATTTCGTATAATTCGGATGGATTGTAAAATAGAGCAATTTTTTTTTGTTTGTTTTCGATGCTTAAGAAGAATACACTCCCGAGTTCCGGTTTACAACTATCCGGCATAGTTTTCTTTTATCGTAATTAAATGAGAAAGGCAAGGCAACATTGCCAAGGCATTGGAAGCGGGAGTCTGCTACGATTCTCCTACGTGTCATGTGCAAAATACAAATTATGACTGGAAAAAAGCAGCGTTCTGCTCGTTGGTCATTGTTTCGTCAATGTGTAACGGACCTCAAGTATTCCCACTGTTCCTGATTATAATTGCACAGTACTTAAAATATTCGTAAATTCACATTTTATGTAGTTTGGAATAAGTGGAGGGTTTAGTATTCAATAAGCAATCAGGAAATACATATTATAAAAGTGTTTTGGCATAAATTCTTTGTATTGGTGGGCAAAGAAATCAGTTCATAGAACTCCCGTCGATCCGGCGTTTTTGTTATCAGGCCGGCCCTTCCCCCACATTAGGCCGCATACTCGGGAGTATACTGTAATTCCATTTTTTTCTCATATATAAAATATAGAAAATGTTATAGTAATTTAAAAACTCTACCGGGATAATTTGAAATTGTTTTTAACTTCTAAATCCGGAAACACCATTTATGGAATTATAAAGGAATATTTTCTCTTTAGTCCTTTCATCTTATATAAATAGGCAATTATTTAACTGTCGACACATGGATGAATTGTAATTGCAGTTCATTTGCAATTATTTTTTTTTTCAAATCTTGGTTCAAATCCCTTTCTGGAAAACGTACTGTTTGTGAATCCATATTCCATTTTCATCAACTCATTATATTTGATCTTTTGTCTTTTCATTTTATACGCATTGGCTAATACTTGATTGCTACTAAATGGATGGAGTTAATTGGAATCCTTTACCCAAATTAATATATTTCTACAAATTTTGGTCTAAATTCCTTTCTGGAAAATGCGCTATTTGTGAATCTATATCCCCTTTTCATCGATTCATTTTATTTGATTCTTTGTCTTTTCATCTGATACGAATAGGCTAATACTTAATTGTAACTAAATAGATAAAGTTAATTGGAGTCCTTTATCCAAATTAATAGATTTCTTCAAGTTTTATCAAAATCTCTTTGGGAAAGGTATTAACTCATTCCACATTTTCATCAACGTATTACAGAGCAAAATAAAAAGAATCATATTAACACAAAAAGTCTATCGTGTACATAGTTATTAAAACGCTACATTTTTTTTTTACTTAACATTCACAATGACCTAACGTACCCGATTGAGTATAAAACTGGTAGTGAACCATTAGGATATTAAAATGCAAAATCTTATTTTGTACATGAATCACTCAATCAATGCTGATGAAATAGAAAAAAAAACTATGACCATAAACAGTTCACATAAAAGTGAGCAATAAAATCATTGAACAGAAAATAAAAATCTCTAAGAGCAAAAGCATAAAAGCATAAAGATACCAAAATAAGAACCAAGGTACCACATTAATGAAACATGAAATACATAACTGACAATAAATAAGTAATTTTTAAAAGAAATGTTTATAAAAATTGTGTTGCAAGCTTCTCGAAGGAAATTTTAGACATAAAAACAAAACGTTAACGTAATTAAAAAAACAATAAAATTCATAAAATTATTTAAAAAATATTAGAAACCATTTAACATCCTTAAAATACTAAAAAGGATTTTCATCACTTGACATTTCAGACATTTAAGATCACGATATAACAAAAATGACAATCACAAGCAGCCATTGTGGTCATAGGTCAGCAAAATACTACGACCAAACCCACGACGACGTACGACATTTATTTTAGTGTAAGCTATAACATATCTCCAGGAAGAATCAACAGATGAAATAAATTTTTTTTCAAAAACCTCATCAATGTACAAGGAATATATTTGAAATATATTTTAAGGAATATACAACAGGAAGGAATAAGGAATATATTTGAAAATTTAATTTCTTCAAAATGCTAAGGAATATATTTGAAAGATCATATTAAACAAGTTTTAGAATCTTTAGAAAAATCTTTTATTTGGTATCCTGTAAAAAATTAAATTTTGAACTTTTTAATTTACACTGAATATTTAAAATGGCTCATATAAAAATCGGTATTAAACACTGTACATTATTTATATTCTCTTCAATCAATCTTTTGTCATTCATTTTATTCCTTTTTGGAAGCTTATGAATAAAAGCGCGTGTATCAAAATCTTATGCAGTGCTTGATTATCTAAGATCACTTTTCATTATATCACTTTTTAATACAGATTTAATGCAGTTTATTTAACACCTCTATTTTTAGAATTCCCAAAATGTATTTGAAAAGTTTAACTGTTTACTTTAGCTAATTACGAAATTTTTCACCTTAGTGATGCACGCATTTTGAAGACGCGTTTTCGCTTTTAATGAATTTCCCTCATTAATTTTAAAAACGCGAGTCATAATAGCATAATCTAAACAATTATTTTTCAATAATGGTGTATTGAAAATAACGAATGAAAAAACTGCTTATAAATTAAATTTTCTCAAGTAAAAGATTAAAATCTCATTTGAAAAGCGTTATCGGGTGCGTAAAGTAAATCGATTCATTTTTCAAATTATTTGACAACTTGTGAAAAATATTTCATTATCAGTGAACTAGCACTTTTTAAAAACTGCTACTGTTAGCGAATTCAAACTAACGTGGGAAAAGTTAAGCTATGTCATTTTGTTACTTTATATAATTCTGAATATGATACTGATATACAGGGGGGAGGAGTTATAATTAAAGTTCCACTTTGGAATAGTCATGAAAAGGAAACTATTGGACCAAATGTTATCAAACTTGGTAATTGTTTAAAGGAGGTCATGGGAATTTCTTTTCCGCAAAAAAAAAAAAAAAAAAAAAAAAAAAAGTTCAAAAACTCACCACCAGGGGGAATGGTGATGTGGTGATGTATTCAATATTGCAAAACAAAATCAGTCATGAAGACATTGGCTTAAAATGTGTTTAATCGTTTCTGAGACATGCTACAAAGCATGTTCAATGTGCCTTCCACGATTTTCTGAAAGCACGTTAAATCGCCTTACTGCAATCTTAATAGCAGCTATTAACGTATCAGAAGAAATGTTATGTACATGCAGATGTATCGCATCTTTGCATCATACAGTGCCATTTCTCCCCTGGTGGTGAGTTTTTTATTTTATTTATTTATTTATTATTATTGGCAGAAGAGAAATTCCCATGGCCCTTTTTAAACTATTAACAAGCTTGATAACATTTGGTCTAGTAGTTTTCTTTTTATGACCATTTCAAAAACTAACCACCCTGTATAATTAATATAACCACCCTGTATTTTTTAAAATCATATTATGTAGAATTCAGATAACATGTAGTTTTTAGCATCGGTAAATTTATATTTTATGAAATTTATTCTTTAATTTTAAAATTCCTTGTCGGACACATTTGTGAAAATATGTTTTCTAAGTTTGTAATCAAATCTCTGTCTAAAATTCCTTCTAGTTAGAGTTGTAATTCCTTGTAATGTTCTATAATATTGGCAATTTGACGGTCTTTGTTTTAGAATCTTAGCACAGTGCATTCATTTATAGAATGCGCTTTTTAAAATTATATGACGGATTCTCTGTTTCGTTGCCTTTTTAATTCCATAAATGCATTCTTATAAATCAATTAAAATAATCCGTTGTAGTCTTGATATTCATAAGGAAAAATCGTCACCCCAAGATGAATGTATAATTTTCATATAATATTTTTTAATATTATTATTGTTCTTAATTATTTTATTTTTATTTGAAACACCGATTTCAGTGCCAGTCATTTTATTCCAAAAGCGGAAACTATGATAAAATAGAAGACTAAAGAGTTAACATACGAGAATAAAAATAAACAAATCAATAAAATATAGAATTTACAATTTTTAAAAAAATTTCATAAAAATGCTAACAAAAAGGAATAATGAAGAAATAATAGAAGGAAATCTGTTAATTTCCACCTCTAAAATGCTAGATTTTTAAAGATATACTCTGTTAAATAGTGTAAAATTTTCTTAAATACTGCAGATTACTGGAAAAATAATGGAAAGAATCACAAGTCTAAGACTGAATTATTTAATATTTTTAATGTAAAATAATAAAAAAAGAATTATTCATATTTTAAAACATTTATTTAAATTTAACATTTAAAAGAACAATAAGCAACAAAAAAAACCCCACAAAGTTTACAAAATATTAAAAAAAATGAGAAACAAAAATAATGAGCATTAATGTGATTAAATAAAAATATACATAAATTAAAAAGAAAAGTAAAAAAGTCTTTTTTAATACTTCGGTAACAAATTGACTTAAAGGGTTTAAGAAATATATTTATAATTTGAAAATTATTTTCTTTTAAAATATTTTTAAAGGTTAAAACAAATGACTTAAAATATAGATACAAAAATAGTAGAAAATGATAAAAGATCACTGATAGGGTTTAATTAAAACATTAAAATTGAAATATATTCTTAGGTCGTTTTTTGAGCATTAATAATAATATGGAGAACAAACACTTTAAAAATCCTTAAGGGTACTGAATTTTTTTTCGAAAATTTTCTGCCTCATTAAATTGTTCCATGATGGCACATCTTTAATTGATTTCAATTTTCATATGCTAATCGTCTTAAAATTATTCTACTTATTGAAACTCCTTTTACTTTCAGATAACTAGCAAGAATATTTAATAATAACATGTTCTTATATGATTCTGCAGTTAGAGAAAAACATTTCTTGCTTAAGGAGATAAAAATATCGCAATAAGCATCTTTTTAAAAAAGTACAACGACTGCATTCAGCCATGATTATCTGTCTGTTTGCCTTTAATTAAACTATTCTGGGTAGATTCTTGTGAAAAATGCAGTTGTCAATTTTTGGAATGAATTTCAGATCTAAATTCTTTCTAATATGAAGCTGAATGTGAAAGCTTCAGCTTTCTAATTCTGGAACTTGAAAATAAATTACTGTTTTGTCCGACTGAAAGAAATTGTAATTGGAAGTAAATGTCACCATGAGGAGCTTAGTTTCATGATGAGAAAAATAAATTTTTTTCTATGATGTTTCATTTATTGCTATTTTTAGCATAGTATTCCTTATTTAGCATATTACTTCCTCATGATGGTGGCTCAATTTATTTCAATTTTTAAAAATAATTTTTAACTTTACACAATTTTTACGCTTGGTAAAATTCCTTAAATTTTGTATTTTTTAATTAGTTTACAATGTGTGTCGGTTAAAGAATAATTATTATACAATTTACTCATTTATATATTTTTTATTTGAATGAGACAATTTTATAATAATAACTGCAATTATAGTTTATCAAAAGTTTATATTCAAAATTAATTGTTAAAATTCTTTTATCCTAATTTGTTTCAATTATTTTAAGTGTTTTACACAACTGTAGATAAAAAATAAACAAATGCACTTACGAATTAATTCTTTAGATTTACTTCGACTTTAGAGCTGCGCTAGAGTTATTATGCAATATTTTTTATGAAAAAATAAAATAAATAATCATTATTAAAAGGAATTTTTACTTATTAATTTAATGATTAAAAAATTAAGGGTCAATTATATTGAAACTTAATTCTGTTAACTCATCATTTTTTGCAAAAAAATGAAAAATAAAATAAAAATGTATACTTGTCGATGAAATGGAAAAAATTCTTTTTCACATAATTACAGCATAAGTATATTCGATTTTGGAATCCATTTTTAGAAAAGACAAGTGCAGGGTTTCATTCCGTTTAACATTAGATAAGGCAACGCATAGGTAGACGGTAAATGAAACGTGCTGTAATGTTTGTGGAATAGCTGCGACGTCAAGCAGAGAATATAATAAAGTCATATCAATGCATAAGTACTTCGAAGAGAAATAAAGGTTACTGATGATCAGTGTTATCACGATTTAAAGGAGTTACACAGTTTTTAAGGGAACGCGTTCATAACCTCTAAGATTCATATAACTAGGCTTTTTCCTAATTCATTGAAAATTCTATGGTTTTTAGTTGAGTTGATAATACAATTTGATAATGAACAAGTTCCAAAATTATTAAATACAAATTCTTTTAGTAATATAAAAATTCAAAAATTCTTTTTCAGAAACATTTGCTTAAAGAAAACAAAGAAAAAGTATGAGCTATTTATAAAAAAAATCTTTAAACTGGAATTATATTTAATAATATATTTTTACTTTTGAATGAAAATTTAAGTTTTTTTTCTCCTAGAATATTTATTGTGGCTTAATTTAACTATAATTTTGCTTACAGATCGTCTAATTTTACAGTTTTTCATTGACATCCAGTTTTTATTTATTTAAAACATTACTATCAGTATTCCAAGTACAGCATATTTTTTAAAAAATTAACTTTTGGTTATAATATTTTTTAAAATTTTTAGCCTTTAATATATTTCATAATCTATTAATATTAATGTCGTGCAATCTTTTAACCAATTTGGATTTTCTCAAATCAATTTTTTCAAATCTTCTCTATATGGTGCCCCATATATGGCACAAAATGAATCAATATTTGCTGATGGATTGACAATTAATTCTTGCAAATATTGAAATACTAGCCGCCTTTGGCGACCAGCCGGTTCGCCAATCTTAATGTTCTTTAAAATTTTAATAATTAAATATTTTATGCAATTTCTACTTTAATAGCTTCTTCATCAAAATATTTTAAAACTTCAAATTTTGATTATCATATAATTCACTCATAATATTATAAAGGCCTTCAGTCATAACGTAATATGTATCTCTCTCATTTTCTGTTAGCACCCGTAGAATTTATGCTTTAAATTAAAGTGGAAAGAATTTATCTTCAATTAATATAATAATATTTTTTACTGAAACAAAGCATTTTTTTATAATCTGATTACTGAAAATAGAGTCACTCAGCGTTTAAACTTTATGGGCACTAAAGAATATCTTTTTAAATTTATGTAATATCTCAAGAGTTGGTCAACAAAATTTTCTTAGATTCATTATGAGCAGATCGATTAATTAACAATGTTTAAATTTAAATGCATCAAACACTAAGAAAATAAAACGAATCGTTTAAAATAAACGGTTGAAAACAGGTTTTAAAAAAACTACTTAAAAAACAATGTACTTAAAACTATAAGCATATACAAAAAATATATAACTAACATAAATACAATTTACTTACAAAAGCATGCAACTAACCCAAAAATAATTTAAATCATCCATTGATAACGTTGTCATGGCAACAATCAGAACAGAATGCGCATGCGTGAATTTTCTTCTCCGGTTACGTAACGCAAATACGTGATTTTTTCTACGCCAGTTGGGGTAACGCTATGCGGATTAGACATTTTTCATTTCCTTTATTCTGTTTTATTTTAATTCAAAAGTACTTCAGAATGAATCTGAAAGATTGATTCATTAACAATGTTTAATTTTAAATGCATCAAACATTAAGAAAATAAACAGAACCGATTGAAATAATCCGCCGAAAAATTTTAACCCTAGCCTCATTACTGTTGGGAGAAAAAAAAACTGAAGCCTTTCTCGTTTGGCGCTGGGGATAATGGAAGATTTTTTTGGCGGAAAAGTTGGCGGTGGGGAAAATGGAAGATTTTTTTGGCGGTAAAGTTAGTTTTTAATTAATAATTAAAATTCTAATTAAAAATTCGAAAAAAGAAACCCCAGGTGCACATTCCCAACCTCCAAGGTATACATGTACCAAATTTGGTAGCTGTATGTCAAACGGTCTGGCCTGTAGAGCGCCAACACACACACACACACACACACACACACACACACACACACACACACACACACACATTGAGCTTTATTATAAGTATAGATTGCATTAATAGAGTAGTCACGTGAATGTACGACATTTCAGAATTCTAATACACCAGGAAGGAGATTAAAATTCTGTCTTCATAATCATGAAAGAAGTTAAATTATATTAAAATATGTAAAAATATTTATTATTTTTTCATTCTTTTAAGGATAAAATTGATAATTCATTTTTTTTGAGGTGGTTCCAATCCATCGTTATAAAATATTATCTTCGCCTTATAATTATTATTTTTCGAATAGACTTTTCAAACATAGATATTTAATTCAATCTCTTAATTCCAAACAGTAAGTCATGTCAGAAATCCAAAAATCCAAAATACGTTAATTATTTATAAATAGTACTTCCTATCAATACAAAACAAATATGATGGGAAATCTTTCTTTAGCTCCGCCGATCAAACTTCCTTTTTGCTGTCAATAAGCCCGAAGCTATTGAAAAAAAAAATCTGCAAACGATCCAAACATCACATTTTTTTTTATAATGTTAACGAAAGTTGATACATTTTATTATTAGTAAGTATCTCCATTATTTTTTGTGTAGTCACAAAAACTGGAAGTGCAACTTAGAGATATTTTTTTCAATGGATTCAAGAGTGTTATAATTATTCTTATGTGTTATAAAAAATTAGCGGAATTTAAATTTTAAAACGAATTTAAATTTTTCAAATTTATTTAAATTTAATAATTATATAATTTTAGCAATTTTTCATTCTCTTTTAATAAATTAGCTTACATTAAAGCAATTATTATACCAAGATTTAGAAAAGAACTATATACAAACCAGAATTAAATAGTTTTTTTAAAAAGCACAATTTAAATTCAATACTTATTCAATGAATGTAAAAAAAATTTTGAACTTTCTTTGAATTGAAATTATATTTAAAAAGTATTTTCTTCCAAATTTTATTTTAAAAATGTAGAAGTACTTTAAACATATAGAAAACAATTAAAATGATATGATCTTATATTAATTTTTTAGCTTTCTTTTCTCTCTCTCTCTCTCTCTCTCTCTCTTACTATATATATATATATATATATATATATATTAAAACGTGTGTGTGTATGTAATGATAATGATTTAATATAAATTAAATCCTAATTAATTTCTTAATTTTTTCATCTTAATTTAACCCATATTAACTTCATTCTAAAATGTTCTCTTATTATTTCCTGTTCCAATTCCCACTTTTTTATTTAATTAATTCAACACCTTTTCTATAAAACTGCTAATTCAGCTGGATATCAAGCTCCGAGTGAAGATAGATAAGTGTAAGATTTCTTCTATATTATAGTCAGTGTTAACTATTAGATTATAGAAGTGAATGATCTACGTGAGAATTTCATCAAATCCCTCGGCCTCTCAATTTTTTTCTAAAAAAGGAAATTATGTAGATTAAATTCGCTTACTTAAAATTGAACTGTTGGAAAAATATTGATATATAATTCATTGGTAGCTCAGAAATTTATGGCTTTCCAGATTCATGAAACCATCATACATTTTCTGCGAAATGGCTCCCCATGTTACGGAAGTTAAAATCACCATGTCGAAGATGGCTAACATAAATGCACCAGCACGAACATTTTGTAGCTTTTACATAATCCATGTGAAAGTTGAGAGTTTTAAAGATGCTTACGCATGTCGCTGAAGTAAAATTATTCTGACCTGAATAATATACTACATGTATACTGAGACTCATCAGCAGCATTGTAAGTATTTTCTTTACTTGTAACGGATACCACCTTATGCTTTCATTCATTTTCCATTACAATTTTAAACGGCAATAATTTGTTGGAAACTACACATATTCTATGGAATATCAACTTAAAATGTATAAAACAAACTGAAATGAACCATAAATTGAACAGAACAGAATCATATATGCTGAAATGGGGAGCAGGGGGTTCCAGTTCTAGTGCCGTCCTTATCATCTGACAGCATTTCAAAATTACGGGATCCATCTCAAAACAATTTGTTATTGCTTTAAAACGAGACTAAACTAAAGGAAATTAAAAGTCAGGATCGGAGAGTTCTAATTTTGGTATTCGACTCCATTAAGGAACCACCCCCTAAATAGACCGGGTTTAAGGGTCCGACCACTGGTATAGCTGATGGGTATAAATGGGATAGCTCGAAATCAAAATTTTGTAATTTTATTTCGATTCATTCTATAATATTTTTGTGTGGCTTAAACACGAGATTTAAAATAATTAATTTTTAGATTTAAAAAAAAATAGAGAAAATATTATGATTGACTTAATGACAAATTAAGTATCTCTATGATTTATGACATGACGACTTAAAAATACTCTACGGTATGACGACTTAAGAATCTTATGACGATTTTAAGAATCTCTACATATTAAACTTCCTTGTGTTCGATAAAAGCTTTTTTAGAATAATGTCAGACATTTTGGGTGCTTGTTTTTGTATACACGTTAACGGAAAAAAATGGAAATAGGCTAAACGAATGATATTTGATATTGCGTCAAAATTGTCGGTGAAAAAGCAAATTTTGTACAATATACAATGTTTTTGTGTAAACACAATAAAACAAATAAAGAGCAATAATGAGAAATTTTTTCAAAAGTTGTTAATCCTAAATTTATAAACTAATCAAATTTTGTACAAAATTGTTTCAATACAAGAGATCCGATGACGAAGTTAAGTTCAAAACTCACAGTATAGTGTAACGTAAATATTCGACAAAACCAATGAGAAAACATTAAGTAGCAGTTTCCAATTTTTTTGTCAAAGAAACTTAATGAATATTTCATGAAAGACAATCACAAACAAAAATGAACTTTATAAAATCCTATTTTAAATAAAATATTGCTCCACTTTTTTTTTCTTTATCTAAAACAATTCTTAAAGATTTCTCTTCATATATTTAATTATGATATTATATAGAATATTTTTTAGCTTTTTGATTTTATAATAAACATATAATTTAATCGCTTACGCCTTTTAATCATGAAGATAAATTTTATTACAGTATAGTCTAGCGTAAATATTCCAAATACAAAGGAGAAAACATTTAGTAGCAGTTACTAATTTTTTGTCAGAGAAACGTATTGAATATTAACTTTACAAAATGTTATTTTAAATAAAATATTTAATAATCTGTTTTTGATCTAAATAAATCCTTAAAAATTTTTCTTTATATATTTAATTATGATATTATACAGAATATTTTTTAGCTCTTTGATTCCAAAATAAGCAAATAATTTAATCGCCTAGGTCTTTTATTTAAGAAGCTTAATTTTACTATCTAAATAAATAATTCATTAAACTATTTTTGTTGTCTTTTTTATTTTGTAAAGTTTTTTATGAATGTCGTTGAATTCAAATTATTAGCACTTTTAATTATTAGTACTTTTTACAATTAATAATATATATTTCTTTATCAATTAAATAATTTAAAGTGGAACATTGGACAGTTTTTCATATAATCCTTACAGTCTTTTTTATAAAACTACATAACTCTAAATTAAAAACAAAAACTGACTAAAAATTAAAACATTTTCTTTTTAATTTGAAAATAAAATATTAAGAATTTTTTTCATCTTTAAAGGACTTGTTTGTTCTAATTTTAAAAAAAATTACCACACCAATAGATAAATTATTACATCAATAGATAATGAAGATATTAAAATTTATTTTTTCGAAATTAATATCAAAATTTGAAATTTAATCATTAACATCTAAATCTTCCACTTCTATCTGATAATTATTTCTTTTTACATTTTTTATTTTATTTCAATTAACTACAAAATATTTAATGAAAATGACTGTTTTATTTTTAAAAGTATAGAAATATTTTGATATATAAAATATCAATAAAAATCTCGTCCCTATAATACAACCGTTTATTTTCTTAGTCATTTTGACAACTGAAGATGATAATACTGAAATACGAAAGTCTGAAGTCTAAAAAATGTAGTATAGATATTCGAGGACGAAGCAACTTTTAAAATGAAAGTCAGTATGTTTCAGAATTGCTTTTGGCTTTTCAATCTCGTTTCCAATGTCAACGCCACTCAGCAATTGCATATACTTTGAGAGAGAGTGGTAGTTTTGCTTTTTCCAATAAGACTCTACCGCAACTGCGTGTTGATCTCGAAAGTCGAGGATTTATTTTTAGACAACTTGAGTTTCACGTGACACCACTCAATTTCAATTTAGAAACACTTATTTGAGTTGTCATTTTTGCTTTTTTTTCAAAAGAGAATTTTTTTGTGCCACTCATTTACTTGTTTCTTCTTCGGAATAGTGGATTTTATTTTCAACATGATTTTAAAACACTTTGAAATAAAAACGTTTCCCCCAAGTTAAGTACTCTTCTCGTAAATTTTTTGGTAATTTTTGTAACCAGTATTTCGTTAGGCTCATTTTAATTTAATTTCGTTTGGATGAAATATTTCACTGCCCTTATTTTTAAGCATATATATGCTTATGAAGCTACCTATATATAAAAGATGATCATATATAAATATGCATCGATTCATTATCTTTTATTAGTTTCTTTTTTTATGATTATAATATTTTATTCTTTCACATCTGGTTTTTCAATCAAAAAAAAAAAAAAAATGGACTCCCTTCTATTTGAGTAATTAAGTTCCTTAAATTATTATTATCAAGTGAGAATATGTTTTTGTTTTGGTTAGGGGGTTTTGAAGCTTGAAATCCTGTAGACAATGAATAAAGCAAAAATGGCAATTTTCATCATCATTTTTTAATCGCATATATTTTTTAACCTGCTTTTATCAGTACTGCATTATTATTATGTATGCTTCTTTGACAGCAGATGCGTTTTTAAAAGCTTGACGTAGGCGTTACATCATAGCAGTTATTTCATTTCAAAATCAGTCGAGCTCCAAAACTTTGTTTGCTAGCTAGAAAAATTGAAAATGAAAGTTTAAAATCTTTATATATATATATATATATATATATATATATATATATATATATATATATATATATATATATATATATATATATATATATATATATAGGGGTAGAGAGTGGTAGAGAAATCTCGTGATTCAGACCGGTTTAAACTGGTTAATGACTTGAATTAATTAATACAAATAATGACAAAATTTTAATCATTTAACAGGAAGTGGATAATGAAATTAAAAAAAATGATCAAAATATGAAACTTCATGCTTTAGGTCGTCATATTCAAACTATAACTTATATGTGAGTAGAATAGTAATATAAAATAGATTATTATTATCTATTATAGTTTTTATATTTCTGATTTATTTATTTTGAATATTTAATGTTTTCTTAGAATCAATTATATTTCCAGAGAATTTTTTTTTTTCAAAATTATCACCTTTTAGATTTAAATGGTTTTTTTTTAAATTTTCTAATTGCAAAAATTAATTTTTGAGGAAATTAGATAAAATTTAGTAAAAAAATTTTGGTCAAACTTTAAAATTTACATATTTTATATTTCAAGTTCTTTCAGAAAGTTCAAAGTTCAGAACAACAAAAAATTCTTTAGGGAATTGAATGCGTAAGCATAAAAAAATAAAAAAAAAGACCCAAAATTTTAAACAGAATTATAAACCTAATGCCCATTGTTGCCCCAAATATATTCTTATATAATAGTAAAGAAAAAAAGAAGAGAAAAAAGGAAAAATTGTTTATTTTTTAAAGAATAATATGTTTTGTTTTAATAAGATTTAAATGATATTTGACTTATTCATATTCTAATATATACTGCATAAATTTTACAGCTACTTTATAAATTTATTTAACCCTTAAATGGGGAGGTGAAATTTTAGGACTTAACTGGGGAGGTGTGGTCTACGAGACCGCATTTCATTTAGACTCAAATTAAATTTTCTAATGAATGTATTATTATGAAAAACTGCCAATATATTTTGCAGATATTTTTCTTGATATATAGATATGTTTTAGAAATTTTTCAAAATATATTGTCATTGAAAAAAGTAAATGCGTTGGAATATACATTTTCTTCTCAAATTACATGTTACAATAAATAATATTCTTGAAAAAGCATATTACGTTTTACTTTTTAAATCATATTTATTTTTACAGTATATGGAAGTACAGTATATACAGTATATAGAAGATAATATAATGTAAAATTCACTAATTATATGAAAAATAAAAAAAATGACAACGGGTAAAATTGGCCCTTTTTTTATCGGCTTGTGTGATTTTCATAGCACGGTTTTCTAGGGCTTTTTAAACATACAGGTTAAGAACTAGTATAAAAATCAACCTATAAATTCTGTATATATATCTCTTGGTATATTAATATATTTTATAAATTTTTCAAAATACATTATCACTAGAAAAATAGATTATGTTTGAACATACATATCAAAATCAGTTCAAAGCGAACTTCCATCGAAAAACTCTTCTGTACAATTATCCTTATCCCTAAAATCCGTTTCTGCTTCATTTAAAAGTGTCTGGAGCACTGCTTCATAATAGGATCAGTCAATTGGATGATATTTCGGAGTCTAAGTTTAAGCGCCATCTGCTAAGCCTTGTTTATCACTGGGACACTAACAGGGAGATGCGGTCTTAGAGACCGCGCTTATAGAAAATAACTGAATTACTTTAAAAAACATCTGCTGAAATCGGTTGAAAAAGTGCACGTGTATTGAAGGTCACAAAACATTAAGCTACAGGGTCAATCCATTCAATTGAGCTAAAAATAGAATAGGGGTGATAGAAAATCCATCGCTAGCGGTCTCACAGACCGCACGTCTCCAGTTAAGGGTTAATAATTTTTAAAAAAATTTAAAAAGTAATAAAATAAATATACGTTAGATAAAATGAATTAAATATGTGCATTTTTAAATGTCAAAGTTTTTGAATTAAATTTACTTATTAAAGCTATTGGAAAATAATTATTTTAATAAAAATAAAGACTTCTCGGATAAAATTTCAAGTTTGAATTTTTTGACGATTAATATACTTCCTCTATACACGTATAAGAGAAAGTCAAAAAGACATTCGCAGCGAAAAATTAATACATATCTACACTATGGATGTTAAATCTGTACACCGAATCTTATCCATCTAGCTTTCTTCGTTTTGTAATTATCGTGTTAACTTATACTTGAAACAACCGTACAGGTAGACTTCCTCTAAACAAATTTTGCTCGATTTTTTAGTTTAGTTTAGTTATATTAACGTCCCGTTTGAAGCAACACTAGGGCTATTTTGGGACGGACCTCGTCATTTTGAACCGCGATCAGATGACGAGGACGACACCTGAGCTGGCACCCTCCTCTCCACACCACACACACCAGCGGGAGGACGTTTGGTCAGGACGGATTTAACGTGCAACTGACCCCCTTACACGACGGTTCTTCGGTGGAATCGGGTCTCGAACCTGACACCCTCCGGTTCCGAAGCCGAGACCTTACCACCAGGCCACCGCGGCCTGTTATTTTGCTCAAGATTTGATAGAAATCTAAAAATTTGACATAAAGATTGAATGCCAAATTTCATTCTCCTAGTTCAAAGCATTCTTAAATTATCGGTATCACAGACAGATAGACGGTCGGGTGGACAGACATTTATTTAATATTTTTTTCAGGTTCAGAAAGGTTTGAACCGTGGAAATTCATTAAAATCTCGAATTTGAATTATTCAACGATTACAATATTTTCTGTACACTTCGTATACGAAAAAAAAAAAAAAAAAAAAAAGAACTAAAATTAATTTGAAAGAGCGAAAGGTTTGGTCTTACGGGAAAATAGTAGATTCGAATTTTGCATTCATGCAAGTCACTTAGTATTTATCTTGTGAGTACTAATTATCTCTCACATATTTTTTATGACATGATGGCTTGTTGGGTTATGTTTATTATGCAATTAAAAAAAAACAGAGTAAAGAGTTCAATGCACTCATGTTGTTAGTTAATTAACACTGAGAGGGCTTCAAATTTTGAATTTTGTTGTAGATTTCCCATTTTGTATTGCAAGTAAATAATTCATAATTCAATTGTATTTTTTGAAAATCTTTAGTATGTTTTATCAAGAGTATAAGATATGAGACTTGGCACACTCGATTCAATTAACTTTAATAAAATGATGAACATATATAAAAAAGATTCCATGTGTGATAAATGCACTGCTCACAGAGCTCCTCTCTCAACCTTTCTAGACACCTTTTAAAGATTTTGAAAGATCATTTACGTTAAAAGCTTTATACAGCATTATAATTTGATTTTAACTTTTCTTGCAATTAAATTATTTTTTATCGAAGCTTCTAATTTCAATTATCTATACGAAAATAAGTTTTAAAATTCTATATTTAATAAGAATATAAAAATTTTAGCCGTATTCGTAACGACAATATTAAAAAAAAAAATGCATTTTCTTTCAGATTTCTTTTGTACATTGTATATTTGAATATAAGATGATTTGTGCAGTTAATTTAAAAGCGTTGTGATTTATGACTTTTTGAGGTTTACAAGCAATGTCTACACAAAATAAAGTGACTTATTTGGATGAAAATTATTTTATTTATACTTTATAATTTTTAGAATTAAACTAAATAATTTTGAAAATTATCTTGTTTATACTTTTTTCTTTGATTGAAACATTTTCAATTCCAAAAACTATATCTATTTCAAAAATAAGGATTATTAAACTTTTACTTGAAATATTTCTTTTAAAATAATTATTGCATTTAATTTTGAACTGTTTTGTGCAGTGTTAGAGAATCAAATTTTTTGTCAGAAAAAAAATTAAATTCTCTGATAAAGACTGAAAAAATTTAGCAAAATGTATTTAAATGAAAAAATGGAAGATATTTAAATCAAAGTCAATTTTAATCGCGTTTTCTGAATTTTCAAACATATTTGTGAAATAATTTTTAAATGTTTCATGATAATATAATTATAAAAAATACTAAATATACAAGCCCATAATTAAAACTATAGTATATACTATAATATAAACTATTCTATAAACTATAATATAAAATATGAATTTTAAATTTATTTATGTATTATAAAGGAAAAAATAAAATAAAAACTTTTAATAATAGCATATAAATATTGTCAGAGAAAATAAATAATTATAATTTAGATAGTATTCTCTGAAACAATTTCCACTGAAATTATTTTTTGTACAGGACTGCTGCCAAATTTAAAAACGTTTTTTTAAATTTATTTACGCAATTTTTTTTTTGGTAGGGACCATGTCAGAAACAGTTACAGAATGATGTTATTATTGAAGAAAAAACAGAAAATAATAGAGTTAAAACGCAGTGTGCCGCTAAATACTGCTCAGAATTACTTTTAACCTATCAAGAACAATATTTATGTGTGAAAAAAAAATATATTTCCTTTTTTTGCTCTCACTATGAAAATAAATTTTCAATGGGTAGAAAAAGTTTTACTTAGTCAATTTTACAAAACGGCGAATGATAATGAAAGAAGAAAAATAATCTTGATTTTGTTTCACGTAAGAAATAATTTCTCAACATATTCCCTGAAAAGTGTCAAAAACTTTGTGGGACGACATTTTTATCTAAAATAAGAATATGAGGGGTTTGACAGTGTCATCTTGAGTGTAAATAATTTTAAGACTACATAATACTATCCAGCAGGATTGGGGTTTCCCAAAACTTTCTTGCACACTATGTAATAAATTTGTCATGTCAGAGAGCGCTGTAGCGAATTGGAATGCGCGAGGATAGAGCCTGGGACCTTGTGGTTTGCAGTCCAGTAACATGACCACGACACAAAAGCAATTGCTCTGGTAGCGTAGCTGTTAACTGACTTATAAGGTATTCACCACAGACTCTCCTTCCAGTGAGTCGGAGGGGAGACGAACTATATGGCTGTTGAGTGGTGATGTATGAGCTGTTGATTCTAATGCGCCTGTATCCATTTGAGTAGCGCCAAGCGTTATGGCTAGCGTGTGTGGGTGAGTGGTTGCTGATGCTTTTGCTGCGTCAAGTGAGTTTGACGACTTTGGTTGCGGGTAGATGGCGCCACAACAGCTGTACGAAGGTTGCAGGCTCATCATCCGAGGTCACCATTGCAGCGAATTGAGATGAGCGAGGATAGAACCTGGAACCTTGTGGTTCGCAGTCCAGTAACATGACCACGATACAAAAGCAATCGCTCGGGTAGCGTAGCTGTTAACTGACTTATAAGCTATTCACTTCAGCGCCTTACATAGTATTGCTGTGCTGCAGTTACGAAATATCAACTTTTTGCGCGACTTTAGCATTTTTACAGAATCTTTCGTGTGATCCTTGGCGAATTAATTGGCGGTTAATTCCTGGCATGTGTTAATAATATTCAAAAATCTAATTTGTATTTCAGGCACACTTTACTCGAACGATTGAAACAAAAATTTGACACAAAACTGCAATTGTAGTCTCAAAATCCCATATAAAATTTATGTTTAAGTCATTGAATTTTGGAATCATCGATTTTACTTATGTCTAAAATGACAGACCGACAGAGAATCGACCCATAGTTGGTTCAATTTCACCAGGTGTCTATATTATTGATGCTAAATAAGTGGACCGAATTTTATCTATCTAGCTCTCTTCGTTTTGTAATTATCGTGTTAACTTATATTCAAACAGCAGGACAGACGGATTTCCTCTAAAAGAAATTTACTCAAAATTTGACAGAAATCTAAATATTTGCTGTAAAAATCGTATATCAAATATCAGCCGTGTAGTTTATATAGTTTTTGAGTTACTTTTGTCACAGACAGACGGACATTTTCTAATGTGTTTTTCGAACTCAGGGAGATGTAGAACGTAGTGATTCGTCAAAATCTCGAATCTATTTGACCATTGCTATAATTTCTCTCTACTATGTATACAAGAAAATAAAAATGCAGAGATAGATCCTAAAATTAAAAAAACATATTGAAAACCATATATGTTTACGACATTTTATGACTTTTTCAGTCCTATATGTGTGTGGAAGATATCAATAAATATCATTAATATTCCGCCTTTTTATTTATCGTCCATTCTCAATATTCCAGAGATACAGATACACCAAAGAGAAATTGATTTTTTTTTCGGTACATCCTAAATTAACTTCTCCGAGATCCTAATTTGTTTCCTAGAAACAAAACGAACAATTTTTTAAAATATGACTATCTTGTTAAGATTGAATATCCAATTAGAAATGAATGTAAACAAGTGGATTACTTGCTAGAGAGACGATTTTCTCAGAAGCAAAGTACTCGATGAGCAATAATTATTTAGGGATTATAATGCTCATTTGAATATAATGTAGAGAAAAGCAATTTAAACAATTTTCAAGAATTTTGGAGTTATTTCAAGATAAGGTTTGAGGAGAAGAGCCGAGATTGGTTGTAATAGAGGCAATTTGTAATACACACTTCATGCAAATATATATATTTTTTAACTTAAATCTGAATTTTAACTAAATATGATTATGACAAGCTTTTAGTAAGTTTTGCCTAACCGAAACGGATAGTGAGAGGTTTAGAACATGTTATTTGTTTTATTTAGTTAAAAGAAACAGAAACGTTTGGAAAAATTTGATATGATATAAGTTAGCTGATTTTTTTTCAAAAATATTTTTATTCATTTGTTTTTTTATGCTCTAAGTTTTTAAAAACTATTTTAATTTTTTTTGTAATTTCAATATTTTTATATTAATCAGCATAAATTTCAAAGAGTGTGGCATAGGGTAAGTTGCAACTTACCCTATAGTTACATACTTAATATAGGGTAAGTTGTAATTTACCCTATCCCATACTTTCCGAAATTTATGCTGAACTTCGGTTGTAATTCGTAACATTTTACAAATTGCGAGATTAATTTTTTTTGTTATTGTTGTTTCTAATGGCACTTGCCATGGACAAGCCCGCTGATTCCGAATTCAGCGATTTTAAGCCGAGAGAGAGCCTCTCTTGTTTAAGTAGCGCCAACTAGGACCAAGAGTACGATTTTGCTACTCACGCATCACATTCGCTTGCACAGCCCCTTTTTAAATGTGTTTGATTCAGGTACTATCTATACTATTTTGGCAAAGCACGCTACAAAGTTATCGTATAAGAACTGTAAAGATAAATTCATCAAGATCTGTCAAACAAGATGTATAAATTAAGATCTATAGCACTAAAAATAGTATAAACTAGATTCAAAGTATTATGGGATACGATGCAAAGTACGACAACATGTTATACGAGTACTAGGAATCACTTTGAATGCAATAACTATTTTTCTTTCTTTTAATCAATTTTCTTATCTTACAATTTAAACGTAGTAAATATTAAAGTTGAATCGATACTGTATAAAATAAGATATTTAGAAATAAAGAGAAAATAATCATTCTTAATTTTTACCATATAATGGAAAAAATTAACAATACTGCATTCACTCCTACTTCAAGCAGAGCGGAGAGTTGGTTGTTCGTTACATATAAATAAAATGATCATTATGTCTTGAATATTGGGAGTAAAGAATCCCATCTTCAGTAATACCATAGAAAATCGTAACATTACTATAAATGTATAAAAGCATTCAATAAAACTGCTTTCGAGCAAATGGTATAAAGTATATAAAACAAATGTAGTCTCTATAGTTAAACTGTCAGAAAAATTCCATAGAACTAAATATTTTTTGGATGTTTTTTCCCACGTCATCATGGCTGTATTTAAGAGATATAATTTCTTAGATGAAGACAATTATTAAATATATATCTGTTATTTTAATTATCATATTAATTTTCTATTGTAAGTAAAGTTAAAAAGAAACAAAAATTTCGAAAAAGTATACTTAGACGAAATGCGTTCTTTCCTTTATCAGAAACTGCGATAATAGTTTTTTTTTTTTTTTTTTTTTTGCTATGTTCAACTGTGATAATAGTGATTTTTTTTAGTATTTTAAAAAAATAATTTTACCTTTATTCATTTATTTATAGCCTGCATCAAAAAAAAGTTTAAAAAAAAATTATGCTATAAATATTTATCCATAAATTTGAATTGTGGATAATTTTGAGTATAAATTATGAGTATTTATTCCATAATTAAGAATAGACATTGCGGATAATGAATATTCATCCACAATTATGAATATTCATTGTAAATCATGCGTATTTATTCCATAATTTAGAATAGACATTTTAGATGATGAATATTCATACACAATTATGAATATTCATCGTAAATAATGCGTATTAATCCCATAATTAGGAATAGACATTGCAGCTAATGAATATTCATATACAGTTTTGTATATTCATTGTAAATAATGCATATTTAATCCTTAATTATGTATAGACATTGTAGATAATGAATATTCATACACAATTATGAATATTCATTGCAAATAATGCGTATTTATCCCATAATTAAGGATAGACATTGCATATAATGAATATTCATGTACAATTTTGGATATTCATTATAAATAATTTGTATTTATTCCATAATTAAGAATAGACATTGTAGATAATGAATTTTATACACAATTATAAATATACATCAAGAATTCGAAATATATATTCTATGCAATGTATATTTTGAATCAGTTTTAAAGATTTAAATACATTATATAACGAAAAACAAATAAAGTTTTAAACCGAAAATTAATAATAGTAATAAAAATTAATTAAGCTTAAAAGACAAAAGCATAAAATTTTAAAACAGCATAAAAAAGTACATCAATTTTTTTATGTCATTTTATAAGACGGCAACTTACTGTAACTACTTTCAAAAACTACTTGTGGCAAAACGAGGGAAAATAACAGCTCAGTGCTGTCATTTTTTAAGATTGGAGAAGTCAGACTAGTTACTTTTGAGACAAGTGAATTTGTCATTTAAATGGCAACACTAACGTTTTTTGTTTTTTTTAAACTCCTCTACAAAACATAAACCTAAAAAAGTCTGAAAGAATATAAATGAAACAGTTTTATTTTTATTACTTTCAATGTAACCAGGAAATGAATAAAAAAATATAAAAACCTGACATATAAAAAAGCCTTAGTGGTGAGAAAAAAATTCCAAAGACTGAAGACTGAATTGAGGTGGATGAAAGCTCAAAAGCAAAAAAGTACAATTCATGCCACAAGTGTTTCTGAACTGGAAATCTGTTTGGTTAAGCCAAATGGGATTTCTTGCAGCCAAATTTCCTTTCACTTGAAAAACGTTGCTGCTACGAGATCATATTTCTTTGTAATTCAAGAGACTATCAAATTTTAACGTTGGATATCATTCAACGAGATAAACGTGATTTAATGAATTTTAAAATTTTATGTTGGATAAGAAGGCAAAATAATCTTTTTTGTAATACATATTTTAATTCTAAAAGAAGCTTGAGAAATATCAAGAAAATGGGGACACAATATATTAGTTTTAAGTCTTTACCAAGGCAGTATATAAAGATATCTATTTAAGACGAATTAAAACAATTTATTTTTAGTGTTACTTGAAGTATAAATAATGCTCATTTAAGCTTTAAAAGCTGCTCTTTTTGTAAATTCTATATTTGATATCAAATTTTTATTACATTTTCAGATTTTATTATTTATATATTATAATCTTCAGAATATTTGAATTTTCAGATGTATAGATATGCTCAGGTAATTATTAATTCCAATACAGTGAAGGAGAATGAAAGTTCTCTTCAATTTGAAACTTTTTTTTTTGCTTCATCTCTCTCTTTATTTATTTCATGAATCATTCTGGTTTTTGCAATATCAATATAGCATCATTAATATTGAAGTAAATGTAACTGATCATTTTGGTTTTTATTTCCTTCAAGCGATAGGGTTAACAATTCCATTTTCATCAAAAATGTTTGCCTCCAAAACTATATTCCACATTTCATTCATAGAATCAGTCATCGTTACAAATTTAAATGTCATGTGCAAATTAACAAGGTTTTCCATTCGAATAACCAACAAAAAATTCGAGTGTCTACATCCGTAAGAATCTACGAAGACACTCGTTGAGTGTATACGAAAGTATCTCCTAATAATAAAAAAAAAATGCCTATTTCTTAAATAATAACTTAAAAGTTTGCAAATTCTGTATTCAAAGTTTCACTACCATGATAGTTATATTATAAAATATATTACAGAGTATTTTTTTTTTCAAAACAACCTTTATATTATAAAGTATTTTTTCAAAAGTCAGTATTAAAAAGTATTTTTCTAACATATTTTATTCTATATATTTATTACAAAAATACTTTATGTGATGTTTAAATTGGTATACCTTAAACCCTCTCGATTCCAGCGGGGCGGTTTGGGGCGGTTTGAGAATTTACCCTATAACATCCACGTGGGGCGGTTTGGGGCGGCTGCCAGCCGTTTTAGGGGAGATGGGTATTAAAAGAGGCTGCTCTACTGAACACTCCAGGAGGTCCTCGTTATCTTCGACAATCGCGGCTTTTTCACAGTAGTTTCCCCTGTGCCTTAGGGCGGTAGGGGTTGAGGAGGAATTCACTAAATAGGTTGTTGGCGTACATTTTGTATTTTGAAAGGGTTTTAGTTTCTATTTTCACGTGTTGTTAGCTCAAAATTGGAAAGATTTTATGGCCATTTATAAAAGAAATTTTCCACTGAAGTTCTCTGGTAACGGCAAGGATACCGACACGTTGTTTATTTTTCGGACAAGCATCAGAAGCCCTTTTCAGTAGTAAGACTATTGTAATGATATAAAGACAAACCATTGCATTGTCAATGCGGCCTATTCACATCGCAGTTTTCTCACAAAATGGGTAGCGACACTTGTTACTATGGAAGGAAGTCGTTTTACACTTCAAGCAACTTATTCTTTCATCAAAGAACTGTCGGAAATTCTGAGGCCGTGTACAAACTACCGCTTTTAAAATAGAATTAACAGACAAAAAAAAAAAAGATTGGGAGTATTCTTTGTCGCCCTCTTCAAAGAGTGAGATAAGTTATATAAATACTGAGTTCCTTTATAGAATGCCATTCTGAAAATTTCTCTTCAGTTGTGAATTTCTACTCTTTATTTTGTTTGTAATCGGGTGTTTGGATTATCAGAGTAATTTTTCTATTGAAACGCTTATTATTTCTTCATTATGGGTAAAAGAAATCGTGAACACACTGAAGAAGAAATTAAAGCAATTTTACTTGATTCTGATGAAAGTGACAGTGATCTATCAGCGAAGTTGATGGTTGGCCAAAAAATGATACTTTAGCTGATCTCTCATTTATTCTAAGCAAAGAAGCAGGAGATGAACGAGAGAGATAGAGATGGGGAGTCAAAAAATGTTATATAATGTACATATTATCAAAAATTTGCAAATGATTCCCTCGTGTGGAAATTTGTGGAAATTTAATATGAAGCTTTCGTTCAAAAATTTATCTTGTCTTAACAATACTATAGAAAACTTCACATAACATTTTAAAATCAGAAATTCAGCTTGAAAAATTCAACATGACAGTTCATACTAAAAAAGTAATATTTATGATTAATGTAATTTTAAATGTGTTAAATCTTCATATTTAGTTTATGAAGAATGTAATGTTTTAGAAAAATGTTCAGGCTGAAAACTGAAGGAATGTATTTTCGAAATATATTTCGCTGAGTAATTTTTCCCCCGAATTTTATTTCATAAATTTTTGTATTTCATTATTAAATGAAGTTTTAAAAATATGTTATCTCATCTATCGAAACAATTCGATAAATGAGATATATAACGTTTGACGTAATATATTCCCTTGGTAAGAAAAAAATTTTAATAGTTATATTTTAAAAGATTAGTAAAAATGAGTGGCAAAATAAAGATATTTTTGGAATTTATATTTACCCTACATTCTTTTTCGATTATTTAATGTAAAAGCAAGAATGCGTAAGGTTTTGGGGGAAAAAATGTGAAAACTTCTTTAAAAAATTTAATTAAAGTTCTAAAATTTTTCTCTTAGTATCACTATCGAAAATACAAAATAATATTTTATATTTAAAAATTCAATAAAGATAATCGTTTATACTAAAAAAAAAATGCTAAAGACAGTAAAAAAAATCTAGGCTGAGTGTTGAAAGAACATATTATTTTCGAAACATCTTTCAAAAAGAGCAATAACATTTTTTTTATCCAACGATTGTTTTTATTTCGGTATTAAATGAAGATTTAAAACATTATCTTGTTTATCACTGAAAAGCATTGACATCTATAGTATGTAAAAAAATGTACTAATTGCATTGATATATGTATAATGTTTGTTTTACATTACTATGTAAAAATTTTTTACATGGTAATATATGACATATTATTTAATTTTGGCAACAAAAAAAATGTAAAAGCCTATTGAGAATTAAATGAAACATAAAGATGTTTTTGAAATTGCTAGTAAAGCCAGTTTTTATTTAAATGGTTTGGAAGCCTAACATAAAACTCACAAAAAAACAAAAAAAAAACCCTATTTTCTAAATTATAGAATAAATTTCAGATTTTTTGTAAAAAAAAAAAAAAAATTACGCTACAAAGATGATGAGCGAAACACTTCACACTAAAAAATATAAATACATTAGAATAAAACTCTTAAGCTGATGGAAAATGAATCTCGTTGTCGAAAACCGCAAGGCAATTATTCAAGATAGAGCGTCGACAGTTTTATTACTTCAGAGTGCGGGGGGTAACTGTCCCTCAGCTAGGAAGAGTCCATGTCTTTCAGAGACACGCTGAAAAAGTCTGGATGTTAAAGGGAGTGCCACTTGAAAAGTGCTTGGATGTTAAAGAGTTAAAACGGCTACTCCAACCCGCTCGAAGGCACACGGAAAAATCTGATTCACTGGATCTCTGCAACAGCAACACTGGCAGGAACTGTGGTTGAATCCTAAGGCCATCACCGGCCACAGTACAACCCTTCCCTAAGGAAATCGTCCCGTTATCAATGGGAGGAGCCAGACCCCCACTTTTCTGTATACCCACCAGGGTGGCGAGAACCAAAAACTATGTTGGAAGCTTCCCATCCTGAATTACGAGGTACTCTCCTAGGGGATATTTAAATTGATATAATAAAACACCATAAACAATTTCTACTTTATTAATATTCTTAAAATCATTTTCAATTGATGTCATACATACACACACACATATAAGAGCATTTTGTACCTTATCACTTATCTAAAACTTTTATCAATTTTTATTTGGATGGTATAATAAATTTCCTTTTTAATTTATACGTTTTAAAGTATTTATTTGTAGCAAATCCATCAATAATTTTGTTTTTGTATTATTCGCTATATGTCCCATTCTATTCATAAAGTGCTCTACCGATTTTAATTATATAGTCCTAAAGTCTTTTGGTTCGAAATTAAAATAAAATCAATATAATGAATTTTTAAACACTTGTGGATAAGTGGTGCTCCTGTGCAACAGACGAAATCTTCCTTTCATTGGATAATACTTCTCTCGAAGCGGCCACCCAGCTCAATGACTACTTTTATTTGCCATAAAATTTATGGCTCATTGACATAATGTTCAATTAATCACTACGAATGGCCACTCGATCTCCTCCTAGTAGGATGTAGTTAATTTCTCGTTCAACTTCATTAAAATCCATTTATTTCTTTTACTTCATTGGGTTTTTATTAAGGCACAGGATGTAAAAGAAGAATAAAAAATAGAAATATTCATATATATCAGCTGAGATCAAATCAAACCTAATTACCCATTTCCTTTTTGGGAAATAAAAGGGAACTTCCATTTCAATCTGGGAAAGAGATTCAAGAATCGTGCTTATTGAACAATAATAGAACGAAGTGTAAGATTTTTTAGATAGATTCCTATAGGAAGGCCACCTATTGCATGACAAGACTTCTTGAAAATTTCTTCAGTTTTATTTTTTACCAATTATGGTCCCTAGAGCCTCAAACCACCCTTTGATCAAAAGTTTATACATATTGTATATATAGGGTAGCCATAAAGTAACTTTCCTTGTTTGGCCGTATCTGCAACTAAAACAAATGAACGAAATGAAACCACATTTCATATACTATGGAAGGCATGGGAAGATGAATTCCGCAGAAGAAAAAAATTAGTACGAAAAGTTAACGAAGAGGAAATACTGGCCCCTTGGAAGTAGAGTTATGAATGAATTCATGAAACTCAGAGAAAATAATCTTTTATTCATCAATATTAAGGATCCTTGGATACCGTGTAACGTTTTCAATATGCTGACTTTCCCTGTGTACAACATTTTACATTCTCCACTGTTGCATATAAACGGCCAGTTTCGGTGTTCATAACAGCCAGTCTGTTTCAAGTCATGTCTAGTGTAGAACAGTTTTACCATTAAGCATGCTGAGATAAGGTAAGGGCATATAGTCAGCACACATCAACAGCCAATCACGAACAACAGTCAAGAGCATATCAGTAGTGAAGAACAAACTACTAACCGATCGTTTGCTCTTCCCTTTTTACAAGGAATGCACGGTGCTGCGGTCACTCCCGCACTAGATATTTTACATAATCCTACTCAATATGCAAATTTCCTCGTTCGTACGTGACATCAGAGTCAATATTTCTCCGATCTGTAACTATTAGTACCATTTTCTTTCTGTGGAATTCATCTTACCATGCCTTCCACAGTTTGTATATGAAATGTGATTTCATTTTGTTCATTCTTTTTAGCCGCCAAACAGGGCAAGTTATTTTATGGTCACTATAATATATATATATATATATATAATATTATTTTGGTTGCAACAGAAGGCAGGTTTCAAAACATAGACGAGGAGTTGTATTTTTAATTCTCTTTAATATCCATCTCGGGAAAACAATTTACTTACAAGCAGATGCAGATGGCACAAAAGCAGAAGTAAGAAAGAGAAAAAGGGACGAAACAAATGATCACTAGCTTTATATAACATGGGATTACCGGCCACGCGTCAATTCAATACACGTTTTTACTTCTGACAAGGGCAACGAAAGTATCACTTTCATTTGATACGTAGTACTGATGGCGTACTATTTTTTACAAAGGAATTAATTTAACCGAAAGTGAAATTAGATCCAGAAATAAGGGAATATTTTAGAATGAAGTTACCATGGGCTAAATCAAGATAAAATCTTAATTTAGCTTAATCTAAAATTAATTAAATTGAAATTAGAATTAAAATATCATTACATTATATATATATAACGTTTTGCGCATGCTATCTTATTAACAGGATAACTTTAGTAATCTTGTTTGGATTTTAAGTGGCTTGGAATATGTTGTTAGAAGTGTAAAAATCTGGCGTGGGTTCGTAAATGGGCCCTCTAGCTCAAAGGGGGTGTAAATGGTGGAGGTTGAAATTTTCATTTATCAATAATTTTTTATAATATTGATATTGAAGATAGAAAAAATAAATCCAATTAGTCAAATTAGCCTCTCATTAAGAACAACTTTTGTACTTAAAGCTTTTCGATAATTGCAATATCTTAGAATTTAGGGGCTGAAAAATGATTTTCACGCCCTCATTTTGGCTGTTTTTGACATCAACAATTTATGTTGGCAGATAATAACTCAGATATAAAGAAATCTACTTTTGGTTTCCAGCTTGCTGAAGAGATTTTTTTTTTTTAGATCTAGATTAGTATTCAGAAGTTTCGCGCCAGTATCATCGTGGTAAATCAACGAATCCTTCAATTATGAATGAATGCAAGAAAATAATAATTAAAGTAAAAGTTGTACTGTAATTTCAATTATTTATAATAGGCAAATGCGTAGAAAATGTTTCCTGATATACATGAAATATTCTGAAATGATTAGAGGTACTAACACGGAAACTACTGTTGACAGAATGTTAATTAAAAAAAAGACAAAAAAAAATTGCAAGTTATTTTGAAATCTATTTTTTTTTTCTGCTAGCAATGAAAGGTTAAATAATTTTCGGCTTTGAACAAATAAATTTGAATCGTAACACAATGATGCAGTTGATATTTGCGAAATAGGGAATGCATATATATTAGTGACCATCCCTTACTAACTACCATTAAATCGATAATGGATTTAATTTTTCAATTAAAAAATTAAAAATGTTTTTTAAAAAATCTAAACGTTTCAAATCAACAAATTGTATCAATTTTCTCGAAACGTTTGAATAAAGTAATTTTTTCAGTGGATAAGTCTTAAAATTCAATGTGTTAGATGCAATAAAATAGGGTTTATTAAAAATAACTTTTTTTTCTTCCAAAAAGTAAGTCAGCCATCTAACTCTCCGACCCGCCACGAAGGCACACGGATTTAAACCATAAAAACTGAATGACCGGACCGCCGCAACAGCAACATTGGCTGGAACTGTGGTTGAGTCCTAAGGGCCATCACCGGCCACGGTACAGCCCTCCCTGAAGGAAGTACGTCCCGTCATCGATGGGAGGAGTCAGATCCCTCACCTATTATTGTACCCTCCAGGGTGGCGAGATCTAACCACCATGCCGGAAGCATCTCATCCTCATTTCGAGGTGCCCCCCTGGGGGGGGGTTCTTCTTCCAAAAAGTAAAACAAAATTTTTAGGGCAACTATCCGTTTTTCCTCGTGAAAAGGGGAATGGCTGTACATACTGAATTTCATCCTCCAAGTTTAAAGGCTTTTTGATTTATTGCATTTAAATGCACATAAAGGGATAAAATTCGGTCAATGTATATTGCATCTAAATACCCAAATACCCATTGAAATACAATAGTTATGAAATATTAACTTTTGGCGTGAATTGAGCACTTTTACTAAATCTATTGTGTCATTTTTTGGCGAGTTTTCCGGCGAATAATCCCTGGCATGCCTTTAACAGAACTCTAAAATTACATTTATGCTTAAGACACGCTTTCCTCAACCGACTGAAATGAAGATTTGGCCCAAAACTGTATTTGTAGTCACAAAATCCAATATCAAATTTGACATTTTTAAGTCATTGCGTTTTTAAATGATCTAGTTTACATGTTTATAAAAGTATAGAGGACAGACAGTCAACTCGTCGTTGGATTTGGCTCAAACTTTGACAGGTGTTTATAGTATAGACATTAAATCTGTATACCTAAGCTTATAGATCAAACTCTCTTCGTTTTGTAATTATCATGTTAACTTATATTCGAAAAGCCGGACAGACAAACTTTCTGAGAACAGATTTTACACAAAATTTATATAGAAATCTGTAAATTTGATGTCAAGATCGGATATCAAACTTCAACCCTGTATTTCACACCTTTTTTTTAGTTATATTTGTCACAGACAGACGGACATTTTCCAAAACTGTGCTTTTCGAATTCAGGAAAGTAAAAAATGTGGAGATTCGTTAAATCTTGAATTCGAATTATTTAACGATTACTATATTTCTGTAATACTGCATATACGAGAACATAATAAATACGTCAAATTTTCTAATAATCTCAAGGTTAAATTTATTATATTTTGTTTATAAACTATTAGAATTTACTCCTATATGTTCCGTATGTGAGACAGTAAAAGCAATAGACACATATTATATTTCTTCAGATATTGTAAACAGTAGACAATATAAATAAATTTTGTGATTTGAGAAACTTATTAACAAGATGACGATAATTTAAAATTTTGTGCTGGGGTCAAAGCTTATTAAAAAACGATTTTTATGCGCATTTCATGAATAATTATTCATTTCTAAAAGGAAAAGTATAAAATATTCCATCAATGATTATTATTAATAAATGGCTCTACGATATTTTGAAGAAAAATTTCTTCATAAAATATTCTGTTCTTAGTAAGGAACTTCCATGATTTACATATGTTCCTCATTTTAAAGAAAACTATCCTTTGTTTTAAAATTATAATAAGCCTTTCTAAAGCATAAGCTTTGATTTTTTTTATGTTTGTAATGCTCTTGATTTTTTTATGTTTGTAAAGATTTAAATTTGATATCGAATTTCACTCATTTCCTAGTATACTTTAAAACTGATATTTTATACAGTTAAGTATATCCGATGGAAAAACAATTTTTAATATACACAGAACTCAGTTCTCAAATAATTAACCAGTTTCAATATAAATTTAGCTCTCTATGAGAGGAAGGAACAAAGTAGAGTAAATAAAGAGCAGGTAGTGTGGAGAGAGTGTTAGTTGAGTAGGGAGAGGTATTAGAAGAGTAGAGAGAGTACTAGTAGAGTAGAGAGATCCTAAAGAGAGAGAGAGAGTAGATAGTGAGTAGAGTAAAAAAAGAGGGAGAGAGAGTAGAGTGAACCTAAAGAGAAAGAGAGTAGATAGAAAGTAGTGTAGACAGGGAGAGAGAGAGAGAGTAGATAGTGAGTAGAGTAAAGAAAGAGGGAGAGAGAGTAGAGTGAACCTAAAGAGAAAGAGAGTAGATAGAAAGTAGTGTAGACAGGGAGAGAGAGAGAGAGAGTAGATAGTGAGTAGAGTAAAGAAAGAGGGAGAGAGAGTAGAGTGAACCTAAAGAGAAAGAGAGTAGATAGAAAGTAGTGTAGACAGGGAGAGAGAGAGAGTAGATAGTGAGTATAGTAAAGAAAGAGGGAGAGAGAGTAGAGTGAACCTAAAGAGAAAGAGAGTAGATAGAAAGTAGTGTAGACAGGGAGAGAGAGAGAGTAGATAGTGAGTATAGTAAAGAAAGAGGGAGAGAGAGTAGAGTGAACCTAAAGAGAAAGAGAGTAGATAGAAAGTAGTGTAGACAGGGAGAGAGAGAGAGTAGATAGCTAGCAGTGTAGAGAGTGAGAGAGAGAGTAGAGAGAGCCTAAAGAGATAGAGTACTAGTACAGTAGATAGAGAGTAGAGTAGAGAGAGAGTAGATAGCGAGTAGAGTAGAGAGAGAGTAGATAGCGAGTAGAGTAGAGAGTACAGAGAATATTAGTAGAGTAGAGTAGAGAGACAGAAAGTACAGAGAATATTAGTAGAGTAGAGTAGAGAGACAGAAAGTACAGAGAGTATTAGTATTAATTGAGAGTAGAGTATTAATAGAGCAGAGTAGAGAGACAGAAAGTACAGAGAGAATTAATATTAGTAGAGAGCAGAGTATTAGTAGAGTAGAGAGACAGAAAGTACATAGAGTATTAGTATTAGTAGAGTAGAGTAGAGACACAGAAAGTATAGGGAGTATTAGTATTAGTAGAATAGAGTATTAGTAGAGTAGAGTACTAGTAGAGTAGAGTACTAGTAGAGTAGTGAGAGTACTAGTAGAGTAGAGAGAATACTAGTAGAGTAGATAGAGCCTGAAAAGAGAGAGAGAGAATAGATAGCGAGTAGAGTAAAGAAAGAGAGAGAGTAATAAAGAGTAGACAATAATAGAAATAATTTTTTTCTCAAAAGAACTTTTTAATTAGAGGAGCTATGAGAGGTAGAAGAAATATATTTTAAATACTGAAACAAAAACAAAAATCCTGATTCGTTGAAATGAATTCTACGAGGAAATAAATTCACAATGAATATCGTATAAAAATATTCTGACAAACTTATTAAAAATTAAACATATTGGAAATATGATTTTATCTATATTACAAACGAGATATTTCTTATTAAATTAAAGATCTATTATTTCTATCGATGTTTTATGATCTGCTTTCAAGCTCCATATTTTTAATTTCTCGTGTACAAAGTATACAAACTGAGACTATTGTAATCCTCAAAATTCCAAAATGTATTTTTATTGGTCCTGTTGAAAAAATAAAGACAATATCAATTCATTTCTCATCATTATTTCACTGTAAAGACAAAATGTCCAAGATCAAAATCAGAAACTTTTTGCAGTTTTCTCCAGGATAACAAAGATCTGCTTTTCTCAAATCCGAATTTAAAATTCATCGATGTAACCAATCAAGCTCTTCTCCTGGCAAATTCAACTTTACATCGAATTCAATGAACTCATTTTCCTCAACAAAGACACTCCATTCTTATAATCCCGATGAGTATTGCATGGTTGTTGCAGAGATAACATACTTTTTTCTTTAATAATTTTTGCTCGTATATCAATTCAACTGACAAAGAATTTCAGAAGTTCTGATTAATAGCATGAAAGTACTTGAATGGAAAAAAAATTGAAGGGATTTCATACAGTGTATCAGGCTACATTATTTAGACTGAAAAAAGTATTATATGAGCTAGTGAAGAAAATGAAACAATTAAAATCTGAATAAACAGTTTCTCCAGTTTGGTAGCAACATAAGATCCCCTTATTCCACATCAACTTGTCTGAGATATCCAGTTCCAATTCCTTCAAAACCCAAACATCCTCTTAAGATGGATCAAAGGCCATATTGATTTTCCGGTTAATGAAGAAGCTGATATTCTCGCAAAAGCAACCATCATCGAAGGTGTTTCATTTGAAGTTCCAAACCCCTGGTACATCTTAATCAGCGTCTCCAGGAAATATTCATAATAAAATGATAAAACATTTGAGACAGTGGAAACACTCGCTGCTCAATTTATAAAGTCATTAACCCTTTCTAGGGCCGTGAGAAGTATGCTTCTCACCAAATTTATTAATCTTTGTATGAAATTATGTAGGTCGGCATAAGTTCTGACAAATTATTTTAGTAAGTCAAAAACTTAGATGCTTCAGTTCTTTATCTCAGACAAAATGATGTGCCTTGATTTGTTACTTAATTATTAATTAACCAAATTAATTAATGAATCAAATTAAATTTATCTAATAAGCTAAATGAATCCCTTTTCTTAGTCTAATTTCAAGCCTAAAAATATTTTAACATAATATGACTAGAAAAAAATGGCCTTTTAACGGATTAAAACAGTAAATCTGCAACCACTTTCTTGGACTGGTGAAGAAATCCTGTTTGTCACAGGACATGATCCGTTTCCTTTTTTTTCCCCCCTTCACCGTTAGAGAATGGCTTATGCTCTTGTGGAGAAATCATCGGTAACATCCACTTCGCGACATGCTGTCCATTCACTTTTTCATGGCATCTAAGAAAACGCTCATATTCACTAGAAAATCTTTGGTACAAAAGAGTCCTTAATAATTCATCTACTAAAAAAAGAAAACATGATTAAATTCCTAATTGATCATGAAGAACTGTTCCAATTGGATTAACTCTATCAATTTTTCCGTGCAATTTTTTAATACTCCAAGTATTTTATTCACATCTAGCAGTCTTTGGCGACCAGCTGGTTCGCCAATCTTAATGTTCGTTTAAATTTTAATAATTAAATATTTTACGCAATTCCTACTTTAATAGATTCTTCATCAAAATATTTTAAAACTTCAAATTTTGATAGTCATATAATTCACTCATAATATTATAAAAGCCTTCAGTCATAACGCAATATGTATCTCTCTAATTTTCTGTTAGCTCCCGTAGAATTTATGCTTTAAATTAAAGTGGAAAGAATTAATCTGCAATTAATATAATAAAATTTTTTACTGAAACAAAACATTTTTTTATAATATGATTACTGATAACAAAGTCACTGAGCGTTTAAACTTTATGGGCACTAAAGAATATCTTTCTTAATTTATGTTCAATTTTAAATGCATCAAACACTAAGAAAATAAAATGAATCGTTTGAAATAATCGGTCGAAAACAGGTTTAAAAATCTACTTAAAAAACGATTTACTTAAAATTTACGCATATACAAAAATATATAAGTAACATAAATACAATTTAATTACAAAAGCATGCAACTAACCTAAAAATAATTTAAATCAAGAATCATCCGTTGATAATATTGTCAACAATCCGAACACAATGCGCATGCGTGAATTTTCAACGCCAGTTACGGTAACGCAAATGCGTGACTTTTTCTACGCCAGTTGTGGTAACGCTATCCAGATTAAACATTTTTATCTGCATAGCGTTACCCCTCTTTATTCTGTGTTATTTTAATTCAAAAGTACTTCAGAATGAATCTGAAACATGGATTAATTAACAATGTTTAATTTTAAATGCATAAAACATTAAGAAAATAAACAGAATCGTTTGAAATAATCGACCGAAAAATGTTAATCCTAGCCTCATTTGGGAAAAAAAAAACTGAAGCCTTACTCATTTGGCAGTGGGGAAAATAAAAAGAGTTTTTGGCAGGAAAGTTAGTTTTTAATGAATAATTAAAATTCTAATTAAAAATTCAAAAAAAAAGGGACCCCGAGTGCACATTCCCGACCTCTAAGGTATGCATGTACCAAATTTGGTAGCTGTAGGTCAAACGGTCAGGCCTGTAGAGCGCCAACACACACACACACACACACACATTGAGCTTTATATAAGTATAGATATATCCTTAAGCCTCCTCAATTGCCTGTCTATCAAAGAAAATTTTCTTAAATCTTTTCTCATTCTTTTTTTTTCTTCTTCTTTTTTTTTTTTTAATTTTAGACAAAGCATAGACTTTGAAAATCTATCAAAATTATAAAATAAAAAATACTATGGTCTCAAATTTTGTCAAAAGTCATGTTAAAATTTGAATTTTATCCCGATTTTATTAAAATAGTTTATCATTTTAAGTTCCCTGCAATGTTTCCGCAGCGGTTTCGTTTTCCAAAGAAGAAACCGATGGTAGAATATAAAACTTTGATACCATAATTTGAATTTGGTTTATGATCCTAGAGCTAAATAGAAACAAGAATTTAAATCTCTTATTACTATCTATCAGTAATTTTGATTCAGTATTTTTTTCAGAAATTTTTCGGAAGCTTATTACTATTCCCATATTTTTTTTTATTTTGCACAAAAAATAAATAATTCAAACAAATTAATAAAATATTAATATATTTACTTTTTCATACTTATTGCTAATCTTTTCAAATATAATTTTAAAAACAATTTTAAAAGTTCTCAAAAACTTTTACCATCCAAGATTTTACCCATTTATAAATCTTTATGAATATTTTTTCTTCTTGCAGTTGCCAGTTCTGATATTTAACAAGTTCCATTGTTATTTAAACTTCCATCAAGTTTAAACTTCGAAGTTCGGTTAAGAAGGAAAGAGATTATAATCCTAGTTTTCTGATAACAGATAACAATCCTCATCTTTAATCTCAGAGAGTTTTCTCTAAAAGCAGCGGACTCTTATTTTATCATATGCGAAGATAAAGTACTGTCATCATAAAAAAAGGAGAGAGACTTGGGTGTTATCGTAAAAAAGACTTGAGATTTTAAAATATTCCACGTTTCAGTTGTCCCTGAGTTCAAAAATCACATTTTGGAATTCTACCAGTAAGTCTGTGAATTAAACAACTGAACAAAATTTTGAGCTGGGTAAACGAAATTTAGCATCCGAGTTTTATAAAGGATGTTCCAAAAGATTTGAATTTTCCACTATTCTTACTGTAAAGTGTTGGCAACCCTATTAAAAAACCATTTGACAGCTATTGTTTAGGTTTAGTAAAAACGGAGCGTTACACGATAGAACCGTAGGTTCTATCGTAAAAGATACACATTAAAAGATGTAGGTAAAAGATACACATTTTAACGCAATATTTGAAATAAATAAAAAAAAAGCAGTTTTTATACTTTAATTAAATCGTAAAGTTCACAGGTTAGGGTTATGTATGGAGTTTATTTTAGTTCAGTTATATTAACGTCCCGTTTAAAGCAACACTAAGGCTATTTTGGGACGGACCTCGTAATTTTCATCCTCGTAAGGTGTCGTTTCACCTCGGTGAAGGTTAGGTGTGTAAGGTTTCACCTCGTAAGGTGTCATCCAGATGACGAGGATGACACCTTAGCTGGCGCCCCCTCTCCACACCACACCACACCACACCAACGGGAGGACGTTTGGCCCTGACGGATTTATCGTGCAACAGACCCCCTTATACGGCGGTTCTTCGGTGGAATGGGATCTCGAACCTGAAACCCTACGCCAAAACCCTAGGCCGTGGTGGACCTTACCACCAGGCCACCATGGTCTTAGGGTTATGTATGGAATAACAGATAGGGCGAATGGCCACGACGGCTTTGCTGGCACATGCGCACACTTTTGTTGAAATTTTCCACGATCCTTTTGCAAAAATGTGGCTGAATTTCGTTGATACAATTTCCTCCTTTAATGCACTCTTGCTTGTAGGATTGGTGGCATAGGTCTCTGACTTCAAGTAATCCCATTAAAAGAGATCCAATGGTGTTAAATCACACGATTTGGAGGAAGGGGGTGGGAGGTTCAAATTTTCGAACTGTGGCAGTCAGACTTTCATTATTTTTTTTAATATTATTCCACAATGGAAATACGTTGTTCTATTGTGTAACTCTCCATCTTTACTAACCCAAAAATTTCAGCTGCCAAATGATTTCTTTTAAAATAAAGTTACCGACACTTTACTGTACGAATGGTGGCAAATTCAAACTTTGCTCTAATTTTGGGACACTCAGTATAAAATGTGTACATTTCTCTCAAATTATGATCTATTCAGAGTATCCGTATTCAAAGTGGAATCTATTTTTAGGAAGTATCTGCCAACATAATATTTACGTAACTGAAAGAACTAAATAAATAAATTTGATACACAAGTTTTGCATCAAAATACATCCATTTCAAATTTAAAACTAAACCCGCCAAGGAGTTGGCTGTCAAATTGCTTTTACTTCTGCATGAATATAAATGCGGTCATTCTAAACTTAAATGAAATTTGGCATGTGATCTTGTAACTACAGTTATAGTTCTATGTCAAATTTTGGCTTCAATCAAATGAAAAAAGGTACTGTAATGCAATAAAAATAAGCTATAGATATGTCAGTTCAGCTATCTCTATCTATTCTAAGGGCATATGTTTACTATTCAGACTGACCCTGTGCCTGCCCATAACTAGTAATGAAAATAATTAATATATTAAGTTAATTCATTTTATATTTAATAAATGAAATAATTAATATTTAGGCATGTATATCATGTGATTCATCTGTAAAGTTTAGTTACATTAATGTCATGTTTTAAAGTAGCATTAGGGCTACTTTGGGACTGATCTCGTCATTTTGAGCCGCTGTCAGATGACGAGGACGACACCTGAGCTGGCACACCCTCTCCAAACTTCTACACCACACCAGCGAGAGGACGTTTTGCCCCTGGCGGATTTAACGTACACCAGGCCCGCTTACACGATGGTTCTTTGGTGGAATCGGGTCTCGAACGTGAATCCCTCTGGTTTCGAAGCCGGCACCTTACCATCAGGCCACTGTGGCCCAAACTATGCACGGGCATTCATCATCGGCTATCAAATATCTGCCACTGCTGTGATTTATGGTACGAGTGCTGGTCACTTCTTCCCATTGGACAACGCTACCCACTGTCCACGCCCAAGGTTACTAACACTGGGGCACCACAGCCTCACGAATCATCCGTAAAAGTGCGATAGATAAGTAAAATTCAATTAATGAAATATTGTAATACTATTTCTGACATAACAAAATAAAAGTACAAAGGAAATAAATTGGATATTTGATTCATATGAAAATTCTGTAACTGCAATATCGTGAATACCAATTTATGGAAATGAAAAGTATATATTAAATATATATATTCGATTTTATTGTTATTTTCAAATAAATCAATTTTACTTAGTTATATTCAGTATATAGAATTTATTAAATTCAATGGAATAAAAGTGAAAGATTAATTTTGAAGCATTATTTGTAGTGATTTGTTTTTAGAAAATCGCTACGAATAACGATGTAAAACATTTTAAAATTCGCATCAAATATAAATTTTGATAAAGAAAATGCGTTTGTTTGATGTGAATTGTAAAATTCTAAGCTAGTTTTAATAGTAATAATAATGTAAAATTAATGCCACGATTCAATATATACTTATATATAAAGCTCAATGTGTGTGTGTGTTGGCGCTCTACAGCAAAGACCATTTGACCTACAGCTACCAAATTTGACACATGTATACCTTAGAGGTCGGGAATGTGCACCTGGGGTCCCTTTTTTTGAATTTTTAATTAGAATATTAATTAATAACTAAAAACTAGCTTTCCCGCCAAAAATTCTTTTCATTTTCTCCAACGCCAAATGAGTAAGGCTTCAGTTTTTTTCACCCCAACTATAATGAGGCTAGGGTTAACATTTTTCGGTCGATTATTTCAAACGATTCTGTTTATTTTTTTTAATGTTTTATGCATTTAAAATTAAACATTGTTCATTAATCGATTGCTCATATTCATTCTGAAGTACTTTTGAATTAAAATAAAAGAGAATAAAGGAAATAAAAATTTCTAATCTGCATAGCGTTACCCCAACTGGCGTAGAAAAATTCACGCATTTGCGTTACCGTAACTGGCGTTGAAAATTCACACATGCGCATTGTGTTCTGATTGTTGACAATATTATCAACAGATGATTCTTGATTTAAATTATTTTTAGGTTAGTTGCATGCTTTTGTAATTAAATTACATTTATGTTAGTTATATATTTTTTTGTTATGCTTATAGTTTTAAGTACATCGTTTTTTAAGTAGTTTTTTAAAATCTGTTTTCGACCGATTATTTTAAACGATTCATTTTATTTTTTTGGTGTTTGATGCATTTCAAACTAAACATTGTTAATGAATCGATCTGCTCATGATGAATCTGAGAAAATTTTGTTGACAAATTCTTGAGATATTACATAAATTAAGAAAGATATTCTTTAGTGCCCATAAAGTTTAAACGCTCAGTGACTCTGTTATCAGTAATCATATTATAAAAAAAAAATGCTTTTTTTCAGTAAAAAATATTATTATATTAATTGCAGAATAATTCTTTCCACTTTAATTTAAAGCATAAGTTCTACGAGAGCTAACAGAAAATTAGAGAGATACATATTACGTTATGACTGAAGGCCTTTATAATATTATGAGTGAATAATATGACTATCAAAATTTGAAGTTTTAAAATATTTTGATGAAGAATCTATTAAAGTAGGGAATTGCATAAAATATTTAATTATTAAAATTTAAACGAACATTAAGATTGGCGAACCGACTGGTCGCCAAAGGCGGCTAGTAATAAATAAATGCAATAAACAATTCTAATTCCAATGGTTTTAATGATGGATACCAATTTAAAATTTCATATCTATTCCATGATGCATTACTTCAGTCTTATGTTTGCATATCTTTCAAAATCACTTTGAGAAATGTCTTTATTTCTGATAGAAAAATATATTTTAACAACGCAACATATATTTTCGCAAAAACTGTCAACACAAATATGTGAGAGTAAACAAGATATTTCATCTTCTGAAAATCTGTCTACCGATTTCGAAGTATTTGCATGCAATGATCCATTGGAAGAGCTTGAAATACATCAACCGTTGTTTACATTTCCCGTAGAATATTTCGCTTCTATAAAACAAACGATTACGATTATATATATATTTATATATCGAATATTTTGTACGATAATATCCAGTTGCTTTCAAATGTAAAAAGAAGTTAAAATAAACATAGGAATACGTTTTTTTGTCTTTAAACTGCACTCATTTACAATATCATGCGATTTATCGTATACAGAAGTAATTGAAATTAGAGATAGCAGTTTTTTCCGAAATATTTTCGCATAATATCTAATAAACGTGTTGCTTGTCTTTCAATCGCACATAAATATTGTGGATTTGGGGCAACGCCTTCAACACCACGAGTGCTGAGATTTTATTTCCAAAGACCCATACATGAACGTTTTGTATTTCTTAGTCTAGGAAAGGAAACTGTGTAGGCATTCTGGAAGCCTTTTTTCGAATAACTGCAATTAAAATTTTACATAAAACTACAATTATAAATCAAACTTCGTTTATTTATAATGTCGAGTTTCTTCTCGTGTTTGCGAACTTATGGACTGACAGATAGTCAACTTCCCCCCCCCCCCATCCCAAGATGTATTTCAGAGTTTGATAAGAATCTATATTTCAGATGGTAAAAGAAATGAACCACATTTTATCCATCCAGTTCATTGCCTTTGTAATTAGCGCATACCCCTGCGACGGACAGATGGACAGACAGATTACTTCTGCATGGATTCCGTTCACAATTTGACATAAATCTGAAAATTTGCTGTAGAGGTCATATTCCACATTTCATGCATTTAGCCTTTAGTAATCTGGAGTAAGTGTTAGATAGACATACATAATTCAAAAACGTGTTTCAGAGAGATATGAAAAGATTCACTAAATTTCGATGTCTAATTATTTAAAACGGTTATCATATTTCTTCTTTGTTATACTTTGCATATGAAAGAATAAAAAGACTGTGGAGTTTAATTTACTTTATTTATATATTAACGTCCCGTTTTAAAATAACACAACTGCTATTTTGGGACGGACTTCATAATTTTGAACAACAGTCAGATGACGAGGACGACCCTTCCCCTCCAAACTTCCACATTACATCAGCGGGAGGACGTTTGACCCCGACGGATTTAACATGCACCAGACCCGTTTACACGACGGTTCTTCGATGGAATAGCGTCTCGAACCTAAAGCCCTTCGGCTCTAAAGCCGATATCTTACCACCAAGCCACCGCGGCCCGTAAAAAGAATGGAAATACTTTCATTACCCATAAAAACTTATATAAAGGTCAGCTCAATATGATCCTCTTCGATATAATGTTCCTTCAAAATGAATGCATTTGACGCATTGTACCAATCAGCTTAGAAACGCATACTGGAGTCTACTTTTAACATCTCCTTTATAAAATCCCCTGCCTTCTCTATCCGTAGATTCTATTTTGAATGAAGGAACAAGAAATCGTCACACATATCTAGATCCGTACTGCGCGTAAGATGTAAAACACACTGAATAATTTATCGAAGCAACTAATGAGCAATAATGATGGAAATATGATGTACATTCTCATGATGTAATGTTAATCTTATAAACCAATACAATGATAATCAATCGTTATTAATCTTTTCGATTTAGCGATATAAATATGTAGAAACTTAAGATTTTTTTTATTAATTCAGAAAATTGAAAATTATTAGATTGTATCGAAATGGGTTTCATCATTACTTTTAAAATGGGTTTTAAACATGCGAAGTTGTCTCCCCAAAACTTTCTCGCATACTCTCTAATGAACTTGTTATGCCAGAGAACGCTTTACATGGCATTGACATACAATAGTTGCAAAATAATTTTTAGCATGTATTTAGCATTTTTGGCGAATTTATCGTACCATCCTTGGCGATTTACTTAGCGATAAATCTCTGGCATACGTTAATAGTATCCAGAACTCGAATCTGTGTTTTAGACAAGTTCCTCTCAACCAACTGAAACAAAAATGTGACACATAGCTACAATTGTAGTCACAAACTCCCATACCAAATTTTATGTATTTGAGTCACTGCGTTTTTGAATGATCACGTTTAGATATTTCTGAAAGTACAGACCGACAGACAGTCAACCAACATTTGGATTTGACTCAAAATGTGACAGGTGTCTAGACTATAGATATTAAATATGTGTACCAAATTTTATCTATGTACAGCTGTTTGTTTTGAAATTATCAAAATGTTATTATATCATTATACATATGTTATTATACAATGTTATTATGTTAATTTATAATCGAATAGCCTTTCAAATGGACTTTCTCCTAATAGATTTTATTCAAAATTTGATAGAAAACTACACATTTGTTAAAGAGATCGTATACTAAATTTCATCCGTCTAGCTCAAAGCGTTTTTGAGTTATCTTTCTCACAGACAGACGGAACATTTTCCAAAAATGTGTTGTTCGAACTCAGAGATGTCTGAAATGCGAAGATTCGTCAAAATCTCGAATATTTTGATGATTACTATCATTTTTCTATTCTTCGTATACCAGAAAGTGAAAATAAACTGATTTATATTGTATTTTAAAACTTTTATATGTAATCATTTATGACTGAACAACCAGTGGAATTTTCCCGCAAAGAAATACAAAAAAAAAAAAAAAAAAAGGAAGAAAAAGGAAAAGATGATTAAAAAGTTGTGTCAAAGTTTAAAGAGAAACAGGTAATACTTTTTGAAATCAATAAAATTTTACTATGCGACTATGTGATGTGATTTTACAAACACATGACAAAGCAATCAGAATAAAATAACTTGAAATTGTTTTGTGTATTACTGCCGATAATTAATACAAAATCTATGCTAGAATCTCTCAACATCATCTATAACGTTGGGTAGAGTTTAGAAATATCCCCGCCCGTTTATCTGTGTCATTATCGAATGCGTCAAGTCCGATTTGTTTTGGAATCAAACAACTCAATGAGGTATTTTTTTATGTATTAAGTGACTGATGATTGAGTGTGCGAAAAAACTTTAACTTGAATAAATAGCAAAGATCAATGTGCTGAGGTCTGTCATTTTTATTATTTTGTATTTATGTTGATTCATCACGTTCTCCCCTCATAAGCCGAATTGAAAGTAATTGCTAATATTTTTCTTTCAGCAATTTTATTTTGTTTTGTTTTCGGGTTTTTTTTAGTGGAGCATTAATTGTTTCAGTCCGAATTCAGTGATCAGTTTTGATTTTACTCTTCCTAAACAATATGGATTAAGAAGGTCCCATTGCAAGGAAACAAAACTTCTAATGTTATTATATTTTTACATCTAAAATGCATTGTAAATAATAATTTTCAATTATTTATTAAGCACTCCGCCAATAAATATAACACTTTCTAATACAACTTTCGTCCATTAATCTGTCACAATCAGATCTGAGATATTGTTAATAGGATAAAAACCAGTCTAGACAGGTGCATCTTCTACTTATTATTAGGTTTTTTATAGGTTTATATGCTGTGTTTTATTAAAACAGCATACAGTAATTCTCGAATTAATGCAGCCTTTATCAAGTATAATCCAGCATTTTGAAGCGTTTGTCCTTGAGATTATTGATAAACAATGCAGTAAGTTTTTGGTTGGACCTGCTTTCTTGTTCTTTGGAGAGACATGCCTATCAGATAAACTGAGATTAATTTGTCGTATGACAACAATTTTTTTAGAATCAATTAAAAGAGCAGTGACAACGTTTGTATGCAGGAGTGTTACTAAGTTTCTTTGCCCCTACTTTTCTATTTAAAATTTTAATATGTCACCAACATGACATTTATGTTGTTCTTCGAAATTAATTTATATATGGGCAAACCTACCGAGTTTAAAATATTTAGATTTGTGAAAGATGCAATTGATTGTCTGTCCTCTTTAATAAAATTGTAATTAACTTTACTGTCCCCTTGTGCAATGTTGCGTTCTTGTTGCATTCAGTGTTGCGTACAATCTCCTTGTGCAAAGATGCGCTCTTCGACATTTGTAGAATTTTCATTTTTTGGGCATAACACACATGTTGATAAATTCGTTGCCATTGCTGGCGCAATTTAAAAGAAATTGTTGGTATAATTCTAATTTTTTTAAAACTATTACGTGCTTGCATGTATTTTATGCTTCATCTATTGATAAAAATGCGAGGTATCTATATAAATAGTACTTCGTATAAATGGGTTTGTGTTTTACCTATTTAATATTAATTTATTGTTATAAGTTTGAAAGTTTTCCATTTAGTATTATTGAGTTACTCAGAGTATAAAGACCCCCAATTAAGGAACGCTCCAAATTGCATTTTCGACATTCATTGCTTTTTTTTATGTTTGATTTGAAGAAATCAGCTGCCGAAGCCCATCAGACATTCTTAGAAACTTATGATGCTGCTGCTCTATCCCACTGAATGCTCATATCCCAACACTGAATGCTCATATCCCAATTATCGGCTTTGGTTTCAACAATTTAAGAGTGATGATTGCGATGTCAATGACAAAGAACGGCCTAGAGGCCCCAAAAAAATTCGAAGACATTCAATTGGAAGACTTATTGGACGAAAATGGGGAAGAGTTGTAGAAAATGATGGAAAATATTTTGATTGATATATATTATACCAATGTTTCTCAATAAATGTCTTTTTAATGTGAAAAAAGATCAAAATACATGCAGACACATAATAACATTTTCAAGAAGCATTACGTTTTAAAGTAAACTGACTGTGTTAAACCAAAAAACGGTAAATTTTGCCGCTATAGGCTTTGCATTATTTGAGATAAAGAGATATCGACAATAAAAATAAATGCAGGATTATTTTATATATTGTAAACCATTAAAAACATTTCGAATACTTACCTTTGCTCATTTTATAGCCCCATAGCAAAATTTTAAATATACTTTTTTACAGGATTTTTACATATCCTGAAAAAAAAGAGACAAATAATGACTTCTCTTTCTTTTTTTTCCATAAAATTAAAACTGCTCATTTTCTGCTGTCTCCGTTATTTCCCATCCGTTCTATGACAAAATCGAAAATTTTTAGGAATTTAAATTTTAAAATAGCCATCAGTAGCCAAACACTTTCTCGTATAGAAAACAAAAGCAAAGAACTATAATCGTCAACGAATTCGAATCCGAGATTTTGACTAATCACCACATTTTTCTTCCAGAATCCCTCAAACACATTTTGAATTATATCTGTTTTTCTGTTACTGTTTAATCAGCAAAGATGGCTAGCAGGATTCAACGAAAACGCTAGATTCACGCCAAAGATCGCCAGAATGAGTTAATACACAAGTAATTTAGTCAATATTTATAGTATTATGAAGCAAAACAACTCTCATGTTTGAAAATAAAAATCTGAGCACTCATGGCTTTTTCCCAAGTTTTAAGTTTATACGGGGGGTGGGGTGGGGGGATGTGGATTGTAATTTTATGAAAGAGCATTCGAAAAAATTTCAGAGAGCCTATTCCCACTGATTTATATATTAGATTTTTTTAAAATTAAATTTCAATCAGCAGTCTAGACATTTTCGTAACGGTATGTCATTACCAATCAACTCCATTAACATTAGAATATCCAGTTTTAAGTATTTTGAAAACTGTTATTGAATTCTAAGAAATTTGTAAGTATTTAGAAATAATAAAAATTCACAATTTTAAAATTTCACTCAAATTTTAAAATTGATCTTGAGACATGATTTTTAAAATTTATTATATTAAAATCATTTTATTTAGTCTTAATTATTTTATTTAGTTTAAACAAAAATTCAGTCCCGTCTCTTTCCTTGAAGATTTTAAAAGCCGTTTCTGAGAACCATTAGCTTTTAAGACGAAAATGTTGGAATTGATTTTGTGAAAATCACACAGTCTTATATCTCTTAATGCACTTTAAATTTTGCCTCATAATTTATCTTTTATTAATAATTTACTTTTACACAGTTAATTAGTCTTTTTTTTTTACTTTATAATTTTTCTGTAATCGAAGGAAGATCAGTTTTTGCTTTATTTAGAAAATTTGATTGAAGTAATTTTCATGCATTTTATAGTGTTGACCGACTTGCATTACTTTCATTATTTACATTTTTAAGAACAACTTCTCTTTTCCGATTTTTACTAATAATTGAAATGATTTTCATCGATATTACATTTAAAAAATACCAAACAGAGGCATATATTTGAAAATTAGAAAAACACATAATAAAATTTTGTTTGCAAAAAAAAAAAAATAATAATAATAATGAATTAATTACCTATACGCAGCTGTGATAAAAAAATTACTAAAATAGTAGCATAAACAAAAATGATCAATTTATTGGTAAACATTTATTACATCTCCTTCAAAGTAGCCTCTTCTAACTGCAATGTATTTCTGCCAACTTTCTATATGTCAATCATCAAAATATGCCTTTAATTAAATTTTGTGAAACCTCTTCAGAGTTTGTGAAACGGTTTCACAAAAACAATTCCTTCAGAATTTTATTTCCTCTAATTTATAGATTAAAATATTGATCACGAGTAGACAAGACAGTCAAAAAAAAAAAAAAAAATCGCAAGCTCCCATGTCAGATGAATACGGAGTTTGTGGATGCGTATTTGAGGGGTTTTTTTGTCAAAAATTCACGAATAATAATAGCATTGTGAACAGACCCATTATCATTATGCAAAATCCATAAGTTATTCATTCACAGGTTTTGTTGCTTTCGATATTCCATAAAGAAACTTGTTCAATAATGCCTCTAATTTTTAAATGAATGATAACTAAGCACTAATTCTCTAATCTGATCCAGACATTGATGACATGACGAAGTGGGTAGTCTTCCAGAGTTCCAGAGGGTGATTCATCTCTGTTCACATGATTCACCCTCACTTCTGAGGGTGAATCGTGTGAATCGTATTCTCACTCCTCCCGCTGGGAGGGTGTGTGTCTAAGACAAGTGAATCAGAAGGGTAGTTGAAGGGTTAGTTACATCCTACCAGTGATAGGACGTACCTCCTACGGGAGAGGATGCACGTGGCCGGTGACGGCCTTTAGAAAACAACCTATGCTTTTGCAAAAGTAATATCAGATTATTTGATTTCAATCAGTAGTGGATCGTCTATTCAGAAACGAGCAGTACTATAGAAAAATATTTCCCAAAAGAATACAATTAGATTGTTGAATTTGTTGTTTAGATTGTTGTTGTTTGCAACTAAAAAGCTCAACATTTTTAATTGTAATTTCTGAATTACATTTAAAAAATATAGAAATATCTTTTAGAGATGAATAACTTCTAATACAAAATATCAAATGAGTGTTAAATCAGATGAGGTTTGTACAGGACAACGTGAAATCAAAACCAGAAACAAATAATCACCAACAAGAGAAAGGTTGAAAAAAACCTAATGGAAACTAATAAAAACTAAAGCGGGCATTGCATAAGAAATAGGAAATGATAAAAATTGTAATGTCACACATTTGGTAGTATGCCAAACTCGATTTGCTGTTAAAGCAACCCAGATACTGATAAGCTGAAGGGGAGGAGTCTGGGTTCCTGCCATTGCGCTGTGAGCGAAGTTTGGTGCTCTAGTTGGTTAAAGAGCTGTAATCCGAACAGCTCCAACTAACGTATTTATAACTTACTCATTCATTTTCTATAGCTTTGTTTTTATTATTTTTCTTCTATTATTGTTTCTCAAGCTGTCAATGCGAAAAAAATAAACAAATAGAATTAGAAACAAGAAAAAATGAAGCCTTTAAATTAATTTAACCAAGTACTCTATATTCTTAATCGATAAGACACCATTGTTTTACAACTGATGTGAAGCTTGTGCTTATACTTCATGCATCTTTCAGCAGAAACATCAGTTGTTATAAATTGGTTCAAGCTAACTTTTTAAATTTTAATTTAAGTTTTCTTTTTGTACGACAGTCTTTTCACTCTTTGTTGACCACCGCACTATCATTATCTTAATCATCCTACCGTATTTGAGATATTATTTCCTAATACAAAAGAAGATACATTCTTATTTAAAATATCTTATGTCACGAATTGTTGAAGGAATTACTTATCTAAAAGAGATTTTCTCAATCCACAAAACAAGTTTTAGTGAAAAAAAAAAAAAAAAAACTGAAGATTCTAATTTTAAATGATGCATCCCTTCGATATATGACAGATTATTTCATTCTCGATAATTGTGACTTTTTTTAATCAATATAATACTCGAAGAAAAAATGTGGAAGTGGAGAAAAAAATGGAAAACTGCGATTGATGGAAATTTGTCCATTTAGTAATGGCCTTTTAGTTTAAATCTTAATGATCAAGCAATAAAAATCAAATACAGATTTGTTTACAAGGAATATACATATACATACAAGGATTTGTTTGGAATATACATTATATTATATATAATTTCCAACTAATATAAGTTCTAAAAATAATTCTTTTAATGATTCAAACAACGGTTTCACTGTGATTCTTTTCTGAAATTATATAAATTCGAAATGCTTTTCTTGCAGGTTATCATTTTTTTTTGCCTTTCTAGACGTTTCTCTGCAGTGCACTCGTCATGATTTTTAATTGGTTCTTTTTTTAAAAAAATAATATCAGAATTGATTGGATTATTTCATCACGAAGAATACAAACTGTTGAAAACTCCATACCCAATTCTTCAACACACACACACACACACACACACACACACACACACACACACACACACACACACACACACACACACACACACACACACACACACACACACACACACACACACACACACACACACACACTTTTGTAAAAGCATAGTCGAAAAGAAAATACTGGGTATGGCCTGGTACGTACAACTTTCTTTAGTGTAATTTTTAAATTTGCATTTTATTCCTATTAATATGTTGACTGCCGTGCCGCTCACATTTGCGTGACACCAAAATTTCTCAGTCAATGTGGAATTTGATACGAGTAGAACGCCTATGCTTAGTTAGTATCTCCTTGTTTCAACACGTTGTTCAGCCCGTGAATCCCTTGTGATTCATACATATTATCTAATTAGATATTTTCTTCTCTACTACTGTTAAAAAGAGAGCAAATATTAAACATCTTAATAGATAGTAGTCCGAATCACAGGAATTAATCTCGGCAGCGAGAGTGCTTAAAATATCAATTATGAATTTCACATTTATTGTTTCCTATAATTACTATAGAAGCTCACCAGAGGTTCAAACTCTTCTGAGGTCCATTGGTAATGGAGACATTCTCGAGTATTTTATCTCAAATAAATTTGTTCAGATTGTTTTACATACATATATATTTACATTATCGACTACATTTTAATCTATACTTGTGACACACATTCGGACTGCTTTCATAAGTTGCAGTCTTTTCTACCCTCCTTCATTTTCAAAGAAATAACTCTTAAGAAATTAGATCCGGAAACCTCGAATGAGGTGAGTGTGAAATTTTCATTTCACCTCTGATCAAAAATATTTTACTTTCATCTCACAACTTGCCGACATGGAGTTTCTTTTTATAAATATTTAATCCCATTAGAAATCTTATATTCCCTTGAAAACTTCATTCTATAACCGAAATTCGAAATAGATTTCAAAATCATCAAAAGATTTTCAGAGGGTTTCGTAGTTTATTTGAAATGGCTTTATATTTACTTTAATGAGATATCTAAGATGAAACGAATGATTTAAGCATATATAAAAGGTATGTTAATGAATATCAATTAGCAAATACATTTTCATAAAATAAATAATGTTTACTTACAATATTTGTGTGGATTTATTCCAAATGGTATTAATTTATTTATGCCTGTGTGTACCTATTTATGATGAATGTATCTTATCTCAAAAGAGATGAAAAGACTTTTGAAATGAAATATTAACATAATATTCAAAGGAATGTATGTAACAATCTATCTATGTGTGTGTGTAAGCGTTTGATGTCTGAATCCTTAATGTGTCAATGAATTTAAAATGAGTATTTTCAATCCTTTCTAAAATAAATAAATTCGTATAATATTCCGAAATAGAGTTTTAAATCAAACTGGAAATTTCACCATATTTCAGAAATATTTCCATTGCTGCTTTGTGATATTTAGTAACAGAGAACATTTCTTTTTTGTTCAAGTAAAAGATGAAAATTTCATTTCTAATTTAAGCATCGATTTATAATTTATGTATCTGCTTTCAATATAGCTGAAGAGATATTCGAAATAACAGCTTAATATTATATAATAAGGAATATAAAACACAATTTATCTTATATATAAAGAAATCATTACTTTTACGTGAAGTTCAAACCTTCATTTAATATGTTTCGGATTACCAGTTCTGGTCATATATGCATCGTTTTGGTCATACAAGGTATGCATACAGGTCATAGAAGTTTTCGTCCCTATAGGTAAAAACTCTAATTGTCAATTTGCACAATCCTCTCTTGATGCCAATTTCTTATGACTAAGGAAGTTTTGCAATGCAAAGAAAACATGGTAATTGCTTGGTACCAGGTCTGGACTATATGGTGGATGCACCAAAACCCACACCTTTTCTGTTGGTAAATTCTTGCCGTTTCTGGCCAAATGCTAGCTTCAAACGGCCCAGTTGTTGACAGCAGAGATCCGAATTTAGTGTTTAGTCATCTGGAAGCAACTCATAATAAATTATTATTTTTTCAGTACCATCAAATGAGCAGAAGTACCTTTCTGGCCACCGTTAGAGCTAATTAATCACACTTTTACCACAATCGTTCTCGCACAATGTTGTCGTATGTGACCCTTTCTCATCCCCAGTCACCATCCGTTTAAGAAATGGGTTGATTTCTCTCTGTTTGACCAAGCCTTCACCGATTTAAAATCGATACATCATTTTTTTTTTGTTGTTAATTGGTGTAGCAAACATCAAGTTTCTTTTCATTCAAGTTTCTTTCATCAATCCAACTTTGTGCAAATGGTTTAAAACTGTTTTATGGTCGATATTAAGCTCCTCGGCGATGCTACGAATGCTAAAATGCCTGTCAACTTCTATTATTTCTGTAAATTTTTCCTACTCGTGAGAAATGCAACATCAAAAATACCTGAATGGAATCGACGAAATCAAAATTGCAATCAATTGACTGTTACAGTATCAATACTATAAACTCCATTCGCAATTTCATGCACCTGGCTTGCATTTTCCTTTTTATCAAACAAAAACTGTAAAATGTACCGAATTTTCTCTTTGTTGACTTCCATTTTAGACACCTGCATCTCATAACCGAATGGACCAAACAAACATCATCAGAAGAATTTTTTAGTGCGAAACGTTGCCATTCCACCAAGCATAAATCAGAAATTGTTTGATCGATACTTTACGAAATATCGATCTACTACAGCCATCTATCTAAAAAAAAAAAAAATATTTTTCCCCTCATCATATATTCCCTTCCACATATATATGAGAAAGATGTATTCTTAGTATTTTTATGCAGTTATATGGCGTTTTTCAATCTTTTAACCAAATAGCTTTTTTTTGAGGTCCATTTTTTTCCAAGTAAAAATTGAAAATTTCATTTATAATTATAGTTTTTTATTTGATAATCATTTTCATCTTAATTGTCTTCAACAAATATTACAGCTACTTTTTTACGATGTTTAGTTATCTGCTAAATTATCAAAGTACTTTTTCTAACAGAAACAATTCACAAAATGAATTTATAGGCGATGCCACAAAAGGAAAGAAAATAGGAGGAAACTTGGGAAAAATATTTCTGGTTTCAGTTTTTATATAATTATCGGTTGCTACGCAAACATTTCGTTTCTAAGTTAAAACGAGGATGAAAATGGTAATTGATACATAGCTTTTGTCATTTTGCTATAAGTTAATCTATTTTCATTTGTTTCTCATTTTTAGACGAATAACTTTATCTAGTGATATGCAGTGATTTATTATCACTTTGACCTTTACCTTTATTTATGAATATCATTAATTTTGAAAAAAAATGACTTGTTCTGTAAATTTTTATTATTTTTCTTCAAGTATTTCTCAGGAAACATATTTTTTGTAACATATATAAGTATTTAAATTATTATTAATTATCTTTTTTGTAATAATAATTACATACCATTTTATGAGTTTTTTTGCTTTTATTAAATTTAAACTATTATTCAAAAACATAATATTATCTTTTTAATAAATTAATTTATAAAGACATTTTAAATCATTCATGTTTTATATGTCCTTATTTAAATACACTACTAACGATTATTAATTTTAATGTAGATGCCATCTTTAATTTAATGTAAAATGTCATTATATCAAATTATAAATGACATTATTATCAGTTTTGTTATATGTCGTCAATTCATGCTCACTTGATATAAGCTAAACCTATTACACCAATCTAATTTTGACATTCATTTCTCACTTACAGCATTTAAAATAATGCAAGGTACTCAAGATAGTTTAAGACGATTTGTAGTCGCTTTACCATGCTACTACGATGCCCCACGAATATATTAAATTGGTTGAAAGTGCAGGAAATGACAATTTCCATTGCATTTTGTTTTCTGATACTTAATTAGAATATAATGTAATCTAGGATAACATTTTCATCAACGCAACAGATTCGATTTTATAATTAAATTATCCGGAATTTTTCCATTATTACTTTCTGAAGACACATAATATTTTATTACTTATTTTGTTTAACTGGCCAACAGCAAAAATCCATAATAATGGTGAATTATAAATTAAAAGTAGAAAATAATTAATACAATAGTAAAAGAATGTCTTTATTAGATTTATCAAACATTTATTTCTCTCTTTTTCCCATTATTTATTTTTATGTGAATTTTACAAGTAGCATTTTTATCCGAAACTCATATGGGAAATAATTACGATAAAAATTATTTCTACTTCTTAATACAATAAAAAAAAGAATGCCTTTCTTTGATTTATTAACTATTTAGTTCTGTCTTTTTTCCATTATTTTATTTTTATATGAATATTCTAAGTAATATTTTTATTCGAAACTTTTAATTATTTATTCGAAACAATTAAAATCAAAATTATTTCTACTTCTTAATATAGTAATAAAAAATGTCTTTATTAGATTTATTAAATATGTAGTTCTGTCTTCTTTCCATTATTTTATTTTTATATGAATTTTGCAAGTATCATTTTTAATCGAAACTCATACGGTAAAAAAGTCAGGTAGCTTATCGATTGAAGGATATCTTCCTGATATATGAGGGTCATTACACTTGCGTGTAAGCGGATTTGGTGCGATCCAAAATCCCACACATCATTTTCCTGTTAAAGGTCAGATGACTTTTCCTTCAAAGAGTTTTATTGCTTGCCCATTTAACGAAGAAAGTTGAAAGTTCTCCCTACTATTTTCCCTCGTATTTCCACATCGGAAAGTTCCTCCTAATATATAGTTAAATATTATTGTTCTTAAGAGCTGTGCTATCAAACACTCTCAAATGAGGTCGATAAAATTTCTCTGAAATGACTCAGTGTTTTGAACTGAATATCTAATGTTTTGAAGCTGTTGTATCGAAGCTATAACTTCCCAATTAAATTTGATGCTGTTAGCTTTGTAAATTTGATGTTTTTCAGAATAAAATGTGGAATATTATTAATAAGAACTAATTATTTCAACTTCTTAAAATATGTAAAAAAAAACTATTTTAGCCCGTTATACAAGTTTAATACTATCCCTCTTTTTTATTTTCTTATGTTTTTTTGGAAAAAAAATACTTTCAATTCTATCTACGATAACTTTAGATAACTTTATATATAAAATACTAAAATATATGTTTTTTAACCTCAGGCAGGGATTCAAATATTTACATATTTATATATATGTGTGTGTGTGTGTGTGTGTGTGTGTGTGTGTGTGTGTGTGTGTGTGTGTGTGTGTGTGTGTGTGTGTGTGTGTGTGTGTGTGTGTGTGTGTGTGTGTGTGTGTGTGTGTGTGTGTGTGTGTGTGTGTGTGTGTGTGTGTGTGTGTGTGTGTGTGTGTGTGTGTGTGTGTGTGTGTGTGTGTGTGTGTGTGTGTGTGTGTGTGTGTGTGTGTGTGTGTGTGTGTGTGTGTGTGTGTGTAATAGCCTGCTGCCGTTGGCCTTGCAGTTAACGAATTCGACATGCATTTGCTTTCAAAACAATAGTTTCTCATTAAGAAAATATTTTTTTTGTTTCCATTATATTTTTAAGTAATTTAAAAGAAGAACCTAATTTGTGCAAAAATTAATTTTAAGCAGTTTAAAAAATTCAAAATATTAAGTTTTCTATCCCATTATTTTAATTTGCACTAATTCTTTTCTTTTATTATAATAAATTAAAATTTTAATTATATATATTTTTTTAAATATAATGTACGAAACTTATGCAAAGAGATTTTTACCATTCATTTTCTATTGAAATGCTCAATAATTGCGTTGCTAGTTTGCAAAATTCAACATTTAATTCAACAAATAAGTGAATTTTCATTTCAGGAGTATTTATTTTCACACTACCTGCCTCTTTTAGAAGACTAAATTTTCTTAAATTTGTCGAGAAATAAAACTTCAGAAATCTCATTAGAAATTGTATATTGTTTTCATTTTTTATAAAATATATATTTTTGATTTATTATTCATTCAAGATCAATATAATATTAAATATATATGAAACCCTTCAGGAGAAAAAAAAATTAAATTAATTTGCAAGATTATTTTAGAAACTTATCAATTATCATCAACAATCAATCACTTATCGATTAAACTTATCAAAGCTTACTTACTTTATCAATTATATTTTATAATTATAATTACGCCTTTTCTAACATTTATTGTAAATAAATGTATTACAATATATTCTATTTGGTATTTTTAAGTAAAACGTAAATATTAGGCTGAATTTTCAAATATGCATATTTTAACATTAAAATTGCATGCTCTCTGCTATGCAGGTATCATTTAAGCAAATAAAATTTCATAAATGGCTATTCACAAAATGTTGCTGGGCCTTTCCTTAATCAATAAAAGGTACTTTACACAAATTTCGTCTAAAAATAAATATTCTAAAGGTTTTATCATATATAAATAGCACGATTTTAATTCATTTAATGTGAATGGCGAAAATTAATTTTTTGCTAAATATACTGAGAGAAAAGACAGAGAAAAAGAAAAAATGGCTCTAGATAAAAGTTAACCATTTGCAACTATAATCTGTCTCTTCACAGAGATATATTAAGGCTCTATTTGGATAATTAATGGAAGTTCTCTGTAAAATCATTATTAACTATCTTCGAATTAATTGCAATTTAACAAAGAACTGTTAAACACTTGTTTAAATGAATCCAATGAAACGTAAGTTAAACCACAATCGGTCTTTAAGCATATCATGCCATTTTAATACTGTATCATTATTTGCTTAATGAAATATAGTTAGGGCATTGATAATGATGATCTATAGAGCAAGATATGTACATACACAAACCTCAATTTCATAAAAATCGTATTCTTAGTTTGTATTCAACTATTTTATAACGAAAAAAAATGTTAGTTATGTTTTTTTCCTTTTAAATAAACTTATGTGGTTTCAATTGAAAACTCTTATTATCATATAAATTACGTAGGATTATTATAATATTAAATATGCAGAATTATTAATAAATGTCTATCATTATAAATATTATACATTTAAAACACTGTATAAATACATATTAGTGCTCTTATAATAGAATGGATGCAAAAGCAAGAACAAAATTATACACAACTGCGAATTTTCCCATGCATAACCGCTCTTTAAATTAGTTCATATACGCCCACATGCAAAGGTGAAAAATATGTAAAGCAAAAAAATAATAACTGTAAATGTCATAAAATGCAAATAATTTATTTGTTGTCTGTATTCATTTGTTTAAATAGATACTTATTACAAATTTCAATAACCTAGCAATAAGCGACATTTACTGATTAATACTTAATTTCATCTTCTATGCTTCAAAAATTGCAATTCATAGATTCATAATATTCATAGATTAATAATTTTTTCATATTTTAGTAAAATATGTATACTGTTCATAAAAGGACGTGTACGAAAACAGTTATATTCAAAGCTAAATGGGTGTCTTTCGCAGTATAAATTAATTATTATCAAAATTGTGCGTAAATAATATCTCCATTAAAAAATGACATTATAATAAAAAAATAAGAAAATTATTTTTTTCCCGCATTACGTAAAAAATAAAAAATAGGCTGACGCATTCTTTCTTCATTTAAATGATCACAGGTTTTTTTAAACACTTTAATACTTAAGACAATATGAAAGATTAAGCATGGGTTTTATAATAGATTAATGCTTAAGAAATTATAAAGAATTGGGCATATGTTTTTAATACATTAATATTTAAGACATTATAAAGAATTTGGAACATATTTTTAACACATTAATGTTTAAGACAGTATAAGAAAATGAGCCTGGGTTTCTTAACACATTAATGTTTAAGACAATATAAAGAATTGAGAGTGGATTTTTTAGCACATTAATGTTTCAGACATTATAAAGAATCATTTCACTTTCAAGACTTAATGGATAGTTTAAATTAAATCGATTTACAAAATTGATTGCTTAACTTTACCGATAGCCTATTTATGAGCTATTTTGAAACAATTCGAAGATCGTTTTGGAATGGACCTCGAAAGTTTGAATCACAAATAAAATAACAACGATAAGATATAATTCTACATCTAACTCCTCAAATTGATCTACGATATTAACATGAAAATGTTTAACAATATGCTGAATGTGAGCCTATCCAAATATACAATAAAGCTCTGATAATATTTCGTCTCTAATCTACTACCTTTCTATTCTAAACTTGAGATTCTCTCAGTAAGATACGGATCTTTGCTAAACGGCTTAATTATTACCGATTTAGTTATTAGAAGTCAGGGATTTCTGTTGTTAAAATGCATTGATAATTACCAATACTTGGAAGTTGTCTTACTTTATTTTATTGTTTAGCAAAAAAAAACAGATTGAAAAAAAGACTCCTCTTTTCTAGCTGGAAGGCAAAGGTAGATTCTTTTACATCTAAGTGACTATTTGGCAATGATTTAACTGTTAGACACAGTCAAAATTAGGGCTTGAAAATCCTTTTTCAGTCTCTAACTAATTTCTAAGATAGATCAGTTATCAAAAACCTTTAAAAACAAAAGTTGTTCATCTAAATGAGGCGCTTATTTGGCTAATTGGAATCCGAACATCCGAATTTTTCTATCTTCAATACTAAGTTAGTGTTGAAAATATATCAAAATGAGAATTTCAGCTCTCCACCGTTTCCATCTCCTTTTGAGCTAGATTCCGAGATTTTTACATTTCTAACATCATATTCCAAGTCAGTTAAAATCCGGACAAAATTACTCTAGTTTTCCTATTCAGAAGATAACATGGGCAAAGAGTTTATATATATATATATATATATATATATATATATATATATATATATATATATGTATATATATATATATATATATATATATATATATATATATATATCTTGAACGAAGGGTGGTTTTCGGGACCATGATCGGTGAAGAACTGAAGAAATTTTCCCGAAGTCTTGTCATGAGAACTATTGCAATAAGTAGTCTTCCTATAGGAATATACCTAATATCCTCACGTGACTTTATTATATACATAAACAATAATGTTTTCGTGATTAGTTTTGTTTTATAATGAAAATATTATGTAAGCATACATCTGAAAAAAGTACATTTTCTATTTAATGAATTTGGTCCAAAATTTGACACAGAAACGCAATTGGACGGAAAGAAAGCACAGCAAATTTTATTCATCTAGTTCATTACACTTTTGAACAATCACATCCGAATTACATCTAAAGACATTTAAATGATAACATATCTTTTGAATATAATAACGTATTTTTTGAAAGATTTTGTCAAAAATTTGCATATACCTACAGTTTTAATGTAAGAAAAATATGTCATATTTCATCCGTCTCACTAATTATATCTTTCAGTTATTGTGTTCCTAAACAAAAGGATATAGAGTCAGACAATCTTTCCGTAAATGGATTTTACTCCACTTTTTGTACGAGTAATTTTTTATGATATAAAGAATTTAAGGTAAAGACCATGCGACAAATTTCATCCTCCTAACTAGTAATGGTTTAGAATTAATGTGCTAATATACACACTGTTAACAAATGTATCTTGCTGAATAGGGGAGATCTGAAAGTAGATGCACATAAGAAACATGAATCTGTGTACGATGAACCAGGTACCATGTGATGAATGAAATATTTTCTATAAGTACGTTTCATAAATGGGAAGAATTTAAAAAGTAATGTTATATATGAATTTACAAACATAAATTAAGAAAGAGCACAATATATTGGGCCATTTATTTGAGTATTTCCTTTTTTTTCAGATGGCCGTTTTTATTTTTAATGAAATTCATTATCAGTTTTAGAAAATAACCAAATTCCCATCATTTTACAGCAACTTTAATCTTTATGACTTCTAACTAAACAAACATTTTTATAATTCCAGAAATGAAAATCTGAATAAAATGGAGTCCGAAGATATCCTGCCATTTACTACTTCATCCCCTCATCTCAATTCGTCCGTCGGCGATTATCAATGGCAAACAGATTTCATCAACGCCACGACCAACTCTGACATCAACTTTGACCATGCCGAGGCACACCATCGATACATATCAAGAGGTGGCCAAATTTTTATGACTGGCGTTTACATCTTCGGTGCTGTCGCCAACATATTCTCCCTTTTGCTATTGTCCCAAGGCAAACAAGCCAGAAACAAGAAACTGACTCTCATGATTCGTTGCTTGGCGGCGAATGACTTGATGGCGCTCGCCAGCTCTTTCTTCCTGGTCTACATGAGGATTTACTTGGATCCAAGCTTCGTTGCCAGTCGATGGTTCTGTGGATTGCGGGTCCTGACTCGATTCTTTGGATTCAGCTCCGGTAGCGTTGCGTCTGTTATGGCAGTGGAGCGATTCATAGCACTCACAAGACCATTCTTTTACCAAAAGGTAAAAAAAGCACCAACTTTACTATATTTATTTCAGAGTTATTTACAATTTCTTGTATTATTAAGTGTTTTATCCTATAAAAGGAGGTTGGAAATTAATTTATTTCCAAAATTTCTGCTGTCAAAGTGGTGGGGAAACGACGTGGAGGAGAATGCAATTGGGAAGATATTTTCGTGAAGGTATCTTAGACATTAGTTAAAAGGCAGTCAGAAGCTGAAAATCACTTTCAGTCCATAACTTGAAAAAAAAAATGTACTAAAAAACTATCAATACAAAAATTAGTTTTCAGAAGGGTTATTTACACTTAAGGGAAAATTCATTCTCACTCTCAAATTGCCATCCACATGATTGAATTCCTCATATTTTCAAAAAATTCGATTTAAAGAGTAAGATATTTTCTGTTATAAATTCAAAAATTAAGTCGATATTTTTGTCAAGAATTATATAAACTATTGATTTACATTATTATCGATTTCTTCTATCTTATACAAGCTAGGCTCTTATGATCAAAATATCTTGGAACCTATTTTATTACGGAAGAATGAATTTAGATGGAACCTGTTTATTTTGTGTTTCCTTTGAAGTAACTGCCTCGTGCAGCAATACCCTCTCCCCTTTGTTAATGAAAAGATGTAAGTGGTAATAACAAGCCTCCTGTTGCCAATTCCTATTTATAATCCTCAAGTTCCAAAGAAAAGTAGCACGAGGGTGTTAGAATATCATCATCGTTGAACTTCTCTGGAACTTAAATTCGTCGCATTATAAATAAATTCCTTATCCACAGTCATGTGGGACGAGATCAGGGGAATAGGCTGATTTTGGAAGTGCCGGAATAATGTTTTTACAAAGTGGTTTGACACCAATAAATGGTCGAATGGAGAACTCATAAAATGTCTTTACTCGCAAAGAGTTTCGCTCGTGTTTGAAGTAGATAAAATCGATTCTAAAAAATGGTAACATGGTACATTGCTTTATCTGTGAGAAATGGCATAATTCACTTACATCAGAAGAAAGAGATATAGAAAAGGTACCATTTCATAACCCTGCATCTAGGAGCATTCAGATTCCTGATCTACTGAATGTGGAAGGAAAAGAGGAAGTAAATACAGTAATAAAACGAGTTCAATTGAAGTATCAATGAGAATAAAGTTAAAGAATATATTGATATAAAAAGTCAAAAACACTAATGAGAAAAAAATTATATAAATTTTATATAAAAAAACAAAATACAAATGTAAACGCTAAATTTTTACAAGCAAAAACTTAACATTAAAATAAACACATATGCAAAAAAAATATATGTACAAAATAATTCCAGCACAAAAAAATGAATATTTGCAGAGAAGGATATAAAAAAACACTAAATGAATAAAATAATAAAAAACGGAGGGGAAAGATTAAAAAATAAATAAATGCTTAAAATAAAAATAACTTTAAAATACGGATATTTTAATGTATCCAAAAGTAGAAAATATAGTTTTAATCAACAATCTGGAAATGAAAAGAACAAAATATAAGAAATAAAGCGCCGAAGAGCTGATCAAAGTAAAAATTTCAATTACATTTATTTTATATTTTAATTTTTAATGAACACATTTGGGAATTTTTCTTGTAAGAATATTATAAGTAGCTTAATCTTTTTTAAAGTAATCAAGTATTGTTCACAAATTCTTTTCGTTTTGATTATATATATATTGGTTTCTACGATATTTTCTGTTAAAAAGTGACTTTTTTTAATATTGACAATTTTTCAGTTTCTAATTTATAATTCATTCCTACAATTATTATGGAACCTCGCAGTTTTCAAGTTTACTATCAAGTAGATCTCTCATATAAAACCAAATTCAACTAAAATTAATCACTAAATTCATAATTTTGTTCAAAAAGTAGTGAGAAAATAAATAAGAATGGATTACAACATTCCATTGATACAAGCTTGAAGATATTTGTCAACGACAAGGAGGTATTTTTATAGAGTGCATGAACTCACACGGCCCACAACCTCCTACTCTAATAAAAAAATTTTAAACTATCAAATAATTTATTTTAACTTATTACTGTCAATAAAAGAGTAATATACAAATGGAATTATAATATTGAAAAGATGGAGATCTAGTTTGCATTTTTATCAGGTTTGAAAATCTGCCTGTTGCCATATAAATCGTGAATAAACAGTAGAACTTCAAGTACCTAAATCAGGTCGATTCGAATGTATGGAAATTCTTATTATTCGATAAAGTTCAGAAATTGATATTTTTTAAAAAATGCCAGAATAGGGAAAACTTTTGTTCATGGAATCAATACAAACTGATATGAGAAACAGGAACCTAAAAATACGCAAGATTTGCATGAAATAAAATCCATATAATATGCATAATTATTCAACACACATGCGTTAAAATTTCTTATGCGCAGTGAGCAGCTCCTCCGTTGAAACTGTAGCATCTCCTGATCTTAATTATAAAAGTTACATTTTCTTTTTTTTTATCGCTTTTTCTTACTTTACCACTTTGAAACCCAGATGCTCTTAATCTACTCTGTTATTCTTAAAATATAATGAGCAACGAAAACTGTAAAAAAGAACACAAAAATGAGCCGGGGAATGAACCAATAAGCAAGAAAAACACAAGTAGTGGCGATTTGTAGTGCAACTGATGAAAGCCAGCAGCACACAAAACCGATTGGATGGTTTGAAGAAACAATTTTCTCTTTTGAATTTAGAGGCGCTGTAGCTGCAATCAAACCAGACTTTATTTTCACTTCCATCCATAGTCTGCTTTCGTTTTGTCTCCCCCTCCCCCTTATATTTATCATTGGATGTTTATAGGTTTTAGTTCAGAGTCTAGTTGCCTTGACAGAAACACGTATTTTATTGAATATTCATTTTTCTTCTTTAAAGGCTATTCATCTAAAAGAAGTAAATGAATAATGTTTCTAAAATATTATTCAAATGAAAATGTTAATGAGAAATTAATTATTATTAATTACTGAATGTAAAGAAGATGAATATCGCGAATCATTTATTGCTGATTTTATTTGATAATCAGTTTTGGGACGAGCAGTTTCGAGTTCATATAGCGAAGTTTTGAAGTTTATTTATGGAGGGAGGTATTAATGTTAAAGTCCATTCTTCCAGAGGTCAAAAATCAGTCTAATACTAACAAATATGTTTTTAAATGCAGAGAACAGACATGGAAGGTATATTCACTCACACACAGAATCATGGGAAGAGAAAGAGGAGGTCTGCCAACAATAAAAAAAAAAGGGTTATAAAATTCAATTAAAAACATATCACATTTGTAACAAATTTATTTCCAGTTTGTTACTTAAACATTTTTTTTCAGTTGGAGGATGATTAGAAATCTTCAGACTATTTCATTATTCGAAATTCAATTCAAAAAATCCCAAAACTTTCGAAAAACATGTAACAATGGAACAACATGGAATAATGAGTAAACAAATTTTTTGTTTAAAATTAATTAACATTTGACCTATCCCTGACTAATGAAGTTTCTGTGCTGCAATCCTCAGTAAAAAGATTTTTAATTTCCTTTGTGCATTGTTACTTGCTTTTTAAGCATAGGAAAAAGCCAGATTCAATAACATAAAATTTTAATTAATTATTTATTCAAAAACTTTTTATCTTTTCGTAATCAGTATTTTATCTTCACTCATATATTTCCACATGATTGGGATGGTACTTCTTTTTACGATTACCTGGGATCTTCATTTAAAAAAATAATTGAGTGATTTATTGTTTTATCTTTCAAATATGTCTGCCTTTCAAAATAAATGTTTCTCGGTTTCTTCTGGATTTTAATTGCTTTTCAGCAGAATAAGAGATATAAATTTTTTGAAATTATAAAACAAGTGCTAATGTTTTAAAACATTAATATTTTTAAACGACATGAAGCGAATGTATATAATATTGCAATTCGACATTCTATTTACATTACTTATGCTTTTAACATTTCATATTGCTGTTGTATTTTTGACATTTCACATTTAAATTTTTTTGCTTGCATTAATTGTTACGAGATTTTATTAAAATATGGCCTCAGATATTTCTTTTCTAATCTTTTAAATTGGTTATTCATTTCTTATTGTTATTTTTTATTATTGAGTTTTTTGCTTTTTATTTTTTATTATATTAATTTTTAATCTTGTTCATTTATTATTATTTTTTCCTTTTTTATTTATCATTTAGTTAAACTTTACAAATTTGTTATAAATATATCATTTTTATTTTATTTAATATTTTTAAATACTTTTTCATTAATTATTTTTATTTGCTATTTATGTATTTGTTTATTTACTCTTTCTTGCAGCTGAGTGAAATTCAAGATCTCCTCTTAAATCAGGGAATTCAAGGTTAAGACAGAAAAACACTTTCCCTTCTTTTCAAGTAATTATAAGATCTATTGCCCTTTTTGACTATTTGTGGGGTTAACCGTTATTTTTCGGACTTCCCCTGAACAGATTTTGCTTAAAATTTGATAGAAATCTACAAATTTGATATGAAAATCATGTACCAAATTTCATCGTCTAGCGTAAAGAGTTTTTGAGTTATCTTTGTCACAGATAGACAGACAGCCGTTTTTTAAAAAATATGTTTTTCGAACTCGTACTGGGAAACTTACAGATTCGTCAAAATCTGGAGTTCGTATTTTATTGACGATTGCGATACCATCTTTATACTGCTTATACGAGAAAGTAAAAAAGCAAAAGAAACAGAGACATATGTAGAAATTAAAAATATATCTGACTTTTTTTAGTTGACACCATTGCACAAGAGATGAAGAAGGTAAGGATAACGAAGAATTTCTAAGCGATGCGATACTCTCTTCAGACGAATGGAAAATGAAAATTAAATTGAAATTAAAGTCTGCGAACAGAAGATGCTAATTATTTTCACAAATTTTCTTTTTGTGTGCCTTATAATATATTCTTGTTAACTAAAAAAAATTACACTTCATTCATGGTGGAATCATATAATATTCATTCCTAATATTTAAAAGCTAGAAACGAATTTATATGATCTGAGAAATAGAGTCGAAAATTATGTTTCTCACAACAACAAGGTAAGACAAATGCATCATTGTAAATAAATATAAATAAACGTAATAAGAAATTTCAAAGGGTGTTCAAAAATTAACGCAAGATTTGAACTTGCCTCCATTCGTGCAATAAATGTGGGAAATCCTATTAAAAAAAACCCATTTGACAACTTCTTGTTTAAGATTAGTAAAAATAGAGCGTTATACGATAGAACAACATGTCTTCATTGCTGAACAATATTTCAAAAATAACGAGAGTCTGACGGCCACAGTTTGCGAATTTGAGAATTGAACCCCTAGATAGCGTGATTTAACACCACTGGATTTATTTTATGGGTTTATTTGAAGTCAAACCTCTATGCCAACAAGCCTACAAGTACGCGTGCGTTAAAAGAGGAAATTCAATGCTGTATAATTGAAATGCAGCCACATTTATGCAAAACGGCCGTGGAAAATTTCGAGAAAAGAGTGCGTCTGTGTCAGCCAAGACGTGGAGGCCATTTGCCCTGTGTGTTATTCCATACATAACCCTATCCTTTGAGCTTTACGATTCAATAAAAACATGACAATTTAAAGAAAAAAAATGTTTTTTTATTTGATTCAAATCTAGCTTCAACACTTTGTTCTACCGTATAACGCTCTATTTTTACTAACCCTAAACTATTAGCTGTCAAATTGTTTTTTTAATATGGTTGCCAACATTTTACTGCAAGAATGGTGACAAATTCAAATTTTGCGTTAGTTTTGGGACAACTTTCACAATTATTTATTTCTAAATTTTAAATTCCCCTGCAAATCTGTCTTAAAGTATGGGAAATACTCTGATTGTTGTTTTAAATTTTTGGTTTCAGCTGCACGCCGAAGCTATGCAAGCATTGGAGAAAGTTTTTCAGAGACCCCTCCCACTGGTTCTGTACAAATTCTTATAATCATATAACATACCTCCTATTAATTCCTTTAACAATATATCAGTAAGGTTCCAATTCCCCTTCCACTAAGGAAATACGTCAGACAATATCGGCTGCAACACGCTGCGCTAAAGACAGTTTATTAATTTTCTGCATGGTACAACCTTTACTATTCATTGTACAAATAAACAAAAGGCTAAGACACGAGAGCACGGTGATCAATAACTCGACTCAGAGTATCTTCAGTGCTAAATGCGATATTAATTGAATCTAAAGAAGTCAATCCTCCATAGAAATGGACATCGTTATATCAGATATTAAGTGCTTATTAATGGGATAAGTGAAGAGGTGCGCCATGTATTATTACGAGAGTATTAAAGTATAATGGAATTCAAAGATGCGTGTAGGCTACTAATTATAACAGTTTTGGATGCAGAAAGTATAAAAAGAACATTCCATAATCTGGAATTAAAATTTTTCATTCATTTTACTGTTTAAGCGAATTTTTTTCTTCTTATGTCATGCTTTTTTGTCACTTATACTGTGGAATCTCACTTAACAAACATACACCGTTGCCACATTTTACTTGTAATATGAAACACTCGATAAGGGAACAGTGGACTCTTTTAGGCACTTTTGTGAATTGTTCACTTAGGGTTATTAACTTTTGCGCATATGTATTAAAATGTAATTACGTCAAACTTCTTTTTTTTTAAAAAACTTTCTGGAATTAAATATATCATTTAAAAAAAATAAGGGATCCTTTTTAAAAGTTTCAAAATGTTCGAGGTGACTGAAATTCGGATTTTTTTTATTATTTTATTATAACTCAATATTATTTTATTGTTACTAATTTAATATCCAGATGACTTAAATTTTTTATTCTTTATTGTTACTAATTTAATATCCAGATGACTTAAATTTTTTTATTCTTTATTGTTACTAATTTAATATCCAGATGACTTAAATTTTTTTATTCTTTATTGTTACTAATTTAATATCCAGATGACTTAAATTTTTTATTATTTATTGTTACTAATTTAATTGAAGCAAAATTGAATATGATTTTGTAATTCCAATTAAGGTCTAATTTTTTAGAAATATTTTTATGCACATTTACTGAATTTTCATAAGAATTTTATGTTTTTCTGAACTAAAATTGACTTTAAATTATTTTTAAAAAAAACCCGAAATATGAAATGCATACCCTATTGTTTTTTAATGTTTAACCAAAAGTTTTATTACCAATTCTATTTCATTTCTTTATAAATTAAAACACATGGAACATTTGGAAGAAATTTAAATCTAATTATAATTTTTTGAGAAAAGTCATCAAAATGTGCTTTTCTAATCTAGACCCTTCAAATATTTATTTAATAGAATAATACATTTTATAACATTATTTAAATTGAGTATGAACATATATTTTGGTAATGAATTAATAAAAATTAAATGTCAGGCTTCCGTCCATTTTGTTTATTTGTAAGTCCATTGCCCTCTTAAGCGAAATAATTTTTTCAGCAGGAATCCATGTAAAATAGGACATTGCGTTCCATACCGAAAAGAAATACTCAAGCAAATCTATAATAATGTATTGAATTATTTATAGTGCATGCAAAAATATCAATTTTGCTGCCTCCATTAATATTTGTTTAGAAACTGTCCGTTTTATGTATTTTTCACTTAAAGATGATACAATTAGTTGATAACATTATGTGATGACGTAAAATATAAGTTTCGAAATTTCACATTTCAATGCATATTTATACAATGTTAAATTTAACTTTTGCTTATCAGAATAAAAATCAAATGCAAACCAGGTGGTGTGGTCTCTTCCAAACTCTTTCGCATCCTCCCTATAATAAAGGTATGATCTCCAACCAAAACCTTTTGGACCTAGGGTAAAGTCACGAATGTGTCGAAACTCTCATTTTTATTTTCAGAATCTCACATGTAAGCAATTTGTGTATCCTATACAGTAGTATAATGAAAAAACAGTGGCTGTACTTTAAACATTTTTTTCAGCCGAATGGAACTAAAATTTTATACATACATACAATTTTAATAGCAGATTCACATACCAAATTTTATTTATTTAAGTCTTTGTATGTTTGAAGATTCATGCTTATGAGAATACTCAAGTCGATAGATGGTTATCCTTGTTTAGCCCTGCTTACAGTGTATTATACAAATAGCGCTTTTCGGTTTGCTTTAATTTTTTATGTGCATCTATTAATTCATTACAATGGAACCCCACTTATAGAACGTAATTCATCCTCAAATCTTGCTCGTAAAGCGAAACATTCGTTAAATAAAACAATTCTTTCCATAGGATTAGCCTAAAATAAGACAATGCGTTCCATTTCGAAAAAAAAAATTATTAAAGCCTTAAATAATATTATTAGAATAAATATAATTTCATTACAATAGAACCCCATTTATAGAATGTAATTCGTCCTCAAATCTTGCTCGTAAAGCGAAATACTCGTTAAATAAAACAATTTTTTTTCCATAGTATCAGCCTAAAATAAGACAATGCGTTCCATTCCGAAAAAAAATATTATTAAAGCTTTAAATAATACTATTTAAGGTTTTTACATCAGCGAATATTTTTTTGACTACTTTTTGCTTTGGCATCTACGGTTTTATTTTTTTTAAAAAATTACATTTGAGTTTCTACCAATTTAGTTTGCTCGTAATTACATTTGAGTTTCATTTACCAAGAAATGTGAGTTTCTAAAAAAAATTTAAACAATTTTATTTATCTTGTTTCGTTTCAGATTTGCAAATATGGAAGTTTGTAATAGATTTTTTTAAATTTCTTATTTATTTGCTAATTTTCAAATCGTCGCGTTCTCGACGACATTATGCTATTTCAATAAGTTCAACTCTGAATTATCAATTAAATGGATAATTTAATTAGATCTTGAAAAAATCGCAATTGCAATCTGTTATTAAATTGATGAATAATTTATAACAGCAATCTAAAATATTAAAATAATAATTTTAACTGAAAGATTAGAAAGTCGAAAATATTTAAAATAAATAATATATGCTTTTTAATATTTTTTAATAATAGTGTGTTTAAACAATATTTTTAAAAATTTATTATTGTTTTTTTATTTAACCAAAACAAGTTTAGAATCACTGCTTTAGTATTATGCATCGTTTGCAATCTGTCTAATATCTTATTGCGTGAGACAAATAATCGTTTGCTACTCTTGGTCCAAATAAATCGTCTGCGGTTCGGTGATCCGTTTTTCTAAACGAGGCGTGAAATAAAATAAGATAAAAGTAATCGATTTCTCTCTTTACTTCTCATCTGCAGCGAATTTTGGCATCACATGCATGTCACGTGATCGTTCACGCTGATAGGAGGTGATCACTAACTGGCCAGTGATTATATTATTCATTTTTCTCAAAGGAAAAACGAACCCTCATTTTGATGTACGAGTTTCTTTTTATTTACAGACTGAGTAAATCTCTATAGTAACATATAGAACTTCTTTTTAAAAAATATAATACATTAAATCAATCAGTTAAAAATAAAAATGATTTAACTAAGGATTTCGTTCTTCGTATATTAATTTTAAAATAAAGTTCTTGAAAGAAATTTAAATTTATTCATAACATATGATAAAACAAATGCATCATAACTTTTATAAAATCTTGCAGTCAGTATATAATTAATTTCAGTTTTCAATTTATTTCATTTTTTAAAAAAATATTAAAAAAGTTTTATTTACATATCGTATAATTAACATTTTTAGAATTTTCCCATATCACAAAATAATTTAATTCTTGAGATTTTTACATGAATATGCATATTTAGGAAGTCAATTAATATATTTACTTAATTGCTTATGAAAGATTATTGTAGTTATTTCAGATTAAATTTGTAAGCAAAATATATTTCACCTTAAACATGCTTTCAGGTTTGCTATGTTAAATAAACGTAAATTGAAGAAAAAAATTAATTTTCCTTTATTCTAATTATATCGAATTTCTGGAAAAATACATTAATCGAATACAGGGTGGATATAATTAAACTCCCCCCTATAAACAACGCAAACGGGTGAATGGATTGCAACGAAATTTGGTATATAGACTATACACCAGATGCACTCACGAAAGTTCTAAAAAAATGTTTTAGTCCCAAAATATCCACCAGAGGGCACCTTTTCCGGAAAAACATTAAATCTGACACACTAAACGACCAAAACGGAATACAGAAACAATATTAACAATCCAGAACAAGAATTATCTATATCTATCTTCTATACTTATAATAAAGCTCAATGTGTGTGTGTGTGTGTGTGTGTGTGTGTGTTGGCGCTCTACAGGCCAGACCGTTTGACATACAGCTACCAAATTTGGTACATGTATACCTTGGAGGTTGGGAATGTGCACCTGGGGTTTCTTTTTTCGAATTTTTAATTAGAATTATAATTATTAATTAAAAACTAACTTTCCCGCCAAAAAAATCTTCCATTTTCCCCACCGCCAACTTTTCCGCCAAAAAAATCTTCCATTATCCCCAGCGCCAAACGAGAAAGGCTTCTGGTTTTTTTTCTCCCAACAGTAATGAGGCTAGGGTTAAAATTTTTCGGCGGATTATTTCAATCGGTTCTGTTTATTTTCTTAATGTTTGATGCATTTAAAATTAAACATTGTTAATGAATCAATCTTTCAGATTCCTTCTGAAGTACTTTTGAATTAAAATAAAACAGAATAAAGGAAATTAAAAATGTCTAATCCGCATAGCGTTACCCCAACTGGCGTAGAAAAAATCACGTATTTGCGTTACGTAACCGGCGAAGAAAATTCACGCATGCGCATTCTGTTCTGATTGTTGCCATGACAACATGTATATGCTTATAGTTTTAAGTACAACGTTTTTTAAGTAGTTTTTTTAAAACCTGTTTTCAACCGTTTATTTTAAACGATTCGTTTTATTTTCTTAGTGTTTGATGCATTTAAATTTAAACATTGTTAATGAATCGATCTGCTCATAATGAATCTAAGAAAATTTTTTTGACCAACTCTTGAGATATTACATAAATTAAAAAAGATATTCTTTAGTGCCCATAAAATTTAAACGCTGAGTGACTCTATTTTCAGTAATCAGATTATAAAAAAATGCTTTGTTTCAGTAAAAAATATTATTATATTAATTGAAGATAAATTCTTTCCACTTTAATTTAAAGCATAAATTCTACCGTTTTCAACCGTTTATTTTAAACGATTCGTTTTATTTTCTTAGTGTTTGATGCATTTAAATTTAAACATTGTTAATGAATCGATCTGCTCATAATGAATCTAAGAAAATTTTGTTGACCAACTCTTGAGATATTACATAAATTTAAAAAGATATTCTTTAGTGCCCATAAAGTTTAAACGCTGAGTGATTCTATTTTCAGTAATCAGATTATAAAAAAATGTTTCAGTAAAAAATATTATTATATTAATTGAAGATAAATTCTTTCCACTTTAATTTAAAGCATAAATTCTACGGGTGCTAACAAAAAATGAGAGTGATACATATTACGTTATGACTGAAGGCCTTTATAATATTATGAATGAATTATATGATAATCAAAATTTGAAGTTTTAAAATATTTTGATGAAGAAGCTATTAAAGTAGAAATTGCATAAAATATTTAATTATTAAAATTTTAACGAACATTAAGATTGGCGAACCGGCTGGTCGCCAAAGGCGGCTAGTACTTATAATAAAGCTCAATGTGTGTGTGTGTGTGTGTGTGTGTGTGTGTGTTGGCGCTCTACAGGCCAGACCGTTTGACATACAGCTACCAAATTTGGTACATGTATACCTTGGAGGTTGGGAATGTGCACCTAGGGTTTCTTTTTTCGAATTTTTAATTAGAATTTTAATTATTAATTAAAAACTAACTTTCCCGCCAAAAAAATCTTCCATTTTCCCCACCGCCAACTTTTCCGCCAAAAAAATCTTCCATTATCGCCAGCGCCAAACGAGAAAGGCTTCTGGTTTTTTTTCTCCCAACAGTAATGAGGCTAGGGTTAAAATTTTTCGGCGGATTATTTCAATCGGTTCTGTTTATTTTCTTAATGTTTGATGCATTTAAAATTAAACATTGTTAATGAATCAATCTTTCAGATTCATTCTGAAGTACTTTCGAATTAAAATAAAACAGAATAAAGGAAATTAAAAATTTCTAATCCGCATAGCGTTACCCCAACTGGCGTAGAAAAAATCACGTATTTGCGTTACGTAACCGGCGAAGAAAATTCACGCATGCGCATTCTGTTCTGATTGTTGCCATGACAACGTTATCAATGGATGATTTAAATTATTTTTGGGTTAGTTGCATGCTTTTGTAAGTAAATTGTATTTATGTTAGTTATATATTTTTTGTATATGCTTATAGTTTTAAGTACATCGTTTTTTAAGTAGTTTTTTTAAAACCTGTTTTCAACCGTTTATTTTAAACGATTCGTTTTATTTTCTTAGTGTTTGATGCATTTAAATTTAAACATTGTTAATGAATCGATCTGCTCATAATGAATCTAAGAAAATTTTGTTGAGCAACTCTTGAGATATTACATAAATTAAAAAAGATATTCTTTAGTGCCCATAAAGTTTAAACGCTGAGTGACTCTATTTTCAGTAATCAGATTATAAAAAAATGCTTTGTTTCAGTAAAAAATATTATTATATTAATTGAAGATATATTCTTTCCACTTTAATTTAAAGCATACATTCTACCTTTTTCAACCGTTTATTTTAAACGATTCGTTTTATTTTCTTAGTGTTTGGTGCATTTAAATTTAAACATTGTTAATGAATCGATCTGATCATAATGAATCTAAGAAAATTTTGTTGACCAACTTTTGAGATATTACATAAATTTAAAAAGATATTCTTTAGTGCCCATAAAGTTTAAACGCTGAGTGCCTCTATTTTCAGTAATCAGATTATAAAAAAATGCTTTGTTTCAGCAAAAAATATTATTATATTAATTGAAGATAAATTCTTTCCACTTTTAAAGCATAAATTCTACGGGTGCTAACAGAAAATGAGAGTGATACATATTACGTTATGACTGAAGGCCTTTATAATATTATGAATGAATTATATGATAATCAAAATTTGAAGTTTTAAAATATTTTGATAAAGAAGCTATTAAAGTAGAAATTGCATAAAATATTTAATTTTTAAAATTTTAACGAACATTAAGATTGGCGAACCGGCTGGTCGCCAAAGGCGGCTAGTGAGTAATAAAATCAAAAGCCGGGAAACTCCTTAATGCTTCATGTGCGAAGCATCATAAATGATCAGTTAAAATCTGCTGTTGAACACACTGTCCATCGACTTGCAGCTTTTCAAGTGAATGAGGGTGGACACTTTTAGAACCTTTCTCTACATCGTCCTGGACACGATTAACAACGGCTCCTCTTTTGCAAGTTCGTCCTAACCTGTTCCTGTTTCTGCAAACTGAACTTTTTTTTTTTTTTTCTCAAACAGCGTACAGTTTTTTTTCCCCCTTACCTTAACTAAATGTTGTTCGATGACAAGGCGATCAGAAACTAGTCAATAAATGTTAATTTTGTTTCTGTATTCCGTTTCGGTCGTTTATTGTGTTAAATTTAATGTATTTTCGGAAAAAGCGCCCTCTAGTGAACTTTTTGGAAGTTTTTTTTTTTTTCGAAATTCCGTTAGCGCATCTCCTGTATAGTCTATATACCAAATTTCTTTGCAATCCGTTCACCCGTTTGCGTTGTAGGATGCTGTTCATAGGGGAAGTTTAATAATAACCAACCTGTATATTTTCAGAGTCATTAATTATAAAGATCGTAATATTGTTTTGGCTTAATTAAAGATTTCTGTTTTTCTATCTGTTATTCAGACGATATTTAACGGTAGATGACAAAAAATAATAAACACATAACATGCAGTTATCTATATCTATACTTATAATAAAGCTCAATGTGTGTGTGTGTGTGTGTGTGTGTGTTGGCGCTCTACAAGCCAGACCGTTTGACCTACAGCTACCAAATTTGGTACGTGTATACCTTGGAGGGTGGGAATGTGCACCTGGGGTTCCTTTTTTCGAATTTTTAATTAGTTTTTAATTAATAATTAAAATTCTAACTTTCCCGCCAAAAAACTCTTCCATTTTCCCCACCGCCAACTTTTTCGCCAAATGAGTAAGGCTCCGCCAAATGAGTAAGATTTCAGTTTTTTTTCTCCCAACAGTAATGAGGCTAGGGTTAATATTTTTCGGCGGATTATTTCAAACGATTCTGTTTATTTTCTTAATGTTTGATGCATTTAAAATTAAACATTGTTCATGAATCGATCTTTCAGATTCATTCTGAAGTACTTTTCAATTAAAATAAAACAGAATAAAGGAAATTAAAAATTTCTAATCCGCATAGCGTTACCCCAACTGGCGTAGAAAAAAAATCACGTATTTGCGTTACGTAACTGGCGTTGAAAATTCACGCATGCGCATTATGTTGACAATTATTATCAACAGATGCGGACTGGATTTAAATTATTTTTAGGTTCGCTGTATGCTTTTGTAATTAAAATGTATTTATGTTAGTTATATATTTTTTGCATATGCTTATAGTTTTAAGTACATCGTTTTTTAAGTAGTTTTTTTTTTAAATCCGTTTTCAACCGTTTATTTTAAACAATTCGTTTTATTTTCTTAGTGTTTGAAGCATTTAAAATTAAACATTGTTAATGAATCGATCTGTTCATGATGAATCTAATAAAATTTTATTGACAAATTCTTGAGATATTACATAAATTAAAAAAGATATTCTTTAGTGCCCATAAAGTTTAAACGCTGAGTGACTCTATTTTCAGTAATGAGATTATAAAAAAAAATGCTTTGTTTCAGTAAAAAATATTATTATATTAATTGAAGATTAATTCTTTCCACTTTAATTTAAAGCATAAATTCTACGGGTGCTAACAGAAAAATAGAGAGATACATATTACGTTATAACTGAAGGCCTTTATAATATTATGAATGAATTATATGACAATCAAAATTTGAAGTTTTAAAATATTTTGATGAAGAAGCTATTAAAGTAGGAATTGCATAAAATATTTAATTATTAAAATTTTAACGAACATTAAGATTGGCGAACAGGCTGGTCGACAAATTCTTGAGATATTACATAAATTATGAAAGATATTTTTTGTACCCATAAAGTTTAAATGCTCAGTGACTCTGTTTTTATTAATCATGTTATTAAAAAAATTAACATTTATTGACGAACACGAACACACTGATATTCACCGTTACTCTGATTAGACATTATAAAATCTGAATAGCTAAACATAAACGTGTAAACAGCTGTGCGCTGGTTTCTATGGCAACACAGCTGAAAAGGGAAAAGAAGTTTCTAAAACAGAACATCTGCTTTAAACAATTTTATAGAATAACTTTTCCCCTTTTTCGTTTCATTTTTTAAAAAAATAACATATTTAATAAGAACACCTGCTTTACTCAATTTTTTAGAATAATTTTTTCCTTTTTCGCTTGCTTTAAAAAAAACAACTAAACATAAAAAAGAAACGTATCCAAATTCTAGACAAACTGCGCATGCGCCTGTCTCCATGGGAACAGAGCTGGAAAGGGAAAAGTCGTCTGTAAGACAGAAACCCAATTTTTTAGAATAATTTTTTTTCCCTTCTTCGCTTGCTTTAAAAAAACATATTTAATAAAAACACCTGCTTTACACAAGTTCTTAGAATAATTTTTTTTTCGCCCTTTTTCGTTTGCTTTAAAAAAAATATTTAATAAAAACACCTGCTTTACACAAATTCTTAGAATAATTTTTTCTCTTTTTCGTTTGCGTTAAAAACTAAAAGACATATTTAATATTTTGGCAACGTACAGTTAAATAGTTTGAGAAAAAGAATTGAACACAAATCTCAAAAAGAATTTTTCAAATCCGATAATCAAATTTTAACGTAGAAATAACTGAACCTAAAAACTTTAACTGTTTCGTAAATTTGGTACTGATTTTAAAGAAAAAAAAATTATATTTTCTAATTTATATTTTCTATATAAAACGTATGTCTCCCTCAAGGAAAAAGAAATGTTTAAGGTCAATTCAAAACCGAGAAAGGAAAAGAATCGCGACTTCTCGGGAAAACGAAAATCAAGAATTTCATCAACAACGGCAAGTGTTTAACAGCCAAAGAATGTCCAATTTAAGAGCATCGGAAACGGACGAGGAAAGACGAAATAGACGAGTTTCTAACAGCCAAAGAATGTCAATTTTAAGAGCATCGGAAACGGACGAGAAGAGACGCAATAGACGAGCATCTAACAGCCAAAGAATGTCTACTTTAAGAGCATCGGAAACGGACGAGGAAAGACGAAATAGACGAGTTTCTAACAGCCAAAGAATGTCAATTTTAAGAGCATCGGAAACGGAGGAGGAAAGACGCAATAGACGTGTATCTAACAGCCAAAGAATGTCCACTTTAAGAACTTTGGAAACTATTGATCATCGCCAATTAAGGCAATTAAATAACGGGATGAGGATGTCAAACAGAAGAAATAAAATCTGGAGACAAAAAGAAAATTCTGCATTTGCATATGATTCCAATATTTCTTATGAATGTGATTCTCTAATTGAAATTGGTCGAATGGTTATTGAATGCAGTTTCTGCAAAGCTCTTAAATGGAAAGGCGAATCCAGTAGCATGTGCTGTAATAATGGTAAAATTCAAATTCCTTTGCTACAAACACCTCCAGAACCACTCCTCACGCTTCTCTCGACCTATTCTCCTGATGCAATTATTTTTCAAACTAACATAAGAAGATATAATTCATGTTTTCAAATGACTTCATTCGGTTCAGGACGAGAAATTAGAGAGCTAGGTTTTATGCCAACATTTAAAGTTCAAGGACAAGTGTACCATAGAATAGGTAGTTTACAGCCACAACCAAATGAGGAGCCAAAATTTCTTCAAGTTTATTTCGTTGCTGATAAAGAACAACAGGTTGAACAGCGCTGCAGGAATGTGAATAACATAAAACCAGGAATAGTGTCGCAACTACAAGAAATTCTACATCAGCATAATAGTTATGTTCGAAGTTTTAAATGTGCAATGGAAAAAATCACGCCAGAAATGAAAATTGTCATTCATGCAGATAAAGTACCCTCCGGTGAACATGAAAGAAAATTTAATGCTCCGACAATATCAGAAGTTGCAATTATCTTAGCTGGCGATAAACATGGCAGTCGTGATATTTCGTTAGAGCTGAGGAGTAATGAAATAAAAAAGATAGCGGAAACTCATCGCGCGTACGATGCATTACAATATCCATTAATATTTTGGCAAGGTGAGGATGGATATAACTTTGAATTGCGACAAACCAATTTTTCAGGTGAAAAAACTACAAAAAAAATTTCAGCAATGGATTTTTATGCTTTTAGGATTATGTTTCGTACATCAAATTTTAATATTATTTTAAGATGCAAAGAACTTTTTCAACAATTTGTTGTAGATATGTATGCTAAAATTGAAACCGAGCGACTACGATTTATACGTTTGAATCAAAAGAAACTCCGTGTCGAAGATTATATCCATTTGAGAGATGCTATAACTAATGATGATAATATAAAACAAATTGGAAAACCAACAATTTTACCATCTACTTTCACAGGCAGTCCTCGATACATGCATGAAAGAACTCAAGATGCCATGACATACGTTAGAAATTATGGAAGCCCTCATTTATTTATTACCTTCACATGCAATCCACAATGGAGGGAGATTACAGAAGAGTTGATATTAAGACTAAAAAGCCATGATAGGCATGATATAATATGTCGAGTATTTTATTTGAAACTGAAATCGCTCCTAAATCTTATAAACAAAGGGAAAATATTTGGGGAAATAAGATGCTTTATTTATACAGTTGAATGGCAGAAGCGTGGACTTCCACATGCACATATTCTTCTGTGGTTTCAGGAAAAATTTTATGCTCATAAGATTGATGACCTAATTACTGCTGAATTGCCAAATCCTGAAACGGATCCAATATTATACAACGTTGTTAAGACACAGATGATACATGGGCCCTGTGGGAGCATTAACCCTCTGTCACCATGTATGAAGGATGGAAAATGTACAAAAAGGTACCCAAGAGATTTTTTAAAAGAAACACAAACAGGTCACGACGGATATCCACTTTATCGTAGACGGAAACCTGAAGACGGAGGCCAAGTAACAATAAAGAAAGTTCGTGGCTCTGAGGTTGTGATAGATAATCGATGGATTGTTCCTTTTTGTCCATTGTTATCAAGAGCACTCAATGCACATATTAACGTCGAATATTGCAGTTCTATAAAATCTATCAAATATGTGTGCAAATATATAAACAAAGGTTCTGACATGGCTATATTTAATTTAAAAAATAATGACATTCAGCATGACGAAATTCAAACGTATGAAATAGGAAGATATCTCAGCAGCAATGAAGCAGTTTGGAGGATATTGGGGTTTCCTATTCACGAAAGGCATCCCACTGTTGTTCATTTAAGTGTGCATCTTGACAATGGTCAGAGAGTTTACTTTACAGAAGAAAATGTTTTAGAACGAGTGCAAGCTCCACCAGAAACTACTTTAACTGCATTTTTCTCTTTATGTCAAAGTGATGCATTTGCTCGATCTTTATTGTATCATCAAGTGCCTAAATATTATACATGGAATAAAAGCAACAAGAAATGGGTTCCTAGGAAATCTGGACAAGCTGTGCCTGATCACCCAGGAATTAAATCAAGTGATGCTCTTGGTCGTGTCTACACCGTTCACCCAAGTAATTCGGAATGTTTCCATCTAAGATTATTGCTTCATGAGGTTACAGGCCCAACATCTTTTTCTGATTTAAAAACATTTAACGGAATTGTTTGTGAAACTTTCAAACAGGCTTGCGAACTGAGAGGGCTTCTGGAAGACGATTCTCATTGGAAAAGTACGTTAGATGAAGCAGCTACAACGCATTCAGGGCGAATGTTGCGAGATCTATTTGCAGTTATTCTTCACACTTGCTGCGTATCTAATCCTGTACAGTTATGGAATTTACATAGAGAAAATATGTCAGAAGACATTTTGCATAAAACAAGAATTACAGTTAATAATATGGATTTAGATTACAATGATGAAATATTTAATAGCGCTTTACTTGCTCTTGAAGATAAAATTAAAGCATTGGGAGGTACAGATTTAAAAGTCTTTGGACTTCCAGAGGTACACCGTGATATTAATAACAGTTTAAATTATGAAATAATAAGAGAGACATGTTACAACATTCATCAACTAACATCATATATTGAAACAAATGAACCTAATCTGACTGACGATCAAAGACTTGCTTTTGAAAAAATTACATCTGCAGTTTTTACAGAAACTGGTGGTATATACTTTTTGGATGCTCCAGGTGGAACAGGTAAAACGTACCTAATTAATCTTTTATTAGCAAAAATTAGACAAATGAATCTAATTGCTCTTGCAGTAGCTTCCTCTGGCATTGCTGCAACTCTCTTGACGGGCGGAAGAACAGCTCATTCAGTCTTCAAATTACCAATAAATTTATCGTTTGTTGAAAATCCAGTTTGCAACATCTCAAGAAGTTCAGATAGAGCAAAATTGCTTAAGAAATGTAAATTAATTGTATGGGATGAATGTACAATGGCACATAAGTTGGCATTGGAAGCTCTTAATACAACTATGCAAGATATTTTTCAAAATAACAAGTGCATGGGTGGCGTAACTCTGGTTTTATCTGGTGATTTTCGCCAAACTTTGCCTGTTATTCCACGAGGCACAAAAGCAGATGAAATGAATGCATCGATAAAAGCATCTTATATTTGGAAAAATGTTCAAAGATTTGGATTGAAAACGAACATGAGAGTTCTTCTTACAGATGACATTTCCACCGAGCAATTCGCTCAGAACCTACTTCATCTCGGTAATGGAACTATGACAATTGATAGTGAAGGATTGATAACTTTGACCAATATTGGTAACATAGTAGCAACAATCGAAGATCTTCAAGATAGAGTATTTCCAAATATCGAAAGTAATTTTCGTGATATTAGTTGGCTATGTGAAAGAGCTATTCTTTCTCCAACGAATGAGGGAGTTAAGACGATAAATTACTATCTGTTAAGGAAATTACCAGGTGAAATTCAAATATTCAAATCTTTTGACACCGTAATTGAAGCAAATCAGGCAGTTAATTATCCAACAGAATTTTTGAATTCATTGGAACCATCTGGTATACCAACACACAAATTAGAGTTAAAGATTGGTGCACCTATAATGCTTTTGAGAAATCTAGACCCACCAACTCTTTGCAATGGAACAAGACTAATTGTGAAGAAATTGATGCCAAATGTTATTGAAGCAATCATATCTACAGGCCAATCAGCTGGGAAAGATGTCTTTATCCCACGGATTCCTCATATACCATCAGATGTCCCATTCCAGTTTAAAAGAATTCAATTTCCAGTTAAACTGAGTTTTGGTATGAGCATTAACAAATCTCAAGGCCAATCTTTAAAAGTTGTTGGCTTAGATTTACGAAGGCCTTGCTTTTCACACGGGCAACTATATGTTGGTTGCTCGAGAGTCGGTGATAATAAAAATCTGCATATCCTTGCACCACAAGGAAAAACTAAGAACATTGTATACAGAGAAATATTAGAAGAATAAATTAATTAATTAAATTTGAATATGACAAAGAATGAGAATAGTAGTAAGAATTATTTTCAAAAGGACAATAGTATTTAAAGATGCTACATCCTCTTTTAAAATATTTTATTTATACTTATTGGGTAATGAAACCTACTCATAGTTTTGTTTTTTCTTTTCACGCCTTATTTAAATCTGCTGGATGTCTCAAGTGGGTGTAATGTTGAGTAATGTTATGATAAATTCTTATTTTCTTTATCTTATTGTTTTCTGGATTCGTCAAGTGCTTACTATGAGATGATATGAACTTTGAACATTCCCAGAAAGACATTTTATGTTAAAAATTTTATAATCTGTTTGGATAATGCTATGTAGGGGTAAGCCCTTTTCCTGTTGGATGAAGGAGGAATTCCATCTAGATTTTTTTTTATCTCATTATTTCCTGGATCCGGTTAGAACTAGGTTAGTTGTGTGCTTTTGTCATTAAATTGTATTTATGTTAGTTATATATTTTTTGTATATGCTTATAGTTTTAATTACATCGTTTTTTAAGTAGTTTTTTTTTAACCTGTTTTCGACCGATTATTTTAATCGATTCTGTTTATTTTCTTAGTATTTGATGCATTTAAAATTAAACATTGTTAATTAAACGATCTGCTCATGATGTATCTGATGTATCTTATGTTGACAAATTCTTGAGATATTATATAAATAAAAAAAGATATTCTTTAGTGCCCATAAGGTTTAAATGCTCAGTGACTCTTTTTCAGTAATCATATAAAAAAAATACTTTGTTTCAGTAAAAAGTATTATTATATTAATTGCAGATTAATCATTTCTACTTTAATTTAAAGCATACATTTTACCGGAGCAAACTGAAAATTAAAGAGATACATATTACGTCATGACTGAAGGCCTTTATAATATTATGACTATCAAAATTTGAAGTTTTAAAATATTTTGATGAAGAAGCTATTAAAGTAGAAATTACATAAAATATTTAATTATTAAAATTTTAACGAGCATTAAGATTGGCGAACCGGCTGGTCGCCAAAGGCGGCTAGTTATAAATAATCTTACAAGTTTAACATGACGTTTCCTAATATTTTTTCTGTTAAAGTGTTCGTCATCTCAATATGCGGATGTGGCTGGAAGGCAAAATTATTTCCGATAAACGAATCGCTCATTGAAATGGAATTTCTCGATGACAACTTTCACTTCAATCATTTATATTCAAGTCTTAAGTAATACTTGTATTCTAGAATATTATTCATAACTCAAGTATATTACACTTCATAATACTGTATATTGTATTTTCTACTGTATATACCGTATATAGTAATTTATAATTCAGGTATATTATTCATTATGAAAGTTTTTAATTTGTTGTTCCTGTGATCAAATTTTTGCAATTTTCTTCTTTCTCAACTTTGGTAAATAACAATAAAAAAAGAACTAAATAAAAATTATCCAAGAAATAAAATAAAAAATAAGTTTTCATTTATAAACTGTTTCTTTCATTTACGTTTTGCTTATAAAAGAGTAGAATTTGTCTATTCTTCTGAAATTTATGTTCTTTGAACCTTTTAGCAAATCTGGCTAAATTTACAATCACAAATTTTAAAAAAATGTTTTATTTCATGAATACTTTTTAAAAATATTTGGAAATAAACTGAATTGATGCCTTTTTAAAACTGCAGCAATTAAGTTGAATGCGTGATTTTTCCTATGTCTTTTATTTGATAACACCTAATTAAGAGTATTTTTTAAAAAAATAATTTAAACTATAGAATCATTCAAAATAGAATCTTATTGTGTCTTTCAAAAAATTCTTCATTCAAACCAGTATTTAACAACTATAGTTAGTGTTAGTTAAAATCCAAGTTGATGGTACTGTGAAAGCTCAGGAAAAAGTTCTGAATACAACTTATAATTAGAAGTGGAAAGCGTAATAAAGACTTGCATAAAAAACATTTTTCCATTCGATTTTGTAATTTTTCATCAAATAATATTATATTATATTATATTATATATATATATATATATATAGTGATATAATATTGCATAGATCAGAACTCCTATGTAGATCTATAATTTTGATGGGTAATTCTCAAATTGATTCCCCCAATCTAACCCACCCACACATTGATGGATTTCCAATTAGATTGATTAAGTAACCGCTAAACAATAGCGGATTTTGTAACTTTGTGGTTTTAAGTAGAATGCCTTCTTTTCTTACTAACATTTCAAAACTTTTTCTTTTTCGTATACAAAGTATAGGGAAAGAATTCGAATAATCAAAAAATACGAACACGAGAATACAATGAATCTCTAAGTTTTACACGCATACCCACTTACCCACTTCCGAGTTCGAAAAATATATTTTTGGAAAATGCTTGTCTGTCCGTCTGTCTGTGATAAAGATAACTCAAAAACGCTTTCTGCTAGAGGGATGAAATTTTATATAAGGTCTTTAAACAAAATTTATAGAATTTTGAGAGAAGCCTGTCTGTCCAGCTGTCTCAATATATTAATTCGATTGTTAGCATTATTACAAAACAAAGAGAGCAAGATGGATAAAACTTGGAATACCGATTAAACGTCTATAGCGCAGATCAAGTTTTGAGCTAAATCGGACTACTGGTTGAATGTCTTTCGTTCTATATTTTCAGAAGCATGCTTGAGCGATAGCTCAAAAACACAAAGACTTAAATATATCAAATTTGGTATGCGATTTTGTGACTGCAGTTATAACTGTGTGTCAAATTTGCTACAATGAAATAGGTAAAAATGCATGTAAAACACAAAATCATTTTTATTGAAAAATATGCGAGAAAGTTTCGTGGTGATGATCAGTACCGCTGGCTACTTTCTAATAGAAGAATTATGCAAAGAGTAAGTATTGTAATCACCAAAAAATTTGAACTTGAAGTGTTGATGAATTTCCACATTTTATGCCTCCCTCCAAAGCCAGAAAACACATATGGAGAGCTGTGCTTATTTATGAATACGATAACACAAAAACGCTTTGAACCAGACGGATAAAATTTGGTGTATGTTCTTCATACCACATTTGTAGGCTTCTAGCCCATTCAGAGGAAGCCTGTCTGTCCAGCAGCTAAATACAAATTAGCATGATAATAACAAAACGCTTTAGAGCTAGATAAATAAAATTTAGTACAGAGATTTCTCAATTAAAATGTTTATCAGTAAAAAATTTGGAACTAAATCCAAAAAGTCGACCATTTGTTGATCTGTACTTTTACATATATTTAAATGTGATTATTTAAAAACGTGAAAATGTAAGTAAATGAATTTTGATTAATAGTTTGAGCATCTAAAGTGTATATTTATTTTGAATCACATCTGACAAAGTATTCACTGTCTATAGGGCTGTACTTTCTTATGCATGTAAACCCAATAACTTAAGCACACAATAATTTAAATAAAGGGTATTATGTTGTCATATTTTGTCTACAATTGCAGGTCTATATCAAATTTCGATTTCTATCGGTCAGAAAAAGAGCATCCAAAACACATATTCGATTTTCTGGTACTGGTGTATTAGCCTCCTCCCACCAAATTTACTTCGCCAAATACCATAAGCTAGTTCCATATCAAAGACCAATACTTTGTAACTATTGTTCGCCAACGCCTTGTAATTAATACACAATTACTAATTTTCTTTACTGTACTATGAAACTCACAACTCTCATATGTATCAAGAAAATTTCAGCACTCGTAGCACTGACAGCCTTTCCCAAGGTCCGCTATTTTATACAGTAATCGGGAAAAAGAAAAAAAAATTTTATTAGAGAGTATGCTTTGAAATATCTTGGAAACTGTTATTATTAATTAACAAAGTTTATTTTAGATGTAATAAGAGAGATTTAGAATTTCAATTAAACGCCGTTTTTATTTTTAAGGATTTTCTTAAATATTTTAACCGTATTTTTTAACAATTTATTTCGCACATAACATAAAAATAAATTTAACCTGCCAGTAAGCTTTCATGGGAATTTTTTTTCATTAAAGGATTAATTTAACTTTTATTGCAAGCTAAACCTAAAAAAGTGCTATTTTCAGCATGTGCCTGTATGAAGTGAAATAAATATGAAATGTGATATTTTCAAAAAAATAAATAAATAGATAATGTTTTTCTGTAACCACTTAAAATATTTACAATTTCAAATCAATAAGTTTTATTTACTCAGTAACACTTTAATCAGGGCCCAACAATTAATTTCTGAACCTTCAATAAAGGGCATTGTACATCTAAAAAAAATTGGTCTAAACGAAGAAATAATTGTATTTTATGTAGTTTGATCAATTAAATGTTCTAGGGAATGACGTATATTTAATCTTTATAGACATCCTCTGTCCTGTGAGTCATATTTAATAAAATATTGTGAAGATATAAATATCTTAAATGAATTAGTTCCTCACTTTACGATTAAAACTGATTGAGTTATTAAAATTTCCATATAAAGACGTGAGATTTATATTTCTATCGAATGTCTCGATGAATGTAAGCCAATCAGTACCTAGAGATTCCCCAAGGTCGATTGGTCTAAAATAATAAAATTACTGATTGCTCTAAAATAAGAATATTGATAGCTAACTTTATAACTCGGTCAAACTTTAATGCAGAAAATTGAAATGTTAACCAGTAAAGATTACTTTACTGAATATGCTTCACAGCATCGAAAAACTGTATAAAATTTATACTTTATAACTGTTTGCAGAACTTAATAAAATAAAGTGTTATCCACTTCATTTAAATACTAAATTATAATATAATTAAAAACTGAAATTTATGACGAATCAGAAAATTTTTATTGAATAATTTTCTGAAATATTGCTTAAATAATAAAAAAATATTCTGTAGTGCATGTAAGATTTCAATGTTCAATAATTTTGTTATTTGTTCTCATATTCTTAAAAAATATATTTGTTTTCAGTAAAAAAAGGTTTTGTGTAAATTGAAGTTTTATCACTTCCGTTTCAATTTCAAGTTCAAATTTTATGGAAGTTGACAGAAAATTAGAGAGATACATTTTACAATGAACAGAACGGTGGAACGCTTCTACAATAGTATGAGCTATATGATTATCAAAATTTGAAATCTAAAAGTATTTTGTTGAAGCTATAAAAAAACTAATTTATATAAAATAATTAATTAGAATTTTAGTGTGCATTTATCCCGCCGAACTAGCTGGCCGCGGAAGGCAGCTATTATCAAATAAAATAAGGAATATCGTCCGTCTAGAATGTTAAGTTTTTTAATCATCTTTATTATTATAATTTGAAAATTTTTTAAACACAATAATTCAAAAACAAAATAAATTAATAATTTATTTTTAATTAGTTTCTGATTTATCATGACAACTAAAAAACACTATCCCAAAAAAAAGATTTTTCGAATTCTATTAAGTTTGAAACTTAGCAGAAATTTCATCATTTCAAAGTTATGTTCTTTGATTATCAGAATATTTTCTTTTTATATATTTCATTAATGTCAAAATAAAATGAAATAATTTGTGACATTCAATTCCAAGTCTCTACAAATCATGCAACAATACAAGTTTCAAAAACATCCTCTTTTGTGAAAATGCTTTACAAAAACAGATCTCACCATCGTTGGGGGACACGAAAGGAAATCTCACAGATATTGTTTCCACTCATCCCTAAATGGAAAATTCCATTAAAGGCTTTGAAAGAGAAAGGAATGCAATATGCCGTGCAGCCGGCGTCTTCCTTTTATGAACTTTTACTTTCATACGCTTATTAAAGTTGAAGTAATTCCCTTTCCGTTTTACGACGATCACTTTTGGCGTCGTAAAATTGTTTCCTGTATGAACTTAACCCCGGTGTTGTTCCTTAAGTTTCGAGAAAGGTTTTTGCAGTTAAACGGCCACGTTTTATATATTTGCCTACACTTTTTTACGTCATGGTTAGATTAATGTAACAAGAAATATTTGATGAAAACAACATAATGGGATAATATTCAGATTCGTATCAAAAGTATATACATTGATATCATTTAAAAATGAATTATTGTTTAGTCTAAAAAAATTGCTGTATTTTCATTTCTTTAAATGCATGTATATTCCACATTTCTTCTTAAACGACAGGACACCAAAGTAAATACACAACTTTTTTTGCATATTTTTTCTTTAAGATAAAAGTAAGAACACTGTCAACACTTGAAAGCGGGAAAACTAATTAACTCTTTAATTAATTATAAATTAACCAAAATTTTGTGATTGCATCCAAAAATTTTATTTTTGTACTGCTACCAAATTTCTTTCTGTAGTTTTTCCTTCAATTTTTATTAATTATTTCAAAATTTAACGCAAATGATTTTTAATTATTGTAACAATAAGATATACACTACTACTACTACTACTATTTTTTTGAAATTTGCATCACATTTCATTTAGAATAACGCAAATGATTTTTAAGTATAGTAATAGTAAGACATACACTATTTTTTGAAATCTGCACTTTTATTTTCTTTAGAATTTTATTTTGTTTAAAATAGTTATTTAATGCTTATTATAAACATTGAGAGAAAGAACTGATGCATTTTTTTTTATTTTCGACTGATTACAAATGATCTAAATCCAAGGGCAGTAATTAATTACGAATGGTATAAAAAATTGTGTTTTAAAATTTATACAAAATTATTTTTAAAAATATTATACATGAAAGTATTTAAATTCCTAGCAATGCTCTATATATTAACTAATATTTTTATAAATATAAAAAAATGTTTAAACAATTTAGCAATCAAACAATTTTAATAAAAAATATTCAATTAATAACACAAAATAGGACTAGAATTTTAAAGTCCTTTTCCACTGCATTAACAGATTCGATAATGATCAGAAAGACACCAAATACTCTGGGCGTTATGTTATTCAAAGTATTTAGTAATAAAAACAAATGGTAAGAAAAATAATGAAATAAATTAACACAATAAACATTCTATAAAAATGCCATTTTCATATTTAAAATCCTGCTGCATTATTTAGCATGTGCTAATTTAATTGCCAACTGATGCGTGAAAATTGTTAGTAAGAATTGAAACTCGTACATTTTAAAAATTAGTCATTGATACAAGGGAGAATCAAAAAGTAAAGATATATTTGAGAAAAGGTACTTTATTCTAAGGAACAGAAACATACATTGTTTTTCTACATAATCACCCTGCAATTCAACGCACTGTTTTCAACACATGGCAAGCTTTTTGATACTGTCGGGAAAGAAAGATTTCCGTTTGTATTTGTAACCAGTTTTGCACCGTATCAATGACTTCTACATTGGTTCCATATCTTCTTCCTCTTAGCACTTTTCTTCAATGATCTCAACATATGGAAATCGCTTTGAGCCAGGTCTGGACTGTATGGCGGTATTTCAGAACTTCAAATCCCAACTCCTGAATTGTTTCGGCCGTCCGTTGGCCAGAATGTGACCGAGTATTATTTTGCTGCAGGATGATTTGTGACATTGCTCCTGCGTTCGACGAATAATCCTCACCTTCCGCAAACAAAAGGCTGCTGTCATTTGCTCCTTAGAGCAGTTTGACAATGGAACTGCCATATTTAACGATCAGTTACATTCGAACGATTTAGGCTGGAAGAGTTACACATAGTGTGCATCGAAGTATTACCGGCTACACTAATTCAGCTCTGAATATTAGTAATGTTACCAAACCCTGGAAATTACCAAAACTGTATTTTTGACTTTCCCTCGTATATATTATCATTATGACCGAATTATGTTTATAGTTGGTATGAATGTATTTATGTTTTATTATCCACCTCTATTGCGTAAGATTATACAAGATAATTGATACCATATTATGTCATTTCTGAGTTATTCGTTTCGACGTATTCTAATTGGCTTCTAACCAAAATCGCTGAGTTATGGTATTCTTTAGATCACTAGTTTATTCTCTATAGTATCCTGAATAAAAATACTTTAGTTATAAAACCTTTTACATTAAAGGCAGATATTGTGGGAAATGCGATTTAATTTTTTTACAATCTCAATGAATACATTTTTTCTGTACGACTGTAAGACTTAAAAAACATAGGAAAGGTTACAGAAACCCATTTAAAGTTTAACAATATAATAATATAAGTAGCCAAATCAATGGATACAGCCATATTCAGTAGCAATAACGATAATACTAAGAAATGACAGGCTAATCTCAGTTTTTTTATTACATAGGGATATGAGAATTTTATATTTGTTGTTACTATTACCATATATAAATATCTTTTTCTATATTAATTATATAATAATATGGAACTTTGCAAATGCAATATTAATATTTCATTCATTCACAATAAATTGTAGTAAATATTAAAAGCTGCGTATTAGAGCGGTTCAAGTAAGATAAGATACCAAATTATCCATTTTTGCTTCATTATTAAAAAACACTTTTATTCCAATGATATTTAATTGTATTATTCGTGATTTAAAGAATTATTCTTTCTTAGATTAATGTAGAGAAACTCCCAACGGTCAGTAGTGCTCAAATCTTTATGATATGTATTTGAAAATGCAAGGGAACCATAAAGGTAAACAAAAAGAGGAGAATTAACCCGAACATTGTAACATGAACATTTTTGAAGCTTGATTCCTTCAATCATTTGCATCCCGTGTGTAATTATTTTTGTATCATTTTATTTACATAAAAATGCTACTCTAAAAAATGTGTGTGTTTAAAAGGCATTCTGATTAATTAGTAGGAAGAAACTGGGGATATTCAAAAAATAAGTTCCATTTGAAGCTTTCGTCACAGAATACCAAATTTCATCCGATTACTCAAAGAACTTTAGAGTAATCGGGTGCAAAGACAGACAGATATAAATCCAAAAGTGTTTTTCGATATTGAGGAGTTCTGAAACGTCGATATTCATTACAATGTCGAATTCGATTTTTAAAATATTATTATTAGAATACTTTCTCTTCATTTACTTTGTGTTCAATAACGTAAAAAGAAAAGTTTAGTTTAGTTAGTTTAGTTATATTAACGTCTCGTTTAAAGCAACACAAGGGCTATTTTGAGACGGACCTCGTCATTTTGAACCTCGGTCAGATGACGAGGACGACACCTGAGATGGTACCCCCTCTCTACACCACGCCACACCAGCGGGAGGACGTTTGGTCATGACAAACCTTACCACCAGGCCACCGCGGCATGGTAAAAAGAAAAGAAAATTATCCCAATGATGATAGACAAGGATTTTTTAAATAAACTAAATGAATTTTTATTTCATTCCGTAAGGGTCCCAAGATGGGAAATATGACACAAAAACTGGTTGCAAAGTTCCATATTAATAACAACAATAAATTGTACTTAAAAACTAAAAAGTAGAAAAACTTTAGAATAAAAACTTCTACTCTTCTTAGTTCTTTAATAAAAGTATTTTTGTAATATTTTTATTAGATATATATTTTTTAATTTCGTTGCCACTTTTGTTTCATTTCTTTTCATACATTGTGAAATGTTTAGCGAGAGTTTTAATTCTTAGGATCAGTCATTTATTTTTTATTCATTATAGTTATTTGAGTAAGGTGACTTTAGTTAAATCAATCTTTTAAATATAACCGAAAGAAAAAAATACATATATACCGTTTCGAGCCCTTTGCTTTCAGAGTAACAAATGTTCTAGCAAAAATAAACTTCCTATACGATCAAAAATAAAGGCATTTTCTAGGCAATCAAGAAAATAAATCTTTCTATAACAATAAATAGTAATAAATATAAAAGTAGCGCAGAAATCTATTTAATAAGAAGAAATGAAAGCTGGCAATCTGATAAAAAGTAAAAGAGAAAATTAGATAAGAATTTCAGCTTCTGAAATATTGTTCTTTTTCATCTCTTCAATTTTTCTAGTCCACTTAAGATAAAACACTTTCGCTTGTCAACTCTCTTTACAGAAAGGAGATATCGCAAAATAAATAAATTAAGTAAAATAAAATGGATTAGTGAGAACAGGTTGAAAATCAATAAAACTGCAATATAAAATATGTCTGCTTATTTATTTTGGTCCATTTTTTTTCATCAAACAGTAAATACAGAGTTGTCTTTCGAAACTATAAAGTATTTGTTCCTTCATTCAAAAAACAAATTGGTCAGTTATTTTCTAAATCTTTTTGCTACATTATCTTATTATACTATAGTGATATCACTGATTTCTGAATTCTAGATTTATTGCTAGTGACAAAAAAATAAGAATTAATATCACCGTGGGCGGTGGATACTAACAACAAGTCTTATCTTTAAAAGAGGAAAACAGTCCTTTTCAGTTACTTTAACACAGTCTCAGTTTTAAATATTCCACCCTTCCTTTATCTAAAGTCAATCATGTGAAGATCAAAATGTTGGAAAACGAATAAATGTATATATTTTTTTTAAATTTCTTTTTTAAGTCTAATTAAAGTTTTTCATATCTTCATGAATAACAATTGTTTAATACTAAATTAAGTTTATTCTAATTCGAATTTTTATTTTGAATGCAAATGCTTGATGTGAAGAACTTGCATATGCGCAGAAATCGCTCGTTTTCATAACATGGTGCTTTTAGTCAAGAAACCCAATATATTTCAAACTAGAAACGGTTAATTGTACGTAAAGGTTTATACCCATTTGGCACAAGAAAAAAAATGTAGCCATATGGAGGGCTAAAACAGCACAGTTCGCTGTTTTGTGCAAATCTTCAGTTCGAATCTCAGAAAGAATGAAATATTTTATGTGTTATTACTTTATTTATTTATTTATTTATTTTTTTGAATATTTTTCTCCAGACAAAATCTAAAGTTAAAGCAAATTATTCCTATAGTTATACATCAACGATTAAAATGTTACCTCAAATTATCTCTAAATCGTTAATTGACAAGATCTTGCAAACGCTCAGAAATCGCACCCTATCCGTAGCATTTTGCTTTTAAACAAGAAACCCATCTTGTCTCAAACTAATAACGGTTGATCGTACTTGGAGACTGATATCTATCAGGCGCTAGAAGAGAGAGTGACCTGATGAACAGAGAGGCAGGATATTTCGCTGCTTTTTTCAGGTGTTTGGTTCGAATCTCGGAACATATGGATAGTTTTATATATAAATATATTTTCTTTTTTTATTTATTTTGAATATTATTCGCCAGACTAAATCTTACGTTACTGCGCTTACATTCTTGCTTGAATGCTAATAATTCTTGACGGTACAAAGCAATTTCACATAATTCATACAGTTGGTTATGAAATTTAATAAGAATGTAATGATGGTAAAAATAACTATTTTTGACAATTTGCTTTGATTTAGTGATGTTGACACCCATTTTGATGTAATACGAGGACAATTTTGGACAATTCTGTTGCTGTTATTTCTAAGGGCACTTGTCATAGACAAGCCCACTGACTTTAGAAGTCGGTGATTTTAAGCCAAGTACATCTCTTGTTTTTCAGTAGCGCCATCTAAAGCCAAGAGTACGACTTGGCTACACACAACCCTTTTTACGGGGCGGACTTCATTCATACATTTCATTCACTCATCCGCAGATCGTCATTTAGACCTGAATCAGAGAACGACCACCCCTGATCCAATACCCCCAGTGGTATTACTCCCGACATGGAGGACTTTGTGACCACGGCAGATTTATACGTGCGCAGCCACCACACACATACACGAGGAGTCTTCGGCCGGCGGGTTCGAACTCGCAATCCAAGAGACGCGAATCCAACACCCTACCAACCAGGCTTTCTCGGATGGACGATTCGTGTATTGTTAAATCGTGTGTTGATGACAAAAAAGTCATTGTGTTGATGACATTTGTGTGCATTTCTCTTTTGTTTTTCTGCACAACATTGTGTTGTGCACTTCTCTTTTTAATGTTATGTCACATCAGCAGTCGAAAATTCGATATTTGGCGCCAGATTTAGCATGCACCAGCCCACATATGTGTCGTACCTCTGGTAGGATTTAATTCTGATTTTTCTAGTCTCGAAATCGGTATTTTGTCACAAGATCATCAGGGACAAGCAATTTTATAGATGAATAAAAAGCATAGGTCGTACATAAAAATCATCGCAGTATTGGTAAGGTAACATCTTTAATTTTTATGAAAAATTGTTACCTAATATTTGAAACACGTTTTCACATTTTGTGACTTTATTACAATATCAGTTTGATTAACAAAGCAAATATAAATTAAATGAAATCTTTGCTATGACTATTAATTTTGGAAAGCCGATTGCACACGAAATTACATCACCAAATGTATGATCTCGTCATTTCTTACAGAAGTGAAGAAAAAAAAGAGCAGGGTATAAGCACGATTTAAAGGAAAAAAATCTAGAATAGGAGGAAGAATTTTAAAAAAGAAAACAAAAAAAAACACTATCTTTTTTCTGTTAACAAATTCCAAGATTTAAGCAAATATCTTGAAATTTCGGCTTTCAGTACTCAGAAGGCAGCAGATATAACCTAACGTATATATAAGTTTATATAGTCAAACATAAACAAGTTAATAATATTGCATTTAATTTATTTCTAATTGAACCAATTTTAAAGAGATTGATTTATCTTAGTTTAAGGGTTTCCAATCCACTTTCATTGCCCCAGTGTCTGGCCATTTATGAGAAATATATTTTTAAAGTTAAAAATGCTTCATGACAGAGAGATAGGCAATAAAGGTGTCCTTTAAAGAGAACAATAATATGTGGTCAAATATAAATGAGCTATACCCTTAGGGAACACGTTGGCAGGCATATTAAAATCCACATGTATTCACAGAACGCAGTTGGCATCTAGTTAAACTCACCGGAGAGACAGGATTCAACTGGGATACTTTGAATAAGCATGCCTATGGAGCTAAATAATATATTCTGCGAATGAAATAACTCGGTATTTCTGCTGTTTGAATTTCACTGACTTTTCCCTGACATTTTCAGGTTTTTTAAGGAAATTTCCCTGACATTTTTCGGATGTTTCTAATGCCTTCGTGGCGATGTCGCTTTATTTTATTCGCTTTAATTATTTCACAATATGTTCTTAATTTTATTTGAAAATTTTTTCTATTCTTTTAACTAAAATCAATGGAAAATAAAATTTAATTCTGAGGAAAAAAACTTATTTTCACTTATTGAATTTCGGATAAGCTTTAATCGTGTAAAACCCTTCCATTTTTTTTTCAAATAAATTAACCAACACAAGAAAATAAATGCCCGTCTGGACCGACTTTTAGTCAAGCAGTCATACTCCAGAACTGTTTGAGAAATTTACTCATGAAAAATGCAGTGCAAAAATATATGCACATTGGAGGATTGCTTAACTATTTGTTTCCTTCCAATGAGTTTTCTCTTATCCATACCGTTTACCAATAAGCCAACCAGAAGTGAACAATATTTTAGCTAAGCGAAAGAAAAAAAATCATTTACAAATACAAAATGAAATCTCTGCATCAAAATAAAATAAATTCGTTATTGAAATCAAAATTGCATTGACTTTTAGCTCACTAACTATAATAAAAAAATAGATTGCATGCTGACTCAATTTTTAAACCGCAAAATAAAGAAAGAAGTAGAAAAAGGGTCTTCATCATTTTTTTCTTTACTGTATAAAAAGAAAAAAGTTTTAGAGGTACAAATTTCAAAAAAAAAAAAAAAATAGTGTGTATGAATTTCGTAAATATTGTTTCGTAAACAGTTTCATATCCATCAAACCGTATAAAAAAAAGTTGCCCTTTTCTTTTAAGCTTTAATAAAATCTTTTTGAAAAATTACAAGAGGCATTTGTACATAAAATGCATCAAACAAATTAATTTCCCGAATTTAACATTATTTTTAAATTATTAGGCATTTTTTGAATGTATGGGTAATTTTAAACAAACACAATTTTTAAAAAAAAAAATGTCATAAGAAAATATTAGCAATAACGTCCATTTCGCGTCATCCATAGCATTCATTCATACAAAGAATTCAGTAATCCGTGTTCATAATGTTTAAAATTAAAGAAAAAAATGTTTTACGGAAATAATGATTCAATCATTATAATTCAACAAGATCTTCGAAAATAGGGGGGGAAATAATTATTGTAAAATACTTATTTATTTAAAATAAATTGTTTGAGAATTATAATAATGGGTCAATAGTTTACATCAAATTTTGAATATTTCTACCCATTTACGCTCTGGAGACACGTGGTATCGAAGTATCGTGGTATTGACGTTCGAATGAAGGAAAAAAAAAGGGGGGGGGGAATAGCTCCATATATATTTTTCAAATAAAAGAGACCCATTAAAGCTTAAAATCGCAATAGCAACAGGAAACTGGGCTTTAATTAGGCTGCCTTTTCCCACAGTACACAAATCATTTTTGCTAATTATTTCCGGCAACTCGTCGTTCTGAAAAAAAAGCAGTATATATTTATACATATATATAATAAAATCTGGTGGTTCATCTTTCTCTTCCATAGTTTGTTTTAAACTATCAGTATAAGTTTTATTTTCATTAGTTGCTCATGATGTTTCATTCTACTTAGGAAAAAATACCAGCAAATTATCAGGTTCCATAAAAATTATAGATTTATAAAAAAAATTTCCAGTTTTATAATAAATTTTCCTGATTTTTCTCGACCTCCCTGAGTTCCCTGACGATTTCTGGTTTTCAGGTCGGTTGACCGCCCTGAATAAAATTAATCTCCTTATGTAGCATGTTAAGATTCATAAAGCCGGCGTCCTGACATAGGGGTAGCGCGTTTTCCCCGTAATCTGCGCGTCCCGGGTTCGAGTCCAGGTTGTTCTTCCGTTGTTCTATCTGTGAGATGTGTGAATGTGCTCTCCTGTAAGAAGGGGTTGCGCAAGCGAATGAGTGATGCGTGAGTAGCAAATTCGTACTCTTGACCCTAGTTGGCGCTACTATAAAAACAAGAGACGCTCCCCCTCCGGCTTAAATCGCTGTCTTCGTAACAGCGGGCTTGACCGTGGCAAGTGCCATAAGAAACAACAAGATTCATAAATTTCCACTGTTGAAATATTCACTGTAAATTATCGCAATCTTACATAACATGTTTTTCCCTCCTTCTGCATTAGTTTTGTGAATTAGTTCTGAAGATATAAATAATTCTAAGAAATTCAAGAGAAAATTATTAACATATAAATTTTAAACTTATTTTTAATTAATCATTTAAAGCATTAATAGTTTAATTATAATTTCTAAAACTTTTCCCCCTTCCCCCCAAATTAAAAATATGTCAAAAAATCTATCACTCCAATATATGCATAATTATTCAAACTCAGTAACTACACTAGTCAATAATTTTATCTTTTTAAAACATTTCTTTCCAAAAATTTTCCCCATTTCTTTCTAAAAACTTTTCCACCATTTCTTTCTAAATAATTTCTTTCTAAAACTTTTCCTCTTTCAAATTAAAAATATATGTCAAGAAATCTATCACTTCAATATATGCAGAATTATTCAAATCAATAACCAAAGTAATCCATAATCTTTTCTTTTTAACCCTTTAAAGAGCCATTTTTTTCTAGTCATATTATGTTAAAATAGTTTTAGGCTTGAAATTAGAATAAGAAAAGTTATTCATTTAGCTTATTAGATGAATTTAATTTGATCAATTAATTAATTTGATTAGTTAATAATTAAGTAACAAATCAAGACGCATCATTTTGTCTGAGATAAAGAGCTGAAGCATCTAAGTTTCTGACTTACTAAAAAAATGTGTCAGAACTTATGCCAACCTGCATCATTTCATACAAAGATTGATACATTTGGTGAGAAGCATACTTCCCACGGCCCTATAAAGGGTTAAATCATCCTCAATGCATGAGACTTAATAAAATCAATAAAAGACATTATTACATGAATTTTTTAAATAAAAAAAATGTTTCACAAGTCAAAAATGTAGAAATCGAATAATTTCTTTTATTAATTATGAAACCATTCAAAATAATTTCCTTTTAATTAATTGCACATTATTCTTTTTGTTTTTTTACATTCCAAAGGTGTATTATTAACAAAAACTTAACCAAAAATAGAATTTAAAAGAATTTGTAGTTTTATAATATGCATCTATCAGTAATCTACTGAAATCTCTAGCATAATATACTTTCCTCCCCAAAGATTCAGAGAACGAAGCAATAGAAGTCAGTTCAGTGACTCTCCAAAGCTGTAAAATAGAGATGCGTGGCTCTAATCATTCATAAAATGAGTGAGATCATAAGCCATTACCCAAAGAGTCAGAAGCTGTGGATTGCGACAACATATAACAGTTACTCAAGGTTATTGCCCTCCAACTTCAAATAAGTGATAGATGGGTCTCAAGATGTACTATCCAGTCAATAGAAGGGGTAGAATCTTTGCATTTAAGTCCGTTCAGACAAATATTTCAAAGTAATATCCTTAATATGATTCGTATCAGTATCTTGAAGCTTGAAACAGCCTTACAGAGCAGATTAGGTTAAAAATAAATCTTCGGATTAAAGTGTTGTTAGAACGCCATAATGTGATACTGTAAGATGCTAAACCGGGTTTCTTTTACATATATATACATGTATAATCTCATATGTATGTGTATTCACTTTTAGATATAGATAATAGATGTAATTTTATAAACGAAAAAATAAAAATACTTATCTAGATAGAAAATTATAAAAATTGATAACCGAATGGAATACTGTATTTTCAATGTCATACGATATTGTACGATGTGGAGAAACATTGTATTTTTCAATTTTCCCAGTCTACTCTCATGTGTTTTAGCATATTTCTACGTACACATGTCATTTATAAATTGTGATCATAAATAAATTTGAGGGCCGGGATAGCCTGGTTGGTAGGGCGTTGGATTCGCATTCCTTGAGTTGAGAGTTCAAACCCCACCGGGCAAAGACTCCCCGTGTATGCGGTGGCTGGTGCACGTACAAATCCGTCATGGCCTCAAAGTCCCTTACATCGAGATAATATCACTGGGGGTACTGGTTAAGAGGTGATCGTTCTCTGATTGAAGTCTAAGTTACGATCTGCGGATGAGTGAATGTAATGCATGAAAGAAGTCCACTCCGTAAAAGAATGTTGTGACACATGAGTAGCTAAGACATACTCTTGGCCCTATATAGTGCTACTGAAACAAGAGACGCTCTCTCGGCTTAAAATCGCTGACTTCATCATCGGTCTTGTCTATGACAAGTGCCATAAGAAACAACATAAATAATTTTGCCTTTCTTTTGTGCATTGAATATTCTCTACTGATATCAATCAAAAAAATACTCATAATCAATCAAAAATTGCATTGTTCACTAAGACTGTCTGGTATGCAAGCATGGAATTTTGCATGCACTGTCTCGTACACGTTGAGCATCATTTTACAGGACGATTATCCACGATTATTGCAAAGTACGATCAAAAACAATAGTTAAAGAATGTGGATATAATCTAAGATATGTTTGTATTTTGATATTTTTATATTTTTAAGATATTTTTGTATTGAGACCATTTTTAATAGGCCACTATTTAATCCAATTTGTTCCTTTCTAAAAGTAACCTACCTAAGAATGAGTAGTAAATACGCTACAGGAACTGGACAATGTCAAAGGGACTATTCCTAACCGATCACTATTTGATGAAAGTTTGTGATGGACCCAACTTTTTTCCTGTTATTCTTTATTCTGATTATGGTCATGAGGATGGCCGTATTATTTTCCACTTTTAACGACAATCATGTCATTTTGCTTCATTGCATTACCCCTGCTAACAATTATACGTAATTCTGGCATCCCGATCTGTTTTTCTCTGATTTTAAAAACGATTCCCTTACTCAAATGTGCAATTCTACCTTCTAATTCTACTTCCTATTTTCTAACGTTCATTGAATAGCATATAATACTGTAATCGCCGAAAAATTCGAATTCCAGATTTTGATGAATTTCCATGTTTTAGATCCTCTGAATCTGAAAAATGAATTTTTGCCCTGTAATTATCTCCCATATATACACCACCAACAGAAAGAAAAAAAGTGGATTGTTTCCACTACCTATAATGATTAGCTATGACTCCTTTTTTCACTTCTGGTCAAACAGCATGTTTATGTTAGATGTGACAAAGATAATCATTAATGTTCTTAAGATGGTTACAAAATTTTAGTTACTTTTTCATATGGTAAAATGTGGAAACTTGAGAAAAGTGATGCTGTTTATAAGCGACGATATACATCGCCATCATTTTTGGGTTTTTTTCCTTATTAATTTCACTAATTTCATCACTAATTATTAAGTTTATTTATCTGCTATATTTTTAGGATTTAAAAAATGAATGTTTATAGTTAAGAAAATACAATTAAACTATTTGCATTCTAATAATTTATTTTAATTTATAATTCAAAATGTAATTTTGTTCATTACTTTCTTCTATGTTCTTTACATGAATTTCTATGGATTTTCAAATATATGTTGAACAATGTGAAATGCGCAGTGTTTTTAATCGACTCACTTAAAAATCTCAATCAAAATTAAATTTTATAATCATTTTTCTTTTATTTTTAGAAAGATTTACATAATTTTCCTTAGAAAATTTTATCTTGCTGAAAAGGACGGCAAAAATAAAATCATAGAAATTATGATATGAAAATAATAAAAGAAGAAACTCATTGAAAAGAAAATATTGTTTTTAAATTCCACTTTTAAAGGATTCTTTGGATGTTTTTTTTTCTATTTTTTCGCCTTGATTATTCGCCTCGATGAAAACATCACAGCGGAAAATCTCTTTGTAAATTCTTTGATAACACAACTTGGTAAACATGTTTTAGCTCCTACTTTCTTTAAGAATGTTTTTGTAAAAGTTTCAAGGATGTGTCAACAGGGTTAATTATTATCTCAAAATTAATAACGCTTCATTTCAGGCCAACAATGCAAATATTCTAGGTATAGAAACTAGATCACTTTGATCTTTAAGATATTCGTGTTACTTCAATGCAAAATATATAAAAAGTTACAAATTAGAGTATGAAGGATAAAGTATTTTTCGAATTCTTATTTTAATAAATAATTGGATTAAAAGAGTAATGAAAATTTTTTTTTTCTCATGTGAAAATGCTTGAATGCATTAGCATATGAAATTTTATTATCAAATTATTTCTCAGTATACTTTTAATGAGCTCATTTCAGAATGTTTGCTTGATGTTTTAATTTTTACACTCATTTTCGCATATGCATTTTACTTTGATGATCTTCAAAGTTTAATGGATAACGTAGGGGGAAAAAGTATCTACATTTGATGAAAATAAAACTGAAAATACTCCTCCACATTTTTTTAAAAAGCATCTCATTATTTTTGTTTTTAATTTTTGTAAGATAACGCAAATTAATAGATGCAATTTAATTTTATTCATCAATATTTCTTTATAATTTAATTCTATTTATAAACATTCCTTAGAAAATGAAATCAATACATACAAAATATTTAATTGAATCGTATACAATTTAACATAATTATTCCTCAGTAAGCGTTTGAAAGAATCTGTTTTAAAAAATGGAAAGACACATCCATCTAAAATTCTAGAAAGATTGTTATCTTTTTCCTCTATTTGAAATTAATTTTAAAATTTATTCATTTTTGAAATCATTGTTGAGCCATTTCTTCAATAGAAAAATGTCACTCTAGCATGAAAGATGAAATGAATCACTTCTAGCTTTATTTTTTGTTTGAAAATCAAAATAAATGCATTTCAGGCACTTAAGTATCGTTAAATTTCACTGTTGTATGAAAAAAATCATTAAAACCGAAATGTACTATATTAAATTTTAATACAATTAATATCGCTTGCAACGATTTGGGTTTAAACCAAAATGATTATTTCATCATTCATTCGTGATCCAAAGTGTGTTAAAAGTAATGCAATTCTATAAGTTTCTAAGGACAGCAATAAAACAGACTACACAACATCATTTGTACTGTCTATTCATTACAATTAAGAGCAAAAAAAATCGATATAATGTACAGAATAGAAAAATATTTCTATTTATTTTTAATTAGTTATATTTCTATTTATTTTTTTATTTAATTTTTTAAAATTTTCTTAAAAATTTCTCGAGATTATTGTGTTATTAAGCAATTGGAGTAATCTTTCCTATGAATGACGTTCAGCAAAAGATTCAGCTCGATACTGAACTGATATTTTAAAAGATCGAAGGATTTGTAGTGTTGCATGAGCTGATGGGGGTCTATCTTCTGGCTCATCTTTATCGTCATTGTCCTCTTGTAATGCAATTTTTTCTGGGGAGGAGGAAGGATTTCTCATCTGTGCAGGACAAATTACTCCTTCTGCAGTTTTCTCAATTTTCTTGAAATTTAGGCCAAAGTTGATCTAGACCTTATAAACTTCTTCAAAAAGGTCTGTTGATCATTAATGAATCAAGGCCATCCTTTTGATTGGTCTTAATAAACACCCGGGCCAAATCGTCTAGACTAGGGATGACGAATACTTTAAGAGCGGTTATTACGTAACCAATATCAAAAAGTCACAAATACAAGTGATCAATACTTTTTAAAGAGGGATGTGATTCAAATCCTTCATACGATCTTACTGTGATATTTCGATTACAAGTTTTGGATCACGATAGAAACTAACAATCGATACGATATCACTGAAATTTGCCGGAGCGGTGACGATACGATCTGTCCAATGGAAGCTCTCGAAAGAAATCTGTGATTGGATTGAAAAGTGAACGGACCGGTTATTGGAATTATCGTATCGTATCATTGAATTGCATATCACTGAAATTTATCGCAGCGGTGATTTCACCGGAAAGTGCGAAGTCACCGATATTCGTATTTGATGATGCACTATTCCATACAGATCATTTTTTTATTGCTCGTGACATGATTGACTTTGATTACATGTACTCTGTTTACTGCTGGCGCCATCTATTGGTAGAATATAGGACTAAAGTAAACATTTTAAAGAAATGACATATATTTTTAACTCATCTTTTCCAGAAAATGGTTCACTCTAATAAATAAACTAAATAAATAGTTTTGAGAAAGAAACAGATAAATTAATTCAAACACACGTTAATTAAATTAGTAAATTAAGTATTCATTACAATTAATAAATTTTATATTTAATATTAAGTAATAATTTTTAATTAATGATATGATTGAAATAACAGATATTTGGAAAGCATATTTTAAAATAACTATAGCAATATTATTTGTTATTCAAAAAATCGTGGATTATGCATCTCTAGTCTAGACATCACTACAAGAGAACTTTCTTTCGCCACAGAATATCCCCGAACTTGGAATCTCTAGGATTCCCTGTCGGTTGAAAGGATATACGTGGGAGTATTTATTAAGATAAAAGAAATACACATAAAAAGACAAAAAAATCAATATACACAAAAAAAGGCATAAAATATCATCAATACACATAAAAAGTAACTATATACAATATTATAATGATGAGGGAGGTGTTCGGTGGGGAGTATGAGTAGATGAAATCTATTGAAGGTAATATATTCTGGAGAAGAGCTTGGTTAAGAAATGAAACGAAAATTTATACTGGGCTTGGGTCTGGAGAAATCAATTCCTCGTTCTCTTGTAGGAACCGCACAAGATTTCTAATTTTAACCTTGGACATCTTGTTTCTCATAACGTTGGTCCACCAGATATTTTCTAGGTCGTGGATGGGTTTTTTGAGATGAAAAGATGTGGTGAGAGGGCAACTAGTGTCATAATGAAGGGGTTCGCCCACTTCGCCGCAGCCACATTGATCAGATCCTTTAATATGGAATCTCTTGAAATATGAAGGGAAAGGGCCATGGCCAGTTGCAAAGATAATGTCAAGCCTATTCCAAGATGATGGGTTAAAGGACACTTTCGAGATGATTTGATGGATGTTTCTGCCAGTTGAGCCATTATCCCATTCTTCTTGCCATCGCTGTAGGTTCAATTCATTTACAATACTTTTCAGATGGCTTCTAGGAGCTGCGTATTGAACGGGCGTACCTGCAGAAATGGCCTGTTTGGCTAGGGAATCTGCAACCTCGTTTCCGTTGTGGCCTACATGTGCTTTAACCCATCCTAACTTAATAGAAGGTTGGGGGAGCAGAATGGCTTGAATTTCCTGAACAATTGGGCTTGAGGTGGAGAATGAACTGATCGCTTTTAAGCTGGACTCGCTATCACTCCATATTTTAGCGTTATGATCGTATTTGCTCACCCATTTACATGCTTCCTTAATGGCCAGCAGCTCTGCCTGAAAGACAGAATTATTTTCGTTCAGTTTGCCGAGCCACTGATGAGTAATTTGTTCGTTTTGGAATACCCAGTAGGCAAAGCCGGTTTTCCCCTCGATTTTGGACCCATCTGTAAAAATATCCGTCTTGTGTGTAGGTTGGAATTCTTGTTTGAGGGAAATTATGTCCTCAAGAAGAAAGTTTGAGGGGAAGATTTTTGTGTGAGAGCATTTCATCTCGAAGTTCTCAAGATGGAATGTTATATTCTGAAAATGGCTAGGTAATTGAAGACGACTTACTCTTACATAGGTTGCTTCTGCTTGCGCTTTGATGTGAAGTGGAAGAATTCCTTCTATAACTTGCAGTGCTGCCGTGGATGTTGTTCGGAATGCTCCAGAAATACTCAGGAGAAATTTTCTCTGTATTGAGATTAGGATTCTTTGTTGTCGGGATGAGAGAGGATAGGCCCAAGCTGATGTTCCATGTAGGATCATTCTCTCGGCAACGGTGAAGTAGAGATGACGCCTGAATTCTTTTTTCAGACCCCATGTGGAACCAGCAATTCTGCTGAGATTTTGGTATAAGAGAATCGCCTTCGTTTTGGTGTTAAGGAGGTGAGGAATCCAGTTTAGCTTATTGTCGATAATAACACCGAGATATTTTAAAGATTGTTGCCTTTTTATTGTTACGTTATTCCATTTAATTGTTGGGCCATTGACTAATTTGCTTATCAAGATATTACATGATTTTTCTACGGAGATTTGAAGGTGATGCTTATCGGTCCAGCGCTTGAAGATTGAGAGAGCATCCTGGGCGGCTGATTTCAATTTTGCTCTTGTTGATTCGGCTACTACAAAAACAAAGTCGTCTGCAAATGCCTGGAGGTGAATGTTAGGTGGCCATTTTTCAGAAAGAATTTCGTTTGCGACAAGATTCCAAAAAACTGGTCCAGAACAGGATCCTTGCGCGCAGCCTTTCTGCTGTGACCAGGCGGCAGTACCTTGAGATGTTTGAAGAAGGACTTCTCTATTTTCTAGGACATCTTTAAGTGTTTCTATAGTTTTTGACTTGAATTTAAGTTTATCGAGGCTATTGCGGATGGAAGAGAATTGCAGATTATCGAAAGCTCTTTGGATGTCTAAAGAAATTACCAGAATGTGTTCGTTTTGCTGTTTGAAATTATGGATTTTTTCTGTTAATTGCTGTATTGCGTGGTCTGTGGATTTTCCATCCCTAAAACCAAATTGGTTTGGATGGAGCAAGTCATTTACTCTGAGGTGATGATTAAGTCTCTGCAAAAGGAGTTTCTCAAGGGTTTTGCCAATGGTGGGAAGAAGAGAGATGGGGCGATAAGAACTGATGTCTGTTTTGTTCTTACCCTTCTTGTGAAACAGTATTATCATTCCTTTTTTGAGTGGAGTAGGGAAGCATTGCAGTTGGAGGCACTTATTGAAGAAGGCGTGGAGAATATCCGGGAAGTTGTTGTTAATTTCTTTCAATATTATATTGTCTATGGAGTCAAAACCTGGTGCTTTTTTAGGCGGAGCTTTACGAAGGATTTGTTTTATTTCGTTTTTTGAAAATGGTGGTTCCGGAATGAAAGGACTATTAGGGATTTCGGGAAGTGCAGTGTCTTGGGCTGGAGGGTAAAAAGCCTTGAGGATTTCTTGGGCGAATGTGTTAGCATCCCCTACGTTGGAGTTCCCCAAGAACTTGAAGAGTTCTGAAGGTGGTTGGGCGTTTTTGATGCATGCTTTATATGGTATACCGTATGGGTTTGTTGAATCGGTGCAGAGATTATGGAAGGAGGACCGTTTTGCTTTTTTGGTGGCCTTTTTGAATTCCTTTCTTTTCTTTGATTCTATTTCTTTAAAATGTTGCTTGAGAGACCCTTGAGAGTGTTGTACTTTTCTTCTTAATGCCTTGAGTTCCTTTTTCTTAATTTCGAGCTCCTGTGTCCACCAGTTGATGCTATGTTTAGTCTTGACATTTTTTACCTTGTAAGTAGTTTTGCATGCCTTGAAGATTTCAAGTTGTAAATTAAATGTGGCTGACGAGAGATCTTCATGATTCTGAGAAGAGGCTATTGAGTTGAGAAGCTCTGGGATTTTTGTGCTGAGTTGCTGAATCATTTTACTGTGACCGCCATATGCTGTTTTAAAACGGTAGTAGCTCGAGCCTTTGCGTTGAGAGGAGATATGAATTTTGATGTATTTATGGTCACTTAGAGAGTAATCCTCGAGGACTTCCCAATTACAGATTGAGGCGAGGTATGCTCCTTTGACGATTGAAATGTCTGGCCAGCCTTTTCCATTGTTAGTTTCAAAAGTAGGGGGAGAATTTTTGTCGTTTAGGAGAAACAAATGATTTGCTGCTATGAGATCTTCCACTAAAGATCCTCTGGCATTTTCATCTCTGTATCCCCATATTCTACTGTGAGCATTAAGGTCTGCCCCGATGAGAGCCATTTCCGTTCCGATACTCTTGAGAAGAACATCAAGGTCTTGTAAAGTTTCTGAAATGTTTGAATGTGGCGAAGAATAGGAGGAAATTATTGTCAGTGGGCCTTTATCCATTTGTATTTTAATTGCTGTGGAGTTGTCCGTAGAATGAAGAAAAACTGGGCTTCGGCAGGAAGGAAGGGCGATTAAACCTGCTTTTTGGTTGTTGGAAAGCCATTGATTACATGATGATGGAATTCCTGTGATTTTTCCCTCATTTATGTAAGGTTCTTGAACTAGTATTATATCTGGAAGATGGACCTAGAACTGGCGTATTTTCAATGCATTTAACTATGGCAGATCAGTTCCACGCTATTTTGATCAGATCATTCGATTGATCGTTACAACCGTGACCAATACCAGCAGCTACTACGCTATTCTGATCGTTACAACCGTGACCACTACCAGCAATTACTACTGCAAAAGAATACAAGTTTCCATACCCACAAATATCTCTGCATTCAGAATTTTCGTTTCGATTCCATAAATGATTCAGATTCAATGCTTAATCCTTGGTTGATGAATAATGTCACCTTTTGTTTGTTAACCCTTTGAACTCAGAAAAGTAATTGGATGCATAATTCGATGCCAAAATATAAATATATGCAACTGCTTTAAGTTGAATTTCCCTGAAAAATGAATCTACATCATTTTAACATTCTGAGGGTATTTTTAACAATTAATACTAAACAAAATAAATAAAATGTCAGAATGATGCACCGTCTTGAAAGGTGGCTGAGAGAAGACATTCGAGTGCAAAGGGTTAATTTATCAAATTTACTAGAACAGTGTATTAGAGAATAATATAAAGTTATAATTTCTCTATTTGCGGGAAAAGCAATATACATATATCTTTAGAAAAAAATAACAGAAAAGTAGGATATTCATTTTTGCTTTCGATTTAAACAGTTACAGAAGAAAAATTGTTAAAATCTCCTTGGTGCATTATTTTACAGGCATAATCAATTCAAAAACTTCAGCTGGCGAAAAGGAATTGGGTGTACATCGCTCAATATAAATAATAAAGAAAATCTGTGAGAAATGCGCAATTTATATACGATTCATATTCATCAAACTTACTTTGTTACATGAATTAGATTTAAAAATCGTAATATATATTTACCTTAGGTTTTTTTCGTTCAACAACTCATCGTAAAATAAGAATGTAGCAAAGGAATAACCATTTTCTTTATCAATATGTATGTTAATGTATTAAATTAATTTGTTATGAATTCTACGTTAAGGTAGTTACGTGTTTTTAATGCATGTTGTTTCTTATGGCACTTGCCATGGACAAGCCCGCTGTTACGAAGACAGTGGTTTTAAACCGATGGGGGAGCGTCTCTTGTTTTTTAGTAGTGCCAACTAGGGCTAAGAGTACGACTTTGCTACTCACGCATCACTCATTCGCTTTCACAACCCCTTTTTACAGGAGGGTACATTCACACATCTCACAGATCACACATCAACGGAAGAACAACCATGCCCAAACCGGGACTCGAACCCAGGACGTCCAGATCATGAGGAAGACGTGCTACCCTTATGACAGGATGCTGGCTTTAATGCATTATACGTGTTAGGGGGGGGGGTTACGTGTTTTTAAAGATTTAAATGAATTTTTAAGATTATTTGTAATGAGTTCTGTTTTTTGGAGGGGAGGGGAGGGCATCCAAGAAAGATCAATGGCTAGATCATTCAGGAAAGGAGAGGAAATAGTCAAATACAAATATCTGAAAATAATTGGTTTTCTGTCTTTAAAAATTATTTCTCCCTTTAGTATGAGTTAAAAAAATTGAAAAACACGAAAAGTTACTTTTAAATAAGAATTTTATTGCGAATAAATGAAATAAAAAATGCTGCTTCATTAACAATTTGATTTCAACTACAAAATCCATATCTTCCTCCCCACACACACACACACATTATCAAAAATCTCGTTTATTTTCTTTTATTTTTTTTTCAAAAATATCATCATCACTAATAAATTTCATCAAGATAATTGAATCCTTTCATTAAATTCCAGTTTTATTTTATATCGTCTTCTAACCATTCCTAATCCACATTTACATTAAATTCATAAAACTATTCTAACAAATATCTTTCAAAATACCTCATCGATCGATGAGATGACTGTCAGAAAATCATAAATAACGACAAGCAGAAAATACTACACGCCAAACAAAGAAATAAAAAATTTAACCGCTGTATTATCGCAAACAATTCGTATCGATCTCAATGACCGACAAAGGAATTCCGAATATGTCATCAAACGCCATTCGAAGCTGTTTACTTCACTCGAGCGTCCTCAGACTGTGTTTGGTAATAAATTCGAAGGTTGCAAATAAGCATTTGACATTGCGTAAAGCCTCCAAGACGGTTATTTTGAATTGTTTACGACAGCTTTAATTGATTTCCAAATTAAAGCAAACTTCCATGTTAGAGAGATGGGATTTCTTCCTCTTTCTATTGTATTTCATATTTTGCAAATGCGGTTTTCTTTTTTCTAACATTATTAATCTATGGGATATCAAATTACTCTGAAGATTGTTTTGTTCTCTATCTGATTGTATCTCCAATGGAAAAAAAATGTAGGTATGTAGGCAGTGCCTAGAGGCTCATAAATAATGAAAGTGAAGATCCAAGCATGATAGTGGATAAGAGTCCAAGCATGAAGTGGATAAGAGTCCAAGCATGAAGTGGATAAGAATTTAAAGCCACATCTAAAGATCCAAGCATGAAGTGGATAAGAATTTAAAGCCACATCTGAAGATCCAAGCATGATAGTAGCTAAAAATCTAAGAATGAAGTGAATAAGAGTCCAAGCATGAAGTGGATAAGAATTTAAAGCCACATCTAAAGATGCAAGCATGACAGTGGCTAAGAATCCAAGCATGATAGTGGATAAGAGTCCAAGCATAAAGTGAATAAGAATTTAAAGCCACATCTTCCAAAAAACGTTGGTTAAAATTTTAAATACCTACCATTTATTTCTATTCAAATATTTGTGTTGAATATAAATTCAGGTAACAGCCATAAAATGATAATATCTCAATATTTTTGTTCCCGAATGCATTCCTTTTGCGTTATATTAAATCCAGGAAAACAAAAAAATGCGATTTACACTACTAGTACTTTAATCCTTGCATTCGACCGAGGGTTGAAAATTATAGTAGGTCTCCAGGGTTATTAAATCTGTAGCAAAATCTGTCTTCATCCAGTGGCTGAGTCTTCTCTCCAGAATGCAAAGTTACAGACACAAGACTTAAACTGACACGAATTTGGATTTGATTCACATTTCATTGGTTTGTATCAAATTTTCTGTAAAAGTTCAGAAAAAAGAGTATAGGCTCAGGTGAAGGCCTTACTATCAATTCACGATTAAACAATAGATTAAAGATGCGACTTCAGTCTAATTCATTTACATTCCATGACTTCAGCTGCTAAAAATTCAAAATTCAGCTGCTAAAGGGGAATATCAGTAGCTGATGATAAGATGCTGAATACTTCCAAAATATCTTTTTCAACGGCACAAAAACGAAGAAAACATTTTTCTAATTCTTCGCCAAAATGTCAGTCATAACTTTTTTTCTTTCTGATATGCGAAATGCAAGAAGAAAATACTGCAACAGTCAAAACATTCGAATTCATTTTTAGATTTTTCTGAGACAGATAAACATATTGTTACGAAATTTTCCGGGGTTCGTTTGGATAGTGTCGGTTATATGGTGTGAAGAACGCTCAATCAGCAGTAGAAAATGAAACAACGACGTTTATTTACACGAAGACACACAGGACAGCACAAAGACGACAACTATATACAGCACAGAAGACGATTACCTTCAGCCGAGACGTGCAGCATACAACAGTATACACAGCAGCTCTACTACGTCGCTGCTCCGCTAGTCCCTGGAAGACGAGTTCTTCACCGTCGCTTCCGACTACTCTTCGACTCCACTGGTCCACGACTCAATTCACCCTCCGGTTCACACTACGACGACTCCACTGGTCCACGACCACTCTTCTGGAAGACTCGTTCTTCCCCGTCGATCCCGACGACTCTCGACTACTGCTCAATTCACGGCCGGTTCACAACTCGACTCACCACTACTCTGGTTCACTCTACTCTGCTCTGCCGCTTCCGACTTCTTCTCAATTCACCGCATGCTCGGCAGCTGCGGGTGCTTCCTTTTATAGGTCTCAGGAGGCGGGGCTAGACGCCTCTCAACCAATCAGGAACGTTGGAGGCGTATCTCCGTTCCTAGTGGACGGATCGGGAAAATTCTCGATGTTTCGGGTATAATCTATTTTGGCGCCAAAGTCAACCAAATTTGTCGCCAAGTCGCCAAAATGGTCGCCAAGTTTGTCGCCAAGCTCTGGGTCCTCCTATGGAACCAGCTATGCTGGCCGCATCACAGGTTCGCGGAAGCCGCATCACAGGTTCGTAACAATATATATATTCTTTTTGGAATTATCTGTATCGCTCTCTGTCTGTCTGTCTGTGAACACAAATACTTAAAAAAGCTTTGAGTTTGAAGAATAAACATCAATATGTAACTTTTAGGCTAAAAGTTGCAGATTGCTATGAAGGTTTGAATAAAAAAAAAACTATTCAGAGAAAAATGTGACTTCGTTGCTGCCTAAATGCAAGTGAATGATAATTCCAAAAGTTAAAGGGCTGACTAGTTCTAAAATTTGAAGCTCGGATTCAAGCATTTACAATGAAGATATACAACAAGTTGTGAACCAAATCCTCTAAGTCCTATACTTCCATATTGCTTGTAAATGGGAAACTCAAATTCCCATTCTGAGATAAACAAAAATCGGCACACAGTTTTAGCGTCTTAACTGTAGAATTTTTAGCAAGTTTTAAAATAAATCTATCCGACAGTTAAACCGACTATCAATTTTTTTTCGCATAAATTAAAAAAAAATCCTATCAGCAAGCTGGAAGGTAAAGATTCCTTTACATCTAAATAAATATCTGGCAACATAATTTTTGATGTTAGAAACAGTCAAACTTAGGGTTTGAAAATCACATTTTAGTCCCTAACTTCTAAGATATTGCAGTTATAGAAAAACTTTCAATACAAAAGTTGTTCGTCTTAATGCGGCTCTAATTTGTCTAATTGTATGTATTTTTCTAACTTCAATACTAAGTATGTTATAGCAAAATTAAAATTTCAACCGTTACCATATTTCTACCCCTTTTGGCCCATTTACGAATTTCTCTGAGATTTTTTTCATTTCTAATAACATATTCCAAGCCGGTTAAAATGCAAACAAAATTACTCTGGTTTTCCTGTCCACAAGATAACATGAGCAAAGTGTTATACGCATATTATATATAACTTTTGAACGAAGGGAGGTTTTGGATTCTAGGGAACATGATCGGTGAAGAACTGAAGAAGTTTTCACTAAGTCTTGTCATGAGAACCATTTCAATAGGTAGTCTTCCTATAGGAATCTTCTTAAAACGCAACGATTAAAAAAAACAATTTTGTATTTGATCTTGTGACCAAAATTGTATTTATGTGTCAAATTTTGTTTTTATTTCGAAAGCATCGAAAATGAAGACTCTATTTTCTTCTTTATACTAGATTGCACAAAGCGCTCATGTGCGTGTTCTTATAAATATCGAAGCCCTTATTGCATTCACAAGTTTAAAAGTTTGCACTGTAATCATACCCTTATTAGGAAACATGCCAAACGATTTTGGGAAAGATCATCCCTGTTTGTTGCATTCGGATGTTAAATGTGTTAACATCAGTACCGCCTTGTATGCCAAGGAATTTTCTCTTGAGGAAAAAGAGAATTTTTGTTTATTTTTCCCAATAATGTAGGTCAATTTGTACAAAGATATTTTGAAATCTTGTTGAATTAAAATGAATCTCGGCACATAAATATTTTTCAGAGTGTAAAGGGTCAAAAAGGCAATCGTGGTATTTGATTCTTCAGTAAATCTTTTGATTTGAATATTAAAATCTCGTAGCATTTAAATTTTGAGAAATATTCGGAATTTCACCAATTAGTGACTCGAAACCAAGCAAAGATTCGAGACTGTTTCTCGAAATGATTTTCAACACTGTTGAAATTATTTTCAATATTAATTTATAAATTTTGTTTCGCTGCTTTTTGAGTCTGTGTTAGTTTTCTTCCTATTTTTAATTTGTGATATATTTTTCGTCTACAACTGATGCAAATCGATAAGCAGTAAAACATGCGTAACATCCTCTTGTAAAATACTTTGTGCTATAAATTATTATTTTAAACATATTATCATAATTAATTAAAGGACTTATAAACGAAATTTGTGGAAGTTCATTCAAAGTAAATATACAAATGAAAAACAGATCAGCGTATTAAAATCCCAAAAGAATTGCCCGAAATATTTTTTCTCTATTTTTTTTAATTTCATTTTAAAGATACTTTTCACAGTAGATTTGTTATCATTATTGACTGTATTTCATTTATCATAATCAAGGAACCCCCGGGGGGACACCTCAAAATGAGGATGAGATGCTTCCGGCATGGTGGTTGGATCTCGCTACCCTGGAGGGTACGCAAATAGGTGGGGGATCTGACCCCTTCCATCGATGACGGGACGTACTTCCATCGAAGAGGGTTGTACCGTGGCCCTTAAGACACAACCACAGTTCCCACCAGTATTGCTGTTGCGGTGGTCCGGTCATTCAGCCTTATGGTTTAAATCCGTATGCTTTCGTGGCGGGTCGAAGAGTCAGTTCGTTGACTTATCATAATCAAGGGGGGAATTTTAAGTAATGAACGTACTTATAAGTAATAAATTATAAGTAAACTTATAAGTAAAAAGTTTATGAACATTCATTGATAGTTACAGGAAAAATTTGATGTCTACTCATAGAAAATGAAGCACAATCTATATAAAGAAAACCCACAGATTTTCTAGAAGTAAAATGCGATACCTCGTGATACAAAGTACCATTTAAAAATATGAAGAAAAAAAAAGAATTAAAAAGTGGTTCAGTATATTCTATTTAGATAAAATAATACTCTAACTACAAGAATTCTTGAAAAGAGAAAGCAGAAAATATTTGAATTTGTAAGATCTTGTGAATAATTTGAGAATTATCTTTCTTTTCTACGTTGAAATTTACTTTAGAATGATCGGGAGTCCCACAAATGTAAATTAACAGTTTTTGCTCCGTTTCACATTATAATTTAAAAAATGATGCTTATTCACTTCTTTTAAATGAAAAATAATTTTACTTAATATTAGTTTTTCCTAAGTATGCATTTGCATCATTAAGATATCTCAAGCTTAGTAATTATTCATTAACTTGATTTTTTAGTCAAAAAATTCGAATTCGAGATTTTGACAAACTTTCCCGAGTCTGAAAAATACATTTTTGTCCTTCTGTCTATCTTAATTAAAAATTAACGATAATTCAAAAATGCTTTGAGCTAGATAGATGGAATTTGGTATAAGGAATTATGACCCATTTTGTAGATATGGCTGTTCTAATACAAGTGAGCTAGATAACAACAAAATGCAAAAAGCTATGATGATACACAGGTTAAGCATTTAAAATATAGATGCTTGGCAAATTTTAGATTAAATGTACCACACAGTAGATCATCTGTCGGTCTGTACTTTCAATGGCAGATAAGCGCAATGATTTAAATCAATGAAATTCAGATCTTGTGAATACAACTGCAGTTTTGTGTAAAATTTTGATGTTAATCGACCGACAAAAGGATGTCCAAAATATCGCACTATAGATTCAGTAAAAATGCTAGATTCTCGCCAAAGATAATATCGTAACTATTGTTCACCAATGCCACGCAATAATTGTGGAGTATTATTTATAGAAGAGTATGCGAGAAAGTTTTCGTATGCAACAATCGTTGGTTTTAAATGCAAGCAGACATAAAATACATTGAAAAAAAAATGTTTTTTATAATATAAAATAGAATTTAATGCTCAGCAAAATAGACTTACTTCGCTTTAGTAACTTAAAATTTGTATTTTCATATCATTAATTGGGACATCGAAAAGAGAAAATTATCCATATTCGACAATATACGGGTTTTGCGTTTTATCGACGTGTTAAGTTAACCCTTTAAAGGGCCATTTTTTTCTAGTCATATTATGTTAAAATATTTTTAGGCTTGAAATTAGAATAAAAAAAGGGATTCATTTGGCTTATTAGATAAATTTAATTTGATTAATTAATTAATTTGGTTCATTAATAATTAAGTGACAAACCAAGACATCCTTTTGTGTGAGATAAAGAACTGAAGCATCTAAGTTTGTCTTTCTAAAAAAATGTGTCAGAACTTATGCCAACCTACATCATTTCATACAAAGATTGATAAATTTGGTGGGAAGCATTCTTCCCACGGCCTTAGAAAGGGTTAAACTATCTTGATATTTGCGTTACATATAGTGAAGTATACTTCAAAGTATTACCGGTCATTCATTTTCGTGCTTAAAAAATTAGAAAGTAGCTGAAATAGATTGTTTACGAAACCGTTACACTTTTTTAAAAAAAATTAAAATCGTAGTTTAAATTTGAAAAACACTGACAAATTGTAGCTCAATCCAACATATTTTACAAAAACTTACCCTTCAAAACAAACCCCAATATTTACAATTCTTTATCGTCATGATGGTAAAAATATTTCTTTATCAAATATTTCCCCTTCTGTTTTCGACCTACTTGTGACTTTATCTGTTATCTTAAATTTTACAACATCCTTAAATTCCCCACTTTTTCTATGTTTCATATCTGTTTTTCTTAAATATATAATTTGTTACGAATGCATAAAAACAACAGTTACAACATTTTATGGTAAAATTCATTATATATTCTTAATGACAGAATTTAATCCGCGGACTTTTGTATAAACAAGTAGAGAGTATTTGTTTTGAGTTGGGTTCACCTTTCCTCCAATCGAAGCAATGGTTTAAGCTGACGTAAAACTCCAGTAAAACTTTACTGTCGATCGATTTTTCCTACCGTATATCACACCCATAAACATAATCGGCACAGCAAAGGAACCCTGTGGCAACAGCGCGTGTTTCAGGCATGCAGTAACACTTTCTTGGTCCAGATATTTATAAATGCTTTGGGAATAGGGAAAAGTTTCTGCCTCTTCTCTTAAGAGAAATGAAGTAATATTTTGAGTTTCACGTTTGTAGACATAATATTATTTGCATGCTTGCTTAATTCTTGGAGAATTTATTCCATTATTTAAATCAAACAATTTTTGGTACCATTTTTTTTAGGCAGATGAAATTGCACTTCTTGAAATTATCTTTTTTCAATGAAAAAAATGGCTGAATATTTCAATACCAAATTTCAGATCTTAATTTTTTTAATAAGTATTCGATTATGATAATACTTGTTGTTGAATATAAGGAATATGAGATAAAAAACAGCAATTCAGTCAGCCATTTTATGATTTCAAAATAACAATAAATGAGCTAAACGAGCAATAATTATTATCTAATTCTTTATGAAATTAATACTTAACGTTTAAGCATTATTGCTATGTTTTTCGAAGTTTTTGGATTAGTGTTTGAAAGATAATAACATAAATAATAGGAATTTTATTCACTCCCATTACCTGATTTCAAGCTCTGTATTTATTAAAACAATAAATGAATTAAACGAGCAATAATCATTATCTAATGTTTTACTAAATTAATATTTAAAATTTTAGTATTATTGCTATGTTTTTAGAAGTTTTTGGTTTCTTTTTTGAATGATAAGAACATAAATATTAGAAATTTTATTTACTCATTACCTGATTTCAAATTTACTGTAGTTATAATTATTATGTTTTTTTTAATCATCTAATAAAATATTTCAAAAATTTTTTTTAAAGAAATTTAACAAAATTGTAATTGATAAATAGCTAAATTATATATTCTTAAAAGTGAAATGCCGTGTCTTTTTCTTTTTTCTTACTCTTGAATTCAAAATAAAAATTGTTGAAGTTCTATATTATTTTTTCGAATCATTTTTTCTCGGAAATAGAAATCTGCCTGGAAATTTATTATTGACTTGTTCGTTTTTTCTAAATGTATATTTCCTAAAAAAATAGGATATTTTTCAACGATTAAGGAAGGTTTTTCCTTTCATCTTACCGCATCACTACCTCACACAATTCATTTATATTATGTGCATGTTAAGCTTCAGGAAAATAAACTAAAAACTATAATTGTAATCACAAAATACGAAATATTACATATTTAAGTCAATGTGTTTTCCAGTTATAGCGTTTATATGATTCTGAAGATACAGGTCTACAAACATTAACCCCTTATTGAATTTGAACAAGGATAAGTATCTGCAATAAAGATGTGAGCAGAATCTGTGCAGCGAATTTTATCCGACAAGCTCTCTTCATTTCGTTGTTATTGTATTAACTTATATTCGAACAGCCGGGCAGACAGACTTCCTCAGAATATATTTTGCTCAAATTGTGACAAAAATCTATCAATTTGGTGTAAATACCACATACCAAAATTCATCCGTTTAGTTCTAAACATTTTTAAATTACAAATTTCCACATACAGACAGTCTGGCATCTTCCAAAAATGTGTTTTTCTTTCTCAAAGAATTCTAAAACGTGGAATTTCGTCAAAATCTCGCTTCCGAATGTTTTGACGATTTTACTGCTTTTTCGATACTTCGTATTCGAGAAAGCAAAAATTAATAAATATTTTCATAACAGAAAAAATAATGACCCAAAAAACAGATTATATTTATAGCACCAAATATTAAATGAAACGAAAGCATGCCCAAAGCATAAAATTTAAAAGATTAAACATTAAAAGGCAGAAAAAAATTTTAACACACAAAAATAAACATATATACACATATACAAATAAATATTAATTTATAAACAAGTCATACGCTAAATAATAAAGAGGAAAAAAATTCTTAATTCTCCGACTATAATAGATCCTTGATCCCGATCTTTTCACTCAGAAACGATTTATCGCAACGAATAAACATGTTTAAACGTCTCTTCCAATAATATAATCGGGAAATAATATTGTTACGGAATTTATTCCGTTAAACTCACCGCTAGCTCTTTTAGTGAGTGCACACAGACAACAGACCTCAGTAATAAATTAACGACGTTTTTTAGAACGAATACATAGACAATAAATCACAACCGAGAGGTATACAAGCAATACACAGCAGCACTTGCGACAAACAAGAACTCACAAATAGTAATCGGTAGTAAATAACCATACATCGCGTAAAGCGGCCAGACAGAACTCGGCAGGAAGAGAGAATCCGCGTAGCTATTCACTAGCCTCTGCAAACGCCTGCTATTTTCCACTGTCTCCTCTCTTTAGTGGTTGACAGGCCACGACTGGCTCCTCTACACACAATTCGATGCTGTTTCATGCTAGACTCCAAGACTCAGCGAACGGTTCAGTTTTTAATTCATGAATCACTTGTGCTCCACTCGATGCTTGGCTTTGCTGGACTGATCCAACTAATTGGTCGTTGATTTACTATATGACCTGGATAACCGACATTTTATAGCTTCCGGATCAGCGCACAGAAGGTTCTCGAAGGATCACGCGTAAGTCGTCTCCTATTTGTCTTATCACCGAAATTTCTGAAATTCTAGTTTCATCCATTTTGTTGTCAGTCGCCAAATTCAGCACCAACTCGGTAAATGGTGGCCAAGTTTGTCACCAAACCCAAGAGACTTTGATCCAGTATCCAGGCAGCATCCAATACAGCTGTCCGTAAAACTGTTTTCCCTATGATGAAATTAACTGTGCTGGGAAGCAACAATTACAGATTTGTAACGATATTTACTAAGCCATTTTGTAGTATATGATACATAAGTCTCAGCGATGTGAAGATAAAAAGCGCAAATTGTGACTTATGTAATTATTTCGATTTAAAAATTTGGCGAGCTTTGCGTACAGTGCCATGTTGCTGACACAAGTGAAAACTGGAACTTCTTTATTTTTATATAAAGACTAGATTGCTTTCAATATTTTTTTTCACAATTGAGTTCGAACACGTCATGTTATTTATGGCAACATTATATGTCAATTGACATGATATTAAAATTTTAATTGGAAGGGTTTTTTTTTGCAAAAGATAATTTATTTGAACTAAGAAATTGCTGAGACTTCAATTAACTCAGTTAAAAAAAAGATAACTAGCCAATATAAATATTCTGCAAAATTCTATGCATTAATATAAAATTTGATCTGCAATTTTTAAGAAGGAATTCGATTTTTTTTTCATTCATAATTTCATTCCGTCCTTTAAATATTCATCAAGGTTGTTTCTATAAAAATTCTTTATTTAGCTTTAAAAGGGGAAAAATTAAGTTATTTTTCGTTGTTTTAATGCAGTAATAGAAGAAAAAAGAAAAACAAATAATTTTTTCACTCAGAAATATCTAATTGTAACAAATGAACATGTTTAAATGTCTTCTACAACAATGTAATTGGTTTAGTTTAGTTATATATTAACGTCCCGTTTTAAAGCAACACTAGGGCTATTTTGGGACGGACCTCGTAATTTTGAGGTCTTACACGACGGTTCTGCGGTGGAATCGGGTCTCGAACCTGAAACCCTCCGGCTCTCGAACCCAGACCTTATCATCAGGCCACCGCAGCCCACAATGTAATCGGAAAAAATTATTTACTAACCAATTCAAGAATATATTATTTCAAACTTTATAATAGGTGAAGTCGATAAATATTTCAGTTGCGTATGTGGCCATTTTTTTTCTCTAGGGTATTAATAAATGTCTCAAATAAAAGAGGGTTCTTAAATGTCTAAAACAAATGCGCCTACTTCTATGGCTATATTATCTTTATGGGTGTGATATACGGTAGGAACATAGAAAAGCAATAAAGTTTTAGTATAGTTTTATGTCTGCTTAGCCCACTGACATATATTTGGGAATAGGTGATCTCTTGCGAATGTAGCCAAGATTTTGCTACCCACACAAGAATAAATCTTTGATGCCAATAATATGAATGGAACTAGCCATATAAAACCTGCAAAAACTGCTTATTTGAACATAACTCATCTTTTTATTCTGAAGATTTCTAAATATCGAACATAGGAATGTAATCTCAAAGACAAAAAACATGAAGATTAGTGAGGTGATGAGAAGAATGAAATAAAATGAATCACAAAATGGGAAAGAGAAAAAAAGGTATCAGTAGCCCTCACATATTCTTATTCAATCTATATAAAAAAAATCTGAAAAAAGTGTTTATTTGAATATGTCTTTTTGTTCTGTGGTTTCTAAATATCGAACATCGGAATGTAATCTCAAAGACGAAAAGAAAGTGTGAAAATTACTAAGGTAAAGAGAAGAATGAAATAAAATGAATCACAAAATGGGAAAATGAAAAAAAAAAGATACCAGTATCACTCACATATTCTTATCCAATCTATATAAAAAAATGAATATTATAAAATCAGCTCAATTGATTCAAAAGTTTAAAGTATTTAATTTTTCCTCTTGACATTAAACTTTTTTAATTTTAGAAATTAATCATAAAAAATAAAATATATTATACTAAAAAATATGCTTCTGTTATTGTGATTAAGAACAGATTTTTTCAATTTTATATGTAGACTGCAGAATTTATTCTATATTAAAAATATTCATTTTATATTATTATATATTTATTTTACAATAAATCATTATAAAATAATTATTATATAATATTTTGTATGTTATATAAAATGAGTGAACACTTCCGGTGATTCCTATTTGTTATTTTATATTTTTAAATAAAACAAAAATAAACATTACACAATTAAAAAATAACACAAACTCAACTTCTGAAAATCTTAATATCAAGACAAATTTAACTGTAAAACTATTAGCCGTATGATATGAAGTAAATCACTGATAAAAATATTTTTTGCCAAATATTTACTATAAAATATCGAATTTAATTTCGAACCGCTAATTCTGCTTTTATCATAATCCGTAATGTCCTGATATGTGAAATGATCGATATAATTTTGCAAAAAGTTTAAAATTATGACATTGCTAATGCTTTGAGCAATCAGATTTCCATTTTTGTCCATAAAGTTCTGATGTTTATCATTAGTAATATTTTTACAATAAAAATCGATAACATGAAACTTTGAAAATATCAAATAAATGCTTACGCATTTGTAGAAAAATAATAAAAAACTAATGAGGGTCCTTTATTGATTCCCAATAATGACTTATTGCATTTAAAATATAAAAATACAGCAATGTTTTATTTAAAAACGTAAAATGGGTTGTTATTCGCAGAGCACGACTTTAAAAACGATAACCTTCTTACAACATGTCGAAAAAAAACTATAATAGAAAAAAAGTTCATTCGAATAGCAGAAAATAAATGTTATGTTCCATTATTAAACCATACCACTGTGAATCGAATAACTTGCTTTATGATTTTTCAGCCCATAATTAGCTACGTCTCTTTATCATTATCAAAATGTTTTGCTCTCAGTTTCCTCTTATAATGAATGAAATACGCCTTTCTGATTTCAAATATATATAATTCAAAATTATGAGCAAATGGTGGCAACATTGGAATAGGCAATCGACTCGAAAATCGATAATCATCTCGAAACGATCTGAACGACTTTGCACTGTCACTTTTCTTGCTCGATAACGTTAGCTCATTAAGGACCAATTTAAAGGAAATATCCTAAATCACCACTTTTACAGTCCGGACCTTTAACCATGGGATTTTATAACTTCTTGAGATTTAAGAAAGCCTCGAGAGGTCTGTAACTCCAATTGAATGTTGTTACTAAGAAGATTGCTTGGAAATTTACATCAGAATAATTTCAAGAGTTTAACACGAACACTGCTGTTCGATTATCTATCCAAGTACAGTAAAAATTTCTTGATTTACAATAATCCTTTTCTTCCTTAGGTCCAATAACACATAATTTATTAAATGTTCCTTATTAATGAAAATACAACAGTTTGAGAGGACAATAAATAATACAAGAAAAGGCTTTCAATAAGTGAAGTCAACTGAAAGTTTTTGTCAAAATTCAAGTAAACCAAAGTTCTCGCTTAACTTTTATTTTTATATCGAAAACACAGGTTAAACAAAACTTTGAACCAAATTTAATCTGTAGAAACGTTTTTGATGCAAGAATATTTTAAAATAGATGCAATATTCATGGAAAACGCAGAAAGATAAACAACAAACTTTAAATAAATACTTCAGTGGATCTCGAACATAAAATTTCCAATCACAATGGATAGAAATACTAAAGAAAAACTTGCACACATTGCTGTTGAAAGCAAATTTCTACTAATAAAAACAGAAAAATAAAAACACAGCACTGCCATTTTAGGAATTTATATCAATAAAATTGATTTGCGAAACACGTACGAAAACAATAATGTTTTTATTCGTTTTGAAACAAAAACAATATTTTGTAAGAACAGCACTTTTCTTATATTTATTATTTCGATGCTTTATTTCAAAACAAGTCCCCATTTAAAAAGACTTTGATAAATTTTGTTTATTCTAGGGTAGTTTAGTTTTTGAAGAGCCTTTAGGAAAATCAATAAGGGGAGGTTCAAAAATATTCGGCTAGCAATTCCGAATATTGCCATTTTGTTTGAAAAACTTTGTACTCAACGAGCACTTCATGGAATGATTTTTTTTTATTTATAAAAAGAAATCACCAAAATGAAAATGATTCTCAGTTAATTCTCGTCTGTTCGAAAGAGCTGCATTTAATAAAAAAAAACTGATATTCTTTATAGTTTTCAAAAAACTTCAACAATAAAATGTAATATAGATTTCTTTTAATAAAGGCAAAAACATAAACATAAGCGTGACATCATAATTAAGAAAAGTAATTGATATAATAGTTAAAATAAAAATATGCTGCATATATAAACACATACATGAAAATGAGTCACGTTTTCATGAAACGCTATCCAAAAATATTTTTTACCCTCCCCAATACTCTTTTCAAAATGCCTTCAACTTCAACCTCATGTAGTTAAGATTTCAAAACTTTATTATGTTTTGGAGTTATAAATTTACAAAGTGGTGAAACAACAGAATATAACAGCTTTAAACCGGCATAACCCAAAATAAACGGGCAAGAGTTATGGAACTTATAGCAATTTACATAAAATTAGATTCTATTTAACAACTAAAGAGATGACATAAACCAAAACTCATTCTGTTCATAAAAATAAACTGAAATTTTTTTTCCATGATATAGAATGTAAGAGTAAATTTTATATTAAAAAGCATTTAAAATTTGAACTAAGAACTAATTTTTTTTATAAAACAATGCGTGAAATTTATCTTTTTTAAGTATGATAAAAGACACAAACAATAATATTACAAAGAAATAATTTACACAGCCTCGATTTTACAAACCAATTAAAATCAAAATTCAGAATCATTCAATAGCCATAAATAAACAAATACACGTTTAGCAATCATAAATAAATCGTAATGATTGCAAAATTATAATTTCCTTAATGTCTTGTAAAAAATATGTTCTTAAGATAATTAAAATAAATTTATTAATTATGTCTGAATTCTTTCCATTTTAAACACCCCCTCCAAAAATATTTGTTAAAATATTCTGCTTTAAAATGATCACAAATTTTTTTTTAATGAATCATTGCCTTTTTAGATTTTTTTTAATGTTGAAAGCTATCCAAAACAGTGTTCTTGGCAAGAGAGAAAATTCATTATCGATAAAACGATTTCTCTGCCTCCTTAATCAAAAATAATGATGTGAAATAATAATGATGTGAATAAAAAATAATGATGTGTGAAATTCTTAATATTGTCCAAAGAAATCCGTTTTCGATTTCATTGCGTATCTACCTCTTATAGTTATAATTCAAAGCAATAGTTGTTATGAAAGCATAAAAAAATGCTACCTATTATGCATTCTCAACCAGTTTGAATCACATCTTCAATGGTTCATTTCATAGTTGTACATACAAACAAAGTATTTCATTATTTTAAATATACTAAAATTTTGGAAGTATTTTAATTCTTGATTTAAATTATAAATTATCAATATATTATGTAACAAGGAGATTGTGACGTATTTAATCGAAATGGGACTTCAGGCAAAATATATGATATTATAATTTTAATAATTAATCAGTAAATAATGGGAAAAGAAATTTATCTGGAAATATATGATCAAAGAAATAAAATTCTTGGAAAATGAACCAGAATTATTAATTCACAATTTTTTTTATTTATAAACATATATTTATAATAAATTGAAAAGAACTAATAAAAACAAAAAAATATAAAACAAAAAAATTGTTTCTGTATAAGACTTGCCAAGTGGAAAATAATGTAAATAATTAAATTAATATTTAAATTTCAAATATATTATACTGTGCAATTCTTTTAACCTTAATTTATTTAATAACGGTTTTAATAATTCAATGCAAACACATATTGCAGTTCTTATATTTTAAAATTCATAGATTTCCTGTTCTTTAATGAATTAATTCATTTCTGAATATCAAATAGAATATAATCTTAAAAAAATATTCTTTCATGTATATCAAATAGTGTTTTTTCATGTATATCAAATAGTATTTTTTCATGTATATCAAATATATAAATCAACAAATTGTATCATCAGATAGCCTATAATTTGTTAACCTGATATTAGATAAGATGGGTTTACACTCGGGGAGTTATAAAACGTCGAGTAAAACAACGCATGAGCAGAAAGGGACTGATTTATGTTCATTATTATACTCAGGCCTTCCATGCTTGGCTATAAATTGCCGTTTTCGCGTCCCTGAATTTTCCTTTTTCACTGCGTATCGTATTAAAATTAAGGATATTTACACAAAGAAACATGGTAAAATAGAAAACAAAAGTCAACATACCTAAATTTGGAAAACTATAAAAAAAAATGGCAAAAAAAAAATTTTTTTTAAACCAAGAACAATGAGAAAAAAAATGATAAATGATTAATTTTTTAAGCAAAAAGAAAAAAAATGTCAAATACTACAAACGCATGCGCAATAAGAAAAATACAATAGAGCGGCATGCATTATCTCATAGAAGCCATGGACCAAACAGCATTTTTCAGCCTTTCTACGCATGCGCTGCCTACTGGACGTCTTATAACTGGCCGAATGTAAACCCACTTTTATGTCATGAGCTGATATGCCTTAAAACGATGGTTTTTGAATATATATAATCTATAATATAGAAATTATGAGACATCAGGCCATTCTTTATTCTGAATTCGAACTTCTCAATAAACGATAAAGTAATTAAAGACAACTCTAAATTCGGATAATCGATTTTAACTACAAAATTCCTCTTTCTCAGTTTGAACAGTGTTGCTTAGTGATAATTTAAAAATGAATTAAAAATCTTGCCTATTTCAAAAGAGAATTAAAAATCTTACTTCTTTCAAAAATGAGTTAATTAAAAATCTTACTTCTTTCAAAAATGAATTAATTAAAAATGTTACTTCTTTCAAAAAAGAATTAATTAAAAATTTTACTTCTTTCAAAAATGAGTTAATTAAAAATTTTACTTCTTTCAAAAATGAATTAAAAATCTTACTTCTTTCAAAAAAGAATTAAAAATCTTACTTCTTTCAAAAAAGAAATAAAAATCTTACTTCTTTCAAAAAAGAATTAATTAAAAATTTTACTTCTTTCAAAAATGAATTCAAAATCTGATCTGTTTCAAAAATATAATTAAAAATTATACATCTTTCAAATTCTTTTTATCGACTTTAGAATCAGCTTAACTATTAACAGCTAATCAAGTATTCAAAACGTTCTAAAGTACAGACTGCAGATTCAAAGGCTATTACTTCTTGGTTATTAAGTTCAGTAAAAAACTTTCCTAAATTTAAATTAAATGTTTAATAAATCAAAAATTAAGCGGAAGATCAAGATTTTCACAACATTTTAATTATTGCACAAATTGTTATCTATTGTTTGCAATGCATTGCTATTTGTAGTAAACATGTAATGTTGAAGATATATTAAACTAAAAAAATCGTTAAAAAAAACAGCATTAATTATTGCCACAAACACTTTTGGAATTTATATCCGACCTCAAAGTAATTTTGTCTCTCTTTCTTCCTTGTGTCTTTTTAATATTGTGATACTTGAATGCTAGATATTTATACAAGACTAAATAAAATAGTTACTAATTTGGATATTCTGTATATAATTTCAACATTATATTTAATATATACGTAACGAACGCGCTTTAATGTTCTGAGCAGCTGGTTTATTGTACATTATAAAGATTGATTCTATAGAAAATCCCAGGTATTTTAAAGGTACGTATGTCCCATCCGGAACACAGATAAATAAATTTTACCAATATAGCATCCATACCGACCCCAATTTAGAGGATGGAAATAGAAGTGTTCAAAATGTATTCTGAAACTTACCCTTAAAACTACGAGCAATCTTAATCACTTCCTTTTAACTGCGCATAAGCCGAACATAATTTAACAAATTACATAACACTCATCTTTACCAAACCCATCGTTCAGAAGCAAGTGTTTCAAATTTAAAATATCACACAGCAAAAATAAAAATCATTTCTGAAAAGGAGCAAAATTCTACACACCTAAATGTTCTTCCTCAAAAATTACCTTCTCTGTGTGTTTGAAAGCGAAGGAATTTTTTTAAGAAACTTGCATTGATGAGTTTTAACATGACATTAGAGAGTTTTTTTTAACAAAATGCAGGAGTTTTAAAGAAGCCAAGCGTCAAGTTGTCCACTGTGCTTCGAAGTCTCAGGTTAGACCGTTATTTTAGAAATTTGACACAAAATGAGGAAGGCAACGAAATAAAAAGAAAAGGGTTATTATGTAACATAGCTTTTGATAGAGACTAGCAATTACCGTTTCTTAAGAACTACTTCAACCGATGAATTACTTTTAATAATGGTTGTCATTATAATTTGTATTCTTGTTTAAAACTTATTATTTGATGTAATTTACTAGCTTCTTATTAGATATTAAGTTTACACACCAGACATTATTTTTTTTAAAAAATTGATTGGTGAATTCTTTTTTCTTTTCTGAAAAATATTTCCTGTTTAGAAAATAATTAACTTTAACATTCTTCGTGGAAATTAATTCTTCTATTTTTTTAGTTTAATATCTATTTTTAATATACTAATTCAATGAACTTTGTCATCAGTAATTAAAATTTTATTCCAAAGCAAAACATAGAAATTTTAATTGGCACTCATTATTCCAATATTGGCTAGTTAATGATTTGAAGTAGTAAATGAATCTCATCTCTTTCCTTCTGAGTAACGTTGGTAGGACCAATGTGGGTAAAATGCAATTGACAAGTCATGTGATTCCTCATTTTCAATGAGTTTCAGTAACATATCCTACATCTTAGTGTCTCAATACCTTTTTCCAAATTCATTTCGCAAAATGTGCTGGAGCCAATTATTAGGAATCTCAGAGTAAATTATTTATTGTTCGTTGTATTCGGTTATATATTTATATTATAATTCGTTGTATTATATTTATTGTTCGTTGTACATATTCACGATGTTTAAAAGCAAAAAGTTGAATGCATGAAATGTTTAACATTTTTCACTTAATTTTCTAACTTAATACATGCATGAAATACTTGATAATTAACACTGTACAACCAAAGCTACAAGGATTATTCTTTCTAAATCTACTGAAAGGTTAAAGGATTTGAATAAAAATATTTTGTATGATTAAATTAGACTAAAATATTATTCATTTAAGTAATTTCATCCAAAGAAATTATACTTCATATAGTGAATTTGAGAATGAATTTTTGAAATCAAAATTCAACATGTAAAATATTTGAACAATGTATGCATTTGGGTATGTCACAAAAATTATTTTAAATTAATATTTGCATCTGAAAAAAAACTATAAAAAGTATCAGATTTGAGCCTCTAATCGAATAAAGTATCGCAATAATGTTTTAGGTTTCATACTCCTTTTTTTTTTGTACTATATTTTTATAAAAATCATTCTCAACAATGGCAACTAAAAAGATGCACAAAAATAAAAATGGTATCGTTGGAAAAAATTATTCTTAAAAATTTTAAACGGCATCCCTCTCCGAAATTTCTCAGCTAAAGTATTAACATTTCGATTTTATTTCATTAAAAATTACAATCAAAATTTTGAAAACCGTTTCTTTTTAGCATCTATTATGCAAAAAGTATTTGCACGCCAAATTTGATCTCAAAGTACTCTACAGAATATTTTGAAAGATTTTTGTATTATATATGTCACATTACGTAAGATGGTATCCATCCAGAGAATACTACCATGTTAAAATCAACGAGGCGTAGCAATTTTTGTTTAATTTGATTATTACCTATGTTAACTCATTTCTTAAAAATTGAATTCCTTATCTATTTTTCTTCTAGCATATCACACACAAACTAGTCAAAAGAGCTATCTTCATCCAGTGGTTCATCGTGATGGCCATCGTTCTCTTACCTCTAGTCGGCTTCGGCCTCTACTACAAAGTAGATGAAGAAAGCGGAGCTTACATCTGCGCCAGATACAGGCAAGCCACCGAGCCACCAGACATCGCTTATGCCTATGTCATGTTCGGTAGGTGTCCATATAAGGCAACCAACTGACTCTCCGACCAGCCACGAAGGCACACGAATTTAAACCATAAGGCTGAATGACTGGACCGCCGCAACAGCAACACAGACAGGAACAGTGTTTGAGTCCTAAGGTCATCACCGGTCACGTTGCAACCCTCCCCGAAGGAAGCATGTCCGTCATAGATGGGAGGAGTCAGATCCCCACCTATTTGTGTACCCTCTAGAGTGGTGAGATCCAACCACCATGCCGGAAGCATCTCATCCTCATTTCGAGCCCCCCCCCTCGCCCGAGGGAATAGGTGTCTATATAAGAAATAACTTCGATTTTTTTTACACGGGAGGCATATTATGTACAAGGAAGAAGCGATGAAACGATGCGTCAGTCTACATCGCAACACAAAAGCAAAAGAAATTTGTCCTTACACTGATTTTACTAAGACGTTTTGATAGGGATTTATTTGACATGCATGGACTTCGGCATCTATGAAAGGTTTGTATAGGTGTTGGGGATGTTCATTCCTTCACACGAAGCGTGAGAAATTGCAACAGCCATTCATTCTCTAGAGCGCGTGTTAGAAATAATTAAAAAAGTGGGAATTGAATCAGGAAATAAGTGAAATTTTCTAGAATAATGTAACATTGACTAATTTAGGATAAAATAATAGGAAATTAATTAGAATTAAATTAAGAGATTGCATCCATTTACACATGTAACAGTTTTGCAGAAGCGTCGTCGATAAGAAGACCGATGTGGACCAACTTCAGTTTATTTTTCCACGGAAGGTGCTTGATTTGTACATCACGGTGAAAAATATGCGTCCCTTTCCCATCGGGACTCAAGAGAAAAGCATAAGAATTTTTTTTTTCTCAGTTTTACTAGGAGATTCTCTCCAGTCGGGAAACACCTCAGATTTGAGGATGATAATCTTCCAGCATGGTGATTGGTTCTCGCTCCCGGATAGGTATAGAAATGGTGCAGGTCGGCTACTTTCTATTGATGTCGGGTAGTGCTTCCCACGGGAAGGATTGTACCATGACCCTTAGGACTCAATCTTAGTTCCTACCAATGCTGTCGCGGCGTTCCGATCAATCAGATCAACTCTTATTTAGGAAAGGGAATTTTGTGTATCTTTGAAAAAAAAAGGCGAGGGCATTAAAGATTTTTATCCCTTTGTTTGTAGCGTGAGAATTCAGACTCAACAATTTTTCAAGATCGCGTGTTAGAAATAATTAAACAAAAAGTTGGATTTGGGTCAGAAAATAAGAAAACCTTTTAAATTAAACTAACATAGGCTAATTTAAGGTAAAAATAATTGGAAATTGATTAAGATTTAAATTGGATTAAGAGGTATCCTTACATACATAATAACTGCTCATAGCTACTTAAGATATTTAAAATAATATAAATGATGATATACACACTGTTTGAGTTAAATAGTTTTGAACGCAATGACGATTTTATTTTTGATTTTCAAACGAAAGTCTTTCTCATTTATATCTGTAATTTTTAGACCAAGAAAGGGAATGGAATCTTCCATCGAATGTCCACTAGAGTTTCCCATGCATCCGCTGAAAAATGTATTCACAGTGCAGAACTCCTCTTAGAAATTTACACATGAAGGATTTGGAAGATCGATTATCTACCCTTTAAACCTTTTCTAGTGCATACTTATTATAAAATCCAATCCTTTGATGAAATCCCATTACGTTTATGTTAATTGATGGCTCTGACTTGTGATCGCATTCATTATTTGACAATATGAAATACATATTATATGGCCCATTAGCTTTATTAACATAAATTTACTTCTTTTTATTCTTTTTATTGAAAAAAATATCCACATTGTATAACTATGAATGGATATAACAAATTTAAACGAGATACATTAAAAAATTTAAAAGAATTGATAGAAGAAAGAATTTTTTTCTAATGGTAATTGCCAAATAAGTACAGATTTAACTCAATTGATTGGAATAACGTTACCTTTTGGAGTTAAACAAGATAAATGAAGGACAATGTTTCCAATCGCATTTGAACAACATTAAAAATAATATGAAGAATATTTTCACTTGCCATTAAAGGTATAGAGACATATTGTGTAAAACAATTTGATACTCTTTACACACTTAATATTGCATTTCTGAAATGTGATACAGAACACATTTTTTTTTGTTCCAATAAATCTTTCATTGTCCTTCATTCTGCATCAAACTCAATTAATGATTAAGTTAATAAAATGCGATGAAATGCTTGTATTAAATGATATATCATCATTATTTTCTTTGCGAGCTAAATCAATACATCCGTACCAATAAATCTTTCATTGCCCATCATTCTGTATCAAACTCAATTAATGATTAAGTTAATAAAATGCGATGAAATGCTTGTATTAAATGATATATCATCATTATTTTCTTTGCGAGCTAAATCAATACATCCGTACCAATAAATCTTTCATTGCCCATCATTCTGTATCAAACTCAATTAATGATTAAGTTAATAAAATGCGATGAAATGCTTGTATTAAATGATATATCATCATTATTTTCTTTGCGAGCTAAATCAATACATCCGTACCAATAAATCTTTCATTGCCCATCATTCTGTATCAAACTCAATTAATGATTAAGTTAATAAAATGCGATGAAATGCTTGTATTAAATGATATATCATCATTATTTTCTTTGCGAGCTAAATCAATACATCCGTACCAATAAATCTTTCATTGCCCATCATTCTGTATCAAACTCAATTAATGATTAAGTTAATAAAATGCGATTAAATACTTATATTAAATGATATTATGCAAGCAATACTCCGACCTGGTCAGAGGCCATGCGGGAAACTTGATGAGGCCGCCGATGAGATACCCCACTTAGCACGAAGAAACAAACGACATTTGATGATATTTGACATTTATAAACAACAAAGAACTCTGGAGAAAACGCATATTGGCACAGAAGAAAGAATAGAAAGAAAAATATTACACTTTACATTAGATATTAAATTTTGAAACATTAAAATGCAAAAAATACCTTAAATTTACGTTAACTTTTTACTTTAAGTGAGAACTAAAGTCAAGAGCTTTGATAAAATAATAGAAGATTTAATGATTAGAATTTTTATAAGTTCTTCGACGTCAAGAGACATCCAATTTCTTGGCCATCTGAGTCTGTGTTCTCACCATAGTGCACAGGCTTTGATCACGTGGTTTATAGATCCTTCTTCGGTGCCACACTGACAGCTCGAACTTTTGTCAAAGAAAGTAAAAAATTTGCTTTAAATAAGGCAAAGAATATTTTTCTCAGAAAAAATGCTTCAAACTTTTATCAAAAAAATAATTTTAGATTTTTATGAATTAAAAAATAATTTTTAAAACAAATTTTAAAATATCAACATTTATCGCATTTCTCTAGCTATCATGCCATTAAATTGTTAAGAATCATAATTATGCTGGATTTAATAAGTAAAGTAATAAGAATCTATGAATGGTCTCCTTTAGGTTTTGGCACTATGATGTGCGTCGTCATAGTAGGCTGCAACATGGCTGTTGTGAGTGCTCTGTGCCGTCTGAGCCCAGGGAGCAGTCAGGCCAGACGTACCACAGTGTCCCGGGACCACAGGGAGTTGGCTTTCAACCACACAACACAAGAGGAGCTATCCTTCGCCAAACTCATGGTCGTCCTCTGCGTATTTTTCGTGGTCTGTTGGCTTCCACAGATGGTAAGGAATAGAAATAAAACTTGCATTTCTTTCAGCGATTTCATTCAACTCGTTTACCGCTTCCGGTAAGAATTAATAATGAAAAATTTTGCATGTAACAATCATTTTTATTTTAAAAAAGATTATTTCATTTTATAATACTTGCATATTATTATTGATATGGATATAATTGCAATTTGTAAGTTCATATTAAAAAAATTAATTCATATTCTTAAAAACCCTGTGATGATTTCAGATTAGCACCTAGTTTTCCAAAATCAGAATGTTTATACCAAGCACTTCCATAAATTACTTTATTTCAGGCACATTATCCACAGGACGGGTAAAAAGTCTGTAAAAAATTTTTAAAAATTCATAAAACCCGAAAAAATAACTAAAATAAAAAATGGTTTATAGATTTAGCATCGATTGGTCACGGGATTTTTTTTAAGATAAGAAAAATTTTAAAAAACAGCCGACAGATGGCACTGGTACAAGTGATTCAATATGTAAATGAGACAGGCGATTATAAATACTTACGCTCTTGATCCAAAACTATTTTCTCCGTTACATGCCATGAATGTGAACAAGGAGGCTGAGTGGGAAAGATAAAGCTTTGTTGGTGAAGCTGTTTACATGAACCAGGATTCAGCGACTGTTGCACAGCGTAAATTCCGATTAAAAAAAATGCGAAGACTGGAAAAGGACTTTAAAGGGCAAAACCTCATAAAGCTTGTTCAGCGATTTGAGGAAACTGGATCGCTCGAGGATCGTGTAAGGTCCGGACGACCAGGTCTAAGGCAGACACATTCAGCTCGCGTTGCAGCCGAAATGGGAACATTAGCGTCAGAATTTAAATGTGGAAATGTCGTCTAAATATGGAGCACACACTGCTATAATAAATGATTTGTAGCATTATTTTTGTTATTTGCTTGTCATTTGTTTCACTTATGTACAAAACGCCATCTATCGGCTGTTTTTAATTATCCCTTACCTTAAAAAAATCCAGTGACTTATCGATGCTAAACCTGCAAGCGTTTTTTTATTCTGCTTAATTTTCTGGATTTTATTAATTTTTAAAGTTTTTATGGACTTTTTATCCACGCTGTATTTTTTTCCAAATCCATTCTGATGTATCAATGACTCCAGAATATTCACCAGAATTACTTATTAGTCGCTCTAGCACGTTTCTGTATTTTTGTACCAAAAAGACAAATATTACATATTTCACTATCGTTCATTTCATTATCCGTATCAGGTAAATGCATGATTATTTCTTCTGACTCTTCAGAATCAACTTGATCTCCATAGTCTGCACTCCTCTTATCCATTACGATGTTAATTTCATAACATGTTTTTCCTTTACTAAAAATATGTAGCGGATTGTTATGAGCGAGGATAGAACCTGGGACCTTGTGGTTCGCAGCCGAATAACAAGACAAAAGTAAATTACTCGTGTCCTGTAGCTGTTATCTGGCTTATAAGCTTTCACCACAAATATATATTGATCAGTTTAAAATCCATCACTAAATATTTATGAGAATGAAATCCATTGACTAATAACAATTCGGCTGTGACTTGTACCACGAATTTCTGACGATTAAGAATATGCGATAATTATCTATGATATCAACAAAAGTAATAAAAATGCTACCGGATTCAGTACACTAGGAATTTTAAACCATACTTATTATCTATAGTAACTTTAATCCTATGACGAGTATAACTCGTCATTGTGTTGTATGGCATGAAAAACCAATAACCAACTATATCCGTCATTTTACCAGAAGGGGTTGTAGGCGTCATTTGTATGCAAATGAATATAACGTATGCTATCCTAATAAGCCACCTATAATAGTTGGGACATTGTGGCGAACAATTAGATTCAGTCTCTGGTATTTTAAAAGTGCCAAAACCTTGATATAATTTCATAAAGTTAGTTTTCGGAAGGTATTGCGTATTCAGAAACTAAGTTCCGATTTCAATTTTGGCAAGCGCGACAATTTCACCAACTCATTGGCGAACAACACATAACATTTGAGATCGCTGAGTTTTGCGTCAAGTGCATGATGAACTTGTAAAAAGTGTTTTTAATTCAATATCCTTCTGCAGCCGAATTACCTTCTATCATCCGTTTTCTTTATCCTTCTTTGCATGATTTTTCCTTTTTCGTGTGAAATAAATCAGGCTGTTGGCGATAGCGAGGACCGAACTCGTAACCTTATGGCTCGTAGCCGAGTGACATGACCACTCGACAAAAGTGATCACTCCTGTTTTGAAGCTGTTATCTGGCTTATAAAGCTTCACCACAATATAATTCCTCCTCTAAATTTAAAAAAAAATGTTTTAAAAAATTCTAATATAAATATATATAATATAAAATAATTAAAGAACAGTATGATGAAAATATCCATCATCATGCAAATGTACATGTTCAGCTCAGTACAGAATCTTCATTCTCCTTCTCTTCTATATTTCTGCACTCATTATCGCTTTTATTAGCAAAAAAAAATCTCAGATTAGTTATAAAAAATATTCAAGAAAATCGTACGTTTCTTCCAACTACAAAAACAGCGGACAAGCTCAAACCCGCTGTAATGATTGGAACATTTGATTTTTTGACACCTTCGTTTCTTATTACACTAGTCGTGAAAAAAGTTAACAGCAACAACCAATTTACAGTACACCTGTTTTGAGTACAATTTTTGTTCACTAAATGTTATGATGGAAATTTCCATCATCATGCGAAGAAGGGTTAAGCCAATTCAAATTCACGCACTAATTTATGAAATTTGTGGGAAAAATGCGATGCGAGATTCGATGGTAAAGAAGTAAATGCGAAATTTCAATGAAGGACGTAAAAATTGGCTAAATTAGCGGCGATCGCCGATTGATGATGCGCTTACAGAACTTGAAAAGAGGATTAATGAGAAACAAATTTCCTCATTATGGTACTGACAATGTATTTTCCACAATTTTTCAGTTCATTTCGTCATCATCATAGACAGGGACAAAGACTCTTGCCATACTAAGACCAATTCTTTAACAGTGGTGGTAATTATGGTGAAAAGTACCTAAGCTGCTTATATTACTATACAATAAATGTATATTTCTAATAATTGTTTCCTTTTCTTTAATTTCTTAATGAAACTTTGTTTCTGAGTACTTTTCGTGCATAAACTTTCTTCGAACAATGATCCGACCCCCACTGCTCCACCTACGCCTTGAAACTTGAAAGAAGTAATAGGTAGAGATTTATAACAACAATGGCTGTTACCCCTTGTTATCCATAAGGTGGAGAGCGAGAAATTTCATCTACAAACACAAGAGCGCGCATAAAAACAAATTGAAGTTTCAGTCAGTTAGCAGTTACCGAGCAGTTTCACTGATGCGATTCAGTCCATTTTCAGGTTTCTGAAGTTCAAATGAAGAGGTACAACAAAGCGGAGAGTTCACGCAACACGTACGCTTAGTTAGGTAAAAGACAACTATAGAGGACACACCAAAATGTGATCGCTGAAGTTAGTAGATGCTGAAGTGCTTCATTGCTTGCAGAGAAGCTTGCATATTGGTTTTGTTTGCAGTTAATTTACCCAGAACATTTTTGAAGATTATATCTTGTTTATCTAATTGTAGAAAGGTCCACAACTTGCCCCTATAATAAGTATATTTTTTAGATGAAAGAATTATGTGTTCAATATCATTAATGCTATTACACTCATGACAAAGAGGATCATTTTGGAGGTTGAAGCAATTCAAAAAGTCCTGGTGCTATAATTGTTTTGCTGATTAGTCTGGTCGAAGCAACACATTCCCTCTGATTTTTGGACCAGGCAGAGAGTGCTTGAATGCTAGGAATGTCTCCTAAGAAAATTAAATATTTGTTCTTTCGATAATTATTGATTGTGATCTGATGCATCGATTTTTTGAGATTTGAATGCCTTCTTTGCCTTGATATATTATTACTACCTATGCCTTATTTGAGGATATTTATTTTCAGTGTCCTCTTTAACTTCGCTCTTAACGTCAAATTTACGAATGAATGATCAAAACATTAAATATGAAACAGTAAATATTCATATAATGAAAAGGAAAGTTAGTGAGTCACTGTTTATTTCCAATTTGAAAGAATGTTCAGCTACTACCTATTTCAAATGGTTCTCATGACAAGACTACGGAAAAATTTCTTCAGTTCTTTACTGATCATTGTCCCTAGAACCCCAAACCTCCCTTCGTTCAAAAGTTATATATAAGTATATATGCATGCATATAACGCTTTGCACGTGTTTTCTAGCGAATAGGATGGCTAGAGTAATTTTATTTGAATTTTAACTGGCTTGGACTAAGTTGCTAGAAATTTAAAAATCTCGGACGAGTTCGTAAATGGGCCATCTCACTCGAAGGGGTTGGAAATGGTGGGAGTTTGAAAATTTCATTTTGCAATAACTTTCTTAATATTGAAGAGAGAAAAATAAATCTAATTAGCCAAATGAGCATCTTATTAAGACGAACAACTTCTGTATTTAAAGTTTTTCGATAATTGCATTATCTTAGAAGTTTTGGTGCTGAAAAGAGATTCCCAAGCCCTAATTTTGACTGTTTGTAAACATCCACAATTTATGTTGCCAGAGAGTAATTCAGATGTAAAGGAATCTTTGGAAAAGGAACCTTTGCCTTTCAGCTTGCAGAGAGGAATTTTTTTTCTTGTTTTATTTAACAATTTTTATTTTCATTTTTACTTAGTCTATCGTGCGAATATTGGCGAGTTTTAATCCCTGGCATGATGTTAATATTATCTGGAGATCGAATTTGCATTTTAGACGAGTTTCTTCGAACCAATTGAAACCAAAATTTGATACAAAACTACACTGGTTGTTCCAAAATCCCATACCAAATTTGATATATTTAAGTGAATGCTGTTTTAAGTTATCTCATTGACATGTTTCTAAAAGTACAATCCGGCAGGCATTCAACCCCTTTTTGAATTCGGCTCAAAATTTGGTAACTGAAATAAAGATAAGTCCCGAATCTTATTCAACTAATTTTCTTCATTTTGCAGTTATTGTGTTAGCTTATATTCAAACAGCCGGGCAGACAAGCCTTCTTAGAATAGATTTTGCACAAAATTTGATACAAATAAGCAAAATTAGAGTAAAGACCGTAAACCAAATTCCATCCGTCTATCTCAAAGCGTTTTTGCATAATCTTTCTCAGAGACATATATATATAGATGGACCAATAAACAAAAATATTTCAAAAGTATGATTTTCGAACTCACACAGATCTAAAACTTGGAGATTTGTCAGAATCTCAGAATCGAATTTTCTGATAATTGCAATACTTTCTCTATACTTCGTATATGAGAAAGTAAAAAAGGATGTTTTGATATAATTAGATTTTTTCAATACGTTTATCGCCTACACTTCTTGGAAAGCTAAATACCAGAAGGAAAAAAAGAAAGAAATTGTGCTATCAGCGATTTCGATCCTTTTATAGTTCAGTAAATGATTGGATTATCTATAAAATAAAAGGCTTATAAATACCAGCTGTGCTCGCCTTCTAGATAGAAAAATACTATGAATAGGATCTTTACTCCGTAAAGGATCACCAATAGTTTCCAAAGAATATAAATAAAAGAAAAATCAATCCTGTTTTATTATAAAAGTTTTGCTGAGATTTTTTTTTCCGAATAGTTTATTCCTTGATTCAATTAATAAGCTTGTTAAGGCTGAATAACGAATTAATTTATTGCTAAAACATTTAAAATCGGTTCATTGATGCATTTATTTGATTAAATACATTGCTTTCAGTAAATGTTAACCAAAGTGGCGAGAGTTTTATCTGCAATATGTCAGCAATTTTTAAAAAAATGTGTAAATAAAAATAAATTCTTTTTCCTTGGCTTTAAGAACCACTTTTATGAATTTCACTGAAAAGAGCATGACTGGTCTGCCCAAGATTTTTTCGTATACTCTGTAATAAAGTTGAATGAGTCTTTAGACACGTTTTAACTTTCTCGCCAAAAAATTCGATAGCCAAATTCTATTGTAATCGGCAAAACTTTCGAACAAGATTTTGACGAATCTCAGCGTTTCAGATCTCTCTGAGTTCGAAAAACACATGTTTGGAAAATGTTCCGTCTGTCTGTCTGTGACTAAGATAATTCAAAAATGCTTTTAGCCAGGCAGTTCAAAATTGGCATAAGGTGTTTACACTAAATTCGTAGATTTCTATCAAATTTTCAGGAAGTTCGCATATAATTTTTCATGATAACCACAAAACGAAGAAAGCTAGATCGATAAGATTCGGAACACAGATTTAACACCTATATTGCAAGTACCTTTAAAATTTGCGGCAAATCCATCAAGGGGCAATATCAAATTAGGTATGGGGTTTTGTAACTACAAGAGCAATTTTGTGTCAAATATTTGTTTCATTCAATTGACAAAAAACTTCCTAAAGCACAAATTCATTTTACGGATGCTCTAAACCTCATGATTTATTGGAATTAATCATGAGGTTATCTTTTGCTCTTAAGCTGAGGAATTAATCGCCAAAAAACTCGCCAGGGATGACACGACAGATTCAGTAAAAATGCTAAATTCATGCCAAAAGTTAATATTTCGTGATTATTGTACGCCAATCTTAAGCAAGGCGTTCTGTGGCATGACAAGTTTATTTGTGATTTATTTATTATTTATTATGCGAGAAAGTTTTGGGAAAATCACTTCCGCTGGTTTCAAATTAAATCGAAACCACAATTTAATGCAAAACTACGGTTTGCAGTCATAAAATCACACGCAAATTTCGATATATCATTTCATTTTTGAGATACTGCGTTTGTATGTTTCTGAAAGTATAGATCAGCAGGTGGATTGGCTACTTGGATTTAGCTCAATATTTGATAGGTGTCTCTACTGTAGATGATAAATCTGTATACCGAATTTTATCTATCTAGCTCACTTCGTTTTTCAGCAAACATGCTAATTTTTATTCGAAAATCGGACAGACAGACTGCCTCCGAGCCGAGTTTGCTTAAAATTTGACAGAAATCTAAAAATGCGGTGCAGAGGCATTATACTAAATTTCATTCATCTAGCTCAAAGCATTTTTGAATTTTCTTTCTCAGATTAATACGTAACATAAACATTCTACATAAAACAAATTTGGATCTTGTGCAAATGAGTTCAGAGACTGCAAATGAGCTTTTTTTTTTTTTTCTTCTTTTGTAGTATATTGAAGGAAATCAGTTATGTATTTTGTATGCCTTTTTCCATCGATTGAAATTTGGTGCATGGACTTAACACCAAATTTTGAGCAAAATTCATTTTTAGGAGATCTATCTGTCCGACTGTTCAAATATAAGTGAACACGATAATTACAAAACGTAAAGACAGGTAAAACTGGATAGTCAGATTTTGCATCTAAAATGTAGATTTGTATTAAATTTTGAATCAAATCCGTCAAGCAGTAGAACGTATATTAGTTTCTATTTCTGCATACATTTAAACACAGTGATTCAAATAAATGAAATTTGGTATGTCATCTCGTTACTGCAAATGTAATTCAGTTCCAATTTTTGGTTTCAATCTGTGAAAGAAAAAAAGGTAAAAAAACATATTCCAAAATACAAATTCGATTTTCTGATACTGGTGTTTTAACCGCATCTCAGTGATGAATCGCTAAAGATCGCACACTAGAAAACTGCTCTTCGCCATGCAGTTAAGGCACAAATATAGATATCTTTCACTATACTATAAAACACAGAAATCTCATGTGCAGGACTCAAAATAAAAATCGGAGTATTCGTATTATTAACAGTTTTGCGCAAAGATCCACGATACCATTTTTAATAAGAGAATGTGCGAGAAAGGTTTGGCAAAACCAGTCCTGCTTTTACGTTTTGTAGTTATTGCGATAGGGAAAATTATGATTCGCTAGGGGAAAAACAAATTTCCTCTGAACAGATTTCGTTCCAAACTTGATCAAGTCAACAAATTTGGAGTAAAGGTCACTTATCAGATTTTATCTCTCTAGCATTTTTGAGTTATCGTGTCTATATACAGACAAATTTAATTCAAAAAATGTTTTTGGTCTACGGGGGAACTGAATCAGGAGAGTCGTCAAAATCTCGAGTTCGAATTCTTTTGAAGATTATAATATTTCACTTTCTGTATTTTGTATACGTCAAAGTAAATGCAGACTACCATCTGTTATTTATCAATACTTTGTTGTTATGATGATTGTGAGTTATTTAACATATATTATTTAGTTATTTATTTAACATATCGTCATTTGCAGCAATTTTGTTATTTTTTAAAAGTTTAATTTGTACAGGATATTGTTTTAAATAAAATACCGTCATAAGATCTGCAACTATAATGGGGATAAAAGTGGCCCCCGGAACCTTTTGTCTGCTCTCTCGACATATTTGGCGTTTAGGGGTGAAATAAATTTAGCCCCGTTTCATTTTAAGAATGGATTTACATTAGTATCTATGGCATCTACAGCTTCTTTGCTTCACGTTGTTGTCTTACAAGTTGTGTCGTAGAAAATACATTGTGTGACCCTTTAAAAATAAATTCCTAGCTGGAAAAATACCTTTTTTCTTAGATGTTTAGTCATTCATTAAAATGCTGTTAATTGATTTTATAAGATCTTATATTTTAGAAGTGAAATAATAACAAAGTATTTATATTTTTATTTGACAGAACTTCATCTGCTGGGTGGGTACCCTATTAGCACAAGATATTGTACGACATCTCCATGATATTGTCCGATATTTTAAATGCCGGCCAATGTCATGAAGATATCGTAGCTACGTTGTTTGGCATTTTATGTTAATAGGGTAATTCAATTCGTGGCCTGATCGTATATCGATAACATACATCGATCATATTTATGCTGAAAAGTGTGTGAAGGCCTACGGTTAGAGAGCTATGATTTGATTTTGTGTCATTCAACGCATAATTTATGTACTAAATTTATTTATTTTTCAATTCTTGAAGCAAGGACAGTAGTAATGTATATACTCCTATTGGCACAAAATGCCCAACAACAATGTTATGATATCTCCCCGACATTGGACGGCATTGAACATAGAACAGCATCGTCGGAATATCGTACAATATGTTGTGCTAATGGGGATGCCAACTCTATAAGCACAAAATGTTCAACAACATTGTTCCGATATCTTGATGATGTTGCTCTGCATTTACAATATTGAGCAACATCGTAGGGACATCATATTATATTTTGTATTAGCAGAGTGTTGCGAATTGTGCAGAAATGGCGCTTCTTTTTTACATATTATTTGTTAACAACCACCCTCGAGAACAAGGGCTTGCGTGGCAGATACGGAACCCAACGGATGGCATTTGGCAGGAGTGCCATGAACTTTAAGCTTTGTAAATAGTTTAGTTAGTATCTGAAGACCCATATTATCGTTAATAATTATCTAAAAAGGCATCGATTTTATTCATTAAGCACCTTCGCTGAACACAGATGCAATACAGAGTAAGTTACCAAAAAGATTCAGATCAGAGCACTTTAATATTTTAGGCTCTGATAATTAGTTTATACCTATAATTACGCCACTTGTTATTAGACGAATGACATTTTTTTATCATTAAGTATTTCAATTTTAAATATTCATCTTATTTTCTCAACAGGCAACCATCATCATTGCCCAAATGCATCCCACCATTAAAAACCACCCATTCTTCAAAATCGCCGACATCTGCACAGCTCTGAACTTTATCCTGGACCCAATCGTATACGTGCTATCTCGTCGACCCCACAGAAGAGGACTGAGGAGGTTGCTGAAACCGCTTTGCCACCAGTGCTGGTCGCAACCGGATATGTCCAGCTGCACTGGATCGAACAGCCAAGGCACGAAAGGAAGAGAGCTGTGCCTGCTGCCGAAAACACCCGAATCGCAACCGAACAGGACAGCTAGCACATTACAAAGTTTGTATGAAGTTAAGTGTTGTAGAAATTTAAAAATGCTTGAGGTTTAGTGAAAAGTTTAGTATAATTTTAACTTTCGAGAACAGTCAATGATTTTCAAAACACGCTTGATTTGATGATTAACATATGTCCGTTTAATTATTGTAGAATTCTGTGCAATATTTTCTCAAATTTTATTCATTTTGTTCAAAAAATTCTTTTGGATATTCATAGATAAAGTATTTTCAGATAATCATAGTTATTTTAAGACTGGCTAAGCACAGGGCAAAATAAGAAGATCCACAGGTAGGGTTCAAAATCTTAATACTGATGTACCAACGACATTTTATAATATTTTATAACATCTGATCCTTAAGAAAATTTATTTTCAGTTACTTTTTTAAAATGAAACATCATATTAACCCTTACTTACACAGGTGGCACACAGAGTGCTCCAATCTTCGGAAAACCCTTCGTGAATTCCATGGAAAACATATGGCTAGCATCTGCTGCCGACCTAACTACTTTTCATTTATTCCTTTCAGATAATTAAGCAGTAAAAAGTCACAGATTTCCACGTGTCTGTTATTATTTTCAAAGAGGCGCACTGAGTGCTATACTTGTATAAAAATACATTTACTTTTAACCACCGTATTTTCTTATTAGTTTTTTGTATAGCTATAAAGCTAGGTGAACAATTTATAATTGATGAGAAACTAGAGTTGTGTCGTGGTAGTTGCTCTTTCATTCACTGTATATCGACGAAACCTACTAAATATGGGATAAAGATGTTTGCACTTGTTTATGCAAAGACATTTTACACTAACAATCTTGAAGCGTACTGCCGGATACAACCTGATGGCCCATATGTTTTAAATAAACTTGTAGACATAGTTAAAAGATTAACTGACCATTTAAAAGAATCCTGCAGAAATCTAACCATATGAACCAAAGAAAAATAAAGCTGCTAATATATTAAGCACAATATACGAAGAAGCAAATATTGACAATAAGACAGCAACTTTGATTTGCTCATACTGTAAAAAATTTTACATGTAAAAATCTCATGAAACAATTAATGAAGAATATGATTTGTACGAATAAAAATTTCGCGACGAAAGTTTTCTTTATTGCCATATCTATTTTTATTCCAGAGTTTTCTTTATTGCATATAACAAATTATTTTATACTTTATAAAGATCAAATTGTGGTTAATATATTTTTTATTAGCAAACCTATTTTTGTTTCAATAATTTTTTTATGAAATACAAAAATATATGAACTTTAAAACTTAAAAATTAGCTGGCACATAATGTGCTCTAACTGTGTAACAATTTAAATTTTTCCTACCTGTATAACAAAGGATTAAGAATATTATGCCCATACCACATTTAATGTTTAAAAGAAAATCTATGCTTATTTCTGAAAATTTGTTCTTAGGAATATCATTTATTACAAGTTTTTGTTAGTGCGATATCCATTAAGTCTGTATTCATAATATCACAAAAATATTATAAAATTTTCTGGCGCCAGTAGAGGAGAGACATAAAATTTCAAAATTTCCATCTAAAACGGGAATTTGGTAAAAAAATAAAGCTGCTTACTTTTTTATCAATCCACTTAAAGACAAGAATTGTGATTCCTTTATATGCTTGAAAACTTTCTGTTCTTCATCGTACTTTTACAACATCTTGATATTCAACTGAAATAACTGATTTCGATTAACGATGAAGTTAAAAAAGTAGCTGTAATTCATAATAATTTGGTTAAGCTAAGGATTGAAAGATGTATCAAAACAAATGGCAGATGACTTGGAACATTCATTTTGATTGATTGCTTCCCAATTTTGTGTTACAACATAATTTACAGTTTCATTACAGTTAATAACTACCGTTTAAATATTAATTTTCTTATTTATAATGGAATTTTCTTTAATCGGTATTAAGAAAATAATGAATTGTTTTTTAAATTTTCAATAGATTGATTCGCCGGCGTCCTTGCATAGGGGTAGCGCATCTTCCCCTTGATCTGGGCGTCCCGGGTTCGGGCATGATTGTTCTTCATCTGCGAGGTGTGTGAATGTGCCCCCCTGTAAAAAGTGGTTGTGCAAGCGAATGTGTGAGTTTCATCTTCATATGAGCTAGAAGTCAGACTTCTGCCCTCGGATGCTCAGGGGTCTTTACCCTCAGACACTACCCATTTCCGTGGTAACGCGGACACGACATCATCATCATCAATAGATTGATTTAGAAAAAGACACGATATTATAAAGCGAGGATTCAGTTGAAATTAAATAGCGAAAGAGTGGTTTCGCCGTTTGAAACGGGCCTTTCACAAAGCATAGAATTCTCTATTCTCGTTCTGATCTTTGCTTCCTGTATTAGTTTGCATCCTATTCAATTCAAAAAACAAATGTAATTTGTCGATCTTAGTTTTATCAATATATCATAAAAATTTAAATGAATAGCACAGCAATTATTGCAGCCACTCCATATAAAAAGTCAAGAGCTATGGAAAGTTTATAAATATGTCGTTTTCGCATTGTCGTTAGAATACAGCAATGGGGTTATAAATAGATCTAACCATTTAGAAAGAGAATTCACATTTTTAGAAACTTATATTAATAAAACATTACATCGAAGTCGAACTAATGTGGAGTGCTTAAAAAATAGTTAAATTTTTTTTTTAAAATTAGGCATTGAAATAAAGATTTAACACTATTGTATGTTACACAAATGCGTTATTAGCTCTTTATTTTATTTTCCAGATCAAGAATTAAGTCGGAGGAGAATCGATTCGAACTGAACTGAATTCCTTGGAAGGTGTGTTCTCCATCACAAAAAGGATAAAGAAAAAGATGGATATTTCTTGGACTGACTCTTTATCTGACAGCAAATAAAAGTTGGATAAAAATCAGCAAAATAACCAACCTGATACAGAGTATACCACAAATATGAGGATATGCACCGATATGAACAATGTCACACAAAACGGATATAACATATTTTTAAGCAGTTTCGTAGCCGAAGACAGAGAAGACATTTTTAAATTTTAAATTTCGCTTCATTTCATCCCGAGAGGCATAATTTATGCACCCGCAAGAAGCGTCGAGGTACGTCAGTCTACATCCAACACAAGAGCGATAAAAGAAAAGAGCCAGAAATATTTATTCCCAATGATTATATACTGTGAAATTCTGTTAGAGATTTCTTTACACGTGTCGATTTAGGTAAGGGGAATATAGGTATCTTTTAAAAGAATTCGCTTAGCATAACGTATTTTCACCCCTTCACTCAGAGCGGGAGAACCGCTGGTTTAAGCATTTTTACAGAGCTTTCTAAAAAAAACCAAAAAAAGGTGGGAATTGGATCAGGAAATAAGAGAACATTTTAGAATGAAGTTAATATGGACTAAATTAAGATTAAAAAAATTTAGTAATTACTTAGGATTTAAGTTAAGCTTTAAAATGTCATTATACACACACGCACGCGCGCATATATATATATATATATATAATGCAAATTAAAGCCAATTATAACATTTCCAAATCGGAAAAGAGTATGCATAATATTGCTACAACAATCCAATACTGAAAAAAAAATTACAAAAAAAAATCAGAATAGTTTTATAAATTCTACAAAAAAGGCTTTTTCCAAGATCTAAAAATTTCCATGTACTATTACTTTGAATATTTCAAAATAATAATCTTGAACCAGCCTGGCCCTGTAATAATATATGAAAAGTAGTCTGGTTGGTAGAGCGTTGGATTCGTGTCCCTTAGGTTGCGAGTTCGAACCCCACCGGCCGAAGATTCCCGCGTGCTTGGTGGCTGACGCGCGTATAAATCTGTCGTGGTCACAAAGTCATCCATGTTGAGAGTAATAATACTGGCGATACTGGAACAGGGGTGATCGTTCTCTGATTCAGGTATAAATTACAACCTGTGGATGAGTGAATAAAATACGTGAATGAAGTCCGCCCCGTAAAAAGGACTGTGAGGCGTGTGTAACTAAGTCGTTCTCTAGGCCGTAGATGGCGCTGCTATAAAAACAAGAGATGCTTACCCATCGGCTTAAAATGGCTGTCTTCATAACAGCGGGCATGTCCATGGCAAGAGTCATAAGAAACAACAACATACGTCATTAAATGGAAAAAATTCAACTGTATAAAAGAGGGTAACTCTTTTGAAACATTCTAATATTAAATAATTATAAAAGTAAAGTAAAGTATTATATATAATTATAAAACATCAAAGCAATCTTAATTACACTCACCGCTTTTTCCTTACTACTACTTATGAGTTAGTTAATGTACTATTACATATGTATTACTTAAGTATACTAAAATAAATTTAATATACATGATGAAACTCTCTTTTTTTAATAGTGCTTTTTTGGAGACAAAACCTAGTGTTTTATATTTTGTATAAACTTTAGGACTAGTCACACTTCTTTTGAATTCTAAAATAACTAAAAATGATGATTAAATTTAAAATAGTTGCACTATTTTTAAATATTTTTCGGTGTTACTTAATGCAAATGATTAAAATAATTAAAAAAATTTATTATTTCTAGTTTAAAAAATAATTGTTATTTCATATTTAGTACTTCATTTGGATTAATAAACAATTTAATGCTATTTAAATTATTTCCATTACTTTCCGAATCTGAATGGGTGTAGCCGACTCGTTTATTATGTGTCCAAATTTATTAAATGTGTCCCAAAATCAAAGCAAGATTTGACTTTGATACTATTTGTGCAGTAAATTTTGGCAACCCTATTAAAAAAAACATTTAACAGCTGATAGTTTAGAGTTAGTAAAAATAGAGCGTTATACGATAGAACAACGTGTAAAAACAAGATTTGAATTAGATAAAAAAAGTTTTTTTTCTTTAAATTGCTATATTTTTAGTGAATTGTACACAATATAAGGTCTTGTATCGAATAACACATTGGGAAAGTGGTCTCCATGGCTTTCTTGGCACATACGCACTCGTGTATCAAAATTTTCCTTGACCATTATGCATTTCCTCCATCAATAGATGCGTGCTTGTGAGCGTGTTAGCATGAACCTTTGATTTTAAATAACCCCATAAAAAGAAATCCAATGGTGTTTAACTATCTAGGGGACATTTCTCAAATTTTCGAACTGTAGTTGCCATACTTTCATTATTTTTGAAATATTGTTCAACAATGAAAGCACGTTATTCTATCGAAATGTTCTATTTTTACTAACCCTAAATAGAGATGCATAATCTACGATTTTTTGAATAACAGATAATATTGCTATTGTTATTTTTAAATATGTGTTCCAAATATCTGTTATTTCAATTATATTATTAATTAAAAATTATTACTTAATATTAAATATAAAATTTATTGATTGTAATTAATACTTAATTTACAAATTTAAGTAACGTGTGATTGAATTAATTTATCTGTTTCAGCTTACTTCTTAAATTTTTTTTTCTCAAAACTATTTATTCAATTTATTTATTGGAGTGAACCATTTTCTGGAATAGGTGAATTAAAAATATATGTCATTTCTTGAAAATGTTTACTTTAGTTCTATATTCTACCAATAGATGGCGCCAGCAGTAAACATAATAAATGTAATCAAAGTCAATCATGTCACGAGTAATTAAAAATGATCTGTATGGAATAGTGCATCATCAAATGCGAATATCGGAAGTCACTCCCGTAAAGGGGAGCGGTGACTTCGCACTTTCCAGTGAAGTCACCGCTCCGACAAATTTCAGTGATATCGTATCGATTCTCACTTTTTATCGTGATCCAAAACCTGTAATCGAAATATCACCAGCAAGATCGTATCAAGGATTTGAATCACACCACTCTTTGAAAAGTATTGATCACTTGTATTTGTGACTTTTTGATATTGGTTACGTAATAACCGCTCTTAAAGTATTCGTCATCCCTAACCCTAAACAATCAGTTGTCAAATGATGTCTTTTAATGAGGTTACCAAAACTTTACTGCACGAATGGTAGTCAATTCAAATATTGCGTAAATTTTGGGACGCACTTTATGTTTTGTCTTTAACAGAATAGTTAGGTTAATGCTATTATAAACAAACAAAGTTTTAAAACATTATTTTATTTATTTATCTTACTTAGCAAGGTTTTGGAAGTATTTTGAAGCATTCTGAATGCAAAACCAAGTTTAAAGTTTCAGTCGAATAATTTTAAACATTTACTTTTATTTCTGGAACCAAATTAATCCAATTGATGAATTATAGCTACTTTCATATGGAAATAAATCTGCAAACATTATGCTAATCTAAACAAATGCTCAGTAAATTCATTCTACTGCACTTTCAAACAATCAATGTTATTCTAGCACTATCTGAAGACATACTTTATTACGGGACGATAAACTCAATAAAAATTTATTGCAGAAATATTTGACAAATCCCATTGAAAAATTTGGGTTTTTAATTTACAATATTAGTTGCATTTTTATTGATATCCTATACAATACTTTTCTACAAAAAACATTGTGGTGAATATATCATTATATTGTGAGGTTAATAGATTGTTGACCCAGTGAGCCTAATAAATCCTGTGTTAAATCATTTTAACACATTTTATATATATGATAAAAATTCGTGAAAATAATTTGAATTCAAATGTGTTACTTTGTATTTCACGTAAGTTTAATATCCTGAACACATTGACAATGGATTTCAGTGGCAGGGCTGATTTTTATCCAACCTATATTTGCCAATGGAGAAAATCTTAGTGAAACAAGATTTGCGATGTTGTATCTTTGTACACACATACACATTATGAGAAAAAAACTGAAGCTTTCGATAACTTTTATGTCAATTGTACAAAATTATACGTAAATGTAAATTTTGATGTTTGTGACTATTTATTATGTATGAATGCATATCTAAGTCAAATATACATGACTGTTTTCTGTGACTTGTGTGCTCCATTTTTCAATGCTTATCTAACATTTAAAGTATACGACATAGATAATGTATAGAAAAAAGTGAACTTTCTTTTCATTATAAACACAGTGTTTGTGCGGGCCGCGGTGGCCTGGTGGTAAGGTCTCTGCTTCGGAGCCGAAGTGTTTCAGGTTCGAGACCCGATTCCACCGAAATAACCGGTGTGTAAGGGGGTCTGTTGCACGTTAAATCTGTCGTGACCAAACGTCCTCCCGATGGTGTGGAGAGGGGGGTGCCAGCTCGGGTGTCGTCCTCGTCATCTGACCGCGGTTCAAAATGACGAGGTCCGTCCCAAAATAGCCCTAGTGTTGCTTCAAATGGGACGTTAATATAACCAAACCAAAACAGTGTTTGGGATAATGATATCTTTTATATTGAGAAAGACTACACTTAATAGATTCTAGATGTCAATAAAATTTTAACTTTGAAGAGCGGGCGAGATTAAATGTCAATTTAAAAGAAAAAAAAATGATGGATCAAGTGGGGATGGTCACCCCAAAACTTCCTCGCATACTCTCTAATAAACTTGTCTTGCCACAGAATGCCTTACCTTACCAATATTTACGAAATACTTTTTCACGTTAATTCAGATTTTTACTGAATCTATCGTGTGGTACATTAGGAATTTTTTGGAGATTAATTCCCGACATGCGCTAATAGTATCCAAAAATTGTATTTGCGTTTTAGAGGCGTTTATCTTAAACGATTGAAACAAAAATTTGACACAAAACTACCCTTGTAGTCACAAAATCCCACACCAAATTTGATATATTTCAATCTATGCGTCTTTGAGTTACCATGTTTCTGAAAGTACAGACCGACAGACAGTCAAACCATATTTGCATTTGACGAGTGTCTTCTATATAGATATTAAATCTGTATACCGAATTTTGTATATCTAGCTCTCTTTGTTTTGTAATTATCATGTTAACTTATATTCGAACGGCTGGACTTATTCCGAACAGATTTTACTCAAAATCTGATAAAAATTTGCAAATTTGTTGTAAAGACGGTATACCAAATTTCAATGGTCTATCTCAAAGCTTTTTTTAGTTATCTTTGTCACAAACAGACAGACATATTTTAAAAAATGTGTTATTCTAACTCAGAAGGTCTAAAACGTGGAGATCTTGTCGTCGAAATCTTGAGTTTTCATTTATTATCGATTACTATACTTTCTATATTCTACGTATACGTGAAATTAAAAAACCAGAGCAATCCTTGCCTGGCTTCCCAGATTGTGTATATTAAGTCTGTCGAACGTCCTCTCGTTAGTTGAAAGAAAATGGTGGTTCGAGTCGTCCCCGGCAAAAGATCGAAGTTGAAAAGTTCAATGCTTGTAAAAGACCCTGGAGCCGCTCACAACAAAACTGGATGTAATATTATTAAAACCAAGACACAAAGATTTGAAATATCTCATGCATCTAACACTTTAACGCTTGGCGGTCGACTGTTCAGCCTCATTGAAAATTATATTTTGGTTCAAGATCCAATGTCCAGTACCATTACGCACATTTCCTTAACATACTTATTTAAGGGTACTTTCTATTAAATTCCACTCCATACTATAGTCAAGAGTCAAAACAGCAGGCCTCAATAACAAATAAAGCCGTTTATTAACATGAAGACATGAATACACAGACGACAAATACAAACCCGAGTCGTGCACAAGCAATACACAGCACCCTTTACACAAATAGCAGCCCATTAGTAGAAATCGGTAGAAAGTAACCACAACAGCACACAAAGCGGCCAGACAGAATTCAGCAGTCTCCTTGTTTTACCTGTATAACTCAACTCCAACTCACTACTATACAATTGGTTACTCCACACAAAATGCTGACGCAGTAATAAACTCCACAATTCGGTGCACAGCTCCATTCAATCATTTGATCATTTAAGCTCCACTCAACGCCTGCGCTTCACTGCACTGATCCAACTAATTCGTCGTTGACTTGCTATGCGACTCTATATTACTAACTTCGACAGCCGGCCTTTTATAATTTCCAGAGCAGGGCAAAGAAGGTTCTCGAAGAATAAAACTTAACTTGCCTCCTATTGGTTCTGTCGATAAAATTCTTGAAGATTCTTGTATTATCCCTTTTGTCACCAAATGGTCAAGTCCGGGGGTCATTGATTCGGCCTCCGATCAGCAGATCTAACAGAGCTGATCGTAAAACGGTCTTTCTTACGATGGAACTAACTGTGCTGGGAAGCAATATTACAGATTCGTGACGATATTTATAATATGAGGTGAATTTTCAAACTCATTTATCAGTAAATCTAAAAAAATCGGATCGGAAAATGCACGGACATCTGCAGAGCCAGTATTATTGCTCGCTGAAATGAGTTGAATTTCTTTAAGTTTCCAAGACACTTGAGGGATCGTTCTTTTTGATACAGCTAAAATTTATAACTAATCATCCGTGGTTCTTTCAGTTGGAGTTATTACTTTCGGAAGCCTTCAGTTAAAAAATCCTGTACTTGAATTGGTAATTTATATCTTCAGCCAAGCGCTTCAAATCAGTAACTAGAAATAAATCCATAATGATATGCATTCAGAAACATTTTCATCAAAAACTATAAAGTAAAAAGGATAAAAAACACACACACACATTTATAAAATGTATTCGAAACACGCGTTATAAAATGAGTTTATAAATGTTTCACATTTATAAAATTCAAATAAAAACAAATTTTATTGTCCTTTGATTCACGGCTCCTCAAACTGTATGTTATGACAACTTTCAGCCTATATCAATTTCACATTTCTTTTGATGTATTTGCGCAAAATTAATATAACGAAGCGTTTTATTAAATTTACGAAATCTTAAATTTTTTTCTTCAATTTATTTTTATTAATTAGCGCTTTACTTGTTATTTATTTTCTAATTTTTTTTTCAAAAAATGGATTTTGAAGATTAAAATGAGGTGGTATTTTTTTCAAATTATCCTCCTTTCAAAATGAGTTGGAAAAAAATTTAGGCCAGGTGAAATTAATTAATAAATTGAATAAAATTTCAAACAATTCATAAGCGAAGCAAAAAATATTAAAATGAATAATTTAAGCAATATTTTCAAATAATATACAGCCCTTCTTTTAGTACTGAAATCTCATAAATCAGTCTCAGGTTAACTTTTTATTAGTGTACCAACAAGACATTCAAAATACACTATAAGTGTGCAAGTGGTACATCATTTGTACTTACAATAAAGTCGTTAAAAGTTATATCTAGACTCAAAGGTTAGGGAAAAATTATCAACAAAAATAAATTACCATTCACAATTAAAAAATCAATCTTTTCTCAATGCATTTAATCATTGTCTATGATAAAAGAGCAAATAAGTTATTGAGTTCATTCATGGATTCGAAAACCCTTCGTGCTTTTGCGCACGCGTTAAGATGTGTTTATTTAGTCAAAATAGGGGCGAAAGGAAAGATAAAAGGGAATGTTTGCGTTTAATATTATCAAAAAAAAAAGTATTAATTTACAATAGAATGCTTTAAAGTAATTTTTATTTACAGTAAGGGGCGTAAACATTAGATTTCGCTGAATAAATGGAAGATTTCTCTTCTTAAAATTTGGTAATTCGCATTTTATAAAATAATAATTTTTTCATGTAAAACACTTTTTTTGATAACATTTTGACATTAATAATGGTAGATAATCTCGGTCACATTTAATGATATTATATTTGATATCCTTCGCGATACATCTGAAAGCTTTTTTTTTGTCACTTGAACAAGCCATATAAGCGATCAACATGCAATTTTGAGTTAAATAAAAAATAGGATTAAAAATGACACGGCATTCGCATATGTGGAAAAAAAATTGAAGGAAAAAGTATCTAATGGAGTGGAAATCAAGGTCAAAGAATTCTGGAAATGAGTCCAACTTTTCGGATTTCACCACTCAGCGACGTAGAAGCATCGAAAAGTTCAGTTCAGTTCATTTCAGTAGTTCTTAGAGATTTAGACTTGTCATTCGGCCTCTGTATCTCCATTTTCTCCTAAGGTCTCCTAATAAGAAATGTTGTGTTAAGAAGAAACATTACAAATATTGTAGAAAGAAGGAGATGGCACAAAACTAAACTTAAAACGACAAAAAGGAAAGAAATGAAACGGAAAGATTAGAACTGTTTATTTTTGAAAAAAAATGGAGATGATGGTAGTTATAGACTAAACTTGTTATGATCTTTTATGCGCAAACAATTTAAAGTATTAAAAAAAAAAATCAGATTCTAGTATTTTGGAGATGGAAATTTTAGCTCTTAACAGTATTGAAAATCTGTTTATTTTGAAAGTGATGCAAGTCTATCTTAGATTGAAATCATTTTTGACTTAATATATTACAGCAAAATTTAGCTCCGGTTGCTGTATGGTGAAGCAAATATGGCCGTTTGATATCATGTTGAAATCTAGGGTGTTTCTATCTATCTTTGATAATGGTAATCGGTGGCTGTACAGTATTTCATATGTAATAAAAAGCATTTTGTGTTTCGATAATAATACGTTTAATTCCAACACCGATTGTTCAGTCCAGTGACAACGAAATAAATATCATTGATCACACATTTTTGAACACATAATGAATGTTTAATACATGAAATGAAACGCGGATATTTATTTTCAACCCAACCTCTGGAGAAAGCGGTTTTAAAAAGAAATAAAAATACCGATGGAGAAACCGTGAATTGTTTAACTATATGCTGGATCAAATTTACAAAGGATGCACCATACAAAATGTTCTACAAAACTTCGATAGAACGAGATGTTGAATTTAAATGATCGATTTGCCACTACAACGAGGAAAACCAGAAATACAAAATAAGCTTTTATGTATGAAAGAAAGGAGATCCATTACATATGAAAAATGCAAGGACATGATGGATTTATTACCATATATACCTCATTAAAAAAATTAAATTATTAACATTTTAAAATGTTAAATCCTGAATAAAATAAAATTTAATTATACCTGGATATAAACTGAAAATGTATAATTTCATTGAAATTCTCAATAAAACTTAACTGTTTTTTTTTTTGTTATATTTTCTACAAGAATATTCTTTCTTTTGTTTCACTTTTTATCAAATGGAAAAATAATTATAAATTTTTGAATAGTATTTTGTTTTTATTATTAAAAAAAAGGCTGATGCAACTGAAATATTTCCCAACTAAATGAACGTTTACAATAATTTATTAATTTTGAAAGTGAGGCAAGTCCATTTAGTTATAATAAAACTATTATTTTTTTAGACAGCACTGTAAACACTATTGTATTATAAACATACAATATCTGGTACCCCCCCAAAAAAAATATATCTATTAATATATACCAATATTTTTTAATTTATTGAAATGCAAGCCTTTAAATATCTCGCAATAACAAAATATGGACTTGTCCCATTTTCAAAATAAACGGCTCTTTTATGCTTGCCAATCGGCGGCTTTATCTCCATTTTTTTCGACTCCTAATAAGAAATGTTGCGTTGAGAAGAAACTTTACAAATATTGTACAAAGAAGATGGCATAAAACCAAACTTTAAATCAACAAAAAGGAAAGAAATGAAATGAAAAACCAAAGTCATGAAAACCGTGACAGCAGTACTAAAAGACAAAGAATAAAACTTGTCCAAGGAAGTTTAAGGATAAGAAAGTTGCTGAAGAAATTTGATGATAAAATATGTTTTCCTCTCTCTTTTCTTTCAATCAAAGCGAAAGAAAGTGGACCAATTCCATTCGCTTCCGGAGTTGTTCGGGAAATCTTGGATATTTTTTACAACGAAAAAGAATATGTTTAACAATTTCATCGCAAGCAGTATATTTGGATGAACTGGTTAGACCAAACCTATGCATTTTTTCATCGGATGGAAAGGTTCCGTAGAGAGAGAGGCGTGAGAGAAAGACGTCCATCTTTCGATGGGAACGATATCGACGATGTCTAGATTTGATGCTCTCTAAGTAAAAGATATACTATAGTTATTTTCTTTCCATTCCTTAAATTCTATCCTAAGAATTTCATTTTTGGTGTGCTGCAAGATATCTTCAGGAGATACCCTTTCACAGAGTCAGAAGTTGGCGCTTTTCGAGTTAAAACTATCCGCTTCTTCGTTTTTTGGGATACCAGCATGACTTGAGGTCCAAAAAAGTTACACAGGTTTAATTTTATTTTGAGAAAGGTACACATTTCACTGGATAAGAGCAATAAATCTAGGAGATTTATTAATATTCATAAGAGCTTGTAGAACTGATAAGCTATCTGTAAGTAAGACATAAAAATGCATTTCTATGCAAAACTGGGAAACTGCGAAGATGCTAGATCTTCGCATGTAAAAATTAGAGACTGGTCCGGAAATTTGGTGTCCTGTTGTTGTATTGATAGCTGTCAGAGATGATAATTCCTTGGTTTTTGCTACATCCGTTGCAAATAAAACTTTATTAATCCACGCAGATATCTTTGAAAAAGCTTTCTTATCACTTCATTCGGTAAATTTTGATTTTGGTTTGTTTTTTGAACTGGTAAGTCATATAAGTGAAAAGTTTTCAACAAATCTTCTTAAAAAAATAGTAAAAGTAAAGTTTTAATTAATACTAAATGAGTTTAAAACCATATTGTTTATTAATTTTACTTTTAGACGCACCGTTTGTGGCGACGTTAATGAATTACTTTCCAGTTTGTTTCTTTTTCAAGTAACGGAAATTTTTCGTCTCCTGGCTAGCATTCACGCAGCATAATTTTTTAAATTGTAATGGGGAGTCCATTAATATCAGATAAGTGAGGGAAAAAAAACCGAAGAAAAACTGAGCAAAATGGTACCAATTTGAAAAGAAACGCTGCTCGTGATCAGTATATACTAACATTCTTTAAACATTTAGTATCTCATTTCATACTAACTCACTCATACATTTGGGCACAACATCCATGTCTGCAATCAGCCATGCTATTGAATAAATTTGCAGCAAACATGTATGCATCGTTTTTACAGAAAAATAAAGTTCAAATGCAGACATCTCGAGTTCTAGCCATAGTTTGTCTTCAATAAAGTATTCATGCATTGCCATTGAATGCAATGTCCCAATGACAGATTTTAAGAACTAAGAATTTCAACTCAAAAAGTATGAAAGACAGCAAAGAATATAAAAAGAATTAGGCACCATAAATTTGGTATAAAATTATACTCTACATGCACCGATACATTAATTAGGATGAGAAGTGATTGTATCAAAAATGTGACATTTCAAATAATTCAGAATAATAATGTGCATATTAACACATTTTCAAATAAATTCATTATTAAAGCAAAAAAGATATTAATGAAATTTGTTGTTTCATTATACACAGTCATAAAATAAATACCGTACCCCTTTAATATTCTGATGATTGGCAGACAAACCCAGAGGGTAGTTAGCAGGTATCAAGAGGAACAAGAATCATAAAACAAAAGAGTGAATCTGGAAAAAACGTATGCTGGAAGCAAGCCCCCCCCCCCGATACCACATGTATATTATGCAAAATTGTACGATATTAAACAATATTCATAATGTTGCATAATATAATAAAATATTGCGTAACATTCTGTGCTACTTGGGCGAGAAAGCACTGACAATACATATAATGCACACGTGAGGGCAATTTATAATCTGAATGATAGCGTACAATGGTACAAACATAGATTTAGGATAAACGTGTGGACAGGAATTCTAGGTGATTATTTCTTCGAGCTGTACTTGCTGCCGAAATGTCTGAATGGAGAAAAGTCTTTTTCTTTTCTTCCTGCAACACACTCTCCCACAAACACTGTTTAATATGTACCAATGTACATGATTCAAACATAATGGTGCTTTTACACATTCTCGCCACACAGTGCGAGTCATCTCTATGTTATACTCCCAAGGAATTAGACTGGATGTGCGGGGCATTGTTCTTAATCCGAATGACTTTTCCTAATTAGTCATCTTAAATCACTGGTTTATTCGAAGCTTATGGATGATCTCAAAATCCGGTGTTGTCGCTTTGATACACATCAAAGCATATCTTCACATATGTCAGGAAACATTTTTATGTCATTGTAAACCGTGAAAACAACAACCTCCAATAATTCCTATAATAATTATATCCATAACCCATCCCTCTAATTGGCAATTTTTAAGAACTAATTCTTTTTGTAGTTACTATTGTGCTTTTCATTGCTCCAACGAGACATGTCGGCATTTTCTTTTCTCAACATGATTAGCAACATAGTGCTCCATTGCAATTTTTGTTCCTCCAGAATTTCTACTAAAACTAATCTACCTTTGGATTGATTGGTTTTTAGAAATTGAATTGGAATTGATTTTTTTTTGTCGTAGTTTTGCAAATAAAATCCCAAAATTCACAATCAAGTTACATTATAATCAGCATTAAAAAAAATTATATATGCTATAATCGACATATAATTTTACAAAGCCACAATTCAGCAAATTTATTTCCTTTATATGAATAAAATATTGTATATATGTTTTCATTATAAAACTTAATAAACAAATTTGCTCAAACATAATGTTTTTATTAATTATCATAAATCTCAAATCGCACACAATAAACATATATATGTAACATGTAAACCAAAATATCATGCAAATATAAGCATATATTCTATATCACAAGTAACCAGTTATGAATGTATCTCAACTCTTTAAAAATAATCAACAATCCACACTGAAACTTAAATTTTCCAATAAGATTCAATTATACAGTCAATAATTTTGCAAAGTTAAAAACATTATTCTAATAATATGGAAATAAATGGTCAGCTCAATAAACATATCAGTAATAGGTATAAAATTTGTAAAATGGCACTAAACATGAAAATAATGCATCTCTTGTGAATTATGATATATTTAAAAAAAATTAGAGAAATTTACAGGATTCAGAAAGGAAATTATTGCTAAGGGAATTTTCATTTCATCACTTCAGATCATTTGTTTAGCAAAAGGTTTTATAAGAGGTAAAACAAATAACATACAAATTTCAGATTTCTAAATAATAAAAATATTTTAAATAAATATAAATAATAATTGAAAATAGAATTTATGTCAAAAATAATTTTTTTATATATGGCTAATAATGCAATTTAAAGCAAAAAGATGCCAATTTCAATATTAAAAAGAGAAAAATAACCAAAAGTAGAAATACAAAATATTCAAGAGTTAATTTGTTCATAGTGAAAAAATGTTTTTATTTAAACTTTAAAAAATTATATAAAAATTACAGAATATATATATATATATAAAATAGATAGTAAATGTATCTGCAATATTATCAACATTGTATTTTATTAATATATTCTACCTTTACATTCAAGAGTTAATTTGTTCATAGTGAAAAAATGTTTTTATTTAAACTTTAAAAAATTCTATAAAAATTACAGAATATATATATATATATAAAATAGATAGTAAATGTATCTGCAATATTATCAACATTGTATTTTATTAATATATTCTACCTTTACATTCAAGAGTTAATTTGTTCATAGTGAAAAAATGTTTTTATTTAAACTTTAAAAAATTCTATAAAAATTAAAGAATATATATATATATAAAATAGATAGTCAATGTATCTGCAATACGATAATCATTGTATTTTATTAATATATTCTACCTTTACACAGTAATGTCAAATAAATTACAAATACAAAACATTCTGCAGATCCATTTATATGTGAGCATTTATTTATAATATTTTGGAAAGATTTGAATAAATAAATTTCACACTGAAATACTTTTATTCAATTCTTTTTCAAGTTCAAATACTCGATTGTCTAATTCATTCAATTGCTGGTAACTGGCACATTTTAGATGATTACAAATCCATATTATTAAAGAATCCAAACAATTTTGTAGATATGCTTTATTTGAAATTTCAGTTTCTTTAAGCTTTTTGCTAATAATTACTAAAATCCTAAGAGACATTATGCACTGTTTTATAATGTATAAAGATGCAGATGAAGGCTTTATCTCCTTGTCTAAAATGTTTTTAATTTCTTTGTGGATGTAAAAAAATTCTGAAGGGATGACTTCACTTGGTGGACATAAAGCATTTAAAAGGTACTGGACATCATCAATTTCATCCGAATTGTTACATCGATTTAGAAAAGTTCTTTTAGCTTTCAATAAAACATTTTTGTAACGATAACTCTGACGTATTGGTGTGCAACAAATAGGACAATCTGGCCACACAAAACATTCTATACAACAATTAATATGCTCATCTAATTGGTTAATTTCGACAACATGATCACAGTTTTCAAGATGAATATAAAAATCAATTTCAGGATTACCAGATTGAATATCTTCCTTATTGCACTTGCGACAAAGGTAAGGGCAAGGATCACTACACAATCCAATGCACTGATGACCACATGGTAAAGTTTCACTACAAACATGAGTGCATTCCTTAACTGAACATTCTTCAAAACATAATCTATCACATTGTCCAACATGCTGGCAGCCTCGGTCACATTTCTTTTTGCATTCAACACAAGGACGGCTGCAGCTATTGATGCAGACCATTTTATGAGAACAAGACAAAGAACATTTCTCAATACATGGTAGACAAGGGCTTCCACAGTAACCACGACACTTATGACCACAACTCAAAGTCAAATCACATTTTTCTGAGCACATTGCATGTATACCAATATCGGAACAGTAGAAACATGAACCAGGGCATGGATGACCACACTTAAGCAAAATGCCACAAGACTGCTTGCAAAACGGGAAAAGCTCATACTCATCAAAATTAACGCTACATGGAACATCAATCATATGACCACAAGGGCCTAACATAGGTTTAAAGCTGTAACAAACAACATGCTTCAAATCATTCTTCTTATGACAGAAAACACTTTTCTTGTGCCCACAAGGAAGATTAACAGAAACAGAAGCTTTGCATTTGTAAGTAGAAATGTCAGTACCACATGGCAATGTATCTATATGCTTGCAAGGGAGAAGTTTTTGCACTTCTTCTGAGCACTGAACTATTATTGACCCATCTTTCTTTTGTTTTGCTGCATGACCACAAGGAAGAGTGATATCTAACCTTTTTATGTTTTTGCAACGTTGATAGCACCTACGGGTACATTTTTTATCTTCATCAATATACTTTTCACAAGGTAAGGTACATTGATAAAGGACATGATCTGTATCATCATAATGACATTTTCTAATGCAGGAATGCCCACATGGCAATTTAAATCCACATTTTTCACTACAGCCACGCTGTATAAGGTCTTGAATTTCTTCAGATGTTTCAACAAAAGTAGTCTTTAAATGCCTGCTACATTGTAGAGGAAGTTTTTCACCAATCATATTTTGAGCCTGCAATTTAGCAACAATGCATTTCCACAACTGACTTTTCTCAGCATATAAAGAAAAATTTCCCAAGCAAAACATGCCTTTTCTTGCTCGAGACAAAGCAACATTCACACGATTATTTTCCATCAAAAAACCAATTTTACCAATTCTGTTGCTTCTAACAAAGGAAATTAAAATAATATCATTCTCTTCACCTTGATAATTATCAACAGTAGTAACATGTATATTCAACTGTTCTTTTTCTAAATATTCCTGAATCAGCGGAACTTGAGCAGAGTAGGCGGCCAGAATTGTTATATTTTCTTCAAGATAAGACTGTATGCAAAAATATTTAGCTATTTTGGCAATTGTTTGAGCTTCAAACAAGTTTGACGAACTTGTACTGGTGGACAATTCACTTTCAGCATAGCAATGATTTAGAAAGAACACACTTGACTTCACACCCATTATATCTTCATATTTATACACATTATCATAGTTTTTTAGGTCAGGGTACAGTTCCTTTTGTACAAGTAAGTCAGCAATGCATGGCTTCATACGATGCTGGGATATTAATGTTGCAGATGGAGCATTGTTTATAAAAAGTCTTTCAAACATTGATATATTTAAATTGTACATTTCACTTAACTCATGATTAGAAGGTATAGGTCTTAATTGTTTATGATCTCCAATTAAAATAAGATGTTGAGTTGTTGGGATAAGTGATGCAATTATGTGGGACTCAAGAACTTCAGCTGCTTCTTCAACTACTAAAATGGAAGCACCAGTGCTCTTAATTAGTTCTTTATATTTTGCAGCACCAGTCGTAGTGACACCAATAATAAAAGCTGATTTTAGAATTTCCATTTTTAAAGAATCTGGAACTTTCCTATGATGTTCAAGCATCATTTTTAGATAAAACTCCTGAGCAGTCTCAATGTCTCTCTGTAACTTCAATAAATAATTTTGTCTCCAATGAAAAAAATACTCATATCTTTCAGGTAGTTTTAAAGACCATAAATTTACATTGTTTAAATGTGTTTTACATTCTTTTTTTTCTATCTTTGAAAACCGTAAATTACATTCTTCATACAACTCACTGGTGCGAGAACAGCAGAGCCATTCAAGTATACTCGTGCTTAAAGCCTTACTATGAGTAGAAGATCCTTCCCGTAATTGATTTTTGTCATTTTTATTCTTTATAATTTTGTTGATAATATCATCGTTAAGATATTTTTCTTTACACAAATGCTGAGTGCAAAGAAGATCATTTAATTCCTTACATAAGTTTTTTCTTTCGGCTAATTTTTCATCGGCATCTCCTTTGGTAAATTGATCTAATAATTCAGGGGCAAGAATTTGCATAAGATCTAAAGATTTCTTTAAATCCCCACTCATCAGCAAATGAGTGTTTGCATCACAGCTTTGTTTACAAGCAGTAACTAGATTTTCAAGAACATGAGGAGAAAGGATTTTACTTTCACTTTGAAAACCTAAACGGATAACTTTTTTAGTAAATTTTAAAATATGTTCCAAAAATTGATCTAAAGCATGATTTGTTAGACAACAAATAATGATTGGTGTCAATGGTACATTTTCTAATAAAGCCTTTACCACTTTTACACCAATATATGTTTTACCAGTACCTGGGGGACCTTGTATTACAGCAACTTTTTTTGTAAGAGCTGTTTTAAAAGCATGAAGCTGCTGGTCATCCAATTCTAGATCTGCTGCAGTAGGCCAGTCATCATAGCATAATGGATCAAATGTTTTGATATCGGATGAAACGTTTTCGTAATGTTCTTTGCTTTGTTTTTGCTTTTCAGAATTTAACTCCATTGTATTATCAGTTAAATTTTTCTTATCAGTAATTTCATCTGATTCCTTGGCTTCAGTTTTCGGAATTTCATTATTATTTAAATTCTGACTTGTAATATTAGATTCAGATGATGCTTTACATTTTACAGGCAAACTATATTTTTTCCCCTTTAACATATCAGGACAAACCAAATACTCTGGTTCTGGATTGTCATATTCTAAAAAGACAAGAAAATCAGATAAAGGAAAAGTATTTTTATTAAATTCCTTTATGGCAGAAAGAACATGCTTGTAACATTCAAAGTAAGCGTTAGGCTCAAACATAAGGTATTCAACATCAGGATTAAGAACATCAATAAAAATATCTTCCAACCTGATTTCTGAACTGCATTCTCTGGTTTTACTACGCTTTGCTTTTGCAGGCCTACTCAATACCGCACAATAAATTGTATCAAATTGATTTGGAGTAAGACACACCATATTCCCAACCATTAAAACATTACTTTTTTCTAGATCAATTTCATTATTGGTTCTGATTTGGATCTTATAACATATTCCATCCGGAGTATAAGATGGAGGAAAATCTATCTTAACTGATTCATAAATGCGACAGCCAGATCGTGAAGCTTCACTCGGATTTTCACACATTCTAATACAATCTCTAAATGAACGTAGCATATCTTCTCTCATGAGGCGAAAATGAACACTCAAATAATGTTCTACACTATTATAAGGCCCATCTATTTTATTGCAAGGCAAATCTTGAACAATGACATTTACAATATCATTATCCTTTGGAACAATGGAAAGCTGGCGAAACAAACCAACTTCATCATCATCTTCATCACTAATAGGGGAAGGTTTCTCAAACTTATCAACTTCTCTCTTCAGTTTTTCATATTCATCTTGACACTCATTGAGATTTTGAATTTTACGAGCTCGCATTAAATTTAAAATATTCTGCATGGCAGGAAAAATGTAATCAGCAATTTTACTACAAGAAATTTTAAATTTCATCATACTTTTCAAAATAAACAAATAATGCTTCACATAAGAAGCTAAAAAGATCTTTTTTCTATGCTCCAAAATGTCATTAATAGCATTTAAAGCATCAAGAAAAATAAAGTCCTCACATTCTGCAAGTGTCTTTAAAAATTTTTGAATGCTGCCAGTGGCGTTTTGACGTCTAATAGAACATACGCGATTTGCAGCTTCAATAATCAATTCAACAAGCTCATAATTAATTTGACCGTCTGTAATAAAATAACTCTTTCTTTTTAAAAATCTGTCAAACCCAAATTCCGTTCTGTTCAAGACGCTTAGTAATTCATAATCAGATTTATTCATGAATTCAATAAGATCGTGCCTAGTAATATTATGTATTCTCTTTTTTTTTCCTGAAGTAGCCATTATGCTTAAATTTATTCAGCTTTTAACCTGGAAAGAAATAGAATGTATTAATAAAAATGATTAATTAATGAAGCATTTCAGCTTTTAAACAAGTTGCAAAACATTTATATTATAAATAAAAACATCACACTTTTATAATACAAAACTGTACTTGGAGCTGTCAAGATATTATAAATATCAGATCAAGATTTAAAAAAATAACTGATGAACTGCCTCTCAAGAGTTTAGTATCGGAACATATTTAATGAAAGGAAACAAATACAAAAACCTGTAAAAAATTAGAATTGAAAAAAATTGAAACAGACTGAAAGTTTTAATCTTAAACAATGTAGTAAGGTTTATACAAAAACCGACTTTTTGAAAAACCGGTTTTAGAATTTTTGTCAAAAAAATAAAATATTTTCCCCTATTCTATTTTTTTTTAATTTATATAAAATAACAAAAAACGAAATCAATATCAAAGTCAAAATATAAAAAACAAAATTAAAGATTACATATACATATTACTTACACAAAATAACGAAAACTCAAACAAAAATCTCAAATAATATTTATATTATTTTCACTAATTTTTAATTCTCCTAAGAAAATAGGATCTTAAGAAACATAAAATATCCACTGAACGGTGGCTAAGTCTCGTTCTTATTTTGGACACAAAATTGCCTGAAATTGAAAATATTCGTTCACTAGTTACTGAGTTTGGCATCAAATTACAAATCTAAGTATTTTTTTTTTCTTTTATTCGTTTGTTCAAATAATGAAAATTCAGCTTTTAGTGTCTTTGGATTTGTAAGTTTTTCTTCAGTGTCTTCAAGAAACTAAACAATTATAGTATTTCCGACAATTATTTTATGAATTGCTTTCAAATGATTATGTAGATTGCTCGTAGATGATCCTTTGAAGCTCAACATTTTATTAAAATGATTTCAGATTGCCTTATCTATCCCGAACTTTTTGAAACTATCCGAAACTTCCAACTTACTCATTTTTATCTAAAAATGAAATTAAATTTATTGAATAAATATTTTTGACGTTTATTTTACAATTTTATTATTTAAGCTATTAATATTAATGCAATTTAAAATAATCTAATCTACGCATTTTCTAAAAATTTTGAAAAAAAAAAAAAAAAAAAAAAACACTACTTAATCTAATTCCGATGCTTGCTAAAAACATAATTTATGTTGAAACGTTGCAAAAGAAAATATGGAATATTTTAACACCTTGTGTTTTATTTAAAATTCCATTAAACAGAAGCCAGAACTTCTTATTTTACACTAATTTTTGATAAAAGAAATTTATATAATAAAATTTAAATTTTAAAATGTAAAATAGAAAATATAAAAGTAAAAATTAAACATACTTAATTCATACGTTATTTTTACCAAATATAACAAGTTTATATTTTTGTTTCCAGTTTTCACCTTCACAATATTAAGCAAACCTGTCGTGACTCGAGACGGATCGGATTCTGAGACCACATTTCAACAATTCCATTTCAGTAAGGGGCGAGACGCGGAACGATGAGCACATTTGACTTTGGATTTCGCGCATTAGATACTTTTTTAGTTCTATTTTTTTCACGTGTATGTGAGTGTTATGTCATTTCTGACAGCATTTTATTTTAACTGAATATTTTGTATTGATATGGCTAGTTCAAATGGTGTAAAAAAGTATCAGGAGTGGTACGAAGAAAATTTTATATATCATTAAATACTGTGATCAAAAAGCAGAAAACGGGGAATTATTTATTCCTTTCACACGTTCTTTGAAACGAGCCAGTCAAATTGCTGACGTTTCTATTAGCACCGACTTCATACCGATAGACAAAACATCCGATGAGAAGCAAGAGATGAACTTTATCAAACTTTTGTTTCATCTAGAAAAAAAAAGTGAAAAGGGATGTTCATGAAAAACATAAATTGACGAATTCGAAGAGCAACTGTGCAGTGCACAAGCACTGGTCAACGCAGCTTGCAACGTTGAAAAAATGTGTTTGCTGCCTGTTGCATAGAATGAATAGTAAATCAAATAAGTTCAAAATTAATTTTTAGATAATAACATGAATTTTTAAAACCGGTTTTCTTAATTTAAAAACCGGTTTTCGAATGTGACAAATTTACTTTAAAAAACCGGTTTTGAAAACCGTTAAACCCTACTTTGTAGTATGATAATGTTTATGATTTATTGTCTTTATAGGGCATAATTCCAAGGCATTGACAAATAAAAATTTTGGGGTGATCGTTTTTAGGTGACTGCCCTGTAAAAAGGGTTGTGACGCACGAGTAGCTAAGTGGTACTCTTGGCCCTAGATGGTGCTTCTGAAAACAAGAGATGCTCACTCAGCTTATAATTGCTGATTTCGTCAACAGGCTTGTTTATTGTAAGTGCCATAAGAAACAACAAGCAACAGGCATTTAATAACCAAATTTAGCATCACTATTTTTGAACTAGAATTGCAGAACCAATTCCCTCTGATACACATTACAATACTTTTATTAATTAACACACATTAACAATACATTTATGGATGAATATAATGATCACATTTTAGCATCAGATCAGATAAATTGCAGGAAATTCTCTCATGACATGAAATCTGTCAGCTTTTGATATTTTATTTAACCAAAATATTTATTTAGAAAATGGTAGACTACAATGATACCCACTACAAATGAATGCTTTTCACTGTGGACATTCAATGGCATTTTTAGAGCACTCATGCTAATAATGTACTTTGACAATAAAAAGGCAAAATGTGTTTATTATATATATATAATAAAATTTCTCCATTTTTTTAGAAAGCTTGATTCTAAATATTTTATTCCAAACTCAACAGACTTTTGGAAAAGATGAACAGGGTGGCCATCATTTCTGCTCATTGATTTTTTCTGATATTTCCAGAATACACATATAAACAATTCTCTGATTTTTTTTAGATGTGTCTAAAATCTCCAGAATGATTTTCTTTTCTTCCTCTAATTTATTACACAGTACACACTTAATAGATTAGAAAAATAATTCTATTTTTTCTTAACTACAATCTATGTAGAAAAAATAAATTATAATGCTGAAAAAATGATACAAGAAAAAAGATCTTTTCACTTAATAGATAATTAAACTTTATTTTTGTAAACATTTCTCCCATCTATTTTTTGCAAACACACTAATCAATATATTTACAACAGTAGAAGAAATGTGCATATTTAGACAAGCTTTAATTTTTCCATCATATCTCAAAACTGTTTGTCACATATGTAATCATAAAAATTTTAGTAGAACCTCACATGCACATTAGTTGAGTGCTAAATAATGACATAATCTATTTCTTTCTGCTGAGACTTTACCTATTCATATTGTTTAACAACACTCAAACAATTCCACTAGCAGAGAAAGAAAAAGGAATAATAATAATACAAACACAACATGAAAAACGCCACGAAAGAAAATAATAACATGCACTTTTAAACTAAAAGGAATGTAGTATCAAAGTAAAAGAAATTATTCAATGTTTGAAAAATTGCATTCACTTTTAGCTTGCAAGCACAGTGCAAAATCCCCTGCACATAAGCAGAGTGCTTAACACCATTTGCATCATAAAGAGAAAGATGGAAAATTGGGATTCATCAATTTTCTTTTTTATTGCATAAGAAAAATATATAAGTATAAATGAAAAAGATGGCATGTATGAATTTGGTAAATTTTTGTAGAAATAAGCTTCTGGTACATCAAAACATATTAGAAAATCATCTAATATACTTTGACATATTAGATGATTTTCTAATATGTTTCACATTTTTCTTTATAAATTTATTTTATTAAGAAAATTAAGGAACAATATCTGTAATATATCAAATAACTAATTTAAATTCATTTAATGTGCTTAATATTATTTTAAAATTTACAATCTTTTTATTTAATACAACAGAAATTTTTAAGATATGCAGAAATAAAAATTAAAAGCATTTGAAAGAAAATATCAGTAATAATGTTTGTTTGATATTCTGAAGATTGCATAATTTAGTAATAATAAAATCCATATTCTGAATATTCTCCAATATTCAGATAAAAAAAAGCATATACCACATAAAATGAAAGGTAAAATGCTTACAGAAAATATCAATAATGCCCAATACTTCATAATTAGGGTTTTTAAAAAAAAGACAAAAATCTCTGAGAAGTATGAAAATAAATAAATTTTAGTACAATACTTCCTTATTTACAATAAACTAAATCTGAATTTATATTTAATTTAAAATAACCTAATAAAATTAACTAATGTTAAAAAAAATAAAATACAAAGTTTCATTTTTTTAACACATTGTGCAACAAATGTCAATATTTTCCTTTTTTTTTTTTTAAGCTGAATTATAATAGTTCGGATCTAAATTATACTGCAATCCACAGAATGCATATTTAAGAATATTTTCTCAAATTTTGCCAATCAACTAGATGTTTTGAAATAGAGAGAGGCAAATTAGAATTTTTAAGAATATATTTTTTATACCTATGCAGTAAATTAAGTATGGTTATAAAGCTTCTCCACTGCAGTTCTGATTTTTGACACAACTAACTTCATTGTTCCGATTAAGACCCAAATGCTAAATCAAGCCTCAATCAATACAACAATGAATTAATAAATTATAACAACATGAGATCATCAACATAATATGTAACACAACTTATGCAAGAAATTGTGATGAAGGAGCAAACTTTTCTCAATATTATAAAGATATACAATATAAAATTAAGACAAACGATGAAATTATAAGTGAATTCAAAACAGCCAGCAGAACCTAGCATATACTCAATGCAAAATAATTGAATTTAAGAATTAAAGAAACTTCTGAAATATGATTCTGTAGAGTCAATTTTTTGGTCCCTCAACAATTTAAATGGAAACATCCTGCTGCCTAATGAGTGCACAGAGGGATGAATCCCATTTTTTATTATCTGTAAACGATCGATTTTAATTAATATTTCATTTTACTTATTCAAAAAGATCAGTGTAATTTTGAGTTTAACAAAAATTATTAAAATAAACAATTTAAATTTTAGAATAAATTTCCCTGATTTTTTCCCATATTCTGAAACTGCTGTTTGGCTGGTCAGCCAAATAAAAATTATTTTTGTGCCAAATTTTTCATACACACAACCACTGCATTTGCATAATTTTAAACAAAGATAAGTTGTAGTAGAGATAGTAGCAGGGTAGTGTAGGAGTAGATAAGTTGGAATTTCCAACTTATCTACTCCTCACACTACCCTGTTACAGTAGACAAGTTTAACGAATGGCAAAAACTAACTTTTAACAAACCTGCCTTCATTAGGGAAATAAAATTTGCATTTATGAACCTCTTATATAGAATCAAACCTCATGTGTAAAAAAAAAAAAAAAAAAAAAAAAGTAAGATTTAGAAAATATTAGAAGTTTTATCAAATGAAGTATATAAATAAATAAATAAAATGGAATAAAATAAAATAAATAAGTGGAAAAAGATTCTATCACTATTTTCTGGAAAATAATCAATAAAATGCCTCAATTAAATAAGAAGAAATAGTTAATACTATGTGGAGAAAATATTATTTTTGATCCCATATTACAACCAAAGACTGCTATAAAATTAAAGATGGATAGAAAATCACTGAACTTCACTCATTTTTTTTTCATATTTAAATTATTCAATGTAGCATGTGATTAAACAAAAACTAATAGAAATGAAGAGCAAAAGAAGCAAGAGATGATTGTAATATTACACATTTAAAATTTTGTTCATTCTAACAAGAAAAATAAGTTTCGGCAAAGTCTAAGCATAGTTCATGATATGTAATTTTTAATTCAAGTGCTTTTCACAATATCTTGGGATCATCATTCACTCCAGGATATACAGACTAATTTTCTTAAATAAATAAGCTCTTTATAAGTACTTTTAGAGAAAAGATCAATCATAAAGTAGTATTTTTTTAATATAATTATAGAACTATGGGTTTGATGAAATAAATTAAGCTGGTAATAACTAAGTGTCCAATTTTATAAAAATATAAACAGAATAACTGAATATATTTCACAAACATTGGAACTAAATTATTTAAAATATTTTTCGATGTAAGTTTCATTTGGAAAAATTATTATTATCATCTTATTAAAAGGTTTCCAATGCATATTTAAAATTATTTAATTACAATTAATTAGTCCCATTAGTAGCATAAGAAAAAAAGATTATACTGTTACTTTATCAGCATTCTAATTCCTTAAAAAAAATTAAAAAAAAAAAAGGTTAAGAACTTAAGTAAATAAATCTTGAATATAAATATCATACCAGCTTTATGTATTGTAAAATGTAAATAAAAGGTTGTTTCCCTTTAGAGATTTTCCTAAACTCTTTCAATTTTCTCACAAATATCTTTTTCCTATTCCTTATATTATTTTGTTAGTAGTGGCTGCTTCTGGTTTACCAAGCAAGGAAATTCATTAGCTTTATATACACTTTCAGTATTCTTTTTTAAGAGAAATTTCTTTTGTCTGTAAAGAGATCAAGAAATCAGATTCTAACTTTATGCCATGGACAATTATTTCTCTTGCAATCTGTTCCCACAAAAATAGGCAATATTTTGAATGGGCCAAGGTTTCGCAAATTCTCAATCTGTATGCTCAGAAATTTTTGATTGGCCAATTGAATCCAAAATTGTAAGAGAACTAAAATTATAGTTGTGGTTGTTTTTTATAATGCTAAACAAAATTACTAAATTCCATTTATATATGATGCATTTACTGAACAGATTCAACTAGATTGCTTTATGTGATCATAGATAACATGTTATTAAACGAGATATTTTTCAATCAAATTTCTCACTTCAATATTTTTATTAATGCTGAATCTTCTTTCAACAGATGCTTGTTTGTGGAAAAACTTGAAAAAAATTTCAACACCTCCAGTTTTTTTTAAAAATTATTATTATTATTTTTATTTATTTATTTACGAACAATAAAAGATAAAAATAACTATAATTATTTTCCCAATATTAAAATTATCAAAACTGAATAAAGATGATTTAACTAAGAAATCTATAAACTCTATGAGAATAGCATCTTTTTATCTTCTCTGATAAAAATACATGCGTTTTTTTCCAGCACACTTACTTGTTTCTTGCTAAAATATTTCTTACTGATGCAAAATTTTTTGGGCATTTATTCATTAGACATTCCAATGGGTTATTTTAAATAAGCTACTGGCAATCACACTTTAAAAAAATATAACTTTATCAAATATTTCCTTTGTGAAATGTAAGACTTCCAATGATTTGTTCCCTCATATACCTGCACTTTCTTATCAACTGTGGACTGTTATAAAAATTACATTGGCATTAGCAATTTATTGAAAAAATAATTTCAACTAAGAAATTTTCTAAAATAAGAATACAATCATAGTTTTATTAATTTATGAATATTAGATGCATAGAAAGCCAAATGTGGAAAATCACTCTGATACATTTGAAATATTGGCTTAATACACTTTGCAACACATATCAAACCAGCTGAGAATGTCTCAATAATACTTCATTGCATAGTTCCTTAAAAAGATATTATCAGCTCCCCCCCCCCCCAAGCATAGAAAGTAGGAACCTTGCACAAGGCTGTGAAAGTCAAGAGTACAAATATTTTTATTTTCAAAGGTCCAGAATAGTAAAAAACTGCAAGTACGCTGAGAAATTTTTGGTCAGTTAACTGAATCCATTATTGCAATAGAGCTACAATTCTAGAAACAAGCTTACATAGCAAATTTCCTTTATATAAGTTGTTGCATTTTTTTGTTACAGTAATTACGTGCCACATGTTAACATAAAAACCAACACATAGTCTATTCGTTGATGTTTGGTTCAAAATTTTACCGATGTAGCACTTCATATTTTGAAGATATCATGTTCATTTGTACTCACATAAACAGGAAAAAAAAATTATGGAAATGGATTTTATTCAAAATTTTAAAAAAATTTATAAATTTGGCATTGAAAATTCCTGCACAAACCCTTTTGTGCTACCTTGTTCACATATAGAAATAATTACAAAAATATTTTATTCAGAAGTTTGAATCAAAAAGATTGGGCATAGTCTCAAATTTGATTTTTTTAGCAATTACATTTCTTTCTCTTTGAATAGTTTTAAAATGAAAAAATAAAAAAAGTATTTTTATTGTCATTAATTTATTTTTGGCAAGAGTAACAAGGGACCTACTAATAACTTTGAATCATTAAATATTTTACTTTACTTTCATTTTCAGAAGACTTGGATCATTCAATGTATTCACTTTTGGAAACCCATGTAGGAAATACAAATTTTCTAGCATAAAGTTAAAAAGTTCTAAGCTTTTGCACAAAAATTAATTCAAGTAAAAAAATATTTAAATAATTCACTAAAGGCAAGCTATTAAATCATTTTGAAATATAATTAACAAATGCTCTACAAACAAAGTACTCACATGTAGAAAAACACCAATTCACTGTTAAAATCTAACATTAATGGTTTTATTTGAAGGCATAGAATTATCTGTAAAGAAAGGAAGGGGAAAAAATGCTTTTCCTTAGTCTATACAAGTAAATGAACAGGATATGTTTTCCCCATTACATTAGCATTTCCCTAAATAAAGACAAAACCTTTCCCAATGGTATCTGGATTGACGGAAATCCGTTAAACATTGAAAGATCCAATATTGTGAAGAAAATATAGTCTATAATCAGGCTGATGTATTGTGGTGAAATAAAATTTTTCTTATTTTCATCAGAAGGAAAATATAAGCACTTGGATAGAAAAATAAGCATTTTAAAGCCTTTATATAAAGACCATAAAAAATAAGCAGTTTTTAAGAACTTATAATTATGCTATGAACATCAATTATTTATACTAAATAAATAAAATTTATACATGAAAATTTGAGATTTATTTTAATTAGAAACCTGAATGAAATATAGAAAGTGATTAATTCTTAAATAACAAATGCTATTGAAGAATATTTCAAAAGTGCCATTAAACAGCATGTAGGAACTTGAAATTCTGAAAATCCCTACTGTTATACATTGAATAGAAAAAAGCATTCAAGATGAGAATTATAAAGATTTTAGATGGGGAAAAATGTACTCTCAAAAATTAGTATGTAACAATTTTGTGACGGACAGAATATTATGATAAAAAGGAAAAATTAAATATCAATGGATAACAATACACAAGCAGAACTAGGAAAATAATGGCAATTTTTATTCCATAAACTTGTTATAAAAGTAAGCAAATAGATATCAAAAATTGCTCTCGCTCTCTCTCTCTTTTTAATGCCAAAGATTTGAATCCTGAATCTCAACCATGATTCAACCTGAATGAATCCTAAATCTCAACCATTTAATTTTAATGCCAAAATTAATGATTTATCATATTTATTTAAAATACTGTTTTGTTTCAATCAGCTATTGTTAAAAAATTATTACAGTTAATTGTATTATGAAATTTTAAATGCTGTAGATAATTTTCAAAAGAACCATGTATTACTTTAGTTGGATAGAAAAAAAATTGTGTACATTTACTAGAGAATATTTCATTATGACAGTTTAAAAAGTCCTTACAAACAAGCATCTTGCTTATAACTTAAAATTGGGGGAAATATCTAATATTGTCAAGAAACAATTTATGAAATTTCTTTGGAAAATACTATTCATTAAAATCATTCACAATTAATAAAAACTGATTATCTAAGTTTCATCATATTTTTCTTTTTAAGTTAAATGCAATTTTATTTATCTGAATCTCCAAACATGAAGAATACTATGTTTAACTACATCATCACATAATTAGTTATATTGTCACATAATTAGTGAAGTACTTTACTTATATAAATGAATTATTACAAAACTTCTGATAGTGATAAATTAATTCTATTTTACATGCAATTACTTTTTTTTCCAAATATATCAAGACATCAAAGATCAAATTAATTATTTGTTAAATCTAGTTTCATCAAGTTAAAATAAATATTAAGAGTAAACAATTGCCATAATAAATAAAAATTCTCAAAACATTAAAACAAATAAACATAAAAATAATTAATTTCAGAAAAAAATTGTTTTTTAATTATTTATGTTAAATTGTTTTAACAAAAAAATCAAATCTGACATTTTAAAAATTTACCATAAGAAATTTTTATTCCTCAATACAATATACATTAAACTTAAGAGAATTCAACTCACTAATTTAAGTAAGTGACTGAAACGAAGCATAGGGTTTTCATTTAAACAATGTTTGGGAACTGCAGGATAGAAGTGTCTGTGATGAGGTATTCACAAAATTATTTTCTTTCATAAATAATTTGAAAGGAAGAAAATATTACATTTCTATCTTTATTATTCATTATATTTTAGATAACTTTAGTACTTCCAAAAATTATTTCAAGAAAAGAAAACTACTGAATATAAAAAACACTTTTTAAAATTAAATTTCAATAAGTTAATAAAAAAAAAAATTACCAGTGTTAAGAAATATATTTGACAATAAAAGTAATTTTTTGTAATAAATAAAAATTAATACTCACAAATTAAAAATGCTTCTTCTTGCATCAAAATATTCTCAAAATAAAACTATTGAAGGCCTAAAAAGTGAAGAAATCAATTAAAATGAACAACTTATAAATATTTACATTGTAATAAGTTTGTTAGCTTAACCTTTTACTAGATATGAGGTTTTGCTTTTTAAAGAAATCTAAAATTAAAATTTTCTCAAAAAACAATATTACTGCAATAAAAAAAATATATAATGATTAATTTAAAATGCAATTTACAGAACATATTGTCTGCAAACTATTATCAAACATTTTAGCATATCCTGTAAATCTCTGGCAACAATTAGAAATTTGTTACATTTTTTAATCGTCTGAAAATAAATTTGCTTTTAATGAGATAAGAATTTTCACTCTGTTAATTTTCCAAAATAACAAATATTATCAAACAAAGAACATACATTAAATTTTGTTTCAGCAATGAAATCTATGCTATAAAAGTATTTGAAATTTTATAAAGTCAAATTTTTACCAAAAACAACTATTTGTTTGTCATAAAAACTTTAAAGATAACTAAGAATCTGTCAAAAATGATCTGGTAATCCATCCACTTCTATTAAAGATCAAAATATCAATAAAGTTAAGAGAACAGTGCTTATTTGACAATATGAAATAGCATCGAACTAGTTTCTATATCATTTTGGTTCTGATCAAACAATTAAAAAAAAAAAAAAAACTTTAGAGTTGCAACTTTTTGCTTCTTGATTTTGTTCGAAGAACTTTGTATTTGTTCTAAACATAAATAATGTGCTCAAATGGCCTGCAAGATGATCTTTTAAGATTTCTTTCTAAAGCACATTATTACAAGGATGAAATAGGGGACATGCTTCAGATACAGAAACGTGTCAACAATTAAATAAATTGCATTTAAAATGTGAAGCAAGACCAATAAGACAATGTCAAAGTTACTAAAAAAATCAAAGTAATGCTGATTGTTTTCTTTAATTGAATTATTATACATTATGAATTCCAACTAAACTGCTATACAATCAAGAAAGATCATTATTTGAGCATTTAGAGTGATGTAATTCATCAAATGTGGTGAAAAAACTAATGGGTTTTGCACTATGATAATAAGTAGCATTACACTATTATTATTCATTAATTTTAAACAAAAAATCAGCAAATCAAGTTCCACAAACTCTAGATTAACATTATATGGCATCATATGAGATTTTCTAATCTCCATGGTCGAAATATCTTATTTGTTATATCTCTGTTTCGAGTTCTTTAATTTAATTTTAAAAAATCTGCAATAGACACCAAAGGGGTTTTATATATAAAAAAAAAAATTAAGCAGATTTTGTGGGTTGAAAAAAAAAAAAACTATTGGCAAAAATAATAGCATTTGGAGTATATTCTATGAGGAAAATGTAATAAATTTTGTACAATAACGGTTAATAAATTTGTACATTGTTTTGTTTTATGCTACCATTTCCAAAATATTTTTATCACAGTAATAAATTAACAATAATCAGTTTCTAAGAAAAATAAACAAAACTAAGAATATATGATAACATACATAATCAACATTTAGGGCAAACTTTCTCTCTCTCTCTCTCTACACACACACATATAAATATATATATGCAGGGTGGTTATAATTAAACTTTTCCTATAAATAGCATTATACAATGCAAATGGGTGAATGGATTGCAACAAAATTTGGTAATATATACTATACACCAGATGCATTCAAGGAATTTCGAAAAAAAAATAGTTCTAAAATGTCTACCAGAGGGCACCTTTTCAAGAAAAACATTAAATTTAACAAAATAAAGGACTAAAACGGAATACAGAAACAATATTAACAATCCAGAACAAGAATTATGACTAATAAAATGTAAAACCAGGAAAAGCTATCAATCCTAAGAAAAAACTATCGAGATTTGAATGCTTGCGAAGCTGTTTTATGCAAAGCAGGTTAGGATAAGAAACGTTTGCATAAATTTTTTATGTCAATGTTTCCGGCTGTAATGATGATGGTATCTTGTTGCGATGTTGAATGACTTCATAATGCTTCATGTGCGCAGCATCACAACTGATCAGTTATGATCTGCTGTTGAACACACTGTCCATTAACTTGAAATTTTGCAGGTGAATGAGGATGGTCACATGGAGCACCTTTCTCTACATCGTCCTGGACACGATTAACAACAGCTCCTCTTGGGCAATTTCGTCCTAATCTGTTCTTGTTTCTGCAAACGAACTGTTTTGTTTTTTTCGAAAACTGCATACTGTTATTTTTTCCTTACCTTTACTTAATGTAGTTCGATGACAAAGTGATCAGAAACTAGTCAATAAATTTTAATATTGTTTCTGTATATTTTGTGTTTTTTTTGTGTTAAAATCAAGGTTTTTCTGGTAAAACCACCCTTTGGTGGACATTTTGGAACTGAAAATTTTTTCCAAAATTCCGTGAGCGCATCTTGTGCAAAGTCTATATACAAAATTTTGTTGCAATCCTTTCACCCATTTGTGTCGCATGATGCTGTTTGTAAAAGAAGTTTAATTATAACCACCCTGTATATAGCAGCAATAATATATATATATATATATTAAAGAGCAAAATTTTACTGATGTTACCAAACTTTTGTTGATCTTTCTGATACATTGTGATATTTCAGTTCAAATACTAACACTATTAAGAATATAAAAGTTTAATGTTCTATGAACACATCTTTTGATTTAATTACCAACTAAATAAAAGATTCAAAACATGATATAAAATCTCTGTTAAGAATTATTATAAATCTTTAATAAGTTTAATCTATTAAACAATGAAATAATTATATTGTTCAATAAGTTTTGACCAAATGGAGAAAATATAAATCCTGAAAAAATAAACTTAAGCATTAAGGAATAGATTTTAAAACATTCCTATCATATTAGGAGGCAATGCATCATAAAACATATACAGCTCTGAGAAGTTAGCAAAACACAGGTAAAAAATAAATAAAAATGGTTAAATAAATGAAATTTAAACTTGATATCCGTAGAAGACCTCATAGGAAATGATTTCAATTATATAATCTAGAAGAGATGAATATTATTGTATTATTAAAAGTTTTTGCTTAAAAAGAGCACATTGAAATATAATATAGGATATAAGAAAAAGAAATAGAGAGTTAGCAAGTCAATAAATAGGCTAGAATCTTTGTCAAGTTTTATGACAAAAAACAATTGACTTGATTAATGAATGATGTTTCATAAATATATTTAAATAGTCATATTTTAAGATTACTTAATACCAAAATTACTATATATTCTTGCAATTAACCAGTAGTTAAGAGATGTTGCTATTTTAACAATATTCTCGTAAGACATTAGAAATTCATAATTAAAATAATTCGCAAATATCTAATAATTTTTGGAAATTCGACTAAAACCTAAATATAATACTTACTTCAAGTTAAAACAATTCGTTATCAATGATAAAAAAATGACCTTCTCTGACACACATATTAGGTACTCATGGAAAGAACTAAAAATACAAAAACAAAAAATATTATAAATACATGCAACTCAACTTTGTTCATGAGTTTTATGATAAAAAATACATTTGAAAACTCAAAAAGGTATATTTAGTCAATAATTACAACTTCATCAGTAATTCTTTTAAAGAACTACAACAATGCTTCAAACATCTTTTGGCTGGTGACATCACAAGTATATAAGTGAATAACAAATGCAAAATGAAATAATAATGTAAAATATGAAGTATTTATTTAAGAGAAATACCTCTTTAATACATCATTCAAAGAACTGATCCAAAACAATATAATAACAAAAAACAAATAATACTAAATCTCCATTTAAAATACAACAAACTATTTACCTCAGTTATACAATACTTTGGTAATCTTCTTCTAAATGAGATATAAGGTTTTTTAATTAGTTTGTTGTGAAAATATCAACAAAATCTAAAACATTTCGTTCTAATTTTTATACAAATAGACACCATAATTATCATTATTTTCTTGCAATCAATTCTACTGAAAAACCAATGATTTTTTCCCCCTTAAATTTTTATCACAATTTACATTACTGGAATTAGTGCACATTATTAGATAACTTACCTGCCATGTTGCTGCAGCAGAAGAAATAACTTTAGAAATATCATTTGAAATAGTTATCTTGTTTAATTAGGAATTTTAGGAAGAATTATATTTATTTTGTTGTTCCCAATTAAAGCATTTAATGAAATTGAATGATATGTAAAGGAGAAGCATACATGATATTTACTCTTTTTTTTTTTTTTTTTTACTTTATTAGATACGTGTTTAAGGGTAGACGTTATTTTGTGTTTTTCCGTCCATTCTTGCCACTTGTTTATCTTGAGATTCTGAAGTATCTGAATTTGCAATTCATAAAAGATCTGCTTCATTGCTCGCTTGCCGTTTCTTTGAAAAGCTTGAACTGGCTTATTCCTATGTGAAGCGCTCATAGATCTACCAAGTGTCGAACATTTGGGGGACATATCTTTTGATGAAGAAGTTACCACAATATACACTTGTATTATCGAAATATCGTTTGACAATTCACTAAATAAATAGAAAAATTGCTATTTGCACTGGAAATTTTATCTCAATTGGTATCAATAATAATAATTTTTCTTGTATGCGTGAAATAAGCTCTGAATAATAAGTGCAGTTTGTCGCAACCAAAATATTATGCCCGTTGAATGACAATGTCCTGTGTAGATGAATGACTATTCGTTAACAAAAAGATAAAGAGTAATACTTGCAGTAAATATCTTAGATTTTATTTCACTCACATTGATTAGCATCGGTGATAATAATTTTATTTTTTTAATATATATGCGATTAACTATGAATGACATAGGCTGTTTATTGTTTTTAATCAATTTTATAATAATGTTTAATAATTGAAATGCATGAAATGATTTGTTTGTAAATTTTATGGTGTTCAAAATAAATGCTCATAATTGTATGATGCTTATAACCTTTGCACAAGTGCAAGCAATAAGTAGGCGAAGTTTTATTGCAATCAGATGAATGGTATGGCAGCACTTAAAATACGAACAAACAAAAATACTTTTTTATATATTAGATTTAATATGACAGAAGGAAATTAACATGTCTTCTTAGTGCAATAATCACACCACCCCCCCAACAACTTTTTTAAGGAAGTTGCTTTTATGTTAGTTTAGTTTCTTTTAAAAAATATAATAGATAATTTTAATACAACAGATGGAAAATAAAATGTATCCTTAATGCAACAATCACTCTTCTTCCCCTTGGAGAGAATATATATATGCTGTTTTCTACTGTCATAGCATTTGATTTAGAATTCCTATTAAATCAGTTGGAACTGAAATTATATATTTAATATTTTATTTTCTTTAAAAACATCAGAAACATTACTGAGCATCTATTAATCTTATAAATTAAATTTTAAAAATGTTATTATTGAAATAGATAGGAGTAAGGATTTGTATACTAAAAACAAAAAATTTACTAAGACATGACGTTGACAGAAAAGTACTAATCACTTATGCTAGGAGGATTGTGAGTAAAATAGCTATTGAATTTTCATTACCGACATTCAGTATTTTTTTTTTTTTTTTTTAAATGACTAAACACATAATAAAGTTCTACCTTGAGCATTTTCGAAATTCGAATTATTTCAAGTATTTATATTTTAAAATATAAAAACAGAGATTTAAAATGAAGAATTAAAATGTTTCAGACTAATTTCAATTTTATTAAGAAAAACTATTTTACTTCTATCTCCATGAATTAAACATAAATCTAAAATCTTCAACAGACTACAAAAAAAGAAAAAGAAATAATAAAGATTATGATTTGTCACCATTACTGTAATAATCTACACTGCATCTTGTCAGGATCATAATTAAAATATTACTTTAATTCACTCAAGAAAATTAAAGTTACGAATTAGTCGGGTTCCACAAAGGTACTTTTCCCCCAAATGTTCTCAAGTTCAGAATAAAGTTTCGGTTCGTAAATCTGGTAATAATATATTTCACTTCCTTTCGTTTCGCAAAAATTGTAAAATTATTTTCATTCTTATACCAAAGTTGCTCTCTACGAAATTAATTTCAACAAAAACAACAACAAAAAAATGAAAATTCCATAAAAAATCTAAATTAATTTTTAATTCCAAAATTATATATTTTAGAATGTGAGCTAAGCTGGAAATATTTTGATGTTTCTTAATTTGGCACTAAAATTATGATTTTTGTCGGACTTTTCACAATTTTGTTAATATTGACTGTTTGTTGTTTGACTTTATTGAAATTTGAAATAGAATAAAGAATATTAATGCTGGAATTTATAATCAGCATTTTTTTTGTTTGTTTGTCTAGAAATGAATTTTTCATGATTTTTCTTTTGAAATTACAAATATTTTTATGCCATCTATAATTTTAATTATCGGTTCCAAATAACTTTTATTTCAATTACGCTTTTAATTTTTTAATGATCAGAAACATTTTGAAAAATATTTTATTTCAGATAATTGTAATGTCAATTGAATTTTATAAAGTCTTCCTAAATGTCTGAACATATTTAAAAAATTAAAATAGAAAGTTGTCACCTTAAAAAAAATCTTTTTTAGAGTTTTAATTTAATTCCTATATATAGACAGCAGATTCTGCCGAAAATACGCTAACTGCTATTTATTCCTAAAAACCTAGAACTCAGCAGTATCGCGAAGTCAGTTGGACCCGGGATACAACACGATTCTTTCTCTACATCCATCGTCAATGGAAGGGTTGCGGTGGCCTGGTGGTAAAGTTGCGACCTCGAAATTGGAGGGTTCCAGGTTCGAGATCCGAGAAACTGCAATGTAAACTGATCCCTTGCCTGTTAAGTCCGTGTGGGTCAAATGTCCTCCTGGGGGTTTGGTGGGGAAGCTTGGAGAGGGGGCATCAGCTGAGGTATCGACTCATCATATATGGTCATATGGTCGCGGTTCAAAATTAAGAGCTCTGTCCGAAAACAGTCCTAGTGTGGCTTTAAAATGGGATATTAATATAACTAAATCAAGCCATGCTCATTGATTTTGCAAGGGTAACTTGGAAAATTCGTGTAACCTGGAAAGGGTACCTGGTCATTACGCCCTTTCTGCTAATTCGTTCAACATAGCGTCACCTATATGGAATTTCAATGTGTAAATTTTTTTTTACGTTTTGAGTTAATGTTAAAAATATACAAAAATTTTCATTTTAACTCTTATTCTATAAAGCAGAGTATATCTCAGCAAATTTTGGTAAGGATTCGAATCCAATTTTTTAGGATATTCCTTCATTATTTTTATTTCTGTGAACACGGCAAATGTGAGAATTTCAGTGCTTCAAAACTCGGAGTTGTTGTCCATGGACAGAAATAGAATGGGATCATCTACGTAAAAAGGATTCGTATTCCATTCTATGGAAATAGAACGAATGGAAATTATGGGAGGTGAACATATAATTGAAATGAGCGGACGTGTTTTAGTAAAGAAGGGGTGGGGGGTGGTTGTCATTCATTTGTGGTTTGAGGGAAGGGTTTGTTTAATTTGTTGCTAAATTTTAATTCATCCGTGTTTCAACAATTTTTTGTAATTTTTTTTTGTTTGCACTTTATTGCTGATACAGAATTAAGAATAAATTTAAAAAATAAAATCAAGATAAAGTAATTAAAAAATAAAACATTATTATATCTTCGAATTCTCTTTGAATTTTTAAAGAGTGTATTTGATTACTTATCAAGGTTGAAATCTTTCGATGATAAAAATAAAGTCCGTATTCTGAAATCATTAAGACTGATAAGCTTCCTCATAATTTTGTTTAAAAAAAACTTTGTGAATAATGCATAAAACTCATCCAAATATACATATTTTCAAATGTATAGCATAAAAATTAACCCTTTAAATGGCAAATGGTTAAAAGTTGTTAAACTGTTTAGGGGTGCTCGTACAAAGTAGTATATGAATAATACCTTTACATGAATAATTTAAATTCATTCATTAATTAATTTTTAGAAATTTATATTAATTTTTTAAAGTTATTGCACAGAATTTGAATACGATGTATGTTGGCATACATACAATAGACTTGTAAAGAAATTTAGAGCCCTCATAAGAGTGAATAAAAACGTCTTTTCTAATCAATTATACCAAATGAAGGATTAAATCTTGACAAAAAAATGTAATTCTATCATTCTTTTTGCATATCATTAATACCGTCGGTTGCAGCATGGGGATGAAATAACCGTTTTAATTTTTAATTTTTATTATCAATTTTAGAAATATGTTTTAATAGTATGCTTTAGGAATATATCACCGGGTGATCTTTGCCGCATCTTTGAAAAATGAAAAAATTGAATTGGCGAGCGTTTATATTTTTTCGGATAATAAAAAGAGTATGTTATTTTGTTCCAGCATATTTTCATAATTCTAGCCATAAACTCTAATAAATACATTCTGTTTTTTAAATTTTATTTTCATTTATTTATTTAATAATAATAATTATTATTATTATTATTTATTTATTTATTTATTTTTACTTTCTTGTATACGTAGTACAGAGAAAGTTTAATAATCGTCAAAGAATTCGAACTTGAGATTTTGATGAATCTCCACGTTTTAGACCTCCAAAAGTTCGAAAAACACATTTTTGGAAAATGTTCGTCTGTCTATCTGAGACAAAGATAACTCGAAACCGCTTGAGCTAAACGAATGAAATTTGATATAAGGTCTTTGAACCAAATCTGCAAATTTCTATCAAATTTTGAGTAAAGTCTCTCAGAGGAAGTCTATCTGTCCGGCTGTTTGAATATAAGTAAACATGATTATTACAAAACGAAGAGAGCTAGATGAATAAAATTCGATGCACTGATTTAATATCCATTGTGCAGACACCTGTCAAATTTTGAGCTCGGTACAGCTGCTGGTTGACTGTCTGTATGTAATTTCAGAACTAAATAAACACGATAGTTCAAAAGCGCAATGATTTAAATGGAAATGTATGACTAGAAATGCAGTGCTGTGTCAAATTTTTGTTTCAATCGGTTGGGGGAAACACAAATTCGATTTTTGGACACTATCAACGCTTTCCAGGGATTAATTGCCAAATAAATCGTCAAGAAATGCAAGGACAGATTCAATAAAATTACTAAATTCACGTCAAGAGTTAATATTTTGTAATTATTGTATGTCAAGGCTATGTAAGGCAGTGGTGAGGTGTTCTCTGGCATGACAATTTTATTAGTGTATGTGTGAAAATTTTTGAGAGATCACTCCTGCTGGTTTCTTTCAAGCTTAATACCTCAAGAGGAAAAATAAATTAAAACCCAAAGTGATATTTGTACTTTTTTGTTCAGTCTTGCTTATGCCTTGGAACGTGTGTGCAGCTTTAAACCATATTGTAACTATCATCTCAAAATATTCTGTTTTTGCAAATTGTTAGTCCAGAACCTGTGTCCAACAAATTAAATGACAAATCACTTGGAGATTCTTAAGTATATTGGGTGCTCTTTCCATTTTTATATGGATGGAAATTGTAAATGTCAATGTAATTGTGAGTTTGAATATATTCGTATTACACTCATGTCCAAAATTAAGGTCACAAACATAAAATTTGCGAAAAATGAAAAACTTTTCATTGTGTTTCCACGAAATTTGGCACAGAGGTACAATACAATGGAAGAAAAAACATAGACACATAACAAAATAGAAAAGATTTTAATTGGGAATTAAGCAACAGGGTATATCAAAAAGTGTTACATTATGAATAAGAGATAAAGCATTTATCTCAGGAAAAGCTTGTCTAATATGGAGTGTGACCACCATGCACTGCTATATAGGCTTCACAACGAGCTTTCATACTGTTTATGAGGGTGCCAATAAATGCTTGGGGCAACAAAGCCCATTCTTCCTAAAGCGCAGCTTTTAACTCTTGGAGGGTATTAGGAAGGGGGTTACACTGTTCAATAGCTCTTCCGAGATCATCCCAAACATGTTCAATAGGATTAAGATTCGGAGACATCGAGGGCCAATCCATACGTTGAATATACTCTTCCTCAAGAAAATCATCAACGATCTGGGCTCTGTGTGGACGCGCGTTATCGTCCATAAACATGAAGTCTGGACCAAAAGCACCTCGGAATAAACTCACATAGGCTTCAATGATATCATCCCTATAATGATGTGCATTGACAGTACCCGCATTGAAGACGTACTGTGGTGTACGACTGCCCAACATTATGCCACCCCAGACAAGGATTCCTCTACCACCAAATCTGTCGATTTCTTTTACGTAGGAGTGATAATAGCGAGCTCCTCGCTCTCTCCAGATGCAGATTCGACGATTATCACTCTATGTGGTAAATATCAACTCATCACTGAAAAGAACATGCCCCCATTCTTGCTGTGCCCAAGACTGATGTGCTCGGCACCACAACAACCGGGCTTTTCTGTTGCATGCAGTCAAAGGGGCGCACTCAACTGGTCACAGGGCATAAAGGGCCCTCTCTGCTACACGTCTATATACTGTTTGTCTGGAAATCTTTATTACAGACGTAGCAGCACGGTCACGAGCAAGTTGAGGAGCCGTTGTCAGCCTATGTCGTCGTGAACTTAATGCCAAATAGTAATCCTGTGCAGGCGTTGTTGCTCTGTGGCGGCCTTGGACGGCCTTCCCGGTTACAATACCACTTGTTTGGAATTGATTCTACAACCTGGATACCATTTTCGGTGCCACTTGTAACCACCGAGTCACCTCTGCTTGAGACTGTCCCGCTTCAAGCCTGCCAACGGCTTTCCATCTCAAGGAATCTTCTAAACGGTTATGAGAACTCATTCTCACTGGAAACAGTTTAAAATTTATTGTTTTAATACAATATTCACAAAATTGCAGACAAAATTCCCAGATGCCTAAACGGTCTAATTTCAGTAGTTCCTTAAAAACTAATGCTAAACAACAAAGGTTAATATCGTGTTACCGGTCCTTCACAATATATAAAATATAATTTGTTTAAATTTTACTAGTAGCCATTTAGAATTATTTTGAAAAACATTTTTGTGACCTTAATTTTGGACATGAGTGTAGTTAGTCATTGAATGTCTCCAGTTTATAAATGATTTCATATTATAAGTACAATTGATTTCTTGAATGTAAGTACTATAGATAGTTGAGATAAGTGTTTTTAATGAATTTCTTTCTTCATTATTTTTAACTTTTCAAGATCTAAACTATTCAGCATTATTATTTATGGTTCGAAATTTAGAAAGATTATGGTATATATGCATAATTTTCTTTGAATATAAAGCTTCAACAGTTTCTGAAATATTTTCCTTTTGTGAATGCATTAAAATATATTATTGCCAATTTGTTTCATCCATTCATGTATTTTTAAAATTAATGTGCTGTTAATTTTAAAAGCTAATTGCATTCTCTAATAGTACAACATATCGTACGGTATCTCGCCGATACTATCTAATATTCTGAATACCTGTTTATATCGTGTAGATATCGTAACAATGTCGCTGGGAAATTTGAACTAATAGAGTTAGAATATTTTAATCTTGAATTCTAGCTATTTTAACTCTATCTGTTTTTCTGTAAAACATACATTTGCAGGGAATTTACAGGGAATTCGCAGGGAATTCATAGGGAATCTGATTCCCTATACATTCGTAGGGAAATTTACTATTTTAAATGAAAGGATTCATTAAATATCTTCCCTTTTCTTCTAGTTACCTAGAAAAGTATGATTGATTGCCGCAGCTGTTTAGTCAACCAAGAATCCTCAGAATTTTAGAAAATATTATTTATCACAATACTTGCTGACCCTGATGATCAATATGATTCAGGAGAAAATGAGATGATTATAGGATAAGATAATAGCATAAACCAAAATAATAAATGCTTAATTTTACAAGTAATATATCACTTTTTTTTAGCAGGATATCGAATGGATGCGATAAGGAGTGAACATTGCCTGCATGGCTTAATTTTTAAATTCATTTTAAACCAATAATGCAGAATAACTATGAATTTTCTAACAGCGTCTTCTAACCTACATTAAATTTGGAGACAATCTTCCCCCAAAATTATTAAATTAACTTAAATTTCTAATTTTGTAAAATTGAAGAAAAAAGCCGGAATATGGTTTAAATTCAAGGCATTTTGCAATAATCTTTATAAATATATTAGGGTTCATTTATTTAAATTATATTTAATAACTTTCTTAAGTATATAAACGTGAATACTTTGCTTTGATTGCCTGATTTCTTTTAATAAAATAACAAAAGTAAATACCTGTTTGTATTGAATTTTTATTTTAAACGCATGCGCATATAATAACTTCATAGTTGTGATTATCTTGTAAACCAGGTTTCAGTCTCTATAAGTCAAACTTGCAAATAAAATTATATTTTATAGTATTGAAGAGTTCGATTTTTAATGTGTCAATTGGAAAATTAATCTTCTATGAATTTTAAAAGATAATCTAATTTGAAATTTCAAAATGTCTCCAAGAAACAGTAAATGGAACATAAAAGAAGGTTTTAATTCATTTGCAGAAATTCATGTGCCTTAAAAACAGAAATGCTCATATTGAATGAATTCATCAAATAATCAGAAAATTGTTTTAGTTTAAGTAAGAATTGTTACAAATCATTGAAATATTAAGGATAATATGTAGATATATCAGTATTTAATTTAATTTTCTTACAACAAGAGAAATAAAATGGGACTTCTCTAAAACATTTTCCCTTGGTATGAATTCCTTTTTTGTCATTTCTATGGATGCGATAAGGAGTGAACATTGAATAAGTAAGAATTGTTACAAATCATTGAAATATTAAGGATAATATGTAGATATATCAGTATTTAATTTAATTTTCTTACAACAAGAGAAATAAAATGGGACTTCTCTAAAACATTTTCCCTTGGTATGAATTCATTTTTTGTCATTTCTATGGATGCGATAAGGAGTGAACATTGAATAAGTAAGAATTGTTACAAATCATTGAAATATTAAGGATAATATGTAGATATATCAGTATTTAATTTAATTTTTTTACAACAAGAGAAATACAGTGGGATTCCTCTAAAACATTTTCCCTTGGTATGAATTCATTTTTTGTCATTTATATGTATAGAAAAAAATCTAACGTTGTAGATATTTGATTGTACATCGATTAAAATCTTACGAGCATAAAAAAAATTAAGGATATTGATTTAATTTGTAATGATTTGATTAATCTACAATAGAACATAACGATAATCGAAACTAATGGAATTTTTTCAAATTAAAATTTTAGTATTTTCTCTCAAACTTCACTAAGAAGAAGAATCAAATATATTGCCACTTTGTGATATATTCTTTTAATGCAATTCTCGTTGAATATACAGGGTGTTTATAAAGTCCCGGACCCATTTTGATGTTTAATAACTCGTAAAATAATAAAGATATAAACAAACTTATGGCATTTATTGATGGAATAACTCATATATTTTCCTTTTCAGGTTTGAATATTTTTACTTTTGTAAATATCGTCTGCACGTGTGGTTATTTTCAGATAATTTCATTTTCCAGTCTAAATATCTGTACTTTTCTAAATATTGTCTGCTTATTAATTGCATTTTTCTCTCTTTTGTTTTTGGCAACTATTGCAATGTTATGTTTACTTTTGATGTGTTTGTTCTATGTAGTACTTTTGTATGTGATGTTTTATTCGAGTGGATATTAACGAGAATGCATACACCACAAGAGAAAGCACAGATTTTATGGTGGTTCATAGAAATGAAATCGATAGTGCAAGCACAGAGAAATTTCAGAAGAATTTACCAAAAAGATCCTCCATCCAAAAACAGTATCTTGCGGTGGAAAAAGAATTTTCTAGAAATTGGAAGTATCGAAGATAAGAAACGTTCCAGACGTCCTTGCACAAGTGATTTTGATGTTGAGCGTGTCAGAGAGACATTTTTACACAATCCTAGAATATCTGTGAGATCAGCGGCAACAGAATTGGATATGCCAATTTCGACGGTGTACAAGGTTATTAAGAAAAAATTAAGACTGCATGCATACAAAGTTCAAATTGTTCAAGTTTTGGAACCAAACGATAGGCCTAGGAGGATGGCCTTTGCAACAGATATGCTAAGGAGGATAGAAGATGCTGCTGATTTTCTGAAGAGCATAATGTTCTCCGATGAAGCATCCTTTCATGTTTCTGGCATTGTTAATCGCCATAATGTGCGCAAATGGCTCTGTGGATGCCGACATGCTTGTCGCTACCTGGCGTGAAATTGACTATCGACTTGATATTCTCCGTGCGACGAAGGGGGCACACGTGGAAGTTCATTGACAAGGGCCATGAAACTTTTTGAGTCTATTTAACCATTTATGTTATTAATTTTAATCTATCTTTATTATTTTATGAGTTATTAAACATCAAAATGGGTCCGGGACTTTATAAACACCCTGTATTATAAGTTCTGTGAAAAATTATAGAAATATTCATCTCACACAAGAAGATTATTCACAAGAAGTTATTGCGATGGATATGTTGCAATTATGTATCATATTTAAAGAGATACACTTTTTGCGAATCAACTTTTTCTTCTAAAATACAAGTAGTATTTAATAATATTCTTTCAAAACGTAATTGTTTGGATAATCAAATAAAAGCCCCCTGCTCCATATGGTTTTGTAACTCTCTGTCAAAAATTCCATAGAATTTTTATCAGTTATAAAAACACCAAAATCTAATTTACATATTTAAAATAACGAGGAAAATCAATAGCCCAGGCGCCAAGCACCGACACTTTATTAAAAAAATAAGTATAATAGAATTTTTTAAAAAAATTTCTTATGCAAGTTCTTGGAATTTGAATACATTATCATTAACTGCGTGCTTTCACCATCGTCCAATTCCAAGAAAGTTTCAAATACAAAAGTTTCTCTATAAATTTTCAATGGGGAACAGAGTTCCACAGCCTTCATTACTGTACAGATTTCGAAAATTTTGATTTCACGAAAACCTTTGATCCCTAGATAAATCATCAATGGGATTCTGCACCCCACCATCACCATTCTAAATTTTTGAGAAGTAACTTCAAAAGTTTCTTCAGAGCTCTAAACTATAACAACCAGTGCGATTTCGACAATGTTACACTCCAGTGTTCAGACACTACTAATCAAACAGAATGCTCAATGTTTATAGTTAAAGTTTAATTCAAAATAGTACTTCCTTTTTTGTGGTAAAGTGTAATTCATGATATGATTAGATTAGTTCTATTTATATGGCAGGCAAACAGCTGGTCGCTGAAGGCGCCTAGTATTAAATAGTATTTAAGGCGTTATTTTTAAATTCCAGTATTTTATCAATCAAAGTATTCAAATTAAAACGAAAGGGAACTAAATGAATATACAATACAATTAATAACTTTTTCGGGGAATTGTTTTTAATATGTTAAATTTGAGAACTTTTGGTAAATTGGAAATTGGTAAATTTGAGAATTTTTATTAAAAACTACAACATTACATTAAATATTTGGAAAAAATATAAACTAATTATCTTTTATCCATTGTTTAAAAATTTACTCATGGTCAGTTTCATTATTTCCATTGAATTCATTGTGCGCAATCGATTCATAAAGCTATTTTAGTGTTGTTTCATGTTTTTTTAATTCAGTTGTTCTTAAAGCGCCTATTTAAAAAAGTTTGGCTTATCAAACGATTTCACAAAATTTCATTATCTAATGTGAAATAGGTATTGCGAAATGGTTTCAATTGATTATTCCAAGTAAAAAGTGCTTTGTCTATGACTTTTTAAGCCAGTTAGATTCATTTTTTTTTTCAAAAAGAATCGACTGAGCTATAAACATGAAGTTGCCGGTGAGTGATTTCTTTTGAATTTTCTAGTATCGATTACAAATATTGTTTGCTCTTCGCCTCTTTCTTAAGTTATGTCCCAACCGCCTTTAGCTACCAATTATTTAATAGCGAATATCGATTATTTTACTTTCAATTAAATCTATTATACATAACTTAATATTCATGATTCGCAAAGAAAAAAAATTCAGCATCAAATTGTGGCTATACATAAAGTCGTGTGTTTTTAATAGCATTACGCATGTTTTGAATCTATTGTTCATTTGTAGAAATAAACTTTCTACTAGAATCAATCTCCATGAGATAATATTTCACATAAAACCGGACCTTTTTAAAAAATTATAACAGTGACCCCGTTACCACAGAACTAAGCTGTATAAACAGAGATTATTGTAACTGGCTGTTATGTTCATGAACTATCCAAATTTTTGCATAAGAGGACAAAAAAGTTCAAAGAATCTTCAAACTGTTGGTAGAAGGCTAGAAATGTTCTCCAACATTTCTTTTAATATTTTAAAATTCCCAGGGTATTATATTATTGTGTTAAAATTACTATCCATAATGAGTCTTCCTCTAATTTCCTTGAGTTCGATGCATTTTGTTATGTAGTGCTGAACCGAGTCTATTTCACCATATATACATGTGTTGTCCTGCATCCTTCCGAATTCGTAGAAATGTACAGGAAATCTTCAATGTCCCGATATACTTTTCACTAGCATCGGATGATATATTCAATTCATTATTTTTTGGGTTCAAGTATGAATTCATGTGTTATACGTCCTTTGCATGACATTACCCATCTATTCTGCCACTGCATAGTCATCTCTCTTCTAATTTCTTCCTTTCAAATTTGGAATGATTTTGGGACTGCAATATCTATTTGGCCTGTGCACTATGGCGAGAGCACAGACTCAGTTGGCCAAGAAATGGAATGTCTCTTGAAGTCGGAGAACTCATAAAAATTCCACCATTAAATCTTTTGTTAGGGAGATTTTGTGAAATCTTTTGTATTTACTCTCTCCTATTGTAAAAAGTGAATACTCATTTAATGTATTTTATGCATTTTTAATGTTTTACAACTTAATATGTAATGTAAAAGTAATATTTTTTTCTATTCTTTTTCTGTACCAATATGCATTTTCTCTAGAGGGTTCATTAAAATTCCACCATTCCACTAGAGGGTTCATAAAAATTCCACCATTAAATCTTTTGTTAGGGAGATTTTGTGAAATCTTTTGTATTTACTCTCTCCTATTGTAAAAAGTGAATACTCATTTAATGTATTTTATGCATTTTTAATGTTTTACAACTTAATATGTAATGTAAAAGTAATATTTTTTTCTATTCTTTTTCTGTACCAATATGCATTTTCTCTAGAGGGTTCATTATTGTCTAGTGTCATCAAGTGTAATTTGTTAGTTCGTACTAGATGGGGTTGCTCTTCGGCTGTCCCATCAAGTTCTCCGCATGGCCTCTGGCTAGGTCGGGGTATCGCACAGTATAATATCTATTTGGTCTTCCTGTGCAGTCTTTTTTGCATGTTCATCTGCTCTCTCGTTTCCGCATATTCCGATGTGAGCATTCATCCAGTTTAATCTAATCCATTTGTTCTCTAGTTTTTCTTACGCTTTCTTTAATTTTTCAGATTTCTTTATTTTTTTTTTTTTTCTTTTTTTTATTATTTTTTTTTTTTTTGGTGATAGTCGATTGTTTTGCCTGAAGGGTTGACATCGAATCTGAGAATATTGAGCATCTATGTCAGTCCTCCTGCCCCTCACAATAACCAACTGCCATTTTTATTGCTAAGACTTCGGTTTGGTAATTTGTAGCATGAATAGAAATACGAATCTGTTTTTTTTTTGTCTATTTCGTTACCGTGGAAGTATACTACCATTGCCGCATCTGTCCTTTTATCATCTTTGAATCCATCAGTGAATATTTCAAGTTATCCATGATTGATCGTTTTGTTTGAAAGCTGAAGGTCAGTCAATTCATTGGATTGATTTCAAGATTATCGTGCTCCATCTGATATTCTTCCTTATCAAATATTTTATACCAAACTGTTATATTTTCTTTTTTCACTTTCAACAGAATCAAGTCCCATGAGATAATATTGTAAATAAAAATGGAACTATCCGGGTAATCTATCTCAAAACGTGCGGTTCTGTAACTCCACGTTCTTATTCTTTTTTGTAAACTACACTCAAATTGAATAAAATAATTCTTCTTTAGGTTTTAAAAATGGAAGAAAATCACACGATTAAAAATTTTATGAAGCAATGAAAGCAATTTAAATTTCGGCACAGCAATTTTTTCGATAGTTAAAAATTATACATTTAAAAAAAATGAAGAAATTCAGGAATAATATGAACAATCATTAAGTACATTTTTAAAATTTTAAAAATAGTATAAAAATTAGTTCTACTTAGCAATAGCATATATTCCCACAAACATTTAATATCATTTAAATATTAGTCTTTAAATTATATCAGTTTTATTTCTATACAATTTTTTTCAATTTTATTAAATTTTGAAATTAAAAAAAAAATTTCACAATAAGAATTTGTTTTTTTCTTGCGTTCATTTATATACGAGTTACAAAGATATTAAATAGATTTTTTTTGTATGCAAATTGTTACCTCCGTAACTGATATTAAATTTTTAGAAATAATATATAGATATATTAATCAAGGAGTTATAACGCGAGGAATAGTATCGGAATAGAGTGAGTGAATATTCAATTCTTGTATTTAGTTATTTGAGGTTTTTTTATTGTAAATTTTCGAGACTGCAAAATAAAATGTTAAGATAAGTTTTAATTTAATGGATATTAAAAGAAAGCATTTCCTCTTGAAAAATAGTTCTGGCAAAAAATTTAAAAGAAAATAAATATTGTGAACTGCAATGATAAGAAATTTGAAAGGAAAAAATATGAACATATTTAATTAAAATATACAAAAAAATAATGTCATAATAAATATTTTGCAAATTATTTTAAAACTAATTAAGAAAATAGGTATTTATTACGATTCTGAATGCAAGAATCTTTGAAAAGGACTGGCTTGCCATATGATATTCAGCCTCATTTCAGGAAATAAAAAAAGTATTAGTATAGTATTTATATTATAATTAATAAAAATATTCAAAGAAATCTGGAATAGTTTAAAAGTATTTGGTAGGTTAAGGACAATTTGATAATAATTCTAATTGAGGAAAGCTTTTGAAATCATAAATTTCTTTTGATTGAGATAATGTATAACTAAATTCCAAAAATCTAATAGTTTCATATCATTTAAAATTTCTTCTGACAATCTTATGTGTCTAATATACTTTTCTTTATAAAATTATTTTAAATCTTTCTGATAACATTACAGATTTATTGCATTTTCTCTCCTAAAACTGATCTACAAAATGAGATTAATGATATGAAAAAAAAGGAGAATAGCCAATAAAACCTTCTAATTTTTCTTACAATAATAAAAAAATTAAAGTAGGTATAACTACACTTTTTTTGAATCACTATAACTAATTTCTTTTATATTTTTTAACAGGCATTGGTCATTTTTGTTTTCTTCACCATCATGCAATTGGTGAAAGGCTATTACTATTATCCTACATGGCAAATGTATTGGTCTAATCCTTCTAACCAGTATAACAGGGGAAGTTATTCTTCTCCTTGGCAGTACCATTCAGCAGCCATAGAAAACGGCAAACAGATAACATCAAGTTACTGGTCACCATTTCAACCACGTTCTAGAGATGAAGAAGGTTATCAATACATGGGAGCAAGGGACAGTATACTTTATGAACAGCGTTCTGCAAATTCTAGTTATGATTTGTATAGAGGAACAGACTACGGGCCACCATTTAAACAACGCTTTGCATATCATACTTATGAGCAGTATGGTGGAAGGAAATATGAGTCACCATTTCAACAATCCTCTACATATTCTAATTATGATCAGTATGGTAGAATAAACTACTGGTTACCATTTCAACAACGCTTTCCATATCCTAGTTATGAGCAGTATAGGGGAGCAAATCATGCGTCACCATTTCAAAAATCCTCTACATATTCTAATTATGATCAGTATGGTAGAATAAACTACTGGTTACCATTTCAACAACGCTTTCCATATCCTAGTTATGAGCAGTATAGGGGAGCAAATCATGCGTCACCATTTCAAAAGTCCTCTACATATTCTAATTATGATCAGTATGGTAGAATAAACTACTGGTTACCATTTCAACAACGCTTTCCATATCCTAGTTATGAGCAGTATAGGGGAGCAAATCATGCGTCACCATTTCAAAAATCCTCTACATATTCTAATTATGATCAGTATGGTAGAATAAACTACTGGTTACCATTTCAACAACGCTTTCCATATCCTAGTTATGAGCAGTATAGGGGAGCAAATCATGCGTCACCATTTCAAAAATCCTCTACATATTCTAATTATGATCAGTATGGTAGAATAAACTACTGGTTACCATTTCAACAACGCTTTCCATATCCTAGTTATGAGCAGTATAGGGGAGCAAATCATGCGTCACCATTTCAAAAATCCTCTACATATTCTAATTATGATCAGTATGGTAGAATAAACTACTGGTTACCATTTCAACAACGCTTTCCATATCCTAGTTATGAGCAGTATAGGGGAGCAAATCATGCGTCACCATTTCAAAAATCCTCTACATATTCTAATTATGATCAGTATGGTAGAACTAGCTATGCACCACCATTTCAACAATCCTCTGCATTTTCTGATTATGATCAGTATCGCGGAACAAGCTATGCACCACCATTTCACCCGTTCTCTGCATATTCTAACTATGATCAGTATGGTGAAACAAGCTATGCATCACCATTTAGACAATCTTCTGCATATTCTAATTATGAGCAATATAGTAGAACTGAGTATGCATCACCATTTCAAAATTCATCTGCATATTCTAACTATGATCAGTATGGTAGAAGAAGCTATGCATCACCATTTCAAAAATCTTCTACATATTTTAACTACGAACAATTTGGTGGAACAAGTTATGCGTCTCCATTTCAACAACTGCCTGCAGACTCTGCTTATGATTTGTATGATGGAACAAACTATATGTCACCATTTCAACCACCATCTGAATATTCTAATTATTATCAAAATGGTGATACAAACTATGAGTCACCCTTTCAAGAGCGATTTGCAAAGTTTATTTTTTGATATGTATGGTGGAACAAACTATATTTCACCGTTTCAACAGCATTTTGCCTACTCTAATTATAATCAGTATGATGAAACAGGTATTGGGTTACCATTTCAGCAACGCTCTGCATATTCTAAATATGATCAGTATACTGAAACAAGCAATGTGTCACAGATCCAACAGCATTCTTCAGATCCTAGTTATGATCAATATGGAACAGCAAACAATGCATCCTCTGTTCAACAGGAGTCCACTGATGCGAATAACAAGCACTATAAGGAAACAGGCAACATTTCACCATTTCAAAAACTCACAGAAAGTCCAGGTTATGATCAAATGGAAGAAAACAACACATCGCCTTTTGATGATTCTATGGTGGACGAATATGATAAGCTTGAGGAAGCCAGTAAATCATCACATTTTAACAACTCTCAACGTTCAATGAGCCGAACAAATACTCCGAAAAAATCCATGTGCTCTTATCTTCACAATATCATTCTGATTCTGAGGTTCGGCGAGAATATTTAGAAAATGGCCATAAATCGCCCGCTCAATACCGAGATTCTGCTGGCAACTCCGAGGGGAGTATAAATGATTTGGATTTCGGCAACAGTTATTTATTGCCTATATTTTATCGCACATAATTTGATGGCTACGATGCAGATAAATATAAAGATGGCAATGAGGTAGAGACAGAAGCAACCAGTTTGAAATTGTCGTTAATACTCAGATCGCTGTTTGAGGGTTTGCAATATAAAGATGATGATGAATATGGCTTTGTTTTGCAATAATCCAAATTTTCAATGTAAATAATCTTTAGGGTGCCGATTTTTTTTCTATTTGAGTATAATTAGTATGCTTTATATAAATAAAAATTTTGAGTGTAGTTCTCTATGTAATATTTATTCTGTTTTAAACATTTTTTTGTATGGTTATAGAATTTTTCTTCAGAACAAATTTAACTAACTGGTTTAGCCAACAGTTAGTAAAGCAGAAGGAAAAAGAATTGAAATAGGAAAACTGGAGTTCAGTAGCAAATCGACCACATTGCTCATGATGGACACAAAGGAATAGAGAAAGCTTGTTAAGCAAAACAAATATATATTTTTTTGAAACCAAAATAGTGATTACAATTATTTAAAATAAATCCTGTTGAAACATATCAATAACTTTTAAATGCATTAAATTATACCAATAATCATCTACTTTTTTAAAAGTCTAGGAAGTGTACTTGCCAGCATGTCGCTTTTTTGTCGCTCGACTTTTATCTTTTCAAACTTCAGAAGCAATAAAAAATATTAATTAACCTTTTAATCACATTATAAAATAACAATATGTTTTTCGAGAAAGTATTTTACCTTCATCTAATGCTAGTAAAAAATTGACGTTCCAGCCAGAGTTTTCTATGGAATTAAAATATAAGTGTTTCATTAAAAATATTGTTCATTTATCTGGAAACATAAAAAGAATAAATCTTTATTTCTTAATTAACTATTATTTAAATTAAATGAATTTTACTGAATAACTGAATTTCGAATACTAAATGAGCTACACAATCCCAATTTTAAAATAGTTAACATATTCGTAACTCGAAAAATGTCCCTTTAAAGGATTTAAAAATCTAAGGATACAGTATTATCTTTCACCATGCTTAGAACTAGAGATGCCACCGATAAAAGTTAATAAATTTTTTTAGGTATTTAAAGTAGATACGTTTTTTCTGTAATATGTGAGATAATAAAAATTTTAAAATGAATGAAGTGCGTCAATGTCATTGTGAAGGATTTGAGGAAGTCAGACAATTTAACATCAATTACATACATTAATAACTTATAGTGACCACCTATTTGTCATCAAAGAACAAACATACAAACGAACAATCTACTCATTCATATATTGAAAGGTAGATTATATTCAACATCATAATCACGGTGTTTAAATTGATATGATGAACTCAGAAATTCCGTTTGGTATGTTGGAATTTGCATTCTTTTTAAATACATTACCAGTGCTAAAAAGATAACTTATTACACAGATCTGCAAAATAGATAAATTAAATATATTCCATAGTTTTCTGGTAATAGTTTTTAAATGAATGGAAATAGATACAATTTTATTTTTCTAATAATAATGTTAAAGTTCAAAAATTCAGTTTAGTATGGTGGAATTCGCTTTTTTTAAATGCATCGCTAGTGCTAAATATATAGCTTAGTGCGCAGATATGCAGAACAGATAAATTAAATATATTCCATAATTATCAATTAATAGCGTTTTGATAAATTAAAGCAAATACACTTTTATACTTTTAATATTAATATTAGAGTTTAGAAATTCAGCTTTGTATGGGGAAATTTGCATTTTTTAAATACACCATTAATAGATAATTAGTAAATAGATAGCTTAAAATGCAAATCTACAGAATGGATAAATTTAATATATTCGTATTAAACATATAGAAAAATTAAATATATATTTATTAATAGTTTCTCAATGAATTAAAACAGATGCACACTTTTATTGCAATATTAATGTCTTGAATTTTTCATATTTTTTTCTTTTACAGTAATACTTTTCGAAATCTATTTATAATACTATATTTCTAATTCTAAATCCAATGGTAGTTATTCCGATGTAATACAATGACAGAAAATAAAATTTTAACATCAATAAGGAGTTATGCTAGATAAAATAAAATTGGTGTCAGCGAATCTGAAGGATAACAAACCCATCTTCGAAATATTTACTGAAGATTATGAGTTGAATTCAAATTTTGAATTATAGGAATACAAAAGGCTTTAGTAGCATTGCTATGAACTTATAAAGCATGTTTGCTGTAAATGCATGATGTAAAGTTCGGGAACACTTTTATCAAACGGATTAGGTATTGGGAAGTAGATTTGAATCAAGAACTTTGTAAGTAACGCCGTTGTACTCCGAAGTCTTTTCTGAAAGCCTGGCGAAAAAAATGAGTCACCAAGGAAAAAGAAAGGGGTCGAAAGAGAGGGGAGAGGAGAATTAGAAAGATGATCTGATATTTTTATGTGTTTATATGTGGTATTATGTTATGTCCAATGAGCAAAAATGTGTGAATAAATAATATTGGGACTAAAATCATCTTTCCTTGTCTCCGATCACAGTTTGCAACTCCATACATTTTTAAAATTGTTATTAATATTATTAAGAACCCTCATTATAATTTCCTTCAAGCAAATGATGAAATTAGTGCCAGCTGCTTATCGAATTCCAACGAGGTCGTGTAATGGGGATACGAACAATTGAAATTTCTTTCCGATCTTTCACAAACATTTTTGGCAGAGATGTATTCCTTGCGCCTAATTGTTGGCAACAGTGATCACATAAAGTTAATGTCTAACGATAGACGGGGGTCCGGCCGAAAGTGGAACATTACTGAGAAGGATCCATTACTTGATTACGGTTATGTATTGCATCTGTAACAGAAGTGCAAGCTTCTGTTGCCACCAGAGTGACATAGTGAAAGTTACAAATCAATTACTACAGGAGCATCTCCGAGCCAGACGCATTTTAGAGTTCATGACGTCCAAATCATTGGTATCTACAAATTCAATGGTGTGAAGCTAGAGCTAGTGGAGGGTAAAAAGGATATATTTCACATTTATAGAGTACAGCTGTATTATTGTTAGAGTGAGACCAGAGAGAAGTTTGTAACCAAAAGCTATCTGCAACAAACTGGAATGCAACAGTGAAATTTTCTATGACAACAAAAGCGCATTCATTGTTATTCTACACACATTAACAGTAAATTTGTATATCAGACTGATTATTGGATTGGTTGTGCTTCCATTTTTGATCAGTATTCTAAGAGGGGTCTTCCGACAGAATAATATTCGTTCCTCTACCGTTACTGCCATCCCATTTGTTTTACACAAGTCTACTTGTTGCTTTTGTTTGCCAGATCATCAAATCTCTCCCAACAAGCATTAATGGAAGATAAATAAGAACCATCCACAATGTACTGTTGTTGCTTGAGTGGCAAAGTGCAACAGGCATGTAACTCCATTTTTATTCACGGCTTGTTGCTTTGTTGTTGTTTCTTATGGCACTTGCCATGGACAAGCCCGCTGTTACGAAGACAGCGATTTTAAGTCGGTGGAGGAGCGTCTCTTGTTTTTAAAGTAGCGCCAACTAGGGCCAAGAATGCGACTTAACTATTCACGCATCACTCATTCGCTTTCACAACTTCTTTTTACAGGAGGGCACATTCACACATCTCACCGATAGAACAACGGAGGAACAACCATGCCCAAATCGGGACTGATTAAACCCAGGACGCCCAAATCACGGGGAAGACGCGCTACCCTATGTCAGGTTGCCGTCTCACTGCTTGTACATATTAGCATATGAATTAAAAACATATATAAGCTAATGAGAAAATATGAGTTAAAATTAAAATAATGACTATTTTTTTATGATATTAGAAAAGCTAGTATTTCCCCAATGAAGTAGCCTGACGACTTATCTTACTTGGTCTGTTTAATCAGTCAAGAATTCAACGATAAAAGGTAAAGCGGGACACTCTCAAATTACTTTACGTTCTTGGGTGTTGTTTGAGGAAGGGCCCTGAATAGGAAGGTATACTGAATTGAAAACAATATACATAATTTAAAAATATTCATGCACACATTTAAATTTTTATGCTTTATTAAAAAGTTATCGAGAGGAGTATGTTATCAAGTAGTCTTTCCATAAATCTTTCAGACGAATAATGTTCAGAAAGACATTCAACTCAGTATTAAATTGATTATCTTAAAGATTGAAGGGCTGACAGAATTTCGTCAGCTGATGGTCAGGATAATGTAAATAAGAATAAAATATGTTTCTCTTCTAGCTTTTTTTACAGTCTTTGTACTCATAATATATATGCTACCATCTCTTTGATTAATAGGTGTATGACACATTGTTTTTATTTGTCTTCTAATCTGCGTCGACATTGAACCAGACTTCAAAATCTTCTTTGGAAATTCTGGTGATTTTTCATTGAAGCAGAGTCATCTTCTTGATTGATCCTAATAAAGCTCCATGCTGAATCGCTGGGCACCGAAATTGTTGATTACTAGAACCGACAGAATTTCTATACAATTAGATACAGAGTATTTTTTCCTCGTTGTTTTGATCAGAACAACCGGTTGTTAACTGAGGTTACTACAAGCGGTGTCTATTAAAGTATAAACTCTTGTACGGGCATGTGATGCAACAATAAAAGCCATGAAAAAAAATAAAAAAAATTAGAAAAAGTCACGTGGGAGGAAAAATGCACCCCAGAGATATTAAAAATCACTCACGCCTAAAGAGAAATTTTATTTATTTATAGCACTACTCTTTACAAAGTACAAAAATTCCTTTTCCTTGAATTCCTCCAAAATTGATAATTAAATTTTAATTATTTTTCGGTCCTTAATCTTAAGAGAATTAGAGGGTATTTTCATTTTCACACATACACAAAAATTATTTTGATCAGAGCAACCGATTGATCGTTACAACTGGGATTGATTACTACAGTCAGTAATCAATTATTTTATTTATATTTGTAAAGGAACTGATTTTTAGATTCCATGCTTTCGAAAACAATGAATTATGAACCATTTTAAAAAATCAAGGTGTTTAAAAAGTGACCAACAAGTTCTTAAAAATGTTTCAGTATTTTTGAAGTTAAAAAACACCCTTTATTTAAAATTTATTCGTATTATGGAAGTTTATTTTACTTAAATTTCCCCTATTTTTGATTATAAATTCTCAAAAGTTTATTATTATAACAGATACGCTTTATCTGGATTTTATATTAATATGTGTATTATATATTTAGCTACTCTTGTGATGCAAGTTAAAAATGAATGCTTAAAATCACAGGAATTATTTCCACATATCCTGCTCTTTTAATATGAAAATTGCTTTTTAATCCTAAAAATAAAAAAAAAATGATATTAAAAAAATATATTTCCTGTGTGCTTTGTAAATATAGATACATAATATCTAAATTTCAACAACATTTTTCTATCGCTTTGATATCTTGACCTTTTATTTTCGTGGAAATTTGACAAAAGAGTATCTACCAGGATTTGTACAGAAATTGAAGGTTAGTTGATGTAAAACCTATTTCATCAAAAGAAGAGAAACAATATTGTGTTAGGAAATTCTACTCATTTCACCATGTAATCAGTGACGTAAAAAACATTAACAATTTCCTTATCATGAATTAAAAAAAAAAAAAAAAAACAGAAGTAAAAGTAAATGATTTCTTGATAATCGTCATTGTATTGCAAGCAACTACAGAATATAATCAAATATCGTTATATGTTGAGTACTTATTCCTGCCACGGAAAACAGCCATGGAGCCAGCCAACCAGATCCGAGCAAAAAACATGAAATTACTGGTGAGAGAATGTTCCAATAAATCTTTTGAATATAAATATGGATAAAAAGTGATGAAATAATATTGTCTTTAAATGAAATTAATTAAATATTCAACTGCTCCAAAATACTACGGCTTGAATAGGATGATACGAGATATTCGGAGAGCCGAAAATTTATTCTACAAAATTAATATAAAATTGTGCTTCTGGGTAAGTGAAAAAATTGCAATGAATTTGTGACCTTTTGATTCGATAATTCTTTTTACTTTAATGGTTCATTATTTTATTTTTTATATACAGTGAAAAAAGAAGCATGCTAAATATTTTTCAATAAAAATTATTCAGCAATATAATATTGCTAACTTTATGATATATTAATTGCATAAAAAATACTTGATTTGTTTCACTAATTCCCTATCCTCAGATATTATGTAAATACTACATAATGATACCAAATTAATCCGAAATAATGACTTATTTATATATTCTATTTATAGAAACAATACCCTCTCTTTAATAATATCACAAAAAATGGAATTTTTTTATGTGGGTTTAATTTTAATTTTACTAACGTCCAGTTTTGAAACACTAGAATTATGTTTCGACGGAATATGTAATTTTTAATCCTAATCATATGACGATATTGAGTCTAAATGTTCATAACGAAATTTCAGCTCCATACTAATTGAAGAAAATTTGGCTAGATGGATTTAATAGATACTGGGACCTTATGCACGGTATATTTTATAGACAAGAATATCTCAAAAGTTACATCTCTGGCAGAAATTGTTATGTGGTGCTATTGATTTTTTTATATTATTTTGGATAAAAAAAATTTAAGCATAGACTTGTCTATCTCTCAGCTTAAGTGTAGGACCTATATATAAAGCCTGTAAATTTTCTTAAGAAGAATAATTTTTATTAAGAATGTACTCAGTTAAAAACGCCCTTGCCTGAGTTTTTTAATTTTAAAATCATAATTCAAGTAATATGTAATATTTAGTCATAATATAGTAAATATATATCAGCATTTTATTTAATATTTTTACCGCCATTATAAAAAAAATATTTCCTTGAAAGAAATATAGATTGAATTTCAATCAATTTATAATCCTTCCTCTTAAACTTCTCACTTTGTAAGCTTAGTTATTAAATTCCTTTGCTATGTTATTTCTCTGAAAAATATTTGTAGCACTATCACCAATTACTCAAAAATTATTTTAGATCAAAATCGATTGTTAATTAAAATTTACACTTTAAGTTGAAAGTTTAAATAAAAGAGGAAGATTAGAATGATAAAAAATATGTATCAGGCATAAACACAATTATTAAGGCATAATATAATTATACATAAATTGTTAAATCAATTATTGGATTATTTAATTTAAGGTAGTCTACTTCTAAGGGACACTAAGACAACAGAGGAGCTGTCTTGTACAAACCGAAGTAATATCATATATATGCTGGAAAGTTATATATGTATCTAAAGAGACTCTATACATAAATTTTCCAAAATAGAAGTGAATAATCTTCAAATTCCCTAGATATGATTACTTGGCAATAATATAATCGAATAGTTTAACTCAATAATTTATGATAAATAAGATATCAATGCACTTTATATAAATAAAATTATTAATAAAATTAATTTTTGGGAAAAAAAGCAGAAATTTAGCTCTGCAAATTGATCTTGCAGTTTATTAAAAACACACATTTAATACATGTTTAGCAATCCATTCTTGTCTTTTGTCGATATGGATTTGTAACACAGAAATTTCCTTAATTTTTCTTTGGTTGCTATTTCAATGAAAAGTTGTTATTTAAACCTAGTCCCAGGATATGTTTCAAACTGAAAAAAAAAAAACCTGTTTATTTACGACAGAAAAAGTTGATTTACGGTGCCAGCGACAACTTTGCAGATTATTTTTACTTTCTCATAAAAGAAGTATTGAAAAAAACATTGAATTGGAAACGTCAAAAAAATTCGAACTTGCGATTTTGATGAATTTTCCTATTTTAGACTTCTGTGACTTCGAAAAACACATTTTTGGCATTAAGTCTGTCTATCTGTAACAAAGATAATTATAAAAAGACAACGTTTTAAACTAAACATAGAAATTTGATTCATGGTCTTTGCACCAAATTTGTAGATTTCTGTCAAATTTTGAGCAAAATCTATTAAGATAAAGTCTTTCTGCTCAGCTGTTCGAATATAAGTTAACTGAAAAATGAAGAGAAAGCTAGATGAATGAAATTCGGAACACAGATTTAACATCCTTAGTGTAGATACCTATCAAATTTTGACTATCATTTGGTCTGTAGTTTGGTTTCAGAAGCATGTAAACGCAATGATTTAAACATATGAAATTTGATAATGCAATTTATTTATTGAAGTATCAAATTGTAGTTCTGTGTCAAATTTTGGTTTCAATCGGATGAGAAGAAATTTGTCTAAAATAAAAACTCACTTTTATTAGAGAGTTTGCGAAAAAGTTTTGGGATGACCACTCTTGCTGTGTCTTATATTTGTGGCCGGAACTAGCAAAATCTGAAAATCAAATAGGCAACTAACATGACTGCTTAGTGCAGATTGCTGAATGAAACATATTAGATATATTTTTATGGTTACGAATTGGAATGAGCAAAGTGCCAGCCTATTATCGATTTCAGAAACATGAACATTGCTGGCAGCTGTTTTGGTGTAAATTATGCATCTGGAAAAATGCTTTAAATCTATTTGTGACTTTCTTTCCATTTTTATTCTCTTTTCAGGCCAGCAGCATTGTTGTCCTATTCACCCTTTCAAAGCCCGTATGTTTTGTTGAAGCTCAAGATGACACAATAGACGCAATTGCCGACTGCTGCGACAATGCAGCTGTAAACTCAGGTTGGGACGGGAGCTGGGATTGGTCTTTTTGGGGAGGGCTTCAAGGATGGCTTCGGATATGGATTCGACTATCATTTTGATTGACCTAATTATGATCATAACTAAACTGTTTCATAATGCTCTAAAATTCTGATTGGTAAGATATCACTTCCTTTCTTAGCTTTATTTTATTTAGAGTGTATATTAAGATATTTTAAAGCTGTATATTAAAATGGCTGCAGATTGGTTATTTTTGTTTAATAACCTCGTAACAGTTATTTTTTTAAAAAAAGGCAAGGACCCTATAATATCAAAAAGGAATTAAATGTAATTTTTTAGTGAAACCTTTGAATGTCTACTGCCAAATATCTTACTTAGATATATAACGTTACTAAATGAGTTATAAGACTTATAATACTTTACAATTTTACCTTTTAACAAATTAATTAATAAACATTTAAATTAATAAAGCAAACGTAAGACTAAATGAATAATATTTTCGTTCTTCATTTGGGCATTCCATATGGTAAAAACTGATTATTATGGGTTTAATAAGCGAGCCATTGGGATTCGAATTCAATACAGTATAACTAAAGAAAAAGGATCATTAATGTATCTTGATTTTTAGAAGGCGACTTAGGAGGGTTTTGTGCATGATAGGCTGTAACAGGACGAACAACAGCTTCAGGATCAGGAGGGATAAGTCAAAACGTCAGAACTGGTTATTATAGGTTTGGTAAGCAGACCATTGTTTTTCATATCCACTACAAAATCACTAAAGAAAAGAAATGTTTGGAAAGTTTTCAAGAGTGTGAATCACTCTTAGCAGGATTCTGAAAAGAATAACCTGGGGCAGAACGAACAACAGCTCCAGGATTAATAGGAATAAGCTGATTGGTCAGAACTGGTTGTTATAAGTTTGGTAAGCAAACAATTGTAATCCAAATTCACTACATGATCACAGAAGAAAACGGATCATTAGGAGAACTTGATATTTGTGAAGATGTGTTAGCGGGACTCAGATTAGGATAAACTGGGGCTGGATGAACAACTGCTTCAGGATCAGGAGGAATAAGCCAAATGGTCAGAATTAGTTGCTATAAGTTTAGTAAGCAAATCAGTGTAGTTCAAATTCACTACAGTATCACTAAAAAAAGGATCATTACGAGAACTTGTGATTTTTTTTAAGACTTCTTGGCAGGATTTGGAGTATGATAAGCTGAGGCAGGATAAACAACAGCTCTAAGGTCAGGAAGAATAAGTCAAATGGTCACAAATGATTTTTATAGGTTTAGTAAGCAAACCAATGTGGTTCAAATTCATTACAGGATCACTGAAGAAAAAGGATCATTAGAAGAGCTTGATTTTTTTAAAGAGCAGGTTTCTGAGTAGAATAACCTGGAGCAGAGCGCAAAGCAGCTTCAAGATTCAGAACAAATAAGCCAAATGGTCAGAACTGATTTAATAGGTTTTGTAAGCAAATCATTGCGGTTCAAATTCACTACAGTATCACTGAAAAAAAAGAAAAAAAGATCATTAGGAGAGTTTGATTTTTGGGAGGGAGTCTTAGCAGGATTTTGAGTAGGATAAGCTGGGACGAACAACAGTTCTAAGATCAGGAGGAATAATCCATGCGGTCAGAATTGGTTGTTATAAAGTTTGTAAGCAAGTCATTGCGCTTCCAATTCACTACAGCATCGGTGAAAAAAAAAAGGATCATTAGGAGAGCTTGATTTTTGCTAGGGATTTTTAGCAGGATTTTGAGAAGGATATGTTGCGACAGGACGAACAGCAGTGTGAGGAGGAATAATAGCTTTGGTAGAGGGAACAACTTCTGATTGTCTTCTTAAAATATTCATATAAGTAGGAATGTAATAACAATGTAAGAATCGAAAGCAACAGAAGTAGTAGAAATGGTAGCAGGAATCCAATTTCTGCTTGCTATATATAGCGTAAGCAAATCTTTCTCAATAAATAATTAAATAATTTATTTTAGTATTTGAAAAATATATTTTATTCCACAAATCCATCTTGTTTGATTATAGTTTGTTAATTATCTTAATATTTATTTGATTGATAATGAACTTATATATTTCTTTTGGAACACTCCCGAGTATCCGGCTTAATGTGGCGGAAGGGTAGACCGGATAACAAAAAAGCCGGATAGGCCGGAGTTCGATGAACTCATTTCTCTGCCCACCAATACCAGAAGAAAGTTTTTATACCAAAACCTACTGTTATAATACGTATTTTCACACTTCTTTTACCGGCGTCCTTGCATGGGGGTTGTGCGTCTTCCCCGTGTTCTGAGCTTTCTGGGTTCGAGTCCCGGTTCGGGAACGGCTGTTCTTCTGTTTTATCTGTGAATTGTATTAATGTGCCCTCCTATAAAAAGGGGTTGTGCAAGCGAATGAGTGATGCGTGAGTGGCAAAGCCGTACTATTGGCCCTCATTTTCGTTACTAAAACAAGAGAGGCACCCCCTATCAGCTTAGATCGCTGTCTTCGCAACAGCGGGTTTGTCCAAGTGCCATAAGAAACAACAACAAAACAACACTTCTTACTGAATACTAAACCCTCCATTTCAACATGGTTTTTCTTACTTTTGTTTCACTTCCACCAGCTTATGCAACACACTACTTTTCAATTTCTGCTCTATTTTTTCCAGTCCCCCAATGTACTTTTCCCAACTTCTTTCTCCGAAGCTATATTTCTTGCTATTACACCAGAGTTTAGTCGCTGTATAGCGCGTTATTTCTCCTCCACAGCCACTACAACTTTTTTTCCTTTATCATCCACTTTGAAATTTTCATTGTGGCACACTTAAAAAAAAATATTAAGCATACCCCCAAGAACAGTTTACGAATACTGTACGTACTGTACAGTTATAATCAGGAACAGCGGTAACAACTGAGGTCCGTTACACAATGAACAACGAGCAGAACGCTGCTCTCTCTCTGTGACAACTTGTATTTTGCACACGACACATCGTACCAGACACCCTCTTCCCGTGCCTTCGTAATGTTGCCAATGCAATGTCTTACCTTCCTCTTTTAATTACGATAAAAGAAAATTATGTCCGATGGTACGGAAGCCGGATAGCCACGAACCGGATACTCGGGAATGTAATGTATAACTAAACATATTTTAGGTCAAATATTTTTGTAAAAGTTTATGATTTAACGTAGATTTAACTGAGATACGAGTCAGGAAAAACCATTTCTTTCTGAATTTTTTCCTAAATTTTCAAACAAACAATATATATATATATATATATTGTTTATAACAACAAACAAAACAAACTCATATATAAACAAAAGATAAACAAACAAAACAATATATATATATATATATATATATATATATATATATATATATATATATATATATATATATATATATATATCGCAACAGTTAAACTTTTTCCTAGGATAAGGATTCCTTATACTACTTTTAAATTAGAATTCCTATATGATTTGATCATGTTTACAACATGAGATATTATTGCAATATATATATTCGATTCTCTGCTTTAGATGTCGAAACTAGATCTAAAATGCTTTATTATGTATAAATACGTTAAAGTGTCGAATGGAGAATATACTTTCTGGTTTATTGATTATTATGATCGTTTGAAGTTGGTTTTACTCAAGTAAATATGAGTTGTCCACTTTATGAGTAATATTTATGTCGTAGAAACCGATAAAATTTAGGCTAATGAGCAAAAAGGGCAACTTTTTAAAGTCAACTAGAATTTCTGCGATTCAAGACATCATAGAATAAAAAACAACCTTTTGAAAACTTACTAATTTAAATGACGTTATTATTTTCTTAAAAGGACTCTATACAAATTGAAGAAAATAAGGAGAAAGAAAAATATTCTGCATTCTTTTAATTTTTCGAGAGTTTTTTTTTTAAATGTTAAAATTACTTTTTTTTTCAGGCAACATTACAGTGTTTCAGAAAATGGAAAATCAATATGCTGGGAAAGATCATGACTTCCGACTTCATTGGAGATATTTTCTATTAAACAATTGGAAATAAAATTTTACTGAATTTTTACATTTTTGAAGTTTTCTATCTTTTAGAAATTCGATTGTCTGTACAAAATTCAACCTGAATAATACCAGCATCAAATATATAATTCCTCTCATAAAATTGATAGAAGAATTTTTTGAAAACACCTTTTTTAGCACTGTTTTTAAAACTAAATTCTGAATTTAATTAAATTTCTTCTTTTTAATTTATAAATCATTAATTATTTCAATACAATGTAAACACTTTCTGACAAACTTAGTATTACTTGGCTACATTCGTATGGAATGAAATTTGAGGTATCGTTTTCATTTCATATTCGAGATATCGTCATTCGATCTTACGTCAGAATCTCAATGTACATTTCAAAACAACTTACAACTTGTACAAGTACAACTTGTGACTTACATAGATGTAAATAAACAAGTTGTGGATTGAAATATGTTTTTGCAATTTCCTAACAGAAATTCTCTTTATTCCCTAGTTTAAAAACAGTGAAATACAGGTTATTAAAATTTCTAAGTGCAAAATAAACAACATTATTAATAATAAAGGAAAAAAGCGTTAATCTATATATCTACATGGAAATAATACGCCAAAGAAATACCCGAATTTTATTTTTATGATATGAAATCATTTATAGCAAGGAACAATTCCCCAACGTAAAAATTGATTGCAAAGTCTTTAAATACACCTGTAGCAACAATAGATAAAATAATAAAGCAAGATTTACAAATACAAAAGCTAAAATTATAGTGTTCACTAACTTTTATGGAGGCATATGGCTCAATGTAGAGTAGTTCCTTGCACTCTGTATTGAAATTATTTAATAGATGATAAATAGCAATACGCAGTGACCCTTGACCAAGCATGGGTTTACATAAATGACTGCAACAAAACTATGTCCAGTTCACATTGAAAACAAAGAAAAACTACATTGTATTTTTTGTATTTTTTTAAGTTTAATCTCCTGAACATTTTAATCGATTTCATAACATTTTGCATCTTTTTTACGCAGCTTTGTAATTTACAGTATATGTCTATGATCAATATTTAAGATATAAAAGCCATGGTAAAGAGTTTTGAGACACCCTGTATATATCTTATAGATGGTTGGCATGATTAAATTAATAATATTAATATGGTTGGTGAACACATATAGTTCCTTAATATTTTCATTACTTCATTATCATTTAATAAATTAATTTTAAGCATAGTTTGATTTCAAAAGAATAGAACCAGCTTGTAAAAAATTTGAGAGAAAACTATATTTTTCATAATTTTTAAAAACCGAATTATGAATAATCTTAAATGACTAGAGGGAGTATTCTCTTCAAACCTTTCTCGTATACGCTGTAATAAAGGTATTATCACAAATAATATCTTGTATGGCATCCGCGTACAATAATTATGAAGTACTAATTTTTTGGCTTGAATTCAGTATTTTCATTGAATCTATCGTTTTATCCTTGGCGAGTTTTTTGACGATTACTCACTAGCATGCGGATAATAGTATCCGGGAATGGAATTTGTGTTTTAGATGCGTTTTACCCAATCGATTAAAACAAAATTTTGACACAAAGATATATTTGTAGTCACAAAGACAAACCAAATTTGATATATTTAAGAGACAGAGTTTTTGCGTTATCATGTTTACATATTTTTGAAAGTACAGACACACAGACGATCAATCCCTTTTTGGATTTGGCACAAACTTTGATAAATATCCACACTATACATGTTAAATCTGCGTACCAAATTTCATCTATTTAGCTCTCATCGTTTTATAGTAAGTTTAATTTACATTTAAACAGCCCGACCGACAGACTTTTTCTGAATAGATTGTGCTCAAAATTTGATAGAAATATTCAAATTTTGTGTAAATATCACATGCCAAATTTCATCAGTCTAGCTCAAAATATTTTTGATTTATCCTTATCATAGACCAGTAGACAGACAGACGGAAGTTTTTCAAAATTGTTTCTTTTCGCTTTCAAGGCTGTCTAAATTGTGGCAATTCCGTCAAAATCACGGACATCAAATCATCATTTTTGACGATTGCTGTACATCCTTTATACTTTATAGACGATAAAATAATAATTCTAAAACAATATATAGTGACTTATTAAATACTTTCTTATCAATTTCAAAACTGATAAAATCGTGTTTTCATGTACACTTTTTTGTTAATTTGCTTGGAAAATGAGATTATTTTGTGTTGTATTGCCTTCATTAATTTAATTTATTATCATAAGTTTTATTAAATTTTGTGATGACATATTACTTATCTAAAAGTAGTTACGCTCTTAGCATAAAAAGGAATACAAACACCTTCAAGTATTTTTATACATATCTAGCTCTTTTAATTTGCAAATGCGTTTTCCCATTTAAAAAAATAATCAATTATTTCGAGAAGTAAAAGTTTTCATTCACGGGGCAATTTATAAACATTGATGGATCACCATTAATTTTTTTCCAGAATTTTTACAATTATCACTTTTTTCTGAACTATTTATTTTTGGAAACATGTAAATTAATGTCTTCCAAGATTTCTATAGAAAATTAAATTTACAGAAATGAAATCTAAAACGGATTTAATTAAAATAACTGAAATTTTATTGTTATTTCTTTTTTTGTCTCATTATAATTAAAAATATTTAGCAGGAAGAAATCATGCTTAATATATGCCTGTACTGTTTATTTCATCGTATAAACAATAAGGTGTGAAACTTGTATTTTCATCATAATGAATTCTTAAAATAAAGTCAATTTATTTATTTGTTCTCCATTATGATATAAACAATTGTCTGTATAAATTCCAGCTTCATCATTAGTACATTATTTAAGCTTGCCATAGAAAATAGTTATCAAGCCAGCCCAATTGTGAAAATATGCAGTTTTTGGTAAGTAAAATAATAATTTAAAAAATGTAAAATATTTTAATAAATATTTTGTAATATTAATAGAGTTACAGATAAAAATAACTTAAAAATAATATCGCCTTTAAATGAAATTAAAATTCAATTACTACAAACTGCCACCTTACAATATCATCATATATAGAAAATACATTCACACAATGAAGTGACTCCAGGAATTGAATATTTGTTAAAGCAGTAAAAAATATGACTGTTTGCGGAACATTATATACAAACTTGTAACAAACTTCTGATTTGTGATATATCTTTTTACTTTCTCGTATATGTATTATAGAGAAAGTATAGTAATTGTCAAAAAATCCAAATTCGAGATTTTGACGAATCTCCACGCTTTAGACTTCCCTGAGGTCGGAAAACACATTTTTGGAAAATGCCCGTCTGCCTGTGACAAAGATAAATCAAAGACACTTTCAGCTAGACGGATGGGATTTAGTATATGATTTTTATACCAAATTTGTAGATTTCTGTTAAATTGTGAGCCAAATCCGTTCTGAGGAAGTCCGTCTGTTCGGCTGTTCGAATATAAGTTAACACGATTACTACAAAACGGAGAGATCAAGACAGATAAAATTCGGTACACAGATTTCATATCTATAGAGTAGACACGAATTAAATTTTGAAACAAGATGGGATTGACTGCTTGTCATCCCCATCATGACATGTAAACACAATAATTCACAAACGGAATGATTTAAATATATCAAATCTGGTATAGAATTTTGTGGCTATAGGTACATAAAATCTGTGTAAAATCTTTGTTTCAGTCAGTTGATAAAAACGCGTCTAATACACAGATTCGATTTTCAAATACTATTTACTGCATACTAGGGAGCAATCGCCAAGGATGGCACGATAGATTCAGTAAAAATGGTAAATTCACGCACAAGGTTAATATTTCGTAGCTCTTATACGCCATGTAAGACAATGTCTGGAATAACACCTATTTTAGAGAGTATGCGAGGAAGCTTTGGGACGATCATTCCCACTGGTTATTTAAATACTTTGTTATATACTTTCTTATATAGAGTGAAACAAGAAGAATACTAAATATTCTTTTTTGCTTTATAATAAAATACAGTACACACCCGAGTATCCGGTTCGTGATTATCCAGGCCTACTTTTCTCTTACCATAATTAAATGAGGAAAGCAGGGCAATCTTGTATTGGCAACATTGTCAAGGCATTGGAAGCAGGTGTCCTACGCTCCTCCTATGAGTCGTGTGCAAATTACAAGTTGTGACATGAAAAGAGCAGCCTTCTGCTCGTTGTTCATGTTTTATCAGTGCGTAACGGGCCTCAATTGTTGCCGCTGTTTCTGATCATAATTCCACAGTATGTACAGTATTCGCAAATTGTTTTTAGAGTATGCTTAACGATTTTTTAAGTCTGTCACAGTGAAGATCACAGAATTTACGTTAAAATGGGAACAGTTTATATCCTTTATCTTTTCTCTAATAAATTTTAGAAACGTGCGGTGCAGTATATAAAAATGTATAAACTACCAGTACAAAGCCTTTTATTTTAAATAGACACGTTACAGGCAATTGCTTGTATGATGCGCTTGGCTGCTGCCGCGTTTACATTCTACGTGGCTTGAGATAAACGGTGAGTTTACTACTCAATATGAAGTGAGAAAATAAGTATTATAACATATAGTATAAAATAGTATATAGTTTTATAGTATAGAGTTTTGGTATAAAAATATATATAAAAACTTCGTCTTCTGGTTTTGTTGGGCAAAAAAATGAGTTCATAGAATTCCGGCCTATCCGGCTTTTTTGTTATCCTGTCTGCACTCTCACCACTTTAGGCCGGATACTCGCGAGTGTACTGTATAATGCTTCTTTTACTTTGAAATAAAGGATATAGAAGATTTGATACTTTAGAATAGAAATGTATTGTGACGGTTCTGGCCATCTAAGTTTATAATTCAAAGATTTACGACAAAAGAGAAGTGTTCCATCTTTCAATTCACAAAACGGCTATTAGCTCGAAAATAGTACTCGAAGTGGAAATCGGGAATTTGTAACCATAAAACCTCGACGTTATTAAGAGAAAATAAAAATCAACAGTGCTATTGGCAGGACTCATGTTCACTCGAATCTCATACTGCGCTTTCAAGAAAAATAAAAATAAAAAAAAGAGTTACTGTCATTTGTCTGGAACAGCTCAAGAAAAGGGTGCCCCAAAATGAATGCAAGATTTGAATTTCCTACCACTCGTGCAGTAAAATGTTGGCAACTCTATTAAAAAACCATTTGATAGCTGATAGCTTAGGGTTCATAAAAATAGAGCTTTACGCAATGGAACAACATATTAATTCAAGATTTGAATTGAATGAAAAACACAGTTTCTTTTTTTAAACTGTTATATTTTTACTGAATCGAAAAGTACATAGAATAGGGTTATGTATGGAATAACACATAGGACAAATGGTCTTCACGGCTTTGCTGACACATGTGCACTCTTTTATGCAAATTTTCCATGGCCATTTAGCATAAATGTGGTCTGAATTTCGTTGACGCAGCGTTGAATTTCCTCCTTCAATGCATCGTGTTTGTGGGCTCGTTGGCATGAACATTTGACTTCAAATAACCCCATAAAAAAATCCAATGGTCTTAAATCACACGAACTAGGGCGAGATCACAATTTTTCGAACTGTTGCCACCCAGACTTTCACTATTTTTGAAATACTTTTCATTGAAAACACGTTATTCTATTGTGTAACGCTCCATTTTTACTTAAACTATTTACTGTCAAATAATTTTTTAATAGGATTGCCAGCACTTTGCTGCAGGAATAGTGACAAATTCAAATCTTCCTTTAATTTTGGGACGCCCTTTATTAAAATAAATTTCATGTGTGTGTCTTTTTTTGATTTTTTTTTAATTCTTTTTTGCAGATTTACAGCTTTTTTGTACTATTCTTCCTTTCAAAATATCTATGCTTTGTTGACGCCATGGCTATCCCTGGTGGTGAAGAAGAGTGGGGATATCCAATTCTGGGATGGCCTCATTGGGTCGGGTACACTTCTTACATGAATGATCCTGTTCATTTTTATGACTATGGTCACAAGTAAATTTTTTCCTGATGTTGGAAAATTCAGTTTGGTAAGAAATAACTTTCATTTCTTTAAACACAACTAACTAGAGATTCGGAGGTTGCATATTAAAACAAATGCGGATATTCTACATTTGTAGCACGCACTGAAGTATGTTAAATGCAATTTTGAATCCATTGAATCTATTTTATTGTATGATATTAACCCTCCAAGCGGCAAGCCCGGAAAAAGACGGAATCTTTTCTCCCTTCAAAACGGCGTACCCGTCTATAGACGGAAACAAAAACTCCCTTAAAACTGTCACTGCCCCTATTTTTACGGGTTCCAGTTTTTCCCTACCCCCAATCTCAAGCTGTGAGATAATGAGAAGGGAATGTGAGATAAGGAAAAATGAATCGTTATCAGTGGGCAATATAATTGATGTTTTCCTGCTCGCGTCTTTTTGAGCATTTTAAAATCTTGCTTGCGTTCTGAGGCGTTACTTTTGAGATTTTGATAATAATTACGTATCTAAAATGAAATTTAAATAACGAGAATAAAATTGAAAGTATGAAAATATATACCTGGAATGAATACATACATAAACGTATTATTATTAATAATTTGAAACATAAGATTTTAAAGCTTTCTAGCATAAGAAAATAGTTAATGTAAAAAATAAATAAAAAATATATAATTAAAATTTGACAAGTTTCTTTTTTATAGCGTGCTTTCATTTAAGGATTTTAGAATTGACATTGCTTATGCAACTTATTTTTGGAAATAAGACACTAAACTTATTTACAGAATTTACTTAACGAACGAAACTTTTTAACTTTTAATGAATTATTTTTTTTAGTGTTCATTAATAAGTGTATTTCAAAACGGGGAGATATATAGAACCAATATATTAAAGTGCGATTTTTCGGAAAGATTAGTATTCGTTACATTAAATCCTTATTTTTATAACATAATAAACTATATATGAAAATTGAATATTTGTTTCATTCTTTAAACTTTATAGAATTTCACATTCTGACGAATTCGAACAAAAATGTAAGCATTGTAGAGATATAAGTTTCATTGTTTTTATATTTTTCCTCTGGTTTTTAATATTTTCAAAGTTAATATAAGCGCAGTTTTTAAAGGTTCTATTTTTTGTATCGAAATATTAATCTTATTTCACTGTACAATCTTATATATACATCGCACGATTCTGTTTATATGAAAGTGGTTTATATTGACATTTTTACTCTTAATGCTGAGTAATTTAATCCACGAATTTTAATCCACTTGAAAGTGAGCGAATGTGTGAGTTAAATGTGAGAATAAATAATTTTAAAATTGTTGCCATTATTTTAACTCCTTGATCTAATTTTATCTCATATGTTAGCATTTAAAAAATTTTTAATGTGTACAACTGGCATTTAGACTATTTTCTTCTCCTGTTTGGTCAATTCGAGTTCACTGGATGTGATTTTTAACAAACAAGATGGGATATGATCTTTGTTTTATTTTATTTTTGATCACGAGAGTAAAAAAAATTCGGAAACTCCCACTTCCATGTAATTTGAAATTCTTTATTCTTAATAACCTTTAGCCTCACATTTTCATTTTTTAAAAACAGAACTAGTTTGAACAAGGGTGTCAGACATGAAGGTCGCTTGCGAATATTTCTATTAAAGTAGCGAATATCTCTAATTATAATGAATATGAATGTTCGTATTGGCGATCTCCAGATCAAACTGTTTGACTTAGAGCGAACGCACTTCGCCATTAAATAATTAGAAAACTGTTAACGTTCACCTCGAGAGGAAATTTTCAAAATTTTAATTAAAACTTCTGTTAATTAAAAATTATTTAAAATTTTACCATTTATCAGCGATAAAATAAGAAATTATTCTAATATAATTTATACAATGTGTCATTTATACATTTGAATGTATCACCAAGAAAAATCATTCTTTGAGGTAAAATTAAGATCTTGAACTTTTAGTGTCTTATTTATTGAGATACTAATTATGGAGCATTCTCTTCAGCCACATGGTTTATTTGTATTTCAGTAAAGAAATTTTTACCCCTTTGCTTTTAGCTTAGATCTTTTTAACCTTTTAACTAAATCATCATCAATGGGTAAAAAGCCGGAATGAAATATAAGGATAACAATGAAAACGTTTAGTTTCAATTCAAAAATAAAATATATTTTTAAAATATGCTAAAATATTTTTAATTTAATTAAAAGTGGGGGAAAAAATTTGAATTCACAATTAATGTACAAATTATTTTTCTACTGTGATATTTTCGAATGAACTTTAAAATTTTAATAATTTTTATTAACCCTTTAAAGGGCCTTTTTTTCCTAGTCATGTTGGAGTAAAATGTTTTTAAAATTAAGATTGGCCTAGGAAAAGTAATTCATTCAACTTATTAGATCAGTTTAATCTGATTTATTAATTAATTTTTCCAATTAATAACTAAGAAATAAATCAAGACACTTCATTTTATTTGAGATAAGCAATTGAAACCTCTAACCTACAATTGAAACCTTACTGAAAAATTCGTAAGAATTTATGCCAACTTACATAATTTTATTCAAAAATTGTTGAATTTGGTGATGAGCATACTTCCCTTGTCCCTTGAAAGGGTTAATTAAAATTTTAAAGAAATGATTCCCACTGTCCAATGTATGTAGATGCAGATTTTGGTAATTCTATTTCAAATTGTCTGGTCTGAAAAGTACCAATACAACCAGACAAGTAATGACACACACACTTGTCCATCTTTATTATTAACTTAGACGAATGTTTGTGCGTGGCGTCTATTAGATCTTCTATATATATCTTAGTGGAATATGCATCTTAGAAAATAAAAATGCGTAAAATGTTTTTTTTTTTGTTTTTTTTTCTGAAAATTTTTAAAAATTATGAATTAAAAATAAAATGAGATTTTGAAGTGTATTCCAGCATAACTTTCAAAATTATTACAGAATAAGAAGGAATTTTTGGTAATTTTTATTGAATAAGAGATATGAGAAATCATCTGAGTCATTTCAAAAATTAAAAAGAAATATTCAGTATATACATAAAACTTTATTGCTGAATGATTCTATTCCCTGTATTTAGAAATTTAATAAGCCTGATTGGCTTCAACAAAAAATGTTTTGCATTAATTGAAGTTTATTCACTCCCGTTTTAAATTAAGGGATTACTGTCAAGGAGCTGACAGAAAATTAAAAAAGTCTGCAATACAGAATGGTACAATGAGCCTGCAATAGTATGAATTATATGACTATCAAAATTTGAAATTTCAAGATGTTTTGCTGAAGAAAACATTTAATTAAAAATTTTATATTGGCTAGTAACCTCGACGTAACACATGTGCTGATCACCAAAAGCAATAAATAATGTAAAAGTAATAAGTAAAAAAGATCAATGCAACTGTATTTGCAAAGCTTTTAAATTCAGATTTTTCTTTTTAATGATTCGTTTACCCCACGGTTTGTCGTTATCCGATTGCAAAATAGTAAGAGCTTTGATTCTAACCCGAAAAACTTAAAACTGAGATTTTTCAAAAATTGTAATTTATTTTAAAACAGTACTTAATATTCTGTAGGAACTTGATTTGCAGGTATTCAAAAAATTCCAGTTGCAAATGGTTAATTATGAGTCTAAATAATTTGTATTATTTGAGTCATTTTTCCAGGCCAAATTTGTATCATGAATATTACAAAGAAATATTTTGACAATTATTTTTATTTGTTACAGTCATAAGGCGCATCGACCAGTTATTTCAGCATTACTGAATAACTGGCCAATTAAATATTGTACAGTATATTTAATTATAAAATTTTAATCATACAGATAAATACTGAAAATCGATATATTTGAAAGTGAAATATTGCATGAAATTCCCTAATTACACAATTTATATTTTTTTTTTGAATACTGAAGAAACAAAGTTATAACGTAGTGTTACTTATCACAATTAATGTTTTAAACACGCATTTTAAAATATTAAAATAAATTGGCAATGCGTTGAAAGGGTTTTTTTAAAAAATTAAATCACTTGCAGGTAATGTCGAGAAATAATTTCACAGTACTACGGAATAAAATAATTTGCGAAACATATTGCAATGAAAAAAATATTAGACGAGGACTTTCATTTTATAAAAACCAGACTAGTATCAAAATAAACATGATAATAACTTATTCCTAACATAAATTTTATGTATTGTTTTATAAAATAATCGAAAAACCTCTAAAAAAACCAATCACATTTTCGCATTTTCAATCGATGTTATTGTCAATCTCTTTCTAAGCACTGAAAGAAAAATGCTCTTAGAAATCGAAAGACTACGATAAGAAACACCTGCTACTCACAGCATGAAATTTGCTAATCACTTCCCACCTGCAGCGCTGAACTGACCGCAAAAGGGGAAAGCAATCTTTTTGACCAAACCGCGGCATTTTTAAGGTTGAACCTGTTATTCCGGCGTGCCGCTTTCGGTAAGGATAGCAATCTGAAAGCCGCCGCCAGGATGGTTAACAATATTCTAAATATTGAACAATATTGTTTAATATTGAATATTATCATATTATCCACACAGTATTGTACAATATTTTTGAATATTGAATAATATAATCTGATATAATATTACATTATTCACACAGTATTCTACAATATTGTTGAATATTGAATAATATAATATGATATTATATTATTCCCACAATGTTATACAATATTGTTGAATATTGAAAAATATGATATGATATTATTCCCACAATATTATACAATATTGTTGAATATTGAATAATATAATATGATATTATATTATTCCCATAATGTTATACAATATTGTTGAATATTGTAAAATATAATATAATATTTTATTCAAACAATATTGTGCATTGAGATGCTCTCTGGGCATTCATACTGAAGAATTTATCACGGGGCTTGAAAGAAATGTTTTGACTACAGTTTGTGAATGATGTGTTATTTGCTCGCGCCTGAAATGTTTCTTTTGAAACATAATGGAATAAATTTGAGATTAAATGCTTTTATATTTTTTTTCATTTAAATGAAGATTTGTTTAAAATAAAAATAGTAAATTCTATGAAAATTTTGAAATTAAAAAATAATAATTTACTTATTTATCTTGCCCTTATTAATATAATCCTTTCTTCCTTAATTCTTACTTTACACATATAATCCTGATAACCAATTTAAAGAAGAGTCTCTGACAATTACAAATTTATAATATTACTGAATAATTATAGAATATTTACTTCTAAATTTTTCTATTAGTTTTAATAACTTTTCTTTTCTTTTTTTTTTTTTGGTTATTTAACATTTTAATCTTTTTTGAGTATACATATAATTTTTCATAAATAAAGTTTGTATCTCTTAACTAAATACTTTATCATAGAATGAATTCCAATTTTTAGTTTTGGGGCATCATACCATCAATCTCTTTGGTCATACTGAAAAAAATGAATGTGTGTTGGCTCTCTTGTGACTAGATGGTTTGACTGTAGATAATTACAGTTACCGAATTAAAAGTTGGAAATATGCAAATTTCAACAATTTTTTTTCAAATGTTAATTATAATTAATAAAAACGTGTGCTTTATTTTGGTTCCGCATATTTTAAATATCATATTATTTAATATTGAAGCCTTGAATTATGAATTGTGAAGCATTTAGAATATTGTATTTTGGCTCAGCAGTTTTTCGTTTAACTTCATAAAATATTATTCCACAATAAATAAATTTTATCCTGTTTAAAAATTTAAAAATTTGAATGATACCATTTCAAATATTATATTTTTTTGAAATTTCGGCAATTAATTTTTTTTTGCCTAATTTTCCAATTATATTGTTGTTCAGAAATTCAAACAATTTTCTTTGTTTCATGAAATATTTAATGGCTTGATTTTCTTCCATTGTTGAAAACTTCCATTGAAATATTGGATAAAATACTTATACTCATCCATTATTATAAAATCGTATGAATACTATTTATCTCATGATATATGAACAAGAATGCGTTGTATATGAACATGCATGTCAACATACAGATAACTCAAACGCGCAGTTGCTTCAATTAGAGATGAGGATTATGATTTTATCTCCAGAAATATAAACATGTCTCGAATTTCATATTAAATTCATTAAGGATATCATATTTTGTATATACACTGAGTATTTATATGTCATAGCAATGACTGAAAAATTGAACGAGCTAATTGAAGGAATTTTACCATTAATCTACTATAAAATGGATGTCAAACTTTTAACCTATTTTTTTTAAAGCAAGAAGTAATATTCCAAATTTAATTGGTTTTCCGTAGTAAAATTGAAGTCAGGATCAAATTGCAAAATTAGAAGTAAATATACGTTGAAAGGGAAAGAATTATTGGCATTTTATTCCTTATGTATTTGGAATCTGTCTTTCTCAATCCGATATGATACTCTGAGATCAATATTTATGTCGTAGATATGGGGGTGAAGGTGCTTAGTGTGTGAAATTTGTATCTTTTCTTGGAATCAATAACATTTTGCAGTCTAAAAGTGTTAGCTAACAGTTTTGACATTATGTCATATCATAAAAATCTCAACATATGATAATATATGGGAAAATTTCTGATGATATTTTATTTTAAATTGAATTATAATCTTCATACATAAAATCTGTTTTTCAATGTTTTTCAAATCTTGTTTTAATTTAAGTTGTGTAATTTTAACTTTAACTAAGCTTGATTTTAACTTTAACTGAACTGCTAACGCCATCTAGTGTGGCGTTGACGTTAAGAAAGAATTCCTTCCTCAAGTTTTTATGTGTTGTTTTGTATGAAAATGTCTTTTATGTATTGCTTATAAGTATTGCTGTGATGCGATGTATCCGTGTGCTAAGGGCCCAAAAATAAAAGGGTATCAATTAACTTAGATAAGAGTATCTTCATCCAAATGCTCAAAAGGCATTTCACTCACGAATGCGACGTTACAGTTGAAAATATAAATCCTTAATCAATAGGTAAGTTTTGTAAATAGACAAATACTAAGTAATGTTTGTTTGTTATTATCGATTTCTTTATTTATATTGAAAAGAGTAAAAAGAAAGAAATACATTGCGTATTCAAAGAATATATTTGTTTTTTCTATTATTCTTATTTTAAAATGCTTCAATTTCTTTTTTCTTTTCAGGTAACATGATAGTAAATCAGAAAGTGGAAAATCAAAACACAGAGAGTGTGACTTGAAGCCCGTTTTAAAAACTTTGTTGTTAAACTATTGCAAATAAAAATAATTTCTTGAAATTTTATATTTGGATTTTTTTTTGTCTTCTAAAAATTTGCTTGTTTGTGGCCATATTATTTCTGATTTGAAATAGATGCCCATAATTTTTCTTTTTTTCATTTCTAAATAATCATGATTCAACAGGTAGTCAAAAAATGCAAAATATATCAGAAAAATTAGATCACAGAGACTGCAGCCTTTTTTGAAAACTTTGATGCTAAACTATTGTAAATAAAAATAAATTCTTGAAATTATATATATATATATATATATATTGTCTTTTTTAATACTCGCTCGTCTGTGTCCATATTATTTTTGGTTTGAAATACGTGTCCACAATTTTTTCTGTTTCACGTCTAAATAATCATGAAACGACAGACAGTCAAGAATCTATTTTGTTGGTCACTTTCAGATGTAAGTATTTTTTATAACATTCAAAAATATCTACAATGGAGATTCATAGGTTGTATTTTGATTAGATTTTCAGCAAACATATCCGGTTTTTAGTTTAGTTTAGTTATATTAACGTCCCGTTTGAAGCAACACTAGGGCTATTTTGGGACGGACCTCGTAATTTTGAACCGCGGTCAGATGACGAGGACGACACCTGAGCTGGGACACCCCTCTCCACACCACACCCCACCAGCGGGAGGACGCAAACATATCCGGACTCCTAGCATTCATTTTTAATTACAAGCAAATTGTATGTTGTACAAATTACTATACATAAGAAATTTATTCAAGGGGTGTGGTATAATATTGATGTGCGAGATGTCCAAGAGTTGCAGAAATACACTGCAAGTGTCATACATTACTTACATTCACTGCATTACATTGCAAGTGTCATACATTACAAGCTTCAAGTGTCATACATTATAGTTTTTTTCGAAAATTGTATTTTCACAAAATGAGAGTTATATATATATATATATATATATATATATATATATATATATATATATATATATATATATATATATATATATATATATATATATATATATATATATATATATATATATATATATATATATATATATATATATATATATATATATTAAGTTTTGGCTCAGACGTCCAATTCTGTAAATATATAAAATATCCTCGATATTGACATTTTAAGCAGAGATCCTACTTTTTACGAATGAAACTGACCATAACTTAAAAACGGAGCAAGTTAGATGAATGAATTTTCTTACTTGATATCCACAACAAAATTGTAAATGAGTGTCAAACTTTTGACTAATTCCTTTTACGGTGGGAGATACTATCCCAAACAGCTTACTCAACTTTTCTTATTAATGACATAGTTGGGATCAAAGTGTCAAGTTACGCATGAGAATACTAAGATGTCAATAAAAAGTTGTGATTTATTGTTTACAATATTTTTGAAATTCACTTTAATAGAACTAGGGCGAATTACACACTTAATGAGTTACATCTATTTTGATTAATTATTGAGTTAATGATAAAAGTTATTATTAGTTATTATTGAGTTAAATAATAATAATAATTATTATTATTATTGAGTTAAATGATAATATTTATGAAAGAGACATCTTTTTACTCAAGCTTTTGCATTGTACAGGCTGAACAAGACACCGATAGTCCTATAGTTACCATTACATATCACTCAATATCATTTTATAAAAAAAGTAGTTGTTTTTGTCGTCTATTTTCTTCACCAGGGATATTACATATTGCTCAGTCTCATATCTGGTTTTATTTAATTTCAATTCAATTATCAGACATAATTTCATGTTCATGACTCTGTTAAGTTATTACAGAATAGAAAAGAGCTATTTAAAAATTTTGCATGTGTTCTCTTCATCATGTATATAGACGATCCTAATAGAAACATTGTTAGAAGAATTAAGGATTGCATATTTAATAAAACGTTTTACTTAAACGCCTAACATTTCCGAAACATTTAGCTAAAAACTTTCTAAATACATAAATAAAGATATAATAAATACATGTAAAATAAATAAATAATAAAGGTATAATAGTAAATACATAACTAATAAATTCATGGAATAATTTTCATAATTTATATGACATCACAAGAATTATTCAACAAAAATTTCTCAGATTCATCATAAAATTCAGTTTGTAGTTTTACTTTCAAAAGGATTTAAATGACGTTATTGACAATATTTCATTTTGTTTTAGTTTATAAATATACTTTAAAAAATAGGGAATCTAAATTTTATAAAGTCTTTTGGTCCTAAGGAATCATATTCTGCAAAATATTCTTGATACTCCAATTTATAAATAAATAAATAAATAAAAGTTTCTATCTTCTGCTATTAAATATGATTGATTTATGAAGTTTTGAATAGAATAGTTTAGAACAATCAACATTTTCATAATCTTAGGACAATGAGTCTTCAAAAATCATGGGTTCTCATTGGGGTGTCATCTTTAGACGGTCGATGAAGTGTCTAAAATCTCCGGTTTCTATTGATTAGTAATGTTTAAGTAATCATAAATTAGTTAATTTTAGGGACTAATTTAGTTTATAGGAGTGTTACTCTTTTTTATTGAAAATATTATCATCTCATGAATGCTTTGTTAAATATGACTCGCAGAGCAAAGCATCTAGATAAATGTTATTTATTGTTATAAATGTTATATGCCATTTATTGGAGCATTTATAAATTCAAATTACATATAATTATTTACTTCATTTAAATCATTTTAATGCAAGTATTTCTATTATTAAATGTTTACAAACTAGCCGTTGGGCCTCCTTGAATTGAAAGGATATGTATTAAGCCATGTTTACCTGAAATAAAGCTGATTTTTTGAATTAATAATATAGATATTGTAATAGATCATAGAAATTTTTTCTTTTCAGTTACTTTTTATAAAATATCCTACTTCATATTTATTTCATTTCATACAGACACGTGATGAAAATTATTACATCTTTATATGTTTAATTTGCAATAACAGTTGATTTCTTTCTTAATTTAAGCTTTTGTCAATATGTTGGAAACATATTGATAAAAGCAAATTTTTTCGCAATAAAGCATAAAGTGCTCCATTTTTTTTATTTTGTACGAAATAAGTTGTTGATTAGCTTAGTTTAGTTATATTAAAGTCCAGTTGTAAAGCAACAACAGGGCCGTGGGGGCCTGATGATAAGGTATTGGCCTCGGAACCGGAGGGTTTCAGGGTTCCTGACCCGATTTCATTGAAGAGCAGTCGTATAAGCGGGTCTAGTACACGTTAAAACCGTTCGGGTCAAACGTCCTCCCACTGGTGTAGTGTGGTGTGGAGAGGGGGATGCCAGCCCCGGTGTCGTCCTCGTCATCTGACCTTGAATCAAAATTACGAGGTCCATCCCAAAATTGCCCTAGTGTTACTTTAAATCGGAACTAAACTAAGGCAACACTAGGGCTATTTTGGGACGGACCTCGTAATTTTGAACTGCAGTCAAATGACAAGGAAGATACCTGAGTTGGCACTCCCCTCTTCACACAAATAAGTTGTTGAAAAATACGATTAAATTATTTTTTATAAATTCATTAAAAATATAAATTTAATTTATATTTTAAAACATTAGTATCATTAAAAAATAATTTTTTGATCTTCAATATGATGTAAAAATCGTGTTTGTGCTGTAATATTTTCAGAAATTATAGTGGGGTAAACTTCGAAATTTCGCTTGATTTTTAATTAATTGAAATTCTAATAAAAAATTCGAAAAAAATCGCTCCGAGGTGCACATTCCCGACCTCTAAGGTATACACATGTCAAATTTGGTAGCTGTAGGTCGAACGGTCTAGCCTGAAGAGCACCAACACACACACACACACACACACACACACACACACACACACACACACACACACACACACACACACACACACACACACACACACACATTGAGTTTTATTACAAGTACAGATGTGATGAAACAATTAAAACTGCTTGACTTTCAAGGCAACAATGCAATCTGCTAAAAATATAATTAAAAATTTCTTGATCTTGCAAGATTACTTTTTCTAATCAAATAATACTCTTGCAAAAATTAATCAAAAAATAATAAAAATTGTCAAAATTAAGAAAACAAATAACACGGATATTAAAATAATATCAGTGAAAAATAATTCCAAGTCTCACAAATGACCAAATGAAAATCTAATTCGAAGTCTTTTAATAAAAAAAAAATAAAAATAAATAAAAAAAAAATAAAGTATCCAAAATAACGCAAAAATTATTGTTGTGCCTTGATATTTTCGTAAGTTATGATGGAATAACCTCAAAATGCCCGTTTAATTTTAAATTATGGAAATTCTAATTAAGATTTCAAAAAAAAATCTCTCCGATGTATGCCTGTCCGCCATCCAAATTACAGGGTGTCCCACAAGGTATGCAGCGTCTAATGTCTACAGATTCGGAGAGAACACATTAAAACAAGTATTGCGATATACAACATGTGGGGTCCCCGAATATATCATCATAGTCTAATTACACAAAGAACATTAATTATGAAAAGACAGTTTGTATTCCAAATTACGATGCATACGACGATTGCACAACATGGAAACTTCTCTTAGGTGACTATGTTCATTTGTGGAACCATTGAGAGGAAAACTGGTTTAGATGGTTTAAGGAGGTTTCATTTTGCAAACAGGATTATTAATAAAGTTGAATGTGGTGAAATTGATTTTAATTGGATCTGTTTCAATGACGAGTCACACTTCAACCTCCAAGAATATGTTAACAAATAGAACTGGAGGTTCTGGGCCATTGAAAATTCTCATCATGCCACAGTTCGACCACTGTACCCACATAGGCTCACAGTTTGGTGTGCGTTATCTGCCGAAGGCATCATTGGACCAATTTTTTTTTATCTAAAATGTCACCCGTGAAGCTTATTTTGACTTGTTGAGTAACGGTGTTATCCCATTCTTGCATGGCGTAGACAAGATTAGCGATTATTGGTTTATACAAGATGGCGCTAGACCTCACCGCACTCAGCGAAACTTCAATCTCTCAGCGGAGCATTTTCACGATAGACATGCGATAGACACTGCGAAAACAAGCAATGTTATGGACGCTGCTTTACTCTACGGATCTTAACCTGTGTGACTTTTTTTATGGGAACATCTGAAAGACACAGTGTATCTCACACAACCTTCAACATTGAACGACTTGAGAGCAGAAATTGAAACCGAGGTCAAGGAAATCGGAATAGATGTTTTGCAGAAAACGATAGCGAATTTCGATTCCAGACTTTGTCATGCATTTATTCGAACGGCCGGCATGTCGAAAATCTATTGCACTGAAATTTCTCAATAAACATTGATTTTCACTTGGTTTTTTTTTTTTCCTCATTTCTTGAAATTTTTATGATACAATCTTCACACAATTAGACTATGACGCTATATTCGGGGACTCCACACATAATATATCAAAATACTCGTCTTGACATCCTCTATCCGAATTTGTAAATATTAGATGCTGCATCCTTGTGGAATACCCTGTATATATGCGTCATTTTTGATAGTTCTAGGTCTGACATTCTGACCTGTAGAGAGCTAACACAGACAAAAAAAATCTTTCATTTTTATTAGTATTAAAGATAAAATTTTATAATCTAAATTTACTGAACAGATAAAATCATTCTCTCGTGTTTCTCATAGCAGATATTTTTAATTCCTGTAATATTGTTTCAACCACTCTTTAAAGTGAATTTGGTAATCATTTAAAAAATAAAATGGATACTTTTTTAAAATAAGCGACAAAATTATTTGTGGCCTTAGTTTTCTGCATCAATGTGCTTCCATTCTTAATCTCTAAGTCTTTTTTACTATACTTGTTTATATTGTGCTTCTTCTGTTATTGCTTCCCCCCCTTTTTTTTTCGCTTTTCTTCTTTTGAATTCCTCTCTTGCTGTAGTATTCAGTATGTAACAGCCGTATTCCAATAAATTAAAAAACGAATTATGCAAACTATACTATATAGCGTACGTTTGAGTAAGTTGTTTTATATAGATTATTATTTGATCATACAATAATTTCTGAAAGCAGCAAATATTGATTTTAAGATTTCTTTTTCTTTCAGCACTAAAATGAAATCTATAATTTGGACCATAATAGAACTTAAGTGCACATTGACAAGATATTTTATGCAGAAAATGACGTTCTTTGTTCAGTTTCGAATGTTGGTTTATAAATGCAGATTTCATTATTATATTTAATTTGGTTGTTTACGATTTTATTTCATACTTTGCAGTTATTTATTCGCGGAAAATCGACAAAAATATCCTCTGATTTTTGCAGCAAATGATTGTTTATTCAATAAAGTGTACTAAAATAGAAATGAGGAAGTAATTAGTGTTTAAAGTTATGCTATGAACACATAACCTTAAAATAAATGTTTATTTTTGCAGAACTCATTAGCACCGTGAAAGGCCTTCATTTTGTTTATGTATAAAGGATAATGATAGTTTACAAAATGAAATAAAGGAACAATATCACAATAATTATTACATATGCAAACATATATATTTCAAAAAGTCGTCCGATTGGCAAATACCTTCAGAGAACGTTAGATATTGCGAAGAAAATATGGAGTTTCTGGTAAGAAAATATTTTAATTGATTATCTGAATTTTCTTATTTTTGCAATTACCAACTGAAGCATTGATTCTGACCTATATAAAATGAGTTCCTTAAGTGTTCATAAACATATTTGCGTTTCGTGAACTGAAAGATTTGCTCACTGAATGGAAACACTTTTATTAACGGGGAAGCATTCACATTTCGTGAAATGAAAGATTTATTTACTGAATGGAGAACTAAAAAAATTGAACTGTTGAATTACCAACTAAATAAACAACAACAATCTCCCTTCTCCATAGTATGCATTATAGATGAAGCCTAAAGTCCTGATTATTATTCATCAGTCAGTCATTCTTTTAACTAGACGTTCAGCTCCTTCTTTCTTTGCAAGAAATATATGTTTATTTATTGATGGATTATTACCTGATTTCATTTTATTTTGTGTCATGTTACAATGACTGAAATCTTCATCACAGATAGAAAACAAGTTGATAACTCTTGAGATCGAGCTATTATATTAACTATTGGTCTACTTGTCCATAAACTTTGGTTTAGTGTCCAAATTTAGTGTTCGAATGGATATGGTGTACCTTTTGAAATCAACAAGAGGGGATATCACAGTGACATCTTTCTAGGCAACTTAGCTAGTGAAATCTGTTGAACAGTCGGGAACACATTTGATAAGATATAGCTATCTAACTAATACTACTTTGTCTTTTGTCAATAAAGATAATCATTTTGAATTATCTACTCTACCTAAAAACAAAAGATCTTCCTCTTCTCTTGTTTACGTTTCGTTCACCTACTCTTAAGTTAAATTTGTTAAGAAAGTAATCCAGACCGAGAATGTATGGTTTATTGATATTATTTTCTTAGAACCTTTGTATCTCTGCTTTTTACCAGCAACAGTCTTTAATGTTAGAAATGGTATAAATAGGTTGTTCCTTTGAATTCTGGGTCAAACCTGTTCTTTAAGGGATTGCAATTGCATCTGCATCCACCATTATCAATCACAAAATATCACAAATAGATCTTCCTAAAAAAACTGAATTTTCTTTTCGCTAAGAATAGGATCATTCAAGGCTCTTCTTCAAGGTCCTTATCCAAGAGAGAAAGATGGACGTAAGTTAGTTTCCCTCGCCGGACATAATCATATGGCTCCCTGTCTCCTCATTGCACTTCCGACAAGTCATAGTGTAATACAGTCGAGAAACTATCCCCTTCCTATAAACAAGAATTTTCTACAATTTTTCCAGCAGTTTCATTACGGAATCAAGTTTATCATCCTTTTCGCTATTTGTGCCATCTTTTCTTCCTATTAATCTTATGTATTTAGATACCGTTGAAATAGTTTTTTTTAAATTCATAATGCCATTTTTTCTTTCTATGTATCTTATGTATTTAGATACCTTAGAAATAGTTTTTGTAAGTTTATATTTCCTGCAGTAGGTGAGAGCGGATTCCAAATCCTTTGTATAAATTAATTTTATTAAATGCTTTTGTCTGTGATAGATTTGACTAAATACTGGGCCACCAACTTTTCGGAACATCCAAACACTACCTGGTTTAGGTCAGAGTCTTTAATCGCTCCCTATCATCAGTATTGGAGACTTATTCCTCGGTTCCGTCATCTTACTTTCAACTCAAAGCAGTAAAATTGGTTAAGATAACTCCATAAAACAGAATTTTAGAGCCTTCTCGATGGTCATTAGTGCTGTCAACTTATTTCTTGGTATTCCTTGCAGACTCTTCGCAAATGGTATTCGGAGAGAGACTGCAAGTTGATTGGCCTTCGCAAAGTCCATTCGTTTGTAATACACTCAATGTTAAATTGATATTTCAAGCCAGTCCAAGATGAATGCACTCCGAATTTGAAGAGTTTTATTATTGGTCTTGAATGCGCACATTCTGAATTTACCGGAAAATTGGTTTGATCTCAAGATCACTTAATCCCTGCCCGATGTCGCTGATCTTCTTCATAATGTCACCTTTTACTTATATCTCTACTTTCACATCTTGGATATTTTCTTCTATTTTTCCAATGCATCTCTCAAAGTGGTGCTTAATTCCGTTGATTTCAATCTTAAAGTGTGCTCTCATCTTTTCTTTATCAGCTCAAATTAGGCTTTTCATTGGGCGTTGTACTTGCTCGATTCTATTATTTATTTTTTAAGGTTAAGATCGCATCTCTTTTTTACATTTTCCCTTCTTCCCTTCGATTTTCTCCTTGATTTCTTTAATTTGCCTAAAATTCGATCATAATGACATTTACAGAAATTTTTGTCTGAAATTTCGTAAAACATTTGCACTGCAGATCCTTTCATAATATGCTCATTTAACACTAGAACCACTATTTTTCAAAACAACATAATTCTGTAATTTCATCCGAAAATTTATGAAATGATTTTGGAGGAAATGAGGAAAACTTATGATGGAAAATTGGTTGAATGATATATGTAATAGAAAATTTTCAAAATAATAATTAAATCCCAAGACAATAATTATTTAACTCGGTTATTAATTTGTCGATTGAAACAAATCTGCTACCTTGAATTATTTCCATTGACTAAATGCGATATTAAATACTTGATTCATAGTTATCCATAGTACATAAACAAGAATTCGATGGCTGCACTCAATTAATAAATTTTCATTTAAAAACAATTCTTTATCATTATTAATAATTCAAGTTATTTCCTTTTCAGATCAAGAGTATGTTCTTTGCATTTATCCTTTCAAATCCACCGAAGGGATATGCCACTGCAATCAAAGCTTCATTAGAAACATCTTCAGGAGTTATTACAAACTACATTACTACCACTCACTTTAACTGGTCAGGAGGAGGGAGCGAGCCAACACCAATTAACAGTAATAATGACACAATTTCTGTTTCCGATTCAGCAAGAAATGATGGAGCATCATTTGTATCAAATCCTGCAAAAGGTATTGGGGTCTCATCTTTGTCTGCACCAGAAGAATCCATTGTAGAAAGACAATACAATAATCGTGATGAAGCAGAATTTGCTATTGAGGGAGAACCTTCAATTAAACGTATCGGTGATGCAATCTTATCTGGTGCGAGCATTGGAAAAAATCTATACGACAGTATTAATTTAGGTATTGGTGGAACACTTGGATCTTTATTTGGAAGTACTGGTAAAGCAGCCCCTTCAGGTGAAAAAATTGTTGAAAACAAAAACGCAAACACTTGTAAACCAGGTTTCCCATTTGCAGATGTAAATTGTTTTAAAGGGATTGATGATAAAATCACATCAGTAGGACATGCTGTAGCAACAAAATACGGCAATACTGATAAACCAATTGCTCCTGGAGGAGTATCTTCAAATGGGGTTATTAATGGTGCAGTCACACCAGGAAAGAGGGTTGTAGTAACACACGATAATTCTGGTAAACCAGTATTTACTGTTGGAGGAGTATCTTCATTCCCAGGGATGAGTAGTGCCGCCGCACCAGAAAGGAGCATCTCAGCAATAAATTATGGTAATTCTGGTGAAGCAGGAGCTGCTATTGGGGGAATACCTTCACTTGAAGGTATTGGTGATATAGCCGCACCTAGAGGGAACGTTGTAAACACGCAATACGGCAATACTGGTTCAGCTCTTAGTGGACTATTATCTTTACTTGGTGCTACTGGTGATTCACCCGTATTAGGAGCAAAAGATGTAGGAACACAAAACAATAATTCTGGTAAACCAGTATTTACTGTTGGAGGAGTATCTTCATTCCCAGGGATGAGTAGTGCCGCCGCACCAGAAAGGAGCATCTCAGCAATAAATTATGGTAATTCTGGTGAAGCAGGAGCTGCTATTGGGGGAATACCTTCACCTAAAGGAATTGGTGATATAGCCGCACCTAGAGGGAACGTTGTAAACACGCAATTCGGCAATACTGGTTCAGCTCTTAGTGGACTATTATCTTTACTTGGACCCTTTGGTGATTCAGCCGTATTAAGAACAAAAGATGTAGGAACACAGAACGATAATTCTGGTAAACCAGGACTCCCACTTGGAGGGGTATCTTCATTTCCAGACATAAATGGTGCCATCGCACCCGAAAGGAGCGTTTCCGCAATAAATTACGGTATTTCTGGTGAAGCAGGAGCTGCTATTGGGGGAATACCTTCACTTGGAGGTATTGGTGATATAGCCGCACCTAGAGGGAACGTTGTAAACACGCAATACGGCAATACTGGTTCAGATCTTGGTGGATTATTATCTTTAGTTGGGGGCACTGGTGATTCTGCCACATTAGGAGCAAAGGGTGTAGAAACACAAAACGATAATTCTGGTAAAGCAGGACTCTCTCTTGGAGGATTATCTTCATTCCCAGGCGCCGTCCCACCAGAAAGGAGCGTTTCAGCAATAAATTACGGTAATTCTGGTGAAACAGGAGCTGCTATTGGGAGTATACCTTCATTTGAAAGTGTTGGAGATATAGCTGCATCTAGAGGGAATGTTGTAAAAACGCAATGCGACAATGTTGGTTCAGCTCTTGGTGGAGTACCTTTAGTTGCAGGTATTGGAGGAGGTGCAGCCGCACCAAGTATGCACGGCAGTACTATTAAAACTGGCCATGAGGGATTATCCTCATTTGGAGGTAACGGTGCAGTTGTATCAGGTGGAAACATTGTAGGAACACAATATGCCAATTCTGTTAAACCTGGGATTGCTCTTGCAAAAGCGTCTTCATTTGGAGGTGTAAGTGGTGCAGTCGCGCCAGAAAGAAATGCTGCAGTAACTCTATACGGCAATACTGGTCCTGCAGCCACATCAGAAGGGGATGCTGTAGGAATATGGCATGACAAGATTGGCGGAGCAGGATTTTCACAGGAACGAATACCTTCAATTGGCGCAGCTGCATCAGCTGGTAATGTTGGAGAATCACAGTATAACAGTGCTGGTTCTGCTTTTGGTGAACCATTATTAGCTGGAGGCATAAACTTACCAGTGTTGAACCATAGATTAATGCCATACAGCAATATTAAAGCATCTGACGCCCCTGGAGCCAACCATCCAGTAGTTTCGAATTCTCCTGGATCCAGTGCATCGTTTTCTATCCACGGATGAACTTATATGCTGCGTTATAGTTATTAGAAATGAAGTCAATATTAAAAAATTCACTTCTGTAAGGCATTATTTTTATCATTTAAAATTAGGAATATTTAATAATCTAAATGCCAATTTTAGAAATGTATCCAAATATCAGTAGGTTAGGTTTATATGCTGTATTTAAGCTACGAAATAAGATGTTGAGTGCCTTTTCTCCTTCATTAATGTTTATATACGTACATTTATTTATCAAATCTGATTACAATAGTCGCTCGAATTTTAAGAATTATAATATAGCATTAATTTCTAAATAATACAGTCAAATTGCTAAACACTGTAAAATTTAACAGATTTTTCTAATGCAATTCTCGATTTCCATATAATTAGAAAAATGAAATTCTAAGTATTATATTTATTTTTGAGCGCAATGAAGAATTTTTCTTCAGTTTATTTAAACATATTCTGAATTTTCAATATAATTTTAAAATATTCTATACAATTTTCTAATATTTCTTTAGTTAAAGATTTTTATAAAATGTAAATTAAAAAAAGAATTTTGCTAATGTATAATTCTTCTTGCTTTATACTAAACTAGCCGCTTTCAGTGATCAACGTGTTAGTCCGAAACATTGACTTTCCTCGCTGTTGCTCTATTAATATGAAGTGTATTTCAAATTTCATCCTTTTTGTTTAATGAGATTGAAAGATATGAATTTAATGAAAACTGAAATATAGGAAAACATGAAATAAATTTTCGAAACCGGCTTTCGAAATAAAGCATTTCAATATTAAATAAAAACGAAACACCAAATTCAACAGTAAAAAAAAAAAAAAAAAAAAAAAAAAAAAAAATTGAGGTTATGAAAATTTTCAAAACATAACCAAACATACTATTGGTTGTTATATTCAAGAAGCATATTTAAAATTACATGGTTCTGTGATTTATGATAAATAAGTTCGTTAATTCAATATTACTTTTATATTCACAAATCTGTGGGTAAAATAATGCCCAATAAAGTTACGGCGAACATTCTATCAAATAAATGATATAAAGCATCTGTAGAGTTAGCTTAGCTATTTTAACGTTTCGTTTAAAGCAACATTAGGGCTATTTTGGGACGGCCCACGTAATTTTGAACCGCGAGCAGATGACGAGGACGAAACCTAAGTTAGCACCTCTCTCTCCAAACTTCCACATAACATCACACCAGTGGGAGGACATTTGGCCCCGACGGATTTAACGTGCATCACATCTTCTTACACGATGGTTTTTCAGTGGAATAAGATCTCGAATCTGAAACCCTCCGGTTCCGAAGCCGAGACCTTACCATCAGCCAGACCGACCCTCAAAGTGTCACTACTATGTCATGGCAGGAATTTGTTTTTAGTATTCATATGTGACTATTAAATTAGCGCTAAATCCTTTACTTCTTGTTACCTTAAGAATGTCTTGAAAAAAGAACAGAAATTTCAGATTTTGTGATCCGCATTTAGGCTCATAATAGTTTTGGAGCCATAAGCTTATTCACATTTCTTGTTCTCTTGTGTCGCCTATTACAGCTCACTCATTTTTTATAGATCTGAATTTTAGCAAATGGAACAATCGTACCAGTCAAAATGGCTGATCGATTTCGTTTAGAATCTATGTCTCTGGTAATTCTAGTATTAATGCAAAAGCGGAAGAAAGAGAAAATTCGACTACCAGTTCTTTTACTTGAAACTTGCTCCAAAAAGTATTGATAATAATGTAAGCATTGGATATCCTTAATAATTTAATAATCGGGGAAATCTTGATTTCTTTAGGCCATTGAAAATTATTTGAGGGAATCAAAATGTAAAACTTTAATGTATAAAGCATTACAAAATTCATATACTCCAAGATATGAAGTAGAAAGAATATGAAAGTTTACCCCTAGATATACTTTGAAATTTGATATACTATTATTTCTGAATTTAAATCACAATGGTAGTTGCTTGAAGCATAAAAAGGCAAAATGTTAATAATATAATTCTTAAAAAATGGCAGAAAACATAACATCAAATATTTTATGAAGGAATAAAAATATCACATAATTGGCTGTAATTCTTAATAGAATAAAAAAAATATATGAATTATAGACACCCGAATACTGCAGAAAAAATAAAAATAAAAAAGGCAATATTAGAAAGTATTGCTTTAAAACTGGTTAGAAAAAACGTAGTACAATGCAGCAATTTTTTTTTTAAATATAAAATGAAATAAAATTTTATTTACTGAACTCGGGTCAAAAATTCAAAAAAATAATTTATATGCATACTTATAAAAATAGTTATGATAAATCAATAGTATTTATTTAAAATTGAAAGCACTAAAATATGAGGGAAAATGAAATTATTTAAAATGAAGAACAGAAGAAATTTTTTTTATAAGGCAGTGTTTATAAAAGTAAATTTTTATCTCTGTATATTGAAAATAAGCAGAGACATAGGAGAGTACATTGCGTTTACTACGAATTGGATGAGGAACTAAAATCTTATTTTTAATTGCATGTTCAAAGAAAACATGATATTAATAAAGGAAAATTCACCAAATGGAATGGTTTAATGAATTGGAAAAAAAAACTGCTCTGAATTACTGCCAAAAATTAATAACTTTCTATAAAAAATTTTTAATATAATGTAGAAAAACGCCGAAAACTAGTGTAATTTTTAATGAAAAATGATTTTGAAATGTTGATAGGAATATTCCTAACATTTCGTAGTGCACATGCTGTAAATTTTCAATGTACAATCAAAGCTGTACAAAAACTGCGGATTTCTATACCGTACACAAAAATGGCACTCTACTTTATATATACACAAACATACAATACATATACCTACATATACAGAGTGATCTGTAAAGTCCTTTTAAGCTTGTTAAATTCAAAACCGCATCTCGTATAGCCAGGAAAGTGACATGCCCTGGCGTCAAAATAAGAAAGATACAAAAAAAAAAAAAAAAAAAAAAAAACGGGATTGTTGAGAAAGTCCAATTAGAAAAATGCATACCATAATAAAAACAAAGAAAAACGATTCATGAATTTATCTGCAAACTTAGGTGTTATATTTTTGATTAAAATCATAAAATTTACATAACATTTAAAAAGGTTTCGTTAAAATTTAAAAAAATGTATTATCCGGTATTATAGTCTTTCCTATTTAAGCAATGGCGAAATGAATTTTATGCAACGAAAATCAAACAAAAAAGATAAAAAAAAAAATCTGTAACATGTAAGTGGACGAATCTGAGGATCCATATTTTTAAATTTTGGACAAACCCTTTATTCAAGGTACGGAAATGTTATAATTTTAAAAACAAAACTCTCCTTCGATTTTATAGATAACAACTTGGTATAATGTGTATTTTTAATAGTTTTTAGCTGATTTCCCTTATTTTTTTAAATTTTCGTAACTTATTTCGTCACTAGGGGTGCTGTAACCTAACTCTATCAATTCAGCATACTCATTTACTATAGGTTATATGTTACTTTCACAGCTATACGAGAAGCCGAAATTTTGAATTTGAAAGATTCACATGTCACCCTACACGCATATATATATATATATATATATACAGGGTGTTTATAAAGTCCCGGACCCATTTTGATGTTTAATAACTCATAAAATAATAAAGATATAAACACACTTATGACATTTATTGATGGAATAACTCATATATTTTCCTTTTCAGGTTTGAATATTTTTACTTTTGTAAATATCGTCTGCGCGTGTGGTTAATTTCAGATAATTTCATTTTCCAGTCTAAATATCTGTATTTTTCTAAATATTGTCTGCTTATTAATTGCATTTTTCTCTCTTTTTGTTTTTGTCAACTATTGCAATGTTATGTTTACTTTTGATGTGTTTGTTCTATGTAGTACTTTTGTATGTGATGTTTTATTCGAGCGGATATTAAGGAGAATGCATACACCACAAGAGAAAGCACAGATTTTATGGTGGTTCATAGAAATGAAATCGATAGTGCAAGCACAGAGAAATTTCAGAAGAATTTACCAAAAAGATCCTCCATCCAAAAACAGCACCTTGCGGTGGAAAAAGAATTTTCTAGAAATTGGAAGTATCGAAGATAAGAAACGTTCCAGACGTCCTTGCACAAGTGATTTTGATGTTGAGCGTGTCAGAGAGACATTTTTACACAATCCTAGAATATCTGTGAGATCAGCGGCAACAGAATTGGATATGCCAATTTCGACGGTGTACAAGGTTATTAAGAAAAAATTAAGACTGCATGCATACAAAGTTCAAATTGTTCAAGTTTTGGAACCGAACGATAGACCTAGGAGGATGGCCTTTGCAATAGATATGCTAAGGAGGATAGAAGATGCTGCTGATTTTCTGAAGAGCATAATGTTCTCCGATGAAGCATCCTTTCATGCTTCTGGCATTGTTAATCGCCATAAAGTGCGCAAATGGCTCTGTGGATGCCGACATGCTTGTCGCTACCTGGCGTGAAATTGACTCTCGACTTGATATTCTCGTGCTACGAAGGGGGCACACGTGGAAGTTCATTGACAAGGGTCATGAAACTTTTTGAGTCTATTTAACCATTTATGTTATTAATTTAAATCTATCTTTATTATTTTATGAGTTATTAAACATCATAATGGGTCCGGCACTTTATAAACACCCTGTATATATATATATATATATATATATATATATATGTGTGTGTGTGTGTGTGTGTGTGTGTGTGTGTGTGTGTGTGTGTGTGTGTGTGTGTGTTAAAACATAATTTTTTAAGCAGATTCGGGGCTGAAGACCAAGAGAAGACACTTTGAAAATTTAAAACCTCGTTTTTATTCCATCCATCCCGGGAAGCATGATTTACGTGCAAGCAGAAGCGACGAAACGCATCACACAGAGCGACAAAAGAGCGAAATGAGGAAATTCTAATTAAAAATTTATCTCCGTGATTATATACTGTGAGATTTTGATAGGGATTTCTCTACATGTGTCGATCCAGGTAAGGGAATTGTAGGGATCTTTTAAAAGAATGTGTTTGGCTTAACAATTTTTTATCCTTTAACTTTGATTGTGAGAACTTGTCGATCTCAGCAATTTTTCACAGCTTCCATTGCATTTATTAAGAAAAAAGGTGGAATTGGATCATCAGAAAATAAGAGAACATTTAAGAATGAAGTTAATATGGGCAAAATAAAGCTAAAAATTAGGAAATTAATTAAGTATAATTTAGATTTTAAAATTTCATTATACACACACACACACACACACACACACACACACACACACACGCACAGAAATATATATATATACAAGGTGTCTCAAAAACCTTGACCGCTGCTTTTATTCCTTAAATATTGATCATAGACATATACTGTAAATTACAAAGTTGCATAAAAAAAAGTCGTAAAATGTTAGGAAATCGATTAAAATTTTTCAGGGGATTAAATTAAAAAAAATACAAAATTTATATTTTTATACAGACCCCGCAGAAGAAAAGCCCAGTGAGTAAAATGTTTTTCATCCTCTGATAAGGTCATGTACAAAATTTCAGCAATTTATCAGAAAAAGTCTCAAAGATATAAAACTACATAAATGCTGGCTTAAACCACTTTTCGATGCCTAGATATGAGTTAGCAAAGAGGAAAAATCATGTCGGATGTTTGTGTTTTAGGGGTCGTACACAAATTAACTAAGAAAGTAATGATTGAATAAATAAATAATAAATTTGCTATTTATTTGTTCAAAAGTATTGAAAATTTGTAGAAAAAATAACTTAAAGGAAAGATTACTTTAAGGAAAGATTACATAAGTTTTTTTTTACAAGTTTATTGATTGTGCTATTTTCAAGTTATATTCTGTAATTCATAATATAAAATTTCAAAGAATTTTTCAGGAAGCATAGATTTAAAATTTTTTTATTTAAAACTAAAGATATGAAGCATATTTTATTTTCTTAGGATGCATTTCTGCTTCTGAACTGAAGATGCAAACATTTACATTTTAATTTGTGATTGCCCAACTTTGTTTTAACATATCTTTGAGAGTTTTCATGATAAAATTCTGAAATTTTGTATATGACCTTATTAGAGGATGAGGCACATTTTATTCATTGGGAATTTCTTTTGTGTAAGGTCAGTATAAAAATTTAAATTTTGTATTTTTTGAAGTTTAATCCCTTGAAAATTTTAATCGATTTCATAACTTTTTGAACTTTTTTTTTACACAACTTCGTAATTTATAGTATATGTCTGTGATCAATATTTAAGGAATAAAAGTCGCGGTGAAAGTTTTTGAGGCTCTCCCTCTCTCTCTGTGTATATATATATATGACAGAGAGGATGATTAGTTTATGGACATAAGTACCAATGCCAGGTAAATTTGGTCAAACTCTATTGTTGTTTTAACCACAGTAATACTGATATGTCAGAAGTATTAAGATTTAAAATGAAATAATGAAATGAAAATTGCTGGAAATGGACTTCCCAAAACTTTCTCCCATATTCTGTAATAAAAATGTTTTTTCAGAGAACGCCTTGCTTGGCATTGGCGTACAATAGTTACGAAATATCATCTTTAGCGTGAATATAGCACTTTTACTGAATCCATCATGTCATCTGAATCTACCAAATTTGATATATTTAAGTTAGTGCAACTTTGAGTTAATCACGTTTACATGCCTCTGAAAGAACAAACGGATAGACGAATTCCTTGTTGGTTGTGGCTCAAAATTTGTAACTTGTCTAGGTTATATCATTATTTGTATCGAAGTATCATTATTTGAAGTATTATGTAGACAGTATCATTATTTGTATCGAATTTATCTGTCTAGTTCTCTTCGTTTTGTTGTTATCGTGCTAAATTATATTCGAACAGCCGGACCGACAGATTTCCTTTGAATGGATTTTGCTCAAAATTTGACGGTAATCTACAAACTTTGCTACAAGCCTGTATACTAAATTTCACCCATTTAGCTCAGAGTGTTTTAGAGTTGTATTTGTCACAGACAGACAGACGTGACATTTTCTAAAAGAGTGTTTTTCAAACTCAAGTAGGCATAAAACGTGGAGTTGCGTCAAAATCTCGAATTCGAATTTTGTGATGATTACTATACTTTCTCTATACTTCGTATATGAAAAAGTAAAAACTATTGAAAGTAACAATATAGGGAATAAGATGTAGGATTATTTAATTCGATTTATGGGCATAGTTTTAATTTTACTTTATTTAACAGAAAAACAGAAATTTTTATACTTTTCGGTGAATTGTACTCATGAATTTAATTAGTTACGTGGTGCCATCTATGTTTACAATGTGAGCTAGAAAAAAAAAACATGAAAAAAAAATTACAGCTTTCTGCTCTGCGGGAATTTATTAAGAAAATTTTGTATCGTATTCGTGTTTATAGAAATCTCAGACGAAAATCTGACGACCAAACTACCATTTTATACAACTTGAAAAGATTTTTTAAAATTTAATTCAGTTTTTAGTGAATGTTTATTACTCGAGAAGGAAATAAATTATGTAGCTAAAATAAGTAGCAAATACTTTTAATCCAGTTTTCCATGCTTTCCACGTTTTTATTCTGTTTATTGATGATGTATAAATAATGAAAATTTGCATATTTTCGGTGATTTTAAAATCAAATTCATTTTTTATACATTCATTATTTATTTCATTATTTATACATTATAATTTTATTATACATCATTATTTATACATTATATATCATTATTATTATACATCATTATTTATACATTATATATCATTATTATTATACATCATTATTTATACATTATAATTTTCATTATTTATACATCATCAATAAACAGAATAAAAACGTAGAAAGCATGGAAAACTGGATTAAAAGTATTTGCTACTTATTTTAGCTACATAATTTATTTCCTTCTCGAGTAATAAACATTCACTAAAAACTGAATTAAATTTTAAAAAATCTTTTCAAGTTGTATAAAATGGTAGTTTGGTCGTCAGATTTTCGTCTGCGATTTCTATAAAACACGGATATGAAATGAAATTTTCTTAAAAGTCAATAAATTTCCGCAGAGCAGAGAGCAATAATTTTTTTTTTTTCATATTTCATATTACGATGTGGAAAACAAAAAGGTAGCTGTTAGTGCTGATTCTATGAACTAAAATATTTACGAGGTCAGTTTCTTAAGATATTGATATTGCAAACAAAAAACGTTATATAAATATAGTATGATTATCAAGCTATCAATCTATATTTCAAATAAAGTGTGAATCATAATAACCCTTAGAATATATCTCCCAATCATTTTTATTCACAGTTTTTTCATAATTGTCATGGGTGTTAAGATTTTGACATAATAAAAGGACGGATCAGTAACGGATTTATGAATTTTGAGGACTTAGGTAATGCACATTTTGAAGCCCCTCTTTTAATAAGATGGCCAGTTTCGTTTCACATTTTAACACATTTTTAATATGATGAAAATTTACTTCAGGTAAATATTTTTTTATTTCATTAACTTCGTAAAAATGCATTGGTTTTTATTTAGCTATTATGATTTCAGAATTCTTGGTATGCTCATTTGAATAAAATATGACTGAAATAGATATTCGGTTAGATAAATATTTTAATAATCAATGTGAATGGAAAGAAATATATAAGGACAAGATGAATCTTACTCGATAAAGAGTTAATATTTTTCTAATATTTAATCCACCACAGAATCTGTATTTTTTTATAAACTTATTTATTTAGGAACTAGAAAACAAACTGCCAGCTGGATGCTATCTCTCAGCCTAAAGGCATAGGCAGATCCCTAGTTGGAAATCCACCGGTGGTTTGTATTTTATCTATAAATTACGTCATGCGTATCCGACAAAGCAAATTCCTTCAAAACGCTCAACAGTGAAGGCCATTGAACCTGGAACTATTAAACTCGGGGCCTTGTGATTTATTGGAAAGTAAATGCTCGCTTAAAAGAGAGTTTTAAAAATTTTAATTAAAGTTTGATTAAAATTTATCAAAATATTAAGTTTCCCTAAATAACTTCGGATTGTAGCATGTCATCACAGAATAATCTCTTTCTGAAATTAAAGAAGAGAAATTCTTTCTGAAATTAAAGAAGAAAAATATTCGGAAACAATGCTTTTCTTCACAAAGTTTTTGTTAATTTTAATAAATGTTTATTAATATTTCAGGCATATTTTACAACTATATTAAATGTTATTATACATGTGTACGTATGTATATGGACATATGTATAATACGTATGTATAATTTACGTATGTATATTATACATACGTACACATGTATATGAATTTATACATGTGTACATCCTGCAAAAGAATATTTTTTTGAATGCTCCTTATTAAAATTCTAAGTTAAAATTAAAAAAAAAATACTATAAAAGGAGGCAAATCAAGCCTAGACTATCATCTTGCTTCGAAGCTAAATTCATTAACTTTCTTTAAATTTTTAATTTTTCAACTTTTATTTTGTATACAACATATGCAAAGAGAAAGTATATACGATTGTCCGTGAATGCGATTACTGAAAACATTGATACAAACGAATGATATCGAATTTTTGCTTCATGAACTAAAAGAAACAAACCTCGAAGTACATCAAATTTGTTATTTCTATCAAATTTCGAATGAAATATATTCGGAGAAAGTCAGCCCGAATATATGTGAACATGACAACTATAAAACGTATAATGATAGTCAAATCCATTTCGGCACACAAATTGAACATTAAAAATTCACACCAAAATTCACGCCATTTCACGCCAAATTTTATTTCATCCTGTTCAGGGATTGCCGTCTTCCGGTCTGCACTTTAGCATGCATGTAAACGAGATAGTCCAAGAACATAATAATTTAGATTAATGAAATTTTATTCATTGTTTTAGCATCAAAAATGCAGATTCTATCAAGTTTTTAAACCAAATCTGACAAAAATTTCACTGTCTGTTGGCTGCACTTCTCTTAAAATGTAACCTCAATAACTCTCAAATATATATGGATTTAAATAATTAAAATTTCGTATTTGATTTGGCAACTACATTTCTATTTCCATATTAAATTTTGGTTTTAATTTGTCCGGAACAAAGGTATCCAAAATACATATTAAGTTTTCAGATACTTGTATATAAACCGTGGGACAGATATTGATCGCTAAATATTAGTTTCACGCCAAAGGTCAGTATTTCGTAACTATTGTACGCCAAAGTCATGCAATTAATATTGTTATTCCGGATATAATTCCCAGAAGGTATTTTTCGAATTCAAGAAGGTCTGAAACGTGCAGATGAATCAAACCCCCGATTTCGAGTTTTTAGACAGTTATTATACTTTCTCTATCGATAATACTTTATATAGAAGAAAATAACCAAAGGGGGTAAACTCTCAAAAAATTTCTTGTACACTCTCTAACAAAGATGTAATCCCAATGAACCCCTTGCATGGTACTAGAGTACAATAGTCATTGTGTTTTTGAGTTACAGCGTTTATATGATTCTGAAAATACAGACTGACAAAGGGTCAGCCTCTCTTTCGATTTGCCTCAAAATTTGATATGTGTCGACCCTATAAATGTTAAATATGTGTACCGAAATGTATCAACCTAGCACTGCCCACTTCGTTTTGTAGTTGTCATATTCAAAAATCCCCGGGGGGCACCTCGAAATGAGGATGAGATGCTTCCGACATAGTGGTTGGATCTCGCCACCCTGGAGGGTACACAAATAGGTCGGGGATCTGACTCCTCCCATCGATGACGGGAAGCACTTTCTTCGGGGAGGGTTGTACCGTGGCCGGTGATGGCTCTTAGGACTTAACCCCTGTTCCCGCCAGTGTTGCTGTTGCGGCGGTCCGGTCATTTATTTTTATGGTTTAAATCCGTCTGCCTTCGTAGCGGGTCGGAGAGTCAGATAGTTGACTTACTTATATTCAAATACCTGGACTGACAGACTTTCTCTGAATGAACTTTGCTCAGAATTTGACATAAATATACAAAATTAACAAGCCTGTATACCAAATTTCATCGCTCTATCTCAAAGAATTTTTGAATTATCTTTGTCAAAAAAAATTTTTTTTTTCTAACTCAGGGAGGTTTAGCACGTAGAGATTATGTCAAAATATCATGAGTTCGAATTTTTTGACGATTACTATACTTTCTATGTACTTCGTATACAAGAAAGTTTAATTCTGCTCACATATGACGTTTCTGCTCACACATAAACTCATATTAAGTCAGAATTCTCCAAATAAAGGCTAATAAAGAAATCGTAACTATTGTGATCCCTTTATTAAAGAAGGAGATTATTTCTGTCTGTTGGTAGAATTATATTACATCTAGAAACAATAACTATCTCTTGTCCACCTTTAGCCCATTCGTGCAGAATTAGGAACCACACTCGTGATACATTATTGAAGCAAACTGCGTAGTAACGAGTCAGATTCGTGCTTGTGTCCCGATACTTTGCGTGCAAGTTAGATAGTGTCATTCTCTCTCTCTATGTGTGTGTGGGGGTGTAGCGACTGATTTTGCACGTTATTTTCTTTTTATGTAATTACAAAATAATTTATCTTGTGCCAAATAGGAATAAGAGTAACAATGGAAGATTATAGTAATAATAGCAGTGATGATTTTAGTTTATCAAAAAAAAATCCATAAAAAATGTGTCAGACGTTTATTCTACGACGATTTTGATGAGAATTTAAGAAATATAACTCATAAATCAATAGGTTAAAATACTACTATAGACTGGAATTTAATTTATGCCGAAATGTATCGAAATTAAGCAACATATTCTTTACTATGTCTCATTTTTTCCTTATTTATATTTATACATCTATATCTATATACATTCTTCTAATCAGGCTTTGCTTATATGAACACTTAATCATAAAATATCTCAACACAACTTGTCCATAATATATAAAAAATTAATTCTGCGAAAATGGGTTATAAATATTGAAATCCTAAAGCTTAAAAAAATTTGCATTTTAAAACATCGAAATTCAAATTTTTGTTATATTAGGTTTTTTTTTACCGTTGATGATGGTAAAAGCGTTCATTATCTGCCATTTTCAAATTTTTTAATTGCAGAACCAACCAGAGCCTAATCTGAGAAGCAGGAATTATTTAATTAGAAGAAGTTTGCATAATAAAGAAGACAAGAAGAAAACTGACATATTTTTTTAAACTTGCATTAAATATTTTTTGTATTTCATTATAGCGAAATCAAATCATTGCTGGGTATACCATAAAATAAATTTCTTTGTTACTACTAATTTAGGAAAATGTTTATTAAGGTTTGATGACTGAAATACTTTCAATAATGCTTTTTCCATAACTTCTTTCCAGATTTCCCATTTCGTATAATAGAAAGTATTTATGTGGAATAAATCGTGGAAGAGGAGTTACTTAATATTTTCTTTCTTCAAAATATCGCCAATGTACTGATATGTGAGTAAGTCCAAGTGAGAACACTCTCGGTGGTATTTGCAATAAAATAAAAAGAAGCCAGAATAGTTTAAGCTATGACACTTAACACGTCATTTTCTATTTATAAATGCGCCTTGGGAAAATGATGAGGACATTTTGATGATGACAATACTTTTTCTTTATGTTTCACTTCTCTTCATACTTTCGACTACGTATTATAGAAAGAATTTATGCATACAATCAGTAGAAAAGAATTAAATCTTTTTTTTCCAGCATATTGTCAGTGTACTGGAATACGAGGAAGTCGAGTCTAAAACATTCCTGGTCATTTTTGCAATAAAAATAGAAGGAAGCGGAAGTCCTTAGAATACTCTAAGCTCTGACACTGACACTTCATTTTCTAATTATAAAATAACAGCTTCGCAACAAGATATTATACATCCTTTTCAAAACAAATTTTAATCAAAGGATTGTCATGAATAGTGACCTTGGAGAACTTGACCGGCAACTTCTATTCAATAATTTTACGGTGACTTCTCTTACGTCATGAATGATGTAAGATTCAAGTATAGTAGTGTGTCGCGTGCACATAACCGGTCAACCTATTTCGTCAACAACAGAAAACAGATTCTGCCATGACTATTAATAAAAGGAAAAAAGCAACAGAATTTTTAAAACTCCTTTTTTTTTCATTTTCTCGTATACGAAGTTCATTAAAAGAAAATATTGTCATCGTAAAAAAAAGGAAAAAATCAAGATTTTTGCCGGTTTTTCACATTTTAAACTATTAGGAGTCAGACGAACGCATTTTTCTATCTGTCAAAGGTTTTTGAGCTATACTGATCAAATTCGGTATATGGATTTACAATCAAATTTGCAGATTTCTGTCAAATTTTAAAAGTAAATCTATTCTTAGAAATTTTGTTTGGCTAACTATTCGAGTGCAAGTGAACTCGGCAATGGCAAAATGCAACTTTGGTGCACAGTCTTAGCATGTAAAATATAAATTATCTCCGAATTTTGAGCCATATCTAATGGAAGTTGACAGCCCATCAGTCTGTACTTCCGGGCAGCAGTAAGCGCAATAATTCGTAAACGCCACAATTAAATTTGGTATGCTATCTTGTGACTATAACTGTAGTTCCTTGACAAATTTTGGTGTTAATCGATTGGAAAAAAGGCGTCAAAATTCATATTCTTGTGATGGAATTCAGTAAAAATGCTAGATTCACGTCAGAAATCTATATTTCATAACCGTCTTTTACCAATATTATGCAAGGTATTCTGTTTTACTGAAGGGCCAGTATTTTATTCTGGAAGAGGAGGAGGACAAAAATTTATTGAGGAATATGCGATAGTATGCATCTGTCAATCGGTGAATATGTGTCTCTCTGTGAGCACGATATCTCTAAAGCGCTTTGAACTAGACAAATGAAATTTAGCGTACTATCTTTAAACAAAGTTTGTAGATTTTTGTCAAATTTTCTTTGAGGAAGTCTATCTATCCGAATACAAGTTAAGTAGATAAAAACAAAATAGAAAGTGTAATACATATTGAATTTAAGGGAAAAAATTTAATTAAATTTGCCCTGGAGTTGACTGTCTGTCTCTATGCATGTTGTGTTGTGACTCATGGCACTTTACAAGCCCACTCACAGTTATCTGTCAGCGATTTAAGCCGAGTGAGCATCTCTTGTTTTTTTTTTTTTTTTTTTTTTTTCAGTAGCGCCAAGTAGTGCCAAGAGTACGACTTAGCTACCTCATACGTCACATTCGCTTGCATAACCCCCTTTTTTTACAGGGGGGTACACTCTCACACTTCACATATAGAGCATAGAAGAGCAGCCATACCCGAACCGGGACGCCCACATCACGGTGAAGACGCGCTACCCATATGCCAGGACGCCGGCTTTTTGCATGTAAATGTGCGAAATCAGAAATTTAACACTTAAGTAAATGAAAATTTGTTAATTTTTTTGTCTCTAAAGTACAGATTTATATGAAATTTTGTACCTCATTTATCGAAGGGGATTTTGAAATATATGTAAATGCAATGTGTCAAAAATATAATTATTTGAATAAATCAAATTTGTTATGCAATATTGTGATTACCGAATTTTAGTTACAGAGTGCTTAAAAAAGGAGTCCAATATATATAGCCTTTCTCCTGGTACATGTGTATTAACCGCATCCCATCAATTAATCGTCCCCAAAAATCACCCAAAACTTCTCTGGACTCTTTCCGAACTATCGTTAATCAATATCATAAGGATAATTATGCACGATTGGTTTTCTTTACCATATTATGAAGCACAAAACTATCATGCACGGCACTCTGAAAATAAATATCTGAGCTGTCATAAAATCATGACTTTGCCCCGAGATTCCGCATTTTTATTTGGAAGTAGGAAAAGGGATAACACCTGTCGCGGGCCTTGACATTTTTCTTGGCAACCCGCGTTTATTATACTTTATGGATTAAATGATCGATTACTACTGACAAATATACAATTAAATTCCACTTTAAATTTAAATTCATTTTTCTTAGTTCCCACGGGAGCTCCTACCGATAACCACTCTTACTGTTATCAGCCGCACCTTCCCACGCAACTGCTCCTCTCTCTTCACTTCATATCCTTTTTGCAATGGGCCGGGACTACCTCTTCTTCTTGAGTACAGCCGACCACCCCGCCACCACTGAATGTTGCAGTATCGACAGGATAGGGCAGGGACTAAGGACATGACAACACCTCTATTAGAAAAAATGCGAGAAGGTTTTGGGGAAACCATTTTCTCTCGTTATATGAAGGGGGACAACTGTAGTGTTCGCCATTGATCGATTTCTCTAAATCTTCGAATACATTAAATTTCAGGTCATTTTTTTGCGAAAAATCTTTTGTCCTGAATGTAAGTATAAGAAAAAGACTTCTGACATTCATTCGCTTAATACGTATCTCATTTACAGTCTTTAAATTTAAAATTTCCCAGTTTTCACAACATGTACTTGGAAAATATCGTAAAAGACGGTAATTGGGTAATATGGCTAATGTTTCATTCGCAGTTTTCTTAATTTCCAAGATAGCGATTTGCACAAGGATCCTAAGAGTGAGTTAAAATAAAACAATTGAATGTAAAATAAAAGGAATCGAGTTTATCTGTTTATTTTTCACCAAATGTTTTCCAATAAAATTTCAAACGGATTTAAAATAGGTATCCAAATTTAATATTTTGTATTGTGGTGTAAATGTTATATGTCGTGAAAAAGAGCAAGAAATAAAAAAAAAAACAATTATATGTATATCATTTTACAGCAGTCGGTTAAGTCAATCAAAAGTCAGTTTTAAAACTGGATTTTATACGTGATAATTTAATGTTCCAGATAGCATATTATGAATTTTGATCTAGGGCACATGGTTAAAATGTCTTTTCAGAAAAATAAAACATATTAGCTATTTTATAAAACGTAATTCGTTATCATATTATTGACGATGGATTCTTTATATAAATATTTGAGTCTATAATCCAAATCCCAAATATATTTATTGTTCTTAACGGTATACATACATTGCTACAAAAAAAAACAGTCGACTACTTTGCTATATAATTTAGTGTATATCCATATTTGTCCGTAAGAGAAATATTCTTTATGCCGCTCACTGTGCTTTCAGTATTTTCATAACTCTTTAATGTTCTTAACTATGTTTTGAAGCATTTTAATGCTTTTTTAATTTCAATGAAATCCAATATAATTTTGCAGTCCATATCACCATTGAATTTGCTGGCAATTTCAATGGTGATTAATTCATTAGCTAACATTAGTTTGAACTAATGTTAGCTAATGTTAATCTCAATGCTAATATTAGTTTAAATTGCAAGTGTGAGTAAATGCATTTCATATATTCGTTCAGGTATATTAAAATGAAATGGGTATAATTCGAATGTTGTTGGACATCTTCAATTTAATGCTCTAATTCAATAATAAATTGTTCTAATTCAATGATTCTAATAATGTTCAGCCTAATCAAAATCTCGTTGTTTTAGAAAGACATTTTTTTCTGAAATTTACCAAATTATTTCGGAGTCAGAGAATTTCCACGTTTGATTATTATATGTGTTGCTATTTTTAATTAATAATGAAAAAAATGTTTACTTAATTATCACTGACATCTTCACTAAAGTCCTTATATTTCACAAAATTTGCTAAAATCATTTATAGAGAATCTTTTTGGATTTTTATATTGTACAAATTATGTGTTTCACTTTTATTTGTATAGATATTTCATAGTATTTGGAAGCAAAATTTGAAGAAAATCTATTCCGTTGTATAATATTAAATAAATTATGAGTATCATTTTAATTATATTTCTTCCCAAACTTGGTAACTAGCTGATAATCGGGATTTTTGATTATAAAATTTTTTCTTTATGTATGACTTAGTTCTATAGCGTTTCTAGCATGGTATTTTTAAATTTCTTATTTTGATAGACTTATACTATTTCAGATAGATGATTTTCCAATTCTCTCAATTTGTCATCTCACCTAAAATGTGAGCTTTTTTCAGTAACTGTAACATAAAATTCAACTAATTCAGTAATGGGGTGATTGAGTTGAAATTTGTTCATAAAATAAATAACTATTAAATATTAAATGGAATCATTGAACATCTGAGGGTTTTGTGTAACACCGAATATGCTTTACAATTTTTGTAATCTTCGATAACGTATGATGGATTATTTTTATTTATTGATTCGACGAAAACTTTAATGATCCATATTTAAGACCATTAATATATTTAAACACATTAACGATTTCCAATTAAATTTTAGAAAATGTTAATAGTATTAAGAAATATATGAACTAATTTTTTTAACATACCTTGCTGTTAAAATTAAACTTGATCTTAAATTGCCCCAAAATTTTGAAAATAAATAAATAATCACACATTTTATTAGACAAAATGAATTTCTAAATTTTCGTATTGTTTAAAATTCTTTTTTGTATTAAAATTAATTTTAATAGCTCTTTACTTAATATATATATATATATATTTAAAAATTAGAATAACTACCAAATTCTCAAAGAATTTTTTTATTTGTTTTATTACGACTGAAAATAAATGTTACAAAAAATTGCGATATTTATGCTAGGAAGATACAAGATATTCAGAAATCAAATATATAGTTACACAAATATTGCAAATAGAAGTAATAAAAATTAAATATTAAGTATAAAAACGACATTGATACATTGAATAAAATAAATTATCCAAAACATGTAATAATAATAATAATAAATTGTGCCTTAAAGATAAAAAAGTTCCTTTATGCTGTGAGATTTTAAATAGAAAATGTCTCTTAAAATAACATAATTCCCAATGATGTATCCCAACTTCTATAAATACAATTCTTGATAACTTGTACTATACTAAGATATCATGATGTTAAGTAACAAGTAGGTTACAATCACTTTGTTGTCCTGTAAATGAAATTAGTATTTAAATGATTTCAATATATTTTGATTATAGGACGATAATCACACATGTCACTAACCACAATATGTAACGATAATCACTAACCACAATATGTATTTACATAATGCATTACAATAACAAACATTATATTTCTCAAAAGACTTATTCAAATGAACTGTCTTGCAGTTCTAGAAATATTTCTCATCAAGCCTTATGTTGTTTATTCCTTGACACATTTTCCATTTTTTAGTGAGTATCCGGGCAGAGGACACTCGATATCACGACACTTTTTCTTAAATGGATCATACACTTGGTCTTGTTCGCATTTTTTCTCCACCATACCTACCTTTTCACCATCACTAAGATCAATATCAAGAAGAACCCCAAAGTTCATGGATGGACCACCTTTGAAGGCTGAGACCATCGTTTCGTGGCAAGACATAGATGTCACGTTTGTCTCATAATTACAGAGTGCACAATGGATATTGCGATAGGTGGTATTCGTGAAGTACACCACACCCATGTAATTTTCACATAAGCGTTTTATTTTCTGATTCTTCCACGTTGGATGACATTCGGATACAACATTAGGCCGACATTCGGTGGTGAATTTCTTGATGCCTTCTGGCATCCTATAACTGATGGTAAGATATCTGAAATTCCAGTCAGTTTCTGGATCGTGAGACCAAAGACCCCACATACCTTTCTCTCGGATGTATACCATGTTGCTGAGGACAAAACTCCTCTCTTCTGTGCAGATCGTTTCCGATTTCAAAGAAGAACAATCCAAGAAGATCTGCCACATAACCAGTTCTTTCGGATTTTCCCCATTACAGATGGCACAAAAAAGAGACTTGTATGTCTTCTGGGAAAGCAGATGAGTTACTGGTACATTATTGAAGGGATCACTCCAGTTCTTATCATTCTGTTCACAACGCCTGCGAATGGCTTGCGGTCCAGTATAAGAGGCTGGACATGCGTCCACCATGAAAATGTATTCCTCTTGCTGGCCAGATGGTCTGCATGACGCAATTCTCTCATACTTGCTACTGATGTTTAGGAATTGAGAGTCGATGCAGCACGTGTCATACAGTACACAGAGACTGCTACAGTCGCAGTTATGTTTATCTGAGTCATCTAGGTCTCGAGGAACGGAGCAAGTGTCTTTTGGATAGCAGGATGCATTCCATTTGCGTATCTCTTCGTAGTTATATGCATATATTGAGGAGAAACAGAAGACTGTCACTGCCAACTGCAGTGAAATATACTTGAAGACTGTCATGAGTTGAATTTATATCCTCATATCTTAAGTTTCTTATCTGAAAGATAAATAATAAGAACAAAATTTAAATGTGAAAATGTCCAATAATAGAAAAAAATATGTAACAACTGTTATCCCAAATTCTGAAAAATTAATCTGTCATAAGTTTTCAAAATTTCTGCCATAAAACTACAGCAAATCTGTATGTGATTTATAAAAATAGAAATATCGCAAGCAAAATTTCTATTTAAAGGAAATAAAGAGATTAAAAATGTCATGTTAAAATTTCATACTGCTAAAACTGGTACCATAATGAATAAAGACTAGGAGTTTTGAAAAAAAAAATACTTATGAAAGAAAGTTAAATTAGCGATTTTTAAAACATATTGTTTCTTATTGTTGTTCTAACATTGTTCACTGCGCAAACTACAACAAGTTTCAAACTTACCATCTAATGAAAAAATATAAAGAGTTTGTCATTTAGATTTTCAAGAGAGAAAAAAAATCAGTTACATATTTTAATTCTTTTTTTTTTCTTTTTGCAAATGTGTATTTATAGTTATTATAAAAGTGAACATTTAATACATCATATTTAAAAGATTATCAGGCAATTCAAATTTATCAGAATACTTGTGTCGTGTTTCGGTTATTGTATATTTTTATACAAGAGTTCGTCGTCTTAAGTTTTATTGAAGAAAAAGAGAAAAACTATGAAATCTTAAAGCAGGATATCTATTTCCCATCGAAATCAGTGGCGAAAAAAAAATGAAAAAAGTTCCATATTTATGAACACATGTTGTTGTAAAAGTTTTCCTAAAATTAGCGCAAGATTTGAATTTTCCACCATTCGTGAAGTAAAGTGATGGCAAAACTATAAAAAAATCCATTTGATAGCTGATAATTTACAGTTAGAAAAAATGGAGCATTACAAGATAGAACAAAGTGTTAACGCAAAATTTAAATTAAATAAAAAACGCAAATTTTTTTTCTTTAAATTGTCATTTACACATAGGGCACATGGCCTCTACAGTTTTGCTGGCACATACACACTCTTTAGCTGAAATTTTCCATGACCATTTTGAATAAATGTGACTGAATTTCGTTGATGCAGAGTTTAATTTCCTCCTGCAATGCACGCGTGCTCGTGGACTTATTGGCCTAGATATTTGACTTCAAATCCTTCCATAAAAAGAAACCCAATATTGTTAAATCATATGATCTAGGGGGGCAACTCTCAAGTTTTCGAACGTGTGCCACCAGGTTTTCATATATTTTTTAAATATTTTTCAACAATGAAAGCACGTTGTTCTCTCGTGTAACCCCTCCAATTTTATTGCCCCTAAACTATCAGCTGTCAAATGTTTTTTTAATAGGGTTGCCAACACGTTACTGCACAAATGGTGGAAAATTCAAATCTTGCGTTCATTTTGGGACACCTTTTACAACCGCAATTTTCCTAAATAATCAGAAGGTAAAGGAATCATAAATTTTATAATTTTATGCTTGCATGTACATACAGCATCAAATACACATCAATAAAATATTTAAAAAATTATAAGGTAAAATAAGATGAAAAAAATATTTGAAGAAAGAAACAATGTTACGCAACATACACTATTTTTGTCCCCAATTTGATGCTAAAGTCTACTCAACTCATCCGTTCTGGATAATTTTCTTAAGTCACAAACATTACATTGTTCGATGAAAGCAAATTGCGAGATTCTAGAAGATTCCTTTCCCGCCAGTTTCGTGGTAAGTGTTCAAAGTATTTCCTGATAATTCCTTTACTCTTGGATTCCCAATGTTGTTCCAAAATACTACGATACACAAACCGTAATTTATTTTGTAATAAGTTGTTTTGTTTTTCAAAAATACCAACTGGAAAAACAAGTATTCTCACGCGCAAGAACAAACAGCAATTCCCGATGTATTTGGGTTTTTTTTTATTCTTGCGATTATTGTTAATTCATATTTTCCTTAAAATGAAACAACTCATTATTCATTCTATGTGGTTAAAGCTACTTAAATAGTTAAAATGAAGCTTGAAAACCACATAATTTATAATCCAATATATAATCAATAAATTATCCATATATTTAAAGTATGCTGAAGTTTTTCAAACTAATACTCTTTAAAAGCTATACCATTGCCATTGGCAGAGTCGATAATTTACACATATTTTTACAAATGATACGCTGCGCGTGGTGCAATGTATACAATTATTTCAGGAATTGAAAACTTCATGAATTAATTATGCCACCTTATATTGCATTTTTGGAGTGTATTTTATGCAACATAACATTGGTTTTAAAAGAGATATGTACAAGCGTCAACAGAGCAAAGAACCACCTCTGTAACTTTCTTATAATCGCATTTTCACAAATTTGGTGTGGATGGAAATTATTCTAGGAGGCAGATTTGTTGAAATAGACAAATTAATTAACATAACTGCTATCTCGAAATTTTTCCATTATGGCTATCAATTTTTTTTTTTTCGTTGAATCGATTTGTCGTCATAAAATCAACCACTCAATAATATTCTATGGAATTCGGAGGATAATTTAGAGTTATAAGGTTTTGAAACATGGCACTTCCGTTGTTAAATGAGTCTTACAAACTTTCTATAATATTTCGGAAACTATTAAATATTTCTCAACTGTATACATATATATTTTTTTAATTATTACTAATACCAAATATTTAGTTTCCCTTTTCTAAATTTATCTCTAAAATATATGTTTATGTTATGAATATATTTTTATGAAATATATGTTTATGAAATATATATTTATATGCTGAAAAAGTATCTCTGCAATCTCAATCAACATGCATATTTTCTGTATTCTCCCATTTTTATAGTTCATTATTGTATTATTAATAAAATATGCTATTTATGGCTAAATATAATAGCATTCCAGAGTGGCATTACTAAAAAAATATGATTACAGAGATGATATTATTAAATGAATATGATTACAGAAATGACATTATTAAATGAATATGATTAAAGAGATGACATTACTAAAAAATGAGAATACAAAAATGGTATTACTAAATAAATAAGATTACAGAGAGGGCATTACTAAATAAATATGATTACAAAGATGACATTACTAAACAAATATGATTAAAGAGATGCGATTAGTACAATGAGATTTTAAAGTTTTAAAAATCTCAGGTCACCCAGTTGACAAATAGAATGGAATAAAAATAATTTTTCATTTACGTCTTTCTTTATAAATCTGATAACTTTTATAAAATTCGTAAGCTGAATTTTGAACTACATTTTTAGTAAAAATATAAAATTAGCAGATCAAATCTTTGAGATAGAAAAACGGAGAAAAAACAAAACATGGGTATACACCCTTACTACCCAGGTAGCACATCCTCTTTTACAATATTATACAATAATGTGCGATATTATATAATTAAATATTCAACAATATTATACAAAATTGCGAATATTGTTTAATATCATACAATATTGTACAATATAGAACTACTAGTACTAACTACTACTAGACTACTACTACTACTGTACTACTAGAGTACTAACGAATTACATTCATCAAAAAAATTATTCATATTATTTTTATCATTTTATTTTTAACATTATTATTATAATCCCCACATTTTACGCGATAAATTATGTCGAAATTGGGAAATTCACTAAATATCACCTTAGAATTTGATTTGCATGATTAAAATATTAAATCAGAACTCGTCACTGATGAGGTCAACCCTAAACAATGTGTTTAATATATTTATTTCGTTATACAAGAACCCATAACTGAATAATCCAGAACATTCTTTGTATGAAAATGAGCACGGATATCCTGAGGTAACTAATGTTTATAAAGAAAATATTCACCAGAAAATAATTACCCCACACGGGAAGGATATAACGCTTAAAAGAAAGCAAATACCACCGAAAGGACCACTCACTTTTCTTATCAGCAGTCACAGATTTCCTTTCTTAGTCGATCATCTGTGTCAGGAAATCAGTTCCACTTAGGATGAATCATTTAGAGCATTCTTAGCCACAGAGATAACGAAAACAATTAGATAAATAAATCAGTAGAAAACGTCATTTTTATGAAAAAGAAAGCATTTCAATAACTCTAGGACAAATGTATTGATTGATTTTAATGCATTGAAATCGGGCTTTATAATCTTTTTCGTATGGCAATGATAGCATACAAGAGATTATTTCCTCCTCAGTTTACATCCTGATGCAACGGTGCAGTCAATAATTTATTAGAATTATATCTCCTCATATAACTTTTTCATGGGCTCTCTAATACTCCTTTGCATAATTTTATTATTACTACTAATAAAAAAAGATGAGTATAGGGATTTCTTCGTCAGAAAGTTGAAAATGATAGAGACTTTATTTTCAAATAAACTGAAGAAGGATGTACATTTTTTCTACTTCAACGTCATAATCTTCATTTTCAAAAGATATTTGAAATTTTGTATAGTCCATAATTTGAGGTTTAAAATATCGTTTCGAAACTGAAATGATAATCAATAGAATAATAAAGGTATAGTTGATACCACCAAACCTCTTTCTTCCGTCAGATTCTTTCAGATTTTCAAAAGGAATTTGAGACAAAAATAAATTAAAAATAAAAATTGATTCTTCAACTACCACATGACTATATAAAAGTCCAAGGTTTGGGAATAATTCTTCTCCCTCGAATGCTATTTAATTGTTTAAATTATACAATTAATCTAATTAATATTCCTTAACACTAGCATTTGACAAAATAACGAAAGCCATGGAATGTATCAGTACTTCTAATTAAATTGTTCAATACATAATTCTACTTTACATAAAAAAATGACATATCCAAAAGTCTTTAGATTCAAGCAATCAGAAATAAATTTACAAATATTTCGCTTACTGAAACTCTAGATTAAAATTTGTTTGATTTAGGGATTACCATTTTATTCTAAAATCCGTTGACATGTAGTAACACGTATTTAATTATCTCTCTGTGATACAATGCCAACATAATTTGTCATTGATAACAGTTAAACTCCTATTTCTACAGCTTTGGTTTGTAAGAAATGTTTCAATAAACCTTTTCCTAAGAATATTATAAATCATTCGAACCCTAAAATAAATAGATTCTGTGTATCTCATTATGGCCATTAATAAGTTATATTATTGGGACCCTTAATACGATTAAGAACACAATAACAATTACACGTGATGGGATCACGATATTGTAACTAGTGAATTTGAAAATGTTTGGAAGATGACAATGAGTAAGAGAAAATTATAAGATATTTCTTAGATTTCAAAAAAAAAAAAAAAGGAAATTACCAATTAGCCACAATTTGATAAGTTCCATTATTCAAGGCATGAAAACCCCCCATAAAGATCCAATAAAATTACCATTATTCCTCCACTATGCATAAAAAATTGTTTTGTTCATAAGTCGGTACATTGAGTTTTCGAAAGTTTAATTTTAAAAAATCCTGACCCGTTCTTGAAGTTATACCAGAGTTACAATAGGACAGGCTTCGTTATTTTTAACTGTGACTAGGTGACATAGATGACATTTCTCCAAGTCTTTTTCGGATTAATATAATTGTAGATTTATTATAATTCAATACCTCTCAATTTAATGAATGGTTCATTTAGTTTGTTGTTTAATTTGGTTGTCGCAATCGGGCCGCTGCATTGCCATGAATGGCTTCCAATTAATCTTACCAATAGATCTTATATGGAATAGTTATCACTGTAATGTAAAAACATCCTAGGTTCTACTAAATGATTGTCGTTGCGACTTTATTTGATAACTAAGAGTAGAATTTTAGCAGCCATCACCGGCCACAACTCAGCGTCCCTCTTGAAATAATATTCTACCAATGGAATGGTAGTAATTCAAATTTATACCTTTAAGTGAGAACCTGCTTACTGATCCGAAATTTTTTATTGACGTAATAGAGATGACCAACCTTCCCAGAGGGATTTCTAGTGAATCCAAATTCATCTCGGAAAAATTATATCAATGAAAGGAGAAAATTTCTTTTTTACTAAAACAATTATAAGTATAAATAAGATATATTGAAAACATTGTAAAAATTCAGAAAACATACGAAAATATATAAACGCGCATAACATATGAAAAGGAAGAATAGATGCATGCAATGAAATATATGTTTATACCTGATAAAAAAAATATATGAAATTGAATATGGATTGTACGATCTGTAAATTTTTTTTATATTTGTTATGTTTTTCTGAATTGTATTATTCAGCGCTATTTAGTATTTTATACGCGCATTTCTTAAATTAATCATTTTAGAATTAATTTAATTTTAAGATAAACACTATTGGAATTTTAAACTTTTCTTGTGGTTTAAAACTTTTAAATAAAATCTACAAATTATGAGAAGATGGAGGGTCAATAAAAGTGGCAACTTGTTTCTTATTTTGATTGAATAGTTTATTCTATCATCATTATTTTTCAAACTGATTTATTGACGAAATTCAACCAAAAATCGAGATACATTTTTATTAAATGCTAAATTTTAATGTTGATTCTGAATTATTAATAAATTATAATGAAGACCCTGTTATTGAATTTACTTGTTTTCCTTATTTTATATAATTTTTCAGTTTAGCTATTCAGTGAGCTTGTAGAATTTCTGAGACTAATTGAAAGTGCTAGTATCAGATACTCGCTTCTCGTATTATAAAGAGAAAAAAATTGCTCTAAAAATAAATATATCCACTACATATCAACGCATTTTTATATAATACATTCAACATTAAAGAATTTCTACAGGAAAAATCAAATTGCGAAAATGCTTAATCAATTAAGACGACGTGTTCCATTCAACAAAAGTGAAGGTCAATACAGTAATAGCAAATAGAAGTCGTATAAAATGGGAGCAGAATTCTAACATTTTAATACGGTTTCTTTTGATTGCGAAATCTTTGAAATTATATTACTCTTTTCTTCTTGGAAACAACGTCAATGCAAAAATATGCTTTTCTAGAATCACGAACTTTTTTCTTGAACAGAGCGAAAGTCAAGGTCCCAGAGAGTGCTCGCCTACGAGAGAAAGTTAATGTTTCCATTCGTAGGTGAAATGTTGTCTGCACTTTTTTTATTTTTCCTATTAACAGCTCGTTTACTTTCACACCACATCAAGGCCAACTAAGTTGATGAACGGTGCGTTATTTCCATTTATATTTCTTAATTAGAAAATGTAAAGTCTTGACTCATTGTCTTGATTAGTCCGAATTGTTTTTGAGTTTTAAAATAAGAGCAACACTAAATAAATCATTTCTCTAAAACAGTGCAAAATTTTTAATACTAAGTAAAATAAAAACGAGAAATCTTTAAATTAATTTTATTTGATTTTAGATCAGACAAAGAAGGGAAATTTTTCAAACCATAATTTTTTTATTAAAGGCAAAGTAAATGTGCTCTACATTTTGTAGAGTTCTGAATAATTTACTTCATAAATCATTAGAATCAAAAATTAATTTAATCAGTCATTTTATTACCTATTATAATGGTTCATACTTCTTGAAATTTATAAATAAGGGTTTTAAATTTATTTTGTTTAATCTAATTCGTTTAATCTTCGTAATGAAATATTAAAAATAGGATTCAATATTTAAACTTTGAATCAAATTTTGTGTATCCGACTATTATTTATTGACAACGTATTCACTTATAAAATAAATAGAATATATATAAAAATAACATCATAGAATCTTTTCTTCATATATCAATAAAGTTTCAATTTCTGAAATCCTGGTCATTATATTTAATTCTGGATTTTGCACTGAATGAGGACAAGTATAAGAAATTCTTAATATAATCAAGGACATATTATGAAAGCATATTATTGTGATGCGACAAAGCATTACTATTTTATTCAAAATAGCTAACATTTTCTTATTTCTTTTTCAAGGAAAAGATTTTAATAGTGATTAATTAATCACTATTAAAATCTTTCATTAGATTAAAATCGATCGATTTAAAAGATTAAGTAATAAGACAGACAAGTGAAAAATACTTTTTCATGGGCTCACTAATTCAACATAGATAATAATGATTTATAATGATTTAGAGTGACCTTTGAGAAAAATCGAAAAAAAGCATTCTTCCGGAGTTTTTTTTTTTTTTTTTTTTTTTTTTTTTGTAAATGTCATTTAGAATGCAGTTTTGTTATGAACAGATGATAAGAAAAACCTTAAAAAAATAAATAATCTATATCTATACTTATAATAAAGCTCAATGTGTGTGTGTGTTGGCGCTCTACAGGCAAGGTGATTTGACATACATCTATCAAATTTGGTACATGTATACCTTAGAGGTCGGGAATGTGCACCTGGGGTCCCTTTTTTTGAAATTTTAATTATTAATTAAAAACTAACTTTCCCGCCAAAAAAATCTTCCATTTTCCCCACCGCCAACTTTTCCGCCAAAAAAATCTTCCATTTTCCCCACCGCCAAAAGAATAAGGCTTCAGTTTTTTTTTTTCTCCCAACAGAAATGAGGCTAGGGTTAACGTTTTTCGGCGGATTATTTCAAACGATTCTGTTTATTTTCTTAATGTTTTATGCATTTAAAATTAAACATTGTTAATTAATCCATGTTTCAGATTCATTCTGAAGTACTTTTGAATTAAAATAACACAGAATAAAGGAAATTAAAAATGTATAATCTGCATAGCGTTACCCCAACTGGCGTAGAAAAATTCACGCATTTGCGTTACCGTAATTGGCGAAGAAAATTCACGCATGCGCATTCTGTTCCGATTGTTGCCATGACAACCATTATCAAAGGACGATTTAAATTATTTTTAGATTAGTTGCATGCTTTTGTAAGTAAATTGTATTTATGTTAGTTATATATTTTTTGTATATGCTTATAGTTTTATGTACATCGTTTTTGAAGTAGTTTTTTTAAACCTGTTTTCAATGATTTAAATTATTTTTAGGTTAGTTGCATGCTTTTGTAATTAAATTGTGTTTATGTTAGCTATATATATTTTTTGTATATGCTTATAGTTTTAAGTACATCGTTTTTTAAGTAGTTTTTTTAAACCTGTTTTCGACCGATTATTTTATTTTCTTAGTGTTTGATGCATTTAAAATTAAACATTGTTAATGAATCGATCTGTTCATGATGAATCTGAGAAAATTTTGTTGACAAATTCTTGAGATAATACATAAATTAAGAAAGATATTCTTTAGTGCCCATAAAGTTTAAACGCTCAGTGACTCTATTATCAGTAAACATATTATTAAAAAAAAATGCTTTGTTTCAGTAAAAAATATTATTATATTAATTGCAGATTAATCATTTACACTTTAATTTAATGTAAAGCATAAATTCTACGGGAGCTAACAGAAAATTAGAGAGATACAGATTACGTTATGACTGAAGGTGTTTATAATATTATGAGTGAAATGAAATTTGAAATATTTTAATGAAGAAGCTATTAAAGTAGGAATTACGTAAAATATTTAACTATTAAAATTTTAACGAGCATTAAGATTGGCGAACCGGCTGGTCGCCAAAGGCGGCTAGTGTATGCATAAAAAAACGATAACTTGACCGTCACAGAAACCAGTTTTGGCACTTTGCCAAATGACAACAGTCGAATGTAAACAAATTGCTGTATGAGCATTTCAGACTGCTTTATTGAACGTCTTCATACCTGCACTTCATATCAAATAACAATGTCTGATTTTTTTTTTTCAGAAATGTAATCCACGTTAATTGTTTAACAACCCTGAAAAGTCGATGAAATGGATAAGTACTCTATAACAGTTCTACAAATAATAATAGCGCCTTTAAATAAAAATCTTTTAGAATGAATTGTTTATATCGTTAAATTTGCATAATAAGCCCTATTATAGTTCAAATAATTTTGGTTTTCCTTTTTTTGTTATTTTTAAGACTAAGCATTTATAAATGTAATCGAACATGACATTTTTAGCAGTAAACATTTTAGTAGAGGTAAATAAACAACAATTATACAACAAATTATTATTTCAATTTATACAACAATTGATTTTCTCAAGAAAATATGAAAATTTAGAAAGAAAAAACTAATTTCTATTAATAAATTTGGGGAATATTTAATAAAAAATCAATAAAAATAGCTATATAAAATTTAATTATAATTTTCTTCAAGAAAGCGTTCGGCTGCATTGTAACTCATATTTTAAACATTATGAAATCGTTTCCATCTACATCAATAAATGAATTTAAAGCAAAACATTTATGAAAAAAAACAAAAAACAATGCGAAATTGTCTGTCTTATCACTAACAGATATTTTCCGAAATAATTAAAATCAGAGAGCCAAATTCATGTTGCTTAATTTATAACTACAATTAACTCGATTATCCGCGTCATTGAAGTGAATTTCAAATTGTCATACGAAAAAGGACCGAAAAAGTATACGAATCGACTAGAAAATGCTTTTTTAAAATTTTAAATATTACAATAGGGTAAAATTTAAAAATTAGGGTAACATTTTTAAAAATTTACAATAGGGTAACTAAGCATACAGCTCAATATTCAATGTATTTACATGCTTATACATTTATTACATTGCATTTACAAAAAAAAAAAAAAAAAAAAAAAAGATTCATTTTTCTTAATTTCGGTGTTAAAAAGTCTCTTCTTTTTTTAAAAAAAAAATACATTTTAAGTTATTTAAACAAGATTTTTATCATCGAAAAACAAAGATAATCGAGAATTTTCTGAATTAGAAAGTAATTTTCAAAAAACATGAGCATAAATCCATTAAAAAAATGCAAAATTGTTGTCTTATAAGCTTATGAAGATAATATTATTATTATCCGGAAAACTTTTCAAAAACTTGAAAGTAACCAATAAACTGTCAGCAAAGAAACAAATTAGAGAATAATAATAATTACCTTTTAATCCGGTCGCTGTAAGCTTCGTTTAAGCTGTCAAATAATCTGAGAGTGTTGAGCGTTAGGATTTCAGACCTGGGTCATCCTGTTTACAGTTCTGTGTGGTGCGCTCGGAAACGTGTTGTCATGCCTTTCCTGTGGGATAACTGGTTATGAACTTGCCTCCCATGCTCAGTCACCGCGTGCAGCCATTTTCTGATTGTTGTTTTTTTCGGCGTAATGACCTTCATGGTTTCTGGTTCTTTTTAATTGAGAGTTTAGGCAATTGTGATTCCCCCGTAAAATTATCACACATTTACTACACGTGAGCTCTTTCCTTTTCTCTTTTTCTAATAATTGGAAAGGAGTGAAGTAATCATCGCGTGCGTAAAAAATGAGTGGTTTACTGTGGTCAATATTTGTATTAGGGATTATTATTATTAATATTATTGTTATTAAAAAACATCCTGGGGCTTTGGAAAAAAACAAAATAATTTTAAGTCGATAAGCTTTAAAAAAAAAAATAATATCGTATTTTTTTTTACTTGTTTTATTAGAGAATAAGAAAGGATAATACGCTCAAAAAATTTCTAAATGTACTAATATGCCTTTAATTAAAGAAAAATGTCTCCTCTAAGTTCATTTTTAATATATATTGTAGATGCTGTAATTAGTATTACGCCATGCATATTAAAATTTATACTTCTTGTTATATATGATCTAATTTTAGTATTGATTAATTGAAATCACATATATTTTTTTTTCGTTTTTGCTTGCAAGTATCCCGAATCAGTGACATTTGCTATTTTATTATAGAGTAAGGATTGATTGAATATTTTATAATGTACAATTACAGAGAAGTAATTTTTAAATATAATCTTGATGTTTAAAGATGTAGTTTCTTTTGTCGCATATTTATTGAAATGAAATGATTTTTTTTCAATTAATTCCATTTTAAAAAAGGGGAAAAAATATTTGGAAAATTGTGTCATCAGTTGCAGTTAAAGAAGTTGATTGCCTAGATTGGACTGCTGGTTTACTGAATTATAAAAACAATTACATAATTCGGCAAATATTGCTTAATTCTTAAAATCAGTATTTAAGGTAACATATTAACAAATGCATGACATTATATGCAATGAATTTTGTGATTCTTTTTTTTTCCTCACATATCATAAAAAATTACATAACTTAAATTTTTGTTCAGTTTGTACCAACATTTGATGTCATAAATCACTTTGGTTTTTTTCTTTCTCGTATAAGTATTATAAAGAAAGTATAGTAATCGCCGAAACTTCGAAATTGGGATTTTGAAGAATCTACACGTTTTAGACCTCCCCCCCCCCCGAGTTCGAAAAAAAACCCCCCATTTTTGGTAAATGTCCTTCTTTCTGTCTCTGACAAAGATAACACAAAAACCCCTTGAATAAGACAGTTGAAATTTGGTATACACCTTAGTTGCAGGTTTCTATCACATTTTCAGTAAATTCTGCTATGAGGAAGTCTGTCTGGCTGGCTGGCTGTTCGTATATAAGTTAACACGATAATTGCAAAACGAAGAGAGCTAGATAGATAAAATTTGGTACACAGACTTAACATTTATAGTGTAGACACATGTCAAATTTTCAGCCAAATTCAAAAAAGAGTTGACTGTCTGTGAGTCTGTACTTTCAGAAATATTTAAACTCAATAATTTAAAACGCAACGACTAAAATATCTCAAATTTGATATGGGATTTTGTGACTATAAGTGCAGTTCGTATCATATTTTTGTTTGCAATAGGTTGAGAAAAACGTGTCTAAAGTATAAATTTGAGTTTCGGTTACTATTGGCGCATTTTAGAGATAACTCGCCAAGGATGACACGATAAATTCAGTAAAAATGCTAAATTCGCACCGAAATTTAATATTTTGTGACTATTGTACGCCAGCACCATGCAAAAAGTTCTCTGGCATGACCAGTTTATTAGAGAGTATGCGAGAACGTTTTGGCGAGACCACTCCCCCAGATTATTTTCCTTGGCTTATTCTACTTTTCATTTATGAGATAATACTTGTTATTGTAACTGCTCTCCTCAAGTTTAACACTTTCAACGCTACCGACGAGATATCTCGTCTTTCAGATACTTCCAATTAAATTGGAAATAATTGGAAACTAAATTGGTATCATTAGAAAGATTATTTTTTGAGTATTAACTCATTCATCGCTGAGGAGGAATTAAATAAAAACTCCAAGAAAAGATAAATATCAAGCATCAATGGAAGTATCTGAAAGACGAGCTATTTCGTCGGTAATGTTGAAAGTGTTAAGATAATGGTTCCATAGTTTTAAAAAGCCAAATTTGAGCAAATGTCTATAGACAGAAAAAATACAGACAAAATATTTCCGTACCCTTCAAACAAAATGAAAATTTTACTACTCTTAACTTTAACTATTTTAATTTAAATTATTATCGTCAATTGGAATCAAACGAGCTTCCTGTCTGAGAAAATAGTAATACTTTTTGTTGCTTACGTTAAAAGAACGTTAGCCTAACTAGTCTCTTGTTAAAATATTTAATGATATCTCAATCCAAACACCGGTTCTCTAAATGTAACCGATGTGTGCCTTCTCTTAAGAAGGTTTTCATACACCACATTAACATTTTTGCACATAATTTGTCTATTCTTCAATTCAAATATTTAAGATGAGGTTAAATGAAAAAAAAAACATCTAAACTTTTGATATAACGCTACTTTACTTTGTGCACACTGTCTTCTTGTTATTTGTTGTGATAATGCTCTGAAAGTCTGATTCTAATTCCGCCATTTTTCTTCCTTCTCTTGCAGATGCAAATCATGGTTTCTCCATTATAAGTTTGCACTGAATAAATAACAAGGAACAGTAATCCGATTCCTCTAATCGGAGGTAACAGAGGTTCAAAAATTTATCATAGATTGTTGCCGCAATCTGGGGTAAGTGCACTATTTCGTAAGAGGGATTCTTTGGATTGAGAAATGTAAATAGTCGAAATTTTCGAATAGACGAGAATACAAAAGTATGGACAATCTTTCGACCTTGCTGAATGTTGTCATCTGCTGTGGAGGTTGATAACTGTCCTGCGGTCTCATTATACTTTATACTTGCTCAGCCACTTTTAAACTTTTTGATCTCAAAGAAAAATTACCCCGTTTTACCAGTTAGTATAATTTCCCTACATTGCAATAACAATCTGCGATAAGAGGAATTGGATCATTCACTGCTCATTGTTCATCTAAGATGTAAACGCTTCTAATGGAGCAGCCAGGATCTATCTGCAACAAAAGAAAAAAAAAATGGAACATTTGAAACCAAATCTTTATAACATTATCACAATAGTATAAAAATAAGATAAAAAGGAGTGTTCTTGTGCACACTTCTTTTAGTGTGATAGTGAGCATAATGTAAGAAGAGTTTTTTTTAAAAAAAGTGTAGATAATGTTGACAACCTTCATAGATGTGAAGTTACAAAATGGTGCATGTGCAGTGCTCAACTTTATATCCTTGTCTCCTGAACTTTTCTCGACATTATCTTCACTTATATTTTATCCTCATAGATGTGAAGATGTCTATTCATAGATGTGTACATGTCTACTTATATTTTGACAACCCTCATAGATGTGGAATTATAATACGGCAGCACTTAACTTTATATTTTCGTCTTTTGAACTTTCTTCGATCTTATTTTCGCTTATATTCTTCCTTCATAGATGTGAAGATATCTATTCATAGATATGTAGTTGTCTACTTATATTTTGACTATATTCATAGATATAAAGTTATGGTACAACCATATGCATCACTCAACTTTATATCTCTGCCTTCTGAATTCCCCCCCCCGACATTATCTTCACTTATATTATGCACTTTTTGTTGTAAAAATCTATTATTGTGCGTGTCAAGGATCCGTGACTATTCCTTTTTGGATAATTTTACTTTGCAGATGGATGACAGAAATTGAGTAAAATGAAGACAATTATGATGTTCTTTCTAACCCTTTACTTTTATCCTGTTTCTTTCCATTATCTTTTTTATTTACTTGTCATGTTGAACCATATTATCTTACTTTAGCTTAAAGCTTATATATTTGTTGCTCATATAGCTAATTCCGTTATTCCGTAGATAATCAAAGTTTTCTATGTTGCTAAATAAAGTGTAAACATTTTTTTCCTATCTTCTCTCTCATCCTTACTTTGATGAAATCAACGCTTCCTGACATATCAGCAAAAGCTCAGGAGTTTTTCGTATCTGAATAAAGATATACTTTTATCGGATAGAATTTTTCTCCGATTGCAATCTCATATAACAATATAAAATGTAATTAATGAGCATCAACAATAGCATCGCCTCTTCCGTTATTGGGGCCGCGGTGGCCCGGTGGTAAGGTTTCGGCCACGGAACCAATGTGTTTCTGGTTCGGGACCCGATTCAACCAAAGAACCATCATGTAAGAGTGTCTGGTGCACGTTAAATACGTCGAAACCAAACGTCCTCTCACTGGTGTAGTTTGGAAGTTTGGAGAGAGGGCTAAGATCTCAGGTGCAGTCCTCGTCATCTGATTGAAGTTCAAATTCACGAGGTTTTTCCCAAAATAGCAAATTATAGCATAGTTATATTAATATAACTAAACTAAAACTAATCTTCCTTTATCGTTATTGCAATCTAGGAGATTCTTTCGGATTTTTATTGTGAAGTGTTCAACTTCCCTTACATTTTTGAAATTTGCTCTTCAGTTTCTGTGATTTAAAATCATATATGTCTCTTCGTTTTAGAAATTCTTATTCTAGTTGATCAGCAACATATATTAAATCACTCTCATAAGTGTAATTTGATCTTCGTTCATAGATAACTTTCCTAATATTATTTGAGATCATTATTGCTTTCACGTAAAGTTATGAGGGTTTTGTGTTCTTGCTAGATCCAAATAAGTAACTTATTCGAATTTATGAGTCCATCATGTCTATACAAAAAATATCCATATATATATGTAATATATTTTTAGTTCCAGCAGTAGGCAGGTTTGAAGACAAGCAGTGAAGTGACTTTGTAGTTTTAATTTCTTTTTATTCTCTCTTTAATATCCATTTCTGTAAAGCAATTTATTTACAAGCAGACGCAGCGCGCCACAAAAGCAGAAGTAAAGAAGAAGGCAAAAAAGGAAGAAGTAAAGAAGGCAAATGATCACTAGTCTTATATAACATAGAATTTCCGGCCACCTGCGAATGGAATACATATGCTGACCTCTGACAAGGGCAACTAAAGTATCACTTTCATTTGATACGTAGTAGTGATGGCGCATTAGTTTTACAAAGGAATTAATTAAACCGAAAGTGGAATTGGATCACGAAATAAGAGAATATTTTAGAATGAAGTTACGATAGGCTAAATTAAGATTAAGTTTTGGAAATTAATTTGGATTAAATTAAGAATTTAAAATATCATTACATATATATAATAAAAGTCCAAAACTTCAAATCGATAAAAATATCTAGCTTTTAAAAAAGAAAAAATGATTCTGAAACTTTGATTATCTTAAAACAGCTACATAGCTTAATCCAATTTTGGAACCCTGTTGGGTAGGATAGATACATTGTTTTGTAAGTGAAATAAATTCTGGGTCTGACAAGTCGTGGGGACGTAAGAATTGTGTGATATGAGACAAAACTATTTTGGTAAATTAGGAAATGGGCATTAATCAAGCATGGCCTAAGTCTGGCTGCAATTTGTTCTGTCACGATTCTCGATTGCAATACAGACATGCAGGGGAAAAAATCGACTTAATACAATTCAATAATGTTTTTTTACAATTCTATTGTTTCGTTGCGAACAATTCATCCTTTCATACTTATTTCTTTCGTAGCAAATCACTCGCTTGTCTGAGATCAAACCACAGTAGCAACTCGTAAAAATCGTATAATCCGTCTTCGTATTTAATCTAATTTCTCTAATACTATTGATGTCAAAAATAGGCTTCTATTTTACTTTATAGAGAATACTTTTATAGGTTTTATAGAAAATACTTTTTTCTTGTATGTTAACTCTTTAAAGCGTGGTAGTATTTTTCCCAAAACATTAATATCAAAAGATTTAATGTATATGGTTCGATTTTTCAAACCATTTAATAAAGAAGGAATATATTTAAAGTTTAAAAATATGCTTTTTAAAATGGTTTAAAAACAGAAATACCATGTATTAAATTCTTTGATATAAGTGCAATCCAGGAAATAAATCACCATACTTTAAAGAATTAAGAGACGATATCTCTTACATTTGAATGGATCTAAGACACATTTCATACAAATCTTCAATTCTTTTTGAAGGCATTTTAATAATATTACAGGCATCGAAAAACCTGTAACTTTGAAATTTTTGAAAATGTTTAGCGATTGACAGACACCTTGTATTGTATGTTATCTTCATTTACAAAATCTCTGAAAACTTTTTAATGACTTCAAACCTCTAAATAATATTTCAAGTTTAAATCATCTGTTTTTATGTTATTTTTAAAATTTAATCTTAATTATGTAACAGCAAATAAAAAATGTATTGAGTCCTATAATACGTATTATCTCGCAATGCTCATGGTTTTAAACATAATAAATAAAGTCATTAAAAGCATTAAGTATACTAAAATATTTTATAAATTATTAAAATTGAATAAAATTTTTGGATCAAAAACAATTGGTATCATTGAAAAACTAATATTTTTTGAATTTTAAAATGATAATTTGACATGCTCTGAAGTTGCTAAAGAAAAATGTAAGCATTTTGATTGATTTTTCTCATGAAGAATTTCTTTAAGTTTTTGAAAAATGAATTCTCAGTCATTACTTACTACCTAATAATTTTACAGATAATATACCGGTATGAAAATTTTATTATGGAAGTATTTATTATAAAGAAAAATTGCTTTTTAAGTGAGAGTTTCTGTAATTTTTGTGTTTCGCTTGTCGCTAATCTTTATAATTGTAACACGTCATTCTTTTTTACTTACAGTAATTGTGAGTGCAACTTCCATTGCATGCATTAACAATGAGTATACTTTATTTCAGCGGTGTTGGTAATTGACGTCATTCTACAGACTGATCTTTGTTTCAGCAGGAAATGGTCATAAAAGCTAAACCATTCTATTCTTCGCATTCTGTTCCACGTATTCTTTATTTCTGTAATAGGCAAAGATCAAAGAAAACACGAGAAATTATGTTCTCATATTATAAACCGCAAACGTTTAAATGAAGAATTTTTCTCAGTAATAGAATTAATTAGCAATAGAAATCAATTATTACATCTAAAAATGATTTAATTATACTTCAATATGCTTCTAAACGTGTAAAAGCCTGATTAAATTGGGGAATTTTAAACGCATCCCAAATTTCTTTTAAAAATCTCTGCGCCAATGGTCATTAATAAGTCTGGACTTTTAATTTGTTTGTTTCTTTAACACAAAACAATAAGGAAAATATATAAGTGCTGTTTTCGACATTATTGGTTCTGGGAATCTTGCTCTCGTGGTTCCATGCAACTGCTTAATGTATTCATTCTAGAAATTTCTAAACCTGTGGATTTAAATTCGGTCCGGTATAACGTGATTTAACGTTTATTATTCTTTTCCATTATAAGTTTAAGAAGATTGAGTTAAGAATGTTGTCAAGTCTTTTATTTGAAATGTTAATAAAATTAATTAAGTTCCAGAGATGACACTGAATATTTAATAAATATTTAGAGCCATTATATTATTATTATCATTTCATATACGCGCAATCTACGTTATAATTGAATTAGTAAATGTATCAGGCGTTTTCACTAAATTTATCTACTTGCATATATTGGTTCGTGCATTATAGATCATTTTTGGATGTTCACATTTTTTCGAATATATCTAAAAAAACTGAATGAAATTTCTCTGAATTTTGGTCATATAAAAATATGTTTAAATTCTCATTTTATAATGAAAACTTGGTCACCAAGAAATTTAAGAGACTGAATAGAAACTAATACGGTGGAAAATGATTTTGATTCACTCCGTTTCACAGAAAGCTGATAAATGTTATGTAATTTCATGGATGATTTTGTTTACTGTGACCTTTACTTATTATATTTTCGTAAAAAATAACATAAATAGTAGAGAAAAGTTAGAGATTTTTCTCAAAAAATGCAAAATCTTTTTTTCATGTTTTTTATTTATAACATACAGAATTTTCAATGATATTATAAAAAATAATTTGTGACAGTTTAGCAGAGAGTGACTTTATAAAAATTTGAAGAACGCTTATTCAGTATTCGAAGAAGTAGCAGTATATGCAGCTAATAATTTTTAACTGCGTTTGTGAGGAGTATAGCTTTTTTTGCTGACAGAATTTCAGACATCGATACTTATAATAAAGCTCAATGTGTGTGTGTGTGTGTGTGTGTGTGTGTGTGTTGGCGCTCTACAGGCCAGACCGTTTGACATACTGCTACCAAATTTGGTACATGTATACCTTGGAGGTTGGGAATGTGCACCTGGGGTTTCTTTTTTCGAATTTTTAATTAGAATTTTAATTATTAATTAAAAACTAACTTTCCCGCCAAAAAAATCTTCCATTTTCCCCACCGCCAACTTTTTCGCCAAAAAAATCTTCCATTATTCCCAGCGCCAAACGAGAAAGGCTTCAGTTTTTTTTTCTCCCAACAGTAATGAGGCTAGGGTTAAAAATTTTCGGCGGATTATTTCAATCGGTTCTGTTTATTTTCTTAATGTTTGATGCATTTAAAATTAAACATTGTTAATGAATCAATCTTTCAGATTCATTCTGAAGTACTTCTGAATTAAAATAAAACAGAATAAAGGAAATTAAAAATTTCTAATCCGCATAGCGTTACCCCAACTGGCGTAGAAAAAATCACGTATTTGCGTTACGTAACCGGCGAAGAAAATTCACGCATGCGCATTCTGTTCTGATTGTTGCCATGACAACATGTATATGCTTATAGTTTTAAGTACAACGTTTTTTAAGTAGTTTTTTTAAAACCTGTTTTCAACCGTTTTTTTTAAACGATTCGTTTTATTTTCTTAGTGTTTGATGCATTTAAATTTAAACATTGTTAATGAATCGATCTGCTCATAATGAATCTAAGAAAATTTTGTTGACCAACTCTTGAGATATTACATAAATTAAAAAAGATATTCTTTAGTGCCCATAAAGTTTAAACGCTGAGTGACTCTATTTTCAGTAATCAGATTATAAAAAAATGCTTTGTTTCAGTAAAAAATATTATTATATTAATTGAAGATAAATTCTTTCCACTTTAATTTAAAGCATAAATTCTACCGTTTTCAACCGTTTATTTTAAACGATTCGTTTTATTTTCTTAGTGTTTGATGCATTTAAATTTAAACATTGTTAATTAATCGATCTGCTCATAATGAATCTAAGAAAATTTTGTTGACCAACTCTTGAGATATTACATAAATTTAAAAAAATATTCTTTAGTGCCCATAAAGTTTAAACGCTGAGTGACTCTATTTTCAGTAATCAGATTATAAAAAAATGCTTTGTTTCAGTAAAAAATATTATTATATTAATTGAAGATAAATTCTTTCCACTTTAATTTAAAGCGTAAATTCTACGGGTGCTAACAGAAAATGAGAGAGATACATATTACGTTATGACTGAAGGCCTTTATAATATTATGAATGAATTGTATGATAATCAAAATTTGAAGTTTTAAAATATTTTGATGAAGAAGCTATTAAAGTAGAAATTGCATAAAATATTTAATTATTAAAATTTTAACGAACATTAAGATTGGCGAACCGGCTGGTCGCCAAAGGCGGCTAGTAGTATATATATATATATATGTGTGTGTCCATTCCATGCCATTTAAATACTTTTAAAATACAGAAAGACATTCACATTTGAATAAGATGAATTTCAGTTGTTCTTTAAGAGAATCAAAATGATGAGAACGCTTCCCTAAATTAATATTTTTTAAATATCAAACTTTGAGTAGTTATCATTTGTATGAAGGTTGAAAATATAATAAATAACCTGCAAAATTTATAAATTAAAAGCATAACTGAAATCACAGTTAATTATTCCTCATAAATAACGTTAATAATGTTGCCATTCTTATGTTTATTTAAATAAGGGAAATAAATTTAAATTATTCATTTTTAATTTACTCCATTTTGAGTGTTTAATTTATCGCTATTTTGTACAATTAGAAACTTTATACAAATCAATATAAGTATAAATAACTATAAGACTGATATTCTTTAAAAAAGTATCTATTTATAAAAGTATAGATCTTAAAAAAGTATCAATTTATTATTATACTATCGATAATCACTTAACCTCTATTAAAAGTACAGCTTACGCTAATGATATCCTTTTCAATCTGAACTTCATAGAACTGGAATTTTTGTATAAGCTGTCCTCTATATCTGGCATCCAAATGACTGAGATTAATATTTGAAGAAATCCCATTTCATCTATGAAATATTTCATTTATTTTTAATAAGGTAAGTAATATAAATTATTTTAAGTTTATTCGGAATGGTGAACAAATTATTCCAAATTTTCAAACGACAAAATGCGTTTATTCTTTACAATGGTCTGGGAAAAAGTTTCAATGCCATTAAAGATAATTAAAAAAGAGAAAATTTCTTAAGAAGACCATTTTTAATTAGAGTCAATCTGATTTCACACAAGCTCCATTCTTCACGACATGATTCGGCAATGCACACGCCATTGTTCTGCATTTCTTAAAAAAAGGATCATACATTTGGCCTTCCTTGCAAGCACTTACCTTGCCCACTATGTCTCCATCTTTCCTGTTCACGTCCAACAATTTAGTGAAAGACAACGAAACACTTTTTCTGAGATTAATCTTAACAAGACAAAAAAAATCATCCAAGTTTATTCTGAGTCCATTACATAATGCACAATGAATGTTCCTATAATTGAAAAATTCTTCGGTTCCTTGTCTTCTGCCTTTGACAGGGGAATAGTATGCCTGACATTTGTAAAGAAGACGAGTGCTTTTATAAGACGGACTGCATTTAGATATGATTTGTTCATGGCATGGCTTAACGAATTTTTTCAGATCCTCTTTCAAAGAAAACGTAATCTGAACGTTTTTAAATTCCTGCTTTCTTGTTTGTGGGTCTATATAAAAGAAACCCCAAGAATTTTGCGCAGAATTATATTCCAATCTTTCAATGATGTTATCCTTAGGCGTTATAGCATTTCGACCCAAGTTTAAATTATTTGGCATTTTTACCTCGATATCCCATAGAAGGGCTGAATCGTCATCGTTATTACATAAAGCACAGAAGAAGTTTCTGTATGTAGTCATGGATGCTGTGCTAATCACAGGTGCTTCTGACAAAGGATCTTTTAAGTCATTTTCTGGATGGACACATTTTCTATAAATGGGACTCTTGTTCCATTCCTGTAAGCAAGTAGATACCATAAGTACCATAAAATCTTTTGTCTGCACCATCTGACAAACCTCCTCTGGACGTTTCTGTGCAAATTGTTCCATGCCAAAATAGTTGGAATCAATGCAACATGTCTTATAACGTACGCAGTGTTCGCCACACTCACATGTCCGATTACGCCACAAATGATCATCAGTACTTTTATTTAAAGATTGGCAGGTGTCTCTAGGGTAGCATGGGTTTCCTAATCTCTGTAGTTCCTCATATCGTCCAGTTTGGGTAAAATAACAAGATACGGAATGGGTGAGAAGAATAATTAGAAATCCAATTACCGATATAGTCATGTCTTTTTGAATTCCTGAAAAATAAAAAATTACAAATAAGGAAATGAATTCAATAAAAATATGAAATTCAGAATTATTACGGGATTAAAAATAATTGTATTAAACAAATTCCGTTTCGTTGTCAAAAGTATTACGATTCAAAATGAATAAGATTTTCAGATATTTAGTATACAATAAAAATTAATAGAATGTATTAACTTGGAATTCTTAGCTTAACAATGATATCATGTAACTCTTTCACGCAAGCGCAATGGTGACGTCAGGAAAAAATCCCATGATCCCACACTGTAAGTGTCAGTTTCGGTTCAGTTTCAGTTTTGAGGAAGTGTGTAAGAACGGAGCCAATGAGGTTGTATGTTGTTTAAAGAATTCAGGAACGTAAAATGAATTATGTAAATATTTTTAAATAATTATCTGTGCCAGTTGAAATACCACTTTGGCTCCGAGTTTATGTTGAAATACCTCGATTCGTCCGAGTTAAAAGTTCCCAGAATGACAGGTAAGAGTAAATATTCTCTTACATTTCGATATATTTGAATTTGGGGCCTACAAATCCCAAAATAACTACTAATACAATTCTGTTTTATATTTGATCAGTAAGATGATGATATTTTTTTTACTAAGAAACTAAATAAACATCTGATTTTAAGTTCTTTGATTACGGTTATAAGGATAGTATTCTAACTAAATTCTGCCACCTATCTCTCTTTTACATGTGTGGTGAATAGATTATAAGCCAGTTAACAATACGCTACCCGAGAAATTGCTTTTGTATCGTGATCATGTTACTGGGCTGCGAACCGCAAGGTCCCAGAATCTATCCTCGCTTAATTCAATCGCCACATTGGTGACCTTCAACCTTCGTACAGCTATTGTGGCGCCATCTACCCACAGCAAGCCAAAGTCGTTAGATTCACTTGACGCAGCAAACCAAAGTCGTCAGACTCACTTGACGCAGCATAACAAAAAGGTCGCAGCAACCCAGAGTCGTCAGACTCACTTGACGCAGCAACAGCAACCACTCACCCACACACGCTCGCCATAACGCTTGGCGCTACTCAACTGCTCAAATGGGTACAGGCGCATTAGAATCAACAGCTAATACATCAAAACTCAACACCTACTTCGTTCGTCTCACCTTTGACTCACTGGAGGGGGAGTCTGTAGTGAATAGCTTATAAGCCAGTTAACAACTACGCTACCCGAGAAATTGCTTTTGTATCGTGGACATTTTATTAGGCTGCGAACCACAGGTCGCAGGTTCTATCCTCGCTCAATTCAATCCCCACGCATGATTACTTTTATCATAATATAAAAAAATAAAAAAATATCATGCGCATTTACAAAAAATTTAAGAAAAAAAAAATAATTTGTAGCGAATTTAAAGACAAATATAATGTAAAATTAAAAGTTAAAATAAAGGCATAGAATTTTTTATGAACTAAACAAACTTCATGAACACTCAAATTGGAACTAGTTATTGAATCGAATCGTAACAAACAGTGATCCAGTAGCAGAAAAAATACTGCAGTGGTAAACACAAAAGAAGAAAAAAAATGCCGAAAGAAAATATTAGCAAAAACCTCAACGATCCTTGAAAGGAAAGGAAAATATAATGAATCAAGAAAAAATATAAAATAATAAAAATCCCAGAGATCAGCTCTTTCACCTTTCTACAAACAGCAATAATGTAATTAAATCATAAAATTTACGATTCAATATTTTGTTTTTATTCATACTTAGTTTTATTCGTATGTAGCTGAATCAGTCACTTCAAATATGATATATATATATATATATATATATGAATTGCTTAACGCCAAAACAAATGTTCGGATTCGCGCATTTGATAATAACGCTGATAAAAGGGGAGAGAATATCATTCTCCATTGCAGACAGGGCTGGGCCATTTTGTTATAGATTCTGCTAGCATTTCCTTTGGAAGACACTTTGAGAATGTCTTTTAAATCGTTAAGTTTTATCATTTAAGTTTTTTTAATGTAATTTCTTTCATGGGTAAGGTAAAACCAAAGTCTGGTGACAAAGTATGAGTATCCTGTTAAGAGAATTAATTCCAGATTAGTTTCCGTCAAAAAACAGAAATTAATTCTGGTATGGGATACATCAAATCTGTCAAAATCAATTGTTCTCCTGCAAATGTGATGTAAAAGTCCACGTTAGATATATTTATGCTTCATTTTGAATCAATTTCAGAGATTCTACAACCCATTTCAAAGATGTGTTGTTGTGTCCATTTGAAGAATATGTTTATTGTCTCATTTTGAAGCAAACCGAGAACTGTTTTGAAACTAATTTCCTAATTTTGAGTCGTAATCAGATGATGAGAAGAGCACCGAGCTATTTCACACTCCCCCCTTCAATACTTTCTCAAAATATCCGCACCCCATAAGCAATAGATCATTGATACCAAATAGCAATGCGTCCACTAGACAACCCGCTTACACGGATTTAGAGGGCATGTATACAATGATTCTTCAATAGAATTTAGTTTTGAATTGGGGGCGCATTTTTATTCGTAGTCGGGATCATCAGGCCACTGCGGTTCTATAGTGGTTTTGAGAAAGAGAAATGTACTTTATAAAACAATCAACTTTAGAAAACTTTAGAAAATAACAACGTAGTCTGTTTAGTAGTCTGTAGAATTTTAATTTAGTTATATTAATGTCCCGTTTTAAAGCAACACTACGGCTATTTTGTTACGGACCTCATAATATTGAATCGTGATCCGATGACGAGGACGACAGCTGAACTAGCACCCCTTTCCAAACTACCACACCACCCCAGCTGGAGGACGTTTGGCCCCAACGTATTTAACGTGCTCCAAATCCGCTTATACGACCGTTCTTGGATGGAATCGGGTCTCGAACCTGAAGCCCTCCGGTTCCGAAGGCGACACCTTTATACCAGGTCACCGCGTTTTACGTCAAAGAGACTAGAATAATTCTTTTAAGGATTTGATAATAATGTAAAAACCTATTGCCTTTGTAAACTTCACAAAATCTTGTAGAGGCCATAACATTTATAGCTATGCAATTGATTATTTCAATTTCCTTTCCCTAACAAAATATAAATTATTTATTATTATTTTTAAATAGAGACTTTTAATATTTGATCACTGGCTCAGTGACTGCATAAAAAGTTTCATAATTCTAACATACACATTAATATTTTGAACACAAAGCACATTAGAAAAAAACAGGCAAATGAAGTTAATTTATTCTTGATAAAAACAAAAATTCTATTATTTACAAGAAACAATTTAAAAAAAACAACAAATAAAATGCTTTACATTTAATACCTAATTTAGTTATTTAATATTTCTTATATTAAATAATGAGAAAAAGATGCTCTATGGCAAAGTTCCAAAATTAATCTACGAGTTTTAGGACCTCCAAAATATTTGAACTTCTGAATTTATCTGTGATTGTTGGTTACATAAATATAATAAGTTTTTTTGTTTTTGACAAAAATTTACTGCAGGAAATATTTCTGAATGTTTACTTCAGGGTAAAGTCTTATGTTTAATTCTCTCTTTCCAATTTCAGTTTTTTTGATTATGTTTCGTATATTAAAATTTAAATTACGTTTTTCATAGATTTTAAAGTTAGTTTTCAAATTTTGCATGGTCTATTTAATACTATTTTCTGATTACATCGGAATAATTCATTTATCTTGTCATCTATTCAATAAATATTATGATAGCAAATCTTATTTGAAATACACACACACACACATATGGAATGATATTTTAAAATCTAATTTAAATTTAATTAATTGCCTAATTTTTTAGTTTAATTTAGCCCATATTAACTTCATTCTAAAATGTTCTCTTATTTCCTGATCCAATTCCACCTTTTTTATTTAATAAATGCAACGAAAGCTCTGTAAAATTGCTGACATCGACAAGTTCCTATACTAAGAGAGAAGGGATAAAAAAATGTCGAGCTAAGACATTCTTTTAAAAGATCCCTATAATTCCCTTACCTAGATCGACACGTGTAGAGAAATCCCTATCAAAATCTCACAGTATATAAACATGGGGATAAATTTTTCATGAGCTTTTCCTCATTTCTCTTGTGTTGTTCTGTGTGATGTGCCTCGCCACTTCTGCTTAAAAAATTATGTTTACGTATATTATTATTATTATTTAAATGCTATGAAAGAGTCTTTTTTTAATTTTTTTTCAGGCAAATCGATAAATATTTATATCAATTTGTTCTAGATATCATTGCTGTAGGCTTAAGATGAATTCCGTGAGCAGTGTAATAGATGCTGAAATATTTCTTCGTATCTTCATAGTCCATATTTTCAATAATTCAGGACTGCTGAGCGGAAACTCAACTTTTTCATACGACTGTCATATTCTTCTACTGCATTAAATCAATTAAAAGAGCAAAAATAAATGCCTTTTTTTCATTTTGAATAGGGCATAAAATAAAAAAGTTGTTCAAAAAATAATAGGACTACGTGGTGTGGATGCATGCTTAGATGACATACGCAAATACTTTATAGCGTGACTGTGATATCAATTGAATCAGCTCAATTTACGTGATATCTTAATTTACTAGCTATGTTAATTGCTTATATCAAACGTTATCTTAAGCAAAAGTTGTTTAAATAACTTTTCAGGTGCTGAAAAAATAATAAAGAAATTAAACCATAATTATATCCTCAGAAACAATTTTTTAAATATTCATTAAGAATTAAACTAAATCAGATATGGCATTAAAGTTTTATTTGCTGAAAGTATATCTATCTACACTGTTTCCGCTTCTATTTTTTTATTAAAAAAATTGTAATTTTTATCGCTCTTAAAAAAAGTCTGTTCTTTAAAACTCTAATCTTCTAGAGAGTTTGATGCATAATGCAAAAGATAACAGATCTTAATATGGTAGAACATAAGAAATTTCGACACTCATTCATAATAGTATGTGGAAACACTTATAATGAATATAAAAATGCACATTTTCAAAATATAAGAAACAAGCATCAAATCCTTAAACATTGTAAAACATTTACACAAATCTTTCATCCAGTTTTAGGATAATATTTCTAAATTCTATGAGTTTTAACTATTTTACTGCACATGCTAATATAAAACAATGCATTGGAACATTTAAGTAAATGACAATTTTAATCTAGATAATTGAAGTTAAATAAAAAGATTCTAAAAATACAAATTTTAGATAGTTTTTCAGACGCATATAATCACCGGAATAACAAAACATGGAGGTGCATTCTCGCAAACTTTTGTTCAGAATCGAAAACCAGAATTGCTGCAAAAATGTGCGTTCATGCTGATGGCATATATAAAATAGGCGTAGCTGAAATGGAGGTTGCTTCTCTCTGATGATTTGACAGACTTGAAATTCTACAGAGCATTTAAGTTCAAATTCTTTGATACTTAATTTTGTTTTCGTTCATTATTAATTCCTATGCAAGTCAGGTTTATCAAAAAGTAATTCTAAAATTTGAAAATTTTCAATCTGATTTTCAGAAATATACAGCAAAAAGCATATTGGAATATAATAGGCAGAAAATGTAGCGATTACTTCGAATAAAAAGCGATTACATGTGAAATGCTACTCACCAATCAGGATATAATATCAGAAATAATGAGGACGAAATGACGACGTTCTTAACTTATTCAAAAGAATAGGTGTATAAGATTTGCGAGGAGCAATTCAACTTCCAGTAGAGTTCCTGACCTTGGCAACTTAAATATTGGGGTGAAAACTATTCTCAAGCACTGTCTGCAAAAACTGGTTTGTAGAGAGGAGTGCTCCAAACAATGCAGCAGCATCTTCTCATGGAGTAAAATATTTGACGATGAACAAAAAGGAAAATAAGATAAAAATGAGCAAGGCATGTCAGAAAAAAAAGCTTTGATTATTGCAAGTAGGAAGTATTTATTTTCCCAATATCTATTTCCAAGGACGCTTGGAAATTTTAAGCTTAAAATGATAGAAAAAAATTAAAATCTAATTTTATCTAAGGTTGTTAAAGAATCATTTTTTCCTAGGAATAGTCCATTATTAATGGATATATAAAGTCAATACAAGCTTTCAAAGACATTCCTATGTATGGAATAAAATTAATTTGATAAAATCTTCAGTGATAAGGCAATGTAAATCGATAAACTTCGCTATTTCAAATTATTGAGTATTGGAATGAAGAACTTTCCGATTTAATAATCAAATTATTTTTCAAGTTAAAATAATCAGTTTCGTTTTTTTAATAAAATATGCTGCCTAGCTCAATGAACCAAAATATGTCTTAATCGAGTTTGGTCACGACCTTCGTAAAACGCCCTTCTTAAAAAGGTTGGGGGTCTTGACGAAGGCCGTGGTGTGGTTCTTAACCCTATGATTCTTATGGTTCTTAACCCAGGCCTCCAAGCCCTGGCCGCTCGATATCGCCCTGCTCAACAAGGGCCTGACTCAGGTGCTTTTTGGTACGGTTAGATGATTTTAAGGGGTGTAAGGTATTTCTCGACGAAGGCTCATTGAAACTCATTTAACCGCCCCAAAACGCCAGAGTCGGATCCCCTGTCTAACAGGGCGATATCAAACGGTCAGTGGTCATAAGGTTAAAGCTTCATATATCTTCTTATGGGATAAATTAAAATTTAGCATTGTACGAGTTAGTATATTTGGTTTCATTCTTTTTAATAAAATTTGATGCCTAGTTCAGTTAACCAAAATCTGTATTAATTGAGTCCGGCTCTTAAAGCTTCATATGCGCTTCTTATCATTCATGGGATGAATGAAAATTAAGCATTATACAAGCTAATATATTTAGTTTCATATTTTTATATAAAATTTGATGCCTAGCTCAATCAACCAAAAACTATATCAATCGAGTTTGACTCCTACCGCTTTCATATATGCTTCTTATCATTCATGAGATGAATCAAAATGAAGCATTATACAAGCTAATGTATTCAGTTTCATATTTTTAAATAAAATTTGATGCCTAGCTGAATCAACCAAAAACTATATCAATCGAGTTTGACTCCTACCGCTTTCATATATGCTTCTTATCGTTCATGAAATGAATCAAAATTGAGCATTATACAAGCTAAAATATTCAGTTTTTTTTTTTTTTTTTTTTTTTGGTAAAATATGAAGTTTTGCTCAGTTAACCAAAATCTGTATTAATGGAGTTTCGCTCTTAACGCTTCATACGTGCTTCTAATCATTCAAGGGATGAATCAAAATTACAAGCCGGTGAATATACTTTCAAAGCTCTGGAATGTAGTAAGAAATAGGGTTCCAATTCTCTGTGAGATATCATTAAAGGGCTCTAAACATACGTGTTATTGCTTATGGAGAAACGCTTGATGCAGAAAAATATACTTTATGGTCCCTGAAATGTTTCAAAATGTAAAACATTCCCTCACGTGATATATGAATATCAAACGTAACATTACGCTTTCATGTATTATGTTGATGTTTATGTATGAAAGCTATAAATGAGTAAAATATATATTTCGATTTGAAGATCATTTTGAGTATCAATTATATAATTATGTTATAAGTGTTGGCTAGCCGGTTGAAAAAACCCATTTGTCAGCTCATAGTTTTGGATTAGTAAAAATGAAGCGTTACGCGATAGAAAAATGAACATTGGATTATCTGAAATTACCATGATCAGTAATAGACAGCATTTTAAATAGACTTCCATACTGATCCATAATGAATAAAAAAAACATTATCCGATATGTACATTGAGAATAATCTTTCTCAAAACCAATATGCTACCTTTCTGAGAAGAAACAGAATCGTATATTTATTGTATCTCATTTTTTAGCATAAACAATTATATTAAATTCTTAGAAGACTGAAGATCATTGCTGAAATTTAGATATACATTTTTAGATAATATATTTGAGGAAATGTTTGCTTTCGGAAAGATTACATTAAAAAAGAATTAAGAGAATTTGTTCAAAAAATAAAATTTTACGCGAGGAAATTGTCTATATTCCCCTATACTTTGATTTACTCATGGCGTCCCTTGACTTGTTATTCGTTTTACCTACTCACAGTGACAGCTCAAATTGACAACGTAGGAAAAACCATTTGTTGAAAAACATTATTTCGAAATAAGGAAATTTAAATACGATGCTGATGTATAGGTTGAAAATAGAAAAAACGTGACTATAGGGAACATAATAGGAGAGGGTTCAAAAGAGAAAACACTGAATTTAGAAGTTGGTCATGATTAAAATTGTTAACTTAAAACGTCGTAGATTAAGAATCGTTAATCAAAATTATTTACATTCTGAAGAAATTATATATATTTTTTTTTAAAAAAAGGGGGGTGGGAGGTAATCAAACAATGGTGGACAGCCTTTTAAACATTCTTTTGAAAAGAAAAAAGTCGTTGGTGTTAGCTTCTAAACTTTCTATTCGTGAGGTTACTGTCATTATTCCCGTGTAATATTGTTTCCTAGAATAAATTTGTCATTTTTATTTAAATCTTTATCTTTTTTTTTCGGCTGGCAACATTCCCGTACTTGGTGAGTTTATATGAGACACAGCGCCCTAAACCGATTTTTACTGGTTTCATTATAAAGACCCTAACAATACGATGATATGTAATTTTTTTTCCTTTCATTCAGCAAATTCGCATTGCCTCATGTGCATTCAGTTCCAGGTCATTCTGAGAAGTTGTTCTTGATTTACAGCTTTAATAATAATCATCCTGTATTTAAAAAAATTGATAAATTAAAAAAAAGTGATTTTAAATATTTTAATCGGTATTCTGTGTTCTAAAACTTTGAATGTTTTTTCTGGATTTTTGAAACGATATGTAGTTTATTTAACATGCGTATGCCAAAGTCATTTGATCTGTCATGAATATTATGGTAAATTACTTAAACTGTACTAATTTTACTAACCTTTATTATTAAATTTAATTAAACAGTTTTTTTTTCCAAAAAATGAAAGCAACGTTTTAGTAGGAATTTTAAAACTTATTAAGAATGTTTTTATCTGTTGTTTATATTAAAAGAAAATCTCTGTCCTACAGTTTTCAGAATCTAGAAATTAATTACTATAAGAGGAATAAAAAAACAAGAAAGTGTAACTGTTATTTATATTCTTATTGACCGGTAAAAAATCAAAAATTTCGAAAACCGAAATAAATCATTGGGAAAAAGAATAAATGTTCTTAATCTAGAAATGAATTACTACTAGCAGAATAAGAAATACAAGCAAACGCAACTGTTATTTATATTTTTATTAACTGGTGAAAAAACGAAAAATTTTTAAAGAGGAAATAAATCATCGGGAAATTCTTAATCTAGAAATCAATTACTACAAAAAGAATAATAAAAAACAAAAATATATACCTATTATTTATATTCTTATTGGCTGATAAAAAAATAAAAAAAAAAATCTAAGAAGGAAATAAGTCATCGAGAAAATGAACAAGTTTTTTTAATCTAGAAATTAATTATTAAAAGCAGAATAAGAAATACAAGCAAACGTAACTGTTATTTGCATTTTTATTGATCGATGAAAAAAGGAAAACTTTGTGGAATATGTTTATGAAAACAAAAATGGTTCGATCCAAGCGTTATCAACCTGGCGTTGATATGGATTTCTTATATCAAATTACTGAAAACGCTTATTACTAGAAGGATTGCACAAAATATTTGTATTGTTTTTAATTTTTCTTATACAAGGTATTAAAAGAAAAAAAATATTATAATCGTCATCTATATATCTAATATCCTTATCTATATCTAATCGTTAAATATTATGCATTCCCCTCTTAATGATTGATTTGATTTTGATGTAATTATTTTCACCTGTACTCGGAAATATAGACTTCCAGTAAGTAAATATCGTTCAAAATTTGATAAATATCTACAAATATATTGTAAGCACAACATACTAAATTTTTTGTCAAACTCAACGAGTGTAATTCAATAACAGTAACTCAATAACCGAATTCGCAAAAACTTAATTATATTTTTTACGTATCAAAACCGAAGGAAACTTAACATTATATCAGAATTATCTATAATTTATTACAAAGCAATTTAAAAATTCATTAATTGCTGCTTCTCGACAGTTACTCCACAGCAGTTCGCTTACGTAACTTTTACGAACTTTTATTAAGTTGTTAAACGATGCTGTACACTGGGTTTCAAAATATTACAATATTGTAACGTTCGTTGTAGGGTTTTCTTTAACATATTCATCTCAATTAGAATCATTAACCTTTATTGTTTCATTTTTCTCATAAAAAGCTCACAATTATTCAAAATTTTGCAAAAAAGAGGTGGAAAAACCGTCAACGCATTACAACGTTACGTTGGCACATTTTATTTAAACATTTACACTTATTAAAAAGTTCATATTTGCCCTTAACTTGCAGTTCCTTTTTTTATTAAACCCTTTTTCTTTTTTAATTCAGTTACAAAATTTAACTAAGAATTTGTATCAAATTTAGATCTTTTTATTTCAAATGAAATCTTAGACTCGTGCATAAATCTTATTTTCATTTCAGTTTATAAATATATACAGTGAAAACAAATTGTATATAAAAGTGTATACAAAATTTTGAGTTTAAGAAAAGCCTTATCTTCAAGGAATTAATCATTTATTATCATTATCTGAGCTGAAAATAATTTTTAGTGGTTTAGGCATTATTAGAAAGCTAACCATTTTAGTCCTTTCCTAATATTAACAACTGAAATCTTTTTAGACTCATGTATAAATGTTATTTTTATTTCAGTTTATAAATATATGCTGTGTAAAGCAAATTGTATAAAAAGTGCATACACAGCTTTGAGTTTAAGAAATACCTTATCTTCAAGGAGTGAATCATGTATTGTCATTGTTGCTGTTAGGCAGTCATCGAAAAGAAATTTTAGTGTTTTAGGCTTTATTAGAAAATTAGCCATTTTATTTTGTTTCTTAATATTAACAAATGATCTATAGGTAAAATAAATTCTACTGTAAACAGCAATTTTTCCATTGGTAAACGAATTACACTAAATCTATTGCTTGTAATATGTGAAATATCATAAAATATGTTTAAATATAACTATACATTACCAACCTAACAATAAAAAGTATAATTATATGTTACCACTTTAATAGCATGTATATGCACGGAGAGTCACAGTATTACAAAATGCAATGATAAAGTTTTGAGATCGTCCAAAATTCTAGTTGGCAGGTCGGTTTTACGTCCTCAATTTTAATATGATCCATTGGCAAGTTGTTTTGATACAATTATACATTTCCAACCTAATAGTAAATACCATTTTTATAGCGTTTGCATGCACGAAGAGTCACTTCATTATAAAATACAACAAAAAAGTTCTGAAATGGTCCAGAATTTTACTACAATCCATTGGCAAGATGGTTTTTAAGTGAATATTTCAAGTAAAAATTTCAAGCTTTGGCATGTTTTTAGCTTTATTCCTCAGGATTTTTTTCAGATCCTAATTTGAAATGTGAAATTTAAAGTGATGATTATTTAAGATTAATCAATTATGTCCTTTCCTTTGTATTTCCAATGGAACACTTAACCATTAGCAGTGGAAAGATGTGCCAAGCACGTCGAAATGTTTTTGTCACAAAAATCATCAACAATGTGGTGTACACGTCGGCAGGCCATTACCACACAAGTAAAAATGATCCTTCTGTTGATTATTTACCGGAACACCGTTTACATCAGCATAGTCTTACAAGGGAAGAGCACGAGGTTGAAAATTGAGTTCAGGATGAGATTGAGTATAATGATAGTATACATTTAGAATCCTCATTCATGAAAATATTTTGTGCAATAGCTAGCAAATTTCAAGAAAAATGGCCTTCAAACTTTCAGCATAGCTTATATACTAATAAAGTGTCACCATTGGCGAGGCCCGAATACTATAGTGAATAAAGCACGGATGTAGCATTCACGATACTTGACTTTGGTGCTGGGCTTGCATTTTTTTTTCTTAAATTACTTCAAAAATCTACAAAAAGTTTTAATTCATATGCTTTTTAAAATTTTTTTATTCGAAAATAAATATTTATTCTTCCGATTCTTGAATTATAATTTAATTTTAGAAGTAAAATAATTATAAATATGAATGCATTTTTTTAATATTCTGAATTACTTCAAATAAATTAACAATTTAAAGATTTAACTTTTTGTAGATTTTTGAAGCAATTTAAAAAGAAAATAAATAGAAATAACAAACAAACAAACCCAAGCTATTTGGTTCTCCGCAGCAGCGACACTTTATAAGTATAGAAGATATGCTGAAAGTTTGAAGGCCATATTTCGCGAAATTAGTTATTGCGCTTTAATATTTTCATGACTGAACATTCTAAATGCATATTACCATTATACTAAATCTCATCCCGAATTCAATTTTCAACCTCGTGCCCTCCCCTTGTTAGATCAAAAATGAATTCATTTAGAAGATGTAAATCTTTTGTAAGGTATTGGATACTTTATGCGGCATCGCTGCACGTTACAGTGGACTATTCTGGCACGCCCATCTGTGAATCCTTTTGCTGTGCAAATGGTTAAATAAATACCACGATTTTCTTCAAATCTTATGGACGCATTTTCCATTCTCCTTCGTGTATATTCTTGAATTGCATCTGCATTTGTCTGCAAACTTGTCATACACCATGTTTTTACCACATCTTCTTTGTCTATCTTCTAATACGAATAAATTTATCAGAGGAATATCGGCAGCACCAGAAGGGATAGAAGCTGGGACTGCTGCGAAACTACGCTCAACACAACGAAGGTCGCTTAAATTTTCGAAATTACAAAGGGCGCAGTGAGGATTTCTATATTTGACATTTGGAAAGGTAAACACTATTGCCATGTAATCTCGGCATTTTACTGCCACAGCCTCATCTGTCCAATTGCTGGAGCAGGTTTCAAGCAAACTTGATGTGCAATACTTTGCATGTGAATTGTGTTGAATATTTAAAATTACTGGAACAGCAGCGGGAGTTTCGGTACTTTTGCCATCAAACACTGTCCATGATTTTATAGTCTTGTCATACTTAAATTGTGGTTCAGACAAGTTTTTAAAAAATGTGCTATTGCCCAATACCTCCATGTCCCAAAATTCTAATTGTTTAGAATCAACATCTTCATTACAAACAGCGCAGAAATAGTTTTTGTAAGTGATGCCTGTCACGTTACTGGTAACTGGAATGATCAAAAATGGATCATCACTTTCTTCAGGATTACTGAGACATAAGTTATCAAAGGATTCATCGTTTTTACAGGTATCAACCATGTATATTTCATATCCAGGATTGTTGTAAACGCTCAGACATTTCAAATTACTTTTGTGTCTGGGGGAATTTTTGTGAATTCTGAAATCACTATCAACGCAGCATGTGTCATACATTGAGCAGGAACTGTCACAGTCACAGTTGAAAATATTCAATCCAAGATTCGTTGTGTTTCCTTTGCAAGTGTCCAAAGGGTAACAGCTGGTGCCTAAAGCCTCTAATTCATCATAAGTGACTTCCGTTAAATGGTCATTTATCAAAGGGTTACAAAGCACGTCCACAGATAGCGCAATGAGAGCAAGGGCTATCCAGGGCATATTAAATGTCTCCATCTATCAATCTCTGAAAAAAAAATAGTACAAACATCATTTTAAACCGGATTTATATTTCATCTTAAAAAATTTCAAAATTAAAATGTTGAATTTTAAGATCGAAAATTACTACATATTTAGTTCCTTTTACTTCAAGTTTATGTAGAAATGCTTTGAAAAATCAGCCAAATTAACTGAAAAGATTTTATTTAGATTATTGCCATATTGAAAATTTATATTATGACGACTTAAGTAATAACACAAATAAAATATTATTATATAAATATTAATATTAAATATTATATATATACAAATTTATTAAAGTAAACACATATTAATTTGTATATGTGTTATTAATATATGTTTCTAAATATATAAACGCATTTATTATAAGTATAATATGATTTACTGTATTAATTATAAACTCAAATATTATTTATAAACACATTTGTTAATATAAACAAATATTAATTTGTATAAGCGTTATTAATATGTGTTTATTTATTTATAAACACAATTTAATAAATGTATTTATAAATGAATAGACACTTTTATTAAGAGTGTAATAGAAATTATTATATAAGTTATAAATTCAAATATTATTTATAAACACATTTAATAAAATAATTAAAAAATTATGTATGTTTAATCAGTCTGTCTGCAAGATATTATCGCTTAGAAAAATTAGATAGTAAAGAGATAATTTAATAAAGAGATTCTGAGCAACATTTTTAGCGTGCAAATATTATTTATCCCATAAAACTGGCATAAACTTATTGAAAATGTATATTTTAATAATTTTTTTAAAATGAACATATTATTAATAACTACATAAATTTCAATTCAATTCGTTGGGAAGGCTTCATTACGTTATATTGCGTTCAGTTAAAAACCTAATTTACAGTTAATTTCCGGCTTTCTGACTTAAATTTTGTAATTATTGTCCGATATAATATTTATTGCCAATTCTCATGACTTCAAAAGTTAATAACATTTTCAATGTTTAAAAATACCGTGATGATACCTTTTTTAATATAGAAATCTTTTAGTAAATTTACATAAAAATTAAAGAGAACACTAAAGTTTTTAGTATATTTCAAACGACATAATGAATTAATCTTTTGATGTATAGATTATTAGGGCGACTTATATGCATTTTAAATAAATTGGTGTTCAAAAGATTTTTCGATTAGAGAATCAATGATCATCTTGAAGGTCTTTCTTCATTGAATTGATGTTTAAGACAAGGGATTCTACCTGAATTCTTTCACCCACAGATAGTCTCAAACTCATCAAAATTTGTCACGGTTAATTACTTTTTTCGAAACATTTAAAACGTTATGTTTATAATTCCATGCCATATAAAATAGAAGAATTTAGAATATTTATTGAAAAAGTTGCTTTGAATGGATTTGGTTCAAACTGTGATAGTAATCTGCACATCATATACAGTAAATCCATATACCAAATTTCACCCACGTTGCTCAAAACGGTATTTGACTTATAAAACTCACAGACAGATAGATATAATGACAAAAATATGTTATTTGAATTAAGGAAGGTTCGAAACATAGAAATTCGTTCATATCTCGAGTTCACATTTGGTGGCGATTATAATACTTCCTCTATATTTCTTATACGAGAAAGTAAAAAGAAGATAGGAAAATTTTGCCTCAGAAATAGATTTATTCAAGTATAAAAATCTAAAAAAAAAAATTTCGTTGCACAGTTTGAAAATTCAGATTTCCTTTTTTTAATATTCCATTCTCTATTATACTACACACTTATTCAACAATGGGAAGTAGGATTTAATAATGCTTAAATTTATTATCCACCTTCAGCTTATAACTAAACCTCAACCATAAATATTAATAAAAATAACAGAATATAAATACGAACCTGAAATCCTTAGAATCCAAATAATGAATGTTTGCTGTGCAATCTGACTGTTAATAATGCAGAAGTTTTAAAAGAAAGTTCCGCAGTTTCCTATCCCCATTTAATGGTCTGGCTGCATGCTTAAAAACCCTTTTAATGATATAACCGGTATTTCGAAAGCAGCACACTATGCTTGTTTGAAACCACCCACACAAAGGACAAAGGCTAATTACTCTTTAAGAAATACTCAAGGAGTTTCATTATAATATTCATGGAAATAAGCATTCTTATCAAACATAAGCAGCTTTTTTGAAATAAAAGATGACAGTAAGAAGTATTACAATGCATAATTGTAGCTTATAAATGACTGACGACTAGGTTGATTTAAGAATTATTTGAATTTATTTGGAATTACCTATTTGCAAGTGTACTTGTAAATTTTTGCACGTAGTACATCTTAGTTTAACTCTCCAGCTGCGTATCACGCGATTTCTTCGGCCTGGCAATCAGTCCATTTTCTATTGCATCCCGCGTTTTTCTCAGTTTAGTGTGTTTATTTTTACGATGACAGATTTTTATTATATCATATTATTATCGTGTAAAGTATCGTATTAGTTCACTTTGTTTGAAAAATATTTGAACTTAAATGCAAACATTGCATATAAAAAATTACGAGTTAGACGGTTAATGGTAAGAGAAATAAATTTAATAAAACAATATTAAAAGCACTCTTTTATTTAAGTCATGAAGATGTATTTTTATCCTTATTATTATTTGTTAACTTATCTTCAATTTATTACTCATTGTAATAAATATTAAGGATCCATAATTTTTTTTTTCAAATTTACTAACAGGTGTGGTTACTGACGTTGAATCACAATTTAAATAAATTTTTAAATTGACTTATAATTAAATTATAAAAATATTAAAATATTGTGTTGTCACCAAGAAGAAATAAATTCCAAAATTATAGCAAATAAAAAGTGAAAGAAAATGAGATCGCGAAATTCCATCGTCACGAACAAGAAATAAACCAAGATATATTGAAGTATGTGATCATGAAATATAAGCATATTTATGTCGTTATTGAATAAATAAAACATATTAAATGCATACCCATCACATCTAAAATTTAAAATTGCTCATAACGCCAACTTTAAAAACATCCTCGCTGTACATATGTGTCATTAATATGCTATTTTTTCAAAATTTTGGCTAGACTTTTAATAAAAAATAAAACATAATTTTGGCGGTTTTTCATGATAGCTTCCAAAATTATTACAGTAAAAAAAAAAAATGATTTTTTACAGCATTTTCATATTTAAAATGAATATCTTTTCAATGATACCATAATTTTAAAAATATATTTCTTCTATTTGAATTAATTTTTTGTTATACTTTAAGTATATTTTACAATATATTTCCTTCATTTGCATTGTTGTTGCTAATATGTCATCCAGCTTTTTCTCCAACTTTGTGATTAAGATATAAAATTCTCCTCATTTTTCTATGTTGAGTATGTTTCCATATAAGGCATGCTTGAATTTTGATATCTTGTTTTACTTAAAATTAAGGTTAAAGTGCTGCATCAAGCAATGGTGGAAAAATTCTAAATTGCCTCCAGTTGCTTTCTGCTGTTTTTTTTTTTTCTGATGTATAAAGATTTTGACAGAGTTTAGTTTAGTTTAGTTTAGTTATATTAACGTCCCATTGGAAGCAACACTAGGGCTATTTTGGGACGGACCTCATCATTTGGAACCGCGGTCAGATGACGAGGACGACACCTGAGCTGGCATCCCCCTCTCCACACCGCACCACACCAGCGGGAGGACGTTTGGTCAGGACGGATTTAACGTGCAACAGACCCCCTTACACGACGGTTCTTCGATGGAATCGGGTCTCGAACCTGAAACCCTCCGGTTCCGAAGCCGAGATCTTACCACCAGGCCACCGCGGCCTCAAGATTTTGACAGAAAATAAAGTCAATGCAAAGCACTATGAACAGAACTCTGTAAGGGTTTTGAAATAATCTAAGATATATGTCCATCAAAATTTGAATTTAAAAAATATTTTTGTGAGTAAACAATCTGAAATTTTCAGCAATCATTAATTTCTGCTAACTGGTTACCAAAGGCGGCCAGTATTACTGATCCATATTATTTTATAATCCAACGAATTTGTATTTTTTAGTAATTTATTTTTTGACCAGAAAAATAACCATTTTAATCGATTTACCTGCGGCCCTCATTAGCCCAGCTGTCTAGTCATAAATCCTCCATTGGCTGTCCATTGGGGTTTTCGGATTAATAGCATATTTTTGAGACTTCACAATGATCTTAGAAGACTCGTAATATTATACTTTGATGAAATAAAAAGAATATCACTTAATCGTTGCACTTTTCAACAAATCTCTCAAAATAACGTTAGGATGTTATTGTCCCACACATTTAGCCTTGTGCATTCAGTAGAATTTCTGTAAGAATCAGATATCGAACTTCCTGGAATCTTTTGATCTCACACCGGCTCAGTTAACATTCAGTGGAATTTCGGTTGGCATAGAACATAGAATTTGCGATCATTCTATTATAAAAACAGCACTATGACTTATCCGCTTTCATATTGGAGGATTGGGGACTCTAGATTGGTAAAATTGTTCTTGTCGAAAGCTGTATTGAAAGACAAATATGTTCACAGTGGTCAAATACAATTAATTCCTTTTAATCCTCTCACTGCGTCATTTTTAAAAATCACTATTTAGATGCGTTTTTTGAAAATAAGTTCAAATATTTTTCAAAAAAAAACAAACAAACTGAATTGATATTCTATGTTACACGATAATAATATGACATAATAAAATTCTGTAATCCTAAATTTAGTTTAGTTATATTAATGCCCCGTTTTAAAGCAGCATAGTCTATTATGGTACGGACCTCGCAATTTTTAACCCCGGTCAGATGGCGAGAACGATGCCGGAGTTAGCACCCCTTCTCCAAACTTCCACAACACAACAGGGGAGGACGTCTGGCGCCGACCGATTTAACATGCACCAAACCCACTTATATGACGTTTCTTCAATGGAATTGGGTCTCGAACCTGAAATCCTCTGGTTCCGAAGTCAAGACCTTACAATCAGACCACCGCGGCGTCTGTAAGTGTAAAAGTGTAAAAATAAACACTCTAAACTGTGAAAAAAGCGGGATGCAATAGAGAATGGATTGATTGCTAACCTGCGGAAATCGTGGGTAAGCAATTGGAGGGTTAATGTGAGAGGGAAAATTGAAAATTGATGAAGTGGATGCATTCCCATAATCATTCCCATAATCCGAATTTTGTGCAACTAAGGTTATCAAATTCACCTGATCTTCCCCAAGTAATCCACAAATAGTTTCAAAACAGGGTTTTAGCATAAATATTAACATGTCATGGTTTAATCATAAAGTCGAGGAACAACCACTACGGTTTTTGCCGGTTCTGACGTAACACTTTTCAAATAAATAGCAATAAAACACTCAAGTTTACAAGAACAATACTTCAAGGTGAATTATTTTATTTTTAAATGTTTCGTTTCAGAAATTCGTAGATTTAAAATACTATAGTAAACTATATAATATCTATATAATACTATATAAACTATATAATACTATAGTAAACTATATAAAATACTATATAATATCAACAAAAAATTTATGAAAATACTCAAGTTGAAAAATTATTGGATTTAGTTTAATAAAGCAGGGTTGTCACGACGCCAACTATTGCGCGCAATAGAAGGTCATGCCCCATAGTTGTCCCGATGAGACGACCATTTGCCATTGTTCCGTTGGGATCACGTAATGTTCCTGAGGTCGTCGTGACCTTCCATTGTGTCCAATAGTTGACCTAGGATGAACGCTACTTAAGGCTATCTTAGGGTGGGTCTCGTAAATTTGAACCCCGGGCAGATGACGAAGACGACACCTAAGCTGGCCCCTGACCCCAAACTTCCGCACCACACCAGTTAGAGAGCATTTAGTCCCGATGGTTATAAGGAGCACCAGAACTGCTTATACTACAATTCTTCAACAGCGTTCACACGAGGCCAATTATAGCGCGCAATGGAAGGTCACGCCTACTTCAGTAAGATCACGTGACCATGGATCACGGACAATGACAAATAGATTTCCCGATGAGACAACCATTTGCCACTGTCCCGTTGGGGTCACATGATGTTTCTAATGTCGTCGTGGCCTTTCATTGCGTGCAATAGTTGCCCTCGTGTGAACGCTGCTTTCAGAATAGCCTATTGGGAACAAGCGACTAAGTTTTTTATTTGTCTAAATGGCAACGAGCATGCTTTGTAATCTGGACTCGTGCTACTAAAAGCTTTTTAAGAAAGTTTATTTGGACTTTTGTCAATGCTTTGATAATACTTATCTGATAATGTCCTGTGAGGTATACGACAAAGATTATCTCGAATTTTACGATCCTGATAAGTGCATAGGCGATTTAGGCGAAAAATGGTGCAAATTTAAATGGCGAATATATAATCTCCAGCTTAATCCAAAGGAAAGATTTCAAAGTCCTGTATTTACGACTCGCCTGTTACCAAAGACTTACTGGTATTTAGAAATGAGGCTTCCATCGCCTGGTAATTTAAGCACCATGGAAATATCATTACATCGTCTTCAAAACTATGAAAATGCTGTTTCAATCATTGACGTTATTTACAAAGTTATTTGTCATGAAGAAACGCAAATATCCGGCAAAGAAACAGTTATATATAGTGATGAACCGCCTTGGGGAGATGGGATGTCTTTTACTGCATCGTTCTACAAATCGAGAAAGAACTATCTAACAGTTGAATGCAGAATAAGACCGAACAAAAACATAACTTGCGGGGTGCAGCACCGTAATTTGGATAAGACTCTACCAATTCACTTACGAAAGCTTTTGCAATCCGGTGAATTCTACGATGCTATTATTAAAATTGAGAATCAAGAATTGAAGGTTCATAGGTCTATTTTATATGCTAGATTACCACAGCTAATAGAGAAGTATCTAGAGTTTTCCACGGATGGTAGATATATTTTTAAAATTAATGATCTCCCCGTTTCTGTGGTAAAAGAAATGCTGAAATATGCCTACACTGGTCAGGCATACGTAGATTTGGAATCCGTCTCAATCAGTAAAGACCTGCTTGCTCAATACAGCCAGAATTTTTTGCAAAGCTGTTGTTGGGACGATCATCCTTTTGCCCAAACTTCCTTCAATTATGAAACGGATTCACTTTCCTGGGATTTGAAAGATGTTTTTATAAAATCAAATCTAGGCTGCAAAAAAATAGATTTACTCAGAATTTACCCAGGTAAATTCGAATTCTTTTTAAATGTTGATGAATCAGACGTAGATAATAAATGTTTAATACTTGCATTTAAATATCTAGGTAAAGAGATGCCAAAGCCGACCATGATTTCATGCAACTACTTCTTAGTCAACACGATAAACAATCAGACACATGAATTGGGAGAAACTGAAACTTTACTGAGCTCCAATATAACGACAGCTAAAGTGAAAACATGTTCGTTCCTTGAAGTAAAAGAAGGTATGGGCATTTTACATGCAAAGAACGATTCTTTGACCTTAAAGACAGATTTCAAATTTTGCTACGGAAGTAGCAAATCTTCAATTGAAAATCTGTACGATGGACAGTTTGATTTGTCGCAATGCACGGGTTGTCCGCTTTTGAGCGCGGATATGGAAGCTTTATTTCGTTCTTCATATTATTCGAATATAACAGTGGAAAGTGAAGACGGGCGTCAATTTTTTGTCCACAAGGAAATATTAGCCGCTCGGTGGCCAGCATCTGTTAAACTTAATCTGAAAGAAAACAAACGCGTTGTTATAAAAGGGTCTAAAGGCCAAAGCTTGCATAATATCCTTTTACAGCTCTACAAAGGAACATCGTCGGTATAAATGGAAAACATAGCAGCCTGCTTTTTAGATCTCAAATGTATCATTTGCAGTTCCTCAGATTTTTCGAGTTTTAAAGTATTTATATATTTTATTTAAGATTTTTTCTCTTATGATTTTGAATGAAAAAAAATCTTTATAGTTTCTTCCATATTTTTTGCGTGCTTAAAAATGTGTACAATTTTGATTAATTTTGTAATGTAAAAATGTTTTTAACATCTTATTAATGAAATGCTAATCCAATTTCTGTTGTAATTTTTTTGAAATTTAACAAATTTTTCCAAACCTGATATAAAATATTAAAAATTCTAAACCGTCTTACATTCATATTCGATCAAATCTTGTTCATATAACATTTAATTATTATGAAAAGTGTGTGTTGTTTCGTATTTTTTTGTGTTCCATGTATATCTTTCTTAATAAAAATGCAAGTCTAATTTTTATTCATAAAAGAGTTGGCTTAAACATAACGTGTAACTCTATCGGGAATTCAAATAAGTATGCATTATATTTGGAAGCCGAGGAAAATGAAAACATAAGTAAAGTGTTTCTAAATTATACAGGAATTGGTTGTAACTAATATATTTACAATTAGTGTTTTTCTAAATGAAATCTCTTTACGTAATCTGAACAAATTCTTTCAAATATTTAAAATTTTTGATAATTATGAAGAAATATTGGTTATACGATAGAAAATGGTTGAAGTGTAGTTTCGTGTGCCCCCGATATTGACGCCAATATGGCAACCCAAAGAAACAATCTTCTAGCAACCCTAATGCTGTTTTGTTTACTACTTTTTACCATGGTTGAGTTGTACATGAACTACAACTATTATATGAAAAATGCTATATTAAAAATAATAAAAAAAATCTATTAAAGATTTTAATTTAGTTCTGTATTTTAATTAAAAGTTTATTTATTTATTATTATTATTATTATTATTATTGCTAATAAGACACTGCAATGTTATTTATAATGTGAATATGAACAGCGAATATTTATTCTTTTACAGTTTTTAACTGTTGGTAAGGGTTTTAAAAAATCGTCTGAATTCTTTCTTTAAAACTGTTTTGTAATGAAATTCCTTGCAGTTTTCGTAATTATTTTGGTGCTCTGATGGTTCCCTTGATAATTTGTTATGTCAGTAATTGTTCAAGAACGGATGTGTGGTGAATGGGATGGCAGGAAATATTTTGAACCTGCAGAATGGTTGAAGGGTGAGTGGAATATAATTTTTTTACAAGTTGATGAAGTTAGGAAAGGTTGTTTCTTTGAAATGTACTGTTCCTGTAGTCCACACAGTCCTGATGTCCAATTTTCTAGCGAAGCTACTAGGATCTGGCTCCCGCTGTTAGTAAGGCAGTAGGAGGTTTTTTTTTAATTAAAAAAGTTCTTTCCAGTGCTTTCTTCAAATGCCGAAGGCATCGCATGCTCTAAATTTTGCTCTTTACACTAGACACGGCGCAGCTGGTTTGAAAAGCTTCTTTAATTCAAAATTGTTAAGACAAGGAGCGATAGCGATCCCAAAGGTTAAAAATAAAATCTCGGATAAAACAATACTTATCAGTAATCATAATTTTAATGCAGAAAGTGGTAACCATAACTATTTTGCAGAAGTGTTTATTTTGCCCGCCATCTTTACTGGCGACTTATCATCCTTGGAGCAGCAAGGGGCAGACTAAACTACACTTTTACCGAAATCGCCATAATAAAATATGGAAATATTCAATTTGATCCTTTATAGTTCTCTTGCATATATTCTTATATATATTTACAATTTATTTTTTCTAGATGAACTTTATGTAATCAGAGCAAATTCTCCTATTTTTTTAAATCGATAATTATCAAGGAATATTTATTATATGATATAAAATGTCAGATTATATGATAATACAAAAAATATTAAATTTCTTTCAACTAACCTTAAGATAATATTTTGAGAAATTTATGCTTTGAACAAAACGTATTTCCAAAATTTTTATTCTAAATCGCATTTATTATATAATAGAATGTACGAGTTTTAATTTTCTTTATTTATATCGGCGCCCAAGCAGAGATTTGAGATCGCTATAATAAAATATGGAAAACGTTCAGTTTAACTTTATACAAATATTTCTTTTCTTTACTATCCAAACAACTTCACATTAAATATCTTCCATTCTTCAAACTAGAGTTTATCTAGAGTTTTTGCAATTAAAAAGTTGAAAATGGCAGACAATTAAAGAATTTATTATGTAAACAGTAAAAAAAACTTTTATTGCCAAAAATTTGCATTTCATCAGCTTAAAATATATTAAAAATTAAATTTTAGAGTTTCAGTATTTTTAAGCATAAACTGTTAGAGATCGTTATCTTTAGCTGTATTATAATACTGCAAACAACTCAGTAATTGTATCCTTCTTTAATAAATGGATCGCTGTAGTTAGGAATTATTTATAACATTTTATTACTTCGGATTTATTATGAATTCAAGTCATAAGGTGATTCAATTTCTGTATGGCATCTAATTATTAATTGCGGTGAACTGAAGAATAATGTGCCCCCAAGTTTGTCGCCAATATGGCAACCCATCGGAACGTTCTTCTAGCAACCCTAATGCTGTTTTGTTTACTACTTTTTGCAATGGTTCAGTTGTACGTAAACTACAACTGTATTATGAAAAATGTTAAATTAAAAATATTAACAAAAATATCGATTAAAGATTTTAATTTTGTTCTTTATTATAATTAAAAGTTTATTATATAAAGAAAGTTAAGCTTATAATTAAAAGTTATATTCTTCTTTCTTTCTTTTTTTAATGTGAATACGAACAGAAAATATTTATTCTTTCGCAACTTTTAATTGTCAGTATGCACTTTAAAAAATCGTCTGAATTAATAATTTACGAAATCGTCTGCATTCTCACTTTAAAAGACAGCTGTAATGGAATTCTTCGCAGTTCTCTCAATTCTAACGGTTAGTTCCCTTCATAATTTGTTATGTCGGCAATTGTGCAAGAATGGGTGTCGGGTAAATGGGATGGAAGACAGTATTTCGAACTGCAGAATGGATGAAGGGTGAGTGAAATATGTATATATATATATATATATATATATATACAAGTTGATGAAATTAGGAAAGGATGCTTGTTTGAAATTTTGTATGGAGAATGTTCCGATTGCTTCTTTCTCGTTCTTTCTTTTCTTTTGGTTATGTAGTGTTCCTGTTACCACACAATCCTTATGTTCTATGTGCTAGCGAGGCTACTAGGTTCCCGCTCCCGCTGCTAGAGAAGCCGTAGGATGTTTTTTTTTAAGTTAAAAAATTCAGCCCGGTGCCTTCTACAGATGCTTACAGTATGGGAAAAAAAAAAAAAAAAAAAAAAAAAAAAACTAATTAGTAAAAAGTCCTAATTACATGGCGGGAAATGGTAACCGTAACTGTTCCGCGGAAGTATATGTTTATTTTATCCACCATCTTTATTGGCGACTTCGCATTGTTGGCGCAGCAAGGGGCACACTACAATTCACTTTTACCAATAATTGTATTAATTTCAAACTCGATATTTTGATGAATCTCTACGTTTTAGACTTTCCTGAGTTCGAGAAACATATTTTTGGCATTATGTTGTTTTGTCTATGAACACTGTCACTCAAAAACGTTTTGGCTACATGCAAGTTTTAGTATATGGAATTGCGACCAAATTCTTATATATCTATCAAATTTTGAGTAAAATCTATTCAGACGAAATCTTCTCACAAGTCTCCAAATAGGAAACGTCTCAAAATAGGAAATCAAAATTTTTCTTTATTTGGAATTTCATTTTAAATAATATAATTTTTGTTTTATTTTACTTTGTAAACATTTTTGATGTTTTATTTCTCTTTCGTCGTTATAAAACAAGAAAGGTTTCATTTCTTGATTAATTTTATTTTAAATTTATGTAAATTAGTTAAATCATAGCGATACAGTATTTTAAAGGTAGGAATATGTACATGACTTTAAAAAATTCCGACGAATTTTTTTATTAACTTGCTAGATATGTATCGGTTTTAAAAATTCTTAATTCAGAAATTTTTCAATTAAATTTAAATAATAAATAAACATATTATATTGAAAATTAAAAAAATAATAAAATAAAAATTGCATCTGCACTCAAAATTATAATCCTATTACATAAATATTGAACGATATTTTAATAGTTAATGATGATGATGATGATGCTCTGATTTCTATATACTATATTGTAAAAATATAACAATATTGCTATGTGACAAAAAAATATGTAATGATTATAGTAAAAAATATGTATCTTTGAAATGAAATGGTTAAGAAAAAAGGACGCAATAATATTGAAAAATGATTCAGTCATATAGGTTAAAAATGTTTTTTTTTTAAATATGTGTCAAATAAATAAAAAGCATTTATTTAACAAAATATTAACTTTATTCATAATAAATAATTTTTCCAAAATTTTTGCTCTTAATATTTCGCTAAAAGAGAGAGCTTTAAATATTGTTATTGTTTTTAGATGCTCTATATCACCTTTCTTTAAACTTATACGGGAAATATTTTATGTTAACCATGTATGTCAATAGATGGCAGCACGACTGCACTATTAAGAAAACAATTTTCTTTTAGCAAATAGCAATAGCATTAATATTCGAATTGCTTTGCTTATCCTTAAGGATGGGGAAAATAATGAATCCAATAAATTTGAAAATAAATTGTTGTATGATATAACACAATTTCACAAATAAAAACTCATTGAGAGTGAATCTAGTTAGAATTTCTGCGCTTTTTTTTTTTTTTTTTTGGTTATTCTAAAATTGTATGAAAATAAATTAAGGACAACAAATTGAGTATAATTCTGTTTTCAAAACAAAGGTCGAACTTAATTTTTTTCAAAGCCATTAAGATTATAAGAAATATTTTAGCGAGAAAGCTAGAACATCAGATTATTTTTTTTATTTATAAACCTGAGAAATATTATCATGTAGAAATATATATTTTATTATGCTTTCATGTGCTGTTCTTTGGTGTAAGTTGTGCCTGGTTTTCTGCCTTATTTAAAACTATCTTTTAAGTATTTATATATTAATGGCACTTGAGAGTGAGGCTATATGCAAACGATTTTATCTTCGTCTTAAGGCAATTTTTCCTGGTAGATCTCATAAATATACGAAGAGTTAAATTAAGGCAACAGACAACGGATGACAGCTGAAGGCAAAAATTAAATGATCTTATTCAACATTTTTGTTATAAACATCAATCAATCTTTCTTACAAATATTAATATGTCTTAAGAGATGAAAAACGTATCATTGGATAGGATTTTATGCCATTGAAATATATTGATTGTTTTAAGATTAATGATAAAAGAAAAAATTTGTAATAAAAAAAGAATTATTTTTATTACAAAAAAACTTATTCTGAATTTATCATTTTAATTGAATCCATTGTTATGATCCTTGACAAGTTCTACTGGGGATTAATCTTTGGTATGCGGTTAATAGTACTCGAAAATCGAATTTGTATATTTAGATGCGTTTTTCCCAACCGATTGAAACAAAAATTGGAAATAAAATGACACTTGTAATCACAAAATCACACACCAAATTTGATGTATCTAAGTCAATGTATTTTTTAAGTTATCAAGTTCATATATTTCTCAAAGAACAGATCCACAGATGGTGAATTTCTCATTGGATTTAGCTCAGGCTATAGATGCTGAATCTATACAACAAATTTCATCTGTTATTCTCTTCGTTTTATAGATATCGTGTTAGCATAAATTCTGACAACCGGACAGATACATTGGAATGAAATTTGCTCAAAATTTGATAAAAATCTATGAATTTGATGAAAAGACCATATACCAAATGACATCCGTCGCATTCCAAACATTTTTGAGTTATCTTTGATGCAGACAGGGACAGATAGACAGACGGACGTTTTCCAAAAATGTGTTTTTCGGACTCAGGAAAATCTAAAACGTTAAGATTCGTTAAAATATTTTCAGTGTGTTTTATATACGGGTAAGTGAAACAATCATTGAAAACATGCTGCTACTGACTTTATTTTGTGGAAGTCTTTTGGTAAAATGATAAAGATCTTATAAAACATTTTCCTGATGCCACGGAAAAAATTTGCAAATCGTATCTGCAAAATATTTTTCTGTCTTCAACTCTGTCGAAAAATTTTACAATTTTACAAAAATTTTCATGAAGATTTTATACAAGGAGACTTTATATAAAATGCGGAGTATACTTCTTTATACCTAAAAATGCTTTGAGGCTGTTTGGAAATATAACTTATAGCCATAAAAATTATATCAAATGTCAAATAATTTTTTTAATTAAATTTTGCTCAATTTTATTTTGTATTTGAATCTCCATTTTTCAAATAAATTTGTATATAATCACTATCAACGAACGTTTACTTATTAGGACAGTTACAGAGATTATTTTACATATTTATATATTTAACGATTCTCACACAGTAACAATCACCAAATAAAGTGATATAATAGCATCAAAACTCTTATTATTCGAAGGAAAAAAAATTAAAATTTGCATTTCCAAAATATATAAACATGGAGTTGTAGACGCTGTGATCTAAACTTTGGAGTGACAATATTTCGAATCTCATGGCTGTATAAACTTCATAAGTGGATCACTTCATTAAAATAGTGCTATTTAGAAAACTTCATACAACTCCTTTGCATAACATAATCCTCATTAATAATAATCTCAGCCCTTAAATCAGGGATTGCTTTTAGGCACATTATAGAAGGCATACATTTGGTTTCTATTTAATAACGCTTTATTGAACTAGTTGAGGACTTGTTGATATATCTTTTATAAATATATTTGAAATTATAACGCAATTGCTCCTAACACTTTAATGGCCGCACGTCTAAGCAATCGAGGGATCAGAAATATTTTTAAAGAATTAATTTTTTTTTTAAAAAAATACTTATTTGCATTAATCAATCATTACACAGAGTATGTTACCAGCCAATAACCTACAGCGGTAGTATCACTCACATGTTGTATGAGCGACCATTAAAGTGTTAATTTTTTCCAATATTTGTGAAAATACAATGTAAAAATATGCTTTTTCTTTATAAATCTGTGAAGCGTAAAATGATTTCAACATTGACTCAAGGGCGTTAAATCTTTTAGCCCTGAGTTCAACCATGACGAATCTCAGTTTGCAAATGAATTATCGGGATCATAAGGTGATTATCCTTTAAAAAGAAAAAAAATCTGACCTTTATTTTCTAAACCCATTTAAAGGTTGCAAATTTCAGGAAATCACTAATGGTAGTTTCTTTGAGTCATTGATTTAATACACCCACTTGTTCACTTTTAACGTTCTTGGAACGAAAGCTTAAGCAAATAAATGAATAAGTTTTCATTTTTTAAATAAATAAAAGATATATTAAAATCCTGGTAAAACGTAGAATTTTTAAGGATTTAAAACTAATAAAATGTTATTTTTTTCAAAACCAATATTAAAAAAAAAAACTGAGGTGAATATAGCAATAGAAATTTGCATTAGCAATAAGCCAATTATTTCACATGCTCCCATGACTTGCATACAATTTATTTAGTTGCCCAGTTCTTTTAAGAAAAGCAGATTCGAAAGAAATTATAAGCAGTCTAAATTCAAAGTGAATGCTTTGATTTTTTTTAATACTTACGAATCGAATAAATCTCTTCAGTCATTCCATATAATTTCTTTGTTTAGTTTTCTCTAAACCGATTTAAATCAAATGTGCCATAAGCCAACAGATAAAAATGATCACGAATAGATTAGCATTATTATTTCGTTCTAAAAATATTTAGACCTATTCTAGACAGTTTTTTGCATCCAAATAGCACTTTAAACTAGCATGGAATTTAACAGCCGGTATCCCTCTAGGCAGCTGTCTAGAAATCGCTAAGCTTAGAGAGGAACCACAAATAAGTCGATTCAAAAACTATTTTCCTAATTGCCACATCAATAAGTTTGTGAAAAATGTAGTGTGAAATGAAAAAATACTAGGATAATATCAACACACATTCAAATATAATTGGGCACGTTCTTATATGGTTTACTGCATTTACTTAGTTATTAGAATATTCATAAACATTACATGCCTGTTCCAATAATAATGTATACAAACAGGGATGTCAGGCAGTTTGGAATCTTAATACATTTTTACAAGTGAGTAAAGGAAAGATCAATAACTTAGTAAAAATGTAAAATTACGTTATTAAAAGAGGGTCTTCAAATTCGGTATTGTTGGCGCTAGAGGGTTGATATGTTTTTATAATATTTGTCTTTAAGAAAAACAATAGTGCCGTTTAAATTGAGAAGTTGCATTTAAGTTTGATACCTCAATTGATGAATGAGTTAGATTCGTGCATCGAATTAAATAAAAATGTAAGCATAAAAATTCTTAATTATATTTGTAGGTAACAATTTAAGACAAAAATTCGTTGAACATGCTTAATTTTTTAACGAACCCTGTTACAACAGATGGAAATAATGTCCAAAATAAAATGTATCTATAGGAATTTAAATTCTCAATTCAGGGTATTAGAGGTCATTTCAAATTACGTTTAAATAAATTAAGATTGATAAAAAGTTTATTTTGATCATGTGTAAATAATCCATTATAATTTTTATCATGAAATTTAGAGGCATTGTATGGCTTTCAAAAGTAACATAACAGTTTGTCATGTGATAACGTTGAGTTAAGATTGGGATTCTAAACTTTTGACTCCTAAAGGTGATGAACATTTGTCCGAAGCTTAATTCCTTTTTCAGAAATTTTGTATTATCTTATTGTATTCAAAAAAAGAAATTCTAAATTTTTATAATAAAATGGGAAATAACCCCTTCAATATTTTATTTTTTCAGAGAATATTTCTGTAATAATTTTAATACTGCACATGTATACTTTCTTCTGCAAAGCAATCAAAATTCTTCCATGTTCTACATTATTTGCAAGAAAAATTCAAATAGAATCGATTGCAGTTATTGGAATTAATTTGTTCGGACTTAACAATTGTTTATAAATAATCCGAAAAAATTAAATTGTTTCAATAATCCTTCCTATAAATTATCCGATGTCGGAATATTTAAACTTCAGTTTGAAGCAATTTTTTCCAGAAAAATATAATTATAAATGAAAATTTTATAAAATTGGGATTCACTTTAGAAACTAAAATTAATTCCATTCCAGTTCAGTTCATTCCAATAACTATTCGTTTGCCAGTTTGAAAATGCAATCTTAATTTTTGTTACCTATCAGAAATTAGCAACAAAACCATTTTTGGAAATGGAATTCATAAATGAACACCAAGTTTTATAACTTTTTATTATATACACAAATAATTACAATGTTTGAAATTGTGCGAATACATTTTGATAAAACATTTTAAAATTGGCATGCAATAGAAATGTATCTTCATAATTCTTAAAACATATACACATGAAATGAAGAAAAATATACAATGCAATGAATTATAGAATGAAAAATGCCTTGAAGGTTTGCTTAAAACTACATATTTTACAACTTGGGCACTATAAAGACCTAAAAGAATTTAAACGTTTGCAGATATTTGCGAAATAGTTCTTACTGAGGTGCTTCCTCTCTTAAGATTGTGATTTCTGTACTTCTTGCAAAACAAACCTCGCACTTTAGAGCTGCAAGAGAATACCACAAATATAAATAGTCCTTGGAGAGTGTTGAATATTATAAACAAATACCACACAAATTCATTATCTGCATAACCAGCTACGAGACCAACGATCCAAGTAAGGCCCATGATAAGAGCAAGTTTCATAAACATGAAGAATCTTTTCTTTAATGTAGCTTCATGGGTTCGACTCGTTTTTAATGTAGCGCGACTGATGACATAAGTGACATCCAAGAAGAACACAGCGTTTAAAATCATGACAACAATCAATGGCACAGCGAAAAAGACCATCAAAGCTCTGCGTTGTCCAAACCAGCAAAATTCGTCTCCAAAAGATGGCCTATAATCTTTGGACAGCAGCTCTGTTGAATCGAAGACTCTCACTAGAATAGTCAAGATAGCTGGTATTGTCCAACTGTACAACGAATATAATAAGAATCTTCTCCACGGGAATCTGTGACTAGATATTCTAAGTTCCCTCATGACAACTCGAAATGATCGCCAAACATCAAAGGCTATCGCATTCATCCAGAAAAATGAAGTCAAGAAAAAATAGTATATACAAATGCCTAATGCAGGACAATTGCGTCCTGTATTCACCAAAGCTACGATTAAAAAACAAGTGTAGGCCATCAATAGAGATAAACTGAGAGATGCCAAGCAATAGCCTGGCAAGTTTCGAACTGAAGAAACCTCACAGAAAACGATTAAGTGTGACAGCAGGCTTAAAATGGAAATCAGAAGTCCAATAATTGTCACATAGGTGAAAGTATCTGAGAATTTGTTCAAGTTCTTATTGTATGTTTCGTTGAGGCTTCTATTTTGCTTCATCTCGTCAAACTGTGGAATACAGATGTAGACTCCATTATCAACCTTATAGTAATCTCTACGTCCATAAGTGAGGGAATACAGTTCAATGTGAATGTCTCCGTTTTCCAGTACTTTATACTCGTCTGGGTCGATTAAAACTTTACCACAAGCTAAAAATTCGTCGCTTAAGTCAGGTATCGCGTCTTTATCACCTTCTGTTGAAGATTCTGTTGAACATAAGTACAAAGTACCATTTTCCAAGATATATCTATTAGTATCTTGGATTATGCCAAATTCCGGATGATGTAAGCTACCATTTTCCAACAAAGTGTAATTGTGTTCAACAGTGTATCCGCTGCAGTTTAAATTTTGTCTCAAATTTTGATTCGAATGGAAATATTGGAATTTCTTCAGGTCTTCATCGGTGTCGTTCATAAAAGATGAGACTTCGATGGGTGGCTTGGAGAGTAGAACATGGCCAATCGACAGCGAAGAAATCGCCAGCAACACCAATATTCTGACAGCAAAGGAGTTCATTTTTTTAGAGGCAAATTAGTCAAGTATCCATGAAGAGTCAGTGGTCAGCCTTGAAGTCGATCTGAAAAAAATAGTTACATTAAGAAATACTATCGAAAACATAATTCAAACATGCCATTTCTTTCAATATATGAAATATATTTAAGGATCTAATAAATGTTTATTGATATATGATAAATGGCATGGTATTAATTTCAAGCATTAATTTAAAAAAGGGAAAAGCTTTATTCTTTATTCATCCAACCATTGGTTATGGGAGGGGGAGGGCTCTTGGGAAATTTAGCTCAGAATAAGACTTGGTAAATTAGAAGTATAGGGTATTTGCTCATCAATATATGAAAGAGCACTAGTCATTTAATTCTGGGGAAAAAGCCTTTACAATTTTGAGAATAGCTTACATACTAGTAAAAGCCAAGGATGAGACAACTGGGTCTTAACGCACTATGAATCAACAAGACTGCCAATTTCTTTCTACATTCGTTTTTATTTCATTTTTCGAGACAAAGTTTTGAAATTTCAAATTAAGAAATATTTGAATTAAAACATGTAGCTGCACAGCATTTCGACTTCTATTTTTTTATTAAGGACAAACACGTATCTTGTAAATATATTTTTGAATGGTTTCACATTGTTTTCATTTGTTGATTTTCTATATGCAATCGTACTTGTCAGTAGAATTCAGTTAGCTGAGATTTGACCCTTTACAGTTCTATTTGGCGGAACGATTGCATTAGATGATCTGAACGCGATTTAAACATACATTCTCCTGATTCGCAATGGTTCTGAATCACTAATTTCAACACACAAGATACGAGGCCTTTAATAAAAATAATGGTATAAATATTATGTAGCCACGTATAAATCATTTTATGCATATATTTGCTCATTTATAAATACCTAAAGTGTAGTTCAAATTCAATTTATTAGTAGTTAAAATTTATTGGGATAAATAACTATTGCATCAAAACATTTCATATAGGTTTTTATTCATAAACTTTAGGATTTTTTGCTACCGACACATTCTTCTAGAAGACTTGAGTTTTTGTCGGTTTCCGATTTTCAGTTTTCGTCAAATGTCGCTTTGTGTCTTTCTGCTAGGTGAGGTCGCGCTTTGTGGTGATGTCATCTAGTAGGAATGAAATTTGGTAGACAAAAAAAGAAGCGGGTGTAGTCTGCCCTAAACTTTTTATAATAAATGTTTTCGCTTTCCTTTTCTGAATAAAATTGTGTATCATGATTGCTCAGATTTTTATTTTCAAAGTCCTGCACAAGAGTGATGTGTACTGCGTAGTGTAGCAAAGAAAATCTGTACTTATGTATTATAAACCGGATGCCACTGGTGTACAATAATTACGAAAGCCTATTGGAGTGCAATATTTCGCGATTAATCGTTGGAATGCATTTATTACCCAAATATAAAAAAGAGGAATATGTATTTTAGATGTATTTTTTCAGACCGATTCAAATCAAAATTTGACACAGAACTGGAACTGTAGTCACAAAATGACATAGCAAATTTCATTCATTTAAATCATTGCTTTTTTTTAACTATCGCGTTTACATGTATAAAAAAGTACAGATTGTCAGTTCCTCTTCGAATTTAACATTGATACCGATCCTTCATCTTCCATACGCGCTAAATAAAAAATAAATGAACAAATAATTGACAACTAAGTTTTGCAGACATCGTGTTCACTTGCCTCCGGACATTTGAACATCCTCTGAATGGACTTTTCACAATGGACCTCACGCTCAAAATTTGACAGAAATCTGCAAATAGCAAATTTGGTATATGACCTTTATATCATCAGTCTAGCACATTGCGTTTGAGTCATTTTATTCATAAACTGACCGTTATGAACAAAGATAATTCCAAAAGTGTGTCTTTTGAATTCAGAGAGATATGAAGCGAGGATCCGTTAAAATCTGAAGGTCGAATTTTTTGTAGATTCAGTTTCGTCTATTTATATGCTTCGTATAATGGAAGTATTTATATATTTACACTAGATTTCTCACTCATTTAAAGGGAAGAAATACAAAAATATACTAATGGTGTAAAAATCACAAAATATTCAAAACTGAGCCAACATACGAGAGAGTAGAATCTTCTTGACGAATTTGAACTAAATCTGCAGATTATGCTAATACAATATTGTATGTAAATAACTGTACCTATTTACAATCATATCTATAGAAATGATTGCAAAATGTCTTCAATTTGGCTGTTTAAATGTAAATTCGTGAGAAATTTTCACTACCTATTATGTCCCGTGCTAACATCCATCCAATTTTGAAGAATTAATAACTTGGAAGCATGAACGGTGTATGCATTTAAATCACGCATTTTCTTTCTGCTTTGAAGTTGAAAGTAAACGAACTTTATCTACGCTGAGAAGTAGAATGAACGTATAGATAACGTGAACGAAAACGTAACAGCAGAAGCTCAATGATTACGATACGCCTGAATGAATCTAGAAGCCAAAATCTAACGTCATAGTGACGTATCCGATGATGCTGATCATCTTGTGTCTATGAGCTTGACCTGCTTTAAATGAGGAGCTATCAGTCGTTTAGCAAATAATTTTTCCTTTTTTTTCCTGTACTTATTCGATTGTCAAATAAGAATTCTAAAAAGACGATAATTTTTCATAGTTTTTCTCTCTCTCAACATTTACAAGCGTCAAAAAGCAGCATTGAATATATCTAATTTTTCGCTGAATATTAAAAAAAGCATTGATAATTGAAAATGAATTATTGTTCGGAGATATCCAGTTACTTTACATAATTACTTTATCAAATTAAAGATATTATAAACAAGAGGCAAAGATATAATTTAATGCAAAGATAAAATTCCCATTAAATTATCTAATTATAAAGACTTTGAATTTTTAAGTTTTCGTGTTTCACCTACAAAGAGTTAAGCATTCCCGTTTTGAAGCAACAGGATATTTATTTTTGAACGAATATCGTGGTTTTAATTATCCTGGTTACCATAAAAGATTATTATAATAAAAATGCTTAGTAAAATTAATCTTATATCCTTTGTTACTAGCATATCTAACTTCCAAAAAAGGTTTTTACATCTATATTTTAATGCTTTCATATTTTATTTCTCCCTTGTTGTTGGTTCGATTTAAGATTACGATACCGTCTTGCCTAGGGAACTGGGGAAATATTAGCCAATTTTGAAAATACTCGCCAAATGGATCCCTCTAGAATGGCAAGGAAAATTAAGTTTCGCTTAATTTTTCGTTTTGCACGTATACAGCTAAAATCTTGTGCATTACTACATTTGGCGAGTATTTTCAAAAATCGCAATTCGCGACAACATTGTATACATAACTATTGGGTATTGTTACCGACGGACGATTAAAAGCAATGTATTTTTTGCTTATTTCTATCTTCTATCGCCAGTGATGAATTAATAATTTTTCACATTTATTCACTAATTTATGCAAGTTCTGTAAGTGAATATATAGAGCATTATGTTGATATGCGTCATATGACAGTTCAAACATTTACACAAAAATAATTCAAACAATTTAAAAAAATTCCCAGTACGACGTCGGCATACAGAACTGGTCAACTGTCCGCAATAACTTACAGGAACAAAAGAATTGCTTTCAATGTGTTACATCATCCGATTTAAAAGTAAAAAGCTCATTTTAATGATATGTTTATACTTTCGTTCAACAAAGTTAACATTTGTGCAATTTCTTGGGAAAAATTTTCATTCATAAGAATTGCACGAGCTTCGTTTCAGTTTGATAGTTGGAGCAAAGATTTGCAATGCTTCGATGAATTTTGCTAGTAGTATAAATACTAATTTTAAAAAAAAGTGAAGGCATTGTTGTTTTTTTTTTAAGTAACTTATTTGTCAATTTCATCGTTTTCAACGAGCAGGAGGTCTTGAATCATACAGAAGTCTAAAGATAAACATCTTTAATCAGTTAATAAATCGCGTAAGCAGGCATCGCAGGTTGGAATCTTCTGGACACAATAAAAGGGTGTATGACCACTAAATAAATTTGAAGATAGCGATTTTATTTTTTTATTATATGAATTTACACAATGAAAAAACGCTAAAATCGTTCAGTTTGTGTGTGAGAGAATGAGAAAGCTTCCATGTTTAAATTTCCACCAAGACCTAAAATCATTGCAATTATAACTGAATATTATAATTAATACTCGCATTACCTTTCATGGTTGAAATTTTTTATGCGGTTTAGGCATCAAATTTGAAATTATTTTTGGCGATATGAAATATGAAGAATAATGATACTCGTGCATATGAAAATGAAAATGTATTAAGGGCAGCAATCTTCATGGAATAATTTTAGATTATGACATTTAAATCAGTACAGTAGATACGAATCAAAACGAGGGTTGAGATATACAATGAATGGTTAAGAACTTAAACACAAAAAACAAAGCAAATAGAATTTGAATTAACGCTCTTCACTAAAAAGTAAATAATAAATTTTGAACCTATGGACTTGCCTAAATCAATTAAAAATCGACGTTTAGTTCCTTTCGCGGTATTAAAAAATGATGGGAACGTTTTCTAGCCATTTACCAACAGTTTGAAGATTTTTTGAACTTTTGTTAGCCATTGTTTGAGTTTGTATACTTTGGCACAAAAGCCATCTTTGAAATTAAAATATTGTTGGCCGTTGTATTCTTATGCAAAAGTTGGATCGTTAATGTGCATAATAGCCAGTTGCAATAATCTGTTTATATGGCTTAGCTCTATGGTAAAGGGTTAAATGGCTGCAATTAAAAAAAATTCCTTTTGCCATTCTACAAAGCTTATCCAAAATATCCCGTATTTTTAATCCTTTGACTACAGATTTTTAAAAATCTTTTACATTTTCTACGTAAGTGAAAATTTGAGTTGAATTTGTGTTTTATGGTATAAAAGTCATATATGGCTAAGCTGTGTCAAATTCACGTAATTCGAATACAGGGTGATTAAGAAATAACAGGAGGTGTTCGGAGCCCTGTACGTGTTATGTACTGGACGAAATATAATAAAATTTGGTCACCATACATAATAAAGTATGCGTTTTCGATTTGTCAAGAAAAAAAAATTAGTACCAAAAAACGTCAATAGGGAAAATTCTGGCGCTGCGATCGAAAACTTCATGTCATTTTCGTATAAGGTTATTTTGTGACACAATATCGAGAATAAAAGAAAGGGGTACAGGAATTCAAATCATTTTGCAAAAATTCGCATGTCGATGGCGTCACTACGGCTCGATTGGAAGGTTTCCGACGGTGGCTCGCAGCATATCGGCATTTATTCGTTCGTGCACATAAAAGTGAGCTTTATCGCTTCACAATATCCTCCACGGTCATTTTTTATCAACTTCCAATTGAACCAAAAGTCTCAGAAAACTCAAACTGGGTATTCCTGTCCCCTGGTATTCTTGAATGTGCGTTCTTATACGGATAAAATTTCTGTATCTTCAGCACTGTCGAGAACGGGACATCTCTTTGTCGTGATATTGAACATGCACTGTTGGTAGCCTATTTATTAGCTATCGAATGATCCATAACGGCGGTGTAACTTCAACTCGTTCCTGCTTGATACCTTTACGTCCTCGGCCTGATTGAGCACCAAGAATTCCCGTTTCAAATCTTTCGATCATTCTGTAAGTTAGTTATGATCATCGGTCTTCCACATAACTGCTTTACCCGCCTTTATTCACGAAGAGCAGCACTGGCATTTTCATCCCGATGATAAAACAGCATGACTAGGGATTGCAATACCGGTATACCGAATACCGGTATTTTGAGCTATTTGTACGATTTTGTAATACCGGTATTCACAAGTTTAAATACCGGTTTTTCGGTATTTACTAGAAATTTTTAAAATTGTCTCCACTAAATGTTCAGGAATCGCCAACATAGCAAAATAGTATACGTTTTTGCTTTTATATCTCCCTAATGGACGAAATTAATGGCTTAATTGCTTAAATCTAAATTAGCGAAACATGGATTATCCCTGAAAGAAAATATTGTATCCATAACGACTGATGGAGCAACAGTTATGAACAAAGTTAGAAAGTTTATTGGTGCAAATAAGCAATTGTGTTATGCTGATGGAATTCAATTAGGAGTAATAGATATCAAAAAATAAAGAACAGAAGAATCCAAATACTCTGGATATAGAAACTTCGGATTCCAACTTTGAAAAGAGTAAGATTGAGAGTGATATTGACAATGAAGATAATGACAATATAATTGCTGAAGAAGATATTTCTAATGAGGATGAAATATTAACCAATCAAGAATTGCTTCCTATAGTTTATAAAGTTCAAAAAAATTGTTAAGATATTTAAACGTTCCCCTATAAAAAATGACATATTACTAAAATGTATACTAACTGAAAATAAAACACTATATGTTAATATTAGATTCTAAAACACGTTGAAACAGTTTACTTCTAATGATGGAACGATTTTTGAAACTGAGAAATCCAATTCAAAAAGCAATAATCGACTTCAACTCGTAAATTAATTTTTCAGATAGTGAATTCGACTCAATATCCAGAACTGCATCAGCTCTACTTCCAATAAAACTGACTGTTGAGGCATTATGTCAGAGAGATTCTAATTTATTAACAACTAATGCAACAATAAATTTCATGTTGCAGTCACTGAAAGAACAGCATACATCACTATCTGAAGAATAATATATTACATTGAAAAATCACACAATTGAAAGGCATACCGAAATAGAAAATGTCTTATGGTATTTACTTAATTATAAGGATTTTAAAAATGAAAAAGAAAAGAAAATAACCAATTCAAATCTGATTAAGTTTATAGTAAATTTTCTTAAATGTTTTTACCCACAAACCTATACACATTCAGAAGAATACGGTTCACTTATCGAAGATTATGATGACATCAATGTCGATAGTGAAAATGAATTGTCTCGAACAAAAATTAGAATTAGCGATAGATAAAAATTTCAAAGAACCAAAATACAATACAGAAATCAGCTATATCAAAATCCACCCGACGAGAAATCGATTTACTTGAATATGAGGGATATATAGGTAAATACTTGGAAAAAGTATATCGCTCATTCCTAACAGTACCACCAACTAGCGTAGATGCCGAAAGAGCGTTTTTGACAGCTGGTAATTTTTGCACAAAATTACTTTTCAGGCTTAATGATAGTACAATTGATGCATTATGTTTTTTATTATCAAATTTCAAAAAAATTTAATAGTACCACAGACTGAATAGTGATATTTACACTTTTTTAATGATTTAAATAAATAAGATGTTCCTTTACTTTTTTGACTCTTTATATACTGTTATATTTTATAAGTTACAAATTATTTTTTGTGATATTTACCCTTTCTAATAAAACTGGCAAATAAAACAAAGAAACACCTGTGTTTTCTTTATTTTTCTAAAATTTCTAATACCGGTATTAAAACCGGTATCCCGGTATTAAGATCTAGAAAATACCGAATACCGGTATTGAAATTTTGGTCCGGTATTGCAATCCCTAAGCATGACTAATTAGGCGCGTTCACGCAATGACAACGCCATCGATAGGTGAATTCTTGCAGAATAACTTGAATTACAATAATCGTCAACCTATCCTTTTATCCTCGATATTGTGTCGCAAAATACCCGTATATGAAAATGACATGAAGTTTTCGATCGCAGAGCCTGAATTTTCCCTATTGGCGTTTTTTAGTACAAATTTTTTTTCTTGACAAATCGAAACCGCATACTTTAATATGGTGGCCATATTTTGTTATATTTCGTCCAGTACATAACAGGTGTTTGGAGCCCTATAGCATGTTCTGTATTTGTTTCAATTTTATATAAAATCGAAACATGGTTTGTCTACAAAATCCAAATGTCTAATAGCTTAAAAATATGAATCATGAAAAAGCGATGCAATGAAAGTGAAAATAATTGGTTCCGAAGTAGATAAATTTCTTTGAACTTTTCCAAAGGATTTTTAAATCAGAGGCTGGGACTTGACGGTTGAATAACTTCAAATAAACTCTTCACTAAGAACTGATGAAATTAATTTTAAAAGATCAGGGGGAAGTATATATCCCGTTCGTAATCAACGGGTAAAAACTGAGGGGAGAATACTTCTCTAGTTACATTTCAAATACATTAGATAACATACAGAATACACTAGCTAGTATATAGTGCATAATTTGACTTTCTTTTGATGCCAATAAATTAAAAAGTAGTGAACTCAGGGTACTTGTGAGCAAAGGTTTCGGATGCGAATCTCACCAATAAGAGTTTCGTGTTCTCCGTACGTTAGCTGCTTTGCATTCTGTTCTCGCTCAGAACTATAGAACTTTGGCCTTGACAAAGGAGAAGAGTATTGAGTAAGAGATCAAGTATGAACATTTGTATAAAAGTAGTGAAATCAAACATAAAAAAAGATAGCTGAAAAATCGGATTTTCATTGTTGAACGAACCTTTAAATACCTCAAACGTTTAAAAGATAACTAAAATTGATAATTCGTATATTATGGTCAATTCGATTCACCTGTTAATTGTCAATAATACATCGATTAATCACTTATCACTTCATATTAAGCGATTATAGAAATTGTAACATACGCGCAAAAAGTGAGTGAGCTATTCTTTGAAATTCACAGTTCTTTGGAAATGGCAGATTGAATATCAACAACGTCTTAATATGTCTTAACCTTTTATATTCAGAATTAATTTATAGAAAACTTTTCAGTTTTATTCTTTCATCAATAAATAAATTTTGGCACAAAAATATTCCAAGAAAAAGGGAGGGTGGGAATACATTCATAAAAAATATTTGCCTTCTCTTTCAACTTACTACTTACCGTTGAAGTTATATTCTTCATGTTTTGAGAATAAAATCTGGAAAAACGGTCATATCGCAAAAGAAAATACTGGAAATCCCACTTATAGATGAGGAAGAAAGATTTAAAATCAATTATTCGGGGCGTATTTCTGCTATGAGTAAGTTTTTATCACGCATTATACTATTATTTTTATATACAATGTATTAAGTCATGCAAATTTGGACCAACTGAACCCTCTATTAATTTGAAGAATAAAAGAAAATTATAGGATAAAATTTAATTTAGATTACAAATTCTTAAGACTAAAAATTTCGACTCGAATAAAAAAAAATTAGAAAAACCGAAATTCGCATTAAAGATTTGTTTCCCGAGGCTTTAGGGAGGTTAAGAAACTTGAATATTCATCAAACTTTTGATCAAATGTTTTCATTATTACAATGCTTTATGTGCACAAGAAATACGAGAAAGTATGAAATTTCCTAGAAACACCGATTGCATCTTTTTATCTTAAACCGTGCAGGACTTTTCCCAATGAAATACTACTATGATATTTATGTCTTCATTCATTTTGAGTTATATATAGGAGTCACTCGCTCGTAACTTCGAGCTTCTCAAATATAAAAAAAGGAACAAGATTATTAGCCAAACACAATTTTTATTTTCGGATACCAACCATCCTATTTATTATACGTCTTCAAAAATTATGACATGAAATCCAATGAAAGTCCAAGGACAAAAATATTACACACAATATAGGATAAAATGTGCAATGTTTCACTTATTGTAGTGAATATAAAATTATGTGCACTGCGTAGCACAAATATGTACTTAAAAAATAAACAAAGCATTAAAGTTAAAAGTAAATTTAATCCCTTCAGTCGATTTAAACATTTATGGAATGATTACATGACAGTGAAATGTAAAAGATTGGTGCAAAACAGAGTAGTAGGGATATGTAACGTATATGCGCAGTCACGTGTATTCCAATTTTGAATAATTTAATAAGATAGCAATAAGAACATAGATTTGACTTTATTCAGTTAAAATGTGAAGTATTGAGCAGTTAAATGTATTCAGTTAAAAATTTAAAAAAAACTAATGATTGTTTTTATTAAATTTTAATTATATAATATTTTACAAAGATTTCCTCGATTGCTGTTGAACAATAAAATATCATGAAATTCCAAGATTAAAATAAACTTAGGAGTTATTTCACTTTTATATTTATGAAAAAAATTAATACATTTTTTTTATTAATTTATCTATTATTAATGATGCTTTTTAAAAATTAATCTTCAAATTTCAAGTTGCGGGAAAACATTTTTTGGGATTAAAAAAAATTTCGAAACTTGACCTTTAAATTCTTCGGAAAGAAAGAAGATGCAATCTTAGAAACAAATATTTTTTTCGACTGTCAAAATGGGAAGTGTGTTTCATAGCAAAGTAAAAAACACTTAATATGCATTTTTTTTTTTTTTTACATTTTTTTTTCAGCCGATTGAAACCACAGTTTGACTCATAAAACAATTTTAATAAGAAAATCATCTACCAAAATTTTTATTTGAATTATTGCGTTCACATGAATGCAAAAGAATGGACCGTCATAACTGAGGATTTGGTCCTCAGGTTAATACAAATCTTTTTATAAAAATATTTCAAATTCTAAATCTAGTCTAAATTTTATCCATCTAGCACTTTGTTTTGATGCTAGACTCCTTTTTATTCAGACAGCTAGACAAACTTCCTGATAATGAATTTTGCTCAAAATGGGATAAAAATCTACAGAATTGGTCTGAAGACCAATTCCAAACTTCATCAGTTTAGTCCATTGTGTTTGAGTCGCAATGAACTCGAACTGGAGATTCGTCAAAATCTCGAGTTCGAATTTTATACTTCCTATAAGAGGAAGCAAAAATATGGTAGAAGATTCAATATATTATTGAACGATTCGCTCTTTAATGTGAAAGTAGCTTAAAATTAACCATTTTCTTTTAAATATTGTAATTGCAATAACCTTATCTTTACAATTTTTCCACCTAAGAAAGATTCAATCAGATAAGAAAAAAAATCCTCTCTCCTTCAGATTTGTGCCCTTGAACTTTATTTTAATATTTAAAAATTATTCCAAATGATGTTTTTAGGTTCTATTAGCAATGAAATCCATTTACAAAATGCTACTAAAACTTGACAGTCTTGAAGTGCCAATTCTTCGGATTTCACAAATATTAAGTTCGCTTTTCAGTGTATAAAGAGCATTCAAAACAGGTTTAATTTTTTTTAAAAATTTAACAGCGGATTAAGCATTTTTTATATTATATAATAAATTTGTTTAAATAAACTTCTTTAATTTGATGTAATATGTAATTTTCATTTATATCAACGTTTTGGCATAAGTTATCATACGAATGTTTTTTTTAATCACTATCACTCTGAATGACTTTCGATAATAAATTTATTAACAAAAACGTTTCACCCAATTTTACTCATTGATAACCTATTTGTATTTTTGTAATTGTAGATTTAATTTTCTTTAAAAAATTAACAAATATTTTTAGAAATAAGTTATTGATTTTTAGTTTAACCATTTAAGATAGGGGATTGACTATGTTTCGAACGTAATCAAACTAGCACAGCTGTTATACCTCGAGCTCGATAGAAGGATAAGAGCTTTTAAAAGAAAGCAATATTTGATTCTCAATATTTTATAAGCAAATAAACATGCTGTTAAAACGTGGAAAACCAACTACTGATTCCAGGTGAAACCATTTTATTCATCTAATTTTAACCCTTCGCACTCGGATGTGACTCTCGTCCAATTTATCTGAGCATGACTATTTTGACGTTTTATTTGTTTAATTTTTTAAAAAATACCTAAAGAATGGAAAGAAGACTTAGGTTGATTTTTCGGTGAAATTCCACTTAAATCTATAATAAATATTTTTTTTATAGCAATAAGCAAGTCCTTGTGTTAGCTGAATAATTTTGAATCGAATTACTTTTCCGAGTGTAAAGGTAACCCTTTGTATATATACATTATAGTAATGTATTAAAAATATTTAGAATTAGAATCAATTAAATGTATATACATTATAGTAATGTTTATATGATTTAAGATAAATTGCCAATTTTTCTACATAACTTATTTAGATATCATAGACTTAAAATAACTTAAACACAGTTTGTTAGGAGTGGCTAGCAAGTTTAAATTATAAAAGCAATGTTATAAATTTCTTTATATTAAAGAAATCCATTTTTTTAAGTCAAAATAATTCTAAAATTATTAAAATAGCATAAAAAACGAAAAATATAAAAATACTGTCTAATATTTTAAAAAAATAATATTAGAATAAATTAACTGCATATTCATCATAGTAATGTTTATATGACTTAAAATAAACACCCAATTTTTCTACGCAAACTTAAATACACTTTTATAGAAGTACTAATAAGTTTCAAATTGTAAAAGCGATTTATAAGTTTCTTTAATAGAAAGAAATCACGATTAAAGAGTCTAAATAATTCTGAAAATTGTACTTTCCAAAAAAAGAATCATTAAAAATTAACCCGAAAAACTTAGATATCAATTCTATTATCGAACTAGTGAAAAAGAAGTTCGAGATCAATAATAATTCCAAACCTAAAGATGATTAACTTTAAATACACTGCCCTAAATTATAATGACAATAAAAGAGTTTAACCACAACAGGGAGAGGAGAAAGTTACGCAATGTTTACAAAAACAACAGTCAACCGCATTACACTTCTACGATAAAACAAACAAAACTCACCGGTTCAAAAAGTTTCAAACCAGCCACTCAACCGTGGAAGTCCAGCTTCCCTCTTAGCTACTGAGAAGCCGTCTAATCCTTCTTAAAATCGCCGCTCACCCCTCTTGGATGACCGACTCAGAAGCAATGTGCGGACGCGCTCCTTCGAAAGTTAGGCAGTTACGGTCACAGAGAAAAAATCGATGTCGGGTTGCATGAGCAGAATAATTTTAACGCGGGAAGCACATAGCCATGGGGAAGGTCAGAGAAAAAAACCCCTCTCGATTAGGATAAACAAGAACGGGTTAAAAGTGAATTGATTTGCTTTTCACTTTTTTTTTCCGTTTAATTATGAACAGAAATTTGTAGCAATTTTATGCATTCAAATGTGCTGAATAGTATTTTGATGAATAATATTTTATATCTAACGCAAAAGCAAAAATAAACATGAATTATGGAATTATATTTAATGTGATTTATTGATCTTCAACAAGAGGGACTTATTAATTATGCTTACGTTTGCAAGTTTAATGAGAATCGATATGGAACCTTAACCACTTTTAATTAAAGACACGCAAAGATTTGTTGTGCTAATATAAATTATTTCCATTTATTTATCGTTTAAACTGCTTTCCAATTATCTTCAAATATTTAAAGCGTAAAAAATTTTCCAGTTATCTCTAAGTCTTCATTAATACTTTAAAATTATAATAATAATTTAATCTCGGATCATTAATAACATAATAATACACTTATAATTTATTTTGAGCACAATTTCAAGTTATAAAAAGTTATATTATAGGGTTTCGGCCTTTTGATTGGATGATAATCAATTCTGAATTTGATTTTACCGAAGATGAATCTTAAATTGGGGACTAACGCACATTTTATCTGCTATAATGTGTATAACGTCCTCCTGTAAGTGTGGCATGAATGTTGGGGAATAGAGTGCCTGTTTAGATGTTACCTTAATTATCTGACTTACATTCGGACTTTCGAGATCCATCTGAAAACAATTACGCAGCAAACCAAGTGGAGTTAAAGAATTGATAGCAACATTCTGCAGTATACAATGCTGTACTTAAACATCCATACATATTTGGATATCATATACTTAAAAAATATTATCCAGCTTTCTATGAATTTATTCTGATAAATAAATAAATATACCATTTTGAAACTGCACTAAAAATATTAAAATCATCAATCGTAACTTTGGCTCATTGTTAGACGACGGCAGATTTTACAAGTGCCAATACCATATAAATTGTAGATTTTTAATGGAACTGAATATCAAATGCTGCAAGGTGATGTAGGATTTGATATCCAGAACTAATTTCAAACAGTTTTGAGATTAGTTCTGTAAAGAGCCAACTGTAAAAGCTGGCACACACAGTTCTTAGGGGAAGAAAAGCTATTAAATTTGGTGAGCCAAAAAATTATTTCACTGCGTATATAGGTTAGATTCAGTTCAGGTTTGTGTTTACCTGAGTGATTATTTTTGCGATCGAAACATAAACAAAGAGCAAACATAAAATTTTGTCTTGAAGCTCTGCAACTGTGCCAAATGATGCAACAAATTTTGGACGATGCTACCATGAGTCATTCAAAGTATTTTGAGAGGTATCTTCTCTTCAAGAACGGAAGAAAATAACTAGAAGACGATGATAAATCCATCAAGGTTATCCAAAGAGAATTGCTTCAAGAAGTGGATTTTTAGGACACAATCCAAAAGAAACATAGGAAACTTTGTATTGATACTAAAGATGACAGCCATGAAGGTGACATTGTGTCTACGTTGGTAAATGTTTTTTTTTCCCTCAGAAACGATGTATCTCGAAACATTTTGATCCTCCTTGATCCTCGGATGACTCATCGCAATAAATTTGTTGGATCAAGTGCGAAATTTTTTTGGTACAACTGCCGAGTTTCTTGGCAAAATTTCAGGTCCGGAGTTAACACATTATCTCCGGGTCACGATATTTCTCGTTTTTAGCAGACCGAATGTTATGGCCGGTTCACGAGATATCTCGTTTTCATGTTTTTTCCCCCCAGCTAAATAGATGCATAAACAACTAGAGGCAAACATTTAACACCAGAAAGAAATCTGTAAGACATACGCCAGCAACCGCACGTTTTTGGGCAAACTTGTACGTTCTAAAATAATCATAACTGTGTTATTTATAAAGAAATACCAGACTGAACGCGCAACACGAGAAAACTTGTGAGCGGTACATAACAGATGGGGCACGAAACAGGAGACAACTCGTGGGCAGTCCGCAACAGATGGGACGCAAAACACGAGAAAATTCGTGAGCGGTCCTTAATGTCTTAAGTTTGGTTTAGTTATATTAACGTCTCGTTTTTTTTTTAACGCAACGTTAGGGCTATTTTGGGACGGATCTCGTAATTTGAACCGCGGTCAGATGACGAGTACTACACCTAATCAGGCAACCCCCTTTTAAACTTCCACGCCACATCAGTGGGAGGACGGTTGGCACGGACGTTTAGCACGTACTAGACCCGCTAAAACAACGGTTCTTCGGTGGAATCGAGTCTCAAACCTGAAACCCTCTGGTTTCGAAGCCGAGACCTTACCACCAGGCCGCCGCGGCCCACCTTAATGTCTTAAAACAAGATACTGCTGCAAATCGTGTGAACACCATTACACAAGAAAATTTGCATTATCAAATATTACACTCTAAAGCATTATTCAAGTCTGTGAAATAAATAATAGTTAAAATGTAAAAAGTCTTATATAATAAATACATGTATAAAATATTTATTAATATTTAAGAATACTTTATGTAAATATAATACTAAATACAAATTAAAAATGTGCATATATGCATCCTATTGCTTGCCAAGCATACTTCTAGAACGTTCAAAAATGTGCGGGCCCTGGAAGCGCGCGGAGCGCCACGCAATGTCTTGGTTTACGTTTGGAAAATGTAAAGAAAAACAAAGACTCATGTAAAGAAAAGCATGAGCAGAACGATTATCGGTATGCTCATTGTAATAATTTTTCTGACACCGAAATAGAGATTCTACCATCAGACCCACGCATTCTGTTCTCATTATTTAAATAAATTAAAAATTTTTAGAAATTACCTTTCCTTGTCTTAAATGAACTCAACATCTTGCAAGCATCTTCAGCAATAAATAGAAAATTAGTTCAAAGATTTCATAAATGGAAATATGAGATTAATTATTATTTCTAATATACGAAATATACAAAGTGAAAATATTGCAATAGTGAAGAAAAATTTATTTTAGACGAATCTCCATTTTCTGGCATCTTAATATGCTATCGTTTTAATCTCAATTTAATACTTAAAAATATTAGTTTTGGGGAAATAATTAGCATTAAGTTATGCATCAGATGCTCAATCAAATAACAGAATCAGAATCCCTATTGCACAAACTGGTAGTCAAAGGCGGATGGAAGCTAAATAAAAATAATCAAAAAGATGGGAAACTGTGCTGTATAATTCTAAATGATAAATAGATAATGATTTCCTACTTAATAATTAGTAGAATTTGTATTTTTATAAAATATATTTATTTGACAACTATTGTAATTAGTTTTTGAATCGATCTGTCAGCGTCCCTTTCCTTCAGCAAAGTGGCCCTGGGCAGCTGTATAGTCTAAAGAATCACAAAGACGCCGCTATACAAATCCACAATTATGGTACGAAAACCGTATTGAGTTTTATTTCTTTTTGAAACTAGAATTTTTATGCTTATAGACAATCAAATGTTATTCCATAAATGATTTTTGTACTCATTTAGACTGTAATGTAAATTAATTGAATTATAGAATTCCGATTATAAGATAATAATACTTTCTGTTATTGATAAAATGAGTCTGATATAGGAAAAGTAGAAATATTATATACAGAGTTGAATATAAATGAGAATTTTACAATATTTCATTATAAAGTATTTGCAGGTGGTTAAGAACAGTATATACAGAGCACCCTTGTACATTTAATTTCCTGAAAATAATTGACTAATGAGTGGTTAAATGAGAAAACAAAATATAAAACTTATTTCAAAAGAAATATATTTACGGGTTAAAACTTTGCAGTATAGAAAAATCATCAAATAATTGCCAAGTTTCGTATTTCGTGATGAATGCATCCGGAACCATTTGCTTTTAAATAAGTATCTTGGGAAAAGTATTTTTTTGTTCAGTTTTTGCGAAGGAGTTAGTATCGTTTAAGCGTCGATAAACCTCGACGACAAACGGCTAAGCATTAGAGCACGCACATTTATTATGACTTTAAAAATAGCTTAAGAATTAGATCCTTATTGGAAAAAAAAAGTGTTAGATGAAAGGAAATGCGTGACTACCGTTTTGGCTAGACGAAATCAGTTTTCACGAGGGACACTTCTGGGTGGAGAACTTAAAAGCAACACGAAAGGCAATTTATATCTAATTCTACTGCGGATCTCTTAGTAATAACCAGCAGAAGTGGTCTCCCAAAACTTTCTCGCATATTCTCTAATAAAGGTGTTATTCCAGAGAATGCCTTGCATAGCATTGGCGTAATATAATCACGAAATATTAATATTTGGCGTGAATTTAGCATTTTTACTGAATATATCGAGACATTCCTTGAGTTTTTTGGCGATGAATCGCTGGCATGCAGTTAATAGTATGCGAAAATCAAATCTGAGTTTTAGAAACATTTTTCTCTATCGACTGAAACAAAAATTTGACATAACACGCCACTTGTAGTTGCAAAATCCCATACCAAATTTGATATATTGAAGCCATTGCGCATTTCAGTTATCGCGTTTATGTCTCTGAAAGACAGACAACCAACCCACAGTTGAATTCGGCTCAAACGTTGATAAATATCTACACTATAGATGTTGAATCTGTATATCAAATTTTATCTATCTAGCTCTCTATGTTTTGTATTTATCGTGTTAATTTGTATTCAAACAGAAGACAGACAGACTTCCCCCAAGCAAATTTTATTCAAAATTTGTTGTACAGATCATATAAAAAATTACATCCAACTAGTTCAAAGCGTTTTAAATTGTCTTTGTCACAGGCAGATAGATAGAAATTTCATAAAAATGTAATTTTCAAACTCAGGAAGATTTAAAATGTGGAGATTTGTCAAAATCTCGAGGTCATTTTTTTTTAATGATTAATGTATTTTTTCTATACTACGTATAAGAGAAAGTAAAATGTGATTAAGTCAGCGGTCGATTTCTTTGCCAGTTGAGGAAGAAAATGAGTAGACTGAATAATTTTTATTAATTTTAGGTAGATTATTATTTTTAGAAAATAATTAAACAATTATTAATTACTCTTTAAATCATAATTAACAAAGTGCCTCTTGTTTTGGTATTCGATTTATAATTAGGCATTATATGCAGGAATTGCTTACAAAGGAGCCACTGGAATTTTATTGGTAGTACGAAGAATTTCTGAATAAAGTTAAAGCACAAATACTCTGTCTATCTATCTGTGTCACTAACTCGGATTAAGAAATCCTCATTGGTTAATTAATTATAAAGGAAAAGAAAAATTCCATCAATTACTAACACACATCATAAAAATAGAGGTCGTTTTTTTTTTTTTTTTTTTTTTTTTTTTTTTTTTTTTCAAAAAAAAAGAAGACATGTTTAAATTGTTCTATTCAATAACTTCGTTTCTCCAACAATTCTTTAATAGATTCTAAATGAAATATGGGAAGTTTGACCGATATATGTCATAGTACTACTTCATGGATCTGACCCGAAAAAAATTAGGATTGTGAAATAAAGTCATTAGAAAAGTAATTAAATAATAAATGAAAGTAGAAACGTGAGTAGAACTAGGTAAAGCTATTAACCCCTTGACTTATAATTGATATTTAATCTTAATTAGATGTCAGTCAATATGTATTTAGTGTTCTTTTAATATAATCTGACGCATATCTGAGATATTTAAGCATATCCACGTGATTTTTTAATTAATTGCTATTAAATAAATTACTACACCTTTGAGGGCAAAAACTTTTAAATGTGTTACATGAGTCAAATTCGTTAATTAAAACCGTCATTAATATGTGTTCGAAGTAGAATGCATATGTAGAAATATTTATAAACAAATTTACATGTTCTAGATTTTATATAACTATTTTAATTACGTTTTAGTAATAATTTTCACAGTTGTAACAACTTCTTAATAAATTGAACTTAATTAATTTGTCGTTAATTAACTTATTTAATTAATTAACGACATATTATTAACTAACGACATATTATCTAATTTACACTGCACGAGTTTTAAGGTTGCGGTGGCGATTCTTAAAGATTTTTTTTTTATTTTAACACATATTTCTTCTCTTTATTTAAACGGTACCCAAATTTATAAATTTTTTTCCTTGATGTTCAGTTTAATTTAGTTTAATTATATGAACTTTTTGTTTTGAAGTTAGATTTTCAGTTCAGTTATATTAACGTCCCTTTTTAAATCAACACTGGAGCTATTTTGGGGCGGACCTGCTAATTTTGAGCAGCGTTCATATGACAAGAATGATACCTAAGCATGCACCCCCTCTCCAAGCTTCCATACCACACCAGCGGGAAGACGTTTGACCCCGACGGATTTAACATGCACCAGGCCTTCTTACACGACAGTTCTTCGGTGGTACTCAGTAAGCTCTCCGGTTTCGAAGCTGAGAACTTGCCACCAGGCCACCGCTGCCTCGAAGTTAGGCGTAAGAATTTTAGATCAGACTTCCTGATTTTGAACCGCAGTCAGATGAAGAGAACGGCATTCGCTAGCAATTTTCCAAATCACACCTATGGAAGTGCGTTTGAACCATGACAATAGATTTAACGCCAAACGCACTCACAAGTTATAGGTATATCTTGAGTAGATCTGTTGTATCTGTGCAAATTCAATTGCAACGATGTGGTCCTGCACAGATATATTTAGCTTGATTCAAAATGCAGTTGTTATCATAATGGACTGATTCAATCATAAAAATCTTCTTACACGAAAAAAAGAAGGAGTTGTCTCCCCGAAATTCTCTCGCAAACTCTTCAATAAATTCCTTATCCGCCCCCTCATAAAAACGTAAACATTGAAAAGGGTGACGAAAAATCTTGTAAAACATGGGTGAGGGATAATTACGAATTTTAGTTATATATTAATGACCCATTTTAAAGCAGCACTAGAGTTATTTTAGGGCGGACCTCAAAACTGTGTACCGCGGTCAGATGACGAGGACAACGCTCAGCTGGCACCCCTCTCTCCAAACTTCCACAACCCACCAGCGGGAGCACCTTTGGCCCCGACGGATTTAACGCGCGCCAGACCCACTTAGATGGCGTCAAATTCGTAGAAGTGGGTCTCGAACCTAAAATCCTCCGGGTAGCACGCTGAGACTTTACTACCAGGCACCGTGAAGTTCCGTCAAAATCACGAGTTTTTGACGACTGCTGTACTTCTATATACGAGTAGTGAGAAGAAAAAAAAAAAAGATTCACATTTAGAAAGTATTTTATGACACATTACCAGATTCACAAATTAGACAGTGGTGTACGCTAGTCACAAAGTTCATTGTTTCTCCTGATTTGAAACTGAATTGACACAGTGTTTTCATTTGAAAATCATAATAGGAAGATTCCTATAGCATTGTGCTCAAAACGGTCCAAAGATCTAATTCACAAGGCAACGTGAATCGAGTGCAAACAGTCAATCATTTTGAAGTAATCATGGAAATATTATCTTCACTATCACTTAACTGCGTTCGAGGTTGAAAAAATTTAGAAAAGGCGCTAAAGCAGGGTTCACACGAGGCCAACTATTGCGCGCAATAGAAGAACATGACTACTTCAGAAAAATCTTGTGAATGCAACGGGACAATGGTAAATAGTTGCCCGATTAGAAAACCATTTGCCGTTGTCCCGTTGGAGGTCACGTGATGTTCCTGAGGTAGGCGTGGTCTTCCACTGCGCGCAATAGCTGGCCTCGTGTGATCGTTGCTTAATAGTAGGAGTGAATTAGATAAATAATTTTCTTCAGCAATTCCAGTTGGACACTGATTTCGAGATGACGGTTGATTGAAATGCGATACAATAAAAAATCTTCCAGATGGACTATGGAAGAGTTCGAATCAGTATTGGTTGGTCGGAAATAATAATAACGAACGCTTTTATTAAGTAGATCCATAATTGTGATGTAAATGCTCGCTATTGCATTTAGACTTTTAACGACAGATGATTTCTACACAATTCTATGTTGTTACTTTCGTGTACAAAATGAGAAATTTCTACAGTCCTTCTAGAATTTTGCGATGCAACAATTGTTTCATTTCATGAGAATAAAGGTAAGTGAATGAATCCATAATAAAAGTTTAAATATTATGTATACAAAATGACGTATGGGCCAAAAATTATTGAAGCGAAGTATATCGAATAATTGTTGAAATTTAAATTATTAGACAAGTCAAAACTTCATGTCAATAAAAAAAAAATTGTAGCTAATGGATGGGTTCACTTTAAAGCATTAAGTTTAAGAATGCAAAATTAAAGAAGAAATTGGTCGAAGCACATTTCTACAAGAAACATTTGGTATTATTTGTTTATATTAAATGGTTTTTAAGTGCGAAAAATTCTTTGTATAATTATAAAGATAATATTCTGGTATAAACTTGACTGATAAAAAAGGCATTTACTGCGTACATAAATGTAAGTGTAAAGAGAAAAAAATGCACTTCATTTTCTTTATATTGAAAGATCACAATTATAGTCTAAGATTAATAAAATATACTTAAAAACGAGATTTGCCATAGCCCTTATAAATTTATCTAAGAAAATTTACACGCATCGTTATTCCAACAAAAATTATTTTGACACTTTTTTTTTGAATTTTATTTTGGTATAAATTTATTTTTAAACGAACTGTTATGTAAATCATTCGAGGATATGATTATTTTTTGGATATGGTATTTTTTTTTAAAGAATCAAAATAAAAGTTGAAATCAAATTGTAAAAAAGTTTAACCCTCTAATCAAAATGAGCTTGAATATCCGTATATTTAACATTTATTTAAATGGTTATAACGACTGATATATTTATCAAAAAGTAAAAATTTTCAGCTAAGTATAGAAAATGTTTTGGTTTCTCCATTCTTAAATTGTACTCACAATACCTCTTTTTATAATAATTTATTTTTATATTTGCACTTTTTTCTGTAATTGATAAGGATATAAAATCTTGCCAGTGTAGTCTACATTTTTTTGCAAGTTTCAGAAGAAAAGTTATTTTAGTATAAGCGACTCATTATAGATAAGCCTTTACTTCATTTCTTGTAAATTTTTTTAAATAAAACTTAAATAGCTTTCAATGCACTTCAATTACAAGAGCTTTATTTTCTCAACAAGTGAATTTGTTGAGAAAATATAACTAGAACTCTTAAGAATTTATTTAGTGAAGAATGTTTATTCGTGTTTCTTTCAGGTTTTGAATTCTTTTTATATTCTTAAGTTTTATAGATTTATAGGCATAAGACTAAAAACTAAACTTTTATAGTCTTTTTTCATATTCGCTTTTTATAGACATAAATGTTTTTATAGTCTTACAGACATTATGTGCATAATGTTTTTTATAGTTACTTACGTGCATAAAATGTTTTTTATAGTTACTTACGTGCATAAAATGTTTTTTATAGTTACTTACGTGCATAAAATGTTTTTTATAGTTACTTACGTGCATAAAATGTTTTTTATAGTTACTTACGTGCATAAAATGTTTTTTATAGTTACTTACGTGCATAAAATGTTTTTTATAGTTACTTACGTGCATAAAATGTTTTTTATAGTTACTTACGTGCATAAAATGTTTTTTATAGTTACTTACGTGCATAAAATGTTTTTTATAGTTACTTACGTGCATAAAATGTTTTTTATAGTTACTTACGTGCATAAAATGTTTTTTATAGTTACTTACGTGCATAAAATGTTTTTTATAGTTACTTACGTGCATAAAATGTTTTTTATAGTTACATACGTGCATAAAATGTTTTTTATAGTTACTTACGTGCATAAAATGTTTTTTATAGATACTTACGTGCATAAAATGTTTTTTATAGATACTTACGTGCATAAAATGTTTTTATATAAATACTTTCGAGCATGAAATGCTTTTTATACAGTTACAAGCATAAAATAAAGTGCCACAAAGATTTTGATCCTTGTAGTGAACTTTGATCAAACAGGATTGATTTACTTTGGGACATTCGGCAACAATCGCGTGTCATGCTTTTTCTCCACCCTTCTGGGAAACACACCCATTCGTTCAATAAAAACAATTTTTTCCCCATAAACAACCATATACAACGCATAGGCAAGAAAACGATGCGCCGAAAGGTCTCGCACACTTGTTGACGATGTGGTCTAATTAATGGACTCATTTTGGCATATGCTTTCCGGTAAAAAGCTACATAAATTCGCGAATCCTTTGTCAAAGAGTAAACAAAGTTTCTGCCTCTGCATTTAGGTCATTCTGACGCAACTGAACGCGCGTGTATTTTTCACATAATCGTTCCACTGCTGTTTTTCCAAACCAAAGAATAGTCAAATCTTTCATTTGTTGCATTTTAACGCAAAGAACATAAAAAGATATTAACTTTTTTATTATTATTATTCAATATGATTTTTAAACTGTGTTATTTTTTAATAAAAATATACTTAAAAAAACAGACTGCCGCTTTGTTGGTATTAAAAGATAGTTATGCTTTTATTTCTTCTTTTAGAATTCTTTTTGATTACCCATCATATGTGTTTGCTGACAAATTGATTTTTGATTCAGAACCCCCCCCCCTTTTTTTTTAAACCCGCTTTCATTGCTTTTCTCTCCTGTTGCGTTTACATCAAAATGCAGTTCTTGTACAAATCTTGCACGTGAAGTCACTCACTTCTTGTACTTGTTCTAGAAGCACGAATTCGTTGTTTTGACATGCAAGTTGTTCACGAAGGTACTTGCAGACAGTTTTGAACCACGTGATAACCGTTCAATATTGTTTTAAACAGTATTCTATAACAGTATAAACTATTCGCATTACCTAAAATATGGTTCCAACTTTATTTTCGGCTCCACCCCTGTCTACGCCGAAAAGAAGTTTTTTCCCCAAGAGTACTATGTAAAATTGTAAATAATTTTTCTACAAAATAATGAATGATTTATGTACAGCTTACGCAAAAATGAACCTCAGTTCAGGTAATGCGAAAATATATACAAATTTTTTAATAATTATATACCGTATTTATAAATTTATATTAGATGCCATTGATTACTACACATTTTTTTCAATTCATGGAATTAACGAGAATCGCTTATATTTTTCGAAGGCAAATAGCGCAAACTCGATTTCACATAAATCACAGCAATGCGATTCAACTTCTTTGAGTGTTAGTGCTTAGCTTATATAGTACAACATTCTATGAAATTCAAGCTACTAAACGTTGTTTTAATGGATTCTTAAAGACAACTCAATAAAATTATCAGCGGAAGTAAATACAGATAAAAAATTAAATAAAACATAAAGACATGCAAAAACATCGATTTTATCACTATGAAAGTATATTTTCAATCAAGTTTAAAACTATTATAAATACTCTGAAGAAACATCCAATTTATGAAATTGAATTTAAATGTTAAAAAACAGGGTACTGCGACGTGCAGTTTGGAAACCGTTGATTTAAGGACTGTCTCCTCCCTGTAGTTAGATATGTTGTGTAAAGTGTTACAATATTTTTCATAGAATAATAGATCTAAGCCCTCTTGTTATCTGTCACTTGTTGCTCCTTAACCTTAATTCAGGAAATGATTTGTTTTTGTCAAAAACCATTTCAGTTTTGCAGCCTTTATCTGATGATATGGTTCACGACTTTGATTACAACTTTACGTTAAAAAAAAAACAATAGGCAAAATAAAATGTAAAGTTAAAAACCAAGGTGGGGATTAAGGTACAAAATTTTCAAAATCAACAAAAAGATGATTATTATACTAAAGGATTACTGTGTGGAGAATAATTTTCTTGCAAAATCAAGCTAGGGAATGTCTTGAAAAAAAATAATCTGTCGAAAACGAAAATCATTATTTTTCTTTATTTCAATTTCAGCGTAATATGTTTGTTTTATTATTTAATTTCAATTCCAATTATTTATTTGTATCATTAAATTTCAAAAGATGATTCCCAATTCTAATGATTCCAACTTCTAATTTTCAAACTAATATTTCTTTTTGAACTTCCATAATTATTGTATAAATCTTAAAATTATTATGTTTTGAAAAATCGTCTGATACTATTTTTATTAATTCCATTTTATATTTTCTCAATCACACTTTTAAAAAGCGTAATATTTCTAGTATTTTTCTGAAAAGTAAAACCATTAATTTTTAAATAATATATTCAATTATCGCGACTTGTATACCTTCAAAAGCACATATTTTGACATCGAAAGCACAATGTTTTAAGCTTCGCTGTGCAACCATGTCCTTTTTTTCAGTAAAACACGTATTGGATTCCAGAATTAAACTGAGGTCGCATTTGTATTGCATCGAGCAAGAAAATATTACACTTAGCATTGAATTTCGAAGAAAAGTTGATTATCCTCCAGTTACTCCAACTAATATTGGTTCTAATATTACTAAAATGTTGTATTCATACTGGTCTTAATGGCGAAACATCTCTCTCATATTTATAATTAGTATATTTCGGAGTATATTTAATATTTTAACTGTAAGAAAAAAATAAATGTAACACAAAAAATTAGTTGAAAAGGGCTACTAAACTCTTGCAGAAATACTCATTGTTTTCCATTTTATAAACTTTTTATGGCCTTAATTTACTGATTTTGTGTATTAACAGGGAACAAATAATTGCGATAAAAGGTTGTGTTGTATTATGAATCTGATAATTATAATCACGGTATTATGGTTTTAATAATGGTGTATGTTTGAATTAATTGGACATGATTAAAATCATGTTTTTTGAGCAAACGTAAATTGTTCTTTTCGAAAAAAAAATTTAGCAATTTTTTTTTTCATTCATTGGTTTAACAATTTATTAATAAATCTGAAATGACCATTTATTGCTTAGAAATATATAACCTGCCTTCTTAATCTTACGATTACTTATCACAAGCTATAAAAATAGCAAACTCGTAAGAAGAAATAATTATATTTTATTAATAAAAAACTAGCACTTCAGTTTCGCACGAATTTTTAAAATGAAAATTTTCTTATAAATGATTATTCGTTATGCCAAAATTCGAAAGAGATGAGTGGTTTGTACTCTTGACCTTGAAAAAGAAATTGTTTAATATCTATTTTTACATAACAGAATTTGGCCTAAAAAAACTTGTTTCGTGACCAAGTGGGAAAATGAGTCCTTTGGTTACATTTGCCAGCAAACAAACGTCTTTTTTTAAACCTTCTAATTTTAAATGACCTTACTTTTTTCATTGCCATAAAGTAAAATTCTGCAATTTTTGGAAAACAATTTCACGCCATAGTACCCCTTAAAATTAAGGAAGTTAAAAACGCGATTTACGCATATGTACATAAAACTCGTAGAGCATAATTGCATGTCTAGCAAAATTGTCGCATGTCCAGCAGATTATTTTCAAAAAATAAGTCTGAGATACATCAACTAAATTGACGTCAGAAGTTGCCTGTTATATTTTCCGAATCATAGATTTTGAAGTATTTGTGAATGCTTATAATGTAAAGTAAAAAAAAAAAAAAAAGTCCTTTAAATATCGATTTGTGTTCTTTTATTTCAGTTCTGTATTTTCCTTTTTTTTAAAAAAAATCATAGGTAGCTAAACAATGCCACTTAAACTTAGGCTGTTAACTAAAAAAAAAAAAAAAAAAAAAAAAAAAAAAATTTTTTTACATCGCTTAAAAAAATCCGTTTATTTAACTTCAAATACCAACAACAAACTATGAGTTTGTAGATATAAAGATAGATTTGTAGATATATATATATTTGCTTTCTGTGCAAATATATAATATTTGCACAGAAAGCATTAAAACGCAAGTAATAATTTTAATAAAAATTGGAGATATATAGATTAAAATGTGACGAGTTCGTACAAATTATTTGGTAACTTTTACTCCTGCGAAACATATATTTGTTTTTGGTAAAAGAAAAAAAATGTTCGCAGAAACGTGCATAGATCATAAAGCACTTAAGAGCAAAAACACCACAAGAAGACTTTATTGTTTGTCATTATATCTTTGAGTGATCTTCCAATAATGACAGATAGACCGTTTCACATCTCTTCCATTAGCAATATTACTTTTCACAATCTATTTATACCTCCGTGTACTAATAGAGAAGTACAACGTAGTACTAATTTTTGCGAAGAAATATTGGCAATTATCGAAAGAATGATAAAAGCTAAGTGAGCTAATTTTGGCATACTTCTTATCAAAGTTACTGAAGACATGGAATCGAAATTCATGTTGACTACACTCAAAATGCCAATGAAGCTCGTTCATCACTTCTTGTGTGTTGCTATTAAACAAGCCAGTGGTGGATATCCAGCTTGGCTGAAAGGGAGTTGCAAGGTGAACGCTAGCACTTTATTTTTAATTTTCAAATAATTAAATTTAGGAAAATTACAAATTTTATATATGATAAAATATTAGGATAATATTAAAACTTTAGCAAGTATAAATGGTCAGGTACCTGCATATTTCATTGCTTTCATTTTTTTAATTAGAATATGTATTAAAGAAACAGAATATTTGCTCCAATAATAATGCGTACAAACATATATTAGAATCGTAGTAGATATATAATAGCAAATACATATTCATCACGTTAATGAATTAAATATTAACCTAAAATCAGTAACATGTTAATGTGCTGAAGTGTGAAATCAAATCGATCTTACAGGGTGTCCCAAAAAAATGTATACACACTTTAAATAATTGTAAATTTGGGGTTTATTATAATTCGAATAATTTTCAACATGTAAAAGATTCTACAAATATCATTCTATTGTCTTGTTATCGCATGTTCTCAAACTGATGTCCGTTCTGCTCCAGACACTGCTGACAACGCGAAGCGATGGAATAGCACACATGATGGAACAATTCCCTTGGGATATTCGTACATTCATGTTCAATGGTTGCCCTCAATTGAACAACTGTTGCAGGTTTATGGACGTCCTGAACAGTTCCATCAGCTTCAAACTTATCTCTAATTCGAGTGATGGTAACTCGTGTAGGTGGTTCTTTGTTAAACTCCCTCTTAAATTGTCTTTGCACTTCTACTGCATTTTCATACTTCCAGTAGCATTTTAGAACAAATTTCCTTTCTTCAAATTCAAGTCTGTCTGTCATCACTCGGTTCAAGGTTCAATGGGTTCAGTTCGTAAATAAAGAAGAAATAACTTAGTTATCAGCTGCTAAAATGTATATACATTTTTTGGGGACACCCTGTAGTATGCAATTTCACAACATCGATTATCTCCCCAGCTGCTATACCACGAAAGAAGAAATAACTTAGTTATCAGCTGCTAAAATGTGTATACATTTTTTTGGGACACCCTGTATTAAAAGACCTCATGATGTGCACTGCATAGAATTAAAAAGATTGAATCACTGACGGCCTATTGTAATGAGTGCCATGCAAAACATGCGAGCATGTGAATTATCTTCCGTGTAATGAATTATCTTTTCATTTTATATTACGTATCAATCATTTCCATATCAGAGTATGTACAAGATAGTTAAAATGTGTCCCTTCTTATTAGAACCCCTTCGCATATAATTGTCCAATTCATGCATTGAATGACTCAATTTTTAATTTTCAATTTGCAATAAAGTGAAGATATCACCTAATTTAAAATGTGAAAAATGACTTAATAAATACTTCAATACCTCAATTGCCTTTATATTATTATAGGAATTAAAATAATAATAAATTGTCCAGATAAGATATGTTACTTGATTGCTAACTTAAGTGAATTCGGAGGTAAAGGAGTATCTGATTACGAAGTGTAGATAACTTCAGACACAAGAAACAAATTCATTTTTACTATAGGTATTGGAGTTGCTGGCAACAAGTATGTCGGATGCAGAGAGCTCCTTGCCAGAATATTAAGTAAAAAAAAGGGATTTACTACATAAAACGTGAACCGGTTAAACCATTTGGGTTGGCAAAAGATCACAGCATGCCAAAACATACTATTGTAACTGCTACACCAAAGTACACGATACCTTATAGAAACCGCAAAAATATTTTCTCAATGAATTCATTTTCTGCTTTAGCATAAGTTCCGGCAAAAATCACTTTCATTTCTATGATAATTACCTGCCGACGTTATACAACAAGCCTTTGGCGATTGTGTGACAAAAGCCTAAAACGCGCATCGTATTTCTTTTCAGCAAAAGTTGTCAAAGGAATATAAATACATAAAAGTGCAGTAACGCAAATCGAATCACTCAAAGTCATATGCAACATGACAATTATAATGACAATAAAAATGCAATATCAATAAGAAACATTTGGAGTTCTTAAAGTAAGTCTTCAATGGACTTTTATGTCATTGTGTGCATCTTATGCTATTGTAAATTTGTATTCCATTAAATCTGTTTTAAATATATCCGTTTTTTTTCCTGCTACTTTAGCAAAAAGTCCCCATTAGTACTTTCCTTTAAATTTCTTTCAAAAGAGTAAAATATCGATTTCTTTTCCAGCCATACTCATTTTCTTCTCGTATATTACGGGGAAAATTGGCCAAGTAATGGTAAAATTAAAAGCGCCGAGTAAAAAAATAAAAAAAACATGAATAAATATTATTATCGATATTTCTATCAACCTACACAAACACAAATATTTTCTCCAATATGTTTTATCACTTTTCCCATTTCTGTGAATCGATGTACATATACCAAGTATATTTTAAAATATATTTAGTAAGTTTAAATTGAGAAAAAGATTTTACAAGAAGTGAGGTTTCTCAACCACTTCCTAAAATGGGTAATGATTTTCAGGCTCGTGTAATGAGTCAAGATTTCACAGAAATTTTATTGTTACAATATACGTTGATGTGACTAATATTCGTACCATGTTCTTTTCTTTATCAAAAAACGTTAGTAAATTAATTTTGATTTAAAAATTTTTTTATTTAATAATACATTTTTTAACCAATTGATTTCAGTATTCAGTTTAAATGTTTCATTATTTGTCCCACTCATTATTCATTTATATCAATTGACGCATCTTATTAAAGAATCATCTCGCATTTATAGTTGATAAGAATCATTAACCAGTTTAATGACGCGTATACTCGTCCTGGAAAACGAGTATATTCGTGACGAGTATACTCGTCATAGAAAAAGTACATTTTGTGTAATGACGAGTTTATTCAATGACAATTATTAATTTATTTAATACTTATTTAAGTATTATATTTATAATTAATTATTTATTATATTTATATATTATATATATTTTTGGCAATTTAGATACGCATTTTCAGAAGAGGTCGAAACAGGTAACTGTTGAAATAAAAATAACAGCAATTATAAACGCATTTTTTATTTAAAAAAAAACAGTTATTTTTTTTAAAACCTGAACTAGTGGCTTGGTTTCGTGGTCAGCATATCTTTTTAGTTGATGGAGAAATCACTTCCTTAGAAATTTTGGATTCTCTTTGTCAAATGACTTCTATATAATCATGATTATCAAACTTTTTTCATTAGTTTTTATAATTTAAAGTGATTTAGTTTTCCCAGAAAATTTAAAATTATTTTATAGCATAAATTCTACATTTCTACTGATACGATATAAAAATTCATTTAAAAAAATTGAAATCGTCAAATTTTTTTATCAATTTTCATTTTGAAATTAATTGAAGACTGTTTCAACATGGACCTTATAACTTCTAGTACTGTACAGATGACATGGACGATATTTGAAGTGGAATCTATCTTTCCATTCATCATTCATGCCACACCAATATGGAAACGCTTATTCCGATAATTCAAGGATTTCGGATTTGAATTCTTGACTCTCATAATGCGATTGAAAGCAAAACAAAAATCCCTTCAATAATGTATTGTGTTTCTAAATTTCATGACATGCATATATTCAATAACAGAACTTTACGCTGCTTTAATTATTAACTCTTTTTCAGACGAATTAAAAACTGTAGCTTTACATTAATATTTTTTCAAATATAAATCACCATACTAGACAAGAACACAAAAAATATCAAAAGACAGGTAACATGTGTTTGACATTCTATGCAATGGTAGTATCAAAAATATATCCTTATCAGTTTAAATAGTTCATTAAAATTATCGAAATCTCGAGCCCGAGTTATTTGGTAAGTTTTTATTTTTAATCTAAAATAAAATTTTGATGCAAGGAACTCAAATGTTTCATGCAACTCGAATCGTTTGGAATATAATGGATGGCGATCAAGAAATTATGTACTTCGAAAACGGCTTTTATGAATGATAAACGAACAAAAGAAGGAAGCTAACAAAATCCCCATTTAATGAATTTAATTATTTTCACTTACGAGGAAGTAACAACCTTTTACGAAATTCACACATAAGCTTAAAAATGGAGAAAAAAAGTTGTCCCACAAGATCGAAAGTGTTGGGGTTATCTGCAAGGGTTAGCTCTCGAAAAGACAGGCAATATATATGCCTCGAAATCTGGAAAAATGGATGAAACCAAAAATTGCCCAACTACACATGCAATCGTCTTAAACAGGTTCTTCTGGAATTATTTGAGTGAAGCTTCTAGAATCAACAGGGATGCCTCGGAGCTCGACATTTAAGATGAAAGGACAATGAAACTTTGTTTATACACTGTTCTTCGGGGTCTTCAGCAATCGACCTACTCGTGGAGTGAATACTAGATTCATGCTTTTACAATGTATAATGCGTTTAGACTCCACAGAGGAAAAATCGGAAGATCGAAAAGCATTTATTAAATATAATTTGTTTTTTCTTAAAATAAAACTGATAGTGAATCGAATGGTGTTAGCCTTAAAACACTGAAATTTTAAGTTTTGCGACTTGCATTTATTTAAGTTAATGATGGTTGAAAGTATGTGTTATTCACTTTTAATTGCTTGTAGGTAGATTGCTATAGGAAAACTACCTATTGCAATGGTTCTCATGACAATACTTCGGGAAAATTTCTTCAGTTCTTCGCCGATCATGGTCCCTAGAACTCAAAATTACCCTTCGTTCAGACGTTTATACATGCACATATGGATTTATATATTATATAAATATATAGTATATATATGGATTTATATATAATATTGTATGCGTATAACTCTTTGCCCATGTTATCTTGTGAACAGTATAGAGTAATTATTTTGTTTGGATTTTAACTGGCTTGGAATATGTTGTTAGAAATATTAAAATCTTGGAAGAACAGTTAAGGGGACGGTGGACTCGATTAGACACATTTGGCAATTGTTCAATTAGGGTTATGAAATATTTTATACATATGTATTAAAATATAAATACTTCAATTTTTTAAAAAACATTTTAAAGCGAAATAGATTTTTAAAAAACTTAAGATATACAATTTAAAAAAATTTCTCAAATACTTCAGGCGTCTTAATTTTTAATTTCTTCTGTTATTTTTTTAATTACCCAATGTAAATTTATTTGGAACACAATTACGTATGATTTGGTAACTCCAATTAAATTCTAATTTTTTAAAAATATTTTTATGCACACTTACTGAGTTTTCAGAGGAATTTTGTGTTTTTCAGAACTAAAATTAACTTTTAACTATCTAAAGACTCGAAAGATAAAATGCATACCCCATTTTCTTTTAATGTTTGACTGAAATCTTTATTATCAATTTCTTTTAATTTCTTCAAAAATTCAAGTCATTAAGATGTATTTTTTTTCCTCTTAAGCCCTCAAATATTTATTTTATTTAACAATACATTTCATAACACTATTTTAGTTTAATATAAATATATATTTTCATAATGAAACGATGAAAATAAAATTGCACGTTTTTGCTCTTTTCAAAACTCACTGTTCCCTGAAATGGGCCATCTAACTCGAAGGAGGAGGAGATGAGGTGGGTACGAATTTCTTATTCCGCTATAACTTTCTTTATACTGAAGATAGAAAAATACTCCAACTAATTAAATTAGCGCCGCATCAAGATGAATAACTTTGATATTTAAAATGTTTCGATAACTGCAATATCTTAGAAGTTAGGCCGAAAAGTGATTTTCAAGCCCTAATTTTGAATGTTTTTAGCATCAACAATTTGTTGCCAGATAGTAATTTAAATGTAAAAGAATATCTTTTGTCTTCCAGCTTTTCATAAGAAATTTTTCTTGCTTATAATGAGAAATTATTAAAAAAGATTCGTGTTAACTCATGACAGTAAAATCAATAAGATTTAATTTATATGTTCATTACATTATCTCATTATTTATAATAAATAGGGCTAAACATACTGTGCTTTGCTAATACATTTAACCTTTGAGTGGAAATGGGTTATTTGAGAATCGATGTGTTTAGTTTTAATGTATACAAATTCATGATTTCATTTTGATCCGAAAAAAATTATGTAGGATTACGTTTTCAATAGGAAACACTGAAACTCTGTGTTTCTATCTAAACCACAAACCGTAACATTAACTCTTAAAACTTTTATAAAACAGAATTAGTTTTAAGTAAAGTAAATGTAAGAAATGTGGTTCTTTTAAATAATGAAGCAGGCTTTTTTATGTAGGCTATGAAAAGATATCACTTATACATTGTCATTTAAAATTAAAGCTTGGAGTAAGCAGAATGAGCAACAAGTCAAGAATATTCTGACAAAGATATCTGAAACTGTCGCCAACCTAATAAATCTTAATATTTCCTTTAATATACATTTCATGCCAACTTATAAAAATTTCTTCATTAATAATATTATGGGTTTTATCAATATAAATTTCAATACTTATGAATATAACTGCGTAAATTATTTCCGAATTTTTTTTTTTTTTTTTTTTTGCTTTCATTTAATTTTTTACACTAAGTTCAGAAACCAGTTAACCTTTTTTTTTTTTTATCAAGTTCGAAATAGTTCGATATTTTTTGTATGTCTGATTAGGATAACATACAGGAACTAAATTTTAACATAAACGATACCCAATATATTATATTAAGGAATCGGATATAGCAATTGAGTTTGACTTACCTTAACTTCCAAATATTTGTTGATATTCGTATTGTAAAATCTTTCTTATCCTTTCAGTATTATAAATTGGAATTGTTGAGCTTGTAGTGCCAATAGACATCATAATTCAAGATTGTTTTGCCAATATTTGTGTTATTTTTATGTTTCCTACTTCTAAAGTGAAACTCGTTAGAAATCATTACCGTAAAATTATTTTTTATGCGTTTTATGAGATCTGATATAACGAAGACTGATTAAATGCATTAGTATTTTTTGAAAACATTTCCTTATAGATGAAATGTTTTCTGTCTTAACGAATGGTTCTTGATAAAGTCTTTATAACTGATATTTCCGTTGACTCTTTAACCTCGTTAATCAACATGAGAAAAATCACTTTGTTATCAACAAAATTAGTTGTTTTTTTCGATGTATTTTTCATTATATAACTTCCTTATTCGGTGGAAATATACTTTTTTTGAGGTTTTGCTTATACATTCATTAGTTAGCGTGTTTTTTTTTTATATGGATATGAGTTCCTTTTCATTAATATGTGGTCTGCTCATAGGGAACAAATAGGAATGTTGTAATTACGTGGACAGACAGCCTTTCCTGACAAATATGAAAGAACTGAGGGTAGAGACGAAACGAATAAGAATAGTGACCCTCAAACCGGTGAAAATTTCATTTTAATTATACTAAGAGTCATGATCATTTGGCTGTTAAAGTATTTGTCAAACTTTTTGAAAGATTTGGCTTTTTACAAAATGCACCGTCCTTTAGCAATGTGTTTGTCATGCTAGAAACGACTTATTACAAAGAAATATGACGCACTTTGAAAATAATAGGATTTTCAGTTAACTATTTCGATATGTGAAAAGGTTTCATGACAGTTTATTTCCGATGTCAGAGCTTTTTTTAGGACTGAAAGCGCCTCTGTAATTTTAGAAGCATGTAAACACGATAAATAAATAACGCGATGTTTTAAATATATTGGATTTGCTATATGATTTTGTAACTAGAGTTCTGCATCTTATTTTGGTTTCGAGCAGCAGGGGGAAAAGTTCAAAATGAACATTCAGTGCATTCGTTATTGCTTATTAATTGTATCCCTAACTAATAAATCGCCAAATGTTACACGCTTATAGGTTCTTTCGTAACTATTGATCGCCAATGGTATGTTAAGGAAGACATTCGAGACATATTTTGAAAAACGATCAAATATAGTTATTTTTAAATGTTTGTATGAAGGATTTGAAAAAACATCTATAAAACCAAAATATGCCAGCAAAGTGGGGTTTTTTTAATGGAAAAAGTCTTTTTTGCCTAAAAAGAGGTATGCAGCAAATACCTTTTGGTTTAGATTTGCTTAAAATTTTGCAGATTAATAAATATGCTATGTTTCCTGAACAAAAAAAACTAAGCCTTATTTTTATCCATTCTTTAAATTTTGGGCCCTGACTGGTAAAAAACAAAATCTTCAAATTTTTTTTTCACATTGTGAAGCACTAAAACAAATATAAAATATTTCTTAATGAACGGATTATTTATTCTTGATTTTAAAAACGGCAGAACATATTCCGAAATTATTTTATTAAATTTGAACAAAGAATATGCATTAAATTTTAATTTATGAGGTTTTTCGTAAGACAGTTTTATCAAAGATTAGAATGTGAGAAAATATCATCTAAAGATTTAAAATAGCATTAAAACGTGTGAATGCTGGTATAAAAATCGGTGTAACTTTCCAAAAAATAGACTTGGAAACAAAATTCTAACGGTTTTAAAAAGAAACTTCTTCAAACATGAAGAACATTAAATAAAAAAATTCATAAATTCTCAAAAAATTGACTTTTTAATGTAGTCTTCTACTTTAACACTACATTGATTAGAGTACACAAGAAAGTTGAGGGACTAGTTAAATTGAATTTTTCCCTTATACTCATAGGCAATTTACAGTTTTTTAAAACTAAATTAATAGACGATAGTCTTATATAAGGTATTGAATTATTTTAGTTATTCGGAATGGTGGTCGGTGTGAAATTAACATTAAATACACAAAACTATTGCAGAAAAACATAAATTAATTGAATAATGATTATTTGACAAATTGATTGAATAACATAAATTGATAATTAAAAACAAATACATCAGTTACGTCTTTTGAAAGAAAAAAAATGTTTAAAGATCTGTAGCTGCTTTAAAATCTGTATAAAATGCAATTGCCTGAAATGTTTCTCCCAGTACCTAATAATGATTGGGGTAAATTTAATGCTTTCCAGAATTTCACAATGTAGAAAAATTGCTTGTCTTAATTTGATGTATATTTGTCTATATAATTTTTTAAAGATTTCGATATTTTCACGTCTCTTTACTATATTTCCCTTTTCAGATGAAATATTAAAATATTGGGTTCTAGATCTTTCGTGAAATAGGGCCTCTATTTGTAAACCACAAAGAAGGAAGCAGAAAATAATTCCTAGTTTCTCCAATTTTCGTAATTTGGCCAAATAAACTATTTTTCTTATTATTTCAGTTCCTTATTTCGAAATTCCTTACGTAATTGCTCGAATGTTTTCTTGCAATCTAAAGATGAATGGCCAAAGATTTTAAAATATTTATTGTTTCTCAATGTTTCATCTTCTCCTGCAGTAATTATTAAATGATCTTTCAAGAGATTAAAGATTGCAAACAAGGAATAGATTTGATAATATACCAATTTTGTATAGATTTTATTTATTCTTTATTCCATTAATTATCTTTAATTTTTCTTTATTCGTTTATTCCATTAATTTCATTAATTAATTTGTACATTAAACACAGAGGTAGCTAGTTAAATCGAGCATTTCAATGAATGAGTTAAGAGTTAAAGAATCATTAATTCTACTACAAATTTTTTTTAATAAAGATAAAAAAATCTTTGAAATAAAATGTAGAGTAATGGCAATAGACTTAAAAACATAAACGGAAAAACAGGCTGCTTATTTAATGAATTATCTTAAATCTAATTCAATCGGAGTATAAAATAGAAATGGTCTTACAGGGGAAAAAATGAAGGAACAATAAAATTATTCAATAAAACTCGAAAAGTAATAATGGATTCGTGGGCTTTTTTACTTAAGTTTTTATTCAAAGATTTGAATCTTTGCACTCGGAAAAGAAATTCGATGCATAATTATTCACCTAATACAAAGATTTGCCTATTGCTCTTAAAAATAAATATACATCATTGTTTTAAGTCGCATTTCCTTGAAAAATGAATCCACATCTTTTTTACCATTCTATAGGCATTTTTAACAAACACTATTAAATAGTGAAAATGATGCACCGTCTTGAATAATGAATGAGAGGCACCATCCGACTGCAAAGGGTTAATATATTATTTATTAAACTCATTTTATAACTGTAATGTTTAAATTTGTTTTCTTTGATGAACACATTTGTAGTGTAGTTTGCACAGGATAGACATAATGGAAGACCACGTGGCACAAATAAGAAAATGAAATGCATTAAGAAAAAAAAAATTATTTTTCTTAACTTTCTCAGTGCTGTTGATGATGCAACCTTTTTGTGATGGTAGTCTTTGGGTTACTTTTATTCTTTCATTTGGTACGATTGCTCAGTAGCAATGAGATTTCATTGATTCTCATGAGAATCAATGAACTCCAAATTTCAAGGATTGCATACAAATGTCTGAGTAATTATATTAAACTAACAAATTTCCAAGAAAATTAAGAATTTCAAGGAACACGTAAATGCATGTAATAAAATAATGCCCTATTTACCTAATATGTGCACCAAAAATAACATTTTACTGCAACTTTTCACTTTTTCATTTGCCAGTTAAAGGATTAAACGTGCCATACATTTTCATCTTTGAATATTTGAAATCATATTTTAATTTTCTATCGAATGGCAGATAATATATGCCGATAATATCATTTTAAAATTCTGGCTAATTTTTGGCTTAACAAAGATTATATCTCTTGTAATGCATTATTCGAAGAAGGGGATTCGTTATAAAAAAATAACCTTGCCTATTCTATATTTTACCTATAATATATATTTTACTTAAAAATGTAAAATAACTCATTTTAGCTATAAATAAATAGGTGCAATCATTATCTTTAATGCCTTTATAATGCAATAGACAGAACAGAACAGAACGCCGTCTCATACCCCCGTATCCGTGACCATTCTGGTCACTGAACGGTTTGGTAGGCATGTTACGGGAATTTTATTTAATTAACAAAATATTTACAGTAGGAAAACGAAATAAAAATAACTATTTACAAAATTTACAATTATACAAAAAATTATATTATGATGAGACCGTTTACATAATTTTTCAACTTAGAATTATAATTTGTAGTAATTAACTTAGAAATATAATGTAGATTGAGAGATAAAATTTGTAAAAATATACATATAATCTGTGTTCACATTTTTTATGTTATAGTAGATCAAGATGCAGTTTAAAAAAAATCAGATGGAAAATGATTTGAGAAATGGAAATGTAGACAATCTCTGTTTGATTGAAATGTGTGACAGGAGACTGCAGTGCTTGTTTTTCCCCTTAGTCTTTTTTGGTATGAGACTTGATGTTGAGTGCTATGGAGGCGAGAATAGGTCTCTATTTCCACTTATAAATTTAATTATACTGTGGATTTTTTGCCTGGAAAGGAAGTTGCCGGCGACTCTTTTCAGCCATTCCTGTTCATGGCTTGGTGATGGTTTTTTCATATGCCAGGAGATTGTAAGGATGCATTCCGTAGCATAATGAAGTGCGGTGCCTATCCCACCACAACTGCACTGGTCACTCTCAGACAGATTGAACCTTTTGAGGTAGGCAGGAAAAGGGCCGTGTTCTGAGAAGAAAATAATTTCCTCTCTGTTCCAGTTAGTGGGATTAAGGTTGACTGAAGGTAGGATATTAAAAATTTTTCTGCCTGTGACACCATTGCTCCAATATCCTTGCCATTCCTCAAGCATGTCTTTCCGGAGGAGGGCTTTTATATGTGGTTTTGGTATCTTTGTTTGCATATAAAATTGCCCATTTTGCGTTGCGTCCTTTGCCAGTTGATCTGCTTTTTCGTTGCCTATATTGCCCGCATGTGCTTTAACCCATGAAATTTTTATTGTTGGTTTTGAAAGCAGGACACCAAAAATTTCTCTTGCTTTTTGGTTTGTGCTCTTTGGATTTGAAGATGCCATGATACTAGCTCTATTGTCAACATGTATTTTAAAAGTATTATTGTTTGAAAACTGGGATGTATATTTTACTGCTTCATGAAGTGCAGTGAGTTCAGCTTGGAAAACGGTATTGTTCTCATTCAATTTTGCAGACCAGTGGTAGGACCAGGTATCATTGAACAGAACACAAAACGCAGCTCCAACTCCATGTTCTGTTTTTGAGCCATCTGTGAAGATATTGATATTATTTATTTGAGATAAATTTATTCCTTCATCTTCCAATGAAATTTGGTTGGGATTGAGATGCTGTGAAGGGTGAGTAGACCAACCAGATGCTTTCTTCTCTAGATCTTCTGGTTGTATCTCTGTTATATTATGAGGAAGAGGGATTCTTAGGCGATATATTGTCGTTAGTCTGGCTTCAAACTTTAATTGCAGGGGCAGGGGTGGAATGCCGGGAATGGTTTGTAGCGCTGCTGTTGGAGTTGTACGGTAAGCACCTGAAATATAGAGAAGAAATGGTCTCTGAATGGTGGAGAGCTTCCTCTTCATTCTATATGTTGGGTTTAGACACCACGCTGATGAACCATGGGCGAGCTTTCTCTCAACTACTGTCTTGTAAAGAACTCTTTTGTGTTTCTGAGAGATTCCCCATGTGCTTCCAGCGATTCTTTTGAGGTTTTGGTGCATTTTAATGGCCTTTTCTCCTTGTTTTTCTATGTGTTCTAGCCAGTTTAATTGGTCATCAATGTGGACTCCTAGATATTTAATAGATTTATTTCTCTTAATGATGTCTCCATTCCACATGATTCTGGGGCCTCTTGCCATTTTGCTGAATAAAATATGGGTTGTTTTTTCCGTGGAGATGGAAAGCTTATTATTTGAGCACCAGGAGTTAAATTTGGCTATTGCAAGTTCAGTTTCTCTTTCCAGGCTATTTTTTGTGTCCGCTTCGATAACCAGTACAAAATCATCTGCAAAGGCTTGGATGTGTACATTTTCTGGCCAGACCTGCTTGAGAATTTCGTTGGCTATGAGATTCCAGAGAGCGGGACCACTGCATGATCCTTGAGGGCAGCCTTGTTTCTGATCTTTCATGGCCCTACCTTCTGGAGTCATTAGGGTCACTTTCCTGTTTTGGAGAAGACTGTGAAAGAGGCGATTGATGTTTAAAGGACAGGGACTTTCATCCAGACTTTTGAGAATTTCTTTGTGTTGCAAGTTGTCAAAGGCTCCTTTTATATCTATAGAGAGCACTAAGACATGCTTGCCCTCTCTTCTTGCAGCTTGAATTTTGTTTATCAGCTCATGGATGGCTGTGTCTACTGATTTACCTTCCCTAAACCCATGTTGACGCTCGCTGAGGCTATTAGTGGTCTCAAGATGATAAGTTAACCTTTGGGTCATTAATTTCTCTAGCACCTTCCCGATTGTTGGCAGGAGAGAAATGGGTCGATATGAAGATGCCAGTCTCTGATCTTTTCCTTGTTTTTGGAATAAAATAATATTTCCTATTTTCAGGGAATCTGGGAAGCAACTCAATTCTAGGCACTTATTAAAGAGAGTTGGGAAGATATTATGAAAGCGCTTGTGTATAATTTTAAGAAGGAGGTTGTCAATTCCATCAATACCGGGAGCTTTACCTGACGGAAGGTTGTCTATAATCATTGAAATTTCTTGGAAGGAAAATGGAGGGTCAAGTGGCTGCGTTGAAGTGTTTAAATCATAGTTAGTTGAAATAGCAGGAGATGGGAAAATCTGGTCCAAGATGGTTTGCGCTGCTTCCTTCAGACTTCCTTTTGGGTCACTGTTCATCAGGTATGGAATTTGAGATGGGAAAACAGATTTCCAGAAGGCGGCTTTGTAATGCTTTCCATATGGGTTGGATAATGCAATAGACAGCAATTTTTACATTTTAATTATATTATACATTTTAATCTTGTGAGTTTGAGTCACACTAATTTTCAACTAGATGGTGCCTCTAGTTCGGAATCAAAATTTAATTTAAACTTTAATTTATAGTTAAAAATAGGACGTTATTAAAATATTGTTCTGTTACGCATAATAAAAAATTTCAGTTTCCTGGAATTTCAAAAATTGAACAAAAATTCGCTGACTCATTTCTATATTTGTAAAGATAATATAATCAAGCAAAATAAAAAGGCTAAATAAAATGAATTCGTGCTTTGGATCAACACTTTCTCTATACTTTCTAGAGATATTTCAATGAAGGTCAGAAATTTGTACGCTCTAGTAACTATCCATCTATTGTTTTATACTAATTCTAACTATAATTTTGTTATAATAGAATCACAGTAAATGCAAATCCAAGCACTTACCATTCATATTGCTTAAAAGATCGAATGATAAATGCCATGTATTGATTGTAGGAATTATAGATCTAATAAAATTGGAAAGATCTTTCTACAACATTTGTCTTTTAGTCTTTAAGTAATTTTTTTCTGAAGTAAAAAAAAAAAACATTCGTTCTATGACAAATATATTTATTATATAATTATCGAAATTTTAAATACAATGTTATCAATCTGATTAAAATGATAATCAAACCTACTATAACTTAGTCTTAAACGTAAATCAAAAGTCATACATTTTGATAAAGTAAAGATACTGAAAAATTTGTGAATTTATTTTAGTAGGGGAAAAAAACACGAAATAATATTTAGTATTTTTTTTTATATAAAATAAAAACATTTTGTGAAATAAAAACGTACGTTGAAGAATAAAATTCGTTGATTCTTAAATCCTTTGACAAATTTTGAAGCTTATTTTCAATTTTAAATATATACATCATTTTTTGTAGCAGCAAATAAGGCAATTGTATCAGTAATAGCTCCAGATTATTTCTGAAAGGTCACGAAACAACAGAATGTGAAGTTTGAAGAAAAAATAAAAAGGTATAAAAAACTGAGTATAAATAGTTATTGTAATCAAAATAATAAAATGTATGCTTTCAAAGAAATTAAATAAATATGACATAAAATGTATTTGATATCAATCCTTTCTAAAAAAAACACTAAATAATCAAATAAGATTATTTCTGAATTATTTTATGATTAAAGTTACGGAATTAAATTAATAATTATAAAATATCAATTTCCAAAAATAAAGACTGCCAAACATAAAACTTATTTTTATATAAGAGAAAAAGACACACTTCTGCTTCACCAAAAAAAAAGTTCCTTAAACATTATTAGATATTAAAAATGAGATTCGAAATCTGAATAAATAATTCATACCGTTCCATATATTTTGAAATATTCAAGTCAGACTTGGTTTCCGTATAAAAAAAGATTACGAATTGCTAGCTTATTAAATAATATAGACATAATTTGCAATTAATATCCTATAACTTATATCAGTAAAACATGCTCCGAAATATCACTTACTTGCATTGTCCTTTGACAGTTTTCATTCTTGGGTAACAGAACATAAATCCTTGCATGTTTTTCTCATAAAATATTTTGCAATTATGCATTCTTTTATTCTCCAAATTTATAGGCAACGTTTTTTTTCTTTCGGACGAATCTCTGCCAACGATTCAGACAGCGGTATATTAAACAACACTCTTCGGCTACCATCTCAATAAAACTGCAGAGATTTTTTAGTTTGTCAATGACAACCAAAAAGAATCAATATCCGAGTTGCAAGGTGACCTTCGCATATGTAATTTTGGTCATCACCCGTAGGTAATCAGTTTACAAACAAGGATCATACAGCTTACGACACGGTCTAATGCTACAATTTAATCCCTCTCAGTTTTCGCCAAGCGGTCTGTCAATCCAACCCGTTTTCCAGAACTAAATGAAAGTTAAACATGAAAACCCTTCTGTAATTGACCTTCGAAGGTTGACTCGTAAATCAGGGAGAGAGAAAAAAGATACAAAATTTGGGTACAAGGAAATGGTGGCGTTTTTCGTTCGCGTTCTACCTCATGAACTCGCTTAAAAACATACGCTTTATTTCGCGTTTGCAGACTTTAAATTTGAATAATAATGCTAATCATAGTAATCAGTTTTTTCAGACATTTTGTATTTGAAACAGTTTTTATAAGCACCCATGCACTTCAAATGAGATGACGCATGTAGTTTCTTATGTCAACACGTACTCGACAATTTGTATTTTTTATTTCACTTAAATGCTGTAATAAGCCACACTGAATAATGAGATGTTATCGTTCTTAAATATGTCGTTGTTCTCTGTTGTATTTTGTTTTATGGAATGTTACACAATTGTATTGAAATTGAAGTAAATAAGTCAGCATCATGATCTTTTCAGTGAAATGAAATTTTATAATTGCTTCTAGATAATTCTTTCGATATTTTATAACTACACTCTTGAAAGAAACTATTGTATAAGTTAAATGTCAGATATCTGTTTAAATAAATATTAACCGCAATTATTTAAATATCTTGTGAATTGACTAATTATGTGTTACGTCTTATCTAAACGGAAATACGGAAAATGATGTCCTTGATTTAAATAGAGATCGCAATCAGTGACGGATTAAAACGTTTGCGGCTTTATGCAGTGCGTATTAAGAGGTCCATATTTTAATAGTTTGAAGTAATAGATCAATTTATTTTTACATTTCAACAAATTTTTAATTTAACCAATATGACAATGATTTAGGTATTTTTTTATTTAGTTTATTTTGTAAAAGTATCTTATATTTCATTTACTATTATTTTAGGCTTTTTTAAAATTTACTTTATAAAAATATATATTCCATTTATTTATTGCTCCTGAAGGTTTACAAGCATCCATGCTTGTGCATTATACAATTGAACCAGAAATCTGTGTTTTCTAGGATAGCCAACATTAGAATCTGTATATATAATGCAGTTAAATTAATGCAATGAAACACATAAAAACATGAACAATTATAATTTGTAAACTGGTCCTTGATTTATCGCTCTTTATAAAACAATTTACATATTAATAGGTTGAAGTGGATGTTACAACAGAAGACAAGGGAATTTTATTTCATTTGGTTTGCTATGTAAGAAAAATTCTGGAAAATATTTTTAAAATATGAAAGGAAAAGTTTTTTACAACATTGCAGCTTTTCATTCTCTTTAATCAAAGACTGTCTTATAATTAGTAAAATTATGAACTTTTCATAAAATTCTTTACATTGTGACTATGAAATTTATCTAAAATCTATTCAATCAAGAAAATGTAATTATTTTCTCTCTTGAAGATTACAAAAGCAGAACTTATTCTATCAACAGCTTTAAAAGGGAACTTGCTTATTTCTGTAAAAATCATCTTATGATCAGAAAACCATGAGTTAATATTTTGTTACATCTTATGTAACTTTTTTCTTATTTTGTTCATAACAGCAATGCTCCTTTATTTTGCTATGATAAAGATTTCGTTAATTTTATAATTCTTTTGCACAATATATATCAAAGGAAACTTGCTCAAGGTATCCTACTAGGTTTAGAGAAAAAAATGATACATAACAATTTTTATTGTACGAAATAACTAAAACATACTTGAAAAGTCACCATTAGAAGAAAGAAATTCTCTGACTTCCTTTGCATTGAAAACCGTGTTTTCAAAACCTAAAGAAACAAAGTAAGTTAAAAATAATAGAAATATTTAATTTTTATTTCACCTGTATATATAGCTCAAACTACATAAGATGTAACAGACCACAAGAAAGAATTATTTTAATAAATAAAAATTTTATGAGAGTTTGAAGTTCTCGTTAATGATTTTGTTTCAAAATTGTCAATGTTTTGAACTCTAAGTGTCTGTAAAACCTTCTAAATGAAGATGTTTCCAAATTCGCAGACTATCGTATCTTCAAAGGTTTTTGACATGCAAACCAAATTTGATGAAATTTTATTGGATTGATTGAGAGAGAGAAAATCATATTTGAGGTTGTGAAATCACATTTTCCTTAAATCAATCTCGGTGAAATATTCATTCTTCAGAAAATGCGTTTAGATATTGTACTTGTAAATTAGTTCATCAATATGCTCCCGAAACAATATAGTTTACTCGCGTTTTTTAACACAAATGCCAAATATAAACAAACTACGGCTGAATAAGTAGATATTTAATGTAAACATATGAAATATTATTTTGCAGATTTTTATAGTAAAAATAAAATAAATCGCTCATCTTCGGCTAAAAACACCGCTGTTTCCAATTTCATTTTTATTTGTTGTGTATTGAAACTACTGTATCTATAGTTCTATCTCACATTTATTAAAAACAGTATTTTAAATATGTGGAAAAAAGTGTGAAACTTTATTATCAGATCAGAAAAAAAAAATCAATTTTCTGGAAAATTCTTCTTTACAACTTAGTCAGACACCTTAATTGTTGTTTTCTTCCCTTTTTTCTCAAAATATATTTAATTTGCATCTCCAAATGTTTTTCAAAACACTCTCTGTCCGATGCAATTAAACTTTTAAATTTTTATATATCTAAAATAATATCTTGTGTCTATACTGAGTCTAAAATATAATTATATAACTTATTTTATTTTTAGAAAGTTTAAAAATTCTGATTTTTGCAAAAAAAAAAAAAAAAAAAAAAAAATATCTAGAGAAATTTAGAACAGTGAAAAGAATGCATTTAAACTAAACTTGGTAAGTAACAAAAAAAGTTGCGACTTAACATAAAATTTTACCTTAATAAGCATGAGGATTATACAAAAAAAATTAGTATTTATTAAATTGTTTAATTTTTATTTAAACAATTGTAGAATTATTGATAAAAATCATTAAACTGAAATAAAAACTTAAAATTAAGTATTACACTGATACGCAGTTCTTACGTTCTATGTTAAGTTTTAAAGAAATATTTATCATTTCAATATTACGCTTCATTTACTTCTTTATAAACCATAATAATACATCTTGAATATTCTCATTAATTTTTAGTATATTATAAATTGATACTTTCCAAACAACTTGATTAATGATTTTTTCCTTATTTTTAATCGAAACCTGCTGCGTCTTCGTACCTCATCCCAAGTTTTGATCTCTGGTTTAAAGACAAATAATTTAATTCTCTGGAGATCGATTCTGGATACAAATGAATCTTTTGTATTGCGTCGGAATCAAATCCGTCTGTCGTGTTTACGCAATTCTAATCATTTGATCTCTATTCAGAATTGTAGAGTCCGTCTCTTAGAGCCAAAATCGGAGAGTTAATCAGATAGTCAAATCAATCCAAACACCAATTGGATTTCATAATGACTTTTAAATGAATCGAAAGTTAATTGCGTCACTATCAATTTTTATCTGACCTTGTATATTCATTGCCAATTGTGAAAATAAATTAAAATTCAATGTGGAATACTTTATAATATTGTCTTTGACCTTGGTTTTCTTATATAGCACGTGTAACGACATAATTGCCATCGAGTAAATCATGTTCAAAGAAATGGTCAAAAAGGACTCGTAGCGCATTGTTCTTTGAGTTGTGCAATTTATTAGGGTGTCCCATAAATTTCTTTCCTATTTCTAATATGAAATGAATGCGCAATATTTACTGTTTAAGATATTTATTTCGTTATATAAGAACCCCTTTTGCTCTATTACCTTCCATCTCCCATAAAGCCTCATTAGGCATTTTTCCAAAATTATTGTGTTTTGGACAAGAAATAATTCTCGAGGTGCGCTTTTAATTCACTAATGAATTTAAAGCGCTAATGGCGAAGATAATTTTTTAAGGACAGAAAGGAATAGGAATCAGATGGGGGTGAGATCTGGAGAGTATGCAGAATACGATAAAACATCCCAATCAAACTGTAAGAGCTTCTCTCTTACGACTAATGCAATACGTGGTCTCGTGTTGCCACGATGAAAAACAACGCTTCGCCGGTTCATTAATTCTGGCCGTTTTTGTGCTATGGCATCTTTTAATTGATCCAGTTGATGACGGTATTTCGTAGAATTTATTGTTTCACCTTGAGGGGGAAAGCTTGTAGAAAATGACTCCTTTCCGATCCCACTAAATGGATAAAAGAACTTTATTGGGGTGTAGTCTCGGCTTGGGGTGTAGTAGAGCTCTGGTACGACTGAAATCGATGGCATAGATGGCTGATAAGCCTGCATGTTTTCACAGGCAGAGCCAGATAAGGCCATTCATAACGCGATGAGAAAGAAACTTTTGGGACACCCTACATATGCGTCTTAAAAATTCTAGAACTTTTGGAATAATTTTAAAACCATTTCATTTATTTAATTTACAGTGAAGAAGAGATAGTTAAAATATCGGGTAGTTTCAGCAAAATAATCCTTTCAGGGAAGATTATTATAAAATAGCCTGTTTTAGACGGTTATGCATTTCAGGATTTAAAAATTAATTATACTGTAAAAGATTAAAAGAAATGAAACTTAAAGTCAACGTTTCATACTCAATACTCAAACGTCTTAACTACCTCTCCGACTCTGCCCGAACTGAGAATTAGCCATGTCTGGCTTTTGCGCCATTAAAATCCAATCAATCAATCAATCTGGCCGTACTTAGCTTGAATAATGCTTATCGACTCCTAAGTATAACTGTGACTGTAGAAGATTTTACTGTGCAACTGGCCTTTCGTTTATTATTTTTTTAATGCTTCGCTGGCTTTTATTGCCATTTCTAGCATTTAGATGATAACTTGGATATTTTTTTATTATTGCAAATAGAAGGTAGAAGACCTCCAAGATCTATTTTTTAGTTTTTAACAATTCGCTATAAACGATATTGATTTTGTTACCCGATTTTTTATTATACTTTCCTTAATCTTATGAAAATTATTTATTAGACACCTTTGCTAGATATATTATTTTTGTTCCTTTTCATTTAAATCTCTTATGCATAACTTAACGTCCATGATTCCTCCAAGGAGAGCATTTTAAGAGAGCATTAATTGTGGCAAGCAATAAATCCGTTTTATTTTAATAGCCTTATACATACTTTGTTCATTTTATACACGAGTCTAATTCCATGGCATCCTAGTTATTATGATGAATATTATCTAATTCATCTTTCATCAAACTTCCATGGCTCTGTCATTTCACAATTCACACTAATCAGATATTAAATAGAATCCTTCCTTCATTTCCAACAGTGGAAGAAAATGACTCGATTAAATATTTAATGAAACTATGGAAGAATTTAGTATTTAAGAGTAGTAATTAGATCTTATGTTAAAATGTAAAGAAAAATTTCAAAAAGAGATCATTAACACATTTTCGAAATCATTAAACTAACATTATTAAAAAGACATTTTTTTTTTCTAAATATTGATAAGATGTAAAATTATTTTTGTGCAATAATATTTTCTTAAGGTTTTTGTAGAAAAACTCTGATTTTCGGATTAATTTTCAGTTAATTAAAATTTTAAAACGTCGCTACGAAATGTACATTTCCTTCCGTCAATGTACATTATATTTGCACTAAATTTGCTAAGGCTAGATCAAACAATCGATTTAGTAGAGTGCCAAAACACACCACCCGTGTAGTACAGTTATTAGTAGATTTAATCTGATTTAGATGATAATGTAGATGAATATCAATTATATTTTAGATATTTTAAAATTTAATTTAAAACCGAAAATATGATTTTTTTGAATTCAATAATGTTGCTTAATTTTATCCTTCGAATAGAGTTGTTCGAAATCCAACTCCACCATTTTTTATATTCCTTGAGAATCTTGACCTCCATTTTTCATCCAATAATGGCGGAAGTAATTTTTGCATTATTTTGAAGAATTTTTTGGCAATGAAACTATTGAGAGGATTTGGAATGAAATAACAAAAGACAAGTTTAAAGGAATAAAAGGGGACACTTTTTTTTTTCTTTAAGATTGCATTAATTTTGCATTGATCACTCAAAATCAAATTTTGATTTCTATATATGAAACAATATTATTCTTGAACATAAAGGGGGACACAGTGGCCTAGGTCTCGGCTGGTGAGCCGTAGGGTTTCAGGTTCGAGACCCAATTCCACCTAAGAAGCGTCGTGTAAGGGGATATGTTGCACGTTAAATCTATCGGGGCCAAACGTCCTCCCGCTGGTGCGGTGCGCTGTGGAGAGGGGGGTGCAAGCTCAAGTGTCGTTCTCATCATCTGACCGCGGTTCAAAGTTACGATGTCCGTCCCAGAATAGCCTTAGTATTGCTTTACAGTGGGACGTCAATATAACGAAACTCTTGAACATAAAAATAAAACGTAATGAGTCCTCATATAAAAAGTAGTTATTCCTTATATCAAATTTTAGCAAGCTATAAGTATTTCAAAAATCTAATTAATAATCTATGCAGAAAAGCAACTTTACTAGCAAGATTTTCTTTCTTTTTGTATTCGAAATATAAATCATTGTAATCGACAAAAAATTCAAGATCAAGTGATTGCTGAGTCTTTAGGTTTTAGAATTCCCTGAATTCGCAAAATCCATTTTTGGAATTATGGCTGGCTGGCTGGCTGGCTGTGAACACGGTAATTCAAACAATCTGTAAGCTAGAGCAACTCAGACGTAATCTTCAGATAAAATTTGGCAATTTTTATAAAATTTTGGAGTTTGTTCAACGGAAGTATTGCGAATGTCTGTGTGAGAGAAACGTAACACAATAACTGCAAAATGTAAAAGCTAGAGAAATTCTGATATATAGCTTTAACGTTAAAAATATACAAGCTTATCTGATTTTAAACGAAATCCGTCAACGGCTAACAGTCTGGTTGGATGTTACATTCGCATGCCTTGTAAATGCGATAATTTAAAATTATCGTGATTGTTAAATGAGCTTTTAATGCAATCTTATTATTGACTTCCAATCATGTGTCAAATTTAAATCTGTCTAATAAAGATGTCAAAAATACTCTATTTTCAGTTTTTAATATTTAACATAAGTGCGGGATCCAAAAAATAAAAATTGGAGCACTTATGGCCTTGTGCGGGATTGTTAATTTTTCTGATAGGAGGTAGGATAACACCTTTATAAAGGGGCGCGATAAAAAATTTCGGAAAAATTCTCTTTAACTTAAAATGATTCAATTTTTATTTTATTTTTAATGAAAAATTTGTATGTACATTGTGTCATCTTTTTTTTAAAAAATTATAAATTTCAAGAAAATGTTTTTACTTATAAACTAGGCATAAATACAACCTGGAAAAGATTAACATAGTTTATATGTAATTCTTGTGATATAAATAGCTCTTTACAATTTTAACTAATATTAATATGATTGGTTTATTATTTGACTCGTGTCATTCTTTATGTTTACTTTGTTTGTCATTCTTTTTTATCATTCATTTTTGAGACGTTGCTCTGTCAGTTGGAGTGGCGATTCATCGACCTGGAAAGGAACAATGCAAAAAAGAATATTTCTCTAGAGACTTCGAGTAAAAAATGATTTTATTTATAAATATCCGATAATTTTTAATTTTATTTTTGAATGGTATTTAAAACCAGTGGTAGGGGGGGGGTGAGGTCTATCAGAACTTTCTCGCATCCTCTCTTAAATATTATCCCTCCTCCCGCACATACAGTAATAGACACATACAGTTACTTGGGGAACAGGAAGTGAATTTCAAATTTAAATTTAAAACTTGAAGCTTTTGCTATATTTAATTCACAACTTACATTTTCATTTTCAATTTAATCATTCATTTCTTTGCTACCACCATTTAGAGCATTTAAATGTAAGTTTATTCTTTGGGAAAGTAGCCGATGAACAAAATTTCAGTTTTCTCTCTCCTGTATACGGCATTAAAAATTCATTTGTAAATGCGTTATAATTTAAACATAACCAAAAACTTCTATTAATGGAACTGAATCTGAAACAGGATTTGCATATTAAAAAAATTTGAGTACAAAAGTAAGAATTCAAGGTTAAACAAATTTTTGTGGCAGAATTTTTCTTTTCTCTGTTAAATACTGAATAAATACTGAAAATAATATAAATAAAAGAAATAATTATCCAATACAACCAATGCACTTTAAAAGATTCCGTTAAGTAGTGTAAAGACATATTTTGATACTTGTTGCTAAGTTTCTTCTTTTGGGGAGGGGGGGGGGGCATGCCTTTGGGTAGGCTTTAATTTTGTACGTACAGTTATAATATATCACTTAAGTGTACAAGTACTAAATATATAAATTATGTGTAAAAAAATAAAGAATAGAATTTCGCAATGCAACAAAAAAGCATTAAAAATAAAATACACAAGTTCTAAAATAAGTTTTTAAGGATACGAAAAATATACAAAAGGTCTTTACAATACAAGCAGGAAAAAACATATACTAACATTCTAAAAAAATAATAATTTTTGTTTTTAAAGATATTCAAAAGAAGCAAGCGATATTTACAATGCAAGGAAATAAACGGAAAAACAAATCTAAAAAATATTAAATACTATTTAATATAAGCTAGAACCAAAAAAGGTAGAAAAAAAAACATAAAAGAACTAGTAGTGTACACATCTCATTTCTACAGAAGCAAACTCATTGATTATTTCATTGTGATCAATGGTTTTATAAATCTTATTTTCAGTTAAAATAATTGGCACATAGACGTACTTAAATCATTTTTTCTAAATTTTGCTTTTGAGAAACTTTTTTCGTCCGAAGCCACCAGGCATAAGAATAGAAGCATACTTCTTAAAGGTAAGAATAAGGGATTAAATCAAAAATATCATTAATACTACAAATAAATTTAGAAACAAAGAATAACAGTTTTTTTTTTGGGGGGGGGGGGTTGTTATGTAATTAAAAATTCTAGTAGGCGACTTTCTATTTGTACTAGAGTTTGGGTTTAGATTTGTTATGATTTCCTCTTGTAAATCAAGTCCGGCACAATATCTTTACATGTTTTACTTTGATGTTGAATTTGGAAATTTATAAAGCATAAATGGAATGGAATATTTACTAAAAAGAAATTTATAGGAAAATTTTAGTTATAAAAAGTGATATATTGTGTGTGTTATATAAAATATTCGCTCTATTGTATTTGCTAGGTTAAACAAGAAAACAAAGATTGGATAAAGTATTTGCTAAAATATAAGATTGTGGCGAAATTTAGCGACGAATATTTTTTTTTATCCCTCGATTGTTCCTAAAAGGAAGATTGAATTTTGAAATACTGAAGGAAATGATTGGAATTAATTTTGAATATTGAAGATATAAATCATATCTTCTGTGTATTTCATTGGAATGCCGGCGTCCTGGCCTAGGAGTAACGTCTTCCCCGTGATGTCGTTGTGCCATATTCAAGTCGAGAGCCCCCCTGTAAAAAGGATTTGTGCAATCGAGTGTGTGTCATCTTCATATTAGCTAGAAGTCAGACTTCTGCCCTCAGGTGTTCATAGGTCCTTACACTCATAAGCTACTGCACCCATCTTTTCCCAAAGTCTTGGACCCGGTTTGAATTGGAGAATAGTCCAAGGGGGTTAAGCAACAACAATATTTCATTGGAGCATCCACAAAAAGAATTCTCTGATTTCTTTAAGATAGGGATATGAAAGTTCGTTGAACTACTGATGCAAATTGAAATTACTTTTTTACATCATAGATATAAAGTTTAGATAGGAAAGAAATAAGTTTTGAACGCATATTTATTTCAATGTTACCTCCTGTAATTCAAGGCAAAAAAAATACAAAAATATGAACCAATTTAATGTTTTCTTCTGTACGTTCATTTAAATGTCGATGTTTTATTGCCTAATAAATTTTCAAAGGCTGATTATTTGATTTTTGTCAATTATTTTGAAGCTGATGTTATTTTGACACTTTATAATTTCCAATAACTGACACTTTATAATTTCCAATAATCGAATTTTTGTGTTGCTAGAAGTGAAGTGACGATTTTATTGTTAACTTTGATGGTGCTCATAAACCTTAGGACGATGCGCCAAATCTAACGTCACAAAAAAGGTTAATAAAATTAAAAATTTAAATTAAATATCTGCCTGCACGTGATGAGATGAACGAACAATAACAATAGACAATGAATTAGGATCTAGTTCTATAAAGTACTGTGTTACTGCTTACCACAGCTGATCACAGAAATTAATTTAAATTTCCCAAATATTCATGATTAATTAAGGATTGTCATCTGGTTGTATGAAGTTTGAAGTCGTCGTTATTAAATCACTCTTTTGTGCATCAAAAATGAATTGAGGATTTGTGATCTCACGAAAAATATATCGGTTTCGGTACGTCTTTACCGCGAATCCGTGAAATAACTATTACTATATTTTTTCGCTTGGTTTATTTGCCTTCACTAATAGTTAAGAAACAGTTGACTTATCGTTGCTTTATTTAATTCTCAGTTAATTTTAAGTTCTTTAATTTCCTCCTTGTTAATGATAGAGAAAATTTTTTCTTTGATTTTTATTGAAATTAAATCTTTAATTTAAAATATGACTTCAATGTTTTATAAAAATTTTCAAGTCGGACATAATTTAAAAATATAACGACTTTCTTTCAAACTGCTCAGAAATTCGGACAAAAGGGATTCAAAACTATTGAAAAATTTAGTAAAATGATATTTTTTTGAAAACAAAAGTTATTTGTAAGATGAAGAAACAAAACAAAATTATTCTACTTTTTAGAGTAATTTTTTCTTCTAAACTTCTCCAAGTTTTCCACCTTGACAAGTAATTTCATTGAAAAAATAATTTTTTTTCCAGAAGTCAAAACAGCTATTCATTATAACATTTTTTTGCAACTAAGTGTTAATTATATCTTTTGGAATGCAATTTTATACTCTTTTTTTTCTAAGCACATTCAATAAATGTTATTGCACATATAAACTTAAACCATAATTTTAGGATTCTGCTAGCCTTTGAATTTAATACACCCATCTTGAATTCGATAGGATTTTGTTAAAAAAATACATACTGAGAAAATACATTTATCCAAACAAGACTAATGCAAAATTTCATTCTATATCATACAAATTCTTATCCAAAAGCAAATGCAACTTACACATTGGTTACGATAAATGCTTCGTTTAAAAGACCACAGCAGTCATTTCCACTTCACAGTCAATGGTCAATTATTCACATTTAGAGCTGTCATCTATTTCTTAATTCACTCATTTCCGACCACGGCATTCCGAAAGAAACCTGGTAGGGATGCTTTGTATATGAGTATATATTACTCTCCCCCCTGCTGCTCGTGACATAAAAGAGCTAATAGTAGCATTACCGACGAAATCCATCAGGAAAATTGAACAGTGAACGGATATTATACAGACATCCAGCCAGACTCCGGCAATGTATTTTAATTAGCTTCATATGGTTTGTTTCCATGACAACTGTTCCCACTATTGCCAGATTTTATTTATAAATGCTCATAAGTAGTAGTCTGAGAATATATTTAAATGCTTTTAGATGAAAATGAATGGATGATATTACCCGAGAACTCGGGTATATATTATTGCTCAGATATTTTCACGTGGTAGTTTATAGTTCCGATTCAAAAGCAAGCCGCTTATGAAAACTTATTTCGTTATAACGAAAAATACAATTTAGTGAAACGTATATTATGTCCTTAATAAATTTATTCTTGTGTTTGCTTATTTCTCTAATGTGTTCTTTTGAATAGAATATATTAGTTGGACGGCAGCCGACATAATCCAATAAGCCTGCTCATGCTCCATTCGTGGAAAATTTTATCAGGAAATGGCTATATGTATATAATTTTTCAAAATCGAAATAACACTAAAACCCATCAGTCATATATTACGTTTTTTAAGTTGATTTACTTACAAAATGTCACACAGTGCAATTATTTAATCAGCATTTAGCTTCATATATCTCTTAATTTATTTAGTTTTTAATTTTTTGAAAGTAATGATGACAAATAAAGGAGTTTATTTTTGAGTTTGTGAGAAGTTAATTTTGTATTTTTATTAATTTATTGACCACCGTTAGCAATCAGCCGGTTCGCTAATCTTAATTCTCGTTAAAATTTTCAATTAAATGTTTTATACCTACATCAAAATATTTTCAAGCTTCAAATTTTGATTGTCATATAATTCACACATATTATATAAAGGCTTTAAACCATAATGTACTATGTATCTTTCTCGTTTTCTTTTATCTCCCATAATATTTCAATTTTAAATTGAAGTGGAAAGGAAGAAACTGCAATTATAATTTTACTGAAACCAATAACATTCTTTTTAAATATGAGTGCTGGAGTAGATATGAGTTCAGCATTTAAGGTTTAAGTGCACTACAGGAGAGTTTTCCTAATTTATGTAATAATTCAAGAATTATTCAACAAAAGTTCCTCAGATTCATCATAAAATTCAGTTTTTCGTTTTACTTTCAAATGGAATTATATCGCATGAATAACAATGTTTTATTTTGTTTCGGACTATAAATATACTTAACAAAATAATGGAATCAAAATTTTATACAATCCTTTGGTCTTAAAGAATCATATTCTGTGATATATTCTTGACACTTCAACTTTTAAATAAGTAAATGAAAGTTTCTATCTTCTGCTATCAAATTCGATAGATTTATGAAGTTTTGAATAGAATAGCATAGAACAATCAACATTAGGCCAAACTGTATTGAGAAAACCTGGGCAATGATTGAAGTATCTTTAAGATAGTTGATGAAGTGGTCTAAAATCGCCAGTTTTTATTGAATAGTGATATTCAAATATTCGTAAATCAGCCAGTTTTAGTGACTGATTTAGTTGATTGGAGTGAAATGCTTTTTATTTTTAAAACATTCATGTCGAAAAAATATTTTGTTAAATATGATTCACAGGGAATTATGCAAAAATTTCAAATTTATAATTCATCAGAACTTTTGTTCACTGAAGTTAATAAAATATAATTATTTACTTCATTCATATCATTTTGTTAGCAGATGTATGTCTGTTATTAAGTATTTACAAATTAGCTGTTGGGTCCTGATTAGAGTGGATATCCTGTGTATAGTAAACAAAATTTCTCTCATTTAAAACTGACTTAATTAGTTAATAATACAGATATCGTAAAAAGTCATAGAAAAATTTATCTTACTTTTATCTTTTTGAAAACAAATATATTTCATATTTATTTCACTTCATACAAATACGTGCTGAAAATTACATTTTTTTTAGATTTAATATAGAGTTGAAGTTAAATTAGTTTTTTTAAATTTGAGCTTTTATCAGTGTGATGGCAACACGTTGCTAAAAACTATTTTTTCTCCATGCACGTGAAATTTGCTCATGGAGGCAAAATATATTTTTTAAAAATTCATTTAAAATGGAAACTTAATTTTAAATTTGAAACACAGATATCATTAAAAAGATAATTTTTTGAACTTGATATAAAATCTTATTTGAACGATAATGTTTTCGGAAGTTATCACGAAGAAATGTCGAAAATTTACTTGATTTTTAATTAAGATTCTATTCAAATTCAAACAAATCGCTCCGAGTTGCACATTCTCGACCTTCAAGGTATACATGTGCCAAATTTGGTAGCTGTAGGACAAACTATCTAACTTATAGAGCGCCAACACACACATTTTGTTTTATTATATGTATATATTAACATTTTAATGACCGCTCACACATGTGTATCATGCTACAGTCGAAAGTTATTGGTCGTTACCACACTGTTCGTATGAGAATTGGCGAAAGTCGACAAGTGTGGTTATTGTTATTAACTTCGCATTTCCTCACTTCATCTTGGATTTTATGTAATTATTGATTTATTGCCTTTAAAAATTATTATGCTAAAGAAACAATATTAAATTTATTGTATTAAATGTATTTTATTTTTTTGTGTGTTTGTTCACATATGTGAAATTATTTCGTGAATATATTTTTTTTAATTAATTCTTCACCCCCACCGGGGGGGTGCATCACAGAAATGAGAATGAGAAGCTTCCGGTATGGTAGTTTGTTCTCGTTAGCCTGGTGGATACAGAAATGGCTATCTTCGGTCGGCTACGTTTTATAGATGACGGGGTGTTCTTCCCACGGGAAGGGTTCTACCGTGGCCGGAGATGGACTCAACCTTAGTTCCCATTTGTTGTCGTAGCGGTCCCGTCAATCAGATTTAATCTGAAAGCCTTAATCAGGCAGGGAGGAATAGTCAGTGTGGTTAATTAATTTTTCAAAAATATTGATGTCTTCTTGCGATATTTGGCTGCGTAGACGTGCCGCCATTAAAGTGTTAGTGACTTAATTCATTGCAATAGGATATATTAAATTCGGAAATACCTATGAATTAATGTCTTTGTTAGCACAACTGTTGTATCGTTAATTTTCTTTTCATCATTTCTGTAAAAATGAATCAAAACCTTTAGCAAATCGTTGCTGATGTTGCTAGCAAAAGAGTTTGAGAAAATTATCACTGAAAAAAAAGGAATCTACTCACGTTTCTTTGATAGACGATTGCATTCCTATTCACATCGCCATGGGTGGCATTTGAAATCTGACAGGATAATAAAGAAACCAAAAAACAAAGTGATAAGTGACACTTGTCAGCTGTTTTTCATTTCGAAATATTCATTTCCTTTTCGTTCATTCCAAAGTAAGAAAAAGATCGGTTTGCGTTTTTTTTATTTCAAAATTTCCTCATTTTAAAACTGATTTCTTGGTTACAATAGCGATGATGCAATTCCTTAAATGGTAATTAAATTCAGATGAACGCTTCCTCACAATTTAAAAGCTTGAAATCCTATTCTAAATTAATTTTTTTTAACATAGTAATGACTGTTTTATTTATACAATATCAATTTTAATGACACGACTATTATATTTGTTTCCGTTCACATATAACCGTTTTCAATTTGCTATCCCAAATAGCTATCAATATCCCAAATATTTGTTTATCTTGTTTTAAACTTGTTGAACTCTGACACTAGTTTTCCTCGTATATTATAGAATACATCGGACAAAATGTGTTGTATTATAAATCATACCATTTTTGAGAAATCAAATAAACTTGAAAAAAAATGCATCCTTGGTTCTTCTTTTCAAATACAATACCTTGTTTTGCTTAGCTTGGTTTCTCTCATGTTCGATGTTTTATGAGTATTTATTCTAGCAGAAAAGGTATCAGTTTAATATACTTCTTTTGTAAGAGATACATTTTGAAAATTGATTTATAGGTGAACTGAATACTCCAGAGGCTTCAAATAAAAATAATAAATTTTATAAAATCTAACACTTAAATCGAAATCTCAATGGCATATATTTAACATTATAATTGTATGTCACTGCGTAATATTAAATATTTATTACAATAAACTACAATATCTACGATACCTTATTTGATGTGTATCTGTTGCTATGGTTATAAAACAAGATTCAAGTGTTTCTTATTCATAATTTCAGCTTCTCAAACATTTCTTAAAGAAAAGAAATATTTAAATGTTTACCATTTCAAAAATTAAGAGGTAATATATACAATATATATTATCCAATGTTTGGTCCTGAAGAAGAAACTTTTAATTTTTAACTTTGCTTAATTTTATCCTGGGAGGCATAATTTGTTCAACACTATCGATCATAAAAGATGCCTCAGTTTACATCGTAACACATAGGTTCAAAAGATCCTTCAAATATTTTACTGAGATTTTGATAGGGATTCTTTGACACGTGCAGATTTAGGAAAGGAAATCTTAGGTATCTATAAAAGAATGTTGTACGCATTATGGATTTTTATCCTTCCATTCGGAGTGTGAGAATATGCTGAAGTCGTCAGTTTTCTAAAGCGCGTGTTAAAAGTTGTAAATAAAAACTTGGAATTGGTTCAGGAAATAGGAACATTTTTGAGTGAAGTTAATATGGATTAACTTCAAATCAGGAAATTAATTAGGATTGTAGCAGTTGCATTACACTTATCTTCTCTTTTGGATACTAGATGGCGATGCCTGCTTAGGCCATCCCATATGTCATCCCATAGTGCATTGCGATTGTAATTAGAATGAGATGTGATGCTGAACTGTAAAGCCGCGCGCGTGAATGTCTTGTCTTTGTGTTTGTGCTTGTTTAGTGTGTGAATGTGATTATTAAAAGAAATGTTCCTAAAAACATTCGTCCTGTTGCTTCCTGCCCGGATCATAATAATTTACATACCACAACACACACGCCCAACGATAAAGAATTTCTGATGAAACGAAAGTGATGTCGTCCCGACGATCACAAGAAAATTTTCTCGCCACAACACTGGCGCCCAACGAAAAAGAATTTCTGGTGAAATAGAAGTGGAGTCGTTCCGACGATCACAATTAAAGTTTCCCACCACCACATTGGCGCCCAACGGAAAAGAATTTGTGTGGAAATGAAAGTGACGTCGTCCCGACCATCACAAGAAAAGTTTCCCGCCACCACAGGATTCAAATTAGATTAGGAAATTACATATATATATGCTTATTCTTAAAACAATATTTTGGATAAATTTTCTCACCAAATTATCGTAAAATTAAAATTTCTTGTGTTCTGTCCTTAAACTTCGAATAGGTACAGAATGCATTTGAATTTATATTTTAGCATGAAGATTTAGTCATGGAGGCATTTGAGTAGTCATGAAGATATGTTTAGAAATTGATGAAGAAAAACGTTATTTTGACTCGCGTTATTTCTGAAAAGAAACTGATTAATATTTACTACATTCATCGATGATTTTACTTAATGTGTGCCAGATTTGCGAGCATTTTTGTAAAGATATTTGTATTTAGAAAGTTACAGGCTTTCTTTTTAAAAAATTCCGTTTTTTTCACATGATTTTGGTGTTGATATTAACTATACATTTTTCAATTATTTAACAAAATCATAAACGAATATAATTATCATTATAAATACAATAAAATATATATGCATAATATATTTATATATAGCATAAGTGATCACAATATAAACTCAATGTGCATGTTTTCCATCCAAGAAGAATTTAAATACACAACTCAATACTATATCGTTGTTTTTATTCATCCCTTTTTTTCTATATTTATCTTTGATTTCCTGTTACATTGACAGTGAATTGAAACTTTCCTGATTGATGTAAGAAATAATTGAAAATGAAATGGTATTCTTGTTGAATTTTTATACCAGATAAAGAATTCGTGAAAAGAGGTAAAACAAATAGGATAACCATGACCGTGATGACATTTTCGTATATAAAACATGGATATGATGGTGAATTCCGGCATCTCTTAGCACAAGAAACATTGTGATGAATGATTATTTAACACTAACACCTAATACAGACAAACCCGTTTTTGTGCGTTCCTTTTTTATTCGATTTTATTTTTTATATTGTTCGATTTTATTCGATATATAAATTTTAAGATGTTGGCATTATAACAGCGTTGTAATGTTTTCTATCTATGTGTGTATGTACACTAATACGGTGTATATGATATACAATATATGTAAATATCATTTCATTTTATTCCAATATTTCGAAATAAAATAAATAATATATTTCCAAAATAACCATCTCTAATATTTTTAAGTGCTGAAAGTGATTTTGAACGAATTCATCACACGAAAATGCACATTTGGGTCAGGACGAGTAGTATATGTGCATTTTGAAAATTTCTCCATGAGAAATTAAATTAAAAACAGTTTCTATATGTAATTTAATTATTTTATTTGCAAATTTTTTATTATTAATACTTTCTCATTATTTCGTAAATCTTTTATTAATTCTCTAAATGAGAGATGCGTTAAAAATTTTCCTTTAATAAGTTGTATAAAATTATTTGTTGTAGCTGTTCATGACGTTTCGGAATATTTTTTGTTCAATTTTTTTATGCGGTCCCTATGTTAGTTATATCATGTTATATAAACATTTTAAAATATTTGTTAAAGAGAGAGGTTCTGATGGAAAAAAAAAGAAACAATTCGGCAGGTTAGAATAGATACAGAGTGACGCACAAGAACAAGGGACAAATTAGGTAAAATGAGTTCGTAGCAATTAGCTTTGGTGTGAAAGGTTACGAAAATTGTTTATTTACAAAGTCAGATGATGGAGGATATGAAAGCATATAGTAGCATATTTTACGTTTAAAGGATGGATGCTTTGTTTTTAAAGCATTTGTATGTTTTATTCCATGTGATTGGGTGATTTGACTTTTAAAGCTAAAAACTATTATTAAAATTGTGCTATTTTTTAATAATAAAAAAAGTGAGTGTTTCATTTTTTTTCCCAAGGAAATTGGTCTGTGAAAGACTTCAAGCAATTATTTTGCTCTGAATTAAAGAAATCATATTGTAATAATAAAAAAAGGTTGCTCATACTCGAAATATATAAAAAAAAATGAGCGTTTTTAGAATGTACTAGATGAATTCATCTTCAGATACAAGCATTGCATAACGTCAAATTCTCGAAGAGCATACGTCGATTGATTATTGCGGGGAGTGATCCGTCAATGCTAATACGTGCGTTTCACAATTGCATCACAATTTTAATAGTTTCCAGAGTTTTAGGAAATTACTATGTTTGCGAAATTTAATGAGCTTGATTTGTTTATTACAAAAGCCTGTTATGGCTTTTTCATTCACATACAAAATATGGATTGACATCTCGCTTAGATATTTAGTACAAATAAGATATTTTAACTATCGATAATTGCATGAATCCACACCTTAAAGTTTTTTACTTGAATTTGTTGGCAACAATTTTATATCATACTAGCTAGTACCCGGGGCGTTGCTGCCGCAGAATAAATATCGTTTGAAATTTTAAAAAGTTGCCTTGTTTAATTAAAAATGATCGAAAGAATGATTTATTTTCTTATCGACAATGAATGCATACACTGAAATTGAATGATATATAAAGGAGAAGTACAATTAATATTTATTCTATTTTTTGACTTTATTATTCAAGTGCTTTAGGGTAGACAATATTTTATTTGTTTGTTTTGTCGTCTTCAGCAAAAATGAATAAATTTCTTGGCTGTCTGGCTCTTGAGCATCCAACATGCAACTAGCCATGTGAAAAACATGGAGTTTCTAGGTTCAATACGAAAACACTTGAAATAATTGACCTCGCGCCTTGTGGATGGTCATCCAGAATGCAAGTCGAATGAGGAACTGAAGTCGTTTGAAATGAAAAGCTATCTCGGTGGGAATAATGGGAATGCATGGAATGAGCACATCTTCTCCATTCGACTTTCCATTAAGAATAGTTGCCTTGACTCGTGCAGCATGTTGGTCTTTTGATTCTAATGCGCTAGATCAATTAGCACAAAAACATTGTCTTTGGATTCTTGCCGCATGTTGATCTTGACATTCTGAAGCACGTGAATTTGCAATTCCTAAACACCTGCTTCACTGCTCGCTTACCGTTCCTAGTTTGTTTGAGAATCTCGAATTTACATATTTCTACGTGCTACATCTACTAAGTGACAAAAGTTTGGGAGGCATATTTTTGACGAAGCAATCAACATGGTATACGTTTATATAACCAAATTATCGTTTGCCGATTCACTGCATGGATAGAAAAATTACTGTTTGCACTGGAAAATTTCCATTATATATAATTTGTCTTGATTGGCATCGATAATAATAATTCTGTTTTGTATATGTGAGATAAACTCTGAATAATATGTGCGGTTCACCACAACCAAAATATTGTGCACTCTGAATGATATCATGTATAGATGATTATTCATTAACTAAACGAAAAAATTTAGTGCTTGCTCTAAATATTTCGATTTCATTTTAGTCACAGTGATTGGCATCAATCATAATAAATTTATTTTGTTTGATATATGTGCGATTAACTCCGAATGGCATGTACGTTTACCATTTACAGTTTGTATTTTATCAATTATCAATTTTTAAATAATTTTGAGTAATAAAAACGTATGAAATGATTTGTTTTTAAATTTTATTGTGTTCAAAATAAATGTTAATAATTGTACTATGCCTATAATTTTCGCGCAACTGCAAGCAATAAGTTGGCAAAGTTTTATCGCAATCAGATGAACGATACGGCAGCGCATAAATTACGAAGGAACAAAAATTCATTTTTATATATTAGATAGATGAATGTAGGAGAAAAAATCATTTTACTATGCATTTGTTTTCCTTACTTTAAGTCTAAATCATTGCATCTATTTCTTGCAATCTCCATGAATATGATACAGGAAATATACCGTTTTTTGTGCCTCGCGTTTTGGCAAACGATTCCGTGCTGCTCCTTAGCATCCTTGGTGCACGAATTGTTATTCGATAATGGTTATTTTCCTTAATTTCTGATAATAATAAACAGCCTGAAAAACAATTTCAAATGCAAGGACATCTCTTATTGTTTGATTAAACTTCATATTTCAGATGAAAAAAAGAATTCGTTTATTGTTATGATTTTTAAAAGAATATGACCAAAAAAATGCTTGCAAAAAGTTTTTCTTTCTTTCCCTGGATCTGCTTTTTTCAGAGGTTGGAGCACCAATCAAAGACTCGAAAGAAACAGTCCGTTTAATCAAGTACTCACTAGTAGTATTGTCTCTGGTACTGTGGAACAGCTTCACTTGACAGTGTTTCGATACATCTGAGGGTCTTGCTGGTGTATTTTACCATACTGACCTTCCTGTTCATGTGAGCGAGCAAGTTGTCTTACAATTTATCTAAGGCAACTGACGCAAGACAGCACTAACCATATTCCAATGGACGCAATTCAGATGTATATGAACGGTAGCAAAAACGATAATGACTGTGCTGGTAGAGGAATCTATATCAAATCTCAAGATGAAGAAGTAAAAATTCAGAAAAGGAATCCCGACTTCTGGTCTGTTTTTCGTAGCGAGCTTATTGCCATCAATGACGGACTAGAATTGCTCTTGTCACTCACTCACTCATAAAAATGTAATCTCGATTCTGTCAGATAGTAGTTCAATTCAACACTTACTCAATTGGCATAGTATGAGGGATAGTGTGTGAGTGAAAATCTAAAATGCCTTTCCTTGTCTCATCAGATTCACCTACAATGGGTACCCTCTCATATTGGCATCGAGGGTAATGAAACTGCGGACATCCTGGATAAAGCGGGATTTAGTGATGCCTCTGAAACTCTTACCTATATGGAAATTTTCTCGAGAGCTAGAAGCCAAAATAAAATTTAGCTTGTCCCACCGGTACTTCACTGGAATAAGAGTTGTCCAGAAGTCTCTCTGACTCTTGATTATAGTAAGCAGGATCAGATCAGACTCCTTACTCGCTTTCTCAGTGGGCACCTTAGAACTATGAAATATTCTGAGGGTTTCAAGCGCTTTGGAGTCTGCCGCAAGTGTTTTATGGAAGAGGCTTCACCTGATCATTTTTATTTGTCTGGGCTTCCCCAAGCAGGATCTTCTTGACAATCCGTTGTTAGTATTGGACTTCTTCAGGGTGCACAGTTTTGTGGTGAAAGCTTATAAGCTAATTAACAGCTACGCTACACGAGTAATTGCTTTTGTATCGTGGTCATGTTACTAGGTTACGAACCACAAGATCCCAGGTTCTATCCTCGCTCATATCAATCCGCCAAAGTTTCATAGATTTGATATAGCTCTGATGTTCTTGGGAATGGGCAACAACGCAACAAAAAAATTTCTTCAGAATTAATGCTAATATTGATCAGAAATATCTCAAACCCTTCCACCCAGAGGATCTCAATCACTCAGTATTGCTGAATATTTTCATTACATTTTTCTGATTGTTTACCAGAAAAATTGTTCGGGAATGATTGAAAACTGCTGTATATGCGTTATACTTAATGCAGAGTAAATGCACTGTGTTGAGCCAGTTGCGGTTCTAAGAAATTCACAGATGATCGGGCAAAGACAGTCCGCTATAAATCGCAGTGAGGTCATATAAAGTGTCCGATACTTTATGGAAATAGAGAAAATAATTTTTATCTTCTAAATGAATTCGGCCTAAGATTGGAAGATTCATAATTTTCGACCCAAGACTGTGTTCCAACAAGCAAACTCAGTCGCTGGTCACGAGCGTCCTTTTTTACTTCTGTGACAATTGCCTGCTGATGCGAAAATTCTTCGAGATGCTTATGTTACAGAAGCGCCAACGAAGTGAGCAACATGCCTTTCAACCACAAGTGGTGAAAATATTACGCCAAAAGTTAAAGTGATAAGTATCTCGTGATCAAGGGGTGGGGAGAAGTAGATATAAATTTTTTACTATTACGCTTTGATTTTTCTACGGGGGGCCTGGTGGACGGTCTGGGCGTCGGAAAGGGAGGGTTTCAGGTTCAAGACCCGATTCCACCGGAGAAGTCGTATAAGAGGGTCTGGTGCACGTTAGGCCCCCGAAGGATTTAACGTCCTCCCGCTAGTGGGGTGTGGAAGTTTGGAGAGGGGGTGCCAGCGGTTCAAAATTACGTGATCCGGTCCAAAATAGCTCTAGTGTTGCTTTGAAAAGGTACGTTAATATAAGTTAGTTAACCACGTAAGTCCCCAAAGGAAAATGAGCGCATTCTCTAATTCATTAAAATAAATTAGGTCGATTTTTTTTTGTCAGCGATTTTTTTTTCCTTTGTTGGAAAAACTTTGTAAAGCTCCAATTACTTACCGCATTTTATAATGTATGTTGAATGATATTCCTTGTAAAGCATTGCAATCTGTGTACTTATGTTTCTATTATTTTTGCTTGAAGCAATTTATAGAAAGGGTTCGTTTTCTTTGTAATATCCTTCATTTTCTGCTGCAAATTCGCACATTATGATTTATTTCTTCCCATAAACCTCTGGCAAGAAACTAGCAAGGCATATAAAATCCGTATTTTCACTATACTAACGAAATTTAAAAGCAGTTCCAGCTGCAAGTTAAGTTGTTAGATGTTTTTTTAATTAAAAATATAGTGTCCATTTGCAAGTTAAGATGCCACAAACATCACGTGCACGATTTATCGTATTTCTTTTGTGTTATTCAAAAAGAAAGATTAAATAGATTTCAATGTGCCAACGAAGTCCTATTCCCACTCTCAAGGCTGGTGGATCTCGCAAGGGTGTTAACCCTTAACTGGGGACGTGCGGTCTGTGAGACCGCTAGCGATGGATTTTTTATCACTCCTATTCTATTTTTAGCTCAATTGAATGGATTCACCCTGTAGCTTCCTGTTTTGTGACCTTCAATACACGTGCACTTTTTCAACCGATTTCAGTAGATGCTTTTTAAAATAATTCAGCCATTTCTTCGAGCGCGGTCTCTAAGACCGCATCTCCCTGTTAGTGTCCCAGTGATAAACAAGGCTTAGCAGATGGCGCTTAAACTTGGGGACCGAAATATCATTCAATTGACTGATCCTATTATGAAGCAGTGCTCCTGACACTTTTAAATGAAGCAGAAAGTGATTTTAGTGATAAGGAAAATTGTACAGAAGTTTTTCCATGAAAATTCGCATTGAACTGATTTTGATATGTATGTTCAAACATAATCAATTTTTCTAGTGATAACGTTTTTTGAAAAATTTATAATATATATTAATATACCAAGAGATATATATGCAGAATTTATAGGTTGATTTTTATACTAGTTCTTAACCTGTATGTTTAAAATGCTCTAGAAAACCGTGCTTGGAAGTCACACAAGCCGATGAAAAAAAGGGCCAATTTTACCCAATGTCATTTTTTTTTATTTTTGATATAATTGTTGAATTTCACATTATATTGTCTTCTATATACCTTCATATATTGTAAAAATAAATACGATTTAAAAAGTAATAGGCCTTTTCAAGAATATTATTTATTGTAACATGTAATTTGAGAAGAAAATATATGCTCCAACGCATTTACTCTTTTCAATGACAATATATTTTGAAAAATTTCTAAAACATATCTATATATCAAGAAAAATATTTGCAAAATATATTGGCAGTTTTTCATACTAATACATTCATTAAAAAATTTAATTTGAGTCAAAATGAAATGCGGTCTCGTAGACCGCACCTCCCCAGTTTTGTCCTAAAATTTCACCTCCCCAGTTAAGGGTTAAAAGACAATCTGTCGGATCTGAAGATGGGAAAAATATTGTACAGATGAAGGGAAAAAATTCTACCAAGTGCCCGTTTAAGAGCCAATAATATTGCGAAATCTCTTATAAACATGTATTACAAAGATTTCTTCATTGCATTTGAATTCCATCTTTTAAGCATGCTACTATTCTGTTGCTCTTATGTTTATTAGAAAAAATAATATCGGTATTTTAGAAAGTAATTAAGAGTTGGTGGAAGTGTTATATTTGATAGTAATTCTTTTAAATGCATATTTTATTGAAAAAATCTGAAAATTATGTTCAAAATTTCACGATATTGGGACCTCTACTCCGAAAACTTATCATAACATAACACTTTAAACTCAATTCATTGATTTAATTTATAAAACTGCTTAATTCTTACCAATTTCCAAAAGAGTTGGTGGAATGCTTAATTCGAGACTCTTAGCCTGCGGATTTGACATAAAAATATCGTTATGTTTTGTTAAATTAATTATGTATGATAAAGATAGAAGCGAAATTAAAATATAACATTTAAAAGAATAAAAAAGAAATTAAAAAATTTTTTACATGAAATTAAACGAAAATATCGAATCGGAGAATCATGTTGGTGTGATAAAGCTGCAAATTAATTTATATCTATTTTCGGATGAGTTGATCGGATCTGACGTTATCGGGTTTAGAATCATAGTTCCCATTTCTTCGATTGCGACATTAGCGGATTTATTCATTTTGTCCTAAACTGTTGTTGACAATTTTTGTGGAATTCAGGGAAAGTGGAGAATCGATAATCTTTCCAAATGTCTTCATTAGATGCAAACAATGGCATATTATATATTTACATCACCATCTTTTGAAATATTATCAATTCTTGGGTTTTGAATCTCGGCTGCAGTCGGGCCAAATAAAGAATACCTATGAAATACGTGGTTTTAACTTAAAGATGAACTTTGTTTCTCGAAAACTTGAAGTTTGGATTGAAAGCTAAATAAAACTTAGCTTCTACTTTTTTGTAGTTGAGATTGGATTTTTTAGATGTGTTTTACTTTTATTAAAAGTTAATTGTTTATCATGAGTGACGCCAAGATATTTTTTCTGAATAATTTCAATGAAAGAGATGAGTTTTTTTTCCATGTGGAGAAGACCACTTGATATATTTAATTATTAAGTATTATTGATTATTTAATATTTGTATCTTAAATTGTATTAGCTATTTTTTGACGAAATTAAGATGATCATATAGCTTCTAAGAAATTTGTTTATGGCATTTTGTCATTATTGTTGAAGAGGACGGCTGGGTCGCCATCAAAGTCATCAAACTGGGCCTTATTTCATGTATTCTGTTACCTACAATATATTATAGAATAATATATACTTTAAAACAAGTAAGATTAAGTTTAAGGCTCTGAACAACTCCGACTTAGGTGTTTCTTAATGTGGATAATCTTTTTTTAACCAGTAAATTGCCGATTCGAAAGATATTAAGAGAGGGATCTGATTTCATCAAGGATCTTAACCAGTAAACTATTTTTACCGAGTATACGAGTCATGGAAAAAGTACACTATTTAGCGTTATGACGAGTTGATTCAATGACAATTATTATATTCATATAATAATTGCTTAATTATTATATTTGTAATTAGTTTATTATATTTGTGTAATATTTATATGTTTATGACAATTTAGATACGTATTTTCCGTAGATATGGAACCAGTTAACTAATTAATTTTTATTAGTTTTAAAATTAGGCCATCGATTCTTAACTCGATCAAGAACTTTCTCGATATCCAGAAAAACATTACCTGTGTCCAGTCTATTGCCGAAGCATTTCTGAATGTCCTCAGTCATTCTAAAAAGTTGAATACCAGCCGAGAGATTTGTCCGAAAATTGAGATGGTTTGGGAAGATGTAGCCTTCTACAAATAATGTGCTCTCCAAAAATATATTCAATATTGTCATTACATGCGTGAGCATAAATTCAGCAAACAAAAGAATGAAAAATATTTTTACAAAATATGCTTAACTTTCTTTATGTAAAAATTAGAGGAGAAAAAACGAGAACTGCAATGAAAATGAGCATCGCCAGAAAGCTACTTTTTGTGAAACATTTGAATTAGTGAGAGAAAATGCTAGATTCATTTAATTTATAATTAAAAATGTAGATAAATTTTCAAAATTTCCTTTTCTTTCTTTTCAACTTACTGACATTACTTAAGGAATTCCATGGAATAGGATTAATTTAATATTGCCAGTTGCAATTCTTTATGGTTGTTTATACGCTGGATTTGAATTCGATAAATAATTTTACTGAAATAGAATTAAAACTTATTATTGGTAATAAATTCTCATGAAGATTGTAAATAATAATTCAAAAGAATTTTAAAAAAATTTTACCAAAACAATGTTGAATGAGTTGCTTACTTCATCTAAATTATAAGAAACTTTTTTAATATAATGAATTATAATAAAGAAAAATTCAGCATTCTCAAAAAGTAAGTTCTCGTAATTAGCGAAATTGATGAGTTTCCTTCCTGAAGGGCAACTTTAAGCATTACAAAGTAAGTCAACAACATTACAGCGTCAACTTGTCTGATTATACTAGCCAACATTTAACCCTTTAGGGGTCTTTGAATTCTTAAAATGCAGAGGTAGGCTTGTATATTGTTGATACCTTTAAAATATATTCGTTTTTATTCATTTAATTGCTCAACATACCCGGAAGTCTGACGGTCCATTCCTGTCTTGATCTGGCATTCTCAGCTGTCAAATGACATTTATGAAAGACTGTGCGGCGGAACTGGATTTCCTGTTTTGTGACTTTAGACAGTCAATTTCTTTAGCTAGTTGCGTTTGTCTGCTATAATTTTCTGTCTGAGAAAACTTGACAGCATAGAATTATCTCTTTGATGGTTGTGTCTTTACAAAAAGTGCGAGCATAAATGTATCAGTTTTGAATGTTAATTTTAAATTAGGGAGTATTGTAATTCCGCTTTTACTTGGTTTATTTTCCTTGATAGAATATGCGAGACGATCTGATTGTCTCACACTGGACATGACTGAAATAGTGTTCTGTTTTCACATGTTTAGCGAACAATCTTACCTATGAGACTAAGTGGAATATCTAATTCTGTTTAACCTTTTTAGTGAAAAAAATATTTGCATTACGAGAAAATCGGTGCTTTTAGCTGATCATTATGAAATACAGCAGTTGCATATTTGCGAATGTCTTTCATATTATTTTCAAAGAATTATAAAAGCTAGTTGTAGTCTTTGTTTCTTTAATTGGATTATAAATGAGAAATATTTTTTAAATTCTCCACTCGATGAAGAGTAATCATTCGAGCTTTAAGGGCTAAACCCTTTCTTTCGTAGTTCTTTTCATTTAATGGAAAAAAATTGAATATAATTTAAAGCCTAGATAAGAGAATAAACACGAAAATGAAGCGACGAACCTCTCGTCCTTGAAATCGTTTTTCGAAATTCCGGTTAAATTTTCGATATATGAGTTTAAAACTTGTTCTGGGATCTTTATATAATTAAAACAATATCTAATAAATAGTTGTAGTATATTAATGATACAATTGAAAAGATTATAATTGTTAACATTTCTAGATATATATTTTACAATGCGATTGCATAATATATATAAGATATTCCTAATGATAGATTATCTAATGTAATTTAGCATTTAGCGTAATTATCTATAGTTGATATAAATTTGATAATAAACCAAAAATTTTCTGAAAATTCATGGAATTTTTTTTCAACTTTCTATATCATTTTTAATTGGAACCGATATTTCAGTGGTTTTTGTTCTTTTTAAATGTATTTTTGCAATTCTTAAAAGTATTTATAAATGTTTTTTATGTTTATATGTAATACTAAAAGATGGCACATCGAATTTGCCTTTTTAAAAATTTTCGTTTCAATAGTTAATTTATATGATTTTTTATTAAATTTTGCTTTGCATTTCCTGCTTTCTTATTTTATTCTATCATGTGGAATTTTGTAAGGAATGAAGGATAGTATAACTTTATACATTCTCGCACATTTTTTTCTTAATATTTATAAAGGAAATATTTCATGTAAACGTAAATATAGGAAAATTTTGAATTCATTGATCTTCATTTTTATATGTGAAATTATTTTACATTGTGAAATAATTTTTTTTGACTTGGACGAACGCACAATCCTGTCTTATAAAAAAATATTATTTAATTTCGGTAAATAACGCAAAAATTGTAAGAATATGAATAAGACAAAGCATAAGCCTACAGATTTGTTCGACACAGATCCTTTTTTTTAATTAATAAATTGTCATAAGCATTCGTATTAGAAAAGCAAAAACGAACGTGTAATTTAATTTACGTGAATTTTGCCAAGATAAGAACAGTACATTAATGAAATTATAAGAAAAGAAATAAAAATAATATAAAAAATTGGCATCAAGAAAGAAAAACAAATATATTAAAAAATAAGAAATTAAAGTAACTAATCTCAAGAAATATAAATATACAAGAATTTTGTGAATTTTTTTGTGTACTAAATTAATTAGATCAATAACTTCATTTTTTTTTCTTTAATTTTCCGGTGCAGTGATATATTTTATTGAGAAATATGACAGAATTTTTTTTCTTTAAAATATTTACATTCATGACCTAAACAATTTATTCTTTTTTCGTCCTTAAAATAGTAAAATTTCAAATAATGTATTTAAAATGTTTATTTCATGTAAAAATCCGTTTCATACAAAAAAATGGTTATAAAATTAGAAAATTTGTTTGAAACCAAAGATTTAATATATTTAATAATATATTACATTTTATTAATATATTAAATAAAATCCTCTGGTCATGGAATTCATATGATCTCAAAAATTTATTTAATTAAATTAATAATTTCAGAAATTCTTTATTTGTTTTTTTGAGGAAAAAATTATTTCTGAAGATTTAAATTTTTACTGATACAAGAAAAATAATTATACAAAAACCGTCAATTCCATGTTATTGAAGCCATCTGTATATGAATGCCGGTAAAGCTTAGTAAAACGTTTTACTAATCAAAGTCCAATAAGCAGCGCCATCTGTTGATGAAAGCCTTAAGCTCAGTATAAAGCATTTGTTATGAAATATTCTGACTGATATTAACTGGAAGAAGATTCCAGACAAAAAACTTACAGCAGGGCATATCTTTGAAGCTGCAAGAGAAATGTAATTAGTTTTATTTCTAGAATGATAAGGATGCTTTTTCTACTTTTTTGTTTTGTTTTGCTTACAATGAAAAATGTTAAATGATATTTTCAAAATAAGAAATAAATTTTTATGAATCAATTTAACTTTCAATTTTTAAATTTGCAAATTTCAGATTTAGAAATGTATACATGCAAAGAAAAAAAAAATTACCAAATTAAAAAAATACCTCAGCTCCTGAAGACGTTAATGAATGAAAAGTATTATTTCTTTTCGAGACATCCATTGTAATCATGGACGAATTGTTCATTTCTAATTTGTTCTTTTAGGGCATATGCTTACAGTTAAGGAAAAAAGTGCTTTGAATATAAAACTTAAAGTTAAATAAATATCAGAAAAAAATATATTGTCCTTTGCTTTTAAAGTAAAGCGGTTTTTCTTAACAAAATGTTTTCCAAGTAAAAATTTTGCTTGTAAATAAAAGGTTAAATTCCAGGAATAAAAGAAATTTTATATTTGTTCTTAAATCACTGGTACCTATTTTTCAAAAAGAAAAAAAAACTTTCTTTTTCAGAACGAATGCCTTATTAATTTTTTTTTCTCATTTACTTCTTTTGACTTACATTTATAAAACACAAAATATAAAATTCTAGTTTAATAAATGTATATAATGGAGCAGTTTTGAAATTTGAATAAAAAAATCATACATTATCTATTATCAAATATAGAAATTAACATTTATGAAAGCATTCTTGCAAAGGTAAATATTAATACAAGGCGACGCTAAAAATTTCCACTCTTGCTTATACTTCTTGATTTTACGGAGCGATAAAATTATTTTTTGCTCAGTAAGATAAACAAATAATTTTCAGTGTGTTTTTAACAAAAAAAAAAATGTTTGAATTGACAAAAATAGAGAAAACATTTAATGAATAAACTACTCTGTAATTTTAAAACCCAAAGCCATTTCAGTGCTTAAGTGCAAAATTCATAATAAAACATATTGTTCTGTTTAAAAGTAGATTGTTTTTCTTGATTCTTCTATTTTTTTTATGTGAACTAAATAAATAAATTTCATTGGTTTTTCAAGGAAATGGTGTGATTGCATTTTTTTCTGGAAAAAAAAGCTGTTTCTGAGCTTTGACAACTAACAATTATATAACATGTCATTCACGCTTTGCGTGTTCAGTGATGATGTGACATTTTTACATATTCAAGAGGGGAAAAAACATAGAAATAATTATTGTTTGGGATTTTACTTTTGTTAAAACGATAGAGAATTGTTTGTTAAAATATGAAAGATTTTGTTTCAAAATATTAGAGATTTTCTTTTCATATTAGTAGTTTCTGTCAGATATCGAAGAATCTTGAATATTGAAATTTGTTTACGTCACGTCTCGATCACAGAGTACCATTTGATGATTCATTATATGAAGTTGTTCATAGATATTAAATTCCTTTTTTCTTCTCTAAAGTGCACTGCGGCTTCTGTGTTTAACCAGCGTAAAACATTTAATTTCAATTTTACAAGCAAGAACTTAAAATAAAATTTATGAAAAGTTGATAAAATGAATTACTATCAGTAATCTTAAGTTATCTGTATAGTACAATATCAATAAAACATTTAATAACTATATTATAATTAAAATAATTTTTACGTTTGATACAAATCTAAGTAACAGTTTTAAAAATCAAATGAAAAAAATCTTTATTGGGGGGAAAAAAATATTCGAAAATTTCTTTACACTCGGCATTATTCATTCGTTAAATCAGTTGCATTTTATTAAAACCGTGCATATGAGTTGTATTTTAATTTTTAAAGGAAACTCATTTTCACGCTTGTTTTAATGTAAAGCATTTATTGAAGGCATTAATTGCATCTTTTCATGTTTTATACTTGATTTATAAAATCTGCATTAATAAAATCATCATATTCACTGGAACCTAATAGAAATAGATTGTTTTATTAATTGTAAAATAAATAATTATAAAATTTGAATTATGCAATCGCTAGAAAATATTAATTCACATGTTTTCTATATACAAATTTATTTAAATATCATTTAGCTTATACATTTTATTAGAAATAGAATCCATTAATTTTTCATCTCTATTTATAAATTTAAAAAACTGAGTTAAGTAAAAAACTATAACTTACAAACATTTTGCTTTTTATGTAGGTTTTTTTTTTTTTTTTTTTGATTTGCAAGTTATTTATTTTGGTTTTAAAGAAAAAAACTTAGGCTCGTGGACCAGTCTAATTTCTTCTTTCCTAGTTACTTTTCTAATTTGTCTGAAAAAAAATTTGTCTGAAAAAATAAATTCCACAAGGCGTCAGTTTGGTATTAACTAAATGGTTCTGGCAATTGTACGGCAGACCTGCAATTATCCAAATAAGACGAGAATCAGGTCAGTAAAGGTATGCAAAAACTTGGTTGATTAATCAGAATTTTGTAAAAAAAAATACTTCAGGCAGGGGTAAAACCGAACTTTTACAAGATTGTTTCACAAATATAAGCCACAGAAGACAATGGATATAAAATTGACATAAAGAAAATCAATTTTCGCACACACAATTTATTGTTTGTGAAAGGGTTGTTACATGCATGTATGTTAAACTTACACACCAATACAATATACGTAAACCTGGTTTTAATTGCAAAAAAAAAAAAAATACTCATTAAGTTGAAGGATGCATTAATGTCACTGTCTTTATCCGCTGCTTCTCTTTAATTTTTTTTTAGCGAAATTGCGTCGAATGATTGGAGATTCGTATTCCGAGCTCCGAATAACTGACGTTCTACAGTTGATAAATTTTGCTTGCTGCTTTTAATCACCTTTTACACTTCTGCAAAAAATCTCACACCACTTCTTTTTTTTTTTTTGCCGGTTTTTAAAATTTTCATGTTAGGACTATTAATTTCAAAATCCTTTTCACCATGCTCTAACTTGCAAAGTGACATACTTTGGGAAGATAAAACTGTAAATATTTTTTGAAAAGTAAAATCCCATTTTTTTATATATAAAATATTTAGTACTTGTACAAAAATCTGCAATTTAGATATATCAAAATGGAATTCTGAAGAATCTTTAGATTTAGCGATCAAAAAAGATATACAAATTAAAATGTTCATTTAATAAAAATTCGTTTAATCTTTTAGAACAATATCTTTACATTTTAAGTTACTGTTAATATATTACTGGAATATATTTGGCTGACTTTGTTTTAATTGACATCTAACTTTATGCAAAGCTTCGAACTGCAAATGTATTCAAATTCACATTTTATTTTGGACATCTTTTTGATATTTTTATTTATATAAAACCCGAGATATTTAGACATTTCCAAGATATTTATTTTAATTAAATAACTAGGCACTTTGAACTTTCTTTAATTCGATGCATTTGAATGTGAAGTCATTTCAACTCGAACAATTCTTAACATTCTTAATCTTAAAAGGTTAGAAGAAAGAAAAATAATACGAGAACAAAATATTCCGTTTCACTCTTTTGTAAATATAAATCATTCAAAACTTGCTTCGTCATTTGTAAAATATGAGAATTATGTCACAAATAAATTAACTGTTATTTTATATATTTTTTTAAATAGCGCCCATTTTGAGCCCTGAGAATGCAAATTTTACAACTTTTAATCAGTTTATATAAAAAAAAAGAAAATATTTAAAGAAGAACCGAGTCAGTGAGTTTAATAAACTGTTTAGGAAGTCCCACATATTCGTCTTGAACACTCCATTAAATGAAAGTTGTACTTCTACCTGTGGCTGTAAACAGTTTTAATGGATGCCGGACGGAGGTTTGTTTTTGAAAAGGGAAGGAAGTCTGTTCAAGTGCGAGTTAGATTTGATAACAGTTTCTCTTGCTATCGCAGTATCTTGTTCCAGAAATTTTTAAAATGGGGGAAGAAAGCCTCTCAATTTCTTATGTGAGACTTTTCAGAACTAGGCCTAGATTATAGTTTCATTGCAACACTCAGTTTAATTGTATAATCCAAAAATTTCTAGTTGAATATAATGTTCTGACACATAAATAAAACACCTTTTTCTATCAAAAGAGAAATTTGATATCTTTTAATTATAGTTTTTTATATTCATTTTTTGAGAGTACGTAAATTATACACTTGTAAAACTGAATGTGTATGTAGGCTTAATTAGTTTCATTCTTATTTTCATACTTCCTTCTCATAGTTTAATATTTTTCATTGCAACATTCAGTTTAATTAAAGAATCCAAAAATTTCAAAATTCTTAAATTAATATTATAATCTGACTCATAAACAAAACGTTTTCCTATCAAAATAGAAATTTGATATTTTTTAAATAGGCATATTTTTTAGTTATTTTTATGAATAATTATATATATATAATTAATTATTCATCACATATATATATATATATTAGTCATTTTATTTATTCTGGTTTCATTCCGGTATTTTTCACATTGTATTGTATTCAATGTGTTTTAACAAAGATTACTTAACAAAAGTAAATATCGTGGGCTTTACTTCAGATTGAACTTAAAACAAAAGTACTTCATTTTTCTGAATATATTCAATCGCAAATTCTAAGATCAATATTATCAATTCGTTAGTTCATTAAATACAAAATAATCATTAAATGAACATTATATATACATATATGCATACAATATATATTAATAATACAAAATTTATATATAAATAGTTTTTTTAAGAAAGTTTCGTAAGGCATAATCTAAGGCCATAAATATAAATAACACAGAGCAAGAATTCATAAAATTCAAAGCAACATATTTAGGATTTCTTTTATCATGTGTTTTCTGTTGGGTTTTTTCCCCTCGCAAAGCTCTGATTCGCGTTTGTTAAATATAAAAATTGTAGTGACTATGATATTCTTTACCAAAATTCAGGAAATGCTTCTGTCAATGTTAAAGATAACATTCTTGAGTTAATATTATTGGTAATATCATTAATACATTGGTATTCCATCGCTAGTTTTGTTTCCAAGTTCAATATTTTAAATTTTCTCCTAATTTTTTTAGCATTCTTCCATTTTCCATTTCTAACTACTTCTTATAATATTATAAAGATCCTTCAACTCTAGTAATTTGAAAAAACAGAAGTTTTTACCATTTCGAACAAGCATTGATTAAAATGAAATAAAGAAAGTAATCTAGAGGATATATTTGTATTAAATTATGCATCTCTCTGTAGAGCGAATTCTATACTTCTTTCATGAATTTCTTATGAAAATAGGATGGATACTTGTTACTTTTAGTTATTTATCGTTAACAGTGTGTGACTAGCAATCAAATGTGTGATTAGAGCACATAACCATTCTTTATGGCTTATTCAGTTGATAAAGTCTATAAAGGTTTTCTTGGGTTGAATAACGACTTCATCTTCCACATGACCTGCAGATACAAAACATATGATATATTAACAGCAATTATTGGTGTAACCATTAAAAAAAAACTCAAACAGAGCTTGATTGTTGACTAGATACTTGAGTAGGCATTGTCGAACTCTTTTTCTTCGCAATGGCTTTCCTGCATTCCTTCCTGGTCTTTTCTGTGAAAGTGAAACTGAAGAAAATGAATACACCTTGAAGAACATTGCAGAGGACGTAGAGGTACCACAACCACATGGCTTCTGATGATGTTGCCAATACTCCAAAGATCCACATGAGCCCCATGACAACAGCAAGACGGAAGCTTACGAGAAATCTTGACCACAAATCCGCTTTATTTTCAGATTTTTTCATTGTTGCGCTGTTTATCATGCAGAAACTTGAAATGAAAAGTGCAACATTGAAAAACAGCAGAACGAAGAGAGGTATAGCAAAGTACACCAGTAATGCTTGTTTGTATCTAAACCAGCATGAATCGTGTTGCATTATCAGCCTGTATTTTTCATCGCTTCCAGGACTTGCATCTACAATTAATCCAACTACGATGATGAAAAGAGGAACACCCCATGCATATGCGGAATAAATTGCGAAGCGTGTCAGCATGGGCCTATCACCGGTCAATCGTAATTTGGCGGTCGCCATTCTTAATGATCGCCAAATATCGTAAGACATGACGTTCATCCAAAAGAATGAACCCAAAAAGGCGAAGGCTTTAATCACTCCCGTTGCTGTGCAATCGGACACTTCTTTTCTGAAATACGGAATGAACGTACACAGGTAAGCTACCAGCAAAGCAACACAAAGAGAAACCAAACAATATCCTGGTAAGTTCCTGAGTTTCTTGAAAACCATGAACATCGTCACATGCAGTACTATGCAAAACGCAGATATGGCTGTGCCAACTAGCGAGACAATGGCTAAAGTTTCGGGAAATTTACTTTCATCGAAAAAATCTGGACAAATAAAAAGTTCTTTCGTGTTGGGATCTATGAAGTATTGCGTAGGCCTGAATTGTCTCTTGTTGTATATCGGAACATGAACTGACTTGTTAGGTAAAATCTCGTAGCAACCAAATTCGACAACCGTTTTTAGGCATTCGACGAAGCGTTGTTCGAATTCAATTTCCTCTGCGCTTTCAACTGATTCTGTAGAGGTATCGACATCAGAACGTTTAGAAAGAACCCTTTGATCGGATTGTGCATCGGAAATGTTCATGCAAAAGTCGACTTCTTCAGATGTTTCCTCTTTTGGCTCCAACTCGTGATGAATGAATTGAGATGAATTTGATGACCGGATGACTCGATGTCCGGCCGAGCAAGTTGGTATGCAACAAATGATTGTCCAAAATAGGAGCATCAGCGAAGATTTCGAAGTGCACCAATTCATGTTTTCAACTGATGAGGGTTTGAAAAGCGTAAAGCAAACTTGTCTTCAAAGGTGTTTTCTTGAAATCTCTTCAGAACCTTTTTATTAATGCGTTCATCTCAATATGATCAAAATAGTTCTTCTGAAAAGTAAGGAGAAAATAAGTTTTAGTTTTCTAATAAAATCGACTAAAAAATACATTTATTTTAACAATTTTTTTTCTGAAAAATGTAATTTTACATTGTATGAAGTTCATAATTTATCAGAAAAATATACAATGAATAAATAAATTTAACAACAAGAAAGTAGGAAGAACCGAGTCGTAATATTAGAAGTTCAAAGCACAGACCTTAAAAATTTCTATCTGAAATGAGTTCGCCGACAAACAAAGTATTGTTTAAGTTAAACTTGCCATGTAATTTCAATGCAAATTTTAAAATCGTTGTTTTCAATTAAATTATAAGATTTAATAAAAGGTGTATTTAGACTAATTACATTCTTAAAATTATCTTAAATATCGTACTAGGTCACATGTTATTCTTTTTTCGCAACAAAAATATGTAAGATCATTGAATAAAATAACACTAAAACATGAATTAAGGTATTAAAACAAGGTGATGTCTGTTAAGTCATTTAAAATTTTAGTTGAAAGCACAAAAATATGCTTTAAAATTTTTATAATCAAGAATAAAGCTTAGATAATATAGCAAGATATATTTTTTTTCGTAAAATGAAAGATTATGCAACATTTTTTTATTATTATTTCTCGAGCAACTTTCATTTTTATGGTAGGCTAGATATGTTTTATAATATGAAATTTATTATCAATTTTAAATATCATTTTTTGTTCAAAATTATTGTACCGAAAGAGAAATTACTTTATGCTGTAATTCATCAACTCTAAAGTTCAAAGAACACTTGAGGAGTTTACATTTCGGTGAAATACGAACATACGGTGAAATACGAAAGAAAATTTTTTCTATGCATTTAAATACTTAAATGCACAAAAATGAACATAATTTTAATTTTGAATTTGGGATATTACAACCATTTGTATCTACTACTATTATTTAAAACCAGATACTATACAAATATTAAACTATTTTTTTAAGTATTTCATAAGAAATATATTTAGTGTCATTGAATACAAAATATGCTAACATGTAGTTGTCATATTGATACTGCAGTAAAAAATGTCATTTGATCAGCGAAAGTTACGTTTATTGTAAAGATGTATAAATAGAAAACAAGTTTTCTACTATAGAATTTTTTTAAATTTATAAGCTAGAAAATATGAAAATTTTCAAAAAATTATTTTTTATGAAGCATGATGAGATAATAAATTGACGTATTATTTTATTATTTGATTTTATCTTTTAATTATTTCATTTTATCGTTCATTTTAAGAAATATTGATAAAACTGTTTTCTTTCTAAAACAGAAAATTTCGAAGACTAATGGATGACACTTTTAAGAGAAAGTTGGTTCCTTTATTCAACTGAAAAAAAATCTTTAAACTCAGAATTTAAATTTCCATGCCAAATTTCTGATATGTTATGGAATTTCTTTTTTGTTTCAAATGTAACATCTGTAAAATTAGATTATTTTTAAATTTTTCAATATTTATAAAATTTACTGCGGGTAATTATTCAATTATATTTCATATTGTAAGCTTGTGGAAATGTTGAAAGCACCAAGCGGACAAATGAATTAGCTATTTTAGAAGGAAGCCAAATATATAGTACTGATACAAGCAGAGATCTCTCTCTTAACCCTTTGACTACCAATAGGACATATACATAAGTATTTATTTTTTTTGATGGGAAGAGGGTACATTTGATCATTATGTCCTAGCCATGGGGGCCTAAAAACATTTTGAAAACAATCGAATAGATTTGTCTAATACAGAACCTATTATCTTCATTTTCTATACGATTTCAGAGAAAAAAAATTTAAAAATTAGTAGTCAAAGGGTTAATAAATAAAACAAATATTGTAAGATACCATATTTTGAGATATATTTTTAAACGTCATGCTTAGAGCTAAAATGAAATATTTTTAAAGAAGCTTACCAAGTTGAGGATTCTGCAATACGTATTTATGTCTAAAACAGATATAAAATTATGAGAAAAAAAACTAGGTAAACAATTGAGATAGCTTTCTTTTAAATTCCATTTGCTTCGCTGAAAATCTATCGACAACTATCTTGCCAGGAAATGAGCAAGTGTTTCGCAAAGAGCTAGCATCTACTCACTTCCGGCCACCCAGAGAAAACAAAAGAAAAATGTTTGCATTGCACTTTTGTCATATCTAAACCAATCGCTTTTTTTTTACAAAGTAACGTGTGGCTAAAATTCTTACTGAAAAAAAAGCTTGATGGGAATTTGATGCATAAACTAATGAAACTCTCGAGCATGATCCAGCGGGTTTTTTTTAATACTAGAATAGTAATTTTTTTCTTGTTATTAATATTTTGTCAAAGCATTCCGTGTCAAATTGTTGATGAGTTTTCATACTGTGTATCCGCAACCAAAAACGCTATTAGCAATGTATGCATGCAAGGATGATGATTCAAAATCACTACATTCTAAGTGAATGATATTCTGAATGCGTTTTCTGCACTATCATTAAATATGTTGTTACATTAGAACTAAATTTCTCAGGATGAGTAACTTTTCCGAAATATTTAATCAATTTTGAAATATAAGTTTATGGAAAAAGACTATTTTTTATAAAAAAAGATTTATATGAATATTGGCAACAATGACAAAATAAAATATGTACATTTTTAAGTATAGTGTTTATTTGATTACATGTAAGCTCTGACGATTAAAGATACTATTATATGCCTTTTTAGTTCCCATATTTTTCAAACGCATATTACCCACTCTTCTAGATAAAATATTTAAAAAATAATTCCAAAAATATGTGCATTTTTAAGAATGGCATTAACTTGACTGCTCTGACAATTATAGATATTATTGTATGCTTTTTCAGTTCCCATATTTATTTAAATGCGTATTACCCATCCTACTAGTAAAAATATTAAAAGCAAATAAGCCAGCACACATCGTGGATCATTGTAAAAATGTCTTTTAAAATCTATTATCTTTGTATTAGTTTTTAATTTTAAAATAATTTTTCTCATGACAGTTTCGGAAATAACACTATACTAGCCAGATAACATCACGAGAAAAAGATTGGCCTATCGTTTTAAAAAAAAAAAAGACAAATTGAAAATTTGCGGTGTTTTTTTTTGTATGATTATATTTAACAAAATTCCTATTATTTTTAATATGGTAACTAACGTTACATTTTACAGCGGAAATGTTTAATTACAATGTTAGAAATAAAATTTTTATAAAAAAATATATGGGGAAAAAAAAGAAGATTTGATAAGCTTTTTTTCCCTCTTTTTCTTTCTCTTAATGCAAATATAATTAAATAATTTTATGAATTAAATTACTCCGTGAATTCCATTCGACAATTAGACTTACACATTAAGTCTTTCAAAAGGAATTGAAAAATAACCATCTATTTCTTCAAACGCTATATAATAAATTTTGGAAAGTTTGTTCAAATTAAGGGGAAAAATTGCAAGGTAATAAAATTGAAATCGCATTTTTTTAAAGTGGATAAATGTTGAAAATCGTTTCCTTTTTTATGCAATAATTTGGACTAAGATTTCACACATTCAAACGTTCAAACATTTAGATTAATTTCTAAATAAATAAAAAAAAATTCTAATTTAAACTTCTGAAACGTTTTCTTAATGACCTTTTTACATCCTGTTGAACCAAGAATTTGGCAAATTTAGTAGTTTTAAGCCTGTCTGCCTTTTTGATGTTTTGAACGATTTTGGCATAACTCGGTATACAAGTACAGATGATTTTAGAGCATTTTTGATAAAGAATTTTTTTTAAAGCGAATGTTTAAGGACAAACCTTTCCTTAGCAACAATTTATCATTTCTAACGCGAAATTCTTTTTATTTTCCTTCTTTCAAAATCTCACATATAAGGAAGTTGTGGATTGAAAGGAATGTTTGTGTTTTCCGAAAAAAATATATTCCGATTCAACAATTTAGAAACGCTATAAAACATTTGGTATTTAAATTTTTGTGAAAAATGAGTAACATCCTTAATCGGGAAGGGAAAAATAGCTAATCAATACTTTTAAATGAAGACTCCAAACGAATATCGGAAAAAATGTAGATATTGTAAAATTTGTTACAATATACTTTACATATTTTACAAGTTATAAGGTAATACAAGTCAAATATTTTTAAATATGCAACGTATATTCTTAAATATTTCTAAATTGAAATTTCTGGTAACAAGAAAAATCAAGAGACGTAAAAATCGACTGAAAAGTCTTTAAGGTATGCTCTATATTCAGAATAAATTTTTTGAAAAACGTTCGAAAGTAGTTATATTTCTGAATGTTTGCACAAAAAAAAAATTGAAAAATCTCTATGAAACCTATTTTCACAATTAAGTGACAAAAGATTTTAAAACAAAAATTGAAAAAAAATTGCTTTTTTAGTTTCAAAAGAGGTATGCAGCAAAAATCTTCTAGTTTAGAGGTTAATCAAATGATTTGTTTAAAATTTTTGCTGATATTCTTAAGAAATATATTATCTAGTTCTTGAACTAAAAGAATAAGCAATATTATTATTAATTCTTTAAATATTATGATTTAACTAATAAATAACACAAAATTTTCAATTTTTTTCATACTGTGAAACACTAAAAGAACCATAAAATATTTCTAAATTAGTAGATAACGTATTCTCAAATTCAAGATTTGCAAAACATATTGAGGAATGATGATATCAAATTTGAATTTTTAAAAAATGCATCAGATTGTATTTTATAAAATTCTTTTGTTTGAAAATTCTATCGAAGATTATTATTTGAGAAAATCGCATCTAAAAATGTAAAATATCATTAAAACATATGTAAAATCCATGTATAAATATCAGTGTAATTTCCCAAAAAAATGGACTTAAAAACAAAATTCTAATGGTTTTATAAAGAAAATTGTTCGAATATTAAGGATATTAAATATAAAAATTCATAATTTCACAAAGTATAGACTTTCTAATGTAGTCATTTACCTATATGTAACAACAATAAATGAAATAGATGTAAGATAATAAACCAAGATTTATAACGTATAAACGCCAAAAAAAAAAAAAAAACACACACACACATAATGTTTGCTAACTTTCGCCGAAGCATGGAGTTTGTTGAACACTTTATAGATCTCTGTATGGAAACTATTTAACAGGAGATAAATGGAAATTTATTGTGATATGTGCTGAAACATGGGTTGACATAAATTGTTGAAATAAAAATATGTATATTTACAATAAAAACGAGAAAAAAATGAACAAACCTGATTCCAGCAAAGCAAAGAAAATTTCAGTAGGGAATTTATGGTAGTCAAAGGATTATTTTATCATGGGATATTAAAAATAAAAAGAATGAAAACAAATTTAATAAACTCAACATATTATAGAGTGTAGATTTTATGTCCGATATTTGCAGAATCAATTTCAATTCTTTTTCCTAAAGACTTTCAAAGAATGAAAATTCCTCAAGACAAACCTAGAAGTCATCTTTCGAAAAGTATCATTGCATTTATAAAAACAATGAAGACTGATTCAGATGTGCCATGACTTCCATTTCAACATATTTCTGAAAAGTTTCGCCAATGGATTTTTGTAGATTCGATCTATTCTAAAGGAATATTTTTGGTGGAAACAAATAAAAATAATAGATGGATTTTGGAAAGTAGAGGATGAATGGAAATTATCACTCCTGGAAATTTTACGAAAACCTTCTATCGCATAAGACACGATGTGGACTCATAGTTCAGAAAATAGGCTATCAGATGGAAAATATATAAAGATTGCTTTTACATTTTAAATATGGCCTAAATGGCTCCGAAATTGTTCTAAAAATGTGTACACACCTTCTGTACAAATAGTATGCTATCTTAAAGCATTTTACTAGAAAAAATGAAAATAAAGAGAGGGAGTTCAAGAAGAGTGAGTCACTTACTTTGATAAACTTTTTGGGAAGACTCGCGTATCCATCTTTAACACTCCATGAACTAAAGCTACGTACGCCTACCTGTTGATGGATACCGGACGGAGGTTTTGTTTCCTGCTCAGGAAGTCTACGTAAGAATGAGTTGTTCGTTCCAGAAAATAGAGTGGGACTTTCGCAGCGCCTAATTTCCAAATATTTTTAACTGAGGAAATCCCTCAAATTTCTGAGAAATTTCCTGGATCTAGGTCTGATTGATTCAGCTTACTTTTTAGATTGCTAATTTTGTTATGCAACAAATTTTAATAAGTCAGAATAGAAAATTAATATAGGTTTTTTTTGTACGCTTGTTTCCCATTTTGTGTTCTTAAATGTGTAAATTAAATTTATTTTCAAAGAAAATAAATTAAGAACACACCTTAAAATTGTATAAATAAAAAAATTAACTTTTGTTTTAAAATTTGGGAATTATTTTAACAAAAGATTAACTTTTGAATCTTTTCTTTTACTTTAAATTAATGCCATAATTTTAGGTTATGATTCTGTAATTATAAAAAGAAAACCAGAAAAATGTTTTCTAGTGATCGTTTATTATAGAGATCATATTTTTTTCTAGTTCTTGTAAAACAGGGTCTTAAAATGTGTGAAATTCTTTATTAGAATTAAAGGAATATAAAAGAATTCCTCCAATTGGGAAAGGTTTTAAGGGGACAGTGAATTTCGAAATAAGCAAAAACGTGCAATTTTATTTCTATCGTTTCATCACCAAAATATATATTTATATTCAACTAAAGGAGTGTTATGAAATGTATTGTTCAGTAAAATAAATATTTGCAAGCCTAAAGGGAGAAAAAGTACATTTTAATGACTTTTTTAAAATGATATTTTAATTAGAATGAAATATATTTAAAATGTTCCATGTGTCTTAATTTTTGAAGGAATTAAATAAAATTGATAAGATTTCGGTCAAACATTAAAAGAAAATGGGGTATGTGTTTTATGTTTCGAATTTTTTTTAGCCGAATCTATTTTAAAAGTCAATTTTAGTTCGGAAAAACATAAAATTCCTATGAAAATTCAGTAAGTGCGCATAAAAATATTTCTAAAAATTTAGCATTTAATTGTAATTACAAAATACTATGTGATTTTGTATCAAATAGATTTACTTTGAGTAATAATAAAAAATAATTAAAAATAATAAATTAAAAATTAAGTCTCCTGGAATATTTAAATTTTTTTTTAATTATATAACTTTTAAATTTTTTTAAAAAATAATATATTTTATTTAAAAATGTTTTTTAAAGAAATTTGACGTATTTATATTTTAATACATGTGCGTAAAAAAATTTTCATAACCCTGACTAAATGATTCCCAAAATTGTTTAATAGTCCACTGAATTCGTTAATAATTAAAGAAAATAAAGAAAATATGAATTATTTAACAGAAAAATTTAAGCACATAATATAGTGTTCACATAATATAGAATCAATCGAGATAAAAGTCAAAAAAATGTGCCAACAATGCGTACGGAAAGATTTATCCTTTAAGGAAAGCTCCTTAGTTTGTAAATATAATTTTAATTTGCTTTCTCATCGTGAGGCTTTTTGGTATATATTTCGAAGACGAATAAATAATATCCATCATATTTTTGATAAAAACGATACATCCCTATTAACTAAACAAATTTAAGATATCCGAATAGATTGTAAAGATTTCCAAGAAAATTTGATTTTTTTACGATCTGAAAATAAAATCTAAACTTCGCAGATTCCGAAATATACTTTGTTTTTAATATATGTAAGATAGAACTATAGATACAGTAGTTTCAATATTACACAACAAATAAAAATGAAATCAGAAATAGCGATATTTTTAACCGGAAATGAGTGATTTATTTTATTTTTACTGTAAAATTCACCAAAATAATATTTGATATGTTTATATTAACTCTCTACCTACTCAGCAGCAGTAGTTTAATTTCTGATATTTCTGTTAAAAAAAGCGCAAAAACTGCATTCGTTTCCAACGCGTTTGGATGAACTAATTTACAAGTAGAATATCTTAACGCATTTTCTGAAGAATGAATGTGATGGGTTCACGGAAAAAATGATATCTAGAAATCAATTCAATAAAATTTTATGAAATTTGGTGTGCATGTATCCAAATGCATTAAGGCTCCATCATATTTATATAGCTTCGTTTAGACATGTTTTACAGATACTTTAAGTTGAAAACATGGACAAATTTTGAAAAATTTAATAACGCTAACTTCAAATGCTCAGAATATTCTTTATTTATTAAAATAATTTTAATCTTGTGGGCTGATTCATTTTATGTAGCTTGAGCTCTATATATAGGTGAAATAAAAATTAGTTATATTTTTTTAACTTCCTCTATTTTTTCGAACATTGAAAATTTTGCTAAATTATCGTCATAAAGTTTTTTTTTTTACAAAAAATAAAGACGATGGTTTTTTTTAATAGTGACATTTCAAATCTGTTTTAGCTGTTTAGTACAATAAAAATTGTTTATATATCATTTAAAAAAATTTTTGTCTCCGAAGTGAGTCGGATACCTTAATTTCACATACAGGATAGCCGCTAGTGATTGCAGTTCATAAGTCAGCACCATGAAAACGCGATGCTCAATCGAATAGTTGGTCATTTCAGAACCACAACGATTACGGACAGTACAGAATGATTTCTTAACAAGAGCTCATTCTCATCAAACCTATTTTTAAGTCATATATGCCGCGGCATAAATTTGCATATTCATTTGCAGACGCGCTTTTCCTCTCATTGGTTGCCACAAATTTGCATAGTCACGTAGGAAAGCTTCCATGTTGTCTCATCGTAGTGTGCATCGGAATTTGGAATACAGATTGTTGGATTCGTAATTAACGTTCTTCGTATAATGAGTCTATGAAGTTATATTCGGGGACCTCACATGTTTATATCAAAATATTCACCTTGACGTGTTCTATCCGAATCTGTAAAAATTACATACCTTGTGGGACACCTTGTATTTATAACATATAAAAATATAATACGACGACTTATTGATTGAAGTAAGCACGTATTCCGATCTCGTCCCTTTTGCTTCAAAATTCGTGAAAGAATTTTATTTAAACTGTGACTTGCAAATATTAAATTTTATTTGACACATATAGCTCCCATATTATAAAAAAACTGTTCTTCTCTTATCTTTTGAAAAAGTCATGGCCTTTCTTAGTTCAGGCTATTAAAATTTTGCTATAAAAAATGATTTGAAGAAACTTGCTATAACTCTGTAAAATATTGTTCTACGAATGGGTTTTTTATTAAAAAAAACAATAATATAAGCAAATATTTTTGATACCTTGTTATATGCTTTCGAACAACATATTTTCTATTTTCATTTGGATGTAACTTTGGTGCGAATCTTAATTAACACAAACTTACAAAATTTTTAAAAAAATGTAACGAATGAAACCAAATATCCTAGAATCCAACTACTTTTTTTAAAAAAAATCAAATAATATTTTCAAATAGGAGTTTTTATTAGTCTTTATACACACTCCAGCATTCATTTTGAGCTCTGTTGTTATTGGAATGTATGTAAAAATGGTCTAATTCATTATAAATATATCAGTACATCAAATATTTCAAAAACAACCAATGTCATCTATATATTTATGAGTTCAAATAATTTTCTTACCAAATTTAATTTGTCTTGTTATCTAAAGTTTTCAGTGATCACTGTGATATCCATACAAAAATTCAAATAATTTTTTTAAAATTAAAGCATTTACATACATGTGAAAATAATAGTCGGCATAAAGTGAATTTTAACATATTTGAAGTATATCAATAAAGAGGTAGCCTCTTTATTGATATACGTCAAAATCTGTTATGATATGTTTTATATTTCGGTGTTGAAACAATGCAACACATTTTATATATCTACTTTTTAATTTAATAGTTATATTTTTCATCTGTAATCTGGCAGATTGAGAGAGATGGCCTGTGAAAGGAATTATTTTCCTTTTCTAAAATATGACGAAATTTACAAATTTGATGTAAAGATCACCTTCCAAATTAAGCCTGTCTTGCTCAAGGCTTTTATTAATTCTCCTTCTCATAGACAAACGGACAAAGGGACATATAAATATAATTCTAAAAATGCGTTCTTCGATTGCAGGAAGATCTAAATCGTAGAGATTTATCAAATACTCCAGGTCGGATGTTTACAATACTTTCTCTATGATATGTCGTACAGAGAAGTTGCATCACTGACTCTCCGACCCACCAAAAGGCACGCGGATAAAAAATACTGAATGTCCGGATTGCCGCAACAGCAACATTTGCGGTAACTGTGATTGTCCTAAAGGCCATCACCGGCCACGGTACAACCAATCCCGAAGGAAGTACGTCCCGTCACCGATGGTAGGAGCTAGATCCCCCACCAATTTATGTACCCACCAGGGTAGCGAGATCCAACCCCCATACCGGTAGCATGTCATCCTCATTTCGAGGTGCCCCCCCGGGGGTTTTGGCCGTATAGGAGAAAGTAAACCAACATTTACAGACATAAAGGCGACAGTTATCAACAAAAAGTATAAATATCTCAACAAATTCGCTATTACGATGGTTGTCAATTGCGATGGCTGAATATTTGAACAATGAAAATAAATGAATACTAAATACCAATAGTTAATTATTAGCTACCAATAGTTAATTATTATTCCATCAAAAAAAAAGGGCGGTAACATTTATTATAGCTGATAATCTTTAAAGGTTAAATTGGAGGGAAATATTATTCAAATTCGAAGTTATATCGTATCTGCATATTGATATTTGCATAATCTTCAAATTTTTTTACTGAAACCTCAGATTTTTCGTTTTAAATGCTTCTGAATAATGGAAACCCACCAATACGAAATTTTCAACGAATCCTTCAAAAATAAGCAGTAATTAACTTAAGACCAGGAGAGTTATCTTTCCAAAACTTGCTCACATATTATTCCATATATCATTCGATTCTTTCCGAATTTTTTTGAAGATAAATCCCTGGAATACGGTTAATAGTATCCAAAAATCGAATTTGCTTTTGAGACGCTTTTTCTCCAAGAGATTAAAATCAAAATTTGACAAGGAGCTACAGTTGCAGTCACAAATTCCCATACCAAATTTGATATATTTAAGTCAATGAGTTTTTATTTCCTGCACTTACATGTTTTTGGAAGTATGTATCGACAGACGCTCAACCTCTTGTGAGTTTTGACTCAATAATTGACAGGTGTTCTCATTATTAATGTTATATCTGTGTACCGAAATTTCTCTATATAGTTCTCTTTGTTTTGCAGTTATAACGTTAACTTGTATTCAAATTGCCAGATAAAAATATTTCTTTTGAACATATTCTACTCAAAAAATTCGAAAATGTGGTATGAAGACGGTATACCTAATTTCATTCTGTCAAACTCAAAGCGTTGCAGGCAGTCGATTCTTTATCAAAAATGTGTGTGTTGAAATCGGGAAAAGTCTAAAACTTCGAAATTCGTCAAAATCTCGAGTTCAAATTTTTTTACGGTTCTTCCTTCATACTATGGATACTCGAAAGTAAAAATATTGAAAGGGTGTTTTAATATATGTTAGCGTAATAAATAAGTCACTCTTTGAATGTTTTCTTTCACTGAAATTTCCATTTCAAATGTTCATACTGTAACTTCGCTCAAAGAAAATGTTTAATATAATTCACCAATTCTATTACATAAAGATTTAAAGTTTTTTAATTTCGCCTATTCATATAAAAACATTCAATTCAGAATGTTTTTTATATAATTCACCATTTGGAATGCCAACATATGATTAAATAAAAATTCGAATTCTTATATTTAATTAGAATAAATAAATAAATGATTGTAAATAGTATTTTCTGTATTTTCCGAGGCATACTGTATTAAAAAAAATCAAGGACTGTGAAAAAATAATAGTAATCAAAAATGTAAGTTGCAGAAATTTTTAGGACAACTAAAAAATTAAAGTCAATGGCTTGTTTTCTGAAACATTCTTTTATAGTTGAAGCAAAAATATCTCACTGATAAAAAAAAAATCATTGATTTGAGCGCTCAAATTAGTTTAAATCATTTTAAAAAAATATTTATACTCTTCTATTTTTCAGAAAGAGTATAAAGTAAGAACATTTAACTAAATATCTTGAAGTTTTTGGTTCATTTTAAAAAAAAACATTTTATTGAAACCTAGTGACATTGCATTATACAGAAATATGGAGTTGGTTTTGTAGTTTCCTCAAAAATAGTTTATTCATTCATACATTTAACATACATCCATAATTTGTACAAAATTTTGTAGTTAACTTTTTTCTTTAAATCAAGATATCGTACATTATTTTTAAAACTGTAAGCGGTTCCCATATATCGAAAAAGAAACTTTGTAACTGATTACTTTTTTTATTTCGATAAGATTTTAGCGATTTTTAATTCTTTTTAGAGAATTATTTTGTTACGTTTAGATGCCTTTTTTTTTAAAAGTGAAAGTCATACTATTCTGAACAATTTTGATTATTGTTGCATATTTTGAAACAATAATGTGTTAGATGATTCTTCTTTGATTGACATCTTTTTTTTTAATCATGTGAGAACATGATATTGTTTTGGCTTGAGGTTTGTGAAGCGATTTGAAGGCAAATTGTTGAAGCCTCAAAATGCGTTGACAACAAATTGGTGATTTATCCCTTTTTTTATTTTGGAGTCGGCTTTCACAGTTTAGCTCTTGAAATAACTATCTTCTGCTAATGAAGGTTTTTTTTTTCCAAAGAATTTTAACTTATGAATTAAAAAAATAATAAATACATATACTTTTATATTGTTAAAAATGCTCGACTTTTATATTATTTTTAAATATCTCAATGTAAAATTAGAATTATTGTGAATGATTCATTATATCCTGAAATAAAAGGAAAAAAAATTCTTAAATAAGAAATTAAACGTATCGTTTTTAATAAGCTTTATTTTTCTATTGTTCACAACTCATTAAACATTTACTCAAAAGTATAAAATGTTATATGGTTTATTTTAATCCGGAGAATTTGGATATGAATTCGAAATTGATATTGTTGTTTGAAAATATTGAATGTGTGTAAATCTAAATATGAAGACGAGCCCATGTAAGAAGAAATATTTTATACACTTATTACTGTAGTAATATGAGAGAACATATTACTACAGCGCCAGACATTTATAATTTTATTCTGTGATTATTGTCTTTAGAATAAAGAGCAAATCGTGGATAATTTTTTGACTATGCAACGTTTTTGAAAAAGAATTGAGTAGACACAAATATTCTCTTAGACCTTCGGCCAGATTTTGCAAATATTATGGTTCAAAACGCTTTTCTTCTTGCGTTTCAATGGGAAAATTATTTCTTTGCTTTATCACGAAGACTAATTTATCAGATTAATCTTTGATTAACCTAAGAGTAATTTAAAAGAAGTAGTTGCTTGTGATGAACTTTTGATTGAGCGAAATATTAGTAAAACTAAAACTATTTAGATAATCAATTTTACCCTTTACATTCGGATCTGAATTCTAACTCGCCATCAAGACGGTGCATCATTTTGACGTTTCATTTATTTATTTAATTTTGATTGTTAAAAATACCTGCGGGAAAAGTAAGAAGCTGCAAATTAATTAAACTGGATAGTTCAATTTAAAAAATTGTTTATTGCTTCGAAAAATAAATATATCAAGTCTTTGTATTAGGTGAATAATTATGCATCGAATTACTTTTCCGAGAGCAAAGGCTTGATAATAATTACATAAATTATTTCATTATTTTAATTTTACTTAATAATGCTTAAACAGATACTTGATATAAGCTGTGACTTATTAGTATTAAATTTTGCTTGGAAAAATAAAAATTTCACTTGATAGATTATAGATTAAAGATTGAAAGATACAGGAAACACACAAATTTTACTTTTTTAATTTTTCAGCACGATTGTCTTCCTGAAAATTTTTTTCCTGATTCAGTTTATTTAGGGTTTTTTTTTCTGAAATTTAAAATAAAAATGATACGAGAAAATTCTGCAAAATATTACAGTAAGCTAATCTATTAAATGGCATATAAAGAAATGGTTTTATACTAATTCAATATAGAACTTTCGATTTTGAAAATTTTATTTACCAAATTATTTTACCATCAATTTTTCAAATTTATTTTTGAGACATTAGTTATGGTGCAGGTTAAACCAAGAAAGGAGAAAAAAATTTTGAATTAAAATAATTTAATTAAATTATTAATAAAGGATTTTTTGTCATTTTTTTAGTTGATATCTATTGATTTCTATCTGAAATATGTTCTTCATGTTCTTTGAAATACTGCTAGGGGAAAAATAGTCATATTGTGAAGATATCAGTGGGATTTAAACGGTAATTTAAAGTACCGTCGGTAAATAAAGATAACTTTGACAATATTTAAATACTTGTAAGTAACATTTAGATTATTAAAAATGTCTCAACTGAAATAAAATAGAACTCGACACTAGAATAAATGGACTACTTTAAAAAATTAAATATTTTCAATTATATTGTTTTATACATAGTTCAACGCATAACTTCTTGAAAATTATTCATGTATGAGAAAAATTCACTCTGATGTAAGAATTACCATCATGTTGATGACTGTAGCTTAAAAAAGTTTAAATGTTATATTAATTCTCGCTACAAGCTAAATTTAGAAAATTGAAATTTTTATATATCTGTATGAAAAGAAAAAGAAATAAATATAATCATGATTTTTTCTATAAAATAAGTGCAAAAAAAATTTCGATGACCTTTTAAAGTATCTATATTATAAATTCAATAATTCGGTACTATTAAAGACCATAATTATTTATATATACTGGATCTCCCCTCTAGTCAGAACCCTATAACTCCTAAATCGTTAGTAATAGGCATATACATCTAATTAAAAAATGGTCTAAATGGCATAAAAAATTATATTTTGTGTATTTTGAATAGGTATAAATATTTTGATATACGAATTTTACATTTTTATACAGGTACTTTTTTTTATATGTCATATTTTAAAAAATATTCTTTAAACGCTAGCATTTTAAATTTCATATATATTCCACTCACAATTAAAATTGGCTCCATTATTATAATCTAAATGTTGATATTTCATGAAAGCGAATTTAAACCACTCCTTTGACCATCTGGAAGAAGATGCGTCAATCAGCGTCCAGAGTTTCTCCAAAACTCATTGCTTTAAAGTAATGATATTTAAAGTTTTATTTTTGTCGTAGGAGTTTGAAACATTTTCATAAGTACAAATTTAAAGAATATTTTATGAATATGATTCAAAGTACTGAAGGATTTTATAAAGTTTAGACTTCATAATTTTACCTGTATTGACGAAAATTAAATAATTATTTTCATCTCCTAGAGTATTTTCTCATAAGAAAATATAGGCTTAACTAATTTTCAAGATATTCCAGATATTAGGTCGTGATTAGAGCGGACTCCATGAGTATAAAAACTTTCAGATAAATGGTCATTTGAAAAATTAAACTTTCACAAAAGAGGTTAAAAAAAGATTTAATGCTCCTTAGAATTAGTAGTACAATATAAGTAAAAAAAAAATCAACACACACATATATATATAATTTCAGAATCTTATATCTAATATCAAACGTGTGCTTTAATATATTTTCCAAAATGGATTAAAATATTGTTCAAAATGTAGTGGAATCACAAAAAGAGTTATTAGATATTTGTAGAATCAGAAGTTAACACTATATTTTACCAGAGACCGATTAGTCATTTTGACTGTTTTGTTCATCTGAGTGTTAAAATTTGGTTTCACTAGCTGAAAAGATATAGCATTTGCTAATATCCCCTGATGCATCACCAAGAAAATTCCTAATTTGTGATTGAGATTTGATATTTTAATGTCTTTCTACTGCCAAGCCAATCGTGAAACTTTCGCTTCAGCTACATGTATTGGTTTATTTTTATTGTTGATGGAGCCTTTAAAACCAAATTGCATATACATTTTTATTGGAGTTTTAGTGATTATTAATCCCTGCGAATCGGTTGGTCACCAAAGACAGAGTATATAAAATAAATATAGTATACTTGTAAGAAAATGTTTCAGAAATAAGTATGTTAAGGCACCAGTATTTCTGATTAAAATATATCTGCTAATAAAGCAGACTCAGTAAGGCAACAATTGTCAATAATTCAAAGTAATACTTCATAAGCATTTAAGGCAGCGTATTCGGGTTTCTTTCACCATATACTGTCTGTTCAGCTTTATTCTTGAAACACAGAGTCGCTTGTATTAAGCAATGAAATATCACTGGAAGTAGTATTATATTCTTTACCAATTGTTAATACATGTTTCTATCAACGACTAGATCAAGTATAAGATGTATTTGTGAAGTTGTAGAAGTCCTTCAAGAATGAAATGATGCGTGATATTCATCTTTAATGCATGAGCTTCCTTCACAACTTCCTCTCCCAAGAGTTTTCTTCCTTCACAACTTTCTATCCCAAGAGTTTTCTTCCTTCACAACTTTCTATTCCAAAAGTTTTGTTCCTTCACAACTTTCTATTCCAAGAGTTTTGTTCCTTCACAACTTTCTATTCCAAGAGTTTTGTTCCTTCACAACTTTCTATTCCAAGAGTTTTGTTCCTTCACAACTTTCTATTCCAAGAGTTTTGTTCCTTCACAACTTTCTATTCCAAGAGTTTTGTTCCTTCACAACTTTCTATTCCAAGAGTTTTGTTCCTTCACAACTTTCTATTCCAAGAGTTTTGTTCCTTCACAACTTTCTATTCCAAGAGTTTTGTTCCTTCACAACTTTCTATTCCAAGAGTTTTCTTCCTTCACAATTTTTTATCCCAAGAGTTTCGTCTTTTTTCCAACAGCTTTCTTCCATTTGCTGTACATAGTATACAAATCCTACAATTTCAGTATTTAATGAGTATTGTAAATGCTTTTTCTTCTTTCTAAATGTTTTGTTCATATAGGTTTTAGTTTCATTTCCAACCATATCTTAAAACACTTTTCAATAAACAAACTCTTTTCCTTGAATACATAGGTTTTACTCCAAATTCGTCATTCACAGTTATTTTGAAGGAAATCGCACAAAATAATAAATTAAGCATTGATAAAAGTTTAAATCCCTTACATTTTCCTACATTATACAGGTATAGATTAACACAAAGAAAATAATTTCTCCAAGTGAAAATGACAGGAGCAGTTAAATACCGTGGACTTTTTATACTCCATAACATTTTCTCGATTTCTGATATCCTCAATAGCATTTCTGTCAGCTCCCATTTCCTCAAGTTCAATCTCTATGACTCTCACCCTCTCTTCATGTCCTTTTAGCTTCCTGATCTTTTCCGCAATAGGGAAACTAAAGAGGATCAACACCCCTACAAGGACATAGCAAGGAGCAGAGATATAATAATTCCAGGTTATTCCTGTAAATGTAAGTACTGGCACTCTGAAAACCCATTCGAATTCGAGTATACCAGCAAGAGAGAAAGTCAGAAAGAATCCTGACCACAAATCTCCTTTATTTTCAGCTTCGTTCATTTCTGATTTATTTATCCTGCAGATACTTAACATGAACAATAAAATATTGGGCAACAACAGAAGAAGCGGCGTTACAAAAAGTACTGCTCTTTTATAATAAAACCAGCATGATAACTCATTTCCTGCAATTATTCCAAATACGGTGATAAAAGCAGGAACGCCCCAAGCATATGCAGAATACATGGCGAAGCGTGTAAGCATGGGTCTGTCATCGGTCAATCTTCGTTTGGCGGTCGCCATTTTTAAGGATCGCCAAATATCATAAGACATGATGTTCAACCAAAAGAAGTAGCCCAAATTTGCGAAAGCTTCTATTATTCCCATTGCTGAGCAGTCGGGCTCTACTATTCCGAAATAAACGACGGCTGTGCACAGGTATGCTAACAACAATGCTATGGAAAGATAAAATATACAATATCCTAGTAAGTTCTTGAGTTTTCTGCAAACTATAAATGCTACACCATAAAGTATCATGAAGAAAGCAGATATAGCTATGCTGACAAGTAAGACAATCTGTGTGGTTTTGAGAGAGAAACTGTTTACATATGGAATCTCCTTGAAATAATCTGAGCAAATAAAGAGTTCTTTAGTGTGAGGATATATATAATATTGCAAAAGTTTGAATTGTTTCTTGTAAGTCGGAACATGAACTGACTTGTTTGGAAAAATCTCATAGCAACCAAATTCCACAATTATTTTGTTGCATTTATAGAAATATGTGTCTAATTTCGTTTCATTTACAATTTCTACTGATTCTGTAGTTGTTAAGATATTAGAGCGTCTCCAACGTTCATTCTGTTCTGAATAATCCGATATATTCGTACACATGTCCATTTCTTTAGATATCTTTTCGAATCTCGGGTTATTTTGAAGTTCCAGCTCGTGATGTATGAATATAGATGAATTTGATGACCGGATGACCCTATACGCAGCCCAGCAAATCTGAACGCAACAAATAGATGTCCAGAAACTGAGCATCAACAACGATTTCAAAATTCGCCAGATCATCATTTAAAGTACTGAAAGTTTAAAACTTTTGAAACAAACATGACTTTAAAGATACTTTCGTGAAATCTCTTCAAAATCTTTTTTCACCATCCTAATATGATCAATCTTCTGAAAGGAAGAAAAAAAATATTTAGTTTCTAAGTAAATGAATAAGGATGCAAATATGTATGCAAAAGTATAATCTTTCATAACACAAATTAATAGTTTTCCTAAAAAATATAGAAAATAAATACATAAATATAATTTCATGTAAATTAGTAGAAGCAGAGTCATAATGTTAAAATTTAAAGCACAGGTGTTAAATCTAAGAACATTTTACTGCAAGAAATTCAATTGAAGTTAGCTGTTGCCACTCACCATTAAGTTTTGTATTTCCTGTTTCTTTAATTCTACTCTTAGCTTATTCCAACTTGGAATCTGGCAACTTCTTTTTAGTTTAGGTTACGGAAAAAAAAATTGGAATAAGAATGGTTCTATTCATGTGATTACGTTAACTTACGCTTTTTAATAGTATTTATATAAGTTTTCATCAATATTATGTACGTATTCTATGCAGAATAACTTTCTCTACTGTCAATAGCCTCATTATCTCTGTGTCGTGTTGTCAAAATAAATATATTTAAAACGAAAGGAGAATTTGCATTAAGTCATAACAAAGCACTGATTGTGACACTCTCAATATGATCATTATTAAAGCAGATTGAAATGTTTGGTAAGAGCTTACAATTTTGTACTTTACTTTAGTGCTTAGATATTTCTTTACAAAGATTATTTTAAATTCCGCACCAAAACCATCGCAGGTTATTATCTATTGCGAAAATGTTACGAATTGATGAAAGAAACAATGTTTAAAAAAATGAAATCTATCTTTAATACTTACAGTTTAGAGTAATTATAATAATTTTCTCCTTAATTATGAATGAAATTATCCTCACTAAATAATTAAAATTCTTCACAATTCTGTCATGAATATTGGATATAAACCTTTATAAAAAAAGGGAAAAAAAAGACTGAATTTTGTGAGACGGGAGAAGAAAGCATCTATAACTTTGAAACGCTCTTTTAAATGATTGACTTTTAGATCAATTTAGTAGCAAAAAGAAAAACTCTCTTATCAAGTAGAAAATTCAATCTTCCATTCAAATAATTTTTCAACCACAGTTGCGTTACCTGTAAAAGTTAACATAATCAATAAGTTCTGATAGAATAATTTTACTACCAGAACAAATTTTGATTTGGTCAAATTGATATTCTTTAAACATGTCGCATTCAATTTACTACCATCGATTTCTCAGACTGGCGAATATCGTGTCTTCACTATGGTACCTTTAATATAAACGATTTCCAATAAAATTTGCGTATTTATTGGAAAATTAAGTATGGGTAATTCTTCGGAAATTACTTCTTCATCTCTACAACCTCAATTTCTTATTGGAAAGAATCAAAACCGCCATCTTCAGATTCATCTCTCGTCATCACATTTATATTTTCCCTCATGTTAGTTTATTAGGTAGATTCCTAAAAGAAGACTACCTATTGCAATGATTCCCATGACAAGACTTCGGGAAAATTTCTTTATTTCTTCCCCGATCATGGTTCCTAGAACCCCAAACCACCATTCGTTGAAACATTTATATATATAAATATATAATATGAGAATAACTAGAGTAATTTTGTTTGGATTTTAACTGGCTTGGAAAATATTGGTAGAAATATTAAAATCTCGGACGTGTTTGTAAATGGCCCATCTAGCTCAAAGGGAATGGAAATTTTCATTTCGTTATAACTTCCTTAATATTAAAGATAGAAAAATAAATTCAATTAGCCAAATGAGCGCCTCATTAAGGGGAACAACTTTTGCATTTTAAGATTTTCGATAACTGCAATATTTCAGAAGTTAGGGGACTGAAAATTGATTTTTCAAGTCCTAATTTTGATTGTTTCTAACATCAATTGATGTTGCTTTATCTTAGAGAAAGTAAATGAAATAATTGCCAGTTATCAACACAAAATAATGAACAAAATAATATCTTATACAAAATAATGAACCTCATTTAATATCTATTAGGGCAGAATGGACAGGATGCTATCGCATTCATAGATTTAATATCATAAGGGGTATCCAGAAGATGTTCTGTTTTCGATTTTTGCTGAGGAAGTGCTGAGTTTATGAGTTCACGCATGTGCGTCTACTTTGCTGATTCAGTGGCGAACAATAGAAATCCTTTTTTAGATCGCTGAGTATTGCATCGATTGTATATGGAGCGTTTAAAAAACTGAATATCCTTCCGCATGCCAGTTATGTTCTATCGTCTGCATTTATAATGCTTTAAACATTAAACCAATTGAAATTAAAGATAAATTTATGAACAAAAGCCGATGAGTGATTCGGTGTTAGTGACATAGGTGCAAAGTTTCAGTCAGGGATGTGAAAATGTTCACGACTAGAAATGAATAGAGTGGCGGTTTGTGTTTGGTGATGATTTGTTGAAAATTGATCATGATGATTGATTGATTTCTGATGATTTGCTGAAAATTGATCATGATGATTAATTTCTGATGATTTGCTGAAAATTGATCATGATGATTGATTGATTTCTGATGATTTGCTGAAAATTGATCGCGATGATTGATTGATTTCTGATGATTTGCTGAAAATCGATCACGATGTTTTTACTTTTTCATATACTATGTATAGAGACAGTATTTTAATTGTTAACCCTCTAAACTCGAGATTTTGACAAATCTCTACATTTCAGACCTTTCTTAGTCTAGGAAATAATATATATATATTTGAAAATGTAAGTTTGTCCGCCTGTGATAAAGATAATTCAAAAAGGCTGTAAGTCATACAGATGAAATTTAGGATATAGTCTTTATATCACATTTGCAGATTTCTATCAAATTTTGTGTAAAGTCCGTCTGTCCGAATACAAGTGAACACAATAATTACAAAACAGAGCTATACGGATAAAATTCGGTACATAGATGTAACATCTATAGAACTAAACACCCTCAAAGTTTGAGCCAAATCCAATGATGGTTTGGTCGCTTGGCGATATGAACTTTCAGAAACATATAAATGTGATAACGCAATGATTTAAATATTCCAAATTTGGTAAGTGATTTTTTGACTACAGTTGTAGTTCCGTATAGAATTTTTGTTTCAATCGGAATTTCGAACGAAATTTCGGACACTATTAACCGTATGCCAGTAATTAATTGCAATAAAACTCTCCAATTATGACATAATGGACTCAGTAGAGATGCTAAATTCACGCCAAATATTAATATTTCACAACTATTATACAACAAAGGCGTTCTTGGTTGAGTAATACGCATCTAAATTATAGATTTATCTTTGTTAGACAGTAGGCGAGAAAGTATATTGCTGACCCTTGGCAACGTTTGACTGCGTAGAAGCGCGGCCATTAAAGTGTTAATAGCATTCATTAGTAGTATCCATCAATTCTGTTGAAGTGCATCTTATCATACGAATGAAATTAGTATTTAACATTATATTTACACAATAGACTATTCTGATTGGTTCGTTGTCAATGCAAGATGATGAAATTAATTGGCGAAGATGGTACAGTTATTGAGGATAGGCGTTGTACTTATCGTTTTGCAATATCTATATAATATGGAGGGCAGGGAGCTATTAAAGATGTATCTATGTATCTTGAGTTTTTCATATGAATGAGTAGCTTTCTCACACTCTCCTTAGAGAATGTACATTTAAGTATGTTTTGGAAGTACAGCGTGAAGGAAGGCAAGAGATCATTGATAGTAAATCTAGAAGCAGCGAGTTTTTGAAGCAATCATTAGAGAAATCTACCCAAAGGCTGAAATTGGGGGACTTGTCTTTTGATATCATTTCATTAACTCTTAAATGGCCACGCATCCATGCAGTCAAATATCGCCAACAGCCGGCGAAGAATAAATTTCACAATTTGAATTAATTATTTAGAATTTGAAGAATTAATTTCAAAAAACTTTATATAAATTCACGAAAAAAATTCAACACGTGCGAACGTACACGTAAAAACAACTACAATAATAATACATTTGATACAATAAATTTTAATATTTTTTCCTTCATGTGATAATTTTAAAACAGGTAATAAAGCAACTGTCTAAAATCAATGACATATCAATGAAATACAAAGCCAATACCAATAATCACATCTTTTTACTTTCAACAATCATTTTGAAGAGAATATGTATAATAACCTTCCAATAATCTTTGACAATAGTATCAGTGAGTGAAAAATGTTGTTTTGGCTGTCACACATGTTGTGTGAGCAGCCGTTAAAATGTTAATCTTATTCGCCATTTTATATATGCTAAGTAGATGAAGAGTGGCGAATATAATTGATGAAATAGAACTGGGTATTCTATTATTTCATTATGATATCTCTTGATACTTTAGCAAACTTGAGCACTTGAGATACTTGAACAAAAGGTAGGCGACAATTAATGACATATCTAGGGATCGAATGCTCTCATATGAAATAAAAATGTCGGTGTTGTCGCTGTATTTGAGGGACTGATTCTCTTCTTTCCCATTTTTTTTAAATACATATAGATTACTCTAATTTTCATTTGCTTTAATTATGATATTATGTTCTGAATTCTGATGTATAATTACAGGCATTTTCATTTAATTTACACATTCGCTCAATTTTGTTTCAATCAAAATGAAAAAATTTTGAAAAGTAAATTAAAATTTTTTTATTCCCTGCAGATCATTATGAGTATAATTAATAATAACATATTTTAAAAGAGTGAAATAAAGTCAGATATGTCAAGAAGAAAGATTCACTTACTTTTAAAATCTGTTTTAAAAAAATCTCCCATACCTGCCTTAATGTTTTATGAACTGAAATTGCATCTACCTGTCGATGCAACAACCAATTTTTTTATGGATACCGGACGAGGGTTTTGCTTCCGCAGATAAAAGGAAGTCTGCGTAAGTGCAAATATTTCATTCTGTAAAGCAAAATTATATTTCTGAATTCTTCCCCAGTGTCTCTTTCCAGATATTTTTAAGATTATAAATTCCTGAAAGTGGTTCTAAATTTTCTAGATTTAGCTTAATCTTTACATTGCAATTCTTACATTCTTTTATATTACACAAAAACTTCGTGATTTTGAAACAACCATTTAATTTTTGGTTCATTTGACTCATTTTGCACTCATAAGACAAAAGTTTAGACTCTTTTGAGCAAAATTTTACCCATGCGCCGTTCACAGTTTTAAGTAGGTAGGTGAATCCAGTAGGGATTAAATAAATAATCAAAAGGCTGCGCATATTTAAATGAGGAAATATGCTCATTAAATAAAAATGGTTATTTAAATAAACTATGGATACTAATGTATTATCATTTATTCGCAAATAATTCAGTTATTTTAAAAGTCCAATGTATGAAAATATTTCTGTAAAAACATATCAGCATCCATGTAACATGTCATGTATCGGCATGCATAATTTTGCAGAAGCGTGGCTAAAAAGAAAACACATTTGGAATTAATTTCAATTGATTTTTTCATGGGAATACATAGTTTATACTCAGGGTGGAGGATTGAAACTCGTCTGTTCACACTAGAGCACAAGAGAGAAAGTATAAAAAGTATTTCCCTTAGTGTTTTTATTATGAGATTCTTTTAAGGATTTCTTTGACACGTACCCATTGAGCAAAGAGAATCTTAGGTATCTTTGGAAGATATGCTATACGCATTAGGGATTATTATCCCTTAGCTTGCAGCGTGAAAATTGCAATGGTCACTAACTTTTTAGAACGTGTTAGAAATAATTAAATATAAAAAGCGGGATTTGGAATAGGAAATAATAAGAGAAAATTCTAGAATAAAATAACATAATCTAATTTAAGATTTGAAAAACAGGAAATTAAGATGTAATGACATCTCTTGATTTAATATATATGTACATAATTTTTTGCAGAAAGTAATTTGAATTTTAATACATTAAATTTATTTGAATATATAACTTAAGGTGAGGATTACTTTAAAAATTATAATTTGCTTAAAATGAGATTTTTGCTGGTTAATATTTTGCCTTATTTATTTGCTGAATCCAACACTAATAAAATTACTACCAGATTTCAGACACACAGACTACCAGAGGGGGGACATCTTCTAAGAAACGTTCACGCGTGCTGTTTAATAAAAATGTTATCATTCTTTTCCCGACCACAAAAAGTTGTAGATTTTGGACAAGGCCGTGCACGTGTTGGTCAGTATTTTATTTTCATCATCCTGCCCATGATCTATTTATGTTTCATAGTATTGTGAAGAAATTTGAAAAGGGATTTGAAAATCCATTCCTATCCTTTTTCTAAATAGAAATTTGGCAGAGAATTATTACTTTTGTAAAATGATCATATAGAAGAGCCAGTGACTAGTTGTTACAGAGGTAAATTGTACAACTCACGTCACGCAATGATTTTTAAAATGTGTCATCAGCTTTCGCCGAAAATGATTCTCATGGCGGGCCCTGTTAAATCGGCATAGTCAGTGTCTAGTTGAAATTGTTAGTGAGTAGTTGTGCTTTTAACTACTTAAGGAAGGTTTTTTTTTTTGTTTTAAGTTTTGATTTAAGATATGTTAATTGATCTTTTTAAAAATGTCTTTACCTATTTACTTTGATTATGTGCTTCAGAAAACCCGCTACTTCAATTTTTATTACTAATCGCAATATTTTGCTATAAATCAGCGGTTCTTAACCTATGGGTCACGACCCAAAATTGGGTCGCGAAGCATATTTCTTGGGTCGCGACAGATGTAAGTAAAGATGCTCAACTCATGGTTTACGTGCGGTACCCAGGTTTAACAGATATACAGGAGGACATTTTATTTTGCAAACCAATGTCAACAACAACTAGAGGTGGAGATATTTTTCTTATGGTCGATTCGTTTTTTAAAGAAGGATTAAATTGGAATCAGTGTTTCAGTATTTGCACCGACGGTGCAGCTGCCATGACAGCATCTAAAAAGGGATTTTCGACAAGAGCAAAACAAATGAATCCACAAATTATATCGATTCATTGTTACATAGACAAAATCTTGCTTCAAAAAAATTATCACCCGAATTATGTATCGTTTTGGATGAAATTGTTGCGGTAGTCAATTTTATCAAATCAAGAGCTCTTAACTGTAGAATTTTCCGCGAACTGTGTTTCGAATTTGGTGCAGAATACGAACATTTATTATATTATTCTGAAGTTAGATGGCTGTCCCGGGGCAAAGTTGTTCAAAGAGTATTATCATTACGGACAGAAGTCGAATTATTTTTGAGAGAAAAGAAACACTCATTAGCATCTATGTGCTAATCAAAATGTCAATTATTTTCAAAAAGTTAAATATATTTTAATTTGGCCAATAAAAATTATTAAAAACACTTGATTATTAATTAAATTTTCCTTGGATCGAAAAGTACTTTTGTTTATCTTTATTATTAAAAAAATAAATAAAAAATTTGTAAGTTAAAAAAAATCATCGTAGGATTGAAGATTTTTTAAAAATACAATCTAAAATAAAGCAATGAAAAAATTGACTTTTTCTCAAATATTTCTCAAATTTGGGTCGCGGCTTAAAAAGGTTAAGAACCACTGCTATAAATCAACAAAAATGACCTAAAATATGCGTTGAGGCAAACTGTAACAAAAGCTGTTAACGATAACTTTTAATAGCATAACTAAAATCTATAAATAAGTAGTAACAAAAGCTTGGGGTAAATTGTGAACTATCACAGCTTGTGTTATTTATCTTCATTCGTATTTGATTCATATTGTCAGAACTTTCTGCTTTAAATATTATCCTGCACCCGGTTAAGATTGGATTTTTTTTCTACAAATTTAAATCTGAAAAAGTCTGAAAAACTATTTAAATAAAAAAAAAAATCTTAATATACCCAAAAGATTAAGAAGCAATGGAAAAAGAAATGATTAATCAATAAGAAATACAACAAGAAAAAAGTATAAGAGAAATGAAAAGGTTTAAGAAAGAGATAGAAAGAAAGAAAATGGAAAATTGAAAAAGGTTAAAAAAGAAAATTTTGAACCAGCATACAAATTCTGAAAAAAAGAAAAATGGCTTTTCTCTCATTTGCGAAGATACATACTGCAACTCTTGCGAAGTATTTTTTATAGTATATCATATTAATAACTCTTTATGGCGCAACAAAGAAAGGTATTTTGGATAGCTATCAGATGACGAGGATAGCTCCTGCACCAGCATTGTCTCGTTCCCTTCCGCTCTACTCCAGGAGGAGAAGGGACATTCACCCAAAGGGATTATTATCAAATCCGCTTTTAAGGCCGTTCTTTGACGAAATCGGGTTTCAAACTAGGAACACTCCAGCTCCGAAGTCACGACAATATAAATAGATCTTCACAACCGCAATCCTGATGTAAGAAAAATCGTTTCATGCTTAATTTGAAAAATGTGTGTGCAAAATTTTTCCGCTAAGAAGCAGTTTCTAATTTGCTTGAGTTAACAGGAATTCTGGTGCAAATCGACTTCTATATATCTTTATTGATGAAATAATTTTAGCTTCACATTTCCTGCAAACCACTTATTATCATGTAATACTATTATGTTAAATGATTATAATACCAATTACCAAATGCTCCAATCCATTAAAGAGTGGAAAGAAAAAATAATTTTAACTATTTTTGTTTTTATTGTTATAAATTACCCTTGTTCTGCAACTGGCACCTATCAGGCGCTTGTCACAGCTGACAAGTGTTGAAAAATTATTTCTAGTGTTAAAATTTACAAAATTGTGTAATCTTTTTATGCGTATTATGAATGAAGAGTTGGTCTATAAAAAAAGTAGTTATAATCAAGGAATCATAAATATTTTTAAAAATATAAACAATATTTTTATTCGAGAATTGTTACAACTAATACAGTCTCCCCTACCAAATGACTTTTTAAGTCGTGATTTCTTTCAGTTATTAGTTTGCGTGTACACAAACCAACAGAGGGTCAGTCCCTTGCTGGATTTAATTCAAAATTGGATTAGGCTTTGCATTTTACGTGCTAAAGCTGTATTCTAAATTTTTATATGGTTTTATAGTAATAGTATTCTCTTAAACTCGGACAGACATGCAAGTAGATTTCGTTTAAAATTTGATAAAAGTATGTGACAACAACTAAATTTCATTCGACTGACTGAAAATAATTTTGAGTTGTTTTTTGTGCGGAGACAGACAAAAATAATTCCGAAAATGCTTTCCTGACGGGGAAAGATCTTAAAATGTTGAGATTTGGTAAAATTTCGAGGTCGAAGTTTTCAGATTGCAATAATTTCCCAACATATATTTGGAATAATTTCCTGTTAAATAGTCGAAATAATTTCCTTTTGAATATTATTTCCCTTGAAAATGAAAATGAAATCTTACATGATAACAAAATTTAATTCAGTGAACTTTTCTCTTTTTAAGTAATAGCTACTCATGGCAAATTTGATATTCACTGGTAAAATAGAAGTTTGAAAATTGTTTTTAATCCTTTCATTGAAATAAATTTTTTAGTTCTTTAGTTATGAATGTGAGTGAATTTATAATTGAAATGCTGTAATTTTATGTGTCCTCCCCCCCCCCCTCTTTTGAAATCTTAGATGTCATCTGCAATTAAGGATAAATTTTTGCCTCAAACTAAAAACTGTTGTATTTTTAAGAATTCAAATCACTATTATACTAGAATGCATATTTCGAAATGGGATTGAATAATTGATCTTGCCAATCTTTCAAATTTAATTATTACATATAAGCGTAGCATACACATCGTTTAGATAACTCTTAATATGACCCATGTTGATCGTTGAGCAGATCCTTTTATATCGACTGTAGAGTACATTATTTCTGGAGCACGAATGTTATTTCTATAGGGTGGATGAAAAAGAGTTCGGCAGTAATGTGAACTTTACCTCAAAAGTCCTTTTATGCCGATTGTGGAGTACATTTTGGAGCACGAATGTTGTCTCCAGGGTAAATAAGAATAATGGGGTAGTAATGTGAACTTTATCTCAAAGGCCGTTTTATATCGACTGTGGAGTTACTATATTTCTGAAGCACGAATGTTTTCTCTAGGGTGGATGAGATAATGTTTACTTTATCTCAAAGGAACATGTAGATGCTGGCCAAGTCAAAGTTAGGTTTTTTTACTAGTATTGGGATATATTTTTTTCTGTTTTTCATTATCGCAAGGTTTCAGAATTTAGATGCTGAAATTGAAGATTAACATATTGTGTAATTTAGTGTTAGAAGAAATGGATTGCAAAGGAAGATATTAAATGTTCTACAGTTATCTGACATACACGTTATTGGATTTAAAAATAATTATTTATAAATAATAAAAAAAATTTCAAACCTTTAAAATATTTGGATTTTTAAATAATTTTTAATATTTTTCTTTAGATTCTGGATTCTTAAATGATTCTTTTTATTAATATCTTAAATAATTCTTATATTAATATCTTAAATAATTCTTTAAGATATTAATGCGCCTTATTTATTTAATATCTAAATATTATTAAATTAAGAAGGCTGATGGTTAAGTGAATTAATTTTAAAGCATGAAATTGAAAGATACAGAAACATGTTAGATCTTAAATATAATCGAAATTATATTTTTAATGTTAAAAATTAAAAATAATTTGTTTTAAATGGAATTCATTCATTTAAATGGAGTTCATGCATTTGTTTAATTCATTTTTTTTGTTTACTTTTACATGTTAATAAGAATTCAGATTAATATTGGCATATGCATTAAATAATACATAAAATACACACTTTTTGAATATAAATGGATCATCTTTTTATTTAAAAACAGAAATTGTAAGCATTCAATTATTTAATGCAACAAACTCTAATTTAATGCAGGCCGAATAGCAAGAAATAATGAATGCCATATAATATATTTATAAATAAATGTCAAACATGCATAAATAAATGTTCGTGAAATCTTTAATTATTTGTGCAAAAGTGAGGAGAAAAAAGATTTCTATAATGTATGTGAGATATTGCTACCATTTTATATATATTCTTATTAAGAATTAAAACTGAACGTAGACAGCGTATAATAGTGCTTTAAGAAAATGAATCATATAGCAGATTTTATATTATAATGTATTTCGAAATCCATAGACGGCAAAACATCTTGGTATAAAGTTATAATGCCATAAGCGGCTTATGGCATCTCGTGACAAAGTGTAATAATCGCATATGACATTTTGAAAGTAGCTGTAGCCATTGAAGTACTTTGTATCAATAAGATGCTTTGTCAAATTTGATATCCGACATTTTGATATCAGCCATTATGGTAAGACAGAAATGCCAGTTCATGAAGCCTGGGAACCTGAATAGGGAATAAGAAATTACGTGTCTTTTTCAGACGTGAAAGTTCAAACTGGATATTCCCATTTTTAACTTTACATTGAAATTTGTTTATATTAATTATCAGAATATAAAAAAATTATAATGATTATTGTTTATGATATGTCAACTTCGATATTATACAATGATCTAGGCTAAGCATTAATTCTTATTTAAAATTATATTTTTCATTTTCTTGAATTTATATCTTACGTCATAAAAGATTTATACTAGTTTTTGGCGATAGTCATTGAACATTTAGAATTTTATATTTAAATAAATCTTTTAGTATAAATATATTTTGGAATAAATTTATGAATATCTTTTCATCTAAATTTGCAGATGAATTTCTCAAAATTTAAAGCATTTTCAATACATATTTTCTTTTCATCAGAGAAAAATATAATGTAAAATGAGATTAATTTTTAAGCATTGCATTTTTTTTCAGAACCAAAATATATTACTGAAATTACAATAAAAGCTATTAGTGCTTATTTTAGATATATATTTGTATTTATATTTAATTTGTTATATTATGCATTTTTTTATTAAACAAAATAAAAACTGTGTCTTATATAGTAAAAAAAAACATTTTTAATCATTTTTTTTCATCTGGTTTTTTTTTTTTTGTTGTTGTTTTTGTTCCTTAAAATTCATAATATAATTTACTTATTTTACTAAGAATACATATTAAAATTATTTTGCAATTATGTTCAAATTATTTTATATTAAATTTTCATTCGGAAATTCAATTATATTTTAGAAGTAGGAATGTTGCTGATTTGTTGAAACAAGGGTAAGAAAATAAAAAATAAATCTTTTTCATATCATCGCTTTTCAAAAACATTTCAGTGGACAAACATGAAAAAAGTGTAAATATCATTTTAATATACAATACATTATATTCGATGAATAATGTGTATTTCTGGTAGTAAAAATTGTTTCTTCTATTAAATATTGAACTATGAGTACTCTGATTTTTTTTTTTCATATTCTAAAATGATTCCATTATGATACATTACAGATTAAGATATAAAAATACAGTATTCTATTATATATTTACAGATCATTTTTTAAAATGAAACAAGCAAACAAACATAAAATGTCCTTTATATTAAAATTATTATTATAACAATATGTTATTAGTAATGTATAATAAGAACAATCGAACCATTTAAAATACAGTATTCAGAAGAAGAAAAAACATGATTAAAATGTGACTAAATATATGCCTTACAATATTAGATATAATATTAATTTTGGAAAATTACTTCGTGACAAACTGCAACATTAACGAGCAACGTACTCCAAAAACACATAGTATATATTCAAAAACTAATTATTAAATTAGAATTTTTTTCACCACTTTTAGCATTATCCACAATTTTTAACATGAAATTGGCATTGCATATTAGTCAACATGAAAATACTTTAATCATTTTTGAAAAACATGTAAAAAAACTATATATACAACTTTCAAAATAATTACATATATTGGAGAATGCTTTCAAATTTTGAGTTTATAAATTTCACTTTCCAAAGTTTTATTTAAAAGAATATTACTAACTATCACATCACATTTAAACTAATATTATCCAGAGTGCAAGAGAAAATAATCACCTTTTATATGAAATGCACAATCTAAAAATTTAAATGAAATTCTTTTACATATTTTCACAGTATATTTAATTACCGAATAAATATCATCAATCACTGTCATTACTAATCAAATTAATGTTCCTTTGTCCTAATAAACGTCATTTTCCTTTAAAAAATTAAAAGAACAAATAGATTTTTATTTGTAAAAAGGGCTCATAAAAATGATATTTGACAAGGGGAAAAAATAAATATTTCATTTATCCATTTTATCCAATGTTTGAAATGAAATGGAATATGCACCTATATAATGGTAATCATTAAACATTCTTAAGACCTTAAGTAGGGAACTTAAATAAGACCTTAAGAAAATTGAGAATTTTTCCCTATTTATGTGGTTTTCACTATGCACATATATCTAATATTTAATTTTTTTAAATAGTATTCCATTATATATCATTACAATTTTTAAAATGATATTCCATTTTATATCATTAAAAATGGTACACCATTATTTATCATTAAAAATTTAATATTCAGTTAATAAAATTATAATTTAATTTATGGTTTTAAATTTAATAGTTTGTGTTTTAAATTTTATGGTAAAGGGTTAGAAATTTTATGGTATTAAGACATAATGAATATAACGGAAGCTATATGGAATAAAGCTTTTACTTTGTTCATTTTGAAGGGTGGGGTATACTGTCTTTTTATCCCAAAATAAATTTAGAAAAGTAATATGAATTATTTGTCACCATGCAAAAGTCTGTAAGACGCGTAGAAGATTCCTTTGTAAACTGACTGGTTTCCAACTGTTTATTTTCATTGACTGAAAATTATAAGATTGTATATCATTGAATATTTTATTTCAAAAGTTCATAACTGCATTTATATACCACATTCATTTTTTGGCGTCATCACTTGATGTCCAGGAAATGAGAACGTCGTTTCTTGAGTCGTAGCAGTCGATGAGTTTGTTGTATTTTTATCAGAAGATGAGCATGATTTCTTTTCAGTAGTTGAAGTTTTGGGAGTTCTTTTAGCTCTGACTCTTTGTTTAACGTATTTGAGAACTTTAGGCGAGCATGTGAATAGTATGAAAATAAAGAGTCCTTGCAGAGGATTGAGAAAATCGGAGATAAGCCACAAGATGGAGCTGTTGGTCAAGGTGGCTAACACACTAAACAACCAAGTTACTCCCATCATGAGTCCTAACCTGACATATAGTACGAAATTCAATCTGACTGTCTGGTTATGTTGATCATTGACATTCTGCATAGTATTATTCTTAATGATAGTCGCGCTTAATACAAAGAAAACACCATTTGCCATGAATAATATGAATGCAGGTACTGAAAAAAATATGATCTTGACTTTGTTGTTGGTAATCCAACAAATCATTTTATCGCCAATTCTTGGCTTTATCCATGAAGGTATTCCTCCCAAATTATCAAGAATGACAACTATGACTGTAATTATGAAAGGCACACCCCAAGAATAACAAGTGTATATAATGAATTGAATCTTTTTCTTGTTCTCTGAAGTGACTGCCAGTTTTGAGGTAGCCAGTCTCAACGTCCTCCATACATCGAAAGCCATAACATTCATGCAAAAGAATGCCACTAAGAAGCAGTTCAACTGTAAAACACCAGAAATGATGCAAGCTAAACCAAGAACACTTGGAATCTGGCCAATGATAACACTGGAATATGCAATCAAAAAGGCTATACTTAAAGAAGCCAGATTATATCCAGGCAAGTTTCTCAGAGGAGGTACTGAGCAAAATATGATTAAATGAACTGTAATTGCTACAACAGAGATGGAACTTCCGACTCTGCCTAATATGGCAGACGCCGAGCGGTAAGTCATAGAATCATCATCATTAAAAGTAGAATTTTCATCGCTAACATCATCACTAACACATGTATGGAGTCCATTCTCCTCAATTTCGTAAGTTCCGGATTCAAGTATCAGAGGTATTGTTGAAAGCAGTACAACTGAACCATTTTCGAGTATTTTAAATTCATCTTTTTCGTACAACCACATTTCGCATGTTTGTAAAATTTCTCTCTTTAATTCTTCGCTGCGGTTGAAACATATTCTTACATTGTCCACAATGATATATGTCCGTGTCGGGGTCATTGTGATATTGTAGGACAGGATTAACATATTACCATTTTCGAGAAATTTCACATCTTTTAAATCCAAATACTCACATCCCGAGTATTTTTCTCTCGTTTCTTCGCTGTGGCTAGCTGCAACGTCTTTCAGAATTATAAAGTGTTTCTTGGTTTCGATAGGGAGCCCATCGCAACTCAGCATCCATGCACTAAGCAGCAAACAGCATGTCAAAGAAGCTGCATGCATAGTTTACAAAAGAAAAAAAGAAAGATATAAAGCTTGCTTCTATTTGTCTTTACAGCATCTTATGTTCACATATTTTTATGACCCTGTAAATAAAATATTAGATATTAGAATTCAATGATTTTTATTAGTATTTTAAGATTCTTAATTTAACTCAGATGGTAAAATAAATAAATCAACAATCAATCTCACATGGTAATATAAATGAGATAACGATAAGGTTTAAAAAAAATTGTTTGGTATATCAGTGTAATATGGAAATAGGTTGATTGTATTTTACACATATCTAGATAATAATGTTATAATTCTTTAGAAATGAAATTAACTTTAATACATGAAACCAATGTTTTGGTTGCGCAAAAATGAATCGATTGTATTTTAAAGTAATTCATAATTAAATGTATGAAATACAAAGATGGACCATACTTTTTGTCTGGTAAAAACAAGGTTCAGCTTAAGGCGGTAAAAAATATAACGCCGCTTGAAGGCCATTGGGGGGGGGGACGATAAATTGTCAGGGTAAGAAATCTATAAAAATGTTTTCGTTAAATATCTCATAAATAAGAGAAAGTACAAAAGAACGAACATTTTCAGTTGAGTTTAAGTTATCATCAAATATATAGTGAATAATGTAAAATATTCAAAAAATTTAAATGATCACAGATTATACATGAATTGTAAACCACTATGAATAATTATTTTATTCCTGGGTATATCACTGTTAATAACGTTGATGTTTATTGAGAAGCTGTGAAATGACCAAAAGTCTTTCGTCCTTATTCCATGTTAATTGAATAGCAGTCCTAAGGTTTCATAGATATTGGAAAGGAATAACTGTCCTAAGGTTTCATAGATATTGGAAAGTGAAAAACTGTCCTAAGGTTTCATAGATATTGGAAAGTGAAAAACTGTCCTAAGGTTTCATAGATATTGGAAAGTGAAAAACTGTCCTAAGGTTTCATAGATATTGGGAAGTGAAAAACTGTCCTAAGGTTTCATAGATATTGGGAAGTGAAAAACTGTCCTAAGGTTTCATAGATATTGGGAAGTGAAAAACTGTCCTAAGGTTTCATAGATATTGGGAAGTGAAAAACTGTCCTAAGGTTTCATAGATATTGGGAAGTGAATAACTGTCCTAAGGTTTCATAGATATTGGGAAGTGAATAACTGTCCTAAGGTTTCATAGATATTGGGAAGTGAATAACTGTCCTAAGGTTTCATAGATATTGGGAAGTGAATAACTGTCCTAAGGTTTCATAGATATTGGGAAGTGAATAACTGTCCTAAGGTTTCATAGATATTGGGAAGTGAATAACTGTCCTAAGGTTTCATAGATATTGGGAAGTGAATAACTGTCCTAAGGTTTCATAGATATTGGGAAGTGAATAACTGTCCTAAGGTTTCATAGATATTGGGAAGTGAATAACTGTCCTAAGGTTTCATAGATATTGGGAAGTGAATAACTGTCCTAAGGTTTCATAGATATTGGGAAGTGAATAACTGTCCTAAGGTTTCATAGATATTGGGAAGTGAATAACTGTCCTAAGGTTTCATAGATATTGGGAAGTGAATAACTGTCCTAAGGTTTCATAGATATTGGGAAGTGAATAACTGTCCTAAGGTTTCATAGATATTGGGAAGTGAATAACTGTCCTAAGGTTTCATAGATATTGGGAAGTGAATAACTGTCCTAAGGTTTCATAGATATTGGGAAGTGAATAACTGTCCTAAGGTTTCATAGATATTGGGAAGTGAATAACTGTCCTAAGGTTTCATTCCATATTAACTGAAAGTGAATAGCAGACCTAAGGTTTCATTCCATATTAACTGAAAGTGAATAGCAGACCTAAGGTTTCATTCCATATTAACTGAAAGTGAATAGCAGTCCTAAGGTTTCATTCCATATTAACTGAAAGTGAATAGCAGTCCTAAGGTTTCATTCCATATTAACTGAAAGTGAATAGCAGTCCTAAGGTTTCATTCCATATTAACTGAAAGTGAATAGCAGTCCTAAGGTTTCATTCCATATTAACTGAAAGTGAATAGCAGTCCTAAGGTTTCATTCCATATTAACTGAAAGTGAATAGCAGTCCTAAGGTTTCATTCCATATTAACTGAAAGTGAATAGCAGTCCTAAGGTTTCATTCCATATTAACTGAAAGTGAATAGCAGTCCTAAGGTTTCATTCCATATTAACTGAAAGTGAATAGCAGTCCTAAGGTTTCATAGAAATCACAAAGAAATAAATCTTTGTGCTTTGTCACGTATTAAATTTGAAAAGAATGAAATATATTTAGCTAAATGAAGGTTCGATACTTCTGGGAAAAAGTTCATTAACGTGTTATTAGAAAATTGTCAAAAAGTAATTTTAATTATAATTTCCACGTCCAAGATGATGATACTGACTTTAACATGAAAATAGCTTTCAGAAACGCGCTTTGAATAGAAATCCAAGAGCCCAATCTTTGAATAGAAATCCAAGAGCCCAATCTTTGAATAGAAATCCAAGAGCGTTTTATCAAACTTTTGTTTCACATTCTTCAAATCTAGTTATTTACGACACACATAACTGGATAGTCATCTAAAATTAATTCTCTATGCTTTATTATTAATTAAATACACGTTAACGAACACATAAATACTTATTATGTGTTAACTATGATAGCAGATATTCTGACCTTAAATATAATTTGATTTTTAAATATTTAAATTTTTAAATGATTATTTAATTCTCTTTCAGTTTTATATTAGGGAAAATCCTAATTTTGTGTAGTACAGTCTTTGTTATATTGTAATACTGTAAAGAGCATTAAAATATATAAAATCTTCTATAGATTGTTTAAACTACTTTTCATCAAATTTGTTAAATAAAGTCGGATTTAAAAAAATTGTAATTATTCTTTACACTAAGCAGAATTCAAAACCAGTGAAATAAAAGGATTTAAATTTGTTTTACTTTGCAATATTGCATAAAATTTCAAACTCATGAAAGACTCGTTTTAACCAAATAAACATTTTTAACATTAGGAAAATAATTTTTTGTGTGTTTGTTTGGCTTTATTTCAATTTAACAAACACAAATAATACTAAAATTTCCAAAATCTTGCAAATATACATTCATTTAAAGAAAAACTAAACAAGTACGTGGTTTTTAAGAGATAAAACTAATTAAGGACTTTAGACACTTGGTCAAATTTTCGAAAATAAACCGGAGGAAATCTCTTGAAGTTTGACAAAGTTAAAAATTGTACCAGTAAATTTTGATGTGGTGAAAAAGTTTCCCCAAATGAATAATTAGAATTATTTAAGATCCACTATAGTACATTAATATGTTTAATAATTTTAGTCGAGAAAGAAATCCCCAGTGCTATCAATGTTAATATCTTTCTCGGGTTTTCATTTCTAAAAGTCTGACAGGTCCTTTCATATAAGAAAAAAAAGCTTCATCCATGCATTATATGATAATTTGTTGTTCACAAAGCATGTTATGTTATTGTTAGTGATTTAATTACAAAATTTCCTAAAATAATTTATATTTGTCAGCGTATGTTTTTTTCGAAACAGGTTTCATAGCACACTTTAGCCATCAAATATATTATCTAAACATCGACTAAAATTTATATATTTCAGACTTAAAAAATAATGAAAAACTAACAATTATAGTCTGTACCTTCCTTTGAAGTTCTTCAAATTTATTCTGGTAAATATTGTAAAAATGTATAAGAGGACGCTTCCGAGTTATTCTTTCAATTACTTCTATATCTTGACTGCCCCGATCACAAAAGTTACGAGACAACTTTGGTGTATGTTGTTTTATTCATTTTGAGTAGCTGTTTAATCTTATAACTTTTCACGAGCTATTCTTGTATATGTATAAAAAATTTATTTTATGTATCTCGGAAATGTCTCTAACGATTTGGATCAAATTTTATATTTAGATAAGGTTTTGCTTTTTGAAGTTTATCAATATAGGTGTCTTTTCGGAAAAAACACGATTTTACAACCAAATTTTTTATAACTAATTAATAGAGCCTTTTTTTTATATGCTCTCATGCTGATAATGTCATATAGCGCCCTCTAGTAAATTTTTCCGGTACTTGCATTGTTTCCATAAGACGATAACCTACTGGTACCTCAAAATTTGGTGAGATGGCGCTATATGACATTATCCGAATATGTTGGTTCACATCCAATAGCAGCAATGCAGTTATTGTGTTAACCAATCGGCTTGTCGTACAAGTGACATTACCCTATCTAAATACTTTCTCCAAAGAAAAAAAAACTAACGAAGCTTTATCTCCCAGGTACTATATTTCCATTTAAGTTGGATTGGATGAATGACTAATGCCTATGCAAGAATGTTACCAATGCACAGCAACGAACCAAGTAAAACTTTTTTTTTGAATAAGAGATGAGGTGTAACAGGTGTGCTTTATGCAACATTCTCCAATATTTTGAGTAACGCCACACTTATGAGAACTCGTAAAAATCCCTTCTTTCCAACTAAACATTTTCTTAATATTTCAACCTAAACCATTAACTACATTTTCTCCTTATCTCTCCGATCTTATTCAAAGTCAGCGGAAGAGATTTCCGTAACACTTTCTCACGTGTTTTCTAATAAAGGTATTACACTCCCTATATAATCCCGAATAAAATCGTGGACATTGGGTAATAACCGCGAAAATTGTCGTACAAGTATTGACAAGCAATGCTTTTGAAACACAGATTTCTGACGCAAATCTAGTATTTCTGCTAAATCTACCATGGCAATTTTTTCTTGGTAATTCTTGCCTTGGGGTTTGTGCACAAATGCGAGAAAATCGAATTTGTAATATAGCCGCATTTTTTCACCATTTGAAACAAAAATTTAGCATGGAATTACTATTGTTTGCATTGTACTACAGATAAAAATTTTAATTAAGTCGATGCGTTATCGTCTTTACATGCTTGAAAAAGTACCGACCATCAGACAATCATCTTTCCACAGATTTGTTTCTAAGTTTGATTAGAATTTACATGTTAAATGCTAAACATGTGTGTTAAATTTTATTTATCTATCTCTATATTTTGTAATTATCCTGTTCACTAGAAATCGAATAGTCGGATAGACAGATTTACTTTACATGGATTTCAGTCAAAATTTCATAGAACTCAGACAGTTAGGTTGTTAAGAAAGTTGTGTTAGCCAATTTTATCTGTCTATCTCAAAGTGTTTTTAGTTCACGTGTTTACAGAATTACAAACATAATTCCAAAAATGAGTTTTTTAAGACTAAGGAAAACCTAAAATGTGAAAATTCGTCAATATCTCGACTTTAAATTTTTGTTGGTTGTAATTCTTTCTACTTGTATACTTCATATATGAAAAAATAATAAGCAAAATATATAATTTCTCAAAAATCTTTTTTGTGTGTGTGTGTGTTTTTGTTTCTCAGTTATAAACTTCTATATATAGTTACAGTCAATACTCTGAATCTTAATAGACACTAACAATCATATTTTTGGAGAAATTTTTTGTGAGGAAAATAAATGCATTGTTGTTATTCACTTCATAACTTTCTTCAATTTATCTTCTCATTTCACTCATAACTTCTTGCTTTTAATTATGATTTCACATGAATAATGAACAAGTTCATTTTATTAGTTTAACTATTGCATTTTCCAAGTTTTTATTGCAATATCTTAATTTTTATATAGAACAAAACAGAAAGTTTCTACACCATTTTGATCAAAAACATTGAAAAATATTAATTTCTTGAAATTTGCAACTTAATTTGAAGCCAAAATTATTTTCAGCTTGTAATGCTGTCAAAAGCAGCTTATTTTAAAAGTTTATAAACAGAACCCATTTATATATCGCATTTCAAGCAAGCTGTTTTGAATTTGAATTTTCTTTGTAGTACATTATTTTAAGATAGAACATGAAACTTAAATAATTGTTTCTTTTTAAACGATTGAATATTCATATAAATATACCGTATAATATATATATTTTTAAATATTTTGTACTGTTTTCACTTGTCGTCTATTGGATAAAAAAGCATTTCTTAATTACATGTTTATCGTCTTATTCTGAAATAAGAATGAGAAAATTTCGATGTAATTAATGAATGAACCGATGTAATTATTATGAATCGATGCCATATTATCTAATTTTTTAAATGCATATTATCTAATTTTTTTAACAGAAAACATTTTGGTTGAAATATCGAATACTCATTAAGCTACGAAAAAATCAACACCATTAAGAATATGAAAATGACTTACCGCTATAATAAATAGTACTTCTTTCTTCAAAAATAAACAAAGCCGATTCTTTCCTATTCATTATGATGTACATCTCCTTTCAGGTGCAAATATCCTTATAGTAAGTAGAACAGTTGCATTTCACTTATATTATATTTACTCTACTAGATGACTTTCAGTCGGATACGAATTTTTGTTTATATTTATTGTTATACAATTTTTCAATGTTGATTTGATCATGGTCATCATAATTTCGAACTTGAGTGCAAAATAAATACTTAAATAACACTTTAAAAAGCAGTCGTTTGTGCCCAGGAAGGGAATAATTTTTTTTTAGTATTATTTAGAAATAAAATCTGTTTTGTGGCGACTCTTAAGAACAAATCAGTTTCCTAACTCAAGATTTGGCTGTAGAATACACAGTATGTGACTGATAGGAATATAGCTGTAACTAATATCCGAATGACTTGGCATTAAAAAAGAAAGGAAAACCACAGAAAGAGCGCCAAACACCATTGACTCACTTCCCAATGTTTTTACATTGTCATTGCACGTGTTCGAAACGCTTGTATTCTGTTAGTAAATGAAACATCATAGAATGCAATTCTAATATATCACGCAAATTTCATGGTTAGAAACTACAACTCTCCTTCATAATTTTTGGCTTTATGCACGTGCATGCCTGCGCGCGCGTTTTACAAATTAGAATATTTGACATAGAGCCAACCTGGCATGTATACGTTTAGGAGAAAAATTTAGGATTTGGTATTTTTAATTAATGAAAAAATTACCCGAAATTTTTGAGAAATAGTGCTGTACAAATATGATTTTTACATTATTTTAAAATAAAAAAACTATCTTTTTAATGATAACATATAAATTAAATATCTATTTCCAATAAATTAAACTTTTTAAGCTTATTTTGTTACCAATTTATTTCATACAAAGTAAAAATAGAATTTATCCTGCATGAGAATGTTATACGTGCATGGGAAAAATTAACTTTTGTTTACGTGTTGCCATCAAGTTGACAAAGGCTTAAAAGATCAAGTTAAATCTTATTACAAGCTAGGCCTAGTAAAGCATAATTTTATCTTGTAAAAAATGAAATAAATATAAAACCTGATATTTTCTAGAAAGATAACTGAATGGAAATTATTTCTATGAATGTTTAAAATGTTGTCATTAATTCGTTAATTTTGTATTATTTAAGGCAAACATGATGTCTGCTGTAGTTGGTTCCAAATACCTAATTTCTGAGCAATTAGTATTAGGCATACGCAACTTACAGAAAATAATGTCCTAAATGATATTAAAAAAAAAAATTGCTATTTTATGCAGTTTGAGTCAATAAATACTGAGTTGATAAATAACTTATTTTTTTTTACTTTTATACAGAACTTCGGTTCTGAAAGTCGTATTTTGTAAAACATTCTTGAGACATTAACATTTTAAACAGAAAGAGAGGTCCACGTTATTGCTGCTAAAATTGAGTGAATTATGAAATTCTTTATTTTATTGTCTTGTATAAACACGCAATTTAAGACTATTCCATTGACCTTATCAAAGGAGATATCCCAATTTGGACTCGAAATTTCTCCAAGGCTGATTAGTCTAAAATTATGGATTCTTGGAGAGCCTAAAATAATTATTTAAAAAGTTTCATAACTCGGTCGGATTTCGCTGCAGAATATAGAAACGCGGTTTTTTTAAATTTAAGAGTAGTAAAACATATTGTGGGATGTTTTAGTGGAGAAGGTTACAAATTGGGATAGTTAAGTTACATCCACACATAAAGAATGAGCGACGACTTTTTTTATATAAAAATAAACATCTTTTAATTTTTAACGCTAACACATCGACAGACAACAGATTTTTTTTGAAAGACCGGAAATTGATCTTTTTAATTCGCACAGCTTGCGCGCTTGATCGTAGATAACTGCTTCGTACTTCCGGTGCGCAGTTAGGAAAATAGTTTTTCGAATACAGTCATTTTGATGGAAGCAGGATCGCCACAGTACTCCCCCCTCTAGTAGTGCAGCAGGCACTGAAGTTAGAGGCAACGAGTGTTGAAGCGAACTCGTCGGCCAGATCTGGTCACATAAGGTACTGGAGTAGAATTTGTAGGTGACACAGGACTCGATGGAGACAGTTCAGGTACTGGTTTTGGTGAAGTCGGAACTGCAACTGGTGGTGATATTGCTGGTGCAGAGGACTGGTGAGAGTTCTCGAAGAACGCAGGCTTTAAGCGATCAATGTTGATCGTGGACTGTTTGCCGTTCTTTTCAATTGTGAACATTTTATCAGTTCGTTTGAGTACGAGGTATGGTCCATCGTATGGCGCTTGTAAAGGTTTTTTAACAGCATCGTGGCGCACGAACACATGTGAGCAAGTGTCCAGAGCTGGATGAACGAATACTTTCTTGGTGTCATGAAATGCAGTAGCAACAGGTTTAAGTTGATCCATCAAGGTCCGTAAATTTATTAGGAACTCATGAGGCTCGACGTTAATTGAAGGGGATTCAAAAAATTCTGATGGTAGTTTAAGGGTTGAGCCATAAACTAGTTCGGCCGATGTGCACTGTAGATCTTCTTTTAATGCGGTTCGGAGTCCGAGCAAAACCAAAGGAATTGATTCGGTCCATTTCGTAGATGCATGACATCGGAGGCTTTGTTTAAGAGATCGATGGAATCGCTCGACTATTCCATTGCTTTTTGGGTGGTATGGGGTCGTTCGGATCTTTTGGACACCCAAGAGTTTGCTGAGCAAAGAAAACAAGTTGCTTTGGAATTGTCGTCCTTGATCTGTCGTGATTATTGAAGGCAAACCGAAGCGTGAGATCCAATGAGTTATGAATGCACGCGCAACAGTTTCAGCAGAAATATCAGGAATGGGAATTGCCTCAGGCCATCGTGTGAAACGATCTATGCAGGTAAGTAGGTATCCGCAATTGTTTGAAGGTGGAAGAGGTCCTACGAGATCTAGATGAACATGATCGAATCTGGCTGCAGGTAATTGAAAAGATTTAAGAGGACTATTGGTGTGTCTAGCTATTTTAGATTTTTGGCAATCTAGACATGAACGGGTGAAATTTGAAATGTCCTTTTGCATGGACGGCCAAAAGAATCTCTCTGAAATCAAATGTTTAGTGGCACGGATACCTGGGTGGGAAATATTGTGCAAAGATAAAAAAAACTTTCTTTCGGAAAATTTCTGGGACGTAAGGTCTAATTTTGTTTTGCTTGACATCACAGTAAAGTTTAGATGAATTGGGGTCGGTTGAGAGAGGTTTTAAACAAAGTGACATTTCATTCTTTGCCAAAATAGTCTGAAGTTCTTCATCAGATGCTTGTGCTTCCGCCATGGCAGAAAAGTCTATTTTTGGTAACTGTATTTCATTAATACGAGATAAGGTATCAGCTACAACGTTTTTTGAGCCCGATACGTGCCTGATGTCGGTGCTGAATTGTGCAATGAAATCAAGGTATCTTAGTTGTCTTGGAGAAGAAGAGTCAGATTTTTTGGTGAAAGCAAAAGTAAGAGGTCGATGATCTGTAAATATTATGAAATTTTGACCTTCCAACAAGTGTCGAAAATGTTTGATAGTTGCATATATCGCCAAAAGTTCCCTATCATACGTACTGTATTTACGTTCTGAGGGCGTAAGTTTTCGGGAATAAAATGCTAGAGGTTGTTGACCATTAGACGTAGTTGTATGGAGGACAGATCCGATGGCTGAGTCTGAAGCATCAACCATGATAGATAATTGCTGGTTAGGTGAATGGAAGTTCAAAGTAGCTGCATTTGCAATATCAGATTTGCATCTTTTGAAAGCTTCTGTAGTGAGGTCAGTCCAAGGAACAAGTCGCTTATCATTCTTTTTAGAGTTTTTTAAAAGTTCGTGTAGGCTAGCTTGAGTCTGAGCGGCATGAGGCAAAAATCGACGGTAAAAATTGAGCATGGCCAAGAAACGCTTTAGCTCAGATATATTTTGAGGTTTGGGAAAATCAGAAATGGCTTGAACTTTTTCCGGTAAAGGTTTCACGCCTTCAGATGTAATTAGACAACCTAGAAACTTTACCGATTGCTTCCCAAGGACGCATTTTGAAGGGTTTAGTTTCAATCCGTGCTGAGATAATCGTTCAAATACTGTTTTTAAATGTTGTTTGTGCTGTTCTACATTATTTGATGCAATCAGTATGTCATCAAAATAAGGAATGCAGAAATCTAAATTTGACAAAACTTGATGTATATAACGTTGAAAGGTTTGTCCCGCGTTTCTTAAACCAAAGGGCATATAAACATATTCAAAAAGACCAAATGGGGTTGTGATTGCTGTTTTTGGAATGTCCGCTGGGTTAATAGGAATTTGATGATAAGCTCGGATCAAATCCAGGGTGGAGAAAATGGTTTTATTGAAAAACATTTGAGTGCAATCTTGAATATGAGGAACTGGGTATCTATCAGGAACGGTAATTGAATTTAAACGACGGTAGTCGCCACACGGTCTCCATTCTCCATTAGACTTTTTCACCATGTGTAGAGGACTTGCCCATGGGCTACTAGAAGGACGGATAATACCTTGAGACATTAAAAATTCAAATTCCTGACGTGCAATTTTTAGCAACTCGGGAGATAAGCGACGAGGTCTCGAAAATACTGGTTGACCAGTTGTTTCAATAAAGTGATGTATTTTAGTTGATACTTTGCTTTTTGTTGGTTGAGATGGATTAGTGAGGTCTTGGAATTGCGATAAAATGTCATAGAATTCTGAATCACCAAGCAAAATGGATATACCAGAAGTTAATGAATCTGTGTTTGTATATTTGCCTTGAGTGGTTAATTTAGTTATGCCATCAATCAAACAACCACTTTTAACATCAACCAAAAGATTATAGTGTTTTAAAAAATCAACACCTATAATTGGTTGGTTCACATTTGCAATTATGAAAGACCAAGTAAAATTTCGCCGTAAATTTAAGTCTAGCGTAAGGCGTTTTTTACCAAAAGTAGCTATTTTTGTGCCATTAGCAGCTAAGAGGAGTAATTCATTAGAGGAATCAGCTTTAGGAGCATAATTGTTTGGTAAAACAGATACGTCTGCGCCTGTATCCACTAAAAATTTCCATTTACTAACTTTATCGGCCAGCATAATTCTATTAATTTTGCGATCGTGGCCAAGGCCAGTGGACGACCGCCGATTTAGTTTCCCGAATTCTTGAAAGAGCAAGGCAAACTACATTTTTTTGCTTTTGTGCCAAAATTTGTATGATAAAAGCAAATGCCATCAGCAGGTTCTTTATATTTTTTTAAGCGATCACGAGAGCAACTACGACTGTTTTTAAAAGGTCGATTTCTATTTCTGCTTTGAGAGCGTGATTGGCGCATTGTTGTAGTATGCTCGCCAACTAAAGTCGTCAAATGGGCGACTTGTTTTTCAAGTTGGGCTATTTGATTATTCGAAGATTGAGGAGTAACGGAATTAATGTTTGAATGGCCAGCCAAATCATTTATTTTATCTGCAACTGATGCTTAACCAGCTAAATCTTCATTCAAAGCAGTTAAAATAGTTTGTGTGCTGTTTGGCAGTCTTCCGAGCCAAAGAGATTTTAAGAGTGGCTCGCCAACAGTATCGCCCGCCAATGTTTTCATACGAGCTAATAACTGAGATGGTCGTTGGTCGCCAAGTTCTAGGCCTTGTAGCAGCGTACGTATTTTCGAAGCTTCACTTTCAGAATGCAACTCAATTAAACGTTTTTTTTAATGTTGGATATTTATCAGTATCAGGAGGTTTCAATATTATATCGCTTACACAATTCAAAATATCAGAATCAACTGCAGAAATAACATGATTAAATTTTGTATCGTCAGCAGTAATTCCCGCCAAGGCGAATTGCGCCTCAAGTTGAACAAACCATAATGCAGGGTTAGCTTTCCAGAAAGGCGGAAGTTTGACGCCAACACGAGAAACTGTTGCGTCGTTGTTGGCGGAATTTGGAGTATCTCCTGGCATGTTTTATTCAAGAAATCAAAGGCACGTTATAAATATAATTTCACAAAACTGCTTTGAAATACGAAAATACAAATAATATACTGATAATCAGAGTAAATAATATGAAAATGCTAATCCAAATTATATAACAGAAGTTCCGATGGAAATTATTTAGGCTGTGAAAATAGAAACAATATTCAACGATACGCTTACCGCCATTAGGAAGAAATGCGCTATGGCGCCATTTAATGCATAAAGAAAACTGGGAAAGTTATCCTTTCACTTTTCGAGTCACCAAATGTGGGATGTTTTAGTGGAGAAGGTTGCAAATTGGGATAGTTAAGTTACATCCACACATAAAGAATGAGCGACGACTTTTTTTATATAAAAATAAACATCTTTTAATTTTTAACGCTAACACATCGACAGACAACAGATTTTTTTTGAAAGACCGGAAATTGATCTTTTTAATTCGCACAGCTTGCGCGCTTGATCGTAGATAACTGCTTCGTACTTCCGGTGCGCAGTTAGGAAAATAGTTTTTCGAATACAGTCATTTTGATGGAAGCAGGATCGCCACAATATAAATACATTGTACTTAATATGATTTCTGCAAAAAATTTCTTTGGTTTTAACAAAACGTATATCACTATTTTATGTGGTTTTACTGCATGTAATCTCAAAGTTCGTTATGTATTTCAAATTCCAGGTTTCAATTTGCACAGCATTTAAAGAAAGTAATCATAAAATTCGAGTTTTTAAAATAAGAATTTCGAAATCTAAGTGTCAAGCCTGAATGTTTAAAAACGTTTCTTGCAAAAAAATATTTTCTTATCAAAGTTTTCCTCAAAAGTTTCCAAATAAAAAAATAGAATCGTATATATTTCAAAATATTCAAGCATTCAGAATTTTATATAAATTTTTATATATTAAAATTTTCGTACGTTCTTTTTTTATCTTACTTTTTCTTATCATAAAATGCTATTTTTATAACAAATATAAATGTTTACGTAATATTTTAAACATTTTTATGATGAATTAAATATGCAAAGCAGATTTTATATACAAATGCATTATTGCCAGAAACAACAGAATTCACTTATTCTCATGTTATATGAAAAATCAACAAATTAAAATGCTGCGTGTAAATGCTGTGATAAGATTTAGAATGTGCTATTGACAGTATTTAATTATTTTTCAAAGTACCTATGAAATCGCATTTTTTCAATAAAGATGTATCTTATATGTTATAAAGATATCGAAAAAAGTATTTTTGCTCTTAATATTGAAAAAAAAATTAGTATTTGAGGCATCATAATTATCTTATTCTTTTTATAAAAAAATGTCCTAAAAATTACTTTTTAGCAATATACAATCATTATTTAGTTAAATATATTATTCTATGGACTTTATAATTTTGAGGAATACAAACAAATAATTTTATGAACAATTTTGGACTCCATTAAACATTTTTTGAATTGATTATGAGTCGTACTCTTTGAAAAGTCTGCGGCAGAAAACAGTTTTATTTTTACAGATATTTCTGTTACATTTTAATATATTATTATTAAATGATAGTAACAAAAAAATCTCCGAAATACGCATTTGATTTATTTAGAAAAGTTTTTAAAAATGAAATAACTTACTTAATACACATTTTGAAGTCGGAATCTTTTGGAGAACTGGTTAATGCACTACGATTCAAAATATTCCATAAAACATCTCAGCGTTTCCATTTCTAATCAGCAAGTGTCGTTGCATAAAATATCCTTTTACAAATTGAACCTATCTTCAATTTTTGTGGGCAATTGGTATCTGATGCGATTGTGAAAACTATTTTTCTTACTATCTGTTTTTTATTTCAACAATTTATATGAAATGCGAAGTTGCCCACAATGAAATATATGACTAAAAAAAAGCACAAATGAAAATGACAACAGCTGGAGAAGAATGTATGTTTCGTCAGAGAAGACACAGTTCGCTTGAATGTATCAATATCTCCACTTCGTCATGCGGAACCATCCTCAATCAGGAAGGATGTGCATTTTTGGTTCGTATCACAATGAAAAAAAAAACCCTTTTCCATTCTTTTTCGAACTTTTCTTTTGGAAATACCTCATGCAGATTCCCTTCCCGAAACATAACTTACAATTAAGCTCATTTTAAGAATGAAAAACGTTTGGAAATGGGATTTATTTAAATTCATAAATTGTTTACAAGTTTTCACTTATACAGAAAAGTCCGCCGTCTCATACCCCCGTATCCGTAACCATTCTGGTCAGTGAACGGTTTGGTGAGTATGTTATGGGAATTTTATTAAATACCAAAATTTTAAAGTAGGAAAAACAAAAATAGCTCTATGAAAATATCTGTTTGAAAGATATTTATTAATGCAAATGTATGTGAAAAAACTGTGGTGTTTTCTTTCTCTTTTAGTTATTGTGAGTAGGACACTTGATGTTGAAAGCTAGAGAGGTAAGGAAAGATCTATTTTCACTGATAAATTTAACTATCCTGTGGAGTTTATGCCACACAAAGTGTGGTTGTAAAAGTGTTTTGGAATGAATATGATTTTTGAATAGATTATTATGACCATAAAAGAGTGAGAAAGTGCGCAGTTCTTGATATTTTATGGATGCGAGTGTAAATTGCAAAATCTGAAATTCCAACGTCTTTCCTAAAAAATATTTAAGCTTAAGAAAGAATATTAATTGGCACGAAGACTCACTTTACATAACCGTATAGGCTCTGCTTTTTAAAGGTGTTTTTCAATGAATACAATCTTTGAATAAATTGTTAGGACCATAAAGGAGTGAAGAGGTACACGATTTTTGAAATGTTATGGATATAACTGTGGGTCGCAAAGTCTGAAAATCCGGCGCCTTTCCTTAAAAATATCTAAGCGCAAGAAAAAATATATATAAATATTCATTGGCATAATGATCTATTTTACATAACCATCCAGGAATTATTGAATATTCACTGGCCAGTGTTCCCGGATGATTATAGAACAAAGAAAACTCAAATAAATAAAATATGAATTTAGATCATGTATTTAATAAAATTTCCATTTATCACAACGATACTGAATAGTATAGTACCTGGATCTTATAGCATATAAAAAATTAAATTAAGCTCAATGATTAACTTATCATGAAATCTAATAATCATTAAGCATTGAACTTCATACTGCCAGGTAGTTATCTCTTGGATAAGCAAACCTTGGATGCTTCTTTGTTGTAATTTCCTTACTTTTTCTCTTTTTTGAAGCTTTTTTTTTATTTTTTATTTTATGGCTTCTTAAGAAATAAAGTCTACTTAATAAAATCGAGAAGATTTAATAACCGTTATATTAAAGTGCCCCAAAAGTTTCCTTCTCATAGCGCTATGAATGGCCTTATCTGGTTTTGCTTGTGCAAACATGCCGGCTTATCTATTAGCCGTCTATGTCATTGAGTGTAAGGACAATAGGTCTCCAACTGTCTCAAAGCAGGGACTACACCCCAATAAAGTTCTTTTGTCCATTTAGTGAGATTGGAAAGGCGTCATTTTCTACGAGCTTCTTCCTCAAGGTGAAGCAATAAATTCTACGAAATAATGTCATCAACTGGATCAATTGAAAACTGCCATAGAGAAAAAAAATGGCCAGAATTAATGAATCGCCGAGGCGTTGTTTGTCATCATGACAACGAGAGACAACATATTGCACTAGTTGCAAGAGAGAAACTCTTACAGTTTGATTGAGATGTTTTACCGAATCCTACATACTCTCCAGATCACTCCATCTGATTATTACTTCTTTCTGTCTTTCAAAAATTATCTTTGCGATATACCGCTTTAAATCCATCAGCGCAATAAAAGCGCACCTCGAGGATTATTTCTTGGAAAGAAGGCATAATGAGGCTTCCTGGGAAAAAGAAGATGGTAATAGAGCAAAAGGGTTCTTATATAATAAAATAAATAATATCTTAAACAGTAAATATTGTGTATTCTTTTCATGTTAGAAATTTGAAAGAAACTTATGGGACACCCTAACATTATATATAAATCTGTTACATCAAAATTTTTTTAAGTAAAATTTGTTACAAGGGTGCGTTTTCTTGTTTCAACCAGGAAAAGTAATTTCAAATTGATATTACGCTAAAATGACTTTGATTTTTAAAATCGTTTACTATAATCGTAATTGAAATAAGATTTATTTTTGTAATGAAATTATTTATTATTTTAGTTAGTAGTATTAAGTTATTTTGGATTTAGTTTGATTATTTCTCAATCTATATTGTTTTTTCAATTATATATTTGTTAACAAACTATATATCTTACTCCTATCGATTGAATATTTAAATCTCAAGAAAACTTCAGTAACATTTTTAATTTTAGTTTAAAGAATCCTGCTATCGCAAGACATTCAATGATCTTTGTTTTTTGTTTTTTTATTCATCTATTGCATTAAAAATTACTTTTTTAAAACTTTATTTGTGATGCTCAAATCTTTGATGAAAAAAAATTAATGAAACTTAACGTAAACTAAAATTAATAATTTATTTGAATGGATTAGTAACATATAAAATCAATTTAGAACTTCTTCTCAAAAATATATATAAAAATATCTTCTCAAAAATATATAATTAAAACGCTGTGGAGGAAAGAAATAATTTGTTACTGCTGTGTTTGGCTATATTTATTAAGTATATTCCTTTCATTTGTTTGTAAAATATAATTCGCAATATTTTTCTATGGTATTAAAAATATCAGTTTAGTAGATGTGTAAGAAATAAGCGATGAATAAAATACAAACCCTTCTGGAATACATTAAGCAAAATTTTATTGAATAAGAGTAAAATATTAATCACTCAGTTATTTTATGCAATATTTTGATAGTAATATAGCTTATACAGTTACAAATACATAAATATAAACATACATTTACAAAGTAGAAACATTATAAAGATAGCTATCATTACAGAGATACAAATAGGGTTAAATGTATATGTGCTTTTCAGTTACTTGTGCAGAAATAAAGAAAAAAGACATTTTGTACTATTTGGTAACTTTTTGTACTAATTATAAATCAAGCATTCATTTATTTACCTAACTGTACGCTTGTGCTAGAAGAAAATTTTACGTCTAAGGAAAATGCCAATTACTGGACGTATTTCCTCCGATTTTTTTTTTTTACATGAATAGGGTGCATAGAATATATAGCATGGATAAAGTATATAGCAATGAATAATACATATGCATCATATATAGAATAGAAGAAATGAATTTGGAATGCTTGAATTTTTATTAGAGCTTTGAAAAATTTTCCTGTTGATGATGACATTAATATATTTCTTGATTAGGCTAGGTAGTACTTGCTTTACATGATTAAATTTTAAATCTACAATTATTTATTTCAAAATAAAATAGTTTTATGTCCTATTATATAACGCCATTTCATTTTATAAGAGAGATTAAGAAAGAAATGTTTTTTTTTAATATTTTGTTTTAAAAATTGCATAATTCAAATTTACATGATTTCACAATACCTAAAAAACGAATTTTTTTTTAAATTGGAAACTTGACTAGAAAAGTTAATGAAGCTTGAGGTTCAAAGCATAAGAAACATTCATAGTGAGAGATAGTAGTAGTGAAATAAAGTTAAATAAGAAAGCTGAATATGTTCATTAAAAAGTTTGCTAGTTGAAAATTATAATTATAAAATTTCTTATATATTTAAATCTTCCATGTTTCCCATTTAATAAAACTGGAAAAATTTTTAAAAAATTCACCAGAATTATTTAAAACTAGAAACAATCTTTTGCAAGAACTCAAATACGAAGTTTCATTTTGTTATTAATTCAAAAGTTGTATTTCTTTTTTTCATAATAAAAAAAAATCGTTATCTACCAAGACAAATTTCTAGATTTAGGTTTTTAGAAGACAATTTGTTTTAATTATATTACATTATTCTTAACTTTGATTATCATATAGGTAGACTCACAAAAACTTAAAATTTATTCTAAAAAGTCTGAATAATTTATTTTAATTTAATAATTTATATTTCTATACAATATAGTAATACATTTTCTGTTTATTTAAGCCAGACTTGACTTTTATTTCTATTGTTAAGATCCTGTTTCCTAAAATAACTATTATTTTCTATAAATCTAATCTAAATCCATGAAAATGGTTAATAAAATGTTTACGAGATAATTAATCGTGAACATCCTGGACAAGACTGAAAACTATGCATTTTTTAAAGCCTGTCGTCAAAATGTCTCATCGTTAACTCTTTTATTTGTAACTTATTAATATTTCACTAAATTTACTCTATTTGAAATTGTATTAATATTTTAATGTAAAAGAATATTGTTAATATTTAAATTTAAAAAATCCTTCAAAACAAACACAATGCGAGACAAACATAGCGTTACGATATTACCGAATTATATAAATAAAAACAGTATGCTAAAGAACTGTAATGTTTTCAGTGTATTATCTTTAATTTTTCTCATATTTTGAATACCATCAGCATTCTCATGCAAAGTTCCTGTGTTGTATAAAAACAGTTAAGAATATTTTATGAGATTTGAAGACAGTGAAAAGTTCTAATAAGACAGTATTATTTTTAACGACGTAAGTTAGGAGATTAAGTATGTAATGACTTCATTGAAAAAAAAACTTTCATTTAATTCATGAATATTAATAAAACAATCAAGCAATCCTTTTTATTGAAAGCCTGCGGGAGTTGTCTCCTACAAATTTTCTCGCATACTCTCAAATGTATTTATTGATACATTATTAATCGCATGCCATAATCGAATAATAGTTACTAAATAATTTAATAGCGAGCGATCTTTCGCGATTAATCACGGGGATGTGGATAACACACGAGCATCAGAGCACCGAGAGTGCATTTTTGACGTTATTCTCCCGACCAATTGACCAAGTCTCAGTATCACACCACAAATTTCATATGTTTATGTCATTCCGTTTTTGACATAAGGAGATTACATGCTGTAATATAAAGTTCGACAAATGATTGACCCCTTGACAGATTTAGTTCTAAATTTGATAGGTATCGTTACTTTAGATACTAGATCTCTGTTCCGAATTTTATCCATATAATTTTCTTCTTTTTATAATTGTCGTATTAACATATTTCATTTGAATGTATTTCACTCAAAATTTAATAGAAGTCTAGAAAAGTGGTGTAAAAGCCATGTACCAAATTTTATCCGCATAGTGTACAGCATTTTTGAGTACAGTTGTTCCCAGTCAAACAGATATAATCCCAATGATGCGTTTTTCAATCTCGTGAATTTATAAAGCTTGAAAGTTAATTAAAATCTGGAGGTCGAATTTTTTGACAATTAAGTAGCTTTTCTTCGTATACGAAATATAGTAGAGTGTAAAAACAAGTAATGGGCATTTTATTTTTCAAATAAATTTTATTAATTGAAATTGTAAACAATATCCAGTTTTACTTTTTTTTTATTTAGCCATTTTCTAAATTTTACTTTCAAATAAATGTCAAGTTACTTTTCCAATTTTTAATGGCAACACCTCTGCAATTAAAACTTACAAGCCTATAATTTGAATGTAGAAGATATGCTTAGATATTTAAGATTTTAACTTATTTCAATATTTAAGACTTAAATATTTAATACAAAAAGACTACATATTAATAACTTACTATTAAATGTCCAAGAGAAATGTAGTTAGCTTATAAGCAAGCGTATGGAAATTCATATTTAATTATTATTTGCTCTAAGACTGTAGATTTAAAGGTATTAAAAATTCATACGTAATATCTTCAATGCACATGAAAAATCTTTGAAACGTCATTTTTGAAAAAACGAATAAAATGAATCTATATACATAGCCTTTATAATTATGTACATCGAAAGTATTCAAAATACCACAAATGCAGACATTTGCGATGAAGGTTATTAACAACTATTATAATAATACTATATATATAATTACTGCCTCTGTTTGAAAATATGATTTTTGTTTCAAAATAATTTTTGTCCGAATTTACAGTATGCATTTATTAATAATTATATATTATTTAAGTAATGTAAGTTTATTGATATAAATAAGTATAATTTAAGCTATTAAACACTGTCATTTGAAGTTTTGAAAACATATTAAATTTGCGGTAAAATACTTCATTATGAGATTTTGTTCTATTGATAAGAATCTCAAAGGTATTTCCGTTAAATTTTATAAAACTGCTTTTTTTATTGCAAAACAACATTGCATTTAAGGAAATGACCATTTAATAAATGTAGGAGATGTTATTTTATACAAAATATTTTCCATTATTATTTTGATTTTTGTCTAAATTCTACCAAAAATGCTTGAATATAATGAAATACTATTTGATTATAACAACCAGACATAAACATAGCTATTTTTTTACTAAATTATTCCTTTATTCATTAATATTCACTATTTGTATTATACTTTCAATCAGAGGAAGTTGACGTCAGCAGTTAATAGTACAGAATAAGGCGATAGCGAACATTTTGCTAGTGAATATGATCCAAGATTTTTATCGAAATTCATTGATGGGACATTTTCATCCAATAGCTGTTAGAAATTTCTGTCAGTTTGTAACAAACTCAGTGACATATTATTCTCATTCGATGACATTGTCCTTTGCCAAAATACAAGAGCAAATTTACTTTATATATAAAAATGTCAACGCAAAACTTCTTGATATGCAGCATGAGAAAATATTATTTTGCTGGTTTCATCTAATATTTCTGTAAGATAGAATATTTATGGTCTTTATAAGATTTTTACCAGGATCTTAAATGTAGTTAAATATTTAAATTTGTCACAATGCAACATTTCCTGTATTTATTTTCTATGTTATTTAAAAATATATTACATTTTGCAAAATATTATTTCATCATATCAATATTTCATAGATTCTTCATCAAAAATGTTGCTTTGTATTCGCTTTTATGCAGAATGTCTCATAATGGAGTTTTTCATGAACTGCACTTCTTACTTGTTTCGTACCAAATAATGTCTTTCAAGATGGAAGAGTAGTTCTTTAACCAGTTAACTGTTTTTGACGAGTATACTCGTCATGGGAAAAAGTACAACATTTTGTGTTATGACGAGTTTATTCGTCAGGAGTAATAAGTAGTGACAATTTGCCGTTTGAATTACAATTTTAGTAAAAAAACATATTCGTAAATTTCAGATGTTTAAAATATTTTGAGGCCAAGTCGAAATCAAAGAAGCAAATAAAAGATTATTGATATTTATTATAAACAAAAAAAACTGCATATAATCTGAACTGTTTTTCTTAAATGTATCGCTGTATTGTATTAGTCATCCAATTGTTTTGTTTCTTTTCGTTCACATGAAAAAATTGTATGTTAGTTTAAGTAAATAAATAAATGTGTTTATTGAAATAAAAATAATAAGCCATTTAATAACAGCATAATTTCATGTTACACGTACTCTGTGTTTGACGAGTAGACTCGTCATCGCTAAATCTTTGAGACACAATTTAGATACGCACTTTCCGAAGAGTTCGAAACAGTTAACTGGTTGTTGTTGTTACTTATGGCACTTGTCATAGACAAGCGCCCTGACGAAGTCAGTGATTTAAGCTGAGCTTCTTGTGCAATAGCTTCTGAGGATAAAGGCCCCTGAGAATCCGATTGTAGAAGTCTGACTTCTAGCTCATATGAAAATGATACTCACACACCCGCTTGCACGACCCCTTTTTACAAGGGGGCTCTTTCGCATATCTCACAGATAGAAGACAGGGAAAAAACAACCATGCCCGCACCAGGACTCGAACCCGGGACGCACAAATCACGGGGAAGACGCACTGCCCCTAGACCAGGATGCCGGGCAATTGACTATTTAACTTAAATCATTCTTTGCCACGAACAGATGTATTCGTCTTCAGAAAATCCTGTTTATAAAAACTCTTTACAAAAATTATAATTGTAGAGTTCAAATGAATCTATATTTATATGAAATGATACACTGATCTCTCACGAAATCTGGGATGAGAATGTCGTTTCTTTAGTCGTTGCAATTGATGAGTTTGTCGTATGTTTATCAGATGACGAACATGTGTGTTTTTCTGCAGTTGAAGTCTTGGGAGATCGAAGACTGATTCTTTGTTTAACGTATTTGAAGACTTTACGCGAACATGTAAAAAGTAAGAATATAAAAAGTCCTTGCAGAGGGTTAAGAAAATCGGAAATATACCACAATACAGTACTGTTCGTTATACTGGCCAGTACACCAAAAAGCCACGTTACTCCCATCATGAGTCCTAGCCTCACGTACAATATGAAATTTAATCTGGCAGTCTGATTTTGTTGATCACTTACATTCTTCATGGTATTGTTCTTAATGATAAAAGCACTTAACACAAAGAAAATAGCATTAACCATGAATAAAGTAAAAGCGGGTATCGAAAAAAATATGATTTTGGCTTTATTGTTAGTCATCCAACAAGTCTTCTTTTCGCCAATTCCTGGTTTTATCCATGAAGGCACGCCTTTTACGTTATCCAGAATAACGGCTGTGATTGTGATGATCAGAGGCACACCCCAAGAATAGATGGTATATATGAGGAACAATGTTTTTTTCTTGTTCTCAGAGCTGACTGTCAGTTTTGAAGTAGCCATCCTCAACGTCCTCCACACATCAAAAGCCATAACGTTCATGCAAAAGAATGCTACCAAAAAACAATTCTGTTGAATAATGCCTATAATTATGCAAAATAAGCCAAGAACTTCAGGAATCTGGCCAATTATGACACACGAATATGCAATCCAAAACGCTAAACTTAAAGAAGCCAAATTACATCCTGGTAAGTTTCTTAACGAAGGGACAAGGCAAAATGTGATCAAGTGAGCCGTAAGCGCTACAATGGAAATAGAACTTCCAACTTTGCTTATAGTTACTGATACAGATTCGTCGTCACTCGTAACGTGTATAGGGTTTAAATCGATAAAAGTAGAATTCTCATCATAATCGTCATCACTAGTGCACCTCAGAAGTTTTCCCTTGTAAAATTCGTAGGTCCCAGGTTCTAATATCTGCGGGTAATTTGAAAGCAATATAACTGAACCATTTCCTAGAACTTTGAATTCATCTAAATCGTACACCCACCTTGTGCAATGTCTTAAAATTTGCCTTTTTAGTTCCAGGCTGCGATTGAAGCATATCCTTACATTATCAATCGTGATATACGATCTTGTAGGTGACATTGTGGTATTATAAGCAATAATCAAGACATTGCCTTCTTCAAGAAATTCCACGTCTTTTAAATCCAAATATTCACAGTTCGAAGAATATTGTCTTTTTTCTTCATCATGGCTTATTGCTGTGTCCTTGAAATCTGCTAGGTTTTTGGGCTCTAACGGAAGCCCATTACAGCTCAACAGCCATGCAGTCAGTAACAAACAGTGAGTCAAAGAAGCTACATGCATATTTTCAACACTTCTAAAAAAGTTTGAATGTAAGCTCTTTACTATAATTATCTGTTGAAACCATCTTGTCGTCTGCAATTTTTATGAACCTGTAAAAAAAACCAAGCGTTAGATTGTAAACATTTTTTATTAAATATTTGAAATTTTTCATTTATACAGTAAAATTATTTTTCTAATTTCTAATAAAACGAAAAAGTAACAATATATAGCATTGATTCTACAATATTCTAAAAATTATATCAATAAGAGAACTAACCAAACATGTATTGCTAATATCCCAATACAAATTATTACTCTTAATTTATAAAAATTGAAATGCCAATTTGATGACCCATATTTAATTGTATAATCTTTGAAAATTTTAGAATAGCAACTCCCAGATTTCAGTTTTAGTTTTATACTCAAAGTGCTCCCCAAATATGAAATTTTGGGCAATTTGATATAAAATAATAGGAAATATACAAATAATTAAATCAGTGTTTTCATTCTTATAAATAATAAAGGGGAAAATGGATAACTGTCAACGCTATTATGCCAGGTTTACATTCGGCCAGTTATAAGACGACCAGTAGGCAGCGCATGCATAGAAAAGTTAAAAATGCTGTTCAATCGATGGCAAGTGATTATCCAGACGGGACATGTCTCTGAATTGTATTTTTTTCTTACTGCTCATGCGTTTGTAGAATTTGGCGGTTTTTTTTGGCGTGAAAAAATTGATTTCTTATCATAGATTAATTTCGACATTTTTTTTTTCTTTGTCCTTTGTGATGCGAGGTTGTGTGTTTTTTTTATTTGTGATTTTTTCCTGTAGTTTTCTGAAATCAGGTATATTGACCTTTTTATTTTGCCATGTTTCTTTGTGTAAATATCCATCATTTTAAGCAACTTATATAGATAATATCTGTGAAAAGAAAAATCCAGAGACACCAAAACGGCAATTTATAGCCAAGCATGGTATACCTGAATCTAACTTATGAAAATGTGGCTAACATAAAGTCCCTTTCTATGCATGCGTCGGCTTATAACTAGCCGAGTGTAAACCCGGTATTACTATTATTGTTTTACTATAATAATAGTTAATAATATTAATTTACAAAGAGAGTTTAATTCATTTTGCATATTCTTAAGAATATTAAAGTACGTTTGAACTTAAATCCGAAATCAAATAATTTGTTTTATTGTTTCTAGAGAAGCATGAAGTTCTGTGGAAAATTATTAAATGTAAGATTTATTAATTGAAAATATAATACGAGTATTACGCTATTACTTATAACAACTTTTGTAATCCACTTTTTGTTTATATAACCTTTGTCTCTCAAATACCATAAAATAATTTTATTCGTCTTTCGGTTTAAGAAATTCATTTGCTTTATTGCTACTATAAATAGAAAGAGATGGTTAATAATATTGTTAGCAGCCCATTAAGGCAGTGTTCCACATTCCACACTGTGCATTATTTTCTGATCATAAGAAATTAATTTTTTTTAACTTTCGTATCTGAATTTTAGAATAGAGTATTAGAAAATTTTTTTGAAGTTATCCATTATGCCTATAACTAAATTCTATGACTTTTTCTGTTACTATATAGTATGTAAAACCAAATTTACAAAAATTGATTTAACTTTTATTAAACCATGTTGTAGATAAACTAACAGATCAAATATCCAGTAAAAGTAATGTAGTCAATATTAATTTTTTTAAAAAAACTAAGAATTTTTTTGAAGGAGCTGAAAAATAATAGAGGAGAGATTGTTTTGATAAATTTTATTAATGAAATAGAGATGTAGAAATTGTGTTAATTTTCATGTTAAAGTTTCCATGAAATGAAAATTAAAATAATTTATTAAATTTTTGCCATGCCATATTTATATATTTGTCAATTTATATTTTGCCATTTTTGCCAATTCCATTAAAATTTAATTGTTTTTAGCTACAAAAAAGACATGAAAGAAGGATTTATTTACATTTCTATTTCATTCAGAAATAACCTGTGGGGAAAATCTATTATTACAATTTCACTCATTCTTTAATTTATTATTTTATTTTTTTCATATTTTTATTAGATTATGATTTTATAGGTAATATTCTATCATTATTTGTTCAAAGAATATTCACAAAATTAAATAATTTGTTCAATGATTTGCGAATTTCGCATAACAGTCTGCAACTACAGCAAACTCGCATTATTAATTATAAACTCCACTGCATGAAAATAATTTGCATTGAATATTGTTTAAATAAATTTGCTTGCTGTATCAATTTTTCATTGTTTTTTTTTTCTTTAAACATTTTTTGAAAACAATTATTATCTTATTAATGAAGAGTCACTAATCTAATCCAAAATCATTTTACTTTCTTTTTAATTTCCGCCGTATTTTTAAATCGGATAATTTTATTGGAATGTCGTGACGGTGGTGGTATCCGGTAGAATGTCTTTCAAACCAAACGGAAGTAGCTGAAATTGCATGCAATTGTTGCGCAATGGATCAAGGTAAAGTTTATTTCAGTTGTTGCGTCAAGGTTATGATGATGAGCATTCAAGATTACCATTCCTGAATGATCATTCTTTTATGATGTTCATTTCATGTCTTAACATTTATTTAATAATCATTACGAATCATAAATTGTTACTTTAGTTTTCAAATAATGCTGCTTTTGCTTAATGAGGCCATATGGACAATAATTATCATTACCGACTAATTTTATATGAAAATATACCGCAAAACAAAAATTTCCAAATCTATTTCTTATAACTCACGAAAGGCTTGTTTAAAATGACCAAATTTTACAAGCATCTGAGCTCACTTAATTGAAGAATATAGATATGTTCTGGAATTCATGTAGTAGCCTTTTAAAAAATTTTTTAATGTTAGTTATTACATTAAATTTTATTTCAGTTAGTAATAATATTAAAGTTAACGTTGCCTAAATAAAAGTTGCATACACTTAGAAGAAGGTATTATTCTAAAAGTATAGAAATAAGTACGTAAACATAGATATATTCTGGAATTCGTATAGTACCATTTAAAATAATTGAGTTAGCACTGTTTATAATAAGTTTTATTTAAGTTTATATTAATATAAAATAAATTGCATAGATAAAAGTTAAACATTTAGAAAGGATATTATAGGTATAAAAGAGTATAAAGCAAACATTTAGAAAGGGTATTATAGGTATAAAAGAGTATAAAAGTTACAAACATTTAGAAAGGGTATTATAGATATGGAAGAGTATAAAAGTTACAACATTTAGAGAAATAAGAACATAGCGCAAAATATTCGTTAGCGCATTTCTATAGGTGAGAAATGTATGTTAATTACTTTCGCAAGCGAATTAAGAATGTGTTTTAGATATATAGATAGAGTGGCGAAGAACTGGATATTTTATTAGTAATTCTGGGGAGGTTTTTGACGACTCTTTACCATAACTGTCACTGGATGTCAAGATAACAGATTAATCATAGCAAAGACTAACCAGACATGTGTCCAGGGAGTATTTAGTCATAGAATTTTTTATGTATTTATATACCTGTATGGGATGAATTTATTTCTGGCAATTACAAGTAACATTCCAGTAATTTGATGTAAATTAAATTTGCCTTGGAACATACTCAGGGACTTCTTCGTTACCAGAAAGCACTATTAACAGCCTTTATGGCATTAGTATCAATAGTATTCGAAGTATCAATAAGTAGTATCAATAGTATTCGAAGTATCAATAAGTACTAATTAGTTCCGGAACAAAGAATAGATTTCTTTTTTATTGATTCCTTGTAATATATTTCTCAATAAAAAATATACAGTCTTGATTACATTGAGAACGAACTTATTTTTAGTATCAAAAATAAATGGTAACTAAAAAAATTAAACTTATATTGATTCAAAGAATTTTAATATAGATTATAATAAGCGTAAAGATTATAAAATTATTTTTTTAGTCGAGTAAAATTTGAAATCTCGGGTAATTCGTTTGAAAACTGCTTTCTGCATGTGCATTGAAATATTTGCGATCACATCAAACAATCGGTTAAAATATGTAATGTATCATACTTGCATAAATGGATGATATAATGCCAACAATTGCTAGAGAAAACTGATTCCTTGAATATAAATCTGAACAGATTAACAATGTGATGACAACATTTGCTCAAGAAAATTGATCTCGTGTATATAAATATAAACAGATTAACAAAATAATACCAACAATTGCGCCAGGAAACTGATTCCGTGAATATAATTATGAATGTATTAATAATATCATTAGGACCAGTGATAATCACCAAATACGAAATAAGCCAATAAAGCATCTGATTTTGAATTTTTTTTCAAGGATTTTTATGGGTAACATTCAGTAAATTTGGCAGCAAATCATATTTGAGATGATTTAGCTAAATAAAATAAAATAAAGCTAAACAGTTTTATTAGTGACAAGGGTACATGTTGAGAAAAAAAAATTCGATAAGGAAAAAAACCTCAGATGTCTAGAAAAAGAAGTGAACTTTGATATTTCAAAGAATGGACCCTATAAACAATTCATAAAGAAATTTCAACAAACCACGAAAGTGACGTAAAATCATGATCACTGCTGGAGCTAACAAAAAATGAGACAGTAAATTGTGAGAATATAAATCTTAAAAAACACAAGAAAATGTGATTTCCCATTTTTTTCGTAGTATGTAAATGAAAGAATTCACTGCAGAATTTTATGCGATGTTCTTGCAGAAAGATAAGAATAAAAACACTACACAGTAGTCGCAGTAAATCATGAAATTATTCAAGTTGAATGTACAATCAAAATTTAAATTTTGAATTTACAAAAGAAAAAGAAAATACGCCTCCTGAAAAAAATCTGTTTAATGTTATTGCTAACTGCACGCTGTAACATACTTATGAAGATAAGAAATGAAATGATATGCAATTCTCTATTTGTATTCATCATGCGTATATATATTGCATTCATTGCAGAAATAGCAGAGCTGTGCTTTCAGTATTAATTTGATATAATTTTATTAAAAATCAATCATATATTTCAGTCTTTAGGTGAATCAGTTAAAACACAGAACTTGTGATCCTATGCAGTAGTTTTACATTTTGCTACTTTTAGTGATGTATCTAGTAAAGACAATTGTCAGTTTGAATCATTTAAAACAATTCCCGACTACCCATATTGTATAATGGAGGGAAGAGAAGAAAATTGTTTACAGAACAATTAAAAATATATACATATTTGTCAATATTATTACAAGAAATAAATATAGTCCTTTGATGGTTGTTTAAGATAGTTATTATTAATGTCAGTCATATGAATGGTTATTTATGAAAACTTGAAGAGCAGAAAGAACGAAATTTATTATTCCAACAAGTTCATTTGAATGTTCTAAGATGCTAGATTTGTTTAATTTTATATTTGAAAAAAAAAAAAAACTTGAGTGATACTTTATTAAGATGAAACAGGAATATACAAATTCTATATGCACCTTTTAACAAAACAATCTCTGATTTAAAAACAACGTCGTAGTAGTATGGAGTGAATTTTCAAGAGATCTTCAAGCTAGGTATGAAATAGCTGGGAAATATGTGTATTTAACATTTCTCTATCGAATTAAATAAATACTTCTGGTTCAATCTTTGGTTTTAAGGCTTTACGATATAAGTTTATGTTGTTCGTGGCGTTAAAGTTTCTTTTTATAAAACCTGATCAATAAAATCATTTAAAATCCTATAAATTCTGAAGGGTGTGTCGTATAGCCAGAAAATAACGTATGCCATTAGCAAAGTGGCTATGCTGAAAATAAGTTATAAATCCCCTAGCAGCGGAATAAGGAAGTTACAATAAATAACTAAAAAAATAACGAAAATCGTCGAAAAAGTCCAATTAAAAAAATTCTCTAAACCGTGATCAAAACACAGGAAAAAATTTCGTGGAGTTATCTGAAAAGTTGGAGGAAATATTTACGATTAAATTTATGAAGTTTCTGTGACTTGAAAAAGGATTCGTTCTAAATTGAAAAAATGTTTTCTCCTGTTTGTCATACAGCCTTTCCGAAACAAGCAACGATGAAGTGAAATTTAAGTAATGAGGTAAGTAAACAAAAATAATTATTTAAAAAAAAATCTGAAAATGCATTGATGACGAGGGGGGGAGGGATTTGAGGATCATCTTTTAATTTTAGACACTCTTTTTTAAGTGATGGAAAATTCATAATTTCAATCGCAAATATCTCCGCCCATTGTACAGATAACTGAATGAAATTTTTTCAAGTGTTTTTATTATGATATACATTTTTTACATTCCTTTAGTATGTACATTTTTCTAACTGGACTTTTTGGCCCGATCTCCTTTATTTTTTGAGTTATTTTCGAGCATCTTTATTTTTACGCTAAGGCTGCTATAACCTGTCGCAGTAAATTCAATATAATCACTGCGTTAGTTGTACACTTTAATTTTGTGGCTGAATTTAAAGATCTTGGAAAGACTTCATTGATCCCCCTGATATTGATATGTTCTAATAAATAAATATTAGCAAACCTATCGTCCATTAAAAAGTGAAATAAGGTGTTTATTCCTCTAAGATATGCACGCCAATTAATCAGGTTTATATTTGGACATAGGCGGCGTCCTGCATAGAGGTAGCGCGTCTTCCCCGTGATCTGGGCGTCCTTGGTTCGAGTCCCGGTTCGGGTGTGGTTGTTCTTCACCTGTTCTATCTGCGAGATGTGTAAATGTGCCCCCTTTGTAAAAAGGGGTTGTGCAAGCGAATGTGATGCGTGAGTAGCTAAGACGTTCTCTTTGCCTTAGTTGGCGCTATTAAAACAGGAGACTCTCCCTTGGCTTAAAATCGCTAACTTCGTCAGTGAGCTTGTCCATGACAAATGCCATTATATACAACAACAACAATATTTGGACATCGTATTTCATATTTGAAGATAATTCAAAATTTAAAGACATTTATACATGAGAATTAAACACGTTTGTTTATAGAAAAAAATTGCTGCAAAACTCTGTATTTATTTTCACATTTCCTTCGATTCAGTATTCAGATTTCGGAGTGGAATAAGATATGGCATTAGATGTCCTGTCACTTCCTGCATGAAAACTATACTATTGTTTTATACACGAATGATAGATGAAAAAAAATTATCAAAAAAAAATCTTGGATAATGTCTATCAGTTAGTACCAGCACAATTTTTATGTTTGAATAGCTCATTTTTACAAAAATATCATCCTTTTGAATATATTTTCAAGAATTAAGAAATTAACGTGACTATTGCTTATTTCCAACTTATTTTATTCTTTCAGAACAATAGTTCAGTCTATATTGGAATTGAATTTCACAGTATTAGAATATCCGATTTAACCAACAATAAGACTATGTACTTTCGTAGACATCTTATTGTTGGCATTTTACTTGTCAATCACATTATTCTTGTATCCAAAGACAGGGAAAATTGGAGGAGATTCTGCTTACATTACTGATCAGATCTCAAGACTTGTGTTGAGCATATTTCATATTTAAAACTTACTTACTGTGGACGCAAAAAAGAAAAATACATATATCATGTATAGAATTCATGTGTACAATCTCTTTATGAACCAGCGAGAGTGATCTCCCTTCAACTTTTTCGCCAAATCTCTAATAATCTTGTATTGCCAGAATTAATCTACTCGTCAATAGTTAACTTTTGGCGTGAATTTAGCAATTTTTCCTAAATCTATCGTGTTATCTTTCGTGAGTTATTTGGCGATTCATCCTTTGCATGCGTTCATAGTATCAAAAAAACAATGCTGTGTTTTAGATGTTTTTCTCAACCGCTGAAACAAATATTTGACACAAAACTGCACTTGTTAAATTTAAAAATTACATATCAAATTTGATATTTAGAAATCATCGTGTGTTTTAATTTTTAGTGGATTTGAATTGAGCGAGGATACTAGGACCTTGTGGTTCGCAGCCCAGTAATAAGACCACAATATAAAAGCAATTGCCCGTCTTTCGTAGCTGTTAACTGGCTTATAAGCGCTTCACCACAGATTATTGCTTTTGCATCTTTTTGAAAGAAAAGACCAACAAACGATCAACACGTAATTGTATTTGGCTCAAACTTTGACCCTATAGATGGGTAGATACCTGTTTGTCTGTGCATCGAATCTTATTATCAAGCTCTCTTCATTTTGCATTTATCGTGTTAACTTATATTCAAACAGCCGAACTGACGGACTTTGTCTGAAAAGCTTCTGTTCAAAATTTGGAATAAATATGCGAATTTTGTGTAAGGACAGTATACCAATTTTCAACCGTCTAGTTCAAAGCGTTTTTTAGTTATCTTTGTCACAGGCAGATTGACGGACATTTTCCACAAATGTGCCTTTCTAATTCTGGGAGATCTAAAACGTGGAGACTCATCAAAATTTCTAGTTCGAATTTTTTCACAATTACTTTACTTTTTCTATACCACGTGTACAAGGAAGCAAAAAGGCCGAAATGTGCAATCCAGTATCGACCTGAATTAATTAAATCGTTATTAATTATTTTAAAAGCTATTTTGTGTATAAAACTCCTACACAAACTGATTATTATTGCATTTATAATGTGTTTCTATGTTTTATACAAATTAGAACAATATATATATTTTTCTTATTTCTCCGTTTTCGTTGGTTCCCAAAGATCCATTTAGAAAAATTTAACGCACTCAAAAATATGTTCATGTTCATGCATAATGTCTTGTTCTGGTTTTTAAGATGAACAAAAAAATTTATTTCAATTCTGAAATTATTAAAACATTAGTTGCTATAATTAAATACAAGACGATTCAAATTAAAGTATTTCTAATTGAGAGGGTTTTGCTAGAGATAAGATAATGTCATCATATTTGACAAATATATTATATCAGGCCATTATATTACATGAGACTGAGGGGGGGATGTGCCCAAACAAAGGCAGGTAAGTGAAAATGAGGCGCTGCAATTAATTTAAGTTAAGTAAAATGTAACAAAGTACAGCCAATAAAAAACTGAATATGAGGTTCATACGATAATTAAATTTATTAATAAATTTCTTTATATACAAGGCATGCAAACTAATTGAAATTTTGAATATTTGCAGTATTTGAGAACTAAATATGCATAAAATGTTGGATAAAGGGTCATCGTAACAAAAAGAGGTTAACAGTTTCTAAACATTCTCAAATTGTTACATCATGATGTCACACTGTTTCACTTGTTGGTCTGAAGCAAGATGCGCATATTTAAAACCACCTGCGAAACTTTTGTGTGCCATTTCTTACGTTTGGATTGTAACTAAAAGATTGATTAAGATTGACAGTTTTTGTGCAAAAAAAAAGTAATAATTTAGTTAATTATGGACACCTGGTATTTTATTCTTTATTGGTTCGTTTACCTTACATTCTCTTAACCAATTTCAGCGCTTCATTTTCACCTACCGGCCTCCGTTTAAAATAATTTTTATGCATCAATCGATTTTTCATGATCTGATATATATATGTAAACATTATTTTATGTGAAGCAGAAGGCAGGTTCGAAGACATAGAAGAGACATTTCACATTTTTAAATTTATTTTAATCCATTCTGGGAAGGCAATTTATTTACAAACAGGCGTGGTCAGAACACGTCCACAACAGTGCGGAACAAAAGCAGAAGTATAGAAGGAATGAAATAAATGATCACTAATCTTATATAACATGGGATTTCCGGCCACGTGTCAATTCAAATACACGTGTTGACCTTGAGAAGGACAAGGGAAGGATCATTTTCACTCGACACGTGGAACTGATGGCGCATCATTTTTAAAGTTCCAGTTGAATTAATTAAACAGAAAGTGGAATTGGATCAGGAAATAAGAGAATGAAGTTACTATGGGCTAAATTAAGATAAAGCTTTGGAAATTAATTTGGTTTAAATTAAGAGTTTAAAATATCATTAGATATATATATAATATCCTTTAGGTCTGTGGACATTACATTCATTGCTTCTATCGCCAAAGTTTTCCAAATAGTGTACCTGTATCTATTTATTTCTTTGTAGAATATGAATGAATATTTATCACATTAATAAAATTCTATGAAATTTGATCATGATATTGTGGTTGCAACTTATTCATAATATTGCGGTTAAAATTTAATCCTAATTTTGTGGTTGACTTTTTATGGTTTCTCTGATGGAAAAAGAAATATTATGCAACACAAGAAATTTTATCGTTTCGAAATCTCAAAACATTTAAAAACTATAAAATCTATACTAATTGTCTTAAAAAATAAATTGAAAATTCGTAATTGTTAGATCTAAACAAAAGTTTCAAAAATTTGCAAGCTCTTACTAACTTTTGAAATTGATAGATTATGACCTGCGACAAATGAGCAATAAATAAATAAATAAATAAAAAATTGGGGGAAACACAAATTTAACGAATTAAATAGCGCAGAGTCTTATATATCAGTTTTCTAAGACAAGAGCCGCAACATTTAGTGATCGCGGATATAATGAAAAATTGATTCTGCTTATCAAAATAGTGAGAAACGGTTTCTCCTTTATCTAAATACATATAAAATCTGCCTGTTCTAGTGATCAATCCCGATGTCAAGTGTTTCAGTATGGGAATTTTAATAGGACTAATCTAGAGGATGATCCTGATTCATTGAAAAGTCAGCAGACATTAGGAAGAAGACTATAAAGCCTGAATAAACGTTAACGTAATTTGGAAGACAACTAAAAAAATTAATGGAAGGAGCAATATGCCATGTAAGGATGATTGAAAGAGATGGCAGCATGAAGACAATGACGATGAAGAGAACTAGGAGGAAAACCCATCAGCAACCCACGGAATTCTACAAGCCCTTCGATCCTTAAGAAGATCAATCCAATTCCATGCGTGCAATATGTTGAAAAATAAAACTTCCAAAATGAAAACTAGAAATCTAGTGCGGCTTTTACAAGATAACGAAAATTTGATATCCCCAGATCGATGCCCAGAATAAATTTTTATCTCCTTTTCACCCCTTAAATTTTTGTCTCTTTTTTATTCCATTTTTATTATATCCTTAAAAGACCGAGCAATCATTTCCTGTTTTGAAAATTAACTTTTCATTGATCGGTTCGAAAATTATTTCTCTGAGTGCAAGCAAATAAAAAATTGGAGATCCATCAATGTGAATGAATTTTGTTAGGCAAGAAAAAGAATCTATCTAAATACAGACCGAAATTCGTATCAATATCCGAGCATATCAAACAGAATTTAATCAATTTGACACTACAAAAGGGCATGAAAAATGTAATTCTAGACGAATAACTGAATTTTTTTAATTAATTACCAGTTAAATTTTAATGGAAATTAATTTTATTAATGTCCATTAATCATGCATTTTATTTGCTTTGATTCCAAGTGAATATCGTCACCTGATAGTAAACTTTTAAAAAAAGTAGTTTCAAGACTTCATTATATTTATGATAATGAATTGCAAATGAAAAATATTTGCAATAAAGATTAATTTTTAGTACACTAATGAATATTTTTTTATAAAACATTTTTTTGTTCCGGTTACTCTGTCCTCTATATGCACAACGGATTTCAAAATCAAACAGATTTGGTGGATTTCACGTGAAATTCTTAAACTTGAATGAACTCTCTTAAAATATCTCACTTATTCTCTGACCACAGATTGTGATATTACGCTTTATGTATGACATTATGTTTTTCAAGAAACTTTTGAATTCGCATTTCAAGAAACTTTTGAATTCGTAATCATCGTAAAATTCATTCAAAATACAAATCTAAGAATTATAATTAATAATTAACATAATAATGCTAATATTATGTACTTTAGCAAATGTCACGCTAATGAAACTAGGGTAGTTTAGTGATAAGGTCACGGCTTCTGAAGTCCAAGGTTTAAGTTCGAAACTCAATTTCGCCGTAGTACCGCAGAGCAAGTAAGCTATCGCACGCTAAAACCTTCTGGAATATTCTCCCATAGTTATAGCGAAGCTGTTTACAAAGTTCATTCCAAAATAGTCTTAGTATTGTTTCAAAATGAGATACAAATATAACTAGACTAAAGTAGATTAAACAGCAAAAGTAGTTCATCGTATAATGTATCGTAATAAATGTTTATCTTAGATAAGTAAAGAAGAGAAACAAAAATTACAAAATTGATAGATAGAATTTTATAGATGTAATATTTCATGTACAAGTTCTATGGAGTTGTATATTACTGTAATTTTAGAATTTTAATACCAATGACATTTTATCATTTATAAATTATTTTTTCTTACACCATTAATTATTTTTTTATTTTAGAATTTTAATATGAATTACATTTTGGCATTTATAAATTATTTTTTCATACATATTTTTAGTCTGCAATCGATAAACTTACTACAAATCATTATTATTATTATTATTTCTAAATTATGGGTACAACATTTTTCCAAAGCAATTTAAAATTAACTTTAACGGCGACAGGAATATTAATAATTGATGAAATGGAAGTTTGCCCTGTAAAATAAGTATTATGATCTTTATTTAATGGCTATTATTATAGCGACATAACTAAAAATTTGTTATCTGGTTCTGCTACAGTAAGTTGAAGAATTTTGTAATTGCCGGAGAAGACTACATTCAGCAATATAAAATTATTTTGTAGAAAAGACTTTCAAGTTACTCCTTAATTTTCAGCTTTTCAAATTTTTTTATAAGACTTCTAAACTTTATGGCAAAATGTTTAGTTAAATACTACTTTTAATAATTTTTAACCATTAATTTTTCATAGAAATATCATTTACTATTTCGTACGAATCATTTACGAATCGTAAATAATTCGTATTTATTTCTGTGTCGAATTATAAATATAACAAGTATTAAATTAATCCATAGGTCAGTCCAACAACACATTTCCAAAGAAGATGCCATCTAATTAGACGTAATCTTCTAATTAGATGACATATAACGAATGAAGAAAACTATAAAATTATTGATAAACTTTTTTAGATTTGTTTAAATGTGATTGTTTGGAGACTACTTATTAAAAATTTTCTATTTTATCAGCAATCAGCGGATATCGAGTCTTATGCTCTTCATTTAATGCAAAATTGTGATCTTGTTAATTTTGTTCAGTAAAACACTTAATTATTCAAACTGTTATCCATTTCCGGATCGTCATATTTCTGGAGCGAAACGTTTTTCGAGCATAAATCTACTTAAATATAGAAAGGAATTGCCGATTTTATTCCTAAATTGAAATTAATTTATCGCCAAAATGTAATATCATTTTCACCGAATTGTGGGAAACTTTCTCCAGAAATTCGCAAACAGGATGGTAATAGAAACTATAGATTCTTAAATTTTTTTTAAGTTGTTATTGAAACTCTCATTTAAAATTTCAAAAGATTATAAATATATTTAAAAAAACAACTTATATTTAAGAATGACTAAAATCGCTTTTTTTTTTTAATTTTATAATCGTAACCATTTTAACAATTAGAATAGATAATGAAAATGTCGTGGAATTTATTAAAATACTTTTGAGCGAAACAAAAATACATTTTAATAGTATGCCAAAAGAAAAAAAAAAAGCATATGGGTAAAATGTCGAAAAAGTGTATTTCATTATTCAAGTTGCTCTCGTGCTTTTTTCTGTAAATAATATTTTAATAAACATAACTCAAAAAGTAGTTCTTTATGAAATAATTTTTCTACCCTAATATTCGAAACTTAAGAAATTGTGCACTTTCATCAAACTATTTATGTATCGGTCATCATAATACATAATACCAATCATAATACAGCAAACTTGTTACTTACATCATTCTTTTCCTGTCATGATTAGAGAGGAAATCTTTCTATGCACACCTGTTGTGATTAGAACACCAAGTACAAATGACCTTTTAACGATACCAACCACAGGTACAAGTCGTTTTCGCTCTATTCGATAGGGAAGCGCGGGACTTTCCAGAGCTGGAAGATGCCGGCACCGCCGAGACAACAGAACATCCGGACTGCGCTATTGTTCGGAGTTATACCTCCCTTTATTTCGCCGTTGTATTTTGATGATTCATACGAGTAACGAACAGGCAAGATGTTTTTATCACTGTAGCTCCGAGGGGATGTTTAGAAAGTAACGCAGGTTGCTACGGCGGAAGTGACGATAAGATTATCAATGGACTCAAGAGAAATGAAGTGGAAGGCCTCTTATGGTTATTTTGGGGAAAAAGATACGACGGAGCTCATTTTGGTCATTTTTAATGATAGCCTTTGGTCCTTGTCATTAATTATAATCTAAATATTTCGTGATGTGATCGTGGGTTTCTTTTAATATAATAAGTAGGTGACCAGTACTTCTACTAATTGTCATTAACAAAATTGTTTTCAATATTTGATGAGAAAATAAAGAGATAGTCATAGTTTTTTTTTCTTCTGGTCAATGTTTGTGTATCATAGTTATTAAGTTAGGTGAATACGTGAAAAGTTGAGTTTGGACTGGTCAATTTATCGAATAATTTTTTATTCAATTTTCTTAATTTCTGAGCAGTTTTTATTATAAAACTCTTGAAATTTTTGTTATTGTGTTCACTCATTAGGCATTTACATTGATTTTTATAATTGCTTAACTTACGTTTTAATATTATTTTACATTTTTAATAGCAGTTTTCTCAAATTCTAAATTTTGAGAAAAAATTCCCCCCCCCCAAAAAAAACTCTGAAAAATTAAAATAATTCACATTATTTTTTTTTTGTCAAAATTTGTGTAATAACTTATCAATATGTTCTGCAGTTCCTGGACTACAGAATAAACAATTCATTCGTTTAAAAAGATTTTAGTTATTTTAATGCCTTGCAATGGAAAAAATAGTTAAAAATCTCGTGTTATTTATCAATCGAATCGATTAGAAATGCAGCTTAATCCTTAATCAAGAATTATATATTTTTTTAAATGATTTGCAAGATTTTGAATAAATCATTTAATAAACATATGAACTCGAAAGTTTTGTTATATACTTCTTCTTAGCCAAGAAAACTCTATTTCTTCCGATTTTCGAAACACTTTTGGCTTTTAACTGGTATAAAGCTGTTTGTGTTTTAATCTATTTGAATCAAAAATTAAAGAGTATGTGTAACTGATTAGACGTTCCAAAGAATTTATTCTGAATGTTTTACATACTAAAAAACGACTTTTATGATTGCCATAAAGATAATTATTATCAACCGAAAATATAATATAAATATGTGAACTTAAAAATTATAATAATCACTACTAAAAATAATGCTAGAGGAAAAAAATGAGGAGAATATGCTGCTATAAATTTGACATTATTAAAGAAATAATATTTGTAATAATTCAGACGATATAATAAAATTTACTTCAAATAATATTTTTGAAGTCATTGAAGGAAACTAAAATTTAGAAATGAAAAAATCATTAGTAGATAATATGGTTTTAAAAATATTCCCAGGAATTTTAGGATCGCCATTCATGTGCGTTCGACTGCATAAGACATATTATCAGAAAAATTCTTTTCGGGAAATATATAATTAGTTTTTCTTTAACAACTCGAAGATGCGCACCTCTTGATCAGATCTCAATACCTTGAGATCTGATTGTCATAAGTAAATTTATGAAAGTTGTTGCATCAAATCGCTTGCACATTGGCACATTATTTGAGAAATAAAAAAAAATATATTCATAGCGCATTTAGCTGTAAATGTAGAATAACTTTAGAAGTATCGTTTTCTTACTGTTGAATCTTTTCTATCCATAACGTTGAAGAACACTCAAATCAAAACTAATCTCAAAAATCAGATCAAAATAATGATCTACTGACCCAGAAAAAAATGTAACAAATGTTATAAAATTGGAGAAAAAAAAAGTGCTGAAAGAAAATATTAGCAACAGCTTTCAAAGTGGTGTGTGAAGAGAGAATGTAAGGAATCAGTATCGTACACCAAGAAATCGGTCATTTTAATCATAAAAAAACTTGCCTCAGTTGGTGAAAGGTTTAATAGAAATTTAAATTTCGCACCCGATAAGTGAAAATAGACCAAAAGTGAGGGGAGTTTTTTAACTCCACCCAGCGTTACAGACAGCGGTGGATGATTACCTATACTGGTCTTAATGCAGAAATGGAGTTAAAATAATAAAACACCGTTGTTGTTTTTTTTAATTTTTTTGCGATTAGAAAGGTTTTCCATAGTATTTAGTTCTAAAATATTTTCAATTATATTATTAATTAATAATTTTTATTAAAAATATTAATATAATTAATATGTTTTATCATTTTTAATTAAAATATTAATTAATATAATCAATATTTTATAATTGATAATTAAAGTATTAATTATTATAATTAATAGTTTTATAATTTTTAATTAAAAAATATTAATTAATATAATAAATATTTTTATAATTTTTTTTTCCGTTTTTGAAAATGATTCCGATTGCTTTACAGCATTTGATCAAAGCTAAACAGAAAATAGCTTTTCAAAGATGAAGCATATTATTTTCCTTCAAAGTTGGAGCGAAAATTCCCTCCCGTAAAATGAGATAAAAACTTAGAGTAAATTGAGAAATTTCATTCAAAATACGGTGGAAGTTTCCATTTCAATGTCGACAGAAATATTTTTCAATCGCGAGGTCACAAGATGTTCAAATAATTTTCCAAAAGACAATAAGATACTCGCAGATGATTTAAAGCTGTCCAAACAAATACTAAAACCATTTTAGGAAGTTAAATGGAGAGACTTTTGTATGAATGCATTTTGTTGACCTTGACAAATAACAATAATGACCAAGATAAAATATGGGTTTTTGTCGAGTTCTTCCATAAACGTAATGGAACAAACATGAAAAACACGTAAATTTGTTTATTCCCTCTCTTGAAGTAAACAGTTTAATCTTTGAATGATAATATAAAATAATATTTTAAAATTTCTTTTAAACGTAATTAATTTTCTAATTTTTTAGCTTAATTTAGCCAATATTAACTTCATTCTAAAATATTCTCTTATATCCTCATCCCATTCTACTTTTACTATTTAATTAATTCAACAGAAATCTCTGTAAAAATGCTTTAGTCAGCGGTCCCCACACTCCGAGTGAAGGGATAAAAATCTGTCATCCAAGCGAATTCTTTTAAAAGATCCTAATGATTCCCCATATATGTCTAATTCGACATGTGTAAGGAAGACCCTATCAGAATCTAATGGTATATAAGAAGAAATAAATTATTTGTCCTTTTTTATGTTTCTTCTGCTCTTGTGCTGCACTGTAGACGGACGTGTTTTGTTCGTACTGCTTGTAAATAATGCCTCCCGGGAGGAAAATATAAACGAAGTTAAAAATTCAAAGTGTCTTCCTTGTCTTCGGCTACGATTCTGCTTCAAAAATTATGGTTATATAATATAATCTTAATCTAATTTAAATCTTAATTGATTTCCAAACTGTCATCATAATTTAGCCCATATTGACTTCATTCCAAAATGGTATCTTATTTCCTGCTCCAATTCCCACTTTTTCATTTTATTAATTCTACACACGCTCTATAAAACTGCTCACTTCAGTATTTTCCCACACTCCGAATAAAGGGATAAAAAATCCTTTACGTTTGCAACATTCTTTTAAAGATACTTACTTTTCCTAAGACTATACGTGTCAAAGTAATCCCTATCAAAATCTCATAGTAAAATCACTGAAAGGAAAAGTTTTGATCTCTTCTGCTTCTGTGTAGTGATGTGGATTGACATATTTCTTACCTCTTATTCTTTGTACGTAGATTATGCCACCCATGATGAAATAATTCGAAGTTTTAAAATTTCAAAAGTTAGTTCTGCTTGGCCACGCAACTGATGAAATATGTTTACATATATAATGCAAAGGTATTACTTAAATTGGAGCAATCTCAATAAATTTCTTATTTTTTAATCTTAAGTCAGTTCATATTATATTATTCTAAAATTTCCTCTTGTTTCTTGATTCAAATCACACTTTTTTATATTTTTATCTAATTATTGCTAACACGCGTTCTAAAAAATTGATGACCATTGTAATTCACACTCTTCTAACGATGGAGGATTAAAAATCCCTAACGTCTTCGGTATTTCTTCCAGATACCTAAAATTCCCTTTCCTATATTGATACATGTCAAAGAAATCCCTATAATGATCTCTTATTAAATATATTAAGAGAAAAAATTTCTCTCTCTTTCACTCTTGAGTTCTGATGTGAAAAATTTGTTCCGCCTTCGGTCCATTACGCAAACCATGCCCTCCCTTGGAAAATAAATTGTTTATAAATTTCCAATTTGTCTTCTTTTCTCCTACGCATCTGAAAAACTATGCAATATGTAATTGAAAGATATTGTCTTGTTGGAATATCCGTAGTTTTCTATTCTCTTATTGACTGACATGATGCCGGCGTCCTGGCATAGGGGTTGCGCGTCTTCCCCGTGATCTGGGCGTCCCAGGTTCGAGTCCCGGTTTGGGCATGGTTGTTCTTCCGTTGTTCTATCTGTGAGACGTGTAAAAAGGGATTGTGCAAGCGAATGAGTGATGCGTGAGTAGCAAAGTCGTACTCTTGGCCCTAGTTGGCGCTACTAAAAAAACAAGAGACGCTCCTCCTCCGGCTCAAATCGATGTCTTCGTAACAGCGGGCTTGTCCGTGGCAAGTGCCTTAAGAAACAACTGACATCATTAAATGCTTCAAAATATGTAGCGGTTCAACAATATAAAATAATTTTTCCATGCAAAACAAATCCATTTCTTGGAGCATTTGCAGTATAATTACATGAATACCGGAAGCAATATTTAAAAAAGTAATAAATTACTTGTCTGCTGTATCTGGAGTCAATTATATAACATATTTTCAGAATATGCTTTTAATCCTTCAGTGCATCTTGTAGCCATTTGTCTGCATGTTTTTATTTCCATTTATAAGCTTCACATGACTGTTCTAAAGGGCACCAATGAATGTTTGGAAATCCTTTTTTTAAATGCTTTTTGATAAACATTTGTAGAATAGAACGATATATCTTAATAGCGGTACTAGAATTGGATTTAAACTTGAAACTTGGAAAAATATCCAGTAAGGCTGCTATATGAATAGTTCAATTAAAAATACGATAATTTTTTTGCTTCGTAAAAAATATATTGATAAAATGGAACTTTAATTTTTACTGTAGAGTTGTTATAACGTGATTTGTGTCGCTGGGATATTGTTTAATTTATAATATAACCATTTGGTATATTTTAATTTTTTAAAATTTCTTTAAAAAATATTTAAACTTTTTTTAAATAATTTTCTTAAATTATATGCTGCTATTCAAAACACACATTTTTTTTGTAAAGTATAAAAAATCATGCATTTTAGGTGTCGAATATAGGGGACATTTCCCTAAATAGTATTTCTGCACTGTTCGTGCACTACTCTGTGCTCCTTTTTGCAAAAAAATGGAGGATTCTACGCAAGAAAAATCGGTGAACAATTTTCTTGACTAGTCATCCATTTATTCTCATCGTGCAAAACCTTAATTTTATACAATTTCCGATAAGCAATTCCATATCACGGTTACGAATATTTCTTCAAGACAATAAAAATTATTTTCTTCATATATTACTAATTTCACTCGAAGAAACTAGCTGGATTTCCGCTTGATCATTAAAATAAATTTGCTCTGCTTTCCCTCGCAAGCTACTGGTCGCTCACACTCCACGTGAACGTCCACTTTTCTTGATTGACAAGCAAACAAGAAATCTTTTCTGCATAACTTTCAAGACAACAGGAATGCGCTGCCATCTGGGGTTAAGAAGGGGAACTAATCCCGATAATAGGGTTAATCATGATTTGAATATAGAATAAAATATAACAAACCTATCACATGTTAACTTTACTGAAGGGATTGTTAAGAAATTGGTTTCAAGATATTCTTAAACATTTCCTATTTTGATTCGTATTTAATATTAATTCTGTTTTAAACTATTATTTTTTTCTTTAATTTTTTATGAATTTTTTCAACGCACTTACACGATTATTGCAGTTTAAATGTTGTATTCTTTTGAAGCAATGGTGTTTTCCAGCACCAGAAAAGCTTTAACAAGAAAAGATACAAAAACAAAACAACGTGTGGGTTGTGTTCCGGATACGCCCACATATTTCGACACTTTGAATTATTAAACAAATGTGGTTACTACCGTATAAACATATTTCAGCTTAACTATTAATAATCACACTTCCTACATTCAATAGTATGATGTAATCATTTAGTGAAATTTTAGTCGAGACATTCAATTTCTCATAAACCATGTTGCTTGATTTTCGACATAGTATAAAAATACACACAAATACGACCCACCCTTAACTTACCCTACCATATTTGCTTATAATATAAAAAAATGTCTTTTTTTAATTCATTAACTTTTTTAAAAACAAATAACTATTTGAAAAAAATGCGACTTTTCCTTACAGAGATTTTTTAACCGCGTTTATTATTTATCCCTTTATAAATTGTATTTAAAAAATATACTGCAGATATTTTGCAATCCCTGGTGTTTTTTTCCACTGGGTTGAAGGGTAGAAAACTTTATCGTAGCATTTTGGGCAAAAGCCAGTGACCGAGTAGTTTAAATCAGAAAAAAAAATTATGGGTAGTATTTTACAGTGCATGAATTTAGTAACTAAATAAATTTATGAATTATAAAAAAAAAACTTACTTCACAAGAACGGAATAAAATTTTGGTTCATTGTATTTTGAGGTATGAATCGTATAAAAAAAACACTTAAGCTCTAACAGTTAGTGACAAAATTCCAATATTTTCAAATGGGAACACCAACTTTCTTTTCATCGAAATGTGTTATTCATAGCAAAAAATAATAAATAACTTTAGAACGGTATTTGAAGCACGAAAATCACCAGCGCTTGGCGGATCAAGATGAAAAGAGAAAATAATCAATAACAGCAGAGAAACGACAAGAAGCAAAACATTTTATTGTGTTTCACAAATTTTCTACTTGACCTGCTCCAACCACGATGACACTTTGATGGTGAAACCAAGAACCAAAGCACGTACCATGCCGGAACATATCTGTTGAACTTCACATCTCTGTTCAGCACACCACTGCTGTTTTCTCTTATCTTCTTAGTCTGTCTAGGGCTGGTGATTTTCGTGCTACAGATACCGTTCCAACGTTATTTGTTTTTTTGCTATGGGGAAGACATTCCAATAAAAATAAATTGGTGTTGCCATTTGAAAAAATTTGAAATGTTGTCACTATAACTGTAACTGTTAGGGATTAATTGTTGTTTTTCAAATGATTCTTGAGCGCATACCTCAAAATATCTTGAACCAAAATGTCATTCCGTTTCTGTGAATCATATGATAATTAGGTTTCATATATCAGGATTGTTTTTGTTATAATCACCCTTTACTATTTAGCAGTAATGTTAGTTAAGATTGTCTTTCTTCGGCGTCATTTGAATCTTTATTTTCTTCACTTTTCTGAAATATATATTCGCTGCTATGCCGGCCATTTCTGCAGCATCCTTTTGGTCGTCTTCTTTTGTAGTAATCTGCGATGGTTTTAGGAGAAACTTAATGTATGAATGCTCGCCATTTGTCATTCATATAAATCGGTGAGCATTTGGGTGTATTTTACGTTTATTAACTATGCACTACTAACTATATTATTGTTTACAAATAATAGCAAATTCAATTAAAATAACCGAATGCTTAGCAATAATTCAGAGATAATTTTATTTGGAGACTTTCGTTAGTTTTTGCTTCCCCAAATTTGAAACTAAAACAAAGTTTCCAACGGAGCCTAAAAGTTTTGCTTGAGAAATGATACATTATTTATATAAAATCTGTAAACTCTTGACACTTTTTAAATGAATTTTGTAAAATGTAAACTGTTCCAAATTTAACTGAGTGTTTGAAATAGATGTAGCTAATTCTATTGATAATTCGAGTGACCGCAAAAGTTGGAGACTTTGTTGTATGTTTTTTACAGTTAGAAGTATTTCTATTGTGCGTGACTTTTTTTATTGTTTTACTAGATATCTGCCGTTATCACAAATAAAATTCGTAAACATTTGCATCTGTTTTACTCTTTTTTACTGAAAAAAAGCTTTTGTTTCGTTTTCTTAATCGACTTTCTGCTTATTACAAGTCTTTATATGTGCAGATCCATAAACTGCTAAAAGACAGCTTGCTATAACTTTTTTTTTACCGTTTTAATTTAATGAATTTAAAAGGTCGTTCACAATTGCCAGTGTAAATTCTACAGTAACATAAGTGTCTCTAAAAAAAGATGACATTAAAGTTAAATTATTTTTTTAAAAAATTGTGTCGTAACGGATTACTATTGTTTTAGAATTAACAATTTCTTTAGCTGAATGATAAAGCAACTTCGAAGAGTGGAAAATTGTTTTTCCAATGTGTAAATGCAAATTTATCAGCAGCGACGAATACAGTTTTAATGTTAAAGAGACCTATTCTTGCTCATATGAAACATTTAATTCCGTCTTGAAAATTTCATTTTAGAATTCATTCCGTAATTTCTATTTGCTGTAGTGTAGCTATATTAATCTCATATTTCAAATTCACACCAGGGTTATTTGGATATTTATCAATTTTAGAGCTTGCTGAAATGATTATTAAGTTCTCAAAAAAAAAAGACGTAATTAAGATCAAAAGACTCTGTCAAAAGGCCTAACTATGGAATTATACAGCACGCTCGGTGAAGTTTACCACATGTCTATAAAATCCATGAAAGGATAGCATGGATTTGTTATTTACCTATAGCTGTAATATAAATAAAACTGCTAATTATCAAAATCATTAGTTATCAGTCATGAATGAAAAGTATTGTATCATAATTAAAGAAATGGTTAAAATTTAATCTATAAAAAAATGTAAATCGTGGATCGTTTCAGGTGGAAAGTGATACTTACTAAATAATGGGAAAATAAATATTTCAATTATTTAGTAGGTATGAAATACAATAAGAGAGATGCATCATATGCATTGTCTCTTGCCGACAGAATATTGCTTTATCAAATAAAAAAACTTATTAAGGAAAATTCTAATTCCATAATTATGGATTCATTAGTTTTAAATTTAATAAAGGGTACTTTACAGGTTTTGAAGCTATATTTTATTTTAAAGACCAGATTGAAGCCAAACATAGTAAGGAATTTATGAACAACTTATATATAAAATTCGAAATAGCTTTTAAATTGTATTAAAAGCTATCAAATGAAAAAGGACGTCTTTAAAAGAATTAAATTTTAAAACTACAACGTAAAAATTAATATAATTGGTGCAAAGAATTTTCAAAACGTAATAGGAAACTTTAAGCTATTATTCAAACGCTTAAAACATACATTTTCGCTGATTTCGTCTTTTGCTCATTGAAATATAGGTTTTTCGTGCTTCTACAATACATCATAGAGAAAAGAAAAGTTTAAGATGAACTTTCTGTGATGCAAGTTCAGATGTTTCTCATCTATCACGGTAATAGACAAGCCAATTAAGTAATAGCTGACTTGTCTATGTAATTGATGAGTTTGTTTTTAGATTTTCGTAGTGTCACACTCAGATGAATCTGTTATCGAAATCCAGAGGGAGCAATAGAAATTATTTAAATTATCGGATATTTATCTATAACTGGTTAAATAAACATTTCGCGTTTTCTTTAGGAGAAAGAAGAAAATAATTTAATTTTTAACGGAAATTAAAAAAAGAAAAACCCTTTCCCTAAAAAAATTTGGAGAATTCTCCTTACAACTATTTTTGTTAGAAGATGTGCCCGATTGTAACTCGAATTTGTTTGTCACGGATTAACTAGCAAAAGTTGTAGAAAATTTCCTGCACAATGGCAGAGTACTTAGAAAGAAAGAAAAAAAATCCAAAGTACATTTTATATGCAAATATATAGTAATATTAAATGTTCTGTTTCCTTGCAATGGGATATTCTCTCTCCATAAAGTTCACGAATACTCTAATTAAAACTAATCCCTAAAATCGGATTGAAACAAATAGTAATCCACTAATAGAAGAAAATGCAATGCCGGGTACCAAATTTGAAAAAAAAAAAAAAAATACTGAAAGAAATTCTTAGTAGTAATCTTCAATATATTGAGTCGACGCAAATATTATTTATTCATGTTTATGTTTATTCGCATACTGATAAATCAGTCACTTTAAACATTAAAAAAAAACTGTCTAGTATTTCTTAAAGCCAAAACAGAAGATTTAAGTATTCTATAATGACGCAAATAAAAGAGGCAGGGATATTTTTAAACTCCACCAAGCGTTACAGGCGGTGGTGGACAATTATATACACTGATATCTCAATAAAGTCATGTACAAAGCCTGGTCAGAAATAGTTCTGCTTTAAACTCGGCAAAAATTGCAGTTTAAATATAAAAACAACGTGAAATATTTCTTCTATATAGCTTACTGAGATAAGAATTAACGTTTTACGTAAACACACAGACACATATAATTCGATTTTTTTCAACAATCGATGTTTGAAATCATCAAACTCCCAAAATCGAAGCTCTAATGATTATAACACTTTTAACTTTATGCTTCTTACGAGTAAAATCAAAATAATTGAAAATTATGATTTCAATTGTACTTTGACTTCATCCAATATTTTATATGAAATATTTTGTTGAAACTGGCGTTCATTGTTACGCATGATTGACCGCCTTTCCTCTGCTTTAGTATGAGAGCTTGGAGAGGAAGAAGTTGACTTAAGTGCCTTCCTCATCGTCTGACAATGGAGGTATATTGCAAATAGACTATCATATAATTTAGAAACGAGATGTTAATCTGTCTGATAAAAACTCATAATTCACTAATTATTGACTGGAAAATTTTCAACATCTGGAAGAGGAATTGAGTTTTTATTGGCACTGAAATTGCAAAAGAACTATTTTGGTACTGGTCAGATGACGAGAACGATTCTTGGTATTACCTTTTAAAATTCCACACTAAACTAGTGTAAAGAAGTTTGATGGGAAGAAATTATTTCATTGAAAAAAAGCTAATTGGTAAGTGTTTTTCTCATTTGAGCATTTTTCCAAGTACATATATGCTCAATACATATCCAATACAAACTTAATACATATAAAATGGATATGCATTAAAATGTAAATTTTCCTCTAAAAATCTTAATCTTTTTTTGGTGTTGCAAACAATCAAGTGATTTTTGCCAAGTAAAAATCAATTTCGATTATAATTTGTCAATCTAACTTTTTTATAAAATTATTTTTGTATAGACGGTTTGAGTAATCCGACTACGTTATGAAAGTATCTTTTACCAGAAAAATTCGATTTTTGTTTTGTGATCTAAAAATAAAACCCAATTTTTAAAAATAAAACCCAATTAGATTCCAAAATAATCTTTGTTTTTTATCTATATTAGATAGAACTATAGATACAGCTATTTCATACGATAAAAATGAAACCGGAAATTGTGATATTTAAAATCCGAAGTGAATGATTTATTCTATTTTTGGATGTAAAATTCTCAAAATTAAGATTTGAATTAGTTTATATTAACTCTTGGTTTATATAATCAAACGTGATATGATTGGCCAATGTTAGACAATTTTTTAAAACGTTTAAAAACAGGACTTGTTACTAATGCATGAAGTAATGTGCAAATGTATTTTTAATGATTTTTCAGAAAAATTAATATTTCGCTGTGATTGGTTCATGGAAAACGTGATATCTGAAAAACAATTCAATTAAATTCAGTATGTATATATCAGAAGTTTTTGAGAACTTAATAGACCGCAGATTTTAAAACAGATTCATATATAAATATTTCACAATCCCTTTCAATTCAAAACTTAGCGAAATTTGTTGAGACAGCATTAATGTCAACTTCATATGTTCATAAAGATTTAATAATTTAAATATTTTTATCTTGTGTTTTATTACATTTTTGATAATTTGGGAAATATGTATACAATATGAAAATTAGATATTTCTATAGTTTTTTTTTTATGCTGTGTTTTTTTTAACTTTGAAAATTTTAATTAAAATTTCCTTAACTTGGGTGTTTTTTTTTTCGAAACGTAATGATAGTTCATACATATTTTTCTTTTAAGTCTGAACTTTTAATGCTCTTTCAACTATTACGCACAGTAAATTATCATATTTTATATATAAACATATTTTAGCAATTGCGTGGCCGAAGAAACTTTTGACATTTTAAAATTTAGATTATTTTCATATTATGTGAAAGGAAGAAGTGATGAGATACGTCATTCTGCATCGCGATACAGGAGCAAAAGACACGGAAATTTTTCCCTTCGGTGGTTATAAAATGAGATCTTGATAGGGTTCTCTTTGACACATGTAGATTTAAGCAAGGGAAATTTAGGTATCTTTAAAAGAATGTTGTAAACATTAAGGAATTTTATCCCTTCATTCGGAGCGTGAGAAAATGCTGAATGCTGAGACTAGCAGTTTTGTAGAGTGCGTGTTGAATTAATTAAATAAAAAAATGGGCACTGGATCAGGAAAGAAGAGAACATTTTAAAATTAAGTTTATATTGGCTAATTTCAAATAAAAATTAGAAAATTAACTAACATATATAGAGAGAATTTTTTTTTCTCTATTTCAGAATCTAATCGGATACCTTAAATATTTAAATATATGAAAAAACACATCCATTAAATACTACGCACGCATAAAACATTCTGTTCAACATTTTGCTAAATAGCTATTTTCATTGAAATATGAATAAATATTTTTAAAAACATTAAAAAATTAAAACATTGAAAATAGTTTACCATTTGTACTGATGATGTAGAGAATACTTTCTCCAAATATAGTTCCTCTAGGTTATTTTTAAAGTTTTTTTAATGCTTCAAATATATTTTCTCTGACGCCCTTTCTCCTTTCGACGCTCGAACGCTGTCTGTTTTCTACATCCGCTTGCTTTTGCATCCTTCCGCTCAACCCCCTCCCACCATTCATTTTTCAAACAAAACAGAAAGGGAAAACCTGTTCTCCTAGTTCATTTACATTTGTAAACCCGAATAAGTGATCTCAGTTCTTGCAAATATTGTTCTTGCAGATAAATTGTTCATTTATCATAAATTTTGTTGAGTCGTTTAATTACTCTATGGAAGGAATCTTTTGATCCTCTATAGTTTCGGTAAAACAGGAGGATCGGATATCACATTCTCGCAAAGGCAGAAAAAAATTCTAGCCAAATCTATCTTAACTCGCCAAACTATTTAATAAAATCAGAATTAAAAAAAAAAAATGGTTGACACATTTGGCGACTTATCATCATACAAACGCTATTGACTACCATGTACCCGATTTTTCTGTATGGTAGTTGAAATATGCTCTTAATTTTGGTAAATACTATAGTTTAAATAAAGAGGCAGAAACAAGAACCTTTTTACTTTTCCCTATAGAAAATATACAAAGATTAAATATTGTAATTGTCAACAAAAAAAAATTAAGATTTGGTTAAATCTTTACGTTTCAAACCTCCTTAAGTCAGAAAAACAGATTTTTAGAAATTATATTATGTTGGTTCGTTTGTTAATACGATAGCTTGAAAAGGCTTTTGAACTCGACAAATGAAATTTGGCATGTGGATTTAACATCGAATTTACAGACTTACATCAAATTTTAAAATAAATCCAGAGAAAGTCTGTATGTTTTTCTGTCTGCGTATTAGTAAAGATATCTATAATATGTAAAGAAATAAATAAAATTTCATATACAGGTTTAACATCTAAAGTGGAGATCTGTAGCAAATTTGAAAAAGAAAAAAAATGTTGGGGCTGACTGTCTGTCGGTGGGAATTTTCGCATAATATGTAAATGCGATAGCTAAAAAAAACAATGGCTTAAATAAATGAAATTTGTTTTGTGATTTTTATGACTACAGTATTCACTTTCTGTTTCAAATTCAGGTTTCAATCGGCTGAAAAACCAACCATTCAAAATATTTGATTTTCTGGTATTTATGAACTAAGCGCATGCTACTAATAGATTAATCTAAAAATAGCAAGCAGAAAATCGCATGCTATATTCGCCATTGTTTTGTAATTAATACACTAGTACCAGTTTTCTTTACAATACTATCAAACACAGAATCCTCATGCGTGGAACTCAGAAAATTAAAATCTGAACACTCATGGCATTCACGGCTCTTCAATTTTAAGCAAGGAAGGAAGTTATTATAGTCTGTGTATTTTCTGTAGGCGGTTCAAGGTCACATTTTCTACTTCGTTATTCGTTGTCTGGTGCCAGTAACGCGGTAGGAAATGTGACCTTCAACCGCCTACAAAAAATGCACAGACTATAGAAAATATATGAGAAAGTTTTGATGAAACTACTCATACGATTGTATTAATAGTCAATATTGTTACGAAATTTCCGGGTTCGTTTGGATAGTGGGAGTTATATGGTGTGGAGAACGCTCAATCAGCAGGCGGCAGTAGAAAATAAAACAACGACTTTTATTTACACGAAGACACACAGGACAGCACAAAGACGACAACTATATACAGCACAACATACGATTATCTTCAGCCGAGACGTGCAGCATACAACAAGTCCCTACTGTAGACAGTAGTGCACAGCTTAGTTCAGCACTTGCTTCACTCCGTCGCTTCTCCGCTTATCACTGGAAGGCCAGTTCTTTATCGACGATCCCGACTACGACGACCCTGGCAGCCGCGGCCGCCTCCTTTTATAGGTCTCAGGGGGCGGGGCTAGAAGCCTCTCAACCAATCAGATACGTTCAAGGCGTATCTCGGTTCCTACTGGACGGATGGGGAAAATGTTCGATGTTTCGGGTATAATCTATTTTGACGCCAAAGTTGCCAAATTCGTCGCCAAGTCGCCAAATTGTCGCCAAGCTCCGGAACCTCCGACGCGACATACGGACTCCGTCCAATATAGATGACTGTAAAACATTCTTTCCGATGGTGGAACCAACTATGCTGGGAAGCAGCATTACAGATTCGTAACAGATTCTAGTCTAGTTTCATTGATTAACAGTCAATGCTTCTGTGGAAAAATTTGTAACTGTAGTATGCACGTGTAAATACTTCTGTGGAAAGATTGGAACTGTAGTATACACGTGTAAATACTTCTACGGAAAGATTTGAATTGTAGTATACACGTGTAAATGCTTCTGTGGAAAGATTGGAACTGTAGTATACACGTGTAAATACTTCTACGAAAAAATTGGAATTGTAGTATAGACGTGTAAATACTTCTACGAAAAGATTGGAACTGTAGTATACACTTGTAAATACTCCTACGAAAAGATTGGAATTGTAGTATAGACGTGTAAATACTCCTACGAAATAAATGGGACTGTATTGTGCAGGTAAAAATACTCCTACGAACTGAATGGAATTGTTTTATACAGGTGTAAATACCTCTGCGGAAAGATTGGAACTGTTGTGTAACTGTAGTATACATATGTACAGCACGACTTGAAGGAGAAGTAAGGAAAATAACAAGAAGATTAATGATGTTGAGGTGTGACCAAACAAGCATGCGTCAATATATTAGTGATCTATTTTTAATTCGATTTTTTTTCTTCTATTTTGTTTAGCCAATAGTTTATCAATCGGGTGGAAAATCTAAATAAATGAATTTTATCGGATAGAGTTTATTGAAGACAATAATTATTTTAAAATATGAATATATGTTAAACGTTGCATTACGTCGCTCTTAAGTAGGCAAAAATAATACCAGTTAGAACCGTGATTTGTGATATATACTTGCGCAGCGGGGTTTTTTCCCTGTAACTAGCATCCAAAAACACAATAAAAATATTATTTAATTTATATCAAATTTTTATTGCAGATTTATGATATTAATATAAATCGGACAATATTCTCCATTATTGATTAATGATTCCAATGACGATTACCTCTTTATATTTGACTTTGATCTAGTTCTAATTGTAACAAACTGTTGAACTTATAGTTTCAAAATAATGTATCTTCGGAATATAAAAAGCTAATGATAAAGCAAAATGCAATTCACATTTGAATCATATACGTGTAAAATTTTCTATTTCATATATCATACAGCTTCCATATATCATTTCATACATTTCTATTCATATATCTTCATAATTGGCAGTTAAAACAACAGATGCAAGTCATTTAAGTGTCATTTCTCATGTTTTTGTTTTTACTTCTACGCGGTGTCAAACATGTCCATTTGACATCTAAAAAAAAGGTATTCTACAACAATATTTCTTGCATTCGGGCTGTTCTTTATTTTTCACTAAATCGATATTGAAAGATATTAACTCCAGCAAAGTATCTAAAAAATGTAATCGTAGCAAATCTCATGCAGAAGAAAGCATTTAATAAGGAAAAATAAGTAAATATTCTTTTAAATACGTCTACCTGCAGTACTAACCGCAATATGGTACGAGAAGAATTACTGGCTAGCTTGTTCGGTTGAATATATCAGCATTTTCTTGAAACCGCAAAGTATCTTGTTAATTAAGTGAATATTTGTTTCATGATGATGATCTAAATATGGAAAAAACCACACATGCGATTGATTTCAGCTTCTTTTATCCAAGCCATGATGGCAGTATCAAATGCCTCTGGATTAACTTTTGTGAATTACATATCTCCTTGGCCCCGATTATCTTTCTTATATATTTATTTAAGGCAAATTCTGTTTCTCATTACAAAAATATGTTCTATCTGTCTCTACATTCTCAAAGCAGTTTTGGACTTGCAATGCTTTTCAAATCAACTTTTCATTTTTAAGACAGTTACTTATAAAATTCAAAGTCAATAAAAAAATATTAGCTTGTGTTAAAAAATAAAAAATAAACCTTGAAAAAATGCTGATTTGAAATTAATATCAACTAAGTGAAAAGTAATACATTTGTATTACAGCTCATAAACCAGAGGGAACGGTCTCCCTAAAACTTTCTCGCATACTCTCTCCCAGAGAACAACTTGCATGGCACTAGAGTACAATAATTATGAAATACTAATTTTTGGCGTTAATTTAGCATTTTTACAGAGTCGATCATGTGATCCTTGGCGAGGTTTTTGGCGATTACTTCCTGTCATGCAATAAATAGTGCCCGAAAATCGAATTTGTATTTTAGATAAATTGTTCCCTACCAATTGAAATAAAAATTTTATGCAAAGCTACATGTGTAGCCACAAAATCACTTACAAAATTCATATATTTAAATCATTCCGTTTTTGAGTTATCGTGTTATTAAGTTCCTGAAAGTATATACTGACAGACGTTCAACCCTTTGTTGGATTTGGCTCAAAATGGATAGAGGATCTACACTATAGATGTTAAATCTATGTATTAAATTTTATCTGTCTAACTCTCATCGTTTTGGAGTTATCCTGTTAAATAGTATTCAGACAGTCGGACAGACAGATATCCTTTGAGCGCATTTTGCTTAAAATTTTATTTTCAGATCTTGTACCAAGTTTCATGCGTCTAGCTCACAGCGTTCTTGAGTTTTCGTTGTCACAGACAGAAGGACATTTTTCAAAAATTTGTATTTTTTAACTCAGAGTGGTCTAAAACATGAAGATTCATCAATTTCTCGAGTTCGAATTTTTTTGACAATTAATATACTTCCTATATATACGAGAAAGCAAAAAATGATAGTAAAATGTGTATTTTTAATTTCTCATATACGAAGTATAGAGGAAATATTGTAATCATCAAAAAAATTCGAAGTCGAGATTTTAACGACTCTCCACATTTCAACCCCAAATGAGTCTGAAAAACACATTTTTGGCATTATATGTGTTTGACTGTGAACACGATAACTCAAAAACTCTATGAGCTAGATGTCTGAAATGTGGTACATGGAATTATGAACAAATTTGCAGATTTTTATGAAATTCCGAACGAATACATTCATATGCTGTCTCTCTGGGCATTCGAGCCCAAATGAACTCGATAACTACAAAATGAAAAGAGCTAGATGAATGAAATTTAGTGCAAAGGTTTAGCATCTAAAATATAGATATTTAACAAATTTTTTTAAACAAATTCATGAAACGATTGGTCGTTTGTGCTTTCGCCTGCATGTGAATGCAATAACTCGTAAACGCATTGACTTAAACCAATGAAATTCGATATGTTATCTTGTAACTACAAATATCTTCAAATCGTGGGTCAAAGTTTGGTGTCAATCGGCAGACAAAAGGCTCCAAATACGTATTCGCACAATAGATCCAGTAAAAATGCCATTTTTAAGCCAAAGATTTCTATTTCTTAACCATCAAAGCTAAATAAGGAATTCGCAGCTTTACCCAAGGTCCAGCATTTTCTGAGGAAGAAGTGAACTTAGAATTTTATTGGAGAGTATGCGAGGAAGTTTCGCCTGGTAATACCTAAATTCGGCGAGAAATATTTTTAAAAACTTTTATTTAAATTGATCTTTAGTAATCCATATCATGGCTTCACCTTTCCACTCCTTTAATTTTTTTTCAGAGCTGTAGCAGTTGCATTAGTCTTATCTTCTCTTTTGGATACTAGATGGCGATACCTGATTAGGCCATCCCATATGTCATCCCATAGTGCATTGCGATTGTAATTAGAATGAGATGGGATGCTGAACTGTGAAGCCGCGCGCGTGAATGTCTTTTCTTTGTGTTTGTTTAGTGTGTGAATGTGATTATTAAAAGAAATGTTCCTAAAAAACATTCGTCCTGTTGCTTCCTGAATGTATTATAATAATCTACATACCACCACAGAGCTTCTATTAATACTACTAGAATTAACTCATATGAAATATTTTTTGCAGCCTTCATCAATTCAATTTTTGAATCCATTATTCATTCTGGTAGAAGTAAATACAGAAAGCAATGGTTGGTTATATGTATCCAACTGCCATGACGTCTCATAAGTTAAGAGAAAAAAAATTCAAATCGTTTTCATTTTCTCATCAAATATCGGACGATTATTAAAAAGAACTATCCTGATATGAGATCGTAACTATCATACTGTTCACAGGAACGGGAAAAATTTTTGGTTCAAAGCATTTTGAGGTAGGCGCTTAAGAAGCATATGAAAAACAACATTTAAGTTTTATCAGTTACGGTTACAGTGGAAAAAATGACGACACCAACTTTTTTTTTTGCTGAAATGTTGTTCTCCATAGCAAAAAAAAAAAAAGCGATTGGATGGTACCTGTAACATGAAAATCACCAGCGCTAGACAGATAAAGAAAAAAAGTAGAAAACATCTAATTACAGCAGAGACAAAACAAAAAAAAAAACATTTAAAAAAAAAAGGCATTTTATTGTGTTTAACATATTTTCTAATTGACCTGCTTCAACTGCGATGAGATATTAGCAATCCGACAGATGGTACCTAGAACCAAAGCACGTGCGTGCTATGCCGAACGGAATATGTTGAACTTTATGTCTCTGTTAGGCACGCCACAGTTGTTTTCTCTTCTTTTCTTAGTTTATTTACCGTTGGTGATGTTATTGCTATTGATACCGTTCTAACGTTATTTAGTTATGACTTTATTACGAATTAGCGAATGAAATTACATTAGCATAAAAGGTAATATGCGATTTAAAGTATTTTATCCACACTCATAAGAATTTGATAGCAATATGATATCATGGGATTCGATTCCATTAGGAAGGATCGTATTTGCAATAAACAGAACAGATATAACGCTATTAAAATATTAATGGTTTTAATGTCTGTCGCTTTCTGATACTTAAAAAGGCTTTGTTGAGAAAAATATGAACATTGGATTATGCATAAGAGATTAATTTAAATTAAGCACAAGTAATATTCAAGACAAATCAGCTGATCACGAAAAACGGCTGAAAATAAATTATAAAATCGTTTACAATATATATAGCTTTCTGTCTTTATTATTTTTTTTTCAGATGAAAGCTTGGATTGCTTACAAATTTTAACTACCATATTTTTGCAAATATTTTTAAAATGTTACTTTTTATTATTTTTATCGTCTTTTATTTAACTTTTTATATGTTTGTAAAGATGGAATATTCTATTCGACATTTTCCCTAGTTGTCTTTATTTTAAAATTCGTTTTAATTGTATATTGTCGATGAAAATACATTACTTCAATATCTGCAGAATTTATTGATATGTGAAACAAGTTGTGATTTCTATATCAATTATATTTTATTACTGTGTCCCATTCTTTTAATAAAAGTACTTAAGAAAAAATTTCAGGGGAAAAAAAGTGTCTAGATTCCATAATAATTATGATATTAATTCTAAAATAAAAAAAATACTTGAAATAAAAGAATTATTTTATTAAAACACAATTAATATTGTTAATAAACTTATTAAATTTACCTTCTCTTAATTTTCACAATCACAAATTCTTCATACTTGTTAAAAAATCTTATATGAAATTTCACTGAGATTTACCCAAAAAAACATCATTGAAAATTTTTAGATAGCCCCTATCCTAAAGAAAATTCGTGAAGCATGAAGACGTGACGTCAAATTAATGCAAGACGTCATACAGTATCATTTATACTGTGGCAGCACTCCTAACATTAAACAAAATAGAAAGTCTTTTTAAAATAAGGCATGCACATAACTTTGCAGAAATGGCATCTGAGCCTCCTTCGAAAGTTGCAAAATGAAGTTTACGATGACTACAATGACGTGCATCCATTATTCTAAATCAGGAACTGATTATGCGAAGACGACTTTTCATGTATGCTTTATACCTGTCGTCCAGATAGACGTAAACACATCACAATCGTTTGAACAATATTTTACCTTCCCCTTACACTCAAGTTAAGTAGGTACTCAAGAATCGCTTTGTTTTTATATAACGCTTTAAAAGATTTTCTGGTGAAAAGAAACATATTCATCGGTGTTGTCTGATTTTTTAGCAATTTCTGAAAGTTATGAAATCTTTCTTTCTTTGCCAACAGTTCTAAGAAATGTAAAGGACCGTGGGTGTTTATTAATAAGGTCTCGGTTTTAGGGCTAGAGGGCTTCAGATTCTAAACCCAAATCCAGTAAATATTCTTTGTGTATGTGGAGATGGTATAGACAAAATCTGACGTCGGGAGCCTGACGTTACGGTTTGTGTAGTGCAGAAGCTTGGATAGTGGAGTCTCAGCTCCAATGTCGTACTCTATATCTGACCACGGTTCGTAATTTTAAAGTTAGCTTCAAAACAGCCATAGTATTATTACCAAAGCAGGATCTTTTATAACTAAATTTACCGAATTTAAACTCGAAAAAGCATGCATTTTTTTTATACTTACTTTTGATTTTTTTTTATTTCACTTGGTTTTTTAAAAATACTTCCTTATAATTCCCTTACATTTTTACAAATATAGAAGATGAGGTAGTGTCGTTAGTCCGATTTGACCATTAGGTGACTATAAGAAAATCGCATAGAGATACGACAACAGTAAGACGAACGAAATTGACATTTTTTGGTCGGTCTTCCGCCCATCTTAATAAATATTACATTTTCTTACCTAACAATAAATTCATTGCTAAATATATCAAAAAATTATTAATGCTTAAAATGCAAATTAAGAAATATAGTTGAAATTTGTTTTCTTTTTCCACGATTTAAATGCGTCGTTAATTTTTTAAATCAAATTTTTGTTACATTTTAAAGTGCCTATATTGGGCTGTAACTTCTCCCGTTTTCCCTTACATAGACAAATGCATCCGGATTTCCAGATGTGGAACCTTTACACTAGGAGAATCATTATGTCTGGTCAATTGTTACTATATCCAGGTGTAGGAAACCAGATGTGGATCCCGTTGTTCCAAATAGATCCATCATGACGTCGAGACACCCAGATGCTAACCCCTTTTCTTTCCTTTATGAAAAGACTCCTCAAGAACCGATCAATCACCAGCAACCATTATCATTAAATCTTAAACCGGGTCAAAAAGAATTGTCATTAAATATCAGAGGCGGTCGGCCACAAAACTGGTTCCTTAACAGACACTCCCTCGGTCGGGTTTTTAATCAATGAGGAAGCGTTGCTAAGTAGCTATTGGATGATAAGGAACTCCAGTTCACCGATGGGAAACCGAAGGCGGAGATCTGATAAAAATAAAATGAGGGGTGTTTTTTTTTGGGGGGGGGGTTGTTTAAGAGAAAAGAGAAGAAGGGACTTGAAAGTTGAGTTCTGAGCGAGACTACGGAATGCGGAAGATTGAGAGCTTCGTGTGATTCAGGCTTCTGTGATAGGGTCCACCCGATAAAGATCGGTGGATATTTGGAATTGCCCTGGAGTAGCCGTTTAGAGCTAACAGCCTGGTAGCGATTTTTTGGTGACTTATTCTCAGATTTGATCGAGGAACTATTTCGTTTGTTTTGTCATTTGATTTTTGTAAATAATATTAATCTAGATGAGAACAGGTTGTTCTTTGTAAATACATAGGGCTGTAAATAAAAAAATTATTTTGTTACACTACTCACTTATTTAATCGGCTTTGATCAAGATATTATAGGACTTTGAATGTGAATATGCTAGCACATTTTGTTAAGCGGCACATAAACCTTTCTTTGTATTGGACTGTGAGGTGCCCTCCTATATAACCTACGATAATGGTGCATAAATGACATAAAATTATATTCCCAAATATTTTCTTTATGGAAAATTAAATAGTAATTTGAAAGTTGAAATAGCAGGAAATTGTTGATGAAAAATAACATAAATATATAAATTTATTTTTCAAACAATAACCATTAGAAATTATTTTTCATTTTGTAACATCGGGGATTTTTTTTTAAATCCAGGTCTAGATATTTTTCAAAATGAAGATTTAAAACAACTCAATTTTTTTATACATGTAAATAAAGCACATATGTTAATAAATGTTCATTTAATAGAGTAAGGACCTATTCGTAGTGTTATAGATCGTAACTGCGTTTTTAAATTGCTAATATTACTCCTTTTTATGAAGATTCCAAATTCGAGGAAATCAAGGATCTAAAGGTTTTTTCGCTAATATTAAATCATAAATCAGTGCAAAAAGCCGCATTTAGTAAATTTATTAATTAATGTCTTTTTTTCAAAGGAGGAAAAATTTTCAGAAATTGATTTTACCTCTAATGTTATATCAGAAAAATTTGTTCAAGAAATAGTTCAATGTTTGCATAAAGAATTATTTTAAAGTATTTTTTTAACATCCATATTCACACTCATTTTAACATGTATATTATATAAATTCAGTAATTCTACTCAACCCCTCAGCTGAGGAATAAATTTTTTTTTAAGTCTAGAGTAAAGAAATTTAATTAATTTAATTCAAATGCAAACTGAAGTACATAAACCTAAGAATATTATTACCTTTTTGATTTTTTTCATACTTTTTCACTTTTTATTTTTTAATTTTAATCTACAGGACTGTATTTCATTGTCGTACTTCGCATTTCCCATCACTTTCCCCATAGAAAGATTATTGTAATTATCTAAAAATTTAACTTCGAGATTTCTACAAAATTTGTCATTTTAGATCACTGATTTAATTGCTTTTTGCACCACCCGTAAAGGCATCCTGTTTTGGGGCTACATGATAGTTAGTCTTCTTACATTTAATCCATAGTCACATGACGTTGATGTTACCTGAGACAAAGTACCAATTCTCCAAACTTTCAAAATATACCAAAATATATTGAGTAAGCGTAATCGCGGCACTTTCGCTAAAACTTTATGTAAAAATATCCCCCCCCCCTCCAGCAATAAAAAAAAAATGCTAAGGGCAACACAAAACCATATTGTTAAAAATGAGTGAATCAAAAAAGTAAAATCCCAATTTATCATTATTATTCATTTCTCTAAAGATTTTGATAATTCATTCATGTACATTTGAGTGAGTACATTAAATCTTCAGAAACATCATACATCAGAAAATATTGTAGGAGTCATATATTTTTTTGTACTAAACTACTTTTAATTTTTCCCCCCTATACCTAAATAGTTAATTAGAGTTTATTCGTTCATCCATTTCTTTCGTTCAAATGTTTTATATGCGATTGAGTCGCCATCTAGTGATGAAAACTCATGTGAAAAATAATTTTAGAACAAAATCGGATCATTTCAAACTAGATAGCCTCTTTAATGCAGGTAGGGCAGCATATTGCAAATTCTTGCATGATGCCATATTATTTTATTCAAAATTATACAATATTGTAAATATCGTTTAATATCATGCAATATTTTTTCAATGGGTGTTATTAGGGAATATTATTAATACTTAAAATAATTAATATGAAAATCATTTCATTAATATGTGATTAAATTACATTTCAGTAGATGCTATAAATAAAACTTTAATCATATGATAAAATTCTATAATGAAAATAGAAAATTTTAGCGTATATTTGAATAACATACTTGATTCAAATTTCAGCTATAAAAAACTGAGCCTGGATTTTTTTTTTTTTTTTTAACTGATTTTGATAATATTTGGTGTGTAAGTTTTAAATATGAGTACAATATTTTTCTCTTAACTTTACTTTTAAAGATTCAGTATAACTAATTATGAAATATTTAAAACTTAAAAAGTTATTTATTTCTTAAATAGATGAAACATTTGAAAAGAAAACAAAATATTAGTATCTATTCTTTCTTAATATAGTGTAATGAATGAAAAAAAAATAATATCATAATTTTGGACATGGAAAAGATAATAATTCTACTTGTTACCTTTCGATTTCTTAAGCACTTATTTCAATTCAGCTTACAAGTTATTTGATAAATTGTTGCTTAATCCTTCTTTTGTTTAAAATAGTTTAAATTTTTTTAAATTTTAGTTTATTTTCGCCATTTCTTTCATTATTTTAATGAAATTCATATCGTTTTCACTGTTGCTATTAATATTTGATTCTAGCTTTTTCTTATTTAGTAAAAAAAAAAAAAAAAAATATAACCAAGATATAAAAATTCTATTGATTTTTTTTCTTGCATATTTAGCAAATATATTTAGTAGTGCCTTTAACAAAATTTAAATGTTGAATAATTCTACTTGTGATTCTTAAATTTCTTAAACTGATTTTGATTCAGTTTACAAGTTGTTTGATTAATTGTTGTTTAATCATTCTTTGTTTGAAATATTAGCTGGAGTTACAAAGAATCTAGGAGAGGCATGGCATAATGAATAGAATTGTATAAAACGTCTAGGAAATGACTGTCTATAAAAATTTGAAGTTTAAATATTTTGCTGCTAAAATTGTTAAGACCAAGATACATATAAAAAGTTTATTTGAATTTTTTTGTTATCAATAACAGCAGCGGACGAATTGGTCATCAAAGGCGCCTAGTCATCAGTAAATTTTCGTTTCTATTTTCGAATAAAAAAATTAAATTCTTTTATGTTATGAATTTATAAATCGAGTTCTTAGAAATAACTTATTTTAAGCACTCTTTCTACTGCTACTATTGGACAATTGGCTGGAAACTGAGCTATTCAGCACGAAACATTTCTGAATCGTTCGTGACTTGGAAATATCTAAAATACCTTCATAAAATCCTTTAGTATCTTTCATCGAGTTAAACACTGTAAACTGGGATAAAAAGAATTTGGGATTTTACCAGGTCTACGATTTTGAATAAACGCCTTTATTTTCCAACATAATTTTTACATAAATTGCTTTCTCTCGAAAATACGATCTAAAATAATATAAAAAATATTTAAAAAAAAAACAGAAATTTTATATTTTGCATTTTTATATATTGCATATTACATTCTTTATTTCAAGCTACTCTTAATGAAAAAGCCTTGAAATTTGTTTGTAAATAGCTTAAATACTTGTAATTCAACATCAAATTTGCTATAATCTCTTGCAAAATATCATGTAACTACTCTTTGGATCTTCGAGTTTAAGTTAGTTTTGACTTATACAAACATCTTATTCGTTGTCCATGTCCTTATCCCATTTTTTTCTCTGCCAATTTCTTTATTTATTTAATGAATATCCATGTGAGTTTTCAATTAAATTTGGATTGAAAAACATAAATAAATGCAATTAATAATTTTAGCTAAGCCTAACAGACAGCGATCTATAGCAATTATATCAGATTTCTGTAAAAGGATGTTCGCATTTGAGTAAGGAAACGAAGCTACCATGATAAATAAAAAAATTTACATAGAAATTAACATTTTGAAAAATTTATCAAAAAAATCAAAAAATTAAGTTACATATTCATTATAGTCTACGAAGCGAATTCTGAAAACTTTTAATATTTTTCTTGACAAAGCATTCATTACGTCATAGGAGGAACTGGTCCTAACAGGAAGCTCGAATGCTCTTAAACAAACAAAACAAAGAAAGCCTCATGATTTACAACAGACAGCGTGACTGCTACATTACAAAATAATTTTAGTATTAGTTTTATATTTAAATACCAATCGATAATAATACTATAAATGAATTTATTATGAGGAAAATATAGGATATTTTTTCGTCAAATGGCAATGGCATACTTGAAGACAATGCCATTTCATTTTTCAATTTTTTTTTTTTTTTAAAAATTAGAACATTCATTTTTACTTATTGTAAAACTAACTACGTATTTAATGCCTCTGCAAATGATTCCGGTGATTAAAAAACAATACCCCCCTTTTCTCTCCCCCTCTCTCTCTCTCTCTTTCTTTCACATCACTAAAAAGTTGTGGTTTTTCCCATTGAAATTCAAACAGCATGGGTGACGAAAAAAACAATGTCGAATTTGACAGAGGAAATAGGTTTTCTCAAAAAGGAATCGTAACAATCGTGCTATTAAAAAAATAAAAATGTGTGTTTATTCTTTTGTTGTAATAGTTTTGGGAAAAAAACGCCGACGTAACTTATGATATTATGAGAGTTCGATACGTTATTAGCAGAAAAATTATTTCCGAAATATTTAATAATTAAATTTTGAAATATTTAATAATAAATTGATTTGTGTTAAATGATAGTTTAATGTTCATATTTATTAGATCAAAAATTTTGAAAATGGGATATATATATCGTATAAATAGGTTTTTTTTTTTTTTTGTGTGCTGATATAAAACAGATAAAAAGAAAACATTGCTTATGCCTCTCTTAACATTAGGTTTACTATGAGTTGGCATATCCTGTTTCTACCAAAGGGGTCAAAATGACCTCTTTCGGTATGTAATCAGAAAAAATATGAATTGATCTATCTATTATAAAGTTAAAGTAGGGAAAAAAAATTTTATTTTCAATATATTTGTTGAGATGTGGTGCAATGAAAAGGGAGTTCCTCTGTGTTTATTTTCGAATACGGAGTCTTCAAGGCCATCTATTCTTCTGCCAACATCTACAAAAACATTGACTCACACGTCTTCTTACTACTTATAATAGCTTCTATTTAATTGATTTTCGGCTTCGTCTTCTTGCTTCTTATATACGCACAATTTACTAACACATACTTATTTCTATATCTAGCCGCCTTTGGCGACCAGCCGGTTTGCCAATCTTAATGTTCGTTAAAATTTTAATAATTAAATATTTTATGCAATTCCTACTTTAATAGCTTCTTTATCAAAATATTTTCAAATTTTGATAGTCATATAATTTACTCATAATATTATAAAAGCCTTCAGTCATAACATAATATGTATCCCTCTAATTTTTTGTTTGCTCCCGTAGAATTTACACATTAAATTAAAGTGGAAAGGATTAATCTGCAATTAATATAATAATATTTTTTACTGAAACAAAGCATTTTTTTGTAATATGATTACTGAAAACCGTCACTGAGCGTTTAAACTTTATAGGCACTAAAGAATATCTTTTTTAATTTATGTAATATTTCAAGAATTTGTCAACAAAATTTTCTCAGATTCATCATGACCAGATCTATTAATTAACAATGTTTAATTTTAAATGCATCAAACACTAAGAAAATATAACGAATCGTTTAAAATAATCGGTTGAAAACAGGATAAAAAAAAACTACTTAAAAAACGATGTACTTAAAACTATAAGCATATACAAAAAATATATAACTAACATAAATACAATTTAATTACAAAAGCATGCAACTAACCTAAAAATAATTTAAATCAAGTCCACAATCAGTCATAACAATCAGAACACAATGAGCATGCGTGAATTTTCAACGCCAGTTACGATAACGCAAATGCGCGAATTTTTCTACGCCATTTGGGGTAACGCTATGTAGATTAGACATTTTTAATTTCCTTTATTCTGTGTTATTTTAATACAAAAGTACTTCAGGATGAATCTGAAAGATCGATTCATTAACAATGTTTAATTTTAAATGTATCAAACATTAAGAAAATAAACAGAATCGTTTGAAATAATCGGCCGAAAAATCTTAACCCTAGCCTCTTTAGAGTGGGGAGAAAAAAAAACTGAAACCTTACTCATTTAGCGGTGGGGAAAATGAAGATTTTTTGGCGGGAAAGTTAGTTTTTAATTAATAATTGAAATTCTAATTAAAAACCCCAGGAAATGTGCACCCCAGGTGCACATTTCCGACTTCCAAGGTATACATGTACCAAATTTGGTAGCTGTAGGTCAAATGGTCTGGCCTGTAGAGCGCCAACACACACACACACACATTGAGCTTTATATAAGAATAGATTTATACCTATATCTATATGTGTCCGTATCAAGCCGTTACATATTTAAAAATAAATGTATGTATACTCAACAAAATTTATTCGAATGGTCAAAATGACCCCTTCGGTAAAAATAAGTAGTCTGTATACATTCCTCCGAAATTAAAAAAAGAAAAATTTAAAAAAAGAAAATGTAGAAGGTAATATTCGCGTTTATATATCTTATAAATGCAAGTAAAAATTAATTAAAATCTCATAAAATACGGCTATAATTTTCTTGAAGAAAATTAACGAAAACTTTTCTGAGGGGGGGGGTCAAAATGACCCCTTAGTAAATCTAGTATTAAGAATTTGAATATTTCTTTTCATTAAAAAATAAATGTTACATTTGAAACGAAAATCGGCGAGTAGAGATGACAAAACTCTTACAATCGGGTATTCATTGATTTTTATACATAATGCATGAAAGCGAATATTGAATAAATAGTGTCGTAAGATATTGTCAAATATGCACGCTAATTATGAAGATTTAAAAAGAAGATTTGTCAAAAACTAGAGTTCAAATTTTTGACGATTACAATATTTTCTCTTAATACACTCCGTATCGAAGAAAGTAAACGATAGGCGATTCGCCATTTAGCTATTTCTAAATTTCTCATTTCAGATCTAGGGCTTATTTTACTACTCAAATACTCTACTTGTAGGCAGATTCTTATAGGAAGACTACCTATTGCAATGGTTCTCAAAACTTCTGGAAAATTTCTTCACCGAACATGGTTCTAGAATGTAAAACCACCGTTTGTTCAAAAGTTTATGTGTGTGTGTGTGTATATATATATATATATATATATATATATATATATATATATATATATATATATATATATATATATATATATATATTGTTACAAATCTGTAATTTTGCTACCCGGCACGAATAGAGTCATCGTGGGAAAAACCGTTGTAAGATCTGCCCTGTGCGTACTGAGCGGGTGCCGCGTCAATGACCTCAGAGCTTGGCGACCATTTGGCGACGAATTTGGTGTGTTTGGCGACTAACTGGATCATACTGGAAAGTTCGAGAAGTTTCACGATCCATCCAGTTTGAACCGAGATACACCCAGAGACAGTCGGAGTAGCTGACAAGTAACAGGATTTTGAGAGGATTAGACAGCAAGCAAGCTGCTGCACTAGCGATTAAATGCGCTGCGTTATTACGATTGATTGGCTGTATTTGTAGAAACAAAATTTGTAACAATATATATGCATACAATGCTTTCATCCTGTTATCTTGTAAACAGGATAACTAGAGTAATTTTGTTTGGATTTTAACTGGCTTGGAATATGTTGTTAGAAATGTAAAAATCTCGGACGAGTTCGTAAATGGCCCATCTAGCTCAAAGGGAGTGGAAATGTTGGGGGTTGGGGTTGAAATTTTCATTTTATTATAACTTTCTTAATATTGAAGATATAAAAAATAAATCCAATAAACTGAATTAGTGCCTCTTTAGGACGAACAACTTCTATATTTAAACTGTTTCGACAACTGCAAAATCTTAGAAGTTAGGGTCTGAAAAGTGATTTTCAATCTCTAATTTTGACTGTTACTAATATCAACAATTTATATTGCCAGATAGTAACTTAGATGTAAAGGAATCTTTATCTTCCAGCTTGCCGAGAGGAATTATTTTATTCTTTTTTAATAGTTTTAAAACATTTCCTTAATTGTCCTGAACAAATTATCATAACTTCACAACTACGTTTCTTACAACAAATCTCTTAAAGGTGAATTTAATTTTTATTTTAAAGATGAATTTTATTTTTAATTAAAATTTGAATTATAAAGAAAAAAAATATTCTGTTTTAACTTTTATCATTTTTGCAAGAAGCATAACTCATTTTAGAGATCTAAATCTCACGTCTTCTTTCATATCAGAATTCAGAATTTCTAATTCTATAGAATGGGTCCAAAAAGACTTACTTAAAAAAATTTCAGCAAAAACGTAAAATATTTCGATTTTACTATTATTTGTTTTCTTATTAAATGAATGAAACTGAAAATATCAGAAAACTGCTGATTAATTAGATATTCATATTTCCGGAATACTTATTCTCTGAACCACATCTGATCACATTTCAAACGTCTCATGTGTCGAAATTTAGAAAAAGATAAATCTCATTATTGGTGATAGAACCTTTAAAAGTCAAAATAGGGCTTTTACACAATTAAAGAAAGTATATACCTATTTACTTCAAACACGAATTTTGGATGCTTGTTTCTTCTCTTTATCGCTATCATTGCATCAAATCAAACACTAATATGAAAACATCCAGTAAAGCTGCATTCATACATCCAGTATTGAATGTATAGGACGCAATGATAAAAATTTAGAGAATTTAAAATTCTCTATATGTAAATAAAATCTTATTTATAAATTTACACAGAAATTACAATTTATATTTAAATTCTAGTTCCTTAAATCTAAGAACATTCTATGTACATTTTCATCATTCAAATTGCTATATTTGAATTCTTATTCAATGTAAAGTTATAGATAAATACATTAATGGAATCAGTGTTTCACAAGATTTCCTGCATCCTCTTATTCTCAAAGAATGCAGTAGAAATGCTGTTATAATTACCACGTTCTTTTCGAAAGTGCATTCCGATAATTACGGAATTCAGTTACCCCATCAATTTTATAACAAGTTATGACAAAATGATCAATGAGGGTATTTTGATGCTAAAAAAGAGAACAATGGACTATCGACATGATTAAAATAGAAACTGCTAGAATCCACTGAAAGATGATTCATTTTAGGAAAAAAAAAAAAAAAAAAAAAATTCTGCTTTTCAAAGACGAATATCTAAAGTGAGGAAGAAAAAAAACATCTGGAATGGTCTCCCCAAAACTTTCTCGCATCCTCTCTAATAAATTGCTCATGCCAGAGAACGTCTTGCATAATATTTCGTACAATAAGTACGAAATATCAACCGATGGTAAATATTTAGCATTTTTGATGAATGTTTAGAGTTTATGTGACGATTAATCCCTCGCATGAGGCTGATAGTATCCAAAAGTCAAATTTATGCTTTAGTCACGTTTTTCTCAAACGAATGAAGTAAAGATTTGACACAAAATTGTACCTGTAATCAAAAAATCCCATAACAAATTTCATACATTTGTCATTACAATTTTGAGCTACCGCTTTCACATGTTTTTTGAACATGTACAGATCAACAGACAAGTCAACCCGTTGTTGGTTTTGCCTCAAACTTTGACAGGTGTCTATACTATAGATGTTAAATCTCTGTATAGAATCTTATCTATCTAACTCTCTATGTTAACTTTTATTAGAACGAACAGGCGGATTTCCTTTCTTGATTCTCCGGGAATACTGATTGTTTATTTTCAGTTAAATCCCTTATGCGCAATTTAATTTTCCATGATTAAACCAATAAAAAAATTTAAGCTATGTTTTTTACATTCTTGTGTAAGAAGTTTTATTTATTCTTGTATGTATATATATATATATATATATATATTACATTCTTGTTATTTCTTATTCGTGTATATATTTTTATATGAAAATATTGTCATCGTCAAAATATTCGAACTCGAGATTTTTTGTTCGGTAAACGCATTTTTTGGCAATATGTTCTGCCTGTCCGCCTGTTTGTAAAAAAAATATCTCAAAAACTTGGTATACAGTTTTTACATTAAATGTGTAGAGTTCTGTCATATTTTGAGCAAAATCCATTCAGAGAACGTCTTTCGCCCGGCTGTTTAAATGCAACTACAAACAGAAGGGAACTTGATGGGTGAAATTCGGTACACAGTGTCTAGTGTTACCACTCATTAAATTTCTAAATCCATCAAAAGATGGGTCACCTGACGGTCTGATCTATCAGAATTATATAAATGCGATAACTTAAAAGCGCAATGATTTAAATGCATTGAATTTAATATGAGATTTTGTGACTACAATTGCAGTTCCGTGTCACATTTTTGTTTCAATCAGTTGCTGAAAAACGCATCTACAACCAGAATTTCATATCTAGATATGATTAAACTCCTCTTGGATATTAATCCAAAAACTCTCCAAGGATCATGCAATAGATTCTGTAAAAATGCTAAATTCTAGCCAAAGGTTAATAATTTGTAACAACTGTATGTGCTAGTCAAGTTTTTCCCGTCCAGCTGTGACGAGTTCCCGCGTTTTCCGACTGCCCAGGTTGACCGTTCTGTTAATTTGTCATTTCATGTAGATGTGACCAACTGCCTGTCGGTATAAATAAAAGCCAATCGCCAGATTCTAGGTAATAGTTTTAATTACATAAATTTACATTATGTACATGGGTTAATTGTTGTGAAATGTGCAGCTTTGGTAATTTAAGAAATATTTTCATAACCATCAACAAACACAAGCCAACTGGATATGGCGTCCTCTCCTGTCTCTCCTAGCTTCTTTACACCCCGTCTCTCTCTTTTCCCTCCGGTTAATGCTCTCTGAGGGCGACCTTGGAACCCGGGATGCAAAATTTGGCAGAATATCCCCCTGTGGAGTGAGAGAACCATGGCCGGTCCTTACTGTGCTTGCCATGTTAAGTGTTCTCTGGGTTATGCTGGAAACTTTAGAGAAGGCCACTCCAGCTAGTTTAAAATTGTATTTTGTTCGACAGATTAAGCTAAAATATACAGATTCATTCTAATAACTGCACAGATTTGTTTTGAACATCATAAATATCCTCCTGGATAATTTCTCTTAAGTAAAACATCGAGATGTTTACTTAAGTAAACATCTTAAGTAAAACATCAAGAATGATACAATAAAGAAAGCATATTTCGAATAATTCTGTTTTACGTGTTATTTCATCGAATTTCAAGAACATTTTTCCTCTTTATTAAGCTATGCTATATATCGTTTTAGTACATGGTGTTACATGATAGTTATTTAACTGAATCCTTCTTCCTGCCCTTTTAACAATGCAAGAAAGAAAATGAAGGAAAGAAAATCGCCTCTAGAAACAAGCTTTCAGTGGTGCATTTGAAAGAAAACAATAAAAAAATCATAAGCATCTTAATACACACAAACTTCATCTTGGATTATTTCATCTCAGTAAAGAAAAAAAAATATTAGTATTTAAAATAACAAACAACAATTTCATTCATGACAATCGAGTTTTACCAAAACTACCTTTAACGATTCGTCTTATTGGCTGCATTCCAAAATTAGCTTTTCCCGCTGAATACAAAATAACAACTGAATTTCTACTCTTTTAACCTTGAAAATTTCCCGCTATAACGTTACGACGAATTCCGTCTCTTGTTTTTCTTGTGCAATATCCGTGCTGACATTTCGCAATTGGAGAAATCCAGACTATTGCATCAGTCTTTTTATTAGGTGGATAGATAGATAGAATTGGCAATTCTAAGTCAATTTAATTCTTTATTTTATTTCGATTTTGAAAATATACCTTTAAATTCATTTGCATTTTTTTCATATTAGCTTTTATGAATGACATCTTAAAATGATCTAAGTTGTCAAAAAATGAACTTTTTTGCCCATACATAACATTGAAAAGAGTTTAAATTTTAATTTTACGACGATTTAAAAAAAATCCTACCTAGTTGCCGAAAAAACTTTTAAGATATACTAATTCAAATCATTAAACAGCGGGAGTTGTCTCCCAGGAATTTTCTCGCATATTCTCTAATAAATTTGTCACGACAGAGAACGTCTTATATGGCATTGGCGTACAATGGATACGAAATATTAACTTTTGGTGTGAATTTAGCATTTTTATTGTATCATCTCTGGCGAATTATTTGACGATGAATCCCTGGCACACGTTAATAGTATCCTATCACTAAATTTGTGTTTTAGATACGTTTTAATCAAACGATTGGTTTGTGTATAGTTTTGTGTCAAAATATTGACATAAAACTGTATTTGTAATCACAAAATTCAATACCAAATTTGATACATTTAAGCCATTGTGTTGTTGAATTATCGCGTTTACATATTGCTGAAAATACAGACCGACAGATGTTCAACCCCTGGTTGAATTTGACTCATAATTTGACAAGTGTTCTACAATATAGATTTGAAATCTGTGTACCGAATTTAATCTATCTAGCTCTTTTCGTTTTGTAACTATCTTGTTAACTTAATTCGAATTGCCGAGCAGACGGACTTTCTCTGAAAAGATTTTACTCAAAAATCCAATAGAAATCGGCAAATTTTGTGTAATAACCTTATACCAAATACTACAATTATTAATCGCATCTGCGATTAATCGTTATAATTGCTTAATCAGGCAGATAGTACCTATAGATAATATTAATAGCAAATTGAGTAGTTTTCTTAAATTTTGATTTATTTTATAGTATTTAAATTACATTAAAAATGTAATATATTAAAATATTTGTATAGAAGAGTTTAGGCATTTTTCTTTCTTTCTTTCTTTCTATCTTTCAAGTTCTTAAACATTTCTAAGAAAAAGTAGTTTGGAAATTACCTTTATTAAAAATAATTCTTTCACACGTTGATGGACAGTACAATCTTGATGGCAATGCCTGCTGAGACACTACTAAATTTCATAGATTGCCTATAGGCGTAACGTCACAAAGCATAATTATAAAATTATGTGATATGACAGAACGGATTAAAACGTTTACATCGTAAGGCGTTTTGTCATATCATTTTCATGAGTTTGACGCCTGAGGGCGTACTGCCTATTAACGTGTTAAGCATAGTTATTTAGCCTATATTAATGATCCTCTTTCCATTTATCATCTTTTAAAGTCTCATATTATAAAATTTTAGTCATTCTATTTAATACGAATTTGGGATGAAAATATTTTTACGAATTCTGATCTATATATAATACTATAAAAATAAATAAATAAATAAAATACCTAGCATTTTGTTCAAACCTGATCAGTACAATAGTTTTTTGACTGAAAAATAAAATTTTGTGAATTTACTAACCACATTTCATTATTATTTCTTATAAAACAATGCTTAATAATTTTTTTAATTCAAATATAATAGCGAAAATACGTACATGAACTGGAGCACGCACTGTGCTAGCTTCTTTAGCACTGAAGTAATGGAAAGAAAAGAATGTGCGTTTAGCTGCTTAAGTAAAGAAGAGATGAGTTTGTTAGAGCATCTTTCAACTCACAACAATCATAATACTTTTTTAAAAAAAAAATAAGGAAGAGCAAAGTAAACTGGCTTAATTGAAGCTGGCAAACAGAGAGGTACTTTCTTGGTTCAAAACAAACATTTTAAGTACGGAGAATTTAGAGTTAAAATTTTGTTCTTCAATGACCTATATTAACCAGACGACCTAGATTGCTGAAGGTAGTTGATATTTTTTTCTTATTTCCTTGCTTAGGAATTTGTCGCAGGATTTCCGTTCCCATAATCATTATTTTTTTTCAAGTAAATAAGATATTCTTATTTATGTGAATGCGGCATTCCGTGTCTTTTTATTAAAAGCAACTTTATTAAATACCAAAAATGCAAAGAATACAGAAAATGTATACAGCTTTCCACAATTTGTTTCTTGCACTATTTCTGAAAGAAATTTGTCTCATTGAACTAACATGAGCAATTTGCATTTACGCTATTCCTTAATCTTTGAATCACGGAGTAATGAAATCTCAAAATACCCTTTTAATTGAGAATTCGATAAGGAAACAGATATTTGCTTTACTAGAAATGTAAAATATGTAGCTATTTCAACTTCTTGTGGAATCGCCTATTTTTGGCGTTTGCACATTAACTCTAAATTTATCCATTATACTCTGGGTAACACAACAGAAAGAAGGATGAAAAACTATTAGCAAGGTGATTAGAGGAGAAACAGATTAGCATCATGGGAAGGCAAATTTAGGTTTAATTTAGTTTGATTCATTCTAAGCTTTGAAACTACACGATAGTTATTTTGGAATAGAACAAATTTTGAGTCGTGTTCTGATGACGAGGCTGACTTTTGCAAAGACAGGCGACTTGCGAAAGTCACATACTGCGATGGATATTTTGGTAGAAACGTGTCTCAAATGCACAACCCTTTAGTCCCGGAGTCCATTTGGAATTAATTTTAATAGCTTAATACAAAGCCAGAATGCACGCCTATTCGTTTTTTTTTTGGCTAGGCAGAAATAACATGCATCAAATGACTGAATTTTAAATTTTAAATATGCAATTAAATTAGAATATTAGGTAATTTAGAATACAAAAATCATTTAGAAATGTTTCAATATTTTAATACCCTTTATTTTAACTCAAGAATTAAAATAATAATCCCAAATAGGATGTACCATCTAATTAGGAATTTATGTGAATTCGTAGGCCAATGGATTAAGAAATGCACTGGAGGTCATAATTTTCATATTTTTCCAGCATTTAATTGCCCCTTAACGCACGTTCTTTTGTTATTAATTTCGCTTATATATATATATATATAATATATCTTAATCCGATTTATTAGACCATGGGAGTCAAAATTTGCTCAGAAAAAAAATGCGGCATGAGATGTGCCAGTGTACGTCGCGACACAAGAGCAAAAGACAACGAAATTTTTCCCTTCAGTGATTTTATTATGAGATTTTGATAAGGATTTCTTTGACACATGTAGTCTTAGGAAAGGGATCTTTAAAGAATCTTAGGTATCTTTAAAAGAATGTTGTAAGCATTAGAGATTTTTATCCCTTCACTTGGAGCGTGAGAAAATATTGAAATCAGCAATCTTATAGGGTAGGTGTGTCGAATTAATTAAATAAAAAAGTAGAAACGGATCAGGAAATAAGAGAACATTTTAGAATGAAGTTAATATGTGTTAAATTAAGATGAAATTTTGAAATTAATTAAGATTTGAATTAGATTAAAAGATATCATTATATATAATATGCTGTTGCTACTTAATACGACAATTATTTAAAACCATCATTGGAGAAAGAGTTAAGAATTAAATTTCTTTTGTTGTCTTTTCTGTTTAACTCACAATATTCGATTGATGATATTTTTTTAACTGTATATCGCCATTCTTAAAACGACAAAAAGGATCTGAACTAAAAATATACTGGAAGGCAACAATGAAGGATGAAACTCGATTGAAACATTAATTGACTCGGCTTGAAAGAAAGATATGCGATCAAATAAAACGAATGGTTCAGCCTGACCTAAAATTCTCACAGATGAATGGTGCTGAGTTAAAGGAATTAAATTCAATGAGGGAATATTCTTCATGATTGTGAATTGTTTTCTTCACAAATTAATTGAATATTAAAATTCTTATTTCAGCGCGGCATAACACTGATGCCACATTGATTGATGCACTTAATTCTTTTAGGAATATTATATAAATAAAACACTTTTCAGCTCAATACATCAACACATGGTAAAAATTCTAGCTCCTAACACTAAAAATATGGCGTATCTATATAATTTTTCATGCCTTTAGACTTCATTCAAGGTGGATGACACATAATATATCCCACTGCTTCTCAAATGACTTGAGTTTCCTTGAGACTCTTCTGCAATTCGTGTCGCCGTCTACTTGCTTATTTAGTCATTAATAATTTCATAGTCATAAATAGTTCAGTCATAATTAGTTTCATAATGTTAGTCAAAAATTTCGTTATTGGGCCAATTGTCTTCAAATGCCTCGGAAGAATGTGTATCTGTATTTGTAATAGACAGATTACTCCACAATAGGCATTGAAACCTAACATTGTTTTAAAATACAATGATGTATGGAAGCCATTCTCTTTGAAAGCTTCAGAACCGACCACCTAGGGAGCAAAGTTTCGAATGCGTAGAAATGAAAATTTCTCGTAAAGGTTTAGCCGAAACCTTGACACCAGGCGACTGCGGCCATTTCTTGTCAGGGGGGGGGGGGAGAGGAGATACCGAATTTCGAGTACTTTTCAAATGCCAAATGTTAAACGTCGCCAAAAAATTATTTTGCTGAGACTTTTCAAATGAGTAAGTCAACTAATTTACGGCAAAATGGCAATGAAACGTATTGAAGTTTATAAGCAATATCGGTGGTACTAAAAGAGGTGACAGAGTATCGAGTATAATAAGAAATTGAGGGAGGCATTAGCATCCCCTAATTGGTCATCAAATTTGATAAATTAAGAGAAATACCCACTGAAAAACTATTACCTAGATTATGCATTAATTGTAGATTTAAGCAAGTATGATATTGATGGAGCATCATCCTTTGAGGGGAAAAAAATAAGTAAATAAAATAACTCGCGCTCGATTGTAGAGAGGAAATACAAGATTATCGCAAACAAGCGGAAATTCTAAAGATCTACATCCGTTACCCTTACATGACTAATTTCGAACAGATCAGCATTTCATAAGCAATAAAGGTAACAATTTTCATTGCATTCAATATGCCATTAATTTTTTTCATTTTCTTTATCGAAAATTTGATAAAATCTCTTCTTACTGTGCATTAATTTGTGCACATTGAAAATAATTTACAAATCAAATTTCGATTTTTAAAAATCTAGAAATTGATAGTATAATTGTTGTTAATTTTGTGTTTCGGAAAATAGTACGTACTTCAGATAAAATATATATATATAAATTATGAAAAGGTTTCAAGCGTATATAATAATGAATATTTTGCTTTATATTAGCATATAAACAACTTGTTTACATAATATTATTTTTATGTTAAATTAGAGAGATTACCTCGTGTTTGCTCCAGAGAATTGGATATTAATTACTTACATAAATTTTAAACAAACGAAATGAAGACGATTAATTTTTTTCTCATGCATAATTTTATTTTACATTTCAAAATTGATTTTTTTTTCTTTTTTTGCAATTATTAGACATACAAATAATTATTCAGTTTCTCCATTTGAATCACATTGTTCTTTGTATGCATGTGGCAGGACTATCAGATATTTTCAAGATACCGAGTATTCAAATGATTTTGAGCATAGTGAATTATTTATTAAATTTCTTTTCAAAAATGGAATGTAATAATACCAAATATAGCCAAATTGGCACTAAACGCGCCAATGTAAGAAACTTAAATGAATTTCTACCTATGCGAAAAGAACTCTTCTTACAGTAGCCCGTTTCTTTAACGAGAGCCGTAAACATAGACATCTGACGGGAAGTGTTCTTCGGATGGACACACAGAAGGAGAGTAGGCATTCCAGATTTTGGATACTTTTCTTGACCATTTATGGAACATTTTTTAGAGCCTGGTTTAAAAGTCTATGATCTTCCTTCCTTAACTTACATTTTTCATGCTATACAAAGGACAATATTTTCAAAATAATGATACCTTACATAAAAGAATCGGAAAATAATTAAGAGTAAAAAATATTGTTATATTATTTGCAGCTTAGTGCGATTTGGTGTAAAAAAGAAATATACTCGAATAATAAATAGATAAAAAGTATGAAATAAATTAGAACAAGAAAATAATTGAAGTTTATTGTAAGAAACTTTTTTGTTTCTTCTTATTTCATAGCGATTGTAGTTCGTAATTCCAAGTTCTAACAAGAGTAAATATTTTTGCTCAGGATTTGGAGAATTTTGAAGAAGCAAATAGTTTTTAAGAATCATTGAAATCAATCAAATTAAATTTTGAATTTTATAATCTAGCTAAATGAAGTAGTTGAAAGTTGATTTAATTATGAAAAAGAAATCCTTCTAACTAGTTACTGTGGCCAAAAGTAAGAATGAAAACTATTTCAGTACTGATTACGACATTAAAAAGAATTAACAACATTATAATTAATTAATTTATTCATTATTTCAATATTAAAATGTGATAGAATCTTCAAAATAAAAATGTAATATTGTCCGGTAATCAGATTATGTTACGTTGGTTATCATCGATGACTTTTAGATCATAAGTATTATTATTTCATCAATAGTTATTCTGAACAAAACAGTTTTAATAATAAATTAAAATGTAGAATTCTTTCATTTTGATCCTTTTCTTCTTTTAAATCTTTAATTTCATAATTCATTTTAAGAAATACTAAGGAATTTGGAAATCGACTTTTAAAAAAAAATTATACCAGATGGTGGCTGTTTGTAAAACTAACATTTTACTATTGATCAATTATTAATTTCTAAAAAATAGTGAAATACAGTTGCTATCGTAATATGATATATATATTATTGATGTGTAAAATATGAAATTTTTTTAGCAAATCAGAAAATGAATAAAAAAACTACATCTTCACAAACATTAAATAAGTCTAATTAATTAAAAGCTTGTAAAATAAATAACAACTGTAGTTGTCTCTTTTAATATTTTGCCAAGTGATTAAAAAATGTTCAGTATTTAATACTTGGCAGAATATTAAACATTTAAAGCATTCCTGACTAATATTTACCACATATGACTATTTTGCAAATCATAATATTACGTAAATTATGAAAAAAATTGATCCGAAGATTATTTAAAAAATAACTAAAATAGATTCATCTTCAAACTTCTTCATTAAAGAGCAAGCAGCAATTTTTATTGTTGAATCTTTTCTGCAGTTTAGATATACAAGTACTAGCAAAAAATAGTATTCACACAGTAAATATATTTATTTTAAAAGTCGGAAGTCTTTGGACAAGTGAATAAAAAATATATATTTTATATTATCATAAATCATCAATTGGTCAACGAAATTTTCATGAGATTTCTATTTTTATCAGAACGTGTAATTAATAGAAAATGTATCCTAAGCTAAAAGTTTACTGTTGTCTTGAATTTTAGTGGGTATTTATTAAGAGAAATCGATGAATATATTGCTAAGAAAGATATTGTAAATTTATAAATAAATCAAATAAATTATTTTTCATAATTTATAGTTATTTATCTCTTTGAAATCATATTAAAAGTATCTAAAAAATACCAAATTTGGTATTTTAAGTAAATTTTTTTTTTCTTCAATATTTTTATAAACATAAAACAATTTTTCAGAAAATAATTCTTAAAATCATATAATAATTCTTATAATAATATGATTATGTTCCTACAATCATATAACAAACATATATCATATTGAAACCATTCAGTTTATCAATATCCAAAATAAGTTCCTAATGTTTATTATCAGATAAGTCATATCACTGACTCTCTGAATGCACACGGATAAAGAATACTGAATGACCGGACCGTTGCAATAGCAACATTGGCGGGAACTGTGATTGAGTCCTAAGGGCCACCACAGGCAACGGTGCGATCCTTCCCGAAGGAAGTACGTCCCGTCATCGATGGGAAGAGCCAGATCCCTTGCCTATTTCACCTATTTATGTACCCACCAGGGTGGCGAGATCCAACCACCATATCGAAGCATCTCATACTCATTTCGAGGTGCCCCCTAGGGGATTTATTATCAGAAAAAATAAATCCCTGCCCTGAGTTTATTAATATGTATAAATGAGATGGATATGAAGTTCAAATCTTTTAAGTCATTGTATATGATGTCACAATCACCTGATCAATATAATTGTGCACTATGCCCTAAAATTTGATATTTTTCCATGAAGTATAGTATTTTTTAAGAATGGAAGGGAACATCATAAAATGTCGCTGTCGTGACTGGTTCGTGAGTGCTTTGAATAAATAGGCAAATAGAAAACTTAACAACAAATTTATTGCAGATTCGTTCGAGTTACTCTGCTCAGTATCTCCTTCTTCTCCAAGAGCAAACATTCGAATCCCCTCACTCTTTTAATTACACTCGCGCTAGTTGTCTAGCGCCATCTATGAACATTTATTTCCTAACGCTTCAAAATCCAATCACTACAGTCGCCTTTGTCAATACCTTGAATTATAAATTTTTCCACCGAAATTACCAAATTTTACCAAAGAAAAATAATTCATTTTATTAGATAAATAACAGCAAATATTTACATTTAATGTCTACTAATACTTTTTGAAATATTTACAACAATGACAAAAAAAAAAAATTAAGTTTATAAAATAAAACATGGGAATATAAACATTCAAATGCTAGTATATATACAATGTTTTTCAAACAGAATGAGATAACATTTTTAAAAGAATATATTATACATAAAATATACAATTACAAAATGCATTGTGCGCAATTAAATGCATGGAATACTGAAATGGTAGAACTCTAAATTGAAATGAATCAATTACTTCATTCAATGAGTAAAAAAACAGACAATTTCATTGAGTAAAAAAATGATGTATATTCATGTGAATCAATTTTAAAGATGGACAATCTGGATAAGTTAAGAGTTACTTACAGATGTATAACTATGGTATCAATAGGATTAGATTTATCTTTGTTTTCAACAATTTTATCCAAATCTTTTTCTATGGAGTTTGCATAAAAACAGTAGGATTGAAAAGTCGGCGTAGTGAGAGTTTGGGTAGAAGATCTCCGAATATTCAACAGATTTGACTTGAAATATTTCTTCACTTTGCCGGTGCAAGTGAAAGCTATAAATATGAAGAGCCCCTGAAGTGAATTGAGGATTGCAAACAAATACCATAACCATAGAAGATTAACCAAAGGTGCCAGTAAGCCAGTTATCCACGTGACACCCATGATAACTGCCAGTCGCAGATATGTCAAATAATTTTTCTTGATGTATGCCCTTTTGCTGCTGTCTCCAGCTTTCATTCGATTCACAAATATGCTGTAAGCAGTGACTGCAAACAGAATAAAGTTCAAACAAATTATAGTAAACACAGGACCGGCAAAGAACGACAGGAGGGACGTTTTTGATCTGAACCAGCAAGATTCATCGAATTTTGGCCTATAGGATTCATCTATACCTTCTATATTGTCAGCGATTAGAGCTGCTGCTGCAAAAACTGAAGCTGTTCCCCAACAAATAAGGCTGTTGTAGATGTATTTTTTCAGCCTGAATCCTTTCACGGATGATCTCAAATTTTCTGTGGCGTTTAGGATGGATCGGAAAACTTCAAAAGCCATCACGAACATCCATAGAAATGACCCAAGAAAGAAGAATTGAGTCAGGACAGCTACAACAGTACAAGCAAGACTGTTCTCAGCCACACTATCATTTGCCACAAACATCAACAAAACGTAGGTGAGGAACAGCGACAAACACATCGATGCTAAATTGCATCCTGGTAAGTTATGCAGATCTGGAACAAGAACAAAAACAACTAGATGTATCAGCAAAAACAGCATAGATACAGCTAGGCCTGTGATGGTAACATAATTCAAAGTCGCTGTTGCCAGTTGGGATGGCTGTTCATTAAATACTTCAGATGGTGCACAGATTCTAATCATGTCCCCAATGAGTATGTAGTGTTCTTCCTCATAAGTTTTGTTGTATACTGGGACATGGGCAGTTTTATTTGGGAACATTACATATTCATCTGGTTCCAAATCAAAAGTGAAACACGATTTCAGTGATTCGTGTTTGTTTGGTAGTTCCTCGTCAATTATCGTAGTATGAAATGATTCGTCATCGTAGGTGACGGATGTTTGAGTTGAAGCGCTAAAGCATTTGGCAATAATTGCTGTTCCAATAAATAACATGTAAGAAATGTTATGAAACATAATTGTCTGTATTCTTTGGTAACTAATTTGAAATGATTTTTTTAAGCAGAGATTGTTTTAAAAAGACTTTCTTTCACTTTCCCTTTGTGTTTCACACCTTTTCAGTGCTGAGCGTTTAGGCCTTCTGGTGCTTTGATGCATGCAGGGTGTAATCCTGGAAGAAAAAGGATTACATTAATATAATAAACACATTTTGAGGAAATATTAAAAGCTTTTCAAGTGCCGTCTGATGTGAAACATTCGTAAAGGTAATAGGGGGTCAAAGTATCAAAATTGGAAATAGTTACATTCTCTTTTTTTTTCTTGAAGCGCTGCTACTTATGAAACTCCTCATTTTATCAGATGTTCAATTTAGTATCATCTTTCAACTTATTTCAACATATTGATGATTTATTATTATAATAATTTTTTTTTTAACTTTGTGAATAGGTTTTTTTTATTTCGATTTGTCTATTAGGACTTGAAACAGTCTAACCTCTAACTTTTAAACCATACTAAAATGCAGATGTTGGACTTTATAAGTATTCTTATAACTAAGTGAACGTATTGAAAGAGACAGGAACTTCATCAGTTATGCTTGATGAACTATTAATATTCTTTCAATATTTCACCATTCATTGAATTTTTATTTTTTACAAGCTTTGTTTTGGGCAGAAAAGAAAATAAGATTTTCTAATCTATTTGCTTGCGGTCCTCTCTCAGTCTAATGGCCCCAGTTAGGCGGCCTTGCACTGTTTTCTTAGGTAGAAATTCCAGAATTAGCAAAAACACTGAAAGTGGCTATTCAGTTTTCTAAAATCGTTTCAGTAACAAAATCATATAGAACAAAACATTATAAAATTATGCTTAAAAACTGGTTAGAATAACTACGATTAAAAATATTGGCTGTGGTCTCATGTTTTGGTTGACCGAAAGTTACTGATATCGCCATGCTATGTCTTGTTTCTTTTCGTACTTTCCACTCGTACTTCCAGAAAGCAGGACTTCTAGAGAAACCGAATTTCTGAAGTGCCGCATTAAGAGCTTTGCAATTAATTCGAAATCTTAAATTCTTCTTTAAGATTTAAGATTGCAAATATCGCTGAAAAAACTGAGTTAAGTTCGAGCAGACAGTAGCGTTTTTTTTTTTTTAATTCTTGCTATTTAACACATTGAATGCCATGGGGGGGGTCACCAGTGACTGGCACTCAATTCCCTCTACATATGTTATTTTTTGCATTCCCTATTTTATAACTAAAATGATTAATTTTAAATATAAAAATGAACAGAACCGTTAAATTTTGTAATTTATACACGACTGAATAGATTAAACTTGGAAAATGGACTTGCGTAGTCTTTGATTGCTTCATTCTTTTAATTGGAGAGTTTAAAAAAAACAGTTTATGATTGAGCTAAGATACATTTTTTTTTTTTTTTTGCGTCTTATATATTTAGAGACGGATTTATTTATTACGTGATTATTTGCTTCATGTACTTTAAAATTATAAATCCTCCGACATTTATTTACTCATAGAAAACATACGTAATGCATATCTAAACACATTATATCCTCTTAATGCATGAAACCTTTAACTTCCTATTTCAGCTATGAATATTACAATTTTAAATAATTAATATCAAAATAACTTTCGCATACCTTATATTCAAAATTTACATATAGGGGTAACATTTAGCATGAAAATGCATTGACCAAACATCCAGAATTTTCCGAATTGAAAGGTGCTTTATATTTAAACTAAATATCCCGGATTGCTGCTAATTTTACCTGTTAGTTAATAGTTCATACTAATAAAAGATTAGTGGCATTTAATTTTAAAAAGTCAATGAAAGTTAAGTTTAATTTAAATAAAATAAAAGCAAATTTTTCTTTCTTACTTTTGACATTTAATCTTTGATTAACACTAGTCTCAGAGTAGTCGGTTTTCTCGATATCGAGAAACAGGAAACGTTTTTGACTACTAAGCATTAAGTATCCGGGTTCGTACCAATTTTTTCCTTGTAAATTACAAACTCATATTTTGAGAAAGGAGTTATAAGATTTAATTTTTCAAAATGAGTATGGAAGATTGTCTAAAAGATAGATTCCATTAAATATCGAATATATTCACCCAAAAGGACTCATTAAGATGCAGAAGTTTGAACGAAAAATAGCAGAAGATTTAGCAAAATTTATTATTCCTGCTTTTAAATGCTTCCTTTTTTTCCTTTTAGAAAGTAATTATTATTATTTTACTTTATCCAATATTTTCTGCTTTAGAAAATGCTCCAAATAGTATTCGTGAATTTTAAAGCTGTCTGGAAGGCCATTTTATTCAAAGTATTAAATCTATTCAAATTTTAATATTAAGAACTAATTAATTTTCATTGATTCAGTGTATGTTTCATATAATTTTTTTTGTCGTATTTATTCTTTTTTTTTTCCAACAACCCACACATTCAGAAATTTTTTCAAATTTTTCGAAAATCTTAAATGAATATTAATTTTTTCCTAACCAGACAGTAACATCACAATTCTTATGACCTCTCGTTTGGCGTATAACTTGTGGAAATGCCAAAAACGTAACGGCTACTATTGCCAACGTCATTCAGATCTGGATTATTGGAGTGACGTCATGAGTGACGAAAACTCGAATGACGCAGTAGTCCTAAAATTATTCCCGCTGCATTAATCAGGTGCGAAAGTTGGAAAAAGAGAAAAATGGTGTCGTTGAGCTACTCATGATTTCAAAAACCTTCAGGCAGTTTTATTATTTTTTTAACGTGTTTTGTATATGTTAGGACGTATTTTGGAGGACGTGAGGACGTGTTTTGTGTATGTTATGCATTAGTTGGAATGGTTAAGATTTCAATTATCTAGGCCATTCCTTTCTTTTAGAATATTATTTAACTTCGAATTTAAGTTGGGTTACTGCAATTTCATAATTAATTTTATTCCAAAATCGCAGAAAAAAAATAAAACCGACTTATAATAATAAATCACGTAATGCATTAAAACATATAAAAATTATTATATATAAATTTTATGAAATTTTAGACACTTCATACGTCATAAAGAAGACTTGAAAACGCAACATCCAAAGTAAAAGCATATAAACCAAAGAAACAATTGCGTTTATACTTTTGTATAAAGCACAAATAAATATAATAAATTTATTATACATTTATTTGTACATACATTATACATTAAATTTATTATACATTTATTTGTATTATACATTAAATGCTCCAGAAACTGTACAACATTTTTTAAATGTTTTGCTTTAAAACCTTTTGATGCTTTTCCCCGGCACAATAAAAAAAATAAATCTTATTTAAAAAATAAATATTTTTGAAAAGGTAATTACGATCATTTATAATCAAAGACATTTTCTCAACTAACCTATCTTTGCATGATTTTATTCTTTTTTTTTTTTTTTTTTTTTTTTGTGAAATAAATCGGTGATATAATTTATGCTCTAGATTAAAGGAAAAATGTTTAAACAAATCCTGGTTTAATAATATAATATAAAACAATTAAATATATAATATAAAACAATTTAATAAATGATATAAAACAATATAATAAATGATATAAAACAATATAAATATATAGTATATTTATAAATTTATAGTATATTTATATAAATATATAGTATATTTATATATTATATAGTATATATAGAAATATCCAGCATCATGTAAATTTACATGTTAAGGTCAGTGCAAAATCTTCAGTGTTCGTCTCTTCTAAATCTAGCCAATCATTATCTCTTTTATTAGCAAAAAAATCTCAGATGAATTGTAAAAAAAAAAATCAATAAAATAAAAAAAAATATTCAATAAATCGATCGTTTCATCCAACCAAAACAGACAACTGAATGTAACATTTGATTTTTTTTTATAGTTACGTTCCTTATTACGCAATATTCGTGAAAAAAGTTGCCAGCAACAACCAATTTCCAGCACACCTCTTTTGAGTACAATTTTTTGTTCATCATATGTTATGATGCAAATTTCCATCATCATGCAAAGAAGGGTTAATAATGAAAATTGTTATAATTTTTTTTATTTTCAGATTCAATCTTGCAGTTTTTAATAACTTAAAGTTATTTTAATTAAATGTTGTATCAAAAAGAAACGTTGTATCTTTTTGTATGACGAATTGTGGAGATTTTTTTTTGTGTGTGTGTTGTTGCTGTTATTGAATGGAACATTTTCTTGAAGATTCACTCTTTGTAGTATCATAAGATTAACTGGGGGGAAAAGAAAGTAATTTTCCAATTTTAAAATAAAATAAAGAAAAGTTTAATAAATGTTCTTTTGAAGTTTTTAAGCAATCCAAATTTAGGATATAAAAATTATGCATTCGGATGTAGGTTTGGATACATAAATGCGTTCATTACATAAACTCAAGAAAAGCAGATTTCCTCATTTCTATTCTCTGTCAGAGCTCCAATGGCTCTACTTTTCAGGATAAGCAATTACATATAGTCACTGGACTGAAAAGGGAATATGGGGAAGTGATAAAAAGAATATTATTTACTTTTTGTCAAATAAATCAGTTTGCAAGAAATACGAATTCCATAATTTATCAGATAATAGCATAATATTTATATTTTTTCAAGTGCAATTATGCAGCGAATTACTGTGTATTTAATTTTATTTACTTAATTACAGTATTCATGAGCACGGAGGTTCTGTTAAAATAATATTGTGCAAATGAAAATCGTGAAATCACAAACACACACACACACACACAAACAGTAACACAGAAAAAAACACAAAAAAACATTACTTTTCTTTTTTTCTGAAATTTTATGAAAATCATTATATTTTAAAATGTTGAGTAGTTGTTTCAATTGCAAAACTGCTTTTAATTTTATAATCACAACATAAATTCCCAAATTGAAGGACGTGTAGCCCTGGGCTTACACGGCACATGAGGGTCAGTAAAAACAATATCGGTAACGGCAAAAAACAGAACATAAGGGATTAAAATGAAAATATATAGAAAGAATTTGTTTCATCAAGTATGAATGAATGAATGCAGGCAATGTGTTATATTAATTACGGTATGCAACTGCAAAAGCCTGCTGGGTAACGGTGGAAGACGAGTACCAAAAATTTAGTATTAAAACAATAAAATATTTAATGACTTTTATGAAACGAAATTTCTGCTAAGAACATTTTTGTCCTAGGCATATATTAATGATAAAATAATACGTAGTTCCGCCGGACTTGTGTTTATATTTATCTTCCAATGAATCTAAATTTATTAAACTGGGATTCATATAACAAAACCAAATGGAATTGAAATCTTCTCTTATTTGAACGGTTGGGAACTACTAAATTAAACCGCTATGTAATGGATTAATTAAAAATTGTTTAGAATGCAACATCGCGATATGTCCATGCTGATATTTTTTGAAAAACAACGTGATTTTTACGTTCATAAATGTTACATAAATAAAACTCATTAGTGTGTAGAGCAAGAAGTCATCAATAAAAGTAGCTCGTTATGTTTTAGATATTAAAATATTTCAAGTAATAAAAAATACATAGTTATTTCAGATATAACTTTGATTACTAGATTTATATTATATTTAATCGCACGGATCTTTTTTTCATTAATAAACCACTTAAGGAACTGTAATTATAAAGAATAACAGGTCAACGTTACGAACATTTTTCAGCATTTTAGCTGCTAAAAATGACTTAATAACAATCTTATTAAGATACAGATTCTATTCCTCGTACTCTGTGTCATATTTTTATAATTGCCTTTCAGCCTTGAAAAGAAAATTTCTAGACTAATAATCGAATAATCTAAATGTATCAACTTAGATTCTCAAATGAATTCAGTTATATTGTATGATTAGTTTTTCATTACATTTCTTTGAATATAAAATCTAACTTACAGTTTCATTATACAATCGACAAAATTCAATTTACTATCACATATCAAAACATGACCATTCGTTTTCTAAGAAATTTTCTGATTCATCCTAAGTTACCGAGCAACGAATTTAATAATAAACTTCCCCCCTCAGGCGGAAATCCCCGAAGTTTGGATAAAAATCTTAAAAATAATAAATCACTGAAATCGAAACACTTAATCAAGTGAAATGATGTTATGTCATCCACTTACCACAACACATTTGCTGTAGCATCACATTAAACCAAGTGGCTCGTCTTACAGAATTAGTTAACTGCCACCCACTGATAGAAAATGATACAAAAATATATCAAGCTCTTACCTTGAAGTCTTGGAACTTCCGATCTATCTTCGCTTGCAATCTCGTATCCGTCAAAGGAAGGCACATCCGTAACCGTAGTTAGACCTAAGCGCGTCTAAAAATGAGTTATAATGAAATAACAGTAAGTTAAAAACTTTTTTAAACTGCTGTTCTTTCTTTTTATTCGAGGATCGTCCAGCAAACCGGTTGTTATCAGCTTTGAGGCAGATCTTCGCCAAATACACAGGTTGTGGACAACTTGAAGGTCAGCAGTGTTTCCGTACGTGTGAAAAATGGACAATTAACTCGTTGAGGGCGATTGTTAAGTCATTGGGGGCCCCATTGCGTACACGCATCGGTGGGTTTTCCCACGGACCCTGGGGCTAGAGATACTCAATCCGTTATTTTTTTAAAGGCTACAAGTGATTTACAATGGGCTAATGACTGAAGTGATGGTAGGTAGCTCCGGGTTACGATGTCAGTGGACGATGCTCCTCAAAGTGATTAACCTTTGAGTAGTGAATTATTATCAATCTGTAAAGCGAGAGTATTTGGAGGGGGGGGGGCATGGTTGGAAATTGTCTAATTCGAATCTTGCAAGACTATGTTTTCTTTTTAATCTTTCACCCAAAATTTTTAAGTTATCCAAATTTAAAGAAAGTATCACATAAGTAGAAGACAAAATTTTAATTAAATAGTGGTACAGATTTTTTTTAACATTCAGTAACGACAAAAAAGAATAAATAATAAATAACTAAATTTAACACATAAAGCAATGCTCAATAAAAAATAGTCTCAATAAATAAATTTAATGTTATTAAAAAAATTTTATAGACCAATTCGAATCGAATTGCTCTATAAAATTTGTCTATAATTATAGAGAAATTAATTTTTTTTAAATAATTTAAAAAATAATCTCAAAAAGTAAGTTAAAAATGTCATTAAAGAAATTGTATAGAACAATTCGGAACCAAAAATTGCACACTAAAACTTCAAGATAAACAGTATAATTGTTCTCTAAAATGCTCAATTAAAAAAAATATGTATATACGAAATTTGAATTATATTTTTGATTGAATATATTGCATACCAATAAAGTTCTCATGTGAATTATAGGATTTAAAATAAATTATAAACTTGTGATCATTAAGAATGATAAGCAAACTTTATATAAATGCTTTATTCGTTTTAGGTTTATCAGTTTATTTACATTTTCTTTTACTTAAGCTTCATCTTATTTTGATACATATTCTAATACATTTTAATAATAAGGTATGATTAAAAAAAATTACAGTTTATCTCAACAATAAAAATATTTTTATTCAACATTTACCATTAGTGCTGATTGAAATGTCGATGTTTGTTGGTTTAAGTGAGAAAGAATAATATTTGACAAATATTTCGGACACATCCCAAAGACTTGAGAATGCTACCTTTTACCGGAGGATATTAACATTTATCACTCATCAGTCTTTTGCAATCATTTATATATATAGGATAGTCATAAAATAATTGCTAATATTCTAGCTGAACACAAATATTACTCAGTCCTATTTTGATATATATATCTTTTGGATTCGACAGTGTTCAGAAACAATGGCATCTATCAAATTTTAAGACGATAACCATAATTCCAATACATATGCCCTATATAGCGAAAAATAAAAATCAGTAAATAGGAAAATTGATTAAACTGATATTTAAAAATGGAAGCTTGAGCGTGCCTACTCGTGTAATACTTTATTGATAAATTCTATTAATGGAGCTCTTCAGTGCTAATCTGTAGAGAATCAGGTTTAATTACAGATCAGCAGAGATTCAGTTTTAGATCAGTAGAGATTTAGGTTTAATTACAGATCAATAGAGATTCAGGTTTAGATCAGTAGAGATTCAGGTTTAATTACGGATCAGTAAAGATGCAGGTTTAGATCAGTAAAGATACAGGTTTAGATCAGTAGAGATTCAGGTTTAGATCAGTAGAGATTCAGGTTTAGATCAGTAGAGATTAGGTCAGAAGAAATTACAGATCAGAAGAAATTCAAGTTTAATTACAGATCAGTAGAGATTCAGGTTTAATTACAGATACATCTGAAAGCATGGAAATAATATATGAAGATCTACTGGATGATTCACACAGTTAGGCAAGACTGGCTTTGTTTTAGCTTCTGTTTGCCATATCATTTGCGTTGCATTGATGTCGATAGATATTTTAATGCTAATTTTTGTTGTATTTGTCGAATTGCAGCTGATGTTAAAGCTTTTTTTTTGCATCCTATATTCTGTTAGATATCATATATCCAGTTTTCCTATCTCATGAGCTAGAATAAAAAGGAAATAATACACACATAAATAATTCATGCTTCAATTATAGAACTATTTATACAAAATTCATTAATGAATTTTTAAAAACATATATTTACGAATTATCTGTATGATATGGATCAAATTAAAGTTGATTTAGATATCTAAAGTTCGAAACTAAGATTTAAAACTATTCTAATGAAAACTCTACCTGATCTGAGGAACTACGTTACTTCCGTTTATAAGGAAATTATTATTATCACCACAGCTAAAAAATTATTGCTTCAATAAAATATTTTGGATGACAATAATTATTGATGATTTAGATGCGCGCTTCAAACTTAATTGAAAAATCAAACTTCTAAAACAATTTAAAACATGTCATGAGCAAATACATCAAATCCAATGAAAGTGATCAGTGAAGATTTATTTCTTTTTAGTTGCAATATGTAAACTGCAAAGAAAAAATATGTTTCAAAAGCTGTTTTATCTTCTTGAGTTGATCATGTTTTTCCTTTCTTTTTTGTAATGTCTAGAGAAATTGAAATATTAAAAATTTACATTCAATAGTAAAATTTAAAATTATTAGTTTATTTGCTATTTAGTTTAGTTAAGTTATATAAAAGTTCCATTTAGAAGTAACAGACGCTGTTTTGGGTAGGACCTCGTAATTTTGAACGAAGAAAATAACATCTGAGCTGGCACCCCCTCTCCCTACTTCCGTATTACAGTAACGGAAAGACGTTTGGCTCATGACTTCTAATTTAACCAGCATACACGATGGATTATTAGTGAATTGGGATTTGAACTGGAAATTTCTAGCCGAAAACTTCAACCTTATATCTATTCTACCATGCCAGGCATATCTGCAGACCTAGTATGAATTTTTAATGCGGTATAAAAATTCTGTACAAGTGTTTTATTTTCATGAATGAAATGTAAGAACTTTATTAAAGTTTTGAAGAATTTACTGTACCCATTTCCTATTTTGCCATTGCATTTTTTTTTCTCAAAAGTCAAGAATGTGTTGTGTGCTGCATTGACTATTTAAGTGTCTAATCAATGATGTGTATCGTCTTATTTTAGTTGACCAATGATAAAGTGATAAAATGACATGATTTTCGATTTTATTTAATTTTACCAACTTGAATCGATTTCAAGGCTTCAAATAAAATGGCACAAATCATATTGATTTTTATTGTAGGTTATAAAAATTAATAATTTATTTCTATATAAACTATTTGCTCGATGTTGTTAAAGCATCTCTCATATTTCTTGCAACTCCTTCTCATCATAAAACCTATACAGTTTAGAGGCTATCATGATTGCAAATTTCTTGCAAATCCTTTTCATTATAAAACGTATCTGATTTAGATGCTATCATGATTTATTTAGTTTTACCAACTTGAAATGATTTCAAGGCTTCAAATAAAATGACCCAAATCATTTTGATTTTTATTGTGGGCTATAAAGATTAATAATTTATTTCTATATAAACTATTTACTCGATGTTGTTAAAGCATCTCTCATATTTCTTGCAACTCCTTCTCATCATAAAACCTACACAGTTTAGAGGCTATCATGATTGCAAATTTCTTGCAAATAATTTTCATTATAAAAGGTATCCGATTTAGATGCTATCATGATTTATTTAGTTTTAACAACTTGAAATGATTTCAAGGCTTCAAATAAAATGACCCAAATCATATTGATTTTTATTGTGGGCTATAAAGATTAATAATTTATTTCTATATAAACTATTTGCTCGATGTTGTTAAAGCATATCTCGGGTTTCTTGCAAATGCTTCTTATCATAAAACCTATACGGTTTAGAGAATATCATGATACTAGCATATCTAAAGAGAATTCATTTAGCACTAAAGAGCACTAAAGGTCATTTTATATTAACCAATCATACACAATAGATATATATTATAGATAGAGATATAGATATAGAATAGAGATATTCAATAGATAGAAAAATATTTGCCTACTATTGTGTAGGCAAATATTTTTCCTCTTTGCTCATCTTTTTACTTTTCCTCGTTTTAATTATCATCTTAAAATCTTATTTTTCTCTTTTTATTTATTTATTTAAATATTTTATGTAAATAATAAATGAAGAGGAAAAATATGAATTTCTATGCAGTAATCTGAGAGATCGGAGTTTGTGATTCCAGGGATTCACATTCTGAAGACAGAAAAGTCGATTTTTTTTTCTAAAATTATTAAAACTTTTTAAATTTAACTTTAGAACAGGGTTCTTTATAAAATCATTTGTATTTTGTTCCTAATATGTTTTTCGGAAGTTACACTGACTTTTATATTTGCATTTAAATGAGTTTAATGCTATTTTCTCAAATTATAATCTTTGAAAGAATTTTCTTATGAAAAACCTCAAATTAAAATTTAATGCGGATTCTTCGTTTAAATTCTGTATAATAATTTCTCAATATGTTCTGAAGTTTCTAAACTAAAGAATAAGTATTATTTAAACATTTATAAGTATTTTATAAATGTTTTAGCGCTTCAGAATGTTAAAAAAAAAATTGAAAATTTCATGTTATTCCAGTCGAACACAAATATTTAAAGAATGGATAGAAATACAGCTTATTTTTAAGTTCAAAAACTAGATAATACATTTTGTAAGGTATCTGCAAAATTTTAAGCAAATCAATTGATAAATTTTTTAACTACATATTTTTTGATTTATACCTTTTTTTAGCAAATAATGCCTTTTTTCCCAATTGTTTTTAAATTTGCAATTTAACTGGTATATTTTCATTTCTTAAATGTTTTTCCAATCTTTTTTACTTAAAAATTCAAAAATTAATTATTTTTGAGCGCTTTTCAAAAAATTCGTACTTTAAAGCTATTAGTCCTCATTTATCAATATATATGAAGGCATTTAAAAGAATTCCAAACCTTTGCCAATTGATTTTAAGTGTGGGCTTAAAATATACCCAAGTCATTTTGAATATCGTCTGTGCCGAACGAAAGATTAAAAGCAGGCCTCAAAAGTTGAGATCTAGGTATACCAAACTATGATGATTTCAGTAAACATTTTTATCATGCTGATTTCTAGAAATTTTTCCTCTTCTCATTTCTATAATTCTGTTAGCAGCCGCTATTCAGGTACTTACACAGAATTGCAACAGACTTAAGGATATCACAATCACAAACTGACTACTCTAACCCGCCGGAAGGCACACGGAAAAGCGTGAATAACTGGACCGTTGCAACAGCAACACTGGCGGGAACTGCGGTTGAGTCCCAAGGGCCAGCATCGGCCACGGTACAACTCTTCCTTAAGGAATTACGTCCCGTCATCGATGGGGGGAGCCGGACCCCTCACCTTTTCGTATACCCACAAGGGTGGCGAGAACCAACCCCCATGCCGGAAGTTTCTCCTCCTTAATTACGAGCCTCCCCCCCCATGGGATAAACTTAAGGATAAAAAGGCACATTTTTTTAAGTATATAAGTGCGATTTTACTTTGTTTTCTCTTTTCTTAATTATCTTAAGAAAATTACTACCTTAATAAAACCTTAATTTCTTAATTTTACTTAATTATCCTTTTCCTTCAGTATTATGAAGCAAAATTGTGGGAAACATTTCCTATTGTTGGAAGCGTCAAATGGAAGCAGGTGTCACTGTATTCAAAACTTTTCGTAGAATAGCATCTTGAAGAAGAGTAAATGCTAATTGTGAATTGTCTGAAATGACTTTCTATTCTCTCGTCTCACACGCCTTAGGTGAATATCACTCTACCGTGACGCTGAATTTCACCAACAAAGCACGAGTCACGCAACAGACAAGCCTTTTCATTCTATGATAATTGATGGCGAACTTAGATAGGAGAGATTTAGTGATACAGGCTATAAGTATTGTACATTACTAACCTATTCAAAAATATTGTTCTTGAGAAAAAAATGATATTCTTCATAAAGAGATTTCCAGTAAGAGTCAGAGGGTATGTTCCCAGAGTTGATTTTAATCTGTTAATACATAATAAATAATAATTATTTTTTTGTTTCTGGGCATTGTTCTTCTCTTTTTTAGTTTCATAAATTTCATATAATAAACAGCCCATTCTGCATCTGCGGTAGTCTGGGGAACTTCGACCACTTCGCTTTTGAATGTATGCTCACTAGTTCTTATCACCTCATCCGCACCTCTAGCGAATCCAAACATCATTGGTTTCTTAGCGTACTCAGGAACGAGTCTTCACTAAGGATAATGGGGAAATTTTGTGAAGTTTCGAGAGATATTTGTGAGGAAATTCTGAAGAGGCTAGGATGATGGATTTATGTCTTGTGTTGTTTGCAGTCTTGTTTTAATTGATACTTTATTTACGTCATTATTCTGGCACAGTTTGTAGTTGTTGTTTTTGTGCAGGATTATAGTTATTGAAAACTTTGTACTTTTCTGCTCATAATTTTGATTTATCTTCTAGTAATGCGTTTTTTATGAGTTTGTCATTCTAGATCTGCTTTATATTTTCACTATGTATTTGCGTCATTCACTTATTTTTCACTTTATATAATGGGATAGATATTGCTGTACAGTATACTATATCTTACATCCTTTGGACATAGTGATGTTATTTTAAACTCGTGTGTAACTGCTTTCTCTTTGTAATCTTCAAATTAGTCTCTTTTTCTTAGTAATTTTCAACTAATAGTAAATGGAATTTTCATTTACTATCTGTTTTTATGAATATATGCAATAAATATAAACTTTATCCCAAGCTAGAAGCTTAATGTTATCGCTATATTAAATTTTAATGAATAAAGTGAATTCGTTGAATTTATTATTAAACTGAAATAAATTATAATCTCGAATAAAAATTTTGTTTTGGTAAACTAAATTATTTTTTGCTTTGAAATTTTATTAAATTTATCTAAGAAATAAAATTCTCAAAACTACACAAATTAAAGATCACTGGAAAATTAATTATTTGGAAATTAAATTTTTATATTTTTATAACTTTTTTGGTGAAATTATGTTGATAACAATCACATTTCAAACCGAAATAATTCAGCTTTTCAATTTATGTATATCTCAAACTCAATGCCACTTATCTGCTATCAGGTAAAACATTTTTTTCTAAGTAATGAACAAAATATATTTCTTCTGATAAATGATAAGAATATAAAGTTTTAATAAGTTAAAACGAAGAAAATCGCTTTAAGAGGGAAACGTAATTATCTAAAGACTCGATCTAGTGCTCTTTTCTCATTTGTGAAATGAGTCATGAATTTGGAAAGAAGCTTTAAAACGAAGTACTCGTACTTAAGGTATCTGTTGTAATGTCTTGATCTATACTGATCAAATAACGAAACAGAATTTCTAGACAATTCTTTATTTTACAGCCCTATATATACAAAGAACAACTTGTTTTAATCTTGGTTAAATAAATAGTTATTTACACCTGTAGTAGGAGATACAACAGTCAAAGTCGAAGGTTTTTCTTGGAACTCAATACCCTTATCATGTCAACACGACCACTCCAGGGGTAGTTTCTCAGACTCCGAACTCGTGGGCGTAGTCCAACCGTCCTCTGCAATTCGTTTCTTCTCTCTTTAAAAAAAAAAAAAAACCCGCGCTTTATTTCGGCGACATTCTCCGCCTCTTAATTTACATTGGTCATTTGAGCTCTCCTTCGGCCAATCGGGGTTCAGCCATATGCTCTCTCAGCGGAGCTAATGGGTAGTGGGAAGGTCCTTTCACAAAGAGACACATCTAGCGGTATCGGAACATTTGTGCTCGGTAAATCATTACCAACCCCTGTTGCTGTCATAGGTTTACTGGGATTTGGACCTTTGGCAAGAAAACTTGGCGCGGGTGACGGTTTTTAGTTTTCCATAGCTGCATTTCCGGTCGGGCTTATTGGTGATAATGGAATGGCGATAATTTTTGTAAAAATTATTAATAAGAGCCTTGTTTATTGCTCCGAAAAATTATTATATATGAATTTTCCCAGAAAATTAATCTACATATTTTTATCACTCAAAATTTAATAAAATAAGTAAATAAAACGCCAAAATGATGCACTGCCTTGAATGGTTCCTGAGAGGAGAGATCTAAGTGCTAAGTGTAAATATATTCATGTATCAAAACAATTTGTTAAATAAGATTCAAAGGTTAATGTAAAAGGATAAACATGTAAACGGATTACAAAGGGTAATTGAAGGGACCTATGAAAAAATTTAAAATTCTTAATTCATTGGAGCTTTTATTGACTCCAGTAACATAAATTGTAATTGTTTAGTTCATTTAGACCATTTTGTTAGTAGATGCGTGCCCCTGATTAAAATTGACTGATGGGCGCTGATTACAGTGACTATCCAATAGATATATAAACCCTGTTTACCTTAAATTTAATTGTTTGATTTAATTAATAATATAGATATTGTAAAAGTTCATAGAAATCTTTTCCTCCATTTACTTTTTAGAAAATATATTTCAAATTTGTTCGCTTCATACAGACACTAGCTGAAATTTACATTTTTATATATTTAATTTACAATAATATTTTATTTATGTTTTTAATTTGAACTTCTTTCAATGTGATGGCAACAGGTGGATAACAGCTAATTTTTTCCCATTGACGTGCTCATGCAGATTAAATTTTATTTTTATTTTGTGCGAAGTACATTGTTGAAAAATAAGGTTAAAATGTTTCTTTAAAAACACGTTAAAAATCGAAACTTAATTTGTAGATTAAAGTATTGGTATCATTAAAAAGATAATTTTTTTAGCTTTATCTTGATGCAAAAATCAATTTTGTGTTTTAATATTTTCGGAAGTTATAGCGTTGTAATTTTTAGAAAGTATATCCATTTTTAAATCTTGTTGCTCCTTAATGTAACAAATTATTGTATGTATAAGGGTCAATGTCAGTGAAATGAATTAATATTAGATAAGTATATTATCTGTAATGCTCATAAACAATGCTGATTGAGAAAGTTTTCGTATTAGTTGAAATTTAAACACTTTCGTTTTTCAAGTTCCCATTTTTTGTTGAGATTACTGAAAATTAAAAAAGATGCATTGCGCAAAAAGCGGAATAGTATACGGTTTTAAGAACAATAGTAAATGTTACATGTCCAATAGAATTTGAAGTTAAATATGCTCTTGTGAGAAAGCGATCAATGACAAGTTAAGTAAACTTTAGCAACCATAAATCTGAATTATAAAACTAAGTTGGCCATTGCTTCCATAAAAACTTTTAAAAAAAGGCTTTTTAATGTGTATTAGCATTTGTGTAACAATATATTTTGCAATCATAATTTCTATTTTGAAATAAGCAACATTACTACCAAGTTATTCAATGAATCTCTCAAAACTTTTTTTTTAAATTTTAATTACATAGAAATGAACAAAAAATGCTGTTAAGCTTTCAGAAATGCGGAACAGTCTTGACTATGCTGAATGTCAGAGAGATAAATGTTTGCAGTTAGTTTATTTTTTTATTTCTTTATTTATTTTTGTTAAATGTAAGTGACCATATTATGCATATTTTGTGAATGCATATTAAAAAAAGAATTATTTAGAAATTATATTCATTTTTTTAAATTCACCTTTTTATTATTTTTATATTATTGTTTTATGTATAAGTAAAAATTATAACAATTCCTAGATGAATATTCAGTCTGAAATATTCCAGAACTTTAATACGAAATAACGAAATATACAAAAATTCAATTTAATTTTGTTCGTTTCTTTCTCAATTAAACCTATTTAATATTTTTTGAATAAATAATTTACTTATAAAATTCGAAAAAAAATTAGGGACATTTTATTAAAATTCGCTGTTAGTACTAAAACTATTGAGAGAAAGGATTGAGCCATTCTTTTGGGATGAATCCGAGGTCTTACAATTTCATAGGCACATAAATGTTGGCCGATTCTCCTGGATTGAAAAATTAATAAAAGCAATTATTGATAAAAATAAAATCGTGTCAAACGAAATACTATAAACATTGAATTACTCCTTCTAAATTACAGAATTCGGTAATGTTAATTAACAGAATTATAGAGAGCAAGTAAATGTCCCAAAATCGAAGTGCTTCAATAATTAATCAGTGATGAGTTCTATGTTCTAAGAGCCCTTCTAACATTCACGCGGGCCTCAGTATGATTTTCTGTGCAAGCAGAGAAAATCTAAAATATCCAACTCAAAGAGTTGGCTTATAAAAAAAAACCTTATTTGACCAGCTTTAACGTAAAAAATACATTAGCCCATTTCAAGTATCAGTTCGTGGAATGTATATACATAAAAGCATACATGCATATAGAAAGAATTAAACATTATTGATATTCATTTAAATTTGAATTTAAAGCCCTTTCTATGTATTTTTTTTTTTCATTTTGTTAAATAAAGTTAAAACGTAAGAGATATAAAGATTAAATCCTCATAAAGCTAAAAATTATAATTTATTTTATTAGATTAAATTTGTATTATGCACATCAGAGTTATAATTTTTATACATGTCTTCCGTGTGGGAAAATTATAAACGTATTCCTTTTAATAAATACATTTTTAAAGCAAATTTCTCACACTTTATATTTATTATATTCAACACTCGTTTGAAACGTGGTAAGGGTCATCAGCATTTTTCTCAAGGAAGTTTCGTTTCGTTATCAGAGACAAGGAGTATCTTTCTCATTCATAGTGAGTTGATTACCATTTGGCGTACATTGTAAAATCGCCAAATCTTACATGCAAAGATAAAGTTTATAATGTGGTAGTCTTTTTTGACACTTGAGCGGAAAGGGGGAAATTTATCGAGCGCAAGTGACATAGAACCCATCTAGCATCCAGATGTTTGGACACCCCTTTCTCTTTGTAGGTGCTATCAATACCTCTGGGACGGGGAATTCTATATGTGATATTCCATTTGTAGTCGCTAATGAACAGATGCGAGACCCCCCCCCCAGGTGAAAAGATCCACCATCTGGCTATCTCGAGGAGTTTAGTAAGTAACAGCGACGACACAGCTGGTTGTAAATGTCTTATCAGTACTATGAAACGGGGAATGTTACACTGTCTACCTATGGAGACAAATTTTTGAAAATCCCTTTATGAGCTATTTTAGTTTATTCTCAGGATGAGTGTGATTCATAACATAGAAAAATATTGCTCATGAAATTTTGTACCAGTTCAGATTCTCTAAAATAGGTTAATTTAGATAAAAAAAAATAGTGAAAACTGCAACAAAGAGCAAAACACTCTACAAAACATTTTATTGCACATATTCCAATTATTTTTATACAGAACATTTTTACAACTACGGTGAAGGGAATGAACTAGAATCTAAAAAATGTGTCCATTTTCAAAAAAATATAGCTAATCGAGTATTTCTGAATTGAAAATTTCACAAAATTCGTTGTTGAAAATGACATTAGGCACCTCTAAAAGAAAAACTACTCAGTTCAAAGCGATATCCCTGGTTCATTACCTTTGGCACACAAAAGGTAACATATATGCAAAATTTCAATTTAATATATTTATTAATAAGTTTTTAAGATATCATGTTTTATGTATAAAACTTTTTACAAAATCCAAGTTTTTCGAAAAATTCATTTAAAGTTTTCATTTGGTTTATACTAAAAATGTTCTACCACGTCATTGGATTTGGCGTGCTTGGTCAAATAATATGCCCTTGCTTTCTTCGCATGCAGATCGTGAGAAGTAGAAACAATAACTGACGTGATGGACGCATTAACAGAGCATATTCTATCACAATTATGAAAGGAATTAGAATATTACATAGACTTTTGCAGTGCCTCGGAAGGACACACATTGATCAGCTATAGAACCTTGGATCACTGTAGTTATACGGTAAATTTGATTTATAAAAATAAATTAATTACAACTTTCACATTTTGCTAATTTTTTGTTTCATTCAATATGAATCCTCATGTACTCAAAATAGGCATTTTTACGTAGAAAAATGTTTTATTTTGCTTGATAAGGGTAATAAATGCCCATGTTTATTTCCTTTAAAATTTATTTGGGATATTTACAATAATGGCAAAAATATTGCAGTAATTTTAAAATATAAAATTTGAACACTCAAATTTAAAGGCTTCAAAGAGTCAGATAGAATTTTGTAAGAAGAACATGTTATACATAAAATACACAAAATGTATTTTGCAAGTAAAATGCATATAATGCTGAAGTGGCAGAATGGTAAATTGAAAAAAGTGATTTGATTATTTCATTTAATGCGCAAATGAATAAGATTATTTCAATGAATAAATAATGAACTCATAGATATGCATAAAAATAAATTATTTCACTTAATAAATGAAAGAATCAGATTATTTCATTAATAAAAGGCAAATATTAAAAGTGAAAAACAAATTCCGTTATTTCAAGGAATTATATATACATACAAGAACCAGTTTTAAAAATCAGCAAACTGAATTACTAAGAGGTATTTACATATCTATAACTCTGGTATCAATACGATTAACATTTTCTTTGTTTCCAACACTTTCATATTTTTCGATGGAATTTCCTTGAAAGCAATAAGATTGAAAAGTTGGCTTAGTGAGAATATGTTCTGATGATCTTCGAATATTTAACAGCTTTGACTTGAAATATTTCTTGACTTTGTTGGTGCAAGTGAAAGCAATAAATATGAAGAGCCCCTGAAGTGAATTGAGAATTGCAAACAAATACCATAACCAGAGAAGGTTAACCAAAGGTGCCAGTAAGCCAGTTATCCACGTAACACCCATGATAACTGCCAGTCGCAGATATGTCAAATAATTTTTCTTGATGTATGCCCTTTTGCTGCTGTCTCCAGTTTTCATTCTATTCGCAAATAAGATGTAAGCAGTGACTGCAAACAGAATAAAGTTCAAACAAATTATAGTAAGCACAGGACCGCCAAAGAACGACAGCAGGGACGTTTTTGATCTGAACCAACAAAATTCGCCGAATTTTGGCCTATAGGATTCATCTATACCTTCTATATTGTCAGCGATTAGGGCTGCTGCTGCAAACACTGAGGCAATTCCCCAACAAATAAGGCTGTTATAGATGTATTTTTTCAGCTTGAATCCTTTCACGGACAATCTCAAATTTTCTGTGGCTTTGATTATTGATCGGAAAACATCAAACGCCATCACAAGCATCCATAGAAATGATCCAAGAAAAAAGAATTGTATTAAAACAGCTACAACAGTACAAGCAAGACTTTTCCGGACCACACTATCAATTGCAACAAATAGCATCAACAAGTAGGTGAGGAACAGCGACAAACACATCGATGCCAAATTGCATCCTGGTAAATTGCGCAGATCTGGAACAACAGCAAAAACAACTAGATGTATCAGCAAAAACAGCATAGATATAGCTAGGCCTGTGATGGTAACATAATTCAAGGTCACTGTTGCCAGTTGAGATGGTGGTTCATTAAACACTTGGGGTGGTGCACAGATTCTAATCATGTCCCCAATGAGTATGTAGTGTTCTTCCTCATAAGTTTTGTTGTATACTGGGACATGAGCAGTTTTATTTGGGAACATTACATATTCATCTGGATCTAAAATAAATGTGGAACACGATTTCAGCGATTCGTGTTTGTTTGGTAGCTCTTCATCACTTATCATAATGTTAGATGGTTCATCAATTTGAAGTTCACTATTGATAAATGTTTGAGTTGAGACATTGACGCATCCAGCAATAACTATTGTTATAAGAAGTATCATGTAAGAAGTGTTTTCAAACATGGCTGTTTATATTCTTTGGTGATTAATTTATGATGAATTAAACAAAGGGTTCCATTATAGACACTTGCTTTTGAGTTTCATATGTCTTCAGTGCTGATTACTTGAGATTTCTTGCTGTTTTGATGTACGTAGGATGCAATTCTGAAAGGAAAATAATTACATTTATATAATAACACATTTTTGAGAAAACATTAAATGCCATGAAGAAACAGCTTTATATTTTGATTTTGTATCAATATTTAAAATAAAAAAGATAAAGTAGATTATTTTTAAAATGTGACATCTCATTTCAGATCATTATTAGATCATTTCCAATTTAATAAAGAAAAAAATTGTTCAGTTATCTATAAAATTTTTTAATATTCAATAATTTCAATACAGAAAACTTATATTTTGAGTATTGCAATTTTGTTACAAATTATAATTGTAATACAGGGTAATTCAAACCGAATATAGCGATTACAAACGGCAATAATTATTTAATGAAAAAGAATTTATCGATAATATTAACACATAACGTAGACAGAACTTCAAAATTTCTCCTTCCCCAAACAATAGAAGAACTCAAAGTACGCATTTGTAATGCGCTTGCGTCGGTGACTGCAGACCTGCTTCAGAATGTATGGCGTGAAATGGACTACCGCCTAGATATTGTCCGTGTGACCAAGGGAAGTCACATAGAACATTATGACGTATGTACATAATTCAGAAGTATATATACAATTGAGTACGTCTATATTATGTGTTAATCTTATTGATAAATTCTTTTTCATTAAATAGTTATAGTCGTTTGTAATTGCTGTATTCATTTTTAAATACCCTGTATAATATTTGCTAAATTCAAAGAAAGATCTTTCAGAATGTGGCTTTTAATTTTTTTTTGTGGCTTTTAATTTTTTTTAAAATTGAAATAACATTTAGAAAAATGCTATTTTCTTCGAAAAATGTTTTTTCTACTGATTTTACCTTCAATTAACTCAAAAATAAATATAATTAATAAATATTTCAAAATGGAATCAGTTTCAAATCTGCTATTACAATATCCTACCGAGCCATTTTCCTGCCTAATTGGACATTCGTCCATGTTCGAACTGCATTTTTAAAACTTCTTTCGCTTTGGAGTTCCGAATTAAAGAAAATATTTAGAACATTTCAAAGCTAATCAATAAAATCTGTTGTAAAGCCTTCGTAAAGTAATAGAGAAGCGACGAAGAAAAAATGAAATAAAATTATATCCCCTTCCCTTATTAACTGTCTATCGCTTTCTTTGTTTGAACCTAAGCAGAACTTAGAGTAAACTCTTTCAATAATCTGGTAGATATCAGCAATGGCGGACTTCGACATTCTGCGGCCTTAGACATTGCAAAGCATGAGGCTCCTTTTTTAATACGATGGTCAATTGAATATGTAGTTCAGCTCATTTTTATACATTAACCACCTGGTATCCGGCACGTTGCTGCCGCAGAAGAAATAATTTTGGAAATATCGTTTGAAATTTAAAATCGCTGTCTTGTCTTATTAGAAATGATAGAAAGAATGATATTTATGTTCTTATCGGCAATGAATACATTCATTGAAATCGAATGATATATAAAGGAGAAGTACAAATCATATTTAATCTATTTTTTTTACTTTATTATTCAAGTTCTTTAGGGTAAACAATATTTTGTTTTTGTTTTTATGCCTTTAACAAAAATAAATAAATTTCTTGGCTGTCCGACTCGTAAGCGACCAGCATACAACTCGTCATGTGAAAAACATGGATTTTCTAGGTTCAATACTCACACGTGAAATGATTGACCTTGCGCCTTGTTGATGGTTGTCGAGTATGTCAGTCGAATAGAGAACTGCAGTCGTTTGAAATCAAAAGGAATGTCGGTGGGAATAAAGGGAATGTGTGGAATGAGCACATCTTCTCCAATCGAATTTCCGTTAAGAATAGTTGCCTCGATTCTTGCCGCACGTTGATCTTTTGATTCTGATGCGCGTGTTCAGGTAGCATATAAATGTTGTCTTTCGATTCTTGCCGCATGTTGAGCTTGAAATTCTGAAGCAAGTGAATTTGCAATTCGTAAACGATCTGCTTCGTTGCTCTCTTGTCGTTTCTCGTTGTTTGAGAAGCTCGAATTGGCTTATTTCTACGTGCTGCGCTGGTAGATCTATTAAGTGACAAACGTAAGGAAGGCATATTTTTTGTTCGAAGCAATCAATACGATATGCGCTTGTATAACCGAAATAGCGTTTGTCGATTCATTGCAGGAACAGAAAAATTACTGTTTGCACTGGAAAATTTCCATTACATATAACTTACCTTGATCGGTATCGATAATAATAATTCTATTTTGTATGTATGAGATAATATTGACTCTGAATAATATATGCGATTTTAAGCAGACAAAATATTGTATACGCTGAATGACAGCATCCTGTGTAAATGATTACTCATTCACGAGAAGAAAAAATTAGAGCTTTCACTAAATATTTTCGATTTCATTTCACTCACATTGATTGGCATCGATCATAATAATTTTATTTTGCTTGATATATGTTCGATTCAATCCGAATGATATGTGTCGTTGGCCGTTTACTATTTGTCTTTTGTCAATTGTCATTTTCAAAATATAACCTTCGCGCAAGTGTAAGCAATAAGTTGACCATGTTTCATCGAAATTGTTGAACGGTACGGCAGGGCATATGTTACGAACAAACAAAAATTCTTTTTTATATATTGGATGATTTATAGAGGCGGATTTTCGCATTTTGCGGCCCTAGACTTTGTAAAGTATGAGGCTACTCTTTTAATAATATAATAAATTTATTTTCTTATCACAGTTTTAGGAAATTTGAGGCCGTGCACATTGCAAAGAATAATGTTCCTCTTTTAATAAGATAATCAATTTAGTTTCTCATTTTAGTTCATTTTAACACATTAATGAAATTATAGAGGCGTATTTCGACATTTTGCAGCCGTAGACATTGTAAAGTATGAGGCTTTTCTTTTAATACGATTAGCCATTTAGTTCATCATTTCAGCTCATTTTAACATATTAACGATTTATAGCGGCGGATTTAGATATTTTGCGGCCCTAGACATTACAAAATATGAGGTTGCTCTTTTAATCAGATGGTCTATTTAGTTTCTCATTTCAGCTCATTTTAACATATTAATGATTTGTTGTAAGTGAACAGTTTTTGTTTTATTAATATTGTGAATATGCATTTGTTTTGATTTGTCATCATGACTCTAGACTCGCTGTCTGTTTTTTACATCCTTGTAATGCAGTTTTTCGGTTTGTGCAAATATTCTTACAACTGAATTAATGTTTTGATTGGAACTTCATCAATTATACTTGGTAAAAGTGTTAATATCGTTCTAATAGTTTATCATTCATAGAATTTTCGCTTTTTAGAAGCTGATTTATTTGACATATTGAAAAATAAAGTTTTATATTCGACCTGTTTGCAACTTTCTCTTAGTCTAGGGGCATTAGGCAGCTAGATGTCTGTTTGTCTGGAAATCAGGCCCTAGATATCTGAACATACATCTTTACATGCATTAAACAATTATACAGCATACAAACATACATGCATTACGTATTCTTAGTGTGTGACACTCATAACTTCTTGGTTTATAATTTTAAACAATTAATTTGAAAATACGTTTTGCTTTTCGTATAATATTTACTTATAAGGGTGATATTTAGTACCAAAATACGATAACCAAATTTCCCAGAATTCCAATTATTGCCTCGAGATCTCCTTTGTTTTAAAAGACTCGGATTTAAATTAAATTAGCCATATTGCTTCGAATTTCATCTGTTGTTAAATAGCTCTTATTAATTAAAGATTAAAAATATTTATGTAAAAAAAAATAAAAGTTAAGTATAAAGTAATTTATCTTTAAAAGTTAAATAAAAGTAATTTTATCTTCCCCACTTTCAAAGCATGTCTGTAATGTCCAGACTTCTTAGATCAAACGACTCGATTTTGAGTTCTGGCTTATTATTTCATATATAATTTTTTTTTTTGACTTAGGATTAAATACTTTGTATTTTTTGTTAGATATTAGCTCATATTTTGAGAAAACAATGATTAGATTTAACGTTTCAAAGTCAAAATGAATTCTTTTGAAGCTTAACTTCACCTATCATGAATGAGATGATACAAATGAAACCAATGATGATACATAAGCCTAAAAACATTATATTATGGTACATTAGTTCTGCTATTTCTATAATTTTTTTAATATCTTGATTATGTATTTCAAAGCATTTGAATTTTCAATTTCATTTTATTGAATATTTACAAACCGTAGACAAATTTTCGAATTGTATATGTGAGTTCTAAAATGGATCAGATAGAAGTTCAAGATATTTAGCTACTTCGTATGACATAAGGAGTCTGATCAATAATGTGATTTAGTATTAGTAACCAATTTTTTTGAATTATTTCAATGTGTGTGTGTTTCATATAATATCTGGTGTTATTTGTTCACTCTATTCAACACTTAACATGTTCAGAAAATTTTCCAACTTTTACAAAACTTTAGTTCAAAGCTTTTTCATACCAGCCTTTACAATGTCACATTTCTTATGACCTCTAGTTTGTTGCAAAATTTGCGGAATTGTCAAAAATGTATCGTCTATTGTTTACCGACGTCATTCAGAGTTGGATTATTAGAGTGATGTCATCAGTGACGAGAACTCGAATGACGTAGTAGCCCTAAAATTGTTCCCGTTGCATGAATGATATTTAAAGAAAAAGGGTGTCGATGAGTTTCTATTTCAAAATTCTTATGGTACTTTTTTACAAAGTTTAAAGCAGACAGCAGATTTTATATAATGAGTTAGTTAGAATATTTTAGATTTTATGTTTTTATATAGAGTATTTTTTCCGTTATGAATATTATTTAAGTTTGTATTTAAATACTTCTCTTTCATGTCTTATCCAGATAAAATAAATATAAATTACATTCGTATAAAAATATATAAAAATTTTGTATAAAAACTTGTAAAATTTTAAACATTTTAGACATCTGGAACAAGAACTGAAAAACATATCAGCCAAAAAAGTTCAGAAAGTGTTTATAGGATAGTGTTTACACTTCTTTAAATAAACACAAATAAATATGGCAATGAAGTCCCTTATTTAGAAACCCTGAATACTCAGAAAAAAAACATGCTTGATTTGGTGTTTTTTTATCTTTCCCTCTACAAAATAAATAAATTAATTAAAAATTAAAAAATTGAAATCGTAAATTTCAAATTACAACGTGAGGACATTATTATTGTCATTGTCATTGCTTTTCTTAATTCATTTAAGTCATTAACCAGTTTAAACCGATTTGAAACAATCACGTGACTGTCAGATTACGCATATGGTGACATTTAAAAAAGCAATGTTTTTTTTTTTTTTTAAAAAAAATATCAAAATTGATTGAATTCTCTAGACCATATTTTGTTTTTCTTTTTTTGAGAAAACCGGGTTTAAACTGGTTTGAAGTGATTACGTGACTATTGTATTGCTCATTCGTTAATTTTTAGATGTTTTTTGTTTAAATATCTTAACATCATTCAAGCTCCAAATTTTTTTTGCCAACTAGAAAAATTGGAAATGAAAGTTAATTCCCGTTTCTTCTTTGTGCTTCTTCGGACGATAAATTCTTAACTTCTCAACATTTGCCCTTTATTGGCCAGACAGGAGAATCGGGTACATGGTGGACCTTTATGCCAAGTTGTAACTTTTTGTTGGCGATAAATCGCCAAATGTGACAATTTTCTTTATCATCTTCTAATAACCCTAAAAGCGAAATATTGATGCCTCAAAAGCAATATATCGCCAATTTTCTGCCCGTGCATTTTGAGGCTTCAAAAATCCCAAACCAAAACAACACCATGGTGTCACATAATAAAAAGGTTTTTAAAAAATCTGTGAATATTTAAAAAAAATAATCATGATCATTTGAAAAGAAGAATGTGACTTTTTCACTATCAGTGTTGAAGGCTGAAATACAGATTTATTCTTAAAATTTCTTATAATTTAATGTAATTTTTATTAAAAGCTTTATCACTATGGGCGATAAGCTGTTTTTTTTTTTTTCTTTCTATTAAATGGAATATTTTCTCAAAATACAGATTGATGCCTATATTATAGGTTTAAATGGAAGTAATAAAAATGAAGTACCTTTCCAATTTCAATATAAAATACAAGGAAATTTAACAAATATTCCTACCAAATACTGAAAACAATAAGAAAAATTGGGTATGAAATAATTTAATATCTAACAGTGGTTTTGGATGCAAGCATGTATTTATTAAATTTATACAAGATTTATACTTAATTTTTATCATACTTTAAAAAGTGTAAACCGATAGACTGTCAACCACCATCTCGTATTTAGTTAAAAATTGGATATGGATCTATACTTAAGACGATAAATATGTGTACCAAATTTTATCAGTTTCTTTTCGTTTTGTAATTACCGTTTTCGGTTGTATTCAAGCAACAAGATAAACTTCCTCTGAATAAAGTTCTTGCAAGATTTGATATAAATCTACGAACTTTGTATAAAGACCATATACCAAACTTCATCTGTGCAGCTGGAAGCGAGTTTGAGTTATCATAAACACAGACAGATATAATTCTAAAAATGTGTTTTCTGTTTTAAGAAAGGTCTGAAATGTCAAAATTTCGAATTCCAGATTTTTGATAATTATGATGCTTTCTCTTTGTGTATTTCAAACCCCAGAAAATAAAAATAAAAAATAATATTTAGAAAGAATAAAAATTAAAAAACGATTAATTAAAATCAATTAATTAAGATTATATTTTTTAGAAAATACCATTTTGCATATATTTTAATGAAAAGAATCAAAATTATTTCTGCAATACGTTCTATACTCCGATCATTTAAACAGAAAGTATTAGCTTCAAATTTGTGCATTAAATTATCTGAAAAAAAATCTCATGTCTTTTGATTTAGCATTTTTAAGTACGTTTTTTAAAAATATTATTTTGCATGAATTTCAGCGAAAAGAATTCATTCTTGTAATACTTTCTGTACACCGATTGTTTAGACAGAAAATATTAGTTTTGAATTTGTAAATTAAATTATTTGAGAAAATCTGATATCTACTGATTTAACACTTTTAAGTACATTTATGCCGGCGTCTTGGCCTAGGGGTAGCGCGTCTTCCCCGTGATCTGGGCGTTCCGGGTTCGAGTCCTGGTTCGGACATGGTTATTCTCTTCCTTGTGTTCTCTCTGTGAGGTGCGTGAATGAGCCCCCCCCCCATGTAAAAAGGGGCTGTGCAAGCGAGTGTGCGTGTGCTATCTTCATTTGAGTTAGAAGTCAGATTTCTGCCTTCGGGGGCTCAGGGGTCTTAACCCTCAGAAGCTACTGCGCAATAATTTGGCTTAAAATAGTCACACGACGAAAAAAAAAAAAAAAAAAAAGTACATTTATAAAAAAAAATTTAGGACAGTAAAACTGAGAGTAATCCTTGTAAGCTGACAGAATATGATTTTTTATATAAATGAACAACACATTTTTCTTGTTTTATTTAATACCGTTTGACGTTCCACTGGAAACAAGCACATTTTTTTGAAGGCATAAAAATGACGCCAGCGTTATGAAGGCTTTCTTTTTTTTTATGTTATTTAATCCCGCAGTTACGAAATTCTCCCTCGTCGCAAACATTGTAATGTTTGCGATGAAGGAGATGACAAGGCAGAATATCCTTCCTTGGCACGGAAGCATGTATAATTTTAATCCTACGAAATAATAATATTAGTCAAAACTGAATTTATTAAAAGATTTTATTGAGAGAGACTGATAAACAAATGAATGTAACTACATAATTGAAAACTAATCACAATGATTTGGATATCAACCATAAAATTATTAAAAACCCTGCCTCTTTAAAATATAAAATTGAATTTCATTTGTTATACAACCGATAGTTTAGACATTTTAGATCTCCCTGAATTCGAAAAACACATTTTTGGAAAATGTCTATCTGTCTGTGACAAAGATTCAGAAACGCTTTGAGCGAGACGGATGAAATTTGGTACACGTCAAATTTGCTCTAAATTTGATGAAAAATCTACAAACTCAATTCAAAGGAAGTCTGTCTGTCCATTTAATCGAAAATAACTAACATTACAATTGAAAAAGCCAACATAATATTTTTTTTTTTAAAAAAATCATACGAAAACCATTCTACTTCAAAACACATGTTGAGAAGTTGATTCGAACTTCAGAATTATGCATTCAATTTAACATTTATATCCGATTCCCAAGTTGTGATACAAGTATCCACTTTTATGCAATTCCAAAAGCAGTGAAAAAATATTGCCAAGATTGCAGCATTAAAGTAATTAAATATTAAAAAACTTCCAATAAACAAAACTTGTTTTAAAAAAACATTTTCGTCTTTTAATAATTATTTAATAAAAATTAATTAGTCTATTAATAAAAAATGTCACAATAAGCTTAATGCAGTTCCTACTCCGAAACTATATTTGTCTTGATATGATCTCATTTAATTAAATTCAGCTTTTGAAATAAACTTAAATGGAAAAAACCGTCTTCCATTTTAGTAATTGATTACCAAGATAATTTTCCTCCGCAATTAATTTATTATTTGGTTAGTTTCGTAAAATTTATTTTTAGTTTTAATTGTTTTCTGATATTTAATAATTTTAGTTAATGCAAAATTATTTAATTTACTGTTACATTTCTTCGAATATGGAACAAAATTTCCACTGAAAAGCTTCATTTTATATTTTTAAAAAAATGGGAAAAAATGTTAAATTAAAAATAAATTCTAATGTTGCTATTTAAGTGCTCATTTCAAAATAATCTAAGCCTATAATCTAATGTATCTGAAAAAAGGCTTATTTTCACGGAGGATCGTTTGGGAGAGGGAGGGTTATGACAAAGCACTCAAAATTAAAATGACTCTTCAAGTAACACATGAGAAATGAAAGACTGAGACCTAGAGTCTGATATGCAATAAAAAAATTAATCTGTGTTTTTGATGAAACGTCAATATGTCTTTGTCCAGATATTTTTTAAAAAAATATCGTAATTGCTTCGTTTATAATAATTGCATAGATAAAAATCGTTTCTTCATAAAGCAAAAAATCATTAATGAAACATTTCTTTTTTACCTTTCCATTTACGAAGTATAAAGAAAACATAATAATTGTCAAAAAATTCGAACTCGAAATTTTAAAGAATCTTTACGTTTTAGACGTTCCTGAAGTCGAAATATATATTTTTGAAAAATGTCTGTCTGTGACAAGGATAACTCAAAAATGCTAACAGCTAGACTGTTGAAATTTGGTATGCGGTCTTTACACCAAATTTGCAGATTTCTATCAAATTTTGAATAAAGTTTGTTCAGAGGAAATCTCGGTGTTCAAATATACTTTAATGTGATAATTACGAAACGAAGGGAACTATACAGATTAAATTCGGTACACAGATTTAATATCTTCAATATAGACGCTAATTAAATCTTGAGCGAAATCCAACAAGGGATTGATCATCTGTCGGTCTGCACATTCAGAACTATGTAAATACAATTACTGAAAAACACAATGATTTAAATATATTAAATTTAGTTTGAGATTTTGTGATTACAAGTGTAGTTTTGTGTGAAAATTAGATTTCAATGGATTGGGAAGAACGTGTCTAAAACACAAATTCGATTTTCGGATACTATTATCCGTAGGCCATGGATTAATTGCCAAAAATTTCGCCAGGAATCACACAATAAATTCAGTGAAAAGGCTAAATCCATGCCAAAAATTAATTTTTCGTAATTATTGTACGCCAAAGCTATGCAAGGTATTTTTTTTTTTTTTGAATAACTCTATTAAAAAGTATGCGATAAAATTTTGGGGAAACTACACTCGCTGATTTATATTTTGAAACATACTCGGATATAAAACATTCATATTTATTTCCTTCAGATATATCATTAAATTCTAAATTTATGCTATTTAATTTCCCAACTCTTTTTAATTATTAATCCAACTTATGTCACTATGATAATATTGAATAAGAAGTCATCAGTACAATTTTTTTTAAATCGTATAACCACAAAAAAGGACTTAGTAACATTGTAATTATAATACAAATTTTATTTTTCGTACGCTGATCATTTTTTTTATAATTGTATTGTCTTGAAGAAGAAAAAAAAATTCTAGATTCATAAAGTCTATAATTTTACTTAGTATTTCAAATGAAATCAGCTATTTTGTATGATAAATGTTTCACAAAAGTTCTTTCGATATAAAATCTAACTTATCACTCTAAGTTTAATTAATCGACAAATGTTAATGTTTAATCGACAAAATATATTTTAATATCATATAGCAAAACATGACCATCCGTTTTCGAAATAATTTTTTGATTCATCCTAATTTATCGAGCAACAAGTTTAATAATAGATTCCTTCACATGCAGTAATTTGGGGAAAGTTTCGAAAAACAATAATTCTCAGAAATCAAAGCACTTAATGAAATGAAGCTATGCCATCCACTTACCACAGTGTCAGCCCATTTGCTGTTGCAACGCATATGAAATTAAGCGACTTCTCCGGCAAAAACAGTTAACTGCTACTGAGAATTTGAAACTTCACACCTTTTAATCTTTGAACTTCCGCTTGAAATTCAACTTCCGCCAAAGGAAGACACTGGCATAACCAGCAAGAAATTTACGCGTGATTAAAAATGAGTCATAAAAAGTGAAACATAGTAGGCAGAGACATTAGTTTATAATTCGTAATTGGGCTCTTCAGAGTTTGTCCTAATCGGGAACCATTCAAATTTAATGACAGATGCATCCGAGATGAGATATATCTCGATGATGGTGTGAAATAGACAATATTTGATTATTTAATACTCTTTATGCATTTTATTTACTCTGTCTTGATATCAGTAGATATTTTAATAGTAAATTTTGTTGACTTTGTCCAACTGCAGTTTATTTTAAAACCTTTTTACTTTCTCTTGAACATAGCATAGAGAAAGTATAGTAATTGCCAAAAAATCCGTACTTGAGATTTTGAGCCAAATCCAACATCGAGTTCTCTGTCTATCTGTCTGTACTTTCAGACACATAAAAACGCGAAACTTAAATATGCAATGTCTTAAATATATCAAATTTGTTATGGAATTTTGTGACTACAAGTGTAGTTTTGTGTCAAATTTTTGTTCAATTGGAAAAAACGTATCTAAAACCAAAATTCGATTTTTGGATACTATTAATCACATGCCAGGGATAACTAGTCAAAAAATTCATCAATAATGATGATAGATTGAGTAAAAATAGTAAATTTATACCATAAATTAATACTTCGTAATTATTGTTCGCCAGTGCCATATGCAAGGCATTCTCTGGGGTGACACTTTATTAGAGAGTATGCGAGAAATTTTTGGGGGACTATTCACCTAATTTACATTTTGTGTTCTTAACATATATAATATATCCACCTTTCCTATCTCTATGATTTAAAAGAAAAGATGTGTTATATTTCAGTTATTAAAACATTTTTAAAAGTTCATTAATAAAATATTTATTTAAACGCTTTCATTATATAATTGACAAAATTAAAACTATGCATTAACATTATCAAATTAATTTATTATCGAATGAATCATTAATACTATGCAGCACAAAAGAACTCCATTGAGACGTCTGATCAGAATTCTTTTATTTCGGTAGAACGTTAGAACTTCGGTAGAACCGGGAACTTTTACTTACAGCGGTAGAATTTCTGTCGTTTCAAATTGTCACGTTTTCGAGAGATCGTAATTGCCATTTTCAAAAAATAAATAAAGGATTAGTTAAGATAATTATAATTATCACAATACAAATGATAATTAACAATAAATAATTGAACTAAAAGTTAATGAAATAAAAATTCACGTGACACCGATGGGTTGTTATCGGCATTTGCCCGATAGTTTTCGCATGAACCGACGTGGTGTCACCGGAGCTCATAGGATTAAATTAACATTAATTTGGATTAAGTATGTTCCGAATTGATATTAAAAATAATTACTATTATTTTGAATAACAAAATGGAAAATGTATCTAATCTGAGTAACTACGTGGCTTCCGTAATTAATTCATTTTTTTTTGGCAGTCCAATTTAAAAATTATTGCTTCAATGAAATATGAATTTTGATTTCATCAACTGAGACATCGGAATTGTGGTTCCGGATTTTCGGCGTCTTTAAAGCTGAAACTCTGTTTGTCCTCTTTCCTCAAAAGTATATGAAAAATATCTAAACGGGCAGCAAATTTGTCAATTTCTTTTAAGGATGAACATGAAATATACACAAGCCATCGGAAAAATTAATGAATAGTCCTCACCAATTGAAATCCGGTTGTAATACACTAAGCCAATTTCAGTAAACATATTTTTATCGGGTTGATTTCTAGAAATTTCTCGTTCATTCTTCATAATTCTATCTGAAATCAATTTCTACTAATACAGAAGCAAATAAATGTATAAAAGGACTTCAAAAATGTTTTTATGATTATTTTCTACTACTTATTTTCTTTTCGTCTTATTCTACGTTAGAAAATTGTAGTGAGAAACTTTTATATTGTTGGACTGTCAAATGAAAGCAGGCTTAACTTCATTTAATACCTTTTTGCGAAACTACATCCAGAAGACTAAATGTTAATTATGGATTGGATGTTTGAAAAGACTTTCCATTCTCTCGTTTCACACGCCTTAGGTGAATCTCACTCTACCGTGACACTCAGTTTCACGAACAAAGCATAACACTCGCAGCAGACAAGCCCTGCGATAATTGGTGGCAAATTCAGATAGGAGTGATTGAGAGGGAGGCTGTAACATAAGCTACAAGTATTGTCTTCTACTAACCTATTCAAGTAGATTGTTCGTGGGAAAAATTATATCTTCCGTAAGAAGACATTCGGCGGGACAATGAATCTATGATTTTTTAGATGTTAAATCTATATACCGAATTTTATCTATTTTGCCCTCTTCATTTCATAATTATTGAGCCGACTTATATTTGAACAGACGGAGAGACGGACTTCCTCTGAACATAATTTATTCAAAATTTGATAGAAATCTACAAATTTGGTGTAAATTCCGTATACCAAATTTCAACCATCTAGCTCAAAAGATACTTGAGTTATCTTTGTCACAAATAGACAGACATTTAAAAAAAAAAAATCAAATTCGGGAAGGTTTAAAACATGGAGAATCGTCGAAATCTCGAGTTCCAGTTTTTTGATTACTACTACACTTTTTGTTAACTACGTATACGAGAAAGTAAAAATTAGTTGGAATATCAACTAGAAATTCATTTATGGTATTATATGTTTTATATTTATGTCATTCAGTTTCATTGAAATGCTTCTTAGGATATCTTCTAGAAAATCTATTCTTTTCGTTTCAGTTCCTACTTAATGATTCTCTCCATCCAATGAAGTTCTTCAGCCAATGCAATATTTTGTTTGCACTTTTGCTTCCATTTGGCATTGAAACTCTAATTCAGATCGTTGTATCTGATCGCGATAAAACTACATATAATCATATTCGATTGATAACATTTTTCTCTTCCATAACAAAACGAAAACCGGATTTCATTATTTGACCTCGATTTTATTAATTGTCGTAGCAATTGTAACTGTAACCTGAACCTATACTGAAAATATGAATGGGAAAACTCGTTGGAGCAATTTCCCTTATGCAGTGCAAGGCAAAGTGTTGTTTTGATTCATTAACTTGGCATCTAGAGTTAGTGAAATAACACAATTTAATCTTTAAAAATAAAAATATAAAAATTCTGATATAAACAAAGGCAATTCTAAATATCATAGCATGATTATTTTATTTCACTTATCATGATAATGTAGCTCAATTCCTTTATATTATTTTTTTAAATTACTCTTAATTATGATAAGAGTAGCTTACCTATAAAGATCATATTTAATATCGTCACAGTTATCTTGTGTATAATCACAATAAATAAAAAAAATGGAAATTATTACCTACAATATAATTATCCAGCGCCATCTATGACCCTGATAAGAATTAAAAAATACAACGCCCCTTTTTACTGAGTCATTATCCGATTTGGAAATTTCTATTTTGTTGTCAATCAACTCAGACAGTTATTATTATTTTTTTTATTTATGTTTGAAGTGACTTGGATTCTTGTTGCGTGAATAAAGCTAAGCCTGAGTAAAAATATAGTTATAAAATCATGAACTTCAGGCTTCATTTACGTTATTTTATGCTGGGTTGTAACGAAGTCAATGAGTGGAGATCTGCAATTTTTATTATTTCTAATTTATGCTGATTCATTATATTCTACTCTCGTGGAGCAGCTAGAGTCATTCCTGATTTCTCCTTTTAGCATTTTTATTTGCTAAAATTTTGTATTTGCATTTTTTTATGTTAGTAAATCACTATTTGTTTCAGTCCGCTCTTAATAATTTTGATTTGAGAGTTCGAGAAGTTTTTTTTAGTTCACAGAGTTTTGACCCTTTATTTCTTTTTTTACTTTTAATTTTAATGTATAGGTACATTTAAATATGCTTCATGTTTTTCTTAAGTATTCTGCCATTGTGCATGAGGTTTTCTATTAGTACGTCTCTAGTTAATCCGTGAAATATCTGATTATTATGTCCTAGCTATCTTGCTATAAATAATCAGATAATTCTTTAAAAGCATTAAAAATTGTATTTTATGCCAATGATTTGTGAATTTTGATTTTTTTTTGCTTTCGTAAACATGAAGTAAATAACTTTGAAATTTATTAAATCATAAAAACATTTTTATACAACTTCAGTTTAAAAACTGATTTCATCCATGATATCAATTTGATTGCCAACCAGTTCTGTTTTCCTTAATGATTATTTTTGTTCATAAGTTCCCCGAAATATATGAATTTAATCACCAAACAATACATTTACATGAGGAAGAGCATTGCATATGAAGAAACGCAATAACAGCAGATTGTGATGTACTGAAACCAAAATTTCATTTTCGTAAATATGAGCAGCTAGTAAATCTAAAACCAATTCGAATGGTCTCCCCGAAACTCTCTTGCGTACTTTCCAATAGAGATTTCAGCCAATATCCACCACAAATATATAGATTTTTGGAGTTAATAACGCAATTTTACTGAATTTATCGTGAAAATATCTATTATATAAGTATTTTTATTTATCGGTCAATTAGCACTAAAAGTTGACACGGAACTGCAGATGTAGTCACAAGATTATATACCGGATTTCATTTATTTAAATCTTTGCATTAAGGATTTATTGTGTTTACATGCAGGCAAAAATATAGACCGGCAGACGGTCAACAATTGAATAAATTTGGTTCTGATTTTGCGAAACATCTATATTTTAGATGCTAAAGGATTGTACCAAATTTTATCTCCTTGATGCTTTGCATTTTGTAATCATCAAGTTTACTTTTTCTAAAACAATCAGCCAGATATATTCCAGATTGCCTTTCGAATTTTGAAAGAAAATTTTTAAAAACTGGCCGTCATTCCATATACTAAATTTCAACTGTCTAGATCAAAGCATTTTTGAATTATCGTGTTTACAGACAGACAAACATAATATCAAAAACATGTTTTTCGGACTCGGAGAGTTCTAGTAATTCGTCAAAATCTCAATTTCAAATTCTTTGGCGATTACAATTTTTCCTCTATACTTCATACACGAGAAAGTACAAAATGGTTTATTTGCAGTATGCAAATAGAAGTTTCATATAATGTCAATTACTTGGATTGTCATATGTAGATAACATATTAAAAACCACAGTTTAACAACACAGAGTTTCGCTGGATCTAGTAAAAATCTCTATAATAGGGAAGCAGTGAGTTCAGGATGAAAATCCTGCTGCTGAGTCGCTTCCAGTTTCGGAAATCTAATGTCGTGCTCTGTTCTTTTCGCTCTATATAATTATCCGTTGTCTTTAAGGCATCTCACACTTCACTTCGTTATCACTAATACATCTTCAAAGTGGACTATTTACCTGCAGATATACAACGGAGCATGGAGAAGAAGAACTTGTATAAAAGATATTAAATCTTAAAAAAACATCCTCTAGAGGTTACTGTTTTTAGCAACCTGTTCCATTAATGAGGGTCCAGATTATTTAATAGGCAATACTGGCAACTGCTAAGATGTCCGATGCCTCTCAGTTTCAGTACGGGGTGCATGAGCTTCGATTTTGTTTCTGTTATTTCCAGAGTATTTTTATTTTGTATTTTCATTATATTTACATAGGCCTTGTGCTTGAACTGATTCAAATTTAAATAAACTATCGTTTATATTTTTAAACATGATTCTAATAATATTCCTAATTAATTGCTTTTTGTAAATTTCATATTACATTGTTTTATATTTCTTTAAAAAATGTTATTTTATAATTTTAAAAGAATGCACGACCCTATATTTAAATAGCATTTAGATTGTGTTAAAGTCTTTTAATATTGTTTTACTATTTTCTATAAAAACAGGTTCAAAATTTTAATTCTTCATTTTTTATAGATAAAAAACTAAAACCAACTTTTTTGAAATTGATCCGCAATTTAATATTTCGTTATTTATGTTTGCTAAAATTCACTACTTATATAGTGATTAAATTAAAATCAATTAAAAAAAATTTGCTTTTGGAAGTTGGAGAAGAAAGAAAAGGGAACTTGAAACTTCATCTTTCTATGGAACTTCTAGAAGATTTAATTCGGCCTAGCATTAATGGCCCATCAATCATTTCTCCAAAGCGGTGAGAGGCACAGCTCAAAAGTAGTGAGACATTTGTGTCTCAGATTCTGTAAAAGTAAAACAGATTTCAGATTCGTATTTTTTCGCATGACTGTTTAATAATACTCATGTCATAACGTTGCTTGATACTTTTTTTTTCTTGGACGAGAGTGGCAACACTGAAATAATGTATACATTAATTAAAAATAAATTTCATTTCATTCAACCCGAGTCCCTATTTTCATGAAAGGAATTATTAAAATTGTTCTAAAAATCGTCATTACATGTCAGTGACAAGGCTTCTGTTTTAAAAAAAAAAAGAATACATTGTAAACCCTACATTTTTTTTAAAAAATATTTTCATAACATCGTAAAGAAATCGAAGAATAAACACGCGTAGGGAAAGTCCATCTTATTATTGATTAGTCCAAAAATTTGATATAGATTGCCATTCGTGGTGGAAGGTCAATGTGCAAATTTTTTTTAGGGGGGAGGGAGGATTACATCTTTTGCAGGAAGTATGCTGAAAAGTTAAGGATAAGCACTCCCAAAATAGATTGTATGGTTAATAAATAGTATGTTTAACAGAGATGTCTTTATGTTTACCACAACAACAGTATTCGCTCCCTTAAATCGAGCTGTAATGTTTGTTATTGTTTAGCTTTCATAAACATCTATATTTTACTTAATTGTTTCATCTTACAACAGAGCAATTCTTGTATACATGTAAATTTATTTCTTGTATCTCGGGAACGGTTGTAAAGATTTGGAGCAATTTTTTTTATTTAGATAAGATTTTGTTTTTTAATTTTATCTATCTAGATATCTTTCCTGAAAAAACACGATTTTACACACACACACAAAGAATTTTTTTTTTTTTTTAACTAACTGTTACAGCCTTTTTCTATCTGCTCTCATACTGACAATGTCATATAGCGCCATCTAGTAAATTTTTGTGGTACTTGTATTGTTGCCATAGGATGATAATCTAGTAGTACCTTAAAATTTTGTGAGATGGCGTTATTTTTTTGGCGATGGCGATTTTTTTTATTTAAATGATAGTTCATATGTAGGTAAGAAAAATATTCATACGTAACCAGTATGACATTCGTATCTAAATACTTTCTCCAATAAAACACGATTTTACACTGTCGAGCGAAGTTCGGTCTGACAGGTACTATTTATTAATATTATAATTGATTTTTCACTCACTTATTAGTGCGCTAAAGTTTTGAAAATTTGCAAACGTATATTCCCAATGATAGTACACATTTTTAATACTTTCAGAATTAATTTAACACCTTATTTATAACTTTATTCCATTGATTAAATTCCGATTCCATATTAGTGGTATTATATGTTATTGAATTTGTGAAAAAAGTCAATATCTTGAGACTTTGAAATTATGAAATATAAAAATAAAAGAAAGTTCTGCATATAAATACTCTAATAAAATTATGCTTTTAAAAATATTATCATTTAATTCTTTAGTTTGCATTTTTGTAAAGTAGATATCCGCAATTTTAAATGCGGGTATTAAATAAATGGAAAATATTGTAATAATCAAATAATTCGATTTTTGTGAATCTTCTCATATCTCCTTGAGACTGAACAACACATTTTTGGAATCATGTCTATATGTCTATGAACACAATAACTGAAAATCATTTTGAGCTAGACGGATAAAATCTGAACTTGGACATTATACCAGATTTATAGTACAAGTGAACGCTATAACTACTAAATGTAAAGATCTAGATAGATAAAATTTGGCACACAATTTTGGTATCTAAAGTGTTGGTTCATATCATATTTTGAACTAAATCTCATTATAACTTTATTGTAAGCCGGTCTGGACATTTTCACGCATATAAAAACGCATCGATTAAATAAATGGAATTTGGTATTTGATTTTGTGGCTAAAATTATAGGTCTGTGCCTAATATTGGTTTTTATTGATTGATAAAAAAATCTGAGTAATTATACGAGAATAAGGTATAATACCTTTATTAGTTAGTATACTAACAGTAATTATATAACTAATAGTACAGTACTGTGCAAATTAATTGGGACAAACACAAAAATGTTCACAAATGTTGTTTAATTAGTATAGGTTAACTTACATGCACGGTATAGCAGCAATCTAATACAAAATATGCCCTTCTCTACACTACAAAAATGCTCCACGAATTTTCGATGAGATTTACATCAGGAGAATTACCAGGCCAATCCAAAACCCTTATTTCCTGTTTTAGAAAAAAAAATTATTTCTTAGCTTAGAAGTATGGCATGGAGCAAGATCTTGTTGAAAGATACCAACACTACCAGCGAACGTTATCATCATAGGTACAATTTTACTTTCTATCATAAAAATGTATTGTTTAGAGTTCATCATCCCTTCAACTGGTACTAAGCTGCCAGTCGTCCTTCAGAAGTAAAATAACAGCAAAACAACTGTTTCTGAGGGTACTTAACTGTTTTAAAAAGATGTTATTCCCTGATCGGTTCTCCACCACTTCGCCTGACAAATCTTGGTCGAAACCGTTGCACAAGAAAATGCGTTTCGTCGCTGAATACAACCTTCTTCCAATCTTGTGCAGTCCAGGATTGTTATTTCCTGTCCCAATCCAAATGTTTTTTCTTCATTGCAGGTGTTAATAACTGTTTTTCGATTGTTTTCTTGCAAATCTCCCAGCTTCACTAAGCGTTCGTCGAACTGTCGATGAATCCACGTTCACACCAGTAGCTAATAATTCTGTCTGAAGATCTCTACTTGTTTTGTAAGGATGCATTGTACTATTTCGTACAAGAAATTTGTCTGTTCGAAGTGTGGTCTTGCGTTTGCGTCCACATTTACTCTCATTTTGGAGACACGGTCATAAAATTCTTTTGCTGATTAATAATCCTAGAAACACTGGATTTTCCAACTTCAATTACTGTAGCAATATCCCTCACAGTCATAGAAGTATGCTGACTAAGGCTAACAATTCTAGTCCTTTTCCTGGGAGTGATATCCATTTTTTTCATACATGTCAGAAGGTCTCCTTCTGACGTGTATTAAAAACTTTTTACAGCAACTGAAGGGAAAAATTTTCGACATGTCTTGATCACGTGGTCAAACCGGTTTAGACTAGTCAAGGGCAGTAACGCGTTCTAAGAAAATGCAGTTGAAAACGGTTTGAGGCAGAAAATCCCCGAGAAAGGAACAATTTTCTTAAAAAAATCTGTTTGTCCAATTAATTTGCACAGTACTGTAATTAGTAGTATAGAAGGTATTAAAGAAGAACCTCCTACCACGTATTAAGAAAGAATGCATGCTTTTAAGATAACAATAGACTTGAATATAAACAAAAATGGATTAAAATATGAAATTTTCTTTGCATTGTTTCTTCGCCAAAATATATGTTTGTGTTCAACCAAAATAACATTATAAAATGTATTCTTCAATAAAATAAAGGGACTAGAAGAAAAAAAAATTGCATTACTATAACTTTTCTCAAAACAATGCTCCAATTAGATTAATATATATTTGAAATGTCCTAGGTATGTTACCTTTTGAGGAGATTAAATAGAATTCATAACGAAGATTTCAGTAAAACTTTAAAGAAATTAGGCGGCGTCCTGGCTTAGGGGTAGCGTGTCTTCCCCGTGATCTGGGCGTCCTGGGTTCGAGTCCCGGTTCGGGAATGGTTGTTCTTCATCTGTTCGATCTGTGAGATGCGTGAATGTGTCCCCCTGTAAAAAGGGGTTGTACAAGCGAATGTGATGCGTGAGTAGCTAAGACGTACTTTTCGCCCTAGTTGGCGTTACTAAAACAAGAGACGCTCCGTTGGCTTAAAATCGCTGACTTCGTCAGCGAGCTTGTCCATGGCAAGTGCCATTATAAACAACAACAGATATGCATTTTATGTATCGAAATCCTTTAAATCGTTAGAAGTCAATTTTAATTCAGAAAAGCATAAAATATAAATTCTTACGTAAATTTAGCGCGTGTGAATAAAAACATTTCTAAAAATTTAATTTTTTTATTGGAATTTCTAAATTATACCCAGTTTTATTCTAAATAAATTTATCTATGATGATAAAGAAAAAAAATTAAAAAGCAAGTCACCCAGAGTATTTTGAAATTTTTAAAAATTATGCATTCTTTTTATTTTTTAAGAATAATCTATTTCGTTTTAAAGAATTCTTTTAATGATATATGACCTATTTATATTTTATTACATATGCATAGAAAATTTCATAGCCCTAAGGGAATGATTCGAAAAAGAGCCTAAAGAGTCCACTGCCCCTTTAAAAATGAAACATGATTAATCCAAATGCATAGTCAACTCTTTAATTTGCCACTCAAAGCTTGTAAAAATTCATTTTGGATATCTTGAATATAAAGGAAATTGCGTTTTGAACAGTTGTTAAAAGATTTTAGCATTTAAAATGCTTTGTAGTATATTTATTAAAATTTATTAAATTGCATGCAGCAACGGCTCGGTGTAGTCTTGCTAAGTCAGACTTACCGTGTCGCCATCTATACATTTTCAACAAAGCTATTTTTAGTATTACTTAATTGATTAAACTACACCTGAAATGAATCAAAAATTTTGTCAGTTGTTATTTTTTCACTTGCATTTATCCAAATATGTATTGATATGGGATTTCCTTCAGTGATCAAATTCCAGGATCACTGGAGATATCAACAGACGTTTTCAACCACTTTAGAATGAGTTGGAACTACTGCATCGTTTTCCAGGTTGATATTTACTACATTTTACATAAAAAAAGGGGGGAGGCGGCTAAATGTCCATGCCTTCTTCCCCCGCATAAAAGGTTCTATCTTTTCCACTTTCCATCTTGAATTTATGAACAGTCACTGGAATAAGGGTTGAAACATGTAGCTAACTATAGACATCGTTTTGAGATTCAATCATTTTCATGAATATTCGTAAACGGAATAAAAAATTTTGAAATGGGAAACTATTGTTCAAATTCTTAACCATATGAGAAGAAATAAAGAGCATGCCATTTTAATTAATCTATTTCCAGATTGAAATACAGTCGTTGCTAATACAGAAAATCTTTGAGACAATCTTCGCGTAAAACTTGAATCTGTCTTCCTGTCCTTTCCTTGTCTCTTTGATGAATAAAAGAAATCATTAAAAAATGAATTATATTTTATTCTATTTAAAATTCTATAATATAGAAAACTCTGTTAAAAGAGATAAATTTACTATAACTCCAAGTATTTCAATTATTTTCTTGTTACTTTTTCAATAAGTTTCTTGCTCGAATTTTCAGCACTGCCTTAAAATCCACATACCGACGAAGCTTCAAAATCTCTCAAGTCCTGCTAAATAGAATGCGGTTGTCGATCGTCTGTGTGGCTGCTTGCCTACAAAGCTAAACCAGCGTTCATACGAGGCCACTATTGCGTGCAATAGGAGGTCACGCTTACCCCAAGAACACCACGTGATCCTATTGGAACAATGGCAATTGGTTGTCTCCTCCAGACAACTCTTTGCCATTGTCCCATTGCGGTCACATGATCTTCCTGACGTAGGCGTGGTCTTCTGTTGTGCACAATAGTTGGCCTCGTGTGAAAGTCACTTAATCTACCAATTTATTTCTATATCAGATGTATTTTAATTTTGACTTTAAGATATTTGACCAGCTGCACAACTAATCTGTACCTTGGGAAGAATAAACGACATAGAATAGGGAATTTCTTTATGCTGAAAAGACTTTTTATAATAAAAAGGCATTGTCGTTTGCATTGAAAATGTTCGAAAATTCAGAAGCAGATTACAAAGAAGAATTTCATTTCCGATGGCAGATTAAAAATTTCTCATTCGCTAATTGCAAGACCGGTGAAGCTATCGAGAGTCCTCCATTTGTTGTCGATATTCTAGATGAAACCAAATGGTACATTTTAGTTTACCCGAATGGGAAAGAAGATGAAGAATATGTGGACATATATCTTTCAAGAGCTATTTATGACTACGGCGGTGATAATATCCCTATTATATTTACCTTCGAATTGGAAGCAGCAGATTCAACACGCCTAGAATGCAGAATAAGCCCTAGATCGTTTTTTACAAGAAATCTTGCTTGGGGATTCAACCCATATATTAAGCGAAGTATCTTATTGGGAGACATGAAGTCAATTTTGTTGCCTGATGATGTTTTTACAATACATTGTCATCTTGAGAGAGCTCCTCAGGAAGTCAATTACATCAAAGAATATATAGCTGAATCAATAATGGATATAGAAAATTTGGAATTTACGTGGGATATTAAGAATTGGAGCAAAATTGATGCCTACAGTCGGGTTTACAAAGATGCACACTTTAATGAAGAATGTGCAGCTCTCTTTCGAATATCCATTCTCAAAAGTGATGATTTCGCCAATAACTTAATTGTGGAACTAAGAAAATTGCATCCAGAATCAGAAACCTTCTTAACTTGCAGTATTTCTATTTTGGATGCAAAAGGCTGTGAAATACTTACCCGAATCACTCACCATCATTTCAAACATGGATTTGATGTGTTTTGTTGGTATCTTTTATATCGAGAAGAAATACAACATTCCTATCTGAGTGATGACACTTTGAGATTAAGATGCATTCTGAATATGGACACAGGCAAGACAACATGCAAGATCACACAGACAATCCGTGCATCGCCTAATGATGAAGAACAGGTAAAATATAATAAAAACGAACTGTCCGAAGATTTTTTAAATATGTACTTGAAAGGTGACTTTTGTGACTTAAAAATCCGGGCCGGAGGTAGAGAAGTCAATTGTCATAAGGCCATCCTGTGTGCGAGATCTCCAGTAATTAGTAATTTGCTGGATAAAGCGGGCCAAACATCTGAAGGCTGTGTTGTCCTTGATATCGAAGATCTAGATGGCGATACATTAGAACAAATGATCTACTTCCTGTATTCTGATAAAATCAATGACTTAAAATACACCCAAGCTTTGGAATTATTAGTTGCCAGCCATAGATATCAAATAAGATATCTCACAGAGAAGTGCTCTGTATATTTGAGTACGATTTTAGATTTCGAAAACGTTTATGACATTTTAGCCACTGCTTGTGAACACATGCTTGGAGACTTGAGACGACGTGCCATCAGCTATATAAGTGAATATTTTCCTCGTATTTGTTTAACGACTGAATGGGAAAACTTCCGAAAAACACGAAAAGAAATAGCTGCCAATACGTGCCGAGAAATCAGACGAATGAAGAATATGTAACTTAATGCAAGTTAGTACCATTTTCAATAATTCGTTTGATTATTAAAAGTAATATGGTATTTTGTCATATAAAAGTAGTAAACTTTATTTTATTCTTTAACTGTTAAATTTTGCTTTTCGGAACGATGCAAAATCAAATTTCTATCAACTTGCGCCTGTGTATAGACTTATGAGCACAAAAACATCTCCTCATTACAAAATTCATTACGCAAAAACTATTATATTTTCTCATGTTTATTTTTGTTGTTTTTATTTCAAGTTATTTTTTTAATGATTAAATGCTGTCCGTTTATTGCTTGATGAAAGTCAAGATACTATTCTAGTCCTCACTACGTCTAACATTGACGAAAAAAAATATTAGGTTGAATTATACTTTAGTGTGCCTCCCAAGTTTGTCGCCAATATGATAACTCAACGAAACGATCCTCTTGCAAACCTAATACTGTTTTGTTTACTACTTTTTACAGTGGTTGAGTTGTACATAAACTATTTCTTCACGAGTTGATGAAATCTGGAAAAAGTTGCTTGATTGAAATTTTATATGGAGAATGATCCGATTGTTTCTTCCTTCGTTCTTTTCTTTCGATTGCTTACTGTTCCTATTATCCACGCAGTCCTTATGTTCAATGTGCTAGCGAAGCTGCTAGGATCCGTCTCTCGGCTGTCAGAGAAGCCGTAGTATGTTTTTTATAAGTAAAAAAACTCTACCAGATGCCTTTTTTAGATGCCAAAGGCATTGCATGCTCTAAATTTTTTTTTTCAACACAACAACCGGTGCAACCTGCTTGTAAAAGTTCTTTATTTCAAAGTAAATATAAGCAGTGATAGTGACCCTTAAGGTTCAAAAAGAAGTCTTCTCAGATAAAATATCAGTAAAGATCATAATTTTAATGCAGAAATTGATAACCGTAACTGTTTTACAGAATTGTTTATTTGGTCCACCACCTTTACTGGCGACTTGGCATAGCAAGGGGGACACTAAAGCACAATTTTACCAAATATTAGTAGCAGAATCTATTGTATGATCTATATCTCACAATCCATTTGGCAGGAAAACTTTTTATCAAATACAAAGAAACGACTTATCTTTCTAAAGAGTCATTTTTGTCTTCACAGGAGATGATTGCTACCATTAGAGCATCTAAATTCCTTTTGAACAGAAATGCTGCCTAATTTGCTTTAGCATAACCACAAAAATGCATTCCAATTTTTCTCTCATCGAAGCCATTTTGTTTCGTTTCACTTTTGATACAAAAATTATTTTTTAAACTACCTTCGCCCTCTATTTGGTGATTAAAATACTTTAAGATGGTGAAGTAATGACAAAAGTTTTATTAAAATTTGCAACGACTGTATTCTACTTTGGAATTGCACTAGTATTCATCCTGTATACTTCTTGACTTTCGATCACTTGAATTAAATGAAAACTAATATATTTTGATAGAACGGCCTTATTGTGTGTCTTAACGTACTGTTTGAAATCTGTCATATTTTAATTACGCTTTAAAATGAAATTTAAGCAGGAAATTATATAGTGAGACGGGACTATTTTTTTTCACTTGGGAATCTTGTTCGTTCGTTCGTTCGTGTGTGTGTGTGTGTGTGTGTGTGTGTGTGTGTGTGTGTGTGTGTGTGTGTGTGTGTGTGTGTGTGTAATTTTCATGTATCGAGTTATGAACTAAAAGTTTTTATAAAATGCAACTCGATATATCCACGAATCAATTAAGAAATTACTTAAAGTTCAAACAAATTTTTAATGAAGGAAATAATCGAAATAAAGGGGTAAAATCGATATTTTATATTTATATAGCAAGTTAATATGTATTTCGTGCCTTTCATTCCAGGCATATTGAGATTTATTTAATATGAATTTCATTTGAGTTTTTAATAATTAATTCTTTATTTTGTTTGCTTACAGATCTTCAACCATCTTGTCATTGAAATGTTTGTGTTTAAGTCTTGGCAAGAAGCTTATATATTCTGTGAAAAAAGGACAATTTTAATTCTATTTATCCTTTTAAGAACTTTTTTTGTACATCTGGAAGTATAAAAATGCACGTAACTAGTGTAGTGATTAGCACAAAAAGGAGACTCATCAGACAGAAAATATGATTTATTGTTAAAAGTGTATTTAAAGTTTGGTAAAGGCCCTTTAAAGAGTAATTATTAAGTTTTAGTGTTAAGATTAAACTTGACAATAGCGATGAATATACCTGTAATATTTTTTTAAAATGGCGTATTTCGTTTTGATAAAAAATATGATAAATTATACATTTTTCACATTTTTTTTATTAGTGTTAGTTGACAATAAATATACTTTAAAGTCATTAATTTCCGTGAAAGTTTTGTTTTTTGTACCTGAAAATAAAACATGTTATATAAAGGTCTGAATGAAAAATATCCTAGGTCTTGTCCTCAGGCGATTCTCAGGATCTTATTGATTTTACAACAGTAAAGGGGAAAAAAATCTAAAAATCGGTCTAATATTCAAGACAATAATAAGACATTGATATAAAATTTAAAAACTTTTTTTCTGATAACTTTCATAAGTTTTAAACTGTTCTTCAGAGCAAATTCAAAAATCTTCCTTTTCAGTACAGTCAGTAAACTGATCTTTTGTTTAATCCGGAAGCTATGACAGTACTAGCAGTACTCACAAAGAAATTGAAATGTCTGAAATCGAAGATATAGCAGAAATCGAAGAATTGACGCTGTACGGGGTAATACCTCCAGGTACAGTAAATTAACTGGTAGGAAGATCCTAATAGACGTTGTACAGTAGCAAGCAAATGGGGAAAATTGTCACTGTATTATCAATGCGTCAACTAGGAAAATATGTTCGTTATTACAAAAAATATTGTACTTTACTCTTTCCTTCTAATTTCTTTCTTTTGCACAAAAAGCGGAATCTTTCTATGTTAGTATTCTACTAATATTCATTTATATTTTTATATCGTAACATTTTATATCATTCATTTGTCAAGATTCCTTTAAACATTTCGCAAAACACGGCGCAAGACCGTTGTTGGCGAGTTGCAATTTTCAAAAATCGCCAAAAATGGTCTTGCTCCGTGTTTTGCGAAATGTTCAAAAGCAGGGAGCAGATGTCCAATCATAGCGCATAATAAAGGCGAAAGACAATAGGTTTGCTAGTCTATAGAAAATGGAGGTTGCCAGCTTTGGCTCATTATCTCAACTTGACGAAGAAGGGGGTTAAACTCCGGTTCACCCCTATATTGTTATATCAAGGTAATGGCCCGTCAAAACTGGGGTTATTCCACCATAGTATATGCACAATTTATTAAATCTTTTAACTTCAAATAATTTTAATTACCTTTTCAGATACCACACACAAGAAAAATAACTACTAAAAACTCATATGGACAAATGACAAGTAGCTATAAAGCACATGTTGGATGGGAAGTTGATATGAAGTATGACTTTATGGTTTAATATTCTAAGCATTCGCTATGAGAAATACATTTAATCTTCTTTGTTTAAATGAGTTCAATTTGCATACAAATTATATTCGTTTGTAAAAACAGAAATCCAAATATTGCTTAAATTAAATAAATTTTTGTTCTGCAAAATCAGATTTCGATATGGTTAGTGTTCGATTTCTCGCCAAGCACGAACGCCAACTTTCTAAAAACTCGACGAAAGTCCGTTGAATATTGATTATTGAAGTCCGTTGAAATATTGATTTCAATAAGAAAATGTCAGGATTAATTTGGTGAAAAATTGTCCTCAAGAAATTCAACTTTGGCGAACGGGTATAACTTCTAAGCTCTGATATTTTTTTCTATTATTGCTATTTGTACAAGTAACTTATTCTAAATTAAAAGTTCATTTCTATGAATTGATTATTTTAGTTTCTTTAGATTAACAGCCTGATTACAGAATACGGTACAGCCTCAAATTGTAATTCTTTAATGGCGAAGAATCGCCAAATGTGGTTACTGTAACTTTAGTTGACATTTGGAATTTCTTTTTACTGTTTGGCATGTTTTGGCCCAGAGTTATAAAAAAAATGTGCGCCACACTTTTTAGTTTCACTAAATAAAATAGGCTGACATTTTGCCGACTCCAATCAACTCAGTGAGATCACACATGCGCAAAAACTATACTGCAGCAAGTATTTGCCCCGTCGAGACGAGCACTTGTTATTCTCCGCTCTTTCAGTGGACAATAGTATACGCTTCTCTTCTATCTGCGCATGCGAGATATTACTGGAATCTTATGACTGGCTGAATGTAAACTTACCTTTGAGCTATAGAAATAGCTACGGATTCAAATATAAACGAAACTTGTCTTCAACAGTGAAAGCATTTTTAAAAATGGAACTTGATTACAACAAAACGTAGCATTATTACCTTTTGTTCATGTGTTGTTTCGCGTTTTATTTAAAATCAATTCCTAACAATGCTTTTTACATAAATGGAACAAGGATTGAAATCAGTATTGTTAGGAATCCACTTCGGAAATTTTTTCGCGACCTCAAATTGGTTAAGCTAAAACATTTGCAAATTCTGGTTGATTCTCATAAATCCTCTTCAGATTTTTAATGAATACTGGTTAAAGTGAAGATTAGTGTGCCCCCCGAGTTTGTCGCCAATATGGCAACCAAACGGAACACTCTTCTAGCAACCCTAATGTCGTTTTGTTTACTGCTTTTTAATGGTCAAGTTGTACATGAACTGCATCTTTTTTATGAAAAATGTTAAATTAAAAATAATATCGATTAAAGATTTTAAGTTTGTTCTTTATTATAAATAAAAGTTTTTTCACAACTAATAGGACATGATAATTTTATTTTTAATGTGAATACGAACAGAAAATATGTATTCCTTTGCAATTTTTAATTGATGTAGCAAGGGGCAACTATACTTCACTTTTACCATGAATACCTTCTATATAAAATGAATTTTAGTAGAAACACTTTGCAGAATTATTCAATATTTCTTATGCATTCGAAGTCCGGAAAAGTGATGAAACTTTTTATGTTTAGTTCTACTTATTTTCCTTATTTTTATATTTTTTCATCTAATTTTGGAATTGGTTACAAGCAACATAGAATTATAGTTTGTTGTTAAAGATTTCATGCTCCTCAAGGTCTTTAATATCAGTATAAGAAATTCTTTGCAATAATATTTTTTCTTTCTATTCAAATTCATTAACTCTTGATGGGCATTATTTGATAATTAAATGTGTAAAAAATATTTTAATTGTAGATTAAAAAAATTTTGTTGGGTTACTTTCTTAACATTGAAATAAATCATTTCATAAATAAAAAACGTGTATTAAAAAGATTTAAAAAGCTCATTAAAATAGATTTTATAACTTTCTTATTAACAAATAACGTATTGGTAATTATGAGAAAAGCGAAATGTTTTAACATTTTTAATTTCTTTTACTTTAAATGTCTTAACTAATCAATTATTAAAATTGCTTAGCCACCCTATATTTTTAAAATAGTAAAATTACTTACACTATCGTTTAAAATATTTCATGTTTAACGCTATTTGAAATTGTAATAAGAGATTATAGCTTCAATAGCAATCTATTCAAAGTATGGGTTCGACTCCTTAAACCGTTTTTGCGAAATAATACACCTTTCCATTCTAAGTAATATTTGAACTCTCCGGAGTCTATATCAATACGATTTTCTGGTTGAGATTAGTTAGAATTTTTAGCTTTCCTGTGAATAACTTTTAAAGTTTAACACATTGTTGAAATTTTGGCTATAAAAATGGTATTAATAAGATGAATTCGATAAATAAAGGATTGTGTTTGCAATTTAGATGCATCCATTTCGATGTCAGAATAATCTTGGATATTTCTTTGTTGAGAGTTTCTTGAAACATAAAAATGGTGATAGAAACAAGATGTGCCTTATTTTGGAAATAGAGTTTCAAGAGGGATATTTTGCAAATTTTATTTTTTAAAAAATGGGAGAATAGGAACAGATTATGATTTGGCAGCAAGAAATGTTTCATCTTTTTTAATCAATGGGATGCCAATGTGGGACTTTTGATCTTAGATAGGTGATTGAAACCATTTGCGAATTGTTTCATAAAGAACTGTAAAGTCAATCTTTTTATTTTATTCTAAAAAATTTCTATGCTAGCAATTTTGGCCAACGTTTGGAATCAATTTACGATCAAGAACAACTCTGATGTCCATTGTTTAATTGGTATTAAAGATATGAACTGAATTTTCAAAAATTTATTATTAATTAATTGCACAACCGTAAAAAAGTCAACTACAGGTACTATTATTGCACTTTTGATAAGATCCTTTGTTCTGGATTCGTGTATGGTGAAGGCGATAGATTTAAGACACTGATTTTTCTAAGGTGTTAGTCCAGAGATTCTTTAAGTAAATCCCATTTTGGTTTGTTTCGGAAAAAAATTAAACCTAAATATTTAAGAGTTTGTTTTCAAGACAGTGGAACACCTGCATATGAGACTCGAGGCACATAAAAGGGCTTTCACTTTCAGAGGTCAGCTCATCAACATTATTCTGAACTAATATTAAATTTTCAGTAATTACACCATTTATTTTCGTAGTATTTTGAAAGGATCCATAAACGTTTTGTTGTTTCTAATAATTTATTACATGATTTATTAAAACGTTTCAAATGAATTAAATTAAGCTCTATCATCAACCACCTTTATACAAAGAAGCAAAAAAAAAAAAGCTTAAACAATTAAAAACATTGTTAAATTTAACAATTCTCTAAACAAAACCATGGCATTATTACTTGTTCTTCTAATTCATCTGTTAATTTATTTTCAATTTTAATAATGATTTTTTTGCATTATTTGAATGCATGCCAATTACCTGTAACAATGCTTCTTGAGGATCCTTATTATTCCAAATTTCAGTTTCTAACAATATTTTTTTATAATATCATAACAATATCAAGTATCATTGTTATCGAGATTCTTCTTCAGAAAATGTCATTTCACCGCCATCTTGAAGAACTGTGAGCAGAACAAACAAACAAACAAACAAAAAAACCCAAGGAAATCCCCTCCAGATGAGCCGAAATGTTTGTAATCATTTTTTCAATACAGGTTAATCATCTGTTTTTAATATACCTCGTATATATTGCTCCAAATATTTTTATTTACCATTTTAAACAACGTCTTTTACCTAATCTCAGCAATCTCTAAATTCCTTATTATCAAGATATATGTTAGGAAAAAGTCTTATTTAAAAGAAATTTTTCCTTTAGTATAATTTAACTTTTGCATTTTCTTATTCAAAATAAGATAGTAACAAATAACCTCTAGAAGCGTTAGTCTTCTTATTTACAAGTTTCAAAAAAATCATTCAATCGTATTTATTAAAAGTTCTTAAAATCTCAGGAATCTGAAAAATTCTATGAGCAGCAAGTATGCGATTTTCAATATTTATTTCCCCTTATCAAGAATATTTGCAACATTTCTTTTACTAAAAATGTTTGAAGCACCTGAAAATAAAGCTTGGATTAGTTTTTTTGTTCCAAATTGACATTATTTTGGAATTAAATTATTATACGATGAAAATTATATAAGCTTATTTTTGTCACTTTTTTACAAGTAATTTCGTTTCGTTTAAATTCAGTTAAAGAGAATTGATTTCCTAAAATCAGTGAAATTTTCAATTTATGAATTCAAGTTTTAAATTTTCTCTGAAATTTTGATAGAGTTTGTTGGAAATTTCAAGGGAATAGGGCAAATATCAAACAAGGTCTGAAGTCATTTTGACAGACGCGTATCACGCAGATATCAAGACATATCTGCAAGAGATAAATATTAAATATAATCTAAAAATCTTTTATAGAATCTAAGACACTAAATTAAGGAATCTTAGATTTCCTAAGCTAAGAACTGTTTTAAGAAGAACTTTTTTTGAAATTAACTATTTTAGTTTAGGGGAAAATCTCATCAAAGTAAACTTAAATGTTTATAATATTCTTTTTAATGCAAATTAATTCTCAATTTGTGATACTTATTGTATCTACTGTTCCAAATACTTTTACATATTGTTTTAAAACTTCTCCATAATTTAAGCTACGTCGAAAATCCTTATAGTCAAAGTATATATAAAAAGGAGTATTTTTTTATTGCTATCTCACAAATTATTATAAAAAAATTATTCAGTTTCTAAAGAATTTAAAAGAATATTTTTTTTGAATATTTTTTAATGTCTGCAATCTTTTTGTACACTGCAGGTTAATAATGAATATCTTCTATAAGCAATAGTCTTCCGACAAATAATAAGTTATAATGTAAGTTTTAATAAATCCATATATATTGAAATGAAATAATTCTCTCGAGATTTTGAAAAATCACAAATTCCATGAAATCCGAAGACTTTTGTTAATTGCAAATATTAGATCTCCAACGCTTTCCTTAATACTTTAAATAAATTTGCTATGTTTTCTTACTAAAAAATTTTAACTCGATTGGAAAATTAAACTTGGATTATCGCTTTATCGTTATGGTTCGTTTGGTTTGTTAATGATTTTAGAAATTAATGCTCCAATCAGTTTCTTTATCTCAGATTTATCATATCGGTTTCTTTATCTCAATTATTTACCAGTAATATCTCTATACAACATTATTTTGAAATGACTATTTGCAGGATGTCGTTAAATGTATTTCCCTCGTAATTTCTTAATTTCATTTTATTTAAATTCCATTAATAATTGGTTGAATCCACAGTGCATCAAATTTATCACATTTAGTTACGAGAAAACAACTAACAAATGAGTAAAAGCATAAGTGATAATAGATTGTACTGCTATATAAAGACCATATACCAAGTTTCAAAAGTCTAGATCAGAGTGTTCTTGTGTTATCTTCATTACAGACATTTTCTAAAAATGTGTTTTTTCGAAGTCTGAGAATTTTTAATTGTAGAAATTTGCCAAAATCTCGAGTTCGAATTTTTTGTAATTACCACACTTTCTCTATACAACGTATACGAGAAAGTAAAAAGCAGTTATATAGAAACTCCATTATATCTTAAAATTATTAAAAAAATGATTATGAGTTTTAAAAACATTTTATAGTTTATCTTAACAGAAAATCGTGTTTTTACAAACGACAAATTAAAAAATAAAACTATACACGTAAGCACTGCTAAATCGCAGCATATGAATTTGAGATGCATTTTTATAAAAAGAAAGAAATAAAACCATGTTTGTTAAGAGGCTTGTTGTCCTTGACAATTTTCAGAAAGGAGCCTCAGGACCACGATTGAGCCATTCCCACTTTGCTGGGGTAAACAGAGGAGAATGAAATTATAGGTGTAACAATATTAAGAAAGATAATGAACATGGAATACAAAGGACGATCATGTGCTTAGGCGCAATCTATACAAATAAAGGTACATCCCACACTCAGAATAGAGTTAACTCATTCTTGAAAATTTTTATATACCTAGAAGAAAATTTGATTAAATTTATTTTTTCTTGGAGATTTCAAAGGGGCCGCGGTGGTCTGGTGGTAAGGTCTCGGCTTCGAACCGGTGGGTTTGTGGTTCGAGATCCGATTCCACAGAAGAGCCGTCGTGTAAGTGGGTCTTGTGCACTTTAATTCCGGCGGGGCCAAACGTCCTCCCGTCGGTGCGGTGTGGAAGTTTGGAGAGGGGTGTGCCAGCTCAGATGCCATCCTCGTCATCTGACCGCAGTTTAAAATTACGAGGTCCATTCCAAAATAGCACTAATGTTGCTCTAAAACAGGACGTTAATATAACTAAGCTAAATTAAACCAAACTTGGAATTTTCAAGGTTAAAATCATTTTTATTTTAATATTATTATTTAATATTAAATCATGTTTATTTGTATTCTAACGATATATATTGTACCAAACGATATGGTATCCCAGTAGCTAATCTAGTCATTTCGGTACTTTTCCGTTAGCGGGGAGCAAATGTCGCCAATTGTGAACCAAACGCTAATTTGGTGTAAGAAAATTGTCGGAAATCACCATTATTTGGCGATTTTCCGCTTGCGCCCGGCTAACGGAAAAGTACCGTGGTTTCTCATCTCCGCATTTCATATTTTTGTAACTTTTAGGTTTCTAATGACATTCATTATTGGAAAAAATTACTTCTGTTTAGTTAAATTCTACAATAGGGTTAATTTCACAAATAAAAAAAGAAATTCTTATGCAAAATAGAAAATATTGTTGAAAGTAAAAATTTAGTATAACAGAAAGTAGCATTGTTACGTGTCGAATATTATTGGGTCAGATGTTATTTAGTTTCAATTTTTTAACAATGATTTTTCCATTATTTAAACAAATATCGATTTTCTGTGGCAATTTATGACAGTGTTGCTTAAAAATCATTATTATTCTATATTTCAGTGTCCAACAATACATTTCATTATATACAAACAATGTTAAAACTCATAACCAAAATTCATCTTCAGATTATAGTCTCTTTACCATCATATTGAAGAGTTGAAAGCATTTATCTCTATTTCGTTCACAAATTAACGAAGTTCTTGTCGAAACAAGACCAATAGTTTGCAATATTTTCAATAAAAGTTAGTAATGAGCAATTTTATTTGTAACTAAATTTTTATCATATTTGATAGAAATACTTCACAGAGAACTATTGATCTCAGATGATTAATTTAAAATATCGATGTTCTGGAAACTTCTGTTTTATAAAAATGTCGAATAAGAAATTTTTCATTTTATGCTTGTTTATTCAATTTGATTCTTGATGCTCCGTTAGAGATTAGAAACCAGAAAAATAAATGAATAGTTCTAGGGATTTCTTAATTATTTCAATTTACATAGTTTTTTTTATATTTAGTTTCAAATTAAATAAATGGAAAGATTTAATATCTTATTTTTATTTCAAGCTCACTGCCTTTCATCATTTGGAAAAATTAATTTATTAATGATACATTTTTTAACGGTGTAAAAAATCATCTAAAATAATTTTCTAATTTAAATTACTTTTTTAAAAAATCTGGCTACACAAACAAAAATTATTTATTACAAATTTTTTTATGATTTTGAATTATAATGCAATTTTAAAAAAAATAATTGCAACGGCTCTGCTAATGAAGCTTTGCATATTTCTTATCCTCTTTTTACGTCACGCTTACAAAAGATTTAAATTTTAATTTTAAACGAACAAAAAATACACTTTTACTGAAACAGTAACTTATCTACTTATTCCAAACATGCTCGTAAAATAAAAAAAAATTGTTTATATCATTTAAAATCGCAGTGTTTTGTGTGACAAGAAAACTTTTAAGCAAGTACAAGTTCTGATCAATGATATGTTTTAGTACGTGTAAATATATTAATAGTAAAAAAGAAATTAGAAATAGATTGGTAATAAAAAATTTTTCATCTTTGCTTACTATGGATGTTGAATATAAATATCGTAAAAATAAGAGATTTGTAAGAAAAAAAAAATTTGTTTTAACATTGCTTTAGAAAAGTCGAATGGTGTGTCTTACAGAAAGCTAATGCCCAGATTCTTGTTTATTCGTAATAGAGGGTTATACACTTCTAACTTCTAGAGGGTTCTAAAAATAAACTTCTTTTAATGAAGTTTTTAGACATTTTTGAATTCTACCATTTAAAAAAAATAACACCGATTTACAATTTTTATGTAACCTAATAATTAGGTTCAATCACTTTGAAGAATCTGTTACAAATCTGCAATTAAAAATAATTTTACTAAACGGTTCAAGAGTAAAAAATAATAAATTGAATACTGAAATGTTTTTGTGCTTCTTGTAAAGACAACATTGGGTCATGGTAATAATTGTCCTAAGGATACAACATTTCCTAAGGACACAACGTGGCCTGCATGCTTTGATATTTCTTTTCCAAGTGTCGTTATTTGTTCTTTTAATTATAGTGATTTTTCTGTGATCCATTGTATTAGTCTATTATGTCCACCACTACCATGCAGTTAATATGCAAGAACAAAATTTAGGTATAATGTTAGAATTATAAAGAACGAAAAGAATTTTTAGACATGATTCTTTCAAATAAGAAGTCGGGTTGGTTTTTTGTCAACAACATATTTAGATATAAAATGGACGACGTAAGCACTGCCGAATCGAAACACCTGATTTTGCAATACATCATGTTAAAATCAGAAACAAAATAATTGAGAAGTGGATTGTTGGCTTAGCTGTCGTCTTTGAAATGAATCTTCAGTCGTCAAAATTGAATTAACCGAGCCACGTCAGGGCAATCAAAAAGAGATCTGAATGACAGGCGTGTGTTAAGCCTTAGCCGGGGAATTGAGGGTACAGTTGTAAGGAGTATTTTTTGAGACCTAGCCAATGCAAAAAGAATTGCATTCTTCATCTAAATTGAGGTAACTCAACCAATTACTGTGACCTTCCAATTCCAATATTTGATTTCATTTGATTTATTTTCTTTGAGTGAGTTGTAACAAAGGCTGTTCTTGTTCATTCTGCACCAAATGTATGTTATAGGTTACAGGAGAAGCGAGATTCTCTTAATTTTCCAGAGGCTTCTCATCTATAACTTTTGAATTCTTTCATTTTAATTATACATATAATTTATCAAATTGCTTCAGTTTTTCTAAAATAATCAAGGTAATCAACTATTAATTTAAAAGTAAGCGAAAAAATTGTTTAAACAATGAAAAATTAAACACTGAGAAATACTGTTAATGTAACAGTACGTTAGAATAGAACACAGCATTGTTATCTGTCTATTATTATTGTTCCAAATTTAATTTGTCTGTTTTTTAATAATAAATTTTACATCTTATGAACAGCAGATTTCCTATAACAATACGTGTTATTAGAAGGGCACTTATTATTCTAAATTTCTGTTTCGAACAATGCTTTTCTTTACATTATTTCAGTAATATCAAACATCATTATTACCAAGATATGCCTACGGAAAAGCGTCATTTCACCTCCTCCTTCAAGAGTTCTCAGCAGAACTTTTTATTAGCTCTTATTAGCTCAAAAGGAAATTTCTGTCTGAAATGTTGGCAATCTGGTTTTCAATACAAGTCATACTGTCAAGTCATAAGTCAATACATGAGATACTGTCTACCATCTCATATCTATATTTGTATATACTGCTCTAAATATTTTTCTGTTCAGTTTTAGGCAACGCTTTTTCATCAATTTTAGAAATAATCGAAAATCCTTCTTCTCAAAATGATGCTAGTAAAAAATGTTTTCACATATATCTTTGAACATCTTTAAACATTCGCTGCCTTCTGGTAATGTAACATTTATAATGAATATCATCAATTCATAGAGACGAAATTTACAGAAACAAAGAAACTCTCCCTTTTTATTTATCTGCACTTATTTTATTATCACCAAACACTGTTGCAAGGATTCTAGTACTACTTTTACATACGGTTCAAAGACAGCGGATCGTGTTGGTTCTGCTGACGTTTTTAATAATCTAACAAAATTTGAAAAATTACACAGTTACTACAGCGCTTTTACTTCGGGAATTTCAAAAGTTTTTTATAATTTTAAGCAAGATCAGCTCCTATAATAAAAATAAATGATAGCCTATATAGATTCATATATTTGTTTAGAGGCATTTTTGAAAATTTAAAAAAAAAAGAAAAAAAGAAACTAAGAAAGAAAGCAATCCACTTGTGTATACAATTTATAACGTATTTAAAATTCTTGCACCAAAGTTATAATATTGCACATTGCTGGATTCTTGGATTCATCAGAATTATTGGAAATGAGAAAAGTTGCGAAGGAAGGCAGTAGAGTTATAGGGCCATATGTTCCGCTTCCCAAATGTTGGTAGTATTTTGAAATCCAAAATTCTTAGCAAATTGGCAAGAAATCTCAAACGAACAGATAAGCAACAAGTTACATTTTATTGAACCCTCCATCGGTTGTTTCAAACCATGTCATTTTTACAGAAGCATTAACATAAAATTAGTAAGATTGCGGATTGGACATGCGTATTTTATCCATTAGCATTTATTTAACTCTGCCAGCTCCAATTTGTTCCAAATGTGATGTAAATTTTACTGTCCGCCATATTTTAACCGAGTATGAGAATTGTAAAAATCATGTAGAAGCAAATGATTCTTCTGATGATTCTCCATCTTCATTTGCTGGAATTACTGGGTGATGCCCCTTAGCCTCCATTTTTATCGTTTCTAGTTGAAATTGGTCTGGTGGAAGTTGTCTTATTTGGTGGCCTTTAGGTACTTCAGTGTCTTGCATTGCCTTTTGCTTTTTCATTCTTACTTTCTCGTCTAAATAGTATACAGAAAGTAATATAGAGTGTAGAAAGTATTGTAGTATCTCTCTGTCCGTCTTTTTTATTATTAGTTTGTTCGATACCTACAAAACGAAGAGAGCCGAATCAATAAATTTCAACACACAAAATTAACATCTATATACTAGATACCCTTCAAATTTTGAGTGAAATGCAACAAGGAATTGACCGTCTATCCGTCTGTACTTTCAGGAACTTGTAAACGTGATATCGCAAAGATGCAATGATTTAAATGTAACAAATTAAATATATTAAATCCTATACAAAAGGACATATGTCCCGCCCTCAGAATCGAGATAATTTTATCCTGAAATGTATTATGTTCCTTGAAAATAGTTTGATTGAATTTGTTCTGGGATATTCAAGATTGATTCTTGTCAAGCCATTCTTGTTTTTGCTACGTGATCTTATAATATTGCCCTGAAAGAAATAGTAGCCCGCCTGCTGATCCATACTACAGCCTTTTCTCATCTACATATTCCATAATTTTTTAAGTTTTCGATTTTTAATGATATTTATTACTGAGCATATTGTTTTACTTAATTAAATTTAGCAATACTATTAATTTTAGGAATAAATGAAGTAGCGTAAACAATGAAAATCATTAAACATAAAAATTTGGTATAACAGAACGTAACGTTGCTATCGAATATAATTATTCAAAATACATATAATTTAGTTTCATTTTTAAGATTGCTTTTTACATTATTTGAACAGTATAATAATGTTTATACTGTTATATAATAGTATAATAATGTTTTCTGTAATAATATACAACTTTTGTGCTTAAGGATTATTATTATTCCAAGTTTCCAACAATGTAGCTTTTGCAACAAAGCATTCTAAACAATGCAGAAAATTGTTATAACATAGATTCATCTTCGGATAGTGTCATTTCACCGCCAGCTTGAAGAGCTGTAAGCAGAATTTTTCAAGGAATTTCTGTTTCGTTCTCTAGAAAATCTTGCAAGACCAAGAGCTTGCAATATTTTCCTTAAAGGTTAGTGATGAATTTTTTTACATGTAATTAAATTTTAATAAAAAATTGATAGAACATTCTTTACACAGAACTACTAATATTCGATGATTAATTTGCTACTACATTTTTTTATTATGTGAAAATTTCTGTTCTTATCAATAATGATGAATAAGAAATTTGTTTTCATTTCATGCTTCTTTATTGAACTTGAGTCTTGATGCTTCGATACAGATTAGATATCAGTAAAATAAGCGAACTGTTCTAAGACTTTTCTTTATTATTTAACTTCACATGACATTTTAACATTAAATTTAAAATTAATTAAAATGTTTAGCATCCTATTCATATTTCAAGTGCATTGTTTTACTTCATGGGGAAATTTGCTTATTAAAGGTACTGCATTTGTGGATGGTGTGAAAAATCACCCGAAAATGATTTTCTAATTCAATTTTGTTTTTGAAAAAAATGCTCTACTAAACATGGAATATTTATTATTCACATTTTAATAGACTTTAAATCATATTATTTTAGAAGAAATAAAATGGTTCTAACATTTACGCTTCACATATTCAAAATCCTTTTTTTAAGACATGTTTCTAAAATTTAAGCTTTAATCTTAAATGAGTAGCATTTAACTTCAGATAAGATAGTAACTTCTCTTCTCATTTCAAACTTAATTATAGAATATAAAGATTAGTTACTGATATCATTCAGCAAAATGTAGTAAAAAAAAATTCGACCAATGATTTAGTACCAAGAAACATCTTAAGAGTAAAAAAGATTATAATTGAATTGACTACTGTTGATTTTTACTTACTGTTGATTTTGAACTATAAATGTCAAACAATTAAGAGATTATGCATCTTGCAGGTCTCTTTGTTAAATTTTATTGAAGCCTTTTTTTAAATAAACTAGAGTGGTGGTCTCCCAAAACTTTCCCGTATACTCTCTAATAAACTTCTCATGCCAGAGAACGCCTTGCGTGGCCTTGGCTTATAATAGTACAAAATATTAACTTGGCGTGAATTCGCAATTTTACTGAATATATCCTGTCATTCTTGGTGAGTTATTTGGCGATTAACTCCTGGCCAGTAGTTACTGGTATCCAAAAATCGAATTTGTATTTTAGACACATTTTTCTCAATCGATTGAATCGACTTGACATAAAACTACACTTGTAGTCACAAAATCTCATACTAAATTATATATATTTAAGTCCTTACATTTTTTAATTATTGCATTTTGAAAGTACAGACCGTAGTACCCGTAGTTGGAATTCTCAAAATTTGGCAGGTGTATACACTATAGATGTTAAATCTATGTACTGAATTTTATCTGTCTACCTCCCTTAGGTTTGTAATTATCGTGTTAACTCATATTCGAATAGCCGGGCAGATGGATTTCCTCTGAACAGATTTTACTCAAAATGTCATAGAAATTTGATTAAAATTTATCATAAAGACCATATATCAAATTCCAACCGTTTAACTCAAAGCGTTTTTTGAGATATCTTTGTCAAAGGCAGACAGGTGGTTATTTTTCATAAATGTGCTTTTCACACTCAGGAAGGTCTAAAATGTGAAGATTCGTCAAAATATCCCGTTACAATTTTTTGATGATTACTTTAATTTCTCTATACTATGTATACGAGAAAATAAAAAATCAATGGTTTTTTTCTTTAGAAAGCCAATACACAGAGACATATACAGTGGTGGCCAAAATTGTGGACACTTTTGCAAATTTTTATGTTTTCTAACTTTGTATGCTTTTAGAAAATGTAACGTCTCACCAAATTCAAACAATTACATATCATTCTAAAGAAAATTTAATTCTAATTTTAATTCAAAAAGCAAAATTCGAATATTTGTAATACAAAAAAGTTGGAGCGGCAATAATTATCGAGATACATTAGATGCTGATGACTGCAGTGAGTTATCAGTACTTAGTAGGGTGGCTTTTGGCTTTTATTACAGCTTCAATTTGATGTTTCATTGAGCTGACGGGAGTTTTAAGCTCTTCCTTCGTTATTGAATGATGCCAAGAAACAATTATAGACTCAATTAGTTCTCTTTTATTTGACGAACGCTTCATATATAAAGGTTTTCAAACGGTGTCGTAAGTTCTCAATAATTTTGAGGTCAGGACTATTTCCTGGCCATGATAACAATTCAGTGCTCTTTGTACTAAACTACTCTTTCGATATTTTTGCTGCGTGGCAATGAACTGAATCCTGTTGAAAAATAAATGATGCGTTGTTGGGAAAGAGATCACTGATGGAAGGTGCAAGTTTTGGCTCTAGAATAGTATCAATGTATTTTCTTACATTTAATGTCCCATCGATAACATGAAGGAGACCAATGCCGTCTGCTGACATGCATGACCAATAATAACACTAACTGAGTTATTCATAGTTATCTGGATGTAGTCAGGATGTAGTTCTTCGCCTATTCTATGTCTTACCTATTTTCACCATCACTACCGAATAACAATATCTTTGTTTCCTCACTCCGTATAACTTGTGACCGTTGATCATTTGTCCAATTAATATATTCCTTTGCCCATTATAATCTTTTTTTATATTAAGGTAAGGTTTATTTCGAGGAATTCTGACTCTTATTCCAACATCTAATAATCTTCTCCTGATTGTTCTGGAAGTGACAGAAACATCAGCATCTTTCAATTGACTTCTGATGGTCGCTGATGACATTCTTCTATCTTGGAGACAGTCTTTTTATTATTTTGTCATGAACAGATGTGGTACACCTTTTTCAGCCATTTCCTGCTTTGTTTTTTATTGAATTTGCCTCCTGATATCGCAAACAAACTTTTCAGTCTCCAGGTGTAGTCACTGAACCAGCCACCTGTCTTGCAATTTCCGCATAGGAACGGCCACATTCATGTAGCACAATTTCTCTTTCTAATTGCCCAATATATTCTTTTATTCCATGTCATTACTTCTTGACTAAATATTAAGAATATTTACAAAAATTCCAACTGTATATTAAAAATTTTAACGAAACTTCTAACTTGCAGTTTAATTACATAAAAAAAAGTTTTCCTTCTACAGAGAAAAGCACAATAACGACTTATTCCAATTTTAAATATGATGTCAGCTTCTGCTAGCAGTTATTAACATTTGATTGGTTCCCAGAACACGAACAGCGATTTGTCAGAAAATTTTAAATTACAATCCACTTCATCACTGTGTTTGTTATTCAGACTAAAGCAAGAATATTTTTTTTTGTATTACAAATATTTGAATTTTGCTTTTGATATAGAATTCAGCATTAAATTCTCTTTAAAATGATATGCAAGAGTTTGCATTTTGTGAAATATAACATTTTCCATTAGCATACAAAGTTAGATAACATAGCGACTTCCAAAAGTGTCCATAATTTTGGCCATCACTGTATATATATATACATGTTTGTTATTAATAAGGGGGGGGGGGATTAAAGAACACTTCTTCAAACGAAATTTTTAGAGGTTTTAAAATTCTTCTACTTCATGAATTTTTACAAATTTGCATTTTTAATTCTAATTCTTATTTAGACTCAGTCACTCTCCTTTTAATTGCTGCAAATCTGTTGTTAAATATGATCTTTATAAATTATGATTTCCATGAGAAGGAAAATCCGCTTGGTTATCCTGCTACATTTCCTCTATATACTACACATTTTTTTAAAATTTTTTTTCTTACGACTAGCATTAATCATCAATTTTATTTTTTATTCCAATGCTGCATGATTTTGTAAACATTTTTTTTTCCAATTACATATATAATTTAAAAATTATAAACACAAAAAAAATTAAATTACAAATTTAAAAATATATAATTAAATTGTCGTATAATAAATATGTAACTGTATAACAAATTCACAAATTATAATTGCAGATTAATAAATAATTTACAAATTAAATAATTCAGTTTTGTTGAATTAAGATCTAAAATCAACCGAGATTTCAGGAATACGCGATAAAATAACTTAAACAATGAAAAATGGTATTGAATTATAACAGTAGAGTAGAATAGAATGCAGCATTGTTACCTATCGAATATTATTGTCCCAAATTTAATTCGGTTTCTTATATTTACATTATTAGAACATGCTGATTTTCTGTAACAATATATAGCATTGTTACTCAAGGATCCTTATTATTCTAAGTTTCAGTTTATAACAAAGCATTTCATATTATTTCAACAGTATCAAAAATAATTATTACCGAGATTCATCTGCGGAAAGCATCATTTCTCCACCATCTTGAAGAGTTGCTGGCTGAACATTTTATTAGTTCTGATGAGTTCAAGGAAAAATCCCGCCGAAGTTTTGGTTTATGTGGGATTAAATACTAGTTGGTCCTCTTTCAATAAAATGTCGTGTATATGCTTTTTCAAATATTTTACATAATGTTTTAACCAAAGCCTTTTCCTCTATCTCAGAAATGTGTAAAATTCTCACTGTCAAGAGATACTAGGAAAGAGTATTTTCACTCTGTCTTGAAAATTTATATAAGGAAGTAATTTTCAATTCTCAATAAGTTTGTTCAATTATATTAACCTCTCGTTTTAAAGAAACAATCTCAACAATTTAAAAGAAAAATTTCTTTGAGCATCTTTCAACATCTGCAGTCATCTGGTAGAGAGACAGATTTATAATGAATATGCATTATAAGTAATAGTATTCTGATATGTTAGTTAAAAAAGAATCATTCGATCACAATTTTTAAAAACGCTTAATTCTCTTGGAATCAGTAGACTTCTGATTCCAAGATATGCTGATATTAGGTTACCAAAGCAGCCTTTTTCTATTAAAAAAACCTACTACATTTTCTTGTTGCAAAATTTAACGTGGATCGGGGAAAAAAACTTGAATCAGCATTTTCACAATTGATGTTGTTTTGAAATAAATATTTAGCATGATGCCATTTAGATAAATATATATTTTCTCGTGTTTTTGTAACAAATTCATTACACATGAGCTGCATCAACAGTTCAATCCAAAGCCCATCAAAATTTTTTTTAACCATATTACTTTCTTGTTTACGTAATCTAGAGAAAATATGGAAATCTTAAAAAAATTTCGAACCGAGATTTTGACGAATGACTATATTTTAGATCTCCTCGATTTCAAAAAACATATTTTAAAAAAATGTTCGTATCTTTCTGTATATGACAAAGAACTCAAAAATGCTTTGAGCTCGGCGGTTGAAATGTAGTATACGGTCTTTAAACCAAATATGCAGTTTTTTAACAAATTTTGTGTAAAATTTGTTCAGAGAAAGTCCGTCTATTCGAATATAAGTTAACAAAATAATTACAAAATGGAGAGATCTATAGATAAAGTCTGATATGCTGATTTAACATCTATAGTGTAGACACCCGTCAAAGTTTGAGACAAAACCAACAAAGGGTTGACTGTCTGTCAATCTGTACTGTCAGAAACATGAATCCGATAATTCAAAAACGCAGTGACTTAAATATATCAAATTAGATATGGGATTTTGTGACTAAGTACAGTTTTGTGTCAAAACTTTATTTCTATCGATTGAGAAAAACGCGTCTAAAGCATAAATTTGATTTTCGGATACTAATAACGCATGCCAAGGATTAACTTCCGCAAATCTCGTCAAGGATGGCACGATAGATTCAGTAAAAATGCTAAATTCAGGTCAAAAGTTAATATTTCGTAATTATTGAAAGCCGCCAATGCCATGCAGGGCATTCTCTAGGGAGGCACTTTTATTTGAGAGTATGCAAGAACGTTTTCGGGAGACCACTACCGCTGTTTTATTATGAATCCGCTTTATTCGCAAGGAAACAGTTCGCTAATTGGTAAACGCATATGTGATTACATCGTGTATTTCTATATATCACTTTTTTATGACATATAGAATGCCAATATGCAGTGACACATATTCTTGTTTATTAGTAGCAGGGAGAGAGTTAAAGCATACTTCTTTAAATGAAATTTTTAGATATTTTTCTTCTTTCATTCTTTCATTTTCAAAATAATTAGCTCTAATTTACATGTTTAGCTCGTAAGTAAATTTAATCACTTTCAAATATCTGCGATAAATATACAATTAAAAATAATCTTACAAAATGGCTCGTCAAAATATTCAATTTAATATTGAAAGTCGACATCAGTATGAGGTAATTGTTGTCTTGCATCCAAAGAGTTGTGTGTTTTTAACTAAAGACATTGCGTACCCTATATTTGCTTATTTTTCACTCCCTAGAGTCATTATATATTCTGTTTTATTATAGTGATTCTTCTGTAATCAGTCATATTAATCCATTTATTAAACTCATCAATGCTATGTAATTAAGATGCGAAAACCGAATTCTTTATCCTTAAAACTGACGTTTTAAAGAAAATATATTTTAAGACATGATCCTCTAAAATAAGTATTTAATCGAGTTTTTGCAAACAACATACTTGGACACAAAATGGAAAACACTCAAGCACTGCTAAATAAAAACACCTGCGATGCATGAATTGGACGTTTAAAGAAGTGGTTTCTTGGCTTGAATATCGTCTTAGTCATCTTTGAAATAAAGTCTCAGTTGCCAAAATTGAACTAACCTATGTATGCCACAGCAACCAAAGGGTATCTGAATGACAGAAGTATCATCACTAACTTGGGAAATGAGGATAGAGTTCTAAGGAATATTTTTCTTTAAGACCCAACTAGTGTGAAAGGAGTTACCCCCACCCCCATCAAAACTGAGGTAGTTCGGCACATTACTATTCTCTTTCCAAATTGCATTTTATTTATTTTCTTTAACTCTATCAATATGCTGGAATCTATTACATTTTCAGCAAAGTCTCATCCGTATACTTGACTTTTTTTTTCTAATTACTTACCAAATTGCTTCGATTTTACTAAATGATTCTCATCAGCCAACTGCCATTTAAGGATTAAGCAAAAAAAATAGCCTAAACAATAAAAAATATTGTTGAATATAACAGAGTGCTAGTATTGAAACTAGCTTTGTTACTTGCAGATTATTATTGTTCCAAATTTAATTTCATTACTTTATTGTTCTTGCATTATATGACTATGCTGATTTTCTATAATAATACACAACAATTCTTAGATAAAAAAAATTTATTGTTTCAAATTTCAGGTTGAAACAATGCATTTTTACATTATTTCGACAATATAAAAAATTATTAATACTGAGTTCATCTCCGGAAAGCATCATTTCATCTCCATTTTAAAGAATTGTTAGCAAAACATTTTAATTCCTATTAGATCAAAAGAAAATTCCATCTATATAATCCGAAGTGTTGATATTCTTGCTTTTAATACAGGTTAGTCTTCTCTCTACGTAAATCATAAGTGCCATAAAACCTCAAACCGACCAACTCTCTGTATACCATTTTGCAAATACTCTTTCAAATATTTTTACATACCCTTTTACTCCAAATATTTTTAAGTGTTGGTTTAATCGATGCATTTCCCACAATTTAAGCAATGTAGAAAATCCTTACACTCAAGAGGTTGCAAGAAAAAGGTATTTTCACATAAATCTTTCAAATTTTTATAAAGAAATAATTTTTTATTTATATGAATTTAAAAGAAAATTTTCTTTGAACATCTTTAAGCATTTGCTATCTTCTGGTAAAATAACAAATTTATAATAAATATCGTAAATAAGTAATAGTTTTATGATGCTATATAAAAAAGAAATAATTAGTTCACAAGATTTCAGGGATATTAATTTCCTTCAAATCCAAAGATTTCTATTAGTTGCAAATATTAGACTTCTAACAATGTTCTATTTCTGTTTAAAACAGCATTTTTTGTGTGTTTCACACAGGATATAACCATATTTCGGATCGAATGAAGTGTCCGTCTCTTCCGACGGACACTGCGAGCTCAGCGAGGGTCGACATTTTCCTTGTAGTTTGTACTTATTTAGATAGTATTTTTTTATAATCCTCATATTTCGTTTATTTCCTTAAACATTATACCTAGAGGAACATTTCCAGAGTTCCAGCAGAGTTTTAAGTAAGGTGGACTTTTTGTATGGAAACACTTTGACGTCTGCAATGACTAATAATAGAAAGTAAAAATTAAATTTTTATATAGCCCATAATATAATAGTGTCAATTAGTAAAATGTTTTCTCATATATTCATGAAAGCATTTTCATCTGTACAAAATTTTCTTTTATATCAAAAAATTTGCAGTTGTATTAGGTGGCAAATTTATTGACTTGGAGCATTTTGCCTTTTCTCATATTAGTCTTTTGAAGGAGTCTTTGTATGAACGTTGTACAATTCAGGGATTCAGGGAGTCCATACGTTGTACAATTCAGGGATAATATACATATCGAAACAGGTCATTAAAGAAGCTGAATAAAAGAATAATTATTCAGATATTAACTTTTAGAAATTTAAAAAGTGAGCAAATAATATTTTGATTGAAAAATTAACATAACTGCTTCGATACCTATATAAATTTGTACTTTTCTAATAATACCTTTATGAATCTGCAACTACATGAAGATTACGTACAGCATACATTATCATCACTTCAAAAAATACCTCATTACTGAAAAAGGTTATTTTTCAGGAGAGCTAAATATCACACACATAATTGAGGCGAAATAAATCGATTTACCGTTCGAAATTGCACTGTCCGAAATTGCACCTTAAATTCTTAATTTTTCAAGTTTCTCTTTCTTTCATAGCCAGTTAACTGTTTCTGACGAGTATACTCGTCATGGCATAAAGTACACCATTTTGCGTTATGACGAGTTTATTCGTCAGGAGTAATAAATAGTGACAATTTGTAATTTGTGTTTTTACTAAAATTGTAATTCAAACATATTTATGGATTTCAAGATGTTTAAAATATTTTGAGGTCAAGCCGAAATCAAAGGAAAAAAAATAAAAGATTATTATGCATTGTACCATGCTTTGCTCAATACCATTCTCTTACAGCAAATTAAAATAATATTTTTTTTATGTTTCTTTTCGTTTATATGCAAAAAAAATGTTAAAGTAAATAAATAAATGTGATTTTTGAAATAAAAAAGTAAAAGTCGTTTCATTACAACATAATTTCATATTACACATACTCTGTGCTTGACAAGTACACTCGTCATCGCTCAAATTTTACGACACAATTTAGATATTACACAAATTAGATGCATTTTCCGAAGAGATCGAAACAGTTAACTAGTCAATTAATTTAAAGTTGCAACAGTCTACCAATTAAATTAAATAACATGCATGCTTAGCAAATTTCTTTTAAATTACGATGATTGGATGATGTAATACTAAACAAATATTTCCACGTGATTGTTTTACTCACTACATTTATCTGTATTTCTAAAACGAACATATCCATTCAAACTTGTAATAACCTTTATCAATTTGGAAATAAACATACATATACAAACTCTGTAGACAAAAGAGAGAAACATTGTTATAAGTAGATAAATAAATGAAAAACATTTTACTAATAGATAGATACCTTTACATAAAAAAATTAAATATTTTACATTTTTATTATTAACCTCTAGAGAATCAGAAGTGTTTTCATGTTATTTTTCACCATATTTAATTAAACTTTGTCATTGTAAGTATATATGTTTAGGTCATTATTTAAAGAAATAAAGGTTTGTTCCATTTATTTTTTTTGGGGGGGGGAGGCACTTTATATATATGAAATCTAAATTGTTTAGATCGTAAAAGCCTATTGCAATTTCAAGTGACATTGAAGATACATACGGAGTTCTTAATGACAGAACAGATGAAGAGTTAGAAAATAGGAAAAATGATAACTGGATCCTGAAAGAGATGAAGCTAAAATCCAAATGCAAAATAATGCCTGCGGTAAGGCGCATACTTTATAACAGATCATGGTATTTGGAGAATATTTTTATAGATGGTTAAGTTTGTTTAAATGTTTAATGGTTAAATCTGGATCTATATTAGGATCATTCTATTTGACAATGTGTGTCTTAATTTCGGTTAATTGCAATTGATCATTAATTACTTTTTTAAATGCTTGTTGAATGCCGGTAAACAAAGCAAATTCCTACCGAAAGTTTATAACAAATAACAAGCAAGTACTAATACTTCTTCTAATAAGTACTTTTTTTAAAAGAACGGTGTGTTTTTAGCCACTGATCCTTCATTTGTTTATAATACATTAGTCACACATCAAGCACTTATACAGTTTGTTTATTGCTTACCAGTGCATAAACATTTATAAAAAAAAATGAATTAAAAAAACTTTATTACTTTTACAGTCAATTTGAACAGAAATTATTTTATTGCCAAAGAAATACAAAATCAACCTCTGACACATCTCCCGTTACGTATCACATAGCCTGGCAAAGCACATCCAAGCTTTCGGCATTTTTTGAAATAGGGATCCCATTTATAACCCTCCGGGCATTTACTGGAGCTTTTCCTGTTCTTTGCAGCTTTTTTGGATCTCGTATTTCCAGTCTGTGGCCTAGAATGAGGGCCGAAACCAGCAAGTAGAGTAAAGGAGTGAACTTTCCTTTCAGACCTTTTCAAAACGGGCGATGCTTCTATAAATTGGATGATGAGCAGAAAAAGAACTGCAACCAGGAAAAATAGCAAACTAGTCCGCATTTCTGAAGCTTGAGTTTTTTTTCACTGATATCGTTTCAAATCTGAAAAAGAGATACAAATGGAACAATATATGTTAGTTACAAATATTTTCTTGTGACTTATATAGATTTCGTGTATGGATCAACAAACACTTCTGATTTCTCCCTGTTTAAAAGGCTCGAACAAAAGGCATTTTAGAGGCCAAACAAAAGGCATTTTATTAGAGTTACTAATAATATTAATATGAATATATTGATGTTTGAATGCACATCTCCTCCGCCAGCATCCTGGCCTAGGGGTAGCGCGTTCTCCCCGTGATCTGGGCGTCCCGGTTTCGAATCCTTCTTCGAGCATGGTTGTTCTTTACCCTGTATTCTATCTATGAGGTGTGTGAAAGAACCCCCTTGTAAAAAGGGGTTTGTGAGTGAGCTAGAAGTCAGACTTCTGCCCTCGGGTGCTCATGGATCCTTACCCTCAGAAGCTACTGCACCCCTCTTTCCCCGATCCGTTGGACTTGGTTTGAATTGAAGTTCGATCCAAAGGGGATAGGCAACAAGATCTCCTCCTGAAGGATCAAACTGATTTCAACCTAGCTTTGCACTCTTATTCTTTATGATAAGATAAAGACTACAGTCACTATTTCAAAATGTTTGTTTTGTTGTTTGTTTCTTATGGCACTTGCCACTGACAAGCCCGCTGTTACGAAGACAGCGATTTAAGCCTGAGGGGAACGTCTCTTATTTTTTATAGCAGCGCCAACTAGGGCCAAGAGTACGACTTTGCCACTCACGCATCATTCTTTCGCTTGCACAACCCCTTTTTACAGGAGGGCACATTCACACATCTCACAGATAGAACAACAGAAGAACAACCATGCCCAAACCGGGACTCGAACCCGGGACGCCCAGATCACGGGGAAGACGCGCTACCCCTATGCCAGGACGCCGGCATTTCAAAATGTAATTAGATATTCGATAAATTTGAAATTAACCAAAATTTTGCCGCTTTCCTAAAGAAACCATAGAGAAAATTATTTTATAGAAAATATTACAATACCATATTAAGACTCAAAATTTTATTTTTTCAGATACCAATTTCGTTTTTGAGCAATTTTTTTTCTTCAATTATTATTAATTCCTTTAAAATGTAATCTCGTTAAATCCGATTAAAAATCGATAGATTGGTAATATTTTAAATAAATACCCTCATTCAAAAAGAAAAAGATATATATTTTAAAACCTTTGAGTTAATTAAATGCTATTCAACTGCAACTTCAAAACTGCACCCTAATAAAATTGCCATGCATTTGCAATTCATAAATGTTTGCAATATTAAAAAAATGTCATTTATCACGAAATTCGTAAATCAATTATTTTCCACACATAAATAAATGCCAGATCTTATGCATCTTTCGCGATATTTGCTCTTAAATTCTGGAATGCGACATTTCAACTAATTAGGTGCTTTCATAAGCTCAGAGAAAGGTGAGAATCCTTATTTCCACAATCTTTCTGAAAACAATTTAAACATTCCTTTCCAGATGTCTAGTATAAGTAAATTGTACCTATAAGCAAGTCTTGATATAAGTAAATGATAACTTTTAATTTGACATGCATTTTTCAAAAGTACTGAATTAAATACCAAGGATCTAAGAGAATCAGTCTGAAATAGGGTAATAGTGACCCTAATTCACTCAATCATTATTTACGGTAACAATGACTAATTTACTCATCCATTATTTACTGTAACAATGACTAATTCAATCAACCATTATTTACAGTAACAATGACTAATTCAATCAACCATTATTTACTGTAACAATGACTAATTTACTCATCCATTATTTACAGTAACAATGACTAATTTAATCAACCATTATTTACGGTAACAATGACTAATTTAATCAACCATTATTTACGGTAACAATGACTAATTCAATCAACCATTATTTACTGTAACAATGACTAATTTAATCAACCATTATTTACTGTAACAATGACTAATTTAATCAACTATTATTTACGGTAACAATGACTAATTTACTCAACCATTATTTACTTTAATAACCATTATTTACTATAACAATAACTAGTTTACTCAACCTTTTTTTTTTTTTTTTTTGCTTCAACTTCATATATTTAAAAAAAAATTTTTTTTTGTTTAAAAATGGGTATTTAACGATGCATGAAAGCAATAACATTCCAAACCCTTCATCTTGAGGCAAATACAAGAGCCCAAGGACCAATCAAGTGATGCGATGTATTAAATGGAGTGCGTGTATGATCATAATTTATATAACATTAATTTTTACGTAGAAAATATTATATATGAAAGTATTTTAATTTCGAGCAATAACAGGTAGTTGATAATTTTTCTTATTTCCCAAACCCTCGTCGAATCGAAGATATCCGTTTTAATTCATTAAGACCCTCATAGCTATGGTTTAGTCGAAACTTCATTCTTTCAATCACTGTTTAGTTTAGTTATATTAACGTCCAGTTTAAAAGCAACAGGGCTATTTTGGGATGGTCCTCGTCATTTTGAACCTTGGTCACATGACGAGGACGACATCTGAGCTGGCACTCCCTCTCCATATCACACCAGCAGGAGGACGTTTGACCCCGACGGATTTAACGTGCACCAGACCCGCTGACACGACGGTTCTTCGGTGGAATCGGGTCTCGAGCTTGAAACCTCCCGATTCCAAAGCCGAGACCTTACCGCCAGGCCACCACGACTTTTTTCAATCATTGTATTCACTCGGGTGAAATGTGAGTTCAAACATATTCAGGCAAAATAATCACAGATACCTGTGTAGAAAGACTTACTACACAGGTATGCTCACAAAATAATTGACAAAATTCCTGAGATCAAATAACTGCTTCATTAAAAGTTGGCTCAGAGTATCAAACAATTTTAATACACTGCCGAGTAGACAAAAGTATTCATTTCATTTATAACTATATCAAAAATATAAAAATTTCTATTTTTAATATGGAACCAGTATTTAAGTATTGCTGAACAACAAAAAGAGGATCAAGATTATCTTTCCTATTGTTAAGTACTTTGTTGACAACGTGCCAAGCTTCGGGCCTCCAAATTAGGGTTATACAGAATGATCGACTACAAATGAATATCCCAACATTATAGAGCAGCTAAAAAAAATAAAACATGCTCCATCTCATTGTTCAGAAATCGAAAATAATAGTTGAAAGTTTAAATTCAACACAGTTATAAGTGTTCAATGTGAACTCCTCCATAAACACGAAGGATATAGAGGCGGTACGATAAACCATCCCACACTTTTTTCTACATATTTGTAGTGAAATTTTTTGAAAATATTTTCAAATTTTTTTCTGAGGCTATATGAAACAATAGGTGCTTGTACCCCGTTATTAACTGACGTCGATGAATTGATGACACACATATCTGATGCTTTCCAAAGCGTCACACCAGACGTGCTGAAAAAAAGTGTAGAACAAATTATCGAACCGCCTCAATATCCTTTGTGTTTCTGGAGGAGTTCACATGGAACACTTATAACTATGTTGAATTCAAACTTTCAGCTGCTATTTTCAATTTCCGAAGAACGACAAAGTTGTACTTTATTTTACTTTCTTTTAAAGCCCTTCACATTTGGGATATTCTTTTATGAACACACTGTAACTGCATCTGGCTGGACCTACTAAAACCCGAATGGAGAGAAAGCATGATGCTATACTGATAGACTAGTATAATTACGTTTAGTTATATCAATGTCCCATTTTAAAGCAATACTAGGGCTATTTTGGGACGGACCTAGTGGGTAATTTTAAACCACGGTCAGATGACGAAGACGACACCTGAACTGGCACACAATACCCTCACCAAACTTTCACACCACACCAGCGGGTGAACACTTCATCCCGATGAAGTTAGCATGCACCAAACCCGCTTACACGACGGTTCTTCGGCGGACAAGAGTCTCGAACCTGAAATATTCCGGCTCCGAAGCCCAGACACCTAACAAGTCACTATGGCCCGCTAGTATAGTCGAATTGTCACGAAAAAAGTGAAAATGTGAAGAAAAAAAATCCAGACAAAATATTTTACTGGTTTAAATTGTTGAGTTCTTTATTGAAAATATGTCTGAGTTTTCATCCAGATATAGTACTAGATAAGAGGCTGGAGAAGGTAGAAGTTGAAACGTTTTTTTCGGGTTTAAATAAAAAGCTTTAAATTGAGGAAAAGTTTGAATTAAAAAGTTAACTTTAGATATTAAAAAGTCCTATAAAATGAGCAGTCACACTTTATAATTTAATTACATCAGTAGTAAATTTCTTTTAAACAGATCACATTTTAATAAATATTTTTCGAAATATCATTTAAGTTAATATCTAGTGCATAAACATTTGGCCCCAGTACGTTATGCACCAATTAGTAAAATGTCCGGTTATCTTCCCAAACGTTAGTAACATATCCGGGTGCTTTGTTTGTTTGAAGGGGGAGGGGGACCAACAACTCAAACCAATAAATATGTTACATACTTATTTCCCTGTTCAAGTACAGTTGACTGCACTATAAGTAGAGCAACGATTCTTTTTATGTTGAAAGGAATCTCCCTTTAGCATTGTTTCTTCATTTGATCTTGCTACATATTTTTCATTAGTCGTCGTTGGCGACCAGCTGATTCGCCGGGTATTTGTCATTTGATTGAAATTAAATCTTATTTCTCTATAGCAATGATTTCATCAAACTGTCGATATTAAAGATTTTGTTATTCTAATTGTTTTATTTAAGTCCTGTCTGTTGTGTTTATGCGCTTTTCTAATAGAGGCCATTATCACGGCATCTTAGCAATATTAAAAATAAATATTCGGCTGATTTATTTGATAAATTTCGCGATATTATAACTTCGTTTTCTTTATTTGCCGTGTAAATTATACAAATATTAAACAAAACCCTTCTTTAGCTTTTAGCAATAAGAGAAAAAAAAACAATCAAATATTTGAAGAAATAATGAAAACGATTTGAATTTCAGGACAACAATATAATATTGTTGCCCTGGTATATTTCTAAATAGCACTGATTGTTACCCTAATGTTAAATATCAATCAAAAAAAAATTTTAAAAAAATTGCCAAAATCCAGAAAAACGTTGCACAGTTATTAAATTGTTATCATTAAACAAATAATAATTGAAACGGTGTAAAAACAAATTTGGAACTATTCAAAATTCATTTTGGTTCAGTAATATTTTTGGAAAATATTGCTGAAAAAATCTAAAATTCAACTTAATCTTTAAATCAAATTTTTAATTTTTTTAACTAGCTTTTAGCTGCATATTTGTACTCTCCAAGATAATTCTGGTACTTATAGATGATGAAATTACCTGTTTAGCCCCAACGCGCGCACACAAACAAACACGCAAGCCTTCATCCTTATTATTAGAGATGATACAGTCCACTCCATAAAATTATTTTACTGGAAATATTTTATTTCTTTAACTATACTGCAATTTTTATTCTCATTTCCTCACATTTATTGATAGCTATCAACGGTCACCATCACCTGTTTCTAAATTTTAAGGACGGGAAGTTTACTTAACTCGACAAGATGGAAATTAAATAGTTGTGATTTATATATTCAAAATATTACTTAGACAAATGTTTTTCATACATTTATCTATACACATTCACAATTTCACGTCTCTATCTGCAAAATTTTCAGAGATATTAAAAGTCAAATTTAATGATTTAAACTATTTTTTCTGCTGGTTTTCAAACCAGCCTTTCATTGTACACTTCAGAGATAATGAGCATATTATAGTAAATTATTAAAAAGTCTTTATTAAAAAATAATAATGCATTTATATAACCTTTATTAAATTTTAAAAAATGATCCAATAATTGAACTGGTAACTAAATTTGTTCAAAATACACCTATACAAATTTGCATTCCTCTAACTGTATTTGCCAAAACGTGCAGCTGTATAGGATTACATGCAGCATAAATCTCAAATTTATGCTATGATTACATTTCAACATTTTCTTGTTTCTGAAATACATCATCTTTTTAGAATAGCTCAATATCACGCATACAGTTGCCAGCAAAGAAATTTATTTTCTTTGTCGGAATTGCTCTATTTTTCCGATATATTTTAAAGGCTCTATTTCTCAAATTTCTTCTTTCTTAATTAAGTTAAAGATGAAATGCTCTATTATTCAAAATGAATAACATAATATTTGATTAGCAAATTTCTTTCAACTCAGGATGATTCAGCGATGCTCTACTAGAGAAATATTTCTACATGATAGCTTTTCTGCATTACATAAATTTGTATTTCTAATAATAAATATTTCAATCTTAACTAGCAATAAGCCCTTTTAAATTTATAAATACATAAATCTTTTTAAATTTAGGATATAAAAGCATACAATTTTGTTTGTTTATAGATAAATGTAAGAGAAACATTTTATTAATCATTGCTTTATAATTAATTCTAATATTGAAAGTTTAATTTGTTTAAACTTATTATCAGCCTCCATCGAATCCAAAGTGTTTTCATGTAATTGCCAAACTTATTTTTTTTAAAAAATATGTAATAGGAATTGTATATTTATGTACAATATTTAGAGAAATAAAAGTTAGTTCCGTTTTTTTTTTTGGAGGGGGGGGGGACGTATGTAAATGTATTGACAACTTACTATATTGGCTAGATTTACAAATAAATATTCAGTGCAAAATAGTATATTTCTCTTAAAAACAGGTTACAATAGAAATATTTTAAATCGAAATTGTCTGACGATTAGAAGAATTTAAGAAATTCTTGCATTTTTGCATGTACGAAATACACCAAGAGAATGATTGTAATCGAACAAAAGTTCGAAATCGAGATTCTGACAAATATCCCATTTCAAACTTTCCTGAATCCGAAAAACTCATATTTGGACTTGCGTCTGTCTGTCTGTCTGGGAACACAATAATTCAGAAACGCTTTGGTCTAGAAGTTTGAAATTTCACATATATTCTTTATCCCATATTTGTAGATTTTCATCACATTTTGAATGAATTCCATTCGGATGAAGTCTGTCTGTCCAGATGTCTGAAAATTAATTAAAATACGAAGAGAGCTAAATGAATAAGATTTGGCACAGATATTTAATATCTAAAACGTTGATATCCGTCACATTTGGAACTAAATTTATTCAGAAGTTGACTGTCTGTACTTTCACAAACATGCAAATTCAATTAACTTAAAAACGCAATGCTTTAAAGCAACGGCTTTTGATGCTTGGTATGTGATATTATAATAGCAATTGTAATTTTATGTCAAATTTTCAGTGTTCTAGTGCTTGAGTATTAACCATATTTCAGCATTAAATTGCGAAAATTGAAAAACGCCAAAGATGGCATTCTAATAGGCTTTTTGGTAATTACTGTTCGCTAATGGCGAGCAGTTAATAATACATAATTGCATTTATTAGAATATATATATTATATATATATATATATATATATATATATATATATATCATGTGGCTCATAAAAACATATTGTATACACAATACATTTATATATCAATTCAATGGAAATCAATTATCTTTTCATGAATTTGTTTAAAATTGCAGCTTAAATATATGATTATCAGTAATTTTCCTAAAAAAATATATATATAATGAATGGTAAAAAGGTATTAAAAACAATTCTGAAATTTGAATCATTAAATGCTACTGAATTTCGCCGATTTTTTAATAAATAGACATAATTTGCTACAAAAATTGAATTTATATTTTTAAGAAATAGTAATTAACTCGTTACTACAATGGGATAAATTATATATAACATATACTCTCTTAAATTTAATTTAAAGTAATTTATTAATTAAATGATTTATGTGATATGTTTTTGACTGGAAATTCGAAAGTTTTGATATAAAAATGTTCATTGACCAATTACAATAAATCAAAAGATTTATTGCAATTCCATTTATATGAGTTAAAAAATTGTTATTTCTTTTGATAGAACTGAATTAATTGCATAATGAAAAGCAAAATACGTATATACAAGTTTTCTTACCTACTTTATAATAACCATAGACTCTGGAATTTCGAAACCGCACTCAATTTAACTTCAAAGGTGCCGCTTTATTTTCGCATTTGTTGCGAGGTGAAGTATTTCTGCTATTCATTGTAATCAACTTTTCAACAGTGGCGTCAGTCATTTTTTAGCTTTACCAGAAATAGGAAGTAATTAGTGGTTTTGTTTTGGTAAGCCAATAAGCGTTTTCCGGTCTTTACTGTAACTAAGAAAGCAGTAACAACAAAATATTGATAAAATTCAATGTCATAAACAAGTTGCTCAATTACAATCATAAAATGAAAATAAAAGTGATTTGGAAGCAAGGTTGTCATTCATCTTCATAATTTTTAATCACACTCCCCCCCCCTTTAATGAGTTGAAAATCTTCATATCTCTAAAGTCAAAGAATGTCATTTATCAACAATCTATTATCAGAAATTAAATTTAAAATAATTATTCAACAATTTTTTAATGAAATAAGTTCAGCCAATAGGGTTTGTTTAGATATATTTGTGTGTGTTTTTCATTTCGCACATCGATCCAGCTTGTTACTCATACAATTTCAATTAATACACATTACACCACTGTTGATGGAAAAAAAAAAGAAATATTAAAATAGATTAGCTTTATCGATCAACAATTTTTTTAGCAACATCTATAATTATTTACATTTTCATTTTATATTAAACATTTCTACAAAGTTTATATTGAAAAGAAAATAGCCAGTTTCATAAAGTATTTGAACTACTTTTCCGTTGTAATAACATTCTTCAACAAAATGTTTTGGGGGGAAAAAATGTGTTTTCCTCTCTTTGCCATTTCTTATATGTTGTATAGAGAAAGAAAATTCGAACTCGTGATTTTGACGAATCTCCATGTATAAGACCTTTCTGAATTAGAAAAATGTCCGTCTGTCTGTGATAAAGATAATTAAAAAACGCTTTGCGCTAGAGAGATGAAATTTGATACGTAATCGTTACATCAAATTTATAGATTTCTATTAAATATTTAGCAAAATCAGTTCAGAGGAAGTCTGTCTGTCCGTCTGTTTGAATACAAGTTAACATGATAACTACAAAACGAATAGAGTTTGAAAGGTAAAATTCGATACACAATATTTAACCGGTTCTATAGTCAATATTAATTTTTTTTTTCAAAAATTTGGAAAAATATTAGAACAGTGAGTTTAAATTTTTGCAAATAAAATGCAGGATTTTCTGTTATATATATATATATATATATATATATATATATATATATATATATATATATATATATGTTCCGTCAAACTTTATCTTAAATATGAAAATCATCCTAAAATCCAATGTGCCAAATTCTTTAGACTAAAAAAAAATATATAAATATAGTAAATTCAAATTCGTAGAAATATGTTATTATTCAATGGTTTATAGTTTCCCGAATTTAAATTACAGAATAGATTTTATTTATATTTTTTGACGTTTTAAATAATCTGGAAAAAATTATGGAACATTCTTATTAGTATTCGGCATATTAGTAATACAATAGAAAATTTCAAATGAATATTTCATAAGAAAATTCCTTTTTTAAATAGCAGTGAGCTAAAAACGTCATTCTTAAACAAAATAATAATAATGATAATAACCGAAACAATATTGTCAGATTAAAAGTAAAATGCAAACTGCTTTGGAAAACTGCAAGGCAAATACTTGAAACATTGCCTTGACATATTTAGTACATTAAATAGCAAAATTTAACTTACCGCCGACAATGGTATTTATTATCTGTTGTTTTTTTCTAATGGCGCCATGGACAAACTCGCTGATAAAGTCAAAGAATTTTAAGCCGAGGGTGCGTCTCTTGTTTTTTAGTAGCGCCAACTAAGGCCAAGAGTGCGTCTTAGCTACTCACGCATCACATTCGTTTGCACAACCCCTTTTTGCAGGGGAGTAAATTCACATATCTCACAGATAGGACAAATGAAGAACAGCCGTGCCCGAACCGCAACTCGAACCCAGAACGCCCAGATCACGGGGAAGACGCGCTACCTCTATGCCAGGACGCCGGCGGTATTATCTGTAAACGCCCGGTGTTAAAGGGAGGGTGACTTAGAACTTGCGTCGATATTAAAGAGTTAAAGACTTCATTCGGAGTTATTTTCATTGTTTCGAGCAACACAACTAAGAAATTAGTATAAAGAAATTAAAATTGTAAATCTATCCTTTGTAAAAAAAAAGTCATCAAATGCACAAATTCCAAGATTCGTCAACAGTATGTGGTATTCGTTCTATGCTTTGCCAATCAAAATTGTTCTCCGACAAAAATATTAAAACTCGCTGAAAATATTGTGTCCATATGTGTGTTCAGAGGACAGATGTTAAGTAGAAAAGATGAATTCATGTAAATAAAGACTAAAGTTTGAAAAAACTAATCAAAGTACATATTCTAAATATACATTTACATATTGAATAAACAAATGAAAATAAAAAAGACATTGACACTTCTTTTCATTACAATAATCATTGGTAAAAAATAAGAAATATATTTAATCAAAACTATAAAAATATAAAAGCTGTCCCATCAATTTTTTAATTCCTTAATACTTTTTTTCCCACAAAAAAAGGTGTGAATTTTCTACAGGAATTGTTTTTAATTATCATTATTATTAAGAATTTAAAAATATTTACAAAATTTAATTACCAAGGCGTGCAATTTGCATCAGACGTCTACGTCACCCGTTAGAAAGAGCATTGAAACTATGTCCAAAAACGTAGTTTTCTAACTACATAAACTATTTCGTAATCACTTTTCTTCATTGAAAAAATGCGTTTTCTGTCAATCATCAAACTATGACAAAGATGATAACATTTTATTAGGTATAATAGGTAATTATGTAACCCGCCCAAATTTAAGAAATTCTCGAATCTCTATGAGAGAATCACTTCTTAAAGAATTCCCAGATAGAAGTCAAAGTAAAAGACCTACAAAATCGAAAGATGGAAAGAAATTTATGTTCATCAATTATGGCTCGCAAGCCTTGATTTCTCCTTCTTTGCTGCGTCCTGACTCCCGATTTGGCAGAAGAAGTCTTACCCACCATCCCTCTTCAAATTAGATCCTGCCACTGTTTTGCTTCTGGTACTCAATCTAAATTCATCTGTCTCTCTAGTATATTTCTACTATCTTTCTTCCTTTCCATTCTAATTTTGTACTTGTTTTACTTCGTGTTTTTTCTTTAACTACCAAAAGCTTTTATCTCAAAGAAGTGTGGTTGAAAACTCCAGCTAGAGGCCAGTGCACAATAGTAACCACTCTTATCTCTGTTTATAAATTGATATGCACAAAGACAAGGCAATGAGATAAACTAATAAAAATTGTTAAAATATATTTTATTAGAATAAAATTAATAAAAAATAGTTCTTTCAATTCTTAAATTTCATGAAAGTATTAAATAAACAAAAAGAAATAAAATTATTGAAATGTCAGTCTCAGCAGCACCAAGAATATGTAGGAACAGATTGTGAGTAACGCAACTCATCATCGCAAGTTATTGTGGTTCACACGTAACTAAATATTATAAATAATTATTAATGTTTTGTATTTGTTTAATTGTTATAATTGTTCATGTTTGTTTTTGAAGTAATTGCATCAAAAATATTTTATATATTATTTTTGTGTTAAATGAAACTATTTTTCTGCTGTTGCATCTGGCAACGAGATTGATATTGTAATAATAAATAGAACGAGTGAGATGCTCGCCGTTGCTTGGATTTGACGTAGTTTGTGTTTTTATTTTAATTTCTTTAAAATACTTTAAATCGTTGGTCGTAATATCCTAAAATAAGAAATGTTTATTTTATGTATCGAGCGTTTACAATCTGCACATTAAAACGCAGAGTCATACGCCGATAAAGTGGTGACCCGGAAACAGAACTGCAATGGCGACCAGCGAAAAACACGAACCGAAACTAAGTGCAACGGAAACTGCAGCTAATGGTGAAGTAGCCAAGGTTAGTATAAAAATACCTCCATTTTGGACAGAAAAGCCAGAAATTTGGTTTTACCAAGTGGAGGCGCAATTTTCCATTAGTGGTATTAAATCGGAGGAAACAAAATTTCATTATTTAATTGCGCAGATGGAACCAAGATTTGTTGAAAATTTATGGGATATAGTCACTGATGCTAATGAAAATAAATATACCGCTGAGAAGGAGAGATTGCTGAATACCTTTAAAGAAAGCGAAAATAGACGTATTCAGCGTCTCGTGTCAGAAATGGAGTTAGGCGATTTACGGCCAACTCAACTACTTCAAAAAATGCGTAGTTTGGCGACAGATGGGATTTCGGATAATGTGTTGAAAACTCTATTTCTTCAAAAAATGCCGGATTCCATCCGAAATATCCTAATCGTCAGCAATGAAGATATCCGAAAACTTGCCGAAATGGCTGACCGTATTGTAGAAATGCATCCGAATCGGAAAATATATGCTACATCTAGAGGTGATATACAGCAGGATAGTGAAATAAATAGTTTACGTTCACAAATTGTTTCTTTAGAGCGTAAAATCAACCGCTTACAACTTGAACGCAGTCGTTCAAGGAGCAGAGCTGCTAATCAAAACAATCGGGGGCGCAGCGCGTCTCGTAAACGATTTAATCCTGCTGGTAAGTACTGTTTTTATCATTATAAATTTGGAGCAAAGTGTCATCCCGATAAATGCAAGAAACCTTGCGAGTGGAAAATGCAAATTCGGAAAACTAGCATCAGCAGCAGACTTAACGGCGAGTTCTGCTGCGGAAGTAAATCAAGATTGCCGTAAATACCGTCTATTTGTCTTTGACAAAACAACGGGTTTGCGTTTTCTTGTGGACAGTGGAGCTGATGTTAGCATTATTCCCAATACCGCAAAACAAATTTCAACTAGTGATTATAAATTATATGCTGCAAATGGAACTGAAATTGAAACATATGGAACGAAAGTATTAACCCTTGATTTGGGATTACGTCGTGAATTCCAATGGCCTTTTGTCATAGCAAATATCAAACAGCCAATTTTAGGAGCAGATTTCCTAAATCGTTTCCATTTGTTAGTTGACGTTAAGAATAAAACATTAATTGATGGAATAACTAACCTCTCTACTGAAGGTAAAGTTGCACCTGCCTTAAACGTCAGTGTAAATACAATGTACAGTGCCTGTAAATATTCAGATTTATTGTATTTGTACCCATCTATTACAAAACCTAATTTTTTTATTTCTGATGTAAAGCATACTGTAAAACACCACATAGAAACTAGGGGACCACCAGTGTACTCTAAAGCAAGGCGATTAGATCCGAAGAAATTAGAAACTGCCAAACAGGAATTTAAGTTTATGCTGGACAATAATATTATTCGTCCATCTAAATCAGAGTGGGCCAGTCCACTGCATATGGTCTCGAAGAAAGATGGATCTTTCCGACCATGCGGAGACTACAGAAGGTTGAATGACCAAACACTCCCAGATAGATATCCAATTCCTAGACTCGAAGATTTTCAGCACATTTTGCCAAACAAAGTCATATTTTCTAAAATTGATCTTTTTAAGGCCTATTTTCATATTCCTGTTGCAGAGGAGGACAAGAAAAAAACAGCTATTATTACTCCGTTTGGACTTTACGAATTTAACAGAATGAGTTTTGGTTTGCGGAATGCTCCGGCAACATTCCAAAGATTTATTCACGAAGTATTTCGAAATTTAGACTTTGTGTTTCCTTATTTAGATGATGTATTGATTGCCTCTTCTAGTCCAGAAGAACATCGTTCACATCTCAAAATAGTTTTTCAACGCTTAAATGATTACGGGCTTCGCATAAATGTCAGCAAATCAGTTTTCGGAGTTGATTCACTAGAATTTTTGGGCTATAAAATTTCGGCTAAAGGATCAAGGCCTCTGCCTGAAAAAGTAAAGGCCATATTAGAGTATCCATTGCCAAACACCCTTCAAAAATTGCGTACATTTTTAGGTATGCTAAACTTCTATCGTCCATACATAAAAAATGCTGCGGCAACTCAAGCCCCTCTTCATGAATTTTTAAAAGGTGCCAAAAAGAAAGATCAGAGAAAAGTGCCTTGGAGTGAGGCAACTGTAAAATTATTTGAAAAATGCAAAATGGATATAGCAGAAGTTGCAATGTTGACATATCCAAATTCCGATTATCCTCTGTCTCTTCACACAGACGCATCGGATTTGGCTATAGGAGCAGTTTTGCAACAACACGAACCTGATGGGTTGAAACCTATCGCATTTTTTTCAAAAAAGTTAAATGAGGCACAAACCAATTATTCGACGTACGATCGTGAACTTTTGGCTATTTATTTGTCCGTAAAACATTTTAAGCATTATTTGGAAGGTAGAGATTTCCAAATCTTCACTGATCATAAACCTTTGGTTTTTGCTTTTAAGCAAAAGAACGACAAAGCGTCGCCAAGACAGTTGAGACATTTACAGTATATTTCTCAATTTACCACAAATATATGTCATGTAAAGGGTCAGGAAAATATTGTCGCAGATACATTATCGAGAATTGCTAATGTTAACCTGCCAACTATAGACTATGATCAAATTGCTGACGCCCAAACTGATGATGACGAACTGAAACAACTGCGACTTTACAGTAAATCCTTGAAATTTAAGCAGTGTCAACTTCCATCCGGAAAATCTTTATGGTGCGACACATCTACATCAAAGGTTAGACCTTTTATTCCAAAGCCTTTCCGTATGCGGATGTTTCAACAAATCCATTGTTTAGCTCACCCCGGAATTCGTACAACAGTTAAAGAAATGTCATCACGATTCATTTGGTCTTCACTGAAACAGGAAGTTCGTAACTGGACACAAGCATGTCTCCATTGCCAAAAAAATAAAATTTCGCGGCATACAAAATCCGAATTTGGAACTTTTAAACCGCCTGATGATCGTTTTAGTGTAATTCATATTGATTTGATTGGGCCGTATTCTCCATCGGATGGATACATCTATTGTTTGACATGCATCGATAGACACACATCTTGGATGGAAGTGGTTCCTTTACGACAGATCACTGCTGAAGTTGTTGCACAAGCTTTTTACGAATGCTGGATAACACGATTTGGAGTACCTTCTCTCGTGGTTACGGATCGAGGAACTCAGTTTACTTCAGAATTATTCAAAAAATTAGCAATCATTTGTGGTGTAAAATTACGGCATACGACGTCTTATCATCCCCAAAGCAATGGAAAGATAGAACGCCTACATCGCACGCTAAAAGCAGCCATTAGATGCCACAACTGTATTCGATGGACTGAGTCGTTGCCTACGGTTCTCATGGGTTTACGAGCTTCTCTTCGAGACGATTGTCGTTTTACAATAGCCGAAATGGTATTTGGTAAATCTATCAAATTACCTGGTGAGTTTTTTGAAGATTCGAAAACTGTGTCCATTACAGATTCTTTTGTTGATAATCTGCGAAAACAGATGCAGTTAGTAAAACCAAGAATACCCAAGCAAAAATGCAAACAACACATTTTTGTTCCACAAGATTTAAATACAGCTACTCACGTATTTCTTAGGATTGATCGCGTAAAAAAACCCTTAGAACCGCCATATGAAGGACCATTTTTAGTATTACAACGAACGCAAAAATTTTTCACGTTATTAATCAAAGGTGAACATGTAAATATTTCTATTGATCGAATTAAACCAGCCTATAAGTTAACACATTTTGACACTTCTGATGCTCCATTGCCATCAACTGTTAACAGTCCTGCATCTTGTGAACCCAAAAGAAGTGGCTCAACTGAAAGGATGCAACATAAGAATGCATTAAGTGATTCAATAAAGGACGAGAAACTGCCTGCTTTAACCACACAAACACGTTGTGGAAGGAAAATAAAACGACCTGTGCGTTTTACAGACGATGCATAAAATGTTGTTCTAGTGCATTCTATTCATATTAAATTTAAATGTCATTTTCAATTTTTTTCTAATTAACGTAACTTCGTTACTGGCAAGGGAGTGATGTAGGAACAGATTGTGAGTAACGCAACTCATCATCGCAAGTTATTGTGGTTCACACGTAACTAAATATTATAAATAATTATTAATGTTTTGTATTTGTTTAATTGTTATAATTGTTCATGTTTGTTTTTGAAGTAATTGCATCAAAAATATTTTATATATTATTTTTGTGTTAAATGAAACTATTTTTCTGCTGTTGCATCTGGCAACGAGATTGATATTGTAATAATAAATAGAACGAGTGAGATGCTCGCCGTTGCTTGGATTTGACGTAGTTTGTGTTTTTATTTTAATTTCTTTAAAATACTTTAAATCGTTGGTCGTAATATCCTAAAATAAGAAATGTTTATTTTATGTATCGAGCGTTTACAATCTGCACATTAAAACGCAGAGTCATACGCCGATAAATATATAAAAAGTTTTTGAAACTTTAACCGCGAAAATTTTGTTTTGTTTACAAATATTGAGCATAACTGATTTCTGAATCAAATTTTGTGATATTTGAGTTTTGATTTTTGTTAACCCGGCACAAGCTAAGAAACCGTTCCGGAAAACAAACCTCATTCCTTCCTTCCTTCTGAATGAAATAAATTTTATTTTAAAGAATCGCTGGCAAAACATCCATTATTACATAACGTAAGCCAGTAAAAAGACTTCAAAAAATCTTATGGCCTATTCGTATATTTGAACAAACATATTATTGAATCAAGTTCCATAAAATATAAAACTATTTGAAAAACGTGCTAAATAGGGAATTTTTAAATGTTGTTTAAAGAAAAATGTTGAGAAATTCTCTTTTGTCAGCATACGCAAAATGTTCGAGCTTAACATGTGTGCAGAGTAAATTAATCTTCGAAAATCCATACGAGAAATTAAAACAATATCTTGAAGTTCCGTTATTGGATGACCAATTCTTTTCACCAGACATTGAATCATTGGTTGCAGCTCATGAACTTTTTGTGCCAAATCCATTACACCGCATAGGTTTCATTACTTCTGGAATCGGACCAGAAAAATTTCCTAATCATGATCTACCAGAGGTAAACGATTATAAAAATTTTGTTTATTTTATTCTGTACCAATAATATTTTAATATTATAAACTATATTATCCAGAAACGCGGCCGGTTAAAACTGACAAAAAAAAAAAAAAAAAAACTCATATGTCGAGATCGAACTTTGCAAATAAGTACATATTAATCTGAAAGTACTATGCAAAATGGAGTTATTCTAGAGTCGTAGACATCATAGTATCTTTGAAAATCACTGTAAAATTTAGCTGCATTTTGCTTTCCTTGGTTTGTTTTGTTGTGCTCGTGCGTCAACAAAAATAAAATGCAGACAAACTTACTATAAAACTAAATCTTATTACATTATAGATAATATTATCAAATTTACATCAACTTATTTTCATTCAAAATTCTAGCATCGTTTTTAAACAACAAATTAAACGTTCCAAAAATATCACTGTTGCCAATCTGAATTTCACAACTATTTACAAAATAAAATTTATAATTATTAAAATAATCGTTAGCTACTTTTCAATAAAATATTTATGATTTATGTTGCAACAGTTTTCTTAAATTTCATTGTAGGAAGACAGTATCTATCTATATATATATATATGTGCGATAAATTTCGGTAGCATATGTTATATTTCATACTAAACTGATATAAATATATATTTTATTTCTTATCTAGAAGGTTGAATATGTTTCTTATAGGAGTTATTGTCTCCGAAATTTGAATTTTCTTAGCTAAAGAGTAGGGATCGTCTATCAGGTTTCCAATCTGGATTTGTTTTTTTACTTCATTTGAAATTTGACTTCTTTAATAGATTTGCTCACTCTTCTATATCAACTGATTGAATATTACTCCCATTAATCATTCACATCATTACTAGCAGTGCATTAACTTCCAAATGTTGATAATAATTGGTAAATGTCTTCCATTTAGCTTACAAGATTGATATCCTCTATTACATGAGTGACTTAATCAGTATCTGATGATTAATTTTTATTAATCAGAATATTATTATTATTATTTTAATTAATAATTCTGATTAATTTTTACAAAAGAATGAAAAAAATATCTTTTTCTGTTATTTGTTTTAATTTTAGAAGGGATATTTGTATTACATTTTACAGCTAGAAATATAGTGTGTAAAAGGGAAAAAAAATCAGGAACTGTGCAACTTTCAGCTTATGTCAATCAATGCATTACCCTTTCACTTTTGATAAATTAAGTACAATTTCATGTTAATATAGTGATTGATTTCAATTATTTAATGTGTTGATACAATGAATACATCATAAATATTACATGAATAATGCATTTGTATAATTAACTTTGTGTATAGCGGACATATTTAAAATATTTCTTCTGTACTAGACAAAAACAAATCTATTTGTAGCTGATAGTTTTAAGAGAATATTTTAGCTATAAATTTTTGCTGAAATCAGTTATTTTAATAAATAAATATTGTATTTAATTGGGATTAATTTTATTGTTTTAAGACTAATTTTGATTACTTATTTTATTTCAAATTCATTTTTGAGTGATTATACTTCATTCTTAGTGAATAATTGCCATGAACTTTAAGATCCTTAGTAATTTTTTCTATAGGATAAAAAAAAATTATTTTTGAAATTCTAAAATATATATATATATACTATTGGCATTATTTGTATATTGTTTAAGTGAATTGAATTTTTAAGTTTTACTTTCAGAAGCAATTATTTGGAACATATAATTAATTGTCTTATGATCATTTAATCTGTAAGTTATTGCATTCTAATAGCAGATAATATTGCAATTGGCCTATAAAATTGTGGTGATCATAGTTTATCTATTCCTGTTTTCGGAAATATTTATTTTGTGTTATTCATTGTTATACAATTTAGAAGCTTAATTTCTTTTCAAGTATTCTTTCTTTATAAATTGAATTATCAGCTTAATTATTCTTTTCATTCTATGTTTTACCTAATTATTAAATACTGAATTTTCTATGCTGTAACAATGAAAGTGGAAAACATATTGCATATCAGAATTCTTGAATATTTCAGGAACTTCATCCTTTTTCAAATCTATGATTTTTTTATGCGACTAATTATTATTGTTGTCCATTAATTTTTTTTTAAAAAAGAGTTTTATTTATTGGTAGGTTTTTCTTTTCTACACTAAGCAATGTGTAAAACTTTTTTTTAATAAATTTCTTCAATTCCTTGGGATATGATTGCCAATCTATAGATATTTACTTCATAAGTTATTTTTCAGAATTATTATGCATTTCTGAAACTTCACATATACATTCTGCTTACAGAGCAACCAGGTTGTTAATATTCAAGTTTTTTTCTAATCTTTTTTTATCATAATATCACTTACATTTGTAATACCTGAGAAACTGAATTTTATGGCCTTTGGATTACATTTTCTTCATGCAGTTTGACTCATTAACACCCAATATCTTTTTTTAGGGAATTGTTTCTGTGGTTAAACCAATTATGTTTTAGTGTGTTTCTTTGTTAATGTATATATTCAAATTTTTGCCAAGTTTTAATTGTCATTACCATGTTTAGAACTTAAATTGCTGTCATTTTGTAACTCCCCCCCCCTCCTCCTTTAATTTATTTTCAAGTTAAGTTTCAACATTAGTTCCTGATATGTGGGGTACGTTGCAGTGTATTTTAAAAATTTTAATATGCATCTTTAAAACATTTAATGAAATAAATAATTTTATACCATTAAGCCAAAAAAAAAAAAAAAAATAGACATAAAATTTTACTTCTCAGGTGTTTAATCTCAGTAATTTAAACATAATTAAAATTATCTTTTAAAAAAATGTGAGCTAAAGCAAGACTAGATAGTAAAATAAACCAAAATTTTATAATTCCTATCTTGCCCATATTATCAAAATCCTCTCTTATTCATATTTTCTGATCAGTTAATATTGGCTTGTACTTTGTAAATATTTGTTTTAAATTGTTTTGTAAATTTTCAAAATTTGTTACGAAAAAAAGAAATCTAAAATTTTTTATAATGTGTAATTAAACTGCATGAAACATAAAAGCACATATATGTGTTCTATATGAATAATTCCACTTATAAAAATTATTAATGTGAAATGCATATTTAATTTTTACAAAAATTAGTCCTTAATTATTATTATTTTTTTTTAACTAGCTGAACTAATTAAAAGTATACTGTATGAGCAGGATGAGCATTTCTTTGAAGTACTTGAAAATTCCAATATCAGGTTCAATGTTGAATTTCAGTTCATGAGAGATCTTTCCTTGAAGTGAAAGCCTGCTTTTGTGCAAGACAAATGCAAACTGGGGTTTTTACATCTTATATTTTCCTTTGATTACACTTTTTAACGGGCAACCAGTAATTGGTCCTGGGTTATTTTCCTATGTTGCTTTGGAGTGTGATTAATTAAAATTTTAAAATTTGCTTTCGTTCTCTTACAATAAAATATATTTCTGATAAGTTTCTATGAAATTGATCAGCTCTCAACATTTTATTTCTGTTTAGTATTTTCTATTAGCTCTAAAACTGATCTTTTTTTCCTCCCCCCCCCCCCTCCTTGTTTATACTTAGAATACAGTTATTTAGAAACTTAGTTTTCAAAGTGTTAAACAACTACATGGTATCAAAAATGTCAATTTGAATAATTTTCCCAAAAAATTAAAATGGTATTTTATTGTTTTCCTATCACAAAGTTTTCCATAGTGTATTTTTACAATAATAAAAAAATTGCATTAATAAATTCTTTTGTGAATTCAAAATATTTAAAAATTTCTAAAATACAATTTGTAACTCTTATTTATGTTTTGTATTAAATTATTGTAAATTCATATGCTTTTTCATAATTTTCGCTTTTGCAGGTGGTGTTTATGGGCAAAAGTAACGCTGGCAAATCGTCACTGTTGAAAGCTATTTTTCAAAATGTCCCAAGTCTGCGTATTGAAACCTCAAAACGACCAGTTAGTATCTGAATGAAATCAAACTATTTCTAGTAAATTTTATGGTAAAATTTTGATGATATTGTTGTTGTTTGTTTGTTTGTTTTTAAATTTTTTGAAAATACTGTGTGTGTGTGTGTGTTTCTACCATGCTTATTTTTTTTAAAAAAAATACCTTTTGTTACATCAGTTAGTCTTCTAAAATAATTCTATATTAATTGAAATCTTTATTATTTCAGGAGTCTTCCTAAAGAACATAATTAAATCTTCTTTTTTTTCAAGTATAGATTGTGAATGGTTGCATGATATTTATATTTTTATGACTTTGTATATATATATATATATCTAAAATGATGTGAGTACTATTTATGTCAAAAGCCATTTTTATCACTTCTTGGGAAATTTTCAGAAAAATGATAAAAATTGAACTAGAATAGCACTTTTTAATTGCATAAACATTATTCTTTATTCATGGGAAAACGCATTATAATGTTCTGGAAATATTAAAATTTGCACAAATATTCAATGAAAATAAAATATTCTTATGTAGTCCACAGTGAAAAATGAGCCTTCCCATCATATTTTTCTGAGATCAAAATCAATTAGAACAAGAGCGAAATTACTGTTTCCGTTTCTGAAAACAGACAGTAGTAGCTGCCTTGATTCTTTGATACTATTTTTCTTAGAAATTTCTAAGGTCAGAATCACTTTTTTTTTCTTATTATAATTATTAGATTAAAGCAAAATTAGATAATTTTTTAAGTATTTGCTTCAAAACACTAATGTATAGAATAATGACTTTATAATAAAAATGTAATAATGTGCAAGAGTGAAAACAGATTTAAATTTGGCATTCAAAGACAGTTCTTTTATGCAGAAAATTACTGTATTATAAGTGCAGACGTCTATTCCTTAAAACATATGAAAATTCTTCCTAAATAAAAAATGCTATTCTAGTCCAATTTGTTTCATTTTTCTGAAAAATTTCCCAGGAAGTAATAAAAATGGCTTTTGACATAAACAGTACTCTCACATCATTTTAGATATATATATACAAAGTCATAAAAATATAAAAGTTATGCAACCATTCACACTCTATACTTGAAAAAAAAAAAAGATTTTAATTATGTTTTTTTAGGAAGACTCCTGAAATAATAAAGATTTCAATTAATGCAGAATTATTTTAGGAGACTATTCCTTGAAACACTATTCTTTTCCTTTTAGAATTTTTTTGTGTGTATGCTATAGCATTTCTGATGACTTTATGTTTTGTGTACTGAGTAAAAAATAAATTATATACAATATTAATGCATAAGCAACAATTATTATGTAAGATTTTATCATTGTTGATAGATTTTTTTCTTTTCTTATTATTTTCTTAAAGGGATCCACTAAAACTGCTAAGTTTTATCAAGTTGGCTCAAAATTATGCCTTGTTGATATGCCTGGTTATGGTTTCCGTCAACCAGAATGGTTTGAAAGCCTTGTACATGAATATTTTAAAAGAAAAAAGTAAATATACATTTCAATTGTTTTCTGCATTTATTATACATCTATGCTGTCATTTTATTAATGCAAATAGCAAAAAATTAAGAATTTTCTGTTTGCTATATTTTTTAATTATCTGATAAATACTTGTCTAAACACAATGATAAATTGCATGTTTCATTGTTAAATCATTAAATTAACATCCTCATTTGAAGGCAGTTGATAAGTGTGAGTGAAAATCATCAGATTCTTAAAGACTTTTTATTGGTTTTTCTTCTTTTTCTTGAAAGCATATGTGTGGTATCTTATGAATAATACCAAAAATTTTCACATAAATGCCCTTTTCTATATTTTTTTGATTTAGATGTTCATTTTATGATTACTCAAGCCTTGACACATTGTTTGCATTTTGCACTGGTATGTTATATAAAAAAAACAAAAAGTCAAAAATGAATATTTATATCTATTGTAATACTTCACTGAGAGTATATACTCCTGACATGTCACTGTCTTTTGAAATTTTCTTTTTCCAAAATAATATCCTATAATATTGCTCTCAATTGAATACAAATAATATTTCGGCTAGCTTCTTTATAAATTTTTAAAATCATTACTTTCTGTATGTGTGTGTGTGTGCCCCCCCCCTTTATATATTATTATTTCTTCCAAAATTGGGGGGAGGGGAATTCACAATTTTGTCAATTAACATTTTTTTTTTTTTTGAATAATTACAAATTGTTAGCAATTTTGAAAGAATCTCATTTCTTGATGCTCTACAAAAGAAAACTGCTTCATATTCTATAACTTATGAAGACACAAAAAAGAAAAAAATGAAGATTTTGTGATTATCAGTTTGTTCTTGTAATCTAGTGAAACAAAATTAATTACTATCATAACCATCTTCTTGTACTATAATTTGTGAGGATATCAAATTCAATCATGAGATTATTTTTATGACTACTGCTATATTGTTTTGAGATGAGATAAATATATTTTTAAATGGATAATTATATATCAATGGTTAATTGTATATTTTCTAAAATGCAAATGAAGTATACAGTATTACATCACTCTTGTGATATAATGCTGTTACATTAAAAAATATTTAAAATAAATTTTGACTAAATGAGTATATTATTATAAGTTAAAGAAAATATTTTAAATAGGCCCTTGTAACAGGCTCAAAGTGTTGAAAGAATTTCCCTCTTCCAAGCATGAGCCTGATATTTCCAAATCTTCAAATAATTGTGCCACAATTTTTCTTTTTCTAGTTCAGCATATCAGCTGAATACATAAATCTAAAATCTTTTTTCTCTGATTATACTCAAAATTTATTAGTTCACCATTAAATGAAGAAATTTATTATTCCTTCACAATAAAAATAAGAGGATTTTTAATGGGAAAAAAAAAAAAACACTTTAGAATATAAGATTTAAAGTTTAGAATATAAGATTCGTTCTATTTACTCACCAATTTAATTAGATTAATTTCATGATTGTAAAATGGAATTTTCTAATTATTTTTTCATTCACATTGAGATATGCTAGAGCTTTGAAATTTTGTGCAGTCTCATTTTATCAGTAGTAATACACAATTTTTAATATTTTAAAATTTAATTTATTATTTTAATTTAATTTTTATTCCATACAAGTTGTGGCACATGATTGGGAATTCCAAATATATATATTTAAGAATTTACTATAATTATAATGATGTAATATGAATAATAGATTTTAAAGAAAATGATTGAAATAAAAATAAATACTTTTTGGTTGTATTTATAAAGATAATTTTTTTGAAAACTGTTTTTTTTTTAAATATATTTTATGATTGCTTGAATAATGTTTGTTTAAAATACCATTATTTTCTTATAAATAAATGAAATCGCCTTGATGAGAATATTACCTTTTATTAAAATTTTTAAATAAAATCATTTTTATTTAAAATTTTATTTCAATTATTTTCTCAAAGAATTGTAAAGGCTCATGAGCCAACTATTCTGATGAGTATTAAAGGATATTTTTAATTATCTAGCTGTCTATCAAGAATTTTTCAGATTCCTATTTATGTAATAGGAAATTTACTTTTATTGTAATACAGTACTACTTCTCTTTTGCATTTTCCAATAACCACAGCCATATTGGTCAATCACTGAAGACCACTTATGTAGATAAAATGCTGTGAAGATCTTAGGATTTCAACAGTAAGCATCTTTAAATGAAAGGAAAACATTCAAGTCAGAGTACAGTAGTTCATTGATAGTTCTTCCATCTAAATTTTCAGCGTGAAAATGTTTGTTGGTTGGTATGTTATCTTAGATAGATTAACTAAAAATCATGAACATTGTTTACAATGCAAATCGTTGGATCTGGTACTACTAAATTTGTTGTAGTTACTTCCTGTACAACAAATGCTCATTAAGAAATGGTTTTCAAAATTTTAATATTTTCTCATGCTAATTTCGTAAAGTATTATTGCACAAAATGAAACTGTACACCAATTTAAAATTCAGTAAAAAAAAGCATTTCAATGATATCTATTTTATTTTCATACTAATATTCATTATTTTTAATGAATTTGTTAAAATATATGCTTTTAATATATTTTAAAATATATTTTATATATGCTTAAAATATATTTTAATATATTTTACAACAGTATTTCTTATTTTTTTGGTAATTGTGTTATTTTATTTCAAAAATTCTAAATTCATTTTTCATGTGTATGTCATTTTTGCAAATATTGATCAAGCATAAACATTATCATGTTCCAATTTTTACACAAGGTTTAAAAATTGCAATTCCAATTTTTACACAAGGTTTTGTCCTTTTAAGTTTTCTTATTTTGTTTTGATTCGTAATTTTGCATATTGACCAAAATGTATATTTTGCTTAAAATAATATTCCTTATAATTTTTTCTGATATTAGCTTGGTGTTTATGTCATGATAATTAATGTTTATATAATTATGATTAAAAAATTATGTTATTAGTTAATTATGATTCATTAAATATGATAGCAGTTGGTTAAAGATATTTTTGTATTAATTCTTTATAATTTTGTTTTCAGTTGTATTCGTACATTCTTATTAATAGATGGAAAAGTTGGCTTTGAAGACATTGATCAAATTGCATTGGATGTGTTAGAAAATTATAAAGTGCCCCACGTGGTAAGTATTATTTAGAAAATGATGTCTAGTTGACAAATTTTGTTTCATATCAAAATAAATATCTTGTATAAAATAATATTCTTTCTTGTTTCTTATTTTAGATTGTTATGACAAAAATTGACAAAATCTCTGATGGCATTCTTCTAAAGAATGTCCTTCACCTAAAAAATATAAGGAAGTCAACAGTATATTGCTTTTCTCAACCGTTTGCTGTCAGTTCTCATACATATGAAGGCTTAGGACATCTTCTAGCTTTCATTGGACACATTACTGGAAATGTGAATATTAAATCAGCTGATATCAAGTCAATTTCACATTAGGATATCACTTGCATAATAAATTATTTATAAAAATTATTTTATTTAATAAATAGCAGTGTAAGTTCTATTTTCAAATGGTATGTGTTACAGAATAAAGACAATATTTTATATTAGATTTTTTTATTGCATTAATTTTAAAAGTTACTATGCATAGCCATAGAACCCTACTTTTTCTAAAACAGTAATTTCTTTTTATAATGTATATTAATGAAATTAAATATATTCAACATTTTAATTTTTAAAAAATGACTTGATATCAATCCTGCACTATATAATTTTTTATTTTTAAATTGTGTGTGTTTGTATGTACGTTTAAAATACATACATATGTACATATTTTTAAACTATATATATATACTATATACACATCTTCAAAAGCAGTGCATGATTCGTATAACTTCTACAATATGCAAAACAAAATTTGAAGAAACAAGCCAGGGAATTCTTTTTTATTCTTCCTATTTTCAAATGAATAATCCACTTTATTATCAAGATATCTTTTTCCAAGCCATGGCAAGAGCAGTGTAGGAAACCGAGTAAGAAGCAGTAAGAAAAATTAATTTGTGATAAATTTTTCTGTGCTAGTATAATTTTAGAAAGACATGTGTTGATTTACTGTTTTGATTTGTGAGAAAATGAATAACTCATGCAACTTAGAAGTTATAGTGAAGCTGGAGTGATTAGAAAATTATTTTTAGAATTTAGCCGATTTGAAATTATTATATATGTACTTCACTTCAGCTTCTGTAAAATATATTGAAGAATATTTGCATTTGCTTAAACTTAATGCAATTTTATATTTCTCATGAACAACTTATGAATATGCAACAATAGTGGCAAGTTCTACAGCATGTTGATATTCAAATATACCACTTAGATTCTGATACATATTTAAATCTCAAAAAAAAAAAAAAAAAAAAAAAATTGATCAAGTTCAGATTTAAAAATAATTGAATGAATGAATTGAATGAATAATAATGAACCAGTGCTTTTTCAAAAATAAATGTATAAAAAAGCATTACAACAATCAAGGGTTGTTTTTTTTTAATCACAAAATAAGAGAATTAAATTTTTAAAATAGCTTTGCTCCTTAATTAAAAATCAGAATGTAGGTGAAATTCTTGTGAAAAAGATTTTCATATATTTTTACAAAGAACTGAATATATTTATGTATATATATAAAGAGGGAGAAATTTAAATATTGGATGAATTCAGAATTTCTTTCAAGAGCTGGATATATTGATCGTGATGTATTGGACTGTGAAAGGAAGGAAATAGGGTGTATTGGGTACTTTCCATATATTCTACTTGAAAATTTTTAAAATTTACAATTTGAAAATGTGACAATAATGAATCTATGAAAATACTTATTAATTAGAATTGTATTAGTTTTGAATCAAACATAACTTTGTTTTGCTCATGAGATTATGTTTTTTCCCCCTTACAATATCCGTATGTTTAAACTTTTGAAATATCTGCATACTCGTTTCTCATTAGTTTTAATAGTGACAATAAAATATGCATCAACTTCTTGCCCTGTTTCTGCATGCAAGTTGATCTACTTTTATGTTGTGCATCTTTGTTAAATGCAATTCTCTGTGCAAACAAGTCTTTTTCTTTTGAGCACGTTTCTATTTCTTTTTAGAAAAATGGACAGGCTCATACTTTTTTACTAGTACATTTATTGATTCATACAACATAAAATATAATTATATTCATCAAGTAATGAATTTTTTACCTAGAATTAAGTACCTATTTCTAAAAGGTTTGAAAATAGCTATTGGGTTACAATTGGAATGGGAATGATTACTAATCACCCAAAAGATTATCATTTCATCTTTCCTTATCTTTGCTTTTGCATTATCAAGTACAAAAGAAAGTCTTTTGTTTTTAAAAGAAAAGTCTTTGCAAGACTTTTGCATTATCAAGAACAAAAGACATGAGTATAGTTTTCAGAGTTGTGTATAAATGGTACCTATGAATATTTTCCTTGTTCTCAGAATTGATTCTTAATTTTGAGGCAAAAATTTTTTCTGAAAAAATTTTCTCAGAAAGAATTTCTTTACTCATTACAGACCATAACACTCAAAAGCAGTTCTCTTGCTTAAAATCAGAAATTATCTAAAATTCTTTGAAATGCTCCTAATGAAAATGCAAGCATATGTAGTCATCAAAGCTCAATTTAAAAAGGCAAAATTATATCCTGATAGGTTTCTTAAAGATGATATAATGCAGATTATCATCAAGTGAGCACTGGATGTTATTGCAGTAACTGAATTTTCAGCATTATTTACAGTTTTCATTTCATCAGTCAAAAAATGTGAAGATTTATCATCATAAACTGCAGGTGTTATTGATTTACTAAGAATTTCATTATCTGTGTAAAGTTCATCATTGTCACATGTCAGGAGGGAATCATCATAAAATTTATAAGTTCCAGGTTCGAGTACTTCTGGCTGTGGTACAAACAAAAGAACTGAACTATTTGGTAAAATTTCAAATTCATCAGCATCGAATAGCATCTTAAAACATTGATGGAAAATTTCTCTCTTAAGTTCCTCGCTGCGTTTAAAACATATTCTGTGGTTTTGTACTATTATATGTGATTGTGTTGGCAGCATCGTTGTATTGTAAGCAATAATTAAGATGACACCATCTTCAAGAAATATTACATCTGTTGTGTCCAAATATTCACAGCTTTCGGAAGCTTGGCTAGTTTCTTCATCGTGGCTATCTGTGTTGTCAAAATTTAAGTCTTTGGACTCTACAAGAATCCCATCACAACTTAATATCCATCCACTAATCAGTATACAGCAAATAAAAGAAACAGCACACATATTTCTAATAGTTTTTAGGAAGATGGTTTCTAGTGTTGTCTCTTATTTCCCCTTCAGTTTTCTATAAAAAATAAACAAATAAATAAATAAATATGAAAAATTTCAGATTGATGATGTTCAAATGATGCTGTCTATTTTACTATAGATTATTTTCAAAACTGCTTTGTGGTATATTTTTACAATTCTAAAGCTCTTTGAAGAGGCATTAATTTCTTTAATAAGCACAAGTTATTGCCTTCAACTAAAAGTATTCCTAAACACAGAAATAATTTCAAATGTGGTAATCGAATTTCATTTTAATTTTTTAAAATTGGAATCCAATGGATCTTGCTTTTGTTTGCACCATTTTGATTGCGAATCTACCCTTTATGTATAAGATGAAAATAGAATAAAAAAAATTGGTCTTCCAATGCTTCAAAATAAGTATACTTGTTCAAGAAAACACATTTTCTTTGTTATACATATATGTAATATCAGAAATTAGATTTTTGCTCTAGTAAATTTAAAAGAGATGCCAGCCAAAATGTGTAGTGGCGTATTTTGAACAAAGTTATTTTTCATCATTTTTTTTCTTTTCAAATCCTTATTACATATACATACTAATATGGAAAAATACTTCTGTCTAGTGGGCATTGGGTAAAAAAAAAAAAGTCCAACAGGCTCGTTAAAGAATATCGAAACTTTATTCTACACAAAAATGCGAATATATCGTAGCAAAACAGTCAAAAGCATACACAAAAATAGTACTCTCAGCAACAAAAAGCACATAAGTAACGAATAGCACTAGCGTTAGAATTAAGCAAAAGCGCAAACTCTCTTTGCTACTACTGACTACAATACACAAGGAAAAAGACTTGGGACGACAACGCCCGAAGGGCGCCATCCCCGATCGCCTTAACTTTGGATGCTGATCTAAGTGGTTTGGTCTGAAGTAGTTTGTGTCTGGACGACAACACTGACTACTATTTATGTGCCTCCGCGTTTAAAGATCACAAAACAGGGCATCCAAGAATGTTTTCGAACAAATGCCAAAACTTATGTCCCAATAGAGCTATCGTCAAAAGTCTCGAATATTCTGGGTTCCTCATTTGTGTCATCAAACATGGAGGTAATTGTTTCGGCAATCGTTATTATATCTGTAAAACAATCTTACTTACCAGAAGAATTTCTATGCTGGGAAGCAATATTACAAATTCGTAACAATTCTTATTTGTACTCGGAAAGTTATTTTCAAGTATTAATGTAATGTACAAAGGAAAATCAACTATTGCAGGAATAACAGTAAACAAAATTCTTTAGATATTAGCTTTTTATGGCTCTTTGTTATTTCTAAATGAGCAAAATAAATTATTTATTATAGAATTTTATTGTCGAAATTATATGAAAAATATTTTAAAATTAATTACATCAAACATAATCTAAAGCACGCAATATTGTGGAAATATTTATACGGAATCAATACGCAATATTCTGTTGGCGTTATTGCAGGATATGCCATAAATTTTCCTTCAGTTTGAAAGTTTACCTTGTATATCTGAAAATCATTATTTTCCACTATCGATAACAATAGTAAAATAAGCATATCAAGTGTATCAACAATATTGTTACTAGTGTAGGGATTTCCATCTAAAGATAAAACAAATCTTTGTCCCACTGAAAAGAAAATTACAGTTATTTTAAAGCTAGCCACCACTGGCGACTAGCTGGTTCCTCACGTTTAATGCACACTAAAATGTTTAATTAAATATTTTATGTAACTTGGCTTCTTATCCGTTTCTTCAGCAAAATATTTTTTTTTTATATTTCAATTCAGTTTGATTACTAATATTTTTGTAGAAGCCTTCTTTCGCCGTTCTATTTATTATCCTACGTATCTCTATAATTTTCCTTCAGCTCCTATAAAGCTTAAACTTTAAATTAAAGCACAAGTGGTAAAGCTTTAATCAGTACAAAAGATTTTTTGCTGAAACCAAACATGTTTTTCAAAAATTTGACTACAGAAAATCGACAGCACTACAGTTATATAATGCTTCATTAGCATTACAGTTATGTGTACCACAGAATATTTTTTTATAATTTATGCAAAGAAATATTCAATAAAATTTTTTCTGATTCTTCATATAATTCAAATTTCAGTTTTACTTTCAAAAGGATTTAAATACGGTAAATAATATGTATATATTAATCAATAAATGTACTTCTGAAAACAATGATGAAGACTAAATTTTATTTCTTCTAACATACTCTATTCTCCGTTTCATCTTAAATTATGTTATGTTTTATTAATATTCTGTATAAATTTCTAATAATAAACATTCGCATTTATAATTAATCTATATGTTTAATATTTTACTAGGATAGTAAATGTTCTACTTTGCATTAATAATATTTCTATTCTGAAATTAAATATTAAAATCTTATTTAATTAATAATCACAGTTTCTTAATTTAGGTAATTTTTTTAATCAAAATGTGAATGTTACTGCAAAAGGTTAAATGCATGAGGCTCTGATAGAAATAATTTAAGTAAATCGATCTTTGATCACATTTATAAGGTATTTTAATTTCAATGAATATTCAAGAATTTCATTATGATACATTGTATCTTAATTTCTTTGTAATATTGCTTCATTTTTTCGAAAAAACATTATTTCTGCTCTTACAAAATAAAGCATGGAAATTTTTAAAAAATTAACATCGTTTCGATAAATGTATAATAATATGAAATATTGAAAAAAGTTTTAAGGCTATGATGTATTTAGCTTATCTATAATTTAATTTCATATCATACATACGATCGCAGTATTACAGTGACTTTTAAATATAAATTATCAATATTTATTTAAAATGTTTAAAGCGTAAAATATTAAAAATTATTTTCTTTATTTCGTAATTCAAAACGAAAAAAAAATAAAAAATATCGATCTCTTTGCACTTATATATATATAAAAAAAATTACTTTTAGACTATCGAAACAAATTTTATTTTTTAATACTTACAGAACAATACGTTGTTTTCAACAAAACCCTCTGCACAAATTATTTTAACTCAGAAATATTGTGAAGTTGAATCCTCTTCTCGAAACGCGAACGTTAAAAAAAGTAAGTACACATGTAAATTAATCTGATTTGAAGAGTCAAATAATGCGTACAAAAACTTTCATTTCCCTCCGGAATTAACACATCCGGAAGTTCCTTTAAAACAATGCAGTTTGTAACAGACTTTCAGACTAGATGATGAAGAGGAAATAGCATTTCGTACGTTGAAATCAGTATGCGAATCAATAATCATGTGATACATGCCAAAGAATTCATGTCATTGGCTTTTTAATGCATTGCGTACCTTGCAAGAGGTTAAAGGACGTGACGCTATAGCACAAAAAAGGACAATGTTAGGTACATGTTGGCTAACATGCGAAATTATGTTCATTATGTGATTGAGATGTTAGAGTTTGATACAAGTCTAGATACCAAAAAATTGCTAATTTAAAATTTTGAACGCAATTCCCCCCCCCCCCAAAACAGTGGAAAGAATAAAATTTGCTTCCAGATAAATGAACTCACATCGGGAATGCAAAATAATAATTAATGGCATTTATTTAATTCGATCTAAACATGTGCAAAACTGCTTATAATGTATATGAATGGTGATCGTATGGATCTGCAACATTATACAAATTTAATTTTATTTTGTCTGGTTTTTCTGAAGCATCGAAACACTATCGATAATTTCATGATAAAGTAATGTGGTGATCCTGTTTTCATCAAGATGATTTCGCATGCTTAATTCGCTTGCACGAGCACACAGCTTCATCGACTGAAACAATCGATTGTATCTATACTATTCTAATTTTCTGAAGCAAGTAATCTTTATTAATTCTGAATATGCTCTTAATGAATCAACATATCTCTGAAAGTAGTATTTCAACAGACACTGAAATTAATTACATCAAAGACGGGATAGGAAACCAAAAATATAAAATTATCCACATTTTTCAAATGAATAATTATAAGCAAAAGACTCTCCTACCTATGTCCTTGATAGACGTAAAGTAAATGGAAAGCTAAAAGAACATCTTCAACTTAAGCAAATCTCTACTACATAAAAGTCTGTAAAGAAATAAAGAAACGCTGCAACAATTTTATTTCAACTGCTATTCTGTTACAAAACGAACACTATTACAACTGCTCTGGTTTTCATCACTCAGCTAAAGATTGCCATCTCAAGGTCTAATGCGTCAAATGCAACCAGATCACGCAACTGGAGATTGCCAATTAAAGGATATTATCTCCAACATTACTTGCAGAAATTGCAATCAGCCAAGACATATCACATATTGGACATGATGCATTAGAAGATAAAACCATTTCAAAAATACCCCAGAAGAATTTACGCCCTAGTTTCTGCTACAGCAAAGATTAGACATGTCTCGAATTCAAATATTTTCACAATAGAAAATAGAACAAAAGACATTCAGAAGAATGAGAACCCTTAGTCTAAACCTGCAAGAAATCCTCGAATTAAAAGAGCAATTAACATCCTTAAAAATAATCCAAGATCAGCTAAGAGAATTTCCAAATCTACTAGAAGCAATCAAAGAATTAAAAAAAAAAAGCAAAAAAAAAAAAAAAAAAAAACAAGCAAAAAAAATTTTAATTTTATTTTATTCTCTAGAAGACTAAAAATCGCCATGGCTGATTAAAGTCCAAAAGGAAACTGCACACAAAATCCTGCTTTTTCACTGGCAACTCCACTTTCTTCCAGTATCCCATTCCTGATTGGAGCCCTCTTCTCGTTCTTCTATGCTTCAGTTATGATCGGATGAATTTTCACTCATTCTCGAGTTTATCATACATAATAACATCTCACTTTTGCAAAACCTATGTTTTCCAGCTTTTTGATTACAGCCTATTGGATGTTTGTGCTGCTATGCAGCGCTGTGTACACCGCATCTCTCGTCTCGTCTCGGTCTACATTGTACTGCATTATCTTAAAATACTCACATGTCTTCTTATTTGAATCATTATCATATAGTAGCTTACCCTACTTCCACATTCATTACAATTCAAATATTATATATTAAGTAGGGTTTATATTCAGCCAGCTACAATCCATTCAGTAAGACCACGCATGCGCAGAATCTGTACAATAGCAATTGTCCCGTCGAGACAAGAACTTGCTATTATTCGTTCTTTCAGCCCATGCGCAATCTTTCTTCTGCGCATGCTTCACTTACTGGAATCTTATAACTGGCTGAGTGAACATTCTGGTGAACTTCTGGTGAACATTCAGTGAACTGGCTGAAAAACATTCGCAGCGCCCAGAACTACAGATCGAAATCATTTCCGCCATATTATTCTTGTTAGATATGGCTCTAAGCAGTGGAGACGAGATATAGTAAGCTTAATACTATAAATTTTGTTAAATATTTGTCATTTTGATATCAGTTATTTTATCTTTGTTTATTATTTTCTGCTTAGATTTGTTATTTTATTTTTGTTCTTTTTCTGTGTGCACTTTTTTTTTTTTTTTTTTCAGAAACAGTGGCTTGAATGCTTGTGCCAAAAATATAAGAAATATGAGAAGGCCGTTACGAAAGTTTATTTCAAAATGTTCTATTTGTGAAGATTTTGGGTAAGTATCATTCAGTCTATCTTCAGATACAAGCGAGAATGTTTTAAAAATTAAATTTTTATTCATTTATATTTTGAGCAAAAAAATTTCGAATGAATTAATATTAGAATATGTGTTTCGTTTTAGAATAAAGCTAGTATAACTTTCGCTTCCGGTTTTCAATTGTTATGGCATTTTATGGCGCTAATTATGAATACTTTTTTTTTTAGTAATTTTTAAAAATTTCCCTGATATGGAGGAATATTTCTAACACTGATATTTGCATTGGTTTGCTTAAATTCGAATATTTTTATTCTAACAATATGACACGGAAATTAAAAACTTCCATACTATGAATTATCCTTTTTCGACATGTCAGAACTGGTTATCTTCAATAAAATATGCATTTTGTTTTTATAAGTTTCGTGCTCAGTTTTAAGTTTCTATAAATGCATTTAGTTTTTAATTTATAGTTCATTAATCTGAAAAATCAATTTTTTGAATCATTTGTCAGTTGATTTGGTTTTTAAGGGTCAAAGTTAGTTAATTAATTTTAATTTAATTCTGCCGATATTAAAATAGAGTATTGTCATTATTAATTTACGAAAGTGCAAAATTTAAAGACTCTTAATTAAAATTTATTTTAAATTTCAGTCTTTCAAACATAAAAATAGATTTTAAAAAATATTCAAAAATAAAATAGTCATTCTTCATATGTTTTCTAAATATTATTTGAAACATTTTTACAGATATTTATTTCTATATTTATTATAATTTGCTCTGTTTTAGAAAATTTCTCTGGGTGGAAAATTAATTAAACGACACAGTTAAAGTGATAGATCTCAAAAAATTCAATGTGAAATTTGTAGTCCAAATAGGGAAATTCACAATACTTGTTTAAATTTTTTTGTTTCTTTATTTCTGTTTCTCAAAATCTATTTAAAAACCTTCCACATTAGCTATCCAAGCTAGTGATAGTTTATTGGCTACTGATATTTTATTTTTTTAATGACATTTTATTTTTCACTTTTTTTATATTTAGATACATATTTGAATACATGGAATCTAAATTTTAATTACTGCAGACTCTATTAAATTTTTAAATAATATGTAAATTCATTTTTCATAATAGGAAACTCATTAACAGAAACCAAATAATAAATTGCCGGCGTCCTGGCATAGGGGTAGCGCGTCTTCCCCGTGATCTGGGCGTCCCGGGTTCGAGTCCCGGTTTGGGCATGGTTGTTCTTCCGTTGTTCTATCTGTGAGATGTGTGAATGTGCCCTCCTGTAAAAAGGGGTTGTGCAAGCGAATGAGTGATGCGTGAGTAGCAAAGTCGTACTCTTGGCCCTAGTTGGCGCTGCTATAAAAAATAAGAGACGTCCCCCTCGGGCTTAAATCGCTGTCTTCGTAACAGCGGGCTTGTCAGTGGCAAGTGCCATAAGAAACAAACAAACAAATAATAAATTAATTTAAGCTTCTTTTATTAATGCAAACTTTAAAATAGGAAGGTAAATTGTTCATCATTGAATTTCTTCTCAACCATTTCTTATCTTAATTATTAACCACTGCTTGGTAATAATTCAAATGACTAAATTATTCATAATAGTTAAATATAAGAATTTTGAATAATGTTTGTATACAAAAAAAAAAAAAAAAAAACCTAATGTTGAATAATTTAATCTCATTAAAAACTTTTTTTTTAGATGCTGAATCAGACCTTGAATTTGCATGTATCTGCTACAAGTCAAGAACCTTTAATATATAAAATTTTATGTATATATAGCAAAATGTTTTAACTAAACGCATGGGCTTCACAAATAATTTTGCTTTACAGAATTCTCATTATGTGTTAGACATTTTATTAATTTTCATTGTTTGTTAATTGTTATGTTTATTCAATAAAATTATTTGACATTGTTTTGAATATTTCAATTTAAGTTGGTATTATTTTGAATGCTGCTTGATGGATAATTAAATTAAAGGAGGGTTATTTGAGACTTGGGAAAAACATTGTTAAATTAGAGAGAATATAAATTTATTAAAAGCTATTTACTGATGAAATTTAAAAAGACATTTTGAGAGTTTGTATAATATTAACTTAATATAAAAATTTTATGTGGAGTTAAAAAAATAACTATTTTTAAAAATAACTGTGCTGTGATCTAACTATGGATCTATTAAAAATGATTTTTTCATTATCTTAAAAGTTAAAAGAAAGAAAGAAAAAACAGAAAACCTCTTCAATGACATAAATTTCATTTCTATGTAATATTTTCTTTCATTTTATTAATTTTTTAATGCAATATATAATTTGTAACAACTTTTCTTTAATTTTATGCTGATAAAATTCAAACTCAACCAACAAAGTATTAAATCACGTTATTTTGCCGATATTAAAATTAAAATTTAAAAAAATTGCTTTTTTTTAGACATTTATTCTGAAGTAAGATTTTCATTTTCCTTTTATTTCGTAGTATATACATTTTTTTTTTATTTGCACGCGTTATAATTTGTTTTTATTCGTTCTGTTTTTTTAGTCTTATCAGATAACTATGAAACATTTAAAAAAAAATGGAATATTTCACATTAATATTTAACAGCCTAAAAAGTCTGGAACAAGCTAGTCGCCAAAGGCAGCTAGTATCATTTAATATTTATAAATATATTATATGATAGTTATCTGTTTCTTTGGAATTTATCAAATTCAGTATTCCCTTTCTAAATAAAATCTCATGGAAAATATATCTAGTGATATAGAGTACCAAAATTAAATAAAGTTTCAAAAATAAATGAACCTCAAACAATTTTATGATATTCAAAGACTAAATTTTTATTTATTTTCATTCAGCGATGTTGATTAAAATTCAGTACGATAGCAGAGAAATTTATTTGATTAAAAGTAAAATTCTGAAATTTCTCCCCAAAATAATAAGAATTGTCAAAAATAGAAGAAAATCGAGACGTTGAAAAATAAAATTTTATTTGATCAGCCGAAATGATGAATTCAGATTCATAGCAATGGATAAAACAAACGAAATTTCATGATAAAATATAAATGTAGATTTTAGCTATAATGCCTAGCTGAAAGTATTAAAAAATTAAATGATAGTTTTAAAAAAGAATAATGAAAATCAACAAGTTGTAATATATTGAAAAATTTAAGCCAATTTTTCAAATTCAGTCATAAATGATACAAAATATCAATAGTGTGTCAGTGTGTTCGCGATACAAATCTGTATGTGCTAAAATTTGTATGACTATAATTAATTATTATAGGATCAATTTTTTTTTTCATTTTTCTACATTTTCTAAGTTATTTTAGGTTATGTTTGAACGAATGCAATTGGACAGAAACATCAATGTTGTAAGAACCTGCTTTTTTTCTCAACATCATTTTTTACTTTAGTATTGCAGATAAAACCGAAGACTATTAACATATTTTCTCAGATTGTTTTAGGTTGTGTTTAAATATTATGTATATTTTAGTTATAATGCTTAACTAAAAATAATATAAAAATATAATGGTAGTTCTAAATGAAAAAAAAAGTTATAATATATTGAAGAATTTAAGCCAATTATTCAAATAAAATCATAAATATTGTAAAATATTAATATTATGCCCCTATATAAGCTCACTACAAATCTGCATATATATTTACATAACTATAGTTATTTGTTGGACCAAATTTGTTTTATTTTTCTACATATTTTCTTGAGCTTTTTTAGGTGGTTTTTAAATTAATGCAATTGAATAGAAGCATCGATGTTACCAGAATCTGTTTTCTTTTCTCTCACAAATTTCTTTACTTTGCTGTTGCAAGTGAAACATAAAAATATTTACACATTTTCTCAAGTTCTTTTAGGTTGTGTTTGCATTAGCCCACTGGAGCTGAAACACCGGTGTTACAAGAACCTGCCTTTTCTCTCAAAAATTTCTTTACTTTGCCATTGCAAGTAAAACACAAGAATATAAATAATCCTTGGAAGGCATTGAATATGGAAAATAAGTACCACCAAACAGGAGCGTGAAGAAGTGAAGCTAATATTCCAATGACCCAAGTCACACCCATGATAACAGCCAATCGAAGATAGGTCAAATAATTTTTCTTCAAAAAAGTACCATTACCGCTGTTTTCAAGTCTTATTCTATTTGTACTCATATTATAAGCACTTATTCCAAATAGGATGAAGTTTACGCAGATGATGGTGAACACAGGACCAGCAAAGAACGACACAAAGGAAAGTTCCGATCGAAACCAACAATCAACGACGAACTTTGGCTTGTAGGATTCATGTATCCCATTCACGTACTCAGCAATTAAAGTTACAGATGTGAACACCAGAGGTATACCCCAGCAAATAAGGCTGTTACGCATATATTTTTTCAGATCAAATGGCTTACTTGAAGTCCTGAGATTTCTTGTGGCAGTACGAATGGACAAGAAGATATCGAAGGATATGACAAACATCCAAAGAAATGATCCCAAAAAGAAAAATTGTATCAAGAAAGCTCCAGCAGTGCATGCAATATCATTATGAGCCACTTGTTGAATCTCCAATATCAGCATCAACAAATAAGTCAGAAGCAATGATAAACACAGTGATGCCAAATTACATCCTGGCAAATTGCGTAAATCTGGTACCATGCAAAATACAGTGATGTGGATAAACAAAAATAGTATGGATATGACTGTCCCAAAGAGGGTAAACTTTTCCAAGATGGGTGGAAAACCTAAATTCTGTGCCAGGAGAGTTTCTTCTGAATATTCCTCTCCGATTGGTACACAAATTCTAAGATAATCACCGTTCAACACATAAAATGGTTCTTCGTAGGTTTGATTATATTTTGAAACAACAGCAGTCTTGTTTGGGTATAACTCATATTCGTGCGGTTCCAGTTCAAAACTCAAGCAAGTCTTGAGGGATTCATGCTTATTGATTACATGGTCTTCAATGTACACATCAGGATTTGAATCATTGTCCCTGTTGAGGGAAGCTGCAGATATTTGATTTGGTTCATTTATTAATACGAAAATAACTACTGTTTTAAGGAGCGTCAAAACATTAATAATTATTCTCATCGCTAAGTAGGCTTTAATTTACAAGATAAGTGGATTTTCAGCACATGCTCAATTTCTTAAAGGCCTTGTTTTCTTTTGATTTCTTCATGACATTTTAAAATGGCATCAGGATTCCTGAAAGAAAAATATTTCCATAAAAGTAAATGATAATGACAAAAGATATTACATAACATTTCCGTTATTTTTTTAAAAATTCTGCATAGCATTCTAAGAAGATATTGAGATATTTAATCTTTGAAGACTAAATACTTTCTGAAAAGTGTATTCCTAATACTGTTTATAAGTGAAATGAACGAATTAGTAATTAAGATTATTATTTTTTGTTAACTTTTATTTCTTGAACTTGTGTGGAAAGAAGACAAAAGGGGTTCTGAAATGAAATTTAAAAAAAATGTAAGTTTATAAGTAATTAAATTCTTTATAGTTTAGATTTCCATTAATTTTTTTCATTCTTAATGTATACATTAACGGTTTGTTTTTAAATGGCCTTTTCGACTATTTTTAGTTATCATTATTAAATTATTTTAAAAAAATCAAACAAAAATATACTGTATTGACTCCATGCTACAAAAAATATGCTATATTGACTTCATACCAGGAATATGCAATATATGAATTCTAGAATATGCAGTATTCCAGAATTCAACGAAAAGACATTGTTCTGAATCGGATTAGCGATGAAAGACAATTTTTAAAGTAGGAAAAAAGTTAAAACAAATTACTGCACCAATAATTGACTCTTCTTAAAAAATACTTTTATTTAAAAAATATTTAAAAATATTAATGTTAAAAAGCATAACCTTAAATAATAAAACTGCTGGTTAAATATTTTTTACCAATGATATTTCTGTGTTTTTAGAGTAATTTCGTGGTGCTGATTCCGAAATCTGGCATTACCTTTATAAGATTAGCTATAATTTTAGAGATAAATCAAAAATTAAATATCAATAGTAATATGTACACAACACATAAATTGCATTGAAACTATTTCAAAAGGAAATCATTGATAAAATTAAATCCATGTAATAAACTAATTTAATCCTAAATACGAATCAGAATATGCAAATGAGAAAATAAATCATTGCAGGAGTCATGTGGAATATGTTCTCAATATAAGTTAAAGTATAAAATTTAAAACATTTTTAAAGAATGAAATAAAAAAAATTAAATAAATCACGAAAGGTTAATAATAATGAATGCTAAAATAATAATGGTATGTTAAAAATAGTTAATGTAATTGGATAAATAAAATCAAAATTAAATAAATGGATTCAATTAATTCATGGGAAAGCACTTTTTTATATGATTTTTTTTTATATGGAATGACACATCAGCGTCAAAGGTTACAGCAATAATTCAACATCAGATATATTTTCGCTTGCCTGAATATCTTTGTTCCATTATTTCGATATTCTTGTGGAATCTCTATTCTAATTTCTCACTAAAATGGCCCAGATTTTCTGCAAATTTGTAAAATTTCTATGCAGAAAAAAGCACTTTTTGGGTTTATATTAGTGCTTAATTTTTTAAAAAGCTTTAAAGCACATTTTGTATCAGTTCTTCCTGATTCTCTATTTCGTGGTAACCTAAAAATGTTTAATAGGATTAAACATGATAAAAAAAGAAGATTCTCTATCCTTCATAAATACTGAAAATTGGAGTGTTTCTAAAAATATTATCACCATAATAGTTTTAGAAATGATCTATTGAATATAACTATGGATTTTATGTAATGAGTTAGCTTTCGTTTTTCTTTGAAATTTTATTAAAACTCATTTTGTTTTTGATTTATTGACTGAAATAAAAAAAAATCATTAGAATACTAGTTTTATAATAAAAAAGTTGGAGTAAAATATTTTTCATCAGTCACGAATTGATAGCCAAACCAAGATGTTCAAAAGGTAGGTTATAAATTTCAGTGGAGATAGGTATATAAAAACGAGGCGGGCCCAGTCAACTTTGGATCCCAAATACAGAAAGTCACAGTTACAACAGTGTATTCTAGAAAATGAATTGAAAGAAAAGGATACAGCAAATAAAATGTACAACATTTATTTAAAGGAAAACTAGTTTTCGAAAACCACAATTGAATTGAACAATAAAAATACACTTGAAACAATAGAATTCTATGAAGAGTGATAGGTTGTTTTCAGCAAGTTAGATCAAAATGCGAAAACAAACAGGACGCAGTGAAAAGAGCAAATATTTCTTAATATTTCAAGCAAATATTTCTTCTTGCCGTCCAAAACTGTATACAGTTTATACAATGTTATCAGTGCAATTGCTGTGAAATTATAATTTTATATTCCATTTAACATGTGTTGCTCGTTCTTTTGGATGTATTCTTTTACTTAGTTCGCTAACAAACAGATCTTTGGATATGTTTCCTTTTATAATTGCAACCTCCATCTTTTATAGAAAATATAACATAAAATTGACTTTTTTCGAAAGCTTTGCAAATGATGTTTAGAGACATACACTCAATTTAAGTTCGATGAATTTGTTATAAAAAATTTTTCGTGATTTTTACTAACGTTAGAATAATGTAGGGTTTTTTTTAAGAAATTAAATTTATACCATACAAATGTTATATTTTTCATTTTTTTATACTGATTTAAAATTAATTCTGAAATATAGATAATAGTTTACAATAATTTAATAATATGCAAAACCCGCTTCTAATAATCTTTAAAAAATCGATTAACAAAAATAATATTTTATAAATAAGAAATTAAGAATTTAAAATTACTTAAATAAAAAGTTATTAGATAGTTCAATAACACCAAAATAATGCATTTATTCCTTTCTTGTATATTCAAAATTATTATAAAGAATAACTATTTAGAATATTTTCTGCGTTAACTAAATGAAAAAATTTAAATTTTTTCATGTATTGCAAAGTAAGAAGTAGAAAGATACTTGAATCCTAATCACTATCCACTGTTTTGAAATTGATTGGAAAAATGGGAAAATATTGTGCCATTTATAAAAAAAATATTAGTTCTGGAGTTACGGAATGAAATAATGAAATTAGGAAAAAAATTCACTTCATAGTTTTGTTATTTAGACAGTTTTCAATGGAATATTTAAAATATTCTTTAATAAAGGTAATTAAATATAAATATTTACATTTATATGTGATCTTTTCTCACAATGTAGCAAATTCAAATTTAGACTATTTAAAATCAGCAGACGATTATAACCTGTAAGAATTAATGAAGTTAAATTTTTTTACAACAAATAATATTGCTGAAAGTATTTAAATGTTTTCTTTTCTTGCAATTCTACATTATTTTATAATTTATTTTTGTTTTTCTTCAAATCAGTTGGCAACATTTCGCATCCTACTTAGGACATTCTTAAAATTTTATCATTAGAAGATGATTTATAGAGAAAGGACATTTTAGAACTATTTGATTAATTTGCTAGAAACATATGTATAAATAAAAATTACAATTAATAAAATTTTAAAATAAATTCCGACTTACCATGACATAAGTCAAAGATGAAAGAAATTTCAATATCAAATAATTACGTTCTAAATACAGTTTCCACAAAGGAACAACATATTGATCCGGCTTCATATTTCATTGTCATTGGAATCCCCACTTCCCAAGCATCCGCAAATTTGTATCCGTTTGCAAACATTTTTGAACAGAAATAACAACAACTGCAAAAATAAAAAGGAAGAAATCAGGAAACAATGTAGAAGTCGAAAATATATTGCTTTTTTTAACTTTCTTGTATACGTGTTGTTATCACCACAAAAATTCGAAGTCGAGATTTCAACAAATCTTTACGTTTTAGACCTCCCACAGCTGGAAAAATACATTTCTGAAAATGTCTGTCTGTCTATCTGTGACAGGGATGGCTGAAAAAAAGTTTGGAGTTAAACAAATGAAATCTGGTGTATGGTTTTTCACACCAAATTTCTAGATTTGTATTAAATTCTGAGCAAAACTTATTTAGAGAAAGTCTGTCTGTCCAGCTGTTCTAATATGTTATCACAATAACTACAAAACAAAGAGAGCTAGATGGATAAAATTCAGTACACAGATTTAACATCTATATTAACAGCTAACAAATTTTGAACCAAATCCAACAAGGGATTAAACGTCTGTCTGTCTATATTTTCAGAAGCATTTAAACTCAATAATTCAAAAACGCAATGACTTAAATATATCTATCAAATTTGGAATGCGATTTTGTGACAGTATTTGTTGTACTGTGTCAAATTTTAGATTCAATATCGATTGGGGGAAAAATGTGTCTAAATACAAATTTATATCTTTGTTAGAGAGTATGCGAGAAAGTTTTGGGGAGACTATTCCCGTTGGGTTGTATCAGGAATTTTCAATTAATGAATAATATCTATTTTGTAATAATTAAAAATATTTCCCCAATGTCATAACAGCATGATCATAGAAACAACTTCTCAGATACAAGCTGAGCACATGAATGTATGGTGGTAATTTCATAAGCCAGATAACAACCTCCGGAAAGGAGTGTACACTTAAGTCTAGTGTTTATGTTACACGGCTACGAACCCTAATATTTTGACATTAAATTTTATTTTAGAAGTATAAGATTTGGAATAATTAATAGTAAGTGTGGGAATCATAGGTAAAAATACCTAAAATAATTTGAAAAAAAAAATATATATTTAAAAAATTCTCAGTTTCGAGACTCGAGCTGAAGACAACAAAACTAAGTTGGTTGTTCTGCCGATCTGGAAACGAAGCTTCGTGTTCGGAGAGCGTCTGAATGGTCTAAGACTCTCATTATGAATATTCACTAAAAGATTTAACACGGTGTCAATCTGGTCTAAAAGCAGAGTGTTTTAATACGGATGAATTCTGCGCATGTGCGTGAACTTGACTCCTAAAATTTCTTATAAATATAGAAATGTTTTGACATTAAATTTTATTTTAGTAGTGTAAGTTTTGAAATAATTAATAGTAAGTGTGGTAATAATAGATAAAGATACCTAAAATAATTTTCAAAAAAAAAAAAAAAAAATATTTTCAAAAAATTCTCAGTTTCGAGACTCGAAATGAAGACCAGCAAAACTAAGTTGTTTGTTCTGCCGATATGGCCACGAAGCTTCGTGTTCGGAGAACGTCTGAATGGTCTAAGACTCTCATTATGAATATCCACTAAAAGATTTAACACGGTGTCAATCTGGTCTAAAAGCACAATGCTTTGAATAGGGATGAATTCTGCGCATGTTCGTGAACTTGACTCCTAAAATTTCTTATAAATATAGAAATATTTTGACATTAAATTTTATTTTATAAGTATAAGATTTGGAATAGTTGATAGTAAGTGTGGGAATAATAGATAAAAATACCTAAAATAAATTTTTTGAAAAAAGAAAAGAAAAATATATTTCAGAAATTCTCAGTTTCGAGACTCGAAATGAAGACCAGCAAAACTAAGTGGCTTGATCAGCCGATCTGGAAACGAAGCTTCGTGTTCGGAGAGCGTCTGAATGGTCTAACACTCTCATTATGAATATTCACTAAAAGATTTAACACGGTGTCAATCTGGTCTAAAAGCAGAGTGTTTTAATACAGATGAATTCTGCGCATGTGCGTAAACTTGACTCCTAAAATTTCTTATAAATATAGAAATATTTTGACATTAAATTTTATTTTAGAAGTATAAGATTTGGAATAGTTGATAGTAAGTGTGGGAATAATAGATAAAAATACCTAAAATAAATTTTTTGAAAAAAGAAAAGAAAAATATATTTAAAAAATTATCATTTTCGAGAATCGAACTGAAGACCAACAAAACAAAATGGCTTGTTCTGCCGAACTGGAAACGAAGCTTCGTGTTCGGAGAGAGTCTGAATGGTCTAAGACTCTCATTATGAATATTCTTTGAAAAATTTATCACGGTGTCAATCTGGTCTAAAAGCACAATGCTTTGAATAGGGATGAATTCTGTGCATGTGCGTGAACTAGACTCCTAAAATTTCTCTTGAATATATAAATATTTTGACAATAAATTTTATTTTAGAAGTATAAGATTTGGAATAATTAATAGTAAGTGTGGGAATCATTGGTATAAATACCTAAAATAAATTTTTTGAAAAAAGAAAAGAAAAATATATTTAAAAAATTGTAAGTTTCGAGACTCGAACTGAAGACCAGCAAAACTAAGTGGCTTGTTCTGCCGATCTGGAAACAAAGCTTCGTGTTCGGAAAGCGTCTGAATGGTCTAAGACTCTCATTATGAATATCCGCTAAAAGATTTAACATGGTGTCAATCTGGTCTAAAAGCACAATGCTTTGAATAGGGATGAATTCTGTGCATTTGCGTGAACTTGACTCCTAAAATTTCTCTTTAATATAGAAATATTTTGACATTAAATTTTATTTTAGAAGTATAAGATTTGGAATAATTAATAGTAAGTGTGGGAATCATAGGTAAAAATACCTAAAATAATTTTTTTTTAAAAAAGAAAAGAAAAATATATTAAAAAAATTATCATTTTCGAGACTCGAACTGAAGACCAGCAAAAATAAGTGGCTTGTTCTGCCGATCTGGAAACAAAGCTTCGTGTTCGGAAAGCGTCTGAATGGTCTAAGACTCTCATTATGAATATTCACTAAAAGATTTAACAAGGTGTCAATCTGGTCTAAAAGCAGAGTGTTTTAATACGGATGAATTCTGGGCATGTGAGTGAACTTGACTCCTAAAATTTCTTATAAATAATGAAAGGTTTTGACATTAAATTTTATTTTAGTAGTGTAAATTTTGTAATAATTAATAGTAAGTGTGGGAATAAAAGATAAAAATACCTAAAATAAATTTTTTGAAAAAAGAAAAGAAAAATATATTTAAAAAATTGTCAGGTTGGAGACTCGAACTGAAGACCAGCAAAACTAAGTTGCTTGTTTTGCCGATCTGGCCAGAAAGCTTCGTGTTCGTAGAACGTCTGAATGGTCTAAGACTCTCATTATGAATATCCGCTAAAAGATTTAACATGGTGTCAATCTGGTCTAAAAAAACAATGCTTTGAATAGGGATGAATTTTGCGCATGTGCGTGAACTTAACTCCTAAAATTTCACTTGAATATAGAAATATTTTGACATTAAATTTTATTTTAGAAGTATAAGATTTGGAATAGTTGATAGTAAGTGTGGGAATAATAGATAAAAATACCTAAAATAAATTTTTTGAAAAAAGAAAAGAAAATATATTTAAAAAATTGTCAGTTTCGAGACTCGAACTGAAGACCAGCAAAACTAAGTTGCTTGTTCTGCCGATCTGGCCACGAAGTTTCGTGTTCGGAGAACGTCTGAATGGTCTAAGACTCTCATTATGAATATCCGCTAAAAGATTTAACATGGTGTCAATCTGGTCCAAAAGGACAATGCTTTGAATAGGGATGAATTCTGCGCATGTGCGTGAACTTGACTCCTAAAATTTCTCTTGAATATAGAAATATTTTGACATTAAATTTTATTTTAGAAGTATAAGATTTGGAATAGTTGATAGTAAGTGTGGGAATAATAGATAAAAATACCTAAAATAAATTTTTTGAAAAAAGAAAAGAAAAATATATTTAAAAAATTATCATTTTCGAGAATCGAACTGAAGACCAACAAAACAAAATGGCTTGTTCTGCCGAACTGGAAACGAAGCTTCGTGTTCGGAGAGAGTCTGAATGGTCTAAGACTCTCATTATGAATATTCTTTGAAAAATTTATCACGGTGTCAATCTGGTCTAAAAGCACAATGCTTTGAATAGGGATGAATTCTGTGCATGTGCGTGAACTAGACTCCTAAAATTTCTCTTGAATATATAAATATTTTGACAATAAATTTTATTTTAGAAGTATAAGATTTGGAATAATTAATAGTAAGTGTGGGAATCATTGGTATAAATACCTAAAATAAATTTTTTGAAAAAAGAAAAGAAAAATATATTTAAAAAATTGTAAGTTTCGAGACTCGAACTGAAGACCAGCAAAACTAAGTGGCTTGTTCTGCCGATCTGGAAACAAAGCTTCGTGTTCGGAAAGCGTCTGAATGGTCTAAGACTCTCATTATGAATATCCGCTAAAAGATTTAACATGGTGTCAATCTGGTCTAAAAGCACAATGCTTTGAATAGGGATGAATTCTGTGCATTTGCGTGAACTTGACTCCTAAAATTTCTCTTTAATATAGAAATATTTTGACATTAAATTTTATTTTAGAAGTATAAGATTTGGAATAATTAATAGTAAGTGTGGGAATCATAGGTAAAAATACCTAAAATAATTTTTTTAAAAAAAAGAAAAGAAAAATATATTTAAAAAATTATCATTTTCGAGACTCGAACTGAAGACCAGCAAAAATAAGTGGCTTGTTCTGCCGATCTGGAAACAAAGCTTCGTGTTCGGAAAGCGTCTGAATGGTCTAAGACTCTCATTATGAATATTCACTAAAAGAGTTAACAAGGTGTCAATCTGGTCTAAAAGCAGAGTGTTTTAATACGGATGAATTCTGGGCATGTGAGTGAACTTGACTCCTAAAATTTCTTATAAATAATGAAAGGTTTTGACATTAAATTTTATTTTAGTAGTGTAAATTTTGTAATAATTAATAGTAAGTGTGGGAATAAAAGATAAAAATACCTAAAATAAATTTTTTGAAAAAAGAAAAGAAAAATATATTTAAAAAATTGTCAGGTTGGAGACTCGAACTGAAGACCAGCAAAACTAAGTTGCTTGTTTTGCCGATCTGGCCAGAAAGCTTCGTGTTCGTAGAACGTCTGAATGGTCTAAGACTCTCATTATGAATATCCGCTAAAAGATTTAACATGGTGTCAATCTGGTCTAAAAAAACAATGCTTTGAATAGGGATGAATTTTGCGCATGTGCGTGAACTTGACTCCTAAAATTTCTCTTGAATATAGAAATATTTTGACATTAAATTTTTTTTTAGAAGTATAAGATTTGGAATAGTTGATAGTAAGTGTGGGAATAATAGATAAAAATACCTAAAATAAATTTTTTGAAAAAAGAAAAGAAAATATATTTAAAAAATTGTCAGTTTCGAGACTCGAACTGAAGACCAGCAAAACTAAGTTGCTTGTTCTGCCGATCTGGCCACGAAGCTTCGTGTTCGGAGAACGTCTGAATGGTCTAAGACTCTCATTATGAATATCCGCTAAAAGATTTAACATGGTGTCAATCTGGTCCAAAAGGACAATGCTTTGAATAGGGATGAATTCTGCGCATGTGCGTGAACTTGACTCCTAAAATTTCTCTTGAATATAGAAATATTTTGACATTAAATTTTATTTTAGAAGTATAAGATTTGGAATAGTTGATAGTAAGTGTGGGAATAATAGATAAAAATACCTAAAATAAATTTTTTGAAAAAAGAAAAGAAAAATATATTTAAAAAATTGTCAGTTTCGAGACTAGAACTGAAGACCAGCAAAACTAAGTCGCTTGTTCTGCCGATCTGGCCACGAAGCTTCGTGTTCAGAGAGCGTCTGAATGGTCTAAGACTCTCATTATGAATATCCGCTAAAAGATTTAACATGGTGTCAATCTGGTCTAAAAAAACAATGCTTTGAGTTGGTATGAATTCTGCGCATGTTCGTGAACTTGACTCCTAAAATTTATCTTGAATATAGAAATCTTTTGACATTAAATTTTATTTTAGAAGTATAAGATTTGGAATAGTTGATAGTAAGTGTGGGAACAATAGATAAAAATACCTAAAATAAATTTTTTGAAAAAAGAAAAGAAAAATATATTTAAAAAATTGTCAGTTTCGAGACTCGAACTGAAGACCAGCAAAACTAAGTTGCTTGTTCTGCCGATCTGGCCACGAAGCTTCGTGCTCGGAGAGCGTCTGAATGGTCTAAGACTCTCATTATGAATATCCGCTAAAAGATTTAACATTGTGTCAATCTGGTCTAAAAGCACAATGCTTTGAATAGGTATGAATTCTGCGCATGTGCGTGAACTTGACTCCTAAAATTTCTGATAAATATAGAAATGTTTTGACATTAAATTTTATTTTAGAAGTATAAGATTTGGAATAGTTGATAGTAAGTGTGGGAATAATAGATAAAAATACCTAAAATAAATTTTTTGAAAAAAGAAAAGAAAAATGTATTTAAAAAATTGTCAGTTTCGATACTCAAACTGAAGACCAGCAAAACTAAGTTGCTTGTTTTGCCGATCTGGCCAGAAAACTTCGTGTTGGGAGAACGTCTGAATGGTCTAAGACTGTCATTATGAATATCCGCTAAAAGATTTAACATGGTGTCAATCTGGTCCAAAAGGACAATGCTTTGAATAGGGATGAATTCTGCGCATGTGCGTGAACTTGACTCCTAAAATTTCTCTTGAATATAGAAATATTTTGACATTAAATTTTATTTTAGAAGTATAAGATTTGGAATAGTTGATAGTAAGTGTGGGAATAATAGAAAAAAAAACCTAAAATAAATTTTTTGAAAAAAGAAAAGAAAAATATATTTCAGAAATTCTCAGTTTCGAGACTCGAAATGAAGACCAGCAAAACTAAGTGGCTTGATCAGCCGATCTGGAAACGAAGCTTCGTGTTCGGAGAGCGTCTGAATGGTCTAACACTCTCATTATGAATATTCACTAAAAGATTTAACACGGTGTCAATCTGGTCTAAAAGCAGAGTGTTTTAATACAGATGAATTCTGCGCTTGTGCGTAAACTTGACTCCTAAAATTTCTTATAAATATAGAAATATTTTGACATTAAATTTTATTTTAGAAGTATAAGATTTGGAATAGTTGATAGTAAGTGTGGGAATAATAGATAAAAATACCTAAAATAAATTTTTTGAAAAAAGAAAAGAAAAATATATTTAAAAAATTATCATTTTCGAGAATCGAACTGAAGACCAACAAAACAAAATGGCTTGTTCTGCCGAACTGGAAACGAAGCTTCGTGTTCGGAGAGAGTCTGAATGGTCTAAGACTCTCATTATGAATATTCTTTGAAAAATTTATCACGGTGTCAATCTGGTCTAAAAGCACAATGCTTTGAATAGGGATGAATTGTGTGCATGTGCGTGAACTAGACTCCTAAAATTTCTCTTGAATATATAAATATTTTGACAATAAATTTTATTTTAGAAGTATAAGATTTGGAATAATTAATAGTAAGTGTGGGAATCATTGGTATAAATACCTAAAATAAATTTTTTGAAAAAAGAAAAGAAAAATATATTTAAAAAATTGTAAGTTTCGAGACTCGAACTGAAGACCAGCAAAACTAAGTGGCTTGTTCTGCCGATCTGGAAACAAAGCTTCGTGTTCGGAAAGCGTCTGAATGGTCTAAGACTCTCATTATGAATATCCGCTAAAAGATTTAACATGGTGTCAATCTGGTCTAAAAGCACAATGCTTTGAATAGGGATGAATTCTGTGCATTTGCGTGAACTTGACTCCTAAAATTTCTCTTTAATATAGAAATATTTTGACATTAAATTTTATTTTAGAAGTATAAGATTTGGAATAATTAATAGTAAGTGTGGGAATCATAGGTAAAAATACCTAAAATAATTTTTTAAAAAAAAAGAAAAGAAAAATATATTTAAAAAATTATCATTTTCGAGACTCGAACTGAAGACCAGCAAAAATAAGTGGCTTGTTCTGCCGATCTGGAAACAAAGCTTCGTGTTCGGAAAGCGTCTGAATGGTCTAAGACTCTCATTATGAATATTCACTAAAAGATTTAACAAGGTGTCAATCTGGTCTAAAAGCAGAGTGTTTTAATACGGATGAATTCTGGGCATGTGAGTGAACTTGACTCCTAAAATTTCTTATAAATAATGAAAGGTTTTGACATTAAATTTAATTTTAGTAGTGTAAATTTTGTAATAATTAATAGTAAGTGTGGGAATAAAAGATAAAAATACCTAAAATAAATTTTTTGAAAAAAGAAAAGAAAAATATATTTAAAAAATTGTCAGGTTGGAGACTCGAACTGAAGACCAGCAAAACTAAGTTGCTTGTTTTGCCGATCTGGCCAGAAAGCTTCGTGTTCGTAGAACGTCTGAATGGTCTAAGACTCTCATTATGAATATCCGCTAAAAGATTTAACATGGTGTCAATCTGGTCTAAAAAAACAATGCTTTGAATAGGGATGAATTTTGCGCATGTGCGTGAACTTGACTTCTAAAATTTCTGATAAATATAGAAATGTTTTGACATTAAATTTTATTTTAGAAGTATAAGATTTGGAATAGTTGATAGTAAGTGTGTGAATTAATAGATAAAAATACCTAAAATAATTTATTTTCAAAAAGAAAAGAAAATATATTTAAAAAATTGTCAGTTTCGAGACTCGAACTGAAGACCAGCAAAACTAAGTTGCTTGTTCTGCCGATCTGGCCACGAAGCTTCGTGTTCGGAGAACGTCTGAATGGTCTAAGACTCTCATTATGAATATCCGCTAAAAGATTTAACATGGTGTCAATCTGGTCCAAAAGGACAATGCTTTGAATAGGGATGAATTCTGCGCATGTGCGTGAACTTGACTCCTAAAATTTCTCTTGAATATAGAAATATTTTGACATTAAATTTTATTTTAGAAGTATAAGATTTGGAATAGTTGATAGTAAGTGTGGGAATAATAGATAAAAATACCTAAAATAAATTTTTTGAAAAAAGAAAAGAAAAATATATTTAAAAAATTGTCAGGTTGGAGACTCGAACTGAAGACCAGCAAAACTAAGTTGATTGTTTTGCCGATCTGGCCAGAAAGCTTCGTGTTCGGAGAACGTCTGAATGGTCTAAGACTCTCATTATGAATATCCGCTAAAAGATTTAACATGGTGTCAATCTGGTCTAAAAAAACAATGCTTTGAATAGGGATGAATTCTGCGCATGTGCGTGAACTTGACTCCTAAAATTTCTCTTGAATATAGAAATATTTTGACATTAAATTTTATTTTAGAAGTATAAGATTTGGAATAGTTGATAGTAAGTGTGGGAATAATAGATAAAAATACCTAAAATAAATTTTTTGAAAAAAGAAAAGAAAAATATATTTAAAAAATTGTCAGTTTCGAGACTAGAACTGAAGACCAGCAAAACTAAGTTGCTTGTTCTGCCGACCTGGCCACGAAGCTTCGTCTTCGGAGAGCGTCTGAATGGTCTAAGACTCTCATTATGAATATCCGCTAAAAGATTTAACATGGTGTCAATCTGGTCTAAAAAAACAATGCTTTGAATAGGGATGAATTCTGCGCATGTGCGTGAACTTGACTCCTAAAATTTCTGATAAATATAGAAATGTTTTGACATTAAATTTTATTTTAGAAGTATAAGATTTGGAATAGTTGATAGTAAGTGTGTGAATTAATAGATAAAAATACCTAAAATAATACATTTTCAAAAAGAAAAGAAAATATATTTAAAAAATTGTCAGTTTCGAGACTCGAACTGAAGACCAGCAAAACTAAGTTGCTTGTTCTGCCGATCTGGCCACGAAGCTTCGTGTTCGGAGAACGTCTGAATGGTCTAAGACTCTCATTATGAATATCCGCTAAAAGCTATAACATGGTGTCAATCTGGTCCAAAAGGACGATGCTTTGAATAGGGATGATTTCTGCGCATGTGCGTGAACTTGACTCCTAAAATTTCTCTTGAATATAGAAATATTTTGACATTAAATTTTATTTTTAGAAGTATAAGATTTGGAATAGTTGATAGTAAGTGTGGGAATAATAGAAAAAAATACCTAAAATAAATTTTTTGAAAAAAGAAAAGAAAAATATATTTAAAAAATTGTCAGTTTCGAGATTTGAACTGAAGACCAGCAAAGCTAAGTTGCTTGTTCTGCCGATCTGGCCACGAAGCTTCGTGTTCGGAGAGCGTCTGAATGGTCTAAGACTCTCATTATGAATATCCGCTAAAAGATTTAACATGGTGTCAATCTGGTCTAAAAAAACAATGCTTTGAGTTGGTATGAATTCTGCGCATGTTCGTGAACTTGACTCCTAAAATTTATCTTGAATATAGAAATCTTTTGACATTAAATTTTATTTTAGAAGTATAAGATTTGGAATAGTTGATAGTAAGTGTGGGAACAATAGATAAAAATACCTAAAATAAATTTTTTGAAAAAAGAAAAGAAAAATATATTTAAAAAATTGTCAGTTTCGAGACTCGAACTGAAGACCAGCAAAACTAAGTTGCTTGTTCTGCCGATCTGGCCACGAAGCTTCGTGCTCGGAGAGCGTCTGAATGGTCTAAGACTCTCATTATGAATATCCGCTAAAAGATTTAACATTGTGTCAATCTGGTCTAAAAGCACAATGCTTTGAATAGGTATGAATTCTGCGCATGTGCGTGAACTTGACTCCTAAAATTTCTGATAAATATAGAAATGTTTTGACATTAAATTTTATTTTAGAAGTATAAGATTTGGAATAGTTGATAGTAAGTGTGGGAATAATAGATAAAAATACCTAAAATAAATTTTTTGAAAAAAGAAAAGAAAAATGTATTTAAAAAATTGTCAGTTTCGATACTCGAACTGAAGACCAGCAAAACTAAGTTGCTTGTTTTGCCGATCTGGCCAGAAAGCTTCGTGTTCGTAGAACGTCTGAATGGTCTAAGACTCTCATTATGAATATCCGCTAAAAGATTTAACATGGTGTCAATCTGGTCTAAAAAAACAATGCTTTGAATAGGGATGAATTTTGCGCATGTGCGTGAACTTGACTCCTAAAATTTCTCTTGAATATAGAAATATTTTGACATTAAATTTTATTTTAGAAGTATAAGATTTGGAATAGTTGATAGTAAGTGTGGGAATAATAGATAAAAATACCTAAAATAAATTTTTTGAAAAAAGAAAAGAAAATATATTTAAAAAATTGTCAGTTTCGAGACTCGAACTGAAGACCAGCAAAACTAAGTTGCTTGTTCTGCCGATCTGGCCACGAAGTTTCGTGTTCGGAGAACGTCTGAATGGTCTAAGACTCTCATTATGAATATCCGCTAAAAGATTTAACATGGTGTCAATCTGGTCCAAAAGGACAATGCTTTGAATAGGGATGAATTCTGCGCATGTGCGTGAACTTGACTCCTAAAATTTCTCTTGAATATAGAAATATTTTGACATTAAATTTTATTTTAGAAGTATAAGATTTGGAATAGTTGATAGTAAGTGTGGGAATAATAGATAAAAATACCTAAAATAAATTTTTTGAAAAAAGAAAAGAAAAATATATTTAAAAAATTATCATTTTCGAGAATCGAACTGAAGACCAACAAAACAAAATGGCTTGTTCTGCCGAACTGGAAACGAAGCTTCGTGTTCGGAGAGAGTCTGAATGGTCTAAGACTCTCATTATGAATATTCTTTGAAAAATTTATCACGGTGTCAATCTGGTCTAAAAGCACAATGCTTTGAATAGGGATGAATTCTGTGCATGTGCGTGAACTAGACTCCTAAAATTTCTCTTGAATATATAAATATTTTGACAATAAATTTTATTTTAGAAGTATAAGATTTGGAATAATTAATAGTAAGTGTGGGAATCATTGGTATAAATACCTAAAATAAATTTTTTGAAAAAAGAAAAGAAAAATATATTTAAAAAATTGTAAGTTTCGAGACTCGAACTGAAGACCAGCAAAACTAAGTGGCTTGTTCTGCCGATCTGGAAACAAAGCTTCGTGTTCGGAAAGCGTCTGAATGGTCTAAGACTCTCATTATGAATATCCGCTAAAAGATTTAACATGGTGTCAATCTGGTCTAAAAGCACAATGCTTTGAATAGGGATGAATTCTGTGCATTTGCGTGAACTTGACTCCTAAAATTTCTCTTTAATATAGAAATATTTTGACATTAAATTTTATTTTAGAAGTATAAGATTTGGAATAATTAATAGTAAGTGTGGGAATCATAGGTAAAAATACCTAAAATAATTTTTTTTAAAAAAAGAAAAGAAAAATATATTTAAAAAATTATCATTTTCGAGACTCGAACTGAAGACCAGCAAAAATAAGTGGCTTGTTCTGCCGATCTGGAAACAAAGCTTCGTGTTCGGAAAGCGTCTGAATGGTCTAAGACTCTCATTATGAATATTCACTAAAAGATTTAACAAGGTGTCAATCTGGTCTAAAAGCAGAGTGTTTTAATACGGATGAATTCTGGGCATGTGAGTGAACTTGACTCCTAAAATTTCTTATAAATAATGAAAGGTTTTGACATTAAATTTTATTTTAGTAGTGTAAATTTTGTAATAATTAATAGTAAGTGTGGGAATAAAAGATAAAAATACCTAAAATAAATTTTTTGAAAAAAGAAAAGAAAATATATTTAAAAAATTGTCAGTTTCGAGACTCGAACTGAAGACCAGCAAAACTAAGTTGCTTGTTCTGCCGATCTGGCCACGAAGCTTCGTGTTCGGAGAACGTCTGAATGGTCTAAGACTCTCATTATGAATATCCGCTAAAAGATTTAACATGGTGTCAATCTGGTCCAAAAGGACAATGCTTTGAATAGGGATGAATTCTGCGCATGTGCGTGAACTTGACTCCTAAAATTTCTCTTGAATATAGAAATATTTTGACATTAAATTTTATTTTAGAAGTATAAGATTTGGAATAGTTGATAGTAAGTGTGGGAATAATAGATAAAAATACCTAAAATAAATTTTTTGAAAAAAGAAAAGAAAAATATATTTAAAAAATTGTCAGTTTCGAGACTAGAACTGAAGACCAGCAAAACTAAGTTGCTTGTTCTGCCGACCTGGCCACGAAGCTTCGTCTTCGGAGAGCGTCTGAATGGTCTAAGACTCTCATTATGAATATCCGCTAAAAGATTTAACATGGTGTCAATCTGGTCTAAAAAAACAATGCTTTGAATAGGGATGAATTCTGCGCATGTGCGTGAACTTGACTCCTAAAATTTCTGATAAATATAGAAATGTTTTGACATTAAATTTTATTTTAGAAGTATAAGATTTGGAATAGTTGATAGTAAGTGTGTGAATTAATAGATAAAAATACCTAAAATAATACATTTTCAAAAAGAAAAGAAAATATATTTAAAAAATTGTCAGTTTCGAGACTCGAACTGAAGACCAGCAAAACTAAGTTGCTTGTTCTGCCGATCTGGCCACGAAGCTTCGTGTTCGGAGAACGTCTGAATGGTCTAAGACTCTCATTATGAATATCCGCTAAAAGATTTAACATGGTGTCAATCTGGTCCAAAAGGACGATGCTTTGAATAGGGATGAATTCTGCGCATGTGCGTGAACTTGACTCCTAAAATTTCTCTTGAATATAGAAATATTTTGACATTAAATTTTATTTTAGAAGTATAAGATTTGGAATAGTTGATAGTAAGTGTGGGAATAATAGAAAAAAATACCTAAAATAAATTTTTTGAAAAAAGAAAAGAAAAATATTTTTAAAAAAATGGCAGTTTCGAGATTTGAACTGAAGACCAGCAAAGCTAAGTTGCTTGTTCTGCCGATCTGGCCACGAAGCTTCGTGTTCGGAGAGCGTCTGAATGGTCTAAGACTCTCATTATGAATATCCGCTAAAAGATTTAACATGGTGTCAATCTGGTCTAAAAAAACAATGCTTTGAGTTGGTATGAATTCTGCGCATGTTCGTGAACTTGACTCCTAAAATTTATCTTGAATATAGCAATCTTTTGACATTAAATTTTATTTTAGAAGTATAAGATTTGGAATAGTTGATAGTAAGTGTGGGAACAATAGATAAAAATACCTAAAATAAATTTTTTGAAAAAAGAAAAGAAAAATATATTTAAAAAATTGTCAGTTTCGAGACTCGAACTGAAGACCAGCAAAACTAAGTTGCTTGTTCTGCCGATCTGGCCACGAAGCTTCGTGCTCTGAGAGCGTCTGAATGGTCTAAGACTCTCATTATGAATATCCGCTAAAAGATTTAACATTGTGTCAATCTGGTCTAAAAGCACAATGCTTTGAATAGGTATGAATTCTGCGCATGTGCGTGAACTTGACTCCTAAAATTTCTGATAAATATAGAAATGTTTTGACATTAAATTTTATTTTAGAAGTATAAGATTTGGATTAGTTGATAGTAAGTGTGGGAATAATAGATAAAAATACCTAAAATAAATTTTTTGAAAAAAGAAAAGAAAAATGTATTTAAAAAATTGTCAGTTTCGATACTCGAACTGAAGACCAGCAAAACTAAGTTGCTTGTTTTGCCGATCTGGCCAGAAAACTTCGTGTTGGGAGAACGTCTGAATGGTCTAAGACTGTCATTATGAATATCCGCTAAAAGATTTAACATGGTGTCAATCTGGTCCAAAAGGACAATGCTTTGAATAGGGATGAATTCTGCGCATGTGCGTGAACTTGACTCCTAAAATTTCTCTTGAATATAGAAATATTTTGACATTAAATTTTATTTTAGAAGTATAAGATTTGGAATAGTTGATAGTAAGTGTGGGAATAATAGAAAAAAAAACCTAAAATAAATTTTTTGAAAAAAGAAAAGAAAAATATATTTAAAAAATTGTCAGTTTCGAGACTCGAACTGAAGACCTGCAAAACTAAGTTGCTTGTTCTGCCGATCTGGCCACGAAGCTTCGTGTTCGGAGATCGTCTGAATGGTCTAAGACTCTCATTATGAATATCCGCTAAAAGATTTAACATGGTGTCAATCTGGTCCAAAAGGACAATGCTTTGAATAGGGATGAATTCTGCGCATGTGCCTGAACTTGACTCCTAAAATTTCTTATAAATATAGAAATATTTTGACATTAAATTTTATTTTATAAGTATAAGATTTGGAATAGTTGATAGTAAGTGTGGGAATAATAGATAAAAATACCTAAAATAAATTTTTTGAAAAAAGAAAAGAAAAATATATTTCAGAAATTCTCAGTTTCGAGACTCGAAATGAAGACCAGCAAAACTAAGTGGCTTGATCAGCCGATCTGGAAACGAAGCTTCGTGTTCGGAGAGCGTCTGAATGGTCTAACACTCTCATTATGAATATTCACTAAAAGATTTAACACGGTGTCAATCTGGTCTAAAAGCAGAGTGTTTTAATACAGATGAATTCTGCGCTTGTGCGTAAACTTGACTCCTAAAATTTCTTATAAATATAGAAATATTTTGACATTAAATTTTATTTTAGAAGTATAAGATTTGGAATAGTTGATAGTAAGTGTGGGAATAATAGATAAAAATACCTAAAATAAATTTTTTGAAAAAAGAAAAGAAAAATATATTTAAAAAATTATCATTTTCGAGAATCGAACTGAAGACCAACAAAACAAAATGGCTTGTTCTGCCGAACTGGAAACGAAGCTTCGTGTTCGGAGAGAGTCTGAATGGTCTAAGACTCTCATTATGAATATTCTTTGAAAAATTTATCACGGTGTCAATCTGGTCTAAAAGCACAATGCTTTGAATAGGGATGAATTCTGTGCATGTGCGTGAACTAGACTCCTAAAATTTCTCTTGAATATATAAATATTTTGACAATAAATTTTATTTTAGAAGTATAAGATTTGGAATAATTAATAGTAAGTGTGGGAATCATTGGTATAAATACCTAAAATAAATTTTTTGAAAAAAGAAAAGAAAAATATATTTAAAAAATTGTAAGTTTCGAGACTCGAACTGAAGACCAGCAAAACTAAGTGGCTTGTTCTGCCGATCTGGAAACAAAGCTTCGTGTTCGGAAAGCGTCTGAATGGTCTAAGACTCTCATTATGAATATCCGCTAAAAGATTTAACATGGTGTCAATCTGGTCTAAAAGCACAATGCTTTGAATAGGGATGAATTCTGTGCATTTGCGTGAACTTGACTCCTAAAATTTCTCTTTAATATAGAAATATTTTGACATTAAATTTTATTTTAGAAGTATAAGATTTGGAATAATTAATAGTAAGTGTGGGAATCATAGGTAAAAATACCTAAAATAATTTTTTTTAAAAAAAGAAAAGAAAAATATATTTAAAAAATTATCATTTTCGAGACTCGAACTGAAGACCAGCAAAAATAAGTGGCTTGTTCTGCCGATCTGGAAACAAAGCTTCGTGTTCGGAAAGCGTCTGAATGGTTTAAGACTCTCATTATGAATATTCACTAAAAGATTTAACAAGGTGTCAATCTGGTCTAAAAGCAGAGTGTTTTAATACGGATGAATTCTGGGCATGTGAGTGAACTTGACTCCTAAAATTTCTTATAAATAATGAAAGGTTTTGACAATAAATTTTATTTTAGTAGTGTAAATTTTGTAATAATTAATAGTAAGTGTGGGAATAAAAGATAAAAATACCTAAAATAAATTTTTTGAAAAAAGAAAAGAAAAATATATTTAAAAAATTGTCAGGTTGGAGACTCGAACTGAAGACCAGCAAAACTAAGTTGCTTGTTTTGCCGATCTGGCCAGAAAGCTTCGTGTTCGTAGAACGTCTGAATGGTCTAAGACTCTCATTATGAATATCCGCTAAAAGATTTAACATGGTGTCAATCTGGTCTAAAAAAACAATGCTTTGAATAGGGATGAATTTTGCGCATGTGCGTGAACTTGACTCCTAAAATTTCTCTTGAATATAGAAATATTTTGACATTAAATTTTATTTTAGAAGTATAAGATTTGGAATAGTTGATAGTAAGTGTGGGAATAATAGATAAAAATACCTAAAATAAATTTTTTGAAAAAAGAAAAGAAAAATATATTTAAAAAATTGTCAGTTTCGAGACTAGAACTGAAGACCAGCAAAACTAAGTTGCTTGTTCTGCCGATCTGGCCACGAAGCTTTGTCTTCGGAGAGCGTCTGAATGGTCTAAGACTCTCATTATGAATATCCGCTAAAAGATTTAACATGGTGTCAATCTGGTCTAAAAAAACAATGCTTTGAATAGGGATGAATTCTGCGCATGTGCGTGAACTTGACTTCTAAAATTTCTGATAAATATAGAAATGTTTTGACATTAAATTTTATTTTAGAAGTATAAGATTTGGAATAGTTGATAGTAAGTGTGTGAATTAATAGATAAAAATACCTAAAATAATTTATTTTCAAAAAGAAAAGAAAATATATTTAAAAAATTGTCAGTTTCGAGACTCGAACTGAAGACCAGCAAAACTAAGTTGCTTGTTCTGCCGATCTGGCCACGAAGCTTCGTGTTCGGAGAACGTCTGAATGGTCTAAGACTCTCATTATGAATATCCGCTAAAAGATTTAACATGGTGTCAATCTGGTCCAAAAGGACAATGCTTTGAATAGGGATGAATTCTGCGCATGTGCGTGAACTTGACTCCTAAAATTTCTCTTGAATATAGAAATATTTTGACATTAAATTTTATTTTAGAAGTATAAGATTTGGAATAGTTGATAGTAAGTGTGGGAATAATAGATAAAAATACCTAAAATAAATTTTTTGAAAAAAGAAAAGAAAAATATATTTAAAAAATTGTCAGGTTGGAGACTCGAACTGAAGACCAGCAAAACTAAGTTGATTGTTTTGCCGATCTGGCCAGAAAGCTTCGTGTTCGGAGAACGTCTGAATGGTCTAAGACTCTCATTATGAATATCCGCTAAAAGATTTAACATGGTGTCAATCTGGTCTAAAAAAACAATGCTTTGAATAGGGATGAATTCTGCGCATGTGCGTGAACTTGACTCCTAAAATTTCTGATAAATATAGAAATGTTTTGACATTAAATTTTATTTTAGAAGTATAAGATTTGGAATAGTTGATAGTAAGTGTGTGAATTAATAGATAAAAATACCTAAAATAATACATTTTCAAAAAGAAAAGAAAATATATTTAAAAAATTGTCAGTTTCGAGACTCGAACTGAAGACCAGCAAAACTAAGTTGCTTGTTCTGCCGATCTGGCCACGAAGCTTCGTGTTCGGAGAACGTCTGAATGGTCTAAGACTCTCATTATGAATATCCGCTAAAAGATTTAACATGGTGTCAATCTGGTCCAAAAGGACGATGCTTTGAATAGGGATGATTTCTGCGCATGTGCGTGAACTTGACTCCTAAAATTTCTCTTGAATATAGAAATATTTTGACATTAAATTTTATTTTAGAAGTATAAGATTTGGAATAGTTGATAGTAAGTGTGGGAATAATAGAAAAAAATACCTAAAATAAATTTTTTGAAAAAAGAAAAGAAAAATATATTTAAAAAATTGTCAGTTTCGAGATTTGAACTGAAGACCAGCAAAGCTAAGTTGCTTGTTCTGCCGATCTGGCCACGAAGCTTCGTGTTCGGAGAGCGTCTGAATGGTCTAAGACTCTCATTATGAATATCCGCTAAAAGATTTAACATGGTGTCAATCTGGTCTAAAAAAACAATGCTTTGAGTTGGTATGAATTCTGCGCATGTTCGTGAACTTGACTCCTAAAATTTATCTTGAATATAGAAATCTTTTGACATTAAATTTTATTTTAGAAGTATAAGATTTGGAATAGTTGATAGTAAGTGTGGGAACAATAGATAAAAATACCTAAAATAAATTTTTTGAAAAAAGAAAAGAAAAATATATTTAAAAAATTGTCAGTTTCGAGACTCGAACTGAAGACCAGCAAAACTAAGTTGCTTGTTCTGCCGATCTGGCCACGAAGCTTCGTGCTCGGAGAGCGTCTGAATGGTCTAAGACTCTCATTATGAATATCCGCTAAAAGATTTAACATTGTGTCAAACTGGTCTAAAAGCACAATGCTTTGAATAGGTATGAATTCTGCGCATGTGCGTGAACTTGACTCCTAAAATTTCTGATAAATATAGAAATGTTTTGACATTAAATTTTATTTTAGAAGTATAAGATTTGGAATAGTTGATAGTAAGTGTGGGAATAATAGATAAAAATACCTAAAATAAATTTTTTGAAAAAAGAAAAGAAAAATGTATTTAAAAAATTGTCAGTTTCGATACTCGAACTGAAGACCAGCAAAACTAAGTTGCTTGTTTTGCCGATCTGGCCAGAAAACTTCGTGTTGGGAGAACGTCTGAATGGTCTAAGACTGTCATTATGAATATCCGCTAAAAGATTTAACATGGTGTCAATCTGGTCCAAAAGGACAATGCTTTGAATAGGGATGAATTCTGCGCATGTGCGTGAACTTGACTCCTAAAATTTCTCTTGAATATAGAAATATTTTGACATTAAATTTTATTTTAGAAGTATAAGATTTGGAATAGTTGATAGTAAGTGTGGGAATAATAGAAAAAAAAACCTAAAATAAATTTTTTGAAAAAAGAAAAGAAAAATATATTTAAAAAATTGTCAGTTTCGAGACTCGAACTGAAGACCAGCAAAACTAAGTTGCTTGTTCTGCCGATCTGGCCACGAAGCTTCGTGTTCGGAGATCGTCTGAATGGTCTAAGACTCTCATTATGAATATCCGCTAAAAGATTTAACATGGTGTCAATCTGGTCCAAAAGGACAATGCTTTGAATAGGGATGAATTCTGCGCATGTGCCTGAACTTGACTCCTAAAATTTCTCTTGAATATAGAAATATTTTGACATTAAATTTTATTTTAGAAGTATAAGATTTGGAATAGTTGATAGTAAGTGTGGGAATAATAGATAAAAATACCTAAAATAAATTTTTTGAAAAAAGAAAAGAAAAATGTATTTAAAAAATTGTCAGTTTCGAGACTCGAACTGAAGACCTGCAAAACTAAGTTGCTTGTTCTGCCGATCTGGCCACGAAGCTTCGTGTTCGGAGATCGTCTGAATGGTCTAAGACTCTCATTATGAATATCCGCTAAAAGATTTAACATGGTGTCAATCTGGTCCAAAAGGACAATGCTTTGAATAGGGATGAATTTTGCGCATGTGCGTGAACTTGACTCCTAAAATTTCTCTTGAATATAGAAATATTTTGACATTAAATTTTATTTTAGAAGTATAAGATTTGGAATAGTTGATAGTAAGTGTGGGAATAATAGAAAAAAAAACCTAAAATAAATTTTTTGAAAAAAGAAAAGAAAAATATATTTAAAAAATTGTCAGTTTCGAGACTCGAACTGAAGACCAGCAAAATAAGTTGCTTGTTCTGCCGATCTGGCCACGAAGCTTCGTGTTCGGAGAACGTCTGAATGGTCTAAGACTCTCATTATGAATATCCGCTAAAACATTTAACATGGTGTCAATCTGGTCCAAAAGGACAATGCTTTGAATAGGGATGAATTCTGCGCATATGCGTGAACTTGACTCCTAAAATTCTCTTGAATATAGAAATATTTTGACATTAAATTTTATTTTAGAAGTATAGGATTTGGAATAGTTGATAGTAAGTGTGGGAATAATAGATAAAAATACCTAAAATAAATTTTTTGAAAAAAGAAAAGAAAAATATATTTAAAAAATTGTCAGTTTCGAGACTCGAACTGAAGACCAGCAAAACTAAGTTGCTTGTTCTGCCGATCAGGCCACGAATCTTCGTGCTCGGAGAGCGTCTGAATGGTCTAAGACTCTCATTATGAATATCCGCTAAAAGATTTAACTTGGTGTAAATCTGATCTAAAAGCACAATGCTTTGAATAGGGATGAATTCTGCGCATGTGCGTGAACTTGACTCCTAAAATTTCTGATAAATATAGAAATGTTTTGACATTAAATTTTATTTAGAAGTATAAGATTTGGAATATTTGATAGTAAGTGTGGGAATAATAGAAAAAAAAACCTAAAATAAATTTTTTGAAAAAAGAAAAGAAAAATATATTTAAAAAATTGTCAGTTTCGAGACTCGAACTGAAGACCAGCAAAACTAAGTTGCTTGTTCTGCCGATCTGGCCACGAAGCTTCGTGTTCGGAGATCGTCTGAATGGTCTAAGACTCTCATTATGAATATCCGCTAAAAGATTTAACATGGTGTCAATCTGGTCCAAAAGGACAATGCTTTGAATAGGGATGAATTCTGCGCATGTGCCTGAACTTGACTCCTAAAATTTCTCTTGAATATAGAAATATTTTGACATTAAATTTTATTTTAGAAGTATAAGATTTGGAATAGTTGATAGTAAGTGTGGGAATAATAGATAAAAATACCTAAAATAAATTTTTTGAAAAAAGAAAAGAAAAATGTATTTAAAAAATTGTCAGTTTCGAGACTAGAACTGAAGACCAGCAAAACTAAGTTGCTTGTTTTGCCGATCTGGCCAGAAAACTTCGTGTTGGGAGAACGTCAGAATGGTCTAAGACTGTCATTATGAATATCCGCTAAAAGATTTAACATGGTGTCAATCTGGTCCAAAAGGACAATGCTTTGAATAGGGATGAATTCTGCGCATGTGCGTGAACTTGACTCCTAAAATTTCTCTTGAATATAGAAATATTTTGACATTAAATTTTATTTTAGAAGTATAAGATTCGGAATAGTTGGTAGTAAGTGTGGGAATAATAGATAAAAATACCTAAAATAATTTTCAAAAAAAAAAGAAGAAAAAATATTTTTAAAAAATTCTCAGTTTCGAGACTCGAACTGAAGACCAGCAAAACTAAGTTGCTTGTTCTGCCGATCTGGCCACGAAGCTTCGTGCTCGGAGAGCGTCTGAATGGTCTAAGACTCTCATTATGAATATCCGCTAAAAGATTTAACATGGTGTCAATCTGGTCTAAAAGCACAATGCTTTGAATAGGGATGAATTCTTCGCATGTGCGTGAACTTGACTCCTAAAATTTCTGATAAATATAGAAATGTTTTGACATTAAATTTTATTTTAGAAGTATAAGATTTGGAATAGTTGATAGTAAGTGTGGGAATAATAGATATCAATACCTAAAATAAATTTTTTTTAAAAAGAAAAGAAAAATATATTTAAAAAATTGTCAGTTTCGAGACTCGAACTGAAGACCAGCAAAACTAAGTTGCTTGTTCTGCCGATCAGGCCACGAATCTTCGTGCTCGGAGAGCGTCTGAATGGTCTAAGACTCTCATTATGAATATCCGCTAAAAGATTTAACTTGGTGTAAATCTGGTCTAAAAGCACAATGCTTTGAATAGGGATGAATTCTGCGCATGTGCGTGAACTTGACTCCTAAAATTTCTGATAAATATAGAAATGTTTTGACATTAAATTTTATTTAGAAGTATAAGATTTGGAATATTTGATAGTAAGTGTGGGAATAATAGAAAAAAAAACCTAAAATAAATTTTTTGAAAAAAGAAAAGAAAAATATATTTAAAAAATTGTCAGTTTCGAGACTCGAACTGAAGACCAGCAAAACTAAGTTGCTTGTTCTGCCGATCTGGCCACGAAGCTTCGTGTTCGGAGATCGTCTGAATGGTCTAAGACTCTCATTATGAATATCCGCTAAAAGATTTAACATGGTGTCAATCTGGTCCAAAAGGACAATGCTTTGAATAGGGATGAATTCTGCGCATGTGCCTGAACTTGACTCCTAAAATTTCTCTTGAATATAGAAATATTTTGACATTAAATTTTATTTTAGAAGTATAGGATTTGGAATAGTTGATAGTAAGTGTGGGAATAATAGATAAAAATACCTAAAATAAATTTTTTGAAAAAAGAAAAGAAAAATATATTTAAAAAATTGTCAGTTTCGAGACTCGAACTGAAGACCAGCAAAACTAAGTTGCTTGTTCTGCCGATCAGGCCACGAATCTTCGTGCTCGGAGAGCGTCTGAATGGTCTAAGACTCTCATTATGAATATCCGCTAAAAGATTTAACTTGGTGTAAATCTGGTCTAAAAGCACAATGCTTTGAATAGGGATGAATTCTGCGCATGTGCGTGAACTTGACTCCTAAAATTTCTGATAAATATAGAAATGTTTTGACATTAAATTTTATTTAGAAGTATAAGATTTGGAATATTTGATAGTAAGTGTGGGAATAATAGAAAAAAAAACCTAAAATAAATTTTTTGAAAAAAGAAAAGAAAAATATATTTAAAAAATTGTCAGTTTCGAGACTCGAACTGAAGACCAGCAAAACTAAGTTGCTTGTTCTGCCGATCTGGCCACGAAGCTTCGTGTTCGGAGATCGTCTGAATGGTCTAAGACTCTCATTATGAATATCCGCTAAAAGATTTAACATGGTGTCAATCTGGTCCAAAAGGACAATGCTTTGAATAGGGATGAATTCTGCGCATGTGCCTGAACTTGACTCCTAAAATTTCTCTTGAATATAGAAATATTTTGACATTAAATTTTATTTTAGAAGTATAAGATTTGGAATAGTTGATAGTAAGTGTGGGAATAATAGATAAAAATACCTAAAATAAATTTTTTGAAAAAAGAAAAGAAAAATGTATTTAAAAAATTGTCAGTTTCGAGACTAGAACTGAAGACCAGCAAAACTAAGTTGCTTGTTTTGCCGATCTGGCCAGAAAACTTCGTGTTGGGAGAACGTCAGAATGGTCTAAGACTGTCATTATGAATATCCGCTAAAAGATTTAACATGGTGTCAATCTGGTCCAAAAGGACAATGCTTTGAATAGGGATGAATTCTGCGCATGTGCGTGAACTTGACTCCTAAAATTTCTCTTGAATATAGAAATATTTTGACATTAAATTTTATTTTAGAAGTATAAGATTCGGAATAGTTGGTAGTAAGTGTGGGAATAATAGATAAAAATACCTAAAATAATTTTCAAAAAAAAAAGAAGAAAAAATATTTTTAAAAAATTCTCAGTTTCGAGACTCGAACTGAAGACCAGCAAAACTAAGTTGCTTGTTCTGCCGATCTGGCCACGAAACTTCGTGCTCGGAGAGCGTCTGAATGGTCTAAGACTCTCATTATGAATATCCGCTAAAAGATTTAACATGGTGTCAATCTGGTCTAAAAGCACAATGCTTTGAATAGGGATGAATTCTTCGCATGTGCGTGAACTTGACTCCTAAAATTTCTGATAAATATAGAAATGTTTTGACATTAAATTTTATTTTAGAAGTATAAGATTTGGAATAGTTGATAGTAAGTGTGGGAATAATAGATATCAATACCTAAAATAAATTTTTTTTAAAAAGAAAAGAAAAATATATTTAAAAAATTGTCAGTTTCGAGACTCGAACTGAAGACCAGCAAAACTAAGTTGCTTGTTCTGCCGATCTGGCCACGAAGCTTCGTGCTCGGAGAGCGTCTGAATGGTCTAAGACTCTCATTATGAATATCCGCTAAAAGATTTAACATGGTGTCAATCTGGTCTAAAAGCACAATGCTTTGAATAGAGATGAATTCTTCGCATGTGCGTGAACTTGACTCCTAAAATTTCTGATAAATATAGAAATGTTTTGACATTAAATTTTATTTTAGAAGTATAAGATTTGGAATAGTTGATAGTAAGTGTGGGAATAATAGATATCAATACCTAAAATAAATTTTTTGAAAAAAGAAAAGAAAAATATATTTAAAAAATTGTCAGTTTCGAGACTCGAACTGAAGACCTGCAAAACTAAGTTGCTTGTTCTGCCGATCTGGCCACGAAGCTTCGTGTTCGGAGATCGTCTGAATGGTCTAAGACTCTCATTATGAATATCCGCTAAAAGATTTAACATGGTGTCAATCTGGTCCAAAAGGACAATGCTTTGAATAGGGATGAATTCTGCGCATGTGCCTGAACTTGACTCCTAAAATTTCTCTTGAATATAGAAATATTTTGACATTAAATTTTATTTTAGAAGTATAAGATTTGGAATAGTTGATAGTAAGTGTGGGAATAATAGATAAAAATACCTAAAATAAATTTTTTGAAAAAAGAAAAGAAAAATGTATTTAAAAAATTGTCAGTTTCGAGACTCGAACTGAAGACCTGCAAAACTAAGTTGCTTGTTCTGCCGATCTGGCCACGAAGCTTCGTGTTCGGAGATCGTCTGAATTATCTAAGACTCTCATTATGAATATCCGCTAAAAGATTTAACATGGTGTCAATCTGGTCCAAAAGGACAATGCTTTGAATAGGGATGAATTCTGCGCATGTGCGTGAACTTGACTCCTAAAATTTCTCTTGAATATAGAAATATTTTGACATTAAATTTTATTTTAGAAGTATAAGATTTGGAATAGTTGGTAGTAAGTGTGGGAATAATAGATAAAAATACCTAAATTAATTTTCAAAAAAAAAAGAAGAAAAAATATTTTTAAAAAATTCTCAGTTTCGAGACTCGAACTGAAGACCAGCAAAACTAAGTAGCTTGTTCTGCCGATCTGGCCACGAAGCTTCGTGTTCGGAGATCGTCTGAATGGTCTAAGACTCTCATTATGAATATCCGCTAAAAGATTTAACATGGTGTCAATCTGGTCCAAAAGGACAATGCTTTGAATAGGGATGAATTCTGCGCATGTGCGTGAACTTGACTCCTAAAATTTCTCTTGAATATAGAAATATTTTGACATTAAATTTTATTTTAGAAGTATAAGAATTGGAATAGTTGATAGTAAGTGTGGGAATAATAGATAAAAATACCTAAAATAAATTTTTTGAAAAAAGAAAAGAAAAATGTATTTAAAAAATTGTCAGTTTCGAGACTCGAACTGAAGACCAGTAAAACTAAGTTGCTTGTTCTGCCGATCTGGCCAGAAAGCTTCGTGTTGGGAGAACGTCTGAATGGTCTAAGACTGTCATTATGAATATCCGCTAAAAGATTTAACATGGTGTCAATCTGGACTAAAAGGACAATGCTTTGAATAGGGATGAATTCTGCGCATGTGCGTGAACTTGACTCCTAAAATTTCTCTTGAATATAGAAATATTTTGACATTAAATTTTATTTTAGAAGTATAAGATTTGGAATAGTTGATAGTAAGTGTGGGAATAATAGAAAAAAAAACCTAAAATAAATTTTTTGAAAAAAGAAAAGAAAAATATATTTAAAAAATTGTCAGTTTCGAGACTCGAACTGAAGACCAGCAAAACTAAGTTGCTTGTTCTGCCGATCTGGCCACGAAGCTTCGTGTTCGGAGAACGTCTGAATGGTCTAAGACTCTCATTATGAATATCCGCTAAAACATTTAACATGGTGTCAATCTGGTCCAAAAGGACAATGCTTTGAATAGGGATGAATTCTGCGCATGTGCGTGAACTTGACTCCTAAAATTTCTCTTGAATATAGAAATATTTTGACATTAAATTTTATTTTAGAAGTATAAGATTTGGAATAGTTGATAGTAAGTGTGGGAATAATAGATAAAAATACCTAAAATAAATTTTTTGAAAAAAGAAAAGAAAAATGTATTTAAAAAATTGTCAGTTTCGAGACTCGAACTGAAGACCAGCAAAACTAAGTAGCTTGTTCTGCCGATCTGGCCACGAAGCTTCGTGTTCGGAGATCGTCTGAATGGTCTAAGACTCTCATTATGAATATCCGCTAAAAGATTTAACATGGTGTCAATCTGGTCCAAAAGGACAATGCTTTGAATAGGGATGAATTCTGCGCATGTGCGTGAACTTGACTCCTAAAATTTCTCTTGAATATAGAAATATTTTGACATTAAATTTTATTTTAGAAGTATAAGATTTGGAATAGTTGATAGTAAGTGTGGGAATAATAGATAAAAATATCTAAAATAAATTTTTTGAAAAAAGAAAAGAAAAATGTATTTAAAAAATTGTCAGTTTCGAGACTCGCACTGAAGACCAGTAAAACTAAGTTGCTTGTTCTGCCGATCTGGCCAGAAAGCTTCGTGTTGGGAGAACGTCTGAATGGTCTAAGACTGTCATTATGAATATCCGCTAAAAGATTTAACATGGTGTCAATCTGGACTAAAAGGACAATGCTTTGAATAGGGATGAATTCTGCGCATGTGCGTGAACTTGACTCCTAAAATTTCTCTTGAATATAGAAATATTTTGACATTAAATTTTATTTTAGAAGTATAAGATTTGGAATAGTTGATAGTAAGTGTGGGAATAATAGATAAAAATACCTAAAATAAATTTTTTGAAAAAAGAAAAGAAAAATATATTTAAAAAATTGTCAGTTTCGAGACTCGAACTGAAGACCAGCAAAACTAAGTTGCTTGTTCTGCCGATCAGGCCACGAATCTTCGTGCTCGGAGAGCGTCTGAATGGTCTAAGACTCTCATTATGAATATCCGCTAAAAGATTTAACTTGGTGTAAATCTGGTCTAAAAGCACAATGCTTTGAATAGGGATGAATTCTGCGCATGTGCGTGAACTTGACTCCTAAAATTTCTGATAAATATAGAAATGTTTTGACATTAAATTTTATTTAGAAGTATAAGATTTGGAATATTTGATAGTAAGTGTGGGAATAATAGAAAAAAAAACCTAAAATAAATTTTTTGAAAAAAGAAAAGAAAAATATATTTAAAAAATTGTCAGTTTCGAGACTCGAACTGAAGACCAGCAAAACTAAGTTGCTTGTTCTGCCGATCTGGCCACGAAGCTTCGTGTTCGGAGATCGTCTGAATGGTCTAAGACTCTCATTATGAATGTCCGCTAAAACATTTAACATGGTGTCAATCTGGTCCAAAAGGACAATGCTTTGAATAGGGATGAATTCTGCGCATGTGCGTGAACTTGACTCCTAAAATTTCTCTTGAATATAGAAATATTTTGACATTAAATTTTATTTTAGAAGTATAAGATTCGGAATAGTTGGTAGTAAGTGTGGGAATAATAGATAAAAATACCTAAAATAATTTTCAAAAAAAAAAGAAGAAAAAATATTTTTAAAAAATTCTCAGTTTCGAGACTCGAACTGAAGACCAGCAAAACTAAGTTGCTTGTTCTGCCGATCTGGCCACGAAGCTTCGTGCTCGGAGAGCGTCTGAATGGTCTAAGACTCTCATTATGAATATCCGCTAAAAGATTTAACATGGTGTCAATCTGGTCTAAAAGCACAATGCTTTGAATAGGGATGAATTCTTCGCATGTGCGTGAACTTGACTCCTAAAATTTCTGATAAATATAGAAATGTTTTGACATTAAATTTTATTTTAGAAGTATAAGATTTGGAATAGTTGATAGTAAGTGTGGGAATAATAGATATCAATACCTAAAATAAATTTTTTTTAAAAAGAAAAGAAAAATATATTTAAAAAATTGTCAGTTTCGAGACTCGAACTGAAGACCAGCAAAACTAAGTTGCTTGTTCTGCCGATCAGGCCACGAATCTTCGTGCTCGGAGAGCGTCTGAATGGTCTAAGACTCTCATTATGAATATCCGCTAAAAGATTTAACTTGGTGTAAATCTGGTCTAAAAGCACAATGCTTTGAATAGGGATGAATTCTGCGCATGTGCGTGAACTTGACTCCTAAAATTTCTGATAAATATAGAAATGTTTTGACATTAAATTTTATTTAGAAGTATAAGATTTGGAATATTTGATAGTAAGTGTGGGAATAATAGAAAAAAAAACCTAAAATAAATTTTTTGAAAAAAGAAAAGAAAAATATATTTAAAAAATTGTCAGTTTCGAGACTCGAACTGAAGACCAGCAAAACTAAGTTGCTTGTTCTGCCGATCTGGCCACGAAGCTTCGTGTTCGGAGATCGTCTGAATGGTCTAAGACTCTCATTATGAATATCCGCTAAAAGATTTAACATGGTGTCAATCTGGTCCAAAAGGACAATGCTTTGAATAGGGATGAATTCTGCGCATGTGCCTGAACTTGACTCCTAAAATTTCTCTTGAATATAGAAATATTTTGACATTAAATTTTATTTTAGAAGTATAGGATTTGGAATAGTTGATAGTAAGTGTGGGAATAATAGATAAAAATACCTAAAATAAATTTTTTGAAAAAAGAAAAGAAAAATATATTTAAAAAATTGTCAGTTTCGAGACTCGAACTGAAGACCAGCAAAACTAAGTTGCTTGTTCTGCCGATCAGGCCACGAATCTTCGTGCTCGGAGAGCGTCTGAATGGTCTAAGACTCTCATTATGAATATCCGCTAAAAGATTTAACTTGGTGTAAATCTGGTCTAAAAGCACAATGCTTTGAATAGGGATGAATTCTGCGCATGTGCGTGAACTTGACTCCTAAAATTTCTGATAAATATAGAAATGTTTTGACATTAAATTTTATTTAGAAGTATAAGATTTGGAATATTTGATAGTAAGTGTGGGAATAATAGAAAAAAAAACCTAAAATAAATTTTTTGAAAAAAGAAAAGAAAAATATATTTAAAAAATTGTCAGTTTCGAGACTCGAACTGAAGACCAGCAAAACTAAGTTGCTTGTTCTGCCGATCTGGCCACGAAGCTTCGTGTTCGGAGATCGTCTGAATGGTCTAAGACTCTCATTATGAATATCCGCTAAAAGATTTAACATGGTGTCAATCTGGTCCAAAAGGACAATGCTTTGAATAGGGATGAATTCTGCGCATGTGCCTGAACTTGACTCCTAAAATTTCTCTTGAATATAGAAATATTTTGACATTAAATTTTATTTTAGAAGTATAAGATTTGGAATAGTTGATAGTAAGTGTGGGAATAATAGATAAAAATACCTAAAATAAATTTTTTGAAAAAAGAAAAGAAAAATGTATTTAAAAAATTGTCAGTTTCGAGACTAGAACTGAAGACCAGCAAAACTAAGTTGCTTGTTTTGCCGATCTGGCCAGAAAACTTCGTGTTGGGAGAACGTCAGAATGGTCTAAGACTGTCATTATGAATATCCGCTAAAAGATTTAACATGGTGTCAATCTGGTCCAAAAGGACAATGCTTTGAATAGGGATGAATTCTGCGCATGTGCGTGAACTTGACTCCTAAAATTTCTCTTGAATATAGAAATATTTTGACATTAAATTTTATTTTAGAAGTATAAGATTCGGAATAGTTGGTAGTAAGTGTGGGAATAATAGATAAAAATACCTAAAATAATTTTCAAAAAAAAAAGAAGAAAAAATATTTTTAAAAAATTCTCAGTTTCGAGACTCGAACTGAAGACCAGCAAAACTAAGTTGCTTGTTCTGCCGATCTGGCCACGAAACTTCGTGCTCGGAGAGCGTCTGAATGGTCTAAGACTCTCATTATGAATATCCGCTAAAAGATTTAACATGGTGTCAATCTGGTCTAAAAGCACAATGCTTTGAATAGGGATGAATTCTTCGCATGTGCGTGAACTTGACTCCTAAAATTTCTGATAAATATAGAAATGTTTTGACATTAAATTTTATTTTAGAAGTATAAGATTTGGAATAGTTGATAGTAAGTGTGGGAATAATAGATATCAATACCTAAAATAAATTTTTTTTAAAAAGAAAAGAAAAATATATTTAAAAAATTGTCAGTTTCGAGACTCGAACTGAAGACCAGCAAAACTAAGTTGCTTGTTCTGCCGATCTGGCCACGAAGCTTCGTGCTCGGAGAGCGTCTGAATGGTCTAAGACTCTCATTATGAATATCCGCTAAAAGATTTAACATGGTGTCAATCTGGTCTAAAAGCACAATGCTTTGAATAGAGATGAATTCTTCGCATGTGCGTGAACTTGACTCCTAAAATTTCTGATAAATATAGAAATGTTTTGACATTAAATTTTATTTTAGAAGTATAAGATTTGGAATAGTTGATAGTAAGTGTGGGAATAATAGATATCAATACCTAAAATAAATTTTTTGAAAAAAGAAAAGAAAAATATATTTAAAAAATTGTCAGTTTCGAGACTCGAACTGAAGACCTGCAAAACTAAGTTGCTTGTTCTGCCGATCTGGCCACGAAGCTTCGTGTTCGGAGATCGTCTGAATGGTCTAAGACTCTCATTATGAATATCCGCTAAAAGATTTAACATGGTGTCAATCTGGTCCAAAAGGACAATGCTTTGAATAGGGATGAATTCTGCGCATGTGCCTGAACTTGACTCCTAAAATTTCTCTTGAATATAGAAATATTTTGACATTAAATTTTATTTTAGAAGTATAAGATTTGGAATAGTTGATAGTAAGTGTGGGAATAATAGATAAAAATACCTAAAATAAATTTTTTGAAAAAAGAAAAGAAAAATGTATTTAAAAAATTGTCAGTTTCGAGACTCGAACTGAAGACCTGCAAAACTAAGTTGCTTGTTCTGCCGATCTGGCCACGAAGCTTCGTGTTCGGAGATCGTCTGAATTATCTAAGACTCTCATTATGAATATCCGCTAAAAGATTTAACATGGTGTCAATCTGGTCCAAAAGGACAATGCTTTGAATAGGGATGAATTCTGCGCATGTGCGTGAACTTGACTCCTAAAATTTCTCTTGAATATAGAAATATTTTGACATTAAATTTTATTTTAGAAGTATAAGATTTGGAATAGTTGGTAGTAAGTGTGGGAATAATAGATAAAAATACCTAAATTAATTTTCAAAAAAAAAAGAAGAAAAAATATTTTTAAAAAATTCTCAGTTTCGAGACTCGAACTGAAGACCAGCAAAACTAAGTAGCTTGTTCTGCCGATCTGGCCACGAAGCTTCGTGTTCGGAGATCGTCTGAATGGTCTAAGACTCTCATTATGAATATCCGCTAAAAGATTTAACATGGTGTCAATCTGGTCCAAAAGGACAATGCTTTGAATAGGGATGAATTCTGCGCATGTGCGTGAACTTGACTCCTAAAATTTCTCTTGAATATAGAAATATTTTGACATTAAATTTTATTTTAGAAGTATAAGAATTGGAATAGTTGATAGTAAGTGTGGGAATAATAGATAAAAATACCTAAAATAAATTTTTTGAAAAAAGAAAAGAAAAATGTATTTAAAAAATTGTCAGTTTCGAGACTCGAACTGAAGACCAGTAAAACTAAGTTGCTTGTTCTGCCGATCTGGCCAGAAAGCTTCGTGTTGGGAGAACGTCTGAATGGTCTAAGACTGTCATTATGAATATCCGCTAAAAGATTTAACATGGTGTCAATCTGGACTAAAAGGACAATGCTTTGAATAGGGATGAATTCTGCGCATGTGCGTGAACTTGACTCCTAAAATTTCTCTTGAATATAGAAATATTTTGACATTAAATTTTATTTTAGAAGTATAAGATTTGGAATAGTTGATAGTAAGTGTGGGAATAATAGAAAAAAAAACCTAAAATAAATTTTTTGAAAAAAGAAAAGAAAAATATATTTAAAAAATTGTCAGTTTCGAGACTCGAACTGAAGACCAGCAAAACTAAGTTGCTTGTTCTGCCGATCTGGCCACGAAGCTTCGTGTTCGGAGAACGTCTGAATGGTCTAAGACTCTCATTATGAATATCCGCTAAAACATTTAACATGGTGTCAATCTGGTCCAAAAGGACAATGCTTTGAATAGGGATGAATTCTGCGCATGTGCGTGAACTTGACTCCTAAAATTTCTCTTGAATATAGAAATATTTTGACATTAAATTTTATTTTAGAAGTATAAGATTTGGAATAGTTGATAGTAAGTGTGGGAATAATAGATAAAAATACCTAAAATAAATTTTTTGAAAAAAGAAAAGAAAAATGTATTTAAAAAATTGTCAGTTTCGAGACTCGAACTGAAGACCAGCAAAACTAAGTAGCTTGTTCTGCCGATCTGGCCACGAAGCTTCGTGTTCGGAGATCGTCTGAATGGTCTAAGACTCTCATTATGAATATCCGCTAAAAGATTTAACATGGTGTCAATCTGGTCCAAAAGGACAATGCTTTGAATAGGGATGAATTCTGCGCATGTGCGTGAACTTGACTCCTAAAATTTCTCTTGAATATAGAAATATTTTGACATTAAATTTTATTTTAGAAGTATAAGATTTGGAATAGTTGATAGTAAGTGTGGGAATAATAGATAAAAATATCTAAAATAAATTTTTTGAAAAAAGAAAAGAAAAATGTATTTAAAAAATTGTCAGTTTCGAGACTCGCACTGAAGACCAGTAAAACTAAGTTGCTTGTTCTGCCGATCTGGCCAGAAAGCTTCGTGTTGGGAGAACGTCTGAATGGTCTAAGACTGTCATTATGAATATCCGCTAAAAGATTTAACATGGTGTCAATCTGGACTAAAAGGACAATGCTTTGAATAGGGATGAATTCTGCGCATGTGCGTGAACTTGACTCCTAAAATTTCTCTTGAATATAGAAATATTTTGACATTAAATTTTATTTTAGAAGTATAAGATTTGGAATAGTTGATAGTAAGTGTGGGAATAATAGATAAAAATACCTAAAATAAATTTTTTGAAAAAAGAAAAGAAAAATATATTTAAAAAATTGTCAGTTTCGAGACTCGAACTGAAGACCAGCAAAACTAAGTTGCTTGTTCTGCCGATCAGGCCACGAATCTTCGTGCTCGGAGAGCGTCTGAATGGTCTAAGACTCTCATTATGAATATCCGCTAAAAGATTTAACTTGGTGTAAATCTGGTCTAAAAGCACAATGCTTTGAATAGGGATGAATTCTGCGCATGTGCGTGAACTTGACTCCTAAAATTTCTGATAAATATAGAAATGTTTTGACATTAAATTTTATTTAGAAGTATAAGATTTGGAATATTTGATAGTAAGTGTGGGAATAATAGAAAAAAAAACCTAAAATAAATTTTTTGAAAAAAGAAAAGAAAAATATATTTAAAAAATTGTCAGTTTCGAGACTCGAACTGAAGACCAGCAAAACTAAGTTGCTTGTTCTGCCGATCTGGCCACGAAGCTTCGTGTTCGGAGATCGTCTGAATGGTCTAAGACTCTCATTATGAATGTCCGCTAAAACATTTAACATGGTGTCAATCTGGTCCAAAAGGACAATGCTTTGAATAGGGATGAATTCTGCGCATGTGCGTGAACTTGACTCCTAAAATTTCTGATAAATATAGAAATGTTTTGACATTAAATTTTATTTTAGAAGTATAAGATTTGGAATAGTTGATAGTAAGTGTGGGAATAATAGATATCAATACCTAAAATAAATTTTTTTTAAAAAGAAAAGAAAAATATATTTAAAAAATTGTCAGTTTCGAGACTCGAACTGAAGACCAGCAAAACTAAGTTGCTTGTTCTGCCGATCTGGCCACGAAGCTTCGTGCTCGGAGAGCGTCTGAATGGTCTAAGACTCTCATTATGAATATCCGCTAAAAGATTTAACATGGTGTCAATCTGGTCTAAAAGCACAATGCTTTGAATAGGGATGAATTCTTCGCATGTGCGTGAACTTGACTCCTAAAATTTCTGATAAATATAGAAATGTTTTGACATTAAATTTTATTTTAGAAGTATAAGATTTGGAATAGTTGATAGTAAGTGTGGGAATAATAGATATCAATACCTAAAATAAATTTTTTGAAAAAAGAAAAGAAAAATATATTTAAAAAATTGTCAGTTTCGAGACTCGAACTGAAGACCAGCAAAACTAAGTTGCTTGTTCTGCCGATCTGGCCACGAAGCTTCGTGTTCGGAGATCGTCTGAATGGTCTAAGACTCTCATTATGAATATCCGCTAAAAGATTTAACATGGTGTCAATCTGGTCCAAAATGACAATGCTTTGAATAGGGATGAATTCTGCGCATGTGCGTGAACTTGACTCCTAAAATTTCTCTTGAATATAGAAATATTTTGACATTAAATTTTATTTTAGAAGTATAAGATTTGGAATAGTTGATAGTAAGTGTGGGAATAATAGATAAAAATACCTAAAATAAATTTTTTGAAAAAAGAAAAGAAAAATGTATTTAAAAAATTTTCAGTTTCGAGACTCGAACTGAAGACCAGTAAAACTAAGTTGCTTGTTCTGCCGATCTGGCCAGAAAGCTTCGTGTTGGGAGAACGTCTGAATGGTCTAAGACTGTCATTATGAATATCCGCTAAAAGATTTAACATGGAGTCAATCTGGACTAAAAGGACAATGCTTTGAATAGGGATGAATTCTGCGCATGTGCGTGAACTTGACTCCTAAAATTTCTCTTGAATATAGAAATATTTTGACATTAAATTTTATTTTAGAAGTATAAGATTTGGAATAGTTGATAGTAAGTGTGGGAATAATAGATAAAAATACCTAAAATAAATTTTTTGAAAAAAGAAAAGAAAAATGTATTTAAAAAATTGTCAGTTTCGAGACTAGAACTGAAGACCAGCAAAACTAAGTTGCTTGTTTTGCCGATCTGGCCAGAAAACTTCGTGTTGGGAGAACGCCAGAATGGTCTAAGACTGTCATTATGAATATCCGCTAAAAGATTTAACATGGTGTCAATCTGGTCCAAAAGGACAATGCTTTGAATAGGGATGAATTCTGCGCATGTGCGTGAACTTGACTCCTAAAATTTCTCTTGAATATTGAAATATTTTGACATTAAATTTTATTTTAGAAGTATAAGATTTGGAAAAGTTGGTAGTAAGTGTGGGAATAATAGATAAAAATGCCTAAAATAATTTTCAAAAAAAAAAGAAGAAAAAATATTTTTAAAAAATTCTCAGTTTCGAGACTCGAACTGAAGACCAGCAAAACTAAGTTGCTTGTTCTGCCGATCTGGCCACGAAGCTTCGTGTTCGGAGATCGTCTGAATGGTCTAAGACTCTCATTATGAATATCCGCTAAAAGATTTAACATGGTGTCAATCTGGTCCAAAATGACAATGCTTTGAATAGGGATGAATTCTGCGCATGTGCGTGAACTTGACTCCTAAAATTTCTCTTGAATATAGAAATATTTTGACATTAAATTTTATTTTAGAAGTATAAGATTTGGAATAGTTGATAGTAAGTGTGGGAATAATAGATAAAAATACCTAAAATAAATTTTTTGAAAAAAGAAAAGAAAAATGTATTTAAAAAATTTTCAGTTTCGAGACTCGAACTGAAGACCAGTAAAACTAAGTTGCTTGTTCTGCCGATCTGGCCAGAAAGCTTCGTGTTGGGAGAACGTCTGAATGGTCTAAGACTGTCATTATGAATATCCGCTAAAAGATTTAACATGGAGTCAATCTGGACTAAAAGGACAATGCTTTGAATAGGGATGAATTCTGCGCATGTGCGTGAACTTGACTCCTAAAATTTCTCTTGAATATAGAAATATTTTGACATTAAATTTTATTTTAGAAGTATAAGATTTGGAATAGTTGATAGTAAGTGTGGGAATAATAGATAAAAATACCTAAAATAAATTTTTTGAAAAAAGAAAAGAAAAATGTATTTAAAAAATTGTCAGTTTCGAGACTAGAACTGAAGACCAGCAAAACTAAGTTGCTTGTTTTGCCGATCTGGCCAGAAAACTTCGTGTTGGGAGAACGCCAGAATGGTCTAAGACTGTCATTATGAATATCCGCTAAAAGATTTAACATGGTGTCAATCTGGTCCAAAAGGACAATGCTTTGAATAGGGATGAATTCTGCGCATGTGCGTGAACTTGACTCCTAAAATTTCTCTTGAATATTGAAATATTTTGACATTAAATTTTATTTTAGAAGTATAAGATTTGGAAAAGTTGGTAGTAAGTGTGGGAATAATAGATAAAAATGCCTAAAATAATTTTCAAAAAAAAAAGAAGAAAAAATATTTTTAAAAAATTCTCAGTTTCGAGACTCGAACTGAAGACCAGCAAAACTAAGTTGCTTGTTCTGCCGATCTGGCCACGAAGCTTCGTGTTCGGAGATCGTCTGAATGGTCTAAGACTCTCATTATGAATGTCCGCTAAAACATTTAACATGGAGTCAATCTGGACTAAAAGGACAATGCTTTGAATAGGGATGAATTCTGCGCATGTGCGTGAACTTGACTCCTAAAATTTCTCTTGAATATAGAAATATTTTGACATTAAATTTTATTTTAGAAGTATAAGATTTGGAATAGTTGATAGTAAGTGTGGGAATAATAGATAAAAATACCTAAAATAATTTATTTTCAAAAAGAAAAGAAAATATATTTAAAAAATTCTTATTTTCGAGACTCGAACTGAAGACCAGCAAAACTAAGTGGCTGGTTCTGCCGATCGGGCCACGAAGCTTCGTGTTCGGAGAGCGTCTAAATGGTCTAAGACTCTCATTATGAATATCCGCTAAAAGATTTAACATGGTGTCAATCTCGTCCAAAAGGACAATGCTTTGAATAGGGATGAATTCTGCGCATGTGCGTGAATTTGACTCCTAAAATTTCTCTTGAATATAGAAATATTTTGACATGAAATTTTATTTTAGCAGTATAAGATTTGGAATAGTGGAAAGTAAGTGTGGGAATAATAGATAAAAATACCTAAAATAATTTTCAAAAAAAAGAAGAAAAAATATTTTTTTAAAAATTTTCAGTTTCGAGACTCGAACTGAAGACCAGCAAAACTAAGTTGCTTGTTCTGCCAATCTGGCCACGAAGCTTCGTGTTCGGAGAGCGTCTAAATGGTCTAAGACTCTCATTAGGAATATCCGCTAAAAGATTTAACATGGTGTCAATCTGGTCTAAAAGCACAATGCTTTGAATAGGGATGAATTCTGCGCATGTGCGTGAACTTTACTCCTAAAATTTCTCTTGAATATAAAAATATTTTGACATTAAATTTTATTTTAGAAGTATAAGATTTGGAATAGTTGATAGTAAGTGTGGGAATAATAGATAAAAATACCTAAAATAAATTTTTTGAAAAAAGAAAAGAAAAATATATTTAAAAAATTGTCAGTTTCGAGACTCGAACTGAAGACCAGCAAATCTAAGTTGCTTGTTCTGCCGATCTGGCCACGCAGCTTCGTGTTCGGAGAGCGTCTGAATGGTCTAAGACTCTTATTATGAATAACCGCTAAAAGATTTAACATGGTGTCATTTTGGTCTAAAAGCACAATGCTTTGAATAGGGATGAATTCTGAGCATTTGCGTGAACTTGACTCCTAAAATTTCTCTTGAATATAAAAATATTTTGACATTAAATTTTATTTTAGAAGTATAAGATTTGGAATAGTTGATAGTAAGTATGGGAATAATAGATAAAAATACCTAAAATAATTTTCAAAAAAAAGAAGAAAAAATATTTTTAAAAAATTCTCAGTTTCTAGACTAGAACTGCAGACCAGCAAAACTAAGTTGCTTTTTCTGCCGATCTCGCCACGAAGCTTCGTGTTCGGAGAGCGTCTGAATGGTCTAAGACTCTCATTATGAATATCCGCTAAAAGATTTAACATTGTGTCAATCTGGTCTGAAAGCACAATGCTTTGAATAGGGATGAATTCTGCGCATGTGCGTGAACTTGACTCCTAAAATTTCTCTTGAATATAGAAATATTTTGACATTAAATTTTATTTTAGAAGTATAAGATTTGGAATAGTTGATAGTAAGTGTGGGAATAATAGATAAAAATTCCTAACATAAATTTTTTGAAAAAAGAAAAGAAAAATATATTATAAAATTCTCAGTTTCGAGACTCGAACTGAAGACCAGCAAAACTAAGTTGCTTGTTCTGCCGATCTGGCCACGAAGCTTCGTGTTCGGAGAGCGTCTAAATGGTCTAAGACTCTCATTATGAATATCCGCTAAAAGATTTAACATGGTGTCAATCTCGTCCAAAAGGACAATGCTTTGAATAGGGATGAATTCTGCGCATGTGCGTGAACTTGACTCCTAAAATTTCTCTTGAATATAGAAATATTTTGACATGAAATTTTATTTTAGCAGTATAAGATTTGGAATAGTGGAAAGTAAGTGTGGGAATAATAGATAAAAATACCTAAAATAATTTTCAAAAAAATCAAAAGAAAAATATATTTAAAAAATTCTCAGTTTCGAGACTCGAACTGAAGACCAGCAAAACTAAGTTGCTTGTTCTGCCGATCTGGCCACGAAGCTTCGTGTTCGGAGAGCGTCTGAATGGTCTAAGACTCTCATTATGAATATCCGCTAAAAGATTTAACATCGTGTCAATCTGGTCTAAAAGCACAATGCTTTGAATAGGTATGAATTCTGCGCATGTGCGTGAACTTTACTCCTAAAATTTCTCTTGAATATAAAAATATTTTGACATTAAATTTTATTTTAGAAGTATAAGATTTGGAATAGTTGATAGTAAGTGTGGGAATAATAGATAAAAATACCTAAAATAAATTTTTTGAAAAAAGAAAAGAAAAATATATTTAAAAAATTGTCAGTTTCGAGACTCGAACTGAAGACCAGCAAATCTAAGTTGCTTGTTCTGCCGATCTGGCCACGCAGCTTCGTGTTCGGAGAGCGTCTGAATGGTCTAAGACTCTTATTATGAATAACCGCTAAAAGATTTAACATGGTGTCATTTTGGTCTAAAAGCACAATGCTTTGAATAGGGATGAATTCTGAGCATTTGCGTGAACTTGACTCCTAAAATTTCTCTTGAATATAAAAATATTTTGACATTAAATTTTATTTTAGAAGTATAAGATTTGGAATAGTTGATAGTAAGTGTGGGAATAATAGATAAAAATACCTAAAATAATTTTCAAAAAAAAGAAGAAAAAATATTTTTAAAAAATTCTCAGTTTCTAGACTAGAACTGCAGACCAGCAAAACTAAGTTGCTTTTTCTGCCGATCTCGCCACGAAGCTTCGTGTTCGGAGAGCGTCTGAATGGTCTAAGACTCTCATTATGAATATCCGCTAAAAGATTTAACATTGTGTCAATCTGGTCTGAAAGCACAATGCTTTGAATAGGGATGAATTCTGCGCATGTGCGTGAACTTGACTCCTAAAATTTCTCTTGAATATAGAAATATTTTGACATTAAATTTTATTTTAGAAGTATAAGATTTGGAATAATTGATAGTAAGTGTGGGAATAATAGATAAAAATTCCTAACATAAATTTTTTGAAAAAAGAAAAGAAAAATATATTATAAAATTCTCAGTTTCGAGACTCGAACTGAAGACCAGCAAAACTAAGTTGCTTGTTCTGCCGATCTGGCCACGAAGCTTCGTGTTCGGAGAGCGTCTAAATGGTCTAAGACTCTCATTATGAATATCCGCTAAAAGATTTAACATGGTGTCAATCTCGTCCAAAAGGACAATGCTTTGAATAGGGATGAATTCTGCGCATGTGCGTGAACTTGACTCCTAAAATTTCTCTTGAATATAGAAATATTTTGACATGAAATTTTATTTTAGCAGTATAAGATTTGGAATAGTGGAAAGTAAGTGTGGGAATAATAGATAAAAATACCTAAAATAATTTTCAAAAAAATCAAAAGAAAAATATATTTAAAAAATTCTCAGTTTCGAGACTCGAACTGAAGACCAGCAAAACTAAGTTGCTTGTTCTGCCGATCTGGCCACGAAGCTTCGTGTTCGGAGAGCGTCTGAATGGTCTAAGACTCTCATTATGAATATCCGCTAAAAGATTTAACATTGTGTCAATCTGGTCTCAAAGCACAATGCTTTGAATAGGGATGAATTCTGCGGATGTGCGTGAACTTGACTCCTAAAATTTCTCTTGAATATAGAAATATTTTGACATTAAATTTTATTTTAGAAGTATAAGATTTGGAATAGTTGATAGTAAGTGTGGGAATAATAGATAAAAATTCCTAACATAAATTTTTTGAAAAAAGAAAAGAAAAATATATTATAAAATTCTCAGTTTCGAGACTCGAACTGAAGACCAGCAAAACTAAGTTGCTTGTTCTGCCGATCTGGCCACGAAGCTTCGTGTTCGGAGAGCGTCTAAATGGTCTAAGACTCTCATTAGGAATATCCGCTAAAAGATTTAACATGGTGTCAATCTGGTCTAAAAGCACAATGCTTTGAATAGGGATGAATTCTGCGCATGTGCGTGAACTTTACTCCTAAAATTTCTCTTGAATATAGAAATATTTTGACATTAAATTTTATTTTAGAAGTATAAGATTTGGAATAGTTGATAGTAAGTGTGGGAATAATAGATAAAAATACCTAAAATAAATTTTTTGAAAAAAGAAAAGAAAAATATATTTAAAAAATTGTCAGTTTCGAGACTCGAACTGAAGACCAGGAAATCTAAGTTGTTGTTCTGCCGATCTGGCCACGCAGCTTCGTGTTCGGAGAGCGTCTGAATGGTCTAAGACTCTTATTATGAATAACCGCTGAAAGATTTAACATGGTGTCATTTTGGTCTAAAAGCACAATGCTTTGAATAGGGATGAATTCTGAGCATTTGCGTGAACTTGACTCCTAAAATTTCTCTTGAATATAAAAATATTTTGACATTAAATTTTATTTTAGAAGTATAAGATTTGGAATAGTTGATAGTAAGTGTGGGAATAATAGATAAAAATACCTAAAATAATTTTCAAAAAAAAGAAGAAAAATATTCTTAAAAAATTCTCAGTTTCTAGACTAGAACTGCAGACCAGCAAAACTAAGTTGCTTTTTCTGCTGATCTCGCCACGAAGCTTCGTGTTCGGAGAGCGTCTGAATGGTCTAAGACTCTCATTATGAATATCCGCTAAAAGATCTAACATGGTGTCAATCTGGTCCAAAAGGACAATGCTTTGAATAGGTATGAATTCTGCGCATGTTCGTGAAATTGACTCCTAAAATTTCTCTTGAATATAGAAATATTTTGACATTAAATTTTATTTTAGAAGTATAAGATTTGGAATAGTTGGTAGTAAGTGTGGGAATAATAGATAAAAATACCTAAAAAAATTTTCAAACAAAAAAAGAAGAAAAAATATTTTTAAAAAATTCTCAGTTTCGAGACTCGAACTGAAGACCAGCAAAACTAAGTTGCTTGTTCTGCCGATCTGGCCACGAAGCTTCGTGTTCGGAGAATGTCTGAATGGTCTAAAACTCTCATTATGAATATCCGCTAAAACATTTAACATGGTGTCAATCTGGTCCAAAAGGACAATGCTTTGAATAGGGATGAATTCTGCGCATGTGCGTGAACTTGACTCCTAAAATTTCTCTTGAATATAGAAATATTTTGACATTAAATTTTATTTTAGAAGTATAAGATTTGGAATAGTTGATAGTAAGTGTGGGAATAATAGATAAAAATACCTAAAATAAATTTTTTGAAAAAAGAAAAGAAAAATGTATTTAAAAAATTGTCAGTTTCGAGACTCGAACTGAAGACCAGTAAAACTAAGTTGCTTGTTCTGCCGATCTAACCAGAAAGCTTCGTGTTGGGAGTACGTCTGAATGGTCTAAGACTGTCATTATGAATATCCGCTAAAATATTTAACATGGTGTCAATCTGGACTAAAAGGACAATGCTTTGAATAGGGATGAATTCTGCGCATGTGCGTGAACTTGACTCCTAAAATTTCTCTTGAATATAGAAATATTTTGACATTAAATTTTATTTTAGAAGTATAAGATTTGGAATAGTTGATAGTAAGTGTGGGAATAATAGAAAAAAAAACCTAAAATAAATTTTTTGAAAAAAGAAAAGAAAAATATATTTAAAAAATTGTCAGTTTCGAGACTCGAACTGAAGACCAGCAAAACTAAGTTGCTTGTTCTGCCGATCTGGCCACGAAGCTTCGTGTTCGGAGAACGTCTGAATGGTCTAAGACTCTCATTATGAATATCCGCTAAAACATTTAACATGGTGTCAATCTGGTCCAAAAGGACAATGCTTTGAATAGGGATGAATTCTGCGCATGTGCGTGAACTTGACTCCTAAAATTTCTCTTGAATATAGAAATATTTTGACATTAAATATTATTTTAGAAGTATAAGATTTGGAATAGTTGATAGTAAGTGTGGGAATAATAGATAAAAATAACTAAAATAAATTTTTTGAAAAAAGAAAAGAAAAATGTATTTAAAAAATTGTCAGTTTCGAGACTCGAACTGAAGACCAGTAAAACTAAGTTGCTTGTTCTGCCGATCTGGCCAGAAAGCGTCGTGTTGGGAGAACGTCTGAATGGTCTAAGACTGTCATTATGAATATCCGCTAAAATATTTAACATGGTGTCTATCTGGTCTAAAAGCACAATGCTTTGAATAGGGATGAATTCTGCGCATGTGCGTGAATTTGACTCCTAAAATTTCTCTTGAATATAGAAATATTTTGACATTAAATTTTATTTTAGAAGTATAAGATTTGGAATAGTTGATAGTAAGTGTGGGAATAATAGAAAAAAAAACCTAAAATAAATTTTTTGAAAAAAGAAAAGAAAAATATATTTAAAAAATCGTCAGTTTCGAGACTCGAACTGAAGACCAGCAAAACTAAGTTGCTTGTTCTGCCGATCTGGCCACGAAGCTTCGTGTTCGGAGAACGTCTGAATGGTCTAAAACTCTCATTATGAATATCCGCTAAAACATTTAACATGGTGTCAATCTGGTCCAAAAGGACAATGCTTTGAATAGCGATGAATTCTGCGCATGTGCGTGAACTTGACTCCTAAAATTTCTCTTGAATATAGAAATATTTTGACATTAAATTTTATTTTAGAAGTATAAGATTTGGAACAGTTGGTAGTAAGTGTGGGAATAATAGATAAAAATACCTAAAATAATTTTCAAAAAAAAAAAGAAGAAAAAATATTTTTAAAAAATTCTCAGTTTCGAGACTCGAACTGAAGACCAGCAAAACTAAGTTGCTTGTTCTGCCGATCTGGCCACGAAGCTTCGTGTTCGGCGATCGTCTGAATGGTCTAAGACTCTCATTATGAATATCCGCTAAAAGATTTAACATGGTGTCAATCTGGTCCAAAAGGTCAATGCTTTGAATAGGGATGAATTCTGCGCATGTGCGTGAACTTGACTCCTAAAATTTCTCTTGAATATAGAAATATTTTGACATTAAATTTTATTTTAGAAGTATAAGATTTGGAATAGTTGATAGTAAGTGTGGGAATAATAGAAAAAAAAACCTAAAATAAATTTTTTGAAAAAAGAAAAGAAAAATATATTTAAAAAATTGTCAGTTTCGAGACTCGAACTGAAGACCAGTAAAACTAAGTTGCTTGTTCTGCCGATCTAACCAGAAAGCTTCGTGTTGGGAGTACGTCTGAATGGTCTAAGACTGTCATTATGAATATCCGCTAAAATATTTAACATGGTGTCAATCTGGACTAAAAGGACAATGCTTTGAATAGGGATGAATTCTGCGCATGTGCGTGAACTTGACTCCTAAAATTTCTCTTGAATATAGAAATATTTTGACATTAAATTTTATTTTAGAAGTATAAGATTTGGAATAGTTGATAGTAAGTGTGGGAATAATAGAAAAAAAAACCTAAAATAAATTTTTTGAAAAAAGAAAAGAAAAATATATTTAAAAAATTGTCAGTTTCGAGACTCGAACTGAAGACCAGCAAAACTAAGGTGCTTGTTCTGCCGATCTGGCCACGAAGCTTCGTGTTCGGAGAACGTCTGAATGGTCTAAGACTCTCATTATGAATATCCGCTAAAACATTTAACATGGTGTCAATCTGGTCCAAAAGGACAATGCTTTGAATAGGGATGAATTCTGCGCATGTGCGTGAACTTGACTCCTAAAATTTCTCTTGAATATAGAAATATTTTGACATTAAATATTATTTTAGAAGTATAAGATTTGGAATAGTTGATAGTAAGTGTGGGAATAATAGATAAAAATAACTAAAATAAATTTTTTGAAAAAAGAAAAGAAAAATGTATTTAAAAAATTGTCAGTTTCGAGACTCGAACTGAAGACCAGTAAAACTAAGTTGCTTGTTCTGCCGATCTGGCCAGAAAGCGTCGTGTTGGGAGAACGTCTGAATGGTCTAAGACTGTCATTATGAATATCCGCTAAAATATTTAACATGGTGTCTATCTGGTCTAAAAGCACAATGCTTTGAATAGGGATGAATTCTGCGCATGTGCGTGAATTTGACTCCTAAAATTTCTCTTGAATATAGAAATATTTTGACATTAAATTTTATTTTAGAAGTATAAGATTTGGAATAGTTGATAGTAAGTGTGGGAATAATAGAAAAAAAAACCTAAAATAAATTTTTTGAAAAAAGAAAAGAAAAATATATTTAAAAAATCGTCAGTTTCGAGACTCGAACTGAAGACCAGCAAAACTAAGTTGCTTGTTCTGCCGATCTGGCCACGAAGCTTCGTGTTCGGAGAACGTCTGAATGGTCTAAAACTCTCATTATGAATATCCGCTAAAACATTTAACATGGTGTCAATCTGGTCCAAAAGGACAATGCTTTGAATAGCGATGAATTCTGCGCATGTGCGTGAACTTGACTCCTAAAATTTCTCTTGAATATAGAAATATTTTGACATTAAATTTTATTTTAGAAGTATAAGATTTGGAACAGTTGGTAGTAAGTGTGGGAATAATAGATAAAAATACCTAAAATAATTTTCAAAAAAAAAAAGAAGAAAAAATATTTTTAAAAAATTCTCAGTTTCGAGACTCGAACTGAAGACCAGCAAAACTAAGTTGCTTGTTCTGCCGATCTGGCCACGAAGCTTCGTGTTCGGCGATCGTCTGAATGGTCTAAGACTCTCATTATGAATATCCGCTAAAAGATTTAACATGGTGTCAATCTGGTCCAAAAGGTCAATGCTTTGAATAGGGATGAATTCTGCGCATGTGCGTGAACTTGACTCCTAAAATTTCTCTTGAATATAGAAATATTTTGACATTAAATTTTATTTTAGAAGTATAAGATTTGGAATAGTTGATAGTAAGTGTGGGAATAATAGATAAAAATAACTAAAATAAATTTTTTGAAAAAAGAAAAGAAAAATGTATTTAAAAAATTGTCAGTTTCGAGACTCGAACTGAAGACCAGTAAAACTAAGTTGCTTGTTCTGCCGATCTAACCAGAAAGCTTCGTGTTGGGAGAACGTCTGAATGGTCTAAGACTGTCATTATGAATATCCGCTAAAATATTTAACATGGTGTCAATCTGGACTAAAAGGACAATGCTTTGAATAGGGATGAATTCTGCGCATGTGCGTGAACTTGACTCCTAAAATTTTTCTTGAATATAGAAATATTTTGACATTAAATTTTATTTTAGAAGTATAAGATTTGGAATAGTTGATAGTAAGTGTGGGAATAATAGAAAAAAAAACCTAAAATAAATTTTTTGAAAAAAGAAAAGAAAAATATATTTAAAAAATTGTCAGTTTCGAGACTCGAACTGAAAACCAGCAAAACTAAGTTGCTTGTTCTGCCGATCTGGCCACGAAGCTTCGTGTTCGGAGAACGTCTGAATGGTCTAAGACTCTCATTATGAATATCCGCTAAAACATTTAACATGGTGTCAATCTGGTCCAAAAGGACAATGCTTTGAATAGGGATGAATTCTGCGCATGTGCGTGAACTTGACTCCTAAAATTTCTCTTGAATATAGAAATATTTTGACATTAAATTTTATTTTAGAAGTATAAGATTTGGAATAGTTGATAGTAAGTGTGGGAATAATAGATAAAAATAACTAAAATAAATTTTTTGAAAAAAGAAAAGAAAAATGTATTTAAAAAATTGTCAGTTTCGAGACTCGAACTGAAGACCAGTAAAACTAAGTTGCTTGTTCTGCCGATCTGGCCAGAAAGCGTCGTGTTGGGAGAACGTCTGAATGGTCTAAAACTGTCATTATGAATATCCGCTAAAATATTTAACATGGTGTCTATCTGGTCTAAAAGCACAATGCTTTGAATAGGGATGAATTCTGCGCATGTGCGTGAATTTGACTCCTAAAATTTCTCTTGAATATAGAAATATTTTGACATTAAATTTTATTTTAGAAGTATAAGATTTGGAATAGTTGATAGTAAGTGTGGGAATAATAGAAAAAAAAACCTAAAATAAATTTTTTGAAAAAAGAAAAGAAAAATATATTTAAAAAATCGTCAGTTTCGAGACTCGAACTGAAGACCAGCAAAACTAAGTTGCTTGTTCTGCCGATCTGGCCACGAAGCTTCGTGTTCGGAGAACGTCTGAATGGTCTAAAACTCTCATTATGAATATCCGCTAAAACATTTAACATGGTGTCAATCTGGTCCAAAAGGACAATGCTTTGAATAGCGATGAATTCTGCGCATGTGCGTGAACTTGACTCCTAAAATTTCTCTTGAATATAGAAATATTTTGACATTAAATTTTATTTTAGAAGTATAAGATTTGGAACAGTTGGTAGTAAGTGTGGGAATAATAGATAAAAATACCTAAAATAATTTTCAAAAAAAAAAAGAAGAAAAAATATTTTTAAAAAATTCTCAGTTTCGAGAATCAAACTGAAGACCAGCAAAACTAAGTTGCTTGTTCTGCCGATCTGGCCACGAAGCTTCGTGTTCGGCGATCGTCTGAATGGTCTAAGACTCTCATTATGAATATCCGCTAAAAGATTTAACATGGTGTCAATCTGGTCCAAAAGGTCAATGCTTTGAATAGGGATGAATTCTGCGCATGTGCGTGAACTGGACTCCTAAAATTTCTCTTGAATATAGAAATATTTTGACATTAAATTTTATTTTAGAAGTATAAGATTTGGAATAGTTGATAGTAAGTGTGGGAATAATAGAAAAAAAAACCTAAAATAAATTTTTTGAAAAAAGAAAAGAAAAATATATTTAAAAAATCGTCAGTTTCGAGACTCGAACTGAAGACCAGCAAAACTAAGTTGCTTGTTCTGCCGATCTGGCCACGAAGCTTCGTGTTCGGAGAACGTCTGAATGGTCTAAAACTCTCATTATGAATATCCGCTAAAACATTTAACATGGTGTCAATCTGGTCCAAAAGGACAATGCTTTGAATAGGGATGAATTCTGCGCATGTGCGTGAACTTGACTCCTAAAATTTCTCTTGAATATAGAAATATTTTGACATTAAATTTTATTTTAGAAGTATAAGATTTGGAATAGTTGATAGTAAGTGTGGGAATAATAGATAAAAATAACTAAAATAAATTTTTTGAAAAAAGAAAAGAAAAATGTATTTAAAAAATTGTCAGTTTCGAGACTCGAACTGAAGACCAGTAAAACTAAGTTGCTTGTTCTGCCGATCTGGCCAGAAAGCGTCGTGTTGGGAGAACGTCTGAATGGTCTAAAACTGTCATTATGAATATCCGCTAAAATATTTAACATGGTGTCTATCTGGTCTAAAAGCACAATGCTTTGAATAGGGATGAATTCTGCGCATGTGCGTGAATTTGACTCCTAAAATTTCTCTTGAATATAGAAATATTTTGACATTAAATTTTATTTTAGAAGTATAAGATTTGGAATAGTTGATAGTAAGTGTGGGAATAATAGAAAAAAAAACCTAAAATAAATTTTTTGAAAAAAGAAAAGAAAAATATATTTAAAAAATCGTCAGTTTCGAGACTCGAACTGAAGACCAGCAAAACTAAGTTGCTTGTTCTGCCGATCTGGCCACGAAGCTTCGTGTTCGGAGAACGTCTGAATGGTCTAAAACTCTCATTATGAATATCCGCTAAAACATTTAACATGGTGTCAATCTGGTCCAAAAGGACAATGCTTTGAATAGCGATGAATTCTGCGCATGTGCGTGAACTTGACTCCTAAAATTTCTCTTGAATATAGAAATATTTTGACATTAAATTTTATTTTAGAAGTATAAGATTTGGAACAGTTGGTAGTAAGTGTGGGAATAATAGATAAAAATACCTAAAATAATTTTCAAAAAAAAAAAGAAGAAAAAATATTTTTAAAAAATTCTCAGTTTCGAGAATCAAACTGAAGACCAGCAAAACTAAATTGCTTGTTCTGCCGATCTGGCCACGAAGCTTCGTGTTCGGCGATCGTCTGAATGGTCTAAGACTCTCATTATGAATATCCGCTAAAAGATTTAACATGGTGTCAATCTGGTCCAAAAGGTCAATGCTTTGAATAGGGATGAATTCTGCGCATGTGCGTGAACTGGACTCCTAAAATTTCTCTTGAATATAGAAATATTTTGACATTAAATTTTATTTTAGAAGTATAAGATTTGGAATAGTTGATAGTAAGTGTGGGAATAATAGAAAAAAAAACCTAAAATAAATTTTTTGAAAAAAGAAAAGAAAAATATATTTAAAAAATCGTCAGTTTCGAGACTCGAACTGAAGACCAGCAAAACTAAGTTGCTTGTTCTGCCGATCTGGCCACGAAGCTTCGTGTTCGGAGAACGTCTGAATGGTCTAAAACTCTCATTATGAATATCCGCTAAAACATTTAACATGGTGTCAATCTGGTCCAAAAGTACAATGCTTTGAATAGCGATGAATTCTGCGCATGTGCGTGAACTTGACTCCTAAAATTTCTCTTGAATATAGAAATATTTTGACATTAAATTTTATTTTAGAAGTATAAGATTTGGAATAGTTGATAGTAAGTGTGGGAATAATAGAAAAAAAAACCTAAAATAAATTTTTTGAAAAAAGAAAAGAAAAATATATTTAAAAAATTGTCAGTTTCGAGACTCGAACTGAAGACCAGCAAAACTAAGTTGCTTGTTCTGCCGATCTGGCCACGAAGCTTCGTGTTCGGAGAACGTCTGAATGGTCTAAGACTCTCATTATGAATATCCGCTAAAAGATTTAACATGGTGTCAATCTGGTCCAAAAGGTCAATGCTTTGAATAGGGATGAATTCTGCGCATGTGCGTGAACTTGACTCCTAAAATTTCTCTTGAATATAGAAATATTTTGACATTAAATTTTATTTTAGAAGTATAAGATTTGGAATAGTTGATAGTAAGTGTGGGAATAATAGATAAAAATAACTAAAATAAATTTTTTGAAAAAAGAAAAGAAAAATGTATTTAAAAAATTGTCAGTTTCGAGACTCGAACTGAAGACCAGTAAAACTAAGTTGCTTGTTCTGCCGATCTGGCCAGAAAGCTTCGTGTTGGGAGAACGTCTGAATGGTCTAAGACTGTCATTATGAATATCCGCTAAAATATTTAACATGGTGTCAATCTGGACTAAAAGGACAATGCTTTGAATAGGGATGAATTCTGCGCATGTGCGTGAACTTGACTCCTAAAATTTCTCTTGAATATAGAAATATTTTGACATTAAATTTTATTTTAGAAGTATAAGATTTGGAATAGTTGATAGTAAGTGTGGGAATAATAGAAAAAAAAACCTAAAATAAATTTTTTGAAAAAAGAAAAGAAAAATATATTTAAAAAATTGTCAGTTTCGAGACTCGAACTGAAGACCAGCAAAACTAAGTTGCTTGTTCTGCCGATCTGGCCACGAAGCTTCGTGTTCGGAGAACGTCTGAATGGTCTAAAACTCTCATTATGAATATCCGCTAAAACATTTAACAGGGTGTCAATCTGGTCCAAAAGGAGAATGCTTTGAATAGGGATGAATTCTGCGCATGTGCGTGAACTTGACTCCTAAAATTTCTCTTGAATATAGAAATATTTTGACATTAAATTTTATTTTAGAAGTATAAGATTTGGAATAGTTGATAGTAAGTGTGGGAATAATAGATAAAAATACCTAAAATAAATTTTTTGAAAAAAGAAAAGAAAAATGTATTTAAAAAATTGTCAGTTTCGAGACTCGAACTGAAGACCAGTAAAACTAAGTTGCTTGTTCTGCCGATCTAACCAGAAAGCTTCGTGTTGGGAGAACGTCTGAATGGTCTAAGACTGTCATTATGAATATCCGCTAAAATATTTAACATGGTGTCAATCTGGACTAAAAGGACAATGCTTTGAATAGGGATGAATTCTGCGCATGTGCGTGAACTTGACTCCTAAAATTTCTCTTGAATATAGAAATATTTTGACATTAAATTTTATTTTAGAAGTATAAGATTTGGAATAGTTGATAGTAAGTGTGGGAATAATAGAAAAAAAAACCTAAAATAAATTTTTTGAAAAAAGAAAAGAAAAATATATTTAAAAAATTGTCAGTTTCGAGACTCGAACTGAAGACCAGCAAAACTAAGTTGCTTGTTCTGCCGATCTGGCCACGAAGCTTCGTGTTCGGAGAACGTCTGAATGGTCTAAAACTCTCATTATGAATATCCGCTAAAACATTTAACAGGGTGTCAATCTGGTCCAAAAGGAGAATGCTTTGAATAGGGATGAATTCTGCGCATGTGCGTGAACTTGACTCCTAAAATTTCTCTTGAATATAGAAATATTTTGACATTAAATTTTATTTTAGAAGTATAAGATTTGGAATAGTTGATAGTAAGTGTGGGAATAATAGATAAAAATACCTAAAATAAATTTTTTGAAAAAAGAAAAGAAAAATGTATTTAAAAAATTGTCAGTTTCGAGACTCGAACTGAAGACCAGTAAAACTAAGTTGCTTGTTCTGCCGATCTAACCAGAAAGCTTCGTGTTGGGAGAACGTCTGAATGGTTTAAGACTGTCATTATGAATATCCGCTAAAATATTTAACATGGTGTCAATCTGGTCTAAAAGGACAATGCTTTGAATAGGGATGAATTCTGCGCATGTGCGTGAACTTGACTCCTAAAATTTCTCTTGAATATAGAAATATTTTGACATTAAATTTTATTTTAGAAGTATAGGATTTGGAATAGTTGATAGTAAGTGTGGGAATAATAGATAAAAATAACTAAAATAAATTTTTTGAAAAAAGAAAAGAAAAATGTATTTAAAAAATTGTCAGTTTCGAGACTCGAACTGAAGACCAGTAAAACTAAGTTGCTTGTTCTGCCGATCTGGCCAGAAAGCTTCGTGTTGGGAGAACGTCTGAATGGTCTAAGACTGTCATTATGAATATCCGCTAAAATATTTAACATGGTGTCAATCTGGACTAAAAGGACAATGCTTTGAATAGGGATGAATTCTGCGCATGTGCGTGAACTTGACTCCTAAAATTTCTCTTGAATATAGAAATATTTTGACATTAAATTTTATTTTAGAAGTATAAGATTTGGAATAGTTGATAGTAAGTGTGGGAATAATAGAAAAAAAAACCTAAAATAAATTTTTTGAAAAAAGAAAAGAAAAATATATTTAAAAAATTGTCAGTTTCGAGACTCGAACTGAAGACCAGCAAAACTAAGTTGCTTGTTCTGCCGATCTGGCCACGAAGCTTCGTGTTCGGAGAACGTCTGAATGGTCTAAAACTCTCATTATGAATATCCGCTAAAACATTTAACAGGGTGTCAATCTGGTCCAAAAGGAGAATGCTTTGAATAGGGATGAATTCTGCGCATGTGCGTGAACTTGACTCCTAAAATTTCTCTTGAATATAGAAATATTTTGACATTAAATTTTATTTTAGAAGTATAAGATTTGGAATAGTTGATAGTAAGTGTGGGAATAATAGATAAAAATACCTAAAATAAATTTTTTGAAAAAAGAAAAGAAAAATGTATTTAAAAAATTGTCAGTTTCGAGACTCGAACTGAAGACCAGTAAAACTAAGTTGCTTGTTCTGCCGATCTAACCAGAAAGCTTCGTGTTGGGAGAACGTCTGAATGGTTTAAGACTGTCATTATGAATATCCGCTAAAATATTTAACATGGTGTCAATCTGGTCTAAAAGGACAATGCTTTGAATAGGGATGAATTCTGCGCATGTGCGTGAACTTGACTCCTAAAATTTCTCTTGAATATAGAAATATTTTGACATTAAATTTTATTTTAGAAGTATAAGATTTGGAATAGTTGATAGTAAGTGTGGGAATAATAGATAAAAATAACTAAAATAAATTTTTTGAAAAAAGAAAAGAAAAATGTATTTAAAAAATTGTCAGTTTCGAGACTCGAACTGAAGACCAGTAAAACTAAGTTGCTTGTTCTGCCGATCTGGCCAGAAAGCTTCGTGTTGGGAGAACGTCTGAAAGGTCTAAGACTGTCATTATGAATATCCGCTAAAATATTTAACATGGTGTCAATCTGGACTAAAAGGACAATGCTTTGAATAGGGATGAATTCTGCGCATGTGCGTGAATTTGACTCCTAAAATTTCTCTTGAATATAGAAATATTTTGACATTAAATTTTATTTTAGAAGTATAAGATTTGGAATAGTTGATAGTAAGTGTGGGAATAATAGATAAAAATAACTAAAATAAATTTTTTGAAAAAAGAAAAGAAAAATGTATTTAAAAAATTGTCAGTTTCGAGACTCGAACTGAAGACCAGTAAAACTAAGTTGCTTGTTCTGCCGATCTAACCAGAAAGCGTCGTGTTGGGAGAACGTCTGAATGGTCTAAGACTGTCATTATGAATATCCGCTAAAATATTTAACATGGTGTCTATCTGGTCTAAAAGCACAATGCTTTGAATAGGGATGAATTCTGCGCATGTGCGTGAACTTGACTCCTAAAATTTCTCTTGAATATAGAAATATTTTGACATTAAATTTTATTTTAGAAGTATAAGATTTGGAATAGTTGATAGTAAGTGTGGGAATAATAGAAAAAAAAACCTAAAATAAATTTTTTTTAAAAAGAAAAGAAAAATATATTTAAAAAATTGTCAGTTTCGAGACTCGAACTGAAGACCAGCAAAACTAAGTTGCTTGTTCTGCCGATCTGGCCACGAAGCTTCGTGTTCGGCGATCGTCTGAATGGTCTAAGACTCTCATTATGAATATCCGCTAAAAGATTTAACATGGTGTCAATCTGGTCCAAAAGGTCAATGCTTTGAATAGGGATGAATTCTGCGCATGTGCGTGAACTTGACTCCTAAAATTTCTCTTGAATATAGAAATATTTTGACATTAAATTTTATTTTAGAAGTATAAGATTTGGAATAGTTGATAGTAAGTGTGGGAATAATAGATAAAAATAACTAAAATAAATTTTTTGAAAAAAGAAAAGAAAAATGTATTTAAAAAATTGTCAGTTTCGAGACTCGAACTGAAGACCAGTAAAACTAAGTTGCTTGTTCTGCCGATCTGGCCAGAAAGCTTCGTGTTGGGAGAACGTCTGAATGGTCTAAGACTGTCATTATGAATATCCGCTAAAATATTTAACATGGTGTCAATCTGGACTAAAAGGACAATGCTTTGAATAGGGATGAATTCTGCGCATGTGCGTGAACTTGACTCCTAAAATTTCTCTTGAATATAGAAATATTTTGACATTAAATTTTATTTTAGAAGTATAAGATTTGGAATAGTTGATAGTAAGTGTGGGAATAATAGAAAAAAAAAACCTAAAATAAATTTTTTGAAAAAAGAAAAGAAAAATATATTTAAAAAATTGTCAGTTTCGAGACTCGAACTGAAGACCAGCAAAACTAAGTTGCTTGTTCTGCCGATCTGGCCACGAAGCTTCGTGTTCGGAGAACGTCTGAATGGTCTAAAACTCTCATTATGAATATCCGCTAAAACATTTAACATGGTGTCAATCTGGTCCAAAAGGAGAATGCTTTGAATAGGGATGAATTCTGCGCATGTGCGTGAACTTGACTCCTAAAATTTCTCTTGAATATAGAAATATTTTGACATTAAATTTTATTTTAAAAGTATAAGATTTGGAATAGTTGATAGTAAGTGTGGGAATAATAGATAAAAATACCTAAAATAAATTTTTTGAAAAAAGAAAAGAAAAATGTATTTAAAAAATTGTCAGTTTCGAGACTCGAACTGAAGACCAGTAAAACTAAGTTGCTTGTTCTGCCGATCTAACCAGAAAGCTTCGTGTTGGGAGAACGTCTGAATGGTTTAAGACTGTCATTATGAATATCCGCTAAAATATTTAACATGGTGTCAATCTGGACTAAAAGGACAATGCTTTGAATAGGGATGAATTCTGCGCATGTGCGTGAACTTGACTCCTAAAATTTCTCTTGAATATAGAAATATTTTGACATTAAATTTTATTTTAGAAGTATAAGATTTGGAATAGTTGATAGTAAGTGTGGGAATAATAGATAAAAATAACTAAAATAAATTTTTTGAAAAAAGAAAAGAAAAATGTATTTAAAAAATTGTCAGTTTCGAGACTCGAACTGAAGACCAGTAAAACTAAGTTGCTTGTTCTGCCGATCTGGCCAGAAAGCTTCGTGTTGGGAGAACGTCTGAATGGTCTAAGACTGTCATTATGAATATCCGCTAAAATATTTAACATGGTGTCAATCTGGACTAAAAGGACAATGCTTTGAATAGGGATGAATTCTGCGCATGTGCGTGAATTTGACTCCTAAAATTTTTCTTGAATATAGAAATATTTTGACATTAAATTTTATTTTAGAAGTATAAGATTTGGAATAGTTGATAGTAAGTGTGGGAATAATAGATAAAAATAACTAAAATAAATTTTTTGAAAAAAGAAAAGAAAAATGTATTTAAAAAATTGTCAGTTTCGAGACTCGAACTGAAGACCAGTAAAACTAAGTTGCTTGTTCTGCCGATCTAACCAGAAAGCGTCGTGTTGGGAGAACGTCTGAATGGTCTAAGACTGTCATTATGAATATCCGCTAAAATATTTAACATGGTGTCTATCTGGTCTAAAAGCACAATGCTTTGAATAGGGATGAATTCTGCGCATGTGCGTGAATTTGACTCCTAAAATTTCTCTTGAATATAGAAATATTTGGCATTAAATTTTATTTTAGAAGTATAAGATTTGGAATAGTTGATAGTAAGTGTGGGAATAATAGAAAAAAAAACCTAAAATAAATTTTTTGAAAAAAGAAAAGAAAAATATATTTAAAAAATCGTCAGTTTCGAGACTCGAACTGAAGACCAGCAAAACTAAGTTGCTTGTTCTGCCGATCTGGCCACGAAGCTTCGTGTTCGGAGAACGTCTGAATGGTCTAAAACTCTCATTATGAATATCCGCTAAAACATTTAACATGGTGTCAATCTGGACTAAAAGGACAATGCTTTGAATAGGGATGAATTCTGCGCATGTGCGTGAATTTGACTCCTAAAATTTCTCTTGAATATAGAAATATTTGGCATTAAATTTTATTTTAGAAGTATAAGATTTGGAATAGTTGATAGTAAGTGTGGGAATAATAGAAAAAAAAACCTAAAATAAATTTTTTGAAAAAAGAAAAGAAAAATATATTTAAAAAATCGTCAGTTTCGAGACTCGAACTGAAGACCAGCAAAACTAAGTTGCTTGTTCTGCCGATCTAACCAGAAAGCGTCGTGTTGGGAGAACGTCTGAATGGTCTAAGACTGTCATTATGAATATCCGCTAAAATATTTAACATGGTGTCTATCTGGTCTAAAAGCACAATGCTTTGAATAGGGATGAATTCTGCGCATGTGCGTGAATTTGACTCCTAAAATTTCTCTTGAATATAGAAATATTTTGACATTAAATTTTATTTTAGAAGTATAAGATTTGGAATAGTTGATAGTAAGTGTGGGAATAATAGAAAAAAAAACCTAAAATAAATTTTTTGAAAAAAGAAAAGAAAAATATATTTAAAAAATCGTCAGTTTCGAGACTCGAACTGAAGACCAGCAAAACTAAGTTGCTTGTTCTGCCGATCTAACCAGAAAGCGTCGTGTTGGGAGAACGTCTGAATGGTCTAAGACTGTCATTATGAATATCCGCTAAAATATTTAACATGGTGTCTATCTGGTCTAAAAGCACAATGCTTTGAATAGGGATGAATTCTGCGCATGTGCGTGAATTTGACTCCTAAAATTTCTCTTGAATATAGAAATATTTTGACATTAAATTTTATTTTAGAAGTATAAGATTTGGAATAGTTGATAGTAAGTGTGGGAATAATAGAAAAAAAAAACCTAAAATAAATTTTTTGAAAAAAGAAAAGAAAAATATATTTAAAAAATCGTCAGTTTCGAGACTCGAACTGAAGACCAGCAAAACTAAGTTGCTTGTTCTGCCGATCTGGCCACGAAGCTTCGTGTTCGGAGAACGTCTGAATGGTCTAAAACTCTCATTATGAATATCCGCTAAAACATTTAACATGGTGTCAATCTGGACTAAAAGGACAATGCTTTGAATAGGGATGAATTCTGCGCATGTGCGTGAATTTGACTCCTAAAATTTCTCTTGAATATAGAAATATTTTGACATTAAATTTTATTTTAGAAGTATAAGATTTGGAATAGTTGATAGTAAGTGTGGGAATAATAGATAAAAATAACTAAAATAAATTTTTTGAAAAAAGAAAAGAAAAATGTATTTAAAAAATCGTCAGTTTCGAGACTCGAACTGAAGACCAGCAAAACTAAGTTGCTTGTTCTGCCGATCTGGCCACGAAGCTTCGTGTTCGGAGAACGTCTGAATGGTCTAAAACTCTCATTATGAATATCCGCTAAAATATTTAACATGGTGTCAATCTGGACTAAAAGGACAATGCTTTGAATAGGGATGAATTCTGCGCATGTGCGTGAATTTGACTCCTAAAATTTCTCTTGAATATAGAAATATTTTGACATTAAATTTTATTTTAGAAGTATAAGATTTGGAATAGTTGATAGTAAGTGTGGGAATAATAGATAAAAATAACTAAAATAAATTTTTTGAAAAAAGAAAAGAAAAATGTATTTAAAAAATTGTCAGTTTCGAGACTCGAACTGAAGACCAGTAAAACTAAGTTGCTTGTTCTGCCGATCTAACCAGAAAGCGTCGTGTTGGGAGAACGTCTGAATGGTCTAAGACTGTCATTATGAATATCCGCTAAAATATTTAACATGGTGTCTATCTGGTCTAAAAGCACAATGCTTTGAATAGGGATGAATTCTGCGCATGTGCGTGAATTTGACACCTAAAATTTCTCTTGAATATAGAAATATTTTGACATTAAATTTTATTTTAGAAGTATAAGATTTGGAATAGTTGATAGTAAGTGTGGGAATAATAGATAACAATAACTAAAATAAATTTTTTGAAAAAAGAAAAGAAAAATGTATTTAAAAAATTGTCAGTTTCGAGACTCGAACTGAAGACCAGTAAAACTAAGTTGCTTGTTCTGCCGATCTGGCCAGAAAGCTTCGTGTTGGGAGAACGTCTGCATGGTCTAAGACTGTCATTATGAATATCCGCGAAAATATTTAACATGGTGTCAATCTGGACTAAAAGGACAATGCTTTGAATAGGGATGAATTCTGCGCATGTGCGTGAATTTGACTCCTAAAATTTCTCTTGAATATAGAAATATTTTGACATTAAATTTTATTTTAGAAGTATAAGATTTGGAATAGTTGATAGTAAGTGTGGGAATAATAGATAAAAATAACTAAAATAAATTTTTTGAAAAAAGAAAAGAAAAATGTATTTAAAAAATTGTCAGTTTCGAGACTCGAACTGAAGACCAGTAAAACTAAGTTGCTTGTTCTGCCGATCTGGCCAGAAAGCTTCGTGTTGGGAGAACGTCTGAATGGTCTAAGACTGTCATTATGAATATCCGCTAAAATATTTAACATGGTGTCAATCTGGACTAAAAGGACAATGCTTTGAATAGGGATGAATTCTGCGCATGTGCGTGAATTTGACTCCTAAAATTTCTCTTGAATATAGAAATATTTTGACATTAAATTTTATTTTAGAAGTATAAGATTTGGAATAGTTGATAGTAAGTGTGGGAATAATAGATAAAAATAACTAAAATAAATTTTTTGAAAAAAGAAAAGAAAAATGTATTTAAAAAATAGTCAGTTTCGAGACTCGAACTGAAGACCACTAAAACTAAGTTGCTTGTTCTGCCGATCTGGCCACGAAGCTTCGTGTTCGGAGAACGTCTGAATGGTCTAAGACTGTCATTATGAATATCCGCTAAAATATTTAACATGGTGTCAATCTGGACTAAAAGGACAATGCTTTGAATAGGGATGAATTCTGCGCATGTGCGTGAATTTGACTCCTAAAATTTCTCTTGAATATAGAAATATTTTGACATTAAATTTTATTTTAGAAGTATAAGATTTGGAATAGTTGATAGTAAGTGTGGGAATAATAGATAAAAATAACTAAAATAAATTTTTTGAAAAAAGAAAAGAAAAATGTATTTAAAAAATTGTCAGTTTCGAGACTCGAACTGAAGACCAGTAAAACTAAGTTTCTTGTTCTGCCGATCTGGCCAGAAAGCTTCGTGTTGGGAGAACGTCTGAATGGTCTAAGACTGTCATTATGAATATCCGCTAAAATATTTAACATGGTGTCAATCTGGACTAAAAGGACAATGCTTTGAATAGGGATGAATTCTGCGCATGTGCGCGAATTTGACTCCTAAAATTTCTCTTGAATATAGAAATATTTTGACATTAAATTTTATTTTAGAAGTATAAGATTTGGAATAGTTGATAGTAAGTGTGGGAATAATAGATAAAAATAACTAAAATAAATTTTTTGAAAAAAGAAAAGAAAAATGTATTTAAAAAATTGTCAGTTTCGAGACTCGAACTGAAGACCAGTAAAACTAAGTTGCTTGTTCTGCCGATCTAACCAGAAAGCGTCGTGTTGGGAGAACGTCTGAATGGTCTAAGACTGTCATTATGAATATCCGCTAAAATATTTAACATGGTGTCTATCTGGTCTAAAAGCACAATGCTTTGAATAGGGATGAATTCTGCGCATGTGCGTGAATTTGACTCCTAAAATTTCTCTTGAATATAGAAATATTTTGACATTAAATTTTATTTTAGAAGTATAAGATTTGGAATAGTTGATAGTAAGTGTGGGAATAATAGATAAAAATAACTAAAATAAATTTTTTGAAAAAAGAAAAGAAAAATGTATTTAAAAAATTGTCAGTTTCGAGACTCGAACTGAAGACCAGTAAAACTAAGTTTCTTGTTCTGCCGATCTGGCCAGAAAGCTTCGTGTTGGGAGAACGTCTGAATGGTCTAAGACTGTCATTATGAATATCCGCTAAAATATTTAACATGGTGTCAATCTGGACTAAAAGGACAATGCTTTGAATAGGGATGAATTCTGCGCATGTGCGCGAATTTGACTCCTAAAATTTCTCTTGAATATAGAAATATTTTGACATTAAATTTTATTTTAGAAGTATAAGATTTGGAATAGTTGATAGTAAGTGTGGGAATAATAGATAAAAATAACTAAAATAAATTTTTTGAAAAAAGAAAAGAAAAATGTATTTAAAAAATTGTCAGTTTCGAGACTCGAACTGAAGACCAGTAAAACTAAGTTGCTTGTTCTGCCGATCTAACCAGAAAGCGTCGTGTTGGGAGAACGTCTGAATGGTCTAAGACTGTCATTATGAATATCCGCTAAAATATTTAACATGGTGTCTATCTGGTCTAAAAGCACAATGCTTTGAATAGGGATGAATTCTGCGCATGTGCGTGAATTTGACTCCTAAAATTTCTCTTGAATATAGAAATATTTTGACATTAAATTTTATTTTAGAAGTATAAGATTTGGAATAGTTGATAGTAAGTGTGGGAATAATAGAAAAAAAAACCTAAAATAAATTTTTTGAAAAAAGAAAAGAAAAATATATTTAAAAAATCGTCAGTTTCGAGACTCGAACTGAAGACCAGCAAAACTAAGTTGCTTGTTCTGCCGATCTGGCCACGAAGCTTCGTGTTCGGAGAACGTCTGAATGGTCTAAAACTCTCATTATGAATATCCGCTAAAACATTTAACATGGTGTCAATCTGGACTAAAAGGACAATGCTTTGAATAGGGATGAATTCTGCGCATGTGCGTGAATTTGACTCCTAAAATTTCTCTTGAATATAGAAATATTTTGACATTAAATTTTATTTTAGAAGTATAAGATTTGGAATAGTTGATAGTAAGTGTGGGAATAATAGATAAAAATAACTAAAATAAATTTTTTGAAAAAAGAAAAGAAAAATGTATTTAAAAAATCGTCAGTTTCGAGACTCGAACTGAAGACCAGCAAAACTAAGTTGCTTGTTCTGCCGATCTGGCCACGAAGCTTCGTGTTCAGAGAACGTCTGAATGGTCTAAAACTCTCATTATGAATATCCGCTAAAATATTTAACATGGTGTCAATCTGGACTAAAAGGACAATGCTTTGAATAGGGATGAATTCTGCGCATGTGCGTGAATTTGACTCCTAAAATTTCTCTTGAATATAGAAATATTTTGACATTAAATTTTATTTTAGAAGTATAAGATTTGGAATAGTTGATAGTAAGTGTGGGAATAATAGATAAAAATAACTAAAATAAATTTTTTGAAAAAAGAAAAGAAAAATGTATTTAAAAAATTGTCAGTTTCGAGACTCGAACTGAAGACCAGTAAAACTAAGTTGCTTGTTCTGCCGATCTAACCAGAATGCGTCGTGTTGGGAGAACGTCTGAATGGTCTAAGACTGTCATTATGAATATCCGCTAAAATATTTAACATGGTGTCTATCTGGTCTAAAAGCACAATGCTTTGAATAGGGAGAATTCTGCGCATGTGCGTGAATTTGACTCCTAAAATTTCTCTTGAATATAGAAATATTTTGACATTAAATTTTATTTTAGAAGTATAAGATTTGGAATAGTTGATAGTAAGTGTGGGAATAATAGATAAAAATAACTAAAATAAATTTTTTGAAAAAAGAAAAGAAAAATGTATTTAAAAAATTGTCGGTTTCGAGACTCGAACTGAAGACCAGTAAAACTAAGTTGCTTGTTCTGCCGATCTGGCCAGAAAGCTTCGTGTTGGGAGAACGTCTGAATGGTCTAAGACTGTCATTATGAATATCCGCTAAAATATTTAACATGGTGTCAATCTGGACTAAAAGGACAATGCTTTGAATAGGGATGAATTCTGCGCATGTGCGTGAATTTGACTCCTAAAATTTCTCTTGAATATAGAAATATTTTGACATTAAATTTTATTTTAGAAGTATAAGATTTGGAATAGTTGATAGTAAGTGTGGGAATAATAGAAAAAAAACCTAAAATAAATTTTTTGAAAAAAGAAAAGAAAAATATATTTAAAAAATCGTCAGTTTCGAGACTCGAACTGAAGACCAGCAAAACTAAGTTGCTTGTTCTGCCGATCTGGCCACGAAGATTCGTGTTCGGAGAACGTCTGAATGGTCTAAAACTCTCATTATGAATATCCGCTAAAACATTTAACATGGTGTCAATCTGGTCCAAAAGGACAATGCTTTGAATAGCGATGAATTCTGCGCATGTGCGTGAACTTGACTCCTAAAATTTCTCTTGAATATAGAAATATTTTGACATTAAATTTTATTTTAGAAGTATAAGATTTGGAACAGTTGGTAGTAAGTGTGGGAATAATAGATAAAAATACCTAAAATAATTTTCAAAAAAAAAAAAAGAAGAAAAAATATTTTTTAAAAATTCTCAGTTTCGAGACTCGAACTGAAGACCAGCAAAACTAAGTTGCTTGTTCTGCCGATCTGGCCACGAAGCTTCGTGTTCGGAGAACGTCTGAATGGTCTAAGACTCTCATTATGAATATCCGCTAAAAGATTTAACATGGTGTCAATCTGGTCCAAAAGGTCAATGCTTTGAATAGGGATGAATTCTGCGCATGTGCGTGAACTTGACTCCTAAAATTTCTCTTGAATATAGAAATATTTTGACATTAAATTTTATTTTAGAAGTATAAGATTTGGAATAGTTGATAGTAAGTGTGGGAATAATAGAAAAAAATCCTAAAATAAATTTTTTGAAAAAAGAAAAGAAAAATATATTTAAAAAATTGTCAGTTTCGAGACTCGAACTGAAGACCAGCAAAACTAAGTTGCTTGTTCTGCCGATCTGGCCACGAAGCTTCGTGTTCGGAGAACGTCTGAATGGTCTAAGACTCTCATTATGAATATCCGCTAAAACATTTAACATGGTGTCAATCTGGTCCAAAAGGACAATGCTTTGAATAGGGATGAATTCTGCGCATGTGCGTGAACTTGACTCCTAAAATTTCTCTTGCATATAGAAATATTTTGACATTAAATTTCATTTTAGAAGTATAAGATATGGAATAGTTGATAGTAAGTGTGGGAATAATAGATAAAAAAAACTAAAATAAATTTTTTGAAAAAAGAAAAGAAAAATGTATTTAAAAAATTGTCAGTTTCGAGACTCGAACTGAAGACCAGTAAAACTAAGTTGCTTGTTCTGCCGATCTAACCAGAATGCGTCGTGTTGGGAGAACGTCTGAATGGTCTAAGACTGTCATTATGAATATCCGCTAAAATATTTAACATGGTGTCTATCTGGTCTAAAAGCACAATGCTTTGAATAGGGAGAATTCTGCGCATGTGCGTGAATTTGACTCCTAAAATTTCTCTTGAATATAGAAATATTTTGACATTAAATTTTATTTTAGAAGTATAAGATTTGGAATAGTTGATAGTAAGTGTGGGAATAATAGATAAAAATAACTAAAATAAATTTTTTGAAAAAAGAAAAGAAAAATGTATTTAAAAAATTGTCGGTTTCGAGACTCGAACTGAAGACCAGTAAAACTAAGTTGCTTGTTCTGCCGATCTGGCCAGAAAGCTTCGTGTTGGGAGAACGTCTGAATGGTCTAAGACTGTCATTATGAATATCCGCTAAAATATTTAACATGGTGTCAATCTGGACTAAAAGGACAATGCTTTGAATAGGGATGAATTCTGCGCATGTGCGTGAATTTGACTCCTAAAATTTCTCTTGAATATAGAAATATTTTGACATTAAATTTTATTTTAGAAGTATAAGATTTGGAATAGTTGATAGTAAGTGTGGGAATAATAGAAAAAAAACCTAAAATAAATTTTTTGAAAAAAGAAAAGAAAAATATATTTAAAAAATCGTCAGTTTCGAGACTCGAACTGAAGACCAGCAAAACTAAGTTGCTTGTTCTGCCGATCTGGCCACGAAGATTCGTGTTCGGAGAACGTCTGAATGGTCTAAAACTCTCATTATGAATATCCGCTAAAACATTTAACATGGTGTCAATCTGGTCCAAAAGGACAATGCTTTGAATAGCGATGAATTCTGCGCATGTGCGTGAACTTGACTCCTAAAATTTCTCTTGAATATAGAAATATTTTGACATTAAATTTTATTTTAGAAGTATAAGATTTGGAACAGTTGGTAGTAAGTGTGGGAATAATAGATAAAAATACCTAAAATAATTTTCAAAAAAAAAAAAAGAAGAAAAAATATTTTTTAAAAATTCTCAGTTTCGAGACTCGAACTGAAGACCAGCAAAACTAAGTTGCTTGTTCTGCCGATCTGGCCACGAAGCTTCGTGTTCGGAGAACGTCTGAATGGTCTAAGACTCTCATTATGAATATCCGCTAAAAGATTTAACATGGTGTCAATCTGGTCCAAAAGGTCAATGCTTTGAATAGGGATGAATTCTGCGCATGTGCGTGAACTTGACTCCTAAAATTTCTCTTGAATATAGAAATATTTTGACATTAAATTTTATTTTAGAAGTATAAGATTTGGAATAGTTGATAGTAAGTGTGGGAATAATAGAAAAAAATCCTAAAATAAATTTTTTGAAAAAAGAAAAGAAAAATATATTTAAAAAATTGTCAGTTTCGAGACTCGAACTGAAGACCAGCAAAACTAAGTTGCTTGTTCTGCCGATCTGGCCACGAAGCTTCGTGTTCGGAGAACGTCTGAATGGTCTAAGACTCTCATTATGAATATCCGCTAAAACATTTAACATGGTGTCAATCTGGTCCAAAAGGACAATGCTTTGAATAGGGATGAATTCTGCGCATGTGCGTGAACTTGACTCCTAAAATTTCTCTTGCATATAGAAATATTTTGACATTAAATTTCATTTTAGAAGTATAAGATATGGAATAGTTGATAGTAAGTGTGGGAATAATAGATAAAAATAACTAAAATAAATTTTTTGAAAAAAGAAAAGAAAAATGTATTTAAAAAATTGTCAGTTTCGAGACTCGAACTGAAGACCAGTAAAACTAAGTTGCTTGTTCTGCCGATCTGGCCACGAAGCTTCGTGTTCGGAGAACGTCTGAATGGTCTAAGACTCTCATTATGAATATCCGCTAAAACATTTAACATGGTGTCAATCTGGACTAAAAGGACAATGCTTTGAATAGGGATGAATTCTGCGCATGTGCGTGAACTTAACTCCTAAAATTTCTCTTGAATATAGAAATATTTTGACATTAAATTTTATTTTAGAAGTATAAGATATGGAATAGTTGATAGTAAGTGTGGGAATAATAGATAAAAATAACTAAAATAAATTTTTTGAAAAAAGAAAAGAAAAATGTATTTAAAAAATTGTCAGTTTCGAGACTCGAACTGAAGACCAGTAAAACTAAGTTGCTTGTTCTGCCGATCTGGCCACGAAGCTTCGTGCTCGGAGAACGTCTGAATGGTCTAAGACTCTCATTATGAATATCCGCTAAAACATTTAACATGGTGTCAATCTGGACTAAAAGGACAATGCTTTGAATAGGGATGAATTCTGCGCATGTGCGTGAACTTGACTCCTAAAATTTCTCTTGAATATAGAAATATTTTGACATTAAATTTTATTTTAGAAGTATAAGATATGGAATAGTTGATAGTAAGTGTGGGAATAATAGATAAAAATAACTAAAATAAATTTTTTGAAAAAAAGAAAAGAAAAATGTATTTAAAAAATTGTCAGTTTCGAGAATCGAACTGAAGACCAGCAAAACTAAGTTGCTTGTTCTGCCGATCTGGCCACGAAGCTTCGTGTTCGGAGAACGTCTGAATGGTCTAAGACTCTCATTATGAATATCCGCTAAAACATTTAACATGGTGTCAATCTGGACTAAAAGGACAATGCTTTGAATAGGGATGAATTCTGCGCATGTGCGTGAACTTGACTCCTAAAATTTCTCTTGAATATAGAAATATTTTGACATTAAATTTTATTTTAGAAGTATAAGATTTGGAATAGTTGATAGTAAGTGTGGGAATAATAGATAAAAATAACTAAAATAAATTTTTTGAAAAAAGAAAAGAAAAATGTATTTAAAAAATTGTCAGTTTCGAGACTCGAACTGAAGACCAGTAAAACTAAGTTGCTTGTTCTGCCGATCTGGCCACGAAGCTTCGTGCTCGGAGAACGTCTGAATGGTCTAAGACTCTCATTATGAATATCCGCTAAAACATTTAACATGGTGTCAATCTGGACTAAAAGGACAATGCTTTGAATAGGGATGAATTCTGCGCATGTGCGTGAACTTGACTCCTAAAATTTCTCTTGAATATAGAAATATTTTGACATTAAATTTTATTTTAGAAGTATAAGATATGGAATAGTTGATAGTAAGTGTGGGAATAATAGATAAAAATAACTAAAATAAATTTTTTGAAAAAAAGAAAAGAAAAATGTATTTAAAAAATTGTCAGTTTCGAGAATCGAACTGAAGACCAGCAAAACTAAGTTGCTTGTTCTGCCGATCTGGCCACGAAGCTTCGTGTTCGGAGAACGTCTGAATGGTCTAAGACTCTCATTATGAATATCCGCTAAAACATTTAACATGGTGTCAATCTGGACTAAAAGGACAATGCTTTGAATAGGGATGAATTCTGCGCATGTGCGTGAACTTGACTCCTAAAATTTCTCTTGAATATAGAAATATTTTGACATTAAATTTTATTTTAGAAGTATAAGATTTGGAATAGTTGATAGTAAGTGTGGGAATAATAGAAAAAAAACCTAAAATAAATTTTTTGAAAAAAGAAAAGAAAAATATATTTAAAAAATTGTCAGTTTCGAGACTCGAACTGAAGACCAGTAAAACTAAGTTGCTTGTTCTGCCGATCTGGCCACGAAGCTTCGTGCTCGGAGAACGTCTGAATGGTCTAAGACTCTCATTATGAATATCCGCTAAAACATTTAACATGGTGTCAATCTGGACTAAAAGGACAATGCTTTGAATAGGGATGAATTCTGCGCATGTGCGTGAACTTGACTCCTAAAATTTCTCTTGAATATAGAAATATTTTGACATTAAATTTTATTTTAGAAGTATAAGATATGGAATAGTTGATAGTAAGTGTGGGAATAATAGATAAAAATAACTAAAATAAATTTTTTGAAAAAAAGAAAAGAAAAATGTATTTAAAAAATTGTCAGTTTCGAGAATCGAACTGAAGACCAGCAAAACTAAGTTGCTTGTTCTGCCGATCTGGCCACGAAGCTTCGTGTTCGGAGAACGTCTGAATGGTCTAAGACTCTCATTATGAATATCCGCTAAAACATTTAACATGGTGTCAATCTGGACTAAAAGGACAATGCTTTGAATAGGGATGAATTCTGCGCATGTGCGTGAACTTGACTCCTAAAATTTCTCTTGAATATAGAAATATTTTGACATTAAATTTTATTTTAGAAGTATAAGATTTGGAATAGTTGATAGTAAGTGTGGGAATAATAGATAAAAATAACTAAAATAAATTTTTTGAAAAAAGAAAAGAAAAATGTATTTAAAAAATTGTCAGTTTCGAGACTCGAACTGAAGACCAGTAAAACTAAGTTGCTTGTTCTGCCGATCTGGCCAGAAAGCTTCGTGTTGGGAGAACGTCTGAATGGCCTAAGACTGTCATTATGAATATCCGCTAAAAGATTTAACATGGTGTCAATCTGGACTAAAAGGACAATGCTTTGAATAGGGATGAATTCTGTGCATGTGCGTGAACTTGACTCCTAAAATTTCTCTTGAATATAGAAATATTTTGACATTAAATTTTATTTTAGAAGTATAAGATTTGGAATAGTTGATAGTAAGTGTGGGAATAATAGATAAAAAAACCTAAAATAAATTTTTTGAAAAAAAAAAGAAAAATGTATTTAAAAAATTGTCAGTTTCGAGACTCGAACTGAAGACCAGTAAAACTAAGTTGCTTGTTCTGCCGATCTGGCCAGAAAGCTTCGTGTTGGGAGAACGTCTGAATGGTCTAAGACTGTCATTATGAATATCCGCTAAAAGATTTAACATAGTGTCAATCTGGACTAAAAGGACAATGCTTTGAATAGGGATGAATTCTGCGCATGTGCGTGAACTTGACTCCTAAAATTTCTCTTGAGTATAGAAATATTTTGACATTAAATTTTATTTTAGAAGTATAAGATTTGGAATAGTTGATAGTAAGTGTGGGAATAATAGATAAAAATACCTAAAATATATTTCAAAAAAAAGAAGAAAAAATATTTTTAAAAAATTCTCAGTTTTGAGACTCGAACTGAAGACCAGCAAAACTAAGTTGCTTGTTCTGCCGATCTGGCCACGAAGCTTCGTGTTCGGAGAACGTCTGAATGGTCTAAAACTCTCATTTGGAATATCCGCTAAAAGATTTAACATGGTGTCAATCTGGTCCAAAAGGACAATGCTTTGAATAGGGATGAATTCTGCGCATGTGCGTGAACTTGACTCCTAAAATTTCTCTTGAATATAGAAATATTTTGACATTAAATTTTATTTTAGAAGTATAAGATTTGGAATAGTTGATAGTAAGTGTGGGAATAATAGAAAAAAAAACCTAAAATAAATTTTTTGAAAAAAGAAAAGAAAAATATATTTAAAAAATTGTCAGTTTCGAGACTCGAACTGAAGACCAGCAAAACTAAGTTGCTTGTTCTGCCGATCTGGCCACGAAGCTTCGTGTTCGGAGAACGTCTGAATGGTCTAAGACTCTCATTATGAATATCCGCTAAAACATTTAACATGGTGTCAATCTGGTCCAAAAGGACAATGCTTTGAATAGGGATGAATTCTGCGCATGTGCGTGAACTTGACTTCTAAAATTTCTGATAAATATAGAAATGTTTTGACATTAAATTTTATTTTAGAAGTATAAGATTTGGAATAGTTGATAGTAAGTGTGGGAATAATAGATATCAATACCTAAAATAAAATTTTTGAAAAAAGAAAAGAAAAATATATTTAAAAAATTGTCAGTTTCGAGACTCGAACTGAAGACCAGCAAAACTAAGTTGCTTGTTCTGCCGATCTGGCCACGAAGCTTCGTGTTCGGAGAGCGTCTGAATGGTCTAAGACTCTCATTATGAATATCCGCTAAAAGATTTAACATTGTGTCAATCTGGTCAAAAAGCACAATGCTTTGAATAGGGATGAATTCTGCGCATGTGCGTGAACTTGACTCCTAAAATTTCTGATAAATATAGAAATGTTTTGACATTAAATTTTATTTTAGAAGTATAAGATTTGGAATAGTTGATAGTAAGTGTGGGAATAATAGATATCAATACCTAAAATAAATTTTTTGAAAAAAGAAAAGAAAAATATATTTAAAAAATTGTCAGTTTCGAGACTCGAACTGAAGACCAGCAAAACTAAGTTGCTTGTTCTGCCGATCTGGCCACGAAGCTTCGTGTTCGGCGATCGTCTGAATGGTCTAAGACTCTCATTATGAATATCCGCTAAAAGATTTAACATGGTGTCAATCTGGTCCAAAAGGTCAATGCTTTGAATAGGGATGAATTCTGCGCATGTGCGTGAACTTGACTCCTAAAATTTCTCTTGAGTATAGAAATATTTTGACATTAAATTTTATTTTAGAAGTATAAGATTTGGAATAGTTGATAGTAAGTGTGGGAATAATAGATAAAAATACCTAAAATAATTTTCAAAAAAAAAGAAGAAAAAATATTTTAAAAAAATTCTCAGTTTTGAGACTCGAACTGAAGACCAGCAAAACTAAGTTGCTTGTTCTGCCGATCTTTCCACGAAGCGTCGTTTTCGTTGAGCGTCTGAATGGTGTAAGACTCTCATTATGAATATCCGCTAAAAGATTCAACATGGTGTCTATCTGGTCTAAAAGCACAATGCTTTGAATAGGGATGAATTCTGCGCATGTGCGTGAATTTGACTCCTAAAAATTCTCTTGAATATAGAAATATTTTGACATTAAATTTTATTTTAGAAGTATAAGATTTGGAATAGTTGATAGTAAGTGTGGGAATAATAGAAAAAAAACCTAAAATAAATTTTTTGAAAAAAGAAAAGAAAAATATATTTAAAAAATCGTCAGTTTCGAGAATCGAACTGAAGACCAGCAAAACTAAGTTGCTTGTTCTGCCGATCTGGCCACGAAGCTTCGTGTTCGGAGAACGTCTGAATGGTCTAAAACTCTCATTATGAATATCCGCTAAAAGATTTAACATGGTGTCAATCTGGTCCAAAAGGACAATGCTTTGAATAGGGATGAATTCTGCGCATGTGCGTGAACTTGACTCCTAAAATTTCTGATAAATATAGAAATATTTTGACATTAAATTTTATTTTAGAAGTATAAGATTTGGAATAGTTGATAGTAAGTGTGGGAATAATAGAAAAAAAAAACCTAAAATAAATTTTTTGAAAAAAGAAAAGAAAAATATATTTAAAAAATTGTCAGTTTCGAGACTCGAACTGAAGACCAGCAAAACTAAGTTGCTTGTTCTGCCGATCTGGCCACGAAGCTTCGTGTTCGGAGAACGTCTGAATGGTCTAAGACTCTCATTATGAATATCCGCTAAAACATTTAACATGGTGTCAATCTGGTCCAAAAGGACAATGCTTTGAACAGGGATGAATTCTGCGCATGTGCGTGAACTTGACTCCTAAAATTTCTCTTGAATATAGAAATATTTTGACATTAAATTTTATTTTAGAAGTATAAGATTTGGAATAGTTGATAGTAAGTGTGGGAATAATAGATAAAAATACCTAAAATAAATTTTTTTTTAAAAAGAAAAGAAAAATATATTTAAAAAATTGTCAGTTTCGAGACTCGAACTGAAGACCAGCAAAACTAAGTTGCTTGTTCTGCCGATCTGGCCACGAAGCTTCGTGCTCGGAGAGCGTCTGAATGGTCTAAGACTCTCATTATGAATATCCGCTAAAAGATTTAACATGGTGTCAATCTGGTCTAAAAGCACAATGCTTTGAATAGGGATGAATTCTGCGCATGTGCGTGAACTTGACTTCTAAAATTTCTGATAAATATAGAAATGTTTTGACATTAAATTTTATTTTAGAAGTATAAGATTTGGAATAGTTGATAGTAAGTGTGGGAATAATAGAAAAAAAAAACCTAAAATAAATTTTTTGAAAAAAGAAAAGAAAAATATATTTAAAAAATTGTCAGTTTCGAGACTCGAACTGAAGACCAGCAAAACTAAGTTGCTTGTTCTGCCGATCTGGCCACGAAGCTTCGTGTTCGGAGAACGTCTGAATGGTCTAAGACTCTCATTATGAATATCCGCTAAAACATTTAACATGGTGTCAATCTGGTCCAAAAGGACAATGCTTTGAATAGGGATGAATTCTGCGCATGTGCGTGAACTTGACTCCTAAAATTTCTGATAAATATAGAAATGTTTTGACATTAAATTTTATTTTAGAAGTATAAGATTTGGAATAGTTGATAGTAAGTGTGGGAATAATAGATATCAATACCTAAAATAAATTTTTTGAAAAAAGAAAAGAAAAATATATTTAAAAAAATTGTCAGTTTCGAGACTCGAACTGAAGACCAGCAAAACTAAGTTGCTTGTTCTGCCGATCTGGCCACGAAGCTTCGTGTTCGGCGATCGTCTGAATGGTCTAAGACTCTCATTATGAATATCTGCTAAAAGAATTAACATGGTGTCAATCTGGTCCAAAAGGTCAATGCTTTGAATAGGGATGAATTCTGCGCATGTGCGTGAACTTGACTCCTAAAATTTCTCTTGAATATAGAAATATTTTGACATTAAATTTTATTTTAGAAGTATAAGATTTGGAATAGTTGATAGTAAGTGTGGGAATAATAGATAAAAATACCTAAAATAATTTTCAAAAAAAAGAAGAAAAAATATTTTAAAAAAATTCTCAGTTTTGAGACTCGAACTGAAGACCAGCAAAACTAAGTTGCTTGTTCTGCCGATCTTTCCACGAAGCGTCGTTTTCGTTGAGCGTCTGAATGGTGTAAGACTCTCATTATGAATATCCGCTAAAAGATTCAACATGGTGTCTATCTGGTTTAAAAGCACAATGCTTTGAATAGGGATGAATTCTGCGCATGTGCGTGAATTTGACTCCTAAAATTTCTCTTGAATATAGAAATATTTTGACATTAAATTTTATTTTAGAAGTATAAGATTTGGAATAGTTGATAGTAAGTGTGGGAATAATAGAAAAAAAACCTAAAATAAATTTTTTGAAAAAAGAAAAGAAAAATATATTTAAAAAATTGTCAGTTTCGAGACTCGAACTGAAGACCAGCAAAACTAAGTTGCTTGTTCTGCCGATCTGGCCACGAAGCTTCGTGTTCGGAGAACGTCTGAATGGTCTAAGACTCTCATTATGAATATCCGCTAAAACATTTAACATGGTGTCAATCTGGTCCAAAAGGACAATGCTTTGAATAGGGATGAATTCTGCGCATGTGCGTGAACTTGACTCCTAAAATTTCTCTTGAATATAGAAATATTTTGACATTAAATTTTATTTTAGAAGTATAAGATTTGGAATAGTTGATAGTAAGTGTGGGAATAATAGATAAAAATACCTAAAATAAATTTTTTTAAAAAAGAAAAGAAAAATATATTTAAAAAATTGTCAGTTTCGAGACTCGAACTGAAGACCAGCAAAACTAAGTTGCTTGTTCTGCCGATCTGGCCACGAAGCTTCGTGTTCGGCGATCGTCTGAATGGTCTAAGACTCTCATTATGAATATCCGCTAAAAGATTTAACATGGTGTCAATCTGGTCCAAAAGGTCAATGCTTTGAATAGGGATGAATTCTGCGCATGTGCGTGAACTTGACTCCTAAAATTTCTCTTGAATATAGAAATATTTTGACATTAAATTTTATTTTAGAAGTATAAGATTTGGAATAGTTGATAGTAAGTGTGGGAATAATAGATAAAAATACCTAAAATAATTTTCAAAAAAAAGAAGAAAAAATATTTTAAAAAAATTCTCAGTTTTGAGACTCGAACTGAAGACCAGCAAAACTAAGTTGCTTGTTCTGCCGATCTTTCCACGAAGCGTCGTTTTCGTTGAGCGTCTGAATGGTGTAAGACTCTCATTATGAATATCCGCTAAAAGATTCAACATGGTGTCTATCTGGTCTAAAAGCACAATGCTTTGAATAGGGATGAATTCTGCGCATGTGCGTGAATTTGACTCCTAAAAGTTCTGATAAATATAGAAATATTTTGACATTAAATTTTATTTTAGAAGTATAAGATTTGGAATAGTTGATAGTAAGTGTGGGAATAATAGAAAAAAAAAACCTAAAATAAATTTTTTGAAAAAAGAAAAGAAAAATATATTTAAAAAATTGTCAGTTTCGAGACTCGAACTGAAGACCAGCAAAATTAAGTTGCTTGTTCTGCCGATCTGGCCACGAAGCTTCGTGTTCGGAGAACGTCTGAATGGTCTAAGACTCTCATTATGAATATCCGCTAAAACATTTAACATGGTGTCAATCTGGTCCAAAAGGACAATGCTTTGAATAGGGATGAATTCTGCGCATGTGCGTGAACTTGACTCCTAAAATTTCTCTTGAATATAGAAATATTTTGACATTAAATTTTATTTTAGAAGTATAAGATTTGGAATAGTTGATAGTAAGTGTGGGAATAATAGATAAAAATACCTAAAATAAATTTTTTTAAAAAAGAAAAGAAAAATATATTTAAAAAATTGTCAGTTTCGAGACTCGAACTGAAGACCAGCAAAACTAAGTTGCTTGTTCTGCCGATCTGGCCACGAAGCTTCGTGCTCGGAGCGCGTCTGAATGGTCTAAGACTCTCATTATGAATATCCGCTAAAAGATTTAACATGGTGTCAATCTGGTCTAAAAGCACAATGCTTTGAATAGGGATGAATTCTGCGCATGTGCGTGAACTTGACTTCTAAAATTTCTGATAAATATAGAAATGTTTTGACATTAAATTTTATTTTAGAAGTATAAGATTTGGAATAGTTGATAGTAAGTGTGGGAATAATAGATAAAAATACCTAAAATAAATTTTTTTAAAAAAGAAAAGAAAAATATATTTAAAAAATTGTCAGTTTCGAGACTCGAACTGAAGACCAGCAAAACTAAGTTGCTTGTTCTGCCGATCTGGCCACGAAGCTTCGTGTTCGGCGATCGTCTGAATGGTCTAAGACTCTCATTATGAATATCCGCTAAAAGATTTAACATGGTGTCAATCTGGTCCAAAAGGTCAATGCTTTGAATAGGGATGAATTCTGCGCATGTGCGTGAACTTGACTCCTAAAATTTCTCTTGAATATAGAAATATTTTGACATTAAATTTTATTTTAGAAGTATAAGATTTGGAATAGTTGATAGTAAGTGTGGGAATAATAGATAAAAATACCTAAAATAATTTTCAAAAAAAAGAAGAAAAAATATTTTAAAAAAATTCTCAGTTTTGAGACTCGAACTGAAGACCAGCAAAACTAAGTTGCTTGTTCTGCCGATCTTTCCACGAAGCGTCGTTTTCGTTGAGCGTCTGAATGGTGTAAGACTCTCATTATGAATATCCGCTAAAAGATTCAACATGGTGTCTATCTGGTCTAAAAGCACAATGCTTTGAATAGGGATGAACTCTGCGCATGTGCGTGAATTTGACTCCTAAAAGTTCTGATAAATATAGAAATATTTTGACATTAAATTTTATTTTAGAAGTATAAGATTTGGAATAGTTGATAGTAAGTGTGGGAATAATAGAAAAAAAAAACCTAAAATAAATTTTTTGAAAAAAGAAAAGAAAAATATATTTAAAAAATTGTCAGTTTCGAGACTCGAACTGAAGACCAGCAAAATTAAGTTGCTTGTTCTGCCGATCTGGCCACGAAGCTTCGTGTTCGGAGAACGTCTGAATGGTCTAAGACTCTCATTATGAATATCCGCTAAAACATTTAACATGGTGTCAATCTGGTCCAAAAGGACAATGCTTTGAATAGGGATGAATTCTGCGCATGTGCGTGAACTTGACTCCTAAAATTTCTCTTGAATATAGAAATATTTTGACATTAAATTTTATTTTAGAAGTATAAGATTTGGAATAGTTGATAGTAAGTGTGGGAATAATAGATAAAAATACCTAAAATAAATTTTTTTAAAAAAGAAAAGAAAAATATATTTAAAAAATTGTCAGTTTCGAGACTCGAACTGAAGACCAGCAAAACTAAGTTGCTTGTTCTGCCGATCTGGCCACGAAGCTTCGTGCTCGGAGCGCGTCTGAATGGTCTAAGACTCTCATTATGAATATCCGCTAAAAGATTTAACATGGTGTCAATCTGGTCTAAAAGCACAATGCTTTGAATAGGGATGAATTCTGCGCATGTGCGTGAACTTGACTTCTAAAATTTCTGATAAATATAGAAATGTTTTGACATTAAATTTTATTTTAGAAGTATAAGATTTGGAATAGTTGATAGTAAGTGTGGGAATAATAGATATCAATACCTAAAATAAATTTTTTGAAAAAAGAAAAGAAAAATATATTTAAAAAATTGTCAGTTTCGAGACTCGAACTGAAGACCAGCAAAACTAAGTTGCTTGTTCTGCCGATCTGGCCACGAAGCTTCGTGTTCGGCGATCGTCTGAATGGTCTAAGACTCTCATTATGAATATCCGCTAAAAGATTTAACATGGTGTCAATCTGGTCCAAAAGGTCAATGCTTTGAATAGGGATGAATTCTGCGCATGTGCGTGAACTTGACTCCTAAAATTTCTCTTGAATATAGAAATATTTTGACATTAAATTTTATTTTAGAGGTATAAGATTTGGAATAGTTGATAGTAAGTGTGGGAATAATAGATAAAAATACCTAAAATAAATTTTTTGAAAAAAGAAAAGAAAAATGTATTTAAAAAATTGTCAGTTTCGAGACTCGAACTGAAGACCAGTAAAACTAAGTTGCTTGTTCTGCCGATCTGGCCAGAAAGCTTCGTGTTGGGAGAACGTCTGAATGGTCTAAGACTGTCATTATGAATATCCGCTAAAAGATTTAACATAGTGTCAATCTGGACTAAAAGGACAATGCTTTGAATAGGGATGAATTCTGCGCATGTGCGTGAACTTGACTCCTAAAATTTCTCTTGAATATAGAAATATTTTGACATTAAATTTTATTTTAGAAGTATAAGATTTGGAATAGTTGATAGTAAGTGTGGGAATAATAGATAAAAATACCTAAAATAAATTTTTTTAAAAAAGAAAAGAAAAATATATTTAAAAAATTGTCAGTTTCGAGACTCGAACTGAAGACCAGCAAAACTAAGTTGCTTGTTCTGCCGATCTGGCCACGAAGCTTCGTGCTCGGAGCGCGTCTGAATGGTCTAAGACTCTCATTATGAATATCCGCTAAAAGATTTAACATGGTGTCAATCTGGTCTAAAAGCACAATGCTTTGAATAGGGATGAATTCTGCGCATGTGCGTGAACTTGACTTCTAAAATTTCTGATAAATATAGAAATGTTTTGACATTAAATTTTATTTTAGAAGTATAAGATTTGGAATAGTTGATAGTAAGTGTGGGAATAATAGATATCAATACCTAAAATAAATTTTTTGAAAAAAGAAAAGAAAAATATATTTAAAAAATTGTCAGTTTCGAGACTCGAACTGAAGACCAGCAAAACTAAGTTGCTTGTTCTGCCGATCTGGCCACGAAGCTTCGTGTTCGGCGATCGTCTGAATGGTCTAAGACTCTCATTATGAATATCCGCTAAAAGATTTAACATGGTGTCAATCTGGTCCAAAAGGTCAATGCTTTGAATAGGGATGAATTCTGCGCATGTGCGTGAACTTGACTCCTAAAATTTCTCTTGAATATAGAAATATTTTGACATTAAATTTTATTTTAGAGGTATAAGATTTGGAATAGTTGATAGTAAGTGTGGGAATAATAGATAAAAATACCTAAAATAAATTTTTTGAAAAAAGAAAAGAAAAATGTATTTAAAAAATTGTCAGTTTCGAGACTCGAACTGAAGACCAGTAAAACTAAGTTGCTTGTTCTGCCGATCTGGCCAGAAAGCTTCGTGTTGGGAGAACGTCTGAATGGTCTAAGACTGTCATTATGAATATCCGCTAAAAGATTTAACATGGTGTCAATCTGGTCCAAAAGGTCAATGCTTTGAATAGGGATGAATTCTGCGCATGTGCGTGAACTTGACTCCTAAAATTTCTCTTGAGTATAGAAATATTTTGACATTAAATTTTATTTTAGAAGTATAAGATTTGGAATAGTTGATAGTAAGTGTGGGAATAATAGATAAAAATACCTAAAATAATTTTCAAAAAAAAGAAGAAAAAATATTTTTAAAAAATTCTCAGTTTTGAGACTCGAACTGAAGACCAGCAAAACTAAGTTGCTTGTTCTGCCGATCTTTCCACGAAGCGTCGTTTTCGTTGAGCGTCTGAATGGTGTAAGACTCTCATTATGAATATCCGCTAAAAGATTCAACATGGTGTCTATCTGGTCTAAAAGCACAATGCTTTGAATAGGGATGAATTCTGCGCATGTGCGTGAACTTGACTCCTAAAATTTCTGATAAATATAGAAATATTTTGACATTAAATTTTATTTTAGAAGTATAAGATTTGGAATAGTTGATAGTAAGTGTGGGAATAATAGATAAAAATACCTAAAATAAATTTTTTTAAAAAAGAAAAGAAAAATATATTTAAAAAATTGTCAGTTTCGAGACTCGAACTGAAGACCAGCAAAACTAAGTTGCTTGTTCTGCCGATCTGGCCACGAAGCTTCGTGCTCGGAGAGCGTCTGAATGGTCTAAGACTCTCATTATGAATATCCGCTAAAAGATTTAACATGGTGTCAATCTGGTCTAAAAGCACAATGCTTTGAATAGGGATGAATTCTGCGCATGTGCGTGAACTTGACTTCTAAAATTTCTGATAAATATAGAAATGTTTTGACATTAAATTTTATTTTAGAAGTATAAGATTTGGAATAGTTGATAGTAAGTGTGGGAATAATAGATATCAATACCTAAAATAAATTTTTTGAAAAAAGAAAAGAAAAATATATTTAAAAAATTGTCAGTTTCGAGACTCGAACTGAAGACCAGCAAAACTAAGTTGCTTGTTCTGCCGATCTGGCCACGAAGCTTCGTCTTCGGAGAGCGTCTGAATGGTCTAAGACTCTCATTATGAATATCCGCTAAAAGATTTAACATGGTGTCAATCTGGTCTAAAAAAACAATTCTTTGAATAGGGATGAATTCTGCGCATGTGCGTGAACTTGACTCCTAAAATTTCTCTTGAATATAGAAATATTTTGACATTAAATTTTATTTTAGAAGTATAAGATTTGGAATAGTGGATAGTAAGTGTGGGAATAATAGATAAAAATACCTAAAATAATTTTAAAAAAAGAAGAAAAAATATTTTTTAAAAAATTCTCAGTTTCGAGACTCGAACTGAAGACCAGCAAAACTAAGTTGCTTGTTCTGCCGATCTGGCCACGAAGCGTCGTTTTCGTTGAGCGTCTGAATGGTGTAAGACTCTCATTATGAATATCCGCTAAAAGATTCAACATGGTGTCTATCTGGTTTAAAAGCACAATGCTTTGAATAGGGATGAATTCTGCGCATGTGCGTGAATTTGACTCCTAAAATTTCTCTTGAATATAGAAATATTTTGACATTAAATTTTATTTTAGAAGTATAAGATTTGGAATAGTTGATAGTAAGTGTGGGAATAATAGAAAAAAAACCTAAAATAAATTTTTTGAAAAAAGAAAAGAAAAATATATTTAAAAAATTGTCAGTTTCGAGACTCGAACTGAAGACCAGCAAAACTAAGTTGCTTGTTCTGCCGATCTGGCCACGAAGCTTCGTGTTCGGAGAACGTCTGAATGGTCTAAGACTCTCATTATGAATATCCGCTAAAACATTTAACATGGTGTCAATCTGGTCCAAAAGGACAATGCTTTGAATAGGGATGAATTCTGCGCATGTGCGTGAACTTGACTCCTAAAATTTCTCTTGAATATAGAAATATTTTGACATTAAATTTTATTTTAGAAGTATAAGATTTGGAATAGTTGATAGTAAGTGTGGGAATAATAGATAAAAATACCTAAAATAAATTTTTTAAAAAAAGAAAAGAAAAATATATTTAAAAAATTGTCAGTTTCGAGACTCGAACTGAAGACCAGCAAAACTAAGTTGCTTGTTCTGCCGATCTGGCCACGAAGCTTCGTGTTCGGAGAACGTCTGAATGGTCTAAGACTCTCATTATGAATATCCGCTAAAACATTTAACATGGTGTCAATCTGGTCCAAAAGGACAATGCATTGAATAGGGATGAATTCTGCGCATGTGCGTGAACTTGACTCCTAAAATTTCTGATAAATATAGAAATGTTTTGACATTAAATTTTATTTTAGAAGTATAAGATTTGGAATAGTTGATAGTAAGTGTGGGAATAATAGATATCAATACCTAAAATAAATTTTTTGAAAAAAGAAAAGAAAAATATATTTAAAAAAATTGTCAGTTTCGAGACTCGAACTGAAGACCAGCAAAACTAAGTTGCTTGTTCTGCCGATCTGGCCACGAAGCTTCGTGTTCGGCGATCGTCTGAATGGTCTAAGACTCTCATTATGAATATCTGCTAAAAGAATTAACATGGTGTCAATCTGGTCCAAAAGGTCAATGCTTTGAATAGGGATGAATTCTGCGCATGTGCGTGAACTTGACTCCTAATATTTCTCTTGAATATAGAAATATTTTGACATTAAATTTTATTTTAGAAGTATAAGATTTGGAATAGTTGATAGTAAGTGTGGGAATAATAGATAAAAATACCTAAAATAATTTTCAAAAAAAAGAAGAAAAAATATTTTAAAAAAATTCTCAGTTTTGAGACTCGAACTGAAGACCAGCAAAACTAAGTTGCTTGTTCTGCCGATCTTTCCACGAAGCGTCGTTTTCGTTGAGCGTCTGAATGGTGTAAGACTCTCATTATGAATATCCGCTAAAAGATTCAACATGGTGTCTATCTGGTTTAAAAGCACAATGCTTTGAATAGGGATGAATTCTGCGCATGTGCGTGAATTTGACTCCTAAAATTTCTCTTGAATATAGAAATATTTTGACATTAAATTTTATTTTAGAAGTATAAGATTTGGAATAGTTGATAGTAAGTGTGGGAATAATAGAAAAAAAACCTAAAATAAATTTTTTGAAAAAAGAAAAGAAAAATATATTTAAAAAATTGTCAGTTTCGAGACTCGAACTGAAGACCAGCAAAACTAAGTTGCTTGTTCTGCCGATCTGGCCACGAAGCTTCGTGTTCGGAGAACGTCTGAATGGTCTAAGACTCTCATTATGAATATCCGCTAAAACATTTAACATGGTGTCAATCTGGTCCAAAAGGACAATGCTTTGAATAGGGATGAATTCTGCGCATGTGCGTGAACTTGACTCCTAAAATTTCTCTTGAATATAGAAATATTTTGACATTAAATTTTATTTTAGAAGTATAAGATTTGGAATAGTTGATAGTAAGTGTGGGAATAATAGATAAAAATACCTAAAATAAATTTTTTTAAAAAAGAAAAGAAAAATATATTTAAAAAATTGTCAGTTTCGAGACTCGAACTGAAGACCAGCAAAACTAAGTTGCTTGTTCTGCCGATCTGGCCACGAAGCTTCGTGTTCGGCGATCGTCTGAATGGTCTAAGACTCTCATTATGAATATCCGCTAAAAGATTTAACATGGTGTCAATCTGGTCCAAAAGGTCAATGCTTTGAATAGGGATGAATTCTGCGCATGTGCGTGAACTTGACTCCTAAAATTTCTCTTGAATATAGAAATATTTTGACATTAAATTTTATTTTAGAAGTATAAGATTTGGAATAGTTGATAGTAAGTGTGGGAATAATAGATAAAAATACCTAAAATAATTTTCAAAAAAAAGAAGAAAAAATATTTTAAAAAAATTCTCAGTTTTGAGACTCGAACTGAAGACCAGCAAAACTAAGTTGCTTGTTCTGCCGATCTTTCCACGAAGCGTCGTTTTCGTTGAGCGTCTGAATGGTGTAAGACTCTCATTATGAATATCCGCTAAAAGATTCAACATGGTGTCTATCTGGTCTAAAAGCACAATGCTTTGAATAGGGATGAACTCTGCGCATGTGCGTGAATTTGACTCCTAAAAGTTCTGATAAATATAGAAATATTTTGACATTAAATTTTATTTTAGAAGTATAAGATTTGGAATAGTTGATAGTAAGTGTGGGAATAATAGAAAAAAAAAACCTAAAATAAATTTTTTGAAAAAAGAAAAGAAAAATATATTTAAAAAATTGTCAGTTTCGAGACTCGAACTGAAGACCAGCAAAATTAAGTTGCTTGTTCTGCCGATCTGGCCACGAAGCTTCGTGTTCGGAGAACGTCTGAATGGTCTAAGACTCTCATTATGAATATCCGCTAAAACATTTAACATGGTGTCAATCTGGTCCAAAAGGACAATGCTTTGAATAGGGATGAATTCTGCGCATGTGCGTGAACTTGACTCCTAAAATTTCTCTTGAATATAGAAATATTTTGACATTAAATTTTATTTTAGAAGTATAAGATTTGGAATAGTTGATAGTAAGTGTGGGAATAATAGATAAAAATACCTAAAATAAATTTTTTTAAAAAAGAAAAGAAAAATATATTTAAAAAATTGTCAGTTTCGAGACTCGAACTGAAGACCAGCAAAACTAAGTTGCTTGTTCTGCCGATCTGGCCACGAAGCTTCGTGCTCGGAGCGCGTCTGAATGGTCTAAGACTCTCATTATGAATATCCGCTAAAAGATTTAACATGGTGTCAATCTGGTCTAAAAGCACAATGCTTTGAATAGGGATGAATTCTGCGCATGTGCGTGAACTTGACTTCTAAAATTTCTGATAAATATAGAAATGTTTTGACATTAAATTTTATTTTAGAAGTATAAGATTTGGAATAGTTGATAGTAAGTGTGGGAATAATAGATATCAATACCTAAAATAAATTTTTTGAAAAAAGAAAAGAAAAATATATTTAAAAAATTGTCAGTTTCGAGACTCGAACTGAAGACCAGCAAAACTAAGTTGCTTGTTCTGCCGATCTGGCCACGAAGCTTCGTGTTCGGCGATCGTCTGAATGGTCTAAGACTCTCATTATGAATATCCGCTAAAAGATTTAACATGGGGTCAATCTGGTCCAAAAGGTCAATGCTTTGAATAGGGATGAATTCTGCGCATGTGCGTGAACTTGACTCCTAAAATTTCTCTTGAATATAGAAATATTTTGACATTAAATTTTATTTTAGAGGTATAAGATTTGGAATAGTTGATAGTAAGTGTGGGAATAATAGATAAAAATACCTAAAATAAATTTTTTGAAAAAAGAAAAGAAAAATGTATTTAAAAAATTGTCAGTTTCGAGACTCGAACTGAAGACCAGTAAAACTAAGTTGCTTGTTCTGCCGATCTGGCCAGAAAGCTTCGTGTTGGGAGAACGTCTGAATGGTCTAAGACTGTCATTATGAATATCCGCTAAAAGATTTAACATAGTGTCAATCTGGACTAAAAGGACAATGCTTTGAATAGGGATGAATTCTGCGCATGTGCGTGAACTTGACTCCTAAAATTTCTCTTGAGTATAGAAATATTTTGACATTAAATTTTATTTTAGAAGTATAAGATTTGGAATAGTTGATAGTAAGTGTGGGAATAATAGATAAAAATACCTAAAATAATTTTCAAAAAAAAGAAGAAAAAATATTTTTAAAAAATTCTCAGTTTTGAGACTCGAACTGAAGACCAGCAAAACTAAGTTGCTTGTTCTGCCGATCTTTCCACGAAGCGTCGTTTTCGTTGAGCGTCTGAATGGTGTAAGACTCTCATTATGAATATCCGCTAAAAGATTCAACATGGTGTCTATCTGGTCTAAAAGCACAATGCTTTGAATAGGGATGAATTCTGCGCATGTGCGTGAATTTGACTCCTAAAAGTTCTGATAAATATAGAAATATTTTGACATTAAATTTTATTTTAGAAGTATAAGATTTGGAATAGTTGATAGTAAGTGTGGGAATAATAGATAAAAATACCTAAAATAAATTTTTTTAAAAAAGAAAAGAAAAATATATTTAAAAAATTGTCAGTTTCGAGACTCGAACTGAAGACCAGCAAAACTAAGTTGCTTGTTCTGCCGATCTGGCCACGAAGCTTCGTGCTCGGAGAGCGTCTGAATGGTCTAAGACTCTCATTATGAATATCCGCTAAAAGATTTAACATGGTGTCAATCTGGTCTAAAAGCACAATGCTTTGAATAGGGATGAATTCTGCGCATGTGCGTGAACTTGACTTCTAAAATTTCTGATAAATATAGAAATGTTTTGACATTAAATTTTATTTTAGAAGTATAAGATTTGGAATAGTTGATAGTAAGTGTGGGAATAATAGATATCAATACCTAAAATAAATTTTTTGAAAAAAGAAAAGAAAAATATATTTAAAAAAATTGTCAGTTTCGAGACTCGAACTGAAGACCAGCAAAACTAAGTTGCTTGTTCTGCCGATCTGGCCACGAAGCTTCGTGTTCGGCGATCGTCTGAATGGTCTAAGACTCTCATTATGAATATCTGCTAAAAGAATTAACATGGTGTCAATCTGGTCCAAAAGGTCAATGCTTTGAATAGGGATGAATTCTGCGCATGTGCGTGAACTTGACTCCTAAAATTTCTCTTGAATATAGAAATATTTTGACATTAAATTTTATTTTAGAAGTATAAGATTTGGAATAGTTGATAGTAAGTGTGGGAATAATAGATAAAAATACCTAAAATAATTTTCAAAAAAAAGAAGAAAAAATATTTTAAAAAAATTCTCAGTTTTGAGACTCGAACTGAAGACCAGCAAAACTAAGTTGCTTGTTCTGCCGATCTTTCCACGAAGCGTCGTTTTCGTTGAGCGTCTGAATGGTGTAAGACTCTCATTATGAATATCCGCTAAAAGATTCAACATGGTGTCTATCTGGTTTAAAAGCACAATGCTTTGAATAGGGATGAATTCTGCGCATGTGCGTGAATTTGACTCCTAAAATTTCTCTTGAATATAGAAATATTTTGACATTAAATTTTATTTTAGAAGTATAAGATTTGGAATAGTTGATAGTAAGTGTGGGAATAATAGAAAAAAAACCTAAAATAAATTTTTTGAAAAAAGAAAAGAAAAATATATTTAAAAAATTGTCAGTTTCGAGACTCGAACTGAAGACCAGCAAAACTAAGTTGCTTGTTCTGCCGATCTGGCCACGAAGCTTCGTGTTCGGAGAACGTCTGAATGGTCTAAGACTCTCATTATGAATATCCGCTAAAACATTTAACATGGTGTCAATCTGGTCCAAAAGGACAATGCTTTGAATAGGGATGAATTCTGCGCATGTGCGTGAACTTGACTCCTAAAATTTCTCTTGAATATAGAAATATTTTGACATTAAATTTTATTTTAGAAGTATAAGATTTGGAATAGTTGATAGTAAGTGTGGGAATAATAGATAAAAATACCTAAAATAAATTTTTTTAAAAAAGAAAAGAAAAATATATTTAAAAAATTGTCAGTTTCGAGACTCGAACTGAAGACCAGCAAAACTAAGTTGCTTGTTCTGCCGATCTGGCCACGAAGCTTCGTGTTCGGCGATCGTCTGAATGGTCTAAGACTCTCATTATGAATATCCGCTAAAAGATTTAACATGGTGTCAATCTGGTCCAAAAGGTCAATGCTTTGAATAGGGATGAATTCTGCGCATGTGCGTGAACTTGACTCCTAAAATTTCTCTTGAATATAGAAATATTTTGACATTAAATTTTATTTTAGAAGTATAAGATTTGGAATAGTTGATAGTAAGTGTGGGAATAATAGATAAAAATACCTAAAATAATTTTCAAAAAAAAGAAGAAAAAATATTTTAAAAAAATTCTCAGTTTTGAGACTCGAACTGAAGACCAGCAAAACTAAGTTGCTTGTTCTGCCGATCTTTCCACGAAGCGTCGTTTTCGTTGAGCGTCTGAATGGTGTAAGACTCTCATTATGAATATCCGCTAAAAGATTCAACATGGTGTCTATCTGGTCTAAAAGCACAATGCTTTGAATAGGGATGAATTCTGCGCATGTGCGTGAATTTGACTCCTAAAAGTTCTGATAAATATAGAAATATTTTGACATTAAATTTTATTTTAGAAGTATAAGATTTGGAATAGTTGATAGTAAGTGTGGGAATAATAGAAAAAAAAAACCTAAAATAAATTTTTTGAAAAAAGAAAAGAAAAATATATTTAAAAAATTGTCAGTTTCGAGACTCGAACTGAAGACCAGCAAAATTAAGTTGCTTGTTCTGCCGATCTGGCCACGAAGCTTCGTGTTCGGAGAACGTCTGAATGGTCTAAGACTCTCATTATGAATATCCGCTAAAACATTTAACATGGTGTCAATCTGGTCCAAAAGGACAATGCTTTGAATAGGGATGAATTCTGCGCATGTGCGTGAACTTGACTCCTAAAATTTCTCTTGAATATAGAAATATTTTGACATTAAATTTTATTTTAGAAGTATAAGATTTGGAATAGTTGATAGTAAGTGTGGGAATAATAGATAAAAATACCTAAAATAATTTTTTTTAAAAAAGAAAAGAAAAATATATTTAAAAAATTGTCAGTTTCGAGACTCGAACTGAAGACCAGCAAAACTAAGTTGCTTGTTCTGCCGATCTGGCCACGAAGCTTCGTGCTCGGAGCGCGTCTGAATGGTCTAAGACTCTCATTATGAATATCCGCTAAAAGATTTAACATGGTGTCAATCTGGTCTAAAAGCACAATGCTTTGAATAGGGATGAATTCTGCGCATGTGCGTGAACTTGACTTCTAAAATTTCTGATAAATATAGAAATGTTTTGACATTAAATTTTATTTTAGAAGTATAAGATTTGGAATAGTTGATAGTAAGTGTGGGAATAATAGATATCAATACCTAAAATAAATTTTTTGAAAAAAGAAAAGAAAAATATATTTAAAAAATTGTCAGTTTCGAGACTCGAACTGAAGACCAGCAAAACTAAGTTGCTTGTTCTGCCGATCTGGCCACGAAGCTTCGTGTTCGGCGATCGTCTGAATGGTCTAAGACTCTCATTATGAATATCCGCTAAAAGATTTAACATGGTGTCAATCTGGTCCAAAAGGTCAATGCTTTGAATAGGGATGAATTCTGCGCATGTGCGTGAACTTGACTCCTAAAATTTCTCTTGAATATAGAAATATTTTGACATTAAATTTTATTTTAGAGGTATAAGATTTGGAATAGTTGATAATAAGTGTGGGAATAATAGATAAAAATACCTAAAATAAATTTTTTGAAAAAAGAAAAGAAAAATGTATTTAAAAAATTGTCAGTTTCGAGACTCGAACTGAAGACCAGTAAAACTAAGTTGCTTGTTCTGCCGATCTGGCCAGAAAGCTTCGTGTTGGGAGAACGTCTGAATGGTCTAAGACTGTCATTATGAATATCCGCTAAAAGATTTAACATAGTGTCAATCTGGACTAAAAGGACAATGCTTTGAATAGGGATGAATTCTGCGCATGTGCGTGAACTTGACTCCTAAAATTTCTCTTGAGTATAGAAATATTTTGACATTAAATTTTATTTTAGAAGTATAAGATTTGGAATAGTTGATAGTAAGTGTGGGAATAATAGATAAAAATACCTAAAATAATTTTCAAAAAAAAGAAGAAAAAATATTTTTAAAAAATTCTCAGTTTTGAGACTCGAACTGAAGACCAGCAAAACTAAGTTGCTTGTTCTGCCGATCTTTCCACGAAGCGTCGTTTTCGTTGAGCGTCTGAATGGTGTAAGACTCTCATTATGAATATCCGCTAAAAGATTCAACATGGTGTCTATCTGGTCTAAAAGCACAATGCTTTGAATAGGGATGAATTCTGCGCATGTGCGTGAATTTGACTCCTAAAAGTTCTGATAAATATAGAAATATTTTGACATTAAATTTTATTTTAGAAGTATAAGATTTGGAATAGTTGATAGTAAGTGTGGGAATAATAGATAAAAATACCTAAAATAAATTTTTTTAAAAAAGAAAAGAAAAATATATTTAAAAAATTGTCAGTTTCGAGACTCGAACTGAAGACCAGCAAAACTAAGTTGCTTGTTCTGCCGATCTGGCCACGAAGCTTCGTGCTCGGAGAGCGTCTGAATGGTCTAAGACTCTCATTATGAATATCCGCTAAAAGATTTAACATGGTGTCAATCTGGTCTAAAAGCACAATGCTTTGAATAGGGATGAATTCTGCGCATGTGCGTGAACTTGACTTCTAAAATTTCTGATAAATATAGAAATGTTTTGACATTAAATTTTATTTTAGAAGTATAAGATTTGGAATAGTTGATAGTAAGTGTGGGAATAATAGATATCAATACCTAAAATAAATTTTTTGAAAAAAGAAAAGAAAAATATATTTAAAAAATTGTCAGTTTCGAGACTCGAACTGAAGACCAGCAAAACTAAGTTGCTTGTTCTGCCGATCTGGCCACGAAGCTTCGTCTTCGGAGAGCGTCTGAATGGTCTAAGACTCTCATTATGAATATCCGCTAAAAGATTTAACATGGTGTCAATCTGGTCTAAAAAAACAATTCTTTGAATAGGGATGAATTCTGCGCATGTGCGTGAACTTGACTCCTAAAATTTCTCTTGAATATAGAAATATTTTGACATTAAATTTTATTTTAGAAGTATAAGATTTGGAATAGTGGATAGTAAGTGTGGGAATAATAGATAAAAATACCTAAAATAATTTTAAAAAAAGAAGAAAAAATATTTTTTAAAAAATTCTCAGTTTCGAGACTCGAACTGAAGACCAGCAAAACTAAGTTGCTTGTTCTGCCGATCTGGCCACGAAGCGTCGTTTTCGTTGAGCGTCTGAATGGTGTAAGACTCTCATTATGAATATCCGCTAAAAGATTCAACATGGTGTCTATCTGGTCTAAAAGCACAATGCTTTGAATAGGGATGAATTCTGCGCATGTGCGTGAATTTGACTCCTAAAATTTCTCTTGAATATAGAAATATTTTGACATTAAATTTTATTTTAGAAGTATAAGATTTGGAATAGTTGATAGTAAGTGTGGGAATAATAGAAAAAAAACCTAAAATAAATTTTTTGAAAAAAGAAAAGAAAAATATATTTAAAAAATTGTCAGTTTCGAGACTCGAACTGAAGACCAGCAAAACTAAGTTGCTTGTTCTGCCGATCTGGCCACGAAGCTTCGTGTTCGGAGAACGTCTGAATGGTCTAAGACTCTCATTATGAATATCCGCTAAAACATTTAACATGGTGTCAATCTGGTCCAAAAGGACAATGCTTTGAATAGGGATGAATTCTGCGCATGTGCGTGAACTTGACTCCTAAAATTTCTCTTGAATATAGAAATATTTTGACATTAAATTTTATTTTAGAAGTATAAGATTTGGAATAGTTGATAGTAAGTGTGGGAATAATAGATAAAAATACCTAAAATAATTTTCAAAAAAAAGAAGAAAAAATATTTTAAAAAAATTCTCAGTTTTGAGACTCGAACTGAAGACCAGCAAAACTAAGTTGCTTGTTCTGCCGATCTTTCCACGAAGCGTCGTTTTCGTTGAGCGTCTGAATGGTGTAAGACTCTCATTATGAATATCCGCTAAAAGATTCAACATGGTGTCTATCTGGTTTAAAAGCACAATGCTTTGAATAGGGATGAATTCTGCGCATGTGCGTGAATTTGACTCCTAAAATTTCTCTTGAATATAGAAATATTTTGACATTAAATTTTATTTTAGAAGTATAAGATTTGGAATAGTTGATAGTAAGTGTGGGAATAATAGAAAAAAAACCTAAAATAAATTTTTTGAAAAAAGAAAAGAAAAATATATTTAAAAAATTGTCAGTTTCGAGACTCGAACTGAAGACCAGCAAAACTAAGTTGCTTGTTCTGCCGATCTGGCCACGAAGCTTCGTGTTCGGAGAACGTCTGAATGGTCTAAGACTCTCATTATGAATATCCGCTAAAACATTTAACATGGTGTCAATCTGGTCCAAAAGGACAATGCTTTGAATAGGGATGAATTCTGCGCATGTGCGTGAACTTGACTCCTAAAATTTCTCTTGAATATAGAAATATTTTGACATTAAATTTTATTTTAGAAGTATAAGATTTGGAATAGTTGATAGTAAGTGTGGGAATAATAGATAAAAATACCTAAAATAAATTTTTTTAAAAAAGAAAAGAAAAATATATTTAAAAAATTGTCAGTTTCGAGACTCGAACTGAAGACCAGCAAAACTAAGTTGCTTGTTCTGCCGATCTGGCCACGAAGCTTCGTGCTCGGAGAGCGTCTGAATGGTCTAAGACTCTCATTATGAATATCCGCTAAAAGATTTAACATGGTGTCAATCTGGTCTAAAAGCACAATGCTTTGAATAGGGATGAATTCTGCGCATGTGCGTGAACTTGACTTCTAAAATTTCTGATAAATATAGAAATGTTTTGACATTAAATTTTATTTTAGAAGTATAAGATTTGGAATAGTTGATAGTAAGTGTGGGAATAATAGATATCAATACCTAAAATAAATTTTTTGAAAAAAGAAAAGAAAAATATATTTAAAAAATTGTCAGTTTCGAGACTCGAACTGAAGACCAGCAAAACTAAGTTGCTTGTTCTGCCGATCTGGCCACGAAGCTTCGTGTTCGGCGATCGTCTGAATGGTCTAAGACTGTCATTATGAATATCCGCTAAAATATTTAACATGGTGTCAATCTGGACTAAAAGGACAATGCTTTGAATAGGGATGAATTCTGCGCATGTGCGTGAATTTGACTCCTAAAATTTCTCTTGAATATAGAAATATTTTGACATTAAATTTTATTTTAGAAGTATAAGATTTGGAATAGTTGATAGTAAGTGTGGGAATAATAGATAAAAATACCTAAAATAATTTTCAAAAAAAAGAAGAAAAAATATTTTAAAAAAATTCTCAGTTTTGAGACTCGAACTGAAGACCAGCAAAACTAAGTTGCTTGTTCTGCCGATCTTTCCACGAAGCGTCGTTTTCGTTGAGCGTCTGAATGGTGTAAGACTCTCATTATGAATATCCGCTAAAAGATTCAACATGGTGTCTATCTGGTCTAAAAGCACAATGCTTTGAATAGGGATGAATTCTGCGCATGTGCGTGAATTTGACTCCTAAAAGTTCTGATAAATATAGAAATATTTTGACATTAAATTTTATTTTAGAAGTATAAGATTTGGAATAGTTGATAGTAAGTGTGGGAATAATAGAAAAAAAAAACCTAAAATAAATTTTTTGAAAAAAGAAAAGAAAAATATATTTAAAAAATTGTCAGTTTCGAGACTCGAACTGAAGACCAGCAAAATTAAGTTGCTTGTTCTGCCGATCTGGCCACGAAGCTTCGTGTTCGGAGAACGTCTGAATGGTCTAAGACTCTCATTATGAATATCCGCTAAAACATTTAACATGGTGTCAATCTGGTCCAAAAGGACAATGCTTTGAATAGGGATGAATTCTGCGCATGTGCGTGAACTTGACTCCTAAAATTTCTCTTGAATATAGAAATATTTTGACATTAAATTTTATTTTAGAAGTATAAGATTTGGAATAGTTGATAGTAAGTGTGGGAATAATAGATAAAAATACCTAAAATAAATTTTTTTAAAAAAGAAAAGAAAAATATATTTAAAAAATTGTCAGTTTCGAGACTCGAACTGAAGACCAGCAAAACTAAGTTGCTTGTTCTGCCGATCTGGCCACGAAGCTTCGTGCTCGGAGCGCGTCTGAATGGTCTAAGACTCTCATTATGAATATCCGCTAAAAGATTTAACATGGTGTCAATCTGGTCTAAAAGCACAATGCTTTGAATAGGGATGAATTCTGCGCATGTGCGTGAACTTGACTTCTAAAATTTCTGATAAATATAGAAATGTTTTGACATTAAATTTTATTTTAGAAGTATAAGATTTGGAATAGTTGATAGTAAGTGTGGGAATAATAGATATCAATACCTAAAATAAATTTTTTGAAAAAAGAAAAGAAAAATATATTTAAAAAATTGTCAGTTTCGAGACTCGAACTGAAGACCAGCAAAACTAAGTTGCTTGTTCTGCCGATCTGGCCACGAAGCTTCGTGTTCGGCGATCGTCTGAATGGTCTAAGACTCTCATTATGAATATCCGCTAAAAGATTTAACATGGTGTCAATCTGGTCCAAAAGGTCAATGCTTTGAATAGGGATGAATTCTGCGCATGTGCGTGAACTTGACTCCTAAAATTTCTCTTGAATATAGAAATATTTTGACATTAAATTTTATTTTAGAGGTATAAGATTTGGAATAGTTGATAGTAAGTGTGGGAATAATAGATAAAAATACCTAAAATAATTTTTTTGAAAAAAGAAAAGAAAAATGTATTTAAAAAATTGTCAGTTTCGAGACTCGAACTGAAGACCAGTAAAACTAAGTTGCTTGTTCTGCCGATCTGGCCAGAAAGCTTCGTGTTGGGAGAACGTCTGAATGGTCTAAGACTGTCATTATGAATATCCGCTAAAAGATTTAACATAGTGTCAATCTGGACTAAAAGGACAATGCTTTGAATAGGGATGAATTCTGCGCATGTGCGTGAACTTGACTCCTAAAATTTCTCTTGAGTATAGAAATATTTTGACATTAAATTTTATTTTAGAAGTATAAGATTTGGAATAGTTGATAGTAAGTGTGGGAATAATAGATAAAAATACCTAAAATAATTTTCAAAAAAAAGAAGAAAAAATATATTTAAAAAATTGTCAGTTTCGAGACTCGAACTGAAGACCAGCAAAACTAAGTTGCTTGTTCTGCCGATCTGGCCACGAAGCTTCGTGCTCGGAGAGCGTCTGAATGGTCTAAGACTCTCATTATGAATATCCGCTAAAAGATTTAACATGGTGTCAATCTGGTCTAAAAGCACAATGCTTTGAATAGGGATGAATTCTGCGCATGTGCGTGAACTTGACTTCTAAAATTTCTGATAAATATAGAAATGTTTTGACATTAAATTTTATTTTAGAAGTATAAGATTTGGAATAGTTGATAGTAAGTGTGGGAATAATAGATATCAATACCTAAAATAAATTTTTTGAAAAAAGAAAAGAAAAATATATTTAAAAAATTGTCAGTTTCGAGACTCGAACTGAAGACCAGAAAAACTAAGTTGCTTGTTCTGCCGATCTGGCCACGAAGCTTCGTCTTCGGAGAGCGTCTGAATGGTCTAAGACTCTCATTATGAATATCCGCTAAAAGATTTAACATGGTGTCAATCTGGTCTAAAAAAACAATTCTTTGAATAGGGATGAATTCTGCGCATGTGCGTGAACTTGACTCCTAAAATTTCTCTTGAATATAGAAATATTTTGACATTAAATTTTATTTTAGAAGTATAAGATTTGGAATAGTGGATAGTAAGTGTGGGAATAATAGATAAAAATACCTAAAATAATTTTAAAAAAAGAAGAAAAAATATTTTTTAAAAAATTCTCAGTTTCGAGACTCGAACTGAAGACCAGCAAAACTAAGTTGCTTGTTCTGCCGATCTGGCCACGAAGCGTCGTTTTCGTTGAGCGTCTGAATGGTGTAAGACTCTCATTATGAATATCCGCTAAAAGATTCAACATGGTGTCTATCTGGTCTAAAAGCACAATGCTTTGAATAGGGATGAATTCTGCGCATGTGCGTGAATTTGACTCCTAAAATTTCTCTTGAATATAGAAATATTTTGACATTAAATTTTATTTTAGAAGTATAAGATTTGGAATAGTTGATAGTAAGTGTGGGAATAATAGAAAAAAAACCTAAAATAAATTTTTTGAAAAAAGAAAAGAAAAATATATTTAAAAAATTGTCAGTTTCGAGACTCGAACTGAAGACCAGCAAAACTAAGTTGCTTGTTCTGCCGATCTGGCCACGAAGCTTCGTGTTCGGAGAACGTCTGAATGGTCTAAGACTCTCATTATGAATATCCGCTAAAACATTTAACATGGTGTCAATCTGGTCCAAAAGGACAATGCTTTGAATAGGGATGAATTCTGCGCATGTGCGTGAACTTGACTCCTAAAATTTCTCTTGAATATAGAAATATTTTGACATTAAATTTTATTTTAGAAGTATAAGATTTGGAATAGTTGATAGTAAGTGTGGGAATAATAGATAAAAATACCTAAAATAAATTTTTTTAAAAAAGAAAAGAAAAATATATTTAAAAAATTGTCAGTTTCGAGACTCGAACTGAAGACCAGCAAAACTAAGTTGCTTGTTCTGCCGATCTGGCCACGAAGCTTCGTGCTCGGAGAGCGTCTGAATGGTCTAAGACTCTCATTATGAATATCCGCTAAAAGATTTAACATGGTGTCAATCTGGTCTAAAAGCACAATGCTTTGAATAGGGATGAATTCTGCGCATGTGCGTGAACTTGACTTCTAAAATTTCTGATAAATATAGAAATGTTTTGACATTAAATTTTATTTTAGAAGTATAAGATTTGGAATAGTTGATAGTAAGTGTGGGAATAATAGATATCAATACCTAAAATAAATTTTTTGAAAAAAGAAAAGAAAAATATATTTAAAAAATTGTCAGTTTCGAGACTCGAACTGAAGACCAGCAAAACTAAGTTGCTTGTTCTGCCGATCTGGCCACGAAGCTTCGTGTTCGGCGATCGTCTGAATGGTCTAAGACTCTCATTATGAATATCCGCTAAAAGATTTAACATGGTGTCAATCTGGTCCAAAAGGTCAATGCTTTGAATAGGGATGAATTCTGCGCATGTGCGTGAACTTGACTCCTAAAATTTCTCTTGAATATAGAAATATTTTGACATTAAATTTTATTTTAGAAGTATAAGATTTGGAATAGTTGATAGTAAGTGTGGGAATAATAGATAAAAATACCTAAAATAATTTTCAAAAAAAAGAAGAAAAAATATTTTAAAAAAATTCTCAGTTTTGAGACTCGAACTGAAGACCAGCAAAACTAAGTTGCTTGTTCTGCCGATCTTTCCACGAAGCGTCGTTTTCGTTGAGCGTCTGAATGGTGTAAGACTCTCATTATGAATATCCGCTAAAAGATTCAACATGGTGTCTATCTGGTCTAAAAGCACAATGCTTTGAATAGGGATGAATTCTGCGCATGTGCGTGAATTTGACTCCTAAAAGTTCTGATAAATATAGAAATATTTTGACATTAAATTTTATTTTAGAAGTATAAGATTTGGAATAGTTGATAGTAAGTGTGGGAATAATAGAAAAAAAAAACCTAAAATAAATTTTTTGAAAAAAGAAAAGAAAAATATATTTAAAAAATTGTCAGTTTCGAGACTCGAACTGAAGACCAGCAAAACTAAGTTGCTTGTTCTGCCGATCTGGCCACGAAGCTTCGTGTTCGGAGAACGTCTGAATGGTCTAAGACTCTCATTATGAATATCCGCTAAAACATTTAACATGGTGTCAATCTGGTCCAAAAGGACAATGCTTTGAATAGGGATGAATTCTGCGCATGTGCGTGAACTTGACTCCTAAAATTTCTCTTGAATATAGAAATGTTTTGACATTAAATTTTATTTTAGAAGTATAAGATTTGGAATAGTTGATAGTAAGTGTGGGAATAATAGATATCAATACCTAAAATAAATTTTTTGAAAAAAGAAAAGAAAAATATATTTAAAAAATTCTCAGTTTCGAGACTCGAACTGAAGACCAGCAAAACTAAGTTGCTTGTTCTGCCGATCTGGCCACGAAGCTTCGTGTTCGGAGAGCGTCTGAATGGTCTAAGACTCTCATTATGAATATCCGCTAAAAGATTTAACATGGTGTCAATCTGGTCTAAAAGCGCAATTCTTTGAATAGGTATGAATTCTGCGCATGCGCGTGAACTTGACTCCTAAAATTTCTCTTGAATATAGAAATATTTTGAAATTAAATTTTATTTTAGAAGTATAAGATTTGGAATAGTTGATAGTAAGTGTGGGAATAATAGATAAAAATTACTAACATAAATTTTTTGAAAAAAGAAAAGAAAAATATATTTAAAAAATTCTCAGTTTCGAGACTCGAACTGAAGACCAGCAAAAATAAGTTGCTTGTTCTGCCGATCTTTCCACGAAGCGTCGTGTTCGTTGAGCGTCTGAATGGTGTAAGACTCTCATTATGAATATCCGCTAAAAGATTTAACATTGTGTCAATCTGGTCAAAAAGCACAATGCTTTGAATAGGGATGAATTCTGCGCATGTGCGTGAACTTGACTCCTAAAATTTCTAATAAATATAGAAATGTTTTGACATTAAATTTTATTTTAGAAGTATAAGATTTGGAATAGTTGATAGTAAGTGTGGGAATAATAGATATCAATACCTAAAATAAATTTTTTGAAAAAAGAAAAGAAAAATATATTTAAAAAATTGTCAGTTTCGAGACTCGAACTGAAGACCAGCAAAACTAAGTTGCTTGTTCTGCCGATCTGGCCACGAAGCTTCGTCTTCGGAGAGCGTCTGAATGGTCTAAGACTCTCATTATGAATATCCGCTAAAAGATTTAACATGGTGTCAATCTGGTCTAAAAAAACAATTCTTTGAATAGGGATGAATTCTGCGCATGTGCGTGAACTTGACTCCTAAAATTTCTCTTGAATATAGAAATATTTTGACATTAAATTTTATTTTAGAAGTATAAGATTTGGAATAGTGGATAGTAAGTGTGGGAATAATAGATAAAAATACCTAAAATAATTTTAAAAAAAGAAGAAAAAATATTTTTTAAAAAATTCTCAGTTTCGAGACTCGAACTGAAGACCAGCAAAACTAAGTTGCTTGTTCTTCCGATCTGGCCACGAAGCTTCGTGTTCGAAGAGCGTCTGAATGGTCTAAGACTCTCATTATGAATATCCGCTAAAAGATTTGACATCGTGTCAATCTGGTGTAAAAGCACAATGCTTTGAATAGGGATGAATTCTGCGCATGTGCCTGAATTTGACTCCTAAAATTTCTATTGAATATAGAAATATTTGACTTTAAATTTTATTTTAGAAGTATAAGATTTGGAATAGTTGATAGTAAGTGTGGGAATAATAGATAAAAATACCTAAAATAAATTTTTTGAAAAAAGAAAAGAAAAATATATTTAAAAAGTTGTCAGTTTCGAGACTCGAAATGAAGACCAGAAAACTAAGTTGCTTGTTTTGCCGATCTGGCCACGAAGCCTCATGTTCGGAGAGCGTCTGAATGGTCTAAGACTCTCATTATGAATATCCGCTAAAAGATTTAACATGGTGTCAATCTCGTCCAAAAGGACAATGCTTTGAATAGGGATGAATTCTGCGCATGTGCGTGAACTTGACTCCTAAAATTTCTCTTGAATATAGAAATATTTTGACATTAAATTTTATTTTAGAAGTATAAGATTTGGAATAGTTGATAGTAAGTGTGGGAATAATAGATAAAAATACCTCAAATAATTTTCAAAAAAAAAGAAAAGAAAAATATATTTAAAAAATTCTCAGTTTCGAGACTCGAACTGAAGACCAGCAAAACTAATTTGATTGTTCTGCCGATCTGGCCACGAAGCTTCGTGTTCAGAGAGCGTCTGAATGGTCTAAGACTCTCATTATGAATATCCGCTAAAAGATTTAACATCGTGTCAATCTGGTCTAAAACCACAATGCTTTGAATAGGTATGAATTCTGCGCATGTGCGTGAACTTGACTCCTAAAATTTCTCTTAATTATAGAAATATTTTGACATTAAATTTTATTTTAGCAGTATAAAATTTGGAATAGTGGATAGTAAGTGTGGGAAGAATAGATAAAAATACCTAAAATAATTTTCAAAAAAAAGAAGAAAAAATATTTTTTTAAAAATTTTCAGTTTCGAGACTCGAACTGAAGACCAGCAAAACTAAGTTGCTTGTTCTGCCGATCTGGCCATGAAGCTTCGTGTTCGGAGAGCGTCTAAATGGTCTAAGACTCTCATTAGGAATATCCGCTAAAAGATTTAACATGGTGTCAATCTGGTCTAAAAGCACAATGCTTTGAATAGGGATGAATTCTGCGCATGTGCGTGAACTTGACTCCTAAAATTCCTCTTGAATATAGAAATATTTTGACATTAAATTTTATTTTAGAAGTATAAGATTTGGAATAGTTGATAGTAAGTGTGGGAATAATAGATAAAAATACCTAAAATAAATTTTTTGAAAAAAGAAAAGAAAAATATATTTAAAAAATTGTCAGTTTCGAGACTCGAACTGAAGACCAGCAAAACTAAGTTGTTTTTTCTGCCGATCTCGCCACGAAGCTTCGTGTTCGGAGAGCGTCTGAATGGTCTAAGACTCTCATTATGAATATCCGCTAAAAGATTTAACATGGTGTCAATCTGGTCTAAAAGCACAATGCTTTGAATAGGGATGAATTCTGCGCATGTGCGTGAACTTGACTCCTAAAATTTCTCTTGAATATAGAAATATTTTGACGTTAAATTTTATTTTAGAAGTATAAGATTTGGAATAGTTGATAGTAAGTGTGGGAATAATAGATAAAATTACCTCAAATAATTTTCAAAAAAAAGAAAAGAAAAATATATTTAAAAAATTCTCAGTTTCGAGACTCGAACTGAAGACCAGCAAATCTAAGTTGCTTGTTCTGCCGATCTGGCCACGCAGCTTCGTGTTCGGAGAGCGTCTGAATGGTCTAAGACTCTCATTATGAATAACCGCTAAAAGATTTAACATGGTGTCAATTTGGTCTAAAAGCACAATGCTTTGAATAGGGATGAATTCTGAGCATTTGCGTGAACTTGACTCCTAAAATTTCTCTTGAATATAAAAATATTTTGACATTGAATTTTATTTTAGAAGTATAAGATTTGGAATAGTTGATAGTAAGTATGGGAATAATAGATAAAAATACCTAAAATAATTTTCAAAAAAAAGAAGAAAAAATATTTTTAAAAAATTCTCAGTTTCTAGACTAGAACTGCAGACCAGCAAAACTAAGTTGCTTTTTCTGCCGATCTCGCCACGAAGCTTCGTGTTCGGAGAGCGTCTGAATGGTCTAAGACTCTCATTATGAATATCCGCTAAAAGATCTAACATGGTGTCAATCTGGTCTAAAAGCACAATTCTTTGAATAGGTATGAATTCTGCGCATGCGCGTGAACTTGACTCCTAAAATTTCTCTTGAATATAGAAATATTTTGACATTAAATTTTATTTTAGAAGTATAAGATTTGGAATAGTTGATAGTAAGTGTGGGAATAATAGATAAAAATTCCTAACATAAATTTTTTGAAAAAAGAAAAGAAAAATATATTTAAAAAATTCTCAGTTTCGAGACTCGAACTGAAGACCAGGAAAACTAAGTTGCTTGTTCTGCCGATCTGGCCACGAAGCTTCGTGTTCGGAGAGCGTCTGAATGGTCTAAGACTGTCATTATGAATATTCGCTAAAAGATTTAACATGGTGTCAATCTGGTCTAAAAGCACAATGCTTTGAATAGGGATGAATTCTGCGCATGTGCGTGAACTTGACTCCTAAAATTCCTCTTGAATATAGAAATATTTTGACATTAAATTTTATTTTAGAAGTATAAGATTTGGAATAGTTGATAGTAAGTGTGGGAATAATAGATAAAAATACCTAAAATAAATTTTTTGAAAAAAGAAAAGAAAAATATATTTAAAAAATTGTCAGTTTCGAGACTCGAACTGAAGACCAGCAAAACTAAGTGGTTTTTTCTGCCGATCTCGCCACGAAGCTTCGTGTTCGGAGAGCGTCTGAATGGTCTAAGACTCTCATTATGAATATCCGCTAAAAGATTTAACATGGTGTCAATCTGGTCTAAAAGCACAATGCTTTGAATAGGGATGAATTCTGCGCATGTGCGTGAACTTGACTCCTAAAATTTCTCTTGAATATAGAAATATTTTGACATTAAATTTTATTTTAGAAGTATAAGATTTGGAATAGTTGATAGTAAGTGTGGGAATAATAGATAAAATTACCTCAAATAATTTTCAAAAAAAAGAAAAGAAAAATATATTAAAAAAATTCTCAGTTTCGAGACTCGAACTGAAGACCAGCAAAACTAAGTTGCTTGTTCTGCCGATCTGGCCACGCAGTTTCGTGTTCGGAGAGCGTCTGAATGGTCTAAGACTCTCATTATGAATAACCGCTAAAAGATTTAACATGGTGTCAATTTGGTCTAAAAGCAAAATGCTTTGAATAGGGATGAATTCTGAGCATTTGCGTGAACTTGACTCCTAAAATTTCTCTTGAATATAGAAATATTTTGACATTAAATTTTATTTTAGAAGTATAAGATTTGGAATAGTTGATAGTGAGTGTGGGAATAATAGATAAAAATTCCTAACATAAATTTTTTGAAAAAAGAAAAGAAAAATATATTTAAAAAATTCTCAGTTTCGAGACTCGAACTGAAGACCAGCAAAACTAAGTTGCTTGTTCTGCCGATCTCGCCACGAAGCTTTGTGTTCGGAGAGCGTCTGAATGGTCTAAGACTGTCATTATGAATATCCGCTAAAAGATTTAACATGGTGTCAATCTGGTCTAAAAGCACAATGCTTTGAATAGGGATGAATTCTGCGCATGTGCGTGAACTTGACTCCTAAAATTTCTCTTGAATATAGAAATATTTTGACATTAAATTTTATTTTAGAAGTATAAGATTTGGAATAGTTGATAGTAAGTGTGGGAATAATAGATAAAAATACCTAAAATAAATTTTTTGAAAAAAGAAAAGAAAAATATATTTAAAAAATTGTCAGTTTCGAGACTCGAACTGAAGACCAGCAAAACTAAGTGGTTTTTTCTGCCGATCTCGCCACGAAGCTTCGTGTTCGGAGAGCGTCTGAATGGTCTAAGACTCTCATTATGAATATCCGCTAAAAGATTTAACATGGTGTCAATCTGGTCTAAAAGCACAATGCTTTGAATAGGGATGAATTCTGCGCATGTGCGTGAACTTGACTCCTAAAATTTCTCTTGAATATAGAAATATTTTGACATTAAATTTTATTTTAGAAGTATAAGATTTGGAATAGTTGATAGTAAGTGTGGGAATAATAGATAAAATTACCTCAAATAATTTTACGAAAAAAAGAAAAGAAAAATATATTTAAAAAATTCTCAGTTTCGAGACTCGAACTGAAGACCAGCAAAACTAAGTTGCTTGTTCTGCCGATCTGGCCACGCAGCTTCGTGTTCGGAGAGCGTCTGAATGGTCTAAGACTCTCATTATGAATAACCGCTAAAAGATTTAACATGGTGTCAATTTGGTCTAAAAGCAAAATGCTTTGAATAGGGATGAATTCTGAGCATTTGCGTGAACTTGACTCCTAAAATTTCTCTTGAATATAAAAATATTTTGACATTAAATTTTATTTTAGAAGTATAAGATTTGGAATAGTTGATAGTAAGTGTGGGAATAATAGATAAAAATACCTAAAATAATTTTCAAAAAAAAGAAGAAAAAATATTTTTTAAAAATTCTCAGTTTCTAGACTAGAACTGCAGACCAGCAAAACTAAGTTGCTTGTTCTGCCGATCTGGCCACGAAGCTTCGTGTTCGGAGAGCGTCTGAATGGTCTAAGACTCTCATTATGAATATCCGCTAAAAGATTTAACATGGTGTCAATCTGGTCTAAAAGCGCAATTCTTTGAATAGGTATGAATTCTGCGCATGCGCGTGAACTTGACTCCTAAAATTTCTCTTGAATATAGAAATATTTTGACATTAAATTTTATTTTAGAAGTATAAGATTTGGAATAGTTGATAGTAAGTGTGGGAATAATAGATAAAAATTACTAACATAAATTTTTTGAAAAAAGAAAAGAAAAATATATTTAAAAAATTCTCAGTTTCGAGACTCGAACTGAAGACCAGCAAAAATAAGTTGCTTGTTCTGCCGATCTTTCCACGAAGCGTCGTGTTCGTTGAGCGTCTGAATGGTGTAAGACTGTCATTATGAATATCCGCTAAAAGATTTAACATGGTGTCAATCTGGTCTAAAAGTACAATGCTTTGAATAGGGATGAATTCTGCGCATGTGCGTGAATTGACTCCTAAAATTTCTCTTGAGTATAGAAATATTTTGACATTAAATTTTATTTTAGAAGTATAAGATTTGGAATAGTTGATAGTAAGTGTGGGAATAATAGATAAAAATACCTAAAATAATTTTCAAAAAAAAGAAGAAAAAAAATTTTTAAAAAATTCTCAGTTTCGAGACTCGAACTGAAGACCAGCAAAACTAAGTTGCTTGTTCTGCCGATCTTTCCACGAAGCGTCGTTTTCGTTGAGCGTCTGAATGGTGTAAGACTCTCATTATGAATATCCGCTAAAAGATTTAACATGGTGTCTATCTGGTCTAAAAGCACAATGCTTTGAATAGGGATGAATTCTGCGCATGTGCGTGAATTTGACTCCTAAAATTTCTCTTGAATATAGAAATATTTTGACATTAAATTTTATTTTAGAAGTATAAGATTTGGAATAGTTGATAGTAAGTGTGGGAATAATAGATAAAAATACCTCAAATAATTTTCAAAAAAAAGAAAAGAAAAATATATTTAAAAAATTCTTAGTTTCGAGACTCGAACTGAAGACCAGCAAAATTAAGTTGCTTTTTCTGCCGATCTGGCCACACAGCTTCGTGTTCGGAGAGCGTCTGAATGGTCTAAGACTCTCATTATGAATAACCGCTAAAAGATTTAACATGGTGTCAATCTGGTCTAAAAGCACAATTCTTTGAATAGGTATGAATTCTGCGCATGCGCGTGAACTTGACTCCTAAAATTCCTCTTGAATATAGAAATATTTTGACATTAAATTTTATTTTAGAAGTATAAGATTTGGAATAGTTGATAGTAAGTGTGGGAATAATAGATAAAAATTCCTAACATAAATTTTTTGAAAAAAGAAAAGAAAAATATATTTAAAAAATTCTCAGTTTCGAGACTCGAACTGAAGACCAGCAAAACTAAGTTGCTTGTTCTGCCGATCTGGCCACGAAGCTTCATGTTCGGAGAGCGTCTAAATGGTCTAAGACTCTCATTAGGAATATCCGCTAAAAGATTTAACATGGTGTCAATCTGGTCTAAAAGCACAATTCTTTGAACAGGTATGAATTCCGCGCATGCGCGTGAACTTGACTCCTAAAATTTCTCTTGAGTATAGAAATATTTTGACATTAAATTTTATTTTAGAAGTATAAGATTTGGAATAGTTGATAGTAAGTGTGGGAATAATAGATAAAAATTCCTAACATAAATTTTTTGAAAAAAGAAAAGAAAAATATATTTAAAAAATTCTCAGTTTCGAGACTCGAACTGAAGACCAGCAAAACTAAGTTGCTTGTTCTGCCGATCTGGCCACGAAGCTTCGGGTTCGGAGAGCGTCTGAATGGTCTAAGACTGTCATTATGAATATCGGCTAAAAGATTTAACATGGTGTCAATCTGGTCTAAAAGTACAATGCTTTGAATAGGGATGAATTCTGCGCATGTGCGTGAATTGACTCCTAAAATTTCTCTTGAGTATAGAAATATTTTGACATTAAATTTTATTTTAGAAGTATAAGATTTGGAATAGTTGATAGTAAGTGTGGGAATAATAGATAAAAATACCTAAAATAATTTTCAAAAAAAAGAAGAAAAAAAATTTTTAAAAAATTCTCAGTTTCGAGACTCGAACTGAAGACCAGCAAAACTAAGTTGCTTGTTCTGCCGATCTTTCCACGAAGCGTCGTTTTCGTTGAGCGTCTGAATGGTGTAAGACTCTCATTATGAATATCCGCTAAAAGATTTAACATGGTGTCTATCTGGTCTAAAAGCACAATGCTTTGAATAGGGATGAATTCTGCGCATGTGCGTGAATTTGACTCCTAAAATTTCTCTTGAATATAGAAATATTTTGACATTAAATTTTATTTTAGAAGTATAAGATTTGGAATAGTTGATAGTAAGTGTGGGAATAATAGATAAAAATACCTCAAATAATTTTCAAAAAAAAGAAAAGAAAAATATATTTAAAAAATTCTTAGTTTCGAGACTCGAACTGAAGACCAGCAAAATTAAGTTGCTTTTTCTGCCGATCTGGCCACACAGCTTCGTGTTCGGAGAGCGTCTGAATGGTCTAAGACTCTCATTATGAATATCCGCTAAAAGATTTAACATGGTGTCAATTTGGTCTAAAAGCACAATGCTTTGAATAGGGATGAATTCTGAGCATTTGCGTGAACTTGACTCCTAAAATTTCTCTTGAATATAAAAATATTTTGACATTAAATTTTATTTTAGAAGTATAAGATTTGGAATAGTGTATAGTAAGTGTGGGAATAATAGATAAAAATACCTAAAATAATTTTCAAAAAAAAGAAGAAAAAATATTTTTTAAAAAATCTCAGTTTCTAGACTAGAACTGCAGACCAGCAAAACTAAGTTGCTTTTTCTGCCGATCTCGCCACGAAGCTTCGTGTTCGGAGAGCGTCTGAATGGTCTAAGACTCTCATTATAAATATCCGCTAAAAGATTTAACATGGTTTCAATCTGGTCTAAAAGCACAATGCTTTGAATAGGGATGAATTCTGCGCATGTTTTTGAACCTGACTCCTAAAATTTCTCTTCAATATAGAAATATTTTGACATTAAATTTTATTTTAGAAGTATAAGATTTGGAATAGTTGATAGTAAGTGTGTGAATAATAGATAAAAATACCTAAAATAATTTTCAAAAAAAAGAAGAAAAAATATTTTAAAAAAATTCTCAGTTTCGAGACTCGAACTGAAGACCAGCAAAGCTAAGTTGCTTTTTCTGCCGATCTGGCCACACAGCTTCGTGTTCGGAGAGCGTCTGAATGGTCTAAGACTGTCATTATGAATATCCGCTAAAAGATTTAACATGGTGTCAATCTGGTCTAAAAGCACAATGCTTTGAATACGGATGAATTCTGCGCATGTGCGCGAATTTGACTCCTAAAATTTCTCTTGAGTATAAAAATATTTTGACATTAAATTTTATTTTAGAAGTATAAGATTTGGAATAGTTGATAGTAAGTGTGGGAATAATAGATAAAAATACCTAAAATAATTTTCAAAAAAAAGAAGAAAAAATATTTTTAAAAAATTCTCAGTTTCTAGACTAGAACTGCAGACCATCAAAACTAAGTTGCTTTTTCGGCCGATCTGGCCACGAAGCTTCGTGTTCGGAGAGCGTCTGAATGGTCTAAGACTCTCATCATGAATATCCTCTAAAAGATTTAACATGGTGTCAATCTGGTCTAAAAGCACAATGCTTTGAATAGGGATGAATTCTGCGCATGTGCGTGAACTTGACTCCTAAAATTTCTCTTGAATATAGAAATATTTTGACATTAAATTTTATTTTAGAAGTATAAGATTTGGAATAGTTGATAGTAAATGTGTGAATAATAGATAAAAATACCTAAAATAAATTTAGAAAAAAATATATATTTAAAAAATTCTCATTTTCAAGACTCGAACTGAAGACCAGCAAAACCAAGTGGCTTGTTCTGCCGATCGGGCCACGAAGCTTCGTGTTCGGAGAGCGTCTGAATGGTCTAAGACTCTCATTATGATTATCCGCTAAAAGATTTAACACGGTGTCAATCTGGTCTAAAAGCACAATGCTTTGAATAGGAATGAATTCTGCGCATGTGCGTGAACTCTTTAAATTTCGATTAAATATAGAAATAATTTGAAATTAAATTTTATTTATGAAGTATATAATTTTGAATAACTCATAGAAGCTGTAGGTATAATGGAGAAAAATAGCAAAATTTATTTTTTTAAAAAAAGAAAAATATATATATAAAAAAACTTTTCTTTGTTTCGAGACTCGAACTGAAGACCTATAGAACTAAGAGACGCTTATTGCTGATCTAGTAACCATGACTCGTATTCCGAGAGCTCCTTAACGGCCTAACATTCTAATTGTGATTAACCAATAAATGTTTTAAGACGGTTTCAATCTTTTTAAAAAGCAGAGTATTTGAATAGTAGTGAATTCTTCGCATGTGCGGGAACTTTACTTTTAAAATTTCGGTTAAATATAGAAATATTTTGAAATTAGATTTTATTTTAGAAGTATGTGATTTGGAAAAGTTCATAGTAAGTGTGGGAATAATGGATAAAAATACCTAAAATATTTTTTTTTTAAAAAGAAAAGAAAAATATATTAAAAAATTCTCATTTTCTTTACTCGAACTGAAAAGCTGCAAAACTAAGTGGCTCGTTCTGCCGATCTGGACAGGAAGCTTCGTACTCGGTGAGCGTCTGAATGGTCTAAGACTCTTATACTGATTATCCACTAAAAGTTTTCAGACGGTCTTAATCTGGTCTAAAAACACATTTCTTTGAATAGGAATGAACTCTGCGCGTGTGCGTGAACTTGACTCCTAAAATTTCTCTTGAATATAGAAATATTTTGATATGAAATTTTATTTTAGAAGTATAAGATTTTTAATAATTTATAGTTAGTGTGGGAATAATAGATAAAAATACCTAAAATATATTAAAAAACTGCAGCATAAAAGCATTATAACAATATGTGTACCATATATTTTTACTAAATTAGTTACCATAAAGAGTTTTGTCGTATACGCCACAGAAATCTGTCAATTACAATCGAAAAATGAGACGTGAAATGAAATTATATAATAGATATTAATATCAGCGTGGACATAGGTAATTTATGAAATTTGATCTTTTATTTAATACTTCTGTATATCATCGCTAAAATAAAGGTGAATTTTATGTTCAAGTTAAATCATGATGAAAGTTTCTTCAAAATTTAAAATTTAGATGTAAGTTTTTAAAAATAGCATATGATATATGACTGCATTAAGAAAGAACGAAAATGATATTACAATATCTGAATGAAATTGTTAACAGAGAAAAAAAGTTCGAATTATAGATATTTGAAAAAAAAAGGCTAGAATTATCTCGCCAGACAGCAAAACTTGTTTTAAAAGTTGGATTTTGATGCCTATGAGAGAAAAATACATAATGCAATTAAAAATTCCAGCTTAAAAATAGAATAGGAGAACAATGAAAAAAACCATTAAAATTTTAAAAAGCAGTATTTGAATATAAATTACTGCATTTGAAGTTTTTAAAGAGAGTATGCTATAAAAAAGGGGAAATGAAAGTTCTACTTTTGGTTTATGCGAAAAAAAAGTCTTTTTTACATAATTTTTACTATAACATTAGCAAAAGCACGCGATAGAAAAAGTTAAAAGTTGAGTAAAAAATCGAAATTGAAAGTTAGTAAAAAGAAACTGTCTGGAAATAAAATTGGTATCACAGAAAAATAATTTGTTTTTAATTTTAAGCTAATATAAAAAATATTTTCATAAAACAATATTTTACCAAAATGCAATAGAAAAATGCTAAAAACTCGTTTCATTTTTAAGTAACTGATATTTTATTTAAATTTCAACTGACTTTTGAGTAAAAAGATGGTAATTTTTTTCTATTGTTATGAAGAATATATGTCTTGTTCAAAAATGGATCTAAATTTCATATTTGTAGTAAGAACACATTCATACACACTCACTTATTATTGCTATGAATATCAACTTCCTAAAAATATATCCCCAAATATTTGTGAGTTTTTTTTACAGAAGAAGATAAAGTACTTTATTTAATTGCTTAATCTAATTGCATTTTTATCTAATTAAAAATAACTTTATTCGACTTATTATCCTTATAGATAGATTTTATTCATTTCCAATTTTTGCAAACATAATTTATTCATTCCATTCTAATATGTAACTAGGCCGCGGTGGCCTGGTGGTAAGGTCTCGGCTTATGAGCCGTAGGGTTTCAGGTTCTAGACCCGATTCCACCGAAAAACCATCGTGTAAGGGGGTCTGTTGCACGTTAAATCTGTCATGCCAAACGTCCTCCCGCTGGTGTGGTGAGGCGAGGAGAGGGGGGTGCCAGCTCAGGTGTCGTCCTCGTCATCTGACCGTGGTTCAAAATTTCGAGGTCCGTCCCATAATAGCTCTAGTGTTGCTTTACAGCGAGACGTTAATATAACTAAACTAAAAACTAAACTAACATGTAACTGTTTAGAATGTGATGGTGAGACTATTTTTTTAGACTTTCTACACATTCTTATAAACGTCCTAAAAGAAAAGAAATTGATGAATTTTTAATTTATATCTGCTTCTTCAGAAAAATTGGGCATAAATGTGGAATTCATCATTTTTGGAAATTGTTTATGAATTTTAACTTCTCAAATATACCTTAAAATTACCTTACATGTTTGAATTTCAGATATAAAACTTCCTTGTTAAAATTACTTCATTATTAAAATTACATTAAATTAATTTACTTCCTTGTTGAATTTAGTTAATTCGTTTTATTAATAATCTTTAAGATTTTATGATTGAAGTAAGACTAATTTTTTCAAAAGTTTGTTGCAATGAGAAAATAAATACATCTATCTTTTTCTTTCAAAAGATATTTTTTTAATTAAAGTTATATTTAAAAAAACAAAAACAAATCTGTGATATAGTGTTTATTGTGGAAGAATGATTCAGACAGTGTTGCCAAACGGCCAGATTATTTATAGCAACACATAAAAAATATAAAAAAAAACAGACAAAAATACGCAATAGAGATAAAATGTCAGTTTTACAATTTTTGATATTATCATATATTGTGTTTAAATATCTGCAGTTTTGTCAAAACGCAAATTTTTGAGATGGTTTCCTTATGTATAAATGCATCAAATCTATCATAAATATTTATAAATAAAATATACATAAATATATATAAAGTATCTAATGGTATAAAATGTCCTATTTTGTTTAAACGGAGAAAACATTTTTTTTTTTCTGTGTGTGCACAAACAATTGGAAAAGCAGAATTTGAATTGACACACCGATTGAAAAAGCAGAAGGATTTGAATTCTTTCAAGGGTAATTAAAATGGAATCAGACTAATCACTAAAAGCACAAATAACTGGCATTCTTTTCATTGAAAGTGTTCTTTGGGACAATCGATTGTTCAGACTGATCACTGAAAGCGCAAACAACTGGCATTCTTTTCATTGAAAGTGTTCTTTGGGACAATCGATTGTTCAGACTGATCACTGAAAGCGCAAACAACTGGCATTATTTTCATTGAAAGTGTTCTTTGAGAAATCGATTGTTCAGACTGATCACTGAAAGCTCAAACAACTGGTATTCTTTTCATTGAAAGTGTTCTTTGAGAAATCGATTGTTCAGACTGATCACTGAAAGCGCAAACAACTGGTATTCTTTTCATTGAAAGTGTTCTTTGGGACAATCGATTGTTCAGACTGCAATACTATTCACAGTTTTATACAACAAATTAAATAAATATTATTTATTTTAAAAATAATAGTCAATCATATCAATTTTATTTGTTTTTACATAGTTTGTGATTTCTGCGATTGCATTATTGTTCTTTTGGCAATATATATTTTTATACACTTTTATAACATGCTCTTAACTTTAACTTTACCTATTTCATGTTTGTTCATATAAAAATCTATATATACAAATAAAAAATTTTCACGTATTTCTGGAAGAGGAAATTTTTTTATACATTTTAATATTATATATTACAAAACACTATTTTAATATGTGCATGCAAAACATTACTCTAATATCATCACAATATATAAGTTAAGATGATAATAAAATATTAGTTTAAATATTTATTATTTATAATTACAATAAATGAATGAATAAATAATAAATAACATTAAAAAAATAATCAAAAATAATCTTAAATAAATAACTGTCAAGTAATAGATTTTTTTGAATTTTGATTCCAAATCAAGTACTAAACTTGTGGAAAAAATCATTTCAAGATTCAATTTTAATAATGAATTAGGAACTGAAAATGTAAATAATAAAAATTTTTAATTCTGCATTTTTAACACATTAATAAAATTGAATTTTCAATAATTGTTTTTATTAAATTTATTTCTTAGATCGCTTCCATAGTTGTTCATTCACGTGTAATAACTTTGACATGAATTGCTTCATTGTTTTAGTTCTACTAGTAAAGGTCACAAATATAAAGACAGCATGAAATGTATAGAAGAAGTTAAATACATCCCATAACAAGAACTTTTGAGAGAAAAAGGCCACTGCTCCTATCACCCAAGAAATCCCATGATTACTGCCAATCTGAGATAAGTGAGGAAATTTTCTTTATGCTCTCCTGTATTGTCATCATCACAGGTCTTCATTATATTTAAAAATAGCATACAGGCAGTGATTCCATACAAGAGGAAATTTAAACACATAACTGTGAATCCAGGACCACCTAAGAATAACCAGTGTGGATATTTCTTCTTGAACCAACAAGACTCGGAGAGTTTCGGTTTGTAAGATTCGCCGATTCCTTCTATCTTATCTGTAATCAAAGCTGCTGCTGTAAATACCAGAGAGATCCCCCAGCTAATATGGCAATTACACAAATATTTTTTAAGCTGAAATTCATTGCTGGTTGTCCTCAGATTTTTTTTGGCGTTGCGGATGGCTTGGAAAATATCCATCGTCAAAATAAATATCCACAGAGCAAACATCCACAAGAAATAAAAACTGCTTTGTAGAGGCTATGGTGATGCATGCCGTCTTATACGCATAAATATGGGCGTAGAACCTCGTTGTCATAAACAGGTAACTGAAAAGCAACGTTAAACTTAACGAAGCCAAATTGCATCGTGACAAATTGAGCGAATGTTTTTTTAAAGTAAAAATTAGTAGATGGATTGATAAGAAGGCTATGGACAAGACGTCACCAATGGCAGATGTGTAGAAAATCAGAACTTTCAAAACTGGTAGTTCCGTGGGCGGGTTTTCTTTTATACTTTTTTCTTCTGGTGATTGGCAGATTAATAGATTATCACCAAAGAGTATATAAAATGGTTCTTCGATTGTTTTGTTAAGTGACGGAATGAAAGCAGTTTTGTTGGCGCATATCTCGTATTCATCTGGGTCCATAACAGAAAGCAGACATGTCAGCAAGGATTCGTCCTTGTTAAGCAAAAATGCACTTGAATTAGATCCAAGTGAATTCTCAAGGTTACTTCCGTTCATTGTAAATACATGAATTGTCGTAGAACAGGATGTTAAAAAAATTGAAGCTCCTGTGAGCGTCGAATAAAAAATAATTATAGACATGATATTATGGATTCTTGATGAAACTGAGTTTTCAATTAGTTATTTTTTTTTTTTTTTGCCAAATAAACAAAGACTTGTTGCGCTTTTTATTGGATATTCCGATAACTTTTATTGACTCGAGTTCTGAAAGGAAAAGAAATATATTAGAGTAAATAATTTCATTTATAATAAAAAATTAATTTAATTTTTTAAAACTTTCAATTTTTTTAAAATTTCTAATTTAGCGAAATTTTTTTAAAACTGCATATCTTCGTTACAAGTCAAATCAGCGGCTTTGAGAGATTAGCAACTAAGAAGGAGTTTATGTTTTGACAGGCTAATTCGCATTAGAATAATATAAAAATATCTAATCATGACATATTTACTTTAACATTTCGGCTTGTGTAGTTTTTAATTTGAACATTTCCTCCAGGTCCAACGTTCAAGCATTAGCTTCAAGTGTAGTGAAAGCAATCCTTTGTTTTCCTAACACTTCAGACAACTCTATCACTTAATTAACAGCATATAGTTGGCAGTTTTAAAATATTTGGCATCTAAGTTGCATCTACTGAGATAAATATTAGTTGTAATGATAGTTCTCAATTGTATATCCGAGAATTGCTTATTATATGGTATCCACGAAATATCTGTTGTTATGTTTAGAGATTGATCATATTAAAGGACTGTTCTAAAGAGAAAAAAAAGTGTTTTATTCTAAGGCTTCTGAGCTAAAAATAGATATAATTCATGTTTGCGTAGATTACTCAGTTTCATTGGAAGTAACATTTTTCGATTTTAATTGGAAAAACAACTCTTGTCCTCATAAGTTTGTTAGTAATAATATTGTCTGTACCTCAATAAAAAAGTGATGGACTGTAGTTTTTTAAAAGTTTATTGTGAAACGCAACAATGATATGCTAATTAAATTATTAAAGCATTAAAATATTGCAACATTAGATCGCACCTTCACTTAAGAGGAGGTAAATGTGAACAACAGAATATCACAGAATTTCGTCTCGTGCTTAGCAAAGGAGCATCTATCTCTGGGTCCAGCTCGAAAGAGAACCCCAGGAGAACCTGGTGCTGCAAGTGAACTTGAACAAATATCATCCCTAATTTTTAAGTCTGTGAAAGTGAAAATTTTATTTGTTGATAGTCGCAACCCACATCAGCTCACATTAGCTTTTAAAATTCGCAAAAATTTAACTTGGAAAAGTATTTGTAATAAATAGAATAACTGGTAAATTTTTACATTAAAGTAGAAAAGTTTTTGGGAAAAAAAATTTATTTTCTAAAAGATCTTGCAAAAGACATTCAATCCTAAAATCATCACAACTTTAACCTCCTTGAAGGATATAAGTAGCCATTCTTACGACAAAATGGAACAAAAATTCTGTGCAAAACAAACGGTTATTGACAGGAATGACGACTATTGGCTCTTCCAGTGGTTTATCTTTTCATGAAAATCAAGACATGCCAAATTAATTGCAAAAATATGAGATGGGCAATTATTTTTGGTCACAAATGCCAGAAGGCAACACACCGGATCACAACCGGAATTTCTTATTGTTTCCTTAATACTTTCATTTGACCTAATTTCTCATTTTCAACGATTTCTATTGTTAATCGAAACTGCTCAATTTAAACATTTTTATATTTCGTATTATTCAACAACCACATTTTTCCTCCAAGGGAAGCATGTACACAATCCAGATGTGCAAGCTATTGCCAAATGAAGATGAACAAATTCGTCCTGAATTTGAGTCCACATAAATGTTTTGCATATAAAGATTTGCAATATTTTGAAAAATAAAGCGTAATATCATTTTTTGGTATTTCTTTAAAAAAAATAACAGATCTATAAAGGAATAATTGGATAAAGTTCTGGAAATTCTAAAAGCTTTTTTCACAATGATCTGTCAAATTATCCAATACAGATTTTCTCCACACATTGCAAAACAGATATATTATCAAATCTCGTTTAATTAGACATAGTTATATAGTTAGGAGCCAACTATAATTTTCTAGATTTAGTTTCGCTGCTGAAAACTAAAATAATGATTTCCTACGTTAACCCGAAATCGTTCTCTTCCCTTCCACAACAGATTAACCATATAATGCAATACTTATTATATAAAAATGAGACACTAGAAATTTGTTCTGCTTAGCTATTTTCCGGTTTTATTTTTTATTTATTATTTTACATAAATAGCTGTATTTCGATTTGCAAATTGCAAAATTGAAACAGATTTTATAACGATTTTTGAAACAGATAAAACAATTTGGAACAGGTACCTAAATGCATACTTAAATCCTATTGCAGCTACTCTTTTAAAAAAAAGACTACAGTTTTACATATTCAGGTCTATTAAATTTACTTTACAATGCAACAAAAATAAATAAAAAGCCTTTATTCGATACATTTATATGTACATGAAAGAAAAATTTCTGAAAATCAAGCTTTCAGAAAATTTTTTATCAGTTTAAATAAATTACAATTAATACTCATCAAAGATTTTTTTTTGTTGTTGTTACTTATATCTTTTTTTTTTGCTATGTAACATTTTCCCGCAGAAGAGACAAATGTTAAATATCTGAATGTTGCTCTCTAAACGTAAGTAATCTGAAGGGTACATGTAAATTGTACAGATAAAATAATATACTTTAAAGCCTCATAACAACATCAAAAACTATCGTTTTCCTCCGGAAGTTCCTTTGTAACAATTTTATCAGATGGATTATCAGATAAAACGAACGAAATTTAATTCAATGAAATTTTGCTAATTGCATAAAATGGATGCAATAAAAATTATATTTATTCACAATCTTGCTTAGAAAAAAAGGGCTCTAAAAATGTTTACAGCAAGAAGAAACATCTATTTTTAAGTTAAAATAACGATAGAATTGTTTAAATTTAACACTTTCAATTCATAAAGCAGCTTAATATATAAACTGCACTTAGTCATTAATAATTAAAGAAATAATAAGTTTGGATATAATATTTTTTATTGTGTTAGTAATTTCTATACAAAAAAGCAGCACACAATGTTTTTTAGAAAATTTTAAAAAACATTTAAAATATTCCCCTAAAAAGTGATATTGGATTTGTTGTCAATAAAATATAAAATTTAATATAATAATTCATAATAATGTCCTGTACCGAACTTTATTTATCAAACTCTTTGTGTTTTCTAGTTATAATGTTTACTCACATTCAGATAAGCAGACATTTCCTATGCACGGTCTTCTTTCTATAATTCGCAGAAATCAACAAATTTGCTGTAAAGATTATGCCATCAACGAAGTCATCCATCTAGTGCAAACTTTTTTTGGGTTATTTTGTTCATAGACTCAAAGACTTGGTCAATACTCGAAATCTCGAGTTCGAATCTTTTTTTAAACCTGTTTTTACGAATTTCTGAGCAAAAACGTAAAAATTCAAATGGAATGAAAGTTGAATTTTTAAAAATACAACAAACAAAAATCCATATTCCGTGAATAACATTCTCCTCAATATTCTGCATTAAAAATATTCCTAGTAGAAAAACGATTTCAGTAAGAAAGTATTAGATAAATTTCTTAACAAGTTACATCAATAAATACATAGAAAGAAACAGAAATTAATAAGGCAATAAAAAAAATCTGACTTACTGTGATTTGATATAACTAAATATGATACAAAAAAAATCGAATTGTTACATTATAATGCTATTGCTTTGTCATGGAAACACAATATTGCATCATTTGGCTTTATAATTGATTGCCACTGAAGTTCCTACTTTTAATAAATCCTCGAATTTCAATCCGTTTTTAAGCAATTATTGATAAGGAAATTCCGACACACATTATCGGGTTCGGAGAAAAAAAAGCAGGAAACAGTGAAGAAGTCTAAAAACTCTATTTTTTTATTATTTTAAATCATGAATCTTTCATCTAATGGATATTATCTTTTCTAAACCAAAATACTTAGTGACTGTTCTAATTAGTTTGCATCAACAAAAGGGAAATAAATATTTATTGTTGCTTATTGCACTTGTCATAGACAAGCCCGATAACAAAGTCAGGGGTTTTAAGCCGAGTTTTAGCGCCTCTTTTTTCAGTAACGCCAACTAGTGGCAAGAGCACGTCTATTCAGGCGTCACAGCCCTTTTCCCAGGGCGGCCTTCATTCATCTGCAGATCGTAATTTAGACTTGAATCAGAGAACGATCACCTCTGAACCAGTACCACCAGTGGTATTGTCTCGACTTGGACGACTTTGTGGTTACGACAGACTTATAAGTGCACAAATCAACATATACGCGGAGAGTCTTCGGCCCGTGGGGTTCGAACTTACCACCCAAGGCATGCGAATCCAACGCCCAACCAATCAGGATATCCCGTCATAAAAATATGTAACGACGTACAGTGACTGGTCAATTGATAGATTTCCAATAGCAATTTCAATGTGTCTGTGAAGTGTCGATATATTTAAAGCTCACCAAAGATGAAAATTTAGCAGAAAAAGTGAAGAAAAGTGTGGGATACTATAACGTGGGAAAAAAATAAATTACAATACAGGGGAAAGCAGAAAAATTAAGAGTCAATGCTTATTATTAATATTTTTAACGCAATAATTCAATGTGAGTATACGGTGAAAAAATTCCAACAGGCTCAATAATAGAAAACGACGCTTTATTATATAGAAAACAATGGCGTACAAAAACGAAACAAGGCGTGCATAAAATAGAACTTGTGGAAAACAATACATAAAGTTGTAAATCGCTATGAAGTAACCGCTATAGTACAAAGCGTTCAGCGAAAACTGACTGAAATTAAACACTCCAAAGAAAGAATTCGCTCAATTACTCACTTCTCTCAACTCGACTATCAAACTACTGAGCTTTCTTGACTGTAGATCTCATTCAGATGTAGGACATCATTCAGATTCTTGCATATCTGTAAGCTCGGTTTTTGTCTCCAACATTTTTTTAATTCGTCGCCAAGTTTGTCGTTCAAATTAGGAATTGATGATCTTGCATCTATTCATCAACCGTTGAAATATCTGAAGAACTCTCTTCCTTAGCATAAAACTAGTGGGTGTCCCAAAAGTAACGCAAGATTTGAATTTGGCACCATTCATGCATTAAAGTATTGAAAGCCCCATTAAAAAAACCATTTGACAGCTGGTAGTTTAGGATTAGTAAAAATGGAGCATCACACAATAGAACTATGTGTTAACGCAAGATTTAAATTAAATAAAAATGCAATTTTGTTCTTGAAATTGTTAGATTTTTATTGAATCTAAAGTGCACAGAATAGGATAATGCGTGAAATAACAAGTAGAGCAAATTGCCTCCTCGGCTTTACTGGCACTACGCACTCTTTTGTCGAAATTTTCCATGGCCATTTTGCATAAATGTGGCTGAAGGTCATTGTAGCAGCGTCGAATTTCCTCCTTCGATGTGCGTGTGCTTGTGGGCTGGTTGATATATATCTTTGACTTCAAATAACCCCATAAAATGGTGTTAAATCACACAATCTAGGGGGGGGGTGGATTCTCAATTTTTCGAACTGTTGCCACCAGACTTTCATTATTTTTGAAATATTGTTTAACATTAAAAATACTTTGTTCTATCGTGTAAAGCTCCATTTTTACTATCCTTAAATTATCAGCTGTCAAATAGTTTTTTAATGGGGCTTTCAATACTTTAATGCATGAATGGTGCCAAATTCAAATCTTGCGTTAATTTTGAGACAACCTTTATTGAGAAGCAAATTTTCAAATTCGTAGCAATATTTTAAAAGTTTTGAAAACTTCTTATGGTCAATCTAATAAGTAAGAAACAAGAGTAGACTTCTGGAATAATGCTAAGAATACGGAATATTTAAGTAAACAGTTTTCAAATATGAGGGCCGTTTTTTCCTCTTCAAGCTCCGATGAACCATAAAAAAAGATAAATGTAGAAAACAAAATGAATGTCTTATCAAAAATTATGTACAAACATGATTACTTTTTGACATCATCGCTGTGAAGATTCCACATTTGTGAAATTGGTGAACCAGGTTTCCAAATTATATGACAAAGATGATAATATGACAAAGAATGTTGAAAATTGTTTTCGTCGGAGATGTGAGTGGGAACTTAATGTTTCTTTGAAGCTCTGAAAATTCTTTTAATTTTCTTTTAAAGGAAGAATTTGGAACAGGAATGTCTGAACATTCACCTTCCACATTACAATTTTGGCATGCTATTTGACTAATCTGTTGCTTGGGATTCTAGGCATCCACCGTTCATTTCAAACGTTTTCTCCATTTCTTGGCACGGCATAATCAAAACCATGGTTCTTGCGCCAGAAAATAACCAAACAATCCTTTCTTTCAAACAATTTAATCTATTCGTTGAACATGATCTTCTATTTCAGTGACCTTGCACCTTCATGGAGAATGTGACTTAGAGCCGAATGATTTTTTTCTCTGTCCTGAATTGGACAAGTGATGCCAAAATAATAATTCTAGACCAATGAGGATGTTCAAAAAAATGTTAAGGCCCATCTCACATAACTGGCTACAACCTTTAGAAAAGATTAGGGAGTCTGAATATCAAATATAACAAATGCGAGAATCTTTATGGCAATTATATCGGGAAAATAATTATGAATATACATTTTTAGTCATGTATACATTTTGTTCTTTTCTTTGGTTTTGAATGATTAAACGGAACTTTAAAAAAACGACACTCGTTATTTCTGCATATAAATACCACAAAAATATATATTCATATTGGAATTCAGTACATTTAATTTAAGCTTACTTGATACATTATTCTCTTCTACAGAGAATTTTAGACACAGAAGCACCTTTCATTTTCACAATTTCGGGTTTATGTTCTTTTATTGTACATAATATCATCAATATCTTTTTCTTTCTATAACCCTGAAAAGTTGAGATATTCATATGTCACCATACCATGCAGAGTATACTGGAGTAATTGAATTACTACAAGAAATTTGTGTATTTCTTAAAAGAATGCAGTTTTTTTCCATGCATAACATTTCTATCTTTGCTCTTCGCTTTTATTTAAATGTACTTTCGTATATTGTCTTCCAACTGGATTATCGGAATGATATTCCTTATTCATATAGTCCATATATCATTTCCATATTACGGAGGCTAAAGATTCACGTGAATTTATAGATTCAATAGATTGTCTTTTTCGAAATGTTCCAGCATTTTTATCATGCATACTTCATTTTCGGAATGATCTTCCTTTTAGAGGTTTCTTTTAAGAGTATTTAGGACTTTTCTTACATCTAAGAGAAGTGAAAATATGCGCTGGAGATTGTAAACAATTGTACATATATATATAATTATATAAACATTGCGTTTTATTCGCTTTGTGATTGGTAAATAGCGAGTCACCTGACTCAGGATATTTGAGGTTTGCTTTGCCAGTATTCCTTTAAAAATTTAATTAAAATTGTTATTACCTCGTAAGGAACTTAATGGCGAAATGGTACCATTAAGTTCCCTAAAAAAAGAGTAAATAAAACTTGAATTATCACCAAGATAACAGCAAATGAATTTAAAACAATATTATTTGTTAATTCTACTTATAGACATACAGTTTGTGGCAACACTAATGAATAATTTTTTAACTTTCCAGTTTTTTTTGTTGTTGTTGTTGTTGTTTTTTTGAATAACGAAATTTTTTCGTTATTCGACTAGCAATCATCTGAATGCCTAAGCAATACACGTGTTAATCTGCATTATGTTTTATTTAAGTAATGGAGCACCTACCAATATCATATGATAAAAAATGCGAAGAAAAACATAATGGTTTTAAAAAATTTGTATTTAATTTGTTTAAAATATCTAATTTCATGTTTAAATTATTAATTTCTGCCGAAAAATTTAGAAAAATTGAGTCTGAGAAAAGATAGAAAATTGAGTTAGAATCAAAATCCTGCCGAAAATTGAGCTTTTTTGCTCATGACATTTTTAAAACAGATTGCTTCCATTTACTTTTTTTGCCTGGAAGGGGGGAATCAATCCTTCAGGAAAACCCACTAACCTGAGGACATGCATGATTCGAGGATAACGTGCACTTTAAATACAAGAATCAAATGATCGTGTTATGATTATGAGGAAATTATAAATTTGATATTTCTAATGATAAATTCTGGGTTTTAACAGAATTTTCATTTAAAATAACTTATTTCAAGATTTTTTTTTATTTTGTAGTATTAAAAAGAAGTAAATTTCATTAGATATACTAATAAAAAGGAAAACTACAACTAGTAATCTAAAAGACTAGTAATTAGTATGAATATTTTTTTTCTTACCACAAAATACAGTAAAACGTTGAACTTTGAAAAAGAATGAATAAAAAAAAGCAGAATATATGGTAAAAAAATATTTTTGGAATAAGTTGCTTCTTTATTTGCATTTGAATTGAGATAACATGATATATAGAATTAAAAATGAATGTTATCATTCTAATGGAAGGATTCTTTCCTAATTTTTAAGAGAGAAAATGCCCACAAATTAAACATAATATAAATCGGATTTTTATTTGGAATGGGAAGAAAGGATTGATATAAAGCGAAAGGTCGCCATTTTGGATCCATTCCATTTTTGGATTGGGACGTCATGAATCCATGCATGGATTCTTGGCATTGAAAAATTATTCCCCGGAAGAAACAATACGAAAACGTATGTCACCTAAAGTACCGCCGAGTATACCGCCTGGCATATGTCAGCTACATTGATCTAATACAGAAGTTCACTCTGACATATGTCAGCTAATATGGCTCAGGTGAGATTGCTCATTTGTTATAGTTGAACTCCTTCAAAAGAGCCTTTACTGTTCTTAATTCCTTCATCTTTTGAGGCCCATGAATTCAGCACATATTGGAGCTATAGACAAAACGGATATTCTGTGATAATGGAACTGAAATTCATGGTCTACTAAAAATATAGAATAAAATGTATCGAATGCGAATGTTTGGTACCTTTTTGTCAGCCTTAGTTCCAGAAGATAGCGCGCTAGGTATATAATACTACCGAATTACGCCATGTATGTCTGTCCTGTGATTTTTATATACGATGTAGAGCTTTCAGAAATTATTTGGCAAATCTACAGGTGGTGTAGGGTGACAGTTCAGATGATGACTGAATCTCTTTTGAAGTGTCCTGCTAGTCAAACAACGAACTTAATTCCAAATAGCCCTATTCCAAATTAAAAACGATTCCTACAGAGTCAAAGCGGGATAGCAATCTAAAAAAATTGATAATCGAATCTCGAAAAACAACTTCAAGACAATGGATTTGGTTAAAGTAACGGTTTTAGTACATATAAATCGTCTCCTCCCTCGCTCCCCCCCTCTCTATATATACTTTTTTTCTGAATAATGTGAATGAAATGCACAAAATTGGCAAAATAGGTTACTTAAAACGTCCCAAGTCACTTTTCCTCAATTAACACGTTAGCGATGCGAAGAATTTTTCAGTGGAGCTAACCAATATTCCATCTTGTGTACTTTATTAGTTTATTAACATGTATCTAACCCTTTTTAAATCATCCATTTGTTCTTAAATTTCCTTATTATAAATAATTGTATTTCATTATTATGTTATCATTATTAAATTTCACTGAAAATAAATTTAAATATTATGTTTTTAGTTGTATTGCTGGGGGTTTTTTTTGTGTGTCTGTCTATTACACCACGGCCCACAGTAAACTTCTGCCTTTTATTATATTACTGGAGAAATCATATGTAAAATATGTTGTTTTCATTTGGAACCCCACAGAAGTGCAAAACTCCAAGTAAATAATTATTATACTGAAAGTGAAAATAATGTTTTTTCTAGTAGATGACTCACCAGTGTTATTGTCTTCTAACAAAACTGAAATAACACACCAGTAGATTACAATCTGTTAAATAATGAATATCATACATAAGAAAACATAAAACTTCAAATTCGTATTAGTTTATTTAAAACAGATCATATTATATATATTTATTTTTAGCTCATTTTAGTCAAATTTATATCAAATAAGCACAATATTTATATCAAATAAGCACAAAAAAAGCGGAAAACGAAATGCGAAATAAAGCTTTACGTAGCAATTCATCTATCAAAAATTGTTAAATTAAAAATATGAGACAAATTTGAAAGTAGTTAGCAAAATAATTAATAAAATGCATTTTACTGGATGCAACTTCCTAAGAAAATTCACATCCTTCAAGGTTTCTTACACTTTCCATTCACAATTTTGTAACCTGGTAAAGAGCAAAGCAGTGTTCGGCATTTCTTGAAGAAAGGATCATACTTCTCTCCTGGCGGACAAGTTTGGACTACACTGCTATTACGTCCTTCGCGAAGATTAGAATCTACCAGAAGAGTAAATGAAAAGCTTTTGCTCATTTTTGCAGTTCTTATAAATAATTCTGAATCCAAACAGGTGAGATCGTTCGCTCTCTTGTTGTTGCAAATGGCACAGTGTGGGTTTTTATATGAATTATCTACATCATGCACGATCGCTGAGTACGATTCGCAAAGCCTTTTGATACTTGATCTACGAAATGAGGATGGGCAGCTGTCAATTGTGTTGGCCCTACAAAATCTGACAGCTGACAGGTAGCTGGGCTTGTCGTAGATTATTTCGCACTTGTGGAAAGCATCACCAAGTTCTACTCCCCATGCCTTCAGGCTGGGATTGTACTTGAAGTTCTGCAAAACGTAGCTATCGTTGACTTCAAACGGCGTAAGAGTTGCACAATCTAAGTAAACTAACCAAGTTACGAGAGGAGATGTTGAAGCTCCATTACATTCAGCGCAATACCTGTTTTTGAATGTTATGCCAGTGGAAACGACAGTCACTGGAGCAGACACTAATGGATCCGTAGAGTTATTGCCTTCGTGGCACAAGCTTTGGATATTTTCTGATGATGTATAATTACGAGGGCAAGTGTCTACAACATATACACCGTCTTTATTACGACCACCAAAAGTCATACAAGTATACTTCCTTTTTAGGCTCGGCATACGAGGTTTGAGCCTCGCCTTGTCTATGCAGCAGTCCTGATAGTTGTTGCACTCGTTGTCACATTCACAGCTCCTGTTCGCGAAACTGACTCGATGTGCCAGCAGGCAATGATCACGAGGAAGGCAGGTGATCTCCAAATTCTCCAATAAACTATAATCTAGAGCATAACTCCCAATGAAGAGTGAAACTGACAAAAATCCAATAATGGTGTGGTAATTCATTATTTTATCAAACTTATGTCCAGGTATGCAAAAATAGAGTCAAGTATTTGAAGCAGGATTACAGTGAAACCTGGATAAGAAAAAAAAAAATAGTTGAAATAATAAAACTTGGGGAAAAAAATATCGTATTCTTATTACTACAGTTTCATGCACAAAATCATTTTAATGTAATTTCATCAATTTATGTTAATTATCTTTCATCATTATGCAGGTGGCTCATCAGAAAATAAAAAATATTCCATATACTTAATATGCTTTTTAATTTATAGTTATTATAGATTTCATTTCCTCGGCCTAATTCCAATTCCCAAACAACTTTTTCAGTCTTTTCAAGAATATAGAATATTTTTTATCCGTCGCGTGTCACATTTCGTAATAATAAATAGCCTTTTTCATTGATGGTAAAAATTATTTTAATGAGAAAGTTTGAATAGTTTTGGAAACGACTGCAATTCCTGCCAGAAACGTTGACACACCACCGATATTACAATCTTACATGCATAAGCGATAATCATTTTTTTTTTACGTAAACTATGCTCACTACTTATAAACAATCTTTTAAAGAAAAACATTGTTAATTTGCTTACATACGCTATTAGTACAAGATATATTCATAATGTGGTTCGATATCAGAGATTAGAGATATCGTAACAATGTTGCTAAATATAGAAGAAAATGATTCCAGAGATATAATTACGTTTAACCAGGCTCAGTGAAGAAAATTTTAGAACTATGAGATAACTTATTCTTTGTTGCGTCTCAACCCTATGCAAAATATCATTCGGTTCAAAATTTAATCTCAACAGCTCAACTGTACTCAATATGTTTATTTAATTCAAAATTTATTCTCTGTTACAACTTGGACCTATCATTTTGCTCAAAATTTAATCTCTGTTACCATCAAACCTATGTAAAATTTTATTATGCTTCAAAATTTACTCTTTATTACCGTTTATCCCTATGCAAAATATTTTTTCCTCAAAATTTACTTCCTGTTACGGCTCAGTCCTATGTAAAATATTTTTGCTTCAATTTATTTGCCTGGTATCAAAATTATAGATACATTCATATTGATGCAGCCTATATAAGAGGAATAAAACTGAAACTGATCATAGAACTTGCACACACACCCCTATCTTGATTGAGAATTTTAAATATTATTTAGCATGCCCGATTATTTGGCTAATTAAGGCAGAAGCACACAAGTGAATGAATAAAGTACCGCCTGGGCCTGTGTTCTATAAATGCTGAGATCAGTTTAAATTATCGTATCATTTTTGAGAAGCCCTGGCAAGACAAGCATTACATGTAATGTCTTCATATTTTAAGAGTATACATATTAAACCATGGAAAATTGATTGGTGCAAAAACAATAATTTCAAACAAAGACTTCTAAGTGGAAATGAGGCGCTGTTATGAGTACAGATTAGGGAAAATGCAATATGATACCATCAATAAAGAAGGGAATGCGAGGTATCGGTAATTAATTTTATTATTGCATTTTCTTTCACACAAACTATCGATGTTACAAAATGTTAGTAATAGCACACAAAAGTTTCATAAGTAGTTTTCAATGGGCCAGCCTTATTCCAGAGCCAACACTTGAAACTATGTTCAAATTCAGGTCCAACACCATAAATCGTAACGAGGTATAACTGATCAGGACCAACGTTGCATACATGCAAGAAGATCTGATTCTTCAAATCTTCCATGTCTCCTATATTATGCCGAAAATCTCTGAGGTAACTTTAAAGCCAAAAACGGATATAAGTCAGGTGAATATGGAAGCCCTCTTATAGGTAATAGACAACTGACAATGCTATAATGGCATCGCAGCAATTATTTAAGGTGACGTGCAATGTGAGGGGTCTCACTGTCTTAATACAATGTTGCTGTAGAATGGCATGCATGCTGAAATAATACAGTATTGAAAGGAACCTAGTTTGAAATAAATCCCCAAAACAAACTGCAAATACGAAATAGGTTCTGATACCTGAAGGGTAATTTTCTCGAAAAAAAAATGGCCCTATCAAAAAATAGTGAAACTGAACCATACAGGAACATGCGGAGAATATAGGGACATTTGTAGAATCTGTTGTTGTTTGTTTCTGTTGTTGCTTCTTATGGCACTTGCCATGGACAAGCCCGCTGATACAAAGACAGCGATTTAAACCGATGGGGGAGCGTCTTTGGTTTTTAGTAACTCGAACTAGGTCCAAGAGCACGACTTAGCTACTCAAGCATCACATTTGCTTGAACAACCCCTTTTTACAGGGGGGCACATTCACACATCTCACAGATAGAACAGATGATGAACAACCATGCCCGAACCGGGACTCGAACCCAGGACGCCCTGATCACGGGGCAAACTTTCTACCCCTGTGCCTGGAGGCCGGCTTAGAATCTGTTGAGTACAGACAATTAAACACTTGTTGGATTTAGTTCCAAACTTAATATGTATCTACAATTAGATGCTAAACTGGTATATCAAAGTTTTATCTGACACTCTTTTTTCTGCCGCAGTTTTCGGGTTAACTTGAATGAGTTTCATTCAAAATAAGATAAAATTCTCCAAATTAAGCGTTGTTGTTGTTTCTAATGCCACTTGTCATATACAAACCCACTGACTTTACAAGTCTCCCATCTTAAGCTAAGGGTGCATCTCTTGTTTTTTTAGTAGCACCATTTTTTAGTAGTGCCCTCTAGGGACAAGAATACGACTTAGTTACACACATGTCACAACCCTCTTAACGGGACGGATTTCATTCACTCATCCACAGATCGTAATTTAAACCTAAATCAGAGAACGATCACCCCTGATCCAGTACCCCCAGTGGTATTACTCTCGACATGGAGGACTTTGTGATAACGACAGATTTATACGTGCGCAAGCCACCACACACACGGAGAGTCTTAATGCCGGTGGGGTTCGAACTCGCAACCCAATGGATGAGAATTCAACGCTCTACCAACGAGGCTATGCCGCCCCCAAAGTTGAGTGTAAAAAACAAATACTAACAACATTTCGATTTCATCCTTCTAATTAAAAGCGTTTTTCAAAATATCTTGTTCACAGACAAATAAATATGATTGCAAAAAGGTGTTTACTGGACTCATAAAGATTAAAATGTCCAAAAACTCAAGCATGAATTTTTGGACGATTACAATATTTTTTCTTTTTATACTGCAGATACTAGAAAGAAAAAAATGTTACCAAAAACATCTATTTTTAAAATAATAACTATGTGCACAGGCTGTAAAATCTCCCCGCACAAAATAAATTCATCAACTAAGAGCAGTTAGAAAGGCAATCTACTCAGTCTATTCAATTTAAGACCAAGTTCCGATGCGATTGACAGATCCTAAATCAATTCTGGCCATAAAACAATTTCACGTTTCTCCCACGACCTTCGTAATACAAGGCCTCACAACTCCCAACGCTTTCAGTCCGTGACGTCATGAGGTTGGATGAATTCTGTAGAAAACGGTAGTCGTTGTCGTAGTGAAGAACGGTAAATGTGTAATTGACTTTGTTTGAAAGTTTTTTGATCTTTTTGCATATTAATTTTAATTTATCGTAATGAAGATGCCTAGTGCGTATTTTATTCCCAATTGTAAAAGTAATTACACAAAAAATAGCTCCAACGTTTCTGTACTTTCGTTTCCAAGCGATGAAAACACTAGAAGAGCATGGATCTCTGCAATAAAGCGAGATAATTTCGTACCAACTAAATATAGTAAGGTAAGTTTGATTTTTTTGTAAAATTTTTACTTAATTAATTCTTTTGAAATGCGAAACATTTAAAATTATGTATAACTTTCATTTATCTTCTGTCATTTTTGTTTGCTCTACATTTAGTTGCTTGTGCTTCCAATTACTTTGGTATTGTTTGCTTGAGCTAAATAAAAAACTTCTCTGTTTTATTGTTACTTCTCATAATCTTTTTTTTATTTGTTCCTAATATTTAAAATGTTTTGTTTCTGTATCTTTTTAATTATACTTCATATATATTTTTAAAAATCTGATTTAGGCTTAATATTTGTTGCTAACATTTAGGTTAGGTTAACTAAGTTAACATTAGGTTAACTAGGTCTAAACATTTTCAAGAAAATCAGTTTTTAACAGTTAGATAAGTGTTTAATACCAGTATGGAAGAACTTATTCAAGTACCACTAGAGTGTAAAAGGCAATTTTTTTAGAAATGTTTAATAATTATTACCAAAATCTTACAAAGTACTTAAGTAATTTATTGTTATTATGCTCTTAAAAAAAAGTTAAAAATCATCTAATGAATAATAAAACTTAATTTTTAATTATATATATCATGACTATAGATTGTAGCAGATTAAACTTATATTTTATTCTAAAATATTATGTAAAAAAGTTAGATATATTTGCAAAAACAATGTGAATTGCATGCTCATATAGGTCATATAGCTCATATAGAAAATGTAGTTTTTATTTGTTTATCTATAAATCATCAGATAATATATAAAACAATTAATATTTATTATTATTTTTAAATATCATTAGTTATACACAATCTTTAATTATAAATGAATGCAACTTTTACAAAATATCTGAAACTTTTTTTAAAAAAAGTAATGGAAAGTTACTGTTTTTAAATCAATTTTTCATACCGTGTAAAATCAATTGATTAATTCATGTAGAATATTGTATTACTTGAATGGTAGTATAAATAATTACTTTAGATATTCCAATATATTATTGAACTAAGTATTTATTTTGGATGAATGAATTTTTCTGTTGATTTTAAATTTTATTATTTAATACTCAATATGATCTTATTTAATACTGCCCAACATACGTTAGCTTTTAGTTTATGTATTAAGAAAATATCTATTCTGTTTTTGATTTTAAATTTTAATAAATTAATAATTTTTTGTATCTAAAGAATTCCACTTTTTTGTCTTTTTTTTCTAGACTTGTACCTGATGCTGTACCTTCAATTTTCCCTAATTTACCCTCATACTTTTCCTCAGAATCAAAAGCAAGAAGAGAAACTCCAATGGATAGAGCAACACATAAAAAAATGGGAAAACTTAAAAGCAGCTTTAAATAGCAGTCTCCAGGACATAGCAAAAAGAGAGGAGATAGAAAAAAAATCAACACTTTTTCTGATTTAATTTTAAAATTTAAAAACTTTACATCAAATACATGGAGTATAATTCAAAAAGCAAGCATGGAGCAAACAATATAATTTTTATTTGTCTAAGCACTTCTCAAGCTCCTAAGATAAGTCATTCTTTATTAATTTCGTCCAAATTAGAAGTAATTTGTAAGTTTGTATTTTAACTTTATTTAATGTTATAATTATTTTCATTTGTCTGTGTGAAATTTATAATAAAGTTGGAAAACAAAATATATTTTGTTATTGTTTCTCTGTAAATAAAATTTTATGATTCAAAGAGAGTGTGATTTTTTTTATTTGTGTTTTCTTTTACTGTTTCTACAGATTGAATTGAAATTAATTATAAATGCATTGAAATGTAAAATCAGATATAATAAAAGCTAGTTTATTAAATTATATAATTACTAATATATTAAATGAAAACAATTATTAATGTGAAAAAACAAGCTGTGAAAGTAATTCTTTTTTATCAACAAAATTAGTTGGTGTAAAGTTTAAATTTTATATTAAATACATTAATATTTTATTGATAAGTAATTTGAGAAGTAAACAATTATATGTTACCTTATAAAATACATGTATTACCTGTCACTACAATAAAAAAATAATCAAAAGCTTTAAAAAGTATTAGATTAATTTAATTTTAAGCTTTAAAAAATATTTTCAGGGAAATAACAAAACGATTTTTAATAAAATTTAAAAAAAAATCTCCATTAAAACAAGAAAAACTAACAATGATACCCTGTATATATTTAATAAATTTACATTGTGATTTAAATGTTATTAAATGATCAATAAGCTATAGAGGACCTTAAGATTTTCTACCATGCCGTTTCTTTCATTCACACACTGAAAAAATAAATAATTTTGAATTTTATGTAAGCTAAATGTCTTAATATTAATAGTGTCATTTTTAAGTGAATTTAAAATATACCTAAACATCAAGGAAGAAAGCGGGATTCTGCTCGTGGTAGCCAATCATCCTACCTGTGTGACGTCACAAATAAGTTGTGAGGCCTTGTTTTACGAAGGTCGTGTTTCTCCTCACTGTTTTTGTAAAACCGAATTTTAATAACTGCACAAAAATATAAAAATTTATTTTATATAATGCAATTATAGCACAAAATGCAAAAAAAAAAAAAAAAAAATCATATAACAACAGTAAACAAAATTGCAGTTTCAAATTATTTTTCCTTTGAAATTGGTAATTTTGTATTTAAATTGTGGAATTTCTTGAATTGCATAAATTTTTAATCGGGTGAAAGTTTATTTATCAATTTTCAAAGGGTTATTATTTTGCTAAAAATTTGTTATAATTAAATTGTTCTCTTGCAAAACTCAAAAAAATTGACATATACATAAACTGTATGCTTCTTTAAACAATCTTGATATTCCTACTATATTTAATTTAATTTAAATTAATTTAATTAAATTTTAAACATACTTTTTCTCTTGAAATTCACTGAATCTTAATTCCCTCTGCTGTTTCGTTAGTGTGTTTTTCTGCACGTAGCGTTTCTGTATTTTATTTTAATCAATTAGATCTTTCATATTTGGTGGTTTTCGAATTCTGATTATTTCATACTGAAGTTATAATTTTTAAATTCATATTTTAATAGTTTATAGCGATTAACTGTATAATTTAATAGCGACAAGCTGGTCGCCGACAGCTGCCAGTTTAAAATAATATGATTAAGAAATAAGGTATTTCTTTTGCAATAAAACAAGCTCATCAAAGCTGCTTGACATAATTAAATTAAGCTTATTAATACTTGCGATTATTTCAATATTATTGACATTATATCGACCAATTTTGATGAAATACATTTTATCAAAACAGGAAAGAAGAAATGAAATTTGATTTTAAACATTTAAGAATTGTATATTTTTGGTTCGTAATATTTTCATATACAGGATATTGCCATATTCGAAACAAAATCATATTATTCATATTATTCTTAACGAAATCATATTATTTTAAAATAACCGCCTCTGGCGACCAGCTTGTTCTATTCATCAATTTCAAGAACTGGAATTTTTTGGCTATAGAGAAATATACAAGGTGTTGCCAAATTCGACCGACAAATTCAGAGGGGTGATAGTAGGCATCAAGAGAATAAAGAATCATCATACAACATGGGGTCCCAAACGACGTTTAGTAGGTAAAGATCGCAAAAATATAGAGAGTCGGGAAACTGTTGGAAACTGTAAAAAATAAATTAAAAAAAACAAATTTTGTTTAGTAATTTTCCATCTACTTAATGCTTATTATCCTTGCTCTGAATTTATCTTTCGAATTTAACAACGCTCTCTGCGAACATCGGTACTGATGTTGCAGCGATGTTTTCTGGTTCCCATTTTAGTTTTACTTGAATATCTTTAAAACTCCCCAGTTCTCACACTACACGCTTATATCAAATTATAGAATTTAAAATTCCTTACATTTTAAAGTTTTAACATTTTTGAAAATATAGGATCTAAACTACTTTTTCGTCTTCAGTAATTTACGACCCCCTTGATCATCAAATCCTCATGTTACCAGCATGAAAAAAAAAAACTTTTAAGAATTTGCTTTTACTTAAAAAAAAGTCATAGTTGAAACACCATTTGTTAAATTTTTTTATTATTATTATTAATTTTTTTCAGTTTCCAACAATTTTCCGACTCTCTATATTTTGGCGATTTTCACCTAATAAACGCCGTTTAGGATCCCATATTGTATGGTGATTCTTTATCCCCTTGATGCCTACTATCACCCCTCTGAATTTTTCGGTCGAATTCGGCAACACCTTGTATATTTCTCTATTACCAAAAAATTCCAATTCTTGATGAACAAACTGGTCGTCAGAGGCGGCTAGTTTAAAATAACATGATTTCGTTAAGAAATGTGTTATCTCTTTTGTAATAAAATGTAATTCATCAAAGCTTATCTAATTAACATAATCTAATTAATTTTATTAATACTTGGGATTATTTAAATGTTATTGACATTATATCAACCAATTTATGAAATACATTTTATCAAAACAAGAAAAAAAGAAATAAAATTTGATTTTTTAACATTTTAGAATTACATATTTTTGCTTTCTAATATTTTCATATAAATTTATCTGTTAACAGAAAATTTCAATTCTTGATATTGATGATTTATTTAGCAGTAATTGATAAAAAGTTAATGTTAGCAGTTCATGCAATTTGTAATAATTTAAATTTCATTTTAATAATGAAGGCATTTATAATTTCTTATTATTAGCAGAAAAGTGAAACTACATGGCGAGCGAACGAAGAAAGCTGGGATCACATAGAGATTTCAAAAGAATCCCGATGTAATTTGGGGGCGTTGGTGAACAAAGATAACAGGGGATGAAGTACCCTAGCATATATTACATATTTCGAATTGTTTCTTAACCGCATATTTATAAAATGGAATTTATAAGTTTTTCTAAAACATTTTGAATTAGCAGCTTGCATATGCAGTGATTTATAACTTACAAAAAGATGTATTTGTTAGAAAGATGAATTAAAAACCGATTTATAAATAAGTGGAAGTTACTTTTCAAACTATGTTATTTCATAATAAGAAATTCTTTAAATAGCTTTTTTAACGAATTCTTTTTTTAAAATGTAATGCTACGTCAACGATGGTTTAGTTTCAAATCGGCAATTATGTTAAACGGCATTTAATTGACGTTATTCATTAATTCGTTAAAATATTGCAATACAAATTATTTAAATATATTATAAAATATGACAAAATAAACAAAGCTTTTATAAATAAAACAATTATGAAACAAAATCCCAAGAAATAAAACTGTTTTTAGAGTAATTTGTAATCGTGCTAACTAATTACAATAGGCAATACTCACAGACCAATCCCTTTTCAGTATTCTTTGCTAAGTGATTTTTTATAACACACCTGATATCAATCCCATATCCTATATTGTTTTTCATGAAACTGATAAAAAATAATGACGTCAAAAATTGTCGCTTCCCTCCGGATTTTATACTTCAGGAAGTTCCTTTAAAAGAATTTTCGAATGATGTCGCAATAGATGAAATAAAGTTGATTGAAATAAAATCTACTAATTGAAAAAATGAAATCAGTTCATAGCTGCATGATATACTTAAATATACTGTTAAATATTATATATTATATTTTTGGGATCTGCTATCCATCTTGTAGAAGAGTCGTTGATATATGGTAATATCTGTCTATGGCGCCAGAGCTTTCAACAAATAATTCTAAATGCAATCGCGCCATTCTAAATCTATAGTGTTTTTCAGCGATTTTAATTATTTATGATCCAACTCTAAATCCATTTTTCTAATTCTCAATAATCAAATATCATCATGAAACTTATTGACGAACACGAAAACACACACGAACACAAAGATATTTTCCGTTACATCTCTAATTAGATATTACAAATAAGAATGGCTACGAATTTAAAAAAAAAAAAAAAAAAAAAAAAACGAATCACAGTTCTAGAAAAAATTGCGCATGCGCCAGTTTCCATGCCAACCACAACTGGAAAGGGGAAAGACACAAAACGTGTATAAACGCCGAACCCAATACAAATAGTTACATAATAATTTTTCTAAAAAAATCATAGTAAAGCGAAGAAAATTAAATTTTTATTAGATAAAAAAAATTAACAATCATTGTTGAAAAATATTGTTATTAAAAATTTAAAAATTGGCAAAGAAGCAAATGTAAATATTGATGGTCTAGCTGGTATAGAATTCGGAAAATATTTTCCAATGAGACGTGTAGGTTTTACATCTGGTCAACCAACGTAAACATCAACAAAAGTTTTTTTAAAAAATGCGAGAAAAGTGTTTTGAAACTTAGAAGCATTACGTTGTTTCCACCAACCAGAAACAACGATCGGCCTTCATAGACCGATAATTTTATTTATCTTGTTGAAATCGCTATTGGGAAATGCCCGATATATTGGGGAAAATAATCAACTGTATTGAGCAATTCAATGTTCGGGGAATAACTCCTATATCGAAGAATTTAATGTGATAGGTTTTTTTTTTTAATTTATATCAGGCTTACTCGTATTATAATGAAAACATACCATTAAATGACATTTGTAAAACATCATACCAAAATTTTCAGTTTGTATATCAAGTGGTAATTTTTTTTTATTTTACTCAACGTTTATGCTTATTAGCAGTACCAAAATGAAGAATTGGATTGACGTGTATACACATTGTAATGTCCTGATCTAGACTGATCAAATAACGAAGCAGAATTTCCAGACAATTCTTTATTTTACAGCCCTATATATACAAAGAACAACTTGTTCTAATCTTGGTTAAATAAATAGATATTTACACCTGTAGTAGGAGATACAGCAGCCAAATTCGAAGGTTTTTTCTTGGAACTCAGTTCTCCATCAGGGCAACACGACAACTCCAAAGGTAGTTTCTCAGACTCCGAACTCGTGGGCGTAATCCAACCGTCCTCTGCAATTCGTTTCTTCTCAAAAAAATAATAATCTCCGCGCTTTATTTCGGCGACAATCTCCACTTCTTAATTTACATTGATCATTTGAGCTCTCCTTCGGCCAATCGGGGTTCAGCCATATGCTCTCTCAGCGGCGCCAGTGGGTCGTGGAAAGGTCCTTTCACAAAGAGAAACATCTAGCATCCAAATGTTTGGACACCCCTTTCTCTTTGAAGGTACTATCAATATCTCTGGGACGAGTAATTCTATATGTGGTCTTCCATTGTAGTCGCTAATGAACAGATGCGAGACCACCCAGGTGAAAAGATCCACCATCTGGCTATCCCGAGGAGTTTAGTAAGTAACAGCGACGACACAATGAATCAGTGCAACACAATGTCTTATCAGTACTGAGAAACGGGGAATTTTTCAGTTTTTCTTTTTCTTTGCAAGCATGCTTCGTTTGACAAACTGAATTCGATTCTAGCATTATTCGCAAGCCGCATTTACTCGTATATTCTCCATATACACTATCTACCAATAAGCAATTTGATACCACTGATAAAAGAGATAAACAAAATTTATTCATATTCAGTATTTGATAGAGCATCCACTTGAGGCAATGACAGCCTTAACCATCCGAGGCATTCTCTCCACAAATGTTTGAAAGATGGACCGTAATATTTTCTTCCACACAGCTTGGGGAATACATTTAAGTTCTTTCACCGTTTTGGGACGGTTGCTGCATTTCTTAATTCGGCTATTCAACTCTTCCCAAAGGTTTTCTATAGGATTCAAGTCTGGACTCAGGATAGACCAGGCCAGTCGGTTCACCCCATTGTCATTATACCAATCCATGGTGGAGTTCGCAACATGGCAAGTGGCGTTGTCATCCTGGACATAACGACGATCCAACTAGGAAACTCATCGTTGTCTAGAATAGTGGAGTAGGAGTCAGCGTTGAGCTTATCATGAACGGATCAAGGGTCCTAGTTCATACCACTAGAAACGTCCCCAGACCATCCTTTCATCTCCTCCAAACTTTACTGCAGGCACAATGCATTCTGGCAAAAGTCATTCTCCGTGCATTTTCCAAACCCAGACTCCCCTACTGGTAAAGATTGAACGTTAATTCATCAATCCAGAAAATATATTTCCATTCATCTGCGGTTCAATTACAACGTGGCTTGCACCACCGCAACCGAATAGCGCGGTTAGATTTTAAAATCAAAGGCTTAAGAGCGGCAGCATGGGCATAGAAATCGAGCAAATGTCCTTCCTTGTGGATGGTATTAATCGAAAAACAGACCCAGATGCTTGTTGGAACTCTTAATGTATGTGAGCTATCAGTTTAGTGCGGCTATTTCGAATTTCTTTGGACAGCACTCGTCAGTCTCTGTCTCTTGGTTTCGTGGGTTTGCCGGATCGGAACACATTTCGACAATCACCACTCACCTTCCATATCTTAATCACAAAAGTCACTGTCGATTTTGAAATGTATAACTCACTAAATATGTGCCTTAAGGATCGACCATTTCTATGATATTCGACAATTGCGTTTTTCTTGAAATCAGACAGCTCTGAATTTCGAGGCATCTTGCATGGGACTAATGCCATGTGTCCTACACGATATTTAAATACAGGTAGATCAGGACTGCAGATATTCTCATTTAACTGGGTGTCCAAATACGTATTGGTAAATAGCGCAGAAACGCAATGATAATTTAGGCGACAGGGAGAGAGGAGTGACGAAAAATCCATACGTTGAAGTCCGATTTTACAAATAATTAAGTTAAGCACACATTTTCTTTTATTAGTGATAAAGGTGAGTGAAACGGCTATTTTGAAGAAATGTGTACTAACGTAAAGGTATCCGTTTTAACTGTAGCCGCGTAACTACTTTCTAAACAGTTCACAGTCATAATGATATCTTCATTGTTCTTTCAATTTTGACCACGGAAGCGTGAACCTATTTCAGTCACATAATTGTCAAAGAATTCGTTAAGAATAATTCCTTCATATCATAAAAATTGATTTTTATCATATTTGGTTATATCACAACGCAATAAATCAAAAAAATTATTGTTTTAGGAGCTTTAGTTTTTTCTGCATGTTTATTGATATAGATTCTAAATGAAATCCTCTTTTTATTATGATATTTTTAACACGGGAATCGTGAGAAGGTTTTTGTAAGTAAGAAATAAAGTTGTGGTATTGATAAAAATATGTTTCAGATACAAAAATAATTATATTACTGCTATAATTAATTATATGAAGTAATTATTCTTAATTATGATATTAATATAATGCAATTATTTTTTACATTTTGCTAAATGCATCTATTGTGTTGATTGTTGTCGCATGCGCTCTCCCAACCGATCATGTGATGACGAATGTTAAAAAAAATATCTAAGCAGACGCTAAGACAATTTCGGCAGCTTTTTTGAAATGGGTAATTATTTTGAACTTATAATTCGAAACAAACAACAACTAAAATTCTTTTCATATCGATTAATATTTTGTCTTCTGTTGTGTTATTAATAAAATTTAGAAAAGGACAGTACTGGTCCGTCATTTAATTTACCAAATGAACACTGGGTTTTAAGCCAGATTGTTGATTACAAAATATTTTTTTTACAACTTTGCAAATTGCGGTATTGATATTCTTTTATTCTGATAAATTACTTTCACTTTAATATTCTTTTTTATTTCAAAATGATAATTTATTATTTATTATTTAAATTTATTATTTAAAATGATAAATGATAATTATGACTATTTTTATTAACGAGTAGGAGTTTGTGGTTGCAAGTTTTGTGGTCTCCCCAAAACTTTTTTGCATACTCTCTAATAAATTTGGCATGCCAGAGAATGCCTTGCATTGATGAATTTTGGCGTGAATTTAGAATTTTTTCCGAATCTATCATGTCAGTCCTGGCGATTTTTTTGGCGATTAATCCTTGTCATGCGTTTAATAGTATTCTAAAATCAAATGTGTGTTTTAGACTTGTCTTTCTCAACCGATTGAAACAAAATTGCACTTGCAGTCATGAAATGCCATACCAAATTTGATATATTTAAATCATTGCGTTTTTGAACTATCGCGTTGACATGCACAGACCGACAGACGATCAACTCTGCGCCAGATTTATTTTACATTTTGACAGGTGTCTGCATAATAGATGTTAAATCTGTGCACCGAATTCTATCTATCTATCTCTTGTTTTGTAATTAATGTGCTAAGTTATATTCGAACTGCCGAACAGACGAACTTCTTCTGAACAGAGTTTACTGAAAATTTGATAGAAATATGCAAATGTGTTGTAAAGACTCTTTGCCAAATTTCATCCATCTAGCTCAAAACGTTTTCGAGTTCTTTTTGTCATAGACAGACATATGGACATTTTTCAAAAATGTGTTTTTCGAACTCACGGAGTTCTAAAACGTGGAGATTCGTAAAATTCTCGAATTCAAATTTTCTGATGATTACTGTACTTTTGTACTTTTTCTATACACTGTACACGAGTAAGTAAAAAGGACTGATACCTATGTTTGTTTGTTTTTTTAAATTGTACTTCAAAATTAGTAGAGTTATATTTCCTCGATCAAAAACAGTCTCACGGATATATTTAACCCATATATTTAAATTATTTTAATAATTCCCTAATGTCCCTTAATAAAAATATTAACTCCCCATTTTCGTACACTCCAATTCAAGATTTGTGAAATCAAAAGCAATTTATATATCCAAAGTCAACGCATGATCATTTTTATTTACTTCATCCAAGTATTCCTTATGGGCACCTTCTCTGTTGACTGATTAAAACCAAAATTATAATTTTAATGACAAGATAACAAGCTATATTTCATTTATTTAAGTAGTTATGTTTTTGAGTTATCGTATTTACATTTATACAGATTAGACAGACCGATAGACGATCAACCAAAGGATGAATTTTGTTCAAAATTTACAAAAAGACCAACGTTTGAGATGCTAAAGTCTTGTGTCACATTTTATACATCTCTAACGTTTACGTTTATAGTTATCATGTTCATTTGCACTCTGATTTGTAGACAAATTTCCTCTGTATAGATTTCGTTCAAAATTTCACAGAAATTGGTATAAAGATCTCCTTTAACACATATTAATCCCACCGAGGAAATGAGGATGAGAAGTTTCCGGTATTTTGGTTGGTTCTCACCTTCCAAGTGGGTATAGAAATAATGACAGTGGAGTACCTCATATCGATGGCGGAACGTGCTTCCCAAGGGAAGGGCTGCACCGTGGCTGGTGATGACTCTTAGGACTCAATCATAATTACCGCCAATGTTGCTGTCGCGGCGGTCCGGTCATCCCGATTTATTCGTGTGCCTTTGGGAGGTCAGAGTAGCCGGTTATGGTTCCACATATTAATTTTCAACCATTTAACTCAAAGCATTATCGTGTGTACATACAGACACGGTTCCAAAATTGTATTTTCCGGATTGGAAATGGCCTGAAACTAGGGGAATCGTCATAATATTTAAATCGAATTTTTTCACGGTAACAGTACTTTTCCTTTATAAACGAAGAAGAAATAGCTCATATTTCAGCCGTAGAGGAAAATGGTGCTGTGGTACTAGTAATGTGTATAAAATTAAAAAATAATTTTTTGCCGATATAACTGTGCATAAAGCAATATTTTATAAAATTATTATTCCTGTGATTAAAAACTTTCATTCTATCAGGTCGAATCTCGAATGATTTTATCTGAGATTGCTTCAGGCATACTGAGGTCATTAGGTCTTATTATAACAATTCTTCGGCGAATGATTCGGATTTTAAAAGAGATTCCAATCTTCAAAAATCTGAAGTAAGATGGAAATCAGCTGGAATGGAGAGCTGAAGAAATTCCGATTCTTTTACAGCTTCTATGTTCTTTTCTACCAAAATATGATCCCATCCCTTTCTGAAATCAGAACCTCACATGAGGACAGTAAGTGCACAAAATATAGTTATGATTCAACCAACTGCTTTTGCACATGAGAGACTAAACATCTTCTGTTTAATTTGAAACAATATTTTGTCTACTTTCCTCTAAATTCTTATCTTAATATTTCAATGAGTTATTAAACTCATTCAAATGTCTATTCAGATGCCTATTGTAGTGTTATATTATTTAAAAAACAAATGAACTGAATATTTATTTCATTCTTTATTTGATTTGCTCATGAGTGTATTATTTAAAGAAATAATATTCTTTATCACTCGTGATTACTGCTCATGAGATATTAATAATATAGAATCATGATTATCCCATGCAAGAGTACATTATCAATTTTTTGTCATTCTTACTATTTCTTTTACAGCAGAATTCTATTTTGAATTATTTTTTCTTTCAACAAGAATAAAGGTATCGTCCTCGTCATCTGACCACGGTTCAAAATGACGAGGTCCGTCCCAAATTAGACCTAATGCTGCTTTAAAACGTGACTTTAATATAACCAAATCAACAAGAATATTAGGAAACTGAATTGTTAAGTTCAGTTATCCTTTTTGTTCAATTGTTCTTTTATTTGTTATAATCCATTTTGCCCAGTTATTTAATAGCCTGGCTCATAAATGAAAGTCAACATTGAAGCACCATTTTTGTATGTAGTTGTTTCAAAATAATTTAAGGTTATCAAAAATTGAATAAAATTTAGTTAGATTTTCAGAATATGGATTTGTTTTTTATTATGTACGAGAAACACATTGCCCACCTCCAAGGTATACATGTGTCAAATTGGAGCGCTTTAAGCCAAACGGTCTGTCTTGTACAGCACCGAAACACACATACAGACATTTATCTTTATTGTAAGTAGATATTTTACTTCATTCTCTAAAGTATTGCTCAAAGAATCATTTCTAACTTTGTTTTGATGGCTTTTCTTTTATTATTACTAATATAAATTTTTAATAACTAAAATAAGATTTTCTTAAGATTATAGGAAGAAGCGCAGAATGTATTTTATTGATAATACAATGAAGCTTGTTATTTTGATATCGTCAAATGTCAGAGAGCTAAAAAAAATCTGATATTTTAATATTTTTTGCTAAGGGTTAACATTAGAGAAAAAAGCATTTGGGGTTTTCTGAATAACAGTCACGACAACAATATGCGGCAGGAACTGAGGTTGGACTGTTAATAGCCACAATTGAAACTACTGTATTCAACGCCTTGATCCAATCCGTCGTTTCAGAGGTTTCATTGAAGTGGAGGTAATTTGATTGGACATCAATGCTATAGCTATCAGGGAAGCAAATATTTGCGTACCTATTCGGCAGCTTTTTTTATTTAAGTTCATGTGGTTCCTTCCTATAGGAAATTCGTTTCGCACCAATGGATTTCTATAATTCTTAACAGTAATTTTCCTCCATAGTCCCTTAACTAACAGGTACATAACGCACCACACATCGTAAAGAAAATAATGCATTTATTTTAAGTACAAAATAATTGATGCTGTAAATTCCTGTAACGCACGGTAGTAATTAAATCATTGGCATGTAACTGTGTCTACTAGCAAAGCTCAAAGTCATCCTCCGTTAGCTCACGATATTACGAATGTGTTAATAAATCATGTCCTGTCATTGAAAAATGCATAAGAAATATATAAAAATTTAAATATTTTCTCGTATATTTTTGGATATCTAAATATATATATTGTTTTATTAAGTCAAAGTAATATAACAAACACAAAATATTAAATAAATTTTATATAGAAATTCAACTGGAAAAAAATGACTAAGTTTGAAATACGACAACAGCATTTAACAAAAACAGATTAGCAAAAAAAGAAAGTATTAATTTTTACTGTTCCTAACCTGCTAAAGAATTTAACATCTTTCAGTTATTTTTTACAAATTCCATTCACAATTTTGTAGCCTGGCAAGGCACAAACCAGTGCTCGACATTTCTTGAAGAAAGGGTCGTACTTTTCTCCTGCTGGACATCTTTGGACTGTACCAACCTGATCTCCATCGCGTTGATTTATATCCAGCAGCAAAGCGAACGAAAACGGCTTGTTGGCATTTCTGATGAACAATGATGAATCCAAGCAGGTGAGGGAGTTTAATGTCTTATTGTTACAAATTGCACAGTGTGGATTTTTATAAGAATTATCTACATCGTACATCACCGCTGAGTACGACTCGCAGAGCCTTTTAACTCGTACTCTTAGAAATGATGGTGGGCAACTGTCGATTGTGTTGGCCCTGCACAATCTAACAGCTGTCAGGTAGTTAGGCTTGTCGTAGATTAATTCGCACTTGTGGAATTCATCCTCAAGCTTAACTCCCCATGTCTTCAGGCTGAGGTTGTATTTGACGTTTTGCCAAATGTAGCTGTCATTGATCTGAAGTGGAACAAGGGTCTCACAGTTCAAGTAGATGAGCCAAGTGACGAGAGACGATGCTGAAACTCCATTACATTCAGCACAATATCTGTTCTTAAATGTTGTGCCAGTAGAAACGAAAGTGACTGGAGCAGCCACTATCGGATCGATAGATTCGTCGCCTTCCTGGCATAGGTTTCGGACATTCGTTGAGGCTCTGTAGTCTTGAGGACAGGTGTCTACAACGTAAACACCGACTTTAAACTGGCCACCGTAAGTCATACAAGATTGCTTCACTGTTCTTCTAGGTACAAGGGGTGCGAGCGTGGCCTTGTCTATGCAGCAGTCCCGAAAGCTGTGGCACTCATTGTCGCATTCACAACTCCTGTTTATAAAGCTGGCTCGACGTGCCAGCATGCAGTTGTCGCGAGGGAGGCAGGTCATTTCCATGTTCTCCAGAATTCCGTAATCTAGAGCATAGCTCCCAATGAACAGAAACAATGGCAGAACTCCAATAACGTTGTGGTAATTCATTTTTCCAGTACACTTATATCCAAGATACGAAATGAGATCAAGTAGCTGAAGCAGAGTCCAAAACGGGCCTGAAAAGAATGAAAAAATAAGTACAGAGCTCAGAATAATTTCAGTAAATAGTTAAGTAATTTGAAACTCTAAAACAATTTGATTGTCACGAAAAAGAATTAGACAGCAGATTTTTTTTTTACATTATGAAACCATGTAGTTTAAAATTTTTCAAAGTTGTATATGATAATAAAGAACGTAATGTTAAATATCTGAAGTACACAAAATACAAGAGATTCGTAATTGAAATATGTAATAATGATTTAATATTATCATAATATGTAATCATAATTTATTATGAAGTCATGTAAATAAAAAAATTTAAAAGCTGTATATAGTGGTAAAGAACGCAATGTTAAATATCTGAGCTACACAAAATTCAAGAGCTTCTTAACTGGAATATGTATTAATGATTTAATATAATCATAGTTATATTATGAAGATTTGTAGTGAAATTTTTTTCTAAGCTGTATATGGTGATAAAGAATGTAATGCTATCTGAGCTCTATGATGATAAAGAAAGCAATGTTATTCCTATAATGTTATCTGAGGTACACAAAATTCAAGAGCTTCTTAATTGGAATATGTATTAATGATTTAATATAATCATAATATGTAACCTTAATTACATTATAAAGACATGTCATTTACAAAATTTTTCAAAGCTGTATATGGTGAAATGTGAAATATAATTAAGTAAATTAAAATTTAAGAAATATAATTATTTAACCCCCTTGCACTCTTAAAAGTAATTCGATAAATTGAAGAGGTTAAAAATAACACATAAAATTGAAGAGGTTCTTAATAGGAATATGTAATAATGATTTAGGTAAAATAGTGATGAATTCAAAAAAGAAGTTTTGATAGCAAATTGTTACAAAATAAAGTTCATTTTTCAATGGACTGTCATTTACAAAATCATTTTGTAATGCTTTTCAATTTATGACAGAGTTTTAAAAGAGTTTCCAAGATGTTTTTACACAGGCATGCTTTTAAATTAAGATGATTATGAGTGCTTGAAAATTCTTTCACATTCACTTGTCGTTTTCATGCATTTTTATTTAATTCTTTATATGTTTGTAATATGCAATTTGGTTATCGACTTTTTACTCATCTTTTGATACACTGGAATTTTGGAGACTTGCATTCTTGACGATAACATATTATTTTAATATTTTCAAAATTTCATAATCTTTAAATTTTGAATCTACAGGATTGTTGCCACTTAATAATAAATTTAAATAAAATTTGACTTCAAAATTGCATAATATTTATAAAAACTAACTAGCATAGATATTTAAAAAATCCTCTTATAATATCAATTTATTTGTCGTATAATATTTTATCGTTTCAAAATTTTTAAAAATTCTTTATGCATAACTTGCAGCTACACATATTATTGTTATAATGAAATTCATGCCGTTTTCTGTTGCATATGCAAATAAATTTATCTGTCCTTGCAATGAATTGCATTGATCGGATTTGATTTTTTCCGCAACAATATCTTAGATAATGCTGATGCCTTTTTCATACGATTGTAACATTTTCCTAGATATTAGGAAGGTTCATTTTGACAAAGAGAAAAGGTTAAAGGTTTTTAAGATAATGCCGCGAAAAGCCAAATACTGTTCGATGACGGAGTGGAATCGTGCTAAGACCAAGTTAAGTAAATAAAGATCAATGGTTTTGATCTGACATCGTTGAAAAACTATCCTTTATAGTAAATTTGCAGAAGCGTGCAGAAACACTTGAACATCGGAGCCATTTCAATAAATGAGTTCCACATCCATTCGCAGACTCATTCATGAATAGATGATTTTAATTTTACCAGTCTTTACTGGAAAGGGTCTATCCATTTCTTCGATCCCATAACCACCTCCTTTGAGAAGTGGCTCTACTATAGATATTTCCTTTAATAATCCAATTGGTGTTTAAACCAGTTTTCAAGAACAAAAATGATAGCTAGATGCCCAATGACTTACAAGACCCCATTGTCTCCATTCGGAGGGCCTCGGTGGTTTGGTGGTAAGGTCTCGGCTTGTGAACCGTACGGTTTCAGGTTCAAGACCCGATTCCACCGAAGAACCGTCGTGTAAGGGCACGTTAAATCCGTCATGCCAAACGTCTTTCCGTTGGTGTGGTGTGGAGAGGCGGATGCCAGCTCAAGTGTCGTCCTCGTCATCTGACCGCGGTTCAAAATGACGAGGTCCGTCCCAAAATAGCCCTTGTGTTGCTTTACAACGGGACGTTAATATAACTAAACTAAACTTGTCTCTATTCGGTGGGATTGCCTCGGAACAATCTTTTATCACATTTTCTGTATTAGAAGGGCAATCAATCAGAAGTTTATTATGCTACTTGGATGATATTCATGAAATTTTGAAACAGAAAAAAAACATCATTTGTGAACCGCAAAGATGTTTTTAAAGTTCTAGACAACGCTTAACTACACATCGTGAAAGCTACAAACACAGAGATTCGGGAATTGGAAATTTCTGGACAACCCTCCATATTCTCCCGACCTTACCCCCAATAACTACTCCTGTCTCCACCAGATCACTCGAACAAGAGCAAATTGAACACTTTTGAGGATACTTAAATTCAGATTGTCAGTTTTCTCAACTCAATGACTTCCGTTTTTTTTTTTTAAATGAACTCTAAAAACCAAAAAAGAAATGGCTGAATGTTGTATAATTCATTGTATATGCAGATAAATTGTTGTATGTAGATAAAGATGGAGATTATTAATGATAGGAAATTTCTTGCTTGTTATATTCTAATTTCTTTTTTTAACCAATAAATTTGTGGCAGGAACCTTGTTCCTCATCTTTTCTATCTATCAAAATAGTATCTTCTTTATTTTTTACATATGGAAATAGTCCATAATTAATAAAAAGTTAAATAACCAAATAACTGTCACAAAATTTTAATTTAAATCTTCTTTAATCTTCATAATATTTATGAAAAAACAAATCTATTCTAAGTTATTTAGAAATTTGGATTTCTACACATACCCGCAGCTAGTGAATTATTATTATTTTGTTTAAAATGAATTTAAAAACAAACTTTAATAAATTGTTAAATCCTTAGTTTAGAATGATTTTATTAAATCGAATACAATCTGTCCGTTATTCTTATATAAAAGTGATTTTCTGATAAAGAAAAGACTCTATTTTTGGAAATATTGGAGGAAAAATAGAACCTAAAAACATACATACAATTAATTAATATGATAAATATTCATTAATAAATATACTTCACGATCAATATCATACAACATAAAAAAATACATTTCAGAAACTTCCTTGGAGTAAATTTTCAAAATAAATGCAAAGCATCAAAGTATATAGCTACAATTTTGTGCATTTGAAATTCAAATCTTCCTGACTGGCATATGCTTGAAGTAACAAATTGATGAGAAATTAGCCCTGCGTATATCCCAGTTTCTATAAATAAGTCACAAATTTGCAATCTCATATATTCGCGTGAAAAAGAATTATCATAAAAAAGAATTCTACATAAAATAGAAAAGGGCACACACTCAGGACAAATAATTTATTCGTAAAATTTCGTAATAATAATAATAAAAAAAAAACTAGTAGTAAAAATTTAAAAAAATTATTTCTTGAATCGTAAATATACAGTTAATTCTAAAAACACATTTATTAATCTTAATACACACTAAATACTTCCTTTAAAGATTCATCGTGATTATCAGATTTGCTAAATATAAGAAATTCTGAACAAAAAAAAAAAAAAAAAAAAAAATGTTTCCCCCTTCATTTTTATTCCATACGCATACTAACAAAATACTGCACCTAGTTTTATCGAATCTCTATATATAAAACGCTAACATATGTGACACAGAAATCGCTTTTATTACTTATTACGGAATGGCAGCAATGAAATGTAAACATGTAAACATATCGATATAAGGAATTTTCAGCAGACTGCTTTATTCAGCGTTTTTACAGCTGCTCTTAATTCAACACTTCGATAATTAAATAAAATTATTACAAATGCTGCTTGCCATGTCGAACACTTCATTTAAACAGAAGGTGTAAAACAAATTAATAAATAAACTTTAATCGAAAAGTTTAATAATTGAGTGTGTAAATAGGTTTAACCATCACTATTGATACTCACTATGACTTATTTATTGGAAATAGATGACTTCCAAAACTATTAATTTCCAAAAAAGGTATTTGCATTATCTTAAAACTCAAAAAATTATCTCTTTAATGATATGGATTTCATTCCTATAGAGTTTTTTTTCTTTACTTTTATTAAATTCTTCAATTTTAATTTACAATGTTACGATGCTTTTAATGTTAGGGTTAATTTTTAAAAAAAACTCACTCAAGTCGGTTTTTTAATGTTATAAAATTCAAACTCATCCATCAAAATATTCAATCGTGTGCTTTTGCAAATGTTAAAATTAAGATAAAAGAATTATTTTTTTATTATTAATTCCGAAATAGGATTTTCAATTCCACTTATATTTCATAATGTATACACTTTTAATTTGAGCCCACAATAATATGTTGCACGATGATTCAGTCAAAGTCCTATTTCTAAGTTGTATCAAATAAACTGAAATTTAAAAAAAAATATTCCATATTAATCGTTCAGTAACCGAAAAAATCTCAGTAATCTTGACAAGCAAGCTGATCGCCTATGGCGGCTAGTTAATAAAATAAAAAAAAAACTACTTTAAAAGGAAAAGAAATCAAAAGTCATTACCGCACCTAGCAATTCTCACTGCATTGTTTCGAAATAAAATACAATCAAAACAATATATATATTTCAAACGTTTCTTGGAATGTATATCCTATAGCGTTAGAGAAATAACACATTTACACAGGAAAGAAAAAAAAATGAACCTTTCATATGTCATCGCATAACCTCTAAAACTATATAAATCATTTGAAATACAAGGTGGCCATAAAATAACTTTCCCTGTTTGGCGGCATATGCAGCTGAACCGACTGAATAAAATGAAACTACATTCCATATACAGACTGTGGAAGGCAAAATAAGTTGCATACAGTGTATGGTATTCTCCACTGATGCATGTAAGTTTTCAGTTTCGATGTTCATAACAGTTCGTCTGATCTTAGGTTGCAAAACATGCAGGTTTGCTTAAGAGCAGTCACGGCAATACATTGTCTAGCGTAGAACAGTTTTTCCAGTAAAGCCTGCTGAGGAAAGATGGAACTCATATTAAGCACACATCAACAGTCAAGAACACATCAATAGTTTAGAACGAACTGCTAACACGTAACTGGTCTTTCCTTTTTAGAAGGAATACATATAGCTGCTGCCACGCACGCACTATGAATTTTACATAATTCATCACGATATGCAAATTTTCTTGTTCGTACGTGACAGCAGCGCCAATATTTCTCCTATCAGCAACATTTAATATTAGTTTCATTTTGTTCATTCGTTTTAGTTGTAAAAGCCGTCAAATTGGGGAAGTTATTTTATGGTCACACTGTATTTCAATGTAGAGTGGAATTCAAAGCATAGCATGTACAGAATTCCATTGAAAAGAAAATTACATATAGAAAAATGAAATACAACTCTGTTATTTATTTTTTGAAATACAGATCTTTTTATTTTTTATATAGAATAATATCCGCGGAATGTGTCATGAAAACAAATACAAAAACAAAATACAAACATGAATACAATCTTGATACAAGACATGGTTTAAGAGTAATTCATTAATATAAAACAAAAGCAATATTTAATGGCTCCGACATTTGACAAAAACTAACTCTTGATCATACTCTCTGCATATGTACAAACAGAAATATCCGGATACAAGATATGATTCAAGATATGTACCAATGTGTCCTATTTGTACCACAAGATATTATTAGTCCTTAACACATTTACCATTTCTTACTGAATAACCACGCCACGCACACACAGGGGTTCTGCATTTCCTAAAATAACGGTCATATAATTGCCCATCAGGACATGACGGAAGGGGAGGTTTGTAGATAGGATGAAAAATTCTATTGGCACCAAACGCTTTATTGATATCCAACAGGGTATACAATAAAGTGGGAGAAAAATCTCTTCTAGCACGAGTTGGACACTTTATATCACTTAAAATTACGCCATTGCATATGGCACAGTGGAGATTTTTATACAAAATGTTGTTAGAATCCTTCACAACTGATATGTAGGATTCGCAAGCCTTCCTGTCCCCGGTCCATATTTTTGGGCAGGATGAAATGTAATCCAATCTGCACAATCTACCAATTGCTGGCGTGGAAAGTGGCTTTTCGAATATAAATTTGCACTGCTGGAACCGTCCGTCAAGCTCATATCCCCACTTTTTCTCAGTCGGATAGTAAGTCAAATCAGTCAAAGAAAAATTTTTAAGTGTCGAATTTTCAACTATACATGCAGATACTGTCCATGCTTTGACAAAGATAAGTGGGACATTATTACAGGTGGCGCAGTATCTGTTAAGGTAAATTTGGCGATTTACGAAATCGGTGACTGGAGCAGATTTGGCGATATCGTTGAAGTCATCATTCAAACATAGACGTCGAATCTCTTCTGCGCCTGCGTAATTGCTGGGACAGCTGTTGACCATTTGTATTCCTTGGTTAGAATTGTCGTCGATGTTGACGCACAATGTAGATTGGGTCTTTTTCGAAGAGGATCGAACGGCATCGATGCAGCAGTCGCCATACATCATACACTCCGAGTCACACTGGCACATCAGTCCTTCAGAAACAGTACTAGCATTCTGAGAGCAGCGGTTCCTTTGTAAACATTTCTGAAATTCTTTTACCTCAAGACTATTGGAACGAAAATCCAGATTTTTATCAAGCACGTAAGCACAAACAGGTAGCAGCAAATTTACAGCGAAGTAGAGATGTTTCATTTTTAAAGGACCACATAAAGCCATCCTGTATAATTATTTGCGCTCGGTTTTGCGATGGAAAGTTCTTTATCTGTAGAAAAAAAGAAATACGTCTCAACAAAAGAAAAATGAACACCGAAATAATTTAATGAGCTTAAATTATTTTGCGGATGGATATTAACAGCATATTTTCTGTTTTCAGTATTTCATATATCTTTTGAGAGTTATAGCACAAATTTAGAAATTTACAATAGCTTATTTCTATAATATTCTGCTCGATAAAATGTTAAAAGCCGTTTTTAATTATTTGAATAATTCTTTAAAAATCTATATTCTTAATGTCTGTAGCTTCCCACCCTTTCATAGACTGTGATGCCATCTGCTAACGAAGATTCAATCTGCTTTTATAAATATTTTTGTTTCAGTTTGAGTTGAAAAAGATTAAATAATGCCTAAATGGAAAAAAAAAAAAACAGTAAATGAACAAATAATTCTAATTAATTAAGAAATTAATTATTAATCTGAAATAAATCATTAAATGATGACATTAAAATGTTCATAAATTATTTTTGAATTGTATTTATTTATATAAATAACAAATATTGATTTGAGCTGAAAGAGTTAAAGTGAAGTAACTGAATTCATTTTGATTTTGAATCTGATTAGTATTTATATCATTTAATAGCTCATTAATATAAAAATAAAAAAATCTTAAGGCTATCTATATTTTTATTTGTCAAACACAATTAACTGATTGTTCTCAAGAGAAAAATTTCTTTTATAAAAGGAATAATATTATTGAATCATTAAATTAATCGTCCATTAATTTTTTTTTTTTTTTTACCACTTCAAAGACTCGCGATGGTCTATTAGTAAGGCTTCGGAAACGGAGAGTTCCAGGTCCGAATCTATTTCACCGAAAAAATATATGGTGAAAAAGCTCGTTCACCATAAAGCAAATGTTTGTACACGTAATACAATCCTGAATCAAACAACCTCTTATTGCAAAGAAAGGAAGGGATATGGGAAGAAAGGAATGCAGGCTCAGATATCATCCTCGTTACCAGACTATGGCACAAAATTACAAAGTCACCCCTAAAATAACTTGTATGTATCCTTAAAATAAGCATTTAAAAGGAATAATAGTCATCAATATTTTTTTCAATAATAGATTCAAATAGTATTATTCCTTTAAATTTTGCCATTAAGTTGAAAATCCCATCTTAATTTGCATATGATTAAATAACCTTTGTTATCAAAAAAAATCAAAGAAATATTGTTTCTAAGGTATCTAAGCTTGTTTTAGATTTATTCTTAAGATTATAAATATTGTTCAGTATACTTTTGAAACAATGCAATTTCCTCTAAACTGATATAATAATTATCTGCAATTAGATCTCTTTAAAACTAAGTTAAAAAAGGAATCCTCATTACCAGACTATGACACAAAATTTCGAAGTCACCCCTAAAATAATTCTTATTTATTCTTAAAATATTTCAAAAATAAATTCAAATAAAATTATTCCTCTAAATTTTACTATTTAAGTAAAATCCCACATAATATCGATTTACATATGATTAAGTAGTTTTCAAGAAAATCAAAGAAATATTATTTCTCAAATATTTAAGCTTGTTTCAGAATTTTAGTTAAAATTAATAATTTTCAGTATATTTTTGAAACAATGCAGTTTCTTTTAAACTGATATAATAATTACCTGCAATTAGATATCTTTAAAACTAAATTTAAATTGTCGTAATCCTTTTTATTAAATTTACATCACATGTTGTTATATTAAATATATTGAAAATTATTCGCTATGGAATAGATGTGGTTCATGAGCCTTGCGTTTGACAAATTTCTTCAAAACTAAAGAAAATGTCAAACGAACTTAGTGAAACTATTTGAACATAATTTAGATTTATTTCTGTATTGAATTTAAAGGATAATATAAATTATTTTAAAGTGTCAGCACTAGAATGTCAATTCTTTTACTTTTTAATATATTTACTCAGTAACGTCAAGTTGAAAGACGTTTACTTAAAATTATAACTGAATACAAAAAATTCTAATACAAAATCTTACCAACAGATGTCAGCACGAGTCATCAAATAATCTCCATTCAACATTGTAGATCTCAACTGGCTGACTACAAGTATCCAAAGCCAATGTTTTCGATTATATTGGCGAATAAAACCGAAATTCTATATCCAGAAGCGCCGTTCGGGATCAGGAATGTGTAACTTTTAGTGTTACATCTCGCTTTTAAAACCAGTTTGAGTTGCATAATGTGACGTAGAAGGTTGAAGTGAACTAATAAATGCGGAATGTCGGAATAATACTTGATTGCTTCTTGTGAAAAAAAAAAAAACCAGATTATAAATTAAACAAAGTAAGAATACTAATGCATTTCGAATGAGGACCATTTCCTGCTGGATTTCGTGATGTTGATGCTGTCAAAACGTCTTCGAACATTCTTATCAATCTATCCCAATGACTAATGTTTCAATCATAAAAGTAACACATTATAATTGAATTTTAAGTGATCCAGGTAATTTTATTTGAGAAGAGATGGATGGCCTTCAGGTATTTGAAGTAAATTTGTAGGCAAAGAGTTTAAATTTTAAACGCAACAGAGAATGACCCTATATAATATGAAATTCCAAGCAAACATTTACGCAAAGAAAAAAAAAATTATTATAAGACAATTAGATTCATCATTATCTAATATATACAAATGAAATTTTCGTTTGATCGTATGTTATGCGCTGTCGTACCGTTCATTCAATGGCAATAAAACTTTGCCAACTTATTGCTTGTACTTGCGAGAACGTTATAGGCATAGTACTGTGGTGAATTGCATATAAGCCAGTAACAGCGCTTCTGCCCGAACAGCTGTTTTGGCAAAATCGTATCGTTACTGGACTGCTAACCAAAAAGTCCCAGGTTCTATCCTCACGCGTCTCTTACCGCTTCAGTACAATTATTATATTTAATATATAAAAATAAACTTTTGTTTGTTTGTATTTTATGAGCGGCTGTACCGTTCATTCGATTACGATAAAACTTTGCCAATTTATTGCTTGCACTTGCGCGAAGGTTATAGGCATTTTTTTCAATTTATTCAAGCGTTCCATACTTGGAATTTCATAATACTTTAAACTGATTTTTAAAGAATTGAATTTTAAAGAAAAGAATTTTTTTTTAAAGAATTGAAAAAAAAATATGGAAACTAACTTTATCTGTTAGATGTGACTGGGCTATGTTCATTGCATATAGGCAACAAACACTGGCCGTAGATATAGTGGTGCAGGATTGGAATGATTTTGTGTTTTTCGAAAAGATATTGATTTTATTAATATATTTATATTTCATTTCTGAAGGGGGGTGGACAGTTATATATGAATCTATATATATTATATGAACTAGGTGGAACGTGAACTCCTGTATTTTATCAATCTTAACACTCTAAAGAACGCCAGTGAGAAAGACTTATGAATCAATGTTAACGTTTACCTTTCCCCATTGTAGCAATGTGACCACGCAGAATGAAAACTGGCTAGTTAGAAAAATAATTACACATTCGATATCCGTCGTACATATAATATATAATAAGTATTTTTCACACCCTCCAATAACACAATTTCGATATAACACACTAAAAAGCATTATAGAAGAGCTGAATGTGAAATACTGTCAAAGAAGGAATTCCTCAAGAAAAAAACTGGCATGGTACGTTTGGATTTTGGTTTCTTCGAAAGATGAACAGAATTAAGTATAATTTTGGAACAGTACCTATTCATTTTGACCTATATGATTCCAAACACCACACATACCAACTTAAATATAAGTGTTTAAAAATGTTTCTATGAAATTAATAAGCAATGGATTTCAAAATTTTCCTTTTCTTTATATGTTAAACTCTGACGTTTAAAGCCAACTTCTATTCAACTTTTCTTAACACGTGCGATTATATTCGGGATGAATTATTTGAAAATTGTTCGAAAATAGTTATATTTTTAAATACTTGCATTAAAAAAGATTGAAAAAATATCTATGAAACTAAAATATATTATTTAAATGGCATAATAGTTCCTTTATAAAAAATTGGAAAAAAGGGCTTCTTTTTTGGCTAAAAAGAGGCATAAAGCAAAAAAAAGAAAATTTAATTTAGAGGTTTATCAACTGATTTACTTAAAATTTTGCAGATGACTTAATAAATATATTATCTAGCTCCTGAATTAAAAACATAAGATGTATTTCTGTCCATTCTTTAAATATTGGGGTTCGGCTGATAAACAACACGAAATTTCCAATTTTTTTCACCTTGTGAAGCATTAAAACAACTATAAAATATTTTTTAATGAATACATTACTTATTGTCTAATTCAGGACTACAGAACATATTGTGAAATTTTGATATTAAATGTGAGCAAAAATTATACATTAAATTTTAAGTTATGAGGTTTTTCGTAACAACTTGAGAAAGTAACATCTAAGGATATAAAATAGCATTAAAATGTGTGTAAATGCAAAGATAAAAATCAGCGTAACTTTCTAAAAAATTTAGTTAGAAACAAAATTCTAACGGTTTTACAAAGAAACCTGTTCAAACATAAAAAGGATAAAATAACAAAAATTTCATTATTTAGAAAAAAAAATCTTTTTAACATTGTCACCTACCTTAATATTTTATATTTATATTCAAGATTACCAAGTTAGCTACATTTAATCTTAAATTTTTTCATCATAATACGATATTTTTTTAAAAAATAATCCAAATATGATAATATGTGCATTTTTACACTGATTAGATTCTAAATGTTTTCAATTAAATATTCTTCCTTTATAAAAGCGATAAATCCCAGCAAAGGAAAAAACGAAAATTCAATCCAATAACTAAACCAAGCATTCGAATCTCTTACAAAAAAATTTGCCATCATTTATTCATCATTTATCTAATTTAATTCGATCGTACTCATACATAATTCCAAAAATGCGAGTTATAAACTCGTGGAGGTCTGAAACGTTAACATTTGTCAAAATGTCGAGTTCGAATTTTTTTTACGATTACAATACTTTATCTTATTAAACTTCGTCTACAAGAAAGTAATAAATCGCATTGTCAAAAACCTCTACATCTTTTGGAAGATGATTTAATGCCCTAAAACACAGCATTTAATTTTTCTTAATTTTATTGATTTTTAAGTATTTTCAGATTATTAAAATGAAAATGTTGATGGGTAAAGTAAAAAAAAGGTAATTTTAAGATATTACTACTAGAAGAATGCATTTAGTTATATTAAGATTTTATTTTAAAGTAATTATGTAGAAATAGTATGAAAATCAGAAAATAATTTCTTCGTTATTTTTTTTTTTTTAATACTCGCTAAAAACATGTTTAAATTAACTGTAACCTAGCACATGTATTTCACTTAAAGTAGACTTTAAAAATTACTGAACAAGTATACAACGTAAGCTTTTTTTTTTTTTGCTGTTTTTATTTTTGAAAATTTTTAATTAGTTTCATCTGTTAGTCGATTATGATAAAATGTGTAAATTCTGCATATCAATTTTGATATATTTTACCTAAGAAATGTAAGAACGAAAATTGTAAATTCATTTTTTTTTTTTTTTTTTTTTTTTTGTATTTTGTGTATGTGTATAATTTAAGTCTTTTAAAACAATAAAATAAAAGTTATTACTGAGCGTATGTTGTGAATTTCTGTTTAAGCAGAATTTTACATGGAATAAAACTTCATAGTATACATTCCCTTTTTTATAATTATTAAGATTAAAATTTATGAAATATTTATTTTCCGTTCTTTTATTTCCTACACATGTATTATTAAAGTAAAATGTTTCATTTCCAATTTTTCCTAGAGTTCTTGATTGTGAGCAGTTTAAAATAAATCAATCAACATTTTGTAAAAGTTGTTAATTATTCTATTAGATTTTATATCACGCTACGAAGAAGTGCAAATTGAAATTTTTCTCCAGTTGTTTTGTTTATGTGCTATTTCACGAATCCCTAAGAATATTTTTTTTTATTACAGTTGAAGTGGAGATGTGAAATTTTTTATGAATTCTCTAAACTGCATGTTTCATGGAATTGGTACTAAAATGTGAAGGTTTTTTTTTTAATTTCTAAAACAAAATTTAGTGTTTCACAATAAAAAATTTATTAGCATGACAAGGAAACAATTTTATATAGTATTTTATATAATTTTATATAGCAGTAATTATATTATTATGGTATTTTTATATTCTATTATTTATATACATTTTAAATTATAAGGTACTTGGGAAAAATTGTAAAAAAAAAAAAAAAAAAAAAATAAGCATAATAAGAAATTTTTAAATTAAATTTTTGAAAAATTTTACAATAAGTATGTAACGTTTGGTATAAGATAGTTATACAATAATAGCATACACAAAATATAATTAAAATCTAACTACAAATATTCTAGATAAAAAAATTATTAGAATGATACTGTGTCGCTTTAAGTTTTCTTTTCAAAAATTATTCAAAATTTTTTTTGTACTGCTCATTAATAGATGACTACATGCAACGAGGGATTGTAGCTATTGTCCCTATACAACAACTTGCAAATAAAATAGTTCCTCTTTCAATTGTGGAGTTTTACTTTAATTTTTCTAATGCTACCGTATAGTCGGGTATCTATTTAATAATATGAGTTGGAACTTTAATTTTTAAATGATTTTCCAGAATTATAACTACCTGGTAGTTGTTTGGGATAGAATTTTAAATTACGACCAAAAATCAAGTAAACAATCTACCACCAAGTTACAATTTGGATAAAATAGGTTTCAAGTTTATTATTCGACTTCGATTCGAACTTGCGATAACTGTTTGTGACTGATATACTTCATACACTGTGTGCGACTCGTTAAATAAAGCTCCTTAATATAGATGGAAATTCCTTTAATTTAATTTTTATTCTTTTAGATTTAATGTTTAAAGCGACTATTTTCAAGTCTGTAATGCTGAAAATTATCATCTCAGATCAAAATCCCGTGAAAATCATATTTAACCAAAAACATCATCTCTTTAGACAATAATTCTGGATTTTTGATGTTTTAGGAATTCCAATCCAATTAGAGTGCATTTAAATTCCTTAATAACAGCCGGTGTAGATTTTTTTTACAAAAAATGTCAACCTAATCACAATTGTTTATGTAGTTTAACATAAACAATTTATGACTTAAAATTCAATTCAATTAATGCTAAAAAAGAAATGTGCAGAAAATCTATTATGTTAGTTATTTCATTAATATCCGTAATATCCATTCTATTGAAGTGCCCAGGTATTTTTCTCCTAATTTTTAGTTAATTCAGTTGTATTGCAAATAAACTGAAAACAAACAAAAATCAAGAATTTTTTTTCCATCATAAATGAAACAGATATCGTTGTAGGAGCAATTTTGCTGCTATTTCACTTGATAGAGATAATGATACAGTTAACATTTGATAGAAATTTATATTTAGAATTTTGCAAATTTAAAAAAAAATTCATTAAATTTTAATATTTTACAAATTTATATTTTAAGGAAGAACTGAAAATTTTTCCTAATAGATAAAATAGGAAAATTAATTTAATATAGATAAATAAAAATAATTCAATATAGATAAAAAAAATACAATATTATAATTGATATTTGAAAATTTTCCATAAAAAAACAAAGTAAAATATGGAAAAAAAACCGAAAATAAAATGTAAATATTTCATGTTTTATTTGCAAAAAAGAGACTTTTCGAAACTCATAACAAAAGCTATGCTAGTTATGGAACCACTTTTATAATATTATAAACTATAAAGAAAGAAAACCAGTTCGATAAGTCAATTAATGCGAATATATTTCAAATTTTAAGTATTGAAGCAAAGTATCTGCCCATTTAGTACAAGAAACAAATCACTGTTTAACACATTTGCCATTCACCGACGTATAACCTGGTAAACCACATTGAAGAGTCCGACACTTCTTGAAAAATGGATCATACTTCTGCCCGGACGGACAAGATTCGGCTGAAGAAACTCCGACAACATCTCCATCTGCCCTGTTCACATCCACTAGCAATGCAATGGAGAAAGGCACCTTTGCTCTGTCTATAATGTCAGTTAATAAGCACATAAGGTCATTGTCTTCGACACCATTACATCTGGCACAGTGTGGATTCTTGTAGGCATTGTTTGCCCTGTCTGTCACAACCGCCATATAGGTCTCGCATTCCCTCCTATTAGTTGGCCGATTCCAGTTCCTTGCACATGAAGATATAAGATTAGACCTGCATTGTCTGCCAATTACTGACACAGACGGTGGTCTATCATAGATGAACTTACATGGATTGAATTGTCCGTTTCTATCATAGCCCCACTTTTTCAAATCGGGACGATACTTTAAATCATCCCAAGATATATTGTTACCATTCCGATCCTCATTGTCACATGCAAAATATATTTTCCATGTCTTCATAGATGTTGGGGACACGTCATTGCAAATGGCACAATATCGATTCAAGTAGGTATTGCCAGTTGAAGTATCTGTGACTGGAGCCGATACTAAAGGATCGCTGAAGTTATCATGCATGCATTGGAGTATAACTTCATCAGGACCTAAATAACCATTTGAACATGTGTTGAACACATACACACCCTGGTAGGTAAAGTTGCCATAATGCATGCACGTCTGGCGCGAGGTTCTTCTTGCATTCGATCTGGCGACGTCGATGCAACAGTCGCCAAATGTCAAACAAGAGTAATCACACTCACACAGACGTTGGTTGAAAGATGCATTTCGGATTTGAGAGCATCGGTTTTTCTGAGGACAGTTTTGAAACCCTATCGCATCGAGAACACTGTAGTCTAGAGATTCAACGTAGACACAAACAAAAAACAGTACACCCACAAAAAAGAGATGGTTTTTCATCTTTTAAAGACTGATGATCTTCCAGGAAAAAATTCTGCACTTGTATACAGACTGGCGAGAATCCGTGTTCTATATTGTATCTAGAAAAGAAAAATATACCTTACGGAGAGGAATTTAAGAAGGTAAATTTCAGGGATCATTTTTTAAAAGGCCCAATCCATAATTCAGGAATAAATATCATTTTGAAGGTAATCCGTGTTTCATAGTTAAAAATAAATAAAAAAATGATCAGATCATAATTCTAAATTTTATAATCTAAATTTTCCAAAATTCTCTTAAATTTTATATTTGGGATTTATAAATTTATAAATGAAAGTTTGCGTGATAACAAAATTGTTTTAATTTCAAGAACCATTTTCAATACATAAACGGATGTGTATAAATATTATGATTATAATTTGTTAAGAAGGAAGATTTATTTTAAGAGCAAAATCTGGGATAAAAGTTTTCTCATAAAACAATTTATTTGCTTTTTGTATTTATTAGTAGCACGTTTGACCTTACTTTGACTTTGTTCCATAAAAAAATTCTTTCATATTTTTTGAACTCTTCACGCTTTTGTTTTATATTTCTAGATATCAAATAACGATCATAATATTCTTAATTTACAATTACTTCAAGTTTTCAGTTTTTAATAATTTCTGTAATTCGCTCAAAACTTAAATTTGAAATTCATATATTGGATTTATACTTTTAAAAAGTGATACTTGGGATTTTTTTAAAATTTTGCAGTGGTATTATAAACACACATGAGTATGATTTAATCTGTTAAAAAAGGCAGAATAAATCCAAATATTGCCTATTACATTTTTGTTAAGGATGTAGAACTAAACACTGATTGTGAAAACATTTCTACATCATCCTTCCTTCATTGGTTTGTAGACATGTTTTAAATTTAAGTGAGAATGGAAAAGCAATAGCTATCAGTAACGAATGTATTTTTTTTTTTTTTTGAAATTTTGATTTTAAATACTTTGTGATATGAATATTGAATTAATTTTTATTTTTTATTATTTACTAGTACTCGGCATCCAAATGTGTAGATATTTTATAAATTTATCTATATTAATTAAGTGAACGGAATTAAATTGATAGGATCTTGATTTATTAAAGGGAGCTTTATTTATTTATCATAATATTATATATTCTATGTCTCTACAAATTTATTTGGTAATTAGAACAATTAGGCAAAAACGCTTTTTAATGGATTTGTCCTTATCCTAGGAAGCATTCCAGCAAGCCTCATTAGAAAATAGCTCTTATATCTGTCCAAACTTAAAACTTGATAATACCGAATTGCCAATTTTGCACTAGTTCTCTTTCGCATCAATTCGGTTTTCTTTTTTCTTTTTTTTTTCAGTAAATAAAACTACATTTAAAGCGAGTTATTTATAAATAGAAGAAACTTTCTTTTTACCACAAATCCAGATAGTTATGTCACTCGATTCCATTTAAAAGTTAAGCATGTTTTATTTTTTTACTTATATTTACTATTAGGACATACTGATTAATACATACTATTAGTACATACTGAAATAATAGGAAATTTGATGTGCTGTTTTCAACAGAACTAGAATTAGAAAATACACAGTTTATGAATCAAAGCCAAAGAATGGAATTAGAAAGTTAACAATCTTCAATTTTTCAACATATTTTATGTCACTGAAATTTTTTTAGTTTGATTTAAAATGTGCTTACTCATGGCTTAATATAAAATATTATGTTTAAAACATTGTCATTGAAAAGTTTTACGAGAAAATCGTGAATGATTTAGAAATTCAATTTCATTAAAGAATCAGGCAGGTAAATAATTTGGATTTATATTGAATAATATTTACGTAAATTTTGCCAAAGATATTTATTTTAGTAATACTATATTTCCGAATATTATTTAGTTAGTGAATAATAGAATAATATCAATTCGCTGCAAATAATCTTCATTAAAAACTTTTATACTAAACGAATGATTTAAAGAAATTAAAACCATACACATTTATAGTATATATTTTTAAATAGGAATCTTTGTTAAAAACGATACGATGTAACGAAAAGAACGAATAAATTGTCAAAAGAAATCTAAAAAATATATTGACTGAAGAGTTCTTTTCAAAAATGCTATTATAAGATCTGAACACGAATGTAATTAGAAATTATTTTGTTCTTTTTCTTAATATATATAAATAAAAGAATTATTTTGTTTTTGTTATTAAATACAGACAAATAAAGAGTAACAACTGAAGAAAATAATAAATATTAAGCAATTTTGTTCTTAAAAAATTTTTAGACTTTCAAAACTATTAATTTAAAATAAATATTTTATTTGAAGTCAGCTATGCAATATATAGAAGTTGCATTACGATAATATCAATTTTGCCCATTGATTTAATTATCACAGAAAATTTAAACAAATGTATATTTCATATCGATTTCTTACAATTGCATTAAACTTCTTTTTAAATTATAACTTTAAAATAATTATTTGTAAGCGAAAAAATTATCTCAGTTATTAAATGTATTATCTACATTTACTTTTTTTAAAAAAATAAAGATATGCGCATTTAAAGTCTTACAGAACATAGAAATATTTTTAAAAAACCGACCACACTTACATTTAAGTACAGTGTTTAGATATCCATTTTTCGCGCATCTTAAGGAATCCATAACAAGCAATTCATTGTGGTCCGCTTTTCCTCACCGATTTTTCGGTCATCTTGAGTCAGACTGAAAGTGTCAAGGGAAAGGTCTCGGTATCAAGATGATGATATATATATAACGCTGTGCGGCTTGAATTTTGTTATGCTACGTCGTAAGGCAGGATAGTTTCTAATCAGATAAGATGGTATAAGCGAGCGGATAAAAAATAAACAAAACTTTCTTCATAGGAAAAACGTGCTGACGTAGATGGTAAAAGAACATTCCACGAAACATCGTAAATAAACTTCACGTCATTTGCCGAACTCCACACATCGTTAAGAAAATAAATAGCCGAATAAAAATAAATTATATCCTTATAAGCGAACGAATTCACCTTCGCTTCGAGTCAATTCTTTAAAAAGTTGAACGTCGTCCCAGTAGTTGTCAAAACTAAACAAATTGCTAAAAAAAAAAAAAAAAAAAAAAAAATCTTTTTTGATATAATGAAGGTAAAAATAATCTGTTTTTAAACTTAGAGACTCAAAAGAAGACCATGGTTTTTGACAATCAGCCACAATTATATTTTTCAGACAATGCGATTGCGACATCATCATGAATTTGCTAAAAAAGGAATGAGTTAAAAGAACAGGTTCTTATAGAAAAAATAAAGGTTAGGAATGTAAATTACGCCAGACAGAAGAAGTGAATCTCTATTCTCAAATTTAAATGTTGGCCAATTTTCACCGGTTCTTTAGACAACACAAAAATCTCACTTTCTTGTTCTGGGAAACAATCAAATGTTAATAACTGTTAGCAGAAGCTGATATGATGTTTAAAGTTGGAACAAGTTATTATTGTGCTTTTTTCTGTAGAAGGAAGACTGTTTTTCATGAAATCAAATTACGAGTAAGAAATTTTGTTAAACTTTTTAATATGTAGTTGGAATATTTATAACTGCTTCTAATATTTAGTCGAGCAGAGATGAGATTAAATAAAATAATATATTGGACACATAGAAAGACAACTAAGATTACTGTGTTACATAAATGTGGTTTTTCCTATGCTGAAATTGCAATACATGTAGGTAGTTCAGTGACTACATCTGGAGTCCGAAAATTTCATTTACGATATCAGTAAACAAATTCAATAAAAAATAAAGCAGGAAATGGTTGAAAAAGGTGCACGACAGCTATTGATGATAGAAGAATAAAAAGACTGTGTCTCCAAGATAGAGCAATGTCATCAGCGGCCATCATAAGTCAATTGAATGATGCTGGCATTTAAGTCAATTCAAGAACAATAAGGAGAAGATTATTAGATGTTGGACTAAGAGGTAGAATTCAACAACAAAATCCTTATCTCAATTTACAGCAGCGTATAAAAAGATTAAAGTGGGCAAAGGAACACATTAATTGGGCAGATGATCGGTGGCCTCAAGTTATACGGAGTGTTGAAACAAAGATATTGTTATTAGGTAGTGTTGAGCGAAAATAGGTAAGACATAGAAAAGGCAAACAGCTACATTCTGACTACATTTAAGCAACTATGAAGAATTCATTTAGTGTTATGATTGGGTCATGCATGTCAGCAGAAGGTATTGGCCTCCTTCATGTTATCGATGGGACATTAAATGCAAGAAAATACATTGACTCTATTTTAGAGCTAAAACTTACCCCTCCCATCAGTCATCTCTTTCCCAACAACGCATCATTTGTTTTTCAGCAGGATTCAGTTCCTTGCCACACAACAAAATATCGAAAGAGTGGTTAAGTACAAAGAGCATTGAATTGTTATCATAGCCCGAAAACAGTCCTGACTTCAAAACTATTGAGAACTTATGGCACCGTTTGAAAACCTTTATATATGAAGCGTTCATCAAATAATAGAGAATTAACTGAAGCTATAATTGTTTCTTGGCATCATAAAATAACGAAGGAAGAGCTTAAAACTCCCGTCAGCTCAATGAAACATCAGTGTGAAGCTGTAATAAGAAATAAAGGCTACCCTACTAAGTACTGATAACTCACTGCAGTCATCAGCATCTAATGTATCTCGATAATTATTGCCGCTCCAATTTTTTTGTATTACAAATATTGGAATTTTGCTTTTTGAATTAAAATTAGAATTAAATTCTCTTTAGAATGATATGTAATTGTTTGAATTTGGTGAGACGTTACATTTTCTAAAAGCATACAAAGTTAGAAAACATAAAAATTTGCAAAAGTGTCCACACTTTTGGCCATTACTGTATGTAATGATATTTTAAACTCTGATTTCAATTCCAAATTAATTCCCAAAGTTTCATCGTAATTTAACCCATAACAAAGTCATTCTAAAATATTCTCTTATGTCCTGATCAAATTCCACTTTTTTTTACTTAATTAATTCAAGAGAAGCTTTGTAAAAATGCTTTAGTCAGCTGTTCCCACGTTCCGAGTGAAAGGATAATAGTTGCTGATCTAAACAAATTCTTTTTAAAAGGTCCCTGTGTTTCCTTTACTTGTGATTGACACGTGTCAGAGATCCCTATCAGAATCTTAATAGTATATTAGCACTGTGAAAAAATATTTTCCCTATCGATATCTCATGTTATATAAGACATGGATTATTTATTTCTCCCTCTTTTTACGCTCTTCTCTTGCCTAATCTGTTGCTGTGAGCGGACGTGCCTTGTCCGCGTCTTCTTGTAAAAAAATCCGGAAGAGAATAAATCGATCCGCCTCCCGGAAGAGAATAAATCGAATTTAAAAATGCAAAGTGTCTGCATTGTCTTGGAAATTGCCTTCTGCTTCAAAAATTAATTTACTTATATACACACACACATATTATATATATATATATATATATATATATATATATATCCATAACAATCTTTTAATATAAAACTCAAGTCAGGAAATTATTTTTATCTCTAATATTAGGAGCAGAATAAAGTAATAAGGAATTAAAAATCAATAAAACTAATTAAATTGATAAATATTATTTAAAAATGGAGAAAATAAAATAGATAATTCTTTGGGAAGTGAAATGGGAAAATTAAAAAAAAAGGATATCGTTCGTTTTATTATGTACCTCCAAAAACGTAAAAATTGTGGAATTGACTGTTTTTATTGAAAAATTTTTGATTATTAAAGCATTAATTATCAAGAATTAAGATTGATATAATTTTTACTCGAAATGAATTTATAACTTTCAATACCATATACCACTGAAAATTCTTCTTTTTATTATTTTCAAATCATTACCATTATTTTCACGCATCAACAAGTCAATGATCCCAATCATTACATTATCAATGAATACATTGAATCTATGTCTCTATATAATATAAAAAGCTAATGAAACGACAACGCGCAGCTAATCACAGAAGACATAACAATCAGCTGTATCAAACAGCCAATCAGAAGCGAGAACACATATCTTCTGAAAAGTTACAACTCAACATAACATCGCCTTGTTGTTGTTTGTTTGTAAACATTAATTTTGCTTAAAACTGGCTAATAATTGATAAGGTTATTATAAACGTTATCGACAACGAAATGCAGCTGAATATTCTGAAACTGGTCGTATTTATCGACTCAATAGCCAAGTAATTAACACGCAAAATGAGAATCTAGGACAGACTTTACCAGAAGATATACCTTCTTTATGAATCGGTACATTTAGTAAAGAATGTATATATTGTGGAGCTTTTTCATTTTCTGCGGAGCATGCAGACCTAAACAAAAATGTACTTTTTACACAGGACACAATTCCCTGTTTGACTGACTTTTGCAATGATCGTTAACAAGTGAAAGTTCAAACCTCTGACAAAATTGGTCTTTATATAGATTAAAATAAGACAATTTTTGGACATGATCAACTTTATGTTGCATTCTTTTAAGATGCCGCTCAAAACATAACATCAAAGTACAAATCTTTGGTGCAAAAAACGAAATTGCAAAAATATCAGTGAAAAATATTATATATAGGGAAGTTTTATAAGTAAATAGAAAAGTTATTTAATTCGTTTTTTAAAAAATAATAGCCTTTTCTTGATTCTTAATGTATTTTGATTTTTTTTATTAATATTCAGTAAGGAAAAATTCTTTACTAATGTTAAGATATGTGTCTCAAATTTGAATTCATTCGGTTTTAATATTTATTTTTTTTCGATCTACATTTTGCTTTTTCACTGATTGAAAAAAAAAAAAAAAAACATTCGTTATTTCTTTTGTGGTTAGGAAATATGAAATGCATCATTGTTGAAAATGTGGTATGCTTTTCGATATAACTTAGTATAAGACAATATTTATTAATTTTTTTTCAAATTTATGTATAATTATGAAAATGTGTTAGTTTATACAATTATGTAACTTATTAGTTTATAGTAATTAATGTTTAACTACTAAAAATATATCAGTTTATAAATCATTTGAAAATTAATTGAGAGATGAAACACTTTATGGAAGGTATCCGGCAGCCTACTAATTGGGACAGACTCTGCAACAACTCGTGCTTTGGTAACGGAGATTAATAGCCAGCTAATGCCCTATAATCCATTTTACCTCATCTAGCTTACTTAGCATGAGATACCAATTTATTATGTATTTCTTTGTTTTCATATGATGTACAGTGACTCACTGAATTCATTCAACCACTGCAATGTACTTTTACGAATCAAAAAGATTCAATTACATTGCTCTATAATGGAATAGTCAATTTTGTTTGCGAAGATAATTCCGTAGCAACTGAAAAGGGTTGGTGAGCCGTAGCGAGTAGGGGATTTAGCTCCTGTAGTTTATGCATAAAAGCTGAAACATTTAATTATTATTGTTTATAATAAAACACTATAAAATTAAGTTTCAAAATTACAATAATTTTCTGTAAATTAAGAAGAAATTACAAAAATACTGACAATCGCAAAAATTATGAGATCTTTAAGAAAATACTTCAGCTATAAAAAAATCTGTATCTTTAATGTATTTAAAACATTTTTGAAGAGTATTTAATTTACTTGACATCAAATGATAATTTGGAAACCTGATTTGTGGGAAAATTTGATTAATTTATATTTTAGTTCAAGAACTACATAATACATTTCTTAAGCTACCAGCAAAATTTTAAGCAAATCATTTGATAAACCTCTAAACCAGAAGATTTTTGCTTTACATCTCATTTTAACCAAAAAAGGCCCTTTTCACAATTTTTAAAAAAGCTTTAGCCATTTAACTGGTATATTTTGGTTTCAGAGACATTTTTTTCAATTTTTCTAATACAAATATTCAAAAATATAACTATTTTCGAACGTTTATCAAAAAATTCTTCTCGAACGTAGTCGCATACCTTAATAATAATAATGATGATAATTTAAAAAAAAAAAAGAAAATATTATCACATCTCAATTTCGCCACTCACCGATTTAAATGCATGTAATTCATATAATCATCTGAAATTGGCAATTGGCCAGGATAAAAACAACTAATTCTTTAATATAATTTGTTCATTTTATGACAACTGAAATAGTAATACATTAATTATAACAACACTGAATTATTGGATAGATTCTAAATTTCCAAATCAGCATCATATCAATAATCTACCAATCAATACTCCAAATTTTCATATCCCATAACGTGGGTTGAATCAAGTTTCACATCCGTTATTATTCTGAGATTAGATCATTATGGCCTTAAACGTAAATGGCCTTAAACGTAAAATTTCATTCCATTAAAATTTACCACTTTATAACGGCAATTTTCTTTCTATTCAATTTTCTGTAATATTCTTATTCTTAATTTAAAACCCCACAAATATCCTGGCTGAAAGCATCGTTCTCGATAGTTAGAGACTTCGAAAAATTTTATAAATGAATAACTCCAATTTAAATTATAAATTATTAAAAAAATTAATAACCGACTATGTAAATTTTTACTATAACAATTTTGAACTAAACAAAAATTGTTGGTTTGAACTATAATTTATGCCATAATTTATAATTCAATAAATGAAAAAAGAGAAAAACACACAAAAGTTGTTTCATTAACAATTGAAATTCTATTCAAAATTCAAAAAATTTGTTTCCAAATGCCCTGGTTATTTTTCTTGAAATTTCTAATCAATTTAATTGTATTTTTAACTCACAGAAGTATAATTTTTTATCGGAAATAGAAACCTAATCTTTAGTTTCTTACTTGGTACTGATGAATATATGTCTTAGTTGATGTTAATTTCTACACTAAAAAATGATGAAGTATGATGAAATATCCTCTTTTTCCTTATTTTTATATATATCAAAGCAATTTCAGTGATTCAGTTATTTTACAATCGCGACTTTTCAAAAATCTTAATAAAAGATAGTCACCGATTTTTTATCACTTTTAAAACCAATATATACCATGAATAAAAAAATAACAAGAAATCTAAAGAAAATTTTTATATTATTTCTAAAAAGTGAGTCTAGTAAAACAACAGTTCTATTTTGGATTAAATAAAACCAACAATTAAAAAAATATGTCCACCCTGCACAAACAAAAAATCTCACAGTTTCACACATTTGTCATTAACCGATTTATAGCCTGGTAAAACACATTGGAGAGTCCGACACTTCTTGAAAAATGGATCATATTTTTCTTCCGATCGACAACACACGTCTGAAGATCTAGAAACTCCAACAATGCAGCCATCCGAACCATTGATATCCACAAGCAATGCAAATGAGAAAGGCATCTTTGCTCTGTCTATAATGTCTGTTAACAAACACATAAGGTCGTTATCTTTGACGCCATTACATCTGGCACAGTGTGGATTCTTGTAGGCATTGTTTGCCCTGTCTGTCACAACCGCCATGTAAGTCTCGCATTCCCTCCTATTAGTTGGCCGATTCCAATTTCTTGCACATGACGATACAAGATTAGATCTGCATGGTCTGCCAATCACTGACACAGACGGCGGTTTGTCGTAGATCAATTTACATGGATTAAATTGTCCATATCTGTCGTATCCCCATTTTTTCAAATCGGAACGATATTTTATATGATCCCAAGATACATCATTTTCATCTAGATCTTCATCGTCACATGCAACAAATATTTTCCATGTCCTCATAGATGTTGGGGACACGTCATTGCAGATGGCACAATATCCGTTCAAGTAAGTCTTACCATTTGAAGTATCTGTGACTGGAGCCGACACTAAAGGATCGTTGAAGTTATCATACATGCACTGGCGTATTATTTCATCGGGACCTAAAAAACTCTTGGAACAAGAGTTGATTACATACACGCCCTGATGGGTGAAGTTGCCATAGTGCATACACGTCTGGCGCGTTGTTCTTCTTGCATTCGAACGGGCGACATCGACGCAACAGTCGCCAAATGTCATGCAAGAATCATCGCACTCACAAAGTCGATCGTCAAAATTAGCATTTCCAATTCGGGAGCAGCGATTTTTATGAGGGCAGTTTTCGAACTCTATCGCATCAAGGTCACTGTAACTTAGGGCCTCAATACAACTCAACAGGTAGATAAATACAACAAACACTAAATCCATTTGCTTTTTCATCTTTTAAAAGGCTCAAATTCGTCCTGAACACACTTCTGCACATGTGTATGGCCTGGAGAAAATGTATGTTCTATATCGTATCTAGAAAAGAAAAATATGCCTTACCAAAAGAAACTTCAGTCATTTCAAGGTAAAAAAAAATTTCCAAACTTCAATCCCTGTATCAGAAATTAATACGGTTTTGAATCATGTCTATTTTGTAAAAGAAATAAAAAAAAATAAAAAAACAGTTGACATGCACTTTGAATTCAATTTACTGACTCATTTTTTATTGCTTTTCTCGAACTCGAATCGAATTATAATCGAACAATTGCATTATAAAATAATAATTAATATTTTGAAATTAATTACTTCAGGAATCGATTTATAAACAATCAATTTTGGTTAATTTTTTACTAGAAAAACTTTACGTGCACAACGAATCGCAAGTCTTTATTAAACAAATGCTTGATTTTTTTTATATATGTTAGTAGTAATTCTGCAGGTATTGACTTATTTTTGTTATATTACGAAATTTCTACTACAATTTTGAAATCTTGCAAAGTTTTAGGATAATATTTCCAGATATCAATTAATGGTCCTCAATAGAAATTAAAAAAATAATTCCTTCAATTTTTTCTAATATATTTTATGTAATTAAATAATTTTATTCTGAATTAAAATGAAAACATTTATCAACATAAAACATTACATTTGAAACTCGACCACCGGAGTTTACTTACGGTAATTGTGAAAAAATTAGAATCGAATTCCCTAAAAGAATTGATCTATTAAAAACATTTTCTCGCGACTAAAAATTTGTAAAATAAACTTTATTTTTTATGTGACAAGATTGTAAGTATGAAAATTTCTATATAATTTTAAATTTTCTTTTGTTAAAGCTAAATAGGTAAAAAAATGTTTTAATTTACTCTGATTAATATTTTATGCAGTTTGGTAAAGAATTTGTTTTGTTTCATACAGAATAAATAATATTCCAATATTACTTCCATGAGCGGGATTTTAAATAAAAGCTTTTATGTTTAATTGATATTTTAAAAGAAAAAAGCAAAAAAAAAAAAAATGAAAGTATGTCAATCAGAATATATTCTCGTAAATTAATATTTTTGTTAAAATTATACCATGTAGTGAAAAAAAAACTAAATTATTCAAAAGAAACACGCGAAGCTGGGAAAAAGGTAATTTGCCTGATAGAAACTGAAAAAATATGTTTACTGAAGCAGCTTTTTCCAAATATATACAAATATGTCAAATTATTTTGTTCTTTTTTATAGAACAAAATAGAACAAGTAAAATAAAGAGTATTAACAGTGTAAGATATTATATTTTTAATCAATACTAATTCCGTTTTTTTTTTAATTGTAGACTTTTTAAATAATAATTCAAAATGATTTGATTTAAAGTCAACTTTGCAATAACGCATTATTAAAACAAATTTTATTCTTGAATTTTGATATTATAACTAATAAAATCTAATAACCAATACTGATTCATTAGGAATACATTAAAAAATTTTTTAATTAAACTTTTATCTCAAATAATAATTATGGCGAAAAAAATATATATCAGAACAGCGAACAAGAAAAAACAATTATATCAGAATAGCGAACAAGAAAAAACAATTATATCAGAATAACGAACAACGAAAACAATTATATTAGAAATTTCAATTCTTTTTTTTCACGCTCTTTCAAGCTCTTTATTTTTCAGATTTTTTTAAAAACATTATATTGCATACGAAATTTTAATTAAAATCTGACTAAATACAAAAGCATAAAAAAAAAGAACTGACAAACTCACGTTTAAATATTATTGTCAGATATCCATTTTTCGCGAATCTAAAAAAATCTATGACAAAGCTTTAAAACTCGGTCCGCGTTCGTTCACTTCAGCAGTCTTCGGATCGTCCTGAGTCAGAACTAGTAATGTCAAGGTAAAGGTCTCGAAAACAGGAATGTATACAGCGCAATGTAATTTGGAATTTGTAATAGCTGCACAGCCAAACAGGATACTTTCGAATCAGATAAGATGGCATTAACAGAGAAAAGGAAAAAAATAATAATAATAACTTTCTTGTTGTGACAGGAAATGAATTAACGATGGTGGTACAAAAACTGTCCACGTTCCATTGTAAATAAATTATACGTCATTTAAGCATATATATATCATTCTGGAAATAATTAACCGAATAAACCAGGGGAAATGGCCTCCCAAAAAGTTTATCGTATGCTCTTTAAAAATGGTGAATTTGCGCTTCAGACGCGGTTTTTCTTCCGATTTAAATCAAGATATGACACAGAACTAGGATTGCTATCCCAAAATCATGTACCAAATTTGATATATTTAAGTCATTATCATTTTGAGTTATCGTCATTTGAGTGCTTTTGAAAATACAACCTGACAGACGGTCAACCCCTTGATGGATTTGGATCAAACTTTGATAGATATCTACATTATAGAAATTAAATATGTGTACCAAATTTTATCTATTTAGCTCTCTGTTTTGTAATTAACGTGTTAACTTATATTCAAACAGCCAGACAGACAGACTTTCTTTCAACAGATTTCACAAAAAATTTGATAGAGATCTGTAAATGTGGTATAAAGACCGTGTACCAAGTTTCAACCGTCTAGCTCAAAGCGTTTTTGAGTTATCTTTGCCACAGACAGACAGACGTTAAAAAAAATATGTTTTTCGAACTCGGAGAAATTTAAAATAGAGAAATTCGTCAAAATCTCGAATTTGAATTTTTTATTTTTTTTTCGTAACAATTACAATCTTTTCTCTATACCTCGTATTTGAGTTAGTAAAAATAAACTGCACATGTTCAGACTGAACCAATTTGTTGCTATATATGACAGAATAAGTGAATCTAGTAGGTGTTAAATTTTAGATTTTTGACAAACTTTCCAAACTCCTCAAACAAACAAAAACTTAAATTATCCGATTGTAGCAAAGAAGAATAAATTCTTATTATGAAACATTTTGAAATGCTAGTTTTTAAATTAGTTTTTTAAACAAGATCTGAACATAAAAGTAAAAAGTTATTAATCAACGCAGCAAACAGAATCGGAAATAGTGACGTTCAATAAATAGAAATTAAAAATTAATTATGCTTTATCTTAAATGTTAAACTTTATGAGATAATAAAGGTTAATTTTCATTTCATCAAAATAAAGTCTAATATTTTTTTTTGTTTCAAATATGTGATGTTGCATGTAATTTTAATTTGAAAAATTCATAGACAACCTTGAAATTTATGTGTATGTGCTTCTACAACAGGTTTTTAACTGAAAGTTTTCGACTGTAATTATTTCATCACTTATTTATAAGTTGGTAATAAATAAAGGAATGCTAAGGAAAATTGAAATAAAATAGACAAATCTTTGGAAATCCCTGCATATATTGCTACCTCATCGTATTGTTAATTCATCATATTGCTACCTCACGAATTTTTGTACAATGAAATGTCTGGATTTCAAATATCTATTCAATTGGTAAATTAAAACAAAATGAATTTCGAAATTTAATTAGGTTTTACTTCTGTTATTGTGTCAGTTCATACTATAGTCATGAGTGTCATGTAATATCAGGGTTGATTATCTGTCAGTCCTGGGGTTAACTCTTTTCTGAATTTCCATATCACACATATTATCGTTAATGTCAAGTGAAACAGATCCACGCACAATGCAGATCTTCCTCTGAATCCGGTTCATAATCCAAAATCTCAGTCTGCAATTCAATAACATTCCACTAAGTTTTCAGATAATATTTTAATGAATGCTAAAAGTTTCTTGAAAATAGAGGTGAAATATTAAATTTTCAATCATTATAATTAATTAAAAATAATCATAATATCAATAGTTTAACTATAATACGATAATATTGTATATGTAAGTAATAATTCGACATTCCAACACCTAATTGAACAGTAGCGTTTGAAATCGAATGTTACTTCGATTTGAAAATCAATAAACTTCTTGATTTTTATAAATATTTAACAGCCAAATTTGGAGACATTCGAAAAACAAATTGTATTTCAGAAATAAGGTTTGTTGAACTAAAATAATTTCAAATTAAGCAAAATACTGACATTTTATTTATTTATTTATTTATTAGCGCATTTATCGATTGTAGACTAAATGTTTTGTCGGTTAGGATTCATGAGTTTTAATTTTACAATCGCAAAGATCATTATCTTCGTGTTTTGTTTTTTTTATTTTTTCAGCAACAAAAAAAAATCAGAGAATTTGATGACGATAAAAAAAAATTTCCAATACCAATTTTCTGCACAAAATATTTTTTAAAAAAAAAATGAAGCAGTAAAATATCAGATACCATTCTAATTTTTTTTTAAATAAATGAATTTGTCATGCTCCAGGTTTATTCATTTCTTACGAATTTGTTCATTATGCGTCAGATACTTTAAATTAATAATAAAAAGAACTACAAAGTGCAAGTTTCCGATTGCATTTTAAGTGGGTTTTAATTTTTGCAGATAACAAATTACCATCATTTGAAAATTATATGCCTTGCTAAGAGAGATAGAGGCCACAAGTTATCCTATGTTATCAGTATCTTGAATGTAAATAATAGTGTGGTTTTAAATACCCAAACCAACGAAATATTGTTTACTTAAATGTAATTCTATAAATGAATGTATTCATTCGTGAACAGTACAGCGACTAAACATGACTACCCGGCTCTAACTGCGACTTTCTTGTGAACAAGATCGCATAGACAAATGAAATCAGACACATTCAAAAAATGATGAAAGAATTCATCTTCTATTTAGAGTTCCGTTGTTGGAAAAATTGAATTAAAAAACATAATCAATTATTAACACAAATTTAATAATAAGACTTCAGAGATATTGAATATTTATTGCACCCAAATAAGACATACCTGCAAAGCCTTAAATGGTCAGTAGCCTTGAAATAAGAAACCATCATCGAATTTCCAGCGAATTACTAACACAAACACAAATCTTCCGCTTTGTTGTGGCTGGACCATTCTGGCAATTAACTTATCGTTGTGTTAGTCATACGATTTGTTGCTGGTGTTTTTTTTATTTATTTTTCTTTTTTGCGTGATACGTGCATGAAATGATGAAGAAGAAGCTGTCTTGTAACAAAACGTGAGCCGATAACTAAAATAGCTTTGCTGGTGATTGTAGAGGAAGAAAAGTGTGCGAAACTTGTCTTGCTGCAGTGTCTGAGCAGAAAGACGGGTTTCATTTTTTTCTGCTTGAAAATTCTTTGCCTATTAAAGGAGTACGACCCTCGACCTTGGTCTTCTGCGTGCGCTGTATTGGAATGACTAAAATAACAGCTACAGTTGGCTCCCTTGCTGTATCCTACTGAGTGGCGTAGCGAGGGAGACAGGCGCTCGGGGGCTGATTATGATTTTTCGTTTCCTGTCGTCACCAGTGGTTTAGCAATTGTAAGATTCGAAGAATGACGCCCGGTCATCTATACACCTATTGCAACAGTCATTATGTCACTTATTCTGTCTAAATATACTGACTAGACTACTGGAATCAAATTTGTATTAAATTTCATGGCCTTTCTTTTTTTTTTTTTTTTTTTACTTTCAGTAACATATATATTTAAAAATACTAATTTCTTTTATATAAAAAAAATTCTAAAGACTACTCGTTCTTTACTTCTAGTGTACATTGTTTAGTTATATTAATATCCTGTTTTATAGCAATTTTAGAACGAATATCGCAATTTTGAACCGCGATCAAAGGACAAGGACAACACCCGAATTGGCGCTCTTCCCCTTCTCCAAACCTCTACACCACACCAGAGGGGGGGGATATTTTAGCCCGACAGGTTTAATGTGCACTAGACCCATGTACATGACGGTTCTTCAATGGATTCGGGTCTCGAACCTGAAACCCGCCGCTCTCAAAGGCAAGACCTTACCATCAGAGCACAACGACCTTTAGTAAAAACAGAGTATATTCTCCGAACTAAAGTGGCCAGCGAAAATGATTCAAGTATCTTATCGTATAAATTTTATTCTATTGTAAGATTCCGAGAAAAAAAATATATTTATTTTGATATACCTACATGTATGATTATAAATGGAAAGATATAGAAATAATCATCTTCGTCGACGTGCTTAGTTCGGTAAATATTTTTTTAAGGAAATCAAGTGATAGCTGATTTAAAAAAAAAAAATCTTGAATAGTAAGAATAGATTAGTTTATTAATTGTCTGTCCTTGTTTCATTCTTCTTTCACTTTATACACCGTCCCAAATTACAATTGAGAGCCTTGAGCACTTTGCTGCATTTTAAATTTTTTTCATTTCCTAAACTTCTTTTCGGAATTTCAATTTAATTTATATTTGGAATAATTAGTCAAAACGTGTTCCAGCCAATCGGGGCATCTGATTTTATTGGAACACACAATTTAATTAATTCCACGTCATGAATTATCAAATTAATCCTCGGATTTATAGATAAAATCGGGAAATTTTTGAATTTCACATAATGGTTAATTTAAAATATTTACATATCTCTGAAACAATTCGAAAAAATAACAGATTTTTAGTAATTTTCTTCATAAATTTTTGCCATCCATTTTGAAATTCTACGCTGAATTAAGAAAACGTTTCAAAATGTGTCTTCTCTACATTGGCATCATAAAACTATGGAGACTAAATTTAAAAATTCTAGTAAGTTACCACAATTTAGCAACCAGTAGGATTTTCAAAAATAATTATTTATAAATTCTAAATGAAAAATATGACAGCATTCTTATTCAACAGATTTTGATCGTTGAGAACTTGGAACTTGAATTTAAACAGTGAGGGATATAACGACAAAGGCTGTTATCCCATAGGAGCGAAATAGTTACAGCTAATGGATATTAAAATACTTGAGGGCTTGTATGAAAACGCTTGGATGATGTTTGCTTGCGAGAGCTTGAGACAAAAGAAATGTTCGGCTGTTCGATGTTGAGTTTTTTCCAGAGCACTTCTCTGTAGGGTGTATATTTTGAACATTTTAACAAAATGTGGGAAATGTCGTTGTCTTCGTTGCATTTGATGCACAAGGGGTTGTCTGAGAGATTGAACCTGTGAAGAAGACTCGGAGTAATGATCATTTTACAAATCACCCTTGTAATAAGTTTATCTTGAACCTTACCTCTAGTCCAGTTGGTGAATGCGCTGATGTCTGGGAAATGCCCTATCAAAGCTAGATATTTGCTCCCGTGATAATTAATTGGGGCAATTTCGGAAGAGTTCTTTCTCAGATTGGAGATCGTATCCTCCGGGGGTGATCCACTCTATGAATGGCGTGGATTCCTTGACTGCTTTTGCAGCAGCTTCTGCTTTTTCGTTCCATTCGATACCAGAGTGGTCAGGTACCCATAAAAGAGACATTGTTTGTTTCCTTGTGTAAATTTTTGAGACTAAATGTTGAATAATTTTAGGCGAATGAAAAATGATGTCTTTAGTGCAATCAAAATGTTCTTTGAGAAATTTATCCTTGAAGAAATATTTTTAAGTAATATTTTGTTGCCATGCAGGGAAATCATAAATAGTGAAAATTATAAACCAAATAGTTCTCAATACGCAAAAATAATTAGATAAATCCATCTTCCGTCACATACTTGAAATATCGGATACAAAGAAGTAGTAAATTTTATTGCATTAATGCATTACCAACTAGCAGATATTAATTCTTATTCAATAAAGTGGCCAATAGGATAAATTATGCATTTTACAACTAAGCTAAATATTTTACTTATTACACAAAGCATTTATCAGAATGCAATGTCGAACTACTATTGGAAATAATGCCGGGTTTACACTCGGCCAGTAGGCAGCGCATGCGTAGAAAGGTTGAAAAATGCTGTTCGGTCCATAGCAAGTAATTTACTAAATGAAACAACAACAGGCCGCTGTATTGCATTTTTCTCTCACTGTGCATATGTTTGTAGAATTTGGCGGTTTTTTTAAAATGAAAAAAATTGATCACTTATTATAGATTCATTCTAACGTTTTTTGCTCTTTATTCTTTCTGATGCGAGGTTATGTTTTATTTTTTTCATTTTATTTGCCATTTTTTTTCTATAGTTTTCCAAATTTAGGTGTGTTGACCTTTTTATTTTTATTTTACCATGCTTCTTTGTGTCTAAAAAAAAAACTAAACCATCATTTTAATCTGATACACAGTGAAAAATTCAGGAAAAACGGTAATTTATAGCCAAGAATGGAATCCCTGAATCTATCCTATGAAATTGTGGCAAACATAAAGCAGTCCCTACAGCGATTTTATAACTGGCCGAGTGTAAACCCGGCATAAGGATTAAAAAACCACCAGCCGATAGAATATTAGTTGGGAGGACCCGGGCGCGAAGCGCCTATAACCTCCATTCCTGAAAGATGTGCTGGGCAAATGCATTACAAAATAATCTAACTTAATACTATTGTGCGTTGTTAGTATTGGAAAGAAAAAAAAAAGAAGGTTATATAATTACATGTCTAAGAAGCAATTAAATTAATTAATTAGTGATGGGGGGTATTTTAGTTCCTTAATTAGTACATAGTTATTAACTTAGAGGATTAAAAAAAAAAAAAGCTGCAATTTAAAACCGACATTAAAGTAAAAGTTCGCAAATCACAATGATCAGAATGTAATTTTAGCAATAAAATTTTAATCCTACGGGCGACCAATAAATGAGTAGTATTATAAACTTATATATTATATTAGAGCTTTATATCGATATAATTTTGCTTATAAAATTCAAAATATTTTTTACTCCGCAGATTTTTATTCCACGGCCGATGAGAAATTTGTCAATTTTAGTTATAATATATATTTCTTGAATATGTATAGAAATTTATACATTCTTAATACAATATTAATAATTTTTAAGAAAAATATTAAAACAAAAATTTTAATACAATTTTTTTTTAGTATTTTTAAATTTACTTATCATCGGAGGACAATGGTTTATAAATATTTTTTTTACTATCATTTTATAATCTTGTGTTGAAAAATTATAATTCTGAACTATTTCAATTACACAGCAATTAAAATATTATATCAAAATGGTACCAGTCTTGCGAATCCTTTTTTTTAAATAAATCAAAAATCGATTATCAAAATTAAGAAAACAAAAAAGTAAGAGAAAATCCAGAGTGAGTTTCCATTGTATACGTCGCTTGCATTTTCTATTTCGTAAAAAACTTTATAAAAACAGAGAATGCATTTTAGATATACTTTTTTTAATCAATCGGATTAAGAATTTAACACCAATATACAATTTTGTTGACAACTCAACGAATCAAATTTCATTTGTTGACAACTCAACGTATCAATTTTCATTTGACTTTTTATTTTCTCACATACGAACTACAGAAAGAAAAAATAGGAAAAGTAAATTGTTAAAAGAAAAAAATTCTAAATTCAGATTTAGACAGATCTTAACGGTACAGATTACAACAGCTACGAAACATAAATTTTTGACGTCAATTTAGTATTTTTACAGAATCTAAGGTGTCATTCTTGGCGAGTTATTTGGCGATTAATCCCTGGCAAGCGTAAATAATATCCAAAAATCGAATTTGTGTTTTCGATACGTTTTTCTAAACCGATTGTAACAAAAATTTGACATAAAACTAGACTTGCAATCATAAAACGTCATACCAAATTTGCTATATTTAAGTCATTTCATTTTTGAATTATCGCATTTACATGCTTCTGAAAGTACAGGCCGACTGACAGTCAAACAGTAGTTGAATTTGGCTCAAAATTTGACAAGTATCTACACTATTGATGTTAAATTGTGTACACTATTTTGTTTGTCTAGTTCTCTTCGTTTTGTAATTATGATATCTTATATTCGAACAGTCGGGCACAAGCACTTCCTCAGAACAGATTTTACTCAAAATTTCATAGAAATCTGCAAATTTGGTTTTAATTCTGTATGCCAAATTTCACTTGTCTAGCTCAAAACGTTCTTGAGTTATCTTTGTCATAGAGAAACGGACGGATGGACATTTTCTAAAAATGTGTTTTTCGAACTCAGGCAGATTTGAGACATGGAGACTCATCAAAATCTCGAGTTCGAACTTCTTGACGATTTCTATACTTTCTCTATACTACGCATAAGAAAAATCAAAAAAAATTTAATACAAATCAACAGTTCTTTTATGCAAACATGTCGTATTTCATCCATCTTGTCCACTACGTGTTTGTGTCATATTCAGAAGCGCGCATAACATCAAAAAGCAATTAATTCGAATTGGAGGAAGTCGGAAACATGAAGATTTGTCAAAATCTCAAGGTCGCACTCTTTGTTGATGACAAATATTCTTTCTAAAACAAAGTAAAAATGGCAACTTTCCAACACAAAAAAAAAGCAGCAATAAAAACAATCTTTAATGTGCTTTCATGTTATGACTGAGTGCAATCTTGAACTCTTGGTGCTCTTTTTGATATTTCTGTAATTGTGTGTTATACTTTATAATTCATTTACTTTTTTATAATTCTTTTGTAGTTTAGTGATAAGAAACTTTCAAATTCTTCACATATTTTTAATATTTTTATTATGACTGTATGCAACTTTTAATTTTCTAATAAGTTTTGAAATATTTTAGAAACTTATTGATTACGGCTTTGTGTATTTCACAGAGAAAGAGAAACATTCGTTTTACTTAAGAATTTGATTAACGATCGCAGTGCCCCCTGTCGCATATTGTAGAACTACAACTCCAAATCATCGCCGTCATATTGTTAAAGCTAAGCCTAGTTCTATGCGGTTGGAATGAGACGTTGTAAGTGTAATATTATATATTTTGCATACTAATTGACATTTTAGTATTATTTATTCAATATATGCTTATTATTTTTTGCTTAGATTGGTTATTTTATTTCTATTTTTTTTTTTTTTTTCCTCTCTCTCCGCATACTGTTTTGTTTGTTTTTTCAGGACCAACAAGATGGATGCGAATGTTAGGAATATGGAAAAAGTTGTTAAGAAAGAAGAAACTAAAATGTTCTATTTATGAAGAATTTGGATGAATAACTTCAGATGACAGTAACTATGTTCAAAAAGAATTAAATTTTTATTCATTTTTACTTTGGAATAAAGAAAATTTCGAATAAGTTAATTTTAGAATATATGTGTTTCGTTTTTGCATAAAACAATATATAAATTTCGTTATGTGTATGGAATAGTTATGACATTTAATTTTTTCCTTTATTATTATTACTTATATAATACATTTTCATGAGTCTATGAGAGTGAACTCTCTGTTTCTCCTTTCCTGTGATATGTTCATTTGTCTCTACACTCTACAAATGAAATTTTCTCTGCTGTATTATCTTCTTTAAATAAATAAATAATTAGATGTAGTTGACTAGCGATCGAGATGGCTAAGTTAAGATAACCCAACTCCTGAATCAATAGGAGTGGTCTTCTAAAAGTTTTCATGCATATTCTCTAATAAACATATTATCTCAGAGAACGCGTTGCATGGCATTGGCATATAATAGTTGCAAAATATTAACCTTTATCGTAAATTTAGCATTTTTACTGAACCTTGGCGAGGTTTCTCTGGGGGAGGGGCGATTAATACGTAGCATGCGGTTAATAGTATCCGAAAATCGAATTCGTGTTTTAGATACGTTTTTCCTAAACAACTGAAAAAGAAATTTGACACAAAATCTCATATCAAATTTAATACATATAAGTTTTTGCGGTTTTGAGTTACGGTGCTTATATGTTTTTTGAAAGTATGGATTGAAAGAAGGTCCAATGCCTAGTTGGACTTGGCTAAAATTTTGATAAATCTCTGCTGTATAGACGTTAAATCTGCGAACCGAATATTATCGATTTAATTCTCTTCGTTTTGTAGTTTTCGTGTTATATATAGCCGGACAAACAGGCTTTATAAGAACAATATCAATTAAATTTGAAATTTGTATTCACCCGTCTAATTCAAAGCGTTTTTGAGTAATCATTGTCACAGACAGACAGACATAATACCAAAAATGTGTTTTTCGAACTCGAGGAAGTTTTTAAAACGTAAAGATTCGAAAAAAAATCTGGAATTTGAATTCTCTGATGATTACAATACTTTCTATGTACTTCATATGCGAAAAAGTAAAAAAAAAAAAAAAGTATCACAGAATAAAATTATAGCGGATTTGCTACATCATGATAAAATATGAGATGGGGCCGAAAAAATACAATTCCCTAGCCATCACTTATCCTTGCCATTTCAATCACTTGTTGCACTGCCACGCTGACACAAATAAAAGTGCAACTCTGTCACAAATGTTCACTTTTTATGATTTTCCGACTACCAATATAAAATATCAATGCTGACAAAGTCAGATTACAATCCTTTATTATGAATTCCGACACGTAATTCAAATAAAAAAAAAATCAAAGTAATCGACTGCTAAACAGGTTTCTTTGTTTCTTCTCCTCTTCCACCCTCTTTCTTTCCCCTTCGCACGTTTCTTTTAGGAGTTTAGTTCTTCAACCCGTTACAAAAAGAAAAAAAAAAAGAAACCAAGCAGTTGATTGCTGATTTAAAAATATAATCAGAAATTAGCTTTTTTTTCTGAACCTTTTTATGACTGCCAATTTTTTAGGCCGACAAATCGCGTGACATCTTGACCATTTCCGTTGTAACAAATCGCCCCCGTAAGTTGCATAAAAAATATTCTTACATTCCAGCTAAAGTTAGAAAACCGTATAATTAATTATGACAAAATGGCAGATGTAGGCTAATCGCAATGTGACATTGCACTGCCCATCGAAATACTTGCACCTGAATGAATGGAGCTCCTAAAATGTGCAATTAGCAGTGGAATTAAGACGTTTCCAGTTCGAAATGCAAGATGTAAGGAATGTTTTTTAATCAAATTAACAATCGATCCAAATATAGATACAAAACATAATTTACATAAGATGTTAGTTTTATCGTTCCCTCTCCCCTACTCTCATTGCCAGAAATAAAGAAAGAACTTTTAATTTTGTCTGTTTAACTTGTTTGGTTCTGAGAAAATACAAAATAAAACAGTGTGTAAAATACCAACAATATAGAGAGCAATCTAATCATCACTCAGTAGCTGACTACTGAAGCATTTGCGATAGGTGCATATACACTCCCTATTGGTAAAATACTCAAAATGACACAAAGAAGTATATTTTATAACGTTTGAATAAATAAATATTTATACATTTATACATTAATTATATATTTATATATTAAAATATACATTTTTGAAGAGTCCTCCCAGTTCTATTGGTAATATCTAATAAAATATTCTTGATAAATTAACATTAAAAAAATTCATCTTTTCTGCTATAACATTGTCCGAATTATGAAAAACTCAATTTCAATATTTTAGGCAATTAACGGCCGCTTTAAGAATGTTCCATAATGATTGCTGGATTTTCCTGGCGGCGGCAATTGAAATGATCTAAACTCCTCTGATATTGATTCACTGTAAGTGAGCCGCAGATGAGTGATTTAAAAAAAATTTTAATCTATGTCAAAAAATAGCAAAGCTTCATAACTCGGTCAGATTCGATCGCAGAAAATTGAAATACTTCTTGCTTTATAAGTTAGGATGACAAGAATATTTTACTAAATATTACTAACAGAATAGGAGGATGGTATAAAAATTAAGACATCATAATTTTTCAAGAATCTTTTCGTTTGTACATTGAATTTTTTCAACTAGAAATTTATGCCTATCACTATAAGAATTTAGTAATAGAGTAACGATCAGAGTGGATAACCTTGACGAGACACAACATCTCGGCTCCACAGGCTCTTGCTCAAGCCCCTTGGAGGCGCATTCGATAAAGCTATCCGGCCGAAACATTAATCCATGTATATATAAGAACTAACATCAAACAAGCGTTCAACTCAGACAGATGCAAGCCAATTCAGCATGTGGCATTACGGCGTCTTCTCGCTACTCATTTTGCAAAACATCGCTCACTAAGCGAGTAGCTCTTTTACGTTTTGTTTTTCTCAGTATGTGAATCACTCGTTAAGTGAGTTTCTCCCTAAACGAAGCTTGATAGTACTCCCCCTTTTTACAATAACATGATTAGTAATTTAGTTTATTTTGCAATAGAAGCTATTGGAGATTTACTAGATATTGTTAATTCCTCACTTCCACTTTTGAATTATGTTGAATTAAAATGTTCTTCCACGGTGAATTCTTATTAATAATATAACAAATAGTTATATTATTAACAATAATGTATTTTTCTCCAAAAAATAAATTTAAGCAGAACTATAAAAGCTTCTAGAAATATAAGATACTTGCGATGACAAAAAAATTGTGTGTAGGAATTCAGAAACGATTAGATTTTAATTAATGAGCAAACGACCGTACTGCATTATCTTAAGTATCTTATATGAAATTAAAACCGGTGTTAGAGAAAATAAAAGGTACTAATTATAAGGTTTCGAAAACGATAGCGATGCGAACAACATAAAGTGCTTTTAAATGGCACTGGAAACTAATTATAAATATGGAAATGTTATGAACGTACACGAATATGACGCATTTTATTATAATTAAAATTTTGCTTTATTAAACTAATTCTGATTATTTCATTTATTAATAAATAAAATATTGATTGGTTTTCTGATTTGATGTACATACGATTTAAGAAATATATCACAATCAAGAAATTTATATTATTTAATTAAAAAGAACTTATGGAGGAGTGATGTGTTGTGTATGGTTTACGTATCCATCTAGATAAGACGATTTAGGAAAATACTAATTTTATTTACAGCATAATCATGCATATAAAAAATTATTTACATGAAGACATATTTAGTTTCTCAATTGACTCGCATCAATAACGAAATTATACAGTAAAAAAATAAATTGAATATGCAAGATTCGAAACAAGAATTGAGTTGTCTCGGACATTCAAATCTGATATCGTCCAGTACGATGAGTTGCCACCACAAACATAAAAATCAATTTTCTTAATTATAATTCCTGCAGCATTTAGTATGTTTTGTCTATTTTATCTGTCTTTTATGAGGTTAATATATTTTATTAGACTTATTAACTAATTGATTTCCACTGTGGAAAGAAAGAAAATTAGTAGGTCAAATGTCCTAAAGATAAATATTATGCTTCAAGATAAGAAAGAAGCATTTCGGAAAGGGATCCACCTAAAACCCCGTTCCGACGGCTTATGTGCGCCTTTCGTCAGAAGCATTTTGCCCTCTTTCCCTTCATTTGTGGTTAACTTAGCCTTGATGTCTGCTCATTTCACCGACAGTTTGTGGAAGGTCCCGATCGACGTCCACAAGCGAGAGTGGTCCTATAATGGGTCAGAAACTCCCCGGGAGCACCTCGAAATGAGGATGAGATGCTTCCGGCATGGTGGTTGGATCTCGCTACCCTGGAGGGTACACAAATAGGTGGAGGATCTGACTCCTCCCATCGATGACGGGACGTACTTCCTTCGGGGAGGGTTGTACCGTGGCCGGTGATGGCCCTTAGGACTCAACCACAGTTCCCGCCAGTGTTGCTGAGGCAGCGGTCCGGTCATTCAGTTTTATGGTTTAAATCCGTGTGCCTTCGTAGCGGGTCGGAGAGTCAGATAGCTGACTACAATGGGTCAGACGACAGATTTACGACCATATCCGTAAAGACAACGGGTCATGGGGACAGGTCTTAGCATGTTAGGCACCACGTCAGTCACTGGCAACTGACATTAAATTTCCCAGCCAGACCGAGACAGTCACCGGTGACAGATAATATAAAAAACAATAAGAAAAATCTTAAAATATTACGTTCTGTTAATGAATGCATCTAAATATTTTATCAAAAAAAAACTTTAATGGCTTTCAATAAAACACCGTAAGCACCTAGTCTGTAAACATAAATCTAAACATCGTTAACATCAGCAGAGAACAGTTAATGCTCAGTAGACCACCCTGCCACTGCTGAACTATGCAATACAGACAAAATAAATACAAGTGTTTATAGCATCTATATGTCTGCGCAAAATGTCAGCGATTGTCTTCATCACTATCCAGTTATACCACTAGCCAATTCTTCAAGCTAGCATCATCTTAAGAGATGCCCAATTACTTCCCCAACTCTAGAGACCCGGTATGTTCAGTCCCATGCCCATTATCATCATGTTTTGCTTGCAGCTTTCTTCTTTACAGCAGTTAGGACGCAGCCACAAGACTCAGGCGACCACCTCTTATTCACTAACACCTGGCATTCTGGAAAACCGAAATTCAGGACCTCTACACCTCACTTAAATCACTAAACTCATACTGCACGAGATGTCTCGAAACAAACTTTTATTCTCACTTAATCTGTTGTTACTACTGTTTACTTTTTTCTCGTATATGTAGTATAGTGAAAGTATAGTAATCGTAAGGAAATTTGAACTCGATATTTTGACGAATCCACCCGTTTTAGAATTCCCTGAGTTCGTAAAATACATTTTTGGAAAATGTCTGTCTGTCTGCAACAAAGTCATGTAGCTCAAAAACGGTTTGAGCTACAGGAGAGAAATTTGATATCCGGTTTTCACACCCAATTCGTGGATTTCTATCAAATTTTGAGCAACCTCCGTTTAGCGAAAATCTGTCTGTCCAGCTGTTTGAATTTAAGTTAACACGATAACCATAAAGCGAAGAGGGCTAGATGAATACAATTCGGTACACATATTTAGTAACTCTAGTGTAGACATTTATCAAATTTTGAGCCAAATTCAACAAGGGGTTGACCATCTCTAGGTCTGTACTTCCAGAAACATGTAAATACGATAACTTAAAAACGTAATGATTTAAATATATCAAATTCGGTATGGGATTCTAAGCCTACAAGTGTATTACGTCAAATTTTTGTTTCAATCGGGTGGGAAAAACGCGTCTAAAACACAACTTCGATTTTCCGATAATATTAACCACATGCCAGGATAAATCATCAAAAGACTCACCAAGAAGGACACTAGAGATTCAGTAGAAATGTTAAATTCACGCCAAAGGTTAATATTTTGTAACTATTGTATGCCATTGGCCTGCAAGGCATTCTCTGGGATATCAATTTTTTCTGAGAGCATGCCGAAAAGTTTTGCGGAGACCACTCCCGCTAATTATCATTACAAACCTGAAAACCCACTAAACTAACAGAATTTCATCTTCAAATTATTATCCAAAATCCGTCATCAAAAATCATCATCAAATTCGTGCTTGACTGACCGACATCTAAAACCCCTCATACAACTTACCAAGTACTCTATTCTGCATTGAAGACCAGCATGTTACACAGCAATCGACGTATCCTAACAACTAGGGATCCAGACCTATTATTTGTAACAACTACTTGCAGACTTACTATGTCTGGGTATACAGAAACTTATTCAGTGTCTTGTTTTGTGTTAATCAAGAAAGCAACCATTAGTACCAGTCAATATCTTGTAGCGCATTGGGATGAGTGAGGATAGAACCTGGGACCTTGTGGTTCTCAGTCCAGTAACATGACCATGATACAAAAGCAATTGCTCGTGCAGCGTAGTTGTTAACTGGCTTATCATCTTTCACCACAGACTTTCCCTCCAGTGAGTCGGAGGTGAGACGAACAATATGGCTGTTGAGTGGTGATGTATTATCTGTTGAGTCTAATGCACCTATACCCATTTGAGAAGCGCCAAGCGTTATGGCAAGCGTGTGAGTGGTAGCTGTTGCTGATTCAAGTGAGTCTGACGACTTTGGGTTGCTGCGGCCTTTTTGTGTTGCTGCGTCAAGTGAGTCTGACGACTTTGGTTTTTCTGCGTCAAGTGAATCTGACGACTTTGGTTTGCTGTGGGTAGATGGCGCCACAACAGCTGTACGAAGGTTGAAGGATCACGTCCGGGTACCAATGTAGCGAATTGGGATGAGTGAGGATAGAACCTGGGACCTTATGGTTTCGCAGTTCAGTAATATGACCATGATACAAAAGCAATTGCTCGTGCAGCGTAGTTGTTAACTGGCTTATAAGCTTTCACCACAATCTAAACATTTTCTCTAAACAATTTTACCATCAGTGTGTGTCCTCACAATCGCCATCCCAAACGAAAGAGAAAAAAGTGATCCATGGGTACTTCAGAATTGGTACACACGCGCTCACTTAAAGAAGATGAGCCTCTGAGGGGCATCAGTGGAGACAGAGATCAAAAGAAGAAAAAAAAAGAAAAGAATCGGCAATACTGACGTGGTGCTTAACGTGTTAAAGATACGTCGTGCAGAGTGACGTGATGCTAATCTCTCGGAATCAATCATTTTCAATCATGAAAGCATGGAGAAGGAGTTGCTGGTACAAGTGTGATTTTCGCCACTTGACCAAGGTTCAACTCTTCCGAATTCGACTCAAATCAATCCAAGAATAGGCTTTAAACGAGTCCTTTGTCTATCTAAACTATGCGAAAGTGATAGTCAACTCCACCCTTGTGTTTTGATAGCAACCTTGAATTCAAATGAAAGCATACAGTTATTCGTTAATGTGAATTCATGGCGCCATCTCATCGACGACTGATCACTGAATGACATCATTCGCAAAAACTCACACAAAACTAAGGTTAACAGTAAAAAATTTTGCACAAGCCGTCGAAAACCTGCCGTCTTCTTGATCACACAAAGTGGGACAAATGTTTAGACAGAAAAGACAAAGATTTGTTATCATTTCGAATCTAGCCATGATCACTTCAAATAACTTCGTACTACGTAAATATCGAGGAAATACAAACACATACATACATCGGGTCAAGTTAAGTGCATCATTTCTGTTGCTTTACGATAGACGCGTGAAAAGATATCCAAATCAGATTTCGAAAGACGTGACGACGCTAAAAATAAACATTTCCATCTAGAGTGTTCTTTTGATTTTGCACTGAACGAAATCAAAATTGAGTTTAAAGGTGAAACGAAATCAGTAAATCCTTAAGCGTCCTAACCGGAAAACAAAGCAATATCTCTTTTTAGTGGCATACAGTTTTGAAAGAAATGTCTGCAAAGGAAATTATGACCTTCGGATTAATTTTGTTTATCAGGGTTTGCTTGACGTAAAACCATCGTAAAGAGTTTTGATTTCTTCCAATATGACGAAAACATTTCATCAGTTGATAGACTATCGATGGTTATCATTCTGGAAATTTTGACCCACGAAAGTCTTTCCCTCCTTTCATACTGGGGCACAGGCATTTACGCTATGCAAACGCACATGCTCATGCGAGCGTACTCACTTAAGCGATATAGACACTGCCTCATCTGCTGGACTAAAATCTCTATAATCAAGCCATGCTTGAAGTTCCAAATGTCTTATAGGTACACTAGAAATCTTAAATAGCATTATAATCTATTTTCCAACATGAGTGCAGACCGCATTTGGAATCTAAACCACTGGAGTGATCTTCCCGAAATTTTCTCGCATATACTCTAATAAAGGTGTCTTAGCAAACGTGTTGCATGGCATTTTGATTTAGCATTTGCTGGAATTTAGCATCTGAGAATTTTTACTGAATCTATCGGGTAACCCTTGGTGAGTTTTATTTTATTTTACTTATTTATTTTGCGATAAATCTCTGACATGCTGTAAATGACATCTAAAAATTAAATTTTTGTTTGACGCATTTTTTTCCCAAACGATTGAAACAAAAATTTGACTTAAAACTACAATTGTAATCACAAAATCGCATACCAAAATTCATATATTTCAATCATTGCATTTTTGAGTTATCGAGTATACATCTTTCACAAAGAAGAGACCGACAGTCAGTCAACCCATTGTTGATTTTACCTCAAACTTTGATAGGCATCTACATTATAGATATTCTATCTATGTACCGAATCTTATCCATCTAGCTCTCTTCGTTTTGTAGTTATCGTGTTAAATTATATTTGAACAGCCGGATAGATGGACTTCCTCTGAACGGATTTTGCTCAAACTTTGTCAGAAACTTATAAATTTGGTGTAAAAACGGTATAAGAAATTTCATTCATCTGGTTTAAACCGTTTATTTTAGTTATTTTTGTCTCAAATAGGCAGGCCGACGGACATAATGCCAAAAATGTGTCTTTGGAAATCGGGGAGATCTAAAACGAGAAAATTCGCCAAAGTCTCGGGTTCGAATTTTTTAACGATTATAATGCTTTCTCTATACTTCATACACGTGAAAGTAAAGTGTAAAGGTCAATCGAGTTTGCAAAGCACTATACACCTTACAATAAATTCGAGGTTGCTTATGGAAAATTGTACGCATACAAAATGCTTATCAAATTTTTCTGAATATAAGTTAAAAGCAGTAGCCTTCCCAACATTTTTCCACGTCTGATATATGTATTATTCCCCAAATAAATTCCCACACATGAATACTTCGTAGCACAGTAATGAAACGCTGCACTTGTGTATCAAATGCGTGACAATATCGGAAAATAGTTACAAAATATAGATTAGTTGCCTGAATCTAGTGTACGAACGTTAGCGATTAATTACTGACATGCGGATAATACACAAGTACCAGAAAACAGACGAAGCGTTTTGGATCTTTTTTCCAACCGACTGATACTAAAATTTTGCACACAACTACAGTTTCGACATTTAGATTTGTTGCCTGAATCTAGTGTACGAACTTTGGCAATAAATCAATGGCTTGAGGTTAATATAGATGTACAAGAAAATAGACGAAGCGTTTTGGATCTTTTTCCGCCTGACTGATACCAAAATTTTGCATACAATTACAAGTTTCGACATTTAGATTTGTTGCCTGAATTCTAGTGTACGAACTGTGCCGATTAATCGCTGGCATGTGTTTAATATACGAGTACCACAAAATAGATTATGCATTTTGGATCCTTTTTCCGACATATTGATATGAAAATTTTGCATACAATTAGAATTGCAATCACCGAATTTCATTTGTTTCAATCATTGCGTTTTAAAGTTATTGAATTTACATGCATGCGAAAGTAAAGACCGATAGACAGTCAACCCTCTGACAGATTTGTGCCAAAATTTGATTAAAATATATAGTTTAGGTGCTAAAACTGTGAATCAAATATTATTTACTAAGTTGCGACATTTTTCAATTTTGGCATTTACATGCAAAAGTGCATAACGACTGACAGTTACCTCCTTGAAGGATTTAGTTCCAAATATGAAATCTAATAAATGTTCCTAGATTTTCACTGTAAATCTGCAAGCCAAATTTATTTATTATTCTTTTTTTATTGAGTATTTATTGTGTTAACTTGTATAACGGACTTTTTGATTAATTTTCTTTAAAATTTATAGAAATCTTCAAATTTGGTGTAAAGGATATATACCAAATTTTATTCGTCTAGCTCAAACCATTTTTAAGTTACCATGTTCAATGACAGATATAATTCCAAAAATGCGTTTTTCGAATTCAAAGAAGGCCTGAAAAATGAAAATTTGGCAAAACATCGAGTTTTAATTTCTTGCAATACTTTCTCATTGTATATATTATATACGAGAAACAAAAAGGAAATTCAATATTCCGGAAATTTAAAAAATTTAATAATATCAAAGAGATAAATTATCTTCAATAAATTGTCTTTTATTTCGTCCTCTGAAGAAACCGTTCGGACGAAATATGGTTTCGTTTCCATATTATTCAGAACATTTTAGATGAATTTTGATTCGATGTAGAGTTAAAAGATAATTATATTCCCACGTTTTCCAGTTAAAACATATTAAATTTGGTATAGGAATTTTTAACATCAAGTGTAAAAATTCTTGTTTCAATCGGTTGGGAAGAATTGTCTAAAACAAAAAAATTCTATTATCAGATATTGTTAGCTACATTCCAGGGATTTATCGACAAAAAAACTCGCCAAGGATGACACGATATATTCAGTAAAAAAGCTAAATTCACACCAAAGGTAAATATTTTCCAAACTATTTTTCGCCAATACCATGCAATGCATTCTCTGGGATAACACTTTTATTAGAGTATTCGAGAATGCTTTAGGGAAAGTACTCCCGCTGGTTGTGTTAAAAAATTGTCTGAATATGTAGCAGTTGACCACGGATTTAGTCATACTTTGAATGCCATTCATTGCAAATAATTTTTTAATGCCGTCATTATCTGCCACTTGCTATGATTTATCATTATTTGGTAGATTCCGATTAGAAATACTAATTGCATTAGCACTGAAAGTTCTAATGTAATTAGTTGAAGATTAATGAAAGTTCTAATGTAATTAGTTGAAGATTAATGGAAGTTCTAATTAAATAGTTGAAGATTAATGGAAGTTTTAGTTTAATTAATTGAATATTAATGAAAGTTCTAATTTAATTAGTTGAATATTAAGAGAAGTTGATGATTAATAAAAGTTCTTTTGTAATTGATTGAAGATTAATATAGTTGATGATTAGTGAAAGTTCTAATGTAATTAATTGAAGATTAATGAAATTTGTAATGTAATTAATTGAAAATTAATGGAAGTTCTAATTTAATTGATTGAAGATTAATGTAAGATCAACATTAATGAAAGTTTTAATGCAATTAGTGATCAAATCAGTTCTATAATTAAAATGTAAACTTATTTATAGTTAAGTGCAAACAATGCCTACTATGAAAAATATCCGACCACTAGTGTAAGTTGGGAATAAAAACTTTCTTCTATCTCCCGGTATTCTTCGTTACATATAACGAAGATATTTACTTATATTCGTATACTTATATTCAAATTTACTTATATTCGTATATATAACGAAAGAATATTTACTGCGCAAAATAGTCTATAAGTCGCGAACTATGCTTGAAAAGTAAGAAATATTCTTTCCACTAAGAGCTGAAAACATCTGTAATTAGACCCAGTTCAATCGATATTAGTGTGCAAAGAGATTTCCAAAGATGCTTGAAAACTTAAGAAGGCATTTAAAATGCTGCAGGAATTACATAGGGTAGTCATACAATTTTTTTCTAATTACAAAAAAAAAAAAAAAAAAAAAAAAAAAAAAAAAAAGTTCTAAAAAATTACAATAATTCGGCATATTGTTATTTCGATGTGTTATAAAGATATTTATAACGTGTTTAATGAAATCACTTAAGACAGTAAATTTCGATATGAATATCCTTGAAAATTCTAAGAATAGGTGATATTCCACTTCTCACCACATATTGTCCAACATTTCGGTTGTCACACTAGACACAGAATTTGCTATCCTATATACGAGTGTATCAGTTTCTTCACCTAGTGTTGCAAAAACCGTCCTTTATGTAACCTCAGAAGATAAAACAAATCTAGTGGCGTAATGTCGAAAGAACATATCGAAAATCATTGAGGCTATCTTCAGCATGACTTCGTTGACGCCATTTTGATAACGTCTGAATATAAAATTACTACTTCTGCATTGGTTGCGCCATCTGTTAGAAAAAAAGAAGAAATTAAGAACACGACTATTCCGACGATTACCAAAATATTTTACTGTGTTATATTTAGTGGTTCGTTCGTAATAATTATTTTCTAAGGGAAAAACTGTCATATCATCCTGGATTTCTAAAGGTCGACCAACCCTTTGTACTCATATCTTCTCTCAGACGCCATTCAAGATTTCAATAGTTGCATCATGTGGTTGTAAAAGTGGCTGTTCCTGGAAAAAGATATTTAGAGAGAAGTGGGTTTTCTCTCCCATTTAGCCAATGTGATATTTTTAAAAAATACATTTTATTGCATTTGCAGCATATCGGCATAATATTTCAATATGCAATTTATGTTAAAGAGATTTGAACAAATTTAAATGGATGTTAAATGTTAGGAAAAAATGGAATATTTTTGAAACACGTTAATCTCTTTTCAGAGCTATACTACACTACAAAAAAAATATCTACAGTGCAGATAAGAAATTAGGAAAAAATATCTACAGTGCAGATAAGAAATTAGGAAAAAATATCTACAGTGCAGATAAGAAATTAGGAAAAAATATCTACAGTGCAGATAAGAAATTAGGAAAAAATATCTACAGTGCAGATAAGAAATTAGGAAAAAATATCTACAGTGTAGAAGTAATAACTACAGTGCAAAAAGTCGCAAATTAAATCTTAAAGCTCCTTTGCTAGTCAAAAATTAATTAGATGCTTATAATACTTTGCTGATTGCATTCGCAGATTAAATTCCTTATAAGACGATGCAACAATTTTGATTAGCAACCAAAATTAGTAACTCTAACCTCAATGAAGATGTATCTATATTGTTTGAATAAATAATTTAATTATATATACAGTGAGAGTCAAAAGAAAGTAAACACCCATGACTGATTTGGAAAAAGTGTTATTACAAATATATTATTGACTTATAACATAATGTAGATGTATACATTTATAAACTTATTTAAGCAAAATCGAATAACTTATAAACATTCAGTTAAAATAAAATACAAGAAGAAATAACTCGAGCCTAAGAACATCCAATTTTAAGCATCAAAAATGTAAACACTCATAACTCTTTCACCTCCAAAAGTTTTAATTTTATAGATATTAACACTTTTTCCTTAGAGGATCTTCATATAAATTAAAGTCGTATATTCCGCTTTGATTTATGTAAATTTCTAGAAACATCTGGGAGATTTTGCGATGGGGAAACAAATAGCTCTAGAAACCAGAAAATTGATAATAAACTTTTTTTAAAAAATGGTAAATCCTTACATGAAATAAAAAACATTGTTTAAAGTAGCCATTGCACAGTCAAGAAAATTCTTGGCTAATATTCCAAATACAAGCAGATTAAGATTTGCATAGAACAGGGAGACTCAAAAGTCTTACTGATACAGAAATGAGAGTATTAGTATGAGAGATCAAATCTAATCTAGCTGCAAGTGCTGTTAAAATATCTCAAAGCATCTCACAAAGATCAGCAAAGACAGTAAGTACAAGCACTGTAAGGAGGACTCTTCATGAACATGGGTTTCATGGCAGGATTCCACGTACGAAATCATTCGTCACGAAATCAAGCCAGAAAAAACGTCTACTGTTTGCCAGAAAGTACCTTAATAAGGATTTAGATTTTTGTAATAATATTTTATTTAATAAAGAGTTAAAAAACTGAATTATTTGCCACACAGAAGTTCACAAAAATATGGAGATAAAAAAATGAAGAATCCAGTTATAAGTATTCAGTTGAACAATTATACATGGGGATGTATCCGTTAAGATCCCGGGGTGTATGGTGGCAGCTGAGGTCTGCAATTTAGCATTTGTCGAATCTACAATGAACAAAATGGACAACCTAAATATTTTAAAAGATAAAGTTGACCTTAGTGTTGTGAATTATGGATTGTCACAAAGCTAGATCTAACAACATGATAACGATCCCAAACACACATCAAAGGTTTTGAAAGAACAGTAACTCTATTGTATTGCAAATACTTTGGATCATCTTCCACAGTCACCTGATCTATATCCCATTCAAAATTTAGGGACATATCTTAAAAAAATGAACGTCAAAGAACCATTTCTAATAAGGAAGAGTTGAAAGAAATTGTCATAGAAAAAGGGCAAAAAATCCCCCACGAATTAACAAAAAAAAAACCCTTATCACAGCTATACCTAGACAATTAAAGGCAATGATAAAATCTAAAAGACTGCAGAAAAAAATATTAATATTATAGTTTTCATTGTTTTTGTCGGTATCAATGTTCTCTGTTTACTTTTTTTTTTTTTTTTTTGACGCATGAAATCTGATGTTTTCTGCTTTAGATAAATTATTTATTTTTGTATTTGGATTTAATTATACATACACAACTTGTAACATCTACATGAATAAGTCAACAGCTGTATATATCTTCTTTATATTATATTCTCACTGTAGGTGTATGTATTAAGTCAAAAGAATCATGCAGCCCAATATCGCCAAAAGACGCCATTGGCGAATTAAAGGTTATTATTATTATTATTGGAAAACAATTTATTTTTCGAAGTAATAAAATGAAACTTTGTGTGTAATAAACAGTTATTTATAATACTTCTTATAACACACAATTGCCGACGTCCTGGCCTAGCGGTTGCGTCTTCCCCGTGATCTAGGCATCCCGGGTTCGGGCATGGTTGTTCTATTCCTTGTGTTCTCTCTGTGAGGTGCGTGAACGAGCCCCCCTGTAAAAAGGGGTTTTGCAAGCGAGTGTGTGTGTGCTATCTTCATTTGAGCTAGAAGTCAGACTTCTGCCCTCGGGTACTCAGGGGTCTTACCTTCAGAAACTACTGGGAAATATTTGGCTTAAATAGTCAAGCGACGAAAAAAAAATAATGTAAAATTACTTTTCCAGCAATTACACTTAAAATGCAACTTTATATCAAAAAATGTCATTTTTCTCTGCCCGACAGCATTGTGTTTTCATGACACTTCATTCAAGAGAAACCGTTTCGTGCCAACAAATTATCAGGAACATGTTAGGAAAACAAACACTCGGTTACTATTTCAAGGCTAAAGGGTGGTTTTGAAACGGACGACCATTCTCTCGCGATTTTTGTAGAATGAAAACTAAACCCACAACGTCAAGTTACATCACTGAAAATACAAAAATATTTTAAGGTATAGGAAATTGCAGGATGTAATTTCCATGGAAACTTTTTGACTATTCATAAAGAATCAAAAACTCTATAAAGGAGTTAAGCATTCACATCGATTCTACGTATGAAGATCATGAAAGGTTTCAATCACTGTCATAAAATATTACCTCGTGCAAGAAAACAATAAAAATGTGATCATTGGTTAAGTATATACTCTCATGCAATCGAAGAAAAATAAATGGTGTAAAATCCTTTTAGAGTGTACTTCAAAGGACCAAATCAAAATGAGATTCTATATCCAGTCTCGGTTCAAAACGCAATAAATTATTACTTACTTTGGCAATATAATAATCTTATTTCGATTTCTATGGTTAATTTTAATTCTATTTCCATGGTTGATTTTTATTCTATTTCCATAGTTAATTTTAATTCTATTTCTATGGTTAATTTTAATTCTATTTTCATGGTAAATTTTTATGGTTATTTTTAAAATTCTTATTTCTATGGTTAAATTTAAAACAAAAGCGGAAGTAAAATGTCCTGAAATAAATATTTTTCAGAATAAACTTTTGATTGGATTACACTGAGAATAAAAAAAGGTCAGAATCGTCTGACGAGTAAAGCATTTGCTTATAAAACATGCCACATAGAAGATACATTACTCTCTGTTACAATCAAAAATGGAATCTTCTGGTCCAGTACACCTGGCAACAGTGGAACTTACTATATGCATAAATTTATGCGGAGAAAACTTCTGAACATTAATAATGAATTGCGATGAGAATTAATATAATTGTAAAGGATTGAATAGCTTAGAGTTCACTTTTTAACACTGAAATTAAATAGAAATATTGACTCAGATTCGACTCAAGATTCAATAAAATGCCTTTAACCAAACATTTAAACATATTTGTTACAATTAACTAACTGTGAATTTGATACAATTTTTTTTTTTTTGCGAGATTTTCCAACTTTTTTTATTTAGCATTTCTGAAAATTTTGTATTAATAAAATTTCCAAAATGTGTTGGAAGATATATTTATAAATGTAGGGCAGGATTTAGTCTCGTCTGATGGCAACTTACCAAATGATCATGACGTCAAGAACACTTTTTTCCCTGCTACTCCCGTCGAAGGAGAAATGGACTGCATTTTAATAAGCTTGATGATTTTGTGTTAGTTGATGATTTAATTTGTTCTTCTATAAGGGACAGCCTTCTTTAATCTTTTATCCTATGTATCTTATTTATTCTTCTACTAAATGTCCTGTATACATCCTTTAACTGTAAATCAGATAGTTTTAAATTTCTTCTGATTTCATTTTGGTGATCGGTTAGTGTTTATTTTTGTTATTGTTCATTATTTTACCACCTTCATACAGAATTTTTGTTAATATTTCTATAAATATTGTCATATTCTAATATATACAAATACTTCTTTTAAGCGCAGTATTATAAATTGTAAAATGCAGACATTGCTTTGGCATCGATACACTTTATTAAAGGAGTTTTCACAAAATTATTTTCTATCTATTTTAATTCAAAAGAAAACAAATTATTTTTCTTATATAAATTGAGACTTTCTTTTATTTGGAGTCGTCCTGATCCATCAATATGTTAAAAGATGCTATTTATAATTTATAATAACTTATAATAGGTGTAAATAAATAATGATATCACGATATATCGAAAAATAGCGATATGTGTTGGACGATATTTAGCGGTGATGACGTTCCATCATCGCCCACTTAACCAGTTTCCGCCAATACTGTCGCGATGTTCCTTTCATTCAGTCTCCACTATGCCTTCGAGACGGAGCGGAGGACCTTTTGTGGTTCCCACTGGTGTGGCGTGCTGTAGTGTGGGAATATTAAAGGGGAAAGTGATTCATGTATCTTTATTATCTGATTATGCTTCAAAATAACGAGGCCATCTTTCACTCCAAATAGAGATCATACGATTTCAAAGCGGGATGCTAATCCAATTAATTTAAGAAGTAATATAACTTCAAGGGAATATGTGCTCAAAATTCGAATGCTTTGAATTCATTTTTATACTAAAATACAGAGGCATGTCCATTTCATTTCTCTTCTCTATAAAAATCAATGTTATCCTAATTGCTTCAATAAACGCATTTACTTTTTTTTTTTTTTTTTTTTTTTTTTTTTTTTTTGTCGAAAATACCCGAAATGAGAATATGACCTTCTAATTTACATTTTGACAGTTCACATCTGATACACAGCGAAAATTAATTTCGTTTCCTTTACAGACACCAGCATTCCTGAAAGTTTGACCTTCAGATTTATTTACTGCCATCCTCCATACTGCTCAAACCGGACACTGGAATAAGCGAGCAAGAAGTGTGTATGTGTGTTTGGTTGGGGGTGGGGGGGGGCGAGAATATCCTTTTACTTTCTAGTGCACTAAGAGAAAGTTTTGCAACCTAAAACAGTTCGAATATTAACAGTTCATGAGTCATCAACTTTAACTTATAACTTTGTATGCATATCTAAATATTTATTCTTACATTCCAAATAATAATTCAAACAAGCTAGATAAATAAAATTTAGAATGTATGCTTTACATGTTAAGAATAATTGTAAATCTCTCTAGCATCCTGAACCAAAATAGCTCTACATTACATTATAAATCATTTTTAAAAGATGATACAAAATTTGCTTAAACATTATGAGTGTCAAATTGGACGAAAATTAAAATATTTATCTAAAATATATAGATTTTTATTCAATTTGAATGATAATATTAGTGATAATGTAATTTTCAATGAACTTAAAACATTAACTATTTAATTAGTTGCCAAGATACTTTTTCAACAACCTTCCATATCCTTCATAGCATTTGTGAAAAATATTTAAAGAAAATATAAATATTCAATAGTTTATATTTCTATAGCGTATAAAATATTTATAAATTTAGCTTTTATTGATAATGATAAGCTGGTGCAGTAAGATAAACAAAGGTGACGCTTAAGTAAGCCGCAGAACTGCAACACTCTTTGCGCTGTTTCTAGATCTTTCGTAACATTTATCAACTTTTGCTTTCTGATAAATCATGATCTTGAACAAATATGTATCCAAAGATAAGTCTATTTCATATTAATAGAACTAAAATAATCCAGTTTTTTTAAATAATCGGTGAAAATCTGCAGCAACTACTTGGTTCGGCATTATGTGCGAGTATAAAATATATATTTTTTAAAAAACTTTAAATTCAGTATAAAAGTCTAATTTATATAAAAAGTAATTTATTTATTCCCAAATAAATAATCAAATTTCAAATAAAATAATACATAATTTTTCAAAAATAAATTAATTATTTTTTAACAAATTTCGATGTTGTGTTAGAAAGCTAGTCTATCAGTTAAAAGATTTGTTCAACTCACAATTAAACATTCTTTTCTTTGCATATCATTAAGATAGCTGTCAAACCTCATTGGCTTTTCAATGTTTCATGCAGGAAAAACTTTTTTAAAAATGATGCGACCTCCAGAAAATTTTCCTCTTTATATGACATTGAATCGAAATTAGGAATGGTAGAACTTCAAATTACAAATTATTAATCCCAAAGATACTGTAAAATAAATTTATTATTTTTCCTTAGAGATAAATTTGGTGTACTTGTCGGTTGTAACGGCGACCAAAATGCTTCAATTTATTATATTGTCAGGAAGATGCAAAAAAATAACAAGTCACAAAGTAACACAATATCAAGTTTATTCGCTTTAAGCTACTTCTAACAAGCAAGTTAAGAAAAATGATCCCACTGCTTGTGAAACACCAAATTTATATCTTCACAGAATAATCAGGAATTATATAGAAGTTTTATATAAAGTTCTAGAAACTTTTATTACATTAACCAATGAATAACAATAAATTTAAATTAAAGTAAACAATGTAATGTCGTGTGGCTGAGATTTGAAGCGTGAAGCTCGCGCTTCGCATGCTCGTACTTTACGTCTCAGCCACGCTAACTATGTTTAAGATCTTCCTTGTTGCGACAATATATATATATATATATATATATATATATATATATATATATATATATATATATATATATATATATATATATATATATATATATATATATATATATATATATATATATATATATATATATATATATATATATATATATATATATATATATATATATATGCATGTGAGCCATAATTCCATAGCTTTAAGAAAACAAGTTTAATTAAATAAATAAAAAACAAAGATATTTATTGGCAACATTGTGTTAAAAAAATGATCAGCGTGAGAAAATTCCAGAATCTCCACGTGCTTTAATTCTTTTGATTATATCTTTATAGAATCGTTATATTTCGAGCGAAATAATGAGCGTTTCCTTTTATTTTGCTTTTATTTTTAGATCTGAAATCCACTAAATTATTTCTTAAATTTTATTTCTTCGTGACAATGTTAATAAAGTATATTTGTGAAACATTTACTTTCTTTCATCCTTTTTACTTACAATAGAGACATAGTACAACTTACATTTGCTTCATTCCTCTAGTTCTATGATAGGAGCAAAAGTGAGTGATAATATAGGGTGTTCATTAATTATTGTCGGGGTTTCCGTACCTCATAACTTTCGAATAAAAAATATTACGCAAAAACCGATTACATATTCATAAATTACAACTCAAAGAATTTTATTAATGATATTAAAAGTAAAGCTTGCTCAATTTGCACTTTATAGGCATTCAGTTGAAGGCGGTTATGAAGAACGTTCCATATCGTCGTATGTCCTCGGTCTTCCCGCTCCCTTTCGGTGTAGAACGCTACCAGTTTCCTGCAATTGTGTTAACCAGCGTCTGATAGAATTATCCGAAGGAGGATCTTTCTTGTACGTGGTCCTGAAGCGACGTTGAGTAGTTATGACTGATTTAGTTTCGAAAAACCATAATACACACATTGCTTTTCTTGCACGGTCGCCATTTTTATTTATGACGTCATAATTATCCAGACTGCAAATGTGCTAAGATCGCATTGTTGCCACGTAAAATTCTTTGAGTTGTAATTTACGAATACGTAATCGGTTTTTGTGTAATATTTTTTATTTGAAAGTTATGAGGTACGGAAACCCCGACAATAATTAATGAACTCCTTATATATTTCGGTTTTCTCAAATCAGATTTTATGAAGAAAACTGAACTATAACAAATGAATAAAGAATCGAGAAAATCTAATTGTTTAACTGTCAATACGATATTTCAATAAATTCAAATGGTTTATTAGTACAGACTGATTTAATAAAAGAGTAGAATTTTTTTTTAAGTGATAAGTAAGATTCGTCCTTTGTGAGGACTAAAATTCTAATGGTTTACTAGTATAGCATAAATACAAGCTTGCTCTTGGAAAAAAAGAAAAAAGATTTCAATAGCTCAGCATTAATCATTTTTAAGAAAACAATTTCAATAAAAAAAATCCTTTTATTTTCATATAAAAAGATTTTATTTCATTTTTTTTATTATTTTTTTTTATTTATTTATTTTACAAACTATGAATTTTTCAATTTTATTAGAACATGACTTAAAATAACCAATATACAGCATTTCGGAAATATAATTTTTGAAATGAATTTTTGGTCACTATTCGAAATTAATGAATCTATCAAAATATATTTATAAATACAAATAAATTCAAAATACCCCTATAAGAGAGGTATTTTGAAATAATTTTAAAAATTAAATCACAAAAATTAAATTAAAAAATTAAATCACAAAAATAACATTTTTGTATCGAAAAAAATGACTTTCACATAAAGTATGTACGAAGAACATATGATAGATCCGCTAATGATAATTTCCATCCCAAATATTTATTACCTTCCTTATTATCACAGTAGCACCTGACCTTCGTTACATACGGCTCATAATGAATTGCATCACACAAAAAAATTTACAGTCGTTAAAATGCAGATATTTTCCTTCTCTCAAGTTACATATATTAATTCTATTACATTTTTAATTGTGTAAATTGTGTAGTAACATTCAAAACTCTCAAACATCTTAACTTCAATTTGTATGATAATTGTGCGTTTTAATCATTTAATGGTTCATCTACTATAAGTGGATTTCCTTATAGAATTTTTAAATTTATAAAATTAAATTATAACCTTTTTCAAAATGTATAAGCATCTCAAGCATTCTATGGACTCTTTAAATTCAAGGACATTACTATTCCAAAATAGAAGATGTCTCTGATTAGATAGAAGACACGCACAGATGAGCGATTAAATTGTCTTTCACTTTATCTTTATGTGCAGCTTTCGAATAACCAATAATTGATGCTTTCAGCTTCACACAATAACATATTATTATACCACAAGAGAAAACATTACTTAACACTTTTTTTTTGCTCTGGTATCGAAATTGTTGTTGAGCTATTTGCATTCTTATTCTTACCGAAAGAATTTATTATACATGATACACATTCTGGAAAATGTTGATTTTTAAAGCACAATATTGTATCAAAATTCAGAAACTTGGATATTTACAATATCGCGCAATACTTCAAAATATATGCCAAGTATGCAAACTATAAACATACATAAATATAAAATAAATTATTCTATAAACAAACAAAATAAACTTTTATAAATACAATAATTCTCAATTTTACACACTTATGTTGCATATTTTATAAATATTTATTTTTGGTATACATAAATATTGAATAATAAATTTTCAGAACAAATTTTGAGAGTAAAACCAGACAACGCGTTTTAAAGTTTCAAAACAGTTTCACTGGAATTAAAATCATTCAAATAAAAATTAATAATTTCGAATATTTTGTATTTCCACTTCAAAATTCAAAAAAATATATGCATCGAAATATTCATAAATTCGTAGATAACTATAAAAAAACTATGAAATGAAATATATAAAAAATAATACTTTATATACATAAAACTATGTGATACAAAAATTATATAAAATAGAAATGTTGTTGCTGTTGTGTGATGTTTATTGGCGCAAGGGCTATATTTGGCCATGTTGCGCCAAGGAAATGATTAAACATAAAAGTAGAAGTAAAATATAGTAGTAGAATAAGTTTAGTATATTTTAAGTAGAATAAGTTTAGTATAGTTTTAATATATTTATTAAAATATAAAAGCAGATAGAAATAAAAACGTGTACAGTATAATAATACAATACTGAAAGATAAAATTTTCAAATTTTCAGTACGAAGATCTAAATAATAATTTGTGAATGAATGCTGGATGAATGATATAAAACTAATGACCTTAAGATAAAATTAATGTTAACAGTACTAAATGCAAACATAAAAGTTAACAGACTTTAAAAAATTAAAAAATATTCGAGTGGTATCACTCACCCATCAAGTCCTGCAAGGTTAATGTCAAAATTCAAAAAAAAAAAATTAAATTATGATTTACAGTAAAATTCAATTCAATTAAAATATGATTTACAGTAAAATACAATTCAATTAAAATATGATTTACAGTAAATTCCATATAGCTATAAAATGGAAAGGATGGACATTCTCTATTATTCAGAAAATTTCACAATTGTGAAAAAATGGGGGAAATAATTAAAAAATGCTGCAATAAATTAAAAATAATTTTATGGCATGTTTCAGTTATACAATTTTATTCAATTATAGCAAAATTAAAATCAAAAAATTAATTAGAGGTAACTAAAGACAAACAAACAAATTCCACATATATATAACTTTTTGATTAAACTTGGAATTTAAGCCTGGAAGTTTCAAATTTTTCAGACAAAACTGGAACATGACACACAATTCGAAAACGTGAGTTGCATACATTAAGTAATCAAAAGTCACACAAACAATAAAATGTCAAAATACGAATTCTTTAATTAAATTACCACATCCCACTTAATGTTTCAAAGACAACTTACCAAACTCGCTACATTCTTGAACAGGGTCCAACGAAAAAGAGTTCGCACACAGAAAAAAGATTTGGGGGGAAACGTAGACGCAAAGAAAGAGCTTCGAATCACCTATCAGATTCAAATGAGGAATTATCGGACTCAGTCATCGAGCATAATCAGCATTTAACAGAAATGGTAAAAATAAAAGTAAAACAAGTTACTACATAAATTCCCTCACGTCAATATTCGACCAATTAGAGGCGCCGGATTTACCCTCGGGTCAATGTGACGTTCAGATTGTTTATTTTTGCAAGGATTCTCGCATCTAGCCATTTCCCGCTTAGTCGATTGTGTCGAAAAAGATACATTTAAAGGAAATAGGAGAGAACAAAAATGGCTGCTAATTTTTCTGTAAGAAAAAAATAAAGGACATAAAAAAATAAATTTGAGTTTCCGGTTCTCATTGTGCTTATCTTATAATATTTCATGTTGATAAACAGCTTGAAAAGGAAATTAAAGAATTCCGCGTCATCTAAGAACAAAAGAGTTCGACTTCAGCGAACTCTAATTTTCTAGGGGATTTCGTCAGCAGATTTCGGCGATTATGGGTATTACCGTATTTTACTCATAAAAAGTAGACAGGTAAAAAAGAAAAAAAAAACAATTCTGCTGACAGTTCTAGAATAGCTGAATGCAATTAATTACTCCCAAGAATTCTATTTCGTTCTGTAAAAGGCATCAATAGAATATCTGAAGGTCAAACATGATTTCAGGGTACTCATGCATGGTTACAATGAAGCATGAAAAAAAAATAATAATAAGTTTACTATAGCTAGCAATAATCAAGGTCATCTTTCACTGGAGGTGACAGTGAACATAACTAAGTCTCAGTTTCGGCGGGAAAATGGTGTTCGGTTAAAATATCCCAACTTTAGAAAGAATAGTTATGTTATACCTATTCTTTTTATGACGGAAATGCATGTGGCAGTTTTCCGCCCAGGCGTTGGAGGTGGTCGCCTCGTGACTCGAGAACGTTGGGTGAGGGGGGGGATCAACAAAATCTATGTGGCAGTTGTTTAGCATTGTAGACTAGTTCACACAATTTTTCCCTTTACTCAAAAAAAAAAAGGACGACATTGAATAAAAATGAAAAGAGTCAAACGAAACATAGAACAAAATCAGCATGAATAGAAACGGTAAAAAAAATCAACAGATTAAGCTATAAATAATTTTAAAAACAATAATATTCGGAAAATTTCTAAGATGTAAAAAGTTGTTAAATATTGAAACAAATGATATATTAAAACCACGAGTTCTAAATAAGGTGGAATATGATTAATAATGACATATGATTCAAATATTATTATTGACCGAGAGAGATATAGCGTTTCAAAACGGTTATCCATTTTACTTATTTATTTATTTTTTGTTTGTGGATTAAATAGACAACTGTCTTTTATTTATTTACTAGCCGCCTTTGGCGACCAGCCGGTTCGCCAATCTTAATGTTCGTTAAAATTTTAATAATTAAATATTTTATACAATTTCTACTTTAATAGCTTCTTCATCAAAATATTTTAAAACTTCAAATTTTGATTGTCATATAATTCATTCATAATATTATAAAGGCCTTCAGTCATAACGTAATATGTATCTCTCATTTTCTGTTAGCACCCGTAGAATTTATGCTTTAAATTAAAGTGGAAAGAATTAATCTTCAATTAATATAATAATATTTTTTACTGAAACAAAGCATTTTTTTTATAATCTGATTACCGATTATAAAATTTGTGAATAAAATTTTCTTAGATTCATTATGAGCAGATCGATTCATTAACAATGTTTAAATTTAAATGCATCAAACACTAAGAAAATAAAACGAATCGTTTAAAATAAACGGTTGAAAACAGGTTTAAAAAAACTACTTAAAAAACGATGTACTTAAAACTATAAGAATATACAAAAAAATATATAACTAACATAAATATAATTTACTTACAAAAGCATGCGACTAACTCAAAAATAATTTAAATCATCCATTGATAACGGTTGGCATGGCAACAATCAAAACAGAATGCGCATGCGTGAATTTTCTTCCCCAGTTACGTAACGCAAATACGTGATTTTTTCTATGCCAGTTGGGGTAACGCTATGCGGATTAGAAATTTTTAATTTCCTTTATTCTGTTTTATTTTAATTCAAAAGTACATCAGAATGGATCTGAAAGATCGATTCATTAACAATGTTTAATTTTAAATGCATCAAACATTAAGAAAATAAACAGAATCAATTGAAATAATCCGCCGAAAAATTTTAACCCTAGCCTAATTACTGTTGGGAGAAAAAAAAATTGGAGCCTTTCTCATTTGGCGGTGGTGAAAATGGAAGATTTTTTTGGCGGGAAAGTTGGCGGTGGGGAAAATGGAAGATTTTTTTGGCGGGAAAGTTAGTTTTTAATTAATAATTAAAATTCTAATTAAAAATTCGAAAAAAGGAACCCCAGGTGCACATTCCCAACCTCCAAGGTATACATGTACCAAATTTGATAGCTGTAGGTCAAACGGTCTGGCCTGTAGAGCGCCAACACACACACACATTGAGCTTTATTATAAGTATAGATTTAGATTTATAGTACTTTGTACTATAAATCTAGTACAAAGTACTATAAAGTACCAGTATTAGTACAAAGTACTATAAAGTACCAAAGTACCAGTATTTTGTACTCTGGCCTTTTCCAATTCAAATCACGTTTTTTAGTCAAATTTCAGAATATTTTTCTTGGGATTTACTTATTCCAAATTTGCAGGTCAGTGAAGTGCAATTTGCTTTCTTTCGTTAATTGACTCATAAGTCAACTATTCTCAACTATTATAAGAAGAAAAGAAAAAGCTTTTTTTTTTTTTCACAAGAAATGTTATTGCCACATCCTTCATCTACTTTCTTAGAGAAAAGGATAACCTTGTGTATATCTTATGCCGAGGAAATGATATTGCTTTGTTGAGGTTTCGGCGTATTTTTGTGTCCTGTCTGTCCACATTTCCAATAATTTTTTTTATTCTCACAAGATATTGGCATTTATATTTTCTGAATTTTTGAGATAGCCAGCTTCTGGTTATCTTTTGAAATGTGAACACAAACAAATACAGTTTAAAAAAAATTTAAAATGTAGTGTTTCTCAACTATTAAAAATATTTATTAATTTCCATTTTTGAATGGTTTAAAGAGAAATAATTCGATAGTTTTCTGTATATGCTAAAAAGTATTTTTTTAAAATTGAATATAATTTATGACAACATATAATGAATGATATTTAAAAGATATAGTGATAATTTTAATTATAATGTTTGCTATATATTATTTTAGTTTTAATTTAATATTTTTAAATAAAAAAAAAACTATATATTCCTTTTTTGAAAAAAAATTCTGCAATAAACAATAAATATAGTTATAAGGAAAATATAATTATTTGAATTCTCTTAGTATGAGAGTTCTAAAAAAGCTCGAACAAGAAACCTTAAGACATATTATTCTTAGAACTTTTTTCATGGATTCTTAGGATCATTCTTAAGAATATGCATTCTTTTTTTTAAAAAAAATCTGTAATAAACAAGGAATATATAATTATTTATATATTCATTATAAATAATTAATTATATAAATTTTTAATTATTTATACTCCTTAATACCCTCTTATTTTAATTATTTATATTCCTTAATTCTTAGGATTATTCTTAAGAATATGCATTCTTTTTTAAAAAATTCTGTAATAAACAAGGAATATATAATTATTTATATAGTCCTTAGAAATAATTAATTATATCAATTTATAATTATTTATATTCCTTAATTCCCTCTTTAATTATTTATATTCCTTAATTCCCTCTTACTTTAATTATTTATATTCCTTATAAATAAATAATTATATAAATTTTTATTTATTTATATTCTTTAATTCTCTCTTATTTTAATTATTTATATTTCTTATAAATAATTATAAAATTATAAAAATTCTTAGGATTATATAAATATATAAATTATATTTTTATAATTTATAAATTAATAATTATATAAATTATAAAAATTCTTAGGATTATTCTTAAGAATATGCATTCTTTCTTTTTAAAAAATTCTGTAATAAACAAGGAATACATAAATATTTGAATTCTCTCAGTATCAGGCTTCTAAAAAGGCATGATCTAGAAACCTTGAGACATATTATTCTTAGAACTTTTTTCATGAATTCTTAGGATAATTCTTAAAAATACGCATTCTTGAAAAAAAATCTGTAATAAGCAAGGAATATATAAATATTTGAATTCTCTCAGTATGCGGTTTCTAAAAAATCGTGAACAAAAAAACTTGAGACATTGTTCTTCATGGATTCTTAGGATTATTTCCATCATAAAAAATACATTAAAAAATATCTATAGTGCAATAGCTTTTATCATAATATATATATAAAAAAATTGTGACAATTATTATTTTAATATACAAAATCACATAAAGGGAACTTATTATTCAACAGAAAAAAAATTGCTATTAGTTAAATGATGGAGTTTTTAGTAAAGTGAGTCCATTTATGTGAATACTAACATTCATTAAATTTTAAAAACAATTATATTTTAGCAAATTCAAAAATGAATGAAATTTTGGTAACTTGTTAAGCATTTACTTGTAACATTTACCTCATATTAAAATAATTTAGTATAAAACTGAAATTGGATTTTTTTTCCCTCTACAAAAACAGAACCATTTTAAAGATTATTACTCGATTTTTGTACGAAAGTCGTTGTCGGGCCGAGGTGGTCTGATGGTAAGGTCTCGGCTGCGGAACCGGAGGGCTTCAGGTTCGATACCCGGTACCACCGAAGAACCGTCGTGTAAGCTGGCTGGCCTGGTATATGTTAAATTCGTCAGTGCCAAAACTCCTTTCGCAGATGTGGTGTGGAGGTTTCGAGAGGAAGTTACCTGCTCAGGTGTCACCATCGTCATCCGACCGCGGTTCAAATTTACAAGGTCCGTCCCAAAATAGCCCTAGTGTTGCTTTAAAACGGGAAGTTAATAAAAATAAACTACAAAAATTGTGTAGACAAAAAGGATGTCCTTCTCTCCTAGATAACATAATTGAACACACACGCACTAAATTTATGTCGATAGCTATCACATTATTAAAAAATCACCACACAAGAATAATTTTGGACTCTTTTTCCTTTTATTCTGGTCATCATTGCAGCATGCTTTTGCTGCCGCACACACACTCGCTCACGATACACGATACACTGAAGTGTTTTTCTTTTTGCTGCAAGAGGGCAGCACAGTGACAGGTCGGAACAATAATTAAGTGTGCAACTTAATTTTCGCGAAGTTTAAACTAAGTAGCTCGTCTCAAGAGACCGAGATTGTCACTTTTGAATGATTTTATGCTACAGTGCATGCTAAATTAGCACATTTCCGGAATATCTTTGTTAGATCTTGACATCTGTCTCATTTAATGTGTTTTCTTTCGATTCTTTTTTTTTTTTATGTTTGTCGTTTTGAGCCATATTATTTTAGTACTAAACGTAGATTTAGTTTTATATGGCTTTTCCCACGCTGTGGTTATCCAGCATCTGCTTATGCTGACAATCAAAGTTTACTGATAAATTGCTGCTGAATAAAATGTAAATATTTCCTCCTGCATCTTTTTTTCTTACGCCAATTTTGGTGCAATCAATACATTATAGCACGTGCTCAAAAGCGAGGAGAGTCCCCATACCGGAGAATAAATAGTATAAGAGTATTATTTTCTAATCCAACCTAGATATTTCAATAAATATTTGTTTTTCAAAATCTCCAGGAATCCGAAACTATCTTTTCGGAATTATATTATTCTATCTTTGAACCCTATTATTTTTAAAGTTGCAAAGAACTACATGGATGAAATTTGTCATATAGTCTATTTACCAAAATCGTAGATCCGCTTTTAAGAAGCATTTCTCTGTCCAATCATATGCATATGAGTACTATCTCTATTAGCACAAGATATCGTACGATATTGTTCGATGTTCTGAATACCAACCAATGCATCGAGATATCGTATCAACGTTGTTCGGTATTTTGTCCTAATAGGGATGACTCACAAATCTAATAATTTAGATAAATGAAAATTATAAATTGTTTTATCGTTAAAAAGTAAATGTGCATCGAATTTTAGACTTATTCAGTCAGCTAGCTCAGTATCTGTCTGTCAGTACAGTCGTGTGTATGCGCAATCTATGGGTTTTCCCCGTGTATATCAAGGTGGTAACACAAAAATATTACTACTTAAATAAGTGATATTGGATTCGTGATCTTTTTGTCAAACAATAAACAAGTGTCAAATTTTGGAACCAATCTCTCAGTTAGTTAAAAGAAGGATATCCAGGAGAAGGTCTGGAGAGTTGCAGTTCCAAACCCGATTCCATCAAATAGTGAGTGCAATATGAGATAGTGTGATGCTTTCTAAATCCGTTGGAGCCAAATGGGCGCAGAATTATAGAGAGGAGATAGATAGCTTAAGTGTCGTCCTCGTCATCTGATCGAGGTTCAGAATTACTAGTTCCAAAATAGCCCTACAGTGAACCTTAATAGAATTAACTATCGCCATTGACTTGAAGGAAGGCATCCAAAATGGAATATTAGGATATCAGGAATGAAATATTAGGAACAAAAGGATATCTTTTGCCGTAATGATACGGGTAGGGGGGGTATGGAGTGTATAGTTTCGATGAATCACAATTGCCAACACATAAAAAGAATTTAATAAGTAACGTGATGCAAATGATTTTATCTGATTTAAAACTTTCTGAGGGAGGATTTACATAAAGCGCTTTCACATTTGAATATACCTGCAGTGAGAAACCGTGAAGGTGCATGTTTTTATTCTAGTAGCATGTGAAGGAAAACAGCGCCATCTAGGATTACGATTCGCTCGTTATAGTGCTTATCATTTGTTGTTGCTCAGTATATTCGATTAACATGATATCCTTGCAAAATGAAATACAAATCGTGACACATGACTCATTTATTGCTCATGACTCAAGACTGATGAATTTTAATAGCATTTAAATTAAAATAAAGATACTCTGAAGTTCAGATATCTGGACTACACATAAAATTACTTAAAATATTGGACTGCTGCAATCTAAAGGCATATTAATAGAAGTTTTCAAAACGTATTGGCGAGCGGTGAAGCAAATCACACGCGAACATGAAAAAAGAGCAATATCGCCAAACACAACCAGAATTGGCAAAATATTGCCCATATCCAATAATCACTCATTCTCTCTATGAATAAGAATTTCAAAAAAAAAAAAAAGAAAAAGAAAAAAGAAAACAAAAGTTGCTGGTGGATTACAAGTTTGCAAGCAACAAGGACAGAATGTTGGCACATTTTTAAATGAAGTAGGAGTTCTAGACTTATCAGGACAATTTAAAATTCGGTCTTTGCATTTGTCAAAGAAGTGCAGATCAGCATCACTCGCCCGCTCCATTTTCAAAAGACTACAAATTATTAAAGAAAAACCACCACATGAACAACGCATCAAACGATTTCGAATGGCACGTATGAGCTGAGAATTTCGTTTGATCTGCGAAGGGAAAACCGACAATTAATTCTAAGATCACTTCCGGTGCAATCGTTGTTCTCACGAAAGCTTGCGTTTGAAGAGAGTGACTACAAAAAATGCATACACTTTTGGAAATCAATTTTTGTGCCCCATGTCACACCTCGTGCGTGTTCAAATCTTGAATCTACTTTAGTTATTGGGGGATTTTGGCACAAGAGTCAGTGCTGGCTAAACTGCGTAAGAAGCTACTTTAGAAGAATGTGAAAAGGGGTTTAGTTAGTTAAATAACATGCCTGATGCATTTACTTCATTCAATAGTGATCATTCATCCAACTGCAGCGTTTCATACACAAGTTATTGTAAATAAGTGATATATATATGTGATGATATTTTTAAATGTAATTTAAATATTTGTTCATTTTCAATACTTAATTTAACCCATATTAACTTCATTCTAAAATGATCTCTTATTTCTTAATGCAATTGCACTTTTTTTATTTGATTACTTTCAACACACACTCTATAAAACTGCTCACTTCAACATTTTCCCACGTTCCGAGTGAAGGGATAAAAATCCTTAATGTTTCCAACATTCTTTCATAGATACTTAAATTTCCCTTGCCTAAATCGACTCGTATCAAAGAAATCCCTATCAAAATTTCATTAAAAAAATCACTGAGGGAGAAATTTCTGTCTCTTTTTAGCCTCTTTTGCAATTATATCGCGATGTAAATGGACGTCAGGTTCATCATCGCTTCTTGTACATATTATAATACCTCCCAGGATAGAATAAATCAAAATTTAAAATATTCGAAACTTTCCTCTTCTTTTCGGCCATGCAACTGCTTAAAAAATATGTTTACATATATATATTCGCATACATATTTTCCTTCCATTCACACGTCAGCAAATTTAGAATGTAGACAAAATATGTAAGCAAAAATAAATGAACTGTCGATCAGAGAGATTCTTACCTTTTTCGGGACCGCAGCTCTTTTACAAGAAAAAACAGTCCAACATCCACCCAACCCCTTTCATAACAACTGATTATATCAAATATTAAAATATTATTTCCTCTGGATCCCCTACCTCCCTAAGAAAAGCTCCATCTTCCTCTAGGGGAAGGGGAATACGCCACGATTTGGAGCGTGACCCCCGTTTGGAGCCTATGCCAAAAATACATTCACTCAGAAAATCTATTCATTGATACAATCATGTTTCGTACTTTCATTCGATGCCTGACCTGCATCAAGAAATCCGAGTAAAATTCAATTATTTTTTATTCTATGCATACTTATTTTCTCATACCTGATAGCAACTGTACATACTGTATACATAATGCAAAAAAAAAAAAAAAGTTTTTTGTATCAAAAGTTTAATCCAAAAGTAAAATATCTATTACATTTTTCAATATTTTGTTTATTAGATAAGTTTATTTTATAAATATAAAACGGAATATATAAAACTTTTCTTACTAATTGTTATGACTCTCTTTTTTTTTTTTTTTTTTTTTTTTTTGCGGAATTTTTTCATGAGGCAGCAACGATATAGGTATGTCATTCAATTTCTTAGCAAAGCACCGAATGGAATAAAAAGTAATTTATGATAGGAAAAAATGAGTTGTTTGAAACTGCACAGAAATTTAACCACTCAGATTTCTTTCGCAAAAGAACTTACAACTCTTATCCGCTCCAATTTGAAATATCACTACATTTCTACATCTTCTAGACACACTGATTTGCATTTTTGACACAACGCATCCTTCCTGGACGTTTGGTAATCACATCCCGAATTTTTTCTATTATTTTTTTTTTGATAATTAAAAGTTTTACGTTTTGATAATTAAACGTAAAATTTTGACGTTTATATTTATGTGGGATTTGCACTCGGCCAGTTATAAGACGGCCAACAGGGAACGCATGCGTAGAAAGGGACCGATTTATGTTTGCCACAATTTCGTAATGCTTGGCTATAAATTACCGTTTTGGTGATACTGAATGTTTCTTTTTCACTGCGTATCGTATTAAAATGATGGATATTTGCACAAAGAAACATGGTAAAATTTAAAAAAAAAGGCCAACATACATAAATTTGGAAATCTATTAAAAGAAATGGCAAATAATTTTTTTAAAAAAGAACGCAACTCGTATCATAAAGAACAAAGAGTAAAAAATGTCGGAATTAATCTACGGCAAATAATCAATTTTTTTTTCACGCCAAAAAAAAGAATACATTACAGCGGCATGCTGTTGTCACTTCGGAACAATAACTTGCCATCGACCGAACAGCATTTTTCAGCCTTTCTACGCATGCGCTGCTTACTGCCCATCTTATAAGTGGCCAAGTGTAAACCTGGCATTAGATTTACTTCACGTTATTAAAGACAGAATTTTATACTCCCTTCTTGAAGCGCTAAGACTTCGAAATTCCGTGTATTCGTGATGGCAACTGAGTATTTTTAATATTTTAACTATTTAATTGGCAGAGAGTTATCGATAAAATTAAATTTTGATTTAATTGCCACTAGTAATAAATATTAAAAAATTTTGAAATCGCTTTTTAAAGCAATTTCAATAATGAGTTATAAATTAAAATTTTAAAAATTAGAAATAATTTAAATAAAAATAATTCTACATTTTAGAACAGTAATAAAATGTATTTCTAAAAACTATTGAATGAATCACTTCATTGAATAGTTTTATTTTTAACAACTAATATAAAATACAATTATATTCATTTCAAGGAATTTGTAAATTTTAAATTTTATTCATAAAGCATAATTACTGCTTTACCAAGAAGGACAGATCTTAAATAGTATGACACAGCTCCGCTGCAAGGTCAACAATTCATATTCACGTAAAACAACACGTGCAGTTGCACCTGAAATTTTTCTGATATAACAGATATCAAATACATTTCATTTAATTTTTTAAAAATCAAAAAATTTGTTGTCTAGAAATAAATTACAAAAATGTTTACATAATAAAAGTAAAAAGAGATAACTGAGCATTTTATTATTCAAAAACGCCTATAGCAATAGTTCTCATTTGCTAATTCACCAGAGACTCGTGGCGCCATCTGAATGCCATTTTCGGAACAGGCAGAATTTTTTGGAGCGTTTTCTTTCTTTTCTCATTTTAATTTATAACTGTAAAAGTTAATATTAAAAAAAATATATTATTTTCTCGTTTGAAAAAACTCCAAAATTTAAAAAGTGCTCCAAGATAGTGCACGTACCTTGTACAATAAGGAGAAATTTTCTTGGCCTCCTATTTTTCTGTGGATTGTACCCATAATATACAGGATTTTCGGAAAATATCTAGCTAAATTTTAAAGACTGGGGAGTTAAGTTCCAAGTAAGCATTTTTTTTCATAAAAAGTCTATTTGGAAATGAAGCATTTAAGCGTCAATAGATGGCGCAGATTATGGTAATCGATGTCATCTGGGGCCAAAGGCATTCAGAATATCATGCATCGCCATATAAACGCAAAACTTGCAAATATCCATCTGATAAACGAGCAGATGATAGAAACAGACCATTAGCCCAAAATTTGAGCAATAAATGATTTCCCAACTAGATAGCATTTGTTGCTGCTGATGTGAGGGATTTGTATGGCATCTTTGTTGTTAATCATTCGTTTGATCGACTGCTGTTAAAATTCATTTTTTAAACAGGCTGTTATTAAGTTCATACAGGCACGATTTTTTTTTTCACCTGAAATTTAAATGAACAGTTTCTTAACATATATTCCACGACAATAATAATTAAAAAAAAAATTTGCTTATTTTGTTTCCCTTTACCCATCTACCACTTACAAAAATTTGGCAGATATATTTTGAACACTCTGTATACAAGCAGCTCATATCAACATAAATAATGTTTTTGAAATCTAAATGTGTGCTGCTTTTGTTTATTTGCGCTAAATCCTGTTGAAATGAATTTAAATGAATTTTGTCTAGATTAATACAATATTGCTATGATATTTCCATGAATAATTGTGGAATTCAGTGTATCGAACACATCTTGGATATATCATACAATATAATATATATATATATATATATATATATATATATATATATATATATATATATATATATATATATATATCACATTATACGCATTATCACATTATATATATATATATATATATATATATAATGTGATAATGCGTCCTTAATATGATTTAATTAAAAAATATCCATTAAAATTAACACAAATTTATATATATTTCATTGTTATTTACATATGTTCATTCAACCGTCAATGTAATGCGTTATTGATCTAGAGATGTCTCAGTTAATACGATTTTAAACTCGAATCAAATTGAAATATTGGTTAAACTCAGGGGTATCTTAACAAAATGAGCATACTGAAATTTAAAAAAAAAAAATGTAACTCAGTCATTATTAACAACAAATAAAATAGAACATCCTCAAAGCTTTTTTTTTTTTTTTTTTTGCTTAACCGATTTATCGTTATAAAATTAACACCTTAATAAAATTTTATGAAATTGTATTGATAATTTTGAAAGTTATAAGGTTTTTTAAAAAATGAGCTTGCAATGTTAATTAAGCCTCGGAAGATATTATATATATATCTAAAAAAATCGCATGCATTTGAAGAAAATTATCATATTTCATAAAGGCACGGAATAAATGCATAAAAAATGCAAAATTATTATTTTTTAATAATTTTTTAGTACGAATGTGTAAAAAAACGAAATGTAACGAAGTTAATTTACAACGCCCACTTTTTGAGGGGCCGTTTATTAAATTTTTTGTCTTTATAAATCTGCGTTTCATGAAGGAAGAGATTTAACCCTCTAGCTGCGTAATTCTTTAAAATCACTATTTAGATGCAATGGCGATTTTGCAAATAAGTTAAAATATTTTTCATAGAAAGTGAACTGATAGTATATGTTACACGATAATAATATAATATAATAAAAATCTGTACTCGTAAAAATAAGTACTCTAAACTGCGAAAAACGCGGGATGCAAAAGAAAATGGACTGATTGCCAACCCGCTGAAATCGCAGGATACGCAGCTGGAGTTTAATATCATTACAATATTATAGTTAGTTAAATATTAAATTTATTTTCAGACCAGACTATTTTAATTAAACCTGTATTTTGCTTTCTTTAAAAAAAATGAATTTTTTTCTTTCCCCATCAGACGATATAAAAATTAATTGCAAAATAGACTGATTCTAGAAATGCTTGATTCATTTTTACTCTTTACTGACAATTATCGTTTGCAAGTAAATGAAATAGAGATCCAAGAACAACCGTACCCTTTTTTACCATTCACTAAAATTAATTGATGTTAAAATAAGGTATTTAATTAGCACCTATTATTTATATATTCAATGGTTTAATGAGCACTTCATTTATAATTTTCTTTAATTAAGTGGTGGACATTTTAAAAATATGCGTAAAAGGATTCCCTCAGAATTACGAAATATTCTTCTCTTTGCAATTGCGTTTATAACAAAACAATTTCGAACCTCTAGTGCGAGAAATTGTAGCATGATAATATGGCAAGCTCAAATCGTTTGCATTCGCTCACCTTGATTGCATAAGCCATTACGTAATAGAAAAAATGTGCATCATTGTGTCATTCTTACAGCAACTCTTTATAGAAATATATTTCTTTTTCTTTTTTTCCTTCTTTTCTTTCAATAAGTTGTTTACAATTTATAATTAGTTACCAGTTACCAAACATTAACATGCTAAAAAACAAAAAGTATCATGTAGTGCATCAAGAAATGTCAGCCACTATTCTAATCAAACCTATAATTTTTCCGTGTGCTATAAAATATGCTTCTGTTAAGCTTCTTCGTTTATTTCATTCAATTCATGAACAATCTCATCATCTTCTGATAGAATTGAAATTTTAAAATTTGACACAGGTATACAAATTCGATGATTAAATCTGCATAAAGTTCCATCTGTCTAACCTTATTTTTTATTTATTATATTCACATAGATTTGGGTAGTAAAACAGACATCGATTATATGATTTCATTCAAATTAATAATTTTGGTGTTAAAAACATATAAAAAAAATTTCATCCTTTTAACACTTTTTATTTTTGAGTTAGCGTATTGGCAGACAGATGGATGTTATTCAAATATACTTTTTCCTCCACCTAACTAAAGAAATATATGAATGAATGCTCAACATTAAGCCGTTAAGTTTATAAATAATAAGTGCTAATTAATTTCCTTATTTTAGCGTTAATTAATTTATTAAATAGTAAGAATTGGTACTGATTTCTTGAACCTCTGTTTCATTTACTTGCAAACGATAACTGCCGATAAAGAACAAAAATTAATTAAACATTCTAACAGTCAATAAGTTCTGCATTCTAATTTTATATCGTCTGAGTGGGGAAAAAACGTTCGTTTTTTTAAAGAAAGTAGAATTCATGTTAAATTAAATCGTCTGATCTAAAAATAAATTTGGTATTTTACTAACAGCGATATTATAATGGTCGTTAAAGCTCGTGCTTCTTAAAAATTAGATCTATAAATACAAAAAAAAATTAATAATTGGTTCTTCAAAAAGCGGGCGTTTACTAATCAATTCAGGGAATTTCACAATTTTTGCGAATATTTCGAAAACTATTTGAGGTATAAGTACAATGTTTTGAAATACAGCATTTTACTTGGTCAGCTTTTTACCCATGCAACAATTTTACCATGTTACAATTTACTTTTTTCCCCACGTTCATTCTTAAAAATTCATAAAAATATTAAATTTATGTTATCTATGCATATATTTCATGATATTATGAAATATGATCATTTGCTTTAGGTAAGTGAAATTTTTTTAAAAAGAAATATGCAATAGCTTCTGCGATATCGCTGAATGTTCATAAAATTCATTTCACATTGGAAGCGTCATTTTCCAAAACTCTATAACTCTTGAAATTATTATCAAAATTTCATAACATTTTATTGTGAGTTTAATTTTGTTACGGCAGTTCGATTCAGTAAAAAATTTATGGCAATAATAGAAAAATTTCGAGATAGTAGTTAATTGACCATGTTAATTAACTCGGTCAATCAGTTTGTCTATGCCAACAAAATTGTCGAGCCATTTCTATCGATACCAAATTTGTGTAGATGCGATAATAAATAATAAAGTTACAGAAATGTTTTATTTATTTATTTTTTGTTGAGGACTACACAACATTTTTTTAATATAATAAATATATGCAATGCAGCAATTTCTGTAAGGTCTGGGAAAGATTTATTAAAAATCTTAGAATTTTAATTAGTAAAAATTAAGCTAAATTTTCGCCTTTTTTCAAAATAACATTCCAAAAATATTACTGCTCAAAAATAAATTTTACACCGTTTCAAAATTTAAAAAAGTTTTTTTTTAATGATACCAATTTAATAGTCGCGCGAATTTTTGCTGAAACGTAGGAACTTTACGTTAAAAAATAATTTAGAGACACGTTAAAAAGTACTCATTTTTTCGTACTCGAATTAGTAAATACAACACATTTTAAGAATATTTAAATTAAAAGCAGCTTTAATTTGACCGCTAATATACAATATTGGAACCCAATGTTGATCAACGTAGTTAAAAGTCTCACATTTTACAATGTTTCAATATTTTAACAAATTTTGCAATATATAATATTGTGTGTTACTTGAGAATAAGCGCTTCAGATTATGATTTGATTTCGTTATAAATTAAATAAAAAAAATAATACAAAATCATACCAGTAGATGGCGTACTACAATCCGAAATTTCCAAGCTGAAAGCAGCTAAAATATCTTTAATTTGGTAGCATAAATTCATACAAGGAAACAAGCGAAAAAATAATTGGAACGGCGTCAAAATAATCTTTGAACCCGTTTGTTTGTTTGTGTGTGTGTGTGTGTCATCATAAACGATTTATTTGTAATATTCTGTTAATTTAATTACCTGTCATAATACGCCGACTGAATCATTCAAGATGTAATAAATAATGCTTTTTATCTATATAAGGCATTTAAATTTTAAGAAATAGGTAACAATGCTATTATATTTATAAATTTATTGCAAATCGGATGAAAAACATATTTATTATTTCTTCCTAAAATATACATTCAAAATATATGTGTGTTTGCATCATTACGCCCTGCAAGTTCGTAAAGACTATTGAAGTTATTTATTCTCGCACAAATGACGAGCAAATGCGCAAAACGAGAGGCGTAAAGCCTTTAAGTGCCGGGCAGGGATATTGTATTTTCATCCCCTGCCCATATTTGGTAAAAAACCGAGAAATATTCAGTAAAATATTCCTTGGCGCAACCTAAAAGAATAGTTTCGAAACCTGGAAAACTTAAAAAAAATATGAGTTCGCGAGGGTAATATTTTCGATATCGCAGGTTTCAATAACCATGTTATTCTTTACACAATGATCACTATCTTTTGAATAATGAAGCGGTTAGAAATTGTAAAATTAATAGAATTTCATTTCTCCTTACTTTCCATGAATTCAAATAGAAAAGTATTTGTAATTATTTTTCGACAAATTTTGGAGAGGGTACAAAAGTACATATAAAGCAGCATTAAAATTATACTCTTGGAATGATAAAAACAGAATTTTTTAAAAAATGAAAGTAAAATTTCAGAATACAAAAATATATAAAAATACATCAAAATACTAAAAACTTTTTTTTCCACTTTTAATGGGAAAATTTGTCTCATTTTTTTCATTAAATTATTCTTATACTATATTATTTTCAATAAGAACAATTTATTTAAATGTGGTTGTGCTATTCCGCAAATCATTCTTGATGCTTTTTAGAGGGGGAATTAACCTTTTCGTTTCACTTAAAATTGGTATGGATAGTTTAGATTTCATTTGGAAGAATGTAAACAAAGTAATTAAAGAAATTCCACGCGAGTAGTTAATCGCCATTTGTAATTTGCTGCATCTAGTATTTTTCGCTGGTTTAAAAAATGTTGCGAAATGTGTCCTGCTAATTTAAGTATCTTTCATTAAAAAAAGCATCCGATTTGAAGGACCTTTTAAGGAACATAAAATCTTTTCAATATAAGTAACTGTGGTTCAAGTTAATAAGAAAAACAAAAAAGCCCTAAGAATACCAGAAATCAACGATAGGCATTTATGATTCTAATCAAAATGTATCCCTTTTATTAGATGAATAAGAGAATGATTGCAATTCTTGTTCTTAGTTTAAAAGATTCAATTTGAATTTTAGATTCTTTTTTTACACAACATCAATGCTATTTTGGATTTAATATTTTCCTCTCCTTGGTTAAGTTAGAGCGTATTTCTCTTTACATTTAATTTGGTTCTTTTCATTAATTTTCTATATTTTTAATACATAAAAGGAGTTTGTTTAATTTAGTTCCGTTTGTTTACATTAACGTCTCATTTTAAAGCAACACTAGGGCTATTTTGGGATGGATTTCGTAATTTTGAACCGCAGTCAGATGACGAAGACGGCACTTGAACTGGCACGCTCTTCTCCAAACGTCCCCAACACACCAGCGGGAGGACGTTTGGCCCCGGCGGATTTAACGTGCACCAGACTCGCTTACATGACGGTTCCTTGGTCGAACGGGATCTCGAACCAGAAACCTTACCATCAGGCCCAGAAAAAATAAAGGAGAAGACGGTGAAAATTTTCTGTGAACAAGGCTGCAATGTAGAAACTTGACCTAGTTTTAAAGATGTAGGATCCTCTCGGCACGAAATTCTTTATAACAAACTTTTTACAAGATTATGAAAACGAATATATAACCTTTAATAACAGGCTTCGCCTTACTTGTGCAGTTTCCTGGAATTCAAACTCGTCTTAACCAGGTTTACATTAAATAAAGAAGCGAAAGAAAAGCACAAGACTGGAAAAAAAGAAAGAATTTGTGTTCGGAACGTTTGTAGTTGGTTCGGATGCAATTTTGCTGCGTTTCCCCTCTCCCTCCGCCACCTTCGCACATGGGGGATATGAGACGGCGTTCTGTTCTGTCCCCCCTCCCCGCCACCTGATGTGATATCATCGGCTGGAAGTAGGAAACTTTTCAGCCGTAAAATGAATAAATTTAATACTTCTGAGCATAGAAGTAATAGTATGAGATGCTGTACTATACTAAGTAGCATTGACACGAGGCCAAATATTGCGATCAACATGAGGAACACGCCTACAAAAGGAGGATCACATGACTGTAATAGGACAATGGCAAATAGCTGCCCTGAGAAGAAACCATCAGCCATTGTCCAATTATGTCACGTGATCCGACTATAGTAGACGTAGCCTTCTATTGCACGCAACAGTTGGCCTCGTGTGAACGCTACTTTAACTATGTCTTCGCAATATTGTACCGCATTCAGAATATTTCAGTATCGATATCAAAGGTATAGGCACAGTATTTTGTGCTGATAAGAAGAAACTAACAAATGCACAGAAAACGTTACAGACAAGAACGTAAAGGAGTTGGTACCCAATTACCATTTCACTAGAGAAGTTATTGAAGGCAGTCTATTTCACAACGTTCATTTAAAATTAACGTTACTGCAATCATTTATTTGCTTCCGAAAAACTTCAAATTGCAGTAGTGTCTGTCGCAAACAAATTACAAACCTATGGAAATAATCTTCGTGCAATTGCGATAACTAAAAAGCGAATCCATCAAGACTGATGAACTACTTTTTATTCAAAGCAAAAAGGATAAAAATTTAGTTGTTCAAGTTAATTTAACATAATAAAGGAGAAAAAATCTATTTGATCAAAAACTACTAAAGCTAGTTTATTAAAAATTATGCACATTAAAGAGTTAAGGAAAGTGCTAATTTATTACAATGAGGCGATTTGTTTAGTTTTAGTTTCTTTTAAAAACTTTATATTTTATATATACACAAAGGGGCTTCATTGAGCTTTGCCGAAGCAATGAAATAGTTTTTGCATTTATCGTGTTCAAATCACGTCCGGGTCACCAATGTAGCGGATTGTTACGAGAGAGGATAGATAGAACTTGGGACCTTGTGGTTTGCAGTCGAACAAGACCACAAGGCAAAGTAATTACTCGTGTTTCGTAGCTGTTATCTGGCTTATAAGCTTCACCACAATAGCAATATTTGACGACATTAAAAATTTAAACCTGAAGAATATTAGGAAGATTTAGTCTTTAAAATTCGGAACTCTTAACTTCAAATGTACTGAATAAACTACTTTTAACAAAATTTTGGAGTTCCACAGGAGAGATCTTTGAAACTATAAAAGCGATGACTAAACTATTGGAATTTCAAAATGCTTCTTAGTTGCATCCCCAACTTTTAAAATAATGTGTCCTGTGAGCACAAATTGCCCAACAATATTGGCCGTTAATCAGAAAACATGGAGATAAGACGTTGTGCCCTATTGGCCCAATATATGGGTTAAGTTTAACAAAATTGTTTCAATGATCTGTTCTGTAGAGTGCGAATCATTTTTATTTGCATTTAATACAATATATTACTTAAAACTGAAGAAATTCACATACTATTAAGGTAGAGGATCCGAATTCGCTAGGTAAATTTGGAACTAATCTAAGTATTGCATTACATGTTACGGTACCTTATACATTCTGAAACTATCGGATTTATGGAAGCTGGTGGTGCAATGGCGTAGATACCGAGACAAATGGTTATAAATGCCCCAAGTGCAAGGTGCAGACGGTACTATAAGGGCAAAACAAAAACTATATAAATGCACTGAAGAGAAAGTCGCGAAGAGGCAAATAATGTGCACCTGCAACATTTAGTCTTGCTAAACCATTGACAAACAAGAAGTGAAGAGCCATTATGGGCAGAATTTATAGCTATGCCCCGTGAGAAAGCACGATGGGTCTGGGGGCGAAGTTTCCGATTTTCATAAACTGAAAGCATCAGATTCCATAATATGCATTGGTTTATAGGAAACCAGGCCCTTAAGTATCCGAGATTTGGGAAGAAATTCAAGGATCATAGTCGGTGCGGTATTTAGAGCCTGAAGGCGCAGTGCTTCTGTTCAAGCAGTTCAGTATACTATCTGGTAAATTTTAGATCTAATCGATACCCAAATTAAAATTGAGGAAATTTCACGAGTTCAGAGTAACTTAATCGGCAATAATTTCAAGTGGGGCGATAAATTGAATTTGAGCTTTGTTCTAATTCGCCAGCACTTCCTCTTCACCAATGTGACAAGTCATTGAACATTATTAGAATTAACATCGCAAACTATCAAGCTTAGATTTGTAAAATAAGTTCTCAATATGGAGTAAGGAAAACTGATGAAGAAAGCTGAAGATCAATAGCCATCTTTCCTCGTGAATACAGTAATCTATTTAAATTTCTATAACTAGATTTAAGAACACAAGAAAAACAGGTTTTTTTTCAATGCTTTATTAATCTATTTGAAAACAAAACAGCCAAATACATCTGTATTCATTAAACAATTAAAACAATTTCAGCAAAAGGAAGAGGGTCATGGAATGCACAGTACCCGTATTGCACACAGAAGCTGCTGTGCCTTTCAAATTAAAAGCTAGTTTTAAAACGATAAATTCTCACATTCATACTCGGGTTAGTCAATTAAATCTATGAGCACAAAACCATAGCCATCTCCTCTGTTAGTACTTTTAACAATAAATGATCACAATGACTATGGTGCTGCCACACATTAAACACCAAGTGATTTATTTAAAGGCAATTGATAAAATCTAGAAAAAGGCCATTTTGTTTCCGGGCTAGCTATACACAAGGAACTTCAAATGACTAGCCTTGACATCTATGGCAAGTAGTTAGGCACATGGACATGGAAGAGAATGCTAAACATTAGATTTGTTTCCCCCTAAGAGTTAAGAACATTTGACTACCCATTCAGACAAAAATAAAAACAAATGATTTTTTAAAGAACAGACATTTGCCAAAAAATTCCAAATGCTCTGATGACAAGTTAAGAACATATGAAACAGTTTCAAACCTTCGAAAAATTCATAAACTTGATAAATGATAAATCTAGAGGGATAAGAAAAATTAAACAAAATGGCATACGTATCCAACGCTGCCCATTAAGAACATTTGTGATTAAATAACAATGTGTAAGGTTAAAAAACATGGAACAAGTACCTAGCTCTGAAATGTAGAAAAAGGCAATGAGACTAGTTTCTTTTATGCTTAAAATTCAATGCTAATGCAAACATCAGCAACAAGTATTGGGGGTGCAGAGAAAATACAGCACAGACCAGAAGTGTTCCAGTTAAAATTCTCATAAGCTACATACATATAATAAATGCTTATTAAAGTCCAGAAAGGCTGCATGATAAATGTTACTTTAAAATCCAAGGGTTAAATACTATTTTTCACTAGTACGTCGACACTTGTAATTTCTAACAATGCGTAATATTGAAAGCCCGCACAGCCGTGGTACCATAGAAAAACGATTTAAAATATAATCTTTGGTAACCCCCAAAATAACTATCCCATTAAACAAGCTCTTCTTGATAAAACTAAAAAGCTGTAAGAAAAAATCTAAGTGACGTCTCGTCACGGTTTCAAACATAAAATATCACGTCATTTTTCACACAGTTTTAAACATAATTCTGGCATAGAAGGAACTTTGTACAACATAAACATCAACATAAAAGACTTCTTCTGAAGTCGTCCGATCAAATATTAGTTTTGGAACGTTACACCAACAATAAAAGTTCCTGTTGAACAGCAAATGAAAAGGCCCTGCCAGGACAATAAAAACAATATTCCAATGAACATACATTGAAAAGGGGCAGAGAAACAAACATTTACTGGCAGGTGCTTCCAAGCTAATGCATGTGCATAGTCCTTTCAGCTGGTCAATGCAGGAACACTTAGCGGTTGCTCTTATTACGCATCAGGGGCTTGTGGTTTCGATAAGTATCCACCGAATGCTGCCATTGCCAGCAGCTGCGGCAGAAGTACCGGAAGCAGGCAGCATCCCTGCAGAAAATTGGCCCTTGTTGAATCTGACAACTGGAACAGATGGCATCTTCCAAGTAAGGATCAATTTGTACCTAGGAAAAGAAGCCATCATTTTCTCATTAAAATGAAGCAAGGTAATACTTAGTTCAGAAATGGCCGTTAGATATTGAAACTGTAGCCGTTTGGAATTTTTTTTTAAAAGCCAAGAGTTGAAGACTTAAATTTCTTTAGGAGTTTAAAGAAAATTCGAAGTCTGAATCAGGATAATGATTTTGACTTGATTGTCTTACTGCCACTCGATTTAAATGCAACTACATTTCCTCTGCCTATAAAGTTTGTAAAATAAGAGCATATTTTATTATTTAAGAAACTAATTTATAAAAATATACCCAATTATTCATGCTTATGGTGGAATAATTTCCATCTTAACAGAAATGAAAGTTGCCTTTAAGAATAAGGCTATTATATATCGATAAATTCAGTATCAATTTTAAATTTATAGCCAGTAAAAATATTTCAAAGTGCTGTATTTTAATTTGGAAAGTGATCTAATAAACTAGTAGAAACTTCCCTTCCTAAGCATGAAAAGAAAAGTTATTTTATTAAATATTTTAGCTGTTAAGTCTGGTTAAAATAAAGATGTTACTTGTAAATACATTTAATACTTTTAAAATTAAGACGTCTACTAATGACTTTATAAGAGAAATTATTTTCCAACTGTTTATAAATATCAGTTAAAAATTTACTGTATAATTTCTTTAAAAAATTTAGATTAGCTATACTATACTCCTGGCATAGTTACCAGATCTAAATGCTAGTTTAATATATATATATTAAAGTTTGAAAAACTTTAATCTGTTAAACGGCCAGCTTTCAAAAATTGCTTAAAATAAAATATACTTATCTATAAATACTAATAAAGTCATCCTTAAAGTCAACTAATCAGAAATTACACTTTCTTAAAATAACAATTATAGTTACAACAAGCTACACAATGAAAAATATATTAAAAAGTTTTAACTTTAACACGAGGGAAAATTCTATTAAAAATAACAAGACAGCATAAACTTCTCTACTCATCTGCTTTTAAGTGTTATTTAGGTTTTATGAAAGCTCGATTTCTAAATTCTTTTCATTTTAAATAAAATAAAGATCCGAGTTGCATGCAATTTAGTTAATTTATGTAATAGTTTCAGGTTTATATAGTTATAATGAATATTAAAAAAATTATAAAGTGTTTTCAAATATGATTCAAATTAAAGTTAACAGTAACTTTTCAGGTTTTTATATTCAATGCATTTCTAAATTAAAACTGGTATGTTTATTATCGATAATGCTCTTCAATTAAAGCATGATTGTTGTCTCCTTAATTAAGATCTTGTATACAATATTACTAAATTTGTATATACTAATAAATACTCATCTTACATAGAACTCTTTAGACATTTTAAATCAAAGCAATTAAGCTTATATAATGTACAAGACATCCTATAAGAAGCCTTAAAAGGTTGAGTACTTATTAAAAGAACTTATTCTTTAATGATGCGATTCAGATAGACTTAAAGGTTTTGATTATACAACTCGTTACATAGATGTATAGGACAAACTAATGAAAATCTAATTAAAAATTCATAGCTTAATTTCTTTTGACAAAGAATCAATTCCAAAAAATTCCTATGCTTATAGATGCATATCGGATCAAGTAATCAATTCAATACCTTTTTAGTAAACCTAGGAGTTTTAATTTCGACAAAAGCAGCAGTTACAGCCTTCATGTAGCTTTTGTGGTTATTGAAAGTTATTCGACCAGAGCCTGCAAAAGATACAATAAGGTTTAAAACAATATCAAGAAAACAAAAACAAAATACTTTATATAAATAAAATCTTACCTATTGGATACTTGTATTTGTCGGTGTCTATTCCAGCATAAACTACACCTCCAAACAAATCATTCATGACTAGAGCTAGGCCTTCAGCATTTAACATACCATGCAGAGCCCCAACAAAAACGGTTTTACTGGGGTCTAATCTTTGTGATGGGCAATGTACAAAGTTGCTATCACTTATCACCCATGGAATTACTTGGACCTATGAAAAATTTTATAGGACAAAATTGAAAATTCGGTCACTAAAGAATAACTATAAAATGAGAAATAGTCTATTATACTATATAAAATATAACTTATTTAACTGAAGAGCAGTATAATTACCCGAAATATCTGCTATCTATTAACACCGAGAAAAATATAGATTCTCAAGTTTTGACTATAATCAAAAGGATTTTGTTTGAAGTTACGATTTAACAATACTATTTTAAGACAAATTTATATTTTGATTATAACCTAGTTTTCTAGAAATTCTGAAGGTTATAAACTATATAATATTGACCTATATAGAAGAATCAAAGCTATCATTCTTTAATTTTATTAATCTAAAAGATTTAACACAAGAGACAGAACAGTTGATTGCTTATAATTTGACACTGTTTTTATAACTTGGGTATCAAACTGTTGACTATTAATGTGTTAGAAGTTTTATATTAACAGAAAGCTATCTGTATGCATTGAAACAAAAGGCAACACAACTATTTCAGATTTTATATTATCTAGCTACCCACGAAACAAATGTACCTCTTTTGATCTCATGCGCCTGGATGAAATCTTAAAATACCAGTTGCCTCCATTGCTGTAGTCATGAGTACAGGCTTGAAGCAAAGCCTTAACATGTTTTTCAGCTTCAAATATTATATAAACATATCCAGCTAGAGAAGACAAAAATTTAGTATAAGTCAAAGAAATTCAATAAGAAATATATGTAGCTTTAAAATTCTTGGATTTTATTACCTTTAGGAGGACAAGAAGCGTTGCGATTCTCTTTTCCAGGCCATAAGATTTTGATTGGTCCAAAAGGGGCAAAAGCTTCAACAAGGCCAGCTATAAATAATATTGTTAAAAATAAGAAATTTTAAACTTGCCTGTATATTTTTGAAATTAAAAGACCCAATATAGTACTGAAATTCAAAGAGTTAATAGAAATAGTTGAAGAGAAGGGAATAAACCAAATCTTATAACATACGTCTTGTCACAAGTTCGAAATAATTCTTAAGTTTAATATGAATAGATTAAAAATTAGGCATATAACCAAAAAAATTTTTAAAGTTTGTATTTAAAATCTGGAAATAAGTATTGATTTAATTTTATAAAATGAACATAAACTGAGAAATTTGAAATATTTAAATAAAACCAAGTTATTGAATCCAAGAAAGGATCTTTAATACTAGGTAATTCTTAATAGTTAAGATAAACTACTTGGTAACTCAAGTCTAAGCAACTAAAATTCATTTTAGGATCCAATTTTTAATGGTATTTTATGTGCAAACTAGACGCATCATACCTCGATACTCTTTATTTTTAATATAGTGTAATATATTCACTTAATCAAATATGAAATAAGATTAAAGAAGGGTAGGAATTCAATATATTCCAGTTCAATTCTCATCCTTATTTAAAAAGAGCCTATTAATCTAGTATTTAATATTTAAATTTGGCTTTATTATAGTTATAAAATAAAGCTTTAAAAAATTAGTATTTAAAATTTGACAAGTCTCTGAATAGATTTCTTTACATCAAAAAATTATAACAATAAGCTATAAACTTTACATTTAGAGTTCTTTGTCCAGTCATGCAACCGAATATTAATATATCCTTATGATTAATTTTATTATACTGAACTCAACTTCAGAGACTTAGTATTTATGCCTGGAGTTTTTAGTAACTGTATGTCATTAAAAATGGTTCAACCCAACTTTGTTGTAAAAAGCTCGTGATATAATATATTTTATTAACCTTAATATTTTAACGTTATCTAAAAATAATTTTATAAAGGACTTGTATGCTAGTCAAGATTGATATCTGTTTTTATCATACTAACGTTCCCGATATATATAAATATAGAAGTAAAAAGCCTTTATAAAGTTCCTATTTAACTAATTACTTGGCATGAAGTTATATCCTATAGGAACAAACTAAAACTAAAAATGTAAGTTTAAACTGAAGAATTTAATCTTGCCTTTAAAAATAATCTTAAAATCTTAACCAAGTTATTTAACGATTCTAAAAAGACTTAAAATAAAAGAAATTTTAGGATGAGGATAATAAACATGTTTCAGATTAGAAAATCAAGCTAGTATTACTTTGAACGAGACTAAAGTCTTGACAATAGAGGATTTCTTATAGTTCATAACAAAGTTCAAAAGAACTTATATCTAAAGTCTAAGACTTGTATCCGATACATTTACTTTTAAAGTCGAGTTATTTTTAGTAATTGAACTTTTCATAGGAGTTTCCATGTTCTGTTTTAGATAAAGAAAACAGAAGTAATTGAAATTTTAAAAATCTTGTATAATATAGTTAACGTGTATTTGATATAACTGCTGTTAAAAACAATAGGTTAATATATAAGCTGTATTTAGTTTTTAGAAAGTACTCATTTAAATATAACTTCATAGATTAGTTCAGCTTTAAATAAATATTAAGATCTTTAAGTGATTAAGAAATTAGACAAGTGTGATGTAGAAGAAATATTATAAGTTTTAGATACAAGAAATATAGCTTAATAAGATTAGCATTTTAAAGTTTCATGTAATTCCACAATGGCATTTCAAAATCTTTGGCAATTTTTATCAGTTTAAGGACATAATATACACACAAGGAAATAACAAGAATAAATATAAGCTATAAAGTTATTCAGTGTATACCTTCAGTGATGTCCCATGGCACGCCACCCAGGAAAACTTTACAGGAATAAGTTGGATTCTTATGAGTCCGAGGAGGTAGATGACCACTCCATGTGCAACTAGCTTCACAGAAGGCTGGTTAAATATAGTTTTATAATTTTACATATGAAATAAAATTATTCTAGCAGTCATTATATTCAGTTTTTTTTAAAATAGGAAGTATGATAAAAAGAAAGTCTAGTAATTATACAATATATTATATGTTATGCTTTTTAAAACAGCCAGATATTAATGATAAATAACGTTGTATATAAACTAAGTATCTTATACAATGTCCTCAAGATTTAGTATTGTTGGGTATTTTATGTCAATGGAGTTTAATATATTTGTTCTTATAAATACAAATTCTATGAAATTATAGCATAACAGCTATATTTACACAACTAGAGTAAGAATTCTAAAAATTTTTAATTCAACTCGAAAATTGAAACTAATTGTAAAATCAAGCCAATCAGTTATCAAGAAACAGAAAAAATAGTCTTGTGTTATTTATTTCAAATATTAAAAACTTAATTTTAAGAAGCGAAGTCAAATTTATATTTTAAGTTTTTTATGAATGTTAACTTCATAAAGAAATTTCTTAAATATATAGAAATTTAGTTAAAAAATAAGTTTACCTTGATCATTTTGTTTATTGTTAACATTTGATAATTTACCAATAAATCATTGTTCAGAAAGCACATTTTAACCCTTTATATTTAACTAAGTTTTATTATATTAGGTTTTATCATTCAAGTTTAATCATATAAAGATGATTATTTAACTAATTTATAGCACATAAGTTGTATTTTTATGCATTTTCAAAACTATTTTAACACATTGTAAAAAGCTAGAAAAGATTGTTTAAAACAAAGAAATTCAGGTCTAAATTAAAAACATTACAAAATTTGAAAGCGAAATATGAAGGTATCAACTAATGTAGCTAGCATGACAAATGTAAGCGAGGTAATTAAATTTTAAAGAAATTTTTTAAGCATTTAGTAAAAACGCTTGAAAGTAAATATATATTAAGAGCTTTTTTAGCAGTATTTCAAGAGAAACAGTAAATCTGGAACTTGTAATATATAGCACAAGTTTAATTAGAAAATATATTCATTATAGAAAGGTATATTATCTTATTGAAAAGCTTTATTAAAATGCATTTAAATCTTAGAAAGGAAGTCGGTTCTGAAAATCAGTTACGACGTTTATTTTCTTATTTTATCTTTAAATAATAAGTGCAGTGAACTAAGCCAACACTTATTCCAACATAAGCATCCGAAGTTGGATGTTTATATTACTTGCCAAAAAAAAAATTGTTAATATTAACAAACTCATTTTCAGTATATTATATATGCTCTTAATACTTTAAGTCTTCATTAATAGTTTATTCTTTTCACTTTATATATAATTAGGAAAAATATAATTTAACAATATCTAAATAGTTCTCTAATCAAGATACTAGAAGATTAGTGTCTGGTTTTATGTATTAAATTAGAGGTTGCCGTAATAAAGAAACTAAAGAGTCTAAAGTTAAAAATTTAATATTAGAAGCAATTATGATTAGAGTTTATAATATTTAAAAGTTTCATACATGCAGCATTCCTGTATAGCCTAGCAGCTCGCTCAATAGAGTCAAGATCGCCGAAGTTGACATTTAGAGACGAATTGACAGACCATCTTCTATCCAAGAAGAAAGGAGACGACACAACCGAGGCATCATCTGGTCGGCAGTTGACATTGCCATTCAGTGAAGGTGTAGATGTAACTCCAGATCCAGTACCAACTGTGGTCCCTAAATTCAAGTTGTTCTACAGAAGAAATTTAAAGTTATACGTTTATTCTGATTTACATAAAAAAATAAATACAAGAGAAATTACCTCTGGTACAAGATAATTGTAATAGTTTAATAACACAGGTAAGTTCTGGAGTTTTACTAATTTAAAGATTGTATATTAAAATTAAATCTAAAATATTTTGAATTAGTTTAAATCTTTATATTTTACTAATATATTAGACTTGATATATCAGTCTAGAAAAGATAATAGGATTTATATCATTTCTTAAATTTGTATAATTATAAAAATAAGGAAAATTTAAAAATAAGAACTGTTTGCTTAATTTTTTCTGACAGAATGCTTTATATAATTTAGTTGTATTTCGTACATGTAAAATTGAAATATTATTTAATGTTATAGTTAGTTTTTTTTTATCTAACTTAAGAATCAAAATAAATTTAAACCAAGAAGGAAATACAAATAAAAATTTATAAACTTATTTTAATTTAACTAAAGCTACTCTATCTATATTCATCTAAAATAAACATTCAAGTTAAAATAATTAACCTAATATCTACATCTTCAGCCTTATTAGAATTGTATCTAATATATAAATTGAGAACAGTTAAATTCCATAAGATTATATTCTTAATTTCAAAACTATTATTGGTAATATTTTAAATTTACTAATTTTAAAACTGATTCTTACCATCAGATCTGAAATACTGCTAAGTTCAGACACACTACTAATACCACTGGTATCCGATTCTGTAGGCGACGAACTTCTGTTATCCCTAAGTCCTTCACATCCCATAAGAAGAGCTTGTTCAAGTGTTGAGGTACAGTCACTTTAAAATTTAAGAATTTCACATGTATTGCAGTTATGTAACATAAATTTTTTTTAAATAATTATAAAAATATGTAATCTAAAATTTTATTTAAATATTAATATTTTTATTTTTAGATGGACTGTTTAGACAATCCATAATTTGATATAGTATATAATTTACAAGATTAAATTCATATAAATATTATGTTATATAAGATTAATGTTATTTAATTTTAAGAACTTCAGAGCATATTTTAAGTTAATTATGCTTTAATAAAATTAATTTATTATATTTTAAGTTTATATTTAAAATATTTAAGTTATTTCAATTAATAAAGACGGTTTTATATGATTTAACACAAGTTCTTATAGATAAATGTTTTGTAAAAGGGTTTAGATAATAAAAAGACTTATTTAATGAAGAATTAATTGAATATTAAAGTGATACTTACGAAGTAAAGGAAACTTGTGGAGATGCAGCTCTAATAGCTCGCATACCACTTGGTGTATTAGACCAATTTTGGGATAACAGCTTACTAAGAGGGTTATCATAAGGCTTAATTGATCCTAAGGTGAAAGTCTTCAGAGGATTATTCTGTGTTTGACTGAAAGTCATATTTGACCCAGTATTGAAAGACATACTGTTTGGGATATTTCCATTAGGAATATTTATATTTGGTAATCCATACAAGTTAGAATTGGAACCTGAAAGAAATAATTTCTTTAGGTTTTCTTTTTTTTTTTTTTTTTTTTTTTTTTAATGGAGATTTATAGGAACTGATATTCTTATAAATTATGTATCGTAATATTAGAGTAGAAGAATTGTAATGTTGATAAATATACACTTTAAAATAATCTTAAGAACTATATGCTTATAGTTTATATTATGAAGTTTTAAATCTTAAGTAATATATATTAAAAGTTTAGACTATTAAATCAATAGGGTAAAGATACGACATAAGTGACATAGGCCGATTTATTACTTATTGTTATGGAATTAACTATCTATAATTTAAATATGAAAGCTATGAATATATTACAACCGAAATAATTTAAAATAATCAGAATTAAAAATATAAAATAATTATCTTTACTTTCATTCAGAACATTAAAAAGATTCTATAGATTAAATAGTAATCAAATATTAAGAAATTTAAAAACTTGAAATAGTTCTTAAAATATGAAACATTTTAAAATTTATAAATCTAATATATTTTAGATTAGAATCACGAGTTGACTACATTCTTTTTAATTTAATTAGATAAAGTTTTGAACCGATTTTTAGAAATAGAAAATTTAAGCTTATGAAAATAAATTAATTTTAGAAATGGATTTCTTTTAAAAATAAAGTGTTTAATTGTTATTTTCTTTGTATTGAATCTAGATCTTGCTTTAAGAATATTCTATAGGTAAATTTCTGTAGTTTATTATTGTTGCATATTCTTATTTTAAATATACAGCATATATCTATTATTTAACTCTAGAAAGTATCATTTATAATTCTAGTCTAAATAATACAATTGTTATTTTAATTGAAAAATTAGTATTTTAATTTGAAGTACATCGATTTAAATATTCAAAATGCTTGTTTAGTAATAAAATTATCCAGGTTTCAAATTTAAAAATTCTTGGTTTAATATATTTAATATTTTAAGCAGAAATATTAAGTTTCTGTTTAAATCAATAAGAATTTTAAAAATCATTTTTATATAAACAAATTATGTTGCTAAAACTCTCAAATATATAAAATCCTTTAAATATAAACAATGTTCAGATATTACATCTCAAGACAAAGTCTAATAACCATTAGAACAAGAACAGATTAGGACGAACTTTTAATTTATGTTTAAGCTTTAGTAAAATATTCAAGATTTAAAACTTATAGATATTAAAATTCCTTCGTTTATATACGATTTATAAAACTTAAAACTAGGTCGATTTTTTTTATGAATTTATTATACCAATTTTTAAAAACAGATGATATAACAGAAATAAATGTTGAAGTGTTAAAAATGTTTTAAATTTGAGAACTAATTTTTTGATCTCATCAACATGAGAAAAGATTAGCCTAACTTTTAAGGAATTTACTTAAATATACAGGTCTATTTCATACTTATGACAGAATATAAAAGCAGTTAATTTAATATTAAAACTTGTATTCAGAATTTGATTAAAAACTTCAGAAAATTTAAGATAAAAAAGCCTTTAATTTTAATATCTAACATTCTTTTAAAACATCTAAAATATATAAAATCTTGTGTATTATATAAATATTGTATGTTATAAAATAGGAAAGTGAAAATACTAGAATATTTAAGGAAAAAGTTTTAGTAAAAGGATTATATAAAGCCTAAAGAGATCTAAATCTTATTTAACTATATAAATTTAGCTATTTTGTATAATCTGTCAAAGTTTATAAAATGAGTTCATTAATAATCATAGCTTTAATACCATAAGTAAAATTAAAGATTTAGTTCTTTTTTAAAAAGAGTAACAATATTTTATTTTGAAAATCGAAGGATAAACCTTTTAAGATGATACTAGATTAGATCTTATTTTTATATTTAACTACTGTAATATGACTATTGGATCTTATTAGGATAAACTTTAAAATATTAGCATTATAAGATTTATATATTACATTAATTGTATAATATATTCATAGCATCCAATTTCTAATAAGACAAACTATTTAGAGATATTAAGCCAAAAGGAAGGCTTGTAATAAAAGTTTTGTTTTCTCTAGTTACTAAAATATAATACTACAAGGGATTAAATATCACGATAATATCAATATTTTATTAAGTATAATTAGTCCGATTTTTGCCCGTTTCATTATTTATAATATTGATCTACGACAGTATATATAAATATGGATATTAGCCAAGCTAGATTATAAAACAAATGCAGATTTACAAAGCTGACGAAATAACTTATTATATTAAAAATATATTAAAACTATATTTATTATCCCATTAAAAAAGTCTATATCATTAATTTTAAGATTAGGCAGGTACAAATCTTGGCTTAATAAATAGAATTCATATTACTTAAAGGTATTTATTAAAAGTAGAAGAGCCAAAACTTGCCAATTGTAATATTAAAACTAAATTAACAAAGTAACTGAGCACACTTCTAAGCTATAAGAAAAAAACATTTTCATATGAAGTTTACTAGAAGAAAATCTTAAATTTCATTTAATGATTGCTTTTACTAAAGAAATCGTTAATCCTTCAATACTAATAAGTACTATAAGGTCCATGTAAGTAACTATACTAGTTAATATCAATAAGCTTTTAAAATGAAAAAGAGATAAGTTTATTTAATATAAGATAGCCTTTATTCCAAGATTTTCAATATGTAGATTGATATAATTAGTCAATATTAAAAACCTATTTTCTAGAAAGAAACTGAACAGCTATTAACAATAAAACAATATTATTCATCTTTAATATTATATAGTTTAATAAATGTTATAACTACGTAAGAAATCGACATAATTTGTTGTATTCTTTGTAAAATTTAGTTATTAAAGTAAAAAGATTAAATAAAAAATTCTTTATAGATAACGTCTTTTATAAAAAAATTAGAAGTCTCAAATGAAAAAAAGATTAAATTTAAGAAAATTAAAATTTTTTTTATCAAAGTTTAGTAGCTAGTTTTTTGCCTATATCTATTAACTGTTAATATGGGAATATTTTTAAAATATTCATTTTATTACTCAATATAACCGATAAATACAAGTTAAATTTATATTAAATTAAGTTTCTATATTATAATAAATGTGAAATTATAGATTACCAATTCGTAATTATTAACAAGTTACGAGTGATTATGAATAAGTTAAAATGAGCCTTTAGAAAATAAAAGGAAAAATATAGAAATGAAATTTCTGATTAACTTTAGATTAAGATTATACAAAGTTTTTATGAAGTACTCGTCTTGAGATAAACATTTCTGTATGCAATTTAAATATTTTTTATAAACATTTGTGTTTTTATTTGATTAAACTCTGAAGCCTGTTTATTTTTTTCTATCCTTCTACCAACCAAGGGTATTTTAATAATATAATGAGTAATCTAAAGAATACTCGTAATATTTTTAGCAGCATTAATTAGCTAATCGAAGCACTGAATTCAACGCAATTGTAAAAACCTTTAATGAACTAATCTGATCATATAAATAAGCTTTTCTACAAATAGTTTAAATGGTTATTATTTGACAGCAAGAGTAATTTCTATACTATATACATTATACATTAATAGTTTAATGTATAGTATATATATATACACACACACACACAAATACGATTTTATGTTATCTAATACCTTAATTATCAACACAAGCTAAAAACTTTAGTTTTAAGATAAGTAGCTTAAAACAGCAAAAGAAAAATACAACTCATTTCAAACCTTTTTTAAATACTTAAAATGCAATATAATTAAAAGAGGATTAACTAAAATAGAATTGGAATATTTATATTTTTTAATCCAATAATTATCTATGATTAATCTAGATACATAGCCATAAGATTTTTTCAATATCATAAAAAAGGAAATCTTTGATTTAATTGTCAATATAATAAAAATAGTTAAATTAAGATCTTACAAAAGCATAAGGAAATTAAAAACTTTAAGAGTAATGCTTATTTAAGTTAAAAGCATTTGTAATAAATTTATTATCTTATAATCTTCAATATTTAATATTTTTATAAGAGTTTAGAATTTTTAAAATAAAGTTCAGTTTAATTATTCAATAGATTAAGTGTATTAAAAGTTTATTATAAAGTTAAGATATTTACCACAATAATTTGACATATTTCCTAAACCAAGCAAATCAGCCACTGTGGTATCTACAAGAGAATTTTAAAATATTTAAATTTAGCTATTGAAACAAAACTTTAGAAATAAAGAGATTTTATATTAAATATATATTACCTTGTTGTGTTCTTCTGTTCATAGAATTGGTACTACCAATATCTAAAGAATGATCTAATATAGCATTTATCTTTTGGAATATCTCGCTGTTTTTTGAGAAGTCTTTGGTAAAATACCTGTCATCTAGATCCGAGGTGTTAAAGTACTGACTCTATAAAAAGACAGGAGAAAGCAATTTATAAATAATTATAAAAGTTAATAAAAACATTCCAAAGTGCTTTACTAGGATAAATTTTGATATCTAGTAAGCAGTAAATATTTAAAACTAGTAATTTATAAAATATTTGTATTTATTAAATTGAAAATTTAACTGGAATTAGACAAGGCGATTTTTTTTAATACAAGAACATATTTATATGAAGATCATGTAATTTCAAATCTTCAATATACATTAAAAATAACTCCCTATTTATTCTATAAGCTCACTTTGTTACTTTTTATTATAGCAACTATGATACTCAAGACGATTCCAGATCTGGGCAGAAGAGCTCGTCAGATTAATAATTATGAAAGCAGTGGGCAATTCTCTATTTTCCTTAAGATAATAATCTTAAGTTAACAGTAAGTACAATAATATTTTAAGATGTTTTGTGAAAAACGACTTAAATGGAAAAATAAATCAGTCAAAAATACCGAGCTGTATAAAATTCAGTCTAACTGTATTATATTGAAGCTTAATTTTGTAGATTCAAATCCAAATCAAATAATCAAGTTTACTATTGTTCTTGGGAAAAAAAAATTCAGTATGTTCAGATCAGGAATCAATATATTTTATATGCAGCTTAAATTTTATTATAATTAAATCAAATACCAAGATATTTAGAATAATGCCAAATAGCTTATATATTGCATGAATTACCAATAAGTTAACTCGAAAAGGCAATGTTATTGTATTTTTTAACGCACTGGTTTATTACTGACATTTAATTCATTTCTCAAAGGCATCTTTAACAAATAAACAATATTTAAATTCCAAGTTAATATTTCTAGTTTTCTTGCATAAAATGTTTCATAACTAGATTCCTATAAATTTTTACTATCAATAATAGAAAGCCAAAAGAGTTTACCGAATTTTATACCATATGTTAATGAAGTAATACACTAGATTTTATTTTAATAATGAAGATTCTATTTTAGTTTGATATATATGAAGTGTTAAACAATACAAGAAACATTTTAACTATGCATGGTGAACACAAGATAGCAATATGAGAATATGCATCAATTGGTATATATTGGGTATATATACAATATGCTTCTCTGCTACAATAGAAACATTCCAGAAAGTGAGTAGAAAAAGAAATCATGGATAAGCTATAAATGAAACATATTCAGCAAGTCCACCTGTAACTATACAAGTAGAACAATTTAATACAAGTCAAGCCACAAGTATACATCACTTTCAAGGTTACAAATTAATTTTTTATTTGCTTAAAAATATCAAGACAAAAATTTTTTAAGAACATCTCAAATTTTCATATTTAGTTGAATAGTTCAAATACAGAGAGAAGACAGAAAATTAAACTATAGAACATCACAAGAATTCAATCAATGTATATTCCGTTTAATTACAAATAGGGAATTGCTTAAGAACAAAATTAACATACACTCAAAGTTTTAGACGATTAGGAAAAAAATTGGATTCTGCGTTTAACCTATATTTTTTCTTTTATGGAACGATTTAAATGAACCACTGCGGGTCGGCTAGAAAGAAATTTAATATATATTTCACTATTATGTTGAATTTAATATCCAAAATAGCTCCAAATAAATTTAAAGACCTCGTATTATTGCCGGCTGCACTCTCATGGCGTAATTCTAATCTCCACATCCCTCCCACCTACTTGGCATTCGCCCAAGAAGTGGATTTTAATTGCATTATTCGTTATCAATTCAAACAATTAATGCAGTCGTATGTAATCGAATTAAACATCAATAAAATAATAAGGACAGGAAAATAGAATCATAGGAGAAAAAAAAAAATTTTTTTTTTTGAATAATTGTTTTCCACATCGAATTCCGAAACTATTACGTCTTCCTCGAAATGCAAGCTATAATGCAGACATTCTCACTACAAGCAATTTTCATTAGGGGCAATAACATACTCTTAAAATTAAAGGTCATCAAAAAGGCAGAAAGTAATGCGTATTGCGTATTTTTTTTCGTTTTTTCCTCGACGGAAGGATCGATATACTCGCGTTTCTTTTTACTATCGCGAGCAATTCAGACATGAAGAAAAAAAGAAACTGAGCAAGAAATACGATTTATGAATACTTACGAAATTTTTAAATATAATTACGCAACATAAATAAAATAATAAATATGTTACGTTTAATAAACGAGTAATCAACCAGCCATACATTGGGCGTTAACACCCCCTTCAAGATTTTAATTAAATTTGCAATCAATAAGAATTTTTAAAAGGAGTTTTTTTCAACAATTTTATGTTCCGAAACAAATTAAATAAGAGTAATACAATACAGATGAACTTACGTTATTCATTGAAACAGACATGCTGCCCTTAAAACGCCGACAGGAACTTTTTTTCAATGTGTTAGATAAAATTCCACGAAACAATAATAATATAACAATTGTTTAAAAATAAATATCACTGATACTTATATACGATGGCCAAATAGCGCGGCTATGGAACCGCTATAAAAATTGATCGACTGAAATACACTTGAAATCACAGTTCCTTATAACACGTCTAGTTATAGCTGCAACAAACAGGAAGAGCTCCGGAGCACACGTTTAGAGATGATGATGTTGATTCGATAAGGCAAAAAATTTGCATAGTTCTGTGTGGAACATGAGAAATATGCAGAATACCTCCTCGTTGCCGAATCTTACTGCGAAAAGAGGTAGGGTAATCTACCAGCTGTTCACGTGGAGTCAGTACGCCGGGATAAGTACGTGTAATGCGGAGTAGAGGTTTCAGCGCAGCAGCGAAACTAGCGAATTTGTTTCTTTCTTTCCGGCGGAGAGCTATCGAGGGAGGTTCCGGAGAAAAAGGACCGGCGTCGCGTCGACTATGATCCACTGGATCTGCCCAAAGACCGGCGACGTAACAATGAGCAGACGAATTTTCGGTTTCTGCGCAGGTGCGAATTGTCAAGAAGGTAAAAATCGCCTGCTTTATCATAACGTGACGTAATTGCTTGTAGTATTTTGGCGTACAATTGATGCATTCGAGTTTCATTAATGCATTAGCTTTTACACTTAGCATCATTTAAATAATTTAAATATTACATGCATAAAAATTAAGCCAATAAGTGAGTAGCACTACCGATTTTATTAATACATTAAAATTTAATTTCGCCTGCACAAAACGAAATGGAATTTACAAACTGATGATTATGTATATTAATGCTGCAGTTTTCTAAAGAAAAGTGGATTCAAATGTTTCCATCTAAATGAAGCGAGAATTTGCATCCGTAAAATTTCCGTTTAATATGATTCTATATTCCATACTTTCGGTTTTGAAATTTTAATTAAAACAATTATATTAACAAATTAGGAAGTTTTAACAATTTCTATATTTTCATTTAAGATCTATTCAAATACATTGTAGCTATTCAGTGTTAATGATATTAAAATATAATGCATTAGTTACAGAAAAGCTAATATATTATGTTTACAAATTGCTCTTACTTTACCAACATTTTCATAAAACATAAGTAGCTTCTGATTTATTTCTTGCTTTCCTCCGGATATTAATGATTTATACAATATAACTGCAAAGTATCGCAGTGGGTAAAAGCAATTCCAATAAAAATATAATTTCTCTACCACAATTTCTGCCAAATATTGAGAAAAAAACTGGGATATATAGTTTGAAGTTGCCAATTATTGAATCTAAATAAAAACTTCGAAATTTTGGATATTTTTTAATTAAAAACAATAATAGTCAGAAAAAGTATTTGTAAGTAATGAGGTCAAAAGACAATTTTAAATATTGAGAATTTTTCTTACATTTAAATATTTACATTTCTTGTAATCATTCGATTTAATAGAACTCTAAAATTATACATTTATTATTATTATTTTTATTTTTTTAGATTTTTGTATTTGCAGATTTAATTATTTTAACTTTCATTCTTTGTAAATGAATATATTTTGGAGAAAAAAAGTTATTGAGTTTTAAAAAGAAATTCCTGTTTTTGTGCTTGAGTTGGAGAATTTTCGCTGCATATGCAATGTTACATTGGCTTATAAAAAAGTGTTTATGTTCTAGGTTTCATAACTATTTATTTTTATATTTATTAATTCAAAGTTTCAAGATAACCGTAATGTTGATTCAAAACTGGAATTTAATATAAATATATTCAAATTGTTTTTAATTTTTCCGAGTCAAATTAAAATGTAATAAAATTTTAATGTATTGAAGTAAATAATCTGAGCATTGATTAAACACATTTGAAATAAGAATAAAATGATATGATAATTAGATGCGCATTGAAAATGTTTTAGAGAATTAAATATAAATATTATTTTGTCATTACATTTTTTAAAACTAAACTAAATCTATAATAGGCTTATGAAAAATTTATTTCATAGAATTTAACATAAATAATTATAGTTATGATCATTGAGAAAATGCATGAACAAAATGTCTTTAAAACTTAATAACAGTATAAATATTCTCATGCATCAGGGAAATTAGTTCCTTGTCTTTAAAAAGAAAAGGCTTATTCTAAACAACAAATTATTTTTTATGACTATAACACGTATTAGTATTTTATGAAAATACTAATAGAAATATTCTCACTTTTTCGAAAATTATGATGAAAGAGTAATAAAATAGTTGAGGTTGAAATAAAAGGAAAATTTCCATCAATTCTACTCAATAAAATAGATAAAATATTGTTTATTGCTAGCAGCATGTCTTCCACTTTTTTATGATCAAGTCTTTATTAGACTTTTATCTGTTTGTTTATTTAAGTGTCAATATGGGATAAACAGCAATAAGCATCTTTTAAACTTTAATAATATTATATTTCTTTTAAGTATTACTTTTTAATTAAACAGAAATTCTAAAAAAAATATTTATTCATAATGATTTAAAAAATTAAGAAAGTTTTAGAATTCTTAAATAGTAAATTTACACAATACCATTTGGAATCTTCAAGTAGACAACGAGCGAATATTTGATATATTTCAAAACTATTTTAGGATAAACCTGAAAAAAAAATAACAAAAAAAAAATCGTTTGAAAATAATGGAATTATATAAAAAGTAACAAAAAGGTCACAAGAAGTAAACAAAGTACAAAATTCCAAAACAATAATGCAAGCTTTAAAAAAAAAAGGATTTGAATAAATTAGTTCTGCAACGAAGTATAATTTTAATTGATTTTTAAAAAATAAAAATTTTATTTTGAATAAGTTTGATTTTATACATTCTTGGTGCAATTTATTTACATATATTTTGAGCTTTATAAATAATTTGGTGAGGTGCATAATATTCTGATCGGATTTTTAATTTAAGAATTTATTTACATTTACAATTTTATTCATTTGCAACATCGGTCAGATAATATTTAATATCTTCAGATAAATATTTAATGTAATTAATGTCCCTTTGCAGCTGGAAGATATTTTAAAAATCTAATCATAATATTTTATTATTTAGTAAAATATCGTTTGCGTATTGTATTGCAATTAAAATTTGAAGATATCATTATGGGCGAATTTTGCTGCAGGGAAACAAATGCATTTATTTTTCTTCTTAATAAAAATCGCTTGCGAAAAGATTCCGCTAGAAACCGAATTTCCGTATCATCAGCTAGTAGAGATATTAGTCTAAAAACAGAATACTGAAATGAAAAATAATATAGTTAGAACATAAGGTAATAAGAACAAGTCATCAAATTTCTTGGAAAAAACTTTTTATAAAGAATTTCAAATTTGAAGAATGCTTTAACGATATTATTTTTTTTAAAAGTAACAAAACATATTTTGATAGAAAATGATGATTCATTATAAAATTTTTCAGTTTTAGTTATTTCCATATCCAATATTATAGATATAGATAGCTTTTTTTTAAAAAAAATATTTGATATTTTGATAAATAAAGCATAATAAAAAAAAACAGAAATTAAGAAAAAGCAAAGCCCTTATCTTATTAATAAAAATAAATTATCCAGTCTCAATTACATTTAAAAGGTATTATTTTGAATTTCAATAAATTTTATTAAAACCACTTACTAAATATTTGCTTTATTGACATTAATATAAAAAAGTAGCAAATATATAAAGTTTATTTGCTTTGTTTTACCAATCAAAACCAAATTTCATAAACGCATCCTTTTAAGAATTGGTTTTTAAAAAAATCTAACTATCATTTGATAAACTTTAAATTAGATTGAGAATCATTCAAATATCATAAATTAAATATTTTACAAATTCGATAAAAAAATTTAGATATCATTCAATAACCTTGAAATTATATTGGGACCAAATGACAGGACTGGTAATTAATGTTCTTTTTTTTTTTTTCGAAAAAATGCATTATAATTCATTTTTTAGGTATATCTAGCAGTTATTAACGAATGATGAATATTAATTTAATAATATTTAATGAATATTATTGTCTCCTCTGCACAAATATAGTTGTTATAAAGAATGAAAGACAATTGGAATTGTCGAATAAATTATTTGTTTAATGGACTAGAGTATAGAGAAAGAAAACTTTTTATTAAAAAAATCGAAATTTTCAGAGTTTCTGAAGCTAGAGTTCATTCATACTTTTCTTCCGTAATTTTGCATATCCTTTATCCTTAATAAATTCGTAATTAATATAGAAGATATTTCATGTTGTAAGATAAATAGGTGATTTTTTTTTTATTAATTTCCTTTATCGAAGTTACAAAAAGGTTATTAGGGATTCAATTCGTAAATTTAAAATGAGATCCAAAGAGAGAGATTAAATGAGAACACATCTGAGCCGCCAGTCCACTCGCCAAATGAAATATAATTCTATATATGAGTATAAACTTAATTATATATAATGAAATATATTCTTTTTCTTATGAAATATAATCTTTCGCCTATAACAATGCGTCTGATTCATACATCGAATTACAGAATTTTTGATATTTATATCTGCGATTGATTTAAAGTAGCAATAATTAAATTTAGAAAAATATTTTGAACATGCTAAAGAATTTCAGATGTTCTCGGCGTTCTTTACGGATTGAAATAATAATAAATGCCATAAATCTCTTATTAGGAGGCTCAATAAGATGTTAAAATCATTACGCTGGAACCAAACCTCTGGAACCATTACGATTTCGATTTCGAAGTTGTGCTGCCACCAAATTTCCAGTAATTTTTTTGACATGAAAAGCAAATAAGCATAAATAGAACAAATATAATTGTATAAAAATTGTTTTTTGGAGAATGCACTTACTTATTAATGTAATAATTTATTAAAAATGAAATACTTGTCCGATAGTAACAAATAATTAATTTTATGCTATGATAAATATAAATTAACTGAAATTAGCAAAAGAAGTGTTTTAGGGGGTAATGTAGGGGGTAATTTCCAGGTAATGTGAGGCTATCTGAAGCAGGCAAATCCAATGGCGTAACTAGACAATATAGAGGCCCTGAAAACTCTTAGAGTAAGGCTCATTTTCCATCATGTGCCAGAGGATGGGAAATAACATTGTCTTTGTGGTATGTAATTACAACACTTCGTATTAAAGGACCTGAGGTTTGGTGGCCCTTTCTTTGTTCAAGAATATTCAAACCAATTTTGGGAAAATTTCCAAAATGTTATGATCATTTAAATTTTTGAATAATTTCAATTGCTTGATATTTTTATTAAAAAAATCTGACCCATTCCTAAAATTTAAAATTATAAATGCATTTTCTGCTGAAAGCAGTCACACAGTTCGGGAAAAAAGCAACCGTATTTATTTTTAAAACATCACTAAATCACCATTACCACCATTTTTTTTTTATGGATTTAATTTCATTATTGTAAGTTGTACTTACATTTTTGTAACCTGGCATAAAAAATTGATGGAACATCGAACCAACTCAAATTGTTGCACTATAGACAACCCAGAGTGAATATTTAAGATTTTCGGAAAAGTGCATTAGAATTAATTTTTTTTCTGTAACATTTTTCAAAAATTTCTGAATTTCAAATAGTTTATTTTGGAATTAGTAAATGGTTGCATAACTACTTTCTACGTAACTAAGCACTCAGCATATTTCAATAGTATAAATATAGATTTATGATAAAAGAGTAAAATGGGAAATCATGTATATCTAAGAAATCAAAACAAAATTAAAATTATTGACAAGGGATTACTCATTCCAATTTTGTAAAATACTTCAATGCAACTTATCCCTTTTATCTTCCAAAATTCTTTATCTTACTGTATGTTGCTTAAGAATTATTAAATGTGATGTTTTATACTTAAGAGTTTTTTTTTTAATTGGTAAATTAGAACATTATTTTTTTTTCCATGAGCTGATATAATGTAAGCACAAAACCATATAATTTCATTCATACAATCACTTGGAAATAAATTTCGAACGAATTTTTCTCATTCAAAATTTATTCTTTTCACTTGTGTAGAAAAGGAAGAGAAAATGATTTTTAAAATTCATAATCGAAGAGTTAAAAAAACAAAGAATCAGTCCAATTGCTGCCTATTTGATGGACTAAATTTCTCTTGTTTAGGACTCATTATAGATGCATGAATTCTTATATTCGAGAACTATTTCATATTTTTTAAAAATAATTGGACAGGTTCTTTATGGACAGGTTCGAATGACGAAATGACCTCACACTAAAATTTCCCTCCCCCCCCATTCCTATGCACTCACATCTTAATTGGTTTTAATATTCTCTTAATTCCCAAAGTTAAACTTAAGAGCGTTTTTTGTCCATCAAATTAATTAAACAAATGTATTCTTTTCTAAAACGTAAAAATTAAAAATTCTTTCCCAAATTCTGATATGGTAGCTCACATGAAAATTTTTCACTCTGTGGTCCTTAAATGAAGTGTCGTTGTTGTACTCTTGTACTTTTCTACTTGATTCAGAGTAAAACAATTGTTTTGGCGTAGGTAGAATATTTCCTAAACGGAATTCACTCCATATGAGATTATCATAATTCACCAATGATAGAATATTTCCACTAGTGAATTATGAAAACCTTATATGGAATTAAATAGAAAACTAAAATATGTTTCAAAGCGATCTGAGACACTTCAGTCAATAGGTATATTTATGCAATTTTTAAAGCTAAATTTTTAGTAGATAAGTTTAAAATGTTATGATAATCTCTTATGGAGAAAATATGATAAAATATGATTTCTTCATTTACAATTTTAATGGTTAAAAAATTGTAGAATAATAATGTGTATGTTATAACATGCAATCATATGTTATAACTAAAACCTTATGTTATAATGTATATTGTCCACTTCCTGTTCAGAAATAATTCTGGATCAAACGATGAAAACCAGAAATGACTGATCCGATTTGGAAATTAAATTTAGTACAGGTGAGGAGCATGAATTTAAAAAAAAAAAAAAAATATTTACCAACCAACTTCCAAAACGTTCAGAAACATTATAATAACTTTAAATTGATTGTGTTTAAGTTCATTATTATTCAATTGTAGTAATAATTGTAATAAAAATTAAAAAGTTATAATTTCAATGGAATTTGAAAGTTTTATTATCTCGATTAACGTATATAATAGTTAAATTCTATTTTTTAAATTTCATAAGCTCTGCTTCATAGATTTGAATAAAATGATAAATTTAAGTGTTCTGAATGTTGCCAATCCGATATATAACAATAAAAAAATTTATTGTTATTTTCGACTGACCATAAATGATTCACAACTGTGTTTAAAATCGTCATATTTCGAAAGTTGTCTGCGGCGCATTGGCCTAATGACGGAGTCTCGGCTTCGAATTAAACAGCGTGGGTTTGAGAATCGATTACTCTTAGGAGCCATCGTGTGCGTGGGCCCCATGCACACATGGGCTAAATCTGCTGAAGCGAGGCGCCCTCCTAGTGTAGAAGCTTGGAATAAGGGACTGCTGGAAATGACGTGGTCTCTTCAAAAAGAATCGTCGTGTCATTTCGAAACGAAACGTGTATATAAGTTGTCTCACAGTTAAGGTGGAAAATATTATTTGCTTATTATTTCAGTTGTAGTGTTTTTTCCTTTTTTTTTCTTTTTCTTTTTTTTCCCCTTCTGTTTTTAACTGCTGGATGTTTTTTTTAACATTATTTTAATTTAAAAGAATTAGAATAAGACTTCTGTTTAAAGAGGTTTCTAAAAAAGAATTCTTTTTTAAAATAAGCATTTTTTGTTTTTAAATACAGAATCATAAGCCTTTTGTATTTTTTTATAGTGGAGTAGCTTGAAATAAATTTCTAGAAATTTGGTGGACCTCTTTATCGGGATCACATAAAATGAATCTTCTGTTCCATGCTTGGTTTAATTTTAAACAACAAATTTGACATGATATTTGAAAGTGCTCGCGTTTAGAACGTGTTTCAATTATGAGAACAGTCAAAAACGACGGAATGTGTAGTAATACAAAAAACAGTTACTCAGACTTAAAATATTTGTTTTAGCTGGACAATTTTGCATTTTTATGAATTATTATTTTCGAAAGAGACAAAGATTATTATTTGATTGATTTAATACAAAATGTTTTCGTTTTATTCTCAAATGAGAAATTCTTCGGTAAGCTCTACAAAATATGATGACGTGTAATTTGATTAGGAAAATGGACAAATTTTGATGAGATTGGGTACTTTTAAAGAAGTCATTTACAGAAAATGTTCTTTATTTGTTGATCCAAAAATACCCTGAGGAAAATTACAGATTTTCACACAAAATTTTTGATGCTACAGAAAGCTTATTCTTCCTATAAATTATTAATAATTTCCTAAGAATTATACAAAAAGGTAATTACATTTTCTGAGTTGCTGTTTTAATATGTGTTAACAACATGAATTTAAAAGTAGCTTCATTAGTGAGTTTCAATTTTCATTGACCGTTCAAAACAAATAATCAAATTTTTAATGATTTTTTTAAGTAACAAGAAATTTCAAAATAATTTTCAATTGAAAGAAGTATTTTTTAGAATATGTAAAATAAATAAATTTTATTTAATTATCTCTCTGTTCCTATGGTTTCTTCAAATTCCCATTTTTAAGCAAATCCTGGAAACCGCAGTGATGTTTTCATGGGAAATAAGGTGAACAAGTCAAGGAAATATATCTTCTAATTAATAAAAAATTAAATGCTTGGTTATTAATAATTAATTCATTTATTATCATGAAAATTTCTCTAAAATTCCATTATGCACCGCTAAATCCATAAGAAAAATTTGATGGAAATTTATTCAGTATTTAGGTTTTTATTGAAAAAAAAAAGAAGGAAAAAAAAGTCTTTGAGATTTTATTAATGTGACAAAGTCATTGAAGGCATTTATGTTCACAACATCAATTTGTAAAAAAATATATGTCCATGCATTGATCTAAATAATCACTTAATGCATAAATTTATCTTACTTCTTTTTTTCTGGAGGAGAGGTCTTTTTAATACTGAAAGAGGTGTTACAAATGTTCAAATATAGTTATAATTGAACCATTATATATATCTATAGGGTTTTACTCATATCATAGAGGTGCATTCCTCCATGAGTTTTCTATAGCATACGCAGTCTGAGCATTAGTTCTTTCAGATAGATCCAGTCGGTATACAATTCCATATCCACTTCAAAACTTTGCATTGAGGAACAATCTGAACATTAACTCTTTCAGGTCGATCCAGTTCGGTATGCAATTCCATATGCAGTTCTAAACTTCCCATTAAGGCACAATCTGAACATTAGCTCTTTCAGGTCGATCCAGTTCAGTATGCAATTCCATACCCAGTTCTAAACTTCCCATTGAGGAATAATCTCAACATTAGCTCTTTCAGGTCGATCCAGTTCAGTATGCAATTCCATACCCAGTTCTAAACTTCCCATTGAGGAACAATCTCAACATTAACTCTTTCAGGTCGATCCAGTCCAGAATTTCACACTGAGGAGAAGTCTGAAGTATTAGCTCTTTTAGATCGATCCAGTTGATATACAACTCCCAGATCAAGTTCGGAAGCTTAGCATTGAGGAGCAGTTTGAACAGTGGCTCTTTCAGATATATGCAGTTCGGTATCCGACTTCCAGATCCAGTTCAAAACTTCGCATTGAGGAACAATTTGAATATAGCTCTTTCAGTTCAATGTGCAACTTCCAGATCCAGTTTCAGATTTATCGCAAATGTGGTCTCCGTGTTTAGACTTTTAGAAGCATTTTTATAGAAATCTGGTTATAAAAATAGTATTTTCTTATGAAATGTTTTGTGATAAATTTATCTCTCTCGGTTCGTCTTCTGTCACGTTTTCATGTTCTGTTAATTTCTCTACATTGTTGATACAGTTTTGCATATCAAGTTGAAATAACTGAAGAAGTAACAAGATGCAATAATGCAAAAACTAAGCAGTCGTTGAAATCGAACATTCTTCCAAAAAACTCAAAATATTTAGTCAGCGATAAAACAATCTGAAACGTGTTGATCCTCTTGGTCTTCTCTTATTTTGTCGAAATAGCTTCTTTTTGCAAGATTTTTCGTTAGCCTTCGAATTAACAAGATGCGAATTTAAGGTAATTATCATTTATGTGTTAAACAAAATTAAGATGTGTATGCTATTCATCAAATACGCTCTCTCTCCTTAGGGATGATTAAATACACACATGATTACTTTTAATTTGACTTAATCTTGTCACTGAATTTTTAAAAATGTGGTAATTAATCCATGATAGTTTTTTATAGATATCTTTAACGTCTCTCAGGAAAGTTCCTTTAAAGTTATGAATAAAATATAACTCTCGTTTTTTTTAATATACACCAAGTGATACAAAAATTACGAGATAAAGAAGGCCAAATAAAGGATTTCTAGAAATAATATGCCTTTATGTTATATATTGCCTATCTATTTTCAATGTTGACAGTTTGCCGGTTCTGTGTACAAAAATTTTTTTTTGTCTTGCCTTAGTAAAATTATTTTTTTCAAGCTATAGATAAAAAATGTTGCAGCATATTAATTAAGTCACAATGCTGTTGCAGGTTGCACTTAACCGTATTAAAGCGAGCTAAAGCTAGAATTTGTCCTCAGACTACCAAGCATAAATCTTCTTCAGGCAGATTTTCATAAGCACAAGCTAATTTGTCGTCCAACGCTAAGCTAGGAAGCGATTAAATCAGACTAACAAAGATGAAAATATCTGGAACTAGAAATTTCATGGATGCCATTGTTTAGTTGTTTCCCACCATTTCTGCGATTTTTTTCCCAAATTTTTCCATTTTGTGTATAAAGAAACAATTATCTATTCACTTGTAATGCAAACTCAAAAGTGTATTACTGATGCCTTAATAATTGGCGAAGATTAAGGCACAGATTAAGAATTTTATCTCTATTAATAATAAAAGAGAATGTATATGTGTGTCTGGAGGGGGGGGGGAGGAGGTGTGTGAAAGAGGGTACTCTACAGGACAGACCTTTAGACCTAGAGTTTCCAATAAATCACAAGCGCCTTTCTTTGGTTGCAAGTGTGCATATAGCTATAATTTTTTAAAAATTTTACTCAGAATTTTGATTAAATCAAAATTAAACAAAATTTCGATTTTTTTTCTCTATAACTGCCATGAAGATTGTAATAAAAATGACTTTTATATTATTTTAAGATAATAAATAAATTCTTTTTTCGTTAATATAAATTTAATTGCTGTGCAGTTTTTTAAAATCTGTTTTTAATTAATTTTAAGAATATTTTTAAGCTAACTTTACAGCAATATATTTCAATGCTGTTTAAAAATCCAAAACATTCATTTTGTTGCTATGAATATTTCATATTGGATTTTGCTTCCATTATTTATCTTGAAGGAACAGATACAAGATCCAAATCCCGCCAAAGTCGAAGCCAAATGGGGAAAGATGCGCCGCTATGAAGCAACTACTACTTCTGCTGTTTGATTCAGTTATTTGGCACTCCGAAGGATCTTTGCATATACGAGACGGCTCGGATCTGCCCTTTTGTGATCTATCGGTTTCTTTGATCTTGACGATATGAAGATACGGCACATTTTTTAATGATAAACAGGTTTTTGTTTAAAATATGCTTTTAATAAACTTTTGAAATTTTGTTGCACTTACAATTAAGGCTTAGCTTCATTAGTAAACAATGACGAAAAATTTTAAAATTTTATATATGTTTAAATTGTTTCAGGAAAAAAGCGTTCCACTTCCTGTTCAAATTCAAATTTTTTTATGAGATGATAGAAATTAGGGCGAGGTATAGCACAATGAACAAAATGGTATAAAGCTTTTGACAAGCATATGCTATATACCTATTAAAATTTGAAATTTACGAAATCTTTCCTAAGAAAGCTACTAAACGCGAGGTACAGAAATAATTTAATTGAAAATTTTAGCAATTTTTGATTTTGACGAATTAACTGATCGGCAAAGACGGCTAGAATATTTAATAATATACTAAATTAATAATAAAATAAAAATTCTTTAAAGTTTACTCTTTATTCTACATGTTTTTAAACGATCCAGACAATAAACTTTTTCACAACATGGAGCTACTTTTATGCAGTACAAAATCAAATTCTTTTTCTATTTATTTTGAAGTTACATTGAGCGGTGATCTATTTTTACCAGCAAATTGCGGTTACAAAATCTGATTAGCAGATCATTTGATTTGTATTACCGTTATAAAATCAAACTCTCAGAATGAAGCGTGATTGAGGCTAAGGAAGAAAAGGAAGTTAATTTTTAGAAATACAGTCAATGCCTCCCCTAACGAGCGTCTTTCATAGCGAGTAATTCACATCACAAGCAAAACAAAATGTTACAAAAAAATTATGTTCTCTTACGAAAGATGTTTTACAAAACGAGTAAAGAAGGGATATTATGATGTCACATTCGGAATCTTGTCTATATCTCGGCCTTCAGAATGAATTTAGCATTTGTTTGTTAATGGTTTGGAATTGAAAAATATATAGTTAAATGAATCATCGAAAAACACCAGCGAGAGTAGTCTTCTCAGAACTTTCTCGCATACTTTCTAATAAAGGTGTTATTCCGAAAGGAGCCTTGCAAAGCATTAGTGTCCAGTAGTTATGAAATGCAGTACACTCCTGAGTATCCTGAGTATCGCAATTATCCGGCTTCCGTACTGTCCAGTCTATTTTTCTTTTGTCATAATTAAATGAAGAAGGCAAGGCTTGTAATGGTAACATTGCCAAAGCATTGGAAGTGGGCGTCTGCTATAATCATCCTACGTGTCGTAAACAAAACACAAGTTGTGACCGGAAAAGAGCAGCGTTCTGCTCGTTGTTTATTGATTCATGTGTCACGGATCTCAGTTGTTGTCGCTGTTCCTCATTATAATTGTGCAGCACATGCAGTATTCGTAAATTGTTCTTGGAGTATGCTTATTGTTTTTTTAAGTGTACCACAGAGAAGATTTCAAAATGGGGATAAACGAATGACTATGGAGGAAAAATGAACTCTATACCGATACTACACTCTGGCGTAGCAGTAAAAACCGGCAACTGCTTCTTTGATTCACCGGGTCGCGTTCACATTCTACGTGGCTTGAGATAAATGGATGGTTTAGTACTCAATAAGAAGTAAGAAAATGTGTAATATAATAGTGAACTTTGGTATAAAAATTTTGTTTTCTGGTATTGGTGGGCAAAGAAATGAGCTCATAGAACTCCGGCCTACTCTTCCGCCACATTAGGCCGGAGTGTGTACTGTATTAATTTTTGGCGTGAATTTGGCATTTTAACTGAATCTGTATTGTCGTCCTAGGTGAGCTATTTGGCGATTTATTCCTAGCATGCGGTTAATAGTATCAGGAGAACGAATTTGTGTTCTAGATGAATTTTTCACAAGCGACTGAAAAAGAAATTTGACACAAAGCTGCACTTGTTGTCACAAAAACACATGCCAAATTTGATTTAAGTCACTTTTAGTTATCGCTTTTAGAAGTTTCTGAAATTACAAATCGACAAACGCTCAATCAATTATTGGATTTGACTCGAAATATGATAGGTGTCTAGATTATAATTATTTCTGTGTGTTGAATTTTATCTAACTAGCTCTCTTCGTTTTGTGGTTATCGCGTTAAATTATATTTGAACAGCTGGGCACAGATTTCCTCTGAGCAGATTTTGCTGAAAATTTGACAGAAATCTGCAAATTTGATATAAATGCCTTATACCAAATTTCATCCTTCTAGCTCAAAGCGTTTTTGAGTTATCTTTGTCACAGATAGACAGACAGATATAATGTCAAAAATGTGTTTTTTTTTTTTTTTTTTTTTTTTTTTTGCATTCAGAGAAGTTTAAAACGTGTAGATTCGTCAAAATCTTGAGTTCTAATTTTTTGACGATTACTATACCTTATCTATACTTCGTAAACGAGAATGTTCAAGTACGAGACACTTTGATAAGCTTCATGGTTTCACATTAAAATGTAGGGGAAATTTATTTCAATAATATGCGAGCCCAAATTCAAGTGTAGGCAAGGATTGTCTATCGAAAAGCTTACGGAGAGGCATCCTTTGTCATAGCAAGAATTTTTGGGAAGGACTTTCATCCCGAAATCACAAGAATTGTTGCATTGTACATTGAAGAATCATTCTAATAAGATACATGTCGTATCACCCTAATAACACAATAATTATGCACATTGCAAAATTATTTAACGATGCTGCTGATTGATTGATTGAAATGGGATGAGAATGGGATTTTTGGCAACAAAGGCCGTTATACCCTAATGCAAAAAGAGTTCATTCAATAGATGTTCAGAGATTGGAGAAGGATTCGAAGATACTACTTATTTGAAACAGCTTGGTGAATAAACGTTTTGAATGAAGAACAAAATCAATATTAAGTTTTGCAAAAAGATCTGACCTATGAGTTGCGTATTTGGAACGAAACAAGAGGATATATTCAATCTTATTTTCAGGATTACAAACTTGGCAGTGAGGATAATTGTGTAGACCAAATCTGTAGTAAGACCAGAGCTGTAGTAATAATCATCTAGGTAAAAGGCGTGCAGTTATGATAACTTCGATTTTTGAATCATGGATTATGGGAACACATGGTGGGAACATCGCCAATAGACTCTTGATATTTTGTTATTTTTAAAAATGTGATTAGTATTTTGTAGTGAGGTTTCCTGATAATGAGAAATTAAATCTTCTGAAGCAATCCACTCCAGCAATGGTAACCATTTTTTGCGAGTGCGTCCGCCTTTTCATTCCAATGTATCTGTGATTGTTCTGGAGACTACAGCATGCATATTTTCTGATTTAATTTCCCCCTGGCATTAATTTTGCCAGCTAATTTATGAATGACTTTTGAAGATTTGATTGTAAGGCATTTTAAAAATTAAAGGGCCGAATAGCTGTCTGTCAACAAAAGCAAATTTTTTCCTGTAACTGAAAGTTTGTCCAGAGCTTGACAAAGTGCCAAAGCTTCCGCTGTAAATACTGAATTGTCGGAATGAATTCTATAGACGAAGGATTGCTGACTAGAGATACCCGCAATAGAAGAGAAAGAATGAGATTTGAATGCTTCCGTAGCGATAATATTCCAAAAAGGCAAAGTACATTCGTTACCAGTAAATGCTCAAAATTGCGCACACTTACACGAACACGGGATTCACAGCGCCGTTGCATCCATCGACCACCGAACATTTTCGAAAACGCCTGGCATATCTGCTGACATATGTGGTATCAACATGGCGGAGCTCCATACCATACATAGCAGAATTGTTGCGCATTATTTCTTGAACCAACATACGGAACTCAATGGATCGGCAAAGGTGGACCGATCACTTGGCCACCCATGTCACCTGATTTATCGCCCATGGATTTCTTTTTGTGCTGGGCCATGAAAGACCATGTACTTTGTATGTACGAGAACCTCTCCCTCCCTATCGACAGTGAAATAAGCCTTGTTGCACAAATAGTGACTGTTGCAGATATTGCCCGTGATATGCCAGACGTTTTTGAAAATGTTCGATGATCAATGCAACGGCGCTGTGAATCCCGTGTTCGTGTAATTGTTCGAAATTGTGAGCACCTACTGTGAACTTGTATTTTACCTTGTTAGAATAAAAGTCACATTCGTTACCCCTTAACTGTACTGTTTTCTTGTGTTCAGGTTACTTGTCCATGCAGTTGACGTTTGCGGGCATTCTTTCCTATGTGAAGTCGGTTTCCTGGCGTATTCCTTACCTCCTCATGAAACTGGAACAATAAGTTTTGAATCGCCCTTTATGAAAAAAAATGTCCACTTTTTTTTTTCTCTTGAAATCCGTATTCCTGGATGGAATGAAGCAAAATTTGGAGTATTTGTAAAAGGATTAACTGCACTATTGAAAAATTTCTACGTCTTTCTGAAAGGGCGCATTGTCGGTAAAAAGATTTTACATTTCTTCTCCATAACTACGGAAAATATCATTTCATAACAGTTATTTTAACACTGTCTTAAAATTTAAGAAACTAGTTTTTTACAGACATAAATTCTATTCTTAAATTTTATTCAACTATTTCTAGAAATTAAGTCTGAAAGCTATTAAATTTCTAGAAAAAAAAATTAATAAACTAGACAATTTATAGCAATGTCTTTTTTTCTGCCTATATGAATATTAAGCCTATTTTACTGTTTAGTTATAACTATGACTTGTTCGCTTTTACCAGCGTTTGCTTTTTTTTTTCCCCGTAACATTTTTTTTAAACTTTTATTTCTTAATACCTTGTAAATACTACATGAACTCAGCAATTTATTTTTCAATATTTTTGTTTTTTTAAAATTGCTGCAATTTCCTTTACTGTTTGTCTGGATTTTATTTTAAATTTTAAATACCTCATTTGGCATATCATTTGTCTTTTTCATGACTGTTTTTAGTTTCAGCTCAATGAATAAGGTTGTTTTTTTTTCCCTTGCATATACATAAAGTAAATAAATGCAGGTACAGCAGTCAATGGATTTTAAACTTATATTGGCATAACACGTTTGACATGTGTCGTATAAGCAAGAATTGGTCCAATTATAAAATAGTTATTGATATTTATTTCTACTTATAATAAGGATAGATTTTTTTTTATCTTTCTCTCTCTATGTGTGTGTTGACGCTCTTTCATTTAGGTAAGATCTGGCCGTTTTACCTACAGCTGCTAAATTTGGCGCATACATACTTTGGAAGTATAAACGTGCACTTTAGAGCGTTGACTTTTTTTTTTGAAATTTTAATTAATTAAAAATGAAACGAAAATCTATTATTATACACCATAGCTTTCGAAAAAAATATTACAACACAAACACAGTTTTCACATCCTCTTAAAATATCTTTCTTTACAATGAACCATTTTTTTTTTTTTTGCCGATTAATTTTTTTTCCTAAATTTAGCATAAAGGATGTTTTTAATGAATTACAATAAATATTTTACTTTAGAATCTAGCGAATATAAACATTTTTTAAAGTGCTACCATTTATAAATCCTGCTCCTCTTTATTATGATAAAATTGGATGCATAAAAATATAGACAAATATTTAAAGGGATGCATAACACAGTCTTAATACCTTGTAAATCGTCAAAAAAACAAAAAAAAAAGATTATGTTTATCAAAGTTTGGAGTTTAAAAATATTTTGTTCTGGGAGACATTGCGGCACAATTGCCTAAAATATTTAACTGTAATTTTTAACACGAATTAATCTTATCGAACCAATTATCGCCATATGCGGCGGGTATATAATAAAATAAAAATAAATTATACCATTATACCATAAATTATATCATTAAAAAATAAATTATGAAGTGTAAATTAAAATTATTACTAATATCAAAGCAAGATACCTTTACCCTTCTAATGGCTCCTTTTTTATGTCTTTTTCATTCTAGATCTGCTTTGTATTTTCACTTTATATTTACATTTATTGTGTTTGTATTTTGTATGTGAGATTTGGTAGGGTTATTTGTTAAACTTCCTTATATTTTATATTGAAATAAGAAAGGCACATCACTTTTACTACCCCTATTTAAATCTATTATTTTATAATACAGGCATGAATCTGTATTTCGAGAAAATATTCCATTTAATACAAAAAAAAAAAAAATACAATTTACCATTTAAGGTGATGCAGCGTTTAATTAAAATTACATTAAACTATAAAAACTTAACATTTCATAACAACTTTCAACATTGATAGTGAAAAAGTCAAAGTCTTCTTTTCAAATGATCATAATTACCTTTTCAAAAAATATTAGCAGATTTTTTATTTATTTTTATCATGTGAGAACATGGTATTATTTTGGTTTGGGGTTTTGAAGCCTCAAAATGCACGTGCAGGAAATTGGCGATTTATTGCTTTTGTGGCATCAATTTTTCACTTTTAGGGTTATTAGAAAATAATATAGAAAATTGTTACATTTGGCGATTTATCGCCAACAAAAAATGACAACTTGGGGTGAATGTCCGCTAGGTACCCAATTCTACTGTCTGGGCAATAAAGGGCATGAGTCGTAAGAAGTTATCGCTCGAAGAGGCACAAAGAAGAAAAAGGAATCATTACGAAACAGCGAGGGGTAATTGATTGAGCGTCTGTCGATCTGTTGAGGTATCGAAAGGTGTGTATATTATATATACGTAATACTCACTTTGTATAATGAGTTCATTTGGTGTTTCAGGTTTTGGTACGTTGTTTGATATTGCTATACAGTATGCCACATCTTCCATCCTTTGGATATTGTGATATTATTTTTACGTTTGTGGGTGCTACTGGTTTCTCTATGTACTTTCCAATTTTTTCTCTTAAATCCAGAAATGGCTTGTTTACTATTTAATTTAAATATTTTATTTGAATTAAATGAACTATTATGTGTACCCTTAATCACTGGCCATATTCTGGCAATGATTGTTAGTCTTTCAATAAATAAATAACGTTTTTTCCCCCTAGGTTTCCCAATAATAGCTTTCTTCAAGGTCATACACCCTTTCGGGTTGGCGGGTCGTCGTGGGACAGACCAAGACCAATATCAAAACAAGTGTATTATATAAGTAGGGTGGAAGAAAAGAATCTCAGAAACTGCAGGCAGTAATTCAAGATTGTTATATTTAAAATAATATAAGGAATTTGATGACATAAGCTGCATTATCCTTAAAATCTATATACATAAAGCGCTAACGTACGTGACACAGAAATCGACTTATTACTAATTGTCGAAAGGCAACGGCCAACAAAACATCAAATTTCAGACTACTTTATTCTTTGAACATTTTTACAGCTATACTGAATCAAACGCTTCGCTTAGCTAATGAATGAAGCTGTAAAATATTATTAAAAGTGTTCTGAAGATGTTTCGCCATGTCACCAAAAAGGAATTCAGTCACAGGAAAGCAGAGATAGATGAAATCAGGAAATAGGTTTCAAACAAAAAGTTCAATCAAGAGCAAAAGTAGGCTTAACCGTTATCAGATAAGTAATCGTAAGCACATCAAAATCGTGACAATCGTCCAAAAACTCTCTATAAGCTTGGAATCCTGGGTGTATACCAGAAATGCTGACAAACGGTTTTTAAAGTTGCAATCAAAAATTGTCACCATTATATTTGGCGAGAAATTGCTCAAAAATGATTCAATTTTATCGCCCATATATATTAATCTTTAGCCGTAGTCGCTGACTTGCCTGATGAAATGGATACTCCCATCATTTAAAACAGTTATCATAGAAAAAGCACTTTTTGTTTTATCTTAAGACTTCCTCTTTCGCCACAGAATATCCCCGAACTTGGAATCTCTAGGATTCCCTGTCGGTTGAAAGGATATACGTGGGAATATTTATTAAGAAAAAAAAATTTTTTTTAGTTTACATATACAATACACATAAAAAGTAACTATATAGAATATTATAATGATGAGGGACGTGTTCGGTGTTGAGTATGAGTACATGAAATCTATTGAAGTTAATATATTCTGGAGAAGAGCTTGGTTGAGAAATGAAACGAAAATTTATACTGGGCTTGGGTCTGGAGAAATCAATTCCTCGTTCTCTTGTAGGAACCGCACAAGATTTCTAATTTTGACCTTGGATTTATCGTAAGACTGAAAAAATTACCTTTTTAATGACATAAATTTAATTTTCGTTTAATTTTTCATTTAACTTTAATAATATAAAACTCGTTTCTGATAGTTTATACACTATCAGAAACAATGTTTTTACGTGATTCAAATTCTCCATCAATAACATTCAAGCACGTGCTTTTGGCAATTATACAATTTATAGCAGAATTTTCATTTTTACTTTTATAAAAGCTTTGTGAATTGCGGTAAACAGTTTTAATTGAATTAATGTGTTTTAGTAGTATTAAATAACTAGGTGAAATGCATTTTTAAAAAAAATGCATCCCATATAAATAATTTAACTGCATAGAAAGTTAATAATCTGGGTGAACAAAGTGGTCGCCAAAGACGGCTAGTAAGCTCTAATTCACATTTAGGTTTTAGTATTCATTTAAAATCTACTTCTTATATACGAATGACAATATAAAAGAAATTGCATTATTCCTATGTTTAGTGCCCTTTTTTATGCTTTGTACGTGTAACATCTAGTAAACTTTGAAACATTCAAATTCTAAGGACGAGATATAATAAGAAAGCATGCGTTATTACACTAAGTAACTAACTAAATATCTATTTAAAAGAGCCTGCGATTTCGATTCTACTCTTAATGCAAAACGACTTACGAAGAAACTTTACTAATTAACCCTCTAATGCGCCAAAACTAATGAACTCGGGCTCATGTCATAGAATTTACTTAAATCAAAGGCGCAAATAGTTAATAATAGGATTTGAAATTCAAACTGGTAGTGTAATGTAGAATATCTTCACCTCATGTTTTTCATTCATAAAATGTATCTAAAATGAAGGCCACACGCATAATCATAAAATCCAAGAAGTTGAAAGCAGTAAAATTGTTCAGATAAGGCTAAAAATATGCAGTCCGAAATCTTTCCATAATGATTTTATTTTCATTTCTTTCAAGGACAAAGCCTGAAAGGTTTTTCTTCAATTATTTTTGTTCCGAATAAGTGAACTGAAAATCAAGGAAAGAGCTAAGTGCAGCTACAGATTATATAATCTCATTAGTTAGACTTAAAATTCAATATTTCTCCTTAAATGGCTTTTTTTAAATATGTAGAATAACTTGTAAGTGCTTGTACTTAAATTGGTAGCTATTTTAATCTGAATTTTGAAGACTTTTTTCTTTTTATGTATTCCTTTTATATTAAATATAGAAATCACATCTTTTTGATCTTCAGATCTATCAAGAGGAAGCAGACGAATTTTATATTACCTTAAAATTTATAGTATTATGCAAGCTTAATCCACGTAAGCGTTTTATATATAGAGAGAGATTGACAATTAATTAAATAAATATTTAATGATATTCAGTAATATACAGGGCGAATATAGCTATGTTCACATTAAATTCCTTTTTTCTCCAGTAATTTCAATTTAACACTGCTAATTAAATCCAGAATTAATCTATAATTAATTCTGTGTTCCAATTGTTTGCCGTTATGACTCTTGTTATTGCAAGACATCGATTTTCTTGAATCAACGAATATAAATGAGTATATTTATGTCTCTACAAGTTATTATTCAGTTTCAGATTACATAAACATGATTACGTAAACATTTCAGATTACGTACGTTAGTCTTCAGTGGTATTATTACCATATAATTTTCAACAAACTCTTACGTAAACGGTCTATTAAGTAAGAATTTACTTACACAATTTAAACTATTACTAAGATAGATTCTTCAAACTTGAATTTTTAGTTTAGCTTTATTTTGAAATAGTCTCAGCTGTCTCAGTCTGCAGTATGTTTTGAAATCTGATCTGTTTTGTCTTTGAATAACATCCCGTTTTAAAAACAGAGTAAAGAAGGTAGCAGACGTTCTAGTGAATTGCTTTTATAGTTGTTTAATATGCGTAACACAACTGATTTGAAATAATTGATTATTAAAAAAAAAAAAAAAGCTTTGGGTTTGGATATACCATGAAACAATTTTCATGAAAATTCTTCCAAAATTTACTTTATCTCCTAAAATTATGAGAATTTGAATTCAGGTAATATTGAATGCCAGTTTAATCCGATTCAATTTAGAATCAAAATATTCAATCAAGGGCTGTAGCTATTTTCCAGGTTGATGGGAGGTATAGGAAATGAAGTTCAAAAAAGAAAGTTGAACTGAAACATTGAAGAAAGAAAACTACTGTTCGTTTCAATATTCTGAGACGGTCACTTTTCGACGATTCTATCTCATTAAGGAAAGAGAGGCGGAAGGATGAGAGCATTTTCGAAATTCTTCATCACTCTTTGACCTTGATTTCCACCTTAGTAGATACTTTTTCATTCAATTTTTGTTCACATGTAGGTAAATATTATGTCGTTTCTGATCGCACTACTTTAATTCAATCTGCGAGTAATCCAGGTTTATTTTATTGTTAAATGTAAACATCCCCTCTTTTCATCTTTCCTCTCACCCCTATTTTGACGAATTAAATCCATCCTAACGCATGCATCCGTTGTCAAACAATGTTTACGGTTGCACAAAGAAAGCAGTAGGAAATGAAAAAATTTCAGAAGCATATTTTGTTATTACTTGTATTACATTCTCCTTAAATAGTTTCTACACATAAATTATATTATTGTAATTAAATTATATTAATAATAAAAGTTAGAAAATAAATTTTTTCATATATTATTTTTTTCGAAACCTCGCTTAATTTTTTTCTTTTTATAATTTTTTAGACATTCGTTATCTATTTATAGGTAAAAGTGAGGATAATCCAAACCTTTTTTTTTTTTTTTTTTTTTTTTTTTTTGTCAATCAGCCGTCAACAGTCAAAAATAGACACGGTCCCAGTTAATCTGGGAATTCTGGCCACTTTATTTTAATGAATTTCTGTGCAGTAATTTTCTTTTAAATGCCAGTTTCTTCAACCCGGATGTTTAAACTTTCATACTTTTTTATTACACATTTACATAAATCTTATAACAGCGAAGCAAACTATAACAGTTTAGGAATTTTTTTTTTGCATCATTATTATCTGAACTTTTTGAGCCATTAAGTCGGCCATCACCGGTTTCTTATGGCGACCGTCTCAACTCCGGAAAAATATTCTTATGGTAGAATATTCTTATGAAAGAATATTCTTACGGAAAGTGCAGAATATGATTCTTTTTACTGACACCACTTTCACAATTGCTGTTGTTTGCAACCATATTTCAGAAAATGAGGTATGAAACAGAGTAGGGTCTTCCAAATTATGAAATTTAGAAATATGAATTATGATACAGAAGAACTTGATCTCATAATTTGAATTTACATATTAACATGATATTGAAATGCCTTCTGTAATTCGAATTTGTTTTGATTCATTCGAAGTCTAAACTAAGAATTGTTTTTAAAAAAATTAGTTCTAAATTATTTTCGTTAGCTTTATGTTCTTAATTCTTACCGAAGTTCTGCCTCAATATCCCTATATTATATTATCTGAAATCAAAAGTAAATAATTCTGAATCCTTAGATTTATTGAGGGTTTTTCTACTGTACAATACATTGATTAATTTCTTTTTCTTTTTCAAAGCTATTGAACACATCATATGCGAATTGACTATTTATGTTGAAGTTATGTATATTGTACAAATATTTTATTGAAAAATATTACATATTGTTTATTTATTTAAATAAATTATTTATCAATCTTATTTTTTAAATTATTAAAAATGTAGTGATAATCATTAATTCTTTATTTTTGTTAAAATATGTTACTGTCTATTTATTAATTATGCGTTACTTTTTAAGACTGCTAAGTTTTAAGAATAAATCTTTACAGTCGATTTGAAATTAAAAATTGTTATATATATATATACTATAATAGTTAACTGGCAACAATTAAATATTTTAAAACTATTTGAAAGAATAATTTTTGAATTCATAGGTGGCATCATCGTCAAGTGATTACCATCAAACATATATTTCTTGAATTTCGTACTGTATATATTTTTTTTCTTATAAAAATCATTTTTTCTGAAGTACTTTTTTAAAAAAAATCATGTAAACATTATTTTACACGGCATGCAAAAAAGCATTAATATAATGAGCATATTTCTCAAAAAGCTAATAAATGAACCTAATCTAAATTCAAAATCTAAAATTTCGTATTATAACTTTATTTACGTTACGTCAGAATAAGGAAATGAGATTATAGTTCTCTTTTTCTTAATAATCGCCTACAAAAATACAAGGTTTTACATTTCGTCCTTATTTTTTTCAGTTTCCTTACTTTTTCTTTTTCTTTCCATCAAATTACAATTAAATAACACATCAATTCCATTTCGAGAATTCCATTTAATTGAAAACAGCAATTTTTAAAAAATACATGTATTTAATAAGTTTATTAATGAAAAATTTAATCATAAACAAAGTAAATATAAATGTTCTGATTATTTCAGTTTAATATAATATGTTACATCTGTTTTGTTTACTCTTTAGTTCTTGGTAGAAGAACTATCATAAAATAAAATAAAGCGTTAATTTAGATGTAAGCTAGAAAATTTTTGTTCTAAATGAATAAAATATTCTTATTTTTCTAAAACGATTCTTTGAGATTTGTATGACTCAAATTCAAATTAGTCATACAAATTTCTAATCGATTTTTACCATCTACACTCGTTTTCACGCACGTTAATGGAGTGAATCAATTTCGATGACGCTACTCAACTTGTATTCTTAACTTGGCGCTGTAATCAGTGTTGAAAATTGAATTTAATACCTTCCTTCAATGTGAACTCTGAATTCCAAAAATTAATATATGTGGCATGAGATGAAATCGATTCATTTGTCACATTAAATATAATCGCCGCAAAGTAATTTTTAAAGAAAAAGCATATGTAAATATTGAGAAATAAAAACATATGCATACTATAGATATTTCTGGAAATAAAGGAAACCCTTATTTCAGTTTGTATATGAATATAAGACTGAAAGAGCAAAATGAAATTTTTTGTTAAATAACATGCTATATTCCCAACACCTTTGGAGAATTATTGAATAGAATTTTTAAAATAATTTTATATAACACAAAGTAAAGCAGATCGCTTCTATAAAAATGTTTTTATGATGGCCAACAGTCGAGATAGTCTTAGAATTGGCCAGTGCTTACAGAAACTATATTTGCATCAAAATTAAATTCTAAAAACTAAGAATAAATTCTAAATGTTCGCAAAAAAAATTCATTTTTTCCCCCTATACATAGTATAAAGAAAATATAATGATTGTCAAAAAATTCGAACTCGAAATTTTGTAGAACATTCATGTTTTAGACCACCCTCAGTTCGAAAAACACATTTTTACTATCAAATTAATTATTACTATCAAATTTTGATCAAAATCTGTCCAGTTATTGAAATATAAATTAACATGATAAATACAAAATGAAGAGATCAGGATATATTAGATTAGGTATACAGATTTAAGCCCAATTGTGTAAACATCTGTCAAATTTTGCTTCAAATCCAACAATGGGTTGATTGTCCGTCTGCCTGTACTTTCAGAAACTTGCAAACGCGATAATTCAAAAATGTAAAGAAATATATAAAATTCAGTATGAGATTTTGTGTCTACAAGTACAGTTTTGTGTCAAATCTTTGTTCCAATCGGTTCCAAAACACAAAATCTAATTTAATACTATATTAGATATATGTTTCAATACTATATTGAATACTATACTACATATATAGTATATTACTATAATATAGCACTATATATACTATATATATACTACTATACTATACTATATATAGTATACTATATTGAATACTATATTAATTGCATGCTAATGATTAATCGCCTAAAAACTCATAAGGATGACATGGCAGATACCGTAAAAATGCTAAATTCCCGCCCAAGGTTAGTATTTCGTAACTATTGTACTTCAATGCCATGTAAGGCGTTTTCTGGCATGACAAGTTTATTAAAGAGAGTATATGAAAAAAATTTGGAGAAACCACTCCAGCCCGCTTTAGTATACCAGTAAATTGATATAGTTTAATTTAGTTATATTAAAGTTCCGTTTTGAAATTTCTTAAAGGTTATTTATGATTAACGCCTTTGACGGAGGTTCCCAATACAAACTTCCACATCATACCAGACAATCTTGAATATTTTGAAGAACAGGATATTTATAACAAATTGAGAAAAGTAACAGCTCATATAATAAAAGAAAATTCAGTTCTGCATTTTTTCCCAACCATATTGATTTTAGATGTTTACACCGGCTTATAGAGTTTCTAGATGGAATATAAGTCTTTGTTTAACTAAAGATTTTTTTTTATAGCCGAGATTTTTTTATCACTTTCTTAAATGCAAAATATAAAAAGCGAAAGCATTGAAATCGCGAAAAAAAGAAAATCGAATTGGAGATGTTGACAAATATCAACGTTTCAAACTTCTCTGAGACGGAAAAACATATTTTGGAAACTATGTCTATGAACACGACAACTCAAAAAGGCTTTCAGCTTGACGGATGAAATTTGATGTATGATTTTTACGTCAAATTTTCAGATTTTTATCCAATTTGAAACACTATTCAGAGAAAGTCTACATATAAACTGAAAATCTTCAAATATAAGCAAACTAGGTGACTAAAAAAAACGAAGAAAGCTAGATGGATAAAATTTAGTTAACAGAAGATCTTAATACCAGATGCACATCGAAAATTTGGAACCAGAGTCGTCCAAGGGTTAACTATCTGTCCGCCTGTACTTTCACAAGCATTTTAAAAGTGATATCTCAAAAAACGCAATAACTTAAAAATATGAAATTCGGTGTGTGATATTGTAACAGCAATTATAGCTCTGCGTAAATTTTGGTTTTAATCGCTTAGTAAAGAGTATCCAAAATATAAATTCCATGATCTGGCGCTCGTATATTAACAGCTCTCCAATGATTAATCTAAAAATAGAACTCGTCAAACGCCTTGAGCTGTTATTTTCTTTCATAATTATTGTACATCAAAGGTATGCTTTTAATAACACACGAGTGCATTTATTAGAGAGTATGTGAGAAAATTTCGAGGGGGGGGGGCGCTCCCGCTGGTTTTATTTTAAAATAACAATTAATTAAATTAGCATTAAATTAAAATGAAATGTTAGTGATAATTTTTACCATCTGGCGTACCTAAGGAAATTCAAAAATTTAAAAGAGTCTCCGCCCTTATATAAGTTTTCACGAAGCAAACTTGAAATTAATACTCCATTTTTAGTTCGAGTTTTCCCAAAATGTTGTAAAAGTTATTTCATTTTCTATTCTTTCATTATTGCGAATTTAACTATCATTTTTTTATAATCATAAATTTTATTATAATATTGTAATTTTGATATTTATTTTATCATTGTAACAACTTTATTTTATAAACTCGATTTTTTTTTTACTGAAAAATCCCATTTTCCTATAAAAAAATCCTTTAAAAAAGAAGCAGATAAGACCTTGCTACGATATTATTTCTATTCAGTTTTCTAAAACAATTCTTTCTCACGAATCACCGCGAGCGAATTTCTTATCAATCGTCATTCTATTTACAATTTAATCTGCAATTCGTGTTGCGATTTAACGAACAACAGTTTCTTTTATCTGGAATAAGAGAAGATGAGATCGAAAGCAGACAATACTTTCACAAGACCTTGTTAAGATAAAAAAATATATGTCAGAACACAGCAATATCTTTAGGAGTCATGGACTGCAATAATTTATTTTAGAAGCCACATAATTGTTGGAGAAATGAGAGCATTTCAGTATGACGACTAGTCACTGGCTTTCTACTTGTTTTGCTTTTAAAAAAATTCCAGTTATCAACTGAATAATGAGCTGTCTTCTATGATATTAAGTAGTGATGTAATATTTTACATTATACTGTGAATAAATTTGCCTTTTTGAATTATTTTAAATATTCCCTTAAAATTATATAATGATATTTTTAAATCTTACTTAATTTTCTATTTTTTTGTATCTTAAATTACCCCATGTTCTCTTATTTCCTGATCCGATTCCCACTTTTTTATTCAATTAATCCTGCATGCGCTCTGTAAAACTCCTGAATATAGGAGGTTCTCACTCTCCGAGTGAAAGGATAAAAATCCTTAATGCTTGAAACATTCTTTTGAAGATACCTAGATTTTCCTTTCCTAAGACTACACGTGTCTAAGAAATCCCTATAAAAATTTCTTAGTAACAGGATCAAAGGGAAAAATTGCAGTCTCTTTTATTTCTTCTGCACTTGTGTCGCTATGTAGACTGACATGTTTCTTGCCACTTATTCTTTGTTCGTAAATTATGCCTCCCGGGATGGAATAAATCGAAATTTTAAAAGTTCCTTTTATTTGGCTATGCAACTACTCAAATGTGTTTACATACATATATACATACGTATTTATAAATCAGCCAATTCAAGATCAAAAAAAGTTTTTTTAAGACATTTTATCGCTTTAACATCCAAGTACTTTTTAAGCGGCACTCCCTTTAACATCCAGACTTTCTCGGAATGTCGCTGGAAGACATGGATTCTTCCAAGCTCAGGGAAACTCAGGGGCAGTTAGTCCCCGTGGTTCGAAGTAATAAATCTGCAATCATTCTAATTTGAGTAATTGCCTTGCGATTTTCCGACAACGAGTTAGGTTTTCTACCGGCCTAAAGCTGCGTTCCTGCGACCTGTCCATCTGCAGACAAGGCACACTTTCCCCTATTTCCTCTCTCTTGCGTTTTCCAGGGGTTCTTCAGAAAACGGATATGAAATCCACCTTTCAAATCTGACTATATTAATTTTTTTTGTGTTTATGAATTGTTTCAGATAATTCTGACACATTACCGTATTGATTATTTACATAATTACAAGCATATTGCTTTCCTTAAAATTCGATATCTATCACTCTTCTTACACCTTTGTAATTTTCTTTGGTTCCGTTTGCCCTTTGCACATGTCTACATAATGCTTTCATTATATAAAGAAAGCCCTTTTGCCAATGCCATTTTATTCTGTGTTGATTAAAGCAAATGCTTCAAAGAAAATCCATTTATGTTTTTTTATTTTTTTATTCTATGAAATTGTCTTTTTCTATTATAATTGTGTTAAGACGGCACATCACAAACTCTTTGTTAATAAATTTAAATAATTTTCTTTCAAGATTCTCTTTATCTATCTTAACATTTTTATTTATCTCTTTATTTTCTTTTCACAATTCTCTTTGCTTTTTTCATTCGATTGTTGAACTTGTTTTTTAAAATACTTATAAAATAAAAGGGAGGGGAAGTCTTTTTTGAAAGCGAACCAATCATGTTCCCTGCTGATTTAAATTAAAGCATCAAAAGCAAATCAATGAAGCTCAACCATAATTTTTTTATTTATACAATAATTGTGCTAATGCCTTCTTTGTAAGCAATGAAGCGCACAGGGATTGCATAGCATATGTAAAAGGATTGTGCAACAATTCTCCAGGGGAGTAGCAAGTTCAGGGAATCCCCTAATCATTTTATATTGCATAATTTTGGAGAAACAACCAGGATTCAATTTATGCTGCCCGTAACAAGTGCTAAATTCACTTTTTAGATTAAATTTTGAAATTTGTTGTATAACTCGAAACGGGGAAAAGAACATTACACCATAGCCCAATTTAAATTAACTTGGAATTAAATTTAGTTGTCAAGTATTTATCATAATACCCTTTCGTCGCATGAAATTCTACCATTGGGATATATACGAATCTAAGAAAAAATAGGCCCTTTCTTTCAATTTTGATTTTCTGGAGAATCATGTAATTTCTATTCATCCATAGCAAATGTATTAAATCGAAATCCAATGCGTTTACCACACACAGACACACACACACACACGCACACACACATATATATTTTCTAGTCACGTGCTCAATTTTTTTTAACTCGTATTTTTCATAAAAGTCGAAGCAAATTTTTTCTTTGGGTCCTCATTCAATTATTCATTGTTTAATTGTTTTTGACACGCATTTTATTTGGAGTTTGATGAAATTGTTTTACATTATTAAAACAAAAAAATTAAGTTATAAATAGGATGGAATAATCTTATGCAATCAAAAAATACAACAGGTATTTTGACTAATACATTATTTGCAACGATTGCCTTATGGATGAAATAGCAAAGACCATGTCCCATGACGGCTCCTCAACTTAGAAATCGGCAGCTATTCAAAAGATCTTTTATACTCTTCGACTTTTCCATATACTTTTACAAAAGGGAGCGTTTTGCATTTTTATCATGTATGTGGATTTCTTCCTCATGATCAATTGGGCCCGAAATTTAAAGCAAATCTGCGATTATGTTACCAAGATTATATTCCGAACTCTATTTATGTAGTTGTTTTTAAGTTTCTATGTTCATCTTCACATGAATACACCAGCAAGCTGAAAGCTTTCAAAAATCTGACACCAATTTAGGACTTCTGGTCTTAAAACTATGCACAGTAACGATATACAGTGTTTATAAGTTTCTCATTTATATGTCACTTTATCATACTGTTCATTTTCGGATTCTAAAGCCTTCAGCGATTTCGCGCATGCGTCAGGAAGAATTTATTGACTCAAAAAAGGGGTGAAAAGAAAGGAGGAGATGTTTACATTTAGCAGTAGGGTGAATTCAGATTATTTGCGAAAGTAGGAGGTGTAATAACCGTTCATCTTTCTGCGTACCACCCCTTAGCGAAGTGCCAGTGTCTAAAAGTGATAGTCTCAGAAAGTCCTGTAAGGAAGAGTAGTTCCGAATCATTCATAATTGTTATAATGATAAAGTATTTTATTTACACAATGCAAATCTTCTATTATACACCATTTCCGGTGTATGAAAACCTCGAATATTTTGAGAGCAAAGTTCACTTTCCAGGAGTTAATAAATTGTAATGCCTAATCATAATTTCAAAATAATCCACACTTGATAAATCAATAGAAAACGAATCCATAACTTAAACGATCATGAATTAGAATGTGAAAATATTATTTCACCTTCTTTTAAAGATACAGTTGCATTATAATGAAAAACGTCGAATTTATGCCGGCTTCCTGGCCTAGGGGTAGTGCGTCTTTCCCGTGATTGGGGGGGTTAAGCGTTCGAGTATGGTTGTTCTCTACCCTATGCTTTATTTGAGATATGTGAAAGAGCCGTCCTGCGAAAAAGGGTTGTGCGAGCAAGTGTGTGAGTGTCATATTCATATGAACTAGAAGTCAGATTTCTGCCCTCGGGTGCTCAGGGGTCTTTAACTTCAGAAACTTCTGCACACCTCTTTCCCCAATCTGTTACTTGGTGTAAATTGGTACTCAGTCCAAAAGGGGATAAGCAACAACTTCGAATTTATATTGTTTGTTAAGATGCTAATGAAAAAACAATAAATGAACTTAATCCAGTTCATGATGTTATTTTTAATATTCCTAGATAATCAATACACCAGACGATGGTTCAAGTTGTTGTTTTTTTAATTAAATGCCTACCTATATTCCCAAACGAAATATTTAATTTGTGCTCAAAAATGTGGATTAAAATTACGATTTCTCTCGTATTTATAATAATTTTTTATCTTAAAATTCAATTATCGTTTTCGAAATTATGCAGTAATATTCTTTAAAAGTTATATTATTTTTCTTCTTTGCATTATGATGGAAATTGTCCTTTGCATTATGATGAAAATTTCCATTCCAACATTTCGTGAACAAGAAATTGTACTCAAAACAAGTGTACTGTAAATTAGTTGTTGCTGGCAATTTTTTTCCCGACTATTGTGTAATAAGGAACGCAGCTGCCAAGAAAAAAAAAAAAAACATCAAATGTCACAATTATTATAGCGGGTTTGAATTTGTCATTCCGCTGTTTGTTGTGGTTGGAATAAAAGCGATTATGAGTGGAGAAATTTAAAAGAGGGCATTGAAGATTTTTGCTGAGCTTAACATGTAAATTAGTATGATGATGTATATTGCTATCATACTGTTTTTTAATTATTTTATATTATAGCTTATACTAGAATTTTTTTAAACATTTTTCCTTTAATATAGAGTATGAATTATATCACCCTAATTTATTTCACACACACACACACACAAAAAGAAAAAAAATCAGACAATGAAGGGTTAAGAGAATTTGCATATTTAGAATTAAATTTCTAATATATCTAATATTTTTCATTAAAACTTCGATAAAATGCCTTTTCTTTTGCAATTCGCCTTACGAGGATCCCTTAAAAAATGTATAAACGTGCTTTAATGTTTCAAAATTTTTTTGGGCTCGTGCTGTAGTGCTCACGCGCATTTAAAAGATTTGTTGCAGACGGATTTCGTAAATTTGGCAGAAATCTACGACAATTTTTGGTTGAATATTACATCTATGATCTCATCACTCTTACCCGATATATCTTTTAAATGCCATGTTTATGTACAGATAGACATAATTCCAAGAATGCTTTCTTCAAACTTTTGAATATCTATAATACAGAGTTTTATCAAATTTTGAGGTTGAGTTTTTCCGTGATTGTAATGATTTTTTTTATAAAATGTGCTTTGAACTACTTTTAAATCAAAATTATTGTTATTATGTGAAATAACAGTTGTTAAATTGCTTTTTAACATTAAATAGGCAGGATTTATTGTTCAACTTATTTTTTCCCCCTGTTTACTACATTTTTCTAAATGATTTATGACAAGAGAAAAAAATAACGAAATTAAATAAAATCTAAGAAACCGGATATGTTACTGTCGCACAGATATTCAAGGTAAATTGTTAAATAGAATATAGATCTAGAAAAAAAAAACCCAGCTTAAAACGTGGTAAAAGAAATGAGAGGAGAGAGATATTGATAGAGTGTCAATTTGCAATTAATGTTAAACTGTGAGTTCTCGGAAAATGATAGACGCTATCTTTTTTTTAATTGACACGCCATTTCGCCATGCGCATGCAGGGCTGTGCTATTGGTTTTAAACGACTAATGCAATAAACATGAAGTATGAAAAAAATAGCTTTCAACAATAATATTTATAATGATGCAGTGTATTCGAATCGAATATTTACTGAAACTAAAAACAGTGTTCTTTTGAAATTTTATCATTTTTTGAAAACAATCTATTGAGACTAAATTAGTTTTAATTATATTACTGATAAACGTGATAATATCTCTTAATTTAATTAAAAACCTAATTAATCCCCTAATTTTCATCTTCAATTAGTCAATATTAATTTCATTTTAGAACGTTCTCTAAGACTATAACTTCTTCTTCTCTAAGACTCTCTGTAGACTATAAATACTTCTAACTAAAGACTATTGCATTTTCTCGCACTTTAAGAGAAAGGATAAAAGTCCCAAACACTCGCTCATCTTTTTAAAAGATACCTAAGATATTTTGGGATACTACGATTCCTGTGGCAAAGAAATCCCTATCTGATTCACATAGTAAACTGACTGAAGGGACAAATTTCTGTCACTTTTGCGCTTGTGTCACGATGTAGACTGACGCATGGTCTTTTCGCTTCAACTTTTTACATAATATGTCTCCACTGTAAAATAAATTGCAAGCCAATTTCAAAAATGTCTGCAAAATTATGTTTATAGGAAATAAGAGATTAATTTAGAATGAAGTTAATATGGGCTAAATTAAGATAAAAATTTGGAAATTAGTTGGAATTTAAATTAGAGTAAGATATATATATATAAGGAATTTTAAAATCTAATTTCATTTCTAATTAATTTCCAAAGTTTTAGCTTAATTCAGCCCATATTAGCTTCATTCTAAAATATTTTCTTATTTCCTGATCCCATTCCACTTTTTTTTATTTAATTAATTCAACATGAGTTCTAAAATTGCTGCATCGGCTAAAAGCCGACAAGTTCCCGCACTCTGAGTGAAGAGATAAAATATTGCTGATTTAACAAATGTTTCTAAAATATCCCTATAATTTCCTTGCCTGTGATTGACACGTGTCGAAAATCCCTATTAAATCTCACAGTATATATTCACAGAGATAAAATTTTCATTGGCTTTTCCTCATTTCGTGTTGTGTCGTTCTGTGTTGTGCTCGTCGCTTCTGCTTTATAACTAAATCATGCCTCCCGAGACGGAAATAAAACGAAGTTAAAAAACCGCAAGTCTCTTCACTGTCTTCGAAACTGCCTTCTGCTTCAAAAATTATATGCTTACACACACACATACACACACACACACACACACACACACACACACACACACACACACACACACACACACACACACACTCACACACATATATATATATATATATATATATATATATATATATATATATATATATATATATATATATATATAAGTGTATGTGTGGTTTTAATATCTTTCAATTTAATTTAAATCTTAATTAATTTCCTAATTTTTATCTTAAATTCGCCCATGCTAACTCCATTCCAATTAACACTGTTTTATTTCTTTGAGTATGGCACGCGTTTAATAAAATTAATGACAACGCTGGCTCCCATGCCAGGTGTGAAAGGATAAAAATCTGTAACATCTTAATTTCCTTCCGTGTAAAAAAAATTATTCACTGAAAAACAATATAGCGCATTTTTGCTCATACTGAATTAATATTTTGTTTCGTCATTTTATTTAATACGAATAATAGTAGAATTTCTTTTATATTATAGAATATAACCATGCATATATTTCTTATACGCATGGTTATATTCTTGATTTATGTTTTATTACTATAATATTGCCTATATCTATCTACCTAAAGGCATTTGTTTTCATGAAAAGTTTTTAATGCCATTTCAGCGAAAAAAAAACCCTTTAATTAGTTTTCCAAATTTGGCCTTTATTTGAAGAAGTGTTCGCCTTGTTTTGTCATTTTGATCTAGCAACCCTCTGCGGGCACTCATTTATTTCAGCTCCAGATTCGAATTTGTCAAAATTTTTAAGAGGAAGTGCTTGAATCGAATATTCGATTTCGTTTATAATTAAGCGAAAGAGTAAATAAGTTTTCGCAACCAAACGGCAGTTACAGGATGTGATTAACAAAGAGTTTTGTTACATAAGTTCCTCGAAATTTCTGTGAATAATTGGCGGCAAAACATTGCAAAAAATAAATAGATATTTTTCGAAATAATTGCAGTTTACATTTTGAAGTTGCAGCTCTATGGGTCTATCTGGCGAAGAGTATTTTCTTATTTTATTTTATGACAAATAATAATAGTCTAATAAAATTCTTTCCTAAAAAGAAATTCGAATAAGTGAGCTGATATTCTAAATTAATTATTTATTCCCGTATGCTATGAAGATTAAATAATCATATTATAAAAATAAATATAAATTGAATCTAGGTATATCAAGTGAAATATTCCACCCTTTAAATACATGAAAATGGAATTTTATCCGTTATAAATATTCTAATAGATAAGTTTGAGAATGAAAAAAAAAAATGTATCAACGGATGGAATTTTATTTCATATTCTTCCAAAAAATATTTTTTTCTATGGCATATGATAGTGATAAATAACTTCCGGTATAATTTTGATTTCCGTTTTTTTTTTACATGTTTATCGAAATGAATCATGCAGTCTATGATTCATATGATTGCAAATAAATTTATGTTATTTATTAATTTTATAATAAAAATATTAATAAGTTTCAATACTATTTTACTCTTGATATGAAAACTCAACTGAAACGCACTGGAATAATATAATACAGCATTCACTATTTCAATTCATTTTCACAATGCTAAGTATCAGTGTGTTTGCATTTCCGGTTTTTTTAATCATATATTATGAATTCTTTATTCCTTTCCTGCGCAGCAAAATGCTTTTGTATTTGCACTGTTACTACAAGTAAATCAATTTTTTCTTCAAAAAAAAAAAGTATATTTACTACAACTGTCCCAGTGCTCGCATAAAAAAAATTTATTCTACAAGTGCGTGTCTAGAAGTTTTTTTTTTCTTTTATTTTTACTTACAAAAACATGAAGCAAAGTGGCATGTTTTGTCATGATTTTTAAGTTTAATGGTTTAAGAAAACCTTAAATGGATGCTCAAGTTTTTGGTAAACAAGCAACACTTGTTTGAAAATATTTGTTGTTTAAAATGTGTTTGAAAAACAGCCATATTTGCTGAACTCTACAACTAAGAATATTTTTTCCAAAGAATAATTTAATTTTACGCTTTATAGATACATCCTATCGAAAAACTTGCGTATACATTTAACTTTTAGAGCCTAACAATTTTGCTGCTTTTTTTTTATCAACAATAATTCCCCCCCCCTCCCTTCAAGAATATTAATGAACTTCTATCTTACTCATGAATGAATATAATTTTTTATTATTTATGATCTAGAAAAGAATTTACAGGGCGGGCCCGTTTATACAAGTCATGTGCTCAGCTAGATTACAATTTATTTTTTAAAAAAATAATGAATGCCAAAAAAAAAAAATGTAACAATCGTTGTCATTATTATTCTTAAGTAGTCTCTTTGGCAACTAACTGGTTCGCCGGTGTTGTTTACATTTAATGCTATTTAAATCGTTTTAACTGCATATCCATGATTTTGCCAAACATTAAAGCCATGTTATTTTAACTGTCTTATTTAACTTTTTTTTATTGTGCAATTGAATCTTTCTAATGATACAAATCTCATAACATAATAGAGTTGTTAAAAATGTAAATGCTCGGTTGGTCTATGTTCTGAATTTTACGTAATGTAGCATTCTCTTTTTTTATTAATCTTGTAAACTACGCGGACATTAAACATCCCTCCTCTTTCTTTTTTTTAGATCTCAACAATGGAAGATAAAACCCGCGATTAAATATTGGATGAAACAATGACAACGATTTGAATTTCAGTACAACATCTGTTGTCGGAAATTAATTTTTGTTTATTAATCTACGTAATCTATTGAGGGAAATTAAACAAAAAAAATCGTTTTTAAAAAAACTATGAAAATTTGCACAGATATCATTTTGGTATCATCAAAAAGTCAATTTCTTTAATTTTGAAGCAATAAATACCTATTAAAATTTTGTGCCTTAATATTTTGGGGAAAAAGTTTAAAGATTTGATAATTTTTAAGTAATTACTACTTACATTAATATTAAATTCTACATAATTTATTAAATTCTAAATATAAAATTCTACTTAATGTTTAAAAAAAAATCACTCCGAGGTGCACATTTCCACCCTCCAAGGTATGTATTGTGCCAAATTTTATAGTTATGACTCAAATGGCCTAACCTGTAAAGCGGCAACACACACATACACATTATTAATAGACTTTATAAACTTTATTTATTTATTTTATTAATAGACTTAAGTGGAAGCAAAATATCATTCTGCCTCTTTTACGAATAAAATATAAATAACGGTAAATATTTAGAAACTGCTATATATTTACTAAAAATATTTCATTCAAGACAAAAAGCTAAAATTTAGGGAAATAGTTGTGAAAAACGTTTCGGAAATGAACTTCGTGCTTTCTTCAATCACGAAACGTAAAACTGATACACTCGGCACGTTTTCTTTTTAAAAATTCGGAATTAAAAGATACGAATTCTTCGACATAAATCCAGCCAGTAATAATTTTAACTTTCAGATCTAAAGATAACCCACTGCACTTGTTTGATCGTTATAGTTCCTCTTGCAGATCATTCATTCAGTTTTGCTGGTAGACAACATTGTATTCAGAAGAATTTTTGCACTCTACAATAATAACTTTATTATAAAAAGGTGTCTATAAACGTTTTTGCAACTTTGCAAATAAAATTCTTTATTATAAATAGAATTAATTTCAAACCTTTCTGCCCTTTTATTCACTATCGTTATTTTTTGCTTTCTCGTATACGAAATATAGAAAAACTGTAATCGTCAAAAAATTCGAGATTTTGCCGAATTTTCTTTAAACCTCCCGGAATTCGAAAAACGTATTTTCGGTATTAGGTCTGACACCCTATGACGAAGATAACTCGAAAACGTTTTCAACAAAACGGATGAAATTCGATATATATATATATATATATATATATATATTATCTTAATTTAGCCCATCGTAACTTCATTCTAAAATATTCTCTTATTTCGTGATCCAATTCCACTTTCGGTTTAATTACTTCCTTTGTAAAACTAATGCGTCATCAGTACTACGTATCAAATAAAAGTGATACTTTATTTGCCCTTAACAGAGGTCAAAACATGTATTCCATCAGCTCATGGCCAGAAATCCTATGTTATATAAGACTAGTGATCATTTGTTCGTCCCTTTCCCTTCTTTCTTACTTCTGCTTTGGTGCCGCGCTGTGTCTGCTTGTAAATAAATTGCTTTCCCGAGATGGATATTAAAGAGAGAATAAAACGAAATTAAAAACACAATTGTTTCGTCTATGTTGTCAAACACCTGCCTTCTGCTGTAAACAAAATAATGTTACATAGTATGTAGCCGACAGGATTTGAAACATTATATATATATATACCAAATTTGTACATTTCTATCAAATTTTGTGCAAAATCCATTTAAAGGAAGTCTGTCTGTCCGGCTGCTTAAGTTGAGACGATAACTGAAAAACAAAGAGAGCAAGATGGATAAAATTCAGCACACAGATTTAACATCTATAGAGTAGACATTTGTCAGATTATGAGCCAAATCCAACAAGGGATTTGACCATCTGTAGGTCTGTACTTTCAGAAACATGTAAACGCGATAATTCAAAATTGTAATGACATAAATATATCAAATTTGGTATGAAATTTTGTGACCACAAGTTCAATTTTGTGTCAAATTTTAGTTTCAGTCAGTTCCAAAGAACGTGTCTAAAACACAAATTCGACTTTTGTATACTATTAACCTCATCCCAGGAAGTCATCGCTAAGGATGCCAAGATGACACGGAACTCGCCAAAGATGACACGATAGAATCAGTAAAAATTCTAAATTCAAGCCAAAGGTTAATATTTCGTAACTATTTGTCGCCAATGCCATGCAAGGCGTTCGCTGGGATAACACCTTTATTAGAGTGTATGTGAGAAAATTTTGGGTAGATCATTTTTGTTGGTTCTTATATATAGATATTTGGATTAAAGTTATAAAAAGCAATAGCTTGAACCGATAAAGAAATAATTAATATTAAAATATATCTTCATCAAAGAGAACAACTACTTCACAAGTTAACAAAGTTCATTATAAGTATCATAAGTGGATTTGCAGATGTTTAAAAGCTGAGCTCATTTCATTCAAAAAATAGCCAATCTCTTTTAATTTAAGAAAATAAAAGTCCCATGTAAGAAATGGTAGTATCGACTTTACATTTCATTCATTCAATACATGATAGGCATGCTGTCTTGATTTTAAATTTATCCGGCCAAAGCAAATACTGATATGTGGGTTGCCAATTCTATACACTGACACTTAACTATGTCTTTTGTGAAAAACGACTCAGAAAATTTACCAATAACACATATTACTGACCAGGGTAAAATGTTTGGAGAAAAACTGCGGTCGTTTAAATTTTTAAAAAAAACAATATGCAGGTCCAGAAAAATTATTGGAGAATATAATTTGGTATTTCGAATTAGGTAAAATCTCTTAACAAAATATCATATGAATCTGTAATTAACATAAATCATTTATTATATGAACTTAACATCAAGAACAATTAAAAGTCTTCTTTTCAACTTTAATGCTCTGAAAATCATTAAATGAATGTGACATGATGTTTCCCGCCAAATGAATTCAAAAATGAATTATAGTTTAAAAGAATTAAGCGTTGTAAGTGCTAAACGCTAAAGCATTGGACATTGCATTGAAAAAAAGAAGAAGAAAGAAAGAAAAAGAATGTTTCCTCTAATTGCTTGAAAGTTAAGTCAAGCGTTCTGTTTACACAATCTTCTACCCAAAGGACTATCAAAATTTTTGAAGTTTACAATATTATAAAATACTGATAACTTATGTTCAAGTCATATTAAGTAAAAATACTTCATTTATCATTTATCTATTTTATCGCTTGCTTTTTTTGTTTAATTTTTAAAATCCCTTATATTTTAATTTGTAATTTGATTTTTACTGAAGCTCATAATAAAATGGGTTTACATATGAGCAAATAAATTATTTTATTTATTTATTACATTTGCAAATTCGAATTTTGTGAAAAACAAATATAAATATTTCAAACAGTTCATATTTATTCCTACAAAGCAAATTGATTCTGTTTTCATATGTTTTATATTAGCTTCCGAAAATGTTTTTCTCCATTTAATCCATTAATGTAATAATGTTTTAATCCATTGTTATGATGTAATTCTATTTGCAATGAAGTAGAATTCGAATTATTCGTACTTTCAAGTAAAAAATTGGAAATATTTGAATAATAAAAGAAAAATATCTGAAAAATTTGCACTTCTTATCAATTAAATAAATAAATAAATACAAAGAAATAAAACCAATGAAAAATTTATCATTTTTTCAGTTATATATAAGCTAAATTCTTCTTTGATTAGAATTGTATTTCAAGTAAACAGTAATTTTCAAAATAAGTTTTAAAAATTTACACACAAATTTAATATTTATTTTGTGAGTGAAAGAAATTTCTCAATTTCTTTTATTGGTTTGAATTTCAGCAAATAATGCTATAAAAGCAAATACATGCATTAGTCTGATGGTGCTGTACAGAAAAACATTTGATCCAAAATTAAGAAATTTGATACAAATATATTTTGAAGGAGCAAAATGTACATCTCAAAATGCTCACTTGTTTTTTCTTCAAAATTTTAGTTAAGAAAAATTTTGGCTTATTTGGCGCAAATTTTCGAAAACACTACAGCACTGATCTCATTTTTACTAAAAACTAAACTAAAACTAACTTCTACTAAAACTAACTTTACTCATAACTAAAAAGTAAAAAAAAAAAAAATAATAATCTTTTCATTGATACCAGTTTAATTGTCTTCCAATTTTTTTTCCAATTTTAACAAATTTTAATTTTATGTTTAATATTCCATAATTCTTTTGAATTTTGGATTAAAATTCAAGTTGTTATCATTCTTGAAATGAAATTCAGATCGTTTTTATTGTTAAAAATATTGTAAGTATTGTTTAATACTATTTCGTTTCAACCTTCGCTATTGGAAGCAAAAGAGGAAGAATTCTGTGCATTTTTTTCATATTCTTTGATAATATTATAATAATTTTTTCTTTCTTTTTTTATTTCATTAATTTTTTTTGTAAAATTTGAAAATAAACCCACATAAGATATTATATGTATATTATATAATATCTTATTTATGTTATTGCCACATATTGCCCACATATTGTTTGCCAACGGATTCTAAAACCCTCCTCGCTTTTGCGCATGCGTTAGGATGGATTTAATTCGGTGAAATAGGGGTGAGGGGAAGGAGGAGATGTTTACATTTAACAATAAATTAAATCCCGGAAATGGCTGTCATCCTTCCGTGTGTCATCCCTTAGTGAAATACAATCGTCGGAAAGTGGTCGTCTCAGAATACTGAAACGAACAGTAACAAGAATGTTTGAAAATTTATTTAGTAAGCAGCAGAATTATAACTACTTTTTAATCCTTTTTATCAGCATATTTTAATATAGCTAACTGACTGTCAATGTAAATATGCCTCATCATTTTTATGTTGAATTTAGCTGCGAAACAGAAAGAATGAGAAACAAAAAACTCAAGTCAGCTACTACATGTTTTTCGATGTTAGATGAAACGGGTAATTACTTATCTCCATTAGAAAGTACACAATGAACAAGGCAAATCCGAAGTTACTGAAATAATATATAAATAACATGAAACAATAAATATTCATTACAATTTTAAATTTCAAAATATGTTTTTTTTTTTTTTTTGAGAAACATGAATAGTAAATTAGGTATAAGGGATTCAGTCGAGATCAAACCTGATTATTCCCAAGAACATTGCCCATTATGGCTACTGAAAAATATAAACGCTGAAATAGGTTTAAGTATTAGGCTTAGCCTAAGTCTTTGAACAAATTACAATTTGTAATCATAGTGGTAATCTGCTTGTAATCGGATAAAATTTTGAACGTTTTGAAATTTATAGTCAATCACCTAGCATTTTTCTAGAATACGATTGTATATAAAATGCATTCCAGAAAATTATTGCATCTATAAGTGATTATCTGCATCTGTAACTGATTATCTAGCGTTATTCTAGAATATAGAGGTATATAAAATGCATTCTAAGAAATTACTGCATTAGTAGCTGCTTAATTATAGCTATTCTAAGATATGAAGATATATAAAATGCATCCTTGGAAATTATTTCATCTGCTGCTGATTTTTTTTATAAAACCAAATTTCATCTTCACTGAATTTTTCAAATTCATTAAAAGAAATTATTTTCTGTTCCGTATTGAGCGCTCTTCACAATGTTGAAAGCTGAAGGTATATATCTTGAATTTTCAGTTTTATTTTGAAGTGCTTTGTCAGAGAATTCATTTTTTTTAGCTATCAATGAAAAGAATAATTTTAGCTGATGTAGTAAGCGAGACAAAAAGAGAACGAATCCCGGATGTTAGCAGCATAAAGGAAAGTTTTATTTCTATAGTGTGATCTATGAATTCAATAACTTAAGAGAAGAATAGAAAAGCAATATCGGCCGTTTTGATAGATTTTCTTCTCACTTTTTAGATGACCTGTCTTCTAACCTCGATCTCAACGCAAATATTGAAGCTTTAAAAGCACGTATTTGATATAATTTTATTTTTGGAAAGTATAAAAGCTATTTTATTTAACTTTGTGAATCCAAGGTAGCATTTTACTGGGTATTTTTCAATTAGACGACATGTAAAAAGAATTATTAATAAGGTAATATCTTTTAAATATGGGAGGAATTATAAATTAAAAATGCATTCAAGGTCTCATCATAATCATTATAGTTAAAAATGTACATCTTGATTTTTACCTAAGCTCGAAGTAAAAAAGAGAGTATACCAACGTTACGAACTTATAAGAAAATCTATATGGTTTTTAATTAATTGATTTAATTAGCATAACTATGTAAGCCTCAATGAATTTACAAATTATTTCACAGTATAATTAAAACAAAAGAACGACAAAAATAAAATCGAATCCATATTTCAACAGAATATTGAAAAGTTTCCTATGCAATATAGTTTGTCATATTTGCATTTATATGTAAGATAATTAGATTGGCGAGACATTTTTGAAGTATTGAACAATAGTTAAAATGCAAAATCTCTCTCTCTCTCTCTCTCTCTCTTTTGAAGAGTTGAAATATTTCTTTCAACAGATGACAGAGTATTTAAAAATTTTTAGAAGATGTTCTGTTTACAAATGAGAAATAATAAATAAAACAAGTTAAAATCCGTAGTTTGCTTTTATAATTTAGAAACGAGAAGTCCCTGTAATAGTGTTGTTTCGGTTTTAAGAAGGTTAAAAAAACTTTGCTGCTTGAGTAAAAAGTAGCTTTTTAAGAGTTCACATCACTCTAAAGTTAAAATAATATTGCCGTTATTTTTTTAAAATATAGTGCTATAGGAAAAAAAAACAGTTACGTGCATAATAAATTGTTCCTTTTCCAAATGCAATAATTCAATCTTTTATTTTTCATCCATTCATATTTGGTGTTTTGAATCACTGTTGTTGATAAAGGAATTCAATATGTTATTTTCGTTTTTCTATAAATCCAATTCTCTCTTTTTTTTTCTTTTTTTTTTTCAAATTTATAATTCCCCCCCCCCTTTTTTTAGCCAGCATTTTAAGAACTTTCTTTGGTTTCGGTATTGATTTTTTTTTTTCACTTCTTTACTTTAATTGAAATGGCATCAACGAATGCTTATAGGATTTTTTTACACATGTACCTGTTTAAAGTTCCATTATTTTGGTAATAAAAGGTGCTTGAATAAACGAATGTCCCTTCCAAAAATTTTTTTAGGTATGTAAGATTTCTAGTTGCATAAGATATATAGAATGTAAATAATACTAAGGGCTTACAGAATTTTCTTGATCGCTGTAATATATGATTTTTTTTAAATGGAGAATGCTATTTCATCTACCATTTAAGTTGAAATCTCAAAAAGACTTATCTTTAAAAATATTAAACAAAGGAATAAAAATAGAATAAATAAGTAAAATATTTAAGCATAGCTTGCTTTTAAATGTATGTTTTGCTTATTGTTAACTAAACTTTAAAAAATTAATTAACATTTAGAATTGTGGAAAATACCTTAGGAAAAAAATATTTTGGGAATGTAAATGTTCTGTGTAAAAAAATTAGAAAAACAAATAAAACAGGGATGTAACAAATAAATAAATAAAAATTATCTTATTTGAAACTGATTGTGTAGTTTCCGAATTTGGACTATTCCACGAATAAATCAAAATCCTTCTGATACGTATTTATTTTGTCATAAATAATGCACCAGAAATCCGAACCATAGAAACATGCAGGGTTACAATGCCACTCAGTTGTAAATAAATAGAAGAAAAATAAATGAACAAGAAAAAGAATCAACAACTTCAAGCAAACCAAAGAAAACAAAGCAAAATTTATATATTTTTTCATCATTTGTCTTTGCACAACCATTTGCGATTTATAAAAAAGCGCAGAAGCAAGGAAGCAGCTAAAAATTTGGCTTAATTTATTATAATTTTGTTGCTTTAATGTGTTTAAAATATATAAATTAAAAGTTTCATATGTTTTTACAAGATATCCAAACTAATCATGATTCTAAACTTAATAATAATTATTTACAGTTAATAAGATTATTAAAAATTTTGAAATCGTAATTTTTTAGAAGTACATTTAATGACTCTATCAAATATAATATAATTATTAAATCCTGTAGAAAATTTTTCTACCTGAAAATATATGTTTATCTCCTGCAATTTAGAAATCAGTGTTTAGGCTACGATTAGAACAGATAACACTGTATCATGTGTGTGTATAAAAGAAGTATAAAGGTTGTATTCTTTTTTTAATGATGGAATGGCGATTTATTTGAAGTAAATGTGAATTATTAGCCAAAAATTATTCGCTTTTGTCTAGTTGTTTCCATAGGTTAAAAACATTGATAATCTCTTTTACTCAATGAACACAAACTATTCAATTTTTCGAAGTCGATATACAAATGCGAACGAAAATTCGATGCCTAAAAAGTTGAAACGCACCACAAAAAGAGTAATACAACTTTGTGACTGTGAGTTTTTCAAGTTTGTAAATGATGTAATATTAAGGTGACCATTCGTACTGATTTTACCAGTACAGTACTGGTTTTCAGGGCATAAGTCCTGGTTAGTCATTAAACAAAACCAGTACACGAAAAGTACTGGTTTTAGATTAGAAAACATTAAAACAAAAAAGTAATAAAATAAAAATAATAAAATTAGAACTGGCAACCCTGATAATTTCAGGTGATATCGTCAGGTGTCGCATGAGCAGGACCGCCACAACGCCATACAAGCCAGTGGTGGTCTGATGTACTAACTATTGTGATGTACCTACCTTATTATTATCATGACGGCAAAACGACAAAAGTGCGTATTTAATGAATATTTAAAATTAAAATATACATTTATTAAAGAAAGTAATAATATTGATCCTAGTGAAGTATATTGTGAAAAATGTAGAAGTACGTTTTCTATTGCAAATAGTGGAAAAAGCGACATTGAAAACCACATAAAAACAGTTAAACACAAACGAGCAGTGTCAGCAGCAATTGCAAGTTCGAGTATGACATCATATTTTAAGAAAAAACAATTTGAAACTGCCGAGAAGAAAATAGCTGCAGCTGAAGGTTTGTGGGCATATACAGTTATGCATAATCAATCTTTTCGATCAGTGGACTGTACCTATAATCTTATTAAGGCATATTTCGATGCTAAATTCACATGCTCTAAGACCAAATGCAAAGCTATAATCACCGATGTACTTGTCCCTTATGCAAATCAAATATTGGATGAAGATTTGAGAAACGTAAGTTTTATATCAGTGTATTCAGACGCCTCAAATCACAAAAGAAATTAAACTTATTCCTTTACTTGTCAGATATTTTTCATACAAGAATGGAATACAGGTAAAAATTATTGAAGTAAAGGATTTGCCAGGAGAAACGTCTGACAAAGTTACCGAATATATTGTAGAGGTCTTAAAAAAACATAATTTAGAAAGCAAGATATTAGGGTTTTGTGCCGACAACACCAACACTAACTTTGGAGGCATGCGAAGAGCCGGGAAAAATATTTTTACCAAGCTAAAAGCTACTTTGGGCGGACGGGAGCTTGCGGGAATTGGTTGCTCAGCGCATCTTTTAAACAATTCTATACAAACCGCGGCAGACTGTCTTCCAATTGATATACAAACTTTAATTACCAAGATTTACTCTTATTTTTACATTTATACTGTGCGTGTCAGTGAATTAAAAGAATTTTGTAATTTTGTAGACATAGAATATTAAAAAATTTTGGGTTACAGTGCTACGCGGTGGTTAGCGTTACAACCAGCTATTGAGCGCGTGTTGGAAATATTTCCTGCATTAAAATCGTATTTTGCGTCTAATGAAAAAATTCCGACAATTATTAAAACTTATTTTGAGAATCCTGAAACCGAATCTTGGCTTTTCTTTCTCCATATGTGTCTCCATCAATGTTTCATAACACGGTTTTAAAGATAGAAGGAAAAGATATTTCTATGTTGGAAACAAATATCATTTATAAAGACCTTAAAACCAAAATTGCTGACAGGATAGCAAGTGTGTTTCTGCCCCTGCAAGTTCGACAAAATTTAAAAAAGCTAGAAGAAGACGGCTTAGTTCAATCGAATATTTTCAAAGAAAAAGTGGCGGAATTTTACAGCACATGTTTTCAGTATCTGGAAGAATGGGAAGGCCATTTTGAGGAAATCGAGAAGTTTAATTGGATTACATTAAACATGAAACCTATGCCTCAAATGGTTCAAGTATGCAGTGACTATTTAATTCAACATTATCCGGAAATAAATTTAATTGAGCTCTTAGATGAAATCTGTTTCATTCAGCGCTACACCACAGATGAGAAACTTGGGCATTGGAAACAAAATTGTGTTTCGGTATCAGATAGGTGGATTGAAATTTTTAAAACCTTTAAAGAAAATGATGTGTCCAATAATATTGGCAAATTGGTAGAGTATTGCCTCTGTATGCCAGGAACTAATGCACCGACCGAATGGGTTTTTTTCTTTATTAAACAACATCTGGACTAGCAAGAAAACCCAATTGAAAGTGGAAACTTTGAAATCCTTGTTGATTGTAAAAAATAATTTAAATGGAACCTGTATGGAATTCTATGAAAATATACAGGAAAACAAAAATTTGTTAAAAGCAATTCACTCCTCAGAAAAATATAAAAAAACTAAATTAAATAACTCCCTGTGTTTTATTATGTTATTATATTAGGTATGGCTTATCATGTTATGTTGTTTATTATGTTTTATTTTTATATTGTAAAATCATATTTTAGTTTTCATATTTCTTGTGTTTAAATAAACGCAGCATTTTTTGATGTCTAAAAGTTTTTTATTTACTTAGGTATACAGGTTGGCCGTTGAGTGAATTTTTGATAAAAAATTATAAAATTTGGGCGTGGCTGGTCAAAATTCATGTTGTCCTGGTTTCAGGTTTAAAAAAAATGGGCACTTTATGTAATATGTGTTTTTACGCATTTCAGGATTACAGAGATAATCCCAAAAAATTAACACTTCTTTGCAATATTTTCTTCTTTTTTTTTTGAGAAATAAATCAGGGTGATATACTTCATGCTCTGGATTAAAGAAAAAAAGTTTAAAAAAATCCTAGTATAAATATATAATACAAAATAATTAAAAAACAGTATGATATAAATATCCATCATTCTGCAAATTTACATATTAAGCTCAGCACAAAATCTTCAATGTCCTTCTCTCTTCTAAATTTCTCCACTCATTATCGCTTTTATAAGCAAAATAAATCTCAGATTCTCAGAAAAAATATTCAAGAAAATCGCACGTTTCTTCCAACTACAACAAACAGCGGAATGGCAAGTTCAAACCCGCTATAATGATTGTGACATTTGATTTTTTTTTTTCTTTTTTTACAGCTACGTTCCTTATTACGCAATAGTAGTGAAAAAAGTTGCTAGTAACAACCAATTTACTACAAAATTTACTAAACGATATGATAGAAATTTCCATCATCATGCAAAGAAGGGTTAAACAATATTATCTTTAAATACGATTATACAACAACGAATATCATTATTTATGCTTGAATTCAATTCTTCCGAGAATACGAATTACTTTTAAATATATAAGAATAATATTCAGAACCATTCAATTAAACATAATGATATATTTTTTTTACGTTTAGCCGTAATACTAATTTTAAATATCACATCCTGTATTTAACAAGCAACTGAAATACATTAAGAATGCGGAGAAACCAAAATAAGAATTTATATTTCAATTAAAATATTTCTATGTTGAATTACGATTTTTTTTAATAAAGCAAAAACAATGAATTTTACAGAAATTTTCAATTGCTTTTTCAACAATATTCCCTTCGTGCTAACTTAATTTGCCATTTTTCTTCTAATTTAAAAACGAACAAATTGATTTTGGTAGCTGGCAACACATTTTTTAATGTATGTTTTTGCAACCGTTATGTTTTTAAAATTGAAAATAATAAATTATTTCACCATATTTGATCGTTTTCTTGCTTCTCAAATAAATTTATAAATAATTTGATAATTAATTATGATAATTATTTTGATTTTATTAATTATTATTAATTTCTGATTAATTAAGGAGATTTCTAATGAATAAAGATGAAAGTAAACAAAAAGTAAATCCAAATTTACTCGTAAGAACATTCGCTATTTTGGGAAAAGGTAGTTGGAACGGAAAAAAGTCAACTTCCTTTGGCAATATGTTTCAAAGATACAACATGCCAGCATCGGTAAGGCGTTATAACCAATATGAGGCTCGTGAATTTAATTTCGTGCGTTTTCAAATATTTCGAACTAAACAATAGATTACATTTTTTTTTTTTGGAAATTTGAATACTGGAAAGAAATAATGGCATATCAGAATACTAAAATTGGGTGAAGATAGCTCTTATATTTTGAAATTTGTTTTAAATATTTAAATTAAATGAAAAAATGAATTGATGTCTTTTTTTATATAATATGAATGTTTTGGTAATTTAATGCATATTATCACGATTTGATGATGTTATGTTATGTTATACTTGTAGTTATAGTTATAGATGTTTTGTTTCATGAATCTTTGAGTAAAAGGAGGGGGGAAATGAAACAAGAAAACTGTTGTCAGTTTATCAGCAGCTGATTGCTACTCATCCATGTGTTTCATATGAGGCAGATGTTTCCATAAAAGATTGAAAAATAAATAAGTAACACTAACATTGGCTTACTTTCACCGCGAATCCTGACCTTGCTTCCAAAATTTCACCATGATAAAGATCGCGCGTTTATGGAGATAAAAAGATTAAAAGAAAGAAAGAAAAGAATAAGAGTATCGCGAACGGTCGCGCATGTGCATTCAACATGCTAAATATGTTGGAAAAACATTATGGGCACACCCGATCTCGTTTCCGGCGGTCATTTCCTTTGTGTCGTCTGCGTTTACTACGCGTTCTACCAAGAATATTCTGTTTGTGTTCGTGTTCGTCTCCTCAGTCAAGCATTGAAATGAGTACCAGTTCTGTTCTGGGTGGGGAAAATAACTGAAAGTTGTCTGGGAGGTTAGCATCCGTAACAAAGCGAAAGTTTTGAGAGCAAATATAAAATTAGAAATCCTTCAAGAGGGTTCAGCATGTGTGCAAAATCGTATTTTATGAAGGTCACGAAAAATATTTACCTGAATTTCTTTAGGCTATTTCGAAAATTATTATAAAAATGCGCCCAAAATATTAGTCAAATTTTACAGAGGAATGTTAATTCTAATTTACATAATTTTTATTCAATTTTTTAGTTTTAGTTAAACGAGGAAATTAGTGAATAGGAGATATACATTTATTCATACAAATTAATATTCCACTTTTTAAAATAAAATTGAAGGTGTTTAAATCTTCTGTGCATTTGTAGAAACGCTAACAAACAAATTAAGAATCAGTTTTCTTTCATATATTATTAATAATAAGCCAAGTCGTCTCCCCCGAATTTTCTCGCATATTCCCTAATAAATCTGCCCTCACCCCAGCATAAAATTTGTGGACCTAGAGCAGGGCTTTAAACGCCACAAACGCTCAGACGTATATCTGCAGAACCTCAAACACGTTTTACTACATCTTTGAATTATCGCGTTAAGATGCATGAGAAAATATAGACTGACAGACATTCATCCTTTTATTAGATTTGGTTCAAAATTTGACAAAAATTTATATATTCGATGCTAAATCTATGTACAAAATTTTATCTTTCCAACTCTTTACATTTTGTTTTTATCTAGTTCACTTGTACTCGAATAATCGGACATATAGATTCTCCCAGAATGCATTTCGTTCAAAATTTGATAAACATATAGCAATTTGATGTCAAGTCCACATGCCAAATTTCATGCGCCTGACTCAAAACATTTTTGAATTATCATATTCATGGAAAGATAGACAAATTTCTGAAAATATGTTTTTCGAACTTGGGGAGATCTGAAACGTGGAGATTGTTTATAACATCGAAGTCGAATTTAAGAGAAATACAATAATTCTCTTCGTATAAGGTAAAGTAGAAAGTGATTGAATTTTCTGAATTTCAACCAGAGCACTCTAGTTTTTAGTTAATGCGTTTTAAAGGTTGGATAAGCCATATAGATAAGATTAAGGTTAGAGATAAGGTCTATCCAGGTTAATCTGGGGAAAATGGCTACCATTTTATTTACGCTGATGCCACCACGTGCAGTACAATTATCTAAAGTAATGAAGATATGAAATTGGTTATTAACGCCGGTTAATTATATATTTAGTAAAAACTTGGAAGAATTGTTTAGAAACTAATTTTCAAAAATTTGATCAAATAAATCGTTTTAAATATAAACCTAAAATGAATTATCAATTTAAAAATTGAGACAATTTATTCAAAACTAGGACAGAGTATCAGATTGACGTAAATCAGTAAATAATTAAATAGTTATATTTACTCCTAATTATTATTAGTTGATTGTTCGAACTAGATTGTACTACATTATTTCTGATTTCAAATCCTGTGGCATTTTTTTTGTTGAAAATACAGATAATTTTTGTTTTATGATTTATTTAATTTGCCGATTTCTTCTTCTTTGTTAATAATTAATTAATTTTTTTGCAAAAAACTGACCATAAAAATTTATGAATACAAATAAATCATATTTTGTTCTTGTTTACATAATAAGTTACTTTTTTGCAAACACAGTTGCTTAGTTTGTATACAAAATGGTATTAACAGCTGAAAACGGAAAATGGTAAATGGCTTTACTGACCAAGGTAAAAATTTTGGAAAATCACAAAATGTTATTCATTTTCTCTTCAGCTGTTACATGCTATTTTGAACTAATAATAGGACTACCAAGTACTTTTCATGTTTATCACATTATAAAGCATTGCTTCCATGACACTTAAACATGAAAAGTGATATTTTAAACAAGGAGAGGCCACTCCCGATGTGTCTCCATCAATATAAAATAACATGAAAAGCGATATTTTTAACACCTACATTATTTACCACTTTTAGTCTTTAATTAACTGCTCTCTGCTTGTTGCCAAAAAAAGATTTTTATTTCATCCCATTTACTTCATTTTAAAATACGATTTTTTTTTCATGAATTTTAAATTTTAATTTATTGATAAATAAATTTCTAATAAGTTGTTTAATTTTGCATACAACTTATTTATTTGCTTTATATTTGTTTACAATTTTTTTGTCAGTTTGCAAAATTTAGTATAACCGTTTTCGTTCTAATTATAATGAATAGTGCGGCTGTAGACTGACTGATACGTCATCTAACTCACTTCTATCTAAACAATCCGCTAAAATTTCAATCTCATATGGATTATTATTTATATTTCTAGCATTTATGAGTCTACAGTTAGAGCTTTTGTTGCTCAAATTTTCTATTGTAGGAGGCTCTGCCCTTTTTTCTTTAACGATCGTCGACACCTAGGAGGATTTCTACAGCAATCATTTCAAGTTTGTTATGCAAACCTTGCCCATTTTCCTCAACTAGCACAGTTAATGTTTTTAAAAAATTAAGATTGATTGATTTGAGTCGAATGCCTTTATTTAGATTGGCATAGAATAAAGTCTGTTGGCACTGAAAAGATTGTTTTTATTCTTAAGAATAAACAATTAATTCATGATTCAAATGAAATCACCAAAGAAAATTAAGAGCGGGCAACAAAAAAAAATGATAAAAAAAGTTTTAAAATTTATAAAAAGAATAGCAAAAAAAAATATTTAGTTAATAAATAAAGAAGATTATAATAATAAATTTTTTTAGTAATCGTGGTATCTTAAAAAGCTTAAAATGATTTTTAATGAACAGTTTTTCAAAAATTATGGTTGTATCAAACTATTTTTTTTAAAAATCGTTTTCTATATTATGCTTACTTATTCACGATTTCTCTGATTTTTCTGACCTAGAATTTTATAAGAAAAATAAAGAACGATGAAAAAGAACGAAAACAGAATAATTTTTAATGCAAAGAAATTATAAAGAGGAATAGTTGGATTAGAAACATCTCAATTAATACAAAAAAGGCAACTGAAGACCAATTTTGCTTAAAGAATCATAGCTATTTCTTTTCGCTTTCTTTTCCTTTGGATCAAAAATATCGTTCATCGAAATTCTGGTCCTCATCCTGTACCGTTCTTCATGCTCGGAAAAAAAAACCTGTTCTTATATTTAGAGTTAAAAAATGCATAGCATTCTCTCCAGAGAAAGTATATGAATAAAACCTTGCTTTTTATTCTCATAAAAATTAATATAAAATAGAGAGAAAGAGTTTTTCATAAATATAATAAATAATAATTTATACTTTAATATAAGAAAGATAGTTTTTATAAATATAACATAAAATTTATTTAACATTAACTCTCTGGTCGGCTACACAAATGCAACTCTGATCTAAATTATATCTGATTCATCTTGAATACCTTCCAAAACTTTTTCCAATTTATTTATTTACATATTTAAATCGTTTTCTGGCATTAGTCATATAGTATTTATCGATGAGGTTGAGATTCATGTTTAATTTATTGATAAACTTAGAATCATGTAGCCAACATCTATCTAATTGGTTGCATTTTTGACTTAGTGTTAATATATTCTCTGACAGTCATGAGACATACTTCTAATTTATTTTCGGTTTCAAGACTGTATACAACGTCAAAATTCATAAAATCTTCGAGGTGTAATTTTTAGACGATCAGTACTTTTTGCTTATGCGTTATGTATAATAGAATTGTGGACAAATAACTAATTTCAAAATTGTTAGGAATAGATGCATATTTAAAGTTTGTAAATGCCCCAAATAAATGCTTGTAGATGGATAACAAAAATATTTTCTAATATTTAAGTTCTTAACCAGTATCTAGTCCTATCCAATTTTAGATATTTAATAAAAAATTCTTGACGTAATAACATTTTAAACAAAAGAAGTTCCACATTTATGATTGAAACTGGGCGAATTATTAAGCTTTGAATATCGGTATTTTAGACAACTTTAGATCATTTAAATGTCTCAAGGAAGATCTTGGTATCCAACAATTTGAAGACGCTTCCTTCAGATTGTTATTGATTAACCAAAAATAAAAAAATGAGTCATAAATTTGATCAATTTTGATCGAAAGAATGTGAAAATTTCATTATTTAAAATATGAATGTATTAAGAATATTCTACTGAATATGATAAACTAGATAGAGGAAATGCATAAAAATTTGGTTTTCAGCAATATATTTATTTCCAAACACAAAATAAATTCTTTGCACTCATTTTACAACTGGAAATATATATTCCTATCTCTGACAGTTTATAAATTAGCTATTGGACCACGATTAGAATTGATTCGCAAAAAAATTCGATGAAGCAAAGTAAAGAAAGAGTTATTTATAATCTTAAAGGTAAGCGAAATTTGCAACGCTGGTTAGTCCGTAACGAGTTACAAATATCTCCAACCCTTTTGGTTTGCCTAATTAATGGGTATTCTAATCCCGATTCCTGTATTGGTGTCAAACAACTAAGTTTTTAATGCTTAATTTATTGCCTAATTTATTGGTGTGCGTATAAACCTAAGCATAAATAAAATTAGTAATGGGATCATAAACTTTACATTTAATTTACATTCTTTAAACTAGATTATAGCAAAAATCAATGAGCTGAAATCTGCAGTTTGTATTATTTTATATTTATGCTTTTATGTTATTTTATATTTAATCATTGGAGGTTATTGCTAATATTTTCTTTTAGCATTATTTTTATTTTCTATATGGAAATTTCTATTCTATTTTATTTTCTATTATTTCTATTAGAGGATTATATCTTTTAATCCAATTTTAGCAATTTAGAATGAATGTTCATAAACATTACGGATAAAGAACATTTATTTTAAAAATGAAACTTCTTTTTATATATCTGCATCTAATGTGTACTACAAATAATACTTTTTCTTTTATTTCTTAAATACGCTGCCATTCTATATGATATTTTTTACCGAAAACTCTTTTAGTTAATGTGACAGTCAGATCTAAAATGATATTATTATGAGGATAACAACCCATCTTGATGGACACATCTTCTACTTTTATAGTAAATGTTTCGTACGATAATTCCCATATCTTTTTATCGTTAGCTTCTACGTGATCATGTCTTCTTTTTTAAAAAAAATTATCGTGGCAGTTTTAGAAGATTAAAATTGTTTTAATTATTTTAATTAAGACAAACAACATCTAATTATTTAAAACGTCACTTTTTATATTATACTTACTTATTCAGAATTTCACTAGTTTTTCTGACCTAGAATTTTAGAAGTAAAACAAAGAACAATGAATAAGAATAAAAAGAGAGTCATTTTTTTTTATATGAAGAAATTCTACCGGCGAATGGTTGGAATACGAACTTCTCAATTAAAAAAAAAAATGGTAGCCCAAGGCCAATTTTGCTCGAAGCATCGCAGCTATTTCTTTCTTTTTTTTTTCGATCAAGAATATCTCTCATCGAAATTCTGGTCCTCGTCCTGCATCATTCTTCATGCGGGGAACAGAGTTTGCTCTCATATTCGGATGTAAGAAATACACAACATTTTCTCCAAGGAAGGGTTATATGAATAAAGTCTTGCATTTTATTCTCTTAAAAAACAGTAAAAGAAAAAAAAGACGTTTTTATAAATAGAAACTCATTGTCACTTAATTATAAAAGTTACGGAGGAGTACAGCAAGAAAATTGATTCATTTTTAAGAAATAACTTTGCAGATACTGATTAAATGTTTGTTTCAATTTGTATTTAAAAATACTGCAGTTTTAAATTTCATTAATTTTTATTTTAATTTTTAGTTTTCTTGTATTTCTGTAATTCAGTCAATAATAAAGTTAGTCTTTAAAGCAGCTTTTAGTAGTTTAATGATTATACGTTATAATTAAGCCAGTATTGTAAAACCATACAATCATAGTCACCTGATTTCCTGCCGATTGTAATCTGTCTATTTATACCATTTTATTTTCCATATTCATTTAGACAATCATTTATAACCACTTTATACCAGCTTCACTCCATTACCATCGGCGTGTGCTTGATTAGAGAACAGCACAAGCTTCCTTTCTTTCTAAGTCTCTCTGTCCGTTATCATTTAACCGAAATGACGTATTAGAAATAGAGTGAGGGATATTTAAAAGGACTAGATATTCCAACCTTCCACTCCACGCCACGCCACGCCAAATCTGACAGCGTTTTCACTCTGATATTCGATATTAGAGTGTCACCACTCTATTAAAGATGCATGGATTGATCTGATTAAAGAGAAAGATAAAAAATTAAAAAAAAAATTCAAATTTAACGTGAATTCTATCTTACTAAATGAGGGTTCCAGATAATACTGCAATTATAAGATCAATTCTTGTGATTTAATTTCTTTTAACCTGTTAATAGAGCAGTCGTTCATTTATTGGAGGATTGCCTTTTTTTCCGTTATAAGCTTCCGTAGATTCCATATTCCATTGGTTTTTTTTTTTCACATTGTGTAACAAATCAATATAGATTCCCAGGAGCATACACACTATGCAATAGCTTAAATATATCTAATTTGGTATGGAATTTTGTTACAAATTTTTGTTTCAGTCGGTGTGTAAAAACGCATCTAAAACACAAATTCGATTTTCAGATATTATTAACGATATTCCAGTGATAAATTGCCAAATAACTCTCCAGGATCACTTTATAAATTCACGCCAAAGGCGAATATTTCGTATCTGTTGTATGCCAATTCCATGCAAGGTATTTTCTAAGATAACACCTTTATTAGATACTATACGAGAAAGTTCGGAGGTGGCCACCCCCCGCTGATTTGTTCAGTCTCCTTAAGTATAAAACAACCTGTTTTTATTGCCAATCCTAGATGGTTAAGCTTTGTTAAACCATCTCCTTGGGTCTATAAACCTCCAAAAATAGGGAAGAAAGAACAATGGTAGTAGGGGAAGGAGCAGTTTCGATGGATCCGAAGACCTGAGATACCAGAGGGAGAAAGCTGACTTAGTCCCAATTGTCTCTTCTCTTTACCTTGGCACAGTGAAATGGCCTTCGCGCCTTGACCGACCCTACCCGGAATATTCACTCCTATTGATTTCGCCTATTCTGCACAGATCACATCTCCGCCACGATGAGACAACTGAGCAGGGCTTTGGCGGGGTAGAAACAAACGGAATTTGGAACGTGATTTGAGGATGAAAAAGTTATAATCCAGATACTGACTCTCTCGTAGAGAATCTCATTCAGTATTTTTTTTTTTTTCCCCTGAATCTTGACCGCTTGTTTTTGAATTTTTTTTGGATTATGACATTAAATAATAACAATACAATTTTTTGCTTTATAATCAAATTTGTCTTAAATCCCTTTACAGTGAGTTTTCTTAACTACTGACATATTACTTGCAAATAATATGTGCATTATATGTGCTTGTATTTTTTTCTTGTATATTTAATAAGGAGGCCTCAAAATATTATTAATGCAGCAAAAAATCCGGACAGCTAAAGCAGCGGTACTTGTCTCCCAAAAACGTTCTCGCATATCCTCTAATAAAGATATTACCTCATGAACGATTTGCGAGGCATTGACTTACAATAATTATGAAATATCAACCTTTGGCGTGAATTTAACATTTTTATTGATTTTATAATGCGATCCTTGGCGAATGTTTTGACGATAAATCCATAGCATGTGGTCAAAATTATACAAAAAATCGAATTTGGATTTCAGACTCGTTTCTCCCAGACGATTGAAACAAAAATTTGACATAGACATAGAGTCACAAAATCACATACCACATTTTATATGTTTAAATCATTGTGTCTTTGAATTATCACGTTTACATGACTCTGAGAGTACAGACCGACAGGCGGTCAGTCCTGTATTGGATTTCGTTCAAAACATGGTAGGTATCTATATTAAAAATGTTAAATATGTGTGTCGAAGTTTATCTATCTGGCTCTTTTCCTTTTGTAGTTATTGTGTAAATTTATATTCTAGTAAGCGAACAGATCGAAAATAATAATAGGAAATAGGAGAATGGCAGCAGCTTATGAACGTAGAAATAGAAGTATTACAAATGATATTAAAACCAGTGGCAGTTGTCTCCCCAAATCTTTTTCGCATATTCTCAAATAAAGTTGTCCTGTCAGAAAACGTCTTACATGGTATTGGCTTACAATAGTTATGAAATAGTAACTTTTAACGTGAATTTATCTTTTTTACTGAATCTATCGCGTCATTTTTGGCGACTTATTTGGCGATTAAACATTGGTATGCAGATACGTTTTTTAGATACGTTTTTCTCAATCAATTAAAATAAAAATTTGATGTAAAGCTATACTTGAAGTCACAAAATTCCATACGAAATTTGATATATTTAAGTCATTGCGTGTTTGAATTATCAAGCTTGCTTGTTTCTAAAAGTACAGACCGACAAATAGTCAACTGGTAGTTGGATTTTACTTAACATTTAAAAAGTGTCTACACTATAGGTGTTACATCTGCGTATCGAATTTCATCTGTCTGGCTCTCTTCGTTTTGTAGTTATCGTGCTAACTTATATTCAAACAGGCGGACAGACAGACTTCCTCTGAACGGATTTTGCTCACAATTTGAATGAAATCTACAAATTTGATTTTAAGCCTACCAAATTTCAACCGTCTAACTCAAAAAATTTTTGAGTTTTCTTTGTCATAGACAGACAGACAGGCATTTTCCAAAAATGTGTTTTTCGAATTCATGGAAGTCTAAAACGTGAAAATGTATCAAAAATCTCGATTTCGAATTTCTTGACGATTACTATACTTTCTCTTTACTCCATATACGAGATGATAAAAAGGTTGGAAACCACTACAACCAAGAATTCTAGCAATGCGATCTATAGTCAACTCAAAATTGCAACAGGAAAAAAGGCTATAAATAATGCTTCGGTCAATTAAAACGTGTCTAAAAGGGTTTGTAGTGAATGCCTATCATAAATCATATATATCTATCATAAATCATATCAAATATTTGTAAACCACAGGCTCCATCGAGGCTGTGTGTGACGTCATTGCCGCCCCGCTCATCATCCGGGTATACTTCTAAAAAAGCTTTTCTCCCTCCTTCTCTTCAGAACGCTCTCGTACATTACCGGTGAAACGCGTAATAAAAATCAAATGTTTAATTTCTTTAGTAAAAATGTAAATAAAATTGTTTTTCTAAAACGTCCCAATAATTGGAGTCACAATAAATACACACAACCCTAATGGTTCGTAAAAGGATAAAGTGATATCACCTGCGGTGAAGCTAAAAATAATCAGTGGAATGATTTCTCCAGAACTTACTCGTATAATTTCTTAGAAACATACTGGTGTATTATTAGTCACAGGCTATTGGAGAATAATAGTTAAGAAACACCTTCAGAGTGAGATCTTTGGCGATTTTTTAGCAATTAATAGCTGGAATATGGTTGATAAATAATGTATAAGAACACCAAATGTATATTTTGGAATTTTTTCTGACCGATTGAAACCAAAATTTAACTCAGAATTATAATTGAAGTTACATAATCTCTTACCAAGTTTCTTACATATACCAGCGAAAGTGGTCTCCCTGAAACTTTCTCGTATATTTTAAAATAAAGGTGTTTTCCACCCCCCACCCCGCATACAGCTATGGACCTTGGGTAATGCCGCGAATACCTTGTATGGCACTGGTGGACAGTAGTTAAGAAATATAGATATTTGGCGAGAATTTAGCATTTTTACTGAATCTATCGTAATAATATGTATTTTGAACTTTCTTTGCTGGCTGATTGACACCAAAATTTGGCACGAAACTACAATTGCAGTCACAAAACAACATAGCGATTTTCATTGATTTAAGCTATTGCAGTTATGAATTACTGCATTGACATAAACGTGAAAGTAAAGTCAACGTTTAACTATTTGACGAATTTAGTTCAAAATTTCATAAATGCTTATATTTTAGAAGCTAAGCTTGTGAATCAAATTTTATCGCTCTAATTCTTTATGTTTTGTAGTTAATGAATAACCTCGAATAGCCAGACAGATAAACTCTATGAAGGGATTTCACAAAATTTCATTAAAATCTACAAATTGAGTCGTAATTCCTTATCTTAAATTTCCTCTCTATATCTCAAAGTATTTTCAAGTTAATCGTTTTCACAGATAGGTATAATGGCAAAAATGTGTTTTTCGTACTGAGGGAGATTTGAAATATAGAGATATGTAAAAATCATTAGTTCGAATTTATTGGTGATTACAATACTTTCTCTTTATATACTAAGTGTATGATCAAGTAAAGATTAATCTGATGCTCTCTCTTTCTATCATTAGGAACTTTCGATTTGATTTTCGGTAATTATACGTTTATTTTTAAATACAAAACACTTTGTTTAATTAATTTTTATATATATATATAAATGCACATTCTGTGCTATAATGAACCAGTTTTATAAAGAGTGTTCCAAAATTAACGCAAGATTTGATTTCGCACCATTTGTATTGTAAAGTGTTGGCAACCCTATTAAAAAACCATTTGAGAGCTGATAGTTTAAAGTTAGTAAAAATGAAGCCTTACGCAATAGAGCAACGTTTTTTCATTGTTTAACAAAATTTCGAAAATAATGAAAGTCATGCGGCCACAGTTCGAAAATTTGAGAATTGGCTACCTAGATCGTGTGATTTAACACCATTGGATTTTCCTTTTTATGGGGTTATTTCAATTCAAAGATTTATGCCCACAAGCAGGCGTGCATTGAAGGAGGCAATTCAACGCTGCATCAACAAAATTCAGCCATATTTATGCAAAATGGTCATAGAAAATTTCGACAAAAACGTGCGTATGTGCCAGCAACGCAGTGGAGGTCATTTGTCCTAGGTGTTATTCCATATAACCCTATCCTGTGTAATTTACAATACAATAAATATATAAAAATTTATGGAAAAAATAGTATTTTTAATTAAATTTAAATCTTGCGTTGACACGTTGTACTATCGAGTAACGCTCCATTTTTACTAATCCTAAACTATCAGCTGTCAAATGATTTTTTAACACTTTCAACGCTACCGACGAGATAGCTCGCCTTTCAGATACTTCCATTCAAATTGGTATAATTAAAAAGATTATCTTTTGAATCTTAACACATTCATCGCTAAAGATGAATTAGATAAAAACACCATGAAAAGACGAATATCAATGAAAGTATCTGAAAGACGAGATATCTCATCGGTAGCGTTGAAAGTGTTAATAGGGTTGTCAACATTTTATTGCACGAATGGGGGGGAAATTTAAATTTTGCGTTAGTTTTGTGACAACTGTGAAAGTAGGAAAGATAAAAAAAAAATAGATGTTTAAATAGAATTTTAAAGAAAAAAAAAATTTTTGGACGCTATAATGTGAATTTAGAACAAAAGGCAGTCGGAATAAAACAAATAAAGAAGCATTCTACAAAATTCACTGTTGCTGCTTTTAAAAGCTTAACTGCTACCGTATAGGAGAGTATTATTTACTGCCGCTGATATTTATTTTGAAGCTTCTGCTATTAACTGGACGTCTGCTGATATGCGCCTGCTGAATAAGCTCAGAATTTTGTCGACTCGACTGAAATTTTAGAGCAGGCTAAGGCAGTTTTTTTTTTGTTGCCACTCAGAAATTTGTTCATTCAATAAAAAATTTATAGTGACGAATTATTATTTCTTTAAATCTTTAGCAAATGATTAATAAAATAACATTTCATTATCTAATCTTTAAATAAAGTCTGGCAATTCATGAAAGCTCTCTCTATTGAGAGGACTGAAAGAATTAAATTTCAGAATTTCAAGCTAAGTCTCTGAAATGTACTTTGCAAAATTCTTTTGAACGATTATGGAAAGAAATTTTTATTGATCAGTTGAGAAAAATTATTCATAATATTATTAAGTAAATTAATTAAAAATTTAAAATATTTTTTACTATTTAGTATTATTTTAATATAGATACTTTTTTAAAATTAAAACCCGAAAGCTTAATAAGAAAAAAAAACTTTAAGAACTCGTTTATAGTTTTGTGTCTGATTTATTTTGTTTGACTACATTTATGGGTATTGTTTTCTAATTTCCATAAAAATCGCTTAAGATTAGGTTTGATATAATTGTTCGAAGTTACATCTTTTTTCTCACCTATTTTGTTTATTAAATTGATGTATTTATGCGATTTAATTAAGATTATTTTTTATCAATATTCCAATTAGAAGTTACACAAAGGCTATTTTTGAATGGAATGTCTAATTTGCCCCAGCATCACGGAAACGGAATATCTGATTTGACATTATTATGAAAATCGCCCAATGATTGTACAGTGAGAAATCCAGTAAGTTCGATAATGGATACTGGATGGTAATAATGAATACTTCTTGCGTACAGCCGACCACCAAGCCAATACTGAACGTAGCAGTATTGACAAGATTTGTTGTGGCCGACTGCTATCTTGGTAATAATGAATACTGTTGGATAATGGATAGGTACACTTTATACCACAAGAAAAATCTGAAATGCAGATAGCAAAACACAGTTGAAGCTTATGCAAATATATTCATCTTAGAATGTATCAAAGTATAAGTAAATTTAGATTTAGATATGTAGAGACATTCCATTTCTACGTTTCTACATATCTAGATATGTAGAAATGAGCAATACACACAAATTCAAACGGGAAATCCTTATTAAATCCTAACAGCTAGAAAGTATATGCTGTCCGTGAAAAGATATAGAATTTTCTAGAAGGATCCAAATTTCTGCTCCTAATAGAGATATGACTAATAATCTTATATTTTCCAGAATCTTCGATTTTTGCTTTCACACTCGTTACATTCTTCGCCAGATCGCCAAATGGCCGACCAAGTTCTTCACCAAATATAGGAGTCATTGAGTTGGCATCCATTAAAATTGTCGCAAAACTCGCTTGCTGTGTGTCTAACTGTGCAGAGAAACAACTTACCGATTCGTAACAACTCGAATACATCTCAAAATGGCATAGACATGGGATTTCTACATCAGTATTTTGTTACAGCCAGCCACACTGTTACCACAGAACTAAGCGGTACAAATAGGATTTTCTACATAAGCGAGAGTATTTTTCAATTTAATTTGTATCCTGCTCTTGAAATTGGCTTTCTGTGGACGAGTAATCTTATCATTACTTGCCCAAAGTTATCCTTAGCCGAAATTCTGTGAAAACAACTCTATGGGCCTTAGCTGCCGAAAAGATGCATTAGCTTTTGATGTCGCATTAGAAGAACATAGTGTGTACAATGGATTATACGTTTTATAATGTAATACTTGGTGGAAATATATTATAGTTTGGTGCTATAAAATATATACTTTGAGATGCATGTAATGCATTACTATGCTGTTCTTCGGGCTGAATATCGTTCGAACATTTTCTGTCATAAAGAAGTTATACTGGTAGCTGTCCAACAAGAATACACTAAGACTATCTGCAATTATTCCAAACATTTGATTTCTCTTTCTTCGGGGATAACATTTGCCGATTACTTTTAATTTTGATAAAATTAGGCAATTAAAGTACACAAAGAAACATAAAACACATGTTAACCAAATTTTGTAGCTGCTATTTACTGATGAGAAACTGTTATTCTTCTGAGAAATTCCTTTTCATGTCGAAAGAGCTCTCCAAATTGTATCTCACTGTATCTCAGAATGATTACAGTATATGCTTATAAGTGCACAAGTAAAAATGGCATATAAATAAAAGGGACCAGCATTGCTATGTTTCTGTCAGGGTTAAAGAATTTCATCGCTTATCAAAGCGAAGCGGCCCATCTCTAATCGTAGGAGAAATCAGAAATCGATATTTTCCCAGTGCATTTTTTTACTCCTTTGTTATTTCCTAAAATGTTTTCTCTGGCTTTATTCACAAATGATTTCGTTTTAGTATCGACGTAAAAAAATACTTCCTGCTCACTATGCATTATTTAAATTTTTCATCTACGTTTTTGATATAAAGCAAGCGTTCAAATAAATGTAATAGTTTTTGATACAGAAAAATAACCAGATGCAGTAGCCTTCTTAAACCTTTTCTCGTATACTCTCTAAAAAAATATCCCTGTAAATGCCTTACATTGCATTGTCGTACAATATTATTAACCTTTGGCGTGAAAGTAGCATTTTTACTGAATCTATCTTGTGATCCTTGGCGAGTATTTTGGCGATTAATCCTTGGCATGCGGTCGAAAGTATCCAAAATTGAATTTGGGTTTCAGAAGCGTTCTTTCCAACCTATTGAAACGAAAATTTTACGTAAAATTGTACTTGTAATCACTAATACCATATCTGATTTGTTATTTTAACTCATTGTATTTTTGAGCTATCACGTTTACATGTTTCTGATAGTATAGACAGACAGATGGTCAACCTCTTGTTCAAAATTTGGTAGACCTCTATACTAAAGATGTTAAATCTGTGTACTGAATATTATCTATCTGGCTCTCTTTGTTTTTCTAACTATTCTATTAACTTTTATTTAATAGTCGAACTGACAGATTTCAAATGGATTTTGCTGAATATTTTATAGAAACTACAAATTTGGTCTAAAGACCGTGTACCAAATTTGAAACGTCTAGCTCAAAGCTTTATTCACTTATATTTAGACAGACAGACAAACATTTTCTAAAAAAAAATTTTTCCCGATCTAATGGAGGTTTAAAACGTAGTAATTCGTCAATATCTTGAATTCTAATTTTTTAATGATTACTACACTTTACTAGAAAGTAAAAATAGTATAATTTTTAAGCTACCTCCCTTGCTTTAATATACGAGTACATAACTCATATGTCTACATTAAATGTATTCAATAAATACCGTTCAAACGCAGATTATATAGCATTTGCATAGAATTTTAGCTAAATAGAAGGCTTTTTTATAATATCAACTGCAATACTTCTATTTCTGTGTTGATAGGCTACTACTTTTCTCCTTTTTCTTATTATTATAACACATGGAAATGTCTAGAAATTCAAACCCAACGTTCATATATTTTTTATAGAAGAAATCCAATTGCTTTCTGATTTTGATCTTATAGATAAATATCTGCCAGTCATTCTATTTGATATGTTACGCGCTTTTTTTATTTTTTAAGAACCAAAATCATTTAATCCTTTTTGAATTCACGAGACTTCTCACGTCGAAGCTGTCGTGAAGTGCTGAGTCATTTTAATTTTGTTCATATACATGAATACAGTTGTAAACAAGGTGCTACATATTTGCTATAATACATTTTCGTGAATTACAATACTGAGAAATAAGATTTAGAGCCGTTTTACTGGACACTTTTTTTATTTTCTCGTATACGTAATATAGAGAAAGTATAGTAATCGGCAAAAAATTCAAACTCGAGAATTTGGCGAATTTCTATGTTTTAGACCTCCCCGATTTTTGGAAAATGTTCGTCTGTCTGTCTGTGACAAATATAATACAAATAAAAACCTTTGATCTAGATGGTTGAATTTGGTATACGTTCTTTCCACCAAATGTGTAGATTTCTATCAAATCTTGAGCAAAATCCGTTCAGAGGAAATCCGTCTGTCCGTTTGTTCGAATATAAATTAACACGATAACTACAAAACGAAGAAAGCTGGGTAGATAAGATTCGGTACACAGAATTAACATCTATAGTGTAGACATCTGTCAAATTTTGAGCCATATCTAACCATGGGCTGACCGTCTGCAGGTCTGTACTTTCAGAAACATATAAACGCGACAACTCAAACACGCAGTGACTTAAATATATAAGATTTGATATGTGATTTTGTGACGACAAGTGTAGCGTAGTATCAAATTTTTGTTTCAGTCGGTTGGGAAAAACTGCAGTTAAAACACAAATTTTGATGCTACTAACCGCATGCTAGCGATTAATCGCCAAATTCCCCGCCAAGGATAACATGATAGATTAAGTAAACATGATAAAAGTTAATATTTCGCAACTATTATACGTCTATGGCATGTAAGACGTTCTGTGGAATAACGCTTTCATTTCAGAGTATGCGAGAAAGTTTTGGAGGCGCCACTCCCTTTGGTCTAAATATGTTTTGTAAGCGGAACATTTACAACAAAGGCTCTGATTGAAATGTCATGGTGCAAATCAATCAGCAAAGTTAGTTAAATGTTGATAAATGCATATGTTTTCCATTCTGGTTGACGGTATCTATGCACAAAAACAAACAAACGAAGATAGCATAATAAATTTTATAAAAACTAAGTCTTTAACACTAAACTAAGTCTATGTCTAAGCACATTTTATTTATTACATTTAAAAGAAAAAAAATTCATATTAATTATTTTGTAAATTTTATTTTTTCAATTATAATTCATTATTATAAATATAACAGAGTCCTGGAGAAAATTTTTGATCTCAAATTCATTGCCAGATAGTGTCCCTTAAATGGAATCCAAATTTAATTTAATTAACTGATTCATTAAATTCTCAAAATATAAAACTAAGATACTATTACCCGGAACACCCAAATGTACAAAATTTAAAAAATTTAAGTAATCAGAAAATAAAGGAAAAAATAGATTGGAAAATTAAATTTTTATAAGCACGGAATAATTCAAATTAACCCTTATGTTCACTTTGTATAGTATACCATACATACAACTTTATAAAAATATACTACCACTATAAAATAATTTTTAACTTAGTTTTATTAAACACATGACATTTCTAGACGTTTATTTATACTTCAAAAATAAAAATAGTAGTTTATCTGTCATAATTTTAAATCAGTTGTGAAAAATAACCGTCAAGATGCGCCGCTCAGGTTTATCTAAGATAAGTTTTATTTTATTTTTATGTTTGTACCCCTAAATATGTATGTTTATTATAATTTTTTATATATTATTATAATTTATATATTATTATATTTTTTATAGTGTAAAGAAGCTACCTATATACATTTTTTTTTTTTTTTGCTTTTCTTCAAAAAAGCAATCTTGCCACTATAAGGGTTAAATAAAGGTATATTTTATGAGAAATTGCAACCCTAATGATATTAGTTAAGTTTTGCATTGATTAACGTAGTATTTAGACGCAGCCCGTGAGCGGTTTTCCGATGGACTTCTTAATCTTGGTCAGATAATGGGGACGACATCTACATCGGCATTTTCTCTTCAACTTTTCTTATCACAGCTACAGGAGGGTGTATTTTTATTCGAAGGCACGTGAAGGATAATGAATTCAAAATCGATTGTAAAATAATGAGATCAAATACAATTGTAACAATCGGTGGATTTACGGTCTCTTATTACAGACGTTTATGGATACCAATCAAGAATAATGTATGACACATTATATAGAATTAACTTTCACCACGTTATAATATCCTTATACGAAAGGTTCTGTAAGAATCAAGAAGTGAACACTCCAGGTCCCCCCCCCTTGATCTTTGAATTTCCAGACTTTTTTTTAAATTCAACTTGCCGTGTTTCATATTTATAAAGATGGAATTTTGTAACATATTTTTCATTCACTTCGTGATATGTGAAAATTTGCAACAAAAAATTATTTCAATTCGTTACGATGTTTCTAAAATGAATTATAAATTAACGATTAAAGAACTGAAAATACTTCAAACGAAAAAAATTTAATGTATTGTAAGAAATTGTTTTTATTCTACTTTTTATAAAAATAAAATTTCTGGGATTTATGATAAGCAGAATTTGAAACAAAAGAAAAAAGAATAATCGACATTAATTAGAAAAATCGTTAAATAAACAGTTAAATTCATTCCAAATTTACATTCATGCACATTAATAAATAAATGAACAATTTATTAATCTATAAACGAAGGCATTGAAGTAAATAGTTCATTACTTGACGATTTAAATTAATGCATCTTTATATAAAGTTTGCAATAATATATCAAACAGATTTGTGCATGAAATTCCAGTTATAAAATTTAGATAAAGATGATATTTTGAATTTCATTTTAATTTATATTTCTATTGCTTATATAAACTTCGAATAAAAAATAAGTATTTTATATTATTTAATTAATTTTTGTAATTATTATTAATCTGTTCGGGTAATTAATGATTTTTTTAATTTTTGAGAATATTTTTTAAAAAAGCCTCTTTGATATTATAGATAATGTCTCTCTTTTGAAGCAATTAATTAAAACAGTCAAAACATTTAATAATTAAAATAATTCAGTATTTCAATTAAACAAATAACTAAATAAAAATATACATGATTTTGAGATTATTAATTTTATTAATTATTATTTCATTTCATTGATTCATATTTTTAAAATTAGCAGTTAAAAATACATTCATGTGTAAAGGGTAATGGATCTAAGAATTATACAAATACCTTTGTATAATTCTTATGTTGTATATTCTTATGTATGTTTCGATTTTTTAAAAAAAATATTTAATATTTTATTAAACCTTGTCCAAAACGTTAAATTTGTAAAAATAAAATTAATTAATTAATTAATGCCTACTGCAATGGATTTAAAAAGCAATATTAATTTCATTTTCGAACTATCTCCAATTAATGATTAGTTATGTAAGAAATTCCTTTCTGAAATTGTTATGAAAAATGCCAAAATCTTACATTATCTCCTTTTTGTATACTCACATTTAAATAATGTTTGACAACAAATTCTAAAACCTCCCGCGCTTTTGCGTATGCGTTAGGATGGGTTTCATTCGCCAAAATAGGGGTGAGAAGAAAGATGAAAGGAGGACATGCTTACATTTAACAATAAAGTAAATTCGGGTTATTCGTGGATTTATGAGGCGTAAACATTGCAGATAATTAGTAACACTGCCGGAAAAAAATACTAAAGCACAGTAAAATATTTCAGAGCAATTTTTGTGTATGTAAGAGGAAATTCTGTTCTGCAAATTTGGTTATTACTTTTGTACAAAAATAACGATTTTTTAAAATATTTCTTTTTATATATGTTACTGAATTTTTTGACAATATTTTAAGGTTAACAACAATAGAAATCGAGAATTTATTCTATTTAAAACATTTTAAATTCATTTAAGAAATTGCTGTAAATATAGAACGTCTTAAAAATATTATAAATAATATTTTTTACACATAAGATATTTTATATATTTTGATATTTTAAAAACCTTATCATTAATGATTTTTTTCCTTAAGAATATTATTATTTTTAAATATATTGCATGAAATAATTCATAAAATTTTCTTCTTACCACACCTGAAAGCTTTTCTGCCGCTTGGACTAGTCATATCAATACGCAATTTTGAGTTAAAATGAAATGCGGTCAGGAACAACACACACATGCATGTGAAAAAAACAGTTGAACGAACAAGTATCGAGTGGGTGGAATTTAAGATCAAAGGTGAATTCTTGAAATGCGCTCATCCTCCCACGTCTCGCCCCTCAACAAACTGGAATCGTCGAAAAGTGGTAGTCTCGGGATACTGAAACGAACTATAATTGATTTGTTTCATATTTATATAAAAAAAGGGAATTTCTAAAATAATGTTTTCTTAATTCCAGAGTTTTGAAATTTCGATTATTCGTGTACTCTTTATTACAATATCTTATTCTAGTTTTCTATTTTCAGAACTTAATTATATTTTAATGGACGAATTTCATTTTTTTTTATTCGTATAAAAGTTATTTCTTATCAATAAATTTTAAAGAAGAGTCATTGCGAAATATTCTAGTATAAATAATAAAGAAATATAATTAAAAATAAAAATTCCGAACTATTAAAATTTTAAAAAAATCTAAAATTTAATATACTTACAAAAATGTATTTTTAAAACCTGTTTTTTATTATATTTATTCCAGTAGTTCTTCTTTCTTTCTCTAATTAAATTACTATATGAAACACATCTCTATGAAACAATTTTACTATATGTATTAGATTCTACAAAATAGAATTTTGTAGTTTTAATAATGTGGAATTTTTGTTATCATGTACTGAAATAAATAGATAAATTATTAGTTATTCGATTAATTTAATTCATTTTTATTCCTGAGCTATATCTTCTCAGTGAATTTGGTGCAAGAATTATCGTGAAATATTATATTATCAATAATAATAAAATATTATCAAAAAATAAAAATTCCCAACTATTAAAAAAAAAATCTAAACTTTAATATACTTACAAAAGTGTATTTTTAAAACCTGTTTTTTTAATATATTTATTCCAGTAGTTCTGCTTTCTTTCTCTAATTAAATTTCTGTTTGAAACACATCTGTATGAAACAATTTTACTATACATATTAGATTCTACAAAATAGAATTTTGTAGGTTTTAATAATGTGGAATTTTTATCATGTACTGAAATAAATAGATTAATTATTACTTATTCGATTAATTTAATTAATTTTCCTGAGGTATATCTTCTCAGAGAATTTGGAAATTGTAAAATTACAATATATGTTAATTGTGAGATATAGTATCAATAATAATAAAATATAATTAAAAAATAAAAATTCCAAACCATTAAAATAAAAAATATCTTGAATTTAATATACTTACAAAAGTGTATTTTTAAAAATTGCTTTTTATTATATTTATTCCTGCAATTCTGTATTATTTCTCTAGAGATAATTAAAATTAACATATCTCTATGAAAAATTTTACTACACAAATTAGATTCTACAGAATAGAATTTTGTAGCTTTAATCATGTGGTATTTTTGTAATCATGTCATGATATAGATAGAAAAAGAATATTTATCGAACTAAACAGTTGTTTACATTTTGATGCTTTTCAATTAATTTAAAGTTTTGTTTTTTAGTCATTCTCCTCATTTTAAGTGAAGCTGAATGATATGCAAGTTCGTCATTAGTGAAATAGCAGAACATGGGAAAAAAAAAAAGAAAGAAAGAAAAAAGAAAGAATGCAACGTCATTGAGTGAGAAGATGAATAATCAAAAAGTGGGATCAGTCAGGTAACTTTTAGAAACATGCCAAGCTACGATTTTTAGATCATGACACCATAAACTTTTACTTTCGTGACCTGTTTTCTGTGATCTTTACTTCGCGTACACAAACAAATAATAAATATCTAAAAATTAAAATACGCTATCGCAAATTTCAAGTTATCATGTAGGAACATTATTTTTTAAGTTACGTGATATTAATCCAACAGAAAAACATGTTCACCTGACTCATATTTCACAATCACCAATATTTAGAAAAGTGATGATTTTTGGCTCAAAATCAATCGAATTCGAATTTCTTTTTTCTCAAGGCCAGGATTTTTTCCCATGAAAAACCAGTTTAAACCGGTTTTAAATAATCACGGAACTATTAGATTACACATACATCGATATTTAGAAAACGATGTTTTTTTTTATCATCTCAAAATTTTTTTTGTAAGGTAAAAAATTATATATATATATATATATATATATATATATATATATATATATATATATATATATATATATATATATATATATATATATATATATATATATTGGCCAGACAGGAGAATTGGGTATATGGCGGACAGTTGCGCCAAGCTATAACTTTTTGTTAGCGATAAGTAGACGAATATGACAAACTTCTTTATCGTTTTCAAATAATCCTAAAAGCAAAAAATTGATGCCGCAGAAGCGATAAATCACCAATTTTCTGCCCATGCCTTTTGAGGCTTCAAAACCCTCAAACCCAAACCACATCATGTTCTCACATGATAATAGAAAAGCTAATAATAATATGAGTGAATAATATACAGAGAGATATTGAATTAAATTATATTTTTATGAAATTTTAATTGCATGTTTTTAATCCATATGGTTGTCCAAATTATATTTCCTTATTGATTATGAAGAATCTGATTAAATTAAGAATTGTCAACACTTTTATGACTGCAATATTTGCATACAGGGTGATTTTAAATTCATGGTATAGACTTGCAGGAGGTGGTAGAGAACAAAGATATGAATAATATTCACATCCGAAATCCAAGGCACAATCCATAGTTTTTACTCATAAATACTGGATATCTCAATTCCACTGAAACAAGATGTTTTGTTTCTATCTTCTATATAGTTGAGATATTTTAATGAAATTTTCAACAATGGTACATTTATGACTAAGTGGTACACTGCCATGCGCGCCAATGGCTCCACCGACGCTGTCAAGAATGTACCTAACATTGTTGGGGAAGCAATTTTAAACAGTTCTTGTAAACATTCCACTTGCCAACGTATCACCATTAAATATCTTTCTTTTCAATTCTTATTTGCTTCATTTGTGCTCGTACAATTCTTTACAATGAATGATTGTTTTAAATAAATGTACCACTCTTTAAAATTTCATTAAAATATCTTCGTCAATGTAGAAGTTAGAAACAAAATATCTGGTTTCTATTGAATTGAGGCACCCTATATTTATGACTGAATAGGTTGTGACCTGGGTTTCCTATGTAAATTTAATTTTCGTTTCCGTACCCTTGCAAGTCTGTACCATGAATTTGCAAACACCTTACATAAACTTTAAGGAGATATCAGACGTAATTAGAAGAGTAATTTTTTTGCATGTGAGCATGTTGCTTTAAAAGCATGTGGATCGAAGCAATGCTAAAAGTGTCTTAGTAAGGAAAAGAAAAGGTACCATTTTTACGGCGAATGCCTTCTTGGACTTAATTTTGGAAATATATCCTCAAAAAATTCGGACATGTCGAGGTTCTCTGTGGAAATTTTAGAAGTAAGTAAGAGCAAAGAATGCAATGAACCCCAAAGCTATCCAAACATTGGAGGCTCATGGGTTTTCAGATTTTCATATGCCAGTTTTGAACATGCACTGTACCATTCCTAGAAAATGATATCTCCTTTGCAAAACATCTTGAAATGGGCTTTATATAAACTATCTGAATATCTATTTTCATTATAGCTTGTATTTTTACTGTCATTGTGACCCTTCAAGCGATTATACATTCGTTCGAGATCATGTAATTTTTCTCAAAAATGCCTCTTCTGTGTTTTCTTATGTCGAAATTTGACTATTCTTGTTTACGTGTGTGCTTATATAAATGTTACTTCATTTTATTTCTGGAAATCGCTGTCCTTACAGAGATTACAAATCCATGAACGTATATTTATAGATATTTGCTTCCAGTATTCCCAATTATTAACGATGGTTCTCCCTCCCCCAAAAAAAATACGCTTTCCTCATCAAAAACAGCTTATTCCGTAACACTAATCCGCATGTGGGAAAGATTTACGAGCTGTTGTCATAGTTGTAGCGATTGAGAATGTCATTTCTTATTCTCCTACCGACTATTAGGACAGTTCCATGAGTGTTTTTGAAAAACCCAGAACGTTGTACCAATCGAAATTCCCCATCAGCTGCATCAAACCTTTTGCCAGGCTGTCATGTGCAAGCATTTGTGCTGTTAATCTCCCGAAGATTATCAAAATGCCCACGATATGGAGATTAATGAATTATCGTCTTTCATTTATAATAATCATGTGCAAAGTACTTCGTGAAAAACCGTTAAAAATTTTTCGACCGACAACTATCTTTCTGCTTTCACATTCTAATAGAAACACATGTCTCCTCAAAACGTTTGCCTAAAATGTAAACAAAACGAAAGATGATGGCTACGCATATCATATTACATAAATAAAGCAGAAAAAGTTCGAAAGACACGCATTTACTTTTACCATATTATATTATAATTGCATAAATTGATTTCTTTGTGAACAAAATAAGAGAAAAAAAAAACAGATCCCGAACATGATGTTCGATTGTACATAACGTCTTATCCAAGATAGCAGACTTTTACGCAACAGGAATACAAAATAAAATTCTATTTTAGAACAAAGTTTCATTTTCTGAGGTAAATATATTTAAAAGTAGTAAGGCTCATCGTTTACTGCGTACCTGTTTCATTAAATGTTTATTTAAATTTTAATTAAAATAAGGAACAGTGCAGTTTTAAGATAGGAAATAAACTACATGCCAACAAACCCGTCATACAATCTTGGCGTCTTTATGAAACAGAAGTTCACCCAATTACGAGCAAGACATACATGATTTACCCACCTTTATTTATTGCTTGAAGAACAAACATTAGTATGTTCGCAATTTTATATCTGTTCTACAAATTCTTTTTAGATTTTGAATTTTCCAAAACAATGCATATAAAAGCCAATGTTCATATATGTGTTCTTCATAAACTAAACAACTACAGGAGCGATTTACGCGAATTTTTTTTGCAAAATGACCCTTGCTGTCTTAAGAATGTTTAAAGCTACTGAAATTCTCGATTGGACCAGTAGAAATGTAGTTAAGAATTTAATAATATAATATTAATATAATTAATCACCACTTTTATTTTCATCAAAGACATTTAGGAATTCTGAAGGGATCAAGAACAAGAATATGAACAAATTCTGGCAGAACACACTAAATTATTGTTTTGCACCGCAGACAAAAAATAAAAAGTTTGCCTCCGGAATTGATATGAATCGATAATAAAAAAGACAATGTTCGTGTGTTTGAATCGATAGAAACTACTGAATCGAAAGTAGTAGTATTATTTAAATGCATTTCTCACATGAAGTTCACTAGGTAAGAAATAATTTTTCGCGTGCGTAAAGGTAAACTCAATGCATTTGCATTCTGATTTTTATAAAGTAAAGGTTAAATTTTGAGAAATTCCATGATAATTAATTTTTTATTGTGTTATAAGTTCCTTAATATTCTATATAAATTGTGATGTTTTTGCTGCGTTATGAAATGGTCAATCTTTGCAAACATATCGATTATATTTAAAGAATCCATCTGTTTCTACCATTTCTATCTATAATACGTTGCAGGCTCCAGTATAGGGAAACCAAGTGATCTGCTTGTATTTATGTCAAATAGAATCACCAAAAATAATGCATATCCAAGAGCATTGCATTAAACTTAAAGTCGAATACAAAGTAAACCAAAAGGTAATAATGTATATCTCTATCTAATTTTAACCAATATTACAATAGTTGATATTAGTCTTTCATTTATATTCACTTAATTTATAAATGTCTTCAAATCTAGCTGTAATAAAGTATTGACGAGTTCAATTGGTAATTAAATTAAAAAATGTTAATCATGTAATAAAAATAGCGCATCCAAGATGCAAATCTCTCTTGTATGATTATGAAACACCATTATGTAATAATATTATTTCCAAAATGCCATATTCTGTACGATATTGTTCCGAGCTTTTTTCAGGTGCCGATGTGCCAGACAAAACTCGAACCATTTTCTCGGTAAACTGTAAAGTTCTGGGAAATGATGATGGTCGTTTCCGAATGCATTTGCAGGGGAGGAAGTATTGCGAAATTCGGGCAAAAGGGAGTCACATATACCGGGAATTCCGCTCGCCAAAGTGCTTAAGGAGGTCGATATTATTGATGCGCGACGGGTTGGCTGGTGTGTGAGAGAGATGCGATCGGATGAGATCGAATGCACTATGGGAAATGAGCTGCCTCATTAAAACACTCGACCGAGGGAACGTGACGTCATAAACTTTCATTCTTGAGTACGGAATGAAATTGCAGGATGATAAACAAACAAACAAAAATACACTTAATGAGGAAACATGAAGCCAAATATAATGCTATAATGATCAATATGCATTATGTTTTTGTCTGTGAAAAAAACACACACATTGAAATAAAATTAAAAAACAGAAGGAGTGGTCGTTCCAAAACTCTCGCTTATATTCTCTAATAAATGTATAAATGCATCGACGTATAAAATGTAAACCAGAGGTTCCCAAACTTTTTTTTTCTCGTGGACCACTTTCAAAGTTTTACTATTTTTGGAAGACCCCCTGCTGCTACATTTCTACTGTATTCCCAAAACTCCTAAAAAATATCACCCTAAATTGGGGCTGTTAAGAAGAAAAAAAAGTAGCACATTTTCTTGTGTCCTATTTATTAAAATTATACTTGTGGTTATACAAAATTATAAAGATTTATCATTACAAACAATCAACAATTGACAAAAAAATCAACAATGAACTCTGAAATGTAAATCAACAATAAAAAATAGTCATACTTTTAATGAGACAGATGTACTTGATGAATTGACAGCAAATTATCAATATTTGGCTTCAATTTTGTAAGAAGTAATCTCAAATCTCCCCGTTCTGTGATGTTCAATCTGCTCCTTTTTTTTGTTAACAGGTTGGTAGCGGCACTAAAACTTCTTTTGACAAGTTATGGCGAGGGTAACGCTATCAAAAATTTTCTCGCAATTTCCCACTATTCCCCACTTGTAGTATTATCTATTGTTCTATTCAATTCTGTGTTTGAACTGAGTCTCGAATATTTTTGCGTACCTACCTAGTGAATGATACTACCTGCCTACGTTGATAGGTAAATCCAAGCCAAAATTTTTGTTCTTTATTATGAAAACCAGAAAATTTTTCATGGACCCCTGGGGGTCCACCTGGACCACTTTGGGAACCTATGATGTAAACCTTTGGCTTGAATGCTCAGATTTTTATTTTGAGAGTCCCACGCATGAGAATTATGCGCATGCTTGTATCGAAAAAGAAAGCTGGTTTTTGTGTATTATTAGTCAAATGACATTGGCGAAATATAAAGCTATGAAAGTACTTATTATCTTGTTATCTTCGAAATTTTCTTTACGCTTATTTGCTGGAATGATTTTAATATACAAGTATCAGAAAACCGAATATGCATTTTCTATTGGCCAACCGATTAAAATAAAAATTTAACGCAGAATTATATTGTAGACATACAATCACATATCAAAGTTCATTTAATTAAGTCATCGCGTGTTTAGTTAATTCATTTACATATGCATGTAAAAATACAGACCGACAGACGGTCAAACCTTTGAAAGATGTCGTTCAAATTTTGAAAAAAATCACTGCTTTAAATATTAAAACGGTGAACCAAATTTCATTTATCTCAGTTGTTACGTTTTCGAATTATCATGTTCATGTGCATGCAGAAGTACAGATAGACAAACAGTCAATCTTTTGACAGATTTGGTTCAAAATCTGACACGTATCAGCACTTTAAATATCAAATCTGTGCATCAAATCTTATCCATCTAGCTTCTCTCCTTTTGTAGTTATCGTGTTTACCAGCTCTCATAAGAGAGACAAAATTCCTCTGAATGGATTTTCTTGAAAAGTTGACGGAAGTCTGCAAATTTGATGCTAAGATCGTATTACAAAGTCATTGTTCTAGTTAGTTCTGAGTGTTTTTGAGTTATAGTGTTCACAGGCAGACATAATTCCAAAAATGTGGTTTTTGAGTTGAAAGAAATCCAAAACGTGAAAATTCGTCAAAATCTCTCATTCGGATTTTTTTATGATTACAATATTTTCTCTTTGTGTTCGAGAAAGTAAAACAATATTTAATTTGTTTTGGAACATCTATTCTAAAATGTCTTAAAAGATTATATTCTAACTTATTTTATCTGTTCCTATATTATTCTTAAAAAATGTATGCTTCATTATGGCAGTGATAGAGTAAACCCAAATAAAGTATTCAACATTATCGCAACACAAGTGTGTAAAACCCAGGAAAACAATGAAAATTATTGTTGCAAAATATATTTATAAATTCTTTTTAAAATTTTTTAGATTAGAAGAAAAAATTGTGAAAGAATAATGTCTTTGTAATTGCAAAGCTTATTTTTTGAATTTTACAGTGGCAGAAAAAGGGTTTTGTGTGATAACCTGCCTCGAAGCTAAGGGGGGGGGGGATTTTAACATTTGGATTAATTTTTAATCTTATTGAATTTTGAAATTTTTTTTAATAAGCGGATTGAAGAATTATTAAGAATAGTAATATTAAACTTTCGAAAAATCCTTTCTTAGTGAAGATCTATTGCCAAAGGAATAATCATATAAATTTGATAGTTGTAAATCCAATAATGGCCATTTTGAACACTTTTTGCTTCTTGCATATCGCATGAAAAATCGTGAAATTTATTGAGGTTATAATAATTTACTGAAAACGTTAGATGGTATTGAAATATCACTATGTTAAAAGGCTTAGAGGGAATTTATATCATTATTAAAGAGCACCTGCAGCAAAAAGCAATACGTTGTACATGCAACCGCGTTTTGTAATTTTCTTATTATTTTGAAGGAAGATCTGCTTTCACCAGCATTGTTTCAATAAAGTTTTTGAAACGCCAATGGACATTTACTTGAAGAAATGCTAATTCTAATTTTATGATTGGACTTTATTCTTCTTGTGATTTTCTTTTTATTTAAAAATGTCTTCTAAAGTTTATAAAACAATTGCAATGTAAAAAAATATTAAAATGTTTTGAAATGAAAACTCTTGATTGCCTTGTATTTATCTTTTACTCATCTATAAATATAACCAGCTGGAGTGGTCTCCCCAAAACTTTCTCGCATATTCTAATAAAGATGTTATCCCAGACAATGCTTTCAATAACATTGACACACAACAGTTACGAAATGTTAATCTTTGGCGTGAGTTTAACATTTTTACTGAATCTCTCGTGCTATCCTTGGCGAGCTATTTGGCGATTAATGTGTGGTACAACGAAGAGGCAAAAACATTTTATTGTTGAACTTAGAAGTTGTGTGACAACTCAACTCTACCTTGATTATTGACTTGTGTTCTAAAGATTTGAAATACGCATTAGTGTTACCACTGTTAATCTAACTTCGTTATATTTAAATGTTTAAAATGTAAATTAAATGTTTATGTCGTCTTACTTTAGACTGAATTATTTTAACAAGAACACACCTAATGTATGATAGCACGACTTCTTCAGTTTCGCTTTTGTCATACCATAAATGTCTGGCATAAGATTAATAATATCCGGAAATCAAATTTGTGTTTTAGACGCGTTTTCCTCAACCGATTGAAGCTAACATTTGACATAAAACTAGACTTAAAATCACAAATCGCATACATAATTTGATTTATTGGTACAGTTCTAGAAATGGATACCATGTTGTGATTTTCCGCCAAATTTTTCTCGCCAAGCCCCGCGGACGCTGCAATCTTCAGAATTTTATTTTTCAGTATTATGACTATTTTCAAGAGACGCTGACGACTTTATCTTTAAAGTTTGGCGCCAAATTTGGCGGTACCCTTCCCTAGGATTTAGCCGATTTATTTAAATTATTGGGCTTTTTGAGTTGCAGTATTTATATGTTTCTGAAAGTACAGACCGATAAACGATCAATATCTTGTTGGATTTGGCTCAAGACTATTCATGCCAATTTTGTGCATTGAATTTTATCCATTCGGACTCTCTTCGTTTTGTAGTTATCGTGTTAAATTATATTCAAACAGCCGCAGTGACAGACTTCTTCTGAGTGGCTGTTGTTCAAAATTTGATAGAAATCTGGTACAAAACTGTATACCAAATTTCATCTGTCTACAAGGCGTTTTTGAGTCATCTTTGTCACAGAGAGACAGGCCTTATCCGAAATTATGTTCTTTGAACTCAGGGGGTCTAAAACTTGGGGATTCGTCAAAATCTCGAATTCGAATTTTTTGACGATTACTATACTTTCTCTATACTACGTATACGAGAAAGTAAAAATGAGAGTTTGTTTGAATGCTTTTTCTACAATTTACAGATTTTGTCCAATTTGTTGAAATGTATCCCACGTCTTCCTTGTTGAATATTTGGTTGAGTCTTAGTGCCAGAACACGTTTATGAAACGTGTTCTTTGAGATAAAAGGAAGGTCAAAGTCAATTTTTCGAAATTCGAAACAAAATGGAATCTCAATTAATTAAAAACTGAGCAAGATTCAGGTGTTTTTCACGATACGCTCCAAACGTTTATTTCAAAGAAATGATATTTATACTATCAAATTAAGCAAATAATAATTTAGAAAAATGTTGGTATTATTTTTTTTTCATGACATGTTCCAAAATGATTATCTCAGAAGAGGGATGTTTAGATGATTTCAAACTCAAAAATTGCTATTTTGATAATAGTTAATAAATTTAGTTATGATGTGACTTTTCTCTGCTTTTTGAAATTATTTTTTTTATCTACTACAAGGCTATTATAATGAGATTCAAACTAATTTCATGCAATTCATATTGTTGCACGAGATTGAATTTTATTTATAATGAATATTTTCGCACAAAATAATATATTTCAGTGTTTTACCAATATTTTTACATTAATTACTTTGTGTTTAATATTTTGTTTTGAAATATTTTTATCCATGTATCTGTTTGTTCAAGAGAATTTTCCCTTGTTTTAAAATTTCTTATAATAAGTTTCATGCAGTAAATCATTTTCTTGAAATAATTACAAATTTATACATTTTATAATTTTGTAAAGAATATTCGCTTTTTTTGTTTGTTTTCGATTTTCAGAGTTCCCAATTTTAATAAATTTTGCAATTGTTTTAATTTGGATATATATATATATATATATATATATATATATATATATATACAAAAGTATTAGAATCAAGTTAATAGGAAAAACAAAAAATCAGATAAAAATTAAACCAAAAAAATTATAAAAAATATAAAAAAAAGAATCCGGCCTGAAGACTTTTTCAAGGGTCACCCTCAGGCTGGGATTCAAGGAAAGGGATTTTTTCTGTGAGGAAATACAGACATTGTCTAATAATGATTCCACGTTAATTTCTTCTAATTTGTTGTTTTATATTTCCTTTCTGTTAAAATGGTATATCTCTTGAGCATAATTTCAGGGGATTTTCGGGTCACGAGGAATCATTATTAGACAATGTCTGTATTTCCTCACAGAAAAAATCCCTTTCTTTGAATCCCTGCCTGAGGGTGACCCTTGAAAAAGTCTTCAGGCCGGATTCTTTTTTTTATATTTTTTATAATTTTTTTGGCTTAATTTTTATTTGATTTTTTGTTTTTCCTATTAACTTGATTCTAATACTTTTGTATCAATTCATCTGTGTTTTAGAAGTAGCTGCAATTGCGCTCTCTAAATACTATGAAGTTCTTTTTTGGTTTTAGTTTAAATAGGTTATAAATGTGTAACCTGAACAAACTATCAATTGATCAGTATTAATGTTATTATATATGCCATCTGAACAAAATTTTGTAAGACTTCAAATTTTGAGAGACATATAAGTCATGCTACTTTAGAAGCCTGACATCATTATTTTGTCCATTGTTCTACGCAAGTAACTAGTTTTTTATGTATATTTTTGTACATATAATTATCATTAAAGAAAAAAATCTGCAGTATTTAAAAAAGAAATGTATTTTTAAATATTTTCACCATTGCAAATTTATTTACAATTTAAATCTAATTTTTAAGAAAAACAACAGAAATTATGTTAAAAAAATATACCTTATACTGAAATCTATTTAACTAGGAAAAATAAAGCGAATATTCATGTGTCGATATTTAGCAATGGGGAAAAAACCGAAATGAAATATTAAAAGCAATAATGAAAATGCTTTGGGTTTCGCTTCAACAATGAAAGGCATTGTTGCATAATATATATAAAACTTGTTTTAATTGATAAGAGATAAAAAAAAATTATATATATATATATATATATATATATATATATATATATATATATATATATATATATATATATATATATATATATATATATATATATATATATATATATATATAATAGTTTTATTATAGTTTTAAATTGAATTTTATCCAAAAATTAATCTACATTTTCTTACCATTCTTTAAGTATTTTTTAAAAAATAAAAATTAAAAATAAATAAATAAATAAAACGTTAAATTGATGCATGGTAAATGATGGTTAGTGAAATGGTGAATGAGAGGCACCATCCGAGTGCAAAGGGTTAATTTTTAATTAATTAAATTTTATTAAATTCAAAAAAAAATTGCTCCACCTTCCAACTTATAAATGTGCCAAATTTTTTTACCTCTAGGTTACATGATCTGACCTATAGAGCATTGACAAAATACCGATTCTCTTTTATTATTAATAGAGATGTATAGTTTATTGTATAGCTAGCGTGTCAGAAGGGAAAGAATCAGAAAACTTGCTTTGCGGTTGCTCTCAGAAACCCCCCTCTCGGCACTACCGCTACATCAGAAGGGGCTGAAATGACTCAGTTGGAAATTTCACTGCCTCCATGCGTCATTTCACAAGACGAGCTCTATAAAAGACTGGTTCACTTCTCTGTGTGTTATAATTATCGACTAGCTACCAAGAAAACTGGATCTAGACCTGCCTGTGAAATAATGACCCTTGGTGTGCGATAAAATTATCCCCTGTATGCCTCGTTAAACATTCTCTCACATATTAGTTCTTTACATGAATTTTTTTACATGTAAATTCCAGTCCAGAAATCACTTCATTTTGAATAGATTTCGTATTTCTGATCTTGAAGACAAAGATTTTTTTTTTACTGCTTTATGCTAAATGATTTAGTTTAGTTTAATTTAGTTTAGTTATATTAATGTTCTGTTTTAAAGCAACACCAGGGCTATTTTAGGATGAAACTCTCAATTTTGAATCGTGGTCAGATGACGAGGACGACACCTGCTTATGCTAGATGAAAATTCAGGATTTGCTTGTGATCCTTTCATTTTATTTCCGATGAAAATCAGAGAATATTTTAGTGTGATATTCTTGAGTACAATAACCCAATGTGTACACTGATATTATTTGACAGTTCTTGAATTTTTTTTTCCACTTTCTCATACCTTAAATACATGGAGAGAAAGCCTTTTAATCAACAATGAATTTGAACAATGATATATATATATATATATATATATATATATATATATGTGTGTGTGTGTGTGTGTGTGTGTGTGTGTGTGTGTGTGTGTGTGTGTGTGTGTGTGTGTGTGTCAAAACACGTATTTTTAAGCATAGTCGTGGCCGAAGAGAGCGAAGGCACTTTGAATTTTTAAACTTCGCTTTATTCCATCCCGGGAGGCATAATTTATGTACAAGCAAGAAGCTTCGAGGTACGTCGATCCACAGCCCGGCACAAGAGCAAAAGAGAAAAGAGTAAACGAAATATTTATTCCAAATAGTTATATACTGTGAGATTCTGATAGGGGTTTCTTTACACGTGTCGATTTAGGTAATGGAATTATTAGGTATATTTTAAAAGAATTTGTTTAGTTTGACTGATTTTTATCTCTTTACTCGGAACTTGTCGATGTCAGCAATTTTAGAGCTCGTGTAGAATTAATTAAATAAGTAAGGTGGAATTGGATCGGGAAATAAGAGAACAGTTTAGAAGGAAAATATGGGATAAGAATTAGAAAATTAAATAGGAATTTTTTGGATTTCAATAAATCATATATACATATATAAACACAATAATTCAGAAAAGAAAGACAGAAAAAGTGAAAACTAGCGGAAGGGGTCCCCTTACAACTTTCTCGCATATTCTCTAATAAAATGATTACTCTTCAGTATTAAATCGTGGAAAGGACTATCAATGCCACTCAGATTCTTATTTTCACACTTTCGAATTATATAGTATAGTAAAGTTTAGTATAGTTATATAGTATGGTTTCATAATATAGTACAGAAAACCATATTAATCATATGCCACTAGTAATCAATAGTTTCGAAAGAACTTAATTGCGTGTGATCTTGGCGATTAAGTGTCAGGATGTAGTTAATACACAAATACCAGAAAGCTGAATGCTTATTTTGGATTGCTTTTTTCCGATCTATTTAAACCAAAATTTGGCGCAGAACTACAAATGTAATCTCAAAACCATATGACAAATATCTTTTATCTAAGTGACTGTATTTTTGATTTATTACGTTTATATATATGCGAACGTAAAAACCGACAAAAGTTTAACCCCTATTTAATTCTAAATTAATTTTTTATCGGATCTACATTTTAGGTTATGTACTACAGATTTAAATGAAAAATGGATGTACTTAATTTTATAGATATTTACTTTTTAAGTTTTGAGGTAATCATGTGAACTTGTATTCAAACAGCTGGACAGACAGACTTCCACTAAACATATTTCGTTTCAAAATTTGATAGAAATCTGCAAATTTGGTGTAAAGACTATGTACCAAATTTCAACAGACTATTTGTTTGCATTATCACAGACGAACGGAGCGACAAATAGTCACAACAAAAGTGTATTTTTCAGATTCAGAATGGTTTGAAACGTGAAGATTCGTCAAAATCTCGAGCTCGATTTTTTTTAAAGATTACAATACTTGCACTCCGTATATGCGAAAGTTATTGTATTGTGACTTATGGCACTTTAGAGCCCGCTGACAGTTATCTGTCAGCGATTTAAGCCGAATGATCGTCTCTTGTTTTTTCAGCAGCGAAAACTAGGGCCAAGAGCACGACTTAGCTACTCACCCTCTTGACATGGAAGACCTTGTGTCACGACAGATTTATACGAGTGCCATCCACCTCACACACGAAGAGTCTTCGGCCGGTGTGGTTCGAACTCGCCGAATATGTGAAAGTAATCAATGGTAGAGGTATTCTCGAAACTTTTTCACATAGTTTCTAATAAATGTGTTGTTCCTCTTCCCTCACACAAAGTCAGATTTTTTTTGCGATACAGTAAACACCACAATGTACAGATTTTTATTTTCATACATGATAGTGTATGCTTCATATTGTTGTAAAGAAATCCAATAGGTATTTCATGTACTTGTACATTAACCGCATACCATTGAGGAGCAGTAATTATGAAATACTGATGTTTAATGAGGATTTAGCATTTTTTATGAAATCAAATTTCGAAACTTTTGAGATTTTTTTTGGGGGGGGGGTTAATTTTTCATATGAGGTTAGTATGGAATATACATTTTGGGCGCTTTTTATATCTGCCCAATTGAAACTAACCTACAGCTGTAATCACGAAATCATACAATGAATTTCATTTATCTAAGTCCATGCGTTTTTGATATATCGTGTTTACATGCATGCGAAAATACAAATCGACAGACTTTCAACCCCTGCCAGCCAAACCCTGACCATTTAATACATATCTACAATTTTGATGCTAAATCTGTGTACCAAATTTTAGGCCTAGTCCTTTACATTTTGTAGTTATTGACTTTTACTAGAACAATCGAAACGGAAATAATAATTAACTTCCTGTAACTCCCAATAAAACATTGCTGGAATTTTATTGTGTGCTAAAGAATTATAAACAAAAAAATAATAAAACTTGTACTTTTTAATTCTATATCTTTACATTGATCTCTCAACATTTAATCAAGGATTTTATTTGGTGAAAGAATCGCCGCAAGTTTTTGTAGTGATATCTTTAATAATTATAGAAATGAATGTGTTTGTGCGCATGCGTTGGCCGTCTACTGTCCAGGCATTGTAACGCAGTTACCAAATTTAGCCTAATATACACCTCGGAGCAGATTTCTTTTTGAAATTATTGTTAAAATTTTAATTAATTAAAATTGTGCTAATTTGCCAAATTTTTTGCGAAATATTAATAAAAATGTCTAAAAATATTAATGTATAAAAAGAAATTTATTTTAAAATTTAAAAAACGGTCTTTTTATTAATATCAATTTTGTAATCGAGCAATTTTTTTTCATAATTTTAGCAAATTTTTTTAAAAATATATTTTTTTTTTGTAAACATTTAAAATGCATGCAAACAGTTGGATGTTTATGTGTACAGAGAGCAGAACTTATGCAAAGCAATTAAAAAAACGCGACTTTAATATTTAGCAGTTTGATGAAATCATGGGCATGAAGCTATATCTAACATAACTGAAATAAATATAAGCCGTATCACCGGCTGACCAGCTGGTTGCCAATAGCGATTACTTACAAATAAATACAACAAAAATGAATGATATTTAGCCATATTTTAGCAAAATCGAATATCTCCTGTAAACATTATCATGTTTGAGGTTTCTGAATGGAGGAATGAATCTTTTTTTTTTTTTTATTTGAGGTTTTCAAAAAGAACATTCTAATTTTTTTTTCCACTCAAACAAACCCAATCCTACTTGTCACGCTTGGTTGTCAGCGTGTGTTAGCAGCAACATCCAGTTTCTTATAACCCTAGCAGATGATTTTAATGAGTAACTGTATGCCCAGTTGCATCCAGAGAGGGTCTTTCTGAATAGGGGTCGAGTGACTGTGCCTGCTGCCGGTGGTAGAAAGATCGGATCATTTTTTCGTTTCACATAAAACGTTCCACCTGCCCTGCTGTCTCACTCAGAATCGATTTCAGGTTACTCGATCGGATGGCGAGCAGTTCTATTGAAACAAATATTTTCACCAGAAAATTTAAATGCTGATCTGAATTTATGATTGGTTTAATTAACAAATCATTTCAAATCTATACTGTGTAATATTGTATATTTGCTTTCTTTGTACATTGCTGTTTATTTAATTAATTTTCAATTATTTGAATAAATGAATAAAATAATTCTAATTTCCAAGTGGAAAAATATTTTTATTATGAAAAATTTTTAATCAAATAATTAAAATTTTTAGTATGATAATTCTATTAGACATTTTTTTCTGATAAATGTGTGATGTTAAAAAATTATTAAGAATTGAATTAATATTTCAAGAGTATACCGTTGCATTTTAAGCATGATATTGTTATTAGACATTTTTTATGTTAAATGTGTGATGTTAATAAGTTATTAAGAATTAAATATAACATTTCAAAAGCATACCGCTGAACACATATAACTGCTACATTTCCATTTTTCAAAAAACAATCTTCGCAATACTCTCATATACTTTAAAGCTAGTTTTTTTTAATTGACTACAAATTAAACAACATTTTAATGATTTTCTGTAATAACTTTCGAAAATATTTTGACACGAAAAATGATTTTCTCCCTATTTTAAAATTCAAGAAACTAAATTTTCAATTATTCTAATTTAATTGCTATACAAGTGTATTCTCTAATTTAAGTAAATTTTTATAAATATTTTAATAATATCTTAAAATAATACTATTCATTACTCTGTAATGAATAGCAAATCGTTTTTATTTATTTAATATCCAACAAGCAGAATTTGAGAATACAGTAACAAGCTCTATTTAGATAGCGGCGTGTGCTTTATTATTATTTTTTCAATGTTTGCTTACTAGATAAGTTTGTGTTATTGATTTGTATTTTTCAAAGCTAACCGAAAGCTGTATTTTCATGCTTATTTATTTATATGGATATTTTTGGGGAAAACCTATCGGATTTTATTTAAACTGCTATTGCGCAGTTTCAGCTCAGTTCATTATGTAATCACTTAATGCAAGAGTCTTTCTAACATAATGCTTTTAGGCTTCATTCTTTTTTATGATTGGCAGGCAAAAGCAACCGTAAAACATTATCATGATGCGATGTTTCATACTAGAAGCTCAATTTTCTAAATTTTTAATTGAATTTATTTTAAATTATTACTTTTAATAATTTTTCTTGTACTATTTTACTATTAGCCACTTTTGGCGATTTATTGGTTCGCCAGAAATATTGGTTGTGATCAATTTCATTTAAATCTCTTATGCATAACTTGATGCTCATGATTTTCACCTTGAAATCTTTTCAATCATCAAATTGTGCTAGACAAGTTTGGTGAGGGGCTGCCAGCTCAGGTGTCGTCCTCGTCATCTGACCACTGTTCAAAATTACCAGATCCATTCCAAAATAGCCCCAATGTTGCTTTAAAATGGGACTTTGGTATAACTAAACTAAACTTTAATAGCTTGCATCAGCCCTACTTATTATATAGATGATTCTTCACCATGGAGTCCAATTCTAAGTCAATTTAAGTACCTGAAAATTTATTCAAAACTGTACGTTGTGTTCCATGGTAAAATAATTTCACTTTTTGATTTCTCATGTAAATTGTTCGTTTAATAAATAAAATCTTTCTTAATGAGTTTTTCTCATTTCTTTTTAACAAGAGAAAAAAATTACGCGATTAAATATTTGATAAAACAAATTAAAATGATTCATATTTCAGGTAATATTGAAATCTACTGTTGAAAATCATGATAAGATTTATTAGATTTCAATTTTTGGAATGGCTAAAATTTTCCTTCCTGAAAGAACTCACAAAATGAGAATATTTTAAGATTTGAGTTAGGGTTTCCACAGTTTATTAGATTTCAATTTTTGGTGTGGCTAAAATTTCCCTTCCTGAAAGAATTCACAAACTGAGAATATTTTTAGATGTGAATTAGGGTTTCCACAATTTATTAGATTTCAATTTTTGGTGTGGCTAAAATTTCTCTTCCTGAAAGAATTCACAAACTGAGAATATTTTTAGATGTGAATTAGGGTTTCCACAATTTATTAGATTTCAATTTTTGGTGTGGCTAAAATTTCTCTTCCTGAAAGAATTCACAAACTGAGAATATTTTTAGATGTGAATTAGGGTTTCCACAATTTATTAGATTTCAATTTTTGGTGTGGCTAAAATTTCTCTTCCTGAAAGAATTCACAAACTGAGAATATTTTTAGATGTGAATTAGGGTTTCCACAATTTATTAGATTTCAATTTTTGGTGTGGCTAAAATTTCTCTTCCTGAAAGAATTCACAAACTGAGAATATTTTTAGATGTGAATTAGGGTTTCCACAATTTATTAGATTTCAATTTTTGGTGTGGCTAAAATTTCTCTTCCTGAAAGAATTCACAAACTGAGAATATTTTTAGATGTGAATTAGGGTTTCCACGATTTATTAGATTTCAATTTTTGGTGTGGCTAAAATTTCTCTTCCTGAGAGAATTCACAAACTGAGAATATTTTTAGATGTGAATTAGGGTTTCCACAATTTATTAGATTTCAATTTTTGGTGTGGCTAAAATTTCTCTTCCTGAAAGAATTCACAAACTGAGAATATTTTTAGATGTGAATTAGGGTTTCCACAATTTATTAGATTTCAATTTTTGGTGTGGCTAAAATTTCTCTTCCTGAAAGAATTCACAAACTGAGAATATTTTTAGATGTGAATTAGGGTTTCCACAATTTATTAGATTTCAATTTTTGGTGTGGCTAAAATTTCTCTTCCTGAAAGAATTCACAAACTGAGAATATTTTTAGATGTGAATTAGGGTTTCCACGATTTATTAGATTTCAATTTTTGATCTGGCTAAAATTTCTCTTCCTGAAAGAACTCACAAAATGAGAATATTTTAAGATTTGAGTTAGAGTTTCCACAATTTATTAGATTTCAATTTTTGGTGTGGCTAAAATTTCTCTTCCTGAAAGAATTCACAAAATGAGAATATTTTTAGATGTGAATTAGGGTTTCCACAATTTATTAGATTTCAATTTTTGGTGTGGCTAAAATTTTCCTTCCTGAAAGAAGTGACAAAATGAGAATATTTTCAAGATTTGAGTTAGAGTTTCCACAATTTTTAATTCTCATCATTCATTTCTGTAAGCTTTCTTCGCACCGATTATATATATATATATATATATATATATATATATATATATATACGAAATGAAATTCAAACATTACTCAATTATTTATCAAAAAGAAATTAAGTTTAGTTTTGATTTTTACTAAGATAAATGTCCCGTTTATAAAGCTACAAGAATTCTATTTTGAAAGAGACTTCGAAATTTCGAATAATATTTAAATGAGGAAATGACCCCTGAGATGACATTCCCCCACTTCACCAATGGGTGGTTATTTGACCCACGATAGTTTTACTGCGTACCAGGTCCCCTTATACGGAAGATCCTTAGGAGGAATCAAATTTCCAATCGATCCCGAAATTCTGTCAAACATACTTGATAGCAACCATGTGTAGGAAAATGAGACGACAGTTTATTTTTCTCAAATTAATTTAAATTCTAAGAAACAGAATAGAACTGCCCAGCTTTAGAACGATTAATATCCTTTTTGAATCTGTGATGGTTTAAATCTTCGTCTAAAAGGCAATATTTTTTTAAACAGCATATTGTTAACGCCTTTTTTTTCTTTTTTTTTTGAAAGTTGAAAATATCATTTAAATTTTCAACATTTATATTACCCTTTTTTTCCCAAATAATTTATATTTGTAAAGATTAGCATTTATTTATCAAGTTAAATTTCAGTATTTATGAAAATAGCTCTTTAAAATTTTAAATCATGAAATCAAAATATTAAATACAAAATATTTCCCATTTTGCAATAAATAATTACAAAAATAAATTATTTTTAAATGAAAAAAAATCTTATTAATTTGTTTTTATATATTTATAAAAAAAATAATTTACAATTAATATAAGTCGGCATGCTCTTCAAATTCATTACACTTTTGAATTACGGTTGATTCGCAAATGGCTCTATGCGATTACAATATTATTTTAGATATTCAAGTTTGCTTAGAATGAAAAGCTGAAGTAAATTCAACAAATTACACAGCCAATCAATCACAAAGAAATGAGATGAGTCACAGTCCATCGCAACATTTTCAATATGGCTGACGAGAATAAAAATGATCGATTCACGCAACCTCACAGTTGCATGACAAAAATAATATCATGCAACATCTAACTGAACTATCTTATTCAATGTGGTGACGTAATACAAGATGAATTAAATTGAGAAGTGCATTTTAGGGCCTTTTTTTCTCAATTCACTTCTATAAAGAATTTTTAATTGCCTTACTACCTTATAACGAAATCCATTTATATAATTTTTTATAGTACTTGGTGTTAGAAGAACTTTAAAACATGATGTAATTCTATTTGCTATTTTATTGAAATTTGTATTAATAAAGGCATCTCTTTTAACGAATATTTCGATGAAGCTACAATCACTTGTTGAAAAGGATTTAGGTCGACAAGATCGCTTGCAGTTTTTCCATATTTCCTGTTGATTTGTGCTTCTTAAGTACATAGAACGCAGCTTATACTTTGAAATTTAAATTTTTAGATATTTGCGGATAGGTAAAATCATTTCTTCATAAGTTGACGATCACGATCCTGCAAAAATAATTCTCATTTCTATCCACATATCGAGGAAATCACATAATAGTTTTAATTGACAAAGGTTTCTCCAGATAAATGTAAAAATTACTTTACTTTCATTAATATCACTCATTTATTCATATCATCATCAAAAAATAAGGAAATTGAGATTTTAATTTTTAATTAATTGAAATTAAAATTTTTAAAATGTTTTTATGGTTGACAATTATCATCACCAAAAAAATATCAAAGTTGAAATTTAGTAGTTTGTTTTAATTAGAATTTGTAATTAGAATTTTGTATCCCTCAATTTACAAAAAGTGTCCCGTTTATAAAAAGCATCATATTTTACAGAATAATTATTCACCCCATTTTCCCCAGCATTTTTTCCCATAAATTTTCCCCTATTTCTCCCTAAAATTTCCTCCGTGTTTCTTAAGATTTCTTCCCATTTTCGCCAGCATTTTTCCAATTTTTACCTAAAATTTCTTTTTTTTTCCCTTAAAATTTTCACTATTTTTTCATATTTTTCATTAAAATTTCTTCTATTCTCCCCATTTTCCACAGCATTTTTCCTATTTTTCCTTGAAATTTCTCCTTAAAATTTTCACTTCTTTTCATGATGGTACTTTTCGGGTCTTGTATTCAATCTTTATCATTATTTCCCCAAAAATGGTCTCTCCAAAAAATATAAACGCAGCCAAACAGTCATTTTCTCATCATTTATCATCAAAACATCCCTTGAAATGAATAATGAAGTAATGATAATCTTAAATCAAATCTATAATATAGTTTGATCCATATGTTTAGTCATTTTTATTCTAATAAAAATGTCACTAACAATATGCTGCTATCAAGCGTTGACAAGAAGTAAAAAAAAAGCATGTCTCTTCATGCATTTCCTCTCTTGTTTTGGATTACACGGAGCAGATTTGTTCCCTTTTTGATTTGATAATTAAAAGTATTTAAGGTTTCACTTCTCAAATAAAAGTCAATCAATAAAACTATGTTCTTATTTAAGAATATTTATTGTGTTTTTATTAAGAATATTATTAAGAATTATTATTAAGAATATTTACTGTGTTCTTATTAAGAATATTTCTTTGGGTTAGCGACATGTTCGTTGAGAATATTGGTTGCGCTTATTTGAGATAAATCAACTATGCATAAATTAAGGCTCAAAATTCTCTCAACATTTTATCTTTCTGCAGCAAATTGTCTAAGCGTTCCCGTCAAATCCTAAAATCTATGTGCATATTTTCTTTGGCGGTACATGCGACTTATTCTTCTTGTAAGTTTTTTAAGCCACAAACAAAATCTACCTTTCTTCGCTTTATTTATCAGAAAAATATCACACGCTTAAATATTTGGTAATATATGATAACGGTTTGATTTTCAAAAACATTTTTGGTAATAATATAAAAGAATATGTTTAAAAATAGTTAAAATTTAAAAAAAAAATGTACGTTAACTACATCATCTAAAAATAATTTTTTAATTTTTAAATGGTACAAAAATCATTTTTTGTATGATAGTATTTCCGGATATAATCCACGAAAAACTCAAAAATGTTGCTTCATTTCTAAATAATTAACATTTTATCTAAGGTTTCAGAAAATAAAATGCTAGGTGTATGTGCTGAATTCGTCAATTCCAAATTCACCACTATCTCTTGAACATTTGTTTGAACAATGTTGCCATCAACATTCCATACATTACTGTTTAGTAATATGAAAGACTCATATTTAATCATCCGTCGCTATCACTCTCAAAGAATAATCTATTTTTATGTTATAGTATCTTTCCTCGCGTGCCCATTCTGTGAGAAAAAAATGAAATAGTAATTGCAATATATGACGGAAAAGAATGTAGAATTGATTATAAGTATTTTGCTAGAACAAATATTAAAGCGAAACGTTTAAGACATTAATGTCAAATCAAATAGGGAGAATGAGACAGAAAAAGGTAAAAAGCTTGGAGTTATATAGCTGAGTGTATGATAAGCATATAGAAACGTTATTTTTTCTATTCATACGCCATTTTGTCATCGACAATAAGCAAGTTTGATCACATATTCGAGTTATTCTGAATTACAAAGGGATATCGATTTCGCATGCCATTCTATACAGTTGGAATTCTATATACCCCATAAACTGCGTAATATTGCATTACATTCCACACAATGGCTACATTTCCAAATAAAGACATATTCAATTTGGAAACGTTATGTATTCCAAATTGAATATGCAAAATGATTTCATCACTAAAACCGTGCATTCTTTGTCTGATGTTTAATGAATTATATACACAATTTCTTAATATCTTATTATTAGATAGCTGTTACTAATTTAAAACTATATACTTCTTATATTCAATTAATATCATAAATTAAAACATTTTTTTTTACTTAAAACAAAATAACATTAATTTAATCTCCAGAAGCTTTCGGTTTATTTAATTTTACCTAAACATTTATTTTCTTGTTTGTGCAAAGTGTGAACTATATATGTAAACAAACATATATAATTCACTTTGCTCTTATCTGTTAAATAAATTACTTTAACATTTTGTTAACTGAGATTGTTAAAAATTAAAACATTTTTAACTCGGAACAAATACTATCAGCTTAAAACACATGAAAGTCAGTTTGTTTAGGTTTACATAAAAAAAAATACCAAAATATCGATGCAATTTGCAAAGAATTTTTTTAAAAAGTCTTCACATTTATTAAACTCATTACTATTTAATTGTTGAATTATTTTTTAATCATTGACATAGTATGTCAGAAATTGAAACATTTTAAACTCAGAACTAAGCAATGTAAACACAAGACCCAAAAAAATTCAACATGCACGTTTACAGAAAGAATACCAAGATTTCAATAATAATTCTGACTAAATGTGCGCAATCCAGTCTGTCCACAATAAAATGAACCCCTCGCGGCACGATTCCAAATTATGTTCGAAATTTCATAGCTGTCAGGGAAATTCTAAATTAATCATTCTTCCACTATGCGTAGTCAAAGTAAGTCCACGGTCGTTATCTGCGCCATTTTTCTTTCTTTTTTTCTTCTTTCTCTTTCAGGCAATCGACCAGAGAGCCGCACTAAATAAAATCGATGCCATTCCGCTGTGTAAAAAATAAAAATAAAAAATAAACGCCATTTCTTCGGTGGTCTTCCCAATGAAATGTTCTGTTACTCATATCACACCCGCGATTCAGTGTTCTATAAAAAGACGCGGAAGTCATACTGGCATCAATGAATAATGGGGAAAAAAAAGAAACTGTGCATATATTTAAATAATTGTTTCTCTGGCTCCCGATATGCGTCTTTGAAACGGAGAATTTTAGATGCAAGGAGGAATTTTTTGTTTACTAAGAGGAAAAAAATACGTTATGTTAATAAAATAAAAGGATTTTTCAAGGCGACATTTTCTCGTATAAGAAACAAGTATTATTTGTAATCAAGCATCAGCTTATTGAATTAATTGCGATGCAGATAATTGCTTTTCATTGTAATTCATTTTCACCATAATTTCATTTCTTTAAACTCTATAATAAAAAAATATGAAATTTTTCACGATTTTAAAAATTAGTTTCCATTATTGAAATTTTACAAATGTGCTAATATAAATATTATTCAAAATATTCAGTCTTTTTAAAACGAATTTTTATCTCCATGTTTGTTTCGTTATTTTTGCCTTTTTTTAAAAATAATCCTAAATAATATTTTATAATATTTAATCCAAAAATAATATTTTATAATATTTAATCCAAAAATAATATTTTATAATATTTAATCCAAAAATAATATTTTAGGATTAAATGAAATAAAATTCGCGTCTTCATGCATAATAAACATCATTTATTTACATCTTCTAAGTATGATCTTGTCCAAATATTTAAGAACAACACAAATTGGATAATCAAAGAAATACAATTCCTCAAACATATATTAAGAATTTAATAAGAACAAACATAACTCATAATTAATGGGACAAACGATTACTGTTTTCACCATCATAAATGCGATTCTAATTATACGTCCTTGAAAGTTATCTTGTAAATATGATCTTGTCCAAATATTTACGAAAGCAATACAGCACGAACACAAATTCGACTGTCAAAGAAATACAATTCTTCAAACATATATTAAGAATTTAATAAGAACAAACATACACTCATAATTGAAAAACGATTATCGTTTTCTCCATCAGGAATGTGATTCTAATTATAGGTCCTTGAAGTCGAAGAGGATCATTTTAGAATGTTTACTCTATTTTCTATTCGATAAAGATGAATCTCTAGTCATATTAAAGATGATGCATGTGTTTGTCTGAATGTGCGTGTGTGTTTATATGTTAGTGCTCTACAGAACAGACTGTTAAACTTGGAACTACCACAAATGGCACACATATTTGTGTGCACTTCCGGACAATTTTTTTGAAATTTTAATTAATCAAAAATTATACTGAATGTTGGCGTTTTTCCTCGATAACTTCGGTAAATATAATTCCACAAAAATGAATTTACGTTGTCTCAAAATTAAAAGAAAAATCATCTTTTAATAATATAAATCTAATAATCATGAAAAATTTTCCTAAATTTTGGTAATTTTTTAAAAATAATTTTTATTATTTTGCTAACAGTACATTATAATGTTGACCTAAAATTCAAACAGTTTTCATCATTTCATCAAATATTTAATCGCAAGATTTACTTCCATTGTTAAAAATGGGGAAATAGGATTCTATTTAATAGTTTATAAGACGAATAAAAAGTGAATTTGCAATACTGCGAAAGTTAGAAGAGAAATGAACCGAACAATTGCGTTTTGAATAGCGCTATGATGTCATCAATTTACGTTAGAAAAGATTGTATATAAAATGAATTTAAAATATATCAAAGAAATTTCAAATATATTAAGGACTATCAAAGCAACAAAATTTTGATACCTATCAATTTAATGGAATTATGGACGTGTATCCTTTTATCTACTTGTAAAAATAACATTAATACCACAAAAGAATTTTTCTATGTATTTGTATTCAATGAAATATTTTCTTAGTAAATAAAAGTTTTTTTCTTAAATTACAAAAAATTTAAATAAAATAAATGTGCATGTGTGTGATAAAGCAAATGGAATTGTGAATGTGTGTATGTGTAATTTTAACATGTTGCTGTAGAAATGATATAAAAATCTTCTTCTTACGGATGAAAAACCTTCCATGTTACTATCATGTTATCGCGGCAAGATTAAAAAGAAAAATCAACCAGAAAAAACTGAAATCATTTAAATGTTCAAAATATTTTTGCCACGAACATATTAAAGGAAATCTTAAGATTATTACTTTATATCTACAAAACTATGGATCCACTCCCATTTACATTAAAAATATTTTGCTGTAAATAAAAACAAAAAAATTTTTGGTGAGCACATGGATAATCAGAAGCAGCAAAGGAAGGAATGGAATAATCAGTTCTTGGATTTTGAAGCGTTATCTATTTTCAGAAATAAATTTTTCTGATAAAAATCATAAAATGATCGAGCATCTTGGATTATCCAGCATAGTTTGTTTTTAGCATTTTGTCCCGACTTTAAAAATATCTCCGATTTGGAACTATATTAAATTTATTTTTAATTCAAATTCTCTATTTTTTTAAAAATTAAAAATGAGTGTTTATCTTTCGGAAAGTAAACAAAAATAAATCAATGATGAGATTTTATTTGAAAAAAATGTTTTTGAGAATTTTCACTTTTTATAATACTTTCATATATTTCTTATTCTTATTTTATACTTCGAATAGGGTGACAATTTTAATGAATTATTTTTAAAAAATAGCATTCAGTGTCCCATTAATATCAGTCCTTGTCTTTTAAACATTATTATTTTTGATTATATGTAAACGTTTGTTATTGTTAATGTTAATATAAAATAATCATTTGTCTGTAATTAATTAGGACATTTCAGTATTTCGTACTTTATCCGCTGCTTGACTTCGAATATCTAAAGTTAATTAAATATTTGCTCATTTTTCAATCAGGTTAATTTTGCAGTTCCATGTATAAACTGAACTGTAGATGTATTAGCATTGTTTTTAAGTGAATTGAAAGATGAAAATTCTTTTAATTATCGTCTAATTAAGTTATAATCTTTGACAGTACAGCTTACACTGTATTACAGAAGCCCTTTCTTCAAATGTACATACATAGAGAGAAGAAAAAATTCTTTTCAACTTTTTATCCATAAAAGCAGCAAGTGACATGCTGTCTGGGATCCGTGCCATCAGGTCGTCGTCCTCATTATCATGGCGTCTCCTATTGATTTTATCACTTAGTAAAAACCAATGGTCAGTGATTTAAAAATTCATTTTGAGATATTTTAATATGTTGCTTTCGTATTGCAAGATATTTCAAGTCATTTAATAATCAGTCTTCTCTTCATTATTTGCATTCGTTCAATGAATTTTCAAAATATCGTTTCTTCAGCATCTTGAAGCCAATTTTTTTCTTTCCTTATTTAACCTCAAATAATACAATGAATGGATTGAATGCTTCAGTGGCACGTGCACACACATTTGTTACAAAAATAATACTTGCAAACTAAAATATCTTCAATTCAAAAATTTATCGTAGATTTTTATAGGAATATTGTTTGTTTCAGTATCCCGAGACTACCACTTTTCGACGATTCTACCTCGCTAAGGGATGAAACGCGGAAGTATGAGTTCATTTCAGGAATTCTTCGTTATTCTATGACCTTTCTTTCTGTTCAATTATAAATACTTTTCGTTGAGTTTTTTTTCCCCCACATGTGAGTGAGTAACATTACGTTTCTGATGATACTATTTTATTTTAACTCAAAATTGCGTATTGATTGCTTATATGACTAGTTCAAGTGGCAAAAAAAAAAAAAAAAAACTATCAGATGTGGCATGAAAAATATATTTCATATAATATCATAAAATGTGACCGAGATTATCCACCGTTGTTAATCTCAAAATGTTATCAAAAAAAATTCAAAAGCAAAAAAACTGTTTTAACATAAAAATATCTTTTATTTATTTATTAGCCGCCTTTGGCGACCAGCCGGTTCGCCAATCTTAATGTTCGTTAAAATTTTAATAATTAAATATTTTATGCAATTCCTACTTTAATAGCTTCTTCATCAAAATATTTTAAAACTTCACATTTTGATAGGCATATAATTTACTCATAATATTATAAATGCCTTCAGTCACAACGTAATATGTATCTCTCTAATTTTCTGTTGGCCCCCGTAGAATTTATACTTTAAATTAAAGTGGAAAGGATTAATCTGCAATTAATATAATAATATTTTTTACTGAAACAATGTATTTTTTTTGTAATATGATTATTGAAAACAGTCACTGAGAGTTTAAACTTTATGGGCACTAAAGAATATCTTTCTTAATTTATGTAATATTTCAAAAATTTGTCAACAAAATTTTCTCAGATTCATCATGACCAGATTGATTCATTAACAATGTTTAATTTTAAATGCATCAAACACTAAAAAAATAAAACGAATCGTTTAAAATAATCAGTTGAAAACAGGTTAAAAAAAAACTACTTAAAAACGATGGTCTTAAAACTATAAGCATATACAAAAAATATATAACTAACATAAATACACTTTAATTACAAAAGCATGAAACTATTTAAAAATAATTTAAATCGTCCGTTGATAATGGATGTCATGTCAACAATCAGAACACAATACGCATGCGTGAATTTACAACGGCAGTTACGGTAACGCAAATGCGTGAGTTTTTCTTCGCCAGTTGGGGTAACGCTAGGCAGATTAGAAATTTTTAATTTCCTTTATTATGTTTTATTTTAATTCAAAAGTACTTCAGAATGAATCTGAAAAATCGATTAATTAACAATGTTTAATTTTAAATGCATCAAACATTACAAAAATAAACAGAATCGTTTGAAATAATCAGCCGAAAAATCTTAAACCTAGCCTCATTACTGTTGGGAAAAAAAACTGAACTCTTACTCATTTGGTGGTGGGGAAAATGAATATTTTTTTGGCGGGAAAGTTATTTTTTAATTAATAATTAAAATTCTAATTAAAAATTCAAAAAAAAATGACCCCAGGTGCACATTCCCGACCTCTAATGTATACATGTACCAAATTTGGTAGCTGTGTCAAATGGCCTTGCCTGTAGAGAGACAACACACACACACACACATACACATTGAGCTTTATATAAGTACAGATAATATCATAAAATGTGACCGAGATTATCCACCGTTGTTAATCTCAAAATTTTATCAAAAAAATTGAAAAGCAAAAAAACTGTTTGAACATAAAAAATATCTTTTATTTATTTATTTATTTTTGTAAAAAAGCAAATTACCAAATTTTAAGAAATCCAGAAGAAATTAAAATACCAGAAATCTTCTTTTGTTATTTTTTAGAGCAGTTTCAATAATTAGTTACGTGGTTTTAATTTATAGGCATAATTATTATAATTCTAATATACATCTACATTTATTAATTTCTTGCATTAAAGATATGATATATTCAGCAGCAGATAAAATATTCAATCTTTGCTGAAGGTTATTTTGTTGTTGTTATGTCAGAACAGCTTTCAGCTACTTTTAGAAAACAACGAATATTAAGAAAACAGAAATTTTTAATAAAAAAGGACATTTTGAATGCTTTTAGATTTTTATTAATTTTGTTTCAAGAAAGTTTGGCTGCATACGCAAGCCTTTATAATCACGCATTACAAGCGATATTCTTATATGAAAATTGATATTTTATGCAGAAACACAGAGGAGAATATATGTTTATTTGATTTCGTGGGGTCGTTAAGGGGTTCAGTAAAAAGTCCGAATTAATGTAATAGTTATTTATTTACAGGTTACATAAAACACTAACAATTTAAATAAATCATTTTAGAATAATGTTGTATAAATAAGAGCATGTATTAAAGCATCAGCATATGCCATTGGTAGATCTGAACTGAGTCATAGCGCTTCAAGGTATCAGAGGGCGTTGTTTCTGATGTCATCATAGTCAGTTACGGTTTGTGTTACAAGACTATTATTACTATTTCACATTAAAATGTCAGATTAAATTCATTAGACGCACGATTGGGATAACAGAAGATATAACTATTTTATTTTGAAATTAGTTTGCAAAAGGCTTAATTATATAATTTATAATGCAATACGATTATGATTATCCTAAAAAGTCATTTATCTTCATTTAATCCTTTTCTTTTATCTTTTTTAATTATCAGAGCGTTTGCCGAATTAGAATTATTTTCAGTTGCTTATTGTAAAACTCTTCAGATTTTTTTTTTTTTTTTTTTTTGCAAAATAGCCAATAATATTTGTGTAGGTTATATAAAAATGATTAAAATACATTTTAATTCATACAAAAATTTATTGAACCAACTTAAAATCAAGAAATTGGATGAATCTATTGACCACTCTACGCTTTATCAAATCGTGAAACTGATACAACTACTTTCCGTTTTCACATTGGATTTCACGCAATTTTCACTGTGATTGCATTACAACTGCCGATAAACATCTGCTTTGCACAAATAAGAAATAACAAATGGAATTAAAATTCTCTTAGGAATGTATATCCATTTACTGACTACCAAAACTCGGTGAAATTAAATTTTGTTTTAAATGAATACTCACAAGACAGCTCATGGCGCCCTGTAAGGGAGTCGAGACTTCCCATGGCGCCAAGGGCGCACACTTTGGGAATAACTGGTGAATGCCAAAGGCAATTGTTTTTGACTGCATGGTCTGTGGACACTATTCCAAACAATTATACGCTCTTTTGAATTGGTGACGGTTTTGGAATTTTTCCGCCAAATTTTAACTTAACCACAAATACACGATTTTTTTTCAATTCTATTTCTTTATTTTAGAATCTTTCTGAAAATATGTGTGTTTTTTATTTAATTATTTATTAATATGTTGATCATGAAAAAAATAATTAATGTAATAAATTTCTTGAAAAATTAAATATAATTATTCGTTTAGTGTTTAACCTTACTTACAAATATAATTTTTGAGGGTCATGTGAAATATATTATCGTAGATTAAAAGAAAAATTAATAATCTAACATGTTATAAAGAAGATTTTAATTCATTTTATAATGATTTTAATAATCCAATTTAAACATATAATGCTATTCGAATGCGTTATGATTCATGGATTGTTTTTTTTTACTGGATTACATGGATTGTTTTTTTACAAATTTATTAATTAATTGATATATTTGTATTTTTACAGATTTATTAATTAATTAATTAACTAAATAGCATATTTTAATCTACGTATCTGCTGCACCATCATCCCAGTGATCCTAAGTAACTGCCTAATCTGCCTATTTGGAAATCTATCACTGCCTTAAATAAAAAAAAAATTAATATTAAAAGTCTTTAAAATTTGTATTTTAGATAAAATTTAAAAGAATGAAATAAGTAAGAAAATGTTCTAGATTATTTCTTTTGTTCTAAATGGAATTAATTTTCCATTCATCAATTTTAGCAGAGATCTATAAATAGAGGTTTTGAGAAAAACTGTTTATTTATTTATTTTGTGCAGGAAGGAGAAGGAACATAAAATTAAATTTGATTATTTCAATTCAGTTTTTAAATCGTGTCTAATCTTTTACTTCAGATGCAGCTTATTTCTACTTTTTAAATTTCTTTTCGTTGAAAAAATAAATGTAATTAAGATTGTCATGACTAACATAATATGAACTGTAATTGTTAGTAGCTTATACAATGAACCAAACACTCACGTTTGCTACCCGTTTAAGTTAGAATCTCTAACAACAATTCTTTATAAAAAAAATACTTTTCGATAGTATAAGGGAGAACTAACAAGTAAGTATTTAATACAGTTACTAATTAAAGTCTAATTTCAAGAAGCGTTTAAAACAAAATTGTACTTTAAATTATTTTACTAATTTTCCGAGATTCAATATGATATTGATAAACATTAAGGCAGTTTAATTAACTTCTTAATATCAATTAAATGCTTAGTAAAATAGTGTCTTCGGTGCAATTTTTAAATGAACTGCTTTATTTTTTGAGCCTAATTGAACTGTAAAACACGAAGAAAAGAAACAATTCATGCTTTTTGGTAGATTTTTCAATATTATTTATCTCAAAAACTCTGTATTTTCATTTCTAAATAAGAATTTTATCGAATAATAGAAAAAAATTTGAAACTACCTTCGAAAAGAGAAATTCTTTTGAGCGTCAGTTTAATTAAAGAATATCTGAAGAAAAAAAAAATATTGGAATGTGTGTGCTCTAGTAAATGAGATAGTAAAATTATCGTGTCAGGAAAGCAGCTGCAGTTGTAGCAGATGTGGGTAAACAACTACAAAATAAGTCAACAATGATCTTGTAATTGCTATAAATATCGATTTCCATTTTGTCGATTCATTTTATTATATCATGATATCCGACAAAACATTGTAAACAGCTAAACTTTCAACTTTAGTAACACGATATAATTGCTTAGTTAAAAACATTTAAGTCAACAGCTTGAAGAAGAGCTAAAGAACCAGGTTGCGCTTTGAGACAATTAAGAAAAAAACTTCGTCTTTTCTTAACGAAATCTTGATTGGATTTTATCTTACTCTTAACGGAATTCTTATATGAAATATTTACATCAATTACGTTGAAAATTTTTCGTTCTTTTTTCATAACTCACAATGAGCGGTTAAATAATACCACAAAATAATACAATAAAATAAAAAAATTTTGTAATAAAAACTAAGAGTTAAAAAATCAATTCATTCAAATAAGTAAAACATGGGGGAGGTTCAAGTGTGCAATAGTCAAGAATTATTCATTTGGCTATAATAAATGCTAGTAATCATGTAATTAAAACAAATTATTTCTTCTAATAATTTGAGAAATTCCTTTACATAGAGTTAATATTTGTTTCTCTGTTGTATAATTAATAGCATCTCTATGTTTTTACATAAAATTAATGAAATTTTCACATAAAATGTTTTCAAAAAATATTATGACAAAACACCTTTCTGAAAAATTAATATATAGATTGAATTTATATATAAAAAAATTGTTCACATTTCTGATGTATACTAGGATGGGTTGTATTCTAAAAGAATTTAAAGAAATTATATATTCTCTTTACCAAAAAAAGAATACAAAGAAGAAGAAGAATACAGAAGTCTAGAAGCAGAATACAAAATAAATCAACGGTAAATATCAACATTAAAACTTATATTTCATTTTTTTATTGTTATATTGCCTCATTCTAAATAATTGTTATTTTTTTCAATTTGAAATTTTTAAAGAAAATATAGTATTAATGATTTCTTTTAAAATAATATGAAACTAGGAATAATAAAAACATATGCTAGTTGACAATAGTTTTATTCTTAACTAGTCGCCTTTGGCCACCAGCCGGTTCACCAATCTTAGTGTTCATTAAAATTTTAATAATTAAATACTTTATGTAACTCCTATTTTAATAGCTACTTCATCAAAATATTTTAAAGCTTCAAATTTTGATAGTCTTATAATTCATTCATAATATTATAAAAGCCATAACGTAATATGTATATCTAATTTTCTGTTAGCTCCGGTAGAATTTATGCTTTAAATTAAAGTGGTAATGGTCAAATTGCAATTAATATAAGAACATTTTTTATTGAAACGAAGCATTTTTTTAAAAATATGAGTACCGAAAACAGAGTCTCTGAGTATTTAAACCTTATGGGCACTAAAGAATATCTTTCTTATGTAATATCTCAAGAAGTTTTCTACAAAATTTTCTCAGATTCATCATGAACAGATCAATTAATTAACAATATTTAGTTTTAAATGCATGAAACTCTAAGAAAATAAACAGAATCGTTTGAAATAATCGGTCGGAAACATGTTAAGCCTTCAAAACATAGTCCGTATCCGTTGAAAATAGTTGCCAACAATCAGAACACAATGCGCATGCGTGAATTTTCAACGCCAATTATGGTATGCTTGAATTTTTCTACGCCAGTTGGGGTAACGCTACACAGATTATAAATTTTTAATTTCCTTTATTCTGTTTTATTTTAATTCAAAAGTACTTCCGAATGAATCTGAAAGATTGATTAATTAACAATATTTAATTTTAAATGCATCAAACATTAAGAAAATAAACAGAATCCTCTGAAATAATCTGCCAAAAATTTGTTAAGCCTACCCTTTTTAGAGTGGGAAAAAAAACTGAAGCCTTACTCATTTGGAGGTGGGGAAAATGAAAAGATTTTTTTGGCGGGAAAGTTAGTTTTTAATTAATAATTAAAATTCTAATTAAAAATTTAAAAAAAAGGGACCCCAGGTGCACACTCCCAACCTCCAAGGTATGCATGTTCCAAATTTTTTAGCTGTAAGTCAAACCGTCTGGCCTGTAGAGTGCCAACGCACACACACATTGAGCTTTAAAAATAAAATTACATTTGTGTATCTCTACAATGTAAGCGATGGCGAAGCGGCAGACCTTAGTAACTTAATCTGCGGTTCTTCTCTGTATTACAGAAAGAAAAGTTTGACAGGATTTTTATTTATGAAAGAATCAGATCGTTGTATGTTGAAAAAAATAACAATAACTCGTCTGCAAACTGATTTAAAAGCATGAATAAAAAACTCATAAGAATAATATTCTGTAAATGAAACTGCACTTGATTTTAATTCGAATAACTTCGACTACGCATATTGGAGCGTGGGGCCTAGTGTTATTAATTGGTCCAGTCAACTGAACATCCACCTTGCTTGGTAATCTAATTGCGTATTTTCATTAACATAATTTATACAATCTATAAGGTCTATAATACGATTTTTCATTAAAGTTCAATGGCTGTTGTAGTATATAAGAAAAAATAACTGTAAATATAAAGGAATAAATAAGAAAAGCTTCCAAATATAATAAAAATAACATGCATATAAAAAATAAATATTCAGTAATAATAATAATAAAGCAACGTTAGATAATATTTGTACAATCATATACAGGATGAAAGTAAAGTCTTTTTAAACAACTGAAATTTAAATCGGTGTCTCATATAGCCAGGGAAATAACGCGTATCTGTAGTAAAATGAGTAAACTGAATTTAAACAAACAGGTTACCGCACACCTAGTGGCAAAATAAGGAAGTTTTAAAAAAATAAAGGAGATCCTTTTAGAAAAATGCAGGCTATACCATAATAAAAACACAGGAGAAAATTTCCTTCTATAAAATAACAGAGATATTTGCAATTAAAATTATGAATTTTCAGTGACTTGAAAAAAGTTCGTCTGAAATTGAAAACTGTATTCTCCGTTTTTATCATACAGTTTTACTAATTAAATGACCAGCTATGTAAACAACGAAGAACATAAACAAAAATATATGTTTAAAAATGCATGAAAAACACACTCGGGTATGGGGAGGGACATCTGAGGATTGTATGCCAAATTTTGGTTTTAGTTGGGGGGGGGACGTCCAAAATGCGTATTTGCTCGAATAAAAATACTAGAATAACTAGAGTAATTTGGTAAAAATACTAGATTCATGCCAAAGGTCTATATTTCGTAACTAATTTTCGCCACTACCATGCATGCCATTCATAGTCCATAATTTCATGCAGAGAGAAAGGGATATGATCTTTCTTTATTGAAGAGTAGACCAGAAAGCTTCCAAGAGATCACTCTCGCTGGTATATTAACTGCATCCTAGCGATTTATCGCCAAATATCGCACTCTAATAGGCTCTTTCCTAACTATTGTTCGCCAATGGCATATGGTTAATGATACACAAGTACATTTACTAGAGAATACGCGTGAAAGTTTTGAGTAGACCACCCCTGCTAATTGGAATTATGTCTGTTTGTCTGTGAACACCAAAGACAGTTTGAAAACGGTTTGAGCTTTACCGATAAAATTTGGTAAGTGAAAATGATACCAAATTTGTGGATTTCTATCCAATTTTGAACGAAATCCATTCATTCAAAAAAAATTCTGTCTACTATCTGAGTACAAGTGAACAAGATAATGACAAAACGTAAAGAACTGGATAAATGAAATTTGGTACATAATTTTAGCAGCTAAAATGTAGATATGTAGATCCATATCAAATTTGAAATCCAGTATATCATGAGGTAGACCTTCTGCCGATCTGTATTTTTCATGCCTGCAAATGCAGTAATTCAAAGCGTAATAATTCAGATAAATAAAATTTGGTTAACAGTTCTAGTTTTCAAAGCATATATCTATATCAAATTTTGAACCAAATTTGTCCAGGAAAACGGGTCGATTGTCGGTCTGAACTTTCATATGCATACAAGCATGGTAACTGAAAAAAGAAAAAAAGAAAATACAAAAAAAAATTGATTTGAGATCTTATGATTACTATTCTAATTCTATGCCAAATTTGGACTTCAATCAGTCGAAAAAATAGTGTCCAGTATGCGATTTTCTGATACTTGTGTTGTATATTAACCGCATGTTAGTGATTAATCATCAAAAAATTCGCCAATGTTTGCATGCTAGATTTAGTGAAAACTCTAGATTTTGCGCCAAAGATTGATATTTCTTTACTATTATTGGTTAATGGCATGCAGTTAATACATAATTACCAGCTTTCTTTGCTGTACAAATACTGCGAAGATGACAACTCTCATGTGTGTGACCGTAAAAATAAATATCTAAGCACTCATGGTTTACGCGTCTATGTGAACGGTATTGGACCTAGGTGGCATGGTTGTAAGGTCTCGGCTTAAGTACCAGCTTTCTTTGCTGTACAAATACTGTGAAGATGACAACTCTCATGTGTGTGACCGTGAAAATAAATATCTAAGCACTCATGGTTTACGCGTCTATGTGAACGGTATTGGACCTAGATGGCATGGTTGTAAGGTCTCGGCTTAAGTACCAGCTTTCTTTGCTGTACAAATACTGAGAAGATGACAACTCTCATGTGTGTGACCTTGAAAATAAATATCTAAGCAATCATGGTTTACGCGTCTATGTGAACGGTATTGGACCTAGGTGGCATGGTGGTAAGGTCTCGGCTTAAGTACCAGCTTTCTTTGCTGTACACATACTGAGAAGATGACAACTCTCATGTGTGTGACCTTGAAAATAAATATCTAATCACTCATGGTTTACGCGTCTATGTGAACGATATTGGATCTATGTGGCATGGTGGTAAGGTCTCGGCTACGGAACCAGAGGGCCCCAGGTTCGAGACCGGATTCCACCAAAGAACCGTCGCCTCTTGGAGTATTCTAAATCTGTCAGGACCAGGTGCCATCTGGTGACCCGCTGGTGTGGCGCGGGAACTCGGAGAGGGGGCAGCCCGGGTGCCATCCTCGCTATCTTGTGAAGTCTTGCTTCAAAATCACGTAGTCCGCCCTAGTGTTATTTTAAAACGGAATGTTAATATAACTAAATTAAAAAGCTTAGGATTTGCTGTTTTATGCGGAGGAGAAAAGCGCCTTTATTGAAGAGGGTACAGGAAAATTTTGAAGGATGGTATTCATCTATACTACTATTATAAATGTGAAAGTTTGGATGGATGGATGGATGTTTGTTAGTCAATCACACCAGAACGGTTGAACGGAATTGGATGAAATTTAGCTGAGAGATAGATTATAGTTTGGAATAGGACATAGGCTACTATTTATTCCGTTTAATTGAGTGGTTAATTTTTTATTAATTAAAAACTAACTTTCCCACCAAAAATCTGATGCCAAATCCCGCCAAAAATGAGTAAGGCTTCAGTTTTTTTCCCCACACTAATGAGGTTAGGCTTAATACATTTTCGACCGATTATTTCAAAGGATTCTGTTTATTTTCTGGGTGTTTGATGCATTTAAAATTAAACATTGTTAATTAATCGATCTTTGGATTAAAATAAAACAGATTAAAGGAAATTAAAAATTTCTAATCTGCATTGCGTTACCCCAACTGGTGTAGAAAATTTGCGTTACCCCAACTGGCGTTGAAAAGTTACGCATGCGCAGTGTGTTCTGATCGTTGACAACTATGTTTTCATTTTAATTAAAAGTTAAAAAAATTATGTGTATTATACTGTTGTAGCTATCTCAATCTCGATCGATAAATAAAATAGACTTGACTTGATTTTAAAGAAATACGGACTCACTGTTTTGTTTTATTTCAGGTTACAATGTAAATCAATTGTTTTTAGGTTAGTTGTGTGTTATTGTAACTAAATTGTATTTATGTTATAATTATATATTTTTCGCATATGCTAAATTGTATTAATTGTATTTTAATTATATATTTTCCGCATAAGCTTATAGTTTTAAGTGCATTGGTTTTTAGGTTAGTTTTAATTTTTTTGATTTATTATTATTTGATAGTTTTTCGAAATGCCTAGAAAACGCAAAACTAATCTTTCGAAGAGGAGTAATAAAGCTCGGCTATGAAAGTAACTAGAAGACCTGTATGCAATTTTAGTGAGCACTTGCGGACTTCAAACCCCCTCCAGCTGTGGGGTAAATACAAGGACGCTATATCAAAAGATATCATGCATAGACTGGATGGCACTTACAATAACCTAATCATTAAGTAAGCTTTGGTATTGATTGAGGATAAAATGATTTCCATAACTGGAAAATGTCTCACTGATTTCGACCTACCCCCACCGCAGCGAAGAGGGAAATTATCAACTAAACTACGACACTGCGGTTTTAGAAGCGCAGGTCAATGAAATGATACCACGATTACTTTCCGAGCAGAAATCTACGAAACGATTCTGAACCGAGTAAATAGTGGAGAGGAGGGATTATTCTTTCTTGATGCACCAGAGGGTACGGGTAAGACGTTTGTGCTGAATCTCCTTCCAGCCCAACTTCGCAAGGACAGCAATTTAGCTCTGGCTGTATCTTTCTCGGGCATTGCTGCAACTTTGCTTAACAGTGACTATATGGAACATTCCGTTTTCAAATTGCAGCTTAATCTTACAAGCGAACATACCCCAACATACAACATCACCAAAAACAACGACCGGGGTGTCCTTTTGCAGCAGTGCAAATCAATAGTATGGGACGAGTGCACAATGTCGCACAAGCACGCATTAGAGGCGTTAAGCCGCATCCTGCAGGACATCCGCGGCAATCAGGCGCTGATGGGCGGCCTTGTCGTTTTGCTCGCAGGCGGTTTTAGACAGACACTGCCGAGTGCTGATCAGACCGTCAGTTCTCATACATACACATCAAAATTTCCACACAACGAACGAAGTCGCAGGTAAAAACTAGTATTCTATATATCTTTCCAGTTTTACTCATGACATCATCAATTACATTAAAAATTAAGAAATTATAATGATAATCTTTTAGTTGATAGAAAAGAAATAAAAGTCATTTAAAAAAATCTAACGAAAAAATTGCATTGAATATACGATTATCATCGAGTCATTATTCATAAATAAGCAGTGTTTTAAATAATCGTTTCTAGCAAAATTTTGTTTTACTTCAAAAGCAATATTAAGTTTAGTTTGAGAGTTGCGTAGCTAAATCATATGCTCTTTAAAATACATTAAAACGAAATGCATAATTATTTTTCAAAAAAAAAAAAGAACTTTTAATGTTTTGATCAATATTCTCTAGGATCCACTTAATTTACGACAAACAATCTAAAACGCTTAATAGCTGATGCTGCAGAATCGTTAAGCGCTTTTTCCTCCTGAATTCCTTAGAATTATTTTTAAAGTGATTTCCTATAGTGAACAAAGCCCGAAGCCTTGGCACACGCAAACAAACAATTAACGACTTCGAGTCCTTCAACATATTTTTCAGACAATAAAGAATTTGTATGGCATTCTATTCATAATAAAGAAGTCTAACTGTAATCATCCTGTATATCACTTTTTATTTCCTTTTAAGGTATCTAACCAGGTGTGGAGACAAATTTTTATAAAAAAATATATATATATATAAACATGTTTTTATACAACAAAATAGCTAAAACAGACTTGAAAGATCATTAGTAGATGAAAAAATACGCTTATTGCTATTAGGTTTTTTAAAAAAAACTGCTATTAAATAAAAATTTAGCAAAATTTTCATTGCTCGGAAAATCAGGGTAAGTTAAAATGATCTAAATCTAATCTTTAATAATGGAAATATTTAACTTTTATTTCACCTATATATAGATAAAACTGCATAAAATGTAGCAGACCACAAGATAAAAATTATTTTAATAAATAAAAATTTTATGAGCATTTGAGATTGTCGTTAATGATTTTTTGTTACAATTTGTCGATGTTTTGAGCTGAAAGTGTCTGTAAAACATGTAATACAAATAAAGATGTAAAGAATTTTTGAAATACACTCTTTATTGTAAAAATTTGATCTTAAGGACATTCAGGGGAAATAACCAGGATTTGACGAAAAAGAAAATTGTTTAGATTCGTTCCTTTTGACAAAAAGCTTATAAGGATTCGCAGCTTTCATTAATGAGTTTTGTGTTATATTTACATGCATTCTTGTAAAAATTGCTAAAATGTTTGATATGATATAGAAAAAGGTTTTGGATCACACATTTTTTACGTAAATTTTTTTTAGAACATGGAAGTTTTAAAACAAATACTGCGAAATTTATTAAACACTTGAAAAATATAACAAAATACGAAACGAATATATTAAATTATTCGTTGTTCTAAATAAATTTCAACTACTCACTGCGAAATATAGCATGTTTTTTTCTTTAATAATTTCTAAGTTAGATGTGTTGTGCAACTTATATGAAAATTGCAGTTGTGCTCCCTTAATAATAATGATAAATACACCATTTTTTCTGCTCACAAGTACAGTCTCTTGTAATCAAAGACGTACTTTTTCAGATCAGCAATACGGCTACAACTAAGTTTTACTTTGTTAACTTCGTTTATTTTGAAGTTCATCAGTAATGCCGGGTTTACACTCGGCCAGTTATAAGACGGCCAATAGGCAGCGCAAGCGAAGAAAGAGACTGATTTATGTTTGCCACAATTTCATAGATTGAGACATTCCATGCTTGCTTATAAATTAGCGTATATAAAATCGATCGATGGCAACCCATGGATTTTTCTTTTTCACTGCGTGCCGTATTAAAATGATAGATATTTACACAAAGAAACATGATAAAATAAATAAAAAAAGGTCAGCATGCCTAATTTTGGAAAACTATGTAAAATAAATGGCAAATAAAATTAAAAAAAAAACAATTCGCATCAGACAGAACAAAGAGTAAAAAATGACAGAATTAATCCATGATAAGTGGTCAATTTTTTTCACACCAAAAAACCGCAAAATGGTACAAACGCATTGTACATACTTGCCATCGACCGGACAGCATTTTTCAGCTTTTCTACGCATGCGCTGTCTACTGACCGTCTTATAGCTATCCGAGTGTAAACTCGGCATAAAAAAATTGACAGTTCGAAAAGTTGCTCTTTAATCAGTACAATCGTTGACAGATACGTTTGGTCTACTGTGATATTCTGAAATAATTTGCTTTCGATATCAGTTATTAATTTCAAAATATTCAAAAAAAAAAAAAAAAAAAAAAACTCCAACTACAGATAAAAAAAAAAAGTTCTTTCGCAGATAGGAAAAAGTGAATATTTTATTGTTGTTAAAAAATAAACCGATAATCATGTGAGAGCATAAATCTAATATTTAATAAGTCATTGCTGTATTTCGGATTAATTCTTCTATTGTAAATAAAAATTGTTCAAAAATATTTTCATATTGATCTGTATCTCCTAGGAGCCATTTTGCAAATTAATGGCAGAATTTGCCTGTTCTTCAACCCACGCCATTCAGTTCAGACGATAATCAGGAGTTTACTACAGAAGAAAAAATAACTTCAGTTTTAATTATTGAAGAAATTTTGAAACTGAAAATGTTGCTATGGTTCAAATTGATATTTTCTTTTATTTATTTCTTTATTTCTCATCATAATATTTGCTTTGGAACGTTGCAATTACTATTGATTGTTATAAAATTTATCCGCAATGTGAAATAAAAATACTCTGCGTGCAAAACAAAAAAAAAAAAGATCGCGAATCATTAGTCGCTAATTATTATTCCCTTCAAATCAAATTTTTTCTAGCAGGAATCAATTAAAATTGATCGTTATATTAGTATATTGCTGACTCTTAGAAATTTTTTCTTTTCACATCGTTATTTATAAAACAATTAAAAATTCTCAAACATTTTTTCAGATTAATTATTTACTTTTATTGCAGTATTTTGGGCTAGATAATATTTAATTTGCATCATTAATAAGACTAGATGTTAAAAAAACTGATTCGCTTGCAAAACTCATTTTTGATTAAATAACAAAAAGAATACAACGATTAAAAATTAAAATATTATTTTTTGCTATGATTTCGCATTCTTCTTACTTCTTTCTCTATTTTTCTATGATTTTTTTTCCCGTTTATATGTCTTTTTCTTATTTTTCAATAAACGCTTAATGATTATTTTTTGAAAGTATTGGCTGAGTTCATTAAAGGTAAGAATTGAAGATAAACGGCAGTGAGTACCGTAGCTTCGCTAAATCAATTATTGTAAATAAACATCAATATCCACTTTATAAAATTGATTGAACCAATAAATATGCTTATAATTAAGAAAGCAAGTTTTGATTTTACGTTTGAGAAACTTTAATATCATTCATGTCTCAGAATCTTAATCTTCAAAGAAAAAAAAAGAGAAGAAGATTTGAAATTGAGAATTTTCTATTTTTATATTTAAATAGAAAAAAAGTATCTGTTATTTTTACTTCTGTATATGTACTGTTAATCTATGCTAAATTATATAATTACGATTTTTTTTAATATTTATATAATTATCCTTAGAAACAATAAATGGTATTTTAAAGTACATGATGCTTTAGTTTGATATTCCGCATATGTACTAGTGCGCAATTTCAAACTAAATATTTTGAATCCATTGCAACATCAGTTAATAAATAATGCAGCTTGAAAATAATCGGAAAACGAAAATTTCGCGAAAAATTTTCATATTCAATATTGATTACTGCATGTTTACAAGTACAAGCGGAAACCACACTGAAAATAAAATTTGATGACTTGCATTTTGATTACCTGTAATTAGTTTTTTTAATCGAAAAGTATTCTAAATGTTAAGTCTTTCCTCAATAACTTTAGAAATATTATCAGTCAAAAACCAATTTTACATCACTTTATTATTCACTTTAAAAATAAAAAAAAAAATTCAGTGTCTCTAATTTTATATCAATTTTTTTCTTTGATTTTAATAACTTTTTAAAGAAGTTTAAACATAGTTTGAACTCTAGCGTAAAACATCATTTCAAGATATTATTTTAAACTTGCTTCGTTTATATTCTAAGTTATAGAGCAGTGATAGCATATATCAGCACACCACATAACACACCATTCTCCTTCGCATGAATACAAATCCAGTAATTTATACAATGAAATTTCATTGCGATATATACTTCACAATATTTTTAAAGTTTATTAAAATGAGAAAAAAATTATGCGTAAACAAAATTAGCATCACCAAAAATATTATTTTTAAAAAATGTTCTAAGAATTTGCTCAAAGTTACCAAGGATTGTTAAAATCTCAATTAATTTTTAATTAAATAATCTGATAAATATTTCTATAAATAATTTCTTAATAAATACCAACAACTTAAGAAGAAACATGTGTCAAATTTGCTTCTAAATCCAACAATTTGCCCTGTAGAGCGATTTTGAATGATTTTTTTACTTTCTCGTATACGTAGTATAGAGAAAATATGTCTGTCCGGGTATTCAAATATAAGTTTACACGATAATAAGTGAATGAAGAGAAGTAGATGGATAAAATTCGGTAAACAGATTTAACATTTGTAGTATAAATATCTATCAAATTTTGGGGGTTAAATATCTGCCGATCTCTACTATCAGATACGTGTTAACGGAATACCTTAAAATCGCAATGACTTAAATATATCAAATTTCGTATGTGATTTTGTAACTGCAACTGTAGCCCTGTGTCATATTTTGGTTTTAATCGGTTGGGGAAAAATGCATCTAAAACACAAATTCACCTTTAATAGAGAGTTTGCTAGAAAATTTGGGAAAAAACATTCCTTCTTATGAACAGAAAATGATAAAATTATAAAGTCTTAAAAAGTTAAAAAGTCATCATAAAAACCAAACGAGATACATAATTTATTATTTATAATTACAAATAAATAAAGAAAGAAAGAATTTATATAATTTTTTCGCTTATTTTTGAAATTTCTTGAAGGAACTAATCAAATTCCTGTTAAAATCTGTGGTAAATCTGTGATCTGATAAGATGAATTGTCACTGAATGAATATTAATTAACAAATAATCCATTATATTATCAGATAACATGAATATGAATGATATTATTAAAACATATTATTTATTTTTGCTTCAAAAATCGTAGTAAAATGCGCTTAAAATTAAAATTTACGATTTATACAAAGAAAACTTAACTTCATCAATCTAATAAATGAAGATTATTAAATAACCATTGAAAGCATGAAACGCCACAGTAACTATTCATTCACTGATAATTTAAAGAGCTATGGTGGACAGGGGGAAACTGACAAAATCTGTAAAAGAATACCAACATTTTTCTAAAGAGTTGGAATATGAAGTACCAATATTTGGACAGAGCAAGGGGGAAAAAATGATACAAAGTAGCACCATTTTTATCAGGATATCTGAATTAGATGATTAACTACAACCATTCGAATAGTGGCTAAAATCAAAGTTGGATTCTCGTCAATATCTGTTACTATCAATATCCCAAACACTCTTCCAGCTATTATTAATCAAATTTTTTTAAAAATTGCTCGACTACAACTTTTAAATACCTTACAATATACCGTACCGATGTTCTGATTCAGAAGATTTCTAAATATCATGGTCGAACCCCTCGGATTCTTCGATTTGATTTAGCAGAGACATTGTACGGTATCTCCGCGAAGTTGTCTGATATACCAAATTTCATAAATTAAAGGGGGTTTTTTTTTGCATATAAATTCTTAATAATTCTCATAAATTTGGATTTTCTACAGAATTGATGAATTGTCCTTTCTACTTTCTTTAACTTGAGGAAGGCTAAAATTGAACTAAATTGATATAGGATTTTATATTCCACATGGGCTTTTCAGTCATCAACTTCCATTTGGCTAAATAGTTTGAATTTATTCAGTCTAAGCTGACAAATCCTTGAAATGCGAATTATTTTAACCTGCAAAAAGTTGTATTTTGTTTATTTTTTAAAATCACGATCTTTAGTTTATTTAAACGGAAATCCTTCTAATTTATGTGCAATCTGATTAACTTCATAATAAAGAAACATTCGAATGAAGCTGTTTCATTCTGTCAAAATCAGGAAAACTTTAAAAGGCAGAATTTCAATGTAACCTTGCTGAATCATTTATTATATGTTATGTATCATATGATAAAATCATATGATTTATGATGCTTGATCATTTCATCTTTGAGCTGTACATACCATAAAATGTTTGCATTCTTTTTTTTAAATATATTCAATTCTCAAAACTTCTGCGACAATATTGCCTCATGTTTAGAATTTTTCCATTTCATATGCACAAAATTAAACTGTTGTTTCAAAATATGAGAAAGCTCTTTTTTCACGTGCTATTTTTAATGCAAAGTTCTTTTTTCAGAGCTAGTTTTTTTTTATTGCAATAATTATCATCTGAATATGTAAATGAAATAAAATGATATTGTTGCCATGTATTATTATATTTTTGTTAGCACGTTTTAGAAAAATTGCATATTATCTCTACTTAAAAAAAAAAATATTCTAGAAGAAATTCTAAAGAATTAGATAAATATGATGTGCTATATTAAATAAAATTTTGTACTATATTTTATAGCTTACTATAAATAAAAACTTTTAATTTGGGTATTTTAAGATGTGACAGGCGAATATAAGTAAACTCTACTTAGCCAAAAAAAATCCCAAACAAATAAACATTTAATTCTTCCATAACTTATGAACATGCATTTCTGATGAAAATCAACCGCAGAGGAGAAAACTTTTTGGTTTGTGAAATTCCCATATGATTCATATTTCGTTTTTTCTTCATCATCCTTTTAACTGCAACCACGTTGTAGCGATTAAACTCATTTGAAACAAATGGATTATCTTCTTTTACCTTTGCTTGCAAATGATAACACGATTCGGCGAAAATATCTTAATGTGTTTAAATAAAACCCTTTTGTTTGGGGACAAACGATTTTGTCAAACAATGTTATCGTTTGAGTAACAGTTCTCTTCTTCAAGTAAATATACATACAACGGAGTTTCAGTCGACATTGAAATATTATCGCTGTTAGAAAGTTATTCATCAGACGGTTGTTCTGAGTTATTTTATGACACGCTGGCAATTAACTTGCTTGCGTGACGTCATAAAGGAAGACAGAGCAAAAAAAAGCAATAAAAGAGCATAATCAACTTTCAGGAAAGCTTTAATTGTTTAATTGCATTAAATTATTCGTATGTACATCTTAGAACATTTTAATTAAAAATTGTAGTATTGTTCGTATTATGCATTTTATATTGCTTACAATATATAATTATATATTGTAAAAATAGATATTTTCTGAAAATTTAAACGGAAGGAATTTTATTATTAATAACGATAAATTCCAACGATAAATTTTAGTCTTTTTTTACATATTCAAAAGTTTTTAATTGCGATTTCAAAATGTTAAAAATCTTCTACAGAATTTCAGTATTATTCAAAGAAGATAATTTAAAATATTGCTGGTTATGATATTGCCAATATCTCATCATATTAAATAGATAAAAAATAAAAGCCTTAAATAAAAATAGTAAAGTGAGCGTGCAGAGAATTTTCTTACAGTTAATTTTGTAATCGTTTATTTTTGCTTCAGTTAATTGATTAGTATAATTTGCAGAAATTAATTTTGTTGATTAAATTTCTGTAAATTAAATTCAATCTACAGTATAAAAGCTTATTATATTTTTTTCCAAAATAAATTGACAAAAAAAAAAAATTGAGGGCCTGAGGGGCCGAAGAGCTCTAGGTTCGAAGCCCGGTTCCACTAAAGACAAAATGGATGATACTGGAATCTTCAAGAAATTTGGTGATTCCAATAGGAGGCGAATTATGTTGACTGTTTGACAGACTTCTGTGCCCTACTCCAGGAGATATAAAAGCCCGGCTGTCCGTGCCGAAGTGAGTCTATAGTGAGTGTGCGTTGAGTCAACGCGTATTAGTTGTATCAATCCACGAAGTGAGTGGTATTCAAGCGATTAGTGAATTGAGAACTGAGCCGTGCGCCGAGTTTTACCGAGTTTACCAAACGTTTCCACTCCAATGACTTCATCAGATTTCAGATTTATTTAGTTGAATATATAATTCATCCTCGATTCTACCTAATATATGTGAAGCTTGTCTTAAAGTACTGATTGAATGATGGTATAAAGCTCATTAACTCTCATAAAATAGCGATATTTGAATTTAATGTAAAAACCAATTATACTACAAGATTCTTTGATTTTTTTTCTATTTTTATGGCACGTGAATTAAATTAAACTTCAATTTAAATTCTGATTGGCATAATATGAAACATTGTTTTCTTCCGACTTTAGTGATAGTATTTCATCTACCGAAAAACATTTTTTTCAATTTCAACTTTTATAAATATGTCGTCTTAGTATTAAAATGAATGCAATTGATACATCTGTAAATTTTATCGATGCTGTTACAATTAAAGCAATAGAAATGGAAGATTTATTAGAAGAATGGGACAACGACATTGCTGAGTCCATGCTATCTATTGACACTGGAGAAAACGAAAAACAATCGGAATGGCCCGAGTTACCTTCCCTTCCATTAGAAAAAATTTACTCCTTCCTAAGCCGTGCAGATCAGATAAATCTGTCGCAGGTGTGTCGTAAATGGTCTGAAGGATACGGTTCACCATCTGTGTGGAAAACATTTCGATTCTATTTGACAGATTCAGAGTTGTCGATGGACACCTGTCCCGAAATCAAATTTTCTCGAAAATACAGCAGCATGTTCCGGCATGTAGAAATCGTTTGCAGAAGAATTAATCTGCAATTGATTGACACTTCATGGAGACAACTAAAAGTATTCTTGGACATCTTGACCACCAACTCGCAACTTCTCACAATCAAGTTCCGAAATTTGGGTAACTACCTTCGACAGTTGGACACTCCAATCTATGATGACATATTTAGAGCCATTGCCAGTCTATTGGGATCGCAGCATCTTCTGAAAAGGTTGGAGTTCCATGAGTGTTTCTTTCGATTCCAAGAAGGTGTTGAGCTTCTGAAAGACATAACTGAAAACAGTAGGGAGTCCTTAACGCATCTCGTACTTCGTGGATTTATTCATGAAGACCCCATGGACCATGAACAGGATTCTAACGTTGCACAAAGCCTGCCTACATTCGTAAGTCAAAGATTTCCAAGGTTAACAACATTTGAAACAGACTATTCATTGATTTTCGACAATATGTTTGCACGCCAGTCTGCTGCTGTAGATGCATTGAAAAACTGTCAGATGCGATCCCTTTCGAAAATAATCTTGCATTGCGATGGTTTCAGACAGTCACATTTTCAAGGGTTAACCTCAGTTGCATGGAGTTTTTTGAAACAATTATGCCCGGATCTTCAAGTGGAATTGTATTTTCTGCCTGGTTCCCAATCACGGAGAGAGATGGAATTTTTCATTCTGCCAGAAATGCCAATTACGCTGCTGGATTACAGATTGGATCGACTGCATGGCTCTTCCATCATAGAAATCGATACGTTATTCAATCATCTTCTTGCATGCAAGGTCAACGATCATCTGGTTTCTTTATATTTAGTATGGATGATGCCTATCCATGACTTAGCCTCCACTTTCATTCCATTCTTTCAGGCTTGTTCGAAATTGAAATGCTTGCAGCTCTTCACGGTATTTCCAGCCAATGGTATTGATCTTTTGATGAGATCTTGGCTCGAAAATCGACCTGAGTCTCTGGAAGAAGTACTTATATCTATTTCAAACGTGAGAAACGAAGATGAATATATGAGCTTGATGACCTTAGCTGATGAATATGTTCCTCTCTTACAAGTGTTAGGATTAAATGCATTTCTGATTTTAGATCATGGTTGGCGATAAGAGAAATCATTTTTAAGAAACCGTAACTTGTGAGCTGCAGCCAATTAGCAAGCAGTAAGTTACTCGTATTATCTGAATCATTCATATTCACATTCAATAACATTTTTAGATTAATGAATGATTAATTAAATGACGTTAGAATTGTACTTAAAATTATATATAATACTATATCAATGAATAAGATTTATAATTTCATCGTGCCAGTGTTTAAAATAATAAATATATATAAATGACTTTCATTTCAATAAATATTTTTCGAATTTTTTATGCATGTTGATATTAATTTTATTAATTTTAATATACATATATGTAATAAAATAGAGCATACATTTTTTGCGCATCAGATTTATTACAGTTTTTTGTGCTTTCTTATTTAGTTCAATTACATTATCAATTGGGGCTCATCTGTTCATCATATATTCAATTTGACGCGTTTTAAATATTTATTAGGCATAACGGGATGCAAATAATGTATCCTTATTATTTGGCAACTTTTTGATTTGCTTCTTAATTTATTTTGCCAGTTTTTACATCCATAATCTTTTAATTAGCACTCTTATACTTTTAGATGCATTTTTATTGCTTACTAGACGCCTTTGGCGACCTGCCGGTTCGCCAGTCTTAATGGAAATGATTAATTTGCAATTAATATAATAATATTTTTTTAGTGAAACGAAGTATTTTTTTATGATATGATTACTGAAAACAGAGTCGCTGAGCATTTAAACCTTATGGGCACTAAAGAATTATCTTTCTTAATTTATGTACTATCTCAAGAATTTGTCAATAAGATTTTCTCAGATTCATCATGATCAGATCGATTAATTAACGATGTTTAATTTTAAACGCACCAAACACTAAGAAAATAAACAGAGTCGTTTAAAATAATTGGTCGAAAACAGGTTAAAAATAACTACTTAAAAAACGATGTACTTAAAATTATAAGCATATACAAAAAATATATAACTAACATAAATACAATTTAATTACAAAAGCATTCAACTAACCTAAAAATAATTGAAATCAAGTGCCGAATCCGTTGAAAATAGTTATCAACAATAAGAACACAATGCGCATGCGTAAATTTTCAACGCCAGTTATGGTAACGCACATGCGTAAATTTTTCTACGCGAGTTGGGATAACGTATGCAGATTAGAAATTTTTAATTTCCTTTATTCTGTTTTATTTTAATTCAAAAGTACTTCAGAATGAATCTGAAAGATCGATTAATTAACAATTTTTAATTTTGTTGTTTCTTATGGCACTTGCCAGGGACAAGGCCGCTGATTTAAGCCAGAAGGAGGAGCGCCTCTTGTTTCTATCGTAGCGCCATCTAGGGCCAAGAGAACGTCTTAGCTACACACACGTCACAACACTTTTTACGGACTTCATTAACGCAACCACAGATCGTAATTTAGACCAGAATCAGAGAACGATCGCCCCTGATCCGGTACCCCAGTGGTATTACTCTCGACATGGAGGACTTCGTGACCACGACAGATTTAACGCGCGTCAGCCACCAAGCACAAGGGGAATCTTCGGCCGGCGGGGTTCGAACTGGCAACCCAAGGGACGCTCTACCAACCAGGCTATCCCGGCCTCATTATTAATTTTTAATTTTAATTTGCCGCTTGTAAACGGCAATTCTCTTCGACTGCTTAATGCAGCAAGTCTCCGCGTTATGGAGATATCCCTAGTTGTTAAATCATCTGGGTCAGATCCTGTTTGCTCTGCGCGGCAGAAGACGATATTTCAACATGACACAAATTTGAGATCTGGTAATTTATCCCTAAATTCAATCGGAACTCGGCAATCAATTCAACTTCTAAAGCGATATTTTTAATTTTAAATGCATCAAACATAAAGAAAATAAACAGAATCGTTTGAAATAATTGGCCGAAAAATGTTAAGCCTATTATTAGAGTGGGAAAAAAAACCCGAAGTCTTACTCATTTGGTGGTGGGGAAATAAAGATTTTTTTGGCCTGGAAAGTTAGTTTTAATTAATAATTAAGATTCTAATTAAAAATTCAAAAAAAGGGACTCCAGGTGCCCATTTCCGACCTCCAAGGTATACATATACCAAATTTGGTAGCTGTATGTCAAATGACCTGGCCTGTAGAGCGCCAACACACACACATTGAGCTTTATTATAAGTATAGATAAAAAATTTGCCAATGTGGATTATACTATATCTCTTCCTAACTGGGATGAAATGGCAAGACTAATGAAGAACTACAAATAATCTTTGTTCTTGGAAGCGACGTGAAGCTTCCTTTAGATCTTTCTTAGGAAACTAATTTGCCATCTGAATGAGATCCGCAACACCAAGGAGCAATATTTTGTCGCATTCTTACCAAGCACGATAAAATCGAGCCAACCATTCAAATTCTCGCCAATAATCCATCATCTTGTATAACTAGCTATATGATATCAAACAACTTTTTGGATTGCAACAAAAAATTGAGGATATTACATTCAACAAGAAATCGACCAAAAGTAATTCGTCAAGGGATGGAATCTTTACTTCCAACATATCAGGTTCATGCTCAAGACCCTATTCATAATCTGGTAAACTTCTTAACTGGTAAACTGAACCCGCTCGTAATCTTTTACTTAATTTTGATTGGATTCAAATAACTGATTATTTCTATTGTAGTTTTATTTTTTAAATTGATTCACTGATGAATTTCAACTTTTAATTGTGATGGTCAATAATTGCATTTTACTCTTAGTATTATTCTTCAGTACATCTATGAAAAGCATCGAATTTAATATTAATTATCATGGGAGAACATGATGTTGATATTGGTTTGGTTGGAGTTTTTGAAGCCTCAAAATATACGGGTAGAAAGCTGGCTATTTATCGCTTTTGACGCCTCAATTTTTCTCTTTAGTTAGTTAGAAAAGGTCACATTTGGCGGTTTATCGCTAAAAAGTTGCAATTTGGACCGGATTCTCCTATCTGGCCAATAAATGGCAGGATCATGAGAAGTTATATCTTGAAGAAGCACAGAGAAGAAAATAGAAATGAACACGAAACAGTTAGGGGTGATATCGAAAGCTATATATATATATATATATATATATATATATATATATATAGAGAGAGAGAGAGAGAGAGAAATTTCTTTTAATTTTCAATTTTTTTAACTGGCATACAAAGTTTTGGAGATCGAGCAATTTTGAGATGGTCAAAAACGATTGTTTTTCTAAATGTTGGTGATTGAGAAATATGAGTCATGTGAGAACATGTTTTTCCATCTGATTGATACCACATGACTTTAAAAAAAATAATGTTCTCACGTGATAACTTGAAATTTGCAACAGCAGATTCCAATTTTTTATTTCATTTTCTTTCCTTCAATATATGTATTAAATATATAACAAAATATCTAAAGTAAATGTTAATTTATGAACATATTCTATAATGAATTCCACCGTTTGTCGGGAAAAATCATTAATTTTTTTTCAAAATTAAGCCACAAAAAGTTTAATATTTTGATACATATCAAATATTCTGGAATGCTTACAAAAATGTATTTTCTTTAATGATTAATTTATAATTGTAAATAAGTATTTTCAACCATCTGTATTCCAAATAAGAGAAAAGATGTCATAAGAGAATTCATTTTACAAAAATTTGTGAATTCTAAAATAAAATTTCAGCTGAATTTTCAAACCGGTTTTGAGGTTAAAATGATTTTCCTATTAATTTTAGAAACGCACAAATGCAGTTATACTTTATTTAATAATTGTAGGCTATTCAAAATTTAAGAATGATGCTTTGGGTGACAAATTTCTCTAAAACCTGCATTTTGGTGCAGATGAAGCTGATGTACAGTGGCTCAAATAATTGAGTGTACACCTTAATTTTACTTGATAAATCCGGCATCCAATGTAATTAAAAAAAATTACTTAGAAGTGCAAACATGTTTTTATTTTTACACATAAGAAAAGGTTCAATAACAAATTTAATAATAATTTTAAAAATAATTTAAATTTAATAATAGTTTAATAACACATAATAGATTTGGGTTTAGATAGAAATTTCATTTTGCAGCAGTACAACGACCCCAAACAGAATGCACGTAACGTCAAAATGTGGTGCCTTTTTCATTGTGAACAGCAGTTACACAACTACCACAATTCGCCAACATCAATGTTATTGAATATCTGTGTCACACTCGAAAGAGTGGTCCAAAAACACAAAATTAGAAACAAAACTCATTTAAAACAAGTGTTGCTAGAAGAATGGGGTAAAATATCTTGAGAAACCACCAAAAATTGGTCAAATTGAATTGATACCATGATGTTTAGAGGCCATTATAAAAGCCAAAAGACATGCTATTAAATACTGACACTTTCTTTCTATGCAAGATATTACAAAAATTTCATTGGAGTATTCGCAATTTCTTGAAACAAAAATCTGCATATGTTTATTTAAAATGCTTCTGAAACATTTCACTTTAAAAGCTTTTCGTTGATTTTTCGTTATTTTTACTTTAAATTAAACAAATTGTTATGTGTAAAAATAAAACCATGCTTGCACTTCTCGGTAATGTGTTATTTATATTGAAAATCGGGTTTATCAAGTGAAAGTAACGTGTACTCTCAATTGTTTGAGATTCAAGATTTTTATTGTACTGTATTGTAGATAGTTCAAACAATATGGATTTAATCAAGTAAAAAGGTAAGAGACAACTGATATTTTTATATCTATTAATTTTGTAATAATCATAAAAATTTAATAAAAACTTTCTTTATAAGTAAAATCTTTTTTAATAGAAACTATTTGATAATGGAACTCATATTTCTTACTAGCTTTCAGTTTATACACACTTATATGATCATAAGAAAAACAACTTTTATTATCAACGACTAAAAGGATATTTTTCAGGATGGTATAAATGTTAAAAATATAATTATTATAATCATTATCAAAATTCATTGCAGACTTGTTTATGTGATAAAATATATTCATTAAAATAGTTATTAGAAATTTTTATGCAATCTTTTATTATTAAAACTTTGAGCATAAATATTTCTCTTCGGTGAATTTATATTCCATCGCCGCAGTGTATAAACAACGAAACAAACAAAACCCCTCTTCAGGAAATTCGGAAATTCCTTGTGACGTGGAAGAGTAGAGATAAAAAAAGAACATTGGTCTATTGCCTTATGTTTCCATGGAAACCACCCTCGTTCGTGCACATAGCGGTTGCCAAAATGCATATCTTTGTTTTTGTTTTTTATTTTACTCCTTCATCCTCTGGATAATAAATGTCGTTTTGTTTATTTTTAAAAGAATCATTTAGAATTTCTGAAGAAAACTCTTGAAATGAATAGTTGTGCATTATGCATAAACTATTATCTAATCTGGTTTTTAAAAAGGGAATTGAAAAATTAATTAATCTCAGTTCTATTTCATAAAAAATTACATAGAAAAAAAGCTTATATCTCGTTTCTACGTAATGATTAAATTAGCCATTTCATATTTTTGTAACACATGATTTAAAAAAAAAAAATTGGAAAAAATTGAAACTGTAAAGATAAAATAAGAAGTATTTAATATAAATAAAAGAAAAATCCTTTCTTTAATTTTTTCGTATTTTTTTCATTAAATATTTCGTAACACTTAACTGAAGACTTATTTTACCTATATGGTATGCAATTAAACATTTTAAATTACCACCAATTAAAAAAATATCTAATTAGCATTTAAAATTTCCATTCTTTTAAAATATTATCACTTTGTCACTGATAATATGTTAATTAGATAATTTTAATGCTTTTTGGCGAAGTTTTTAAAATTATTAGCCAAAGAAAATAATTTTTTTTATATTTTACAATTTTTTAAAATATGTGTTCACAATGATGTCAGTTTGATGGCCATGCTGATTTTTTATAATTTCTCGAAATGTTATGCAGGATTCTAACAACATTTAAATAAGTTTACTAATATTTTCACTTGGATGAGTTCTTGCACTCAAGTAAATGGATGAAATGATTAAAAACTTAAGTAATTTAATTCGAATAATATGAATGAAGCTTGTAAATTCTTGTATGTTTGACTGTTTTTGTATATTTTCTTAACACATTGAATCAAATTGATTATTTATAAAAAAAACTTGTTCTTTCTGTGGACGGGGGGGGGGGGGGTAGGGAGGGGGGGGGGGGAGAGAGAATTGTCTTCTGAATAATATCTGTACTTTTGGAACTTGATTCCAAAAAAGACTAGTTGTACACTGAAAATCCTTATATACTTTAAGTCTGTTGTACGACAAATGAAACTGAAATTAAATGAAACTAGTCCAGGTGTTTTCCTTGGCCTCTGCACCATGTTCAAAATTCCAATATATGTCCTAAAATGTGCTAAATTTCAAAATCTATTCTAGATTTGAAAATTTAATGCTAATTTAAATAAAATAAAGTTGGCATGTTTTGTCCAAATTTAGGTATTGATCGATTATTTTGTTGTAAAGGAGACGAACCAAATTTCATCCATCTTTGGTATTTTGTGTTTGCTTACACAAAAATAAGTCCAAATCTGGTTTGAAGCACTGAGAGGGGGGGGGTGATATAATCCTCTAAGTTGCAAAAATCTTAAGGTCAATTATTTTTAAATATATAGAACACTATTTTTACTTCGTCAAAGGGAAAATAAAAGAAAATGTAGCCTAAAATATATTTTTGAGATGGGCACAAATAATAATAAATAATGAAACCTTAATGTAATGTTTTGCTACCAATAAGCATTTTATATATTTTTGTGGTCCATTTATTACTATCAGTAAGATTGCTTAATAAACCCCTATTCAATAATAGAAACTAGTTTTGATTCTAATTTTTATGCCGGAGATTCTATTTCTCAAAACAATTTACACGCGTGGGAACATACAAATTTGCACATCTTTATAGTCATAATCATTACATCAAACATAAATATCAAAAGCACTCATTTAACCCTTTAAAGGGCCATTTTTTTCTAGTCATATTATGTTAAAATATTTTTAGGCTTGAAATTAGAATAAGAAAAGATATTCATTTAGCTTATTATATAAATTTAATTTGATTCATTAATTAATTTGGTTAATTAATAACAAAGTAACAAATCAAGACACATCATTAAGTAACACATCATTAAGTAAGTAAGTTAAATTAAGTAACAAATCAAGACACATCATTTTGTGTGAGATAAAGAAAGAACTGAAGCATCTAAGTTTCTATCTTTCTAAAAAAATTTGTCAGAACTTACGCCAACCTACATAATTTCATACAAATATTGATAAATGTGGTGGGAAGCATACTTCCCACGGTCCTAGAAAGGGTTTTCAATACTGCATGCACTATAACACAATTTTATTCTTATTTAACTAGTATCATTGTATTAAAACACTAGTCACTTTTAGTGATCATTTAGTTTGCCGGGAATATTGGTTATATTTAATTTCAGTTAAATCACTGACATAATTTAATGTCCATGATTTTAACCGTGTTATTTTACTTGTCTTTCACATGTTCTGTTCATTATGCACATGAACCTTTCTATTGGAGACCAATCCATGATATCATAGGTGCGATAAAAAATAGAAATGTGCGGTTCATTCGTCTTCTAAATTTCATGATAACTTCACTTCTTGTAAACTTTTTACACATAATCCTTTTTTAAGCTTTCAACACTGAAAGAAAATCGCGCACTCTTATATTTGATAGCAATAAAAGGCGTTGAACTTCAGAACAACACTGTAATATGTTGTTGGAAATTGGACAAAAAAAAATATTTAAAAAATGTTACTGAATTTCAGGGTCAATTCGCACGACTGTTTAATTGATATCACTCAAAAGACAATTTTCAAAATCTTTAAATGGTGTAAAATTTATTTTTGTGCTAGTTTTCCAGATAAAAACTTCAAAAAAAAAGCGCCAAAATTTTGTTTAACTTTTTTAATAAATCAAAATTCCAATTTAAATTTTCAAAAATCGTTCTGAGATGTTCACTCCCATAATGCGTAATAGTGAATAAAATTTGGAAGCTCTTGGACCTATACAGATTCAAAGTACGCGTACAGACACACACACTTCTTCTTTATTACTTGTAGAAATAAGAAGACAGTAGTAGAATCGCGGGATGACTCGTGGCATAATGATTTGTAACTTCTCACATTGGATCAGTCGGGTTTCGCGGAAGAAAATCTTTAAACTCATATGGGAAAAATTAATTAAAATTCAATGAATAAAGATATTTTGAATTTTCTTCCATGAAATTAGCGAAAAATGTTTGAGTAACCACCTTAAAACATTTGGAGTGATCCCCCCAAAACTTTCTCGAATATTCTCTAATAAAGCTGATATCCCAGAGAATGCTTTGCTTAGCATTCGCATACAACAATGACGGAATATTAATTTTTTGTGTGAATTTAGCACTTTTTTAAAATTCTATCCTGTCGTCTTTGGCGATTAATCTCTGGCTAGAGGTTAATAGTATTTGGAAATCGAATAATCGTGGGTTAGACGCGTTTTTCCCAACCGATTGAAATAAAAACTTCACACTGACTTGTAGTCATAAAACCACGTATCAAGTTTGAAATATATACGTTATTACGTTTTTGTATTATCACGCTTACATGTTTCTGAAAGTATACACTAAAAGACGACTAACTCCTTGTTGAATTTGACTCAAAATTTAATTGGTGTCTACAATGTAGATCTTAAATCTGTGTACCGAATCTTATCTGTCTAGCTCTCTTCGTTTTGTTTTTATCATATTAACTTATATTCGAACGTTGCCATCCATAAATACGAATTCTGCGCCCATGGCGGCCCGAAACAAACGTACATGTTGTTCCACAATGATGTCCCGATAGATTTGGCCTGCCATGGTTTCAATTTGAATATGCAGGTCAGTTCTGGAACCCAGAATAAATCCTCCCCATACGAGCAATCCTACACTACCGTAACGGTGTCGTTCAATGATGTTTTCTTGGTGGTAACGGGTACCTAGCGCTCTCCATATGAAAGTCCGGCGAGAATCAGACTGCAAGCCAAACTTGGACTCGTCGGAAAACATCACACAAGCCCACTGTTGCGGTGTCCATAATTCATGCTCTTTACTCCAGGCTAACAGCAGGCGACAGTGAGTTGCAGTAAGTGGAACACATCTGACAGGCCTACGAGCATATCGACCAATCTGTTCTAAGCGTCTGTACACGGTCTGCCTTGAAGCTGTCGTACCAGTGGCTGAAGACAGCTGACGAGACAGGTCTGATGCTATGCGCTGTCTGTTTCTTTTGGCAGTAACTGCCAAATACCGGTCCTCATTCGGCGTTGTAACTCGGGGGAGACCTGAGCTGTAGCGTCTACTCATATTACCATCATCTTGGAATTGTTGCCAAAGCCTGGAGATGACACTCTGGACGATTCCAACTTCCTCGGATACTTCCAGCTGGGTACGCCCACATTCCAGACGGCCGATAATTCTACCACGTAAAAAAATTATCCAAATGCGTCCTTTGTGTCATATCTATGCGGTTATTGCACTGAAAGGCTTATAAAGCGCTTGCGAACAATCTTACTTCTTTGCCTGTATTCCTTACACATCACTCTCTTATACTCTCGTCATTGTGACGTCCTATCAGTGTCATCTGGTGGCTTCCTGCAATTTGCATATGATTTTTGAAGATGTGTGTAGTCCTTTTACGGCTGATATATGTATTTTAGAGTTCAATTTCCGCGTGACTCTGAATTATCCTTAATTTAGGGACATGAGTGTATACAACAGAAAAGAAAAGCAGTCTTTAAAAATCGATGCACTTCAAAAATGTTTCACCATTACATTAATTCTGAAGTTAAATTTTAATAACATGAGCAACAAAATTTTATCAATTCTATTAAAAACATGAAATTGTTGAAATGTTTAAATCTAATAAACATCAGAAAATAAACGAATCCTCATATTTTAATCATCAATAATGGAAAAAAAACTAGATAAATTATTTGGAACAATAATAAAAAACGATTGGTTGATTTATATAGTTATAGTGGAATATGTTGTTGTGAAATAAGTTTGTAAATGTTTTTAAAAATTAATTAAAAATAGGCATAAAATTATTGGTATCAATGTAAAGAGTTTAAAAAAACTTTAATTTGATTTAAATATCATTTTTGTGTTGCAGCATTTTCAGAAATATCAAAATTTCGCTTAATTTTTATTAATTAAATCTATAATTAAATTTTTTCAAATTGTTCAGAAATTGCTCATGTTCACTTTACAAAGTATATATATATAAAATTTTGGTAGTTTTCAATCAAGCTGCTTGGCCGAAAACGCACATACACGCACGTACTTTCATCTTCATTATTAATAGAGACTACTTGAAACCAACGGGAGTGGTTATCCCGAAACTTTCTAGCATTACTCTCTAATACACTTCTCATGCCAGAGAATGTTTTATATGGCATTGGCGTACAATAGTTACGAAATATTAACTTTTGGCGTGAATTTAGCATTTTTACTGAATCTATTGTATCATCCTTTGATAATTATTTGGCATGAGTTAATAGTATCCAGAAATCGTATTTATGCTTTAGACACGTTTTTCTCAACCGATTGAAACAAAAGTTTGGCACAAGACTTCACTTGCAATCCCTAAATTTCATATCAAATTTGATATATTTAAGTCATTGGGTTTTTGAATTATCGCGTTGACATGGCTCTAAAAGTACAGACCAAGAGACAGTCAACTTATCTTGCGATTTGGCTGAAAATTTCACATGTGTCTACACTACAGATGTTAATTCTGTATACCAAATTTTATCTATCTAGATCTCTTCGTTTTGTAGTTGTCGAATTAACTTATATTCGAACAGCCGGGTAAACGGACTTCCTCTGATCAGATTTTACAGAATTGAACAGATCTGAACAGAATTGCGTGAATGAAGTCCGCCCCGTAAAACGGGTTGTGACGTGTGAGCAGCTAAGTCGTTCTCGTGGCCCTAGATGGCGCTACTATAGAAACAGGAGGCGCTCCCCCTCAGGCTTAAATCAGCTGTCTTCGAACAGCGTGCTTGTCCATGGCAAGTGCCATAAGAAACAACAGATTTTACTCAAAATCTGATAGAAATCTGCAACTGCGGTGTAAAGACCGTATACCTAATTTTAACCGTCTATCTCAAAGCGTTTTGTGTTATCTTTGTCAGAGATAGACGAGCGTTTTCTAAAAATATGTTTTTCGATCTCAGGGAGGTCTGAACGTGGAGATTCGTCAAAATCTCGAATTCGAATTCTTTGATGGTGCAAAGATTATATACCAAATTTCAATCGTCTAACTCGAGTTTTTGAGCTATATTTGTCACAGACAGACAGGCATGAAATTTTTCAAAAACGGGCTTTTCGAACTCAGTGTATTTCGATAAGGCATGGATATTCGTAAAAATATCGAGTTCGAATGTTTTTGCAATTACTATATTTTTCCCATACTAAATATGAGAAAGTAAAAATGTAAACTAAAACGCACATAGCAGCTGTTGGGATACGTTCAAATGAAAACATCAATGTCAATCGGAACGCACGCAATGCGTGTGATTTCCTTTTTCGCTCTTAAAAAATAATTGAACTAACTTGAAATCAACGAGTACGCACATGCGCCATTCATACTTTACAGTTGCTTTATGCTCCCCGTTACCCGCGATGTCTCACTTTGATTTTCATAGTTGTTCTAATCAATAGTTATTCATAAAAAAACCAATCGCGAAATTTGACACGGGATTTTATATTTTCTTTCTCTTTATTTTAAATATTTACTTTAAATGCATTGCATTTAACCAGTATCGATTCTTCAAAATCAAACAATCAAAAATTGTTTAAGAATTGATAAAACCTGATATGCTGAAGCCTTTGATAAAAGGTAACATTTAACTCACAGGTTTAAGTAATGGAAGATAAAAACATATTTCCCCCTAAATATAGGATTTTGGGGAATTTCTATAAATATTCCCTAAATCATCAATCATCAATATACGAAGTGTCATATTCATCAATTCATTTTTACTGTCTCATATACGTAGTATAGCGAAAGTATAGTAATCGTCAAAAAATTCGAACTCGAGATTTTGGCGAATTTCCAGCTGTCTGAGTACGAAAAACATATTTTTAAAAAATGTCCGTCTGTCTGTGACAAGATAACTAAAAAAAAAAAAAAAAAAACTCTGAGCTAGACGGCTGAAATTTAATATTTGCTCTTTACACAAAATCTGTAGATTTCTATGAAATTTTGAACAAAATCTGTTCAGAAGTCCGTATGTTTGGCTGTTCGAATATAACACTATAATTACAAAATGCTGTTATCTAAATAGATAAAATTCAGTACACAATTAACATCGATAGTGTAGGTTTGCCTGTGAAGTTTTGAGCTAAATCCAACTACGGGGTGATTGTTTGTCAGTCTGTATTTTCAGAAACATGTAAACGTAATAATTCAAAAACGCTATGATTTAAATATGTATTTGATATGGAATTGTGTGACTACAAGCGAAATTTGTCAAACTTTTGTTTCAATTAGCTGAGAAAAATGTTGGATGCTATTAACGCATGCTAGTGATTAATCGCCAAATAACTCGCCAAAGATGGCACGATAAATTCATTAAAAATGCTAAATTCTCGCCAAAAACTGATATTTCGAAATTGTTGTAACTCAGTGCCATGTAAAACGTTTTCTGGTATAAAATATATATTAGGGAGTATGCGAGAAAATTTTGGGGAGACCACAACCGTTGGTTTGCTATCTGATATACGAGGTACACAAAGAATGATTGCGATCATCAGAAAGTTTTGATGTTTCTCCTCATTTTAGATCTCTCTGCATCCGAAAAACTCATTTTTGGCATCATGACTATCTGTCTGCCTGCAAATGCGATAAATCAAAAAGCCTTTGAGCTAGGCGAATGAAATTTGGTACATAATTTTCACACCAAACTTGCAGATTCCTGTCAAATTTGTAAAGAAATCCATTATAAGAAAGTCTATCTTTCCGGCTGTCCGAGTAAAAGTAAAAACGATTACTAGAATACGCAAAGAGTTAGACAGATAAAATTTGGTACGCAGGTTTGGCATTTATAATTTAGATCTGTATCAAACTTGAAACCAAATACGTCAAAGAGTTGACTTTCTATAGATTTGTATGCATAATAATTTAACAACTTAGGTAAATGGAATTTAATATGTGATGCAATTATAATTTTATATCAAAATTTAGTTTCAATCGGCCGAAAAGAGGCATTTAAAATACATGTTCGAATTTTGGATAAGTGTATAAACTGAATGCTAATAATTAATAGCTAGAGATCGCCCGCTAGATTTACGCCAATGATCTATATTTCATATCTGTTATCCCTTGTCAAGACCCTTGCATACCACGCAAGGGTGCACATGTGACGGTATGAAATAGAATCTTTGTGTGTACGTTGCTTTAGTTAAGATCATATTTAATATAAAATTTAGTCAGGTAATGCATTAATTGAAGTTGTAAAGAACAAGAAGAAAGTTGTTCAAAATGAACATCTTCGAAACCTACACAAAATTGCCTTCTTTTAATGACACTTGGGATAGGCGAGCAAATATTATACAAGGATTGCCTTTGTGAATTCGTTACCAAAATTCTACAGGACGCGTATTGACAAAGCCAATCTATCTCTTAATGCCAATCAAAACTGATCGAAGATATCGATCACCATTCAGCATGCTGTTTATAAAATGGAATCAACCAAATAATTTCTAAAAATAGAAATATATTTATAGAAAACTACCAATGATGATGAACTTCTTGTAGGAAAATGGATTTTACCATTTCAAAAAATATAGTTTTGAAAATTAATGTTTCTATCTCAAGTAAAGTAACATTCATCATTCCAAATTGCATTTCTTAGATAAGAAAGTTTTGATTTTATCTCAAGTAGGGATCAATTGTAAAATTCTAGATGTAACTGTTATCTTGGCAATGGTTCTTTGGTTGCATAATATTGAATTTAGTACTGAATGTTCATAAACTAGAATGACAGTAATTTGAAAAATAAAGCAAACTATCAATTTTTCATCATATTCCTCTCTGGTAAAGTAAGGATTCGGTAGTTTTTAATCGCTACACACACTTCCTAGAAGGATGTCAGGAATTCTGTAAACAAAGTTTGTATTATTCTACAGCTAGACCACCATTATGATTGCATACAGCATAAACAGTCAGCATTTTTAATTGTTACTTATTACTGAAATGTATCATTCTGTTAGAAAGTACACAAATGCGAACAAAGAACTTTATTTTCTTGCTCATCATTCCTATACTTCTCTCAGTTATCTTAGATGTTCAATTTCTCATCCCTTCTTTATGAAGTCGAAGTTGCGACTGTCTAGCTAATATGTGTGATTAGCAAATTTCTTTGAAATCGTGACAAGTATTTAAGTTTATCTATTATACATGTATTTAAGTATTACATTTTTCTGAATAAATTTGCATTTCTAAAAGAATTTTTTTCCTATTTAAATTTGGGACTAATCTCCCTAATTTTAAAAATGAGTATATCTTTACAAATTTTATAAATAAAAAGGGGATATTTTTGTGCATAGATGAATGTAAGAGAAACATTTCAGTGATTAACACTTTTACACTATGGGAGGTATAAAATTTAATATTTTTTTTTAACTTTTTACTATCAACCTCTATAGAAACTAAGGTATTTTCATACATTACTTACATTACATGATGAAACTTTGTAATGGGAAGTATGTGCCTGTGTGCAAGATTTAGAGAAATAGAGGCTTGTTACATTTCTTTTGGATACCCTGTAAAAGTTAATGCACCAAAACCGAGTTCTAAAGTGGTTAGAAGTTTAAAGAAAAAGTTCCAGCTAATTTGCGCCTTATTTAATTGACCATAGTTCAAAATTATGAGCTCTGCACCAAAATAGCATTCATGTAGCTTCTAAATGGAACTTTAATCTAACTATTATAAATTAGTAACATGTGAGTTTAAACAATTTGCAACTTTTTTTTTTTTACGAAAAAAAAACAAAAAAAAAAAGGTTGTAATGTGAAGTTCCCACACATGATTCCATTCACACTTTACAGTCTTTTTCAATATTTGGCATTTTTTTTTTTATTGAACGACATTCGTAGGACAAAAATATCAGTTTTGAAATACCTTCCCTCCCACACCGGGGAGGAGATGCCACGAGTATACTGATGAGAAGTCACCGGGTTAGTGGCGTCATTCTCCATATCCAGCGGACATAGTAATATCGTAGAAGTGAGTTGCTTCTGTTGCAGCAAAGAGATGTACATCCTATGAAGGGGTTACACCGTGACTGGAGATGATCCTCACTATTCTAATCTGATTTTCCGATTCATGCTGCCTCTGGGACAATTATTCTACTACCTGCGGCGTTTTGGTGATGTTTCAACAAAATCCTTTTTCTCTAGATTTCAATAATGGGAGAAAATTACACGATTAAATATTTGCTGGAGAAAATGGAAGCATTATAAAGGAAAATTTAAAAACGGTGTAAAATTTATCTTATCGCGGGGAATGTCAAAAGTTGCTTTGATTTTTAATTAATTAGGATTCTAATTAGAAAATTTTTAAATTCCTTGGAGGAACTCATTTTTATGCAGCTAGAGGTGCGATTTGATAGAATTCAATTCATTTATCAAAATATTGTATCCACTTCAAATTTAATTTCCACTTAAAATATGATAACTTCCGTTTAAGATGAATAACTTCTGACTTAAAGTGATTTTGTGGAAAATCACTAATAAAGATGATGGATATTCAGAAATATGGAACTTTTTTAATGTCGGACTAAGCATTCTCACGTCACATTCAGTGTATCGAATGTGACAATTAAAATTGCAAAATTTCTTTTATATTTTCAAGAAGGTACAGATTTTATTAAATATTAAATAAATGGAAAGTTAAAGAAAATGGATCGCACAAATCTTATCGAAAGTCTTTTCATTTAAAGAGGACTCCAGAAGCAATGAGTTTCGAAATTTTCAGTATATAATGTCTGGATTTGCGAAAACTACTGTAAAAGCTGATTTCTATTTTCATAAGAAGTAACATTACATTCATTTAATCAGCACAAAAGTAAATGTGTTTGATGCCACAATTTTCATTTTTTTAACATTATTTACAATTAGTTCTCTCTTATAGATGTTTATTATTTAAATTTAATCATAAGAGCTGCATTCTGTAATCATTATACTATTTATTAAATGACTGACGATTTAGAGCGAATATTATACTATATCGTTTCCAATATTATTAATAGAAAGCAGTGCGCACACCAGATCTGATAAATGTCCGAAGAATTTTGATAGACGGATTTGTCATCAATTTTGATTACAATGAAATCGGAATTAATGTGGTCTAAAATCGGGGAAGAAATTCAAAATATTTTTCATATAAATGTACATGCCCTCCAACAAGATAAACTTTTTTATGTACTTTAATCGGTTTTGGGGAAAACATTGTTAGAAATCAATAAAATGTATTCTATTATTACAAAATACCCAACGACATTTTTCGGCATTCAGAGTATCGAACCACTTGATGCGGATTTACCATGTATAATGCTGACTCGGTACGCTCTATTAGGAGCATAGTCTTTTATTCAGAAAAATTTCCAAGACTTAGTTCTATACCAAAATCCTTTAATTCAGATATTTTAGAGCGCTAGCTATTTTAACTTAAAGATCTAAATAAAAGAGATCTCAAAAATTAATTGAGGTCGATATTAATTTGAGGAGGATTCGCTCTGTTTCATTTCAAAATTTGTAAATACTGTAGGACATGGTGTAAAATTGTCGAATCTCATTTGAAGAGATTAGTTGGCAAATTATATAATTATTTTCTGAATTTCTGAGAAAAAGCTTAAAATTTTGTTTCACTGTTTTGTAAATCAGTTTTGGTTTTAATGAGCAAATGAAATTTATTCTGCGCGTTTTACTTTTTACTTATTTTTTCTTCTTTACTCACTTTTTTTTAAAGTTACAAAAATCAACTGAAATGAAGAAACGATTGATATTGATGTTTTTCAAGAAAGGTTAATAAATAGAAAGTAGAGAATGGTCAGCATTCTATGAATTAGGTAACAATATTATATAATTTGTATTGAAAATTAATATATATAGTTTTTATTATCAGGAAACAGAAATATCATTTATTCCTAATTCTATAAGTATTTAGCATTTTTTATGGCTTAATTAAGTTTTTGTTAGATCATTACTATCTTGAATAAAAATTTTCTCATTTCAACATTTGGAATCATGGATATAATGATTTACATATAATTTTTCAAAATGTATTTTTTTATTCTGACAGCATTTATTATAATGTAATGAGATTTAATTTTTAAAAATATGTTATTTTTAGAAAAACTTACATACTTGAGATCGTTTTAATAAAAACCTAATTAATCGAATGATCACTAACTTCCAAAGAAAGAAAATTTTTCAAAGTTATGGTCAGATTTGCGATTTGATTTTTATTTTAAAATCTTTTTTATCCTTATTGTATGGATATTTCTTATTAATATAAGCATTTTAAAATGCAAACGCATAGTAATATAAGTCATGATCTAACTAATATGAGTTCTGTCTGTAATGTAAATTGAACAAAACCTAAGATTAGGGTATAGCCTTTTTTCCGAGATTGTGAGCATTTATAAAATGGCCACCTTCTATAGCTTTCAAATGTAATTTTCGGGATTATCGTATTTAGTGAGTTAACGCTTGAAAAGAATTTAGCTTTTGAAAAAGTATTGTAATCTTGGGTTCAATTAATTAATAATATAAATATTTGAGGATTCTTAGAATTAACTAAGAAAAAATGTTGTCTAACAAGTTCTTTTTTTATAACATTTAAAAAAAAGCCATAGTGTACCTTGTTGATCTGATAATTTTATTCAAAATGCCTTCGCATTCTATGCATGCATGTCGAATTCAGAAATGTAAGAGTAAATTTATTTCAGAAGTAATATTCTGTTACCAAAGCGTCAGTGCTGCCGTTGTTTTGTTATCACTAACATTCATAGCTAAAATTTTGCAGTTTTTGTTTAAGGTTCTGTCTGCAGGAAAATACCATTAAAATAATTAGAAAATGTTGAATAACTAGAAAAAAAATATGTAAATGTATTTACACAAATATCAAAATACTGAATCTGAAGCAATTTTTAAGCTACTTAATTAAAATAAAATCTCAGGGTATAGAAATTTATTTCTGAAGAAAAAACAGGTATCAGATTTGGGAATACTTTTGGTTATTTTCAGAACTTTGAACAATTTGTTATAAATTTTTTTATCGCTTTTAAATTAGGAAATATTATTTCATACTTTGGTTGAATATTATTTAAGTTTAGACTGATACTTAAAATTTATACAAATAGATGAAGTTTGAAAAGAGAAAACATTGGATTTTTTCAAATTATAAATCTTGAATTCATTTTAAAGGATAGAATTTGGCACATGATACAATAGGTATATAAGTGAATAAATTAGCAATAATAAAGTTTATATTATTAGAAGAGCTAACTTTATTCTCTAGAAAAATTTCATAATAAAAATTGAATTTTTCTTAATGTAACCCTCCGAAGGTCATTAGAACTTAGATACTTTTAAATTTTTTAAGCTTCCAGTAATTATAATCTCTCCCATATTCTAAAAATAACTTGGTTTTGAATGCCTGATTTGCATTTAAAGTTCATTAAAGGTTTTTTAAAATTATCTTGTATTGCCTTTACAATAAATTCTTAGATAAATAAACATATATTGCTCATTATTCATATACTGTAATTTGCAATAATTTCCTATTCTTTCAAAGTATTTGAATCCCTGACAATTGCATTATAATTAATGAAATTGACTTTTAAACTATTGATCTGAAATGATGAGTCAATCTCGTCGTGAAGTTTCTTGCTTATACTGACAATGACCAGCTGAACTTGCCAGGAATTGAGAATTGATGCTTTGTATGAAAATAATCTATAAATTTCAATATCAATCCTTTCTTTTGAAACTAAGAGATTAATTAAAAATTACAAGTTAATGACTTCATTACAGACTTTTATGCTTATGATGGCTTTAGAAAAAAATCTTATAAAATTAAACATGTTTTATTGTAAAATTGTAAATTGTAACTATTATGTAGATTCAATTAAAATCCTCATATTAAATTTGAATGTAGGTTTCTACATAACTTTCCAAATGATAGTGTTATTACAGTTTTGTTCTGAAATTCATTACAGTACCTTTTATGTTATATTAATTGTGAATTAAGAGAATTTGAGAACAAAGAAAATGCATTGCAATTTTTAATTTGGCCGAGATGTATGATGAAGAAGCCTGACCAATTCATAATAAATATAAGGCTGTAATTTATTCCTTAAGGCCTTATATTTATTATGAATGTATTTGCCAATTAATTTCAAATACATTCAAATTATTATTAGAAATGTTCAATAGATTATAATTATACATCCAAAGCGTTTGTCAATTTAAATTATCACTAACTGCAGTGATCTTTGAGATTAGATACTATTGTGATGTTAAGTACATTTAAATCTTTGCTTTACAAGTATTGAAAAAATAGTCCTTAGTTTAAAATAATGTTAAGGAAATATTAAATAGTTATCACATCTTGCTTATAATTTCACTCTTATTTTGTTTTTACAAGAATAAAGCTGTTATTTAAAATTGCATTAGTTATTCCTTATTTTAATTTTATTTATACAATTTTGTTCGTTTTCTTTTTCTGTAAAAAGAAAAAAAGTAATAATAACATTTCAACAGATTTTTTTTTTTTTTATTGAACACTTTATATAATATTTTGTGTTTGTAATAAATTTGTTAAATTTTTGTGTTTGTACCAGTTTAGATTTTGTATGCTTATTTTGTTTTAAATCAGCAATTACAAAATGTATTTAAAGCTGATTTTTCAAAAAAAAAATCAAATCTTGCTTCAAAATATGTTATTAAGAATTATAAAATTGTTTTTTAAAGTTTAATTAAGAATTATAAGATTGATTTTAGTCTTAAAATTAATATAAAAAATGTCATTATTGTTTTTAAAAAATGCCATTCTATATCAGTTATAAATTTAGGAATAAATAATTATCATTCATGCACTTAGTCTGAAAGTAATATTATTTTTAATATTCTGTATAATAATTGCAATTTTAAACTATTGTAGTTGGCAATTTGTGCAGGCATTTCTCAAACAGATTGTAAAAGTTATGATATTCTGTTATTGTTTTATATAATTAAAGCAATTTTAATATGGCAGTTAATGTGTAAAATGCATGTTTTTAACAAATATTGAAATGATTTAGTACTTAATCTATAATTTAAAAGCATTAGCAAAATTTTCAATATATTCTTTTGCTTAATTTTTTTATTGTTTGTAAAAATTGAATTTTGTAATTAAGTTTTCCTCTTGATTTGAAATTGTTTCACACTTGTGTGCTATCATTTATAATACACTATTTCATTATTTTCGAAAAGTTATTAATTTATTGTTTTTTGGTTAAATATTATTTATTAGTGAATTTGAGTACATTAATTATAATTTCAAGATTCTTTATTATTTATAATAATTAATAATAAATTAAAGAATAAAAAGTAGAAAATAGTTGAAATAAATTTAATTTCTGCTTTTTAGTATATTAATAAAAGTTTATTTTTAAGTATTTTTTTTTTATTTTCAGTCATTGATAGTTAATGAAATACTGATGATAAGAAATGTTTGTAAAATTCAAGTGATTCTTAAACTGTTTTCCTTAGATTTTAATTGTTCATGGAGGATAATTCTCAACCTGGGAAGTTTTTGAAATACTGGTACACTTTAAGAAGATATAAGTGGGTAATTCTTTTCCCTACAGTATCATTCTCACTCATCTACTTCGATTTCACTCGCACTCTGAAGTATAAGGCTGAAAAAGCTAAGTTAGCAGCTGTAGCTTACTAAATTCTCTGGTAAGTTTTATCAGTTATCTAAACATATATGTGGAGAAGAATTTAATTTTGAGAAATATTTAATTTCATTGATAGTTTAATTTCATATGCACATTAAAAAATATGTATAAAAATATAAGATAATGTAAATATATATTAATTATAAGGTTATATAAATATTGTCTTATAATAATTATAATCTATGAAAATCTTATAAGAATTATAAGATTATATAAACATATATTAATCTTTAGATGTTTCTTAATTAACTACCTAAATGTGATAGAAAGGTGGACTCAATAACAAACAAATTTGCATAGACACATAAATTCCAGTACTTATTAATTAATGATGAAGGATTGGCATTTGTTGGTGAAAAAACAACAACAAACAAACGAGCTCTCATAGGGTTGTGACACCAATTTGGTTTTAGTGTTACATTTGACAAGTTTTGTCTTTTTCATCATTAATTAATAAGTGTCTAAATTCTTATCTCTCTTACACTAATAAAAATGCCTTTTATTATTCTAAAGGTCAATTTTATTCATATTTTTTTTTCTGAGTAGTATTTTATATAATGCTTAAGTATAATGTACTTGTTATTTAAAAAATGAATTAAGTTTAATAATTAAAGTTAATTATTAAACTTTTTTAATAATGGTTCTCTATATCCACTTTAAAGATACCTGGGTGATTTTCACTTACGCATTCCTTTCAGTTATATACAATTGTATATAAGCAAGTATTGATAAAATAACCTTATTGATTTAATAAAAAAAATGTACCAACAGTATTAAGCAAAACAATGAAAATAAAATAATTATTTATGTAATTCTTTATTTTAAAAACTGCAATGTAATAAATTTAATAGTTATTATTCAACTTTCAGATTTTTCAGTAAAGTTTGATTTTTTACTACCAGTTTGCATTTCTGTTAACTTTCTGCTTTAGAGTAACCCAGTTTTCATAGGAGATATTCTATTGCTAGGATTGGTTGGAACGAGTGTAAGCCAAATAGTTAAGAATCTAATTACAAATTTAATTTGTATGCCATTTAATTAATAAATTCTAATGTATTTTTTTTAAAGTATATTTTGTAAATTACTTATCAGGTGTGTTTTTATATGTCAATTTAGGATTATAATGTTTCAGTCACAATTTATGATTATCTGAAAGTAATTTGCATAAAATATTGTACAATATCTTTTTTAAACATTTTTTAAAAATTTATATTGATAATTAACTGTGAATATTTTATATGATCAAATAAAAATCTTAATACAATTATCTTTAAAAAATTTTTAACTAATTAAATTATTTTTTGTAACAAAAGTTTAGGCAAAATAGTATTTTCTTAATTCTAATAAAATGATAGTTTAGTTCCAGCTGAAATATAAAATGTGTCTGTTAGTAATATCATAGATATCTGGGGGCACGGCAGTGCCCCCGCCAAGTCGAGCAAAAACAAGCGGCACGGCCGTACTATCCTTTTCTCGAAGCAGTTCAGGCCATTTTCAACCCCTTATAACTTCGTTGTGGATAAAACTAGAAGCCTGAATTTTCAGTAACCAAGCAGGCATTATATAAACATGGTATATTTCAAATTTCATTAAATTTGAACCAGTAGTTTAAGAATTATAACTAGTCAAAGTTTGTGAATTTTGTCACTGACTGACTGACTGACTGACTGACAGATCATCAAAACTCTAAGGCACTTCTAGCAGACATAGAAGCTTCAAATTTAGAATACAATTAGTGTTTAGTGTATAAATCAAGGAAAAACTAAAATATCCATGTAATAATGGACGGATCGATAAATTTTTCGAAGTTTCGAGCATTATCCATTTTGTCGGCAAATTCGTCGCCAAATGGTCGCCAAGTTTGTCACCAAGCTCTCGTATCACTGGCGCGGCATCCGGCAGCATCCAATACAGATTACTATAAAACGGTCTTTCATATGATGACACTATTCTCGCTGGGAAAAATTAATTAAATCTCAAAATTACAGGTTTCTAACAATATCTAATTTGAAATAATTCAATTTGAAGCTGTGGAAGCTGCAAACACAATGGGTGACTTTCAGAAAATCAAAAAAGAGTCTTCGATATGATCACAAATAAAATGGACACAACCGATAATAACGCTGACGTTTTACGCTGTTTTGTGAGTGGAACTGGTGGCACTGGAAAGAGCTTTTTAATAAAAACTCTGAAAATTTGGGTTAAGACTTATTTAAACAAAAAAAGTGGCAGTTAGTACTCCAACAGGAATAGCTGACTATACATAGAATAGATTGACTATACATAGACTATTGCAACTGCCTGTAAAACACAAGCAAATACCGAAGTACAAACAACTTTCTGATGAAGTGCTCCTCCTGAGATCAGATTTGAAAGAAGTAGTGTTGTTTATAATAGACGAAGTGTCGATGATATCCAATGTTTAACATATATTTACTTACGCTTATCTGAAATATTCAACACAAGAGACGATCAGAATGGGTAGTTTGGAAAAAAACATCTTGTAGTTTTCGGAGATCTCTTACAGCGTCCGCCGGTAAGAGAAAAGTCACCTTTTGAAAAACTCTCAACTGCTGAAACTAACAAGTTATTAGGTTCCCTCAGTGTACCGAATCTGTGGACTGAACTGTTCATATACGATGAACTTACAATTAACATGGAACAGCTCAATGATTTTGACTTTGTTGAAATGCTAAATAGAATAAGATTAGGTGTGACTACACAAAAAGACCGCGACTTACTCTCGACTAGATTAATAACTCTCAAATCCAGTTCAAATGAAAACAGATTAATTGAAATAATTGAACCCCTCTCGAAACTTCCTGATGATATCGTTTGCTTATTATCTACAAAAAACATGTGTCAACAATTAAATACTGCAATGCTTAAATCTCTTCTACATCCCAAAATAAAACTTACAGCTGTAGATAGCATAAATTTCCCCAGATACCTAACAAAAAGAGCTCGTGAATGCATAAAAAAATATGAAGACAATGCTTCTATGACTGCAGGCCTGGAAGAGAAAATAATTATAAAAATAGGAGCAAAAGTCATGTTAAGGCGAAATATTGACGTGAGTCTTGGTTTAGTTAATGATTCTATCGGTATAGTGCAAAGAGTAAAGGTTGATCAGGAAAATACAAAAAATAATTAAGAAAATATACATTGCATTTAATAAAGAACATGTTTACGAGCTTAGTCCGGTCAAAACTAAATTTGAAATTATTAATAGACCTTATGTTCATCGCGAACCGTTTCCCATATGTATAGCCTATGCTATAACTATACACAAAAGTCACGGTCTGAGTCTAAATAATGCACTGATGGATATTGGTTCTGCAGCGTTCACATCCGGTCAAGCTTACGTGGCACTTCCGAGAGTTACAAGTGTGGACGGCTTGCAAAATCAAAAAAGTATCTAGAACTATCAGATTTTTTATAGGCAGTTTTCTAATGCTATTTATGCATATATATCAGGTGCTCTTTATTATTTATATTCAAAAACTAATGTGGAAAATAATTTTTAAATAATGTTTTGCATGTTAAAAAAAAATCTTGATCATACTTCGGAACTTTAAAAGCTAAATACCAATAAAATTCTTGATTTTTTTTCAAATAAATTTTTAACATATAAATCAGCCACTTCCTTTATATATGGAAAAAGATATTTGAAATATGAATTATTCTCTTTTTTCAACAATTAAGTTTATATGAAATAAATAATGCCATCAAAAACATAACTTGTAAAAAAACCAAGTCTCGCAACTCAGCTCTTCTATCGTAAAAAGTTGTGAGATCCATGTAATACCAAGTCGGTCTATTTATTCAGTCCCTACTTAAGGGTCCTTCTGTCTTAAGTTATTACGTAATTAGCTAACCTAACAACATCTTATGGCAACCATATCAATATTAAAAATCTTTTATGGTTTAAATAAATAGATTGACTTGGCAATCGCACTAAACAATCTAATTTAATATAATATGTTAATGTAATCTAATTTAATGTAAAGATACATTGTGTTTTCATGCGATGGCCAAGTCAATCTATTTATTTAAACCACAAAAGATTTTTTATATTGATATGGTCACTATAAGATGTTGTTAGGTTAGCTAATTACGTAATAACTTAAGACAGAAGGACCCTTAAGTAGGGACTGAATAAATAGACCGACTTGGTATTACATGGATCTCACAACTTTTTACGATAGAAGAGCTGAGTTGCGAGACTTGGTTTTTTTACAAGTTATGTTTTTGATGGCATTATTTATTTCATATAAACTTAATTGTTGAAAAAAGAGAATAATTCATATTTCAAATATCTTTTTCCATATATAAAGGAAGTGGCTGATTTATATGTTAAAAATTTATTTGAAAAAAAATCAAGAATTTTATTGGTATTTAGCTTTTAAAGTTCCGAAGTATGATCAAGATTTTTTTTTAACATGCAAAACATTATTTAAAAATTATTTTCCACATTAGTTTTTGAATATAAATAATAAAGAGCACCTGATATATATGCATAAACAGCATTAGAAAACTGCCTATAAAAAATCTGATAGTTCTAGATACTTTTTTGATTTTGCAAGCCTTCAAATGAAATTCTTTAATATAAGATTTTTTTTTTGTTTCAAAATTAGAGTAATTGTCCATACAGATGTTAACTAGCATTTTTATGTTAATGTGTTTATTTTAGTATAAAATAAAATGTTTTATAATTTTCTTTTATTTTCAGTTTGATATTTTTCTTAAATCATCGTTTTAATTATTTCATAATTTATAAATTTGAAAATTATTTAATTTCAGTTGGTTAACTGATACTAATTTTTTTTTCCTTTGTACTTTTGGATTACTTTGCCAGCCATATAAATTCCTGGGTAATAGCACTAAGCATAATAGTTGTATGTAATAATGAATATGATTTTCTCCTTAAAAGTGTAAAATCATCATAATATTTAACATTCAGCTGGGCACTTGTCATATTAATTAAAAAGTGATTTTGTACCAACATTTGTACTTAACTATATAATGAAAAAATATTCTTTTTTTTTTCCTCTGCTTTTTCAGATTACTAAAAATGCTAATTCCTTTCGGTAAAAAAAAAAAAAAAAAAAAAAAAAAAAAAACCTATGTTTGAGTGCTGGGTGTTTAAAATGATTTTTTTCACTACATAAGTCAACCTGTATCTTTCTAATTGTTTCCTATTGCAGTTATTCAATTAATTCATATTCATAACAGTAGAGGTTGTGGCAGAAAGCAATAAAATAATTGTAATATGCCCCCATGTTACACAAAAACAATAAAATAATTGTCTTTTTTCATCTCTTAACTTTAGGATGAAAGAGACATCACCAAATTTAATTTTACCTCTTCCGCAACTTTGTCAAAAGTTTTATTAAATTGGTAGATATTCAGCATTTTGATGTGCAAAAGTTTGGGTGCATTGATATACAAGTGGTGGCCAAAAGTGTGGACATTTTTTGAAAGTTTCATGTTTTCCAAATTTGCGTACTTGTAGAATATATTAATTTTCACTTTAATACAAATGTTTATATATCAAATTGAAGGTAATTTTTTGTAGAATTTAATAACAAAAACAGTATTATAATATCTGTATTACAAAAAAAAGTTACGCTCATTTTAGTAGAACAAACAAACACAAATAGTTTTGAATAATGACGTGTTTTGCAATAAAAGCGTACTAGCCAATCACAAACACTGTTCTGAGGACCCCATCAAATGTCTGTAACTATAGTTTAGGTTATTTGGTATGTACATCGAAACTGTCCTGGAACCAAAATTGATACTTTCCATCAGGGATTTCTTCCCCAACAAATCACCATTTATTTTTCAGCAGAATTCAGCTCCATGCCACACAGCAAAAGTATGCAAAGCATGGTTTCAAAATAAAGGCATAGATGTATTACCATGGCCAGGAAACAGTCCTAATCTCAATCCAATTGAAAATTTGCGGCAACGTTTGAACAGCTATATGTATAATTTGGTAAATTACCAAAATAGATTTAAAAATATTTTGATCACCATGTTTTAATATTTGCATATTATGTTTAAATATGCAATTTGTTGCTGAATCTAGAAAAATGACTTTACAGAATATTATCATTGCACAGTTTATTAGATTTAAAGCAGGTAATAACATTTTAATATTTTAATACATGATTTTTCATGCTTATTAATTTTTTATCAAATAGGTATTGTGTAATCCTATTTTACAGGATAAAAAAAAAAAATTAAAATGCTAATCAAGTGGATGAGCATAATGAAATACATGAAAGATTAAAAATATTATTGCATGTAATATCTACTTCCTGGAAAGAAACACACCTCTAGTATGAGAGAGAGAAGTTTTGCATAAGATAGGAGGTATTCAGTTTCTCCATATCTGTAATAATATCTCCATATCCATATTAATAGTAATGAGACCACTTACAATGGTATCATTACCATTAATGTGCTACAGCCAACAACTGTAACTTTCTTTTTAAGGTTCATTGTATAGGATACTTATAATGATGTTTCTTTCTTCTGGCTTTTAGTTATTGCATTATCTGATACAATTCAGTTTGTTTTTTAATTTTTTTTCCTGTACATGCATATAATAAGCAAGACATTTACTCCTTTTGATTACATTTAATTAGATGCACTTGAAAATGTAATGGCAAAAAGACTCAATTGAAAGTAGTTTGATTTTTTAAAATTATTATAATGAAAGTGCAATTAAAAATTATATCAAAGCACTAATACAAAAACTATCTTAGGATTTAATTGTTTTACTGAAAATGAAAGTTGTACATTATGAATTTCTTTTTTCAAAGGAAATAATTTATTATTAATGAAACTAGGGTTTTTTGGGTATTTTAATAGTTTATGAAAAAATGTTGACTGATATTAGGACTGATATTCATAAGCAACAAAAACTAAAGACTTTTATTTATTTTTCAATGTGCATAAGCTGTTCTATTTTTTTTAAAATCTTTAGTGAGATCTTTAATTACAGTTATTATTGAATATGAAACTTGCAGATTTTTAGACAGTATAAGGTAACCTTTTATAAATATTTCATAAAACAAAATTTCAAAATAACCTATCACTAGCGAAAACGAAATGGGAATTTGAATTATACAGTTGTAGACTCTACTTCAAAAATTTTATTATTAAAATTTGTGAGCATTTTGTATGTTACTATTAAAAAATAAATTTATTTCTTATTACAGCATATTGTAAAATGAGTAAAAAATAAACAAATAATCTTTTAGAGTGTGTTTAAAACTTTATTTTAAAAATAGGACAATTTTTTAAAAATTAAAATGTTAAGCTGATTAAAAATTGACATTTTCACCATTTAAAATGGTATTATTGAAAGTGATAAATAAATGAAATTAACTTAATTGTAATGCAATTTCATCAGTATTTTTCCCCCTTCCTCAAGCCTTGACTACTTCAAAGAAAATGCACAAAATTCAACTTTTAATAAGTTGTAAGTCTTGAGGAAAGATTCAGATTAATGAAATCTCTAAAATAATGTAATTTTATCTAAAACATTGCATTTATCAATTTGTAATATTACCCTATTATATTTTCATAAAACTGATTGATGAAATATATGAATTTCTCAAAGTAATACATTTTATTTCTTAATAAAATTTATTAATCTTTCCAGAAAAATGGTGAGTACCAGTTTCCTTGTGAAAAGATACTGGGTGTTTGTTTTACCAGTCGCTGGCTTCTTTTTTGGAAAATATCTAGATGATTCAGAAACTGCAAGAATGTCAGATTTCCGTAATACAAGCAAATTTTATGGTGCAAATCGTAAAGAAGGGGATCCTTCTCCTTGGGATGCTTATATAAAATAAGCTATATATATGCTGTTGTGAAGTAGAATGAATAAACCATGATTTATTTCAAAAATTGTAGTTTGTGAGTTGTAAATAAAAAAATGTTACAAAACTGTTAAATGATTTTTTTTAATTTGCAAACTTAAAATTTATAATTAATAAGCTTCTTTGCATTCTGTTAAATGATATATTTTTTAAATGTGTGAATAGATATTTTTACTAACATGCAGCAAAGATATATTATAATCTACTAATTTAAACAATGACCTTTTTTTAGATTGGAATATTTAATTTGCTCTTGCTTTTATTTACTCCATTGTTACTTAATGCTGTAAAGTGCTGAAATCCTTCTGAGAATGTTTAATGTGTAACTTTCTGTAATGAATGGTCATCTGATTAATTACTGCCTTTCTTCAGCAATCTAGCATTCTTTATAATAAATTTTTAATTCTAATTTTAAATTGTATATAAAATTATAGACAGAGAATATCGCGTACAAGGTAATGAATTTCTTTTATTTTAATGCTGTGATTTGTTAAAGAGTACCCTTACCAAATCTTCTCTACCATAGCAATTATCTTGGTTCATTTCTAATCTTTGAAGCAATATATTTGGTCATTCATTGTTCAAGGAAAAAATAATAATAATAATTTGAAGTCGTCATAAATGTTACCAAAATAGGAATTAATATATTTAATGCAGTACATTCCAAATTCAAAATGAAGTCTTATATCCTAAAAAAATTTCCACTTAACAAACACAAAAGAATGTTGATCAAAATTTCAATGCTTACTAATGTTACTTGTTATAAATAATGGATTTGATTTATTCAAATGATTCTTATAAGATGCCAGAAATGTTCAGATTCTGATATATATTGGTACACTTTTAGGGAATTAAATTCTTTAAACATAAAACCCATAAGAAAGAAGAAACCTTGAAAGTAACCTTAAAGAGTATTGTGACTTTTTGAAATTTCATTATCATAAGAAGAGATGAATGAATCATTATCATATCATAAGAAGCTGATCAATGTTGCTAACAGCAACATTAATGAAATTTTTGGAAATGTTTCACTTTTCAAAAAACAGAGTACACCTGCTCTCAACACAAAATTGCAATGATGCCATATCTTTATATATTAAATATAATAATGATACTTTCTCAAGGCAACAGTAATACTGAGAGAGGATTTCCAATAAATAAAGATTGTTTATGGAAGAATATAAAATAATAAATGTTCATTACAAAAATAATTTTTTTATGACAGCATTCAAGCAAATAGTGAAATAAATAATTTTAAAGAGTTAAAACAATTCATAAGTGAGAATTTATTAAGCCAAATGTGAAGAGTTTAAAGGAAAAAAAGAAAGAAAAAACAATGCAAAACTTTGAAAAGAAAAAAAATAAAAAATAAAGAGAATTAAAAGCAGAAGGGGAAAAAAAAAAAAAAAGAGTTCTAAGAGCTGAGGAAGAAATTCCAAGCCTCAAAGGTTTGCAAAAATACAGTTTGAAACTTATTAATTCACTTAAAGTAAGATTATTTTTTTTATTATTACTTTAATAATTCATATTTCAATTGTGAAATTATTAATTGATTATTATTTTTATATTTTAATTATAATGGGTAAGAATTTGTTAGTTATCTTTAAATTAGGATTTTACATCTAATAATATTTGTAATAAAAATAAAAAGATTATTTATTTATATTAAAATGTTATTAAATTGTATTCAATTACATTAAAATATTTTTATTCATTTATAAAAGCATAAGATTTTGATTAGAGGAAATAATTTATGATATGTTAAAGAAAAAAGATTGACAGTAATATTTTACAGTTTCTTTTGCATGAATCATTGCTAAGATATATATTATTAGGTGCGTATATTTGTACTATTTTTATATTTATGCCATGCAATTCTGATATTTAAGCAAAAAGCACAATTAGTCATTGAACTGTTTTACAATTTTTTGCAAAGATCACAATAACCTTTATATTAAAAAAAGTAACCCTTATGTTGCAAAGAGTAGTTTTAATGTTTATGCAGTTTTAGAAAAGTATTTTATTAAAATTTCCAGTATTTTTTTCGTATGACAAAAGTAATATGTTTTTTTAATAATCTTTATAGGGTGTTCATTTTTAAAAAATTAAATTTCATGGAAATGCATTTTTTGATGTTTAATTACTCAAAATATTTTTAATAATGTGTATTATATATATACAGTGATCCTGAAAAGAGAGGAAATTAATATAATTAGCAGTCATAAGTCAGAGAAATGTTGCAAGTTTGGACTGGGAAATTTTTTCACAGCTTCTATAACCCCCCTGTAATAGGGGAAGCATTATTATTAATCAGTTCAATATAAGGTACAATGTTCCCAGTTGATCTGATATTTAGTACTAATTCTTCCATTTCTGAAACAATATGTTCTTTTTAGTGCAATACAATACTTTCCATCTGATTAGAAAATTCTTAAGTTTGTTTTTTAAAAAGCAACATTATAATTTTCATTGTTTGTAAAATTTATATTCTAAGGCATGCACAAATTGCTAAGAATAAAGGCAATAATATTGCTTATTTAGTATCCCTAAACTTCTGAAATAATAGGCCCAATTCTATCTTTTTTTACTTTGTAAATATTCAAATTTGAACATGTTGGAACAAAAATATATTGAATAAAACAAACCATATGTATTGATAAATAAAAATTAATATAGAACAAGGCTTACATCTACATGATTTGTAACTTTTTAATTTCAAAATTGAGACATTCCCGATTTATAAATTTTTATTCTGCAACAAGCAAATCGGAAGGAGACATTTTTTATTTCTTTTTAAACCAGGAGTAGGCAATTTTTTTTTTTATAAAACTGTGGACAAAAGAATTGTTTAAAAATTCTTTAATAATAATACAATGAATGAAATTCTTATATTTCTAAAACGTATATTTCACTATAAATGTAACATTTCTATAGCTAAAAATTTTCTTTGGTATTATTATAAAATCTGTAAATTGCCCAGATAAAACCTCAAAGCAAACTATTGTGGACTGTACTTAATCCACTGAAACATTGCTGTCATTCTTGTATCCAAGTAGATGTCACATGCTTTCATATAATCAAATATTATATAATTATATATACAAGATTTTGCATGTTCTCACCAGTATGCTTTCTGTCATAAATCATAATGGCTAATTTAATAAATTGTGCATTTCTCTATCAATTTATGAGATCAATTACAATATTCTATGTAAAATCAATATCTGATATTTTTGAATTTCTACACTTCTAAACTTGCTGATTTTTGCATTCTTTAGGTAACTATTACAGTAAATTTTTTTTTTTTCTTCGCATTTTAAAAATTGAAGAATTTAGCAGTTACTTTGAAAAAAATAATTTTTCGTAGATGATTTACATTCATTTTTTTTTTTTTTTTTTTGCATAGAATATTTAATTTAATGGGAAATAATATTTATTTAGTTGATTTTCAGTGTTGGTTCAACTAATCTTTTTAAAATATTTGATAAAAAAGTTATTGGGTTTTCATTTTGTTTTATAACATAATGAATTGTTGGCAAATAATAAATGGTAGCATTATATATATATATATACATATATAAATATATATATATATATATATATATATATATATATATATATATACATATATAAATTAAATCAATATTAAAGTTTATATACCAATTTACAGATATTTATTCAATAGAGGAAAAATTAAGAGGCTACTATTTCAGCTTTTAAACTGTAAAATAATAAAACTGAACAAAATATTTTAATATTTCTTATCCAGTATATAATTAAATAAGTTTTTTGACAAAACTTTTATTATTCACATGGATTTGTACAAGAATTTTCTCAACTATGAGTAGAAAAAAAAAAGTGTTTTAAAACTGGTTTATTAATTCAGTTAATCAAATCAATGTAAAATTATCGATCTCCTCAATGACATATTAACTTTCAAATTATTCAACCTTTTTATTTTCTTTATTTTGATATTTTTCAAACTTGAGGCTAAACATGCATCAGATTTTAAAAATATGTTTTATTTGATCCTAAAGTTCATTTCTCGAAGTTGAAATATATTAGGTCAAGTAATTACTCGCTAAAAGAACATTAATTTACTTTCACTATTATTATCTTATTCATATTTGGTTTTAAATTCCTTTGTAAGACCTAACAACTTTATTTGTAACTTTGTAATTTAATTTGAATCATTCTACTATTCAGAAACATCTGAACTTGTAGTTCCAGACACAGAATCATTGCTCCACAACTTATTTTGCTGATGCTGTTCCATTTTAAATCAGAAATGAATAAAAATATTATAGCTTCAGCATATATAGTTATTAATTATTTTTGATATTAATATTATCAAATCTTATTTCTAAAATTGTTTTTGAAATAAAAAAAATCACAAAATTAAATTTGTTTGGGAGAATCTTTATATTTATTAACAATACAAATACACACAACAAATATCACATTTATTAACAATAGAAGACATTCACATTACATTATTTTTTAAGAAATGATATGATTGACAGCTCTTAAAATTACTGAGTATATAAATATTTTTTTTAATTTAAGTTATTAAATTTAAATAACAATTTAGATACTTTAAATAAAATACATTTATTTTTTTCAACAAAATAATAGAATCTATATAATTCATATTAAGAATAGATTAAAACATAAGAATGAATAACAATTACTACAAACTAGTGTTTATGCTGTTCTTTGCTATTCTAAGATATTATCAGATCTATTTCACAGCTATATTTACAGAATATGATAATATGTACAAATGTTTATTTACAATATTATCTGTCAATGAGATATTGAAGTATTATACTTCCATATGGAGATTGGATGGTACAGAAAGTTTCCATTCTTGTTTCAATTTCGGATATTCTGTTCTTGTATGCCATACTAATACCTATGAGGGGATTAAAAAATAATAATTTAGTAGACATTTATTTCAGAATCGGAATTTTGTGCAATAAATTTGATATAACAATAAGGAAAAAAAAATTATGAAGCATATACATATTTATATTACTATCTACAATCTAAAAACTTTGATATGCATTAAAAATGTATATTAAATTTATGAAAATGAATATTTTACCAGAAATAAAAAAAAATACAAGAAATAATTTAAAATCTAAATATATTTTTCATAATTGAATGTTTTTCAACTGTTAACTGTTTTAAATCGTTAATTAAACTGCTTTTTTTAAATGAATGGTTTGTGCACTATTAAATAAATATTTTTCATAAACTAATTTTTCTTGAAATATAATTAAAGGCTGTCATCATAATATATGGTCAATGCCATGCTCATTGAAATACAAATATCATTACAAATCAATATGTTCTTTCCTTTTAAATTTTTAATGCATTAATTTGCAATGAATTTAAACATCTTGTTTGAAATTATTATAATATATATATATTCCAAAATTGTATGGATGCAGCAGTGAGATTTACTTGATATGCTGTATTTAAAAAATTTCCCATTTCAGATACATTATGACCATCAAAAACTATCAGAAGTTGCTATAAGAATTGTAAAAGTTGAAATTTTAATTTTAGGGAGAGTAACCTATTAATTAGATTTGTTTTAAATGTTTAGTATGAAATCCAATCATCTAAAGTTTTCTGCTTTCCGAATAAAATTCCTTAAACCATAATTGCTTATTGTAAATATTATGCCAAATTAAATTGCTGATTAAAACTTCAATAAACTATTAAAAGAATCATAATCATTTTCAACTGAATGTGACATTCAAAATGGTGAATTTAAAAAAATAATAGGGTGAAAGAGCAAAATATCCTTGATTCAAAGTTGGCAAAGAAGCAAAATGGCATTCGGCCATATAACTATATAAAATTTTAAAGCAGAACATACATCATTAATTTAACTGATCTGATAAAATTCTGATATTTCAGTTTTTATTAATACAAAAGATTTTTTTTATTTATCTTTGTATTATAATCATTTGTTTCAATTCATTATTTAAGACCAAATTCTGTTATTAAAAATGTTTATTTCAACAATTCTGATAAATAGAAATCTTTATTATTATTTTACATTCAAACTAATACATTGAGGTAATAAGTATTAATAAGTAAACTTTTAAATATTCAGAAATTTTCTAATTTGAAATATGAAGTGCATTTATAGAAAATGTAATCTAAGTTTGCAATTTTTTTTTAATAACACAGTTCTTTGAAAAGCACTTATTTTGTAGAAAAAAATTGATTAACTACATTAAAAAGATAAATTAATATAATTTTTTAAACTATGTTTTATTTTAAGTTATTTCAAAAATAAACAAATGCTATAACAAATTCATAATATAATAATAAATTAAATTCATTTTATGAAGGAATGGATTCTACAATATGAACCATAAATAATTAGGTGTGTGAATATATAAATACACGAACAAAGATAAGATTAAAATTTTTATTTATTACCAATATTTTAAAAGATAATTGAGAGTTTTTAATAATTATTAGATTTATTTTTCATTTCAAGTATACTGATGAAAATTCAATATCATTTATTACCTTTCATATAAAAAGAAATCTAAGTTTTTAAAATTGAATAAACCATGTGAATATGGAAAAAGAAACAGATTTCGAATCCAAAGTAATGCTATATATTTTAAAAAATAAAATGCTTAAATAAAGAAGCATGAGGCAATATGCTAATACAAATTATTGTACTAATCTAAACTAAGAGAAAAATTGGATACTATAGAACACAGCATTTTTGAAATATGATTTTACTCAAATATTATTTGACTAATTAGCCAAACAAAGTAAACTTTCCTAATATCTCACATTTCTTGAAAAGTAATGAGACCTCCAGATCAAAATTTAAATTCAGTTAATATTTTTAAATGAAATAGAAAGAATTCTCTGATTTGGTTTACTTTGAAAAAGGCCCAAGAAATAAAAGCTCACTGCAAACATAATAATTTAGATTTGAAAAAAAATTATTTGGTTAAAATATTTTCAAAAATAAAGATATTCACCCAACTGGATCACCAGCAAAATGACAGTGAGCCATATTAAGAATGTCACTGATACCAAATAGAAGAGTGTAAAGGGAAAAACTCCCCTAAAGGGCATTACTCTGTAATAGTTAATTAGACATCATAAATAACAGGGAAAGCTGTGTTCAACAAGACACTCCATAACTAAATTTAAAATCATCTTATCAAGAGTACGCAAATCCAGAAAAATTAAAAATTTTAATAAACAAATGCACCATTAAAAACTAATGAAGGAAGGACATTTGGTGGAAATGGTATATCTATAATACATTCAGCTCCGAATAATAGTATGCATATAATATCCAATGAATAATATCAAAGATGAAAATAAAGAAGTAAAATGCAATGAAGAAATAAAGTTAGACAAATGGAGCTAGTATGTTTCTTAAATGAAAGTTGCAATGAAATAATCACAAAGATAGAATTATAAAACAGAAGTTATAAATACATCAAAGCTAAAAGCAAGTAATCTAAAATAACAGAATTTTCAAAATAAATATGAACTATAAAACAAGATAGAAATACATTTTCAAACAAAGTTCTGAAAATGAAAATAACTAGTTAAAAAGAAAAAAGATCTGTGTCAATAATATTTGATAATAATGTCTCAGAAAATAATATTTAAAATATATCATGCTATATTTTTGATACATTTTAATAAAGGCATCATTTTAAATATAAATTATTAAAAATTTTAGGAACTCAATATTATTTTTATGTTTATTTCATTTACAAGGGCACCAACTTTTCAAACCTCATAGCTATATTATATGGGAGTTACATATGTACAATAATAATAATAAAAAACAACAACATTGAAATGAAAACCATAGGTGCCCTGATTATTCAATGGTAATTAATTAAAAAACAATTTTGAATAATACAAAACACAGTGCAAACAATGGGAACAGAATATAGTATGCAAAATTGAAGAGTTTTTGTTTCTAACTAAGAATAAAAAAAATTCCAATTACACACGACAAAAGAAGAAAAAAATTGTTTTAAATTTGCGTAAAAATCCTCCCTCCCTCCTCTAACTTCAAATGCAAATCTCACCATGTCTGTCTCTGTGCTGTAACATATAATATATATTATATATATGCTACAATATAGTGTTCATTAAAAAAATCATATAAAATAATTTAATAAATAACATTAAAAAATTAAAAATCCTTTTAAAAAAGAAGGCAAAATGTGTGATGCTCAATAAAACCGATTTAAAGTTACTAAATTGGTATATATATATTTTCTAAGATAAAAAGCAAAGCAATTTTTCCAGAACTTTAATAACATTTTGAATGGCCAAGTTTAGTATTGTTTCAGCCAAAAATCCAAGATTATGATAAGGCTTTTTTAACACAATTTTGTTTCTATATTTTTAACAGTTATCAAGGATATTTTTTAGCATTTGCTCCATTAAAACTTCATAAGATTTTTCAAAAACTTTTAAAGAAATATAATAATAAATTTTATTTCAATAAGAAATGAATTAAAGTGAAAAAAGAAAGGAATAATTAAGATTTTTATAGTTTGTCCATCTTGAAATTATCCCTTTAAATTTGATACATAAATAAATACTCGCATTCTATTAACTTGAAATTTTGATTTCTTATTAAAATGTATTCATTTATTGAATTCTTAAAAAAAGATTCCCTAGTATATTAAGTAAACAGAATTCAGCATAGGAATTTTGCTTCTCTATTTTTAATATCATTGGCAAATATTCCAATTTTGGCATTTTAAATGAATTTTCATCACATTCACATTAAGATTTAAATTTTAGAGGATATTGCAAATTCAAAATGGAATCAATTCTTGTTTACTAAACACATTAAATGAGCAGCAGCAATTTCATTTTGGAATACTTTGCACAGTTTCTGGAGGAAAAAGAAAAAAGTTTAAGGGCAGTGTAAGGTAATATGCAATTAATTGTTAATGATATGCATTATTACTTTCGTCATGCAACAGTTATATAATGTGAATTGGCACCGTATAGAGGGAATGCACAGAAGGAGGAGAGCTAATGAAAAGTTTTTAAATAATGTTATGAATCTGTAATATTAATTCTCTATAAAGTTAGTCTCATAGTAAAAAGGAGAACATTTACAGATATTTTAATATATACTGAATGAAGGAAAAGTCAGTCATTAGGTGAATGGACATGTTAGTAAACATTGGTGACAAAAATGAAGGTTCTAGAGTATACAAAAATTTTAGTGATAATACTAGAGAATTTAATACCCTGTTCTGGAGATTATAGAAAGTGGTAATTGTAGAGAACTTTCTAGTTCACTCTGAATGCTTTGTGGTGTTATGTGCATTTAACAGCAATTTGCTGTTTGTGTTATGTTCTTGATTTCTGAAAATGCTTTCAAGCTTATATTTTCATACTGTTTTGATACCTGTGTTCCTTGTTTTCTGGTAGAATAAAACACCATTTTCTATTATTGTGTTTGTTCGACTTTTCAATGCAATGGATCAATTTTTGCAACAATATAGATTAATTATTTGTGAAGGGAATCATAAAGACCAAGATATGCATAAGTGATTAAATGACAACATCATGATGCTTTGGAGTTTTGCAGTGTGATAAAGTGGTCACGGTCATCTGCATATCATAATTTGGAATAGCAATTATACATTGTAAGTTTAAGGAAAGATTAAAATTAATGAAACTAGGTTAGACAAAACTCCAGTATCATGAAATTTGGTACAATTATTAGGTTAATTGATATAATTAATTGAAAAATAATATTTTGAATATTTATGGGGGAATAGAAAACTTTAATGGAATTATGCTGCATGTGCCTTTTACTATGAGGATTGAATTAACTATTTTAATTAGTTATTTTTGAAAAAATTCAAAAAATTTCATGTGTAGCTTATTGTAGTTATCTAAGGCCGAAACAGAAATAATTTAGAAAGACTTTAATCCACCAGAGTAATGGTGTTAGAGAAATCTTAGTCTTTTTCCAGAGGGAAAATTAGCATAAATATTATCAAATGCAGCCCTAGATCTTTTCCTAGAACTGGGTGCAGCAGGATCATATGCTAGCAGTTGAAATAACTCATTACAAATATGAGGTAATTTTTTAAAAAACTTTAACAAACTCCGAAACAGGTTCAATTTGGAGGTCATCTTGAAGTATTAGAAATTAAATAAATCAATATATTGAGTAAAAAAAAACAGGTTTACCAAATATGACTATTACAAATAAACATAAAATGAAGATTCTTCTGATACACACACACACGTTAAATATGTGAAAAAATACCAGAAAATATCACTCAAGAATTAACTTTTATTTACAGGTAATAAGGATGCTGTATTAACAGATTTTTCCCCTTTTGTTTATAAATATGCCACAACCATTGAATTAATCATTCATTAAGAATTCCTCTCTTAGCAGCTCTTACCTGTGGTTTATTCTTTATAAATTGTATATTCTTTTACTTCCCTATCATTACATTATTTCATTATTAATGAAAGATATTTGCTCAGGTTATAATGGTTAATTAAAAAAAATATACTGATAGGAACTACAAATCTTATATTCTAATGACATGAAAAATGGAGAAGCACATTTTGTTTCTGCTCTAATATTCCTGTCTCAAGAATTATCAAAGAGATTTCTTCCATCCATAATGCAATGATTATAAAATAATAATATGTATTTCAAAAGGGAAAAGAAAATCGACTATATTTCCATAAATAAATAAAAACTAAAGAGAATGTTTACCTTAGTACAATTATCTGCTTTTGGCTCTAATTGGTCAACTCGGATTAGATCTTTCAAAAGTTTGCTTTCTTGGTATCCACGTGGTACTGAAAGACTGAATGCAGCTTCCGGATGATCAAGTATTAATTTTAGATTGACAGCAAAGCCAGCCATGTCAAGCGGAAAAGGACGATCTTTTTTCCACAAGGTATTCCATCCAACCACTTTTCCATTCTTTACAATTGGCTTCTCCACCATTAAACCTCCAACCAATCCAACTGGCCAAACAGAAACAGTTTTGGTATACCGCATCTGTAATATAAAAGTTTTTTACATTACTTTGAAGCACAGAATATTACAATAATTTATTAAAAAAATTATATACATGTAAGGTTTATGTTTGATTTTTAAATATAGTCAAAATGAAAGTAGTAAAATCAGAAAAACAAGGTGAGTATAATTAATTTTATAAATTTTTTATCTAAATTTAAATTATATATAATTTAAATATATATATCATTTATCTCTTGATAAAACAGAAAATAAGTATAATTTGTCCTATATCAGTTCATTTTTTTCTGCTGCAGATAAACAAAACAAATTCAGGAAATTAAAAAAATCAAAGAAAAAAATACTTGGATCATTTTTATCTTAAGCTAACAAGAAATGCTTAAGTAATGCTTTCAAAATAATTGTTAAAAAAGTTAATAGAATTAATGTAGGAATTTCAAATTTCAGTTTCTTAAATTTCTCTAAAGTGACCGTATTTTAAAAATTTCCTAAAATTACATAAATTATATCAGAGGCAAAAAATTAATTTCTTTAAAATGACTATTGCTTTTTTTTCTTTATGAGGGTGCACTTTTTTTTTAATAATCAGAATGCATATGGGAAAAAATCCTCCAAAACAACACAAAATATTGAAAATTTGCTGCCTTAAATTTTAAAATTCAGGTTTTGAGATATAATATGTTCATGTTGTTCATATGTTTGAGATATCAGGTTTTGAAAATTTACAACTGCATGTGTAATAAATTTAATGATAACAAGCACAATAGATTGGTTTTACTACAGACATAAATACTTCCATTTATAAGTATAGATTACAGTTTCTTTATTCTATTTTGTTTTTCAACAAAAGAATACTACTTTTTCTACTTAAAAGAATGAGACTGTGAAAAACTTTTGACTCAGAAGAAACTACGAAAAATCTTTGCATTAAAAAAATGTTGTGAGTATAAAATGTTTAAAAGACCCTGATTTAGCATAATGCTTGACTCAGTAGGACAATATATAATGGAATGCTTGCTTTACTACAGAACTTGATCCGTTCAATTGTAAATTACTAAAACTTGACTATACTTTTTAAGAAATATTCTATGCATAATTATTTGAAATAATATATATCTTAAATAAAATATCCTAAAATTATCAATGAAGTGATAGTTTTTAATATACGAGCTAATATTTTTCAAAATAATTCATCAATCACATTCCATATTTACTTTTATTGAATACTAGCTTATATACTTAGTGTTTCTTGCAATGAAAATATCACATATCAAATTAGCAGCTTATGATTGTTTAGAGTTAATTTATTCAAGAAACTAAAAATATTTTCAATATTAACACTAGGCAGAGTGCAAATGTGTACAAGAATAGAATGCAATTTTTAAGCATATAACATTTTTAATGCTAAAAAGTACATACATCTTCATTTTATTAATATATATATATATATAATTACAGAAGATAAACTCTTTATGTACTATATCAGATGCATCAAACAGCATTGAAATCTTCTGGAATCTCAAAAAAGAAAAAAAAAGCATATAAGCTTATTACCCCATCATACCCCAAAAAATATTAATAGCTTTAAAAAATGATACAAAATTTAATTAAACTTTGTAATAGCAATGTGGCAACAAATAAATGATTTAAAGTATTTATAATATTTCTATCCAATACAAATGGTGGATAAAATGGTTAATGATAAAATAATCTTTTCTAATTATGGAAACATGTTTAATTCATGAAAATTATTCATTTAATTAATTAACAATAAATTAAACCTTTTTTTAATTCTTTATAGTTTCTGTGAGAATAATTTGACAAATTTTCTTTTATTTGTTTGGATTTCTACTATGTACAATTATTTATAAATTTTTCTTCATTATATTAATTTTATTTATAGATTCAAGAACAAATCATACCTCTTCAAAAAGATCTAAATCATATGTATTGTCATCATCTGCAAAATACACAACTCCCTTTTCATCTGGGTGCACATGTTTACGAATCCAGCTGAGACCCAAATTGCGTTGCAATACACCTCTTGGTTTCAGCCAGTTAGGATCCTCCTTTGTCATTTTCATAGCAGGAGGTGTGGGAACATTTAAATGAGTAAATGGCAGACGAGACTTAGATAAAAAGTTTGTGACTAGAGCCGTCTTATTTTCTGCATCTTCTACAACTATCCAATGGATATTTGTAACCTAATGAAAAACAAAGAATTTAATTCTTTTATTGATAAAAAAAAATACAAGCACATAAAAATGAAATAAAAGCAACTGTTTAAAAGACATTAACTGAAAGAAAGAAATTCAACATAAGAAATAACTGACAGAGTTAATTTATTGTCATTAGTAAACAAGACATCTTAATAAGTAAAATATTTTTATTAAATCTTATGTTTTGGTTAATATTCTGTTGAATACAAAGAGAATCAGTTAAGCAATGTAAGATATTTTCCATTTCTGCTTTTCTATAGAACGATTTATGAAAAGCTCCAACCAAGTTGAAAGTTGGATCAGGCAAATCATAATATATCAATTTCTCATATTGTACAAAAATTTACTTGTGCATGTGAGTGATGTTAAAAGAAATCAAAATAGATTCAAACACAGTTTACAAAACCAATCTATTAAGCAATAAATACTTAATTTTATAAAAGAAACAAATCTTTGAATACAATGAATGTTAATGCAGAAAAATCCAATATCATATCACATATGAAGCAAATAAGTTATCAGTTCTCTCATGAAATTGTGATCCTAATGAATTACTTATCTATTTTAACTATCCCATACATTAAATGTAAGCATACATCCATACAAATCCAATCCATTTTCCCTATATTTTAATTAGAATGAATAATGATGGCTCATGTAGCCCACTTTACACAAAACTCTATAACATTTATACATAATACTTCCACTTAAAAAAATTATTTGTTTGGGTGCTCGATCCACACTTAAAGTTTGCCAGAAATTCTTCAAATCATATTGTAAAAATATATAATATTCTTATAAAATGACACTTTTACTAGTTATTGTTAAATTTTATAAAGTTTGTTTGCATTCATTGCAGATCTGTTAAAAGCAACAATACTTATAAAAAAATTTAATGCAGATGTTACTTGTATGAGAATTTAAAGGAAGTTCCTGTTTGAATTCATAATGAATATTCTTATTCTCTCTCTTACACACACACACACACACTCATGCAAAAAAACTTTTTTTTGTCTACTAGCAGATAATACAAGTTTTTCCTAATAATAAAGGAGAATATGTATGTTGTCATTCTACAGCATAGACCATTTGACCTAAAGCTACCAAATTAGGCACGCATATACTTTGGAAGGTGGAAATGAGCAGCTCAGTGCATTTTTTTTTTTGAAATTTTATTTAGAATTTTAATGAATAAAAAATTAAGCATTTGTACATAACTTCAAAACATAAATGCACAAAAATAAATTTATGCAGTTTTAAAATTTATTTAAAAAAATGTCTTTTTATAAGTATCATTTTAATAACTGTGCAAAATTTCCTTGAATTATATAAAAAATTTTAAATAATATTCAACCAATACATTTCACAAATGTATTGAAATGTAAGCTAATTTAATTGTTTCATCAAATATATAATTGGTATTTTTTCCCCATTATTGAAAATTAAGGAAAAAGAATTCTGTTTTATATCTGAGTAATTTATGTAAGAAAGGACAGTGAAGTTATTTTAGTGCCATAAAAATTAAAAGATAGATGGACCATACAGTTAAGTTTTTAATAGCATTATGGAACTGGTTTTCATTAGAAAGGTTCATGTACACTAAGTTCATATATAAAAGATTTAAAATAACAATTTTAATATCTGACATTTTAATATTAATATTAAAACTTTAATTTAATTTAATATTAAAACTAATATTCTCAGTGAATCAACTGGTCACTGAAAGTGACTAATAAGAAATAATGGAACAATGAATGACAAAATAGTTTTAGGACTTATACAAAATATACTAAACAAATATATAATATACAAAATATACTTATACGGAATATACTAACTTATACAAAATATTTTTTTAAAAATGCATTCCTGTTTAGCTGCATGGCAATATATTTGAGCACAGTTCCTTAGAAAATTTATATAAGAAAGATAATGAGTATTATTCAAATGAGTACTATGAAGTAATAAAGTACATAAAGGTATATCAAAAGTCTTCAAATGATTTGAAAATGCTATAGTTCAGCAATCATTCATCAGGGGTAAATAACATACAAATTGATGAAAATTATCAAACTTTGTTTTACTATCCTAAGGGGTCATCTAGGAAACCTTGGAAGGCACAGCAAGTCTCTGCTAACTGATGAGATAATATTGTTCAAGGAAAATATTCATGCTAATTTCAAAGTTACAAGTTACAAAATTGGTTCTTGCCATAATATAAGTGTATAGAGAAGCTTTCATGCTTCAACAGACAGAACACAGCCTGGCAAGTAGTTAGAAGTTAGATGATTCAAAAGTGAAGATCTTTCAAAATGCTGAAATTCTAGTCTATAAGGCTAAAGACTTGGTATTTCAAATCTGGCTATATTATTTTGTGCATGCTTGTGTATTTGGCGAGAATGTAAGAATACATCAAGAATTGTGTTTGAGTACCTGCAATGGGCTCAGAACACGAATCACAGCTGTTATATTAAATGATACTAGCTATGTTCCAAAATTGAAATCAGATCATGGATTGCTAAATGTGTGTAGTTTTTGAAGGAAGAGGAAATAGCATGTTCTTGAATTGAGTTTTATTTCAGATCTATTTCTGCAGACTATATCTATTTTTAAATTTATTAAATATTAAATTATTTTGATCAGATACAATAAATTATGTATTTTGAAGTTTAAAAAGATAAAAAAAAAAGTAGTTAAAATCTGACTTACCAATAGAATAGTATGAGATAGTCTTGTAAGTTCTGCTTTTTGAACAGGTCTTGCATAAGTAGGTGTTATCATAAAAATCTTAGGTTTGCTGCCATAGGCATTTACAGTTTTTTCAAAAATTTTTAAAAGCTTTATACATTGTGGTTCACCTTTCGCTATCTCAAAAACTCTCAGAAGCAAATAATTCTACAAAAATAAAAAGGAAAAAAAGAAAGAAGTAAGAACAAACGATTAACAATAACATCGTTTCACATAATATCAGGTTTACAATAGGATTCTTTAAACTGTGGGAACACAATCATGATTACTCAGAAAATATTATGACCTTAAATTTCTCTCATTGAACCAATATCTTTTAGATTCTTCAACATTTGCAAGCAAATGCTGTTAAAAAAATAATAAAATTTTCTAAAAATTAATTTTAATTGATTTCTTTTTATTCATTATAAATTATCTTATCTGTTGATATTCTGAATTCACTGATGCAAATAAGAGATCCCTAAGTATAAATTTAATTTAATAAATCACCAGCAATTATAACTGCAAGTTTGCCCAATCCAGATTACAAATATTGGATTGCAAATTACCATTAAGACAACAGGCAATCTTGTAATAATGTTTCAAGTGTTCAGAAATAAAAAAGAATAGAATGTTACTTATTAGAAAGTTGAAATTTAGTTTCTTTAAAATTCCTTCCAATATCATAAGGCAAATTATTCACAGCAGCTGCAATTCCATATGCTCTGCTATTTAAGCAATAAACAAATGACAGATGCATTATTAAATTATAATAAATTTTAACTTAGAATATTGTATGTCTATTATCTAAGAAAAAATAATGCTGTGCCACATTATTTGAATTTATCTTAACATAAAAATGATTATTGACTCTCTCCACATCATGCTACGTTGCAAACTTTATAATCGATTATATGCAAGCAATACCCCAATCTAGCCAGAGGCCATATGCGAAAAATTTAACATAAAACAGCATTTTGTATTTCAGTAATTAGGAAGATTTACCTTCCTTCTAGTATTATCATAGAGAGATAAAGCATTTATGTTAATCCACTGCAGTGCAGTGTTCCACTACATGGAACACCTTTTGCTCATTTCTAAAATTGTTAAATTCAACTATAAATGAAAAAATAGGCTTAAGATTTAATTTTAACCTTATTTTTAATAACAGATGACAATTTAAATCAAGCTGATCCATAATTTTTTTAGCTATAACTCATTATGTAAATGCAAGGAATTTTCTTAATTTGTTTATCTAGTATAATTGGAAAAAAAAATTTCAATATTACTTTGTTGGCTATAAATTATTCTATAAATTTTTACTTTTTAATAAACTATAAAATATATATATTATAGCTTATTTTTTTATTTTAAATATAACAGTAAATTTTTTTATTGTGAATTATCTGTACTGAAAATGGAACGGAGAGATCAACTAAGTCTTTCCAAAACACTAAAGATGCTTCAAGCATTGCCGTCCAATAGTGAATCTGAGCATGGCTCCTTGTGGTGCACCTTGGATCAAGCTAAATCTGGTAAACAAGCATAAAATAGTCTTTTTTTTTATTCAAATGCTAGAGATTTTACTTATTCCAATGCTTCACTGCAATGGAACACCCACAAAATCAAAGCGATTAGTACATTCATGAAATTTAACTTGTGCACTCCTATAGACCTAAATAGGTTATTTGAGTTTCTTTTTAAAGTTAAAATTTAAAGGGTAGTATGCTGAAAAAGGATAAATCATATTCACATTTTGTCTAAACTTATTTGCTATTAATCAAACTGTTAAGGCAAGGTTTGGAAAAATGCATGCTTTCTAACACAATACCATTATTTGATATGCTAATTCAATCCCTTAAATACATTAATCAATTCCTTAAAATGACTCTGATTTTAAATGGAAAAGAAAGAGCAATTAATTATGAATCTTAAATCATGATGCAATAAATCACCAATAAATATGCAATTAAAAGATAACTGATAAAAATAAATTCATATTCCTTGCATATAATTTCTAAAATAAGAGTTAGGTTTGTATAACACCACATTTTTAAAGTTGAAATTTAAAAATGTCGAAATTTTTAAGCATGCCAAGTAATTTTAAACAATAGTCATTTGACAAAAAAAAAAAAAAAAAAAAAAATGCCTGAACTGACAGCTAGCACTTAAACTTTGATATTATTGCAAGACAAATAGATTTCACTAAGATGACAAATTTAATATAAGTAAGGTTCATGAACATGGTAGATCTTCAGTGGAGTAGGATCACAAATTTATGATCTTTAAGATTTTAACAAATCCTTAAGTCTCCATTTCTTAGGTCTTTAAAAACAGAGGATGCAAAGTATGGATAAAATTCTCAATATATTAGAACTTAGAAATACAATAATTAGTATGAACATAGATTATGTAAAATATAGTTGATATTTATGAAGTTTTAACACTTATTAACTTACCTGTTCTTTTTGGCACAAAGATTGCACATTTGTAGGAACATACTTGGCAGCATGCCAGCATGTGTTGAAAACAACTGAAATACAATTTAATAGAGGTGCAAGTTGTAAACACATTTAATAACAATATAAACAAAGAAAAAAAAACCTATTTTCTTTGCTTAACAGCAAATTGAAAGCATTTAAAAATTTCATCTCTATGAAATAACTTATGAATTATGTAACTGGTTTTTTACATGCAAAAATAATACAGAATTTTTGATGTCTCATGTTTCTAAATTAATGAAAAAACTTACCAAATTGCATTGTCAGCCAGATTGCTGTTATGGTACAAAAAATAAGTACAAACAGTTGCAATGAAGACATTCTTGAAAAGCGACTCATTCTTTGTTTTCTTTAAACATTCTCTTTCTGAAATTAGGTTAAATCTGGTTCAAAGTAAATACATTATAAATGAAAAATTGTTAGAATAAATTACACAAACAAGACATAGATTGTATATAAACCAATGCATGTCAAGGCATGTGGAACGTCATACAGCATTATATATTTTGAGCACATTCCTTATTAATATATTTCCTGATTACAAATTATACGTATTTGTGGCGCAGTATTCTAAAAATTGCTTTTTTTTTTCTTTCAATTTTGACTTTTTTTCTTGCAACAAATATTGCATTATAACCTTATGCTGTCTTAACATAAATTACTTTATTGCTATCATAACATCTCATAGTCTATCCTTATTTATTATCCAGACACCAGACATGAAACTAAACAAGCAATTTTTAAAAAAAAAAAAACTATTTGCTTTTAGTTCTTATATTTATATCTAATGAATAGAATAATAATTTTTCAGCTAGAAAAGTTAGTATTTGTGGAAGAATAATATTTTCTACAGAAAGCATTCACTAAATCCTTATCATTTTCAATGAGAGTCTTTCAAGTTAATGTAAACAATTAGTTTCACAGAATATCAGAATATAAATAAGTAATTTTTTTATTCAATTTTTGAACCAGGTTGTCTAAAAGAAATATTTATTCATGTCTCAATTCAATGAAATATTCAAAATATGTTTTGCTTTTTCAAGATTTCATGTATGGCAACTTGTACTATGTCAGAAGCTTTATATAAACTATTTTCCTCTCTCCTCTCCTTCTTTTGCATGCTAAACAAAAATTTATCTTAAAATTTAATATTTTAAGATTGAATTCTTTCACTAATAACTTTTTTGTATAATTATAGTTTTGTTAAAATCAAATCACGACTCCCACACAATATTGGCATAAAATACAAATATGTTTGAAAGTTTTGAATTTGTGTATACAAGAAATATGCAAGAATATGATGATACATGTATATGATGTGTAGGCAATACAGTAAAGTGGTTAATGTTAAAAGAAGAAACAGAAAACTTTCAACTATTCCAAAAACATGTTAGCTAAGTTGAAATATGCTAATGATGGAACATAGAAGAATAGAAAATATAATCCTTCAGTATTGCCAATGTTTATCTATTTGAATAAATAAGCTTACAAATATAATAAAAAATAATTCCATTATAATAAGAAAGAGAAATTCAAAGTTAAAAGAACACAAAATAATTTGATGCATATAATTTTGATAGAAAATAATAAAAAATTATTAAAATTTAAATCCTATATTTTTTTTATTTATGCTTTTAAAAATATATCTCCCCAGTACTATATTAAAGTTATTCTGATTTTCAATTCATATGCAAAAACTAAACACTGCTTTTGTAATTCAGTTTCAAATCATGGATGAATGACATCTGATTATAACTTAAATAATACAATAACAATTGTTGGAGTTGCATTACAATGAAAAATACAATGACAAATCATATTTTTTTAAAAATTATGCTGATAATAAGAATTAATTCCATGCAACTGAAAAGAATTTTTTTAAAAAAATTTAAGGTTATGTAAAAATTATTTTTGACCATTAATATTTTTATAATAGACTGATACAAAACATCACAATTTTATTCATTTAAAAAATTACATTTCTAAATAAACTTTCTAAAAATTGCTACAAAGAGTCCAATCCCATCTTCTCAACCATATTTTAGCCAAATTTGAAGATGTATATCTAATAATCTATACAATAAAAACAGGCACACAAATTCACTTTAATTATTAGAGAAGATTGCTCATATGAAATCATCAAAATAAATAATAAATTTTTTTGTCTTCAACCTGCATAAGTTTTAGTTTTCTTTCACATAGAGCTAATTTTGAAGTTGCAAAATACGTTAGCAGTCAAGTATAACTTTATAATGAACATGTCCTTATTGCAAACAAATAAAGTATGCCCTTTTTTATCATGGAAATTGGAAAAACATTCATTTTAAAAACTATTGGCTTGAACAATCATAGTAAACATATATTTATCAAACTTCAGCCACCAGATATTTCGATACATCTTCTGTAAAACAGTGCTAAATTTAATAGGGAAATGAAATTATTTTCATAGTAATTACAGCTTCACAAAAATAGGATAAAAAAGGGGGTTATGAAATTCCCATACGTTAATCTTTGGGAACACGGCCATGGCTTTTGCAACGTATAAAAATTGTCTGCTACGGTACCTGCGATTCCAATGCACTATTGACGGAGAGGTTTTCTCAAGTAATGTAAATTTTAGTGAATAGAATTTGTTCTACACAAAAGTCATTGGCTTTACGAAGAAAATCTTCAAAACAAATTATTCATAATAGAAATATACTCACAAATAGCGACTTTAATTTCAGGAATCAAATAAATGAACGGAACATATAAATATTATCAAGTCATGTAAAAAATATCAGAGCAATGCTCTGTTTCGTTCCCCAGCCGGCTTTCCATAAATGATTACAGATTTGTTTACAAAACTCACCGATAGAAAGCAGAAATAAAAATAGCTGTTGCCATTACAAACAAAGTAATAGCAGCATTGTCACATTCCCAACGTTCAGTTTTCGGATTCGGTTCTTCTGAACGGGTTAAACTGAACGTCTATCAATTGTGTATCAGAACATCTTCCATACTTGTAAATTGCATGAACATATTTAGTGTTATTGCTTTTAAATTCATTTGCATTCTTAAGTAATATTGTGTTGTTTTTATTTGAGTTATTGAAGGGTTTCCATATCGTGTTGTTGTTTATGGTGAGCAATTAAATCCTTTGATATTTTGCATCATCTTAAATTTTATTCCAAATATATATTTTTTTTGTTTTCTGTACGTTTTATTGATTTCGAAATGACATATCATGAAGTACATCATGTTTTAATTCTGATTCATAAATTAATAAGCTAACTGAAAAATGAATTTTTATTTTATATGAAAATAAAAACCTATGTGTTAATTTTACTATAATGGTATGGTGGTACAAATTCCAATTAATCATTAAATTAATGAGAGAAAAATGTTGACTCATTTTTGTAAAGGGGAAAAAATTTAATGCTACTGAATAAATTTGATTGTTATGAATTCTTCTTTCACATTTATGTTGGAATGGAATCATCATGGAATTTATTTTACCATTTATTGTGGATTTCTTCAGAAAGTTTATTTCTATTTTATTCATAACATTAATTTTCTTATCAAATTAGAAAATGTAATACAGAGGTTATGAAACATACTAACATCCATTCTTTCAATTCAGATGACTTCACTTATGTCAACCATTCATGTTAACAAGCAAATCTTTGTTAAATTTATGGGGTGTGGTTTAAATTTATTGAAACATTTAAAGTTATCCATAAATTTCTATCCATTTCATTATTTGTAATTTTAAAGAATTTTCTCAAAAAATGTGAAATATTTTTGTTTCAAAGCTAATCCTATGCTTAATTTTATTAAAAATAAATGTCTGTCTTTGTTTAAATATGTATCTATTAATTTGAAATATTTCTTGTTCATCAGTTTTTTTTTAATAAACTGAAAAGGAGGGAAGGGGACATAAAAGAGACTGTGGCATTGAGTCTATAAATAAAGAAGCTGTCATCTATCAATTCTCCTGTCCTTAGCTATTTCTTTCTTCTAATTATAGCCATTTTATTTAATAATTAAAGTAGCTTTACAAGTTTTAAATGAAAGAATTTTTTTTTTATAAATGTCTCGTTAATGTCTACTGTTGTATATTATTTTTTATTCCTATCATCAAAAAGAATGATATCCATAGTTATTTGCAAATTTGAATTATATTCATTATAATTAAGTCAAAATTATTCAATAGACAGTCTTTTAATTATTTTGCAGACTTTATTTTTACAAATGGATGAAAAAATCTGTTTAACTTTTAAGAAAATAAATTGATTAAATATTTTATCAAGAATAATTTTTTTTAGCTTGATTATTCTCAACTGAGAGCAGAACTAAGCTGGCTAATCTTTCTTACCCTATATTGCTTTGCAAATAGTTTGATGTTAATATCACTATAATGAGGGTCCTTTTACTTATAACATATTTTGTGAATTGTGATTAAATACAAGGAATGAAGATTTTAGTCCTAAGATTATTTATTTACACATTTGGCTAATGGGACACAACATGATACCACTTGTAAACATATAAAATGTATCATTATCATCTTTTTTATTTTTCTGATGTTTTTTTTTTTTCTCTCTGGTGAATTCTTCTCTGCCTTCTCTCTCACTTCCTTCCTTCCTGGTGATTAATTTTTTTACTAGGCTTTCAGAAGGTCATTGGATCATAGCAGTATCTTACAATCACTTTGGGAAATTATTGTTCAAATTTAGTTGCTGTCATAGGAAGCAAGTACTTGATTCATGCTATACATACATTAAAAAAAAAAAAATCATTGAAGTTAAACTGTGATTTGTTATTGCCAATTTCGTTAATCCTTTGATATGCGAGAGTTGGGAAGAATGGGACTGCTACATCTTTATCTATTTCTAATTTCTTCATTAGAAAGAGCCTTTTCTTGATCCTAATTATTACACCAAATATAATGTTATTTGTGTTTAAAACAGAAAATTGGATTTTCATGCCTCGGAAGTAAATATGAATTTTTATTTTTCTTTCAATTTTATTATTTATAAAATAAAAGTATTTTAATTGTATAATAAGCTCATTACTTAAATTAAAAGTCAAATTAAGTTTAAATGTAGCATTCTTTATGTGGTATGTATTTTAAAAGAAAATTCTGCAGAGGAAGGAATGGCCATCAATTAGAGAAAAATATGACAAGCTCGATAACATATCAATAGATTTTCTAAGTAGCTAAGTATGCTAGTGATTAAAGTTTTTAATTTTGCTTAATGGTGTTTAATGAAATGTTGATGTGCTACAATAAATAGCAAGTTGATGATTTTAAATGTATTAAAATATATATTGATATGCATTATTATGTTATACAATACATATATATGCAAATATGTATTTTAAATAATAGCAATAATATACTACAATAAAAAAGCTGGGCTTCTGTCAACCAAAACAAAAAGCATAAAACAAAATTCCACTTTTTCTTTCAAATATTTACAAAAGAGCATCAATATCTAAACATGTTTTGCCTAGCAAATAAAAACATGTTTTATGTGGGTGGATTCAAGGTTTCAAGAACTTATTCCACCAATAATTATTTACTTATGCTTGTAGATTTGATAGATACATCATCCAAGGTCTATGGATGGAGATCAGATTTACTTATATTTGTTGAATATGGAAGATGATTGCCATTATAGACCCCCTTTTTTTTTCATTTGAGTTTTTGTGTAGTTTTAAATCAAATCAATCAAACAAAAAAAAATAATAAATAAATGAGCTATAAGGATTTCATTGACATGAATTTGGTTTACATAGGGTGGTTTGAATATTAATGTGAATATGTAGAGGACATTTTAACTTAATGTTTTAATTTTTCATTATAAACATTAATTTTCATGTCAAAATATTAATTATGTTATTGATCTCATATATATAATTATTACCTGTTGCTGTAATGAATATTGATTTTCATGGCAATGGTAAAATTATTCCCGCCCATTCCCTTCACACATTTTCTTTATAATCTTTGAATCTCATTTTTTTAATGTTATTTTACAATGCTGATATTATGTATTTGTAGTTATTTTTCTTTGTCTTCTGAGTCCTGTTTTATAAACTGGTATGTTTCATTTTTGTCTTAGGTAGATTTACAAGACTGTAGAAAACTTGTTGATTTATATGAATTTGATTTTTTCAAAATTATTATTGAAGATTAAACTATAATAGATTTATTTTTATGGCAGAGTAATATATAAGTAGAGAATTCATAGCTTATATTAATTCCAGAATAATGGATCCATATGCTGAAGAAACTAAACCTGCAGGATCTGCTTCTACAAATGGCTTACAACCTAAACCATCATCAAATCAAGCCTCAAATGGAGAATCATTATCAGAATTTGTCTCTCAATTAGACAATTATCCATCATCTGTAAGTAGAAGCAAGCTGTCATTAAATTTGTTTTGAAAATTTATGAGTTTAAAATTGTATATTTCAATTAAATTATTTCATCTGTATATTTAAATTTTTTTTAAAATATTCAGATACCAGATTCTGTTGCTTCTTTCTTCATGCAGTCTGCTGGACTTCCAACTCCTGATCCAAGAATGTAAGCTAATTTTTAAAATATATATCGTAAGAATGTTAGCTAATTTTTTAAATATATATTCAAGATTGTAAGTTAATTTTTAAAATATATATCCAAGATTGTAAGCTAATTTTTAAAATATATAGCTTACCTTTGATTTTATCTGGGTGTAGTGTTAATAGCAAGTACTTGTAAGACATATGTATTGTTTTGAAAATTGATTTAGCAAATATCTATAATTTTAAAATAACTTTTAAGTAAATTCTCAATTTATGAAAATAATCTTTAAATTGTAATGGTATTCCAAATCTGTTTAAAGTAAAGTTGTCATTTCTTTTTATACATTAATAATAAGTTTTCATATTTTTAAATTATAAAAGTATCTAATATGGATGATCATATTGCGTTCATATAAGTTTTATTAGAAATGAATCATATTACTATATATGCTTTGGCAGGAGCAATTCTATTATTACTTCAAATCTATATTTATGTTATTTATTGTTAATCGTTTTAATGATTTAAAAAGTTGCAGTTAACTTGAAAAGTTTTAAATAAAGATAAAAAAGTTTTTCAAAAATTTATTTAAGAGCACCAGTGTCTTTAAACATGTTTTGTTATTCTATATTTTTGTTAATACTTGTATCTTATAAAGTATGAAGTTATTCTCTAGATCATTCTGTATCATTTCACATAAAAAAATATATATTTTTTCTATATAAAATCATGTTTACAGTTTAATTTAAGTTAAAGGAAATTCCTACTGTAAATATAATTATTATATATTAAATAATGAAAAATGAAGCTATATTATGAAAGTTATTGAAACTTTTGCCACTCTAAATGAAAAAGAATTAATAATTTCATTTTTTTTATATAAAAGTACCAAGAATATAGTAGAAAAAGCACCTAGAAAGTGAAGAATATATTGAATAGTAACATATTGCGATCAATGGAAATGATAGTAAAAGAAAATAAAAGTTTTCACAATGTGCAGTATCAAAATCAGCTCTTGTTTGGTATGTCCAAACCATAAATCATTGAATGAAAAGGATATCAAAATATATTTTTTTATTTTTTTTCGAACCTTATCCCATTCCTCCTCCATATGTATCCCGTATCTCCCTCATATAAGGGAGGTACAGGATAAAAAGAATGTTATATTTTTTAACTATGCAAATAAAAACTAGTTGTTTATATTTTGCTGTTGCATTTTTGAAAATTTAAAGAACACATTATTGGATTTTTATAAGCTGTCCTCTTGGTTAATTTAAACTAATGAAGGAATAGAAAAGTACGAAAACTGCCCTACTCCTCCCAACTCTTCTCTATGCTCTCTCTATGCATTGTCTGACATCTTTCATTCATTTCTTTAGTCAGGTGAACTAACAGCATTTACTTTAGTTGCACATGATTTCTGTATTTTCACTGGCAACTTTTCTGATTAAATTATTAAATTTCATTTAATTATTAATTTTTTTATTTGAATTCAAATAAATAAGCTCCTAGCAATAAATTTTTTCGCTTCATTTATGACTTGATAATCAGTGAAGATAAAAATTTCTAATGATCCTTAATAAATTGATAATTGTTTCAAATTAAAAAATTCTGCCTTTGTTAAAATAACTAATTAATAATTTATTGTCAGATACAGATGATGTAATATGGTGCAACATGGATTGCATGTTTCATTAATGTCTTCATTTAAAATTTGTGTGTCTTTTTAATGCTCTGCGAATGGCAAAAGGTGATTCTAATTTCCTGAAAGTTGCTGCTTATTTCTTGATTCTTTACTTTCTGCTTGATGTTTAAAGTAATGAATCTGTGGCAAAGTTTTTGATTAGTTAATCTTTATACTATGGTGAATGCTTTGGAGTAATCTACATGAAAATAAAACAGTAACCATCTTTTAGGCTAATTTGCTCCTGATAGGAACTATCATTAATTCATCTTTGACTTTCCAATGCTCTGTAAATGAGATAAATAGTCTAAACAATTCAGTATTTTTAATTAAAAATCATTGAAATGTCCCGGACAGTTTCAGCCTGGATTCTTAGAATAAATATTGAATACTCTTCTTTTGTTTCTGAGAGAGATGTCTTAGGAATAAAAAAAGAAATATTCAGTATTTTCTATGTTGGTATTATTTACAATACTTACAATATGCTAGATATTGTATGCAATATATAGTATGTTGTCTTCTATATTAAGATTAATATAGTATCATTATGTGCATTTTATAATATGCAAAAAAGGGCAATTTTTATATTATCCTTTATGTTTTGTTTGACCTACAAAGCTTCTCTTATATATTTTTTTATTTATTAATTATAGTCATAATAACTTATTTTTAACAATAATTCATCCTTTGCAAATTAGTTAAAATTTAATTTTAATTTATATTTATTGTAAATTGTTTTTGTGTTTATTGGCTCATAATTTATATTCATTGTAAATTATTTTGTATTTATTGCATTGATAAATAAATGCATGGATTTGATGCATTTATAAAATGTCTCCATGAAAAAGTAAGGTATATGTTGAACTTAAGTTACAGATTGAGTTAAAGGCTTAAGCCTGTATTAGACATAGCTTTTATATGGAAAGAAAGGTTGATCTCTCAGATCGCATGATCTTTTTTTTTTTTTTTTTTTTCTGTTTACAATATTTTAATTTTTAAAATATATTTATTTTGCATGTATTATTTTATATCCAAAATGTTGAAAAATTGCCTCCCAATATTTATTATAATATTTTGTTGTAATTTTAAATGGCTTGGATTATACTTTTTAGAAATGATCATAAACTAAAAAATAATGTTCTAGGATTGGTCTTGACAGATTTAGATGATTGATCTCTATTTTCAAAAAGATTCCAATCATTGCATTATGTTCACTTTGTGTTAAACAATAACAATGGTATATAACTTAAAACATATAGATCTGCACTTATAAAAGTGCTTGTTGTGTCTACAGTGTCTAGACAAATCTGTTCAATACACCTTAAAACCAAAATCTAAAAGTTTAATTTAAAGTTTGTTTGTTTTAAAATTCAGTGCTATGTATTGTTTTGAATGATAGTTCTTTGAATGTATTTTCACATATATAGTACCATTTTTAATAGGAGGCAGGGGGAATCTGTGTGCCATAAAAAATAACAGATAATTGTCATTCTAAAGAATTTAGTTTTGCACCTGAGATATAATTTATTGAAACTTTGAGAACTTTCTTAAGATTATATACTTTTTCCAAAATATTTTAAAACTGGATTTAAGTTCCTATATCTTACAATGTGGTTCTGTTATATATATTCGATATTTTTTTTCTGGGATTATTTGATCATTTCTTAATAATTTAAAACAAAAACAAACAAAATATCTTTTTAGGACTTTTTATTGTTTTCTGATATGTTGAAAGATTTTCTTTGCTTAGGAGCTTTAAGGGACAAATTTGAGAAATCAAGAATTAAGAGAATTATTTTATATAGTTTAAATACTAATTACATCATTTGTAACTAACTACCCTTCTAATTTCTCTCTCTCTCTCTCTTTCTTGCAGAATCTCCCTCAATTTTTAGTTATTTTAAAAATAATTTTACTATCCATACTTCATTGAGTGATATCATTATTAAAAAAAAAAACCCCTAAATATTTGAAATTACTTTTTTTTACTTCATTTTTTTATACCTTTGTTCATATCATAGGCAATGTTGTGTGGGTTTTGTAAATATAATATAAAAAGGAAAAAGAACTTGCAACTTTAGTGGGATAATCTGAGAGATCAGTGTAGTATTTTCTCTTGTTTGTCAATGGAGGATTACAAACAAATCTTCATAATATGCCCTCTTTGGCATTCTATGAAAATATTTAGAAAAGTTCAAAATAATTGTCAAATAGTTTCAAAGAAAGCAAAATGTACTCAAGTAGTCTGAAAAATCACCTGTGCCTAATAGAGAGTTAAAGTCAAATTTGAAAGTTTATGGAGAAATTTTTCAAGCAAAATGTGTAAGAATTCTACAAATAATCCCACAATTTATTTATCTACTTATTTCCAGTTATAGAAAAGTGCCAAATTATATGAAATGTTTTCAGTTCAACCTAACAATTTCTTTTTATGAAATTTTTACATTATCTTTACAAAAAAAAAGAAAAAAAGAAAAAATACTGCAATAATAAAGCTGCTTTTAAAATTTGGAGATAAATGTGCTCTAAAAAGTTAACATATGTATACTGAAATCATAATAATTTTTTTTAACTCTCAGATCTTCTTTTGTCTGAAAATTGAATCTGAAATCCGATCAAAACTGATTGTAAAAAAATTATATTAAATGATTTTGAACAATGTTTTATATCAATCTGAATCAAGAAGAAACTAAAATAACAAACATAATTTATTATAAGTTTATTCTATCAATTCTTAATTTACTCTGAAGTATAACTTGGACACTAATTTGTTTACAATTTTTTAAAATTAATGTCTATAGGGGTTGCATGTGAATAGTGGTGGTAGGTTTTAAAAAAATGAAATAAAAATAATTTTTTCTTTAAGTAGAGAATTTTTTCTCTTCATCAAGCAATGCTCAATTATAGTCTTAAATTCTTTCTGGAACTTAATTAATACATTAACTTAATTTATTATAATCTTATTTTCTCTTATATTTTATAGCAAACATATAGTTAAAAACTATCCAGTTAAACTGCATATTCATTTAAGATAAAATAGTAGTTTTCAGCTTCTAATGTATTAAGATGAATTAATCATTAAAATTGAAAATTTCAATGAAAGTCTGATTTGATATCTGTATAGTATTTTAGTATTTTTTCAATATATTTATAATCTTATGAAATAGGATTTAATCTAAATTCTTTTATGAACAATTTAGCTTGCTTAATCAATGAAAAATATTTGTCTCATTTTTAACTGGCATTTAGTTTATTATTATAACAAAATAATATTGTGGTACAAAATCCAAGAAATTCGATTTTTTTATTATTCTTTTGTGGAACTATCTATTTTTAAAACAAACTAATAATTTTAAATCACAGTCATAAAATAAAATTAATAAAGTTTACAAAGTCATGATTGAATTTATTTTTACAAAAAAAAGACTTAAATGCTATTAATTTAATGAATGTCTTTCTTTTTTTCCAGCCTTAGACTGATATCAATTGCTGCTCATAAATTTGTAATTGATATTGCAAATGATGCAATGCAACATTCAAAAGCTAAAGTTACAGACCAGGCGGAAAGAACAAAAAGAGTAAGTTCCATAATTATTGTTTCTAAGATATTTTTGTAAATTTGGATAAAATCAATAATTGTAAATATTTTTGTAGCATTATATATGGCATAGAATGGTGTAGCATAGTATTTGTTATGAAGCAAGTACATTTTCAGATTTCATTTAGGAAGAAAGTAAAGTTTTAAAATATAATAGAATAAGATCTACTATAAATAACTTCTTCTACTTAAATTTATAAATCTTAAAGATCTGCATAATTAAGATGAAATCTCATTAATTAATTTTCTGCAAGTAATCTGCATAAAAATAGAATCGTTCAAAAATAAGATTCAAGAAAAGAGCAATCTTTGTTTAAAAGATTTAATTGCTAAATTAAAATATGATAATAATAATTTGATGCAACAAATAATTTGAATTGTTTGAGTTTTTAAAAGGGCTGCACAGTTGACAATAGTTTTTTTTATTCAATAATTTTGTCAAAGTTTAGGAATTTGGTATAACAAGGATATGTTTACTGAAACGTTTGAAGAATGTATCTGTTAATCATAAAAGTGGCATTTGTGATAAAAAATTTCTAGTAATACTCTTAGGTTTATTTAAGTAATGCTAGGTGTAAAAAACCAAATTTAGATAGCTGTGATAAATTACTTTGGAGGTCAAAATGCAAGTGTGCTTTAAATTCATTTCTAGAATTTATGCCTATGAACGCTACTTATTCTGAACATGATTCGCCCAGCAAATATCATTAGAATAAACATTATAATATTTAATTTCTTAGAATGAACTCTGTTTTCCATTAAGATTAAAAGATTTGTTGATCAATGCCCCAATGAATAATATTGTGGCCTATCATTGTGATAAGCAAAAGTTGCTATTCAATGGGGAGGAATGACATTAAGATAATCCAACATTCTACTAACTCCCCCCCCCCCCTCTTTAAAGGAATCACATATTTTAAAAGAAATTTAATACATCCTATTATGATACATTAACATTTTTTCCTTGCAATTTGTTTGTAATTAAGCAATTCAATTTAATTGTAGAATTTATAATAATTGGCTTGAAATCTGTGAAATTCATCATTTAATTGATTTAAATTGCTGCTCTGCAGTTTTATTTTAGCATACTTGACTAATTCCATTGAATCTGTATCTTTGAATATTATATTTAAAAATTCCTTTTTTTTATGGAATGAATATTTAATAGGTCAATTTTTTTCTAACTAAATATTTGTTTCAGAGCAAAGGACCTGTTCTAACCATGGATGATCTTTCTGCATCTTTAGCTGACCGGGGTATCAACGTTAAGAAGCCCCCATATTCAAAGTAATAGAAGGGGGAGAAAAAACAATAATGTGATAGTATCTTTTTGTGCATATTTTTTGAAAGAATCTCCTATTGATACTTATGCTATAAAAAAATAAATATAACTACTAGTTTTAAAATTAGAATATCTTTATCTTCTGTGATATGTATTTTTCCATTTTTATATTGTTAAAAATAATTTATGAATTCATATTCTTGCTTGCATATATATATATATATATATGTGAAAATAAAATTTATTTCTAAGTCATTTCTTATGTTTAATGTATATGGTTTATTTTACTTATATTACAAGCTCGGTATAAGATTTATTTATTTATTAAAAAGTATCTTGAACAAATTAAGTGTTTAAATGCTATTATTTATGAATTTTACATCATTTTCTTATTTGCTCATTATCAAGTAATTTATTTTGTTGGTCTTTTTGTATTTGAAATGGTATGTTTTCCTAAACCTATTTTTAAAGAATCTATAAATATATAGAAAGAATTAAACTTGGAAGATAATAATACTTTATTGCTAGAATGTATTCCAATTACAAATAGGCTATTTTATATAAATAAACTCATTTTATATAAGACGTAATATGAAATTACTATTGTGAGAATTGTTCATTTTTTTAAAATCATATAATTAATATAAAATACTCTTTTGGCATCTTTACTAAGGTACATAAAAATATATGTTCACAAGTTTAGGATGTTTCTTTATTGCAGTAGTTCAAGAAAATCGTAATAATATGTAGCATTCACATTTTATTAATATTTTTCAACTGTAAGGATTCTAATAAACCTACATTCTTAGACTTATTTACATTAAGAAGTTTATGAATTATTAGTAGTTTAAACCTTTATGAAGCAAAGGGTTATCTTCGATTAAAAGAGGTTTCTGTCTACACTAACCTTCAATTTTTATATTTAAATAATCATTTCTTAAGGAAGTCACATTAAATCTGTTTCATAGTAAATAATTACAATATTACTAGTGTCCTTTGGCAACCAATTTGTTCATCCTCGTATTCATTTTTTAGGTTGTTAAATATTAATGTGGAATACATATTTTTTAAAAAAAAAATTTCTTATTATTTTATAAGACCAAAACATATGAAATTAACTGAATAAAGTAGAACAAACTAACACATTAAAATGAAGGGGAAAAAACACCTATAGGCTACAAAATAAAAGTGGCTGCAAAAACCAAAAACCTTTCGGTATTAATGTTCAAAGAAAGCATTTTTTAATCTTAATTTTAACATTGACAAAAGTACATTATTTAAAATTTTGATGGCTGACATGGATATTTTCATAACATTAAAAAATTTATTTAAAAAACAACATTTACTGAAGTGAAATTAATGTCATTAAAAAGATTTCTAGTTTTAAGGTAATCCAAAGACCATTTTTGTGAGTCAATAGTTTTGGATCAATAATTTTCTATTTTTACACTTGATTCATCTTTACTTGATGCCTATTTCTTAATATTTTTTTTTTTCATCTCCTTTCTTTGAAGTGAGTAAAGTTTTTAGTCAACTATCCAGAGCATTTTTAATAATATTCTGCAGCTTCATTAATTGCAAAGCATTGAACTGAATGTAACTGAAAAAACATTCACTGAAGCAATTCCAAACATTCATATATGATTTGTTTACTGTTGTTGATTCACTATTGCCATTTGATTTCTATGCTACATACATTAGTATTATATATATATATGCAATTAAAAATTAGTAAATAAAATATTTGAGAATCATGGTTTCTGCTAATGTCCATTTCTTGAAAAATTATGAAGATGATTATAATAGCCCCAAACCACCTGGCAATTGATTTGAAAGAGAAACATAAAATCTAACTTATCTGAGAGATTGTTCACCCTTAACAGATGGTTAATATCATTTAGAAAGAATTTATATCAACAATAGGTGAAGACAGTAAAATAAAATTTGAATCAGCCTTGAATCTTATAGATATGCATTTTACATTTTATCTCTAAAACGTATAATTTGAGAAAATTTTTCTTGACCTTTCACATTTTAAATAATCTTGTGAACCTCATTAGATTCATATTTCATTAATATCTATAAAATGTACCTAACTATTATTCAAGTAGTCATGTGTCTCCGTTTGTCATATCTTAATATTGCTTCATGTAATTATTTATCTTGTTCTAAATTCAGCAAATATATTTTTCAGTAAGCCTATTAATTGCAGTTTTATACTTTGAGTCTTTCCTTTAAGTACAGTAGTTTTTGCCCTTTCACAAATATTTTATACAGTCCATTCTTTTCAGTTGCTCATTCTCTGACTTAGTAGTTTTTCTTTAGGTTAGTTTGGTAATTTTTTTAATGAATAGAAATATTATTGTCCTTAGTGAAATTAATGCCGTATTTTTTGTAGTATTATTAATCGGCTGCAATGGGACCTGATGGACATGATGCTTGGTTAATGTTTCTACCAATTGGTGTAGTATACAAGTTTAGAGAAATATGTTGCTCTCATCATATGACCATAATTCTGAATTATGAGGTTCATTTTGTTATGTAGCTTTAAAAATAAGATATTAATACAACTAAACTTATAGCACTGTGAATTGCTACTTATGTCAGAAAAACTCTTATTGGTCGTCACAAATTGTTGGGGGTGTTGATCTTAAGTTTTGGTTTGTATTGGTTTTTGTTTTATATTTCAATATCTATTCTGATGAATGAATGTAAGTCTGGCAAACATAAAATATGTTATCAAAAGTTGGTTGTTTTCATGTTCTTATGGTATTAGAAAAGTGGAATATTGTCATGTTTAATCTTATTTCAAAAGTTAACAGATCCATCCATAATACCTTTCATGTAGCTTTAAAATGTATGTCTGTATGCCAAATTTATCAATACCTAGATAATGAAATTTTTGATTATCTACTGCTTCTTTTAAGCAAATTTCATCATAATTATAAGAAATGTTAATAAAATATTTTGCATTGATTTTTTAGAATTGTAATATTGTCTCAAATTTATCAAAAAATATGAGTTTATTTTTAAATGAAATTAATGTAAAGTTGTACACATCTAAAATTTATAATGTGAAGCAGTTTTAAAAAGTGAAATTAAATGCATGTTTTTTGAAAATAACTAGATTTATATTAATTTTGATAACATAATTTTTATGGTTTAGAATAACAAATTAAAACTTATTCAGGTTAAGCAATATAGATTGTATTAAAAAGTAAGATATAGTTACTGGTGCAGTACTAGTTATTAAAATGAAAAGGTTTCAAAAGTCATTTTAAAAAATAAACCAAGATCTAAAATTGTAAAAGTTTTTTGAAACATTATCTTTGTTAATTAAAAAGTCAGAACGCTGTTTATTTCCAGGATAATGCTATAAAATTAAACACCACTAAAAAGTTACATAAAATGCTACTTAACTAAGTTTTAAATTTACAAAAAAATTTAGATACCATCAAAATATTATAAACTTTTAGATTTATAAGAAATAGCTTTTCTTCATTTAAATGTAGTTGATTGTATTTAAAGAGTTGCTCTTGCTTTAATAATGAATTAATTTGTGTACTATTAAGTTATAAATATAACTATTTAATGAAACAGATTATAACTGATGAAAAATAATTTGTTGAATTCTTGTATGATTAATATTTTAATATCATCAAAAGAATACTAAAAATATTTCTCTAACTCTTTTGAGAAGTATAATTTATTATATGATAAAAATACAATTTTAAATGCATACAGAGAATAATGTTAAAATGATCGATATAAAATTTGCATTTTGTTGTTATAAGGTTTGACAAATAAATCAGCTCTAAAATCACATTTTTCAGTTCTTAATATATTCACACATCTAAAAGTTGCAGAAGCTTAATATCATTTGATAGAGTGGATATGGCCTAGCATTAGTATGAGTACCATATTATGATATTTATAAATAAAAAAATCTTTAAAAGTAGTTTAATTTTCTCTTCATTCCATAATGACTAGAGATAACAATTGAAAAAATCCAGCATTTAATTGCAATTTTTGAAAGTATCATGGTACATATCAATCCTTAATATATAAAAACACTGAAAGATAGTAAAAATATCCAAATGCATAGAATATAAAACTGAACATTTTGTGTTGTGTATTTTAAAAGCTATTCATGAAAGTTTAATATTAAAGTATTCTGAAAATTATTGAATTAAAGTATTGCATAGTTTCTTGTTTCTTGAAAAATAATCGCAGAACATGTAAGATATCTTTTTGATTAGTCTTATTTTTTTCCTTTCTTCTTTAAGATACCTATAAGAAATCCAATTGCATTATGGCAGAAAGAATGGTTTAAAGAAAGGAGCAATGAAACAATTGCATTGTCTTTAAAATATAAGCTAGCATTGCTTTGAAAAATAATATGCACATTACTATTAAAATCAAAATTAGAATCAATGTATAAATATGCATTGTGTATTGAATGAGAATTATTACAAGTTCCAAGCACTAAAATCCAAGAAGCTTTTTCTTTTTAAAGATACACACACACAAGCAGAAAAAAAAAGTTGTATTTCTAAATATTTTTCTAATTTATGTATATAGATATGTTTTGTAACAAATATACTTATTTCTTTGACTTGAAAAATTCCTTGGGTTTCAGACTAAAAGTAATTTGAAAATTTATTGCATAGACATTAAATTGTAATTTTTTTAATGTGTACAAAAAGTATCATAATCAAAACAAATGTTAGCTATATGATCATTATTCACCAATTTCTGTTATGAAATACTGTAAAGGGGGCGAATTTCTCTTTGCAATATTTCATGTTTTGTTTATTGTTTAATATTCATGAACAAAAGTTACTTTTGCTGAAATTTAGAAGTTTATGTGGATACCTTTGAAATATAAAGCATTCATTCTAAAGAAGTTTTAATTCATTTTCATGAATTAATGCATTTTTATTTTAGAACATGAAAATTTTGTGTTATTTTATAATTTTAACTAGGATATCTTCACATAAATTGTTTTAGGCTCTCTGTTTATAAAAAAAGTATCTGGAAAGCATCTATTTTCTTCGTATTTACATAAAAATATTACTTGATTATATACCAGAAGTTACTAAATTTAATGAATTGCTATTTTTTAACAATTTTTAATGCCTTTTACTGCATTAAATAAATGAGCATTTTAATTCAACATAAATGCTAAAATCTCTTTCATATAATTGAAAAATGTTTTTCTTATCAATACATCCATAAAATTTTGTATTCCTCAAAATTTGTCTTGTTGATTATCATGTTAAATAAATATCTTTTAAAATATAGTCTAAATAATAATTTAATACATGAAATGAAATCACACAATCTCTCTCCTTTAAAGGTTAATGCTAGAAATACCCGATACTTACGTTTCTTAGAATTTTTTTTATCTTTTCGTCTGGGATTGAAGTCGCAAGCACTTTCCCCCATCAAATGACTTCTCCATCCTTGCTCACCTGGATCAATATTTTTATGGCAAAGTGGACAGTGGTTTGCTTCACTGCCAGATTTGGCCACTGAAAAAAAAAATCAAAGAAATTTAAAGAATTGGTTGGAAAATACATATCTTCTGTATCTATTTCAAAAAGCAGTTAATATGTGAAGTGAAAACTAAGAAAGTTCTCAACTGACAGTAAATATCTGGTTTTACTTAAAAGTTTAAAACTCAGATAAGCAAAATTTTTACTTTCTAATATATAATATATACAAAGAGAAAATATTGTAATTGCCAAAAAATTCAACTTTAAGATTTGAAGAATACTCGCATTCTAGACTTCATATAGCCCCCCCCCCTCCCACTGTAAGGAATTAAATTTTATTTTATGTTTGTGAAACATGGTAATTCAAAAATGGATGAATTTTAATGCATGATATTCATGTAAATTTGTGTTTAATTTGAATTAAATACATTAATATTTGTGTGTGTATATGAATTTAAAAAGCAACTAGCAAAAAAATAGTACTTAGTAATCAATCTTGACATCAAAACTATAAAATTTATATCAAATGTCAGATCCAATCTCAGTTTCCAGAGGTAAGAGGCTCAATATTCATTCTTGATTCCCTTCATTCTACTACAAAAGTAAGCTCAAAACATGCTGTATTGTGCAAGTATACCAGAAAGTCAAAAGGAACATTCTTGGTGGTGGTTTGGAGGAACTATTAATTTTACACCAGTATCATAAAATTTTACTGAATTTTGTATAAATATCAAAACTAAATTTAAAGTAAATATATTGTTTTTAAAGTTTGAAATGATTTTCTTACTTTTTTAAAAATAGAAATAAACGAATATAATTGTACTGAATTTAAACAAAATATTATTCAAAAATCATTAAATGAGAAAAGAACAGATAACTTCAGAAGAAAACTAGTACAGAATTGGGGTTTCAAATGGCACATATAATTGACTACCATAAAAAAAAGTTTCTAACTAAATTAGTTGTTATGCTTCCAAGTAACTCATAAAAATGAGCAGTATTTTAAATCGGAGAAGAAGGAGGAACATAATGGAGTAAACATTGAAAAGACTGTTAAGCAGTCGGATCTAAATCCTGCAGAAAACTTTACATTATCATTTTTGTACTCCAAAGTAATGCTTATTTATGCATATTCAGTTCAAGTGAAATATCTTCAATCATTTCCTGCTATATTTCCAAATTTTGCAGTATTTGGAAAACAACAATTCTAACCGAACTTTGGCATGAGAAAGATGGTATAAAAATGGTTCTCAGAAGATTTTTGGAGTTTTACTTAATATCTTGCTGCTATAAATGTCTTGAATCATGGTAAAAATGTTTGAGTTGCGATAACCTTTGCCATTCCAAATCCATTAGCTCTCTATGTATTGAAAGATTCTTTAACACATTTTTTGCTTTATTAAAGGATGAAACTTTTGTATAAAATTTGAGCTTAATAAATTAATTAATAATAACAGAGATTTTTTATCTAGAGGACATTTTTTTCAGCAATTTCACTTATAAAAAAAAGACATAAAACTTACTTGTACACATTCTGATTTTTATGTGGTTATCATAATTGAGAGATGGAATTGCTTCCAAGCAAAGAGGGCACTGCTTGTACTGACTTCTTGATTCACATTCTTCAAGGAGATGCTCAGTCAAACTAGCAATCTCCACAATCTTAAATAAATAAATTATAAAAATGTGAGAAAACAATGTATAAAAATGAAAGAAATTTAGAGAAAAGTTGTTATTGTCAGCTGTCTTTGACAAAACATTGAGAATATTGACATTTAGTGAATATCTTACCCATAAACAGCTATTAAAATTTATAGAGTACTTAGAAAAGGTAGAAATATTAATTACCTGCTTACAATTGGAACAACGAATCAGCATGGGACATTCTTTGTCATAATGTTCATCCAGTCCTTCAGAAGTGAACTTATCATTCTTTTCTTCACAGAATATACATGTTCTGAAAAAGTATGGCAAGAACCCCATTTTAAGTATCTCATTTACAAAAAAATTATTATTATGATTATTTTTATATTTAATTATAACTTACAAATCTATTAAAATTATTTTATTACACATATTTCTAAGGATCTTGTATCATGTTCGTATATCTCATATTCTTTTCATATATCTAAAATGCAAAATATTTTGATTTAAGAACTTACTTCATTAATGACAGTTCATCAATTGGTAACTGTTTCACTGGTGGAGCTAAACCTTGATTTGAAGTATTTACTAAAGCATCTTGAGTTGGTTTCTCTTTGATGCCCGATTTCTTTATACACAGAAAAAGATAATTTCACAGAAATTAATTACAAATGGTTTTAATAATTATTTTAAATGAATGTAATATAGTTTATAAAATAACAACCCTTCACTGAATAATTTTGACAAAAAATGTATGCATAAAAAACTTATGAGTGAATCTATTACAAAACAAATGGAGGCATGCAAATGCGATATTAAATAATATATATATATATATATATATGTGTGTGTGTGTATATATATATATATATATATTTAAAAAGCCATTTAGTTGTATAAATGACATTAAACTCGTAACGCTTCAAAACGTAATGTAATTATTAAGTATGTTAAAATAAAAGATATTTTTTATTTAACAAGATTTTATTCCATGTACTAATTTCATATATTTTCCATGAATTCATATTCCATATATCCATTTTATATTATTAATGCTATAAATAATAAAAGCAAATACTTGTGTCTTTTTACTTAATCTATTTTCATTTTTAAGAGTTTGATTTCATTAATATACATATTCTATCCTTTGCTGCTTGTCTGCTTATAAGTTAGCAATTTGTCTGAATTCTGAGACTTCTCCCTTGTTAGCAATAGCTGCCTAGCCTAAATATATGGTCAAAATGACATGTTTCTTTTAATACTAGTTGCTTACACAATCATTTCTATAAACTTACATTGGGAAACAAAGGTATTTCCTCGAATTTGCTTACTTGCTTGTCAATTTTATCAAAAGCTTGCAAGAGTCTTCTGTGCATTATGTTTCTCTTTGAGGCAGCAGAGTCAAATGGAATATGCTTTCTAACTTTTGGCCCTTCTTGCTCATAAAGATATAAGATGATACGTTCCACAGCCCCTCTAACAGAAGATGCTGGGTGTTGAAGAGCATCCACCAAGAAAGGCATTATTTTGGACAAGCTCAAAATACTACAAAAATTTGTAAGGAAAAGCAAAATTGAATCTTATGTGAAAACATCAGATATTTGTGTGTGTTTTTAAAATTTCATAACATACATTAACTAGATACCTCATTCATTTATTTACTATACTTTAAAAACCTATTTAATGCCTGTTCACAGGGATTCTCATTGGGATAAGAATGTATTGGCATATAAAGGGTATAAATTTAAAATAAAAACATGTATAATATCATATAATTATAAATAAAAAAAATTTTAGTTTCCTGAATGAAAAAAAAATCTCTCTACAAAGATATTATTATCTTTTAATATGAAAAACATTTTAATGAAAAATGTTTCATATTCTTCTCTTCAGTAATTACTTTCTATCACAAGTAGGGAAATTGTAAAAATGAACACTGTATATACAATGTATATTTCAAGAAAAAAATTAGGATTACATAAAAAAAAATTATTTGGTATATATGTTATGTTTCTTATTATTTTCTAATTTTTAATATACTTATTAAAAATTATTCTGAAAGAATTTCTCTAAATTGTTTCTAGTGTTTTTTTTTCTATTTATTGCTTTTTTATTTGGAAAAAGAAAAAAAAGGTTAAATAAGCAGACTTTTTAAATATCTGGATATTCCAATACTGATCTCGATAATCCAGTTTGAATATAATCATAAATAGGCCTATGTCATTTCATTGATGTTTTTAAAAAATATTTTTTTTATTTGCTTATTAAAATTTAAAAAAGTATTTCTCTTCCTTACATGTCATAAACAAGGTGTAAAAATTTGATTTTAAAGTATGTTTATAAATTAAAAGTTATATTTTATGTATGTAATGCTATGATTTATATTGAATCTTATCAATAAAAATTAAAAGATAAATGAAAAAAATAGAAGGAGAAGTTTCATTTGCATAAAAACATTTCATACACAAAATTCTCAATATTAAAAGTATGGCTGCAACTAAATCTATAGTAATGTCTACCTATAGTAATTTCTGCACAAATGGATTTATATGATTGATATAAGTAGTTTAAGAGGAAAAAATTTCTAATTAAAAAATATACAAGTTTAGATTTAATAATAAGATTTAAAAAACATATATCTAAAACAAACTACAAAATTTATTTATCAGAGAATGTCATCACTAAATAAATATTTCAACATAATACAATATACTTAAAAAGAAAAACATTAAGAGATTTTGTAAATTGTCATGAAATATTTCCTTTGGATATAAACTCCAAAAGATATAAATAATAAATTCTGTATATTTGCATTTAGCAATAAGTATATTTTCTAATTAGAATTATACAATTTTAAAATAAAAAAAAATCATAATAGCTCTTTTATTTCTTTCACATGATATTGCCTCAAAATGGAAAATAAAAATAAAGACAATGGAAGATCAAATACCTGTGTGATGACGGTGGATACATTTTCACCAGTTTATCCAAAAGTTCACAACGACTTTGAGCTAACCGGACATTTAACACATTCTGCAGTGGACTCAGAACATACACTGGGATTATTTGTAAATTCTATATTAAAAAATGCATCAATTGAAATTCTATTATAAGGACTTTACTAATTTATTAAACTGGATATATTTATAATTGTATTTATATATTGTTTATATAAATAAATTTATATAAGGTATATAATAAAATATATTATAAGCATATTAATTTTAATATCAGTGTTATAAATATAATTGAAGTAAGATTGATGCTTAATTATGCTTGAAACTGAATGCTGTGATGCATAATCTAGGTTCCTGACAGTATCTTGCAATCTATTTAATATTATATGATGTAAATATCTTTTATTCATAGTAGGAAAATTTCAACTCATATATATCTTTTATTTGAATGAATAAAATTTATTTATTTCTCTTACTGTAATAAAAATTAAAATGGTACTATTAGTCTTATAAATGATATTCCATGATTTTAGAACTCCATTAGCTTGGTTATCAGTATATGGAATTAATATGTGTTACAGTATGTCATCATATTGAATTAACTTTATTATATCTATGAATGTTAAAAGTTAGAAAAATAATTTGGTATGATGATTGCATCATACCATTATTCAACTGATTATTTCTTTAATTCTTTTTCAAATAAAATGAAATTCCCAATGTGGAATATTTGATTAAAAAATTCTTTTGTGATACAAAACTAAAGAAGTAATTACACTGCAAATAGAAATGGTAAATAAAATTTTTAAGAATTTATAAGTTGCAATTGTTAATTGCCACATAATTTTTGAATTGTAACATTAACAAATTACCTCTAATTCAGAATAAGGTAAGTCATTTGTTAAGTACTGCAAGGATGCATTTTTCAATCTTGGTGCCTATAAAAGTTCCAAAAACATTAATAAAATATAAATCAATGAACACTTAGGTAATAATATAAAGAAAATTTTAATTTCTTAAAATAGCAGAAATAAATAATAAATGGCAATGAATTATGAAACATTTTAACTCACCGTATCCCCTAATTTGTTAATGATTTCTGGCATACTTTTCTCAACCAAAGATGTGGCTTCTATTTTAGACACTCTATAAATTTAATTGTAAATGTAACAATTATATATGTAATACAAATTATGCCCGAGTATATTCACTACAACATATGCACTATACATTTTAAGTTGCGACACTTACAATACAAATTTAAATCGTATTAATAGAAATAGACAGTTTTCAACATAAAACTGTTTCAAGAAAATTGTTAGTATTTTTGGCAGTCAGAGGGCATTAAGATTATTTTTAACTTATTCAAAAGAAATTTTCAAAAACAAATTTGTTATACTGTTTTCCTATCCTTTCAAAAACAAATTTATTATACTGTTTTCCTATCCTTTCTTTTCATTTTTTACACCTTTTATCAACTATCTAAAAAAACATCTTCAGAAATGGAAATGTTTTCTTGTATTTCGTTTACAGCAGCAGTTATTCAGAAATGCAGCAGTTTACAGGGCTTTCAAGATTGAAATTCTTAAAAGGTCGTTTTTTTAAATATATTTTGTGATACTCCATAATTGTATAAACTTTAAGTATGAACTCAAATAAAAAGAAAATTCTTTAATGTATTTCAATTTTTTTGTTCAAAAATCAATTAAATTAAAAATATACCTATTTTTAAACTTTGAAGTTCTTTAAAAGCAATCAATCAGAATTTTCTTTGGTTGCCTTTCTTTTCTTAAATATAAAAGAAGAAAAATACTATCTACCAATTTCTACTCAGAAAGTTAATTTTAACTTTTTTGCATATTAATTTGACATATTTGGGAAATTAGAAGAAAAGCCTTACTAATAATCCTAGAGAAAATGCCGATAATTTCAATTCAGTAGGAAAAAAATCCAGAAAAAAGTAAAGTAAAAAGTCTAAGGAAAAAAAATCTCAAAGCATTAAAAAATCATTGTTATATATGAAGAAATAAACAAAAAAGTTCAAAAAACAAATCTACGATGAAGAGAAAAATATTGGTCCATGTTTTAAAAAATCTGTACGCACAATTAAAAAAAAAATTACATTTTGGATCACTATGAAAAAAACGTAGTTTTAAAAGCATAATTTTATTTTAGAATGTTAAGTTTTATTAATGATATCAAAGGTCACTAATTATTATTTTTCCTTAAAAAATAAAACATTTATGCTTCAAATTTAATGAAAGAAGACAGAATCATGAGAAATCCATATTGAATTATCTTTATTGATTGCAATATTAATAAATAATTGCCAAATCAGATCTTCTAATTTATTCATCAATCTCAAAAATTAAAATAGAAAATATATTGATCTTTTCATACTCAGTATCAATGAAGGCAGAGCACAAAATCTTAAAACAAATTTCAAATTTTAAAGATAATAATAGATTTAAAAAACGGCTTAAAAAATGGCTCATGGGAAGCCTATTATACTATTTATAATGTGGAATAGTAAAGATATTCAAAGATAACATATGAAGCTAATAATAAAAGTTTGATAATAAAGGCATTTCTCTCTTCTCTCCCCCCCCTCCTCTCTCTCTCTCTCACACACACATATCAGTTGTGTTTATACCAAGTTCAAATAAAAAAAAATATTTTGAGTATTCAAAATAATTTAATATCAAATTGATGAACATTATCTAGTTTACCAAAGCTAATTAGCATTTAATAAAATTTAAAAGTATTATTATATTATTTAATATTTTAAGTAAATAATTTTAAGTTATTTACTTTCAGTAGCTTTGCTTTTTTGGATGAAAATAAATGTGCATTTTATTCAAGCAAAAATAAGTGGCTTATAAAATTTTTAATAAAAAAGATAAAAAGAACTAAATTTATTTATTCATTTCATATTCATGTTTTAAAATTTAATTCCAATAAATTAAAAAAGCTTTCCGAAATATTAAAAAATTAAAATGATTACATAGTTTAATTATAAATACATTCCATTTATCAAAACAATGATTAACTTCATAGCAAACATACAGCTAAAAATTGTTTTGATGAATATTTTCCTTAGTAGTTCTACGTGCATAAGACGAAATTTATTCAAAAGAAATCTCAAAGAGAAATTGACATAAAGTATACTTACTGGTGTTTTGGAATAAATGACTTAAAACACATCGCTAAAATACTTAATGCAGCTGTATATATCTATTGTTTAAAAATAATTATTTGGGTTACAATTTTTTAAAATATTAACACATAATAAATACAAATGGCATAAATGTTTAAGCATTAATATCTTAATATAAAATGTTTCGTTATATAATTGCAATTTGAAATAACTTTAAAGAATTTGTCTTTAGAAAAAACATTTTCTTTTTCAGAATCTGTTCTCTTTTTAAATAATATTCCTTAGTCTACTTTTTAAAAAATTAGGAAATTAATTTTGGAAGAAATCAGAATACATTTAAAAATTGTTTAAAGAATTTTTAGCTGAAATTTTCATGTTAAGATTACACATCATTTAATGAAAGGAAAATTAAACATATTACAAACAAAATCCATAGAAGAAAAAAGTTCTCAAATTTTTCTTTTTCAATAAAAAGAAACTTAACATTAAGAGAGTTAACTTAACATTAAGAATTCTATATAAAATATATTAAATAGAATTTAGTATAAATCAATTTCTTCAGAACAAATTTATGATGATTTTGGAGTTTTTATTTAATTTCTTACTTGGAATGTCATCAATCAGTTTTTATCTTACTACTATACTTTGATTTATTCGAATCTTTTTAGAAATAAATTTTAACATTTTTGGATGCCTTGTCAATTTATTAATAAGAGAAATTAAAATTTAATATCGAATAAAAATGAATGGATACTATTGTAAAGAATTTTGACTGCTTGCATTATGTCTGTAAAGTTAAACTGCAGCTTAATTAATTCATAAATTCAATAAATAAATAAATTTATTTTCCAATTATTTCCCTGAAAATAGTAAAAACAATTGAAGCTTTATGATACACATTAAAGATTCATTTATGTAATGTGAGAGAAGAGAATTTTCAAATATGTAAATGATTAGATACTTACAGAAAATACTTTATCACATAAAGCTTTTTGTATAAGAAAAGAGGCAGCTTTCACAACATCATTTGGTGAATGTTGGTGTCCTTTTTTCTGGTATTTTTCTAAAAAACTTTGCAATTCTTTCATAGCTTCCTCTCTTCGATCGAATGATTTGGAATACATTTTTTCAACCTGTGTATTGAAAATACAAATATTTTGGATTTAAACAAGAATAGGTTGCATGCAATTTTTTTTATTGTTAATTAAACAGTTTCTTACATTAAAAACTATAAAATAAAAAATTACTAAGCAGCCAAATTACAATAAATAAATTAACATCTTTTTGGCTAAATATCCATTAAATTAAAAAAAAAAAGTAAGTCACTGGAATTAGGTAATTGGAATTATTGCCTATAACTAAGTTTTGAAAAAAATATTATCCAGTTTTTACTAATGAAGCTATCATTTAAGATAAAAGGGCAAATGACATTTTTAAGAGTTTAGATGGTTGAAGAGATGAGTTGAGAATGGTTTAAATCCGAGGGATAAAATAAATATTTCTTTAAGCAATTAAAATATCTAATGAGATGACTATTAAGTCCTTAACTGTGATATTTTCTCTTTTATCTATTTGGATTATGCTTTTTATTAGATTGATTGATTTAGAAGATATATTGTTACATTGATTCAAATCAGAATTCATTGAATACTAAGATTTTGTTGAGATGTTTAGAGATTATCTATTATTTTTGTACTGAATTCTAATGTCTAGGATGATTAATTTTTAGCTTGTAACTTTAAAAATACAATTATTCGATGCACACTGATGCTCGGCCAACACAATCAGGAGTTAACTTTAAAAATAAATTTATCCTCAATTATCTTCAATCCATTTTAAATATTTGGATCGATGTTTTTAAAAATCAAAAATTTTTAGATTGAGACAATTAAAATTCCGAAACTTTTTCTTGAAAACGTTAAGTTTATATATTAAATTTAAATTACTTAGAAACATATTGAATAGTTAAAATATTATTTACCAAAGGCTGTCCAAAGACTTCAATGGGTAATGATGCTTCTCTTCTTTCTTTTTCTGTCAATTTCCCTAAAACCAAATCATTGCCAGTTTCTACATCGCTACCAGGGAATACTGAGGGTTGCTTTTTCACTCCCCTAAATGTGCATGCATTAAATTATCTTACTTTTACTTCTTTTTAAGATATTCAAGGACAAAGTAATAAGAAGAATACATATAATGCATTAACTTTTAAATTTCCTATTTCCTTTAATTTCATATATGGTTGTGTAATTTTTTCCAAATTAAAAAAAAAATCATGTTTATTAAACTCTATAAATACCATAATAAGAAATACAATAATCCACCATCTGCCAATCAGATGCAGGTGAGGTAAAATGAATAGTAAGTGGTAAATAAAAATAAAAATTGCACAAAAAATAAATGATAATAGTCAAATCACTGTTTTGATGCTAACATTTTTAGATTATTTAGATTATGCCATAAGCAATAATTTTTAATTATTTTTAGGGGGGTTACAATATTTTAATATGCACTTGTACCAGTTTTGATTTTATTTTTTCCTAGTGAATCTTATAAAATTACCTTTCTCCAACATTTTTGACATTTAGAGTTCCAGCAAATTTGATAAACATAGGTTTCTTCTTTTCAAATAAAGAATGTATTTCTATATCTAAGTAAAATGCATACATTTTACTTTTTTATCTCATAAAATTTTCAGTACAGCAAGATAAAATTGTCCTAGTGTTAAACTTAATTATTAAATTTGTTTAGAATTTTAGGTGTTTCTTTTTTGAGAAATAAATTATGCCTTTTACAATCTATAAGGACGCAAAGTGACATAAAAAAAGAAGCTACCTATTAGGTTATATGTATTCATTGAATCTAGAAGGGCAGAACATTTTGGCATTTGAATCTTGTATAAAGCAGTTTGTAGGATATACAAAAAATTTACAAGGCTTTAGGGATAGAAATATTGGCACTAAATTTTCAGAAAATTTAAATTTTATTGAATTAAACTTTTTTATTCTAAAAATTTTTTATAATCATCTAAAACTTTTAAAATTCAAGTTAAAGATTGATTAAATCAAATATTACATTGCAACTAGAATATGTAAAAATATATTTACTTTGTTAATGCAGGTACTACATTTTCATCATGATCCAAAAAATTTCCTACCATTGGCACAAGCATCTCACTAGGTGGTTTTGAAGAACTGCTTGACTTCCCATGTTTAGATGAATGACCTTTTATACAAAAATACATTCAATCAAGAATGTAATAAAAATAATAAATAACAAAACAAATTAAATATAATAATTTATACCATTTTCAGTATAAGGAACTTGGCCATTTTCTTCATCATTTTGCTTAATTATTTTCTGTAATTAAAAAAAAAGTAAAATAAAAAATAAATTATTTATCTAATCACAATAATATAACAAAGAATAATTCATACTCCATCCATTTCCATCAAAGCAGTAATATTGAGCCTTTTATAAGTATCAAGTCGTATTTTTTCAATTTCTTCCTTTTTCAAATGAGCACGATCATAATCTTCATCTTCAACTGCTAACTCCTTTTCAATATCTAATTTTCCCAATTTTTCACCAACCTTTGGAAAGAAAGAAAATAAATTGTACATAAATAATTTTAAAATGAATTTTAAATTAATAAAAAAAATCTGAAAATGAATTAAGCACTAAAAATGGCAATAATGATTCATTTTTAATGCTTAATAGCTTTACTGAATAAATAAAATTTAATAAATACACTGTAATTTTTTTAATAAAAAAGTAATAATGTTTATAAGAAATTTTATAATTTTAATAAAGGAAAATCACAATTTGAACACAATAATTGTGTGCTATCAAATTTCAAAATAAATCATACAAATGACATCAAATGTATTCAACCTTTTTGGAGAAGGGAAATGTTTTTTATTGAACACTAATGAAATCCTCAATAAATTAAATGCCATAAAAAATTCTTATTTTATGATCATACAGTGTTTAAGGAATTGATACATTTAACAAAACCACATTTGAGTTAATGTTTATATTTTAATATCAGATAAACAGGAAATTCAAGAGACCAGAAAAATTAAATAGAATAGGAAAACAACAACAATAGAATTAGTAAAGTTCTGCTGGACAAACAAACCTCATCCATAAACATTAGCTGTTATATTTTAATTATTACACAAGGGGTATTATATTTTTATACTGAACAACATCTTTGTTTTCAGTAACTTAAAGAATTAGATTAATGATGAAAGTACCTTCATAAGCTGGTTCTGAGCATATTTTAATTTCTTTGCATATACAAATCTGTCATCTAAAAGGGAACAAAAAGATTTTCATCAGAGAATACTAGAAAGGAAATAGCTTAGCTTAATGAGCAGGGATAATTGACAATAATATGAAAATCAATTAAATCATGAGCAATAACAATACTAAGATGTTTCAAATTTTCAATCCCATAATTTTTTTACAGTCAAAAATTTAGAAAAAAAAAATACTAACAGATGATAAATATCACAAAAATGCAAAACAATTAATTTGATTTATTTTTAGGGTTAAAAGGTGTTCTAAATTTAAAATAAATTATTGTGAATCTCAAATATAAAACAACTAAAAATGCTCAATATTTCTTTACAAATTGCATTTCTACTAAATATATTTTATTAACAGATAAGATTATGCCAATATATGCTATAAAAATCTGAAAAATGTTATTCTCTTTAAAGATATGAGATATTAAATGAAATTTCTTTGAAAATGTCTCAAAAATTTTGTATTCTGATAAATTTTTATTGTTAAAATTATTTCAAATACATCATTGTCAAAATGTATTTTGCATATATTCAAATATATCAAAAGTAAAGGTAATCATGGTCATTTCTACTGTTATATTTATTGCTGGTATAATTGTTGCTTATTATTGCAAGATATGCACACATAATAATCAAAATATACTTTTGTACATGTTATAATGTGTTGTTTGTTAAGTATTAATATATATTGATATTGCTATGAATATTATAGACATTAAACATGCTTTGAAAACTTATTTAATAGATATTTCATTACCAAACAAACATTCACTACCAAAATATAAGCTTTTTGTAAAACACATAAAAAAAGCTTATAATTTAAAAAACTGATTTTATTAATTATAATAAAATAATTAAGTTTTTTTTAATCAGAAATATTACCTGAAATTGCTTTATGCTTTTTTCGGTCTAAAGCTTTGATTAATTGGGCAATTTCAACATCCACATACATATTAAAGGGCAATTCTTCTAACTGAGTAACATTTTTAACTCTGAAAAAAGTACAAATTATTTCACTAATAAAAAAACTAAGAACATTTATAGTTAACTTTCTGTACATACCCACATAGAAAAAAAAATACTAATTACAATTTGTACATTTTTATAACTAATTTTTTACCACTAAAATTCTAATTCACAAACAGAATATCACACACATAGTTTAAACATATTATTAGGCAGTAGTAAAGAAATTTAGTTATTGACTCAGTTTCTACTACTGACTCTTTATTTGATCTTAAAGCAATTAAAATGTAGTTAACTATACTATTATCAAAATGAGGTTTCCATTAGAACCTTCATACGCAAAGTCTAAAGTTCTAATAACAAGATACAGGTAACAGATATCAGATAATATCAACAATTGTTGCCTACATGATGCACATCATATGGAAAAAAGTAAAACTTACTTTTATATAAAATATTATTATATACAATGTCCACTTTTCATCTGAAACTAATTTTTTATTAAAATGAGAATATTAGCAGTACAGAAACTTTCAAACTCCATAGCTTCTAAAAAATATAGATTTTGCCAAATGATAAATAAAAACCGCCTAAAACTAAAATTTTCCAAAAGCGATAAACAAATTTTGCTAATACAAAATTTTAAACAATATGAATGGTAGCTAGGAAGCAAAACAATTGAAATGATTTAGAATATCTCTCACTTTCTTGTTCGATATTGGCAATCAAAAAGAAAGAAATAACTATTTTGATGACAGAAACATAGCTTTTAATTAATAAAAAAATAACTGTCACAAAATTTTCTTATGCTTCAGAGTATTTGTAAGTAAAATTCGAAGATTATCCGTTCAGCACTTTGGATTTTAAAGAGTCAAATTATACACAAATTTCATTTTTTGCCTTTATAATTATGTGTATGGGATTCATTTTAAATATGGCACACTCAACTTACCGATTATTAAACCCAACATCATCAGTCTGCAAGAAAAAAATATTCATTAAATATAAAAAAAATTATATTGAAAAATATATTATTGATAACAAGCAAGTAAAAATTAAAATAGAAAATACATTTAAAAATATTTCAAGAAAAGTTACCAGATATTTAGTTTTTATTGATCCACCTTCTAATATAGGTTCTCCTAAAAAATTAACTGCTATGATTCCAACCTAATAATAAAGAAAATTCATAAGCAAAATAAAATAGGTAGCAAAAATAAAATGTAAAAAATTCGTTCTAAATAAAAACAAAACATTGCAATTATTTATTTGGTGCGCATAATTACCTGATTGCAGAGGTTGAGTTTATTTATATAATTTTGATGCATTATTAATTTTGCAAACTTTGCAATTATATCCAGACGTGCCGATCTCAATTCGCGAGCCTTATAATCTGTGTTGTAGTTTTCAGAAAAAGCAATATCCCTGAAATTTTTAGATGTTAATATCAGATAATAACAACATCATTAGTGATAGATGTTAACTTTTTATTAGATAATTCGATACTTTTCCTTTAGCCGGGCTCAAATGTCGCCAATTGTGAACCAAAAGCGAATTTGGCATAAGAAATTTGGCAGAATTCTACATTATTTGGCGATTTTTCACTTGCGCCCGGCTAACGGAAAAGTGCCGATAATTCTGCTTCAATTTTAGTGTGCTTACAAAAAATTCCTGATTTTTATTTCTTAATAAAGACTAGTTTAAAAGTAGAAAGATAATAAATATTAATTAAAAAAATAGCAAGTATATTTTATGAATTTTAAACACACAAAACAATTAAAAACCCTTTTTTTTTTTTTTTTTTCAGAAATCAATATATATCTTTTTAATGTTATATGGTTAATATATCTTATATTAACATTTTATTCTTATAATAAAAAGACTTATAACTCTTATTGTAGACAACCACTTTTGCTACAATTTTTCAATAGAACAAATGTAAGATATCCTTTTTAGAAATTAAGTTATAAGATTTTATTCAGATTACATGGTTATGCTTGTTAAATTATTTGATTTGAATTACATATAATTTGTTTATATAAAAGAAATAGTAAATTTTAGTAAATGTGGCAACAAAGTAATATTTTGATATTTTTAAAAATTTCTTAGAAATCTGAAGTAGTTATAGTAAAATTACATTTCATTGAAACTTATTTTGAGTTAATCTATTAATATTAAAAGCCATCGCCTCAGTATTCATCCATATAAACCAAAAAAATTCCAAACAGAAATAATAAAAGAGAATCTTGTGCTTAAATATTTTGCAAAATTTTGCAATATGTAAAATGCATTTAAATAAATTTAAATTATAATTGATGGAACTAAAATTTAGTTATCTAACTAATTACCCTTGTTTTTCCCAAGAGACATTCTGTAGTACCTCTGGCAATCCTTTTTGTACATCACCAACATGCAACTCTAATTTAGATGCTAGATACAAAATAAATGATGTTATTTCTTGATTGATGTAGAATGAATTTATTATCAAAAATATGAATAATTCTTTCTGTTTGCACAGTAAAATAACTAAAGTACTGTTTTTTTATTTACAGATACAAGTGCCAAAATTCTTTTTTTTTTTAAATGAAGTTATTAAAAACTTAGACTAGGGCTAAATATTACTTTAGGATTATATTCTAGAGATAGGATTGAAAATTGATGTAGTGATTCTAAAGAATTTCTTTTAGTATTAATTATTAATTTATTTATATTTATTAATTTCTTTTAAATATTTAACAATGCATGAAAAAAAATATTCATTATGGTTTTAGATTTTTTCTTTTAATTAAACATTAAAATAAAAACTCTGTTTTATTTTGTTAATGATACAGCTAACTAATGTAATAAACAGAATTGGTTTTCAGAGCATACTTTAACACAATTTTTTTTTAATTAGACTTTATTCTAATATTTTTAATATTTTACTATCAGCACAGTTATTTTTTACCAGCTATATAAATGGTTTGAGTTCTGAATTACACATATTTTTTTTAATCAAATATAAAGGAAAATGAAATGTAAATTTATAAAATAACAAACAAACAAATAATAAAACTTTTAACATTTAGCTTAAAGTCATATGACCAATGCAGATGGAAACAAGTCAAACAATATTACATTCACATATTTAAAAAAAAAAAAAGAAACAGCCTATATCTTTCCTTTAAATGGCATCATCGTCCCCAAAGTAGTTTTCCCTAAGCAAAGTTTTCGGTTAAGAAGATTAAATATCTTACATATGGAAAATGGATGCGAAAGAACTTGAAACTTGCATAATCTTGCTCTTGTTTCAAGACGAATAACAATAACTTGAGGATATGAGCAAAACCTGAAAAAAAGAAAATTACTAGGAATAACAATAAAAAGACAAAATTAATGTAATGTTCATTTTTATTCATTATTTTAGTTCTTGAAATTTTTATTTATAATAAAGATGAGTGCATGTGTTTGTCTGTGTATATTAATGTTCTACAGGCTACCCCATTTGATTCAGAACTACCAAACTTGGCACATATATTCTTCTGATGGTAGAAATATGTTCCTCAGAAAAAAAAATTTCAAAGTTTTCTTAGAATCTTAATTAATTAAAATTAAGCTGACTAGATTTTCTGCAATAACTTCAGAAAATATTCCTGCACAAAAATTATTTTTATATCATCTTAAAATTAAAAAAAAAATTACTTTCCAATGATACCAGTTTTTATGCAATATAAATTTTTGTGTATTTTTAATAGTATTACAAGCATATTTTTAACAAGTATGAATATCAAGGATATTCTGAATGAATATTAAATACATCACAAATGATAATAATAAAAAAGCATAAAAATTCTGAAGAACATTAAAGCTTCTGATAAAAGATAAATTTGCAAAACAAAAAGAAAAAAATAATAGCAATCGGAATTACCATAAATATTAATATAAAAAATAATGAAAGTACAAAACCACGAAATTAAATTTCTGTCCTTAACATAAACCATGATTGGTAAAATTATTTTTTTTTTAAAAGCAATATTTACTTAATTTTGAGAAGTTTAAATTTATATTTAAAAAACTATTAACCTGAAGTAAACTGCTAAATTTAACATTGTTTTAGATTAAAATTTAGGCTGCATTCTTAAGAAATAATTGAGTGTATCCATTATTTTATGAATTTTAGTGGAGATGATAGAAAATATGAGAAACATAAGTAAAATAAACAAAGTGATATGAATTTAAAAAAATTTGTTATATGAACATTGAAGTTTAAAAATATTCCACTAAAAATGACATTATGACCGAATTAAATAAAACATTTAAATTAAAACATTAAAAATTTTAGCAATTATTAATCCCAATAAATCAGCTTATAACCAAAAGTGGCAAGTAATTTATAGTATAAATAATCCACTTCATATTAATTTTCATGATATAATTTTATTATATCATGAAGCTTTTTTTTTTTTTTGCTCATTTTTTTCTTTGAAATCAATTCATTGTAGTTACAGGATGGATCCAACAAAGAAATATAATTTAGCTATTAGAAAAATATATACAATTTATAATAAAACAATTTTGCTACTATTGGAAAAACTAAACCTTTAGAAACTTTACTATAAAATTTTCACCACTATTAATGTAATGAATAAATTATTTTTACCAGTCCTTATCAAAAACAACACAGTCACTTGTAAGAGGATGTTGCTACAAGACATCAAATATCAAAGTACTGCAATACTGATATTGCTAATAGTAAAAGGATATTTAAATAGAAAAATAAGTGGTAATCACTTAATAATAAGTCAGAACTTTAAGATAGGCATTCAACAAGTCTGAGTCAAAACTGCTCCTAAGTATCACTGGAAAAATAGAGTCTAACATTTTCAAATAATAAAATCACAAAACTTAATGTACATGCTTCTCCTCTTCGTAACTCCATGGACCAATTTCCTAAAGATATTAAAAAGTTCAAAATATTTGTGATTTCATATTGCAGAAAAAGTAAAAACTGATATCAAGATCTTAAAAGTATCTTCATAATAATGGAAAAAATTCAAAATAGCTTAAGAAATATTCTTTCATTTTATAATATAGATATTGCATTGGAAGTTTATTTCTAAATAACAAAATGGTACTTATTCTCTAGACAAGCTTTGTAATACTGAACAAATAGCTACTAAAAGATAGCAATAAAATGTGTTTTTTGCCATTTAATGAAAACTAAACAATGGTTCTCGTTAATTTATATTTTAAGCCACACATTGCTAACAGTGGAATTTTCTTTTACAAATTCACAAATACCAATTTAAACATTAAAAAGCATTTCACAATTATTAATTTAAAAGTGTGAAAATGAATATTAAGGTTCTAGTGTAGATTTGGGTGCCCCTTCGATTGGCGACAAATTTCAGTGATGAAGCACTACTTTTGGTTTCCATAATGTTTTGTTTCCATTGATGTTACTGTTGGGTTAACAACTAAAATTCCTCTGGGCATCAAAAAAATTGCCAAAAAATCAAGGGGCACCCGATTGTAAAATTTTACCAATACTAATTTGACAGAATTGCATAAAATCATTTATCTTCTAATCTAAATAAACTTTTAAAAAAAATTGCAAAATATTGGTGTGCAGTTGTCATCTGAAAAGTAAACAAATTAAGGAAATATTCATAATAATAAATCAAATATAAGGATTATGTTCATACTTTTAATATATGGCAAATTCTCAATCTTTCACACACAGACACAAAAATGAAATAGCAATATAAATCTTCTATTTATCATACAAAATTAAGGATAACACAAATAAAGATTGTTATTAAAAGAAATTTTTAAGGAGAACCGATGCCAATCTGCAAAATTCAATTGTCAGTCTTGCAGTAATAAAAATAAGCTATATAAAAATCAATAAAAGCTCATATGAAAATTTTTTTTAAAAAATTGTATTACAATCTTTAATGCATAGAATAAAAGATAATAAATATCTCATTCCAATATTTGACAAAAATGTGTACAGGTAACATGAATAATTTTAAATCTTATTTTTGTTCATAAATGAAATACTGACAAATATTGGCAAATATGAAATTAATAATATAAGGAAATTTTCATGTGTTTCTGTATCAGGTTAAGAAGTAAATATATATTTTCAACATGAAAACACATTAATTGATTCTCCTGTGGTTAGATTCTTCTTATGTAATTTCAGAGAAAATAAGTTGAAAATTTTTCTTTTATTTAATACGTAAATAAATTATGAGAGAATGAAAAATAAAACATTATTTATTTTTAAAAATAGTCAATTGCTTTTTCTTTATAAAATTAAATAAATGCACACACTAACTTCGGAGACATCCATCCTTTAGCAATAGGTCGTTGATTATTTAATTCTGCAGCGGGAAAGTTGTCATCTTCTCCTGTAACTTTGATAACTGAAAAATCAATACGTTTGATCATATTGAAGTCATAGAGAAAGTGAATTTCTCCTTCTCTGTGATTGAACTTATAGTTTTGACAGAAACATCAATATTTGTACTGTTTGTTGCTAAGCAACCGATACAGATGTTTGATGCCAATACTTTTAATAAATAATCATCTGCGTTCGTAACTTAGTTTCGTTTTTTCATTCAACAGTTTAAATACTTTTTTATACTACTTATTATAGTTTCCTCTTATTATTTATAATAATTAGTATTATTCACACTAGCAATTTCGGAACTCAACCACTGTTTATTGCTTATATTTCTTTGATTTCAAACTATTGAATTTCACTTTTTTAACTGAGTCCGTAACGCAATTTTTTGTTTACGTTTGGTGGAGCAATTTTTCAGAGGAATAGTTTATAGTTTTCAAAGGAGCATTTTTTCGTAGTGAAAGCACTCTTCAACTTCATGGGAAAATAGGAGTCTTATTCCCTAATATTTATACTAATTAGTGTGCTGTTTAACTGGAAGTCTACTTTAAGAGACTTATTTTCTTATACTAATGTGTGTGCTTTTTAACGGCACTGGAAGTCTACATTAAGGATTTGGTTAATTTTCGTGACACTTAAAAAAAAAAAAAAAATTAAATTTCTTACGGTACAGCCATTATGAATTCTGATCCTCGTTTTATAAATAATGTATCTCATGGGATACCAAAAGTCGGTGAGTTAATATATATATATATATATCTTTCCTCTCTTTCAAAATATTAAATGTAAAGTTCATTTGATTGAAGTTTAAAACTGCCCAACATAAAACTTATCTCATTAATACCATATACTTCATTTTGTTCATTATCAGTCCTGCTATAGTGTTTTATAATTCCCTCTTAGATTTAGGATCATTATAGATAAGTCTTCAAGGAAAAATATTTAAAAATTTTATGAAATTTTACTTCGAATTTAGTATAGATCTTTAGTTTGGAATCTATTATTAATACAGCAAACTTCTAGATGCTTGTCATAGTCTTTATTCTATTTCTCAAAAAGTGCTAAAAAATAAACACATAATCCCTCAGAAATTCTATCTAATAAATACTTCAAAAGAAATATAATTTTTTTGAAGTATTTATTCTTTACAAGAAATAATATCTCATTAAGTGTCTTATCTTTGTTTTACATATAGTTATATGTTGTTTAAAAATATAATCTTTATTTGCTGTTTAAAAATATAATCTTCCCAGGCAATAATAATAATAATAATAATAATTATAGAACATCTTTCAGTACTTGTGCATTTATCATATGCCAGAGTTTGCATCATATGCCAAAGATGTTATGTTACTCTAGTAACTGTGTTCATAATAACATATGATTAAACCTAAAAATATGTAGTTAATATAGTTTATACATTATTAAAGTACCATACAGGCTGACCAGAGCTTACATAAGAACCTGGGGCCCCAAGCATTTGATGATAATGGAGCTTCTCTTTATTTTCTCTTCCAACTTTAATCACTTTATTTTTTTGTTAAGGGTGAACTGCAGTGATCTTGTAGTGAGGATATCTGACCATGGTTTAAATTTACAAAATCCATTCCAATGTAGGTCTTTAATGAAAAAGTCTTTCAATAAATACCTCATTTGATGTGGGCTGTTATATGCTAGTTCTGATTTCATTTTAAAAGAACATGATATTGCACACTGTTTTTTTTTCTTTCTATTTAGAATATAACATGAAATACTTGTATTATATTTATTAGCAAATTATTTTAATATACTTTATTTTTACATTTGTTTATTTTCTGTCAGAAACAACCTTGTTTATTATACCCATTATATTACCCACATTAATTCTTTAGACCAATTACTTTAATTTAAAAACAAAATGAAATGGACAAACTTTCCTATTTCTTATTGTTACATGGATATTTTTTTTATTATTATTAATATCAACTTTGAGAATGATTATTCAATGTTAGCTACTGTTGCATAATGATGTAGTGTAAAGAACAGGAAAGCTCAATATAACAAAAATATTATATACCAATAATTTTGTTAAACCTTTGGTGCTACTAATTTTTCCATGCTGTTCTTTGAATGATGCCTTAATTAAATGTAATGAGGATAGAAATATTAACAATGTATCCTTTAGAAACTCTCATGCAAAATTCATTGCATCATCATAAATCTCTCTCTCTCTTTTTTTTTTTTTCCCCATTTACTTTTATGAGAAATTTAGGGTGAGTTAGTTTGCTTCAAGAACCTTGAAGTGGATTCATAACTTGGAACACTTTGGAGTTTTACTTTCTTCCGTCATACTGGTAATCTAGTTTAACCAGAAAACTTTCATGTAAAATACATATGTCATTAAAAAGTCAGGTTGACATAATCTGATAAATTATTGATGCATTTTCAGGTGCTTTTTTTTTATTAGAAATAAATTATATTCCTATAAAACTAAAATTTCCAATATATATATAAAGAATAATATATATATATATATATATATATATAAAATCTTTTAGATTCTAATTGATAGAATTATTTTTATATATTACTTTATTATTTCATGATGAATTTATAATAAATTAATATTTGTTAATTAACTTCTGTGTGTTTGATTGCTTGAAAATGCCATTTCAATTCTATTCTTCTACATATTGTTTTAAAATCCATGATGTACTGTATTTCTGTACAATCAATATCAAAAGTTTTTATTTCAGATGTAAACTGTTTTTGTTGCTGGAGATGAAATTTAATTTTTTATACCATACTTCTGATAAAATTAAATTCAGGCAATATTGTGTAGTAGTTGCATTAACAAGAGAAATTATTTCATGACTTTCATCCATGAAATTTTGCAATGTTTACATGCATTTTTTTTAATGCTTAGTTGTTATCAATCTATAGATCAAAAAAGTTTTATAAAAATTATTCACAAAAGCATTTCTATGATAATAATGATGATAGTGCAAAGTATTTAAAATACTTTAGTCCAGTGACCATTTATATGAAGATAATGAATAATATTAAAAAATGAGTAACATTTGCACTCTGATTTATGCAGATATATCATCAATTTTTAGTAAATATTATTATAATATTATTGTTGTTGTTATCTGTCTTATCAATAAAGATAATTACAGATGAATGGTTACATTTTTTTTTTTTTACTTAAAGAAATTTCATTTTCCCAAGATGATTAGTTTTTATTATATTATAATATATACTGGTTATGTAGAATAGCACTTTTTTTTTATCTTTCTTTTAAAAAAAATATTCTATTTCAGAAAATCCACTCAGTATATCATGGCATGATAGCACATGGATACCAATGTTGAATGGTGGCAACATTATGGATTATTTTTCAGAGCGAACCAATCCTTTTTATGATCGAACCTGCAACAATGAGAGCTTGAAAATGCAAAGGCTTGGTATTGAACATTTAAGGTAATGAGACAGATTTTCAATTGTTATAGCTTAAACAAATATTGAAGTTTACCTTACTTGCTTTTTTTGTTTATATTTTATACAGCAATATGGTTGGCTTAGAATATGTTTTATTACATGTTCAGGAACCAATTCTATATGTCATTAGGAAACAACATCGCCATTCACCTAATCAAGGTAATTTTTTATGTATTATGAGTAAGAAATAATTGTGAAAATAATGATCTATTTTAGAAGATATTAAATTGTTCTAAAAAAAGTGTATGAAATTTTGCAATTGTATTATTTTGTTAGTTGCATACTCTTGTTTTAATTTACCTCTTTTGTCTTTAAATACCTCTCATTGTTTTTGCAGTACTGAATGAGAATTAATTGCAAAATTAAATTTAGCTGCCTGATATAAAATTAAATTTAACTGTTCTTTTATATTTAATAAATACTGACTGATCTTTTAAAAAATAAGAAATAGACTAAATTGCTTGTGACGTGTAAAGAATATGCCATAAAACTGTTTTACCTCTAATTAATATTAAATAATTTCTAATTAAATTTAAAATTTCCATTTTATTTTTTACAAAATTATTCTTTTATTTAATCTCATTTTTTATTATCTTTTGTTAAATTAAAATTCTGTAGAATTGTTATCAATGAAGTTAATGATAATATTATTTAGAACTATTATATACAAAAATGATGTTTAATGCTTTTTATTTACTGTGGCATGTTGCCTGATATAAGAATTTATTTACTTTTGTTATGCAGTTACACCTTTGGCTGATTATTATATAATTGCTGGTATTGTGTATCAAGCCCCAGATTTGGCATCAGTAATTGGATCTCGAATGGTAATATGACTAAAAAAATAATTACTATTTTAAAAAGGAAATGTTTATAATAAAATAATAATAATTATTATTTATTTCAGCTCACCATGGTTCATCATTTACAGTCAGCATTTGATGAAGGTAAATTTTAGATATTGCTTTATTCTTGACTTTTGATGTATATATAAATGTGAAATTTACATTGCTTGAGTCTGATATATAAATGTGAAATATTCATTGCTTGAGTCTGAGAATATAGATATAAATTTGGCTCTATTTTTCATTTCTGTTACTAGAAACAAATATACTGTTCAGTATTTTAGCATACTATATTACTGTATAGCCAATGTGTATAAGAGCACTTCATTTAATCAAATGTGTTAGTTTTATGCCTAAAATGTTTTCTGACAACTTCATTAGTTTAAAAAATAATAATAAATAAAATAAAAGAATAGATAGATTGCTTGCATAAAATTAGAATAAACTACTGAAGTGGAACAAGAAACATATTATTTAAAAAAACATTTCTTAATAGTAAATAATTGTTTCCTATTACAGTCATTGCAAAAAATAATTTTTTATTAGTTACAAAATAAAGAAAAAAAAATGTAACTGGGCATATAATCTTTATAAAATTATATACTTATATACATATATATTGTTCCAAAAATAAGCATAAATTCTAAGCATTGTTTTAATAAAACATATTTTTAGTTGCTTATAAAGAAGTTCGGGAAAAAAACTTTTTACGTAGAAATTAAAAATTGTCTTGTATGAAACAAAAAGTATTATAGTGAACTTATTTTGCTGTGCATGTCTACATACTATGGAAAAGAAATATTTTTAACTGGCAAATGCAAAATGGGTTAAAATATAAAAAAAAGAAAGCTTTTTAAGATAAATATTTTAAATTGCATTGTTAAAAAATCTTAAATTCTCTTTACACGGGAATTATGGCCTCAATAGGAGCCCATGCGACTCCCCACCAAATCTCATTGTCATTCAATAATCCTGTATGAAGGACTGCACATGCATAGGTTTTTGTTACAACGGCCTGTGGGATTCTTACCTTGTGATAAGATTTTGTTGGTGTCACATGGTATTTTTTTATATCTAATAATTGAACTAGTGTAAATAGGGCCATAAAAATTGTAACAATGCATTCTTTTTAAATTAATTATCAAATCTGCCTATTATACTCTTAAAAGAATATTACAACCAAGAAAATACATTCCTTTGATTTAAATCTGTTATAAAGTTAGCCTGAAGCAATGAAAACAATATTAAATAATAGTAATATTTATGCCGTTTCGCATAAATATGGCAAACTGATTTTGAATATTATTGATCGAGGTTGGAGTCATTTCAAACTTACTCATACTAAGTGTAAATTAAAAGGATTTCTTTTAGGTCTGACAACATTCTTTTAGAAATGTGATTAATTGGCCAAAATTGTTTTGTTAATGAGACATGTCAAACAGAGTCCTGGAATCTCAAGTAATACTAAGCAATTATGAGTTCTATAAATTCATTGTAGATTGTACAAGTTTTAACAAACTGTGTAAAAGAACTTCCATAATTAACCCTTAAGTTCATTTTGTATAGTATACCATACATACAACTTTATATAACAATATATTAATAATATAATAACAATATATTAATAATAATAATAATATTTTTATAACGTAAAGAAGCTACCTATATACATTTTTTTTTTTTGCTTTTTTTCAAAAAAGCAATTTTGCCACGATAAGGGTTAAAAACAAAAATTTGTTTTATATAGAAAGATATAATTTTTGTTTTTACATACCAAAACAAAAACTGCAAATTTATTTTATTTTATTATTTTGAGCAATATTACTTTATATGTTGCTCATATTTTGATTTTATCTATTTATCACTGATACCAACAATCCTAATTATATTTTAACATTTCATGAAAATTACTTTCAATGTGTATAACTGCAACTGTAATGTATTATTATGAATAAGTCGTTATAGTTTTACTATAACACATAACTAAATATAGAATCTTCTTTCTTTTTTTTTATTTGACATTCCCCTATCAAACTACAATTTGTTTTTTACTCTGATAAAAAGTTAATAATTTTCTCACTGTTGCATATAAAGTAATTTGACATATGATTATTTTTGCTGTAGCTTCTTCATATTCTCATTATCATCCATCTAAAGGCTATTGGTGGGAATTTAAAGATAATGAAAAGAAAGGTTTGTATAATTTATATCATTATTTGACTAATACATAGTTTTTTATATTTTTTATATAATTTGTGTAGCATTCTATTTATTTTTTCTATTTATCTTATATTAATTAGAAAAGTTTATTTCTTTACTACTGATTCCTGTGTCATTTATGATGAATAAAAAGAGCAGAAAGAGTTGTTGATTGTCAAAAATTTGAAGTTAAGTTCTTTAAATCACACACACATCTACCTGTTCTTTAAAATTGATTTCTAATAAAGAATACTTTACTTTAAAGAATACTTTATATAAATACTTTCTCTCTGATGCTAAATTTAAAGACATCCATATTTAGCAATCAGCTATTAATCATTAAAAAAAAAGATCATTTGATTTAATTTGAAATATAATTTGAGATTAGTGCATCATTGAACTTTTTGTTAAATCTGTGTGTCATTTTATATTTAGATCTCTTTGAATGTGTAATTAAGCATTTAAGTACCATTCAGTATATATGTATGTCAATCCAAATCATTTTGGTGCATCCGATGTGTAATTTTTTATTTAATAAAAATCAAATATTATTCGCTTTATTATGGGTTTTTTTTTACAAAATTTTTTGTATATATAATTGCTTGACATTAAAAAAGAGAACTTGAGGGACTTTAAAAAATAAATTCTATAACTAATTGATGGAAATTTGTCATTCATTTTAAATACATGTTTGTTGTAATAAATGCAAAAGAAAAACAGCCAGTAATTCAAAATACAGTATCTCATATTCTGACAAAGAAAATTATTAAAGTAGGATTAGTTTGCATGGAAGTATACTTATTTTGACTTACTTTCTTTTTAAAACTGATTTGCAATTTTTAGAAAAAACGAAGACCAAAGAAGAACCTGGATCCGCTTTTCAACGACGACGAGTGGATATTCTCCTCTCAGAACTGGCAAAGAAATTTCCTCCTAAAATGCCATCTCCTCCGCAATTAGAAAAGCAAACTACTGGTAAATTACTTTCATTTTTTAACCATTAATTGTTCATTTCTGTTTTTACCTGAATGCAAACTTCTTTTTGAGTTCATTTTGATAATTTTATAAACTCATTTTTATATATGTTTTCTTCATTCATTTTACTAAACAAAACTCTTAAAAGAATATCAACTTTAGTTTCTTTATATTTTAAATATGGGAAGATAATTAACAATTTATACAAGCACATGTAAAGTTAGTTAAGAATAATACTAATTACAGCATTGTTATATTGTAATAATTAAATGATGTAACAAAAAAAAATCCTTATCAGAGTTACCATAATCCTGACCTATTTCTATCATCATTTTATGATTTTTAGCTGAAGAAACTGCTATTGCTAGTACTGTCGTTCCTAATGTTACAATTAAAACAGAGCCAAAAGATGATGTTAAAATTAAAACAGAGAAAGCTGATACTCCCCCTGCTGCAACTACCACCACCGCTACTACAGTTGCAACCAGCTCTACACCTGCAACAACAGCAATTACAGCTACACCTTCTCTTCCTCCTCCTCCCCCACCCCCGCCTCCTGTTCAAGCATCTGCTGCATCAGTTCAGGCAGCACGAAATGTCATGAAACCTCCTCCAGAAAAGAAGATGAGATTAGCATGAGACAAAGTATAAATTTGACTTGTAAATAAAATATGTTAAATATACCTTTATATTTTAAATCGGAGCTATACTCATTCTTTTTTTTTATAACATAAAGTATTGATCTAAATACAAAACTAAACTTTGTAAAAAGTATTAAATAAAGCATTAATTCATGATAAGTAATGAAGTCAGTTTGTTATTTTTGCATGATTATATTAAAAATTTCACTTTTTTTGCAATCTCGTTTGGTTTTACCCTGAATTTAAAAAACTTCATATTGTATATACTTTTTCAAAAACATTTGCCTTAAAAATCTTCCTTTGGCAAACTAAAAAACTTATTCTTGAAATTTGTAATAGATGCTGAAACTAGAAAATACTTTTTCATAAATTTTGCTATGTTGTATTATTATCTTTGTACTTATTAAATTACTTATTAAAATATTAAAAATTTAGTTAAATGACTTGTGTATCATCTGTATTCACATTTTCATATATTTATCAAAGTAAATACCAAAAAAATAATATTGGTGCTTGATCAATTTAGAATAGTGCCAACAAATTTTAATTTTATAGAATTCTTAATACATATTCTAAAAAAGGACCAATACACACAAATTCATTTTCTCACCAAAATGAAAATTTTATCGTATCTTGCCTTATGTTTTACTGCAAGTGCATTGAATTTAGTGCTAAAAAACAGTTAACAGAATTTTGCATTCCAGCTTTTAATTTAACTAATTATGAACATTTATAAGATGATCCTCAGAACAAAAAATGTAAAATTTCAATTTAAATCATGAATATTTTTAACTAGAAATGATTCTGGCCTGGGGGGGGGAGGTGTTATTTCTAGTATTCCTGATAAAATTACTGCTTTTTAAAATACTAACTGAAATTTTTATCATATGCAACTTATGTAAAAAAAAATAGTAGTTTAATAACTCAAATACTTACTTACATTAAAAAAATAATAAAGTCTCTAATAAAAAAAAGTAATTATTTAAACATTACTTTTCTTATGTCTTTTATTTACTTAGTGATCATCAAAATGTAATCTATTTTTAATAGGAAAAAAGCACAATGCTTTTCTCAATTCTTAAATGCAATTGACTTTGGGACGAACAAATAAAGCTAGGTGTATTAACTCATTTGATTTTTTGTCTTCAGATTGAAACCTAATTAGAAACTATAATTGTATGCATCATGTGAAATTCGCAGGTTTCAGTTTCTAAAGGAAGTTTTTCAGGAAGAAATTTTATCGTGCCTGGATAGTTATACACTAACTCAAACAATTCAAATGTTTTTTTAAAGTTTAATCAAGTATTTAATAATTACATATAAAATTCAAAGATTTTTCCAAACTGTTTAGCAAAGTAGAACTTGAATGAAAGCTATTACTAGAAATGTAAAAAAGCAAGTAAATAATTCATTTTCTGATGCAAAAGATTATTTCTTAGATTTATATTTTATCTGCTTATTTCAATGATTAAAATACGAATATTTCATAGGTAATACCTTATTTTTCTAAGATATATATGTAGTAAAAAAGTATCATACTCTCAAGATTAAAGGATCTTTCACCGAAAATTACAAGGTCTAGTTCCTACTATTTTTGCACTGTAGAACTTTGAAAAATGTATGAACTATGTTGTCATCATATTTTTTAATAGCACAAGTAGTTAAGTAAACTGGCATCAAATTTTGCCAAATACTTGATGTGTATTTTGGAGAAAATTATATGAGCTGCATAGGAGAGTTCACTTTTTCAAACATTTTCAATATGGCCATGAAAGTGTCAAAAATGATTCCATTCAGAATGTGTTTGGAAATGATTGAATTTTTTTCTTTTTTGAACTAATTGAATGCAACTTTAGTTACGGTTCTATCCAGCATTGTCTGATTAAAGAATTTGTATTTATGTCATTTGTGCACATTTACAATTTGTGCTGAAATTGCTCTCTGAATACAAGAAAAGAAAGTCTTCATCAAAGCTCAATCATGAATCTGATTATTCTCACCTTGGAGAACCAGCTAAACTTTTATCTTTTAGGTCAATAAAATGACCCTACATCCATGAATTGTGAGTTTCTGACTGATTTATGAAGATCAATTGCAGTTTTCAATTCAGATCCCTTTGTCTTGGCAAATAATATGTATATAATTCAAAGCTTTATTGTACAGTATTATTAGGAATCACAAATTGACACATGCAAAGGAGAGCTAAAGCTCAATATCTGCAAAGCATCTTCCTTCAGCATATTTTAGCTTTGGTGATTATAGCCCCAATACATTATTATAGCAGCTGAGTATAAACAAATTATTTATCTATTGAACTAGAAGAAATAGTTTAAATAAGTAAAAATTTTCTTTGTAAGTAAATTGGGGAACTTCATCTCTCCATTAATAAAATGAATTAAAAAAGGCACATTTTGAAAGAAAAATGAAATATTTCTTTTTTCACATACACACAAAAACAGTGGGTACAGCTTCAAAGAAACTTTCTTGCATATTTTTCTAAGGCATTTTCCCTTCATAAAAATTGTGAACTTTGAGTAAGGCCATGAATACCACAAACATTCAGAAGTTCATTTTCACAGTCTCTCATAATAGAGTGAAAAAGGGGAAAAACATTAAGATTTTTTTGTTTTTTTTAACCAAGATTCGATACGTAATTGTAGTAACAATATCACATAGCAAATTATATTTGTCTAATTAATTGAATTTACATGCATATGAATGTACAGATCCTTAAGTAGTGAATTGTTGAACGGATTGGATTTAACAGTTGATACAGATCTCCAGTTATATTCAAACAAATGAACTTCCTGTAAATTGATTTCATTCAAAATTTGTGTAAAGATCATATATCAAATTTCAACCTCTTTGACTCAAAGCATTTTTTAGTTATCATGGTCATAAAAACGTATAATTTTAAAAAAGTGTTTTTCAGACTTAAGGAGATCTGAAATATCTAAATTAAAGTAATTTCTCTTTGTGCACAAGAAAGTAAAAATGTATATTATTGAATACAAAAATAACCAGCAATAAAAACTCAAATTTCAGCTTTTAATACAAACTCATAACATTGCAAGATAATATAATAGTTTATGAATTTCAAACACAAATATGGGACATTTTTGGCTATGATACAAAGAAATTGCTTTGTTGTATACTGCCATACAGAAATCACGCAGATATTGGCTATAACATATTTACAATAAACGGCAATTCTGCATGCACACAGATGTGTCTAAATTGAATTGCAGTTTGTACATCTTCGGCAATCAAAGTAGGAACAATTCATTATGTATTGTTTCAATACATTCACACACAAAGATGCAATAAATATATAATCATCATACTGTTATAAATTTGATTATGTGTGACAATTTAACATATCTACAATATTGTGGAAGAATGCATTTGAATTTTGATAATAGTACTTCTCAGAATTCAATATATAACAAAAAAAAAAAGTTTTACAATACAATGAGTGATCAGTTAGAGATGGCTTAGATAGTTAAAATATTGGACAATGCACATATGTTCGAATGCTGAGCATCACATAGAATAAACACAAGAAGGTGCAAAGTTATGTGTATAATTTACAAAACTGCACCTTTTGCTACTATCACAGCCGTGATAACAGACAAAATTGGATAATTAGAGGCTTCTAATGCACACAATGTGCCTGATGAACAGAATTAAAAAAATATTTCAAATACATTCTCTAAAAGCAATTAACGAAATATATTTAAAAATAAATTGAATTTTAATATGTTTGAGCACATTATGTTCATCAATTGATCATACACTGTATTAAATAATCTGAATTTTGGCATACACGATTGAAAAAAAGTTTTTATAAATCTTGTATAAATAAATCTGTGCATATGATTGTCAAGAATGCAAATGCTTAATTGTGCTAAAATTCACAAGATTGACAACATAAATTTATCAAAAATGAATCTGATAATTCAATTAAAACACCAAAAATTCAATTTCATCAATGAATTCCAAAGCAATGAGATTTAAAATAATAACGTTTGGACCCAAGAAGCTGCATCATTTATTTATTATTACATTTTAATTACCCCTACTGATAATCCAAATAAGATATTCTATTCCTAACTGGCAATGATTCAATATTTATATTCACATAAAAAAAATCTTTGAAAATCTGTATTTAAAATTATTTTTTTTAAATCTCAGTTTCATTTTTTGCATATTTTATCAGTAAATAAATTGTTATCACTTATATTCATATATCTTTATATTTCCCGAAGACTTATGTTCACAGACAAATATATTAATTTAATCTGAACTTGAATAATAATAAAAAAAAAAAAAATTCCTCAATCTATATAATTAGCATTTTTTAAACATGATTAATTTACATTCAGTTTCAATGCCTTGCAAATGTCAAGAACTTCCAAACTATGCATAAATTAAGAAACCTGTTACAAGTCAAATACTTTTAATCATTAATTTAAATTTCATCTCTCCATTTCAAAAATATACTTAAATATTGTTTGATTTACTGATTCAATTACTAAATGTTTGTCATATATCAATATTAATAAAACTGGGTGGAGCCACAGAACTCTCAATTAATTCAGAAAATGTAGCGATTCTATTTTATCCAAACCAAAGTAAGAATTATTCGTATATTATGAACTTCCAGAGAAGTATTTTAGGTAGAAAAACCAATCAAAACTTTATAAACAGACATTGTTAACCTACACATTAACTGTCAATTTCTCAAATCTTTACCAAAGATATTGTCACATTTAAAAAAAAAAAATTATATGTAGTTTTATTAAAATGATGACTCTGATGATGAAGATTGCATCAGACATACATCATCTGGCACTCCCTCAACAAACTTCTGCACCTGATCAACATGATTATATCAGACCTTCAATTTCAAATATGTATCTGGCCTATATTTCATGTTAATGGCAGGACTTAAACACTGCCTTTTTTCGTCTTTTTAAAACAATCTGTCACAAAAATCCTTTATGAATTTGATTTAACAAAATACTTAATTATGTCCATTAATGGAATGAAAAAGTCAAGTTTTAAATTTGAAATGAAACATAGCTACTCTGCAAATTGAAAAAACAGGTTGTTACACATTTGCAATAAAAAAATTTGGAAAGATAATTTTGAAATTGTTTACAAAAATTGGCAATATAAAATAAAGGAAATAACAAAATTGTATGAAACAATTATTGATTAAACTTTCAAAACAAAATTTCAAAAAAATTGCAAACTTTTTTGATTTAAGTTTCATGTTGGTTTAAGAAATTAATTTATTGAAACCATACTTTAATGTCCATAATAGAAATACTAATTTCATAGATAACCTTTATATAGGAGCTGCCTTCAACTGATAAAAACAATATACATTTATCTTTCATTTAAATTTTTTAATATTAAACCTTCATAACATCCAGGAAATGTTAGGAACATATTCATAGAATTTTCATTTAGGAAGGGGTTAATCACTGCTTTGAACCATTTTCTCCAATCTGTTTTAATTCGTTTTTACAATCCTGTGTTTTCCTCATATTGCAATCAACAGAAGAATAAAAACTGTTTGCAGATCAGTTCCATGGTTTTCATTATAATTGATTTTAAATATTAGGAAAAAATCTTATATATCAGCATGGAAATTTCTAAACATAATGACATTTTGTTTATAAGTGATGCATAGTTAAAATTGAAAATAAAAATAAAAAGAGAAAATTTTACTTCCTTTTTTATAACCTTTATCATCTAACTAATTACAATGTTTCTGCTAAAATAATAGATTTACAACATCTCACGGGAAAATATATCTATAATATCAGTGATAATTACTTGATCAAATCGAAGTTGATAATAATAAAAAATGTGGAATAATAAATAATTAACTTTTTTTGTGTATGTGTGTGCCTAGACACACACATTCCAATGCAGTGTTAAAATATTCTTAAGAAATATACTTTTTCAAATTAAAAGTGTAAATACTAAACAAATAATGAGGAAAATTTTGAATGATCAACATCCATTACAATTATTTTTTTTAAATAATCTTCAAATTTTCATAAATTACATTTTAAACTATACATATAGAACAAATTAATAAAGAAACTATTTACAATCTTTTCCCTACAATCACACTTTACAGTTGCATTAAATTATCATAAACAAATAATAATAATAATAATAAGGAAGCAAAGTATTTACAATCACAGCACCAAACCAAAAGAAAAAAAATGCATTAAAAAAAAGAAGAGAAAAATAATCTCTGTCATACAAGCCAGCATAACATTTAATGTATAAATTATAAAATGACTAATTTTTCAAGATTACAATTCTACATGAAATATACAATATTCAGAAAGGTAAGAAATTCACTTCTCTTGACCTGCAAGAGTACGTAAAAAAAAAACAGAAATCTAGCACAAACAGAAAATTACATTAACTAATGACATGACCTTTGCTCTTTAATTTTATAAACATAATCATAATAATTTAATTAGTATAAAATATATATCTAAAACTACATACATGAAAAATAATTAATGGAATTCCAAACTGGTTGAGTAAAAGTAGTAATTTCAAAAAATTTCAGAGGAAATGATCTGGATTAAATGAACTTTTTAATTTCATTTGAGAGTTACTTTGTAATATATTCTTTAAAATCAAATTTTTTAAGATTTAGTGTTGCTTATCTTCAAAATGTATGTCTTTTTGCAATGCATTTCTTGAAAAGAAAATAAATAAAATTATTTTTGGACAAAGTATCATTTTATTTTTTTGCATCCTTATTCATAAAAAAAGTGCATGAATTGCAAAGTCTCAAAAATAATGCAAGACAGATAGTGCTATATAGCTGCATACTAAAATATATATATAAAAAAATTGTGATAAAATAAAAATGTACTTGAACATTCAAACTATGAAAAAATTGGAAGCAAAAATTAAAAATAAAAAGGATTATGTAGTTCACATGAATCTTAGTCTCTTTAGTGACTGAGCATCTTCCAAAAAAGAAAAAATGAATTTAAATGTGTTTGTTTTAAAAAATGGTCCATAGAATATAGAGGTTTTTTCAATGAGTAATCAAAACACGCACACACACACACACACACACACTCGCCTTTCAACATTTCTTATTATATTTTTTGAAGAAACACAAATGTATTTAAAAATGTATGCATGAATTTTCTAATGAAATATTAAACTGATAAGTTGATTACTGTTTCCCCTCCCCCACAAAAATATTAGATGTCACTGAAGTCTCACAAAACCATACAATCAAAATACAAAACAGTTCAATCTATTCAACTGGTTTTTTTCCAGAATATATTGATTTTCTTATTATTTAAAAAATACTTTGAGATTACTTCCAAAAGAAAATACAACTGACTAAAGAAAATTATAAAATTTATGCAATTAATCTGGATGCAGTTATATAATTCTGGAACAACTGTATTACTTTTTTCATTATACTCTTTTAAATTGTATCTAGTGCTTATAACTTGTAATGCAAAACTGAACAATTTCAAAAGTTGTGATTCAGAGTACTTTTATGCAATAAATTAATTCTAAAACAATACAGCATTTAAATTTTTGTTGTATTATTATGCGAGAACAGCTGTATTTCAAAATTTCGTTGATTTTAATAACACAACTGCATCCACTAATAATACATTTGGAATGTGTGTTTACATTGATTTAATTTACATTTACAAAATTAAATTAAGATTTTTAATATCCTTTTTGTAAAATAAATGCAACCTTGCAAACATTTATCTAAAAATTATTTGTAGCAAAAAATGGACCTCCCATAAAAGTTAATACACACATGCACACAAAAAAAAATGGTACGTCATAATTGTCTTTCTTTCTAGTTTAAAACAGAAAATAAAATCTTTCAAATTACATTTCATGGAATATTACCGAGAGGGGGTTGGGGTAGAGGAAAAAAAATATTCTTTTACCTTTTAAAATTCAAATTTTTTGTTCTAAATTCAAAAGGCAGGCTCTAGATCTTTAAATCTAGACAAAACAAAACTGTAAAGAATTCTTTGAAAACAAAATTTTTTTAATGTAAAATGGGTTAAAATTGAATGGAAATCAAAAACAAAAATATATAACAATAAGCATTTTACTACCCAACAGTAGGCTGTTGGATATCATTGAAAATCTAATATGGCCACTATATTATATTTTAAATGAAAAAGAAAACCACAATAATTACAAAAATTTACAATAACCTTTAAAATTAATATATGAATATTGTGAAAAATTATAGGACAATGATTATAATATCAAATTAAAATGATATTCACCCAATGTTTGATACAATATTAACATGAATGAAAAAAGGAAGGACATTGATATATCAAGATATCGTTAAAGTTTGGTATAGTAGGAAAGAAAAATCCAAAATTGCATCTCAACAAGAATTTTGTATTGTTTAAAGATAATTAATGATGATATAAAAAAATCACATAAATTATTATAGAATTTACTCCTTCAACAGTGCACAAAATGCATTCTACTACACATCACATTATTACATGAAGACATTTAAATTATTAAAAAAAAATGCATAAAAATATCAAAAATGTGCAAATATATTCATAGGATGGCATAGTTTGATTAAAAAATATGCCAATAAGTTTATAATGAATCATTATTTACTGTTGTAATTATTTTAAGCATACAAAATTAAGAACAATGAACAAATACTTCAAATTCTTTGTTGTGGTAAGAATAAACTTTGCACTATAATGGCAATTTCATTGATATATTTTTAACTCAAAGGAGAGAGACAATGAAAAAAGTATCAAAATAAATTTCTGTAAATCATTTCTTTAAAAATACATTGAATGCATTTTATAATCACATTATTTGATGAGTATTTTAAAAACATTTTTGTGTGCAAGAATTTTAAATCTAATTTGATATGAGAGATAAATGAGACATTAAGACAGAGAAGGCATACATAAATAAAATGATTGCAAGAAAAAGTTATTTGAATAATAAAAGAATATAAGTCAAAGAATTAAAATTGTTTTAGTTTGCAAATTATAAAAATTAAAAATAGAAATTAATGCCTCATAAGTAGGCTGAACATATATAGGCTAAATTTTAATAAGCAGCCACAGCAAGTTTATTCTGATAAAAATGATAAATTTAAAATTTTCGTATTTTTAAGTGAAATAAATCTTGTGATACACCACAATAGTGATGAACAAAATGCATTTAGTATATTAAGTTTTATAAATAAAAAAAAAGTGAATAAATTTGAAGCTAAGCAGTGGCTAATATTCTATTATAAACAATCACTTCAATATTAGTATTTAATAATAATAATAACATCTGTGAAAATAATGAAACTGCATAAGAAATTTTAAAACCTACAGTTTCATAACCTTAATTCGATAAAATAGAAGTAATATACAAGGATTTTGATACAAATAGTCATTATATAAAAGAATAAGATCTGTACCCATTAATTTTAAATTTCTTAAATTGTTTCATCTGACTTTTCAACTTTTGTATCAACATTACATTATATTATATAAACATATATCATGATTTTTTTTTAACATTTTGATCACATAAAAAGACAAGTGGCATAATAAAATAGATACGTTGCAAAAAGACAAAACATATATATTGCCCACTAGTATGATATAATTTCTGTACAGCATAAAATTAAATATGCAAAATTTATTTGTAAAATAAAACCCATTTCTTAAAAATGATGCATTGTAAAAGGTTCAAAACTTCAAAAAACTTTGGTGTGTAGATAAGAAAAAGAAACCCATAAAATGGAACATTTCAATCATTTTGTACACAGTGGCAAGGGTTTAGTGACATGGTAAAAATAGATACTCCTAACAACTTTGATTAACAATTTTAGAAGGTATTCAAAGTTTTATAAAACATGTTCCATGGCAAAGTCTCAAAAATATAATATGTTGGAAATGTTTTATAAATGCCTATCTTTTCAAACTTTTATTTTATCTTCTATTCATTTCCATTCTAACAGCTAAAAAAGAAAAATTAATAACATAACAATTAATATATCTGCAAAATAAAGATAATATAGATGAAAACAAAGTAAGAATAAATTCTTTTGGAAATCTATTTAATAAACACACAAAATTTCCTAACTTGACATAAAAAAAAGCCACAAAATGTGATTTTATTTTATTCAGTTTATTATGGTTTTAATAAAAGGCAGCTTTTATTCTTGGTTTAAACATAATATAGATGAATTAAACATTGCGATATACAATAAAATGTCACATTATCATTTTAGCACTTTGATTATTAAAATTTTTGTTAGGATTCAAAATAGTTCCTAATATTTTTTATATTAAAAAATATATAATTTTTTATATGAAAAACAATTAATTTCCAAATGTTATTTATTTTAAAATTTGAAATAATGCACAGAATTCCATATTAAAAAACTTAATGCCTATAAACATTTTTTTATGATAATTTTTTCTTCTCAAATAGTTGATCATTTATAAAAATTTGTTGAGCTCAATGTGTCAGTTAGTTTCAGATTAATTTTTAATAATGTCCATTAAGTCTGAGCTTAAATATATTATTCAATAGGCTTGCATCAATATACCAAAATAAAAATCATGAAGTAGCTTAATACAAATTTATTTAGTTAATACTCATTACTAGGAATAAATTACTTTGAAATAATTTCAGGATAAATCCCATTTTTACTTATATGTTTGATTATGATGAATCTCAATACATACAAATGCCATTATTTCATTAAATTATTTAAATATTTCTTAAACTAAAAAAATTTCAAAATCATACAGGAGAAACCTTTATCTAATGTAATCTTATTTGTAATGATTGAATTTTTATTGTTATATGTCATAATTTTCTATAAATCAGATTGATAACAACATAGTAATTTGAATTCTACCAATGGTATTTTTTGTAGTTTAACCTTATGAGCCCTGACTGCTTGATATTGCAATGTTTGGCAGGGGCCTGACTCAGGCGCTTTGAGGTAGTAAAATATGTTTAAATGAGTGCTCATTGAGAAATACCTTTCAGCCCTTAAACTCATTTAACTGTCTCAAAGCACCCGAGTCAGGCCCCTGTCGAATGGGGCATTATCGGTCGGTCAGGGCTCATAAGGTTGAGCACTGATTTAATTAACTGATATATTGTTTTTAAATATTCACTAAACAAAGCATTTGCATTTCATTTTCCAAATAACTAACTGTCAATGAATACAATTAAAAAATTATCAATGATAATGAAATTAAAAATGACAAAGTTTTAAAAATCATATTAAAAATGAGACAATATTAAATAACAAAACAGAAATTATTAATATTAAAATTATGAACAAATTCGATTTTTTTCATGTGGTATAAACTAGATTATAAAATGTTGCAATAATTTATAATTGTAATTACTGTACATAAATTATCATATTTTGGCTTCAAAAAATGAAGTGAAAACCTTCATGGTTTATAATGGTGTAAAATTGAAAACACCATTGCATAAAAAGCAAACCTCAAATAAAACTTGTAAATACTAACATAAATATGATCTTGTAATCAAAATTATTACATCAGAATAAAATTTATTTCGGTTGATTGAATATAAATGCATATAAAATAAAATAAAAAAATATTAAAGGACTAATTAAACCTATTAACATAAAAATTGCACACTGAAAACTTTGAATTAAAATGAAATATAGGTTAAAACTATTTAGTTTATCCAGACAAAATAAGAATTTTTTTAATATTAGTATTTTCACACAAATAAAAAGAACACTATCTTACAAAAGAAGAAAAATAAGCCCTTGGCGCTTACCATCTATTATTTCTTGTTTCACTTTATTCATTACCAATCTCACTTCTGAGACTATTTCTTGCTTAATTTTGTCTAATTGAACAGCATCCAAAACTACTGCATTCTTATTTTCTGTATCCGTATCAGTTCTGGGAAAAAATAAAGTTGATTAGATATAAACTTAAATGTATTAAGTCTTTTAAAGAGTTTTTTTTATGCAAATTGATTAATCAATGCTTAAAATTTCATAAAATAAAAAGCATTTAGTTTGTCCAAAATGAGGGAACAATGTTCCTCATATTATACAGCATTTCAAAATATCTAATATAGAAATTCTGTTCTATTTTTAATTGTATTAAAATTAACAAATGCAACAGTAGGCAATGAAAATGGGAATATTTCCAAGTGAAAACAAAATTCTTATATTTAATAAGGCTTATATACAAACAAGAAACTGCCAACAAAAAGTTATCTGTGCCTAATATGATACAAGTTTCAATGTATTCAGTTTACCACAGAAAGAGCATAGAATTTCATTACATTTAGATAGAAATCATTTAAATTGGCTGATTGTTTAAACAGACAGACTGGTATGAAGCACTGTTTTACCCCACCAGAGATAGCACAATTTTCGTACCTGTGAAGTGATTGGGGAGATTCACCACCAGAATTGATACCTGGACTACAAGCACTACCAAAACCTTGTTTATTCCAGCTTCTATTACTGTCACCACTACTGATACTTTCAGCATCCTGGATTTACAAAAAAAGTAAATTTTGAAACAGAAAGAAGAAACTATCAATTATATATAATATTAAACAAAGATATGCTGACATATTCTAGCACATTGTTTTATAAAAGACTCAGCATCATCTGTGCATTCAAATTTATTTCAAGAAGTAATCAATAAAATCCAAATGAATTTCTGAAAAAAAAAAGTGATTCAACTAGCTAGCTTATACTTACAGAATACTTGAGTGCTAAATGAATAAAATATACATGTACTGTGAAAATATGATACTTTTCATCTAATTATTACATGCAAAATATTACTATAGCAGCTTTAATAGCTAAATTAAAGAAATGGCATAATTATTACAACAAATAAGTCTGCATTTAGACTTTACTGCTCATTTTATATTAATATTAATTTTTTAAGATACTCTTGAATCATACACAATTTTACGAATCAAATTCTTTGAAACATTCATTACAGAGCAAAACAGATTATTTTGCAAAATTATATAGAAATAAGCATTAAGAACCCCTTCTTTCTTTAAAAGTAGCACTGAATAATTGAATATTATATATTTTACATAAAAAGCCAATCAAAAAAGTAAAATATATGGAAAAAAAAAGACATTTTGATGTAATAGAAAGAGTGTAAATATCTAAAAATATTTCTATTTTTCTAACATTAAACTTGCAATTACACAAAAATACACTTTTATGTCTCAGAATAAAAAAGTACCTTCTCTATTACTTTAATAAATTGAGATAAAAATAATTTTAAAGTAACTTACAATGCTGCTATCTGTCTGAGCTCGTCTGAAATTAAAAAAAAAAAAAAAAAAAAAAAAAAAAAAAAAAAAAGGGCATTAATAAATGTTTATTAATGAAATATCACTTCTTTTTATGAAAAATTACATAAAAGCCAATGACGTAAAGTTTCAATTAGAAAAAACATTGATTATACCATTTTAATAAAATTTTACATATATATATATATATATATGTGTGTGTGTGTGTATTTAAATTGAAAACATCAAAATATTCATTAAATGCATGATGCAAAAAATTTAAAGGAAACAATAAACACACGTATAAAAATTTCATTAAGAAAACAGTATAAAATATTGGTTCAAAATTAATTACAAAGAAGCATGTTATAGGAAAAAACATACTATAAAGAGGCTACAAATTTTTTTTTCTAAAAAATATTCTGTTTGAAATAAAATCTAAAGGTTTTTTTATGTTAATTTTAGTGATTAAAACTATTCTCATTCTTCTGTAATAGAGCAATGGATTACATAATGTCTGTGTGATTCAGAAAAGAATCTGCAATAGAATTTCATACATGCACAAGATGAAATTTGACACTACCAAACTAATCACTCAATCAGCTTAAAATATCAATATCACATTATGATGAATGCTTCACTTTTAAAACTAAATCTGCTGTACCAGCAAATGTAAACTTTTTCGTCAATGGAGAGTAATATACAAGTATCTTTCTTTCTTTCCTTTTTTATGAAGATAACGATAAGACAATTGTAGCAAAAATTTTACAGTTAATGTAAATAAAACTAACATTTCTGCTAAAAATAATTTATTCTCTAAAAACTAAGTACAAATCTGTAAATATTGAATAATATGCAAATTAAAGTTTATTGCATGTAGAATGGGAGAAGATATTTTGACCAAGCGTCTTAAAGAAGCCAAGGACACAAATATCAGTTCCTTTACTTCATTTTTCATAGCTAACCATAATGATGAATAGGATTTTAAAAAAAGCAATATCATATCTCAAGGTGATTTGCTATTCCCACCCTGCTGCTAAGAAATCAAGTCCTCCCACACCAACATTTCTCTAATTTCCATCAGTATCAAATATAATTAGTTAATTTTAGATATTAGATTTCAAATTGATCATTTTTAAAAAGCATGATTCATTTTCACTAAATAGTCACTTTGATAATACTATATATTCTATATATATATATATATATATATATATATATATATATATATATATATATATATATATATATATATATATAGGTTTAGCATATAATATGCATACATATTAATAATTAAGTAACTATACCTTCTTGCTAGAGTTCGAGTCATTTCATCTAGCATGTTTGCCATGCCTTTAGGAAACTGTTTAGTTTCATTTCCTGGTGTATCATTAGTTGGCTGAAAAAAATTAGCTTTTTAAAGCAATTTCACATTACAAAATCAGAACAATTTAATAAAATAAGAAAAATTATATATTTAACTAAATTAATATATATATATATATATATATATATATATATATATATATATATATATATATATATTCAATGAAAATACTAGTTGATAGAAATATGAATCACATATTGAGTTTTAAGATCTTTGCTATTAAGATCCATGTCAAATAGATATTAAAGCTCTGTCACATAGTTTGACTAAAAAATGGTGATGGAATATTTTTAATGTAATAAGATATCTCGAATTTTTTGAAAAAAATATATAAAATATTCCATAAATACAGATATAAGCAAAATGTAACTTAATATTTTTATTATTATTTTAAACATATCTTTATATCTTATAGTATGGTTATGAACAATCAGAGATAACTCATATTGAGAATATGGAGAAAGCTAAATAATGCTAAACAACCTTTGATAGGAATCTAAGAATTCAAAAATAACTGATATAGTAGGAACAGAATTGTTTTAAACACCAGCAAACAAAATTTGAGAAATGGAACTATATTTCAAAAAAAAACCAGTTGATTTAATTTCATAATATTAAGATTCACACATGCATAAATATTATTTCATTTCCCAATGATATAACTACTTGCAATGCTTCACATAATGTCACCTAATTCTTATAAAATGTGAGTATAAGATACTTTTTCATCATTAAAAACTAAAATGGTGGAAATCAAAAACAGTTAAAAAATAAATTTAATACAGCTTTTACAAATATAACTTTATTAATATACTAAAAAGAATTCATTTTAATTAATTTCCACTTTTCAGATTTTAATTCATAATTATAAATATCATGGAACTCCCCCCCCCCAAATTCAAAGCTAGATAGCACCATTCTTGTGGAATCAATAACGCAGGATGATTACTACATATGTAACAATCCAGAAAATAAGAATTTTTTTATTTGTTTCTAAGACTGACATTCTATCAACATAGAATATGTTTTTATATAAAACACTTTTTATATATTTCAGTTGATGCTGTTTCATGTGTTTATTTTGAAGCTTACCAATTTTGGTGTTAATAACTGAATTGATAATAATAATCATTTGGGTGAAATTGACTATATTTTTATGACAACAAAGGAAAAGGAAAAAGCATGTATCTCCCAGTTATTTATACTTTTCTTCCAAACATAAGAACAAAAAATATTTTATAATTGTTCTTATTGACAATTTTTCCTTCACAATTCACTTATATATATTTTTAAGCTTGTATTATTTTTAAAAAAATGTGCCGATTAATGCTGCACATCTGATTTTAAAATAATGTCAAGTGTAATTCACTCCAGTATTTGCTTGAGATTTTTCCTTGACATTTTGCCCCCATTGGAGTCATCAAAGTTTAACCTTGCTCCTAAAAAGCTCGTGATTTCTAAAATTTTACAAAGAGGCTATGAAATTTTCAACTGCATTACAGCACTATGTTGACTCATTTTGGACAAATTTTCATACTTGTTTTGAATTTCAATTTTGTATTTAGCACTCAAACCTATGCTATGTTTATCAATTGTTGGAATTTTACTAAAAAAAAAAAATGCCATCTTCTTTGTTGGACTAAATCTTTTAGACTATTGCCTAATGGGTATTTTAGGAACTAAAGAAAATGCTAAACATCACAGAAATTCAGATTCTCTTAAAGTTTCCATATTACAGGAATGGAATACATAATCTTCTAAAATTATTCATAGTCTAATTAGACAACAATAAAAAAAAACATTTAAAAAAAACAGAAAGGCAAATTGAAAACGAAAATAAAATTAAATTACTTCAAAATAAATTTCTATTCATAACATTCATTATTATAGTGTTGTGTTCATCATTTTCTATATTATATCTGTAACAAATAATCTAATATTTGTAATAATATTCAATGATTAAATTTCAAATTAAGTTATTAACAGATAATTTAAGTCTAAATATATATGCAAATGATATATTGTTGTCTAGAACACACAAATAGAGAAAATTTCAAAACTCTGAGCACATCAAGAAATAAAAAATAAATTACATAATTTAATATTTACAATTTTAATGAAGTCAAAAAGTTGATAAATCTTTTTGCTCACTTTAGTGGGTGTCTTCTTTAGCTTAGCAGTTGCAATAGCAGCAGCAAGAGAAGTTTCTGTAACCTCCTGTTCAGGATTTTGTCTCAAGTGTAATCGAGGCAGTGTTGCCAGTCCAGAGATGCTGGAATTTGAAGGTGGTGGTGGTGGTGGAGGTGGAGGGGGAGGAACTGTTGATTGAGGGGAAGGCTGTTGAGGAACTATAGACATTGGCTGCGGAGGCACAGACGAGGCAGATGATGCACGATGGTGGCTATAAGTGCTGGGAGAAGGAATGCTACCTGGCGTGCTTGGATGGCTGGAATGATTTCCTGAGAAAAAAATTAAAACAAAATGATTTTTAAAATTAAATTTGAAAAACATGGAAATATTTAAATATGCAATAAGAAAATATCACTAATAATTTTTCCCGATTATATTTCAATCTTTTTCAGTTTGTCAAGTGGAAATGCCAATGGGAAGCATCATAAATTTAATAATTTATGCATAATTTAAAATATATAGTTTAGGATTTGAAATGGCTCGTCTTATATACAGTGCCATTGCCCGTGAAAGGAGAATCGCATGATTACGTGGTCATATCCTGAAGGGGTTAAGACATTTGCCTCTAATCATCTGATACTTTTCAACATACTTTCTTAAAGTAATAAATATACCATACATTTCAAGACATTCTATACAAAAACAAAAATTCTCACATCTGAATATATCATTCCATTAAGTTAAAGAATTTTGGTGCATAATAAAAGATGTTTGATTTTAAAAATAATTTATAAAGAATGTTTCAAAATCATTACATTTTTGTGACAAATAAGGCATTTAATTTAATTATTAAAGAAATGGGATCTCCCCTCCTTCTTTTGCTGTTAGATACAAGATAAAATTTGTAAACTAAAAAAAAATATTTCACATTTTTATGAACTTAGGAATTTTTCAAAACCATCTTATTTATAGAACATAATCCATCATTTCAAATTCCTTAAGAATTTCTAAACAAAAAATTTCACCATAGGGACTGCTTTAAATTAATCAAGAATAAGCTGTAAGAAATATTACTATTTTGGTATTTACCTTGGCTACTTCTATAATGTCCATATTCTGAATTTGTTTTCCTTTCTCCATTTTCATTATTCATCCTACATTTGTACAGAGAAAGAATACAACACTTTAAATTAGAAACAACAAAATTAAAAAAATAACTACACTAAAACTCAAACACTAGATAAAGGAATAAAGATGACTCGGTTGAATTTACTTATGAAAATATAAATAAATTGATTAAAAAAAAAGGGCAAACTAACCATAACTGCTTAAACTGGTAGCATAATTAAGGCCAAACGATGTAAGTAAAATATCTTATGAAAAAATTTACTTAAATAATAGCGTTTACTTTTAAAACAATTTGTGTGTATCTATGTTCATAAATATCATACAATCTTTTTCTATCTGCAATTCTTCTTCAGCAAAATTAAATAAGATTTAACTTGAAACTTAAATTTAACAATTATACAAAAAATTTAAAATAGCAACACCAAAATAAAACTTTAATAAACAAATCATGTTAATGTTCTATTCTATTAAATGACAGACATAACCTTTCAACTCTAAAATATAATTTTATAACACTTTTCATTACAAACAGAGACAAAAAGTTCACTAATTGCTATCAAACAATCAAAATCCCTGAAAAATTACAAGACAAAATCAGATAATTTATGAATACTTAACTCAAAATTCAGAGATCAACAAATTAAGAATGGTAATTAAATATATCTATCACCATATTATAAAGTAATATATATATATATATATATATTGCATTCATGATTATATCAATTTATAAAATACTTTGAAACTAAAAAATTATATTCTTCCAATGAAATATTCAATAAATTGTCTATAAATGTGTTTAAAGCCAATTTTTTTTTTTTTTAAATAATAAGTATTATATAATAAATAACTTTAGAGAAATATAAGAACCAACAATAACACAGTAGTTTTTATGATAGAGTTGTGTTATGATTAAATAAGAAAGTGTTCAATTTTATGCAAATATCAACATAGAATATATCAATATTTGATTAACATTTTTTTAACAGATATTGAAGAAAAACTTCTTAAAATATTTTTTCTGCAAGTTTCTTATAAAAATTTTTGTGAAGCACTTTCATAGTATATTTAAAATTATTTAAATATGCAACAGTTAACTGTATTAAAGTATTTGCTTACATTAAAAATTGTTCAAAAAACCAAATATCACAAAAGTGGTTTTACTTTATTTCTTTAATATTTAAGGGGAAAAAAAAAAAAAAAACTAACATTTTTTATGGAAACTGAAATCAGAAGTTCCTTTGAATTAACTAAAAGTGAAATGGCAGGGAAGCAATTTTTAGTAATTTTAACCATATAAATGAAAATTCTTTTTAATTTATATGGTTGAAAATATATGGTTAATTTTTTTTTGTTCATTAAAATTATTTATGGCCTGTTAATTATTTTTTAATATTTAAATATTAGCCTTTTTAACGATTAAAAGTCTGGCTGGTAAAGTAAAGTTGACAGATAATAGATAAACTTCAAAACTACAATGAGATAGTCATTAAAAGAATATAAATTACTCAAATTTGATACAACATGCAATACTAGTAGCTTTTTTTTCTTCTTTCAAATTTACTTTTATAAATCTCAACCAATGCATGGACACTAACAGTTGGTGAAAATATCAGCATGTATTTACTTGCCAAAAGTATAAAATATTTAGATACATTTAAAAAGTTGTCAAAGATTATTATGAACTTCTAAAGTAGTGTTTTATGTGGGAAGGCCCAGGATGTAAATAAAAGATTCAATAGGCTCATTTGGAAAGAAATGTGTAACTATAAAATTTATATATGTTGAAAATAAATTACCATCCTCTGTATTCTGCATAATCATCTAAACTAACACCACTGTGTCCAATAGTCTGATATAGAGGCTGGGATTGAGATGAACGATGACTGGCTATTCATAAAATAAAAATATCTTATAAACTTGCAGCAATGACAATAGAACAAAAATAAGTAAAATAATCAGTTAATAAATTTGATTCATCATAATACTTTAATCACACTCTTTAAATAAAAATTATTATATATTTCATTTGTAAGAAAGACATGTAAAATAAATAGAAAAAAAAATTAATATACGAGAGAAGTAATTTTTTTTAAAAAAATATTGTAGTTTATTAAATCTGCAATATATCACATTCAGTAATTTGAAATCAATATATTAAATCATTCCGATATTTTTTTAAAGAAAATTTTATATTTTTTCAAAGAAATATTTTTATTACAAACCTCTCTCCAAGTGTTAAAAAAAATTAAGATGCATTCTTTAAAACTTTCTAATGGATTGATTTGACTACTATAGAATGCTATGAGAGACTAAACATTTAAATCATGCAATGAGTGTTTCCATCTCAGAATTACAGAATGAATTCAGGGAATTGTAAAAGCTTTCATTTTAATATAGAGTTTCATTAAAAAGAATTTCAATACCTGAAGTATAATATTAAGTTCTGATTAAATGCATCAATTACTGTTATGAATATTAGCATCACATTTAAGATTACTTAAGATTGCACTACACAAAATTTTTCAAATATGTCACTAAAGATGTTAGTTATTGTTTATAGTACATTTTTTAAGGAAGATCTGTTTAATATAAAAATAAAATATTTATTATATTTAGAATACACATTGATTTAATGATAATATGGATTTTACAGATGTAAGTATTTTTTATATAAGCATGTATTAATGAAGCATACATTAAATATGTATGGATAAGTATTACTGCATAAATATAGTATAACTATAGTAAATAAGATGTTTATTTGTCATTTATATTCATGAAATCATGTGTTAATCAAAAGGAATACAAAATGACTAGGTAAGAAAGTAGGGGAGAAAGCTTACTCATATACATACTACTGTGCCCTAGAATATCCAAAACCCTTTCCATGGCTAAAGCAAATGTTTCAGCGTCATCTCTACTAGCAAAGTTTAAACCATGTATTTGACTATTATCACGCCATTGGTGGAATGTAGGAGTATTTTGGAAATATTTTAGACCTTTCAGAATAGAACAGTTGATAACAACCTAAAATATATAATTTTTATTAAAAGTATTTTAATATAAAATAATAAATCATTCAAGTTTTGTTATTCAATACAAATTGACTTTATTAGTTGACATTTATAGCCAACATATTTTCACACATCAATTGTATTAGAAAAATATAAACATTTATATAAAAGAGGGCAAATCAGTACATTGAAGATTTTGAAAATGTAACTGAAAACAGTTATGCAATTAAAAATACTACTAAACTATTTATTGAGATTCAAAATGCACAGATTGTATAGTTACAGTATATTAAAGAAACAATTATATGTATGCAGTACGTAATTTTCAAATTATTCATTATATTAAAACAGTCTTTTATGCAATTGATTTGAGTTGATCCAAATTAACATATTAGTAAAACTAGCAAAAGTGAACTGGAAATATATAAAATTGCAGCTGCTTCCTATCGGCAAAGCAATGTTTAAATCAGGCAGTAAAATAACACTAAAATTTTGAAATAAAGCAATTTACATACTGAGAAATTAGAGGAGAAGGAGACAAATGTTTCAACATTTAAGAAGCATATTAAGATCATATATCAGGAATACATACGAAAATAAAGGATAACATTTTTCTATAGAAAAATATATATAATCAAATACGACAAAGTTTAACAAGAAGAAAAAATATGTACCTCATGGTCTTGAACCTTCCTACCAACCACACGAAATGTGTTATTTTCAACATGATGATAAATATGAACTTTGGACAAGCCACTCGATGTTCCACTTGGAACCCACTTTTTCATTTGGGAATCATACACAAGAACAGAAGCTCGTGCTGATGCTACTGATTGTTCACTATAAGAAAAAATATAATAGTAAAACATAAAAAAAATTTTAATACCAAGCATTATATGTCGAATCAGATAATTTTCTTTTCTATAAAGTAATATAGTAATTTTGCAATTATTTAAAATACAGTATGTTAATACAATCATGAAAAAATCAGAAACTGTACAAGAAAAACCACTATATATTTCAATATAAAATTCTTTCATGCTATGAACAGCTTGTCTCAATTTAAATAAAATAAGATGTGGTATTGTCAATTGAATTCATTCTGATCACATCAGTAGTTAAAATATAAAAGCAATCCTAGGTCAGGATAAAATTTATCATTTTTAAATTCAACAATATATAATTTGATTGTAAAATCTACATAATACAATGCCTATTAAAAAAACACCAGTGAAATTCTAAGAACTAAAAATGGAAAGTTTAAAAAAATGGAGTCCGAATGATTTCATTAATATTTTCATTCAAAATTTAATGCTTATTCTGTATTAAATAATATTTTTGATTTGTCATAGTGGGGAGAAAAAAGTATACAAATTTCTGGGTTTTGATTTTTCATAATATTCTTTTCCGTATATCAATAAATTTATAACCGGATAAATATACATCATTTAGCAATTCATATACCAGGATATTCTACCTAGATGGAAATTACAAAAACTGAACTTAGCCAATTTAAGAAATAAAACCTATTCCTACAAATGCAATATTTTTATATTGATTCATATGTATGTTCAAAGAATCTTGGGATAATAATTAAAAGCATTATATACATTCAAATGGGATCAGGCTACTGAAGATGCTTATTTATTCCCCCCACTTTATTAACGTAAGTACAGAAGTTAAAAGTATTAAATCTATACAAGATTTTTTTTTTGTCTAAAAAATCATGTTTACTATTATTATTTATTAGCACTAACTACTTTTCTAAACTAACTGGTGTGTATTGTTTTAATAATACCATGATAATGATGAAAGAACCTACAGATAGCAACAATCAAAATGAATTTTTATCTCTTCATTGTACCATCATTAAATTCTAGTTTTCCACACCAGAATTTGTCATGCAACCTAAAAATTGGGTTACTATCTCCGTATTAAATTTAATATGGAAGTGATAATCCTTATATGAAGGTTAATATCACCACATTAATGTCATAAATTTTTGGAGTACAGCGTTGTATTTGATGTGTACCCAATTTTTGATTTATCTGACTCAAAAATGTTAAATATGCTTTTAAACATTAAAATTACATTTTCTAAAAATTCTTCTGGTCATTTTACATAATGTTGGACAAATTTAATCTAGTATATCTGTTTGCTTTGTTGAGATAAGGCTTTCTTTCATGGGATCTATTATAAAAATTATGCTTAAAATGTTTCGGAATTTGCAGATTTCCTGAATCTTCTTTTAGTTTTCAGAGTCAATTTAACAGCATGTTTTCCAAGATAAATGCATGATTGTCTTAATATTAAAATATCATAATAAGATACCTGGTATCAAAAGATAAACTGATTTTTGAGTCAATATGCAAAAGTTGAGGATAATTTTTAAATAATTTTTTTAACAAGTATATGATCTTAAGATCTGATAAAAAAATGAAATCAGTTTAAATTTTACTCAAAAACAAAAAGATATAACTGCAAATCTGTTACAATTAGCAGGAGGAGGTGCAGGGTGGGGACTGACTAATAAATTTGAAGATTAACATGAAAATAATATTTATACCCTAATATTTTCAGAAATTACTGCCAAAAAAGGTGCTTTGTTCCTCGTCCATTTAAATTCTATTTTAAATATTTAAAAAAACACCCATAAATATGCTATAATTCACCTACAAAATATATTTATATAAAATTTAGTAATTCTAGATATAATGAGCTCACCTTCATAACATCCAACAGATATCTACATATTTTTATTATTATTACAGACAATTTAAAAAAAAAAATCCCAAATTGCTTTATTTATTGTGCCAGATAAGCATTTGAATATCATATTCTTTAAAAAGAACAATTTTATAAGTGAGGAAAGAGCATTTGCGCATTAATTTGTGTGTACATTATGTGTATTACTAGTGAACATTAGTTATGAATGAGTTATACAAATATTAGTTATAATCTTTGTTAAGTGCTGGCAGGCAATTACTATATAAATACAAAAAAAAGTAGGAATTGAAACATATTTAATTTAGAATATAGTAAAAATTTAAGATGCAAATTTTAAAGTGATCACTATTTTTTTTTAATTCAATGGAAATTCAATCTTTCAAAGGAAGAACAAATTCAAATTAATAAGATTATCAGTTTCCTTACTCATGCCTAGTTCATACAATTCCCCCTTTCCCTTCTAATGAATAGGGTCAAGTTCTTTAAATTTAAAATTTATAAAAAAAGCTAAAATTAAATATAAAAATACATTTTTTTGCAATAAATGAATTTCCTTTTTGAATTATGAAAAGTATCCCAATTTTACAGTTGATTTGTGTGCAAAATTTTTTACAGTAAAACAAACAGTGGAATCTTGTGCAAAGACAAGATATGAAATCTGCCTGCTTAAAAGATGTATAAAGATTTTTAAACATTATCAATGGTTTAATGTGCTCAATATATATGCAGTCAGTTTTGTGTAAGTGTTTTTTTTTTTTTAATGATATATCAGGTGAAACCTTTCTGGACATGAAATGGCATTTAGCAACAATGGAGTAACATACCATTCTATTTCTACTTTTAATTACAATTAGTAAGGATTAGCTTTAAAGCAATCAATAGCTTTGAAACAGGAAGAAAATTAAATGAATGCATTTTATTTAAAGACTTGAAGGAGGCATAATTTAATAAACAGTTCATTTGAAATACAATTATTATCAAAAGGAATTGATGAAGAGTTAACAAGACTTCACTAACAACCTAGATAAAGTTGATTAGTATTAACCCATATTGAAATTTATTAAATCTGAATAATTATATTAAAAGATTTTAAAGGTAATTACAAAGTAACAAAATATATAAGACAAAATAATAGAATTAATCCTTCCAAAAGTGCTTAAGACAAGTCAAGGCATTTAATATAAGCTCAGATGTCAACTGTAATGATGATGTTAAAAAAATAATGACGCAAAAAGACTACTTTAATAAAGTTAGAGAAAGCATCTGCTCACAAAAAAATGAATGAATTCATTATTAATAAGTAAACTATACAATTCTGATGCGAACATCCTCCCCTTGATACTACGTGCAATTAAATTAAAATAACAAATCAAATACAGTTCTAAGATGCTTACAGCATTTTACATAATATTTGGTCAGTTTAGAAGTTCATATATCCAAACAATAGTACAGTTATATTAACCAACCTCATTTTTGTATCGCCGCTTGAGTGAACAAATCGGCCGACTTAAGCCCCACTCGGTTAAACGAATGAATAAAGATAAGACTTCAAAAAAATGTATAGACTTTTGAATTTGACATAAAATATCATTGCAGATATACTTAAACGATAAATATGAATATAATTGTAGAACTTTCAATCACTATAAAATAAAAATAACAAAATTGTTGATACTGATATCAAAGCATGGTAGAGTTGTATATTTGCTGATTTTCAAACTTTAAAAAGAATTTTCCCCACTTCCTTTAATGCCATTGAATATTGTTACACTAGAGCTAAATTTACTATAAGAAGAGAAAAAAGATGATTCCGAGAAGTGATATTTCCATGCCATGTGGAGATCACGAGTCTCAGAATTAGACAGTGGATTAAAAAGAAAAAATTGTGAAATAGTGAAACAGATTCAACTTAAAAGTTACCTACTTTTAAAATGACAAATTTCCATGGTCCTATATAACCATTAAATTGGACAGTAACCTTCTCTAATTGAAACAATCGACAAAAGCATTTAAAAATCAAATTAACATAGACTTGTAGTTGAAGATTTCACATTGGGTCAATTTTGGGCATAATACAGAACGCAGTAGTCAAGAATATATTATATATATATATATATATATATATATATATATATATATATACAGGAAAGCTAAATGTAAGTGTGTGTACGTGCGCGTGCGCGCGTATAAATATATGTATATGATATATGAAATTTTAAAATATAATTTAAATGCTAATTAATTTTCTAATTTTTATCTTAATTTAGTCTATATTAACTTCATTCTAAAATAATTAATTTTCCTTTTTTAAGTCTGCACGTATCAAAGAAATTCCTATCAAAATGTCATTGTAAAACCACCGAAGGAAAAAAAATCGGGTTCTTTTGCTTTTTTTCCCTTGTATCGCGATGTAGATTGACCTACCTCGTCGCCTTTTTCCTGAACATAATATGTATATATACATAACATACAGACACACACGCACACACACACACACATACAAGTGAAACGATAAAAATATATTTCCAATTTTATTTTGAAAGATTATGAAAATTTTGCATTTTAAATTTATATACATCAAATAATTTCAGTGGTATATGTAGAGTGGCTTTGTCTACGACTTGCACTAACTTTTGTTGAGCAACTCCGATTTCGTATTAAAATAATGGTTCCAAGAGCTAGAAATCTTGAAATGTAATCAATATTTTCTAAAATTTAAATTGGATCTGCATTGTGAATTTTTAATAGCAATGAAGTGAAATTTTTTTTCTTTTTATCGAAAAATTTTTATATCTTTTTTTTTAATGCAAATCATGATCCCGGTAGCAATAAAACGAGTAACGAAGAGGAAAAAATAGAGCCTCTTTTGCCAGTAAGACCGTGACCTCCGAGAGATAAGGCCTGCTAGCTGTTGTAATGAGTCATCACGGCTAGGCGGACGCTCCGAGAAGGACGGAGATTAACATAACGCATAACTTGCGATGTATAGCGTTATGCTTCCTCGACAATTTTCGTCAATTCTCTAAATTATCAAATAATTGCATAGATACTAATTTAAAAATATTACTTTGTATTTAAAAAATTGACATTTAAATAATTATAATCGTGGTTTGAGAATTTCCTATATTGAATATCACCATTTCTTGACAACTTTCGTTATTAAAAAGACATTCACAGAATTATTAAATAGATGTATAATAATTGCTTATTTACAAATTATTTATTATCTGTTTGTGTAAAATAGATGTTTACATTAAATTTTCTTTGAAATGGAAACTTTTTAGTTCCCAGGAATTTTATATTTTTAAAAAAGGAAGCAAATTAATAGTAAAAGATTTACATGTAGAAAATAAAAATTGCTGTAAGCAAAAAATTTGAGTAGTAACATAATGAGATTATTCATTCATTTTTTTATATAAATATATTTTTATATAAATATTGGTTTTTAAATTTTTTACTAGAAATGTTTGTTTAAAAAATATAGCAGATCTATGAGCTGTACTTGTATAAAGAAATGACATATTTTAATTAATAAATATGAATGAATTAAGAAATTATAAAATATGAACCAGATGAAGACACATATTAGTAAACATTTATTTATTTCAACATAATAGCAAGGGAAAAAAATACAATTATTCAGAGCTCTTACATATACAAAATAGAAATACTATTAAAATGTGATTAATAAACAATTATTTTTATGTACTATATAAAAAACACAATTATTTAGAATACATATATACAAAATAGAAATATATCTGTAAGCATTTATTTATTTCAACATAATAGCAAGAAAAAAAATGCAATTATTCAGAACTCATACATATATAAAATAGAAATATTATTAAAATGTGATTAATAAACAATTATTTTTATGTACTATGTAAAAAAGGTTCATTACGATATAAAATAGGTACTATATAAAAAAGGTTCATTAAAGGTACTATATAAAAATGGAGTTCAGGTTTACACTTCAGCAGATGAATTGCTCAAGAAAAAATTCACATTTTTCAGTAAATACATCTTCTGAATTTTTGATGATAGATTCAATAATATTAATTTTGACATTCAATGAACTTGATAATCTATCACAGGGATCCTTTTCATAATAATCAAGAATATCAAATATTTGATTTATATTATTAACTTTAATTGGTAATGGGAATTGCTCATGTTTCAAAATCCTTTCTCCCATAAATGATGCATTTAAAAATAGATCATTGTTAATACTTACAGCATATGTTATGGTAGGAATGCCATCATTAACAGATAGGTGGATGAATAATATATTTTCATTCTTTTCAATAATAGTCCAAAAGGAAGAAAAGGTATGGTCTTTAATACATTTTTTTAATTCATTAAAATTAGTAAATCCAGTCTTGCTGTCATAGTTCTGTTTGGAATTTAAGCTTTCAATTATGGAACGTTCAATTTGGACTTGTTCTAATCGTTGCCTCTTTTTTGAAGGACTCTCTCGAATTAAGGATGTTGATGATGTCAAATATGTTGGCAGCCAGGAAAAATACTTGGCACAGGATTTTCTTTCAGCCCGGGCTTCTTCAGAGGAGCAGATAATGTTTCCCTAGAACTTTCATTGTAGAAAGTAGTTCTGTAAAGCACTTCACTATCTTTAAAATGTCTTTAACATACCTGAAAGAAAAAGAGAGAAAAAAATTCGCTATCATGTAGAATAACTTTTTATATTTATAAACCTACAAATCAAGAGGCATTTTTTTTTAAGTTCTAAAAATGTTTTAAACTACTGCTTAAAAATCAACTATTTTCATGCTTTATTTTTTTTAAAAATAAATTGGCCTATATTTTAAATTAACAAAATAGTGAAGCTAGGATTGAACTAAAATGAATGCATCTTAAATAAATTTTAATTAAATCAGGATGACATTAAATATTTTTACAAAAATTAAGACTGTAACTAACACAAATTATAATATTTTACACCTAAAATATTTGAAACTATTTCAAAATATTAAAATGTATTAATTATCAATGCTAATTTTTGCTACCCTTAGAATTCTATGTAATGGTAAACTCTTTTTAAAGCTTCATCAGTGGGATATCCAAAAACAGCGACTTTATTTTCTTCATCATAATTTCCACGGCAAGCTAGAACTGAGCATTTATATGGCATTTTTTAAAAAGAAAAAGTAAAGTTTATTTACCAAAAAATAAATGATTTAATTAAAGTGAAAGTTCAAATAAAGTAATGTAAATTTCTTTGTTTATCGATATTCATAGTGATATTAATCTACATTGTAGCTTTAAAAATAAAACTCACTGTCATGATTAAAAATACTTAAGAGATAATGGATGCAACTATTTAAATTGCATGTAACTAAATAGTAAATAAAAGATAAGCTTGAGATTAATTGATGTAAAAATTTAATAAACAGCTTATTTAAACAGAATTTTTATATCAAAATTATGAATAAAAATCGAATAAGTAAGAACCCTAACAGGACTATCATAGATAAACAAATGATAGTCTAAAAATCGATTCGATTTTTGACATAATTAATAGAGAATTTGTATAAATAGATTACAGTTATTTATTCTTATTTCATTAAGTTCATTTTTAATCAACGCTACATCATTGAGAGAACAAATAATATTGAAAAACTAAATCGTAATTATAATCTGTTGTTAAAACAGAACGTGATGAACAAATAGGCTTAACGGTAACAGATTCAATAACACTTTAAGTTTATATTGAGGATTGTAAAGGAAACACACTTAATTTCAATAATTTGTATCCTAAACTTGCTTTTGCATCTCACCCATTTCAATATAACACCATCTTGGATGAAGAAATAAATATAAAAATAGAAAAAAAATGAAGGCTTATAAACGCCAGCCGTCGTTCACTTCGCGCAGAAAACGTGCAGAGTGACGATTGTTAATCGGCTTCTCGATCGACTAGCAGTGATGACTCATGCAGGAGCGAATGGTAGAGCCAGCAGGCCTTGTCTCTAGGAGGTCACGGTAAGACACAAAATGGAAACAAAACTTTAGTGCGTTAATCACACTTTTTAAAGTCAAATATGTTGAAGGAGAAGGGGTAGAAAACTTGATAACCTATCCTGGGCGTCATTTACAATTGTGACGAGAATAAGAATGAAAACATCTTCTGATGCCCTCCCAAGTTATTTTACATTATTAAACTTTTAAGGGAAAATAAATAAATGATTGTTGAGGGCAGCACAGTGCAAGCCGACGGCACATGAAATTCGACAAAACGCATAAAGTTTTAATTATCGTCCTACAGATTGGGCATAAGTGCCGGATTTATACACTTCTTAATAAGCTGTTATTCACACCTGCATTTTTAGCGGCAGGTATTTTGTCAGAATGCATAGAATATTTATAAACTTTGAAAAATGTTGGAAAAAATATTATTTTAAAATTTTGGTTTGCTATATTGAGACAGTGTAAAATATGAGTCTTTTGCTATATTAATCAGTATTCAGTTCCGATATTGTAAAATATATTTTTCTCAAGTTCTAAACAACTCATTCTCGGTATTCAACAATTTAGATCCCAATACTATAAATATTATCAAAATTCTAATTAAATATAAGAGTATGAAAAAAAAAATGCTAAACTGCTTTCTACATCAATTCTTCATCGTCCTTGTAATTTATTAATTTTTTTCACAATTTCAAATTTTGCAATTTGATGTTAAAGCGGAAGCAGTTTCATTAGCAACCAAGATTTGCTATTAGAATAAATTAAAGAACTTAGGCTCAAAAGCAATAGCTTTTAAATATGCTTGACATTAAAAAATATTATTATCATGAAACTAGATACTTTTTCTTTTTGTCTTTGATGTAATTTATAAAAATCAAAACTTCAATATTAAGAAAAAATTAAAATAAAATCCACTGTAAATCAAAAATTGCTTAGGAAAATTCTTGATAATTTGCTTCAATATAAGGATTTTGGTATGTTCTATTTTCAACAAAAGGTGAATGAAAAATTTTTCAAAAGCAAAATTTGTTATTTCAATACTAGTTAATTATTTAATGTTATTGTTTTTAATTTTTTATTTACTTTTCTTTCAATTTCTAACATTAATTTTTCTACTTTTAATAAATAACGGCCAAACAAAAACATTTCGCTAATTTTTATATTTTTAATTAGAAAATTTATATTATATTACTAGCCGCTTTTGGCGACCAGCTTGTTCGCCAATCTTAATGTTCGTTTAAATTTTAATAATTAAATATTTTACGCAATTCCTACTTTAATAGATTCTTCATCAAAGTAATTTAAAACTTCAAATTTTGATAGTCATATAATTCACTCATAATATTGTATTATAAAGGCCTTCAGTCATAACGTAATATGTATCGCTCTAATTTTCTGTCAGCTCCCGTAGAATTTATGCTTTAAATTAAAGTGGGAAAGAATTAATATGCAATTAATATAATAATATTTTTTACTGAAACAAAGCATTTTTTATAATATGATTACTGTTAATAGAGTCACTCAGCGTTTAAACTTTATGGGCACTAAAGAATATCTTTCTTAATTTATGTAATACCTCAAGAATTTGTCAACAAAATTTTCTCAGATTCACCATGAGCAGATCGATTAATTAACAATGTTTAATTTTAAATGTATCAAACACTAAGAAAATAAAATGAATCGTTTAAAATAATCGGTCGAGAACAGGTTTAAAAGAACTACTTAAAAAACGATGTACTTAAAACTATAAGCATATACAAAAAATATATAACTAACATAAATACAATTTAATTACAAAAACATGCAATTAACCTAAAAATAATTTAAATCAAGAATCATCCGTTGATAATATTGTCAACAATCAGAATACAATGCGCATGCGTGAATTTTCAACGCCAGTTACGGTAACGCAAATGCGTGAATTTTTCTACGCCAGTTGGGGTAACGCTATTCAGATTAGACATTTTTAATTTCCTTTATTCTGTGTTATTTAAATTCAAAAGTACTTCAGAATGAATCTGAAAGATCGATTAATTAACAATGTTTAATTTTAAATGCATCAAACATTAAGAAAATAAACAGAATCGTTTGAAACAATCGGCCGAAAAATGTTAACCCTAGCCTCATTACTGTTGGGAAGAAAAAAAACTGAAGCCTTACTCATTTGGCGGTGGGGAAAATGGAAGATTTTTCGGCTGGAAAGTTAGTTTATAATTAATAATGAAAATTCTAATTAAAAATTCAAAAAAGGGACCCCAGGTGTACATTCTCGACCTCTAAGATATACATGTACCAAATTTGTAGCTGTAGGTCAAATGACCTGGCCTGTAAAGCGGCAACACACACCACACACACACGCACATACACACATTGAGCTTTATATAAGTATAGATAAATATATATTGATGAATACCGAATCAATAATATGGCACAAAATATAACAGTATTCAAAAGACACACTGATATAAAGAAGTTTTGACACAAAAATATCAATTTATTAATTAAAAGGACAATTCAAAGTTAGATGTAGAAATGAAATATTCTCAATCAAGCCAAACACGCAATTAATATAATCTTAACTCGCATTTAAAGCCTCACTTGTTTAGTAGATAAGATGCAATTTGCAGAAGTTCCAGGTTTAAATGCGAAATGCAAGCTATAAAAATAGCAAAAGGTTGATTTAAAAAGTGAACAAAATAATAATATTTTTTCATACTTTAATAGAACAAATTATGGAATTATTTATTATAAAATATATTGGAAAAACTGCGTTGTACATCAACCTGGAAAATTTTATATTTTTCTGAGAGCACAAAAATCGCATTTGAACGATACTTTTAACACTATTTTAACCATTTAAAACCTTTAGGTACAGAAGTAATACATAATGACTATCACATCTGTCTTTTTTAATGTAGATGTACTCTAACACTGGTTATGGAAATTGTTCTAACAATATTCATCCGCTAAATAAATACTTCTTATCGATTGGATTTGCATTCTTCTGTTCTTATGTTTCTTGACATAAGAGAACCAACATAACCGTAATCTTCTGGATAAGAAATGTTTCACGAATATAATCTAAATTCTTTTTTACCTTTTCATATCGCACACGTGTTTTCAAAGTGACACGCGTAGTCAAAAACCTAGAATTTTTCAGTTATCATAACGATAAGAATTGGATAAATAGTTCTCTATCAAGCAATAAAAGCAGTGTAAAAAATTAGCATCAAATCTAGCTCGCCTGAAAGAACCTTTGTCCAGAGCTAGGTCTGATGCAGCAGTAACTTGTGGGGCCTTAAAGCAAATTTCATCAACAAAGAGTAGCATTCTATTGCCTCTTACTACTTATTACATATTTAAATATTATTTTACTATTTATTAGTGCAGTAAAGGCTTAAAAACGCATGAAAGTAATAAGTAATTAAAATTGATACAGCATATTAACTTTTCAGTCATAAAAATAATCCACTAATGAAAATAATTCCTTTATCTAATATATAAAAGATGATTTTTTTTTCTTATTTAATACGTTGCCTTACCATTCATCTTTCAAAACTTTGCCAATTTATTGCTTGCACTTGCGTGAAGGTTATAGGCATAGTGCAATTATTTGCCTTTATTTTGAACACAAACAAATCGTTTACAAATTTAAAAATAAATTATTACAAATTGTAAATTTACGTGCTTCAGAATTTCAAGATCAATATGCGGCAAGAATCGAAAGATAACGTTTAAGTGCTACCCGATCACGCGTATCAGAATCAGACCAACATGCGGCAAAAATCGAGGCAACTATTGTTAACGGAAAGTCGAATGGAGTGGTGCTCCTTCCAAGCATTCCCATTATTCCCACCGACAAGCCTTTTGATTTAAAACGACTGAAGCTCCCCATTCGACTTGCATTCTCGGCGATCATCAACAAGGCGATCATCAACAATCACTTCAAGTGTGCAAAATGAACCTAGAAAATCCATGTTTTTCATTTCACCAGTTGTATGATGGATACCCACGAGTCAGACTGCCAAGAAATGTATTTGCTTTTTCTGAAGAGAAAAGCCTTTGGAAAAAAAAAAAAAAAAAAAATAGAACCCCCCCCCCCAAAAAAAAAAAAAAAAAATATTGTGTACCCTAAAGGACTTGAATGATAATGTAAAATAAATGGAATAAATATTATTTATACTTCTCTATTATATATCAATTTCAATGAATGCCATTCATTGTCAATAAAATAAATAATTATCACTCTTTATATCATTCCAAATCAAACAAGACAGCTATTTCAAATTTTAAACGATATTTCCAAAATTACTTCTGCGGCAACAACGCGCCGGGTACCAGCTAGTAAGTTTATGAAATGCAGTTTGGTAAAGGAATTAATAGAATAAGGTTAGAATATATGATTTTTATTCCTTTTCTTATACGTTTTATAACAAATTCATTGATAATACTAGCATAACTTCGATTTTCTTTGCTACTTCGGATCCAAAATATAGAATGTTTAAGGAGGTAAATCGTTCCTGGCAAGTATTTCGATTGAGAATTCTTTCTGCAAATGCGATGGTAACTTATAAGATTGCATCGATATTTACTTATAAGATTGCATCGATATTAAGCATACGGAGTAATTGATAAGATTTAGCATAAATTTCAGAAAAATAACAAAGTTTATTTTTAATTCAACTAAATTATTTTTAAGTAAATATTATAATGTGATCTTGGGAGGTAGAGTAAACACCTCTTAAAGAAATAGTGTAAAATTATTTTTCAAGGAAATATGTTTTCAATAAATTGTCAGGTAGGTATTTTGAATGTGAATTATGTGGCAATAGTTAATTTGTTCCTTTACATAAATTAGTAATATTTATTTTGTTTACTGCCTCTTTAATTTCCTTTCTATGACAAATTAATTGAATATACAGCGTCTATTTTAATAAATAATAATATAATTTTAAGTATGAATCTAAAACAAAATATATACGGGGTATCCCAAAATAACTGAAATGCAGTCTGATTCTTTACATGTTAGATATAAATGAGCAATTTAAATTTCAAAGCAGTTCAAAATAAGGTACGAAATAAAACAACGATAGTAAAATTTTTCCAGTTTTATATTTTAAAAGTTATACTTTTTAAATTTTTGTGCTACAAATTTTAGACAAATTTAGTCGGAAAACTTTAACTTTTTATGCAACGATATCATTACATAAAACCACATATGCGTATCGTTAAAAACTGAGTGACTTAAACTTAATTGAAAATTGAACGCTCCGCATAGGAGCCATATAACAAAATAGAATTAAAATTTGCTTCATAATATAAAAGGATAAAATGCATGATAATATTTACATTAAGACACTTTTTGGCTTAAGGGCAGATTCGCGACACCATCACATATACTCTTAGGATTTTTTTTGATAGTTCGACTGCCGTTTTTATTTATAAAAATTAAAATATAAGATAAGTGCATGCAAGTAATTTATTGTCAAATTTATGATAATTTTTCGAAACTGTATTCTAAGAAATTAACTTGCAGACGATTTATTTTCTTTCATTAATATGTCATTCAATATTTATGTTAAAATATTTTTTTTAACTGCATAGTGAAATGCAGACGATTTCTTTTCCAATTTATTTATTTATTCTTAGAATTATTTCTTTTCAGATCTACTAAACCAAACTTTTCTTGTACATGTAGATAAAGATTGGAAATCATTTTCAGCAATGTTTAGTTTTATATTGTCGAATTAAGAATATAGCAAAACTGCTTGTGTATTATGGTATTCTTTTAACAAATGACAAGCTATTTGAATTATCAATGATTTATTCTATGTACAATAAAAGTAATGCAGAAACTTCTAAGGAATTTGGATGGTGATATCTGAATTTGACTGAAATTTCACGCATTTGTGCCCATGGGACGATGAGATGACTGAGAACTATCGATACATTTCGTCTGATACCTGGCTCTGCGATAAATCGATAGTATACTGAAGAAGAAGAAACTGACATTATTGCATATTTTTCTGCTAACCTTCCACTAACATTCTAAAAGTAAGTGAAATAAATCATTAAAGCTATATTTTTTGACACATGCTATCACACTTTTAATCTAAAATTTTTTATAATCAATTTGTATATGAGCCTACTTTCTCAGAGGAAACAGCGTTTTAAGTGATCTGAAAAATGACAGGAGTCATTTTTTTTTTCTGTATCATAATTCATTTGGTTTTAAAAATACAATTATACGGTTTTTCCTAATGATCTTGCATGGAAAAAAAACTTTCTAATTCACGAAATATATCTAGAGGACTTACAAAATTTTTTTAAAAAAAGTAGCTTATTGAAATTTAATGAGAATTTTTTTTTTATTAATGTGGTCTTATTTTGTACATTATTTTGAATTACAGTGGACTCCCGATTATCAACGGAATTGGGTGGCGCGGCCGCCGCGGATAACAAAAATAATTAATCCGAAAAAAGCTAAAAACGCTTATAGCAAAAGAGAAAACAGTCATTCCAACTTTGAAAAATCGTTTTATGTACAATAAAACGTAAAATAAACAGCAGGAAATGTTTAAATAACGCTTAATATTTTAGTATATCACTCAAAACTAACCTAAAATGCATTTTGTTAATGAAAACAGAAAAGCGCGCCTCTCGTAAGTTGTTTTTTAATATTACAATGCAGCTCTGTTTCCGGAAAATTTGTTTCTATTTACATCGTTTTGGCATATTGAATTCGATTAATTTCAGATACATTTTAATTTGTCTACTTGCGATTTGAATGAATCCTTACAACATTGAGTGAAATATTGAAATAAATGATTGCAAATATTGCTTATATTCATGTAATTTGATGAATATTCCCTCCTCCCTGCCATGCATACAATGTTGCAGTGAAAAAGGCTTTGTTAGAAGTTAGTTTTTAGTTAGTTAGTTAGAATTTCTCTTTCTGTTTTTTTTTTATTATTTCAATAGATTAACTTTTAATACATAAAATCTTAAATGAATATTAATAGAAAGTGGTTCAATGAATTTCTTATAAATTTGACTACTTTCATTACAACAGATACATTAGTTGATACCATATTTCTGTAATGAATTTTAGATCGCATCTTCTTCTACTTTGCCTCGATTTAAATGAAAAGAAAGAAAAACCAATTTTTAGAATTTATAATTTTTAAAAATGTAGGAAGAAAAATTAATTTTTCTTTTTATATTTGTTTAATGCCTTCCACTGCGTATAATTGATTTGATATATGTTGTTTTAATTTTCCATTTTTTGGTAGTTGTATAACTTCACTATAAGAAGTAATAGGAAATTAGATTCCTTATAGAAATACTACTTATTATGATGGTGGTCGTGATACGACTTCGACAAAATTTCTAAGCATGTTATTAAGTCATATTCCTAGAATCAAAATACTGAAGACAGTAAGATGATTAAAATTATGGCTTCCTCATGACGAACAACTTCAGCATTCAAAGTTTTTCCATAGTTCTTATTGCTTAGAAATTTGTGATTAAAAATTGCTTCTTTTTAACCTGAGCACGTGACACTTCATTAGAAAGCTCTTATTAATTGTTCATTAGTTTCTTTTCCATCTTTCATTTTTATAGTTCCATCCCCTTTCGAAATTAGAAGTGTAAATTGTAGAAGAGGATGATATATTTTTTTTATACTTCTAAAGTATACAGCTTCTAAAGTAAAGTTTATCTTTTCTTCCAACATACCGACATTTATTTTTTGTTGTCATATTCCTATAATAACGAGACAATTTGAATGTTTTATAATCAAGTAGTTTTATTATGTAATTTCTGAAAAGGAAAAAAGAAATTTCTCATTATAAAAAATGTAAATTGATGCGTTCAAGTAAAAGTAAGTTGTTTCACTCTAACATGATGTATATATTATTAAATGAGAAGTTTAGATATTGTCTGATGCATTTTTTTATTAATAATACGTTACATAATTTTATGAGTTTACTAATATGTTGAATATTTTGTTTGGCTAAATAAGGTACGAATCAATTCTTACACCAGCCTTTTCCTATTATTTGCAGTATTTTGCCTTTACATCGTTAGCACATTCCTGAAAAATAAGAAAAACAACATTTTTACAACAGCAACATTACCACACAGAAAAAAAATTAATATGACAACTATTTATACAAAACAGAAATTTTAAAATGTATTGTAAGATTATAAAAAGTCTGATGCTCATTTAATCACTGTTGTTCCAATTTTACTTGTGGAATTTAAACATAGCGATTTATTAGAGCTGTAGAGCTGCAGCACCTCATGAAATTATTTTTAAGAATTGTATTTTCATTTTTTACATAATTTGATTACTTTTCCAATTTGAGAGTTCGATGTACTTACTGTTTTACACTGAGAGAGAAAAGTAAATCTTTTTCATTCTGATAAAAGTTGAACAAATAAGGAAGAAAAAAAAAAATGTATGATGTCTTGGTTGGAGAGCAGCTCATGAAAACACCCAAAATCGATTATTACACACACAGTTGAGTGATTTATCTGAACACCAAAAGCAAGTTTTCTTCCTATGAATTTAAAGACATTAAAGCTGCAATCAAAACAGACCCGATTCGGAGAGTGACCAACTAATTTTTTTTCACTACCATCCAAAGTTCACCTTCACTCCAAATTATATCCCCTCCCCTCCCTTTACTTTCTCTCATTGGCTGTTAATGATTCGGTTTCGCTTCTAATTCCTTTAATAGAAACATATCTTATTTATTGAATATTCGTTTGCTTTCGTAAGAAGCCATTTTTCGAATAAAAAAGGGTTCGTAGATAATTTTTTAAAAGTTTACACATATAGAAATTTTTATAAAGATAAAAAATTATTATTAATTATTATATGTAAAAACTAATAAACTATACAAATAATTTATTACATTTAACTGATATTCATTTTTGCACGAGCTTTATCGAGCTGACTGGGCGAAAATATAAGCGTATATATGTGTGTGGGAAGATTAGGACTCTATATTTTTATCCACTGAACTGTCATTTTAGCATTCAAAAAAATTTCAACTGGTGAAATTACAAGTAATTTCTATCATGTTTTGATTATATAATATATCTGAAATGCATCAATTTTGACAACAAATGCTTAAAATACAACTAATAGTCTTTGAAATTAAATTTTTTTGTCCACTTATGGATTAATAGCTCTTTGTTTAAAATTGAATTGTTTGATGAATATTTTTTTGTAATATTGTTAATTTCTAATATGACAATCCGTCACTCTAACTACTGTAATTTTCGTACAATTTCGAATTGTGAATTGATCACTCATTAAATGATGCTTATCCCCTCTCACCAATTATATGATTGCGTCTAGTTCAAATCTAGACAAAGCTTCTACATTTGACTTCTACATATAATGTTTTGATTGACTATACTATAAATTTCTACTTTTAATTTGAATACTAATACCATAGTAAAGTTAAAGCTAGAACCCCATTTCTTCAAAATATTCTTAATAGCATTCATCTATACATAGTATAAAATGAAGTCTCCTGAAAGCGTCTGTATGTTAAAACCCTAAAAATTCGAGAAATACTTAACTAATTTTGAGATATTTGTACCATTTTGTAGGACATTTATTGGGGAAAGGTTTTAGCATATTGAAGTCATATATATATATATATATATATATAAAAGGAGTTTTATAATTGCGATTTCAATCATTTTCCCACAGCGATTCGCGCATGCGTAAAGCAGCAATATTTGTGCTTTGCACTTAGCCGCGCGTGAGCGTAAATCTCAAACTTAGCATGTGCAAATAGCAAGAAAAGGTGGTATTCATATGTGATACATTTCTTTGTTTACGTCTGATTTTAAACAGCGATTCAAATCTCATTATCCCCAAAAGAAGGAAATTCAATTTTGCCCGGAGCACATTACATGCTAAAACGCATCGTTTGTTGCGCGATAATGAAAATGTAGAGGAAAGAAACGTTAGGTTAGCGAATATCAGAGAAAGAATGTCCACACTTTCTTCAAAGGAGAGTCTTCAGCAGAGCGAAGTAACCGTCTCTCTTTAAATCGCACTGCAATTGAATTACAAAGACAGAATGAATCTCGCCTGTCTGCTGGCAGAGAAAGACATTTAAATTTGGGACACAGGAGAAGTGAAACAACAAATGTTCCTGATATGTGGTCCGAAAAGGAGTACACCGCTCTGAATTTCGATCCCTGTGCTCGATGATGATTACAGAAATGATGCCTCGGTTTCAATAGGAACAATGTCTATAGTCTGTCCATATTGTTCAGTTTTAGGAACAGTTTTAATATACAGTCATTTTCGCAAAAAAAAAAAAAAAAAAAAAAAAAAAATATCGCCAAATTTTAGCGAAATGGCTGAATGTGACGAGAACAGTAGCAATAGGGTAACGGTAGCCAAAGTGACACCGAAAAATTGCGAACCTCGCAAGGCGCAAAATGACTGTGTATCAAAGCTATGCCCAGCTTTAAAATGGAAAGATGAATCAAAAGGCATGTGTTGTTTACAAGGGAAAATTGAAATCATTTTAACAAGCTAAATATGGAACAGCATTGATATACAGTCATTTTCACCAAATTTTAGCGAAATGGCTGAATGTGGCGCGAACGGCAGCAATACTGTTTCCAATCTAAAGGTTTCGAGGAACGCTGCAGCAAATTAACGGAAATATAGAAAAAAAAGTCAATAAATGCAGTAAAATGAAATGCATGTCAAAAAAATTTAATCGAAAATAATAAAAGTAAACAGAAGTATGCGCAGCAGGAAAAAAAATCAAGGAAAATGAACAGGAAAGATCGAAATACAGTAGCATACAGTAACATAAAAAAGGTCACGGGGTTGTAATCTGAGATCGGGATGAGATTTAGTATAATGATAGTATACAATTAGAATGTTCATTCATGAAAATATTAAAACGCAATGGCCAGCCAATTTCGAAAAAATGGTCCTCAAACTTTTGGTAAAGCTTATATACTGATGACATCCGTTCCGTTGATCCCTATAACATGGTTGTCTAGGTAATCGTCTCGTATACGAAAGGGCAAGGTTCGAACCTGGCTAGAAATATTTTTCTTTTTAAATAACTTATATTCAATTCAAAATTTACAAATACTCTTAATTAATATATTTTTAATTTTTTTTCATCCAAAATAAATATTTGTTATCGAAATACATAATAATAAAATTAAAATTTTAAAAGAAAAATTATAAATACAGATGCATTTTTTAAAAAAAATAAAATTATTTAAATTTAATTAACTATTTACAGATAGTTTTAATTAATATGCTACTTATTTTTATGCAAGGATAAATGTTTATTCTTTTAATACTTAAATTATAATTTAATGTTCAAAGGAAAAATAATTATAAACGTAACATTAATGGTTACAGATAATTTAACTTGCTTGCATCATTTTCAAAAATTAATTTTCAAATTCTTGGATTTTAATAATAATAAATTATCAATTCTAACTCAACAAAGCTGTATTTATATCCAAAGTTGAAAGAAGCAGCTGGTATTTGTTAAATATGTAAGCAAAGTTCCTCAACCGCAGTAATGAAAAAAAAAAATAGTAGAGAGCAGTATACGAGACGGTTATCTAGACAACCATACCATCGGGATCATCGGAACGGGAGTCAAGTTATCAGTATATAAGCTTTACCAAAAGTTTGAGGACCCTTTTCTCGAAATTGGCTGGCCATTGCACTTTTATATTTTCATGAATGAACATTCTAAATGTATACTATCATTATACTAAATCTCATCCCGATCTCAGATTTCAACCCCGTGACCTCCCCTTGATAGCCCTAAATATTTCTGAAAATGTGGTATAAAAGATTCTTTTGTTGTTATTTTTGATGATTTCTAAATATCTTTTTGATCTCGCATGACATTCCCATGTCATATCGGGTGGAGGCTAGACTTAAGTCTAAAGCTAATTTTTCCTCTTAGATGTTATGTCATGGGCAACATCGTATGGGTACTGCTAGTGTATAATAAAAAGCAGTTTTGAAGTATGAACTTACCTGGAACTTTAGGATAGAAGCTTTATCTTCATCAGTCAACTAGAAAAAGAAATCTTTCTTGTAAATTGTGGCATTATGAAAAAGAAATTTTTTGGTACAGATAGAATAATGAGAATAAAACATTCTGAATTGGTAACAAGTGATCAGGTTTGATACAAAATTATTTTGGATTTTATTTGATTTAAATAACATGAAAAATTTAATCCTAGAATATAACAGTATTTTAAACATTAATTATCGAACGGTTGCAATAAAAAATAAGCAAACTTTCATCTACACTGGAAGATACACGCCCTTAAAGCATATGAAAATATAGGACATTGACTCAAAATTGTAATTAAAAGTTAAGAATTGAACACACTGTGGTACTGTAATAAAGGGCATAGTCTTTTTTTTCTTTTTTTTGTCATGTAAATCAGCAAGAAAGAACTACACATGCGGATCCATTTAATGCCATAATTGCTTCAAAAGGGAACAATTAGATTGTCTCATGATAATTCATTTATATTAAATTTAGAATCGTAGAGTGAGCTGTGTTATGATTACTGGTAAAAGATGAACCTAAAAAGGCTAACGCTCAGAGAATTTTAATTCTATTTGCTTCCTAATTGTGCAAAGTTGAGTTTTCCGCAGCTGATATTATAAAATTTTACTCCACAATTTGAAAAATTAAGCAGTAATAGTCTCATCCATACTTTCAATTATTGTATTTACTAAAACTTGTTTGATAATTTATTGCATAAGGTAAAGAGCTTTATTTATATATTTATCTTATTAATACAAAAACTATTGACTATTTTCAAAAATGTATTGTTAGTATTTCACATGAAGACTTTGTAAAAAACCTGGATTCAAATGGATAACGTTTGGATAAATTTCATTATCTTGAATATTTTAACTTGTAAATAAGATCCAAGAAATAAATTTTAAAATAAAATAATTCTTATTGCTTATATAGCTATTTAAGTAATTAATAAACTTACTGTCTTGTAGTAATCATAAAAGCACTCATAGACCTGGAAATGTAAAATAGTAATGTGATTAGCAAAATGCAAAGGTATATAAAATGGTATAACTCAACCAATACATAAAACAGTATCATATCAACTTCTAATTCCAATGAGAATTTAATTTTCCATACATGTTTATAATTATAATTATATGAAAGCTAACATACATATTTATTGGCTATTAAACTTCTTGCAGCATTGTCGTGACTGCTGTAAAATGAATATAATCAGTAATAAAACTGAATGACGACTAGAATGAAGCTACTGATTTATTATAAATCATTAATGATAATAAAGTTTATAATAAAGTATTAAAGTTTACAAATGTAAACGTTATTTTTGTAATTATTAAACTGATACACTATGAAAAGATTTGTTTCCTTCCCTAAGAAATGTCCTTTAATTAAATCTCTCGTCAATTATCCAAATAGTCTTGTCCTAATTAATCTAGATGATCATAAGCTCAAGGGAATTGTAATACGATCACCAAGAATTTCGAACGAAGTTTAAAAAAATAACTTGCTCCTGCTTACAGTTCCTTTTTGCCCATCCTAAAAAAGGTCACTTGATTTTTTTTCAAATTTTATAAAATTTTGGACGTTTAGAATAATTTGACACTATTCTATGCGTTTCTTAAGGCTTAGAAAAGTGTAAGTCTTTGATGGAGTGAAAACTTCCTTGCAGAAGGGATAAAGCTTTACATGGAAGTGCTGAAAGTTATGGGATAGTAACATGCAGAATTTATATTTATATTAAGGATTCACGTAAAGAGCTTTTTGACGTGATTACGGCCGCTCGCTGAAAATTTTCAGGCTTTGAGCTCGGCTTGAGCTGAAATTTCTAGGGTATTCAACATTCCTGATATAAAGTGCCAAGAATGTACCGAGGATCTATAATTTCCAAACATTATATTCCATCATGGACAGCGCAATAGCCAACCGAATTTACTTAATAATCGAGTTAGCGACGCAAACATAGAAGACATTGTTAACAGACAAGCAACACTTCGTCAAATAACGTAACAATAAAGGTAGGACATACGATAATGTGTCCGTGAGAACAACGCAGCGAAATTTGGCTATGATGGGATATGGTAGCAAATGAGCCACGATTCCAATTGTTGAGAGCTGATAGTAGGGTTCAAGTGTAGGGCAAAGAAGTCATGGATTCATGTTGTCAATAAAGCACTGTGTAAGTGGTTGGTGGCTCCATAATGGTGTGAATTTTTTTTTACGTGGCATGCATTGGATTAAATTACTTAGATTAAAGTGAACAAATCATGGATTGGTAATTATGATGTCCAGCTTTATCATTGCAGCCATTCATAGATTTCATGTACCCGAACAAAGAGATAATTTTCTAGGGTGACAATGCACCGTATCACCGAGCCAAAATGTTCCTCACTTTTTTAAATTAACTCTCTGAACAATTCCAGTGAATGATTTGGCCATCTAGATGGCCAGATATGAATTCCATTGAAAATTTGTGGAAGAATGAAATGTCAGGCACGCACACAAAATCCTGTAGCGACAAATTTTAGTAATTATATATCTCCTTTAAAGATATATTCAGCCATGCTGCGTGTATTTTTTCAAAGGAGTTCTGAAGATTTGTTAATCCATACCATGTCGAATCACTACACGTCATTTGGAAGAAAGTGGTTCCACATAATATTAGCAAGTATTCCATGATTTTGAGTTCTTCAATGTGTAACTGATTTCATACAAAATGTGGAGAAGTTTTTCAAAAAATTATTTCCTTATTTGGTTGGAATTGACTTAGCAAAAATTAGAAAAAGGTGGTGAATATCTGGATTGAAGAGAGGAGTTAAAGCTTTGATGTGGACATATTTTTATCTGTAAGAACACCTCATTATTTAATCTCTTCTTCTTTTGATAGCAACAATTCCCAAACGAGAGTTTAATATAATTAAATTAAACTACTTATGAATAGAATTATCCAAAGATAACAGCGAATACAAATCATTTGCTTAAAGCCTTAGCTGATGAATTAAATAAAGTAGAACAGAGGCATCTAGTAATTCTTGAAAACATAGCAGTAACTGCATCCATTTAACATCTACAAAGAAAGGTTTTGTGGCTGTTTTAAAGCACATTTACTTTATATTTACTTTATTTCGTTTTATTATCTAATCAATAAAGATGACTCATAATAGATTTATTACTTTATGATATTATACTGAAAAGCATACACAGCACTTCATTATAATAACCTTCTATTTAAAATACATCTTTAATGAAGAATTCCTATTATTGAAAATATCAGTAACTTATTACCTTTTGTTTCAAATGCTCTCTTTGAGAGTTATAAAGAAAATGATAGAAATAATAAATAAGAAAATATAAAAACATACTTTGCTGATCATTGCTGGGTTTTCGCAGTAATATTTCCAGCGCTTATCACCTTCTATTACCTCTTCTGGAAGTTCTTTTGCCACGCATTCTTCAGTAATGTTCTTTGTCTGCATGAATTCAAATTCAAATGCATTAGAGTAATAATATTCAAAATTTTAACGCAATAAAATAATAAAAATAATTTTTATGAGAGTGGCTAAATTTTTCAAACATGAAGTTCATGTTTAGGAAGATTACAATAAATCTGAAATACATAAAATAGAGCGTTTTTTAAAACACACTTTTGATTGTGGATTAAAAACGGAGTTTAATTTTTTAACCATTTTCATCTTTTTAGCGCTTAATTTTTAATTCATTGTTATAAATATTAGGAAATACTGAAATCATTTTTTTTTTCAAATTATCTACAAGGTGGCACCACTCGTACGGAATAAAGACTTAATTAAACTAATCTATGAACTGATAATAAAGCACTGAAATACAAAAATAATTTGTTTTCGTTATTATTATGGAGAATCCCCAAGTTGGCAGAATTTGGAAACTCTAGTACACAAGAAAGTGAGTGAAAAAATGAAGTACAAATGGGGGAAAAAATGTAATGTAAAAAGAAAAGAAATGAGCATAAAAACAGCTCTGTTGCTTATTTTTCCTAGCATATGCAAATTTTGTGATAAGGTTTCTTCAGTCTTAATTAGATTATATATATGAATACAGAATTAATGAAAATATGATTTTTTATATAATCAATATTGAGTATATGTGGCTGTAATAATCTGTAAATAAGCTGTCTGTAAATAAACTTCAAAACGTCAGTCTTTAATTCCAGTTAAATATTTTCGAGATGGATTAAATTCTATTTGCAAAATCAATTTTCTAATAAAAATCATGAAAAAAAAAAAAAAAAGAAAGAAAGAAAGAAAAGTTACATCCAATTATGTAATGATATATTGATCCTGAATTATTAGTTCGTGATCAAAAAAATAATTCCAGAAGTAAAATCATTTAAAAGTAGAGAAAAGCTCAAAGGTATGTTAAAATTTGTTCCAAAATTTGATATAGATTTATATTGCTAGTGGCAAAAACATGTACTGAAGTTTGTTTGATTTAAAGTCAGAGTTTCCATAATTGTAGTCACAATCAACTGGTGAGTTTCGAGCTAATTTTTCATTCATGATTTTAAACCGTGGGAAACAAATTCCTTGCACAAAAAATTGCCCAGTATTGAAGTTTCTCAATTTAGTGTATGCACAATAAGTAAAGTGAGCGCGGTCAGTCACGGTCACTCCGCGCCATACCAAGAGAAGCAAGGTATTTCCCTTCCATTACATTTTTTTTCTTTCATCTATTTTATCCGGTCATTCACGATAATTCCACTCCGTTTCACTTCAACTCTCTATATGAATGTCTTGCTAAAATACACCGCAAGTTCTTCCTCTCTGCCCCTCTCCGCATCAGAAGTATCTGCCTTCCCACCCACATTTAGAGAATGCTCAATCTTAATGGCTCTTGAAAAATAGGCTGGCAAGGTATGGGTTGCCCTCCAGCCTTCCAATCCATTTTGTGCCTCTTTCGATTGGTTTTCACATGTCATCACTTCATTGTCGTGGTACGAAATGATTGTGAATATCCGATTTTAGACCTTCACCAACCTCATTATCACCAGAAAATCAAAATAAAAAAAAATAAATAAAAAATTTGATTCGTTGAATGATGTCACAGGCCAAATCAAAGCTTCAAGTTGCTTTTGCCAAGTCAACGAATTGGCACATCTACTGAGATTTTAGTCGTCTTATTATTCATACCACGAAAGATGATATTTTATTTCATAATGATTATTGTTAAATGAGAGACGATATATGTTCCTATGCTTTGATTGATAAATTTTGCATTAATTTATTCTTTTTCAGATGATGTTTTGTTGTATTACTATCTGATATTGAATTTTCTTTTCGGAATATTTTAAAATTTGAACTCCCTTTATCCTAAAATATTGTATACATTTTAAAGTATTTAAAAATTACCGAGTTAGTTAATCATACTGACGTTCCGTTTCAAAGCAACACTAGGGCTATTTGGGGACGACCCTCGTGATTTTGAACCGCGGTCAGATGATGAGGACGACACCTAAGCTGGCACCCCATCTCCAAACATCCACACCACACCGTGGGAGGACGTTTGGCCCCGACAGATTTAACGGGCGCCAGACCTGCTTACACGGCGATTCTTCGGTGAAATCGAGTCTCGAACTTGAAACACTCTGGCTCGAAGCCGAGACCTTACCACCAGGCCACCGCGGCCCTTAAAAATTACTGAAGCAGGCAAGCAACGCAGCTGCTGACATATTTTAGTTGGCACACATTATTATTTTTTGTCTAAATGAAAACTTTTATGGCAATGAATACAAATGAATTTTCTAACTTTGCATGGCTATTAACGAAAAACAAAAGCAAAGTATAATTTTTTTATTCATCGGAAATTACAAATAACAGTTGAAAGTTTAAATTCAACATAGTTATAAGTACTCATTTTCTCAATACGATAATTCATCCCAAATAGGGATTGCAATACCGGACCAAAATTTCAATACCGGTATTTGATATTTTTTAGATCTTAATACCGGAATACCGGTTTTAATACCGGTATTAGAAATTTTAGAAAAAAAACAAAAAAAAAACAAGGTGTTTCTTTGTTATATTTGCCAGTTTTATAAGAGAGTGTAAATATCACAAAAAATAATATGTAACTTATAAATTATAACAGTATATAAAGAATTACAAAAAAGTAAAAGAACAACTTATTTATTTAAATCACAAAAAAAGTGTAAGTATCACTATTCAGTCTGTGGTACTATTACAAATTTTTGAAATGTGATCTTAGAAAACATAATGCATCAATTGTACTGTCATTAAGCCTGAAAAGTAATTTTGTGTAAAAATTACCAGCTGTCGAAAATGCTCTTTCGGCATTTACGCTAGTTGGTGATACTGTTAGCAATACGCGATATACTTTTTCCAAGTATTTACCTCTAAATCCCTCATCTTCAAATAAATAAATTTCTCGTCGGATGGTTTTGGATATAGCTGATTTCTGTATTGTATTTTGGTTCGTTGATTTTTTTTTTTTTTTATTTATCGCTAATTCTAATTTTTGTTCAAGAGACAATTCATTTTCATTATCGACATTAGTGTCATCATAATCTTCGATAACTGAACCGAATTCTTCTGAATGTGGATATGTTTGTGAGTAAAAAATTGTACGGAAATTTACTATAAACTTAATCAGATTTGAATTGATTATTTTATTTTCTTCTTTTTCATTTTCATCTTTAAAATCATTTTAACTATGTAAATACCATAAGACATATTCTAGTTCGGTATGCCTTTCTTCTGTGCGATTTTTCAATGTAATATATAATTCTTCAGATAGTGATGTGTGTTGTTCTTTCATGATTGCAACATGAAATTTATTGTTGCATTAGCTGTTAATAAACTAAAATCTCTCCGACACAATGCCTCTATAGTCAGTTTTATTGGAAGTAGAGCTGATATAGTTTTGGATATTAAGTCGATTCACTATCTGAAAAATTAATTTACAGGTTTAAGTCGATTATTGCTTTTTGGATTGGATTTCTCAGTTTCAAAAATCGTTCCATCATTAGGAGTAAACTGTTCCAGCGTGTTTTAGAATCTAATATTAACATATATTCTGTTTTATTTTCAGTTAGTATAGATTTTAATAATATATCCTTTTTTATAGGAAAACGTTTAAATATCTTAACAATTTTTCGAAATTTATAAATTAGGGGAAGTAATTCTTGATGGGTTAATATTTCATACTCATTAGCAATATCTTCTTCAACAATTACATTGTCATTATCTTCACTGTAAATATCACTCTCACTCGGAATCCGAAGTTTCTATACCCACAGTATTTGGATTCTTCTGTTCTTTATTTTTTTGGTATAATGCATCTATTACTCCTAATTGAATTCCATGTACATAGCACAATTGCTTATTTGCACCAATCAACTTTCCAACTTTTTTCATAACTGTTGCTCCATCAGTCATTATGGATATCTTCTTTCGGGAATAATCCATGTTTCGCTAATTTAAATTTAAGCAATTAATTAAGCTATTAATTAGCTAATTAATTTCGCCCGTTAAGGAGACATAAAAACAAAAACGTATACTATTTTGCTATGTTCGCGATCCCTGAACATATAGTGGAGACAATTTTAAAAATTTAGTAAATACCGAAGAACCGGTATTTAAACTTGTGAATACCGGTATTACAAAATTGTAAAATGACTCAAAATACCGGTATTCGGTATCCCGATATACCGGTATTGCAATCCCTAATCCCAAACTTTTTCATCATATCTGTTGTAACGATTTGAAAGGATGCAGATATGCATGCTTTAAGTTCGTCAACGTCAATCGGTAGCGGTGAAACAAAAACTTGTTGTTTGATGTAGCCCAAGTGAAAAGGAGTCAAATATCGCCATACACGCTTATGTGTGTTCTTTCAAAACTTCACACCAAGCATGTAGAAAAAAAAAATTATGTGACGTGTAATCGTACTGCTTCGTTATTCTTCACATTTCTTTATAAGTTTGTATTGAACATTTATAAATGTGTGAGATTTTAACTTCCAAGCTGTTATTTTCTATTTCCAATGAATTCTATTCTATTCTATTTCTAATGAATTCAAATTTCTAATTACAACAAGTCTGGACTTGTTGTACAAAACAAATCTGTAAAGTTGGGAATTCATTTATAAACAATCTATATAATAACATAGAATTGTGTAAAATAAAATAACGCCCCCTCTCCTTATTATAAGAAAATGGAGGATTTTATTAAACCAATATTGGGTTGCAAAACAGCAATCCCAAACTAAAGCAATTAACTATCAGTGATAAAAATGATTTATTTTAAATGTACAATTGGACAAGATCAAAAGCAGAAGCATGTCAACATTAATAAGGTTGCAATTGAATTCTAAGTAAAATAGCAAATTTAGAGCGAAGTAACTCAACAACCCAGGATATCCTGAAGAAGGCTACATCTTACTTCAATCAAAGTAATTTTTATTTAAAATTTTTTTGAATACTATCAATAAATTTAATTGGAATTGGAATTTCTTCTCACTATATATCATATATTCTGAAAAAATAATTTTAAAATGTATACCATATTTTCGGACGAGATAGTATTTAATTATAATTAAAAGCTGCCGCCACATATGTCGATTCAAACAATACGTTGTAAATGCTTTTTTAAAAGATGAACATCTATTAAAATTTTAAATATTTACAACATTTTTTTTTACTTTCTAGTATACGTAGTAGAAAGAAAGTACTATAGTAATCGTAAAAAAAAAAAAAAAAAAAAAAAAAAAAAAAAAAAAAAAAATTAAACTCTAAATTTTGATGAATTTCCTCATTTTAGAACTCCCTGAATTCGAAAAACACATTTTTGAAAAATGTCCGACTGCCTGTCTGTGGCAAAGATAGTTAAAAAAAGCTTTGATCTGGATGGATGAAATTTGGTATACGGTCTTTATACTACATTTGTAGATTTCTATCAAAGTCTGAGAAAAATCCTTTTAGAGAAAATCTGTCTGTCTGTCCGACATTTTGAATATATTTTAACACTATAGCTACAAAACGAAGAGAGCTAGATAAATAAAATTCGATACACAGAATTAACTTCTATGTTCTATACACCAATCAAATTTTGAGCTAAATCCACTGAGGGATTTATCATTGGTTGGTCTTTACTTTTAAACATATAAACGCGATAACACAGATTTGCAATGACTTAAATATATCAAATTTGGTACTTGACTGTGTGACTACAAGTATAATTCCGTGTCAATTTTTTATTTCAATCGATTGGGAAAAACTTATCGATTGGGAAGACACAAATTTGATTTTCGATTACTATTTATCGCATGCCAAGGATTAATTGCCAAAATACTGATCAAGGATGACACGATAGATTCAGTAAAACTATGAAATTCACTTCAAAGTTTCATATTTTCTGACTATTGTTCGCCAATGCCATGCAAGGAGTTATCTGGGATAACACATATATTAAAGAGTATGCGAGAAAGTTTTGGGCAGATCCCTGCCGTTGGTTTCTTTTCTTTCCAAATAATTTACTTTCGCATGGTACGTGGGGTCAATCTACTAATACTGTAAAAAACGAAGTAAGTAGAGAAAAGAAGCAACTCTTAGTACGAAGAGAAACCAGTATAATTAAAAAAGTGAAACTGATAAAGAAAGTGAAAGCGAAAGTTGTGAGAAAAGCAATGAAAGAGATGAGTGTGAAATCGAAAAAAGAAAAACAATTGTTAGTGAAATGGATACAGAAAGAAGAAATGAAATCAGCGAATGACAAGGAAAATGAAAGTGAAAGGTGAAAGTGGTGGGTTGAAATCGAAGAATATGAAGGTATTGAAAGATATAGATGTAAAAATGGTTCCCAATTAAAAAAAAGTAGCTTAATCTGTGCCTTTTAAACGCATGTTTCTTGCAAAATGCGCCACACCATGACGCATTTCAAGCAACAATTCCATCCACTAGAGATATACATCTTAGATGGATCTTGAATTATTTAAAGGAGTCAATTACACGCCAAAACCGATATATACACAATATATATATATATATATATATATATATATATATATATATATATATATATATATATATATATATATATATATATATATATATATATATATATGTAACGATATCTTTTTTTTAAATTCAAATTTTTAAGGAAAGTCCCTAATACTTACAATATTCTTTTAAAGATACCTAAGACTCCCTTTTCTAAATCGACACATGTCAAAGAAAGCCTTATCAAAATCTTCTAGTAAAATCACTGAAGGGAAAATTTTCTGCCTTCTGTCGCAATGTTGGCCAACGTGTTTTAAAAAAAATTAAGTATCTTTTTTCTTTTTCTTTTTTTTTTTGTACATACTATGTCTCCCGAGATGTAATAAATCAAAGTTAAAATTTCAAAAGTTTCTACTCTGCCATGCATCTGCTAAAATATGTTTGCATATATATTTGTAAAGTGTAAACATAATTTTGAAAATATATAGCCAAAAAGAAGAAACTTTTGAAATTTTAACTACGCTTTTTTCTTTTCATCCGGGAGACATAGTTTGTACAAGAAACAAGCGACCACACACACAAAAAAAAAGTCCGTGTCAGTCAACATTGCGACACAACAGCAAAAGAGACAGAAAAATTTGCTTTAGTGGTTTTATTACGAGATTCCGATAAGGTTTTTGTTGACACGTTTCGTCTTAAGAAAGGGAATCTTAGGTATACCTGAAAAACTTGCATAGGCGCCAAGGATTCTTTTCCCTCCCTTATGTGAGAAATAAAGTGGGAAGATAATCCGCTCCATGGGGAAATAAAGGAAAAGGAATATTTAGAGAGCGTATTGGCAATAATTTAATTTTTAAAAATGGGATTTTGATCAGAAAATAAGAGAAAATTTTAGAATAAAATAATATGGGCTAATTTAATATGAAAAATAGGAATATTAATTAAGAATTTAATTAAATTTAAAAGATTAATCAGCACACATACACACGCGCGCGCGCGCGCGCGAGGAGTATCCAGAAACTAATTTGTTCAGTTTTCAACTTTTGCCGCGAGAGCGTTGCATTCAGGATTTCACACAAGCATGTGCACTTTGTTAATGATAAACAATAAATGTCATTTCTAAATCTCCGAGTATTACGTCGGCTGCATGTAGAGCATTTAAAAGTTGAACACCCGCCAATGCGAGTTAAGTTCTGTCATCCGTTTTCTTAATACTAGGAACACAGAATCAATAGAAATTCACAGACCAATTCGCGAAGTTAGAGAACAGAAAGCGACAAGTAATTCGATACCAAGGAAGTGGATGCGAAGTTTCAATGAAGGAAGTGAAAATCTTTACAACAAAAAAGAAAATAGGCGGCGGTCTCTGATTGATGATGATTTGTTTACAGAAGTTGAACACATGATGAAGGAGAATTAAAGATTCACAAATTACGTCACAGCCAATGCATTTTCCTCACATTTTCCTTTCACTTCACAATCGCAGGCGACATCTTTCTGCCACAAGGGAATATTAAATATCGTGTCTTTTTAAAATAAATGCTTCAACAATGGTGTCATGATAAACCAATGGTCAATGGTGTCAAAATAACCTAGGTATTGTATTTCACTATGCAATAAAAGTATTTTCTAATAGTTTCTTTTTTTTAATTCCTTGACGCAAGGAAACTCACACACACACACAGACACACACACACACACACACACATACGCAAACACACACATACGCACACACACCTCTTATCTTCAGTTCAAGCCTAAATTAAACATACACACATGCCTTTAAATTAAAAATAAGAACTATGATTTTTAGTTTTAATATCGTCTAACTGTCTTATTTTGGTTAAAATTGTATTTAAAAACTATACACTATATTTTGATTTTACTCAAAAGGTACCTAGATTCAATTTTAAAATTTAGATGAAAAATTAAAATTTTTATCATTTTGTAAACAGATGCAATATGGTATTCTAAATTATAAATACATCCTGATTTTCTTTCTAGAAAATTTAATAATATGAGCAATTTTTTACTTTGATAAGAGATTTTGATGGTTTTTCATCTTGTAGTACTTTTCCACTTTCACATTTATCTATTAAATGACCCGAAACGATTCACAAGTTTACGAATAATTATAGTTACATTATGTTGATATAGTTAAGGATGTTGTTTTCATACTTTTTTTTTTTATCAAATTTTAATATTGTGGAAGTTGGAAAGCAAAGTTAATCTAATTGGGGCTATCTATGTTTTTTTTATTGTATATTTTCCCTTCAGACTTTGAAATTGTCATGGCTCATTTTCAACAACTAGGGTACGGTATGAAAAAAAGAAAAAAACAAAACAAAACAAAAAAACTAAGGAATTTGACGAAATAATCAATTTGTCTCGCTCACGGAATTATCACTTTTGTCATTCTCACGAAATAATTACTTTTGTTAAATGAAATAGACAAATAAATCAAATTTTTGTCCCAATTCAATAATACTACTATTATCCCTCCATCCGCCGGTGTCACGTGACCCATATACTGCGTATCACGCTGAAGAATCTCATTAGTGTGCTCCTCTTTCTTTATTTTTAGGTACACTTTAATTTCTATTTCTTTTTGAAAAATAGTTTTTTTTTTTTTTTGCTATCAGAGCATAATTTTTTTATTACTGTCCATACCTAAAAAATCGGATTTTTCGCACCTGCTTTTTAGTGAAACTATCGCTGAGGAATCATAAATGGCATAAGAAAGAAGAAGCGTGGAGTGATCATTAAAACCTGGCAAAACTCAACCACCTTCTCACTCTCGTACTCGACGTATCGCTATAGAATGTGTTGTGCAGATATTGTTACGTAAGCATGTTGCCCCGCCTCTCACTTGTAACGCCCTCTAGCGGTATATGTAAAAAACCGTCAGTCTTTGTAACATCATCGACCAAGCAGCATCGCCGAAAGGCAAGGCTCAAACCAACTCCCGAAAGCGGAGAAACAATAAAATCTTAAAAATACAAAAAAGGTCCGTCATCATTATCGAACCTCTCCATTCTGGTCCTAGCGATCCGGAGACGAATTAGCGTAACTATGGAGAAAAATAAAACTCAAAAAGCCAAAGAGTTAAATAGAATCCGTGGAAGGATGAAGGCGAAACTAACAAGTGTTAAAAAGTTTGTTGAAAATAGTTCAACGGTTGAAGAAGAAAATAAATTTATAATCAGCTGTCAACAAAAGCTGGCAATTGTGGAAGAAATAAAAAATGAAATAGAAATTTTATTCAAGGATTATTTAGAAATCGACGAAGATGAAACGTTAAGCCAGAAGTGCGATCAAGAAATGTTGGATATCGAAGAAGAAAGAAACGAATTAGAGGTAAGTTTGAAATGCTTACTCTCTAATTATAATGTTAACGAAAATGTAATCCATAATATAAATGATCAAAATTCAAATTTGAAAGCCTATATCAATCATATTGAATTAAAAACGAAACTTCCAGAAATTCCCTTACCGCTGTTTTACGGAAAAATGGAAGAATTCAGTAATTTCAAAAATCAGTTTATGTGTCTAATAAACGATAATACCGAATTAACGAATGATCAAAAGTTATTTTATTTAAAAGCTGCCCTCCGTGGTGAAGCTAAATTTATAGAAACAAGTGACGATACATTTGAGTCACTGTTTGCAGCTCTCGAAGAACGCTTTGAAAATAAGCGAGCAGTTGTTGATATTCACATTCGAAATATGCTAAAACTAGAAAAATTAAATTTTGAGTCCGCAAAAGGCTTACGAAATATCGCAGACACAATAAATAAAAGTCTAAGAGGTTTAAAAGGTTTGAATTTAGAATGTAATGACTTAACAAGTGCTATATTAGTAAATATAATATTAGAAAGACTTGACAAAGAGAGTAGAAAGGCATATGAAATGTCCATCCAATCAAAACAAATACCTTCATTGAAGGAGCTCTTGCAATTTTTAGAATCAAGAGCGATGGTACTCGATCAATTAGGGAAATACCCTACAAGTAACAAATTCCACAAGGAATTTCAAGGCTCAATAAATAAGCCGAAAAACTTTCTTCATGATGCGAATAAACTAAGTAATGTAAAGCCATGTATTTTATGTAAATTTGAACATCCTTTACAAAGATGCTCTGAATTTTTAAAATTGAGTGTTACTAAAAGAATCGAGCTTTTAGAAAAATACAACATTTGTAAGAACTGTTTGAAATTGCATAAGCCACCCTGCAAATCCACATTCCTCTGCCGGAGGTGTCAAAAATCAGGCCATAATTCTTTGATACATCTGGATACGCGCCGTGCAGAGGTAACGCCCCCAGACGCGGGGGAGCAACTTTATGTAAACAATGAACCGTCTGGCTCGTCCAGGTTCCCCCAAAAACTGACCCCTGAGGCTGAGTCAGCGCTTGCAAGTAACTCGAAACTATCTTCAAACCTTCTATGCACCGCGCAGTTATTTATTGAAGACGCATTTGGTCAAAAAATAAAAATAAAAGCCCTGTTGGATTCAGGGAGTTCGGTAAACATAATAACTGCAGATTTGGCCAATTCTTTAGATTTGAAGCAGGAAAAGGTTAATGCATCCATCTCTGGTATTAACGGAGGAGAATTCTTCGTTAAAAATAAATTAACCACTACCATTTTTAATGAAGACAATGATTTTTCCAGAACTGTATCATTTTTAATTATGCCTAAAATTACGCATTTAACTCCTTCTAAAGAAATTGATATCTCAAAAGTTAACTTCCCAAGTGAGATAAAACTTGCGGATGAGACTTTTCATATTCCTAGTGAAATTAATGCATTACTCGGATGCGAGTTGTTCTTTGATTTATTGAAGGCAGAAAAATTTAGATCATATGATAATTCACTCTTGTTACAAAACAGTGTGTTCGGATATTTAGTAACGGGAACAATCAACAGCAGAAATTCTCATTTCTTTTCTGGATTAATTTTTGAAAATGATAATCTGGAGAATTCTGTTAAAAATTTCTTTAACTTAGAATCTTTTCCTGATGATAATACAGATGATTCAGTCGAATCAAAAACATATGAACAAACTTACAGTGAGGAACATTTTCTTTCCACTCATAAGAGGGATAGTACCGGAAGGTATGTTGTTAAATTACCAATAATTGAAGAAAAACGTTCTACATTAGGCGATTCAAAAGAAATAGCGGAAAGGCGTTTAAATTTACTTTGGGAAAGATTAGATAAAAATAAAACAATGTCAATACAATACAAGGCTTTCATGGATGAATATTTCCAGTTAAATCATATGGAAAGAATTTTAGATTCTCCTGAAATTGCCAATAGTGAACATTATATTCCTCATCATGCCGTGTTTCGCCCAGAAAGCACATCAACACCCTTGCGTGTCGTTTTTGATGCATCTGCAAATTCTAGCAATGGAGTTTCACTTAATTCCATTTTATTGAACGGTGGAACAATTCAACAGGAACTATTTTGCATCATTCCAAGATTCCAAACATATCAGTTTGCATTTAGTGCAGATATAAAGAAAATGTATCACCAAATTTTGGTCGCAGAAGCAGATAGAGACCTGCAAAAAATTCTGTGGAAACCTAACAGATTTTCTCCTGTGCAAACATACAGACTACGGACTGTGACATATGGAACAAAATGTGCTCCATTTTTAGCCACCAGAACACTCAAGGCATTAGCTGAGAAAGAAAAAAGTGAATTTCCTCAAGCATCTGCAGCACTTCTTACTGATGTTTATGTTGGCGACATTTTAACTGATTCAAATAACTTACCAGAAACCAAGGCTTTACAACAGCATTTAATAGAACCTTTAAGTAAAGGAGGCATGCAACTTCACAAATGGGTTTCAAACCATCCTGAATTATTAGGGAATAAATCAAAACTTAAATTTTGAATTTCCAGACTTAACAACAGTTAAAATTTCAAAGATGTGTTATCATCAAGAATCCCACCACCATAGACCTACATTGCTTCTGTGATGCCTCGGTTAAGAACTACGGTGCAGTCATCTATGTGTGCTCAATAAATAAATCCAGTGAAGTGAAAACAAGTCTTTTGTGCAGCAAATCGCGAGTGTGTGCAATCAATAATGACTTTATGAAAGAAGTTAAAACTTTTTGTGAATTGAATTTACTAACTAATATTTCTAATAATTTTATTTGTAATATTTTAAATTTAAGTAACAACTATACTAAAATTGTAAGTTATCTTTTCAGATTTATTAATCATTTGAAGTGTTCTTCTAAAATGTAAAAAATGTAAGATAATAATAATGGAAATTGAAGCAGCATCCAACTTCATGGTAAGCAAGGTGCAACCTTCTGAATTTTCAGAGTAAATTAATTATTTGTCAAAATGGCAAAATTAACTAAATCAGTACAAGTTTGGAAAAATTAGAAACATAATTATTTGAATAATTTGCATCTTAGAAACAAATGGCAGTTAACTAAGAATAATGTAAATCTTAATGATATGGTTGTAATCAAAGATCCAGATTTGCTTCCATATAAATGGAGACTGGGTAGAATTCAAGAATTAATAAAAGGTTCTGATGGTTTAGTCAGAGTTGTTGTAATAAGAGTTTCGAATGGTGTTATTAAAAGAGGTATTAGTCAAATATGTTTACTTCCAAAAAATTAATTGGATTTATATGTGTATATGATTGTAAATAATATATAGACTTTAACTCATTTGTATAAATGTGTATATATAAGAATTATTTCAGTACTATTTTGTGTAAATTTATATTTAAGAATTATTTTAGTATTTTTTATTTGTTTTTACATTTATTCATTTTTTATAATAATTCTGTCGAATTTATTGTAATGTGTGAAATTCATATAGTGTCTGAATATTGAAATTGTACAATTTCAAGGCGGGAGTATGTTACGTAAGCATGTTGCCCCGCCTCTCACTTGTAACGCCCTCTAGCGGTATATGTAAAAAACCGTCAGTCTTTGTAACATCATCGACCAAGCAGCATCGCCGAAAGGCAAGGCTCAAACCAACTCCCGAAAGCGGAGAAACAATAAAATCTTAAAAATACAAAAAAGGTCCGTCATCATTATCGAACCTCTCCAGATATAACCAAGAGAAGGAACGACTTTAAATCGGCCTCCTATGATGAACAATCTGTTGTCTAAATACATATGAACTGATTTTTTCGATAGTTCGTTAAAGAAAAATATTAGTACTTACATTTCCAGATTTAAGATCCCTGCATTTCTCATACGCTTTGAGGACTTTGTCCCCTCCTAAAAGAAGAAAATACATCAACAAATTAATATAATTTATTCTGAATCTTCATTAAAGAAATAATTCATGAAAATGCCATAGAAATAAATTTATGAATTTTTCTATTGCTGCGGCAAGAGTCGCAATTTGTGACTCTTTTAGTGCTTAATTATGCACTGTTTTTAACCAACAAATAATATACATCTAATAAAATAAAATATTTAATTTAAATAAAAGAAAAACATATAAACAGTATTTCATGAAACCGTTTGCACATTTCACCATTTTTGTTTATTTTTTTTTGACAATAATCATTGGAACCTAAGTGATAAATGGAAAAGATAACCATTTCGTTTTCATCAAAATCAATCGAATTTAAATCAGATGATTATTAATTTTTATCTTTTATGGATATTGAAAGCAATTTTTCTATTAGAATTTTTAAAAAAATTAAAAATAAAGTTAATGTTAAATAAATGTTAGAAAATTAAATATGAAATTCAAAATTTGTATACTTTAAAAATGAATCAGAAAATTTAAAGAGAGAAAAATCAACTTACGCTGGACTACGTAAAAGGCCAGAGATGTAAAAGTTAACTTTTCTATTTCTGCAGAATTAAACTGTTTGATTCTGGGAACAATTTATTGATATTTATATTCAATTAAAACCTTATGCATTTGAACGTTAGTTGATTTTTTCGACTGACATATTTTTGCGAAATGTTTTTCAGCAGGAATTTTATTAAAAATTAAAATAAATAGTATGAGTATGTTGTTTTGTTTGAAAATACTGATGTCATTTTTAAAAGAATTTATACGTGAAAATATTTAAAATCGATTTTTTTTTTACTTTAATAATTATAGAATTAAAACAAATGTAACATTCATAAGTAATAATTGAGTTTTGCATGCTTTTTTACAATACCTTTAAGAAACCCAAAACTAAATTCAATTTAACAAACATAAACCAGGTTCAGCTTTCAAAAACGTGTATTTCATAATTCAATTCATCGTCTTTCAGCTTTGTGAGTATTATTTTGACAAATATAATTCTAAATATGGCTCTTGAAGGGGGGGTGGGGTGGATAAGGTTTTGTGCTACACGAAACTAAAAGTGCATATGATGATGATTATTCGTATATTTGTAAAGATTATAATGCTATAAATTACGTTATTTTATATCGTTTGAATCAATAAGTGAACTGCTAAAAAGTTAAATAGCCCGCATTTTTATACCATATCCCGTTTTTATTATTCGTATTTAGTATCATTTTTCTGGCACTCTAATATTTGAAATAAAAATGTTCGGCACTTCTGCGGTTAAATTGAAGCTTTGAACCGAGTTATGAACCTTTAAATTTTATTATTTTAAGCCAATTAATGGCCGCTTCGCATGCTTGCCACTTGTTACTACGCGAATCTTGCTCAAGTCGGTCATTGAAACGATCTATAGTGATATTCAAAACTTCATCTATCAGTTTTAGTCGGCGAAAAATTGAAACCTTTTTAATAAAATGTTAGAAAATTAAGTTTGCTTTACTAAATATGGCTAATAGGACCGGCGGATAATATAAAAATTTAGACTTCAATCTTTCTAATATTACTTTTATTGACTTTAAAACATGAAATATATTGTTTTAACTCCGCAATTTTTCCTGTTGTAAATATATGCTTAGTAAGTATAAAAGCAGTGTTTAGCTCGAAAGGCTTAGAAATTAAATATTGGGTCATGATTAGAATGGTTACCTTGTGTTATAAAACATTAAAATTCTAATTTACTTCAAGAATTATCAACGCCTTATATATTTGCAGTTTTGTTTTGGAGTCCATATTTTTAGATAAAAAAAAATGTACTTTTAGTACATTTTTAATAGTGCTTTAAAATACATTTTTCGTATTAATTTCTATTTTTTCTTACTAATTATTTTTTCTTAAAATTAACTATTAATTTAAGGATTTTTCCCGAAGAACTTGAGTACCAAATACTACTATAAAGGTTTCAGTGCTTTGAGTTTTAACTTCAATTTAATCCATCCTGGGAGGCATAATTTATGAACAAGGGAGAAGCGACGAGATAAGTCCGTCTACTTCGCGACACAATAGCAGAAGAACAAATAAGAGCACAATTTTCCCTCCATTAGTTTTTACAATGAGATTTTGATAGGGATTTGTTTTACACGTGTCGATTTAAAGTAGGGAAATTTTGGTATCTTTAAAAGAGAGTGCTAAGCATTACAGATTTTTATTTCTTCACTCAGAGTGTGAGAGCCAGCCAAATTTACAGTTTTGCAGAGCGCATGCTGGATTAATTAAATAAAAAAGTTGGAAATAAGAGAACATTTTAGCATGAAGTTAATACGAGTTAAATTAAGACAAAAATTGAGAAATTAAGACTTAAATTAGATTAAGAAATATCATTACACACACACACACACACACATACCAGCATTTTTAAAAAGCATATTTAAAATTTTAGTTAATTTATGTTGATTCTCCTAATTGTAGATCTAATATATGTAATTAATACTATTTATATTAATTATATATTTTGTACAAATAATCAAAATTAATTTTAAATTATTCAAACAATCGACAAATAGCTTAAAAAATGGGCAAACATAATTGAAATAATAATTTTTAAAAATATTAATGGTACAAAAAAATTGTTTTAAAGCTATAATATGTCCAGAGACCATCATGGGAAAATACCAAAATTTCTGTTATTTTTAATTAATTCAAATTATAAAGAATATACTCAGAAGTCTACACTTCCACTTTGCAAATTTTGTTAGTGTCAAATTTGATAGTTCCAAATCCAGCGGAGTAAAACACAAACAGATATCCACATAACATAGAAAGTTTCGAATAAGCGGCAATCTATCAAGTCTGTATTTTATTTAAAATTCTACAATTCGAACTAAGATTTGCAAGAAACAAACCGAACTTACCACATGCCACGCACTTGTAAAACGATAAAGCGATTTCTTCATTTCTGGTTGTTTTTTCATCATCGGCTGAGCATAATCCTAAAATAACTAGAGAAACAACAAAAATCGCCAACGTATTCATCTTAAAATTCATATTCATCTAAATCTCCAAAAGTTTTCAACAGCAGCAAAGTATTCATGTGAAACGTCATTCTTTGTTTCTTGCCTTTTATATAATATCGTGAAGCTGAAAAATTATTCGTGTCTTCCTTGTTGCCAGAATTTAATTGCCATTCCTAGAAAATGAAATGCAAAAGCCTTCTAATTTGCATTTTTACTAACAATTTTCGCCGAATCATTTGATTAATGGCTTCCTTCTTCATTAATATAATATATATGTATTTTTTTTAAACTGAGGATTCATTTTTAAAAATGAATTTATCTCTGAAAAATCATTTTAAAAATTAGTTTACAGCTTTAAAACGAAAATTTATGAAATTCAAAATATATGGCTGTATAATTAAATAACTTTGCGATAACATGCAAACTATTTTTTGAAAAAATCATATTAAATAAGGAATTTGATTTGATCTAATTGCTATTCTGAGAAAAATGAAAAATGTTGCAATCGGTAAATGTCGTTCCCATTTACATTTTTTAAAAATAATTTTTTACTGTTTTGAAAGGAAATTCTACAAAATTTAAAATAAGTGGTTTTATAATGTAGTTATTTTGCGATACATGCGAATTTACTAATATTTTTTTTTTAATTTTGGAGTAGATTGTGAGGTTAATTTAATTTTAATAAATTTAACAATTCATATTATGACCAAATTTCCAGTTATTTCGAAATAATTTTTTTTTTACAGTTCGGTTAAAAATGGATATCTAATACAGATATTTTCTGATTAAAAATATTATAGGCTGTTAAACACATTTTATAAATAGAAATTTGTTTTTATTGATAAATATCTAAATTTCCGAAAAATGAAGAGTAAAATATTCTTGCAGAAACATAATCAATTTCAAATGCATATTTAAATTGCATAAGCTATATATAATGAAATCAAAAATGGTATAAAACACTAGAAACCCATAACAAAAACACTGAAAGTATTTTACCTTTTACAGTTACGTGTTCTTTTACTAAGTATATTATCGATGAAATGAAAAATTTGAGATTTTTAGCAACAAAGGCTGTCATTCCTAATGCCAGAGAGTCAGAGTTAATAAATATCAAAAAATATCAAGGAACGGAAAAAATTGAAGAAAGCGCTTATGAAAAACAATTTTTTTGGATCAGAATTTTAAGAAACGAAATTTCTTGCTGATTGAAAGTGAGCTTGTTCCAAAGATATGTTCTTTGAGTTGAACATTTCAAACAGTGCACGAGATATGTTCAATGTCATTTTCTTGGTTACTGGAAAGACAGTCAGGATTATTATAAAGTCGAAATTTTTTCAGTAATGGTGGGGTGATGATTAATCGGGTTATAAGATGTGATGTTATCACATCTTCACTACTATTTTTAAGCCATGGTATAAAGGAAAGAATAGATGGAATATTTAAGTATATTGTTTATGATCTTTGGCCATAATAATAATAATTTTCTTTTAGACAATTAAGTGTTTTTTGATTGCTATCAATAAAATGACATAAGATTATAATTTTTTTTTAAATCGTCAGACGGTTTATAAATAAGGATTTTTTACTTTCTAACTTTGATACTTTTTAATTTTATAGCTTTCTTTTTGAATTCTAAAATTAATATCAGAAAAATAGCTTATGCCATCCTTAATTAAAAAAATATATGTACAGTTATGTTAATTTAATTGCTGTTTTCTATTGCTTTTAATTAGCTGTTTTTGGAGAAGACTTAGTTCACAAGGAATATTTATTAGGTTTAATTTTAATTAAATATCTTATTCATGATTTTCTTCAACAAAGCATTTTGAAGCATCTAATTATGACAAATATTCAGATAGAGTTATTTTAATAATCTTTCATCTTTATCGGTTTATTGTGTACATGTAACTACGTAATCGAGTCGAATCCCATGACATCATAGTGCCATTAAAAATTTAAGTTCTGTAATTTATTTCAAATAACACATAACCTTTTCCAATAATGTAATTTCATTTTTTAATTCTTCATGTAAACTGTGCAGATAATAAGAAGAATCTTTCATTCTTAGCTTTCAAGAAAGAGAAATACTAAATATTTTATGAAAGAATGAAACTAGGTTTGAATTTCATTGTATCAGTGGTGAAATTTGTGGTGAAAATTATCGATAAAAATTATGTAAAAAAATATTTTTTAAAAAAATTGGCGAAATTCGGGAAAAAAACTGAATGGCAAATAAATTTATCATCAAACATTAAATTTATGAACTAAATGATTAAATAAATACTTTTTGGATTTTAAAATGGTATAAAAACTATTTTTGTGCAATAAGTATTTTATGTATTTGAGTACATCGATGGTACTAAATCACAATAATTTTGCAGGGTATTTAAAAATGAATATCCTAACTTTACAAATAAAACAAAGTATAACCGTATTGTTCATCAGAAATTGCAAATAATAGAGGAAAATTTAAATTCAATACAGTTATAAGTGTTCAATGTCAGACACTTCAGAGTGAATCTTGGAGAGATGCTCTTCAATGCTAAGGACATCCAAGCGGTACGATAACTCATTCCTAAATTATTATTATTTTTTTTCCTGTATGCTTGATCTGAAGCTTTGAAGGGATGCAGAACGCGTGTAGATCGATATTTGATTTTTTTTTTCTGACTGATATTAAATAGGAGGCGTTTGTCTCACTGCTACCAACTGACGTTGACTAAATAAGACATGTATGTCTGCAGATTTTCAGTCTCACATTAGATATGTTGAAGAAGTATGGTGGGAGTTATCGTATCTTTTTGATATCATTCTTCTCGCTTATGTAATACCTGATATTACATAAATGGGACTTTATGTAACTTACTTTTATAAAATTACAATTTTTAAAATTATATATATATATATAATGAAGTTAATTTACCCATATTTTATCAATATTAACTTCATTCTAAAACGGTCTGTTATTTCCGATTGTTATGATCTAATTCCTACTTTTTTGTTTAATCAATTTTACTCGCGCTCAGTAAAACTGCTGAATTCTCCTAGTGAAGGGATAAAAATCTTTAATGTTTGCCACATTCTTTTAAAGATACTTAAATTTCCCTATCCTAAATCTACACGTTTCAAAGAAATCCCTATCAAAATCTCATTGTAAAATCACTGAAAGGAAATTTTTTCGGTCTCTTTTGCACCTGTATCGTGATGTAAGTGGACGTCAGGTTATCATCACTTCATATATATATATATATATATATATATATTCTGAAAATTCTTCATTCTAAAATAGTATCTTATGGCTTATTTCCTGATCCTGTTCCACTTTTGTCTTTATTTAATTAAGGTTACAGGAGCTCTGTAAAACTTCTGAAATCGACAAGTTCCCAAACTCCGAGTGAAGGGATAAAAATCTGTCAAGATGAGGAATTATTTTATAAGATACCTATAATTCCCTTACCTTATATCGAAACGTGTAAAGAAATCCCTAACAGAATCTCATAGTATATATATGTAAGAAAATTAAAAATATAAGCATTATGAAATTTCAATTAAAATTAAAATTTATTTCTAAAAACAAACTAAGAAATTAAAGATTATTTCCGAATCAAACTAAAAAAGACACAATTGTATTTAGAGAGCGCTAATGCTGCTACTATTAAAACACAGATGAAATTTACCAAATTAGTTGTTGTTGTTTCTAATGGCACTTATCCTAGACAAGTTCACTGACTTTAGAAGCCAGTAAAAATATCAAGTTAATATTAGTAAAAAGAATAAATATAGAATCAAAAAGGAAGTCATGAGGGGTCAATATTATTGGGCAAAGTCAGTCACCTCACAGGAAAAATCCCTTGTTTGGATCCTTGCCTGAGGGTGACCCCTGAGAAAGTCTTCAGGCCGGATTCGTAATTTCTTCCTTTTTGATTCTATATTTATTATTTTTACTAATATTAACTTGATATTTTTATTAATTTGGTTATATATATATATATATATATATATATATATATATATATATATATATATATATATATATATATATATATATATATATATATATATATATATATATATATATATATATATATATATATATATATATATATATATATATATATGTATGTATATATATATATTCTTTCTCACACACACTCTCTATCTTTTTTAGAGGAAAGAAGAGAGGGGGAGGTTTGTTGCAGAAATTGCAAGTGATACATCTTTATAGTCATTTAGCGTGAACCAATGTTTCGAAAATAAGGAAGAGCGATTTTATTATTTCGTAATACTGTTTGTAAAACAAGTTGTTGCGAATTACTTTCAGAAATATTTCTGGGAAAGTCAAGCTATTCCAAAGCTATTATGGCCAAAAGATAATAATAATGGGGTGGGGGGAATTCCACTTTGGTTAAAGTAATAGCTATTGAGAAAAGATGAAAAATACTGAATTGCATAATTTTTTATCAATCAATTGTTTCTCATACGCCTTATTTTATTTTATTTTATTGAATTGTCTATTCCGACACATAAGTATTACTTTCTATTCTCGGAATTTAAATGACTGATAATTTTGGTAAGAATTTCTGAAATCACAATCGAAATTCTGCTTTTAAGACGGTACTTGCTCATAGCTTTACGTGCTTATGAACAATGTTAAATTAAATTGCTCATCATATTTTCTAATTTATTTTTCAGAACAATGAATGGAATTACTCTTTACAATATTTCTTTTCAAAACTTGTTGAAAAATGGAATGCAAGCAAATTAACTGCACGCACATATTGTGACGATAGTTGCTTACAACTGTAAAATGTTTTATAAAAAAGAAGTGGCTCATAAAATGGTGGGGGGAAGGGGATAGGTTAGAAAGAAAATAATATAAGCGAAATAAGCAAGTTCTCGAAATTATACGAGTAGTGTTTTATGATACTCGTGATTCTGGGTGTAAATTAAAAATTCAAAGAAAATTGCGTTTAAATTCGCCGTAGAGTGTTTTAATTTTAATTGCGAAATTTTATTTAATATGAGATGATATCGAAATATTGCATATTTCGCAAATTCATCTTACAGTTTAGATTTCGTCATCTGTTGAAATTAATATTTATCAGATGTTTTATGCTATACAGGACGTTTCAAACGCATGTGTGTGTGTGTGTGTGTGTGTAATTATATTTTTAATGCGTAATGATAATCCTAAATAATTTCCTAATTTTTATTAAATTCTAATTAATTTTTCTAATTTTTATTTTAAATTAGCCCATATTACTTTATTCTAAAATTTTCTCTTATTTCCTGATCCAAATTCTACTTTTTTTTATTTAATTATTGCCAATACGCGCTCTAAAAATTTCTTTTTTTCTGTTTTCCCACACCACGAGTGAAGGGTTAAGAATTTCTGGTGCTTATGCAGGTTTTTCGAAGATGTTTGATATTAAATTTCTTGAGTCGACACGTGTCATCAAAATCCTTATCGAAATCTTGTAATAAAATTACTAAAAGAAAAACTGTGCCATTTTTGCTCTTGTAGCGCGTTGTGAACTGACGTCATTTTGTCATCGCTTCTTCATTGTACAAATAATGCCTCCCGGAGTGAAATAAATCAAAGTTAACATTTCAAAAGTTTCGTCTTTACGGCCACGCATCTGCGAAATTATGTTTACTAACACACACGCGCGCGCACACACATATATATGTAGGTGCTGAAAAAGTTATCGAAATACTGTGTACTTTTGGAAGTATTCGCCAATCCATACATTAATTGTTAAGCCAGTATAAACAGTTAAAGTAAGGCTAGATTATTATTTTCTTGTCATTTCTGCAACTCCGTTTGTCCTCCAGATCATTTGAAAAGCATTTAACAAACAAGCCTTCATTAACTGGTCAAGTATTCCTTTGAGAATGTTGGACCAGTTTCACCAGTTTTTGTGAATTCTATTTCCCAAATATTTTGAATTTCTAACCACTATGTAATTTTGTAGTAGGAATAATTTGTTTTCGTGCATTAAATTAACCTTATCAGGGACCAGTTTTATGTTATGAAGTTACGGCTATACAAAAGATATAATCTGATTGCTACAAACTAAGAAACTCTATAGGACTGCATTAAAGAAAACTAGCTTCCCTCCATAACTGACATGTCTCTTTAACAGCTCATTTACTGGAGGATAAGTCAACCATCTAACTCTCCGACCCACCACGAAGGCACACGGATTTAAACTATAAAACTGAAGGACCGCCACAACAGCAACATCGGCGGGAACTGTGATTGAGTCCTAAGGGTGTCACCGGCCACGGTACAACCCTCCCCGAAGGTAGTACGTCCCGTCATCGATGGGAGGAGTCAGATCCCCCACCTATTAGTGTACCCTCTAGGGTGGCGAGATCCAACCACCATGCCGGAAGCATCTCATCCTCATTTCGAGGTGCCCCTCCGGGGGTTTTACTGGAGAGTATCTAATTGTCATCCAAAATATCTTGAACCAACTTTTTCCATTCCTTGAAGGGCAAATAGATTATAATACGGAACTTATTAAGATTTCAAATGTCTCACTAACAGGAGAGATAAGGCATTATACATGACATTTGATATTTTGGCTTATTTTACAAGTTACACTTATATTAGTAGGCGAACAGTCAGTTCATTGGACTCAACGTTCCAAAACCGATAGCATAGAGAATATTTTAATATAATAACTGTAAACATACAATTACACGAGCGATGTGTAGAATTTTACAATTGGGATTCGCCTTTGGTAACATCAAATCATTCTTTTTTTTTTCAGAAATGCAATTCATATAAACGAATAGTGCTTTAATATAGATAGAAAATTTATCTTATTTAAAACTGTCACTTTTAGAACGTTAAAAGTGCGTTCTTCATACAAGAGATTCATTATCAGTGGCAATTTCCGATAAAGGTACAATGTGGCATTTTTAAAAACTCTTTGGTCGATTCCATATAACAGTATGCTAAACTGAGATTGATAAATTCCATTAGTTTTGATTAGTATTATGCCTGAATTAAAAGATGAATTCAATACAAGCTCTTTAGAATTTTTGTCGAAATATTTTTTAAAAAATACCTGTCCTTAAGTCACCAGTGATGAACTCGACCGCATATGGGTAAGTATTGTTAAAAGGATGCAACTTTGCATAGATGCAAAGGTTTTCATTTTGAATAAGTTTTTAAGCACTTTAATTAATGAATTTTCAGACCATATTTCAACATTTAATGAAAGTTAATAAATGTATTATCATTTTCTGATTATATTGTTTTTATAATATTTCGAGAAATGTATATTATCCCTGAAAACAATAATGAAACTTTCGCTCAAACAACAGTCGGAGATCAAATTTTTCAGACAGAAATTGAAAACGTTTTGCTCTTAATGCTGATAGCAAGAAAATTTTTTTACTTGTTGACGTTTTATTGCTATTGCGACTAATTTTCCTAAATAATTTTTTTAAAAATATTATACAGTTAAAGTTTTGCAAAGTAAACCCTGTAAATGATTACTACCGTTCTTTTATTCTAGAAAGTTCTATTCCTGAGAGGCAAATGTTAAAATTCATTTAAAAAGCAATACAGTTTTTACAATTATAAATTGTATTGCTTTGAAAAATTATATTTTTGAAATGTATTATGAAAGTATCCTAAATTCAATTTGATAAACGTATTTTTTGATAAAGTTAATAAAAAGAATAAACATTTTTGAGCGATAATGGTAGATATCAAATTCCTCCACAAACTCATTTTCAACAAATAAGAATGTGTCAACCGCACTTGAATAAATGATTAAGTGCGGTTGACTCATAACTATTGCGCAAATATTTCTAGACGTGTTTTAGAGCAGGAAATATATATATATATATATATACACATATATATATATATATATATATATATATATATATATATATATATATATATATATATATATATATATATATATATATATATATATATATATATATATATATATATATATATAGTAACCAATCCAAAGTAAGAAGAAGTTTGAAAACGAAACTAAAATGAAAACGAAACAAAACAGTTTCGAAATCGCAACTAAAATTTATTACCTATTTAAACTAAAACAAAAAAGGAACTTCATAGTATTTAGAGAGCGCAATTGCAGCTACTTCTAAAACACAGATGAATTGATACAAATGTATTAGAATGAAGTTAATAGGAAAAACAAAAATCAAATAAAAATTAAACCAAAAAAATTATTAAAAAATATTAAAAAAGAATCCGGCCTGAAGACTTTTTCAAGGGTCACCCTCAGGCAGGGATTCAAATAAAGGGATTTTTTCTGTGAGGACATATAGACATTAAGTCTAATAATGATTCCTCGTGACCCGAAAATCCCCCGAAATCATGCTCAAGAGACATACCATTTTAACAGAAAGGAAATACAAAATAACAAATTAGAAAAAACCACAAAGTAAAAATACAATAAAAACAATAACAATAAAAACAAAAACAGCATTAAAATTAAAATTAAAATTAAAAACGAAAAGGCCAGTACATACCATCCAACAGTGAAGTAAACTTTAAACAATCGATTGTGATTTCCTGTTTTTGAAAGTTAACGGTAAATTATGTAAACAGAGGTAGGCACCCAGCGCCATCTATTGAGTGATCCTAAAAATTTTTTTTTAAAATTTTTTCTAATACATTTCTAAAAATACATTTCTAATACATTTCTAATACATACATTTCTAATTTCTAATACATTTCTAAAAATTCTAATACATTTGTATATATATATATATATATATATATATATATATATATATATATATATATATATATATATATATATATATATATATATATATATATATATATATATATATCCGCTTGCGTTACCAATTGGCATGATTTCCGCAAGATTTCAGTTTGGAGAAAAACGCTGACAAGAACAAAAAGCAGTTAAAGAGTTTTTAATTATTTAATTATCATTTGTTATTTATTATTTTAATTTTGTTATGTTATTGCGATATAATTGTCATGCTGCCTAAATATTTTACATTATCAAAAATGGAAGTATCCAACTTAAACCAGAATTAATTTTTGAAGAAAAATAGAATTCGTTTTCTTTTTTAAAAGAAGCACCAAGATTTTTTTTTTATTTTTTTTTTTATGTAAACAGTTCTGAAATGTAAAACGGATGGCGTTGATTTAGCTCTGTGATATATGTCAAACGGATTTTGAAGGACCCACGCCTTACCCCCAAGAAAGCCGCCTCTAGGAAGAATAGGGTGTCCTCTCCAAAAGTAAGAATTACTAGTTCAGTAATTTTAGCATTTTTCTTTAGAAAAAATTTTAGACCAAAGTTTTTTTTTTTTTTCTTTTAGATACCTTATTTATGTCATTTTAAATGACATCTAAAAAAATCCCTGGAATTTTGCTGTATGCTTTCCTTTTTTTTTTTTTTTTTTTTTTTTTTTTGAGGGGGCAGAGGTATTTTAGCTTTCTATGAAAAGTCTATTGACAGGACATTTGAAATCGTGTGTGGGGGGGGGAGAAAGAATTATTACTTTAATCACTTCAGTAAGAGTTCCAGTATGACTGTTTCAAATCTCCCTCGTACTGAAAGATGCACTTTGGCTTTTAGGTGGGAAAAAATAAAATAAAATTAGAGGGTGTTTTTTTTTTTTCATTTTTTCCTTTAATTATTCAAAAACGACACATCCAGTTTTAAACATTTTTATTAAAAAAACTATAAAACATGAAATTCTGCATAAAAGGAATTTTTATACTGTATATTTTTGTTAGAGAAGTATAAGAACTAGTTCTAATTAAATTTCTGATTGATTTCCTTGATTTTCAAAAATTATTCTTTTTCTCCTAAAGATGACGCATACGTTCATCCATACAAATTGTCTAATAAAAATTCTATGTAAATATATTCACTTTTATATGCGTATATACATGTGTGTGTGTGTGTGTGTGTGTGTGTGTTGGACAAAAATCAGGGCATTAGTGCGTTTTGGTAATTTCAGGTGGGAGTTAAAACTAGTTTGCGCATTATTTAAATAACTTACCCATAAATTCAAAATTATTCAAAGTAGTTTCCATATAGCTTCTAAATACGGGGGGAAATACGATCAGATAAACAATGAATGTAAGGAAACAGATGAAATGGTAATTTTGATTTCCAGAAATGAGACAAGCAAGACAATTGATAGCACTGAGAACCATATGATCCGCATGGAAAATTCTTTGAAAATGGCAGAGGTATGAAATGGAATGTTTTAACTAAGTTCGTTGTTGCGTTGTTAATTGCTCCTAACTTTTCCGAAGGATTTGAAATATTCGTGAAATTTCTTTTGCAAATAGAGAACAACATGTGAATGCAAGGGAATTTCGAATCAAAAGAGACCAAGAAGACGTCAAGATAGCGTCGAAAATTATCTTGGATTTTGCACACTTAATCATTTTTCTGATGTACAAATGATTATGTCAACCACGGATCATGTAGCTACTATAGTCAAAGGTAATGTAAAAAAGATAGTCTGCTATGATGCACACAGATCATTGAAGCAATTAGTATACCTAAAAACGTCAATAAAAACTTCCATGGCTTAAAATATTCTTGTGTAGATAGATGTGATGACACATGGTACTATCGTACCTGTTGATACAATACTGTTGCTTCAACCATTCAGTATAATCAAAAGATCAGGCTATGACTTTCGTGCTTGTTTAAATTTTGAATTGACTTCTTATTTTCTTTTGATGAAATTGGAATGTGGAAAACAAAGACCGGCGGGACACTAAGATTCCATATCAAGAGCATTCAAAAAGTAATCAACGAATATTAATTATTGAAGTCAGTGGAAAGTGGGAGAATAACTGAGCAGGCGCTACATGTGCATCAAGATCAGGCCGTGGGCTCTGATATCTGTTTAAAACTATCAAATATCGCAAAGGATAATAAACCGTCTGGAGTGGCCCTTTCCAAAATGTTCATGCATACTAAAAAAGGTGTTATCCTTCTCTCATAAAATTGTATACTTTGGTCAGGGCCGCGAATGCCATGTCTGCTGAGGTTTTTATTTTCAGAGTTTCACACACTTGAGAGTTGTGAAAGTATATTAAGGAAAACCGGCACTTGTGTATCAATTGCATGATACCGCGAATAGTAGTAACGAAACATCGACCCTTGGACTGAATCTAACGCTTTCTCTAAATCTAGCTTGCTATCTTTGGTGATTACTACATAATAACTTGTGGTTAATACATAAGTACTAAAAAATCGAATATCCATCGTAGACGTCTTTTTCAACGTCCGATTGGAACCAAAATTTGACATAGAATTATAATTGGTGTCGCAAGGTCGCATACCAAATTATATTTATTTAAGTCATAATGTTATTGAATTAGTGCTATTTGCAGAAATGTGAAAGTATAGACTGGCAGAGGGTCAATGAATTGACGCGTTTGGCCCTAACACGAAAGGAACCTATATTTTAAATGCTTTGCTTTTGTTCCAAGTTTTATGTCTTAAGATCTTTTGCATAAACATGGATTCCAAGCAATCTTACATCATGTTTGTATTTACTAAAATACAGATGAATGTGTGTGTGTGTGCGTATATGCGTTGGCGCTCTATAGGCCAGATTGTTTCACTGCAGCTACCAAATGTAGCATATAAATAAAAGGACACTTTGGAGCGATTTTCTTGAACTTTTAATTAAAGTTTTAAGTAATTAAAAATTAAACTCAGTTTTGACGTTTTCCCACGATAGTTTCAGAAAATATTATCGTGCAAAAATACATTTTACACAATTTGAAAATTAAAAAAAAAAAAATGTCTTTTTAATAGTATTATTTTCATAATTTTTTCTGAGTTTTGGCAATTTTTTTTAAAAAAATATTACTTCACCTAATTTTTAGCTAACGATTACTTTTTCGTTCTGAAATTCAAATTGCTTTCATTGATTCATCAAATATTTTATCGCGTGTTTTTCTTCCATTGTTGAAAACTAAAGAATGTAGTTTGTAGTTTATGCAGTTTGCAAGACGAATAAAAAAAAATTAAAAAAAAAAAAAAGGAATTTATTGTGTTGTGAAATTTAGAAGAAGACTAAAAACACATTTACGCTTTTACTAGCGTTATGATGCAACGGGACACGCTTCCATTAGAATGTTTCATGCACATAATGAACAGAAAAAAGTAATATGGCAAGGTTTTAATGCCTTACTATTTGGTGGAATCACAAACATGAAAATATATCTAAGTGATTAAATTGGAATTAAATATAACTAACATCCTCCATGAACCCCCTGGTCGCCAAAAGAGATAATTAATCATTAATATGTTAAAAATATGAAACTTAAATCACCCTTATTAAAAGAGGAGCCTCATAATGTGTACTACATACAGTCGCAAGATACCTAAATGAACCATTGCCTATCATACTAATAGTTTTAGTTACATCAATTAATTATAAAATTTGAATATTTTGTATACTAAAAATATCAATTCAAAAAAAAAAAAAAAGAAGAAGAAGAAGAAGAAGAGAATAAAGAAATACAGAAAAAAAAAGCATTATATAAGAACAGTTAACAGAATTATATTTTCATTAATTGGCACAAGGAAAATGTATAGAAATAATTAATTTCCATTTTTTTTTTTATTTCGGCATACTTTCATAACCTTATTTTTTTCATTTTGCATAGTAACTTAGAATCCATAAAAAATGTATAATGATCTAAACTATTAAACTTTTCAAATTTTTCTTTTCATTTTAAAAGTGCCTAAAATAAGTTCTTTATAAATACCAGTTCTTTCCGAGTTTTGTTCAATGAGCTCTTTAACAATTTTCTGAACAAATTTTAAAAAAATTATTTAATTTCTGTTAATTGGGATAAAAATCATGCATTCATTACATTAAAGATACCGATACGTAAAAAATGATTTTATAATTAAAAATAAGAAAATTTTCTAGTCTTAGCTACAAAAGAAAATTCGTCATCAAAAGGAAGAAACAGGAATCGTATTTAATTAAACATCCTATTAATTTTGACATTTTCCATTAAAAATAAGAAGTGTTCCGTCGACTCACAAAATACTTAGAATTTGTTTTTGATTTAAATTCTTTTAAAAGTTATTTTGTTTATGAAACAGAATTTTTTTTTTCTCTCACCGAAGTCCAAATTATTAGATAATTTCTTTTTTGGCTGAGGTGAAGTTTCGTGCCAAAAAGAAATCGATAGAATACGCGTAGTTGCTTAGAGAGCCATTTGATACGAGAGTTGTTTGAAATCGATAGCGGCAGATCCATCATGTAAGAGTCGAGACTTCAACGGAGCTTTTTGTTCACTTCAAATCTTGGCAGGAAAAAAAAAAAAAAAAAAAAAGAACTGTTAAGACTGTTGCAATCTGAACCGTCACTAAATGAAGGACTGCATTCACCGACCAGCTGTTGTCAATAAAGGATGCATGCCATTGTTTTTAGTATAGGGAAATGTCAAAAGATGATTACACTGATTTGCAACTACAATGCTTCAGAATGCATCAGAGTAAAATATTTTTAGCAGATGGGCGCTAAACAAGAACATTGTCAAAAATTGTAATTTTACACTAATTTTCAAAAATTTTTTTTCTCTATCTACATATCTTATGTTTTTATTTTCCTTCGTTATTTATACCCTTCATCTGAATTTTTTCTCTTCTTATATCCATAAATATCTATTTCTCTAACCTATGTCAGCCTCAATACAGGTAGTAAAATGCAGCTCTACAAATTTTAAACACTGTATTGTTTCTCATGTTTGTTCTGTGGCAAAACGTTTATTGTCCGAATATAAAAATCTTTAATGAAAGTGTTGCTAATTTGTTTGTAGTCCGTTTAGTTCTTTGCTACAATAATCGTATTAGTTAAATGAATCTTTTACTCTGGACTGAAAATTCCCTTACTTATCTTTTACTTAAAAAAATTTGTCTTTTATATACAGGTCTTTTATATAAAATTTTATATTTTTATATCATTAATTATTGTCGGGGTTTCCGCACCTCATAACTTTTGATTAAAAAATATTACGCAAAAACCGATTACGTATTCGTAAATTACAACTCAAAGAATTTTATTAATGATATTAAAATGTAAAGTTTGCACAATTTGCACTTTGTAGGCATTCAGTTGAAGGCGATTATGTATTCGTAAATTACAACTCAAAGAATTATGAATACGTAAATTACAACTCAAAGAATTATGAATACGTAAATTACAACTCAAAGAATTATGAATACGTAAATTACAACTCAAAGAATTATGTATTCGTAAAATACAACTCAAAGAATCGCCTTCAGCTGAATACCTACAAAGTGCAAATTATGCAAGCTTTACACTTTAATATCATTAATAAAATTCTTTGAGTTGTAATTTACGAATATGTAATCGGTTTTTGCGTAATAGTTTTTAATCGAAAGTTATGAGGTACGGAAACCCCGACAATAATTAATGAACACCCTGTATTACTTTAAAAATTTGTCATAACTTTTTGGTGGTTCAAATTACTATAGCGTTACATGCAAACAATCATTCGCTTTAAGATTTGATTTATTTAGGAGTCATATATTAACCCTTTGCCCTCGAAAGGTGACTCTCACTCATCACATGATGTAATGCCTCAACTCGGGAGGTAGCTCTCGATCACTACTTTGTTTGGTGCGGAAATTCGATGCGCGATTATAACTATTGTTTCTTTTTTTAAATAAAACCACTCAGCATACATTTGAAATATCGCTTGTTGGTTTAAAGATTAATAGTGTGTTTGAATATAAAAGATTTATAAGCTAAATTGTGTGCATAATCATTTTAAGTTAGAGGTAATAAATTCACTAAGAGCGCTCACTACAAAACATCTCGAGTCGCTGGTTCGTCCGCTCGAAAACGGCCCCGAGGAAAAAGGGTTAATTATAAGTCACAGTAAAAAAAATAAGCCCCCAATTTTATCAAAGAAAATATAAATAAAAGAAGCTTGAGGGTTGTAATGCAAGACACTGTTATTCGATAAAGACATTTCAAAAGACTTTGTACTTCCCCTTTAGTGGGGCAAAAGACAGATAGTACGAAGTATTATATTCTTGAGTGACAAAACGTCAAGTCTTTCATTATTCCTCTATTTTACATTAATTTCATTTAGTTGATATTTTTTTTTTGCAAAGTTAACATAGTATTTCCTCCATCAAGATCTCTGCTTTTTTTGCTTCAGATTAGACATAATTCCAAAGTATTTTTTCTTGGACTGAAAAAAGTCTGAAGAGTCAAAATTTTGTAGTTTAATTTTTTTTTTTTTTTTTTTTACATTTACAATATTTTCTCTTAATATACTGTAACAGAAAAGTAAAAATAATAATTTTAGATTTGCTAATTGAATTTTTTTTCAAATTATATGTATATCTATAAATCAAATTCAAGATCAATGAAATTTTATCTTGAAAAATAAATAACCTGAGTGAAAATAAAAAGAACTACTATTAATTATATTTTTGATTATAGAACTATGCATTCAATGAAATTCACCAATTTGGAAAAGAGATGATCCCATTTTTATACAAATATGAACACAAATTATCAATAACTAATGAATATTTTTCACAAATATTGAATTAAAATTATCTAAAATGTATTTCTACAAGTTTCTAATGAAAAATCTTATTAAAGCACTTTTACGGTATGTTTCAAATTACTTTATTACATTGCAATTAGCTGTATTATTAAAAAAGTTTTTTTTTTAAATAAAGGTTATGATTATGCATAAACATATTGTTACGAATCTGTAATGCTTCTTCCCAGCATAGTTGGTTCCACCATCGGAAAGAATGTTTTACAGTCATCGGTACTGGGCGGAGTCCGGTGTCGCGTCGGAGGGTCCCGGAGCTTGGCGACATCGGCGACGAATTTGGAGACTTTGGCGCCAAAATAGATTATACCCGAAACATCGAGAATTTTCCCGATCCGTTCAGTAGGAACGGAGATACGCCTCGAACGTTCCTGATTGGTTGAGAGGCGTCTAGCTCCGCCTCCTGAGACCTATAAAAGGAAGCGGCAGCAGCTGCTAGGGCACAGTAGTCGGAATCGACAATAATAAACTGGCCTTCCAGAAATAAGCGGAGCAGCGACGGAGTGAAGCTAGTGCGGAACTAAGCTGTGCGCTACTGTTTGTCTGTCTTGTTATATGCTGCTGTTGCTGCACATCTCGGCTGTAGATAATCGTCTTCTGTGCTGTATATAGTTGTCGTCTTTGTGCTGTTCTGTGTGTCTTCGTGTAAATAAACGTCGTTGTTTTATTTTATACTGCCACCTGGTGATTGAGCGTTCTCCACACCATATAGCTCCCACTATCCAAAGGAACCCGGAAATTTCATAACAATATCAACATTATAAAAATTAACAATATTTTTTTTAATTATGTAAATAAAGTTTTCTGATTCCTTTATAGAAATTTTACGATCTAACCTTCTTTTGTTCAGTTTTTTTGTTAGCTTTACATTCAATTTCACCAATTTCCTTTTCTATGTGGGATTTCTTTTTTTGGTGGAAAAGGCAAAAATTCCAGATTCTTTTTTACTTTCTTCACGTTATTAGCAGTAATTTCTTAGCCTTTTGTACTTCCAAAAATAGGTGATATTTTGAATGGGGTAATGTTCCTGATATTCTCAATTTTTTTAGTATGGTCTACTACTTTAATTTTTGCAACCTTTCAATCATTCAGTGTATTCACTTTTGAAAGTCTCCAGTGAATTAAATAATATTTCCCCGATATAATGGAAGAGAGTTCTAAAAGTTTTGCACAAAAATTACTTGCAGTAAAAATAATGTTGAAATATAATAAACAAATGCTCGAGGAAGAAGCAACTACATGAAAAAAAAAAGCAACATGAAACTGAAGTCATTAAAAAAAAAATTGCATCATTTCTGAATACATGTATATGTAAGCAGATAATTTTTGAGTAGTTTCGTGGTCGGAGAGAAGAAATTTTTGTTATTTTAAAACTTTGCTTTATTCCATCCCGGGATGCATTATTTATGTACAAGCAAGAAGCGACGAGGTACGCCAATCTACATTACAATACAAGAGCGAACGAAATAGTTATCTCCATGATTATATACTGTGAGATTCTGACAGGGATTTCTTTACATGTATCGATTTAGGTAAGGGAATTATAGGGATCTTTTAAAAGAATGTTAGATCGAAAATTTTTTATCCCTTTACTCGGAGTGTGGGAAATTGTCGATTTCAGCAATTTTACAGAGTTTCTGTTGCATTAATTAAATAAGAAAGGTGGAATGGGATCAGAAAATAAGAGAACTTTAGAATTTAGTTAATATGAGTTAAATTAAGATAAAGATTTGGAAATTAATTAAGATTTGTTATATACAGGGTGTCCCAAAAAAATGTATACACATTTTAGCAGCTGATAACTAAGTTATTTCTTCTTTCTTTACAAACTGAACCCATTGAACCGAGTGATGACAGACAGACTTGAATTTGAAGAAAGGAAATTTATTCTAAAATGCTACTAGAAGTATGAAAATGCAGTGGAAGTGCAAAGACAATTTAAGAGGGAGTTTAACAAAGAACCACCTACACGAGTTACCATCACTCGAATTAGAGATCAGTTTGAAGCTGATGGAACTGTTCAGGACGTCCATAAACCTGCAACAGTTGTTCAATTGAGGGCAACCATTGAACATGAATGTACGATCCCAAGGGAATTGTTCCATCATGTGTGCTATTCCATCGCTTCGCGTTGTCAGCAGTGTCTGGAGCAGAACGGACATCAGTTTGAGAACATGCGATAACAAGACAATAGAATGATATTTGTAGAATCTTTTACATGTTGAAAATTATTCGAATTATAATAAACCCCAAATTTACAATTATTTAAAGTGTGTATACATTTTTTGGGACACCCTGTATATATTTAAATAAACGGAGATGACAGAAGAGCCCGTTTAATGAAAGATATATATTTACTCTAAATTGATAGAAAATGGTAGCATTGATAGAAATAGCAATGAGAAATGAAAAATTAGACACAACAACAACAAAAAACCCATTCAGATAATTCAGCAGATTTAGCCTGCAATTTAGAAATAAAATCTTTAGAGTAAAAACTAAGCGTATGGATGAAATAGAATAGCCAGCCGATCGGGAAACATCGGAGTATTCCGGAAGATTTAATATAAAACTGGAAATTTTTTTATAAATCGGCACTTTTTATCGAACATGATATTTTTTTCATAAGTAGTATGAAACATCGTTGGCAGCTAATGAAAATCAAACTTTTGCTGATAGTTTAAAACAGACCTTGGAAGAGAAAGATTAACCACTATATCTGCACATATGTATAAATATATAATATTTTCGTTGAAATTTTTTGCTTACTTTTTTTTTTCAAGTTATCGACATAATTAGCAATGGTTTTGCGTATTATGGGAAAATAAGGCCTTATTAAAGCCCAGCTCCTATTACTGATAGGATTTTATGCTTTAAGGGGTCTTTTATTTTAAAAGATATATATGAAGCTGTCTCCCCCCACCTTTCTTCCTTCGAACAACACATCGATCATACCGTGTGTCAGAGAGCGAAAGTACGAATTTTGCGTATTAATATTCAACTGGTTATAAAACAGTGACTCATTATTATAATTTCAAAACAATTTATTTTAATTAAATACGTATTTTGCAATAATTATTTTTTGCCCTCTTCACGGAAATCTTTTTGTTGAATTATGAAGTATCGAACTTTATTTCCATAAAACACCCTTTCGCTTATTTTTAAATAGTATGGACACGGATTACTAAGGAATGATGCTATAGGCGACTTGTTATGAACGTTATTGCCAATATTTACTTTTAACATTTTTTTAAAATTCCTCATACATTCAACAAAATGCTCTGTAATTCAAAAATAATATTAAACACGAGAAATTCATCTATTGGATACATTATATGTACACATGCCTCTTGTAATTTTTCAAAAAATTTTTTAAAAAAGAGAAAGGCGGCATTTTTCTTAAACAGCTTGATGTATATGAAACTGTTTGCCACAAAAATTTCCAAAATTCATTAATACTATCTTTTTAAAAAAGTTTATACCCCTGAAGCATTTTTCTTTTAATGCAATAAAGAATAAAATTGATAGGGACATTTTTTTTCTCTATTTTACAAGTTAAGCATTGAGCCAGCATATAAGCGATTTTTCTTTTTATTATAGATGAGGAGCTAATGCAATTTTGATTTCATAGCAGAATTTTTCTTATTTTAAAGCAGATTTCATTTTGTATTTGTAAATGATTTTTTTTTCTGTTAGTAAAATTATCGTTCAGTTCTGATTGGTGTGTTTGTAAACAATAAGGATAGAAAAAAAAACATTGGAAAGAAACAAATCATTTTATTCTTAAGCACTCCACCAATGTAGACATATTTTTTTACTGCATTTTTCATGAGTAAATTTGACAAACAATTCTGAAGTATGACTATTCGGCTAAAAGTCGGTCTATATAGGCATATATCTTCAGGTGTTGGTTAATACATTTTACAGAAAAGGGGAAGGGTTTTACACAATTGAAACTCATCGGAAATTAAATAAATGAAAATGATGTTTTTTTCTGAGAATTAATTTTTATTTTACATTGATTTTAGTTAAAAGAATAGAATAATTTTTCAATAAAGTTAAGAGCATATTGTGCAATATTGTGCAGCATTTTATTCAATAGTCATGTCATGTAAAAACATTTGTAACTATATATAGAATAACTCTCAAAAACCTGTTACATATTCACATTGTGGTTTTACTATTTTGGACGAAACAGCAGGGCATGAATGCTTTACTTTTATCAGAAAAAATATATTGCACAACACGAAATTAGTTACAAATTTCAAGACAATCACAATTTATAAAAATCAGCTGACAACTAGTTTTGTCACTAAATGTATCTCTTGAATTCAGATTGAAAAAAAAAAAAATAGTAAGAGATCAAATTACTTTTTAACTCCACAAAATTAAAGAGATCAAAATTCAATTAACATAAAATATTTAGATATGAAAATAAAGATATGGAACATGGCACTTAATGCATCACTAAACACATTGTATGAAGAGATAGTAAAAATGATATGACATTTAAAATAAATCAACTTTTCACAAAAAGATATAAATGCACTTGATAGAAGTATTTTCCTTCATTTAAAATATTCCACAAAATAAGAACTTGAAGCAAATGCGCTTGAACACAATGATATTGCTACCATAATTTTTTTTAAAAAAAAATTCCACATTCTTCAAAATTAAGTTTTACCTATTAGTAAAAATTGCATATTTTAAATATTGGCACTTGACTTTTTAGTAACCTTTGACAGTTCATTTCATGAAGTTCAACATTTTTTGTTTAAATATGCAATACTGACACAGGTAAATTAATTAACAGCTTATAGTAGCATTTATAATAAAATGCTGTATTGACAGATATATATTAAAATATGTTGCTTCCTCATAAAATGAGAAAAAAATCACTGAAAAAAAGGTAAAACTACATAATACAATGTTTCAGCATTTTCTGTAACAGACATATGAATTAACTATAAAATAACCATAACAGGTATTATGGATTTTATTTCTAACTTATTATTCCAGAACAACAGTTTAACTTTAAAATAATCAAACCATCTGATTTTTCTTTTTAAAATAACTTTTAAACATGATTTGTTCAGATCAATATATTCTACATTTAAGTTAAAGCAAAAAAGTTACAAAATAGAAGTAAATTATTTTTGAAATTAATACATATATTTTTAAAATCTTAATACTGAATGTTTCTGGATATTCTAAAAATATTGAGATATTTCATAATTTTTTTTTTCTAAAAAAAAAAAAAAAAAAAAAAAGGGATTTTTTCTTTTTTCTAAATATATCAATTTTATGTATAAGTACAACCTCTAAATAAAGTCACCAATGATATTTATTTTTTATTATTTTAATGAAGAACTGTCCTTATTTATATATATAAAAGATACTATTTGTTTTATAAAAATCTTAAAATAAAATAAAACAAAACAAAAACCAAGGAATGTATAAACATTTAAGCAAACAGAGACAACTGGTAGAAAAATATGAGTTTTGTGAAGAATATTCTGAAATTTAAAAATTGCATTAAATATTAGCAAATAGCATTTTATTAAAGGCACAGCAACTTCTTAAAAATGAAAATTTTGAAAATACATGTTTCTAAAATCCAGGGAGAACAAAATAAATATCTAAAACTCAAGAGACAAACGGTATTATGCACTCAAGACTAGCTATGAACATATGAATAGTACATATTACAAGAATCAAAACTATGTGTAATAAAAGCACACCATTTTAAGATTGAGTTAGTATAAAAGCACAACATCAGGCATTGCATACCTGAAGAAGAATATAACTGTTAGAAATATATTTGAAATATGCAAAATTCCTTCATTACAAAATCACTCCCTGAAAAATTGTGAATAAAAATAATAAGGAAAATATTGTGAGACTTATAATATAGCACCAAGATATTAAAATATTTCCACATAGAAACACCAGTGGGGTCATTTGCTTATAATCCGACTAGTAAAATATTACTGTTTGAAAAATTAATTTAATTTCATATATACCTGGTTTTCAATGTAATGAAAATAGATTAAAATGGACGAAAATTAAATTATAGAATTCGTTAAGGATAAAAATCGTTTACAAAGCAAATTTAAGTACAAAACTGATAAGTGAATAGTACAATTTAAAAACTTCAGGCAAAAGGCAGGAAAAAAAAAAACCCATTACACACAGAATATTGCTTTGAGACATTCATCTTCAATTTCCATCAAAAACAATGCAATATTATTTAAAAAAAGATAATTTCCACAAAATAAGCTGATCTGCAAAAATTTGCAATTTAATATATCCGTAAATCAATCAACAGCAAAATTAATCACAAATACTTACATTTTTACAATAAATATTTTTTTAAACACAGATTTATTTAACCTTAAAAGAAAATACAAGAACTGCTTTAAAAAATGTGTAGACAAAATAAAACCGCCCTATTTTTTCAGAGAATATTACAAACCAGGTCATAATGAGAGAAACATTATGGCTTTACATATAAAAAAGCCATAACTATTTGATATGATTAATATACAAACTTATCACTGGTGATGTAGTGAATATAATAACAAGGCATATATACTTAACAAGTGCACTTTTCTATTCTGAACAATCAGTTCACAATACACTTCAACAAGAATTTACATCAATTTAAAAACACTATACATGTGCATATTATTATTAATTTATAATATATATATATTTAAAATATTTATAATAATTCTTTCAGATTATCCATTTCAACCAGTCATCTGATTTATATGCAAATTTTGTACAAAAGATAGAGCCTTGCTAAAATATAACAGTCTCTGGTAAGGCAAATGGTTTTCTTTCTTTTAAAGACAATAATTTTAAGAGGAAGCAGGTGTTCTTTTTTGAAGCAATATGTTCTGAAAAAGTCATTGCTATACAAAAAATTTGGGAAGCACTCATTGAGAACCATATCCCTGGTACTCATCAGGAGATCTATTTCCATATTTGGCTTTCCTCAGAGCAGCTAGTTTCACTCGAGCTTCCTCGAGTTCTCGCTCTTTCCTTAGGATCTCTTCTCGTGCAACAATTTCCTGAGCGATGCCTCCCACCATTCGTTTATTTATAACCAGACTTCGCTCTTCATCATGTTCAATGGCTTGCTGGGCAGCACGAACCAAATTGTCTGTTGCTCGTTTCACAGCATTTCCAGCTTGCTGTAAGGGAGAAGAAGCAAAAAATCAATTTGGATTGAAACCCATACCAAGATTAGAAAAATATGATAAATAAAGATTATAAAGAAATATTAGAACAGATTACACATAAAATTTATACTTATTGCATGTATTAACTAGTCACATTTGGTAATGAGTTAGTTTATCATCAGGTATTGATTGTGTTCAATTTCAATTAAATTTTTTATGCAAAACTTGATGCACACGATTTCCGCAATTAATTTTTTCAAGCATCAAATTGTGAAAGACATTAAAGATATGAGATTTTTTTTAAAAGCTTTATATTTGTATTGCTCATTTTATATCTAACAGAACCTATCCATTGGAGTAGAGTCCCATAATATCCGAGAACAATTATTCTGGATAATCTGTTCAAAATACCTGTTTCTTTTGTGATAATGCAATTTTACATTTCAATTCGTCATGCAAAAATTGCACAGATAATTAGTAAAATGTTTCTTTCTTATGGAAAAAAAATCCTGTAATTAAATATTTGATGAAACAATAACATTTTTTAAAAATAAAAGATTGCGCCAGAATTCGCGAAAATAACTATATGGGGATTCATTACGACAGTATTTCAAATTTTAAAGCTTAACCTATTCCATGAAGAAACCAACAATCCATAAATAAACAATGTGCAAAAACACCTATATAATTTTTCTGAATCTATATAATAAAATATACATTGTATTTAGAGAGCGCTAATGCTGCTACAACTAAAACACAAATGAACTTAACCAAAATTAGAAATAAATATTAAGTTAATAGCCAAAGAATCAAAAAGAACTTGTATAATATACTTGTTTTAATCTTGTGATACTAATTTATCTCTAAAACCTCAATTTTCTGGGATTTTCGGGTCACGAGGGGTCAGTTTATTGGACGAAAGTCAGACCCCTCACAGAAAAAATCCCTGGTTTGAATCCTTGCCCGAGGGTTACCCTTGAGAAAGTCTTCGGGCCGGATTCAGTTAATCTTTCTTTTTGATTCTTTGGCTATTAACTTAATATTTATTCCTATTCCATGAACTAATGTCTCACTGTAGCTGCAAAAAAGATAAAATCTCATTAATTTTTTTTAATTAAAAAAATCACTAAGGAGCACATTTTTCACTCCAAAGTGTATATATGCAAAATTTGATAGCTCTCTGTCAAATGGTTTGTCTTGTAATGCAACAAAATACACATTCTTTATTATTAAAAGAAAATTTTCAGTACTTGAGATTAGTACTGAGAAATTAAAACAAAGTCAAGATTTTATGAGCATTATTCTATAATCTAACGAAGAGTGTAGCCAAGGTTCCGTGTAAAAAATGACAATTAATAGATAATTTTATTTAACTTCTCAATTATTTATTTCGGAAATAAGCTTATATTATAAGGAATTATAGGTTTATCAATATAGTACATAGAATGCAAAACTTACTTCTTACACATAAAATACCTATTTTACATATTAAATTAATGATGAAAAGATGAATTATTTCCTTTTCTAACAGATGTAATATAAACTTTCAATGCAATAGAATTAATTATAAAAAATGGATTTTGATTCTAAATCTTGGAAGATTCTACAATTGAATTATGCAATTCAGTTGCAATTTCATCTATCCAAAGAAAATTATTCCCAATATGAAAAAGTTAAATGTGAATAAAATTAGACTATAAAAGGCAGTGTAATGATATTAAAAAAAAAGTTATCCAAAAAATATTTCAATTTAAGCAAAGTTATACTTTACACATCCAATATTTGTCTGGTACAAAGAATGGCGGAGAAAGAAAAATTCTCAAGTTTCATTATATATATATATATATATATATATATATATATATATAAAATAATATCACAATGTAAAGTTTTTTTGCTATGAATTAATTTCAATAAGTTACAACCTATTATATTGTAATGAGACTATCTGTTTATCACATTTTTAAACAGAATTACTCAAGTAAATACATAGAACAAAGTAAAATTACAATCCTTTCATATTTGTGTAGAATTTTTTCAACTAATAAACTTACAAATAATTATAAAAGAAATCAGCCCAATAATAAAAATTTCTTACCTGTAGACGATGCATGGACTGAGAATCAGGATCAGCTTTTACTTTACAAGCCACTAACAGCTGAGCTGTGGAACTGGCCACTTGTTTGGCAGATGAGATGAGTTTTTCTTCAGATGCATGACCCTGTACTAAAGAGTTGGCAGCTTCGACAAGACTGTGAGTAGCTGCAGCAACAAGTTTGGCCTAAAGAGATTAAATAAATATTTTCAGAACATCAATAAAAATTTCAAAGTACCAGAGAAAATAGAAAAGGTTCTATTGGATCAAATGCTCATTGCTTAATTCTTAGCATATTAAAATAAGCTTTAAAAAAAAGCAACTATCTGATTGAATTGAATGATTTCACTTACAGCAGATATTAAACCTTCGGACCACTGACCATCATCTGTTGTACACACGGTATGAGAACTAACCTATAAAAATAATAAAATGACAATATACGTTTTTTTTTTTTTTTTACTCTTTACAAACAACAACAACAAAAACAGTACAACAAATCAACTTACTTTTCCAGCTGCAACAAGCTCCCGCTGAGCTGCCGATGCAGCCTTAACCAAAGCAGATGTTGCAGCAGCAATAGATTTGGCAGCTTCTAAAATCATCTCATCAAAGTTCAGAGATTCATCTGCTTCCTACAGAGGGTATAAATTGCAATAAATAATACAATATAAGAAAAGTGAGCTTCAAAGAATGATGAGACATCAAATCATAGAAATTTATCAATTTTTAATTATTTAATATTTGAGAAAACTGTTGGGAACCATTTATAAATGCGAAGTAAAAATTCAAAAATAAAAATCTATAAACATCTATGAAAAAAATATATGCCAACACAGTTTTTAAATATATTAAATTTACTTTAAATATAATCAAAATTTAAAATACAATGATCGTTGAATCACAAAATTATATAATATACACTGAATTAAAAATATTTATAATAATAATAATAATAAAAAAATAACTTTTCAGCATTTTGACTAATTTATTTTTCTCCCCACGAAAATCTAATCCAATGTCAAATCTCATTTAATCCACAATCTCAATATTTTAATGCTGATTTGCACTTTAAAAGAATAACAAAGGATACAGAGAAAATCAACATAATTTATCTTGAATGAACTCTGGATGACATTTCTTCAGATTTCAGATGATAATATCCAAGACCATTAGTATATGTCTGATTCTTGGTTGAAATGATAAAAGACAACCAAGAATATCAAACATATCTAACGGCCAAGGATTCATTCCTCTGTAGATCTAAATACAATATGAAAGGAACTCGTGGGTAGCTGCAAACAAAATATCAATTCCATAAATGTTAAGATGCAACTTACATGTTGTTTACTGATACGTGGTTTCAGGTTGGCTAATTTTTTAGCTGCTGCATCAATAGAATTTGCAGCACCAAGGAGCTCATTTTCTGCAATGATCATTGGATCATCTGGATCTTCCCAATCAGCACCTAAAATAAGTGAAAGAAAGAAAGAAAAAAAAAAATCAATTAATTTTAAAAGAAATAAAAAAAAACTTATATTGACAGATAAAGTAAGGAAAATTATATCTAAAGGAGGAAATGAAATATTTTCTCTATAAATATAACCATTGTTTATATCCATATCAATAACTGCCAACAACCTGCATAAGTCAACTTTCCATTATCCTTACAATTTCCTTTTTGCAGATATATAAATACAATTTTGAGGCAATCTTTATTATTCACCATAATGTAAGTAAATTTTTAAAATAGTAAATGAAGTTTTGAAAGAATTCTCACTCCAAAATAAAGATCAAGTGAACTATATCATAAAACTGGTTAAAAAAATAGTTTATTGCAAAATCACTTTGAATTTCATAGACAGAAGAAAAGAAAAATCTTGAAACCTTTGAGACTCTCAGCGCATGATGCCAATTCTTGAACAGACTGTGCAATAGTCCTTGATATGGTACTCAGCTGCTGTTTGTTTTCATGTGTCGGCTTCTGTACTACCTGATTAATAGTGATTAAAACCACAATATAAATTAAAAATGTTAAATAAAATTCACAAATTAAAATTAATCATGTTCGATTATTTTATTTTGTAATGTAAATAAAATGTATTTATGATTGTAAAATAGAAGACATGCATAATAAGCAACAAAAATGCAAAATTTACTTCAGATAATTTTAAATGCACAAAGAAAAGTAATGGAAAAATTATGAAAATTAAGTAGGTTTTTTTTAAATATAATTCTGAAAGATTAAAAGAAATAAAATTAAATAGTATTTCATCTAAAAGGTGTAAAATAATTTATTGAGAATCAACAACAATCTAAAATATTCTGCATATATACTAACCTGATGAACCATTTGTAGAAGCTCACGAAAATGCACAGCGGTATTATGACCAGATGCTAATATCTCATGTTTTAGTTTTTGAGTTTCAGATGTATATGCTGCAGCCTGAAAAAGAAGGATATAAAAATTCAGAGGGAGGGTTATTATTATTTTGCTGGATTAAGAATAAGCTAGTATTAGAATTAGTTTGACCGTCCTGTACCAAAATTTAAATGCCAATGAAGGAAAAATTAAAATATACAATCAAATTATATTTCCATTATCAAGTAATTGTTTCCTTTTTATTATCACACAAAATAATTTTTTTTTTTTTTTTTTTCAAATGTGGCTTAATTTTTTTAAAGAAATTTTAGAGCCAAAATTTGCTATCTAATGAAGCAAGCAATAATATTACTTGAAATAATTTTGTATGCATCTAAAGAATATGTAACCAAATTATATTTACAAACTTTACAAATCTAAAAGAAGATATTTTGAAAAGTGAATTTTACCTTTGAAACCATAAGTAAATCAAAAATGGCCTTCCTTCCCATGTTGGCTGCTACAATAATGTCCTCTTGTTTGCAGCTTTTTCCAGCAGCTACAGCCTTTGCAGTGGCCAGAGTAACTGGCTTAGTGGCTCTCACTAAATCTTCAGCAGTTGCAGAACGCATTGGTGGCTCTGGAGAGTCATAAGCCTATGGATAATATGTTGAAATAAATTTTAAAATACTGTAAATTTGCTTTATAGTTAAATGAAGCATGTTCTAAATTAGTTTAATACCATGCACAAAAGACATTTTTGGCATGCAATAATCTAAGGGATTAAAAGAGATTTTCAATATCAGTGAAGTTATTAAATTTTTTTAAGAAACAAGTCAATACTTTTAGCATGAGATGAGAAATAAAAACTGCCCTGGAAAGAGTTTTGGAGCTGAAATGTTCATGGTAATATATTAATATTTCAAGTCGTATTTTGGATACCATAATAATATCAAACAAACAGTACACTCCCGAATATCCGGTTCAGGCATATCTGGTTTCCATACTATCCGGCCTAGTTTACTTTATTGTAATTGAATGAGAAAGGCAAGATGTATATTAAGTCATCTATGAAAAACTTCGTCAAAACAAAAAAACTGCAAATTTTGACTCTTATATTAGTGTTACCTTTTCATATCTATGTTATCATTTATCAGTGAAATATAAAATCAATTTGAGCCAATTTTCTTAAGAATTAGGCCTGGGTTTTACGTTAATGTTTTGTTTATGTTACCTGCATTTAAGTTGAGCATTTAGAGAATTTATGTTAAAATGTGAGCACTTTATATCCTTTAACTTACTTTTACAAATTCTTGAAACGTGCAGTGCAGTATACAAGCATATATAAACTACCAATAAAAAGCCTTTTATTTTAACTTGACACATTATCTGCAACTGCTTCTATGATTCACCGAGCCACAGCAGTGTTCACATTTTGATAAACGGAGGGCTTAGCACTCAATAAATAGCGAGAAAATATGTATCAACAGCAGAGAATTTGGTATAAAAAACTTAGTCTCCTGGTATTGGCAGGCAAAGAAATTAATTCATAGAACTCTGGCCTATTCGGCTTTTTTGTTATTCAGCTAGTCCTTCTGCCACATTAGGCCGGATACTCAAAAGTGTACTGTATATTAATATTGAAAAATATATGTTTTCAGCTATATTTATGCTAATTATATGAATATTTGAAGAATTTATGTAACTCTTTAATCTTTTTTGAAAGTAAACTCAAACCTAGATTTACTTCATTGAAAAATATGTATATAGTGATTTTTTTTTTGTTTATAACTATCATTAACATATATTTAAGCAAAGTCACAATGCCTAAATTATACATATTGTTGTGATATGTAAATTTTAATTTTAATATATCCTTCATAGAGCATGTTTTTAATTAATATTTCGTTTCCAAACCTAGATATCAGAACACTGATTTATCTTGTAGAATCTGTTTATAAAATTCTTTTCAGGAAAGAGAAAAATTTATTGATACAAGAATGCATACATATTTAGACAGTTTAATTTGGAAGTGGTGCAAGTGCATCAAAATAAAAAAGATCATATAATTTGCCATTAATTTAGTGCAAACTCTTATTTACAATTAGCTAATATTAATCGCAAATTATATAATGGCATCTTTAAAAAAATGGGAATGCTTTTTTCAATTTAAAATTGGCCAATTAAAGAAACACAAAGCAATTGATTAAGAACATTGTGTAAATGCAATTTCCATACATATAGATGGTGGGGTCACGTAGTAGCCACTGTTTTATTTCGCATATTAGAGAGATAACCTTACTTATTATTTTTTTAAATGGATAATTTCATATTAATATCACATACTAAATAGGTAAGAAGAGAAAATAAATCAAAATAATTTATAACAATTGAAACATAAAATAATACCAACATGTTAAGTTTAAAAATATATAAACATAATTAACATTGAGAAAAAAAAAAAACATTCATATTTCCAGTTATTATTCAAAAAAAAAAAAAAAGGATTAATAATATAAAATAAATTTTAAGTGACATTTAATTTTTTATATTTGAAATTAAATGATCCTAACAACTTACAAATTACAGAACTGGTAATAAAATAGCAAAAACGCTGCCAGACTTGGCATAGTTATATTTTTGAACTGCCTAATATGTGAACTTGTAAATTTTCTTGTATCAAGGAAAAAACAAAAACATGCACCTTTTTAAAAGGGTTTATCTGTCTTATAACTGAAAACTGGTATTATCAGTGAGGTTAGTTTGAAAAATATCTAAGAGCTATCAAAAATTGAAATCATCATGCTACATTGTAATCAGATGACATGAATAATGAAATTGGCCATAATTTAGGGACTTTTAATTAAATATTAGTGGTAGTACAACACCTAAGCTACAACTTTATTATTCTAGTTTTCACATGAGGAGAGGCAAGTCTGATCATTTATATATAATAGCCACAATGTTTCAATTTTTAATGTAAAAAAGGGAAATCAGTAATTTTGTTATAATGAAGATAATTAAGTAATAAATGAAGATTGTTACTGTTTCTTTTTTATTAATTCAAAATACAAACTGTTAATAGAAAACTTACTCTTATTTCTTGAGCAATGGCCTCAATTGTAGATTCTAAAGCTCTAGTACCCCGAGAATGTTCATCCTCCACAGATTTCACAGTCTTCAATAGAGATGTCACATTGGTTACCATTACCTAGAGAAAGGGTGGAAAATACTATGAAGATTTATTCAAAAGTTGAGCGTTTGCTACGGAAATAAAAACCATGCATTTGCAGTTAAACTTACCAAAAGTGTATTCTGCATAAGTTGCACACAAGAATTTAAAGCAAAAATTGTATGGATTCCATTTTAATAAATAATTCAGAAGCAAAATAAATTTTTGAGCATGCATTCAGTTCACAAATACCCCAGGAAATTTTAATCAACTACTACCAGTGGTAAAATTTGTTGCTCTCATTAAAAAACAAGAATGCTAAGTGCACAATCAAAGATGAACAGTTTTGACTAACTTTTTATGGAAAGTCTAGCAAATGAAACAAAACTGCACAAAATAAAGAAATCACAATTATAAACTAAGCAATTTATTGCAATTTTCAATTCATGAGAACAGCAACAATATTGCACTCAATCATTGTAACAGATTACAAAGACACTACAGGCTTTGCAGAAATACAATATAACATTTCAGATTCATCACAGTCAAAATTTAATACTGCTAACATTATTAAAAAACTGATATGTATGGCAAACATATAAATATTTACAAATAAATCACTACATGCTAGTAACAAAGTCCTAGACTAAAATGGTTTTTTTCCCCCATTCAAAATATTCATCTCCAAGAATTAAGTTTTAATTACTTAAAAAGGAATTTACTCAATATTTTCAAAAAGATAGAATGCTGTCGGGAGACTAAAATAGAAGAATAGTATATATGCAACCATTTATCATACTTTACTTTAAACTAAATATTAAAATAAGATCAGATTTTTTAAAGGTTTTATTTAGTTTCATTCAATTTCTTGTCTTATTCTATCAACTTGGTTATTCATCATATAATTGGCAAGAAACAGTTTTAAAAAAAAGTTTGAAAATTTTATTTTATGACATTTTCCTACACAGGTACTGCATCAATAAAAGTGTTTTTTAGAGAAAAATGAAGAATTACAGACAAATTTTAAGTAAAATGTTTAGGACACTGGAATTAATAAAGAATAAAATTTTAATTACTCATGACGAGTTCTACTACTTACTGTTTTAATTCAAGAAACTGAGTAGTTCAGAATAATAAATGAAATGGCAGTGTTAATCTTACAAAAATATTATTATAAATATATTGATTTAAACTCTTTAATGAGTTATTCTTAAAAAAAAAAAAAAAAGAAAGAAAGAAAGAAAGAAAAATGGATGTTTATGCCAATTCTTAAATTCAGGCATTTTATTTCCAAAATGTAATGGCTTATTTAAGAATGTAACTTGCAGCATGTTTAACTTATAAGGAAGATATATAATTAAGACATAACAATACTGCTTGTTACAAAATTTATATATTGGTCCATTTATCAGATTATGCATTAACAAAAAACATCCCAGAACATAAAAAAATATTTTTAGTCCCCTCATCCCCAACAGGAATTAAAAATATTGCACTAAAAATAGATTTCCATCTCTGCATCTGTTAACATGCAGTCAAGAATAAACAAGCAATACAGAAACGCCCTTGAAACAGTTTCTAAAGTTGCAGTTCACACATTCTTGCTAAGAATCTTAGCATCAACTGCAAGCAGGAGATAAAGTTATTTTTCTAAAACTAGGCGAAACAAAACGAGTTCAATGAACAAGCAAGGGTGTTGTATCCACGTCATCCACTGCTTCAGATTGTTCAGAAAGCAAACGAATGAGTTCATCCTCTTGATCAGATCTCCACTCATCGGAGGTACAACTCTCTCGGACGAGAACCTGCATTGAGACAGAGAACAAAGATGTCACCTAACACTGATGTCTATCTTAAAATTACTAAATTTTAGTTGACATTAGCTACATGCATCCAAAGCACTGCATTCTCTGGTAAGGATCACACTTATTTAAATACTTCACAGCTTAGAGGAGAAATCTACTTCCATGCGACGAATCAGCGATGCAACATCAGTGTTCTCTGCTCCCAATATATTTTAACATGCAGGAAAAGCTTGGACAAATACATGCTGATGAAAGAAAGGAATAGAGATATGAATATTGAACAAGAAGTAAGTTGCCATTTCCGAGAGATAATAACAGGATGGAATTTATTATTATAAAGGAGAATATTTGATGGAAAAATGTGCATGCTCTAGGTTAAAATAATCTAAAAGTTAGTACAGGTGTATTATTTTTATATTTTTCAGCTATACAAGAAATGAAATCAAATAATACAAAAGATGGGAAAACAGAAACCAAATAAACCTGTCACTTCAATGAAAAAAAATTATACTTTTTATTAAAGAATAAAATTTATTTATTACAAATGCCCAGAAGATTGGCTAGGATGCCATTAGATCTCTAGCCTTCCAATATTTCTGAACTATAATAAAATTAAATTCTTAAACTCATTAAATCATTAACTTCTTATTAATATTAATTATGATTATAATTCCTCATGATCATTAAAATAAAGCTGTTTAGAGATTCGAGACAAATTAACTGTAGTTATAGACATGATAAAAATTAAGAATATTTTATTAATTAGTTTTTAAGGATATTATTGCACCAAATTGTTATTAAGTTTATTATAAGTTTAAAAGTTTCACTGTGGTTACTGGAAAGAAATCTAATGATTTGTTTCTAAGAATATTATAAGGACAAAAAATTAAATTTAAATGTCACATTTACATGAGAAACCCTGAACATCTATACAGTTAAAAGGGAGTAATTCTTTTCAAAGAGCAAATATGAGAACCAAAAATTTTACAAGATTTTAAAAAATTACATTAAAAATATTTCAAAATAAAATAACATACATAAATTTTGAAAGAATAGTAAAAAGAAATTGATAATTCTGTAATTGGTATAACTTGGTAATCATCATTTAAATAGATTTCTAAGTCATGAAATTTGTACTCAAACTCAAAACATAACAAAGAATGATTTGCATCATTTAATGGCAAGAAAGATTCACAATAAAATAAAGTAAAACACAAATATTTAAAATATAACTCAAGAAGATATTCCATGTAATTAAAAAAAAACTTTAAAAAATAAATGTTTAGTTGCATATTTAAAACTATTAAAACAAATTGCATCCATAGTTCATATAAAATCATTCCATCAACAATAACATTTATTGAATTATATAACTGCTAATATTTTAGATCTTAAAAATAGATAAATATAAACATAAAAAAATTTGTCATCCTTTACCTTCGCTGAGTCTCTAAGGTGGATCATTGCTGGATCATGGATACTCTTCCCAGATGCTGCTTTTGTGGCTTGTACAAGATCTCCTAAAGCTGTAGCCACATCTTTCACAGCATTTATTAATAGAACCTATAAAACATTGAAGAAATCCCCAAAATTGAAATCAATTTATTTGTTATTAAAATAAATAGCAAAAAAATCTGCTTTAATAATGTTAGCAATATAACTAATTATATTATATTTGTCTAAGTAACTTTCAATGATTTGAAAGGATTAATAAACAATCCATTATTTAAATAAGCTAAATCTAATTATTGTCAACATTCCAACCCACATATGATATCTTTACTAATTCATAGCCCCAAGCAACAAAATATTTGAGATGGGGAATAACAAGAAAGCTTGCATACTCTATATAGAAAAAACAAACATTAAGCAAGAAAACACTGCCTCTTTCCAAAGATCCTACAATAATTTTGCTTCTTTATGGGACAATTTTCTATCAACTACGCTTTCCTCATTATGCATATGTAAAATAGTTGAAAAGCATAGTTGAAAAATGTTCATGATTTAAAAAATACTTTTTGAACGGCCTTACATAATACCAAATAAGGCAAAATATATAATGGATTTTTTCTGTTTTTTGTTTTTGAAACCACACTAAGATAAGAATTATTCACTTCATTCACTGTTAAGCAATCTTACATAGTTTTAATATAGTTTTTTCCAAAAACAGATTAGGTTGACAGTTTAATAACATAATTTCTAATATAAAAAGAATTCAAATAAAAATTGAAATTAAAATATTATTAAATACTTTGCAACAGCAATTATAGCTAATGATATAAAAAACAATTACCTGGGCATCAGAATTATTAGAACCAAGAGATGCAGCACCCAATTTTACCACTTCAGCCAGTTGTATGATTGTTGTGACTGCATTTTGTGCAGCTACAGCAAGCTGCTCCTGGCTTGAAGCAGCTCCTGCTACTAATGTTTTTGTGTCTTCCACAAGAGCTTTGGCGGTCTTCAAAATATTTTCCCTACAAAAAAGATATTTAATATAAAACATTATTCTTCCATTAAAGTATTCTAATTTTAAATTTGTAGCTATTATTCTTAAAAAAATTACCAACCTATGATCAGAGAATGTTTCTTTTTCATTTTCTGCATGTAATGTTCCAGCCGTAGCAAACATTATAGTGGTATCAAGGTCTCCAATTATTCCACTGACAGTGCTAGCAGCATTTATACAAGCTTGAGTACCTCTTGATCCTGCTTGCAGTGCAGCAAGGACAAATGACACCTAAAGATAAAGCATTGTAAGTATAAAAAAAAAAAAATCACATTATAGAAATAAAACTTTTATTTCGTGAATAAAAAAATACATGATATAACAAATTTCAACTCAAAAATATGTTGTCTTTAAAGGCAAAGTTTTAAGAACAAAGGTACTCTGGAAAAAAAAAAAAAAAAGAATGAGAATGCACAGAATTTTGAGAGTAATTTTCAACTGAAAGTTATTATATTTCTAACAATGGCGTACTTCTCATCAGTCAGAAAGGGGGAAGGGAAATGAAAGGTCAAAATTGAAATACTAACTTTTTCTGTTACAGTTCGAGCATTATCGGCAACATCTCTCTGACTGTAGGTGTCAGTTGGATTACTCTGACAAGAGCCAGCAGCTTTTGTTAGATCAATACAAGCTGAACCCAAATCTTGAACACTACTCTTGATTCTGTTGGCAACCTGTAAAAACCAGGAAAGAAAATGTTTAAAAGAAAAATGATGACTGAAGAAGAATGATGAAGAAAATGATGATTGTGTTATACAATTCTCTTGCTGTTAGAAGCAAGAGAATTGTATAACACAATACTGCAGCAAAACTATAGCTATATTTAGATTTAATGATACCAACAATAAGATTTTTTAATCCACTGAAATGAATTATGTATTTAAAAACATTGCATTTTTTATACTTTCTTTTTAATTTAATTTTTAACAAAAGATTTTCTGTACATTTTTCCAAGAAATTAATTTAAATATATATGCTTAATCAGTGAATATAAAAGTTTTGCAGATTTATAAGGTATTGTAAATTAACAATAATCAAAGGATAAACTCAACATATATATATATATATATATATATATATATATATATATATATATATATATATTCATACTAAAACTTACATCAAGATTAGATGTGGAGGATACTGCACCACGAGTATCGCTTGCAACATTGGCAAAGAGATGAGCTAATTTGGCTGCAAGAGGTCCCAATTGTGCTGCATCAGTGGTTGATTTTACAATCTAAATAAAATTTTATTGCCATTTCAGATTGAAGTATTCAACTTTTTATCAACAATAGAATGAAAATCATTCACAGAAGGCCATCAGTTAATATTTTCTAAAATATTATTAAAATATTTACCATATCTTGAGCAATTCTAGCAATTTCTTTCGAATTAGTGACCATCCTTGTTTGGAAATCTACAAAGGAGCTTTCAGAAATATCATTCCCTTGATGTTCATCAACCTAAAATATCAAAAAGTCTAGCTTAATATTTTTTTATACTTCCCAAATAAGAATTATTTGCTTATAAAATCTTAAATATTCACCTTAACAATTGATTTATTTATTGTATCTACTAGTCCAGTAACAACACCAGCTTCTGTGGCTGCAGATTCAAGGGTTTGCAATAAGTCATGCAGAGCATCTTTCATTCCTTCAGCTGCTTCATCTAATTCACAGTAAATATGAGTAGCCTACGAAATAACAATTAATACAGTAAAAACATTTGCTTAATAATATCTGCAAATAAAAATAAACTTATCTTCTTTGCAGAAGAAAAAAATTTCAAAAGAGGATTCAATAGAATTTTTTTTTTTATTTAAAAATTAACCATGCGCACATTTTTGAGGGACATAAAAGAAATTCACAAATAACTGCAATAACATAGAAAAAAAGACAATGGTTTTAGAATCTAAAAGAAATACTGAAATTATTTTCACAAAACTTCTAAATTCTAATCTAAAATTAGTTTTATGATGCAATATACAAATGAATATTTCTATCATTTTACACATATATTGTAACAAATTAATTTTAAAGTAATTATTTATGTTCACTGTTTTTAGTAATGCTACATAATAATAAATAGAAGTATCTATTCTTGCTATTAAAAAATTTCTTTCTAATTTTACTCAATGTAAAATTCCACAACGGAATATTCTTAAATAATCGAACACTTTAAAACCACATTTAAGAAACTTACTTTTGGATTACCCCCTGCCTCTTTTGAAGCATAAATAAGTTGCAAAGCAGATTCTGCAACAGTTTTTGTTTGATCCAACAAAGCCATTTGCTGTTTTGAGTTGAGTGTCTTTGATGCACTTCCAATGGCACTTTGGCATAATGGCTCAAAGAATGATGTCATTTGAGTAACCTGAAATAATTTTAAATAATAAAAGTAATTAATTTAAGTGCAAATATATTGAAAAATAAAATTTAATACATTTTTTATATCTTATTTATGCTAAAAGATAGTGATTTAAATACTATGAAAAGGAATTAAATTTACGTAAGTCATACCTTATACTTCAATCATCAATGGTAAGCTATAAGAATAATAAACTTTTGCTATAATATATGATAACAAATATATTAACTAATTTGTTTTAATCCATAATTTAAGTACAAATCTATTACTTTTGATGAAAAACTGACATTTACATCAAGAGAGGAAGAATTTATGTATTTTTCTCATTCTATAAAATTTTCATTAAAAAACAATATAACAACTTACTACAACATTAACCTTAAATTAATTCACAAATATATCTTGTATGTGTTTTCCAACTGTATGAAGGATGATTACAGCAATGGAAAATAAAAACTTACCAAATGACCAAGTTTTTCTGCTTCTCCTTTGGCAGCATTTCTTACTCCGTCTATTCTATCCATTATTTCAGAGGCAGATGTTTCCATCTGCTCTTGATAACCCTATTAAAATAATAAATCAAGATATTATTAGATTGAATGATAAAAAGATAGAATGATAATTTTTACTACATTATTTTATCCTAATTATAATAACAAAAAAAAAAAAAAAAAAAAAAAAAAAAAAAAAAAAAAAATCTAAAATATAAATATATTTTCCACATTTAAGCTAAATGAGCAAATTTCTTAAGCAGCGAAAAAAAAAAAGTTATTAATATTTTATATCATACCTTGAGAGTGTAATCATTTCTTGGTACCAAGTTTTGACTTATAATACTGAGAGAAGCACGGTCAAGTTCTCGAATACAAGTACTGAGTTTTTCAATGGCCGCATCACATTCTTTTTGACCAGGAGCCTTATCTCTAAAATTCATAAATAAAAATATATAAGTTATGATAAAAATAATTATAATATATGTATATATATATATATATATATATATATATATATATATATATATATATATATATATATATATATATATATATATATACATATTGATATTTAATTTTTTTTTTAGTAAAAAGTGCAATTATTTATACTTCCTAGTAAACCTTTAACATGTAAAAAAAGATTAAATTAAACTGGTTTTGAAAAAAAAAAAAAAAAATTCTAAACTGATTCTGAATGATGACAGCATTCTTTAATTTACAACAAAAGAAATAATTCTGTTAATTTGCTCCAATTTTACCATGACAGTTCTAAAAACTTATCAAACAAACATGTTATATCTAAATTACAATAACCAAAAACTTTCTCTGAAACTAAGATATTTTTTATTTAAATCAGAATTACTTTATATTAGAATGAATTAAAAACTGACTGAGAAAACAAATATCAATGTTCAAAAATAATAATCTAAAATTTTGCTGGTTAACCTAAAAATTTCCTTTACAGAAAAAAATATATGATTCACTAGTAACGAGAATAGTAAAAGCACTAATAAGAAAAAGGAGTTTCATAAAAACTACTTTAAAATAATATTAATCTTATTTGTATTTCAACATATTATTTGGAGCTCCCATTTTAAGACATGCATGGAAATTTAATAATGAATAAGAAACTGGCAATTTTGAAGAATTTTTCATATATAACTGCAAATTAATTTGACACTAAATATTTTAAGAATAGATTAATGTTATTCTAGATACTCAAGAACGAAGCAAAAAATGTTGAAATTTTTAATGACATAGTATCAACTTACTTAATTGATGCAACAAGTTTCTTGATAGAATCGGAAACATTTTTGCTGTTATTTGCCAAAGTTTGCCAAGTTGGAGGATCTTTAGGGTTAACAACTAATGATTTAGCAGACATTATCATATTGCATGAGCCATCAATTATGCTCTTACCAGCTGAAGTTATTGGTTCCTGTGAAATCCTAGCCTGTAAATAAAGAATAAAAATAATAATAAGTTGAAGTTCAGTGTCAAGAGCATTCATACATTTCAAATATTATTAAATATCAAATATTTTTTTTAAAAATTAAGATGCTCCATACCTTTGCGCTAATTTTAGCTGGAACACTTGCAAATTCAGGGGAGCTTGCAAATGTTGTAAGATTTTCAACAGCTTCAACCAATGGCTTGATGGCAGCTGATGTATTCTGACGATTCCTCTCAGATGGATCTTGGTCTAAAGCCTGGAATATAATTTTTGAAATGAAACTAACATATTTTCAAATATTTAAAATAAACAAGATCAAGAAAAGCAATCCTAAAACAAATTATAAAAAACATTTCCTATGTAAAATATATCTAGTGGTTATATTAGTAAATTGTTTCTCTAATTAAATTTAATTCTCTTTAAATTAAAAAAAATCATGTATTAGAATATTGATTTCAAAAATTGCTGAAAATTCAGTATTTGAGTTAATAAATATTGAATGATTATTTTCCATCACTTTTATTAAAAAATTAATAATTTTTCAAATTTTATAATATAAAAAAGGAATTAAATTATCTGTTAGATATACTGGAAAATTAAGAACAGATATCAGCTTAAAATTCTTTAATTGACAGATTAAGAAAAGAATAGTAGAATCAAGTTGAAATCATGAGAATTTTAATTGCATGAAAATGAAAAACTTATATGAAAATTCCAGAAAGAAAAGAAGCACAATAATGTAAATTGCAACCAATAGCTTATGATATTTAAAACACACACACACACACTTTATATTAGAAAATTCCACTATTGATGACTTAAATATTTATCTTTTTAAAAACCAAATTATATACTTTTTTTATTATGCATATTAAAAATTGAAACCTCTTAAATTTTAATACTAACTTTAATTTCTTTCACTAAATTGGCAGTAGCATTTGCTACATCTTTTGCAGACTGTACAAAATGTCTTTTAGCAACTGGATTGGAAGTTTTTGATGAAGCTATCCTGCAAGAATTGCATAAAGCTGATGTGTGTTGTGCAATCACTGTAGCTGCAGCCAATACCTATAAAACAAGATTCATTGATATGAAAATGTTAAAAATAAACATCTTTTGTTTCTAATTACCTTTAATACAAGATTATCCAAACATTTAAACTAGATTAATAATCAAAAAATGGAAAGGATTGAAAAAAAAAAAAAAAAACTACGAAACCTTTAAATTTATATTATAGAAATAACATAGAACCTGTTAAAAAAATGGATAATAGTGAATGGAGCTTAATTTACCTGCTGTTTCTTGCTAGCAGAGCTAGTGAGTTGCTGACAAGCTGTTTGAATCGCTTGATTGGCTCGAGCAAATTGATTAACATCAACAAGTCCTTGTCGACCTGCCACACTGGAGGGATCAGATACACCAACTAAATAAGCAGACTGCAAAATATAATTTGTTTAGTTTTCAATAAAAGGCTTCTAATTTTATTCTTAAATAAATAAGAAAATAAATGAAATGAAACTAACTTGTGCAGCTGCTTCAACAAGACCACACACTGCATTAGAGACATCATTAACAGATGATCCAAAATTCTCTTGGTCATTTACCTTAGCATAATTAGCTATTCCAGTCATAGCAACTCCTAAATTCTGAAATGAAAAAGAGATTTTACATAAATGAGCACAGACTTATAGAAATATATATAATAGAGATATCTATATATCTTTCAGATATTTGCTATTTATAATTGAGAGGTAATATAATAGTATGTTTCATCCAGCAAGAAACTTTTCAGCATTCTGGACATCATGGGAACATATTATATTTATAGATCTTATTGATAGGAAAAATAACTATTTGAGGAAAAAATTATAATATTTTCAATAAATTAAAATTATATTACTTATTTTTATAGTTAACATAATACTGCCATCCTTTTTAATAAATACCTATTATTTTAATATTAAAAAAACTGCTTCGTTATTGTTTGTTCTCAAAATAATAATATGTTCTACTTTCAGAAATCATCTTATTATGTGAACTCTTGTGACTAATATTGTGGCAGCTGACATTTGCAATTTCAATAACACAAAGGTTTAAAAAATAATTCTATCTCTTTTCAGTTAAAACATTTGAAGTATAGCTATAATCTACCAAACATTTTATAGGTGACAAGGCATTTTATATGGTAAATGCACAAAATTTTAATCATTATACAAAGATATATTTATAATGCAGGTTCTTGAAAGGCATCTTCTATTTGTTATATAGCATATATTTAGAAATAACTGCATGTAAGCATTTTAGGTACAACTACTCCAAATACAGTCATGATCTTAGACAAAATCAGTTCATCTGTAGTGATAAATTTTTTCCCCAAATCAAACAGGTATGATAGTATAAAGAGCTTGCCTACATTTCAGAAGCCTAAGGAACATAAGTTTACTGAAATGCTTGTAGAAAATTTTCAGCAATCGAGGAAACAAAAGGAAAGGCAGTTGAATAAAAGACATTTACAATATCCACAAGTTTATCTTCAGTAATGAAAGTTGATATCTATTTAAACTTGAATTTAGCAGATTTGAAAAACTCAATTATTTTGTTGTTGATAAAATACAAATAACTACAAGGTATTTAAGTCCCCATATATCTCTTAAAGACAGAAAAATTCCATTGAAATACAAATATTTTAAAATCTTCTAATTTATCCACTAATAATTAATAATTAAACAAAATTCATTATTAATAATTACACTTTTTCAATATTAGTAATAAATTTGATTTTGTATATTAAATATAATGTCATAATAAATAAAATTATTAACTGAGACATGAAATTTTGAATTTTTACTAATACTAGTACTACTACTACAACTTAAAAAAAAAAAAAAAAAAAACCACATTACCTTTGATTTCTCTGTAACAGCATCCAGGCATTCATAGTAACTTAAATCACTGACTGGTTCAACTGGGTTATCTAACAAGGGTCTCATACTCTAAAAATATTCAACAAGGTAATAGCTTTTAATATAACAGTTTTAAGTAATTAAAAACACTTTGAAAAGATCAATTACAATATAACAAAATAAATAAATTAAATTAAAACACAAACCTGAATATTTCTAATGGCATTATCACATTCCTTTTGACCAGGTGTTGCTGATGTGCAGACATTAATTAGATTGTTAATACTTTCTGTCACAGACCTACAAATCAAATCCAATTCTTGTAAAAATATATAAATTCTCACAAATAAAAATAATACACAATGAAATTAAGACATTCAGCTCTTTAATATTAACATTATTATTATTTGAAATTTTACTGTAAACAATACATAATTTAAGTAGTATTTTTGACGAAGAAACATCATACCTAGCAGCAGCAGCAAGTTGATTTTTAGCATTAGGTGCACCAGGATCAGCTGCAACAGATTTTGCAGCAACAAGCAACTTGCTTGATACCATGGATACATTTTTTAGGCTCACAACCATAGATCCACGTATTTCAGTATCCTAAAAATTATTTTATAATTCAAATTCAAAAAACAATTTGAATATAATAAACAAATATATTATTGAGAAAGCTGCTCTCTAATATTAATAAAAGTTACTAAAATGAAAAAAGACATCTAGTTAGCAATTATTTATTAAGATCTTTGATTCTAATTTTAAGCCTGAAATTTTAAAGATATTAAATTATTAAACATAGAAAATTAGAATAAGCTAGAATTTATACTGAAAAGGCTTACTATGCAAACTTACTACTCAGAAAATGCAGAAAGAATGTAAACAGATCAATATTTTGATTTCTTTTAATATGCCGATAAAAAAATAGCAAAATTATAGGTATAACTACTTAAAAATAGGATCAACTACCATTTGATCTATTTTCAATTTCCATCATAGAACAAGAAACTAATCATAATTTCATAAAGTGAAATAATATTTTACTTCCTCAGATTAACATCAGTTTCTATAAATGAAAGGATTTCAAATATAATGATGCATAAAGGTATAAAGTGTTTTCAATAAGTGGTTTAAATATCATTTTAGATTTTAGTCCCAATATCTTTAACACAAAAAGTTAAATATATTTTTATAAAAGAAAACTCTGGTTTATACATAATGCAATAAAATAGCATCAACCAAAATGACCTAATGAATTTAAATTATTCATAAAAATTAAAACATAAGAAAATTCATTAAAACTTAAAATCACAGTAAATAAAAATTTTTGAAATAATTTTTCAGTTCTCATAAAATATATGATTAGGATCTACACCCAGCATAGTATCCATCTCAATAATGCATGATTCAAGTAGTTGCACACTAATGTGATTCAATAATGGTAACAATAGGTATTATATCTTTACATTTTAAACAATGAAAAGTAATATATTAATATGATTTTGTAGTCTTCTATAATTTTTGTTATTTCACATGTTTGTTTATAACTTAATGTCATATCTGACAAATTTCCTATATATCTAAGATTTTCTTAATATTTATTTGTTACTCTGTAATCTAGCTTTGAATATGAAAAATATAAGAAAATTACTTTCGTTCCACCAATCATCTCAACACCAGAATCCATAAGCTCATTGAATGCCCTTCCAAATTTTTTGGAAGAAGTGGCAAGTTGTGCAGGAGAACCTTTGGAAGAGGCAACTACATCAGAAGCAGCAACATTCAGGTTTGCAGCAGCATTACTCAGGTTACTTTGCAATTCACCATACGATTTATTTGTTTCAGGGAACTAAATTTATGGAAAAAAAAATATATATGAAATGAAGCACCATTTCATTTTAATTAAATCAGAGAACCTGTGGAATTCATAATTATCTTACATCACGAGAATTTAGGATTTGACTGCTTTCTGTAATACTTTTGATTGCATCATCTACATCTTTCTGACCAGGTAAACAGTTGACACAGTTATTAAGAGCAGTTGACACAGACTTGGCAACCTATAATTTAAAAAGTATATAAGTAAATTAACATACAAAACTTACACATTTGCATAGCTTAAGTAGTAGCATTAAGCATTATATATGAAAGCAAACTTCCACAAATCAAAACACAAAATTTTGTACAACACGTAGTTGAATTCAGCTTTAAGTAATATAAAGTTACATTCTCTAATCTACTTGCAATTTTATGAAAATTCTGTTAGAAATACAGATCAGATTTTGGCTAAATCTGCATTATTTAGAAGTGATACAGATGTAGCATTCATTAGTTAAGGCAGGTATCGATATTTATCAACAATCTTAGCATGAATATGCTTTTATTATAATTACATAATTTCATTAGCTAAACAATATTAAATTAATAGAAATTTATTTAGAATTTTGAATGCTTAAAAGAGCAATGAAAATATAAAAAAGGTTTTGAATACATGTAAATGATATAATTTTGAATATGTATAAAATATTTTTTTCAACAGAAAAAATATCAACATTTTAAATGCTTCCCCTCCATTTAAGGTGGAAATTAATATTTAAAGATGATTTTAAGCACTTTTATACGTTTTTTAATTAAATTATATAAATCAACACATAGTCACAATCCATATATTAAAACATTTTCAATCAAAATCTGTTTTTATTTAACAAAACTTTCATTAAAAAAATGAACAAACAAAAATTTAACAGACATTTCATTAAAAGATAAATTTATGTTTGTGATTAGTCATTGAAAACGAGGATTAAAACGAAAGGAAGTTGAACAAAACAAAATTATATTTAAAAATAGAATTTGATAAAGGCTGAGAGTACAGAATGCATACTTGAGTTAGTCTCTGTTGAATGTCAGGGTTACTTGGATTATTCATAGCTCTCTGGGATTCTTGAATCAATAATGTAGATTTATCCAACACATCTCTTGCATTATCAATAATCTTTGTTTGCACTTCAGGATCATTGCTTGTTGCTGCAACTCCACGTACAGCTTTGGTAAGTATTTTAAGAGCACTTCCAGTATCACGAGCAGCAATCCCAGTGTAATTTTCATTACCCTAAAAAAAATTGTTCGTTGTTTTCCATTGTCAAAAGTAATACAAAAATGCACACAGAAATTCTAGTTTATTCAATCCGATTTTTCAATTTAATCAATTGAAAATTGTGATGAAAAATATTCCATATAAACAAAGTGAAAAAATGGCTTTATTTCTAAATTATGAGTGTCTGAACCAGCTATTTTAAATGGAACTATTTAGCAGAAATTTTAAGCTTAAAATGTTTGAGAATATTCACAATGTTTCATATCTATATGTTTATGAAAACCACAATAAAATATTTTTATATCACTTAATAAACAATAGAGAAATAAAACTATGATCCTTTTTCCCCATATCATTTAATTTAACCAGCGCTTCCCTTTATCTTATGATAATAGATTAGGTGATTTTAAAGTTTTCTCAATTTTAATGCAAAATTATTTTCAGCCGAAGGGAGGCTGCCAATTATCCCCAAGACTTTATTTTAAATATAAATAATAAACCATGAATAAATATATCTATATCTTAACTTTATTTTTACCTGAGAAGCAGCAGTAAGTAATTGGGCCATTGAAGATCCAACAACTTTAGAGATGGCTCCCAACTGCAGAGCAGAATTTTCCATCTGTTAAAGAGAAAAGAGGAAAATATAATACACATATAAAAAAAGACATAAAAATACTTTAAATAAATAACAATAACAACAATCACAAAAAAAAAAGAACTTTAGAAGGTCATAAAAATTTTGATTGAAAACTCTATGCAGAATTACAATACCTCTCAAGTAATTTATACTTCAAACAAAATTGATGTATTTTTTAAATAACATTCTTATACATTTATGCAAATAAAAAGTACAAACATTAAACTACTATTTACAACAACATTCATGAAGTTAATTTTCATAAATTAAAAATAATAATAATAATAATGTACCGTTTCACCAGGAAGAGGTTTCAATTCCATGTTCTCGGCAGCTTTTCTGAATGCTATAAGTTCATCATCTAAGCTTCGTATAAGATCTAAAGCATTTTCCAGCTCCAGGCTTCCACAAGCTTCTTGTGCCTATTTTAAATGAAATAAATAGAAAAATAAATCATTAACATGTACAAAGAAGGCAAATTTAAACTAAAAAAGCTAAAATTAATATCTGGTTAGGCTGAACAGAGCATATTCTTTTTTTCAAGGCAATGAATTTTATTGGCAATTTTGTTAACATACATTATCCAAATCTTGGAATAGCATCAAGTTTTTCTACCAGTCAATGAAAAGACACGTGCTACAGTAGAAGATACAATAGTTAATATCTTCAATCAATACTCCTTACAGTACATTAATGCCATTAAAAAAATACTTCAACGTTATGAAGAGTAATTCATCAATAAATCATCATCAGAGTAACTAATTGCTGGACAAATACAAGATTAATAGGTTAATTTAATAAAACTCAGGGCATTTAAGATTTCTACAATAAATGTAATAGATATAAAACCATTTTGTATTTGGAAACAAATAAATAATAATAAAAAAAAAGACTACTGAGGATTGACGAGAGATTACTGAGGAGACTAAAGAATGATTTCTACAGAATTCTAAAATCATTCCTTATAGGGGACTACATTTCATGATACTATCATACAGGCTATCTCTGATTTTAAAAAAAAAATTCAAACAGATCCATGACTTGCAATGTATTAATGAATATATTTTATTAATATTTAATCAAATCAAAATTCTCTATACAAATCCTTAACATAATAAACAGCAAAACACAGGAAAAGGCAATAATAAAAAAATATTTCTCAATAATATTACAAAAATAAGCTTTTCTCTCTCTCCCCCCCCCCCCCTCTCTCTATATATATATATTGATAACAAATTTTTAAATATTGCCAAGACATTTATAGCGTGCCAAATTATTTCTTACCTTTATCAAAGCAGTTCTCAATTCAGTAAGGGCATTAATCATTTGTTTAGTAGCATTGCTAAGTTGGAGACTTGTTGATTGATCAGTGATAGTAGGAAGGGCTGCTTTAGATGCAGAAACCATTCTATTACCAGGCTAAAAAAAAATAAAGATAATTTCAATAAGTTTGTGCGAGATTTATTAAATCTACATATTATACCATATGCATTCAGAAATGAAATAAGCACACAAAAAGCAGCTGTGAAAAATATATTATCACAACTTCTAACAAACCTACAATTAATATACAGGATATAAGAGTTCAAGGTAAAAACTAACAAAATGAGAAAACAATCCATCATTTGTTATAAAAAATTCAATATTGTTGATAGGAGAATACTTAATTTTTAAAAATTTAAGTTTCCTACCAATATTCTACACACACACTGTTGACAGTTGCTATGTTTGTTTAGGCAATAATCACATTTTAATTGGTAATCAGCATTTGAATACCAAGCTACAGGTAGTGAGATCTGTCTTTGATCAGAACTGCATTAACGTTATAGTGTATAAGAAAAAAAATTTGCTTTTAGATTGAGCCTTTTAAAAACTTAAGGGCATTTGATGTTACTTTTATAAAAATTCAAAATCATATAAATTACCTGAAGCATAGCTTCACATGAACTTATTAAAGACAGCTGAGATGAAGGATTATCAACATCTGCAACAGTACTTTTAACACCTTGTACTAATTTTGGTATGGCATCAGCAACTTCCTGAAAACAAATAAAGAAAATATATCAATTAGCAATAATAACCTTAACAAACACCATAAAAATCAAATTTGTTATATATAATTTTTAAAAATTGCTGAATATATCTTAACCAAATGCATAAACTAAGTGATATTTAATCAGTTAATTTATCTCTTGCAAGAATCATGTTTACTTTTATATACCAAGTGGGCAAAAAGTTTGTAAAAGTTTTAAAAATTCATAAAACCCAAAAAAATATCAAAAATAAAAAACATTTTGCAGGTTTAGCATTGATAAGATATAGAATTTATTTTTTAAGATAAGAAATTTTTTTAAAAATTACAGCTGATCGATGGCACTGGTACGAACGATTTAGTTGGAAACATGCAAATGAGACAGGCTCTTGATCTACAACCAGTTCTTCGTTGCATGCAATGTAAGTGATCAAACAATCAGCAACTGTTGCTGAGTGTTTAAATTCCGAATTCAAAAAAGTGTGAAGACTGGAAAAGAGCTTTTAACAGTGAAAGGCCTCATAAAGCTTGTTCAGTGATTTGAGGAAACTGGATCGCGGGAGGATCATGTAAGGTCCAGACGATTAAGTCTTCGACAAATACGTTCAGTGTGCGTTGCAACCGGAATGGAAACATTAGCACCAAAATCTGCTGCAGGGATTAGCAAGGCATGGGAAACTGGCAGACGCTTGGGCTTACCACCATCCTCGATACAGCATTCTTCATAGAGTTCTTCATCAGTATCAATACAAATTACAGTCTTGCCATGAACCTTTACCCTCGGATACCGTAAAGAGAGAAACATTTTCGAGACGGGTTCTCTCACAAGATCCCTCCTGAGTCTTTAACATCTTGTGGACAGATCGAAGTTCATTTTTTGCCCTTAGCGACATTGCAAGTTTCGATTTCGTCCATCCAGTCCGCCAAAAGTTGTCATGTATACAGCTAGGCATGCTGCTCTTTGCCGCTGCTGGATTTGTGACATGCCTGCAATGTGCTATCACCTGTGGTGGTGGACATATGGAGCCCATATTGCTATACATGATTTTGTAACCTTAATTTTATTATTTGCATGCCGTTTCCTTCATTTATGTATGAAATGCCACCTATCAGCTTCTTTTTGAATTAATTTTTTTTTCCATCTTAAAAAAAATCCTGTGACTTATCGATGCTACACCTGCAAACCATTTTTTATTTTGTTTAATTTTCCGGGTTTTATAAATTTTTAGACTTTTTGTCCACCCTCTAAGTAAGTAAATATTTCTTTACAAGGGTAGTATACAGTATTTACACAATGCACTATTTAACAGTATTAAAATCAAAATATAAACCTCAAAAATATTTTTTAAATATCCCCCCCCAAAAAAAGCATACATTTTAGAATTGGTGTATATTTTCATTTTTTTAAAATTTCATTTCAGATTAAGAAATTTAAGTATATATAAACACAAACACTTACTTTGCAACTCTCCAAAAGTTCTTCCTGACTATTAGGATTCTGATTATATAATCTAGCACCTTGAGCAGCAGCAATATTCTGTGTAGACATAGCAGCTGTGTGTTTGGCAGCTTGCTGAAATTTTGAAATAAGTCTTAATATATACTTTATAATAGAATTTGAAAGAAAAAAAAAAACTAGTCACTTAAAAAAGTTAAAGTATGAATATATATTGATTAATAAAAGAGAAAACTGCATCTACACAATAAGTTTTGAGATTTAAAAAAATATTTCCAGAAAATCTCTGTTTAGAATTTTACTGGAAAATCTTTAAGAATCTTATTGTACTAAAATAACCTGAAGAACATTTTGTGGGCACTTGAAGAAAAAAAATTTCCTTTTTCAAATGAAATATTATAATTATTCAACAAACCTCCAATCTTCTTATAAGTTTTCTTTTGAGAGCATTATTTGCAGCAGCATTAGTAGCACTTCTTAAGTCTTCAGCAGCCTTTTGAAGAGCGGCTTGAGAAGCAGAATCATGTGGATTTGATGCACATCCCTAAAGCATAAAAACATATGCTTAGCTTTGAAGTCAACGTATAAAGAAATAATACATGTACAATATGACAATAACAATACATTACAGCTAATTTGATATATACAAAGATATTATTAATATCTAAAAAGAAATATTTATTTGGAGAAATCTTACCTTAGCTGCTTCCACCATTTTTGCTGTCGCATCTGCAAGCATTTTTGCTGCTGCAAGCAAACGCTTTTGAATATCAGAATCAGTTTGAGAGCTGGCTTCACCTTTTATTGCTTGGATAAGAGTGGCTGTAGCCTAAATAATAATATTTTGTTAAAAACTAATATTAATTTGAAAGCATGAATTTGATAACAAAGGATTTAGTATATGCACAAGATCAGAAAAGTAGAAATGTGAAATTTTCACTTTATTCATAATGTGAATATATATAAAAAATTGTATATTCATATTTAAATATTTCCTTTTACAGTTCAAAATCATGTTAATTGCTGAATAATACTTGAAAATATAAGTTTTATGAAAGGGTACAGTTCTTACAGTTGCCAGGATTTTGGCTTGTCGCACCATCTCTCCTGCATCACCAGTGCTGCTAAACAAACGATCTGTGGCATCCAAGATAGTATCCACTGCTCCATCATGAACAGAAGCCTGAGCTCTTTGTTTGGATGCTGTCTTGATATGATTCACAAGGTCAGCCAAGGCATCTTCCACTTGAACACTAGCCTGGCCCATATCATTTAATAGGTTTTCATCTTTAGTTGCTTCCTAATTTTACAAAAAACACATTAAAAACAGATCAATAAAAAGTTATTAATGGATAAAGAAAATTTTCAAAAGAAATATAGAAAATAGTAATACATACGAACATTATCACTCTAATTCACTGCAACGTGAAAAAAATAAAAGTAATATCATTAAAGACCAAAAATATCTTTTGAAGATAAAAATAAGTCTTAATACGAATTTTAAAAATTTAATTTTTCTTGCAGAAATTGAACTATTTACATTCAGTTATAATATTCATATATTAATTACAAGCCTCCAAAAATAATTAACATAACATATAGAAAAAAAAAATGAATTTTATGAAATGCTATCTTTCCATAATTCCTTTAGTTAAAATATACACATATTTGTTTCATTATTAGAACAATTGCAACAGTAACTTACATTGCAAACTTTGTTAATTCCTTCTACTGCTCTAGAGACTTCTTTGGCTGCTTCAATAAGTTGTTGTTGACAAGTTGGATTAGAAATTGTTGGGGCAACAACCTATAAAAATGTAAAGATTAAAAATTCAGCTTAAAACATATATGAATAAAATACAATTACATTTTAAATTTCATACAATAAATTCAACTTATGTACTGATTTAGTTATATCAGAGTTACTAACTTTTATTTAGATGCAATAATTAACTAACTCAAGAACCATTTAATATTAAAAGCACATTTCTAAAAGAATATATATATATATATATATATATATATATATATATATATATATATATATATATATATATATATATATATATATATATATATAAGAAATAAATGCAACAAAATATAAATACCTAGTGATAGGGAGTAATTTTTACAGTTAATATATCATATAGCATGGAATTATATAAAACTAAGATATGAATACAATTTAAACAATACTGAAATTATTAATATATATATAAATTTTACTACAAGAAATAACCAATATCTTTGACAAAAAAAAGCTTATAATGCAACTAATTCTTTTAATAATATTCAAATAACAAAAAGCAACTGAAAAAAATGATTGAAAAATTTTGTTTTTAACAATAAATTAAAAAACAGGAATTCATTCAAAATTAAAGCTAACACCTAAACAATCAAATATTTCAAATGTAGTTGTACTGATAGTTTTTTTAATAAAATAATCTAGAAAACTACATTACAGAAAAATAACATATAATACAAAGAAATAGGACAATGAATAAAGAGGTTAAAAAAATGAAGTTCATATTTAATTTACCTTTGCACAAGCTACAAGCTGAGATGTTGTTAAGGCACACTGTGTAGCTGCAGTTATCACACGATTCTGTTGTACAGGATCATCACACTTACTTGCTACATTTTTTGACTTAAGGACTAAATTGGCAGTAGCATTGGCAACACGTTTGGCAAGACCCAATAAAATATCCTAGAAACAAAATTTGTATCTATTATTGAACTTGCAACACTGTTATATAGTTTTTCAAAATAAGTATGATGTATTAAATTCACTAACAACAAATTGACATTATATTAATAACAAAATGTAATAAATCAGGCCTTTCCTCTCTTTGAAATAGATATTTTTAATGAATGAGAAACATTTAATGTTATTATTTAATTAATATTAATAAATTTTTGTACATTTATTGAAGTTTTTGTAAGCAAAGAAAACAGATTTATATTTAAGATTAAAGATTTATATTCGATTTACTTCAATTTAATAACAAATTGTACCTGTATCATTTTATGAAATAAATCTTATTTTTTTCTTTCGGTCATTTGGCCTTATCTTTAACTATATTATCTTCTAAAAAAACTTTTTTTCATCCAAAATTCATGGAATATTTCAGACATTTCATGAAATATTTATGTAGGGTAAATAAAAAGAAATCAAATAAATAAATAAATACTGATAGTAACTTCAAATGTATAATTTCTAAAAGCAAATAGTGCAAATCTACATTCATAATTAAAAAGTAATCAGCAAAAAAGGATTAGAATATAATGTACCTGTATCTCTTTGTCGATAGCATCTTCCTCACCAATATTTCTCAGAACAGCATGACTAGCTTCACCAACTCTGCTGGCAGCATTCAACAAATTTTGACGTGGCTTTAAAAAATAAAAATTAAATTAAAAAATTACATTAAAAATAAATAATGAAATATATATATATGTAACTAAATTATCATATCTTACTTCTTTAGTTTCTGGTTCTGCAGCTTTCAGAAGATCATAAAAGGCTGAACACAAATTTCGAGCTGCATCAAGAAGATTCTCCCCTTGTGATTCATCATCCATAAGAGCTGCTATAACTTTCACATCTTTGGACATTTCAGTCAAATTTGTTGCACTGTAACATAATATTCAAACTATTAAACTCAATAATCATTGAACAAATTTATTCAAAAGATCTTTAATCATCTAATTTTAAAAATTAACGCATTATAATGCTAATAAGATATTACTAATTGATAATTTAAATCACCAATAATTTAAAGAAAATCATGCAATTATTATTGCATCATGCAGCAGAGAAAATATACAGAAATTAAATTTTTGACACCCAATGTACATCTTTCTTAAATGAGAAATTTTTAAGGAAGAATTTTGAAATTAATATCTACAGAAGATCAAGAATTCAAACAAATTATGAATTCATAGAAATTAGCAATAATTTATACACAAAATAAATACTAACATAGTTGTAACAGCAGCTCCAAATGCTGGATGATCTACTTCTTCAGGAGGACCTAAATGTTTAAGAAACAATAAGAGATAAAATTTAAAAACTGACTTTGCAATATATAAAAATATCTATAAAGAGAACTGTATGAATCTATGATTCCTTTTTATTTGGTGGAAACTTGACCAATTTTGTGGTATCATGCCACCACAAAAACTACCAATTAAAATTCAAGTTACAATTGATGTAATAGAAAACAATTTAGCCATTTTCTTCATTTAATTGAAAAATATTATAATTTTCAGAATAAAGAATAAATTATTAATCTAAAAAAATTGTAAAAATGAAACTAAAAACATTCTAAATATCTAGCAACAGTGTTTAAGAGTTTGTGAGTTACACAGAAAATACAGCATTCGATTTGTTTGATTGAACAGATTTCTCAGCACATCCTATAGAGATTGTGTATAACTCTTTCGCATGAAAAGCTATTCTAAAAAACAAGAGTGCTTCTTCGACTTTTTTTTTTTTTTTACCATATCAAAGTTATTGTCTGAATCATTTAAAAAAAACCCATCTACAACCATATTATTTGCAATATTGTGGTGAATATTTATTAACATAATGTACATCAAACTATATAATGAAAATTTACTTTTCGCACTCTAATTCTAATTTATAAGAAATGTATCTTTTCAAAGTAATGAAGCAGATGTGCTTCTTAATTTTATGAATATATACATATAAATCTATGGTATAAGGCAGAAATAGTAAATTAATCAAGAAATTGCCTTGATAAAATGCAAAGATTTGAATGAAGTAGAAGAATAATCTTCCTCAACATTCCTTATTTGATGCTTAACTTCCCGAGAAATAAATTTCTTGCAGTTTTTAATAAAAAAATACTTATTTATTAATATTTTTCATGATCATTTTTTAACAGAGTTTAGCTTATTGAAAGAAATAAAATAGACAATCACCTGATGTTAAAGTTATAACCTGTGCTGTAGCAGCATTCATAGCAGCTAACTGAGATGATACATTTTGTTTCTTTACATCCATTTGATCCTGTTTCCATTGCAAAGAAGCTGGATCATTTCCTAATTCTTGGAATCTAACTCTTACAGAGAGATCATTTTGTGCATTTTCTACTGCACTTCGACCAGCACTTATAGTACTCAATAATGCCCTTTGAGGCTCAGACATAGTCTGTTGGATTTTTGGATGCTGAGGCTAAATGGATTAAAAAACATTATTACTTACAAAGCATCCTAACAAGCCAACATGTTAATTTAAAGCATAGCAATTTACTGTGAGTTGGCTGAAAATGACAAATTGTTGAGTAAATTGTGAAATTGCAATCAATACAATCAATACAAAATTGGATAAATTTCTCATATTAAATCTTGTCTTGTAGAAGTATAACACTAACTTTTTGTTGAAAGAATCAAGAATAAAAATTTGAATATGATTAATAAAATTTGTTGTGAAATAATAATAAAACATAGCACATAAATAATAAGTCTAAAAGTACTAATAATGGTAATTTTTACTTTTTTTTTAATTACTAGAAGCAATTCATAGCATTATATTTAATTTGCTTATCAGTTGTATTTAATATAGACAATAATCTAAATGATCAGATACTTTTCTGAGTAACTTAAAACATAAATGTCACACAGGCATGGCTCCGAATTATAGCAATAAAATGAATTTAAAGATATTATTAGTTCTAAATATTCATCAAAAATAAATAAAATATAAATATTTTGAAATAAAAATTATGAACCATATGAATTTCTTTCAAATATAAAAAACAAGAAATTTCTTTTCAACAATTAGAAAGTAAATGATTAAAAATTATAATAATATACATACAGTTAATGATTTAAAAGATGAATGTACAATAATTAAAATAATTATCAGCTATATTACCTGTACAGCAGCATAGGCACTATGGGCTTGTCCTTTTGTTTCAGTAAATTGAGCACTAGGAGTTTGACCAGTGTTGTACTGCCGTGCTCCTATATAGAAAGGAAGGGGGGAGAAAAAAATGTATTTCCTATGACACCAGTAAACATAAACATAAAACTAAATCAATTTAAAAAAAAAAAAATTGTTTCCTTTTATTTTGTTTAAGATAAACTGAAAAAAGATATTAAGATACTTTATAAGGTACTGACCTGATATTAACAATAATATCCTATAACTTTTATACGAGCTTATCCCTATAATTTTTAATGTACATCTAATATTTAAAAAACTTTAACCAATTATAGACTTTACCAAATTTCAATAGATAAATCTTAAAAAAAAAAATGCTTAAAATGATAATTCATGATTATAAAATCTTCAAACATGCAATTTAATCTATAAAATTGGTGCATTTCATTATCAAAGAAAATTAATTTACCATTTTCAGCAGCTCGCATCACAGCAGGAACAACTACAGATACAGAGTTACCATGTGATACTTTGGCAGGTGGTTGATGCTGTAAAATAGTAGCCCTGAAATAAGAAGTTCATCAAAAGGTTTATTTCAAATATTCATATATGGCAATCTTGTATAAAAAGAATAAAAAAATATGTATTTAATTTGAATATCAAGCCTAAAGTTTTTAGTTTTGACAACATCATGTATTTTATTGTGCTTTGACCCCCCCCCCCCCAAACCAATACTCATTTTTAAAATTAGATATAAGTTCCTAGCAAGATGAAATATGTCACTTCCCATTTGAAATGAAATTAGCCGAGTGTATGTATGCAGTGTAAGGCAGATTATGCTTTCAGATTAAATGCTATGTATATGAAAATTGTCGATAATCTCATACGCAATTACTTTATTAATACCAATAATAAACGTTTAATAAAACTGGATAAGACCACAGGATATTAAAACATGATACTCACTTTGCAGCAGATACATTGTCTTCAACCATAGTAGATCCTTCATCTCCTTCAATACCAAAGTGATCTTTTGCTTGTTTCTACATGAAGGGGAGAAAAAAAAAACATCATTAGGATTTAATATATTAAAAAAATTAATTCATGATTAATTTATTAAAAAAAATTAAGGTCAAACAGAAACAAAATACACTATGAAAATTAATTTACACCTGCAAAAATTTATTCCACCAGATGCTATGATAATCCAATGAAAAATATTATAAAATAAAATTTTTACTATTTCTGTGTATCTGCCAAAAATATTTTAAATAGTCTTCTATTCTTAATTACTTTCCATACAAATGTCACAAAGAATATTATTTTTAAACAATACAAATGATTTCTTAAACTTCAGAGAATGTAGAAAAGGACTGAGTTGGTGGAAGTTCTTGCAGGATTTTCTTGTGGATTTATTCAAAATAATAAAAATCAGCTAAACAACGCATATTAAATTTTACATAATCTATAAATTAATATTTTAGTTTTGAACTTTGATAGCAAAAAACTTTACAGATTGAAATGAAGTTTTGAATGCTTTGTTATAAAGGAGTTGAAACTAAAAATAAATAAAATAATAATAATAAATAAATAAATAAATAATTGATATAACTTTTTAAAAAATTATACATTTAATTATAGAGTCAAAAGGTGTAGTAAATACAATTAAAAAAACATCAAAAGAGATGTAGATACAACACAGCCTTAGAAGGAAAAAAAAAAGGGGGGGGGGCTGAGCTTCATAAATTAATGAACTATGACGAACATAAGCACTGAGAAATAAAATCAGTATGGCTAAGTGAACAATATAATAAATAAATTTATACAAAATGTGCTTGAGAATTAAAAATATTGTAGAATTATTTATAAGCCAATTCAAATTAAAGAAATATCTAATTAAAAACAATACAATAATGCAGAACTGATTTCATTATCTAACGCAGGGTAAAAGACAGTTTTATAACAGATCTTACTCTTTTTAAAATAATATCAATGTAGCCACCAATCAACTGAGATATTTGCTCCCCTTCTGGTGTCTGGACAGAATAATAAGAATCTGAATAATCTCCAAAATCCTATGAAAGAAACCAACAAAAGATTAAGTGAAACTTCTTTGAATATTATTAATACTTTTATTATCCTTTAAAATACAAAATTTCTAACATTATTCAGAGTTCAATTTAACATTTTAATAGTAAATACAGTCTCTCAAATATCACAAATAGTTTGAAAACTCAAAGCATGAAACTGACATTTTTTAAATGCTTAAATGAAATAAAAATACTAAAATGAATTCACCAAAAGTATAAAATTTTAGCATAAAATTTCCGAAAGGTTATACTTTGGAGATTTGAAATAATATAAGAAGTGACTAATTTACTCCAGAATAAATGCATTCCACATATTTTTACACTGAGATAAAGAAAATAAATAAATAAATATAGGTTTAATTTATTCTATTGATATTAAACCTTATTTTGCATCTTTAAGGTTAGTAAAAATGAAGCCAAGAAAATATCTATAATTGTTATGAATTTGTAATATTGCTTCTTGGTGTAGATAATGGTAAGAAAGGGAATTTTACAGACATTTTAATAGCCGTTGATGGATGCCAAGTCAATGACCCATACCCTTAATGATAAAAAACAAAAGTTCATGAAAATAATATCATTTTAACAATATATTGAAAAGGAACAAAGATATGATATCTTTCTTAGAGCATTCAATGTTCTGTCATGGAAGCTATAAGTGAAGGGGCATAGACAAGTCAGTCAATTGAGTCCAGAGAAGCAGGCAAATTCTCTTTGAAGTGTTGCAATTTCACCAATTTCTCTATGCAATTTTTCAATGAGCATTTTGTGCTCTTGCAATTTTTTATTAATGTGTTTTTTTTTTTTTTTTTTTTTTTTTTTGCTTACATACGAGTTTTTAAATTAAGTGCATATGAGTTTTTAAGTTATGCAAGTGTATGTTTGTGTATATTTTGGATGTGCCTGAATGCTTTCTTATCAAATAAAGCATCATTATTTGTTATCAAACTTTTTGGACTTTTCTCTGTACATCCACTAGATGAATTTTCTGTAACAATATTAATACAATAAGTTTCCTTTTTGTACACAACTTATGTACTGAATATAAATGCAAAAGTGAATCATTATGAAATTGTTACGCAGCTACGGAGCCACACTCACTTCACAAATCGCACAAAATCATGCTTATTAGACACTTTAACAGTTACAAATATTATATGTTCAGAGTTGGAATTTTTTATTTTTATTATTTCTATTTTTAGTGGATAAGAATTAAAATGAATAGCAAAAAGTTGTCTAAATATATACTTAAAAAAAAAAAAAAACTTACAAGAGTAAAACTGTTAGGCGAGGCTGCCCATCTTCTTACTGTAGTCAAAGGCCAAGTTTTTAGAATCTAAATATTGCATGAATATAAATATTATAAGGCGAATATTAAAGCTCATTATAATATCATAAAATAGTTCAACAGAAATAATAATCAGACTTTAACATTAATGAGTTTAGATTCCTAATAAAGGAAATTCTTGGACTGAGAAATACCTCTTTCGTTTTCTCGTCAAGACGCAAGACACTATCTTTGGTAACTCCTAGCAATCGTGGCACAAGCTTGTTTTTTCCTTTCATTTTTTCCTGCAAATATGCAAAATAAAAAAATTAATGATTTAAATATTTCTTCAAGGTTGAACAAAAATAATTAAAAATGTTTATCAATAAAAAAAAGTTAAAAGTGTCACTACCATTTTGGATTACATTGTGGTTATTTTTTTTAATTTATTTTCCAGCAAATAATTCATTCATATAAATAAATTATGTTTATACAAATAAACTTAACAACAAATTTTCTAATATTTTTAAATAAAATTTAATTAAAAATATTTATTGTTTAATCAATAAAAAAAAAATTTCATTTTTCAAGGCAAAAATATGTTAAAAATTTTATAAATTATAAAAAATTAATTGAAAAATTAAAAGCAAATTTGGCAACATTACAATTGTAAATCATTATGAAGAATTGGATTAAATGCATATAAACAAAAGCAATAATTATAATTTTCTCATCATAGTAAAAATGGATAAGTGAAAAGAGAAAATGTACATAATCAGAATTATTATATTTTAGACTTACCTTAACTAAAAAGAATGCAACTCCATACGTTTTCAGAGATCTGGCCAAAGATACATATTTTACTTTTGCTTCTAATTCAGAAAGTCCAATAAATTTCTTGTGTTCCTGGAAATGCAAAAAAGATTAGACCTATCTTCAGAGAATGAACATACCATTTAACATAAATAGAAATTAATATCTTAAAAACTAAAGCACTTACTGCAAAAACACGCTTTTCAATTCCTTTCATTTTTGCATAATCTTTGGGTAAAAATTCTTTTAAACTGAAAGAGAGAATCTTTTTTACTAACAAAATAATTCATATTAATCAATAAGCATTATTAAAACATATATAGAAACCTTTTAAATTTTCATTTGAATTGAACTGTAAGTCAATTTACTTGGGAGGGGAAAGTAAAGCAAAAGTAGAGTTTAAAACTACTATTACCTATTATTCAGAGTAACAAGAAATAAATTCAGAATTAAATTACAAACTGAATACTGTCATTTTTTATATATATATATAAGTTAGTAGTTGGAAAGAGGAGTATAGATATTAGACTCGACAAGCATACTAGAATTGTTTATTAATTTTTAAATTTTTTTATACATTTAAGACAGACTACTTTATGAATATATGCAATATTTACAAGGTATTAAAACAGATTGAATTTCATATCTCATAATATTAACTTTTAATTTCATATGATCATTAATTTAATAAAACAAGAAACAAATTACACTTCACTATTATACATTCATTATATTAAATTGCTTTAAAATAATATAATATTATATGCAACACAACCACATTAAAAATAAAAAGAACATACTCTAAAAATCCTGGTTTATGTTTGGTCTCTACATGATCTCCAAACTGTATCTGACATTGTATACCAGCAAACTGAGATGCTTGCTCAACAGTAACAGGATGAGTTCCATTTATAATAGCATCTCTAGCCTGGAGAACAGAGGGTAGAGATTCTCATATAAAACATCAATAAATTTATAAAAAGCATTTTTTTTCAAGAATTAAGAAATAGTTCTAATTCTTAAAATGAATAAGACTCTTCAATACACATAAAATAATTATATTCAGTTATAATGAAAAAAAAAATATTTTACATATAGTGTACGAAAAAATTACTAAAAATTAAAAACACTAACCTGCACATATAGTAAATTTAACTGTACTGGATCTCTGGAATCAACATTTTGGTCAGAGAAAAAGAACTTCCGTCGCAACAATAGTGTTTCTTCTTCATCTATTCCTTGTTCCCTCAGAGTTTTAGAATGATCAACCCAGTTTACTAAAAAGCAAATTGAATACAATGTGTCATTATTAAGGGTCTAAAAACCTAGAAATCAAGACAGGGGGGGGGGGAATTATACATACAGTCATCATCTGTTTTTAATTTCTTTTTTAACTGTTCCATCTTTTGGTCTTTGTCCTTATCTTTTTTATCCTAAAAAGTAAATAAGAAAATCAGTTTAAACAATAGCAATAAGAAATAACAGAAATTAAAAAAATTTCTTTTCCCATCAAGAAAAAACATGCTAAATATATTGAATTCACAACATAAAATCAGAAATAATTTTGATATTACAAGTGTACTATCAATTTTAAATAGATATAATATCCAAACACATTTTTTAAATGATTTTGTTCAACTGATTATTAATTAACAATTTTTTATTTATTTAGAACTTATTTCTTTATCATACACTACACAATGTTAATATTGTCATTTTTGAATGAAAGAAAATTATACCTTTTTAAGGGTCAAAGTGCCTGTATTTGGTTCTTTATTTTCATCCGGAAATTCCCGGATTAGTGAGAATTCATCATGATTGGTGATACCTGTACATTATTAAGAATCAAATTAGAAAAATTTACAACTAATATTTGAGTTATGAATCACAATAAAGATTAAAAAAAAACAGTAATTTACCTATTTTTGTGCATATAACTACCATTAAATTGGCAACAACTTGGCTGTCATCTACAAGAACAGTTTTTACAGTACCATCCAACATTCTTACTCGTAAAGTTCTCATTTTTCTCTTATATTCTAGAAGATCCTATAAAGACAGGTTTAGCAGCGAATCATTAGAGAATATAAATTTCTACTATTTGTAACTCTTCAGAGATAATATCACATAATTCAATGAAGATAATGGATTGCTTACTCCATTTCGAAGAAGATAATATTCAAGGGACCTCCCAGGTTCTAACCATACTCCTTTTTTTGGATCTTCATCAGCCAAAAACAGGCCATAATTTTTTGCTAATGAAAGAAAAAAAAATCAATTTAAAAATTCACTTAAAATGTTTAAGTTTATTTATTTGTTTGTTTAAAATCAATATTTTGAAAAAATGATAAAAATTATTAACTAATAATATGATTCTGACCACAAACAGTAATTACTATATACATAGTGAAATTTCTGAAATTTTAATTTGAAAGAAATACAAGGAATTTTAAGTAAAATTCATTAAAATTGACTGTAACACAATTCACTGACCTGCCTGCCACAATTTCAAATCTGTTAAAAAATTATTTAAATTTTATAATGAAAATTTTGTTCTAAATGAATGTAAGATTGAAAATTAAAAAGCTATAAATAAATGAGAAAATAATAAAAGAATGAATTAGATAAATTTATTAATATATTAAATAACCTGAAATTACTCCTAACAAATATTTATATAGTACAACTCGACTAAATGATCTCCTGGATCAGCCCAAGTCTAATAAAAGTAAATGCAAGAGAACTGTGCTTAACAGACACTTGATCAGCTGCAAGAGCCTATATTGATACACAGAGTAAAAATACTGAAAAACACAAATACAATTACTATGATTGCTCAAGTTTTTGAAAATAATGAGAAAGAGAATGTAGACAAAAATCGGTTTCAAGCAATAGCATCATAATTTTTTTAATAAATATTATGTCTTGTACCTGTCTTCATATCTTGTCAGCATAGCCAATAATTAAAAGATCTTTATCAAACTGACATAATAATGCTTCAAACAAAATGCTTATAAAATTGAATAAATTCTGAAAATTGTTCTTTTTCATTATAAAAGTAATGAAAATATAACAATTATACACAATAAAGGGTCGGAAATACAAAGCAGAACTTTATAAAATAATGAACTGTGCCAAACATAAGTACCAAAATAAAAAAGGATGTTTAATTGAATAATAAAATGAACAAATTTATATAAAAACTTTAATGATATTAAAAAATTGTAGAGTAATTAATTATATAAAAAGAATTCATCTCAAGAAGGATAAAATTTGATTCTAAAAAATGTTGCAATCTTCATTTCCATGGAAATGTGTCAGGTGTGAACATTATTTAATTCAGCATCACTATTCAGATTCCTCTTAATTTTTATTCCCGAATTATCACTCAAATTGATACCTCTCAATTAACTTAGAAGATAGAAAAATAATTAGCAAAATATGATATTTTTCCCATAAGAGAGAGTTGCTGAAATGTGTTCCAACATACCAATCTTCTGTTGAGAAACATTATAGAATGATGCATGCCTGTTTATATATATTTAGTGACTGGTATGTAAATGGAATAATGTATGTTAAAGCCAAAATATGTTTGAAGATAAAAGCTGTCAGGCTAATATAAAAGAAAATTTTTGGTCAACAGAAATTGAAAGAGCTTGAAAGTTACCCAACCTTTTGCTTGAATTGATAGGCGGGACTTGGAATAATTAACCATTTTTTGTTAGATTTCAAATTAAGCAGAACACAAGAAAATTTGTAAGTATATTTCCTTTATACAAAGACACATAAGAATAAATTTTTTCTTACATTCTCCTAATCCAGATTCGCCTCCTTCTACGATTTTTTCCCTTATTATCCTGCAGGCATCGTAAACGATTGTAGAGGGATCGAATTGCATCGTTTTGACGACATTCTTCTCGACAACGCTCACTTTCAACGAGAGCGACATACTGAAGTTCTGAAGATGTCACCTGTAATAGAAAGAATAGTAATTTAAAATCCAAAACTCTTCTAAACTGTTAAGCTCGTGAACTAGATACTAATCATACAAATTGGAAATTACTGGCAAAAATACTTAAACCCTATTGAAACACATTGAATAATTATGAATATATACAACTGTTATACTGATGCAGTTAGGAGATATTGTATTTTCCCCCCAGATTCATCAACGAAAACTGTACCTATTACATAAAACTTTTCACCTAAAATTAGAAATTGCAATTGACTACACAACTAAGAATTTAAAATTCAATAATTAATTTTTGGAAAATGCTACATCAAAATGTTTTTCTGCAGATGTATTATATCTCAGCATTTTCTTTTGAAATTAAAGCCTTATTCTTTAACTACATCCAATCATTTCTAATATTATTATTTACATAGAATTTTTATATCAAGTAAATGATTACCATAAATAATGATATTAAGTTCTCCCTTAAAACCTAAGTAAAATTTTTCTATATAGGAAAATATCTTTTCTCTAAATAATAAGTTGATTGAATTTAAAAAAAATATGAAGAAGTATTTATAAAACAACTACAAATAATAACAACAATACAGTAAGTTAATTTGAAATTAGAGAGCTAATTCAGTTCATTTAAATATGACACAAGTGGGTTTTACAGAATTTTTTTAAGGGAGTTTATATAAAGTTAAATAAAAAAAAGCTTTAAAGAAAAGAATTATTCTTAATCTTCTACACAATCTTTAATACATATAAACAATGAATAAATAAAATGTTATGCACAGAGAGTTACTATTTACGCAGGGGAAATCTAAAATAAACAGTACTAAATAAACTTTAGAGTACAGAACACTAAAGTAATAAAAATGTTAAAGTATTTATATTTCATTCACATAACATTATATTAAGTAAAAAATTATTTGAAGTTACAGTCAACATATGGGGGGGGGATATGAAATAATTCATTTTCTTAGCTTTGTGCTATATCTAGAATGTTTGGATAAAACATTGAATGATGAGATAAAATGGTAACTCTTTTAAAATTAAATCTTTATTACAATTGTTAAATTTTTACTACTATTATTTTTTTAATATTTAAGCATTAAAACGAAATAAAAGTTAATCAATATGCTGTATTCCAAATTAAAGAGATATATTCAAATTATTTCACAATGCTAAAAAAATCATCAAATTATATTTAATCCGTCTATATTATATTATACTGTCAATATTTATATTTAATTTCGTCTATCTATACGGGAAAAAAATGTTTTTGTTTTGTAGTCAACATTAACCAATTACGCTAAATAAATCGATAGATATTAAATCAATCTGAAAACAAAAAAAAAGATTAGAAGTGTTAAGCAATTATTCTGATTCATTTTATCTAAGAGACAAGAAAGAAAACATTTTAAAGTAACAAAATGTTCATCAATATATTACACTTTTACAAACTTTAAAAATGGTGACATTTTATCAATAATCATTTATAATCTGGGTTTTCTAATTATAGAGAGTAGAAAAAAATTTATCAATCTGAAAATTATCATTATCTGAACTGATATTCAGAAACCAAAATTCCATTGAGCGTTTTCACTATAAAATATAAAAGTAGTGTACTAAATAAATGAATCATTATTAAGTTTGAATTTTCCATGTTCTCACACCCCACTTTTTTATTTTACATATTAAAGTTACTTTATAAATAAATAAAAAACTTAGTATCAAAAACAAAATAATTAAATACCACTATACCGTCATATTTTTCTGATAACTAAATAAAACAGAAAAGTATATCAAATATATAAGAACGGTTTGCATTAAATGTTACGAAATCGGGTGGAAAAATTAAAAGGATTCCAGAAATCCAAAAAGGATACACAGTGAAAAAGTTTAAAGATAAATTCCAACTAAGGCAAGGATTTTGTAAAAACCATCAAGGCAAAATGTTATCTGATGTATTCTGAAATTTAGAATGAGAAAATGTAAACTCTTTAAAAAAGAAAACTTCCAGAAGTCTCTCAATCACGATTATCAATACAAAGATGAATATGATCAAAAGAACTCTGAAAAACTTGAGACGGAATGAAGAGGAAGCTATATTGGGGGAAAAAGGTGAATGCTGTTAAGAAATTTTCCTTCAAGATTCCAAATTAAATTATGTCTATCTTTGTTCTGTGCTATTTTAGATAGTAAATAACGAGCTTCAAACAAATTTGTCTTCAGTAGAATAGATCAAACAAGAAAAGACTATTAACAACCCTCCAGTTTGGATTTATAAACTGTCTTCAACAAACTTTTAAAATCTGGAGATGATAATTTAAGAATCAAAATGCTACCAGAACTACCAATTCCTTCTCACTAAAACCAGTTAACTGGAGAAATTCCTTAAACAGAAGTAAAAAAATTTCATTCTAAGAATAAGATTAAATTATAAAGAACAAGAAAAATTCAAGGACGGGGACATGAAGGCCAGATAAATTAACAGAGACATAATAGTTAGGCTCTAAAAATAAAACTGGAAATTTTCGACGGGTTCGTTTACACTGACATTCTACAACTCGTTATTAGAGGTACCAGCATTCAACGTCAACACGACCCTATTGTAGAAAGGGAAGGGGGGGGGGGGCACCAAGACAGAAATCGATGCCATAAAAGGACTATTTTTTTCTTTTTCTTTTATTTCTTCCTGCACTCTTTCTATAAAAGTGATGTTGCAGATACTGGACAAAACTTGACCGAGTGTAAGGCGATCCTGTCTCACAAAAAAAGATCACCGATCAAAGTCCACGAACAACAGAGCGATCACTTCCTTCGACTAAAGCAAGCACAAACGAAACACATTAGCGAAACCCAAACCGCTTCTGTGCAAACTACAGAAGGCCTGAAGAAAATGGTGTGGGGATGGGATTCTAAATTTCTGGAAACCCAAGCTAGACGTATAGTTACGCCACTGAGGCGCCGGACGATAATCTCCCTCCCTCACCAACTCCCCCTTTTCGAACACATCACCATCTTCTGGGGACTCGATCGGATCACGTCTCCCCCCCCCCTCTGTTAGACAATCTATTTGGGCGTGTTTGGTTTTGGTTGCCATGGGATACCGGGAGCCGATGGAACGACTACTCAACTTCGCTCACAGAAGATGAGTTTCGAGAGTTTATATTTTCCCCTCCATCTGCACCCCCACCTCCGTTCTTTTTTAATAGAGCATTCCCACAGTTCGATATCGTACAGACCACCACTCTGGGCACGAGAAATTCCGTAATTATAAAGCATAGCGAAGATCTAACTGGTATGTTAAGGCGGTGATAAATTTGTTTAAAAATTCGACAGGGGGCATGGAGAGGATCATTTTTATTATGTTATTTTAATGACGCATATATGGAACGTGAAATCGTTAATCAATATCAAAAAGGGGGTCGGGGTGGTAAAGCGGCGATGAAATGTGAAGGAATCTCTATCGGGGTGAAGAGGGGGGAAATGGTATACTTATTGGAGTAGGGGAAAAAGTAATAAGTACGGAAAAATTACGTCAAACTGATAAACTAGATTACGGAGAAGACTGACAGATAAAAAAAAAAAAAAACGATGGCGTAGTTAATGCTGTTTTGTCAAATAGAACGTCATTGATTACGAATTCTCTCTCTCTCTCTCTCTCTCTCTTCCCCAAAATGTGTTCTTACTATTCTGGCAAGAAAGCAAATGTTACGATTTAAGATAAAATAAACTTGTTATAACTAATTTTTACTTTCTCGTATGCGTAGTATAAAGAAAATATTGTAATTGTGAAAAAATTGGAATTCTAGACTTTGACGAATCTCAGCGTTTTAGAACTCCCTCAGACCGAAAAAAATATTTTTGGCATATGTCGTCTGTGACAAATATAACTCAACAATGCTTTGAACTAGAAGGATGAAATGTGGTATATGGCTTTCACATGAAATTTGTAGATTTGTTTGAAATTCTGAGCCAGCTCCGTTCAGAGGAAGTCTGTCTGTCCGAATATAAGTTAACACGATACCTACATAACGAAGAGACCTAGATGGATAAAATTTTATATACATATTTAACATTAATAGTATAGACACTTATCAAATTTTGAGCGAAATAGTCTTGTCCTGTACTTGTTTGATAGTCTGTAGTCCTGTACTTTCAGAAACATGTAAACTCAAAGACATAGTGATTGAAATATATCAAATTTGGTATGGGATTTTGTTACTACAATTGTAGTTTCGTGTCAATATTTGTTTCAATGGGTTCCAAAGAACGTGTTCTAAAATACTTATAATTCGATTTTCGCATACTGTTAACCACATGGTAGGGATTAATTGTGAAAAAAACTCGCCAATGATGACGCATTAGATTCAGTAAAAATGCCAAATTCACGCCAAAGTTTAATATTTCTTAACCATAGTAGACCAATTCCATGCTAGAAAATTTTGGGAAGACAATTCCATCTGGTTTTTTGTTATCACTGAATTATATACTATATATAAAAAAAGGAAACACAAGAGCGATGTCCTTCCTTTCCTCCAAACTACAACTTAAAGAGAACATAAGACTTTACTCGGTAATAAAATATTTACTTATAATGGTAATTATTTTTGTACACTTTTTAGGAAGTAAGACAAAAAAAAAAAAAAAGTGTAAGATATGAAGCAAAAGTTTCACAGATATTACAAAAGGCATAAGTTGAAGCAACAAATGAAAATGTTGCAGAGAAAGTGAAATCTATCGCAACATAACAATGAAATCTATAGTATTTACATTTAAAAGATTTTTAAATGTAAAAGAATGATTCTTATTGAGCTTATTCGTGAAAAATTTACTTTTCACAATATTTGAACATTGATGTTTTTTTTAGCTACATCTTTAATTAATTGCCTCTTTGCAAATTTTGGCATTGTAATCTGCATGGAATTCATCGAGTCCCTTACAATGATGATTAATGAATTTTTAAAATTCCAAAATCTTAGACAAAGTTTATACCATTAGATAACAGAGCAAAACTCCTAAACGTTAAATAAAAATATTATGAAATTGCCATCGAAACAATATTTGAAATTGCCATCGAATACATTATTCATACAGATTTTTTTTTAAATAAAGTTCTTTAAGTCAAAAATATATTTTGTAAATTGAATTTTGGCATCAAATTAATGGTGGGTTTACACTCGGTCAGCTACAAACCATCCGGTAAGATCACGCATGTACAGTAGCAAGTACTTGTCCCATCGAGACAGGAACTTGCTATTGGCGCAATCTATATTTTTTCAGCGCATGCGCAATCTTTCTTCTGCGCATGCGTGACTTATTGGAATCTTATAACTGGCCGAATGTAAACTCACCTTAATGTTACTCACCTTAATGTAAATTCACCTTAGTTAACTTCAAAAGTAAAGGAAATTATTTTTTAATGGAATTAGAGAATGAAAAACATCAGATGAAAGAAATAATAAAAATAATAATAAAAAACTCTATTTATAATAAATCGCATATTAATATATATTTTGACAATAAACGACAATATTTAATAATATTTTGAAAAAAATCATTGTACGGTTAAAAAAAACAACCCACACATGCAATTACAGTTTAGAAAATGCAAGAATCGTTTAATTTACAAAATACATTGTATTTAATTTCACTCAGATAAAACGCTGTGCGAAATGAGTGCCAGGCAAAAACCTATTTCCAGAAGGAATCCGAAAAGATGGGCGAGTCAAACAAAATGCGTTAACGACTGCCATTTTTAAAGCTCAACGATCCAACAAGGCATTAATAAAAGCGAGCGGAATGGATATTAATGCGAAATAAAGTATTTTCCCCACGTCAATGAAGGACGCTTTCCACTCGCTCTAAATTTAATTATTCTTTGTCGCATTGATCGCCTGGGTCATAAATTTTAACTAGCGTCCTCACCACAGCGTTTTATGAGTGACTAGAGCACCCCACATATATACACCAGGCATCGATTGCGATACTATTTAAACAATGTCACAGAATTCACTTTTTTTTTCTTTTCTTTTCTGAAAGGTATTTAGGCGCTTTCTTCCTATAAAAGTGGTTGAAAACTTGCAAAATATATTATAGAAAAACATAAAAGAAGAAACAACAGGAGTGGACTAACCAAAACTTTCTTGCATGCTCTCTGGTAAAGATGAATTTGTTTTAGGCGCGTTTTTTCCCAACCGACTAAAAACCAAAGTTTGACATAGAACTATAACTGCAGTCACTAAATCCCATAACACATTTGATACATTTAAGTCACTTCGTTTTTGAGTTATCACGTGTACATGTTTCTGAAAGTACAGCCCGACAGACGATCAACCCCTCATTGGATTTTACTTAAAATCTGAAAAGTATCTACAATAGATATTATATATGTGTACCAAATTTAACCTCCCTTCGGTAATTTTTAAATTAGCGTGTTAATTTATATTTGAACAGCCGGTTTTAGTTTAGTTTAGTTACATTAACGTCCCGTTTTAAAGCAACGCTAGGGCTATTTTGAGACGGACCTCATAATTTTGAACAGCGGTCAGATGACGAGGGTGACACCTCAGCTGGTATCCCCCTATCCAAACTTACACACCATACCAGTGGGAGGACATTTGAACAGTGGTGATATAGGCTTCCTCTGAATAGATTTTGCGTGACATTTGACAGAAATTCCCACATTTGGTGTACAGACCATATACCAAATTTCATATGTTTAATTCAAAGCGTTTTTTAATTATCTTTATCACAGACTAACATTTTCTAAAAAATAGTTTTTCGAACTCGGGGAGATCTAAAAACGTGTAAATAAATTCGTCAAAAACTCGAGTTCCAATTTTTTGACGATTAAAATACTTCTTCTATTTTTGTATACAAGAAAATAAAAGCTAAGCAGAAGAAAGAATTAAAAAAAAAAAAAAACTTATCCATCTTATTGTTTCGATAAATCTTAAAAGTGGCTCTAACTTCAATAGACAACGCTGCGAAATGCTAGTAGTTACTTTTGAGAAAACCTTTCGGAAAGATCTACATTACTAATAAAAACCATCTGCTTTTAAAGTAGTAAAATAATAGTAATTTTAAAATAGCCGCTCTAGTAATACTAACCATAACTGACTGATGACGTCAGAGAGCGCCCTCTAAAGCCTTATGGCGCTCAGTTCAGATCTAGTGATGGCATGTGCAACACGATTTGATCCATGCTCTTATAACTTTAAATTATTGTAATAAATTGTCTGTGTATTACATAACCTGAAAATAAATAACTGTTACACTAATTTGGACTTTTTACTGAACCCCTTAACAACTCCAGAATACTATTTGGACTTTTTACTGAACCCTTTAACAACCCCACAATACTATTTGGACTTTTTACTGAACCTCTTAACACTATATCTGAGAGAAGACCAAGGCCAAACATTGAAAGCAAATACTCATGACTCCCGAAATAGTCTTTCTGAATGGCTAAATTTAAACGAGGAAAAGTTCTTTGAAATAAACTAAAGAAGCTTATGTTTATATTTTTTGATAATTCGACAATGATTTTTGAAATGAACACAGAATAACCAAATGCTTTTTATCGTATTACATTTTATAATTTTTTTTTTTTATGAAAGGTAATTTTAGAGCATCAAATGGAATTAGAATTACCATACACCAGAAATAATTATACTAGGATTTTAATTGTTTTGGCCAATAAGTAATATAATTGGACCTAATTATAATGATTCACCAAGCGATTTCTTCATAAGTTCATTACGTGTAACGATGCAAAAAGGAAAGGTCATTATAAACAAATAAGAAGCGTCATGCGATTGCAAAATTTCATTATTTCACCTTCAGATAAAATTCGTCTTTGCAAAATGAGTTTCCACTCTTAAGATATAGTTAATATAAAATTGAAATGTAACGTAATAAAAATGTCTTTTCTATTTCATTTTACTATCTGCATAAGGAAAGAAATTTGGATTTATTCCTTTACCGATTATAGCGACCATATCATAAAATTAGGAATTTTGCAAACTAACAACATGCAGTCACAATCCCAAATTGTCATATAGCGTGTTATAACGTCTAATTACTTCTTTGAACCACTATATAACGACACCAACATCTGCCACATTACATAATGGCAACTACACATGTGCGACAATATTCATCCAGGAGATTAAATGGGTTTTCTAAATTAAACTTTCAATTCAGGAAACTCGTGTTTACGTCCAACGACGTTCAACATTACGCTAAGTATCGGTACTGAGCTAGGCAGATATAATTATAACAAATATATCAAAAGTTATATTGTAAAATATTGCATGCAAGCGTAACAGACAAAATTTTTATATCACACAGATAAAGGTATATAAAAGGTGTTTTTTCCTTCATTTTATTGGATCATTTAATAAAAAGAACTTTTGATCTAATGTTCTGATGATTGTAATAATAGAAGTTTATATTTTAAAACTAAAAACTTTTTTTTAAATTTAAAATTAAATTTTCAGACAAACTTGATGCCGAAAAAGTATAATTGTAAAATTTGTGCAATGAATATTTAAATCTTTTGCTATATACAAGTAAGACTAGATTTAAGATCTATATATGGTAGTTAAAACAAGACTAATAACTTTTTATTAATGGGAATTTAATAGAATATAAAGAAACTAAACGCCTTTGAGACCAATTTGTTTATCCCGATTGACTTCTTACGCTATTAAACGATGAATACAGAATGGATTATGAAAATTTCCTCTTGTTTTTTTTTGATAAAATTGAAAAACATGAAAAAAATTGAATTAATTCGCAAAAAAATTACTGCGCGTGCAAATTAAGAAGTGATATACTACGAAATAAAAGTAAAGTAAAAAGTTTTACTTCGAAGTTCATGTTCAAAAATAATAATAATAATTCCATCTCAATTTTAACATTTACAAAAACATGCGATTGAATGTTTTGATGAATGAGCTTGAATTTTATCCCAGCATTTAAAAAATTGTAACAGAATGAGCATCAAATTAAATTTTTAAAAAATTATTAAGAATATAAAAATATACGGAAATGAAACTGATATCAATAAGAAGGCCATTTAAAAATTTTTTTTTTAATTTAAGAAAACGCAAATATTATTTTTGTGAAATAACAGTCTTAAAAGCTATTAACATCAATTTTCATAGGCAAACCATAGGGTTAAGCCTATTTTCGTGCTCGATTGAATTCTTTGTATGACATTTTTTTTATCTTGATTTTTATTATACTATCTTTTCTTTAGCTGATTGAAATTTTTGGTGATACGGCAAGCTTTCTAATAATAGCGCATTTCTAATAATATTTTGTAGCTCCATTCATCAGCTAAGCGAAGAGTTTTAAAATTAAGTGCAGTTATAAAAACTTTTAATGAAGCAATTTGAAACGCCCGCATAGTGGTTTGTTTACATTTGACTGTTGCCATTCCACAGTAAGTAATAAGGGTCATTTCTATGCCACGTACGTTATATAACGTTCTGCGAGGTGTGTGAAAGAGCCCCCTTGTAAAAAGGGGTCGTGCACGCGAGTGTGTGACTGTCATCTTCATATGAGCTAGAAGTCAGACTTCTGCCCTCGGGTGCTCAGGGGTCCTTATCTTCAGAAGTATTGCACCCCTCTTTCCGTTGAAATGTGGACAGGACATCATCACCAACAACTATTTACATTTGGATAATTTACAGATATTTTAAAAATAATTCGATAAATTCAAAATTTCACTGATATGCACTCAATTATTTTTATTATTAGCTTGCAAAAAATAAATGTGAAACAAATAATGATTAAAAAAAGGTGCAGGAATGAAATGAAAAATTTCAAATCTTCAGTATCAGTCAGGAAAATCGGATTTCTATTGAATTATAGGAAGACAATGGTGGTGCACTGATGGTACACAACTGTCCTACAGTTGGTGAAAATATAGAATGTGTTTTTTAGGAAACAGGAAATCCGAGATTCGATGCCAAACAGCCTGCCTGGAAGAAAAGGGGCGTATAGAAGCAGTCTGGAATGAATGATGGAGACAAATGAGAGTTGCGCACCGTTCTTCAGTTGGCGTTAGGCCGGAACGAAAGATGAATTAGTCGATTGATATAATTCACTGAAGCCAAGAACCACATCGAAATGCCTTCACAAGATAAAACGCCAGGGATTGTTTAATACTAAGCGCCTTGAAACACGTTGGCATATCACATTTTATTCTGGCTGCCATTCCGAAATGAGAAGACTGGCTATTAAAATTCTTCGAATGTTACTAGGTGTAAATCGATGAGAATGGTCTTTCTTAATTAATCTGAAAAGTGTAATGTTGGTGAAATAATTTTTTTTTTCTTTTTGCAAAATTCTTTTTTTTTAATTAAACAGCAATGAACAACATTACAAATCTACAGGAGGAGGATTATTTATAAAGTTTGGTTCAGTAAAGAACAGAATGCATTAACCGATTAAACATTTTTTAAACGCATAATGAAATATTCTTTTCAATGCTTGACCCCTCATCCCGTCAAAAAATCACTCGTTATAATTGTCTTTAAATATAAATGTCTAAGACAAAATGTTTAGATCACTTTCTTAGGTCACAGACAGTTTTGAATTTCAGATCCTATGAGCAAAGATTATTCTTAAGATACATTCATTTATGAAATAAAATAGATGTTTTCATAAATTATGAGTAGACATAAGGGTCTATTTTAAGAAAGTGTCTATTGGGTAGGCAAGATAACTAAGCTAATGGGAGTAAAAACATTTAAAATACACTATAAAAATAGGATGCTGTTTACAATGATAGTTTCTGCTGGAATTACAACAAACACTTGTTACTCTAATTTACAAGTTTAAGTCGAGTAAACATAAGGACGTTAACTAATTCATAGATTATGATCATTTAAAATATTACGCGGAAATGTTACATTACAAACCATTAAGAGATCGTACTTGGAAATTAAACCCAAGAGGAAATTTTAAAAAAAAAGCCACATCCGACTTTAAATTGAGGCTCTAAAGTATGACTGTAGAAATTTACGATATCAATTTTAATTTTCTGGCTAACAATGCAATTTCCAGATACAAATGAAATAAAAATATACCTATACAAAAAAAGTCTACTTTTTTTTAAAAAAAGAGGGGAAATATTGATCATAAATTCGTTTTTATCAGCTACATAAACAGATATACTCAAAATTGATATGAATTAAAGTTATAAAATATATAGTAGCAGGGACATTTAACGAATTTTACTGGATCATACCTTATTCGCCTGGTTGATATGAGATATTGAGAAGCAGAAATAGTGATGTCAATATGAATTCTAATGGTGGTGAGGGGGGGGGGTATCCTCTACTGACTGATGAAACTCAAATGCCAAAAATTAATCCACAGAAAGGGGGAGGCACCAAATATAAAGAATTCTTATTATTTGGTTTAAGATAAACGTAATTGGGAACTGAATTATTTCGGGAAAAAAGAAAAAAAAATCTTAAGTAATTCGTGTCAACATATCTCACAAAATTATTATCAACTCCATCAACAATACAGTGAAAGTCCAGGAAACTGAACAAAACAAATGAAGCGAACGGAACACACGATACACTGGCGGATTATTATGGATCGCCACACTCATCAGAAATGATCAACTGACAGCAGCAGAAGCCTCGAGGCAGCAAGACTTCTCGGTATTGTGCAGAAATCTTCTCGACATTTGTGGTAGTGACCCACAATCGGCGAGACGAAAATGGTTACTCAAGCGCGAAACCCACTCTCGCTTTTATTGACCTATTTGTGCAAGGTTCAAGTGGGAGGTTGGAATGCGGTCTCAAATCACGAAAATGGACATGCATTTTCACCGGACACGCTTCGGTGCACGCGTTTTCATACGGCGGCATTTCTTCGCAAAGTTTAGAGCTTAAGCTTTTAGGAGCATCACTTTCCTTACTGTTACAAAAAAAAATGAAGAAGCAGTCATTCAAAAATATGAAACTAATTAGTTCATTATGAATTTCTTAATTATCTTTAATAAAAATATTAAATTGATGTATCTTATCACTTTAAACGATAAATTCCTATATATAAAAATTTATTTCGTGTATCTCGGAAACGGCTCTAACGATATGGATCAAATTTTATATTTATATAAGGTTTTGCTTTTTTAAATTTATCTGTATAGGTGTCTTTCCTGAAAAAGCACGATTTTACACACACACCATTTTTTTTAAAATAACAATTAGAGTTCTTTTCTATCTGCTCTCATGCTGACAATAACATATAGCGACATTTCATAAATTTTTGTAGTACTTGCATTGTTGCATAGGATGATAACCTACTAGTACCTCAAAATTTGGCGAGATGGCGTTATATGACATTATCCGAATATGAATACCTTCGACTCACATCCAATAGCAACAATGCAATTATAGTAATACCTAATTCAACATGTTAAATTAAGTGCATTCATGATTTTTTTTTTATTTCAATGATCAGTTTATATGTAGATACGATTGAAAGATATTCATATGTAATCAGTATGGGATTCATATCTAAATATTTTCTCCGGAAAAACACGATTTTACAAAAAACTGCCAAGCGAAGCTCAGTCAGTACTCATAATTAAATGTAGATGATGCAACATTTTGAAGTATAACACCAAATATCGCATGCCATTCACTTCCTGTACTTGAAATGGAAAGGTAAATTAAGAAAGCTAAATCCCAGAAATTTATTTTAACTAACTGGAAAGAGATGATTTAATGTTAGAGGTGTAACTATTATTTCGTCACCTTGAATGAATTAAATTTCGAAACTCTCTCATTATTTGGGACCAAATAATCTTATTTCTAAGGAATAGATCCGATATCAAAAAGTAAAACAATATTGAGAAACAAACGATCTAGATTACATACAATGATCAGTATAAATTTTCCGATTTATAAACATTGCAATCAAAAACCTGTTTCTTTACTAGAAAACTGCATAAAACTCAGATTTGATATACAGGTGGTTTACTGTATGATACACCCCGCCCTATCGAAGTACCTCGATGCAGAATAGCTGAATCGCCGATGCAATAAATAAGGAAAAAGTTACTAAATGACCACTGACCCATGCACCAACTCCACCCTTATGAGGTATGCGCAGTCATCGGAAATGCAACCAACATAACTGTATAACCAATACTGCACCCTGCAAGAATGCCGAATACATTTTTTTTCAACCTGCAAACAGCTATGCAGAAACAACTGAAATTAAGAGAACAACGTTTATGATGTAAAATCATTCAATACATTTTCTTACTAAAAAAATGGGAGATATAATGTTTCAAGAAATGTTAAGCTTTAAGAGAGGAACTATAGGAAACTAAAGAATTAAAAAAAAAATCAGTTTATTTAAAGAATACAATGGACAGGAGAGGAACTGACCTGATAATCAGTAACGCGTGAAATAAATAGATAAAATAATAACAACCGTTGGGCATTTAAAACGCTTCTACCTTCTGATGAATTATACAGCGATTAAAAGCAATAAAAATGCAATAAAAAGAGATAATTTACTAGATACCTTAAAAGTATTGCGTAAATGATTCTTTAAGTACATACTTAAGACGCCAGTTTAATCCTTTAAAGGGCCATTTTTTTTTAGTCATTTTATGTTAAAATATTTTTGGGCTTGAAATTAGAATAAGAAAAGGGATTCATTTAGATTATTAGATAAATTTAATTTGATTCATTAATTAATTTGGTTAATTAATAATTAAGTAACAAATCACGGCAAATCATTTTGTCTGAGATAAAGAACTGAAGTAAGTTTCTTGACTTACTAAAAAAATTTGTCAGAACTTATGCCAACCTACATAATTTCATATAAAGACTGATAAATTTGGTGGGAAGCATACTTCCCACGGCCCTAGAAAGGGTTAACCTAATAACTACCTAATTTTTTCTTCCAAATTTTTAGCCGGATGAGTTACATATATGCACAAAAAGTTGTGCAATAATATAATAATCATATTCAAATTTTGTTTTGTTTTAAACATATTTGATATTTTTGAAAAAAAGAATATCGTTATAAAAAGATAAATAAAAAACAAAAGACTGAGTAAGTAACAGATCGTTACTATAACCTCTAAATTACATATTTATATATGATATTTCATTATAACATAATAGCCAAACCATAATTATGATGTTCCAAATGTGACAATTCTGCTCCGTTCAACTTATAATCCAACAATTTCAAAATTGTTCCTTATTGTAAAAAAAAAGCACAGAATCCAACTTTCTGCTACACACAATATTGACAGATATACACTGAATGAAATTTTCAAGCGTACCAAATATATTTTTGGCACCGAGTGGTGTACGTAAAATCCATAATGGGGACCGTAGCAGCTAATGAATTAAGTGACAAAGTATATTTCCACTGGTTTGTTCTTAAAAATAAAATAATTCTAAGATAAAACTGGCATAGTACTTTGTTCTAGACGCATGCCGGAAAAAAACTAAATAAAAAGGATTAAAAAAAAAAAAGAACATTTCTAAGAAATATATCTTTATCGTATATTTATAGTAACGATATTTGTTTATAAAGTAATGCCAAATTTAAGTAAATACAACATGTCCGATAGAATTAATACATCTTGGCGAATTGTGTTTTTTCAGATAATTTTCTCCCTCTCTCTTATTGAAGTTCGTTTCATTTTAAAGAAGCTTGAATGATATGCTGATACAAACATCTTCTAACTTCATGAATTATAACTTTTAAGCAAATAATTCAATAGATATACCCGGCATAAAGGTAAATTTATTTAATTTTATTTAAAAATACGTTCATGCAATAATGAATACAATCAAAAATTTTCACCACATCTTTAAATAAACTTCAATGATTCACATATTTGACAAATATATACCCTCCACCCCCTAAAATCTCCAACATTTGAATTAAAAATAATAATAACTGCTTGGTACAAAAAAAAACTTATTTATCATAAAAATAAAGGGCAATCGATTAAAAATAAAATTTAAATTCGTGTATCAGATAGCAAAATGTTGCATTAAAAGTTGTTAGACAAGAATCACAAAACAATCGCTGTTGCTGATATTACACTAGGCCTGGCCTGGATGACATAACATATTAGTTCATGCCTCGGGAACAGAAGACAGAGCTAGAATCTCGATTCGATTTCGCAAGGTGACATTATCTCACCAAATCTTAAACAACGAGTTGAGCCTATCGATTGCATGTAAACATAGGTTTAATAGCAAATGAGAGGAAATTAATGGCCGCAGTTAGTGCAGGGTAGCCAATATAATTGCCGCTGAGGCATCTAGATGAATGAAATAGCCTAGATTAGGCGGCCACTTGAAGAGCTCTGAATGGTGCCCCCGAGAAAATTATCAAATCACGAGAAACGGCAATCATTATGTTTATAGCTGCAGCACAGTATTAATAATTAGCATCGGTTAAGAAAGGTTCCATACTTCCACGAACAATCAAGTAAAAAATTTTAATATTTCCAGGATAAGCATTTGTACAGATATAAGCCAAGAGCAAGCTTACTAAATTAATTTAGACCATTCTAATTTCCAGAGCCACGGTATAAATAATTTATAGGTGTTTTTTTTTCTATTTCTCCGACATAATTTGTGGCTTTGTATAGGTTTTTAATTTCAATTATGATAAATTAAAAAAGTGCAGATCATGAATCTAATTCAACATGAGAATCGGAAAAAGAAATAATCCGGCAGTTATTGCAAAAAGATGATTTTTGATTATCGGTTGGAATCAGAAGCAGAATTCAGTTTTACAGCCGCTTTTCGTCTTTCATAATAATTCTTTATTAGAAACCCTTTTAAAAAAATAAGGAAATATATGAAACAATTTAACTAAATCCGATCTAAGCGTTCTTAACTCTAAATTACTTAACTGCTCATGTTGGATCAATACGCCAGGGATTCTGAATGAAAAAGTTTAAAATCAAATTTACGTTAGTGCAATGATTAAAACTAATATTTCTTTTAAAAAAATAATTCAAGACGCTGATTTTAATTGATTTAATTAGAGATTTTCAATCTCGATTCCCGCCAAACCAGTTTGAAACTCGTAAATGAACTTGGAGATAGAACCTGACCATGCTGCATGCATAGACACTTATTAGATGCACGGCGCCAGTCTATTTGCTAGACAGGTGAATAGCATTTTAAATGTGCTCAAATTTTAGACTATGACGAAAGAGCGAAGGCAGTAAGTCAATTTTTTCAATCTGACATTTTAACCGAAATTATGAATTAGTTACTTTTCTAAGACATTTTTTTATTTGCAAAAAACAAACAGATTTCAATGACCAAAACTGATATATTTCAAAAGACTGTTTTTAGAAACAATTGTTATTTTAACACTTAAAGAATTCCGAAAGTAATTTTAAAGTAAAGTAAGTAATTTCCGAAAATAAAGCAAATTATATGCACTTATACAACAAACTAAATTCGGCGATGAACGCTTTTGTGGCACGGTAAGACGATGGCAGTATAGGCACAGAAGCCTTACTGTGCCTACATACTGCCATCGAAGTTTTGGCGAAAATATTCCTCCCATCAAAAGCAAGAACCACGCTACTTTTGTGAATTAAAACAGCCAAGAAGAAAATTTCTTCGCCATGAAATGAAAAGATTAATATAAAACCTGCCAATAGTTAACCCTCTACATTGAGGCAGTCTCTTTTCAGGAGAGACACCCTCGCCCACGAAGATTAAAATCGATGAATGGAGGTAAAGAAGATAAAAAGCGAGTTTCTAATCGCGATGAATTTCGCAGGACGTTAACTGATAACTCGGCGTTTCCGGATTTACGGATCTGTCAAGCGATAGCGTGCGGCACGGGGGAAGGAGTTAATTTATTATTAAGTCATCCGTGCTGCGGTTTTCCGAATGTTCGGCCACTTTGAAAATGAGCAGGGGAAATTTTGAAGTAATGGAATTATTTTATTTACAGTGCAGTCAGAGGTTTTATTTATTATAAAATGAAAGAAACTAGTTGGTTCGAATTGGGGGAGAGGAAGGCAAAAATAATCAAAGAGCAAATAATGACGATTTATTTTCTAGAATGCTATATAAATTCACAGAATCGATTGATTTAAGGAACCTGCTTCTTAAAATTTTTATATTGGAAACTGATCTAAATCGGAACCTTATTCTAGATTAATCATATTTCTCAAAAATTTTACAAACAATTAGAGATAAAATTAACAGTTGATAATATAATTTAACTTGTCATTTTTAAAATAAAGAATATTTTTTTATGAAAAGTACAATTATACTTTCTTTTCCTAAATTTTATTTTATAATTTACATGTAAATTAGCACATTAGATGCCCGGCGCCACATTTTTAAAATTTAATTTTTTCTGGAATGCATTATTTAATTTGCAAGAGCAAAAGCGAATTAATATCGTTACCAGAGAAATTAATTCAGAACAGGTGAATGCTTTTTCTATATGGAAATTTAGTATTAAAAAGGATTTTTTTTTGTTAAAAATTTAAAGTCATTAAATCAAGTACATTGATAATTTTCAAATGGATCTTGATTTCTTCAAAATCCTATTTTCATTCTAATTTTTACTTAAGTAAGACAGTACTTCAGATTCGATGGAATAAATCGAAAACAAGAAATTACAATTAGAACAAATAATATTTCCTAAAAGGGCCAAGCTCTTCTGAGTAGACTCTTAAAAGATTTTCTAAACCCAATTTCACTGCTGTAAACATTAGGATGAACTAACATACATTAATTTTTAAACAGCAGCTTAGCAAATCTAGGTGCTAAACTTATTTATTAACAGCTAATATAATTTTTGGACATATTGTTTAAGAGTAAAATCATGTGAAATTTTCTACATCCCCCCTACCAATGATTTTGTTGGCGCGTAATATAAAATATAAATACTTAGTGAAGAATATATGCAAAACGGCAAAGATTATTTATTAATAACAAAGACGGAAATAATATATATGATTGTGACATTTTATCTATTACTGATATATGTTGAAAAAACAATAGCTTACAGCTCGTTTCACATAAGTTAGCCAAAATGAAATTAAGTAATTTATATAAACTAGCTTTGAAAAATAAGATATACAGGACTATGTTATGATTGAGATCGAGAAAAAAAAAAAAATCTCGCCGTAATTTTTATATTAAAAAAAAATGTCGACGACAGAAATAATATACAAGATACAAAATTGGACAATCATAAAACTTTTTTGTTTTTTTGTTTGTTAACCCAACGCATGACAGACAATATTTTCGCTTAAATAATTTCTTAAGACAAAAATTATGTTTGTTTTAAAAAATCTTTGAAGATTTTTTTTTCTCTACTTCTTATGAGTTTAAGACAATTAAATAATTGTTCAAGGCAAGATTTTGAAAACAGGATTCCCAAATGTTGTCAAACAGAAACATTTGGGATGTAACGAAGAGAAGAACACTCTTTAAATCATTATATATAGTAGAAATACTATCCAATCTTGAATTCAAAAACCTTCTCCGCTTTTGCGCATACATTAGGATGCGTTTATTTAGTCAAAATAGGGGCGAGAGGAAAGAGAAGAGGAGGATACATTTACATTCAACAATAAGGTGAATTCAGATTTTACGCGACGTAAAAACTACGGATAACTCGTCATATTGTCGGGAAATGTTCTAATGTAATCTAATGCAAAGTAATCTAATTCACAATAGAATACTTTGGAGCAATTTTTATTTACTGGATGGGGCTTAAACAAAAAACTATGGAGAATCAATAAAAAATTTGTTCTTAAAATGTGGGTTTTTTTTTTTTTATACAAAATAATAATTTTTTAAGCTAAAGCATTTCTTCTTTTTATTTGTTATTGAATTTTTTTAATATTAATAACGATAAATAAACTCGGTCACATTTAACGATATTGCAGAGAATATTCTTCGGGCCACTCCTTAAAGCTATTTTGCCACTTGAACTAGCTATATAAGCAATCAACACAATTTTGAATTAAAATAAAATGGTATTGTCAGGAAGACACGATATTCACATACAACTGAGGGGAAAAAAAAAAAAAAAAAACTGAACGAAGAAGTATTTAAAATGGGGCAGAAATCAAGATCAAAGAATGACAAAATGCCTCATCCTTTCGCATCTCATCCCTTAACGTAGTAGAATCGCCGAAAAGTGGTAGTCTCGTGTTACTGAAACAAATACTTCCTTTGCGCGAAAAATAATGAAATGAGAAACAATATCATTGAATAGAACACAGACCTCATCATTCATTCGGGTGATTCGAAGTAGGTGCATAGTATGTCCCCCAAATTTCCAAGATAGTAAACTTCACATGTTTTATAGCGAAATACAACCCATTAAAAATTACATATTTTGGACTTCAAAATTCTATCTCTGAGCAGCTGATGGAAAAATAAAAACTACTGCACAAAATTTTCCGCTACGTAAAATTTTACAAATAATTTCATAAATTTTAATAATATTTAAAACATCATAATTTCACAAATATTTAAAAAAAAACTATTAAATTAAAAATATGAATTAAAAAAGGCAACATACGCATTCAAAATAACGCCAGCATCTTTGAAACGGTTATTTACGAAATTTCTACAAATTGCAGAAATTGTTTTAACTAGGAACCTACTTTAAAAAATTAACCAAAATGTCGAAATGACCACATCTCATCACTAATCATTCATTTGTGTAACTCCTGCCGAAATAAATTTTCTGTCCCAAGGACGTTAACATAACGATTTTGGCTCACGAAAAACAACACAACTCAAGTATTTTCCTCTTCCCTCCTGATGTATAAAAAGATATTTAGAACGAATACGCTTCAATCATTCTGAATGTACATCTCAATTGCAGCAATGGAGTCGTCGACAATATAATTGCTCCACTATACCCTATGCTAACTAACATAAACCAGAACTTCATCGACTGACAACTCAAACCTCACGTGGAGCATTAGTACGTTCTAACAGATTTAAGTAAGGGGGAGTCGCGTTCCGGTGAGGGGGTGGACACGCGATACGGTGGGTGAAGCGACTCCTGCCACGAGGGATGGGGAAAGTTAAAATTAGGCGCTTATTTCAGAGTCAAGACGGTACTTCGTCAAGGATGCTGAGCGGCTATATCCGGCCTCTGGGATTTCCTACACGAGAGTTCATTTCTGCTGTTGTCGCTACTCTCCCTCCCCCTCTCTTTTTTTTTTCTTATTTTTTTAGACTCTGTCAGTCATTTTTTCAGCAAAAAGCTGTTTAATAAGTTGAATAGATTTGTTTTGAAATGTCGACTATACTTAAATGTATTCAGAGAATTTATAACACAGCACAGCTTTTTCCCTCCCATACACACACTTTTCTGATTTTTTTTTTTTTTTTTTTTTTTTTTTTTTCAAACGAGGTATCTCTAATCTACCACCCAAAAAGTGTTGTGAATACAAAATCAAAGTTAAACAGCCAATCGAGATATCAATTATACTAAACAGCTATTCAGCAATTTTGAATTACGTGACATCAAGACGATATTCTTAATTCATCCTAAAAAATGCCAAAGCATTTGCATCGAGAAGACCCAGTGGAAGTCAAAACTGCCCTACACTCCATCAAATTGGTCATCAAAAATCCACTTAAAATTGTAACTTTTTTTTTTTTTTTTTTTTTTTTTTTTTTTTTTTTTGTAATACAGCAGATGAGTTTTAAAATATACGATATGAAGATTAAAAATCTGTAACATTAGAAGGGAATGCTTCTAAAATATTTATTAACACATAAACCTTTGGCTTTAAAACATTATTTATTATCGCATTATTTTACATTATCACTTTAGTATATTATTTATTTGGCAAAATACTTTCATACATTATTTACAATCTTCTTTAATTAGTAGCAAGTACATGTTCTTTCTTGTGGTACGTATATTAATTGATAAAGACTATGATAAAAATGTGAAGCAAATTTTAATCCTCTTTCACTGCTGATTAAAAATAAATTTAGAGAAATCTTAAATAGAATTGAAATATTTAATTAGAATTCTTTAACAGCGAAAAAACTATAACATATAACTTGGAAATCAGCAAATTCAATAATGATTGATATCGCTGAAATTTCTAATATTAATCGAAAATAAATAATAAACAAAAAGAAATGATTAATAGGAAAAATTCCCTTTTTCTTTTTATACAATAAAATTGAATAGCATACAGTTATCATTCACATACTATTTATATAAAAAAAAAACCCCTTCGAGGATTACTTTTTACTTTCTCACATTCGTAGTATAGAGAAAGCATTTTAATAGTTAAAAAATTCAAACTTGAGATTTCGGTGAATTTCCATGTTTTAGACCTACTTGAGTTCAAAAAACAAATTTTTAGAAAATATCGGTTTGCGATAAAGATCTCAAAAATGCTTTGAGCTAGACGGACGAAATTTGGTATATGGTCTTTACAGCATATTTGTATTCTATCAAGTTTTGTACAAAATCCGATCAAAGGAAGATACAGTCTGTACTGCTGTTCGAAAATAAGTTAACACGATAACTACAATTCGAAGAGAGCTAGATTGGTAAAATTCGGTACACACATTTAACATCTATAGCGTAGACATCTATAAAATTTTGAGCCAAATACAACAAGGGGTTGATCGTCTATACTTTCAGAAACATGTAAATGCGTTGATGACAAATATATCAAATTTGATATGGGTTTTGAGACAAGTTCAGTTTTGAGTCAAATTTTTGTTTCTGTCGGTGTGGGAAAAATGTGTATAAACCCAAATTCGATTTTCGGATATTATTAAGAGCATGCCGGGGATTAATCGCCAAAGATGACACGATAAATCCAGCAAAAATGCTAATTCAAGCAAAAAGTTAATATTTCATAACTATTGTACGTCAATGCAAGGCGTTCTCTGATATAACAACCTTTATTAGACAGTATCCGAGAAAGTTTTGAGAAGACCACTCGGCTGGCTCCCCCTCCCCCTTTCTTGATACAAAGACAGCAACTTGGAGTCACTTTTCTTTACTAAAGAGTTATAGATTAGGAAGAACCTAAAATTAGCACCTCTCAAATATTTTTACTACCACTTGACTTACAGAGAGTTAGAGGACAAATGATCTAACAATGACAAAAGAATTTGTGGAGACTAAGTTTAAGAAATACTAGCGCGATTAAAATTGTAAAAGAATTCAATACAAAAAGAAAAAAAAGATGATGCTTGAAATAATAGTTTTATAAATAGTTATACTAGTTTATTAATCTATTCCTCTTTTACATTCCGTATAAAGAAGGAAAATATTAAATTATAAAAAAAATATTTTTAAATAAATTTACTTTTTTAATTGCATTTTGTATAATATTAAAATATTTAATATTTTATATTATACAAAATTGTATAATATTGTATTTATATTGTACAAAATTGTATAATATAAAATTAAAATATTATACAACAAATTTTAAAAAAATGAAAAAAAAATATTAAATTATAAGAAATATCTTTAAATAATATTTACTGTTCAAATTGTATTTTGTATAGTAAGAAATAAAATTCTTTACATAAAGATTGCTCTCTATAAAATAAATGTTCCCGAAATAATTTTAATTACAGAAATTTCAAAAATAAAACTTTGGCCCAACGCAAAAAAGTACGTAGTTATACCATTAAGCATCCACAAATTTTGAATAAAACAAACTGAAAACGACCCCAAACCGATGCATTTATTTACTAAGTATAAATGTCGTTACTCAAAGAGATATTAAGTGAAGAAACAAAATCGTTTGCAAACCAGTTATTGGCTTCCATCCACGTAACGATCAAATATTTTTGCTGAAATTTCAACTCAAACTACATATGTGAATGACATCATTAAATATTTTTGTACTTGCCTCAGTTTATTAGAAATGGCTTATGACTCAAATATTTCCCTTTCCACTTTTTTTTTTTTTTTTTTAATACTTAAAAAAAATGACTCGTAATGATAAAAACTCTTAGATTCCTCTAATCATCTGATCGATAAAAATGTTTTAACAATTTTTCATTTGTAATAAAATTAATATCATTTCTATAATAAAATATTTTTCGAGACATAAAAGCGTACTTCAAACAAAGTCAAAATTTAGCATCCTCGATGGATCCGAGAATTATATCGAAATCTTATTTACCTTAAATTGAAAACCACTCGATTCTTAGAAAATTGTTTGGTGTACATAATTCATTTGAATAAAAATTATTCAGTATACACATATTTAATACGATAAAGATAAAAAAGATCCAGAAACTCAACGAGAATTATAATTAATGTGATTATAATTTTGGAATTATTTCTCGGATTTTAGTAATTCCTTGGAAAAAAGACATGTGATGGATCTTTTTGAAACTCAAAGAGATTAATAATTAATGTTATTATAATTTTGGAATTATATCTCGGTTTTTAATAATTCCTTGGAAGGGAGAGAGAAATCAAACACACGCAATTACGTAAGAAAAATGTTGGCAGAAAGCAAATAAACATTAAAAAACACTTATTGCTAAGTATTTTGAGGTTTATCTGCTTTCTACAAATAAAATTTTTTTTTAAATCTTGAAATATCATCTGTTTGGTTCCTTTCCTTCAATAACGTAAATTCCGGAGGTTAAGAACTTTCGAGTTCAAGTACTCTGCAATCCATCCCTCAAAACGATAAACCGAGTCATAAAAATTTATCTAATGATGTATAATTTTCCGCAATGTACCAGGTTCAATATTTATAACATTATCGGTCACCGAAAAAAGCTATTTCTAGTAAATGAATAGGACCAAAACGATTTTTCGATTATTTAAAAAATAAACTAAATATGAAAATATTGCGGGAATATTATCTCTGTATATAAAATTGAATACCTACTTGTTTGAACTTTATACAATTCCACGCCCCTTGACAGAATCGAAAAAAATTTGGCATACCTATGTCTTAACACGCGCACACACACACACGCACGCACGCACACACACACACACACACACAAAATTAATTTAGGGGTCACAAAAGGGGAAAAAAAATCTATGGCCTTCTAAAGGAGGTAAAATGAGGGTAGAATGATTTTACGTTTATTCGCCATTTCATTGCTCAAATTTCATTTTTAAACCATTTTTTAAAAAATTGGGTTTTTTTTAGTAACAAACTTCATTTCGGTATGACTATTTCTCTAAATTTTATCAATATTTCACAACTTTTGTGCAATGATACTATCTAAATTAGGGTTAGCGATTCTAAAACATCAAAACAGTATGACGTAAAATAAAATGTATTTTGCCTTTTCTTGTGTAATGTAAGTGAACAAATAAATAATGGCGAAGTTACGAGTACAACTATTAATATCTCATTATAATTAACAATCGTTTTAACTTCAAACTTCTCTTAAACGGATCTTTCAGCAGTTAAAGATTAGAATACGAACATCTTTCATAATTTCAAAAACTTACCAGAATTGAAATGCACTGAATATTAGACATGTATCAGAATGTGACGATTGAGCATAAATACATGTGCAATAGACTAGTTCTGTATGAAAAAATTCAGGAATTCAAGCAATGTGCAGCTGTGAACTAGAATAGGAATCAGCAGTTGATCTGCAAATAAAGCAATCTGTGCACATGTATCATGGAGAGAAGAGAAATGCGCTTTTAAAAAGGGATTGATGCTAATTAAATGGATAAAGAATAAGTTATACCGAATTCAATTATAATTGTACCGAAATCAATATTCAAATCGACAACGTATTTACCCGAATCAGTAATTGAATCGACATATTTTAAACAATGAAAGCATCAAATATATTAACATCTAGCAAATAAAACTTCGGGAAAGTTGGGAAAACGATGTATACGGTCTCTTTAGTTATTTAGGAATATTCGTTCGGTACAGATGGTAATAGTGTCATCTTCAAAAGAATGAGAAAATAATCTTTGAAAGAACAATCGTTATCGAAAGAGAGAGAGAGAGAGAGAGAGAAACCCATCAACTCCTGCAAAAAGTTGAGGTTAGTCAATTTCAGTTTTAAAGAATTCACCTTTAGCAGATTATTCCATGAAATGTATCACAACAAAATAATTGGAGCTCAAAAAGAAGCCATTTCAGTAAATACAACTGTACGAGCAAAACTAAAAATAATAATTTTTCATTAAATTTCGCAACACGCGTAATTCCATTGATAAATATTTGGATCACCAGCAAAAGCACAAAGTTCTCATCACACGATATTAGCCCAAAACATAGAATTATTACATCAATAAGCTCCGGACTTCAGATCAACAATCATACGTTAATTGGGGCAACGCCCTGAATTACGACAAAAAAATGAATTGGAAATTCTTTCGAATTCTTTTCTCTTTAATTAGAAAAAAAAAAAGTTCATCGATTTAATAAAAAGGGAGTATAAATCAAACTTTCAACATATTCAGGAATAAAAGAACGAAACACTTATCGAATCATTCTTTCGTCTTAACACATCGAAAAAGGAAGAACTCGAACACAAGGTCACCTTTCTTTCCCCACTCTACCCGAAAACATGTTCCAATCGAATAAGAATACAATTTTTATTGCATATTCGGGCAAACGATAACAAACGTAAGAAAGGAAGAAAACGACAAAAGCTCGGGAAGACGAATGACGAAACGCACGCGAGAGAACGATCGAAAGAAGTTAGGTGACGCGAAAACCAGACTACTGAAAGAATATCGACGAATAGGTTGTTCACCCTCGCGATTGTTTCGAAGGGGGGGGAAAAGGGCTTTCTAAGCACCATTCGGAGGAGCCATTCTTTTTAAACTCGATGCATATTTTCTCGATCTATCATGGCAAGTGTCGATTTCAAGTGGTTCTAGTTTCTGCTTCATTTTCTGCTCTCGATACTATTTTTTTTACCCATTTAACAAACTCTTGTGATACTATTTATGGATTAAGAAAGATCTTGGGAAATAGTAACGCGCCGATATTTAACACGTTTTTACTCAATTACAATTGTCAAAGTGCATGACTCCCTATTATAAGCATTTTTATTTATTTATTCGAGAAGCTATTGTTATTGCCATTTTACCTGTATTATTCAGAGATTTAATTGTTATTTTACAAAAATTCTTCTTCTAATGTTAAAGAAAAAAATATCCTACGGAATATTCGATGCTCATGAAAATCAAAATGGAGAAATTTTAGACATACTAAAGGATAACAAGCATAGTAACGACTCCCGCATAAAAGGAGTAGGAGGGGTCTCTTCGGAACCTCCGCGAATACTCACTCAACAAGATCGCAGAGAAATGAGAACTCATATTTTATTTTCAAAGTTCCGCACATGAGTGCTTTATGCTTCGTAGTATAGAGAAGAAAGCCGAATATGTGTTACAGATGCCATTTTTTTCCCACTGGTTACAGCCAGAATTTGACACAGTACTACAATTTCATTTTCACAATTACATAACAAAATTCTTTAACTCAAGTTATCGTGTTTGCATGCAAGCCGAATGCAGCAGTCGATCAAACTGTAGATGAATTTGGTACAAAATGCGATATGAATTTACACTTTAAATGCTAAAACTATGTACTAAATTTCACCTATCTAGTTGTTTGACTTACGGTGTTACCGTGTTCCCTTGCATTAGAGAGCAGACATACGAACTCTATGTGAAGGAATTCATTCAAAATCTGTCAGAAATCCACAAATGCAGAGTAAAGCGTTTTCCAAATCTCATGCGTCTAACTCGAAGGTTTTCTGAGTTATCGTGTTCAGACACAGATATAATTCTATAGCAGTGTTTTTGGAACTAGGAAGGTCTGAAGCGTCAAGTTCATATTTTTTTTAGACCATTATCTTTCTCTTTTTTATGTTAAAGAAAGCAAAAATTGTTAACATTTCTCATTTTTGCGTCGAATACGTACAAATTTTACTATATTAAGAATAAAGCAATTTTCACAACTAATCAGTTTAAAGTGACAAGAAAATGACAATACAGATATATTTAGTAAACGATTTGAGACGCAAAATATATAGCTTCATTCCCACGATAAATACTTTGAAAAAAGAAAATGTAAGAAAGAAAGAAACTTCAAGCAATTTATAAGAAATATCAATTAATTTAAATCAAGATTTCCTTGGAATTTGGGTACACAAAATATTAGAGAAAAAAAAATTGAATAATTATTTGAAATGAAAATTTCATGAAAAACGAAAATCAGCAAAATGGAAAAGATAGAAGGGAGAATCGTAGAAATGACAGAGATTTTAAGATCGCAGAAATCTAAAAACTTATATGCTTTATTGTTTTAAAAACACAAAAGAATTGCAGCACATTTAAATTAATTCTATATATTCTGAATTTATCGTTGCCAAATATCTTTAAAAATTGAGAAATTCTAGAAAACTCTCGATAAGAAACATGTGCCAAAACCACCGAAGAAAGCAACAATATACAGAAAATGAAAGCATTGATCGATATTTTTAAACAGGAATCAAATTATTAACGTCTTTAGCATGAAAAGTATTCAATATCATATTCAAAATGAAAAGTGAATTGCAACGAAAGCATATTACGAAAAAAAAAAATTATAGTCATTATGCAATTATTAAAATAAGCGAAGAAAATTCACCACATAGTACAAATGTAACGAAAACCGGGGGAAAATATATCTTACTTTATAAAGGACAGAATAGAGCACATACTTGCCTAGTAGGAACTTAGATACAAAAAAGATAAAATTCAGTGACTGACTTAAAAGCGAAAATCATTACTAAGCCTATTTGTATAAAGGATTTCTTACCTTTCCATCTCAAAATGAAAACTGAAACGTTCCGAACAACTTAAAAATAAAGCTAAGCAAATAAGTAGCTAAAACAAGCCAGATAACTTAAAATAAAATTAATAGAATCACTCAAGAAAAGCACATCAGAGCTTCAAATGCAGATAATATTAAACAAAAATCTACACTTTAAACAATTCTGAAGTTTCCCTTTAAGTGTTCATAATAGTAATGAAAAATTACTTTCATTACATTCGGTAAAATATTAATCTTAGGCAAAGAGGCGATTCTTCAGTTAGAAGAAAAATTGTTGATGCAAACAAGAACGTTATAAATTTTAGAATTATTTCAAAATTAAACTGCAAGAAACAGAAATTTTAAGTTTCCAATAGAACATGTAGGAAAAGTATCAACCTGGAATCATCTAAGATTACTACTTCCAATGCAATATTTACGAAAGGAAATATTAGATAATAAATGAAAGTGCGTTAAAATAAATTCATTTCAAGACTTGCAGAATTCAAAGCGCATTGCAAAGTGTCTTTCGCTTTTCGAATAAAATGGAAGAGGAAAATATATCTTACCATTGCTTGGGATCTTTCCTGAGGCAAGGCCCCGGCACACTTTATCGTCTGCGGGAATCGGGGGGTGGACGGAATGAAGAGCGGGGCTGAGTGGACAATCAGAGGGGGGAACCCTCTCTCATCGGAATCTCGACTTCCACTGGGTACGAAGTACTCCCGATTCTGAGGGCGCAATGCGCAGGCGTAGAAGAGGGGGCGGGGATGACCGAGCAGGGGCGCATCCCACGTCGGGCACCCCCCTGGACCCAAGCATTGCCACTGGACAGTATCCCTCCGACCAATAGGAGGCGGCAATTTGCAATAAAAAAATAAAAAATCTCAGACGACAGATAAAGGGGGTGGCAGAGAAATGTTCTAGTCTTTATTTATTGCTTCCATGCAAAAGATGTTTTGTATTTTTTTTCGGCAACAAAGATATTTTATAAAGAAATGAAGGGAGGGGGAGGCAGGTTCCAAGAAAGCATTTGCCCTTATAAGGCGAATCGCATTTTACCGCAGAGGAGTTGCAAGGCGCCACATAAAAGTCGCGAATCAGAATAGGGTACAGTCGCCACCAATTCCAACAATCCAGTCGCCGAATCGTGCTTTCAGTCTATTTTTAGACACATCTCTTTTGGGTGTACAAAATTGTATTTTATATGAAGTGAAGTGAAAAGTTCCATTGTTTCACCTAAACCTATTTAATGTAGTAAAAACACTATCTATATGAAGATATTTGATTAACAACTAAAAGAACTAAACAGGAAAAAACTCTAAATTGGCGATCTAATTGTAAATATACAGAACTTCAAAGCGAAGAAGGTATTAAAAGTTGGAACAAAAAAGTATATCGAAAGTTACTAGCCGAAACAAAAAACAAAAAAAATATTTGCCACATATAAAACAATTAGAAATGAAGATTTGTTCAGAATAATGAATAAAGAACAAAATATCGAAAAAAAATTTCACCAATCAAGTAATCTTTTGCATAACTACTTTTACTTCATACCGTTTTTTAATGCGTAAAACCTAAAATAGAGCGAAATATAGACATCAGCACTGTCAATATTGAGATTTCTTTTTTCCGTACGAAATTGAGCTGTAAACCCAGCCCCAAATGTAAAAAGCCTTGTAAATGACAAAATAAAATACAAAAAAAAAAAAAAAAAGGCAAGGTAAAAGTAGTCTGTAAAGTTTAACCAGGAAAAGACTGGAAAACTTAGGTCACGAATTCGTAGGCCAAAATTACTGTGTGGCCTACCAATATAAAATGCGCATGCATTGAAAGCGAAAAAAGTAGATTTTATATGACATTTATTGCTGAACATGAAGTACTGCATCAAAGATTTTATGGGAAATAGAACTGCAGAGAAAAATAATGTAACCAACGAATAAGAATACAGATGTGTTCCAAAATTCACTCAAGATCCTATTTCGTGAGATAAGAGAATATTAATTACATAAGATTTTTTTTATTTAGTATTTTTTTTTATTTATGATTATTTTATTTTTTTACATTCAATGATATATGAATTGTTCATGAAAAATACAGCAGTGATTATAAACTTTAATGTAACCACCCTTGGGAGAAATCTTATTAAAAATCTTCAGTCTAGTTTTCGAAAATATTGTACCTAATAAAGAGATACTGTCCTTTCTATAGAAACCTATACTGTAATACATAAGTTTAAAGTGTAGAGGAAAAAAAAGATACAAATCGTTCAACAATTAAAGAAAACTTCGTGGCAACAAGGATAAGCACAAGGAAAAGCCAGTTTTACATCTTTTAACTTAACATACCATATTTGGGATGTGTCCCCCTTCCCTCAGTAATACAAAACAATGCCTATATGTTTGGCATTCAGTTAAAAACTTAACTGTATAAAAATTCTAGATAATGACATAAAATGAACGATTTTTTTAGCTGGAAATAGCATATTCATTTCGGGATCATGTTACCGCCTCACTCACATTACTCATTAGAAATTAAAAGATTCACGGCGTATCTTTAAAGGACTAAAATTTATCATATTACGTAGAATACTCAACTATTCAAAATATTTAAGCACATAAGTAAAAAAATCAAATTATTCTACTTAGATATTATTTCAGATTATATTCAAATATGTCTACAACCCCCCAACTAGATTATATTCAAATAGTCACAACTAGAAAAAAAAAGTATTTAAAGATGTTCTCTTTCGCATTTTCCGTTCTCTTTTAGACAAAAATAAATAAAAAAATAAAAATAAAGTAATTTTATAAGTAAGCTTTCTAAATAAAGCAATCAAGAAGGAAAATGATCACACAATATATCATCCCAATAAAGATTGTTATTTTAAGCGGACATATCAAATAATTATCACTACATAATTATCAATCGAAGCAAGGAAATAATAAGCCCTATATAAATACGAGAAATACTTCGTTTCGAATCTCTTTCAGTGGCAATAAAATCGCAAAGATTCCACTAAGTCACAACTTGAAATTCATTGAATGATCATGGCCGAACTCATGCCACAATAACGCAAAATGATTAATTTTTTTTCATAAAAAATGTCGACAATGATTTTAACGATAAATAAATTTTTCATATTCCTCATTTTTTTTAAGTGTAATTCCGAAAGAAAAAAAATAACTTTGAGAGATTATTTAAAAATTAGCCTTTTACACTCAGAAAAGTAATCCGATGCACAATTATTCATCTAACACAAGGGCTTGTTTATTGTTCCGAGAAATAAATACATACAATTGTGTTAAGTTGAATTTCCCTGAAAAAGTAATCTACATCTTTTTACCATTCCGTAGGTGTTTTTAACAATCAAAATTGAAAAATAAATAAATAAAACTTCAAAATGATGCACCGTCTTGAATGTTGAATGAGAGGCACCAACCGAGTGCTAAGGGTTAAGTTTCCACAGAAATTCCCTACTCGGGATTTCTTAGCGATTTTAAATTTTCCCACGAGCTCACTTCGATGTATAAACAAAATAAGATGCATTCATCCCTCTCATAACATGGTTAATTCACTCCGTATTTTATCCATGAAATTAAAACGTTTAGCACAATTAAAACATACGAAGGAAAGATCTATTTTACATTAGCAATAACAAAGTTCGCAATGCAACATTTTTGACAGCATTCAAATAAAACGATACCCGAAAAAAAAAACATTTAATGCATTTATTCTATAATTTTTACTTACACTGCTTTAGAATACTCGCGGTGCAATCGGCTGTGTTATGCACGTTTTTACGGCGTCATTTAGCGTTCAGAACCCATAATTTAAGAAAGTCTGTTCCTTGTTTAAAATTATGCCTCACGTTCTAAAAATATTTTTTTAAAATTCATTCAACAGAACTTAGAACAAATCTCACAGCAATTTTTATTATTATTACCCCAATAAAAATAAATAAACTGCCCGGCATCTTGAAGCCAGGTAAAGCCCCAAGTCCCGAGCTGACGAGTGAGTACTGAAAATACACCTCGAGTAAGGTCAAACAAACAGAGGGTGCGGCACAGAGGAAAGCAGCCAAACCAACGCACCCGGAAACGTCACCAGCTTTTTCCGGAGAAAATAAATAACGCACAAGGTTGGTGCAAGCTGATTTCGAAGTTGCGGAAAGAAACAGCTTCCGAGACAAATGCCTTCAATTTTTAAATATGAGACAGAAAGCTGCAAATGTACTGAAGGGATTCCTAGATCTTAGTTCACCCGTTCGCATCAAATTCTCATTTTAATAAATTACAAGTCAAATTTCTCTTAAAGGATGTTAACCATAAATCGCATATTTGTCTTTTTCAACAAAAACTGTATATAGTACACTACAGAGTATCCGGCCTAATGTGGCGGAAGGGCAGGCCGGACACCAAAAAAGCCGGATAGGCCGGAGTTCTATGAATTCATTTCTTTGCCAACCAATACCAGAAGACAAAGCTTTTATACCAAAACACAATGCTATAATACGTATTTTCACACTTCTTATTGAGTACTAAGCCCTCTCTTTACCTCAAGCAAAATAGAATGCGGCCCAGTGAATCACAGAAGCAGTGGCCGGTAACGTGTCGAATTAAAATAGAAAGCTCTGGATTGGTAGTTTATATACTGCACTGCATGTTTCAAGAATTTATTTGAGAAAAAGTAAGTTAAAAGATATAAATGGTTCGCATTTTAAAATGAATTCTGTAATGCCCAATTTAAATGCAGGAAACAAACAAGACAGTAACGTAAATCACAAGTCCAGTTCTTAAGAAAATTGGTTCAAATGGATTTTATTTTTAATTGATATATGTTTACACAGATTTGAAAAGGCAACCCCCTAAGAAAGAGTCAAACACACAGTTTTTAAGTTTCGAAAAAGTCTTTAATAAATGACTGGTTCTGCAATCCCTTGACTTCTTCATTTAATTACGATGAAAGAAAACTAGACCGGATAGCCGCGAACCGGAAGTTCGGGAGTGTAATGTTATTTATTACTAACGCAAGAAAAAAAAATTAATATCGAAATCATCTTTTCATTTATTTAACTTGATCAGATCAAAAATGTGTTAGTAACTTAAACAATTATTAAATTATTTTAAGTCTTTATAAAACAAATACAGCGGACGTAGTCAATTTGAAATTTTCTTGCATATCTCCTAATAAACGTGCAATTTCCCCCTCCCGCATAAATTTGTATCTTCGGCAAAAAGGTGAAAGCCTCGAGTACTCAGATTTTTATTTTTAAAGTTCCGCACATAAGCGTTTTGTGCTTCACAGTATGGTGAAGAAAATTAGATAAACACTTGGAGCATCTTTTCATTTTTCGAACAAAAGAAAACAAAATCTGACACAGAGCTACGATTTTACTAACAAAATTCCATAACTAATATCACTTACTAAAATAATTGCGTTTTTGGATTTACATGTTGAGAGTTAAGAGCCTGACGGACAGTCAATATTTTGACAGATTTGATTTGAAGTTCAATAATGATATACAATTTTGATGCCAAAACTGTAAGCTAAATTATATTTTTATATCTCTAAATTTTGTAGTTATCACGTCCTCTTCCACTTGGATAGATGAATTCCTCGCTTAAGGATTTCATTCAAATTGTGATAGAAATCTACAATTTTGGTAAAAGGGCCACATACTAAATCTCATGCGTCCAGATTGAAGAATTCTTTTTGTGTGCTATCGTGTTTTCAGACAGACATAATTCCATTACCGGATTCGGAAAGGTCAGAAATATGGAGATACGTTGAAATCTGGTGTTCGAATTTTTGACGATTACATCACTTTTTCTTTGCATACGACAAAGTAAAAAGGAAATCCACTCATGAAGACGTGATACAATCGAATGAGTCACGACGATTCTGGAATCCATTGCATATTGTGTAAGAGACAAAAAGCGTGAGAATGCAAGATATTTAATGGAATATAAGTTCACGTTTTTATTGCGACTATGATGTTATGTGATTATTTTAAAATATGTAAAAATGGTAGTGATTAAAATATAAATCACTGTACAGTGTAAAGTTTAATGAAATCATTTGGTGTACGATGAGCTTTGCATTATACAATTCTTACAAAATACTAGTTAGTTAAATAAAAACTAACAGAATGATAAGAAGAAATAAAATTAAAGCAACATCAACTCAAATGACATATTTAAAATAAGAAGTAAATAGATCGAATAACAATTTGAATAGGACTTGTTTAGCATTTCATTCTTCATTAGAGTTCCAAAAACTTTCGCCGAGACTTCTTACGATTAAAACTATCAATAATTGAAGATACAAACAAACAGCATTAAGATTATGCCAGATCTTTATCCGAGCTTTTAAGGCGAACATTTCTAAATACTACTTTGAAGTCAGCGAATTCTTAGGTAAAATAAATAAATAAAAAATATCAACCGTATTATCCTGTCAATATTTAGCTACGATAACGTAAAATAAATTTGAACGTCAAGTTTACAAAAAGTTCCTATTTTTATATATATAAAGTATACAAAGCAATATAACTGAGTGTGTATACAATGTAAATAACATCACGATTTTTACGAATTTTCACGGACCTCCCCGAGTCCCCCCCCCCTCTCCAAAAAAATAGAATTATGTCTGCTGGTTTGAGATTATAAATGAAAATTTTTTTGTGCTAGATAAATGAACTTTGCCATATTCACAGTAAATATTTAGATTTCAATCAAGTTTTGAATGAAACCACATAGACGATCAATCGCGGACACACAGAAACTTGTCTGTTCGAGTACAAATGAATAAATACCATTGCTACAAAATGCAAAACATTAGAATGATCAAATTTGATCCGTATCCAATTCTGAACCAAATTCGTTCAATGTTTGACCATCTATCGGTTTGTACATTCACATGCATGTAAATGCAATAACATAAAAACTCAAGATAAATGAAATTTGGTATGTGAGCTTATTACTTATTATAAGAGCTTATTCTGAGAAAAATGTTGGTTTTGATCAGCCAGAGATCCCCCCCCCCAAAAAAAAATGCATTATTCTCTTTATTTTTTATACAACGAAGCTTCTGTGCAGATTTCTAAAAATAGAAATTTGAGCACTTTTGTCGTTCATAGCCATGTCCTAGGTTTATAATTTCTGTGTGGCTGGAAAAGGAAGAAGCGGAGAATATATTTAAAGGTGTATGAGAGAACATTTCAATGTCACTTATTTCTTTTTAATTTAAAAGACTAAGCAGAAATAAAGTCGAACCTCACTTAATAAGTACTTTGCGTAACAGCAAAACAAAATGTAAAAAAATTGATTCGTTCAGCGAGCGAGGCTCCGGCGAACACCATGAAATAACATGCTGGATTGGCTTGTATCCGTCTGCGTTCAGTGCTTATTTAAAGAAAACCCTTATATTTACAGAGAAGAAATTTTGGCTGGAAATCGTTGTCGAAAGCGACTCGGAAGAGTTTAAGCAAGCACCTATGGAACCTTAATCGGCGACTTAACTCTTCTTTGCATGATTTTTTTTTTTTTTTTGACATAAATAGGGTCAAATATTATAATTCATGCTCTAGATTAAAGGGAAAATGTTTAAAAAAATCCTAGTATAAATATGCAATATAATTAAAATTCAGTACGATAGAAATACCCATTATCATGCAAATTTACATCTTAAGCTCAGTACAGAGTCTTCAATGTCCCTCTCTTCTAAATTTCTCCATCATTATCGCTTTTATTAGGAGAAAAAAAAAAACATATTATAAAAAATATTCAAGAAATCTCGCGTTTCTTCCAACCACAACAAACAGCGAAATGACAAATGAAAATCCGCTAATAATTGTGCCATTTATTATTATTATTATTTTGACAGCTACGTTCCTTATTACGAAATAGTCGTGAAAAAAGTTGCCAGCAACAACCAATTTACAGTACACCAGTTTTGAGTACAATTTCTTGTTCACCAAATGTTATGGAAATTTCCATCATCATGCAAAGAAGAGTTACTTCTCGGTGGCCAAAATGAACGGGGTTAGAGTTTGATAGCAATGATATCAATGAGCTAGCTGGTGGCAGAACAATCAGAACCACCGATGATCTTATAACGCTGCATTCTATGTCAAAGTAAAAAGTTATGAAGGAGGATTTGGTCAGGATAAGAAAAAATAAACGCAACGGAACGACAACCTTCCGGTGAAATCGGGCAAATGTTGAATGCATGGAAAATGATTGCATCGGATGTTGAAAAACATTGCCCAAAAAAGCAGTAGCTATGACAGCAGTATATTCGTTTAACAATAATGTGGTGTCTCATTTTTATCAAACTTTGAAGTGTAATTTTAAAAAAATGATTTTAAACAATTAAAAAAATCACGCATTACAAATAATTAATTGCATTATTAGAAATTTCTGTACTGGTTTTTTTTTTTTTTTTGTTTTTTTTTTTTTTTTTTTTTTTTTTGCCAAAGCGGACGGAGCGCGTTGCCCTAATGTACATTGATTTCTACGGAAAAAATTTGACTTCACGAGTGTGTACGTAAGTAAGAGTAAAATTCAAGAACGAATTGTGTTCGTTAAACAAAGTTCCACTGAATTGCAAAATGTTTTAAATTACTTCGAAGAGAATTTTTTTATTTTAATACCCTCCCCCCCCCCCCCTGTGACTCAAATTAACACCCGTGACTCTTCTAAAAAACTCTTTCGTCAAAAAATGGAAGAATTCTTCTTTAAAAAAAATTAAGTAAATCTGTAAAACGCTCGTGGATTTTTATTCAATCCAATATATTCAAATAAATAATTTTTGTATCCTGATAATGTATTCAGGTAAATAATAACGAAAACACACACAAAATAAATCATTAGCCATTTTATCAGACACAAATATTTTAAAGTTTTATAGATTTATGGCTTTCGTAATCATGGGGCTTTAGGATAAATGTCTAAAAATAGGAAAAAAAAAAAAAAAAGTGGAAGAAAGCTTGCTGTTTGTTTGTAATTGCAAGTCGAATAGATATTCAAATATCAATCTGTTCCAATTTCTGGGAAGCAGCTGCAGTTAACTACCTATCTATCCACCTACCCATTTACCTTCGGGAGAAATGTAGTTAGGTTACAGTTACAGTGAAGAGAGGGAGCTCCCAGAATAAAAAAGGGTTTTCCCTATTTCAACGGAACAATAGCCTTGTTACAAAATAAGCCCACGCACGCCATTAGGTGTACTTGAAAAGAAACACGCGACAGTAACTCTTTCTTCTGGATTTTTAAACAAACTCTGTAGTAGCTATTACCTGCTCTCTCTCTCTCTCTGAAAGTTCCCCCCCCCCCTTCTTTCCCTGAAAGATTTCGGCGAATCGCACTTACAGCTCTTGGCAGCTTCTTATTTTAGAAAAATGGGATTGATATATTTTTTTTTTTGCCCTTCTCATTAAAACACTGACCAGTTACAACCTTTTTTTTTTTGTTGTTGTTTAATTTGAAATTTGGCGCAGAGTGTAATACATAATTTTATAATCAATTGCTTTGGTATTTTTAAAACAATGGGGAAAAAATGAAAATGTTGGTAGGATAACTTTGTGAAGCTCAAAACTTTTATATAAATATCAACAGGTATCTTTAAACAGGATTTCTTAAAAAATGGGGAATTACTCCATCGTATAAAAAAATAATTAACCTACTAAGAAGCGTATTTCTTGCACTTATTCGAGAACTCACATCGGGCTTCTTAATACAACATTGAATGAATTACATTTCTGCTACAGAAAACATTAGTTGTATAAAAGCACTAAATACGAAAGAATCGTTTTCAAAAAAATATGACTTAAAACTTATTAACCTTCTTTATAAATATTTTAAACAAGAAGTTTTAAAAAGAATTTTAAAGATTATTGCATTGTAAAATTTGAAAAAAAAGACAGGTATTCGATTTAAAAGTATATAACTTATTAATAACAGAAAAATTTATATTGCTGAATTCAAAATAAAACTTGGCTGCAACCATTTTCTTGACAATCCAACAGACATGCAAGGGTAAGCAATGAATTTCAGAGGCAAGAACATTTATTCCAAGGGATTTTTAAATAAATAAAAAATTGCCGAAATGCCTGCGGTGAGCTTCTAAATACATAGTTGCAACTACTTAAACTTGGGAGGGCGATTGATTTTTTTTTTTTTTTTTTTTTTTTTGTGATATTTTTAAAGCCCTCGAGTTTAGAAGGCCCAGTGTGCGCCAATCCCGGTTAAAGTCATAAGAATTTTCAAAACCATTCTTTCATATTCAATACTTATATTCTTAACTATTTTTGCCAACATTCTGTTTAATAAAGATTTCATTTAAATTTAACAAAACTAATAAATAAAACTTACAGAATCATGTTTCAATCTACATTAATTTTTTCAGTTCCTTAATTATTTTTTTTTTCCACTTGAAACATTTATTTTACTTGAAAGTTGCATTCGAGCGTATAATACTTTAAAAATTCTATTTAAACATTAAAAAAAATCCATTTAAAAATAAAAACAATTTACGGGTAAATTACGTCAAAGAAGTTTTACTTAATATTGCGTGAAACTCGTAAGATATTATCAGAAATCGAACTTGGATAAATCTATCAATGTAATATCCTTTTTAATAAGGAGTAATGAAAATAAAGCCCACAGAAAATTGTATTTTATTTTGAAATATTCTGAACAGAAATTCCACTAATGACTAAAATATAACAAATAAATATCATAAAAAGTATTTTTAAATCAATAAATGTATAACTGAATGCTCGTTTACTTATTTGTTTGAAACAGAAAATTCCATTTGCCTTGGCCGATTCGGACACGAACCGACTGCACGCATTCTTTAGTACCCCCAAAAAATTAATTGAGGTATTTCTACGTCTCTGTGGAGAAGGGGAGGGGGGGGGGGGAGAGATGAAAAAAAACCATGGGTACAAACATCTTAAAATCCAACCATTTAGCTTTACAGTAGCATGTCGTATTATTTTTCGTACATCTCATTATTTAACACGCATTTTGGAGATTTTTTTTTAAACCGGAATTTGCAAGGGTAGTAAGATAAACATTTAAAAAAAAGGTGTTACATAAAGTGATGGAGACAGGAGACGGGATATAATGAAATTTTTTTAAATATACTCTATAGATGAAAGTAAAAGGCGGAGAAGAATTATATCGCAAATAAAATAAAAACATCGGTATCAATCAAAATTTCAAATAAAATTTAAACAGACATTTACTCAGAAAATTTCTTTGTAATAAATAATTATCAGAAAAATAAAAAAGTGTCTGCAAATGAAACTCTGATTCACATCACTTTCCTTTTCCTTTTTTTATACATTTAACATCCATTTTAAAATACGCGATTACCATCAGAAACAATTTGAAAGTTTGCCAGTGCCAAGGCAATCACTAAAATTAACAGACAAGATAGATTTTTAAAAAAAATGCGTATCTAGCCATTGGCAACGATTAAATCTTTAGAGATAAAAGACCTTTTTTCGGTATTAAGCCAAATTATAAAATTCACTAATCGATATTTTTATCCTAATTATATGGGAAAGGTGACTGACTACCTTTTAAAAAAAATCATCAAACCATCTTTTATCTGCTTCAAAAAAGTGATATCAAATGACCTAAAAAACTGGATAATACTTTTTGGTTTGAGAAAATTACATTATCCTTTAGAGTAACCAATCCCAATCTAAAGTAAGAAATATTTTGTATCGTTTAGAGTAATATGTATTGTCAAAAATACAGTTTTAACAATTAAAATAAATTATTTATAAACAATGTCATTTCATTAGAGATTACCTTCAAAACAAATATTATCGTCGATTTCATTACTATTTGAATCATGAAGCAATTAATATGACTTCCAGCTTCATCCCCCCCCCCCCCAAAAAAAAAACAAATTGCAATCGTCAAAAGCATTTGACTCGTGACAGACAGTATTTTGTGCATAGTTTTTATCGGCTAGAAATAATAAAAATAACAATAGTAATAATAATAAAAAGACTACTGGTTTAAAACAAGGACAGGAAGATAATTGCTTGTAACTGTTTTTACCATTACAATGGTCTTCGCAAAATCTTATTTTATTTCTTGATTATTTATGAATTATTAATCAATTAACTTACTTGAATTAATGAATATAACTTATTAATCCGTCGGTATGCGTGCACATCAAAGGCCAACAATTTTAAATCAGGCCAAGCGGAACTAGACAAAATATTTCTAAGATAATTTTCTCAATATATGATTCACTTCACCTTACCTCACTTCACTTCAAAAAATTTCGCCGAAACCATATAATGGACTGAATACAAAATATTTTTACTTTCACACTTGTTATAACTTTCGGAAAGAAACTAAGGTGGAAAGCTGTAAAGGCTGGATTGCTGTTCGAAAATTTAAATGCTAAGATAGGCTTCACACGATTAAATTCCAAAATATTCGCTCATAATATAATACAACTAAAATGTTCATACAAATAGAAGTATAACCTCAGATAATAATTTAGAATAAAAATGCGTTTGAAATGAAGTTTACAAAAGTCATCAAAAACGTTGATAACTCTTCGGATTTATCGGTAAGGATTTATTTTTAAGGAACAGACAGTACAAAGTTTTCTAGTTTTGATAATAAAATTTGTTTTTATTATTTATCTAATTCCTATGTCACACAAAGTCACGAGCAAATGAGCCATTCCACAAAGAATAGAATTCGTAATCAACGTTATCTGGTTGAGAAACGCTACTGACCAATTTAGTAATCCTAAGCAGCATGAAGTTTGAGGCTGAACGAGTCTAGGAGCGAAACTAAATATCCGCCTTCTGTTCAGACAAGGTCACGGTTTTAATCTAAATTTTGAATTATTTATACTCATTGATACATACACTTATATTGCTTAATTTATAAAGCATTCCAGTTGTATAATTTTACACGAAAGAAATTAATTTACACTGCACAAGAATACCGATTTAAGACGTGTCAGATATATCCAGACCTGCAAATAAAATTCAAATTCTTAGAAAATACGATATTTATCTTGATATAGCTTCAATGAACTTGAAAACCTAATATATATCGAATTTAATGAAATTGAAAAAAATAATTATGTAAGAATCAGAGACTGTTTACATGTATATATATTTTTTTAAATTATACAAATAACAATACTTAGTACAGATTAACGGCACTTATTGCAAATATATTTCCATAAATAAAACGTAAATTATAGATTTCAATTTATATGCAATTTTTTAAACCAATTCTCTGTGTAAATAATTAGCTAAGCATCTAATGAAAAATATGATTGGTTTAGCATTTTGTTTCAGAAAAAGTGAAAATAAAGAAGGTTTGTTAAATCACATTACAAAGAATGTTCGGTACTCATAGCACTGTTTCAGTTAAAACAAAATTATAATACGGAACAAAATTGAATTATAGAGAAATATTAAAAAACCAATTTCGCAAAAGACGAGAAACGCAAAATCCATACGTAATCAAATGACTAACGTTTTTCTCGGAAAGGGCCTTTCTAACCACCGAGTCATCGTCGACTGCATCGAAAGCGAATCGCACAAACAACTTAAAAAGTAAACACGTTCAGGTTCACTGGAATGACGCAGCCTACCACTTCCGTCACAACCTGCGCGGAAGTTGACATGCACTTCTTACATAAGATTCTACAATTCTCCTCCCCCTTTCGAAACAGCCTAGCAACTGAATTCGGACAAAAAAAAAAAAAATGCGTTTCTCTGCTTTTGAAATTCAAATTTTATTCTGTCTGATTTTTAAATTCCCAGCCTGGTATCTGTCTAATATCACGAGAAAGCTACCAGCGTCAGACAACTAACTTATCAGCATGTTTGAAGCCTGGGACACTTGTTCACAGATAACAAAAATAATTTCACGTGGTTTCCCAATATGGAAAAGAGATAACATTCATTTTATCAGCAAGGCAGGCAGTAGTATTTAAATTCATTGATGAAAAACAGCAGATAGCTGACGACGGCATAAGCACAATCATTTAAAAACGTATACTGAAAAGATGCGAAGATTCTCTTTAGGATTAACTTATAACTATAAGAATTGGCGCAGTATGGTCAAAATCATGGCTCTTGCGCCATAAAACCTCAAACAAACTCAAACTATAACTATAAGAAAAAAATGGGAATTTTATAACATATCAGTTATAGGAAAAATAAGATAAAGTGAAGCATTGTTATTATTATAAACTGAGAATTATACAAAAAATACATATACAAATCTTTTATACAGAGCGCATAAAATAATGCATACGCAGACATTTGGTTGGAATGAAATATCAGAAATATTGATAAAAATGATAATGAAACAAATGGCTGTATATCATTTCGCGATGACCATGCTGTTTATATTATCAGTGAAAATCTGTCGAAACGGTCAAGGTCTGCACCTGTTTCCAGAGTAGAAAGTGAACAGGTTGTCTTTTATAACCTTGTTGCCATTATAAAGAATGTCCAATTACTACAATGACCAATGTTAGAAAGAACTACAGAATGTCCAATTATGGAATAAAATGAAAACTTTTTTCTTTGTAGAAGAATTAGTCACCACAATTCGTGAATCATAATAGTCTTAACATTTCACTTAAAGTATTTTCATTCCAAAAATGAAATTTAAATTTTAATGCGATTAAAAGATTTAATGGGAATCTGGGTATTTAATCATGTATTTCACATATTTTGAGTCATGCACACAAATATTTTCTGTTAAGCAAACTGTGCCTATAAAAAGTTAAATATTACGTGCAATAAAAACACATTTAAAAAAAAACTCTCGACACACACACACACACACACACACACACACACACACACACACACACACACACACACAGAGAGAGAGAGAGAGAGAGACAGACAAACAAAAAAAAAAAAAAACCGAGGGTGACATGCAAATTATGTGAGACAAAATAGGAATATAAAATGAAACAAAACTCCTAAAAAAATGTCATATTAACACTTCTCAGAAGAACATTTTCATTTTAAATAATTCTATGTTAATAAACAACAACAGCTTTATACCTTCGATTTCGCTGGATATTACTACAAAGGAAGTTACTCAGAATTCATAATCGTAAGTAATTTTGCCTGGGTGATAGGCAAACAAATATTAGAATTGACTTAAAAATGTCTCATAAAAGTTTAAAAAAAAAAAAAAGTAAAAAAAATCGTTACTATGCCATTTATCTACAATTTTAGTGAAACGACGCATGAGGAATCATGCTTTTACAAATTTTGAGCTCCCATGTTCACATAACACGACTAAAAATTTCTCTTTTTGAAAGAGAAAGACTGGAACCTGGAGATCTACATAAATCTCGAGGATGAGATTTTTGGTATTCTGATTTGTATAGTTCTAGTAAGAAAAAGTAAAAATAGAAAACAAAAGTGGAAGAGTATTGAAAAAAAAAAAAAAATAGAATGATATACAAACTTAAAATGAATAAACAATCTCATTCTAAAAAACAGGAAAATGTTTTTGGATAAGGAGAGCAAAAAAGGATACTCCTCATCTATAGGATAAAAAAAAAACAACGTAAGAATAGATAACTTTGGAATAACAGGGGGGAAACATAATGAGATATAATTACAGCCTTTATCATCGAGCTCCATCTTTTCATTAATAATTATATTTTTCCACTTCAGTATATAGAAAATTAGAGCCTAACATTTTAGCAAATGGAAAAAAAAAAAAAAGATACTAAATTACAGCCACTCAACATTAAATCCTCATCATTTACAACTCTATAATTAAGAAATAAGAAAGAAAGAAAAATGGTAAGAAAAACATACCCTTCAGTCGAAAGTGTGAAAAAAAAATTAGTAATGGACTGACCACTGGTGACAAGCGGTTGGGTGACAGCACTCTTTTAATGATGACGTCACAATCGAAGCACCTGGCTGTCTTTTTCGCAACTGCGCGCTCTAGCGGCGTAGTATAAACCTGAAACTGATCATTTTTCCGTATGATGTCATCTTTCACTATGCAAGCAGACGATATTTGACAATTTGGTTTCCACGGAATCGTGACGTCACGAGGGTGGTGGGCGAGGCGTAGTAAATGGATTTCCTTCTTGGGGATGAAGTTCCACAACAAGTTGGCGTGGTTGCCAAGTTCATGATTAAAATTTAATGGATGGAAGAGGAATTTGGATGCTCGCATATCATTTTCGTTTTACTCTCCCTTTCCTATTAATTCTATGAAATTTATTCGGTTACTTCTAAACTTTTCAACGGCACCGGAGCAATTTATTGCAAATTAATTTTCGTTTTCTTTATATCTTTGGCTTTGTGATATCTTTGGCTTTGTTGAAAGAAACTGAAGCTATTCATCAATTTGTTTGGAAATTAATATAGTAAATAATACTCATTAAAGGCACGAATAAGAATGGTTGAAAATCATTATATATGTGCTAAAATTTAAATACTTTCTTTAAAAAAATGATATAAAGAATTTAACATGACATTTTATTTCCCCATTTTATTTAATAAATTCATTTTGACAAGTTTGAGACTCATATAGATCTTTAACACCATATAATATTAAATTTAACAGCTACAGTCTCAGAGAATCTTTAGATGAAACAAAAGACCGACTTCATATTTAACTGATCTCCATCATAATGCATTAAATAACAATTTATCGCATTTAAATTGCTTTTTATTCGACATTTTTCCTAGTAGCAACATCAATTAAGACATCTTCCAAACAATGCCCCATTCAATCAATCATTGAATTTAATAGCTTACGTCTCATGACCTTTTGGAATACGCAATTGCAAATAATAAAAAACGGTTAAGTACAAATCCGTTTGGAATTAAAAGCGTTACACGAACGTTGATAATCGCCTCTTTCATCAGATATGTAACATAGTCGAGCCACTATATACTTATTTAAAAGATTCCTAAAATAAATAAATAAGTTTTTTTTAAAAAAATCGAAAAACAGAAATAAGAGTGCAAAGATTTCATCAACCCTGCCTAGATATTAAATTTTTTAACAGTCATGTTACTATTTGAATTTGTCATTCTATTTAGAGTTAGCTTAGAAGTTAGAAATTCCTAAATTTACAGTATATTCAGCAGCTTAAATTTAACAGGCATGTTTTTGTCTTTGTATCATTTTAACACATTTTAATGCCCTTCATCGATCTTGTCAAATTTTAAGGCTTTCACTGCTTCCAATCGTTCACAACAATTTCAATAGTTTTCGTAACGGAATTACAATTATTGATACTACACTAGCCAAAATTTTACTATATATATTTCGCTCGCAAACCCCAATGTTTTCCTCGAAACATGTTATTTTCAGGTTAGTAGGGTTTCCTATGGGATTGTTTCCCTAAAAAAATAATGCAGGGTTAACGCGTGTATTATTTAAGTATTCAGACGATTGCTAGACGAGAGACCCAAAATTTCCATTACTCAATAAAAGTAAAGAAACAGAAAAGCTAATCATTAATGTTGCATAAAAGGTGTGTCCAAAAGTAGAATTAACTAATAATATTACTTTAAACAGAATTATCATTCATTTAGTGCTAATTAAAGGTTTATTTTTTTCTTTTTCGTCAAGTGCAATATAAATGCTTACTACTATGTAATAATAATTTTCATTAAATATTTCAAATATTACTGGCAAAACAAATCTTAAATGTCATAAGTCAGGTTACTCGCTCATTACCAATCACAAAGCAAATAAAACGCAACGTTTACATAATAAATTTTTTAATAGAATATATGTATCACCAAGTCCACCAGGAATTTCACACTGTTTATTAAATTAAACTGAACAACAGTTTCACACTTAAAAGACTTCCAGTTCAGTGGTCTTACAAGAAATCGAAAGCTTAAATGAATTTAAACTCATAACGAGTTATAAAAAGGAATCATAAAATAAAAGTTAAAAATAACATACGTTTCAAAAGGCAAGTATTTATTACATGAATAGCAATAAAATGAGTGAATATCTTGTCTCCTACTCCCTTATTTACTTTATTTTCTTATTTCAGAACAAATGCAATCCATGGGTATTTTTTAACTACGTATACATTATTATTTTATACCGAAATGTTTGTTCGATATATAGAAATATAATACGATATACAGAAATTGCTTTTTATTGAAAAAATGAAATATTCATGAAAAAGTTTGGCATAGTTTATCGCAACATGGAAGTTAGATATTTGAGAGGTCAAAAGCAAGGACTAAAAAAAGCCAACTTATATTTATATCCAAGACTTCCTGGGAAAAGAAAGTGCTTATCAATAAGAATGATTTTTAAAAAAACCAGCGGAAGTGATCTCAAAACTTTATCGCATATTATTAAATAAAAATGTTACTCCCCCCCCCCCCATCCTCCTAAATAGCATTGCGGATTTCAGGCCGTGAACGCCACAAGAGACTCGGATTTTTATAGGAGAGTTGTGTGCCTCGTAAGACAGTACACAAAACCGGTACCTGAGTCATTGGAGAAACGTTAGTTACGAGTCTTTAGCAAGCTACCTTTAGCGATTAATTGTTAGTATAATTAATATGTACATATCCGAAACCGAATACGTGTTTGGGAATACTTCGGAGGGAGAGGTCGAGACACGTTTTTAAGTATCGCGTTTACTTTCTTGCGAAACTACAGACTGAAAATTGGTCAAATCAGATTCAAAATTTGATAAGCATCTATATTTTAGATTTTAGGGGATTGTGATGTGCGAGGATAGAACCTGGGACCTTGTGGTTCGCAGTCAAGTAACATAACCAGGATACAAAAGCAATTGCTCAGGCAGCGTAGTTGTTAACTGGATTATAAGCTATTCACCACAAGATGTCTGTCAATCGAATTTCATTCACCTAAGTAGTTGCCTTGGAATGGCACAATTCCTACAATCAGGGGTGTTTGTGGGACCCCAAAAAATCCCCTGAAACTTTTACGGACTTACTACCGGCATTTTGGAGTTTCGAGAAGGGGGGAGGGGAGAAATGAAAAATTACAATTATGAAGTATTGAATGACCTAATTATAAAAGTTCAATGAATTACTTTTTTTGCAAAATTAATAACCATAAACTTTCAAACATATAAACTACTACATTTTATGCAAATATTTTAAATTACCTGAATTAATTCTTTTAAAAAAATTATCTAATTTCTGCTGCTTTTTTTTATTTTCTGATGTTTGTGGGCTTGTCTTTCTTTTGTGGTGAATTTCATAATTGCAGGAAGGTTGACTTTTATTTTCCTCATTTACAGTTGAAGAAATTTCCTCGAGAACTGCACATGCAGAGGTAGAAGCAGTTTGCTTTTCTGCTAATGTAGAAGATTTTTCAGAGACTTTTATAGGTGACTCATCTGAAATACATGTTTTTAAGTCCTCTTGATATGTTTTCCAACTTCTGTTCATATTCAGTAAGAGATCTTTGTGAATTGGATCAGTCATTGGATTTTTTGAGCCATATTTTTCACATGAGGTTTCTTTAGAAGCCATTAAATCATATTTAATAGTCTGCACTGCATCTAGGGAATCAATCTTAAGAGAGGTTCTATAGTCAGTGACAAGAGTATCCATTAAGTTGAATGCACTTTCCACTAATGGGCCATGGAAGCAGCTAAGGCAGGCTTTGACCAATTTAGCCAATGTAGGATACTTATAATCATTTGTGAAATCATCTTTTAAATTAAAAACTTTAGGCCAATATTTATCAACTGTACACTTGACTTGATTTCCACTTTCATCAGATGTGTAGAGCATTTCTTTGGTGATATCAATATCACTCTGGTGTAACCTTATTTCAGCTTCTACTTTTGACTTTTCATTATCACTAAAAATATGGGACATAAAAGATGATAATTTTTCAAAAGCTAATATTGTACTGGTTTTACCTCTTAGCTCTGGATCTAATGCTGTAAAACTAATTAGATATGAATTTTTAAGGGGTAATTTCTGTTTCATATGCTGAAATTTCAAAGTGAAATTCTCTTGCGTACATAAATAAAAAAATATTTCAATAAGCGAAACGAAAAATTCACACGTGCATCAATAAATGAAACGAAAATTTTACACAGCGGAGAAAAAAAAGTTGCGAAGCGATCAATGACAAATAGCTAATACGGCGAAAAATCCCCCTTCTCTACTTATTGGCGCCACGCCTGGAGAGATAAGACCTTTGAACCCAGAGTCACGTGATCGCACATCTGGTCGAACGAAGTCTCTCCCTTTTTTTTTTCTGCCGCGCCTACTTGCCGAAAAGAATCCAGAAGAGAATGTCCGAGAACCGGGGGAATGAGTCATAACTCGCAATAAGGAAAGAACAAAAAAGAAGTTCCCCCCCCCCCTTTTCACGCATTATCACTGCCTTTGGAGAAAGAAAGGAAAAGTTTTCACCACACACACTGACCTTGCGTTTTCTGCTTTCAAAGCAAACAAAATTACCCAGATCAAAATAAATAATTCATTATTATTCCTACTTCCTTTTGAACGACGATCCCCGGAATTTCCGGGTATCGAAGTTCAAAATCCCCGGAATTCCGGGGTTTCCCCGGAGCACAAACACCCCTGTACAATGTTTATAAAATATGGTGCCAAGCCTAATTTAGCTCGCGATTTGGTCCGTTCCACTTTACTTCTATTCTTCTCGTTGTTTTCTTTGCATATCTGAATTTCAAGCTTCCAAATGAAAAGATAGTTACCACGTAATTGCAAATCGACATACATCGCAAAAAATATTAGAAGCAGAAAACAGAATAAAAGCAGCAGTTTTGGATTCCACCCTTCATTTATATTTAAGAAAATCCCGAGTTTGAGATTGAGTTTTGAGGTGGGTTTTACCACCAGATGAGAAAGATTGAGCTTTCTCATCTGGTGGTAAAACCCAAAAATTCATAAAACAAAATATTTTTTCCTTCACATCAAATAATTCACAATAAACAAGTTCTTGTATCAAAATCATTCTACGATGCTTATCAGAAGCAGCATTTAAAAAGAAAAAGATAAACAGAAACGATGTTAAACTATTCAAAATATTAATTTCTGCATATCAGTATTTATAAATTAAAAACTTTTTTAAAAAGTTTATTTGAAGTTGTTTCGGCTTGAAATAAATTTTTAAACACACAAAATGCATAATCTTGAAAAATTAATCTTAAAACGGTAAATTGATAATATTTGGCAATTATACTCCTCATGTATTGATGATGCCTCATTATCCCATGGCATGATTCATCATGCACACAGAGTCAGCATTTGACACACTTACGTTTCTTCAATATGCGGATGTTTTCCTCAATAACGGTAATTACTTTGGATTTCAGTGAATCACATTCACGATAAATGCCTCTTGCCCAAATCAAAAAATTATTTTACACATTCTCTTTATTTTCATTTAATCACTGTTTTTCAAAATACAATAAAAGAAAGAAATTGAAAAAAGAGAATAAAAGACGATAATTTTTTTGTTAAAAAAAATTCATTGGTCTAGGGGTGGCACATTAACCCCTAGACCAATGAATTTACTGCACTTTCTAATTAAGATTATATATCCCTGTTTCGGATATATATTATTTTAATTCCTCTAATAATATATATGGGTATATGAAAATTTGAAACATTTTAAATGACATTTCACTTCATTTCAGATTTAAAGTTAAAAATTTACTAAATCGACGTGCGAGTCAGTTTCCCATTGTATGCTAAAGGGTTAAGACTGACATAACCGTATTTCGGGATAACTATTTGATTTGAAATCCAAACAAATAAAATTATTTGCGCTTTTTGCTCATTTAAATCGGTCTATTGTAATTGTAAAATCTAATACATGTTTTCATGTATCTGAAAATTTTACCGCCTCCACAAACATAGTTCTTTTTGCATACATGCAATGGCCAAACTTTTTTTTTTTTTTCTTAATTATGACTCAAAAAAGAATCATTTTACGAACATAGTTCTCTATTGTCGTTGTCTGTGTGTGATAGCAAAGGGAAGTAGATTACAAAGAGTAACGGAACAAGATGTTTACACAAATTATCCTAATGAAGGATATTGATATCTTCAAGCATAAACATCAGATAAAATACCAGAGTGAAAACATTAACCGACAAGATTACTCACTTCGATATGCCATACAGCATTTCCCTAAAGGCGTTTCGCTTTTAAATCATTATCTCAATCCCCCCCCCCTCCTGATTCACAAGCTTATGAACTGAATTTTATTTATTAACGTGTTGTTCTTTCATGAACTGCTATAACCAATATCAAGAACTGATGATATTCGAAAGAAATGATATGTACTTTCGGTTTTAAGACATGGAAACTTTCCGCGCTTATAAGCATGCGCTAGTCAGCTTGATTTCACCACGTTAATGGAACAGACGATCATTTTTTTAAAAGAAACAATATATTCGAACATTACACAAACATTAACAAAAAATTAAAACATTAACATGATTAAAAAGAAATCTGAATATTAATATAAAAAAAACCGAAAACGAAGATGCGCTTCACAAAGAACACCAGAAAAGTTCTCTTCTTAATCAACTGCTTATAACTCCTTTGCGAAGTAAAATTGCATATAAGATGTAGACACGGGCATTAAAAAAAAATAGCAATACAATATTAAAACAAAATTATGCTTTTAAAACTTAGCAAAAACTGATCATTTTCGCACCATTTAATATTTAAACTTAAAGCATTTTACAGCAAAATATAATAAAAATGTATTTAAAGACAAATAAATTACGTTATAAAATTCATTTAAATTTTTACTTATAACGTACTTTCTATTAAACTTTTACATAAGATAGTTGTAGATGCTTTACATAGTAGTTCTAAAATGATATCGAAGAAATATAACGTTAACGAAAACGTCACATCATGCAGTCGGATAAAGTTGATTAAAGTATAATTCATTAAAAGATAATGTTTATGAGAATTAAGAAGTGTGTTTCTTTTCCATTAATTGTGGAAATATGAAGTATTTGTATTTGTGAATTAAGTAAAAATGTCCCAAGACTTTTGGAGATTTGCAAATATTAACCGTGTTTTAACTTTCCGGTTTTATTAAAGAATAAATAATAATTTCCAATAGTATTTTTTAATAGGTTGCATATTTAAAAAAAAAATATTTGAAAAAAAAAAGAGTGCAATAGTTTAAAATCTTATTTAAATGAATTAATAAATGAATTTAGGCAGTCTAATTTTTTTTCAAGTAGTATTCAAGATTAGTGACAAAATATTAGTAAAATAGTATTTGATATAAAGAAATTTAAAAAAATGTGTTTCTTTTATTTAGTTAGCAAAGGCATATAATAAACAACATCAAGTTTATTATATCATAGAAAAAATAGTAAGAAGAAGGTAGCACAAAATTTATTCTTTTTAATTTGGTAAAATTCCCATTTTTATTTTGAAATCATGTCGACCAACAAAAAGAAAGACCTAAAGGCTACAATGACTTCTTAGTAGACTTATTTCTTGTCAATATACATCTGATATTTTTAATGTTTTCTTTCAGATAAATTCATCAACACAGGGAATTCGAATTGCAAGAAAAATGAATATTTTCTTATTTCGGAAACTCATAAGATTGTCTCAGAGGCATTATATGAATCCTGCACTTCTCGTAGTCTCAATTCTGGCTTTGACCCAGGAAAAATATTACGGCTCACGACATAGTTAAACTGCTGTTTGAATTTCAGTTAAATTACTGGTGCTTTTGCAGCCATAAATGAAAGGAACAGCAAAAAAAATGACAGAAGGTAATGAACTCTTAACTTTCCGGTAATTTCATTTAAATATAACAGAGATAGCTCGGATAACATATAGATCAAGTTCGGAAGATTTGCCGAATCCAACAGGTTCCCCGCCCCTCGCAATTTCCTACTGTACAACAATAATCGAAAAATTTCGCACAGCATTTATTTGAATTGATATCGCATTTCTCAAACTGAGGTGCATGCACCTTTAATAAAATGAGAAATAATCCAAAAATAGGTCGCAGAAAATATGAATATAATAATAAAGAAAATCGATAATGTTAATTAACCTAAAGAAGAAGCGTAATCTGTTAATACTATAAAGAGAATATGCCTTCTAAAAATTCAAAATATCTAAGTAGCATTATCAGATACTTCTGTGTTAATTACTTAAAACCCCAAATTTCACTTAAGAGCAGAAAAATTTCAAAGGCAATAGATGGAAGACGCCATCAAAACTGAAATGGATACAGCCCTCATTCTAGACGGTTGGGATAAGAAGATTAGCAATAAAATATACAAACGTAATTATTCATCAGCATATTTTAATAATCATCGTCAGCGGAATTTCAGGAAACTAAACATGCTTATAAACAGAAAGGCATTTTAAAAAAAACACTCCTATAAAACGTTCAAATGTCTTTTCATCTCTTCTAGAATAAAAAAAGCTTCAGTGTGTATTTACAAAAATAGCTCACCAGGTAACACCCAGATGTTTACATAAACAAAAACATAAACAAGACCATAAATCCCATTCCACATCCTCCACCCTCAAATTTTATTCGACTCTTCCACGTATATCACAAAGTTCTGCAAGGGAAGGGAAATAAACAATAAAAAAAGTATCAAACGTAAGAAGCTGCTTCCGGCGCGATTCCGTGAGCGCGACTAGACGACATGAAAGGGCCCACACCTTTAGGCCCTGCAGGCAGGGCCATGCAGTGAGTGACCTTGCCTCCGACCTACTCTTCGAAAGGCCCAGACCCATATAAGGGTTGCTGGCTGCCCACGGTTACGGTTGAAGGAAGGGATGATAAAATAAGACCTGGGCCGTCGAACTGGGTGGAAAGCATGGTAAAAGGCAAACGTGGGCTTTTTTTTTTATATTCCTGACGTAAAAAAAAAGTATACAAATAAACGACGCGTAAAAAAACGTAGGCGATGAAAAAATGCGGTTTTGCAAGAACATTTCATTAAATATTCAATTTATGCTTCCGTTCCTATCATTTGAATATCAAAAGAGATTTCTGTAGTTATTCCATCAGAACACCTTCATAAAAGTTGTCAAATAATATTTTAACTCGCTTTGACTCTATAAATATTAAAAAAAAAAAAAAAAAAAAAGAGAGAGAGAAAATAGCTTATCTGTAATTTTAAAAGACAGCATTGGACATTGACATTAAGATTAAAGCAGCAAGAATTCAGTAACCACTAAAGGAAAAGCAGTGATTTTCTCAACCTGCCTATAAAATAACCGAAGATCCCACATTGCTGAAAGATCGGATATTCTTATTGAGATTAACCAGGTTGTTACTGAATAATAATTGTCGACGTTTAAGAATCGCCAATTATACATGAAAGAGATATTTTAATTTAACTGTATAATTTTTGAACAGCTAACAGCCACCAAACAAAGGCATGTACTCCAAATTGCCATGGTTTAAGAAAGAGGGGATTATGTAAGTGAGAAGGTGAATTAATTTATATCACCAACAGAATAAAGCTCTCACACAACAATATAAACCGATTTCAATAGATAAATACAAAAATTAAAATATATGCAATTCATTCCACGTTTCTGTTTTTCTAATTCAGAAAATTATTATACTTCAAAGAATTTACATTTCGACAATTGGAAATGAAGCTATTAATAGTTTCTGACAGATTTAGATGAATTTAAACAACCATTTCATTGTCAATCTGTTGATTGCTCAATTTGTTAAATAAAGCAGAGAATATTAAATGATTAAATAAGTCAAAACTCTTGAAGCTGAATCGATGATTATCTAATGGTTAGAAACTCTTTCACTATATAGTGGCAGAATTATTTATAAAATAAAAAGTCATAATACATTTTAAGTAATTTTATTATTCAGAAACTTCAAGCAAAATTATACTCCAGCGACATTCAGAATCAGTGAAAGATTTCTGCCTCTAAATTTATGTTTCATACAAAGCAGGATGAATCGAAATATTAAAACATACAACTAATAGAAAGAGATTAATCTAAATATAAACACAAAAATAATGCATTAATTTTTAATTCAGAAAAATTAACCTAATTTTTTTTTTCTTCCTTCTTTAAATTCAAACTTTGATTCAACTAGATTTCAATATTATTAAATCCCTCAGATAATAATACTGAATTATATATATATAAAACTTTTTTTATACATACATTTTAGCATAAGTATACATTCAATACACCGATATAAATATTTTTTATATCAGAATAAAAAAATCTATTCATCATACTTTGATATCTTTCATTACTATTTTAATATTCGCTAATTTTCATTTAAACAAAACTTTCACAAATTTTATACACTTTCGTTTCTTATCAAATTTTAGTTTATAATAATAATAAAAAAAATCATAAAAGATTTTTCAGCTTTCAGCAAAACAACTTATTTTTTTCGGTGAATAAATTCTAGAAGAAAAATATTAATTAAAAAGATGGCGCCAAAATGCATTTAATTTAATGCTCTGGCGAAAAACATCCCAATTCAAACAAACCTATTCATTAGAGCTCGGCGACGATTTTATCAAAAGAGGCGACGCAAATGCGTTATGTCCCATGAAATTCATCTTTTTAAAAGGGTTCGATTAATATTTAGTTTTCTTGGTCAAGATTTTACCATGCATCATAAACATTTCCTCTACCAGTTTGGCCAAAGTCCAAAAACTGTTCTTTGCACTTTACATTTCTTTTGACTCGGATGAGTTACGGTATTAACAGCAAATGCTGGCAAAAATTACGATAAAATATCATCTGCCTAGCTTGTTCCACTCAACTGTCGCACTCTTCGAACTTAAAAAAAGGCCTACAATCATGTCCCTTTTTATATGATTAGCAGCTATCGTCTTTTACTTTATTTATTTTGTTGTTCAAAATAATATCCAAAAGGAAAATACACAGCACTAGTTTTAAATATAAAAAATTTCTATTTGCTTAAATATATTTTTATCCTATTTCCTTCATACCTCCAGCTCAAAATAAACACAAAACTTTATTCCAAACTTAATAAAGCCTGTTATGCAGCAGCTTGCATTTTGTTTAATTTTGTATAGAAAATTTCCTACACTTTGATACAGTTCACAACATTAAATTAAAAATCCATAAAATTAATGCATCCAATTATTATGGTTATTTACGTGTATATAGGGTTTTTTTCATAGTAAAATTATTAATATCTATATATATGAATTAAAAAATTAAGATTCCAAATAATATTTTTCTAAAGTGATTTCCTAACTGCCAACATTCTTTTATTTTAGCAATAACTGAATAATAATAATTAGATTACAAACATGCATCTCTATTTGTTATGCAATAAGTCTATTATAACACTTATTAAAATTATGAATTTTTATTTATCGATTGCTATATAAGAACTGCAATGCACAAGGTGCATAAATATGACTTCGTCCTTTTTTTAAATGAAAAAAAGGACACTTGTTATAAACATTAAATTCCCTGAAGAAAGAAGTCTGGCTGTTTAAATACAATCAAGTTATCAAATGGATTTTTGATATTTATGGGGAAAATTTACCTCTCAGAAAGAGCACTATACATGGAGTGAAGCAAACAGTATTCTGTCTGAAAGAGCAGCGTCCAATGAATACAGTAGTTAGATCAACATTTTAATGTTTCTTTCACTGGTCTGGCAACATGTGGACCAGCACTGTCAAGTTGGAAAATCATCTTCTCTTGTCTTCTGCCATATTCTGAATGTTTTTCTTTCAATGCTTTGTTCGATTTGATCTAATTTTAGCTTGTATCATTCATTATTGATGGTTTCATCAAGTAATGCTTCTAAAACTGCCTTTTTTTATTGTGGTTTACCATGCTTTTTGTTATGTGCACCGAATAAGTCATTTTTAAATTACCAAATTGCATTCGATGGCATACTGCTTACCCAAAATATACCCAAAAGCAACCTATGTGTTTCTGCTATGGTTTTCTTCATGTGAAATATGTAATATAATTTCCTGTTGTTGCTTGACTCAAAATTTCATAAACTTTCTAAGTTGAAAATATAATTTTTAAAAATTAAGCAGAGGTCACACAATTATTTTTCAAGGCAAAGGTTTAAAAAGTTTAATCCCAATTTATTTGCAGACAAACAATAGTATTACTTCTTCCATTTATTAAAGATAGAATGATTTATACACATAAAACAATATTATGAAAACAACTCCTAAGCGTTAAAGTATTTGGAAGATTTTTTTTTTTTTTTTTTTTGGTTTTGCTTTTTATTTTATGAATAAATTTTGATCTGTTCTACAAAATATCTCTCTCTATATATATCACTATATAATGTAATGACAAAAAGTGGTAAATAATTACAAATGTGTTCAAATTAGAAAGTATTTCTCACTCCTTAGAATTGAAATCTCCTTTTTTATGGTTTATGGTCATTCAAAAAAAAAAAAAAAAACCATTTATGATTAGAGAAAAAATATTCTAAAACAATTACAGAATTAAAAGTTTAAGGGGGGGGACACTCATGATCCATCCATCTTGCACATTTAAAAGCACAAGTCATGTTTATATAGGATCATACATAATTTGAATGAAATCCTAAGTTTATTTAAATTGCAAATCATAATGCACTTATATCACAAGTAATATTTCCATAAATAAATTTAACATTTTTTTTTCTTCTAATAACAACTTTTGATTAATAATATACCTTAGAAGTAAAAAGAGATTAAACAGTTTTTAATATGCTAGTTGGTATGAAGTTAAATAACTCCCAATATTTTACCAATTAATAAACATAAGTTTACGTAAGATTTTTAATAAACATAAGTCTATATAACACTACGTACAATACTTTCATTCACAATAATTTTAAATTTTTACAAAGTTATTTCATAACATGTCCATGACAAATATTTTGACATTTTTATGCATTTATAAAACAATTATAGATGCATATTTAAAATAACGCCTGGCATATAAATGTAGTTGATGTGATAAATAAGGGATAACCAGAAATACTACCAAATAACACACAAGAAATGTATTTTTCTTTGCATTAGATATTTCTAAAGTTATTAAGGTACTAATCTCCCACAATCAACTGGTTCGTCAGAAGCAAAAAGTTACAATTTTTTCATGTTTAACTCAATTTCAATAAACATTTTAATAAAATAGTTATTATTGCTAATTTTTATTACCGCTAATTTAAGAAATGCCAATTAAAATTACAAAAAAAAAAAAAAAAAAAAAATTAACTAAACCCTGCTTTAATCTTTCCAATATAGATGGAGCCAGTAAAAACTTCATATTTTAATACTATATAATAGGGAGGGGAACCAAAATAAAATATTGGTTGTAATAATGCAAATAATTGGATTTCATTATCTCAATGAAAAATACTATTATGAAATAAATATAAGTAAATGTGTACCTACCGACAAGTATTTTTAAAAACTTATTCAAATAAGAGAAAAAATTCACAAAAATCAAATTAACTTTAAAAAAAAAAAAAGAGGATAATTTTTTGAATTTTCAGACATTGTAAAAATATTTTTTGTCCTGTAATATACTAGAAGTAATCAAGGGGGAAAAAAAAAAAAACCTAAGTTTTACTTAATAGATAATTATTCAAAATTCCACAAGAATAAATCTAAGATGTACATTACCACTCTTTAATATATGTTTGCATCGAATTTCTTAGTTTTAGGTCAAGTGGTACACCCTGTACTTATTTATTAAGAGTGTGCATTCCCATCAATTTACACACACCATTAAACAGATGTTCTTTGTTATTAGTAAAAACAGGAAATCACAGGAATTTCAAATGGAAAGAGATATGAGTTACAAGCACAACAATATCATCCCACCCCTCACAAACACATACTGTCCCTGGCAATTAAAAAAATAATAAACATCAGACATTTAAATCTTAACTGAAAGAAAATTAACAAACATTTCAAATAAATTTCAAACTAATAATACATGCTGGCTTTTTTAAAGTTTCATGGCATGGAGATTTTACTTGTTATTTAACCCAGTAACATTTTACTGTATTGAATAATATACATTTTTTTCCTATTCTAAAAAAAAATGAAAACAAAAAAATTATAAAATCAGATCTTTATTCTGAACAAAATAATTTCCTCCTCAATCTTGTATATATCCTGATATGTTAGTAAATAATACTATATGTAAATATACATTATACATAAAATGCATTATGACAATAACAGTTTTTACTATTTACTATTTCAAAATACCTAAATTTAAAGCTTTTATTATATATTTTCAGAATAAACGCTGTAAAAAACTGTAATAAAAAAACTATGCATTGTTCCAAAAAATATAAAGCATTTATATTAAATAATAATATTTAAATACTTATTACACCTTATATTTATTTTTGTATTTTTTATAGTATGTAATAGTATTTTTAATAGCCCATATTTTATAAAAAACACTAAAATAAATAAAACTTTATAACAGGAATAATTAAAAAATGAACAGAAAACTAGCTAGATTGTTCTCGTTTAACTTTCTTGGTTGCATATATTCATAAACAGCCTTTTTTTTTTTTCCCCTTTATCAAGGTTTTTTAGGTTCAAAATTCAATACTAATCAACAATTTTGATGAAAACTTTTTTTTTTAAATTCATGCATCTAGACTATTCAGTTTTTTTAGTAATTGCATTCACATACAGACAGAAAGATAAGTGATTAGATGACTGATTTTTTTCTTATATACAACAACAATTCTAATGTTAACTATCCAACAGATTTCCTCCATCTAGCTAGAGTTGATTTTGAGTTATTACACTCAAGATAGAATTCTCATGGAAGGAATCTGTTCAAAATGCAATGTAAATTTATAACTTTGACAAAAAAAAAAACTGTATATTAATTTCATCCAAGTTCTTTGCATTTTTAAGTTAGTGTACTCACAGCTATTCATTACAGGATTAGAAAATATATTTTTCTAATGGAACATAAAGAAAGAGACTCTTCAAAAACTTGAGGAATTTTTTGGCTCTATATTGCATTGGAGTTTCTGTTATATTTAAAAAAATATTTTTTTACTTCTGCATATTGAATATTTATTCTAAAAGAATAACCAGTGGCAAATTAAGTTTAGAACATATATATTGAAATCTATCCATCTTTGTAGAATCTTATAGCAGTAAAGAGCTCAAATCCCACATATGGGAAGCAGAAAAAAGAAATTAAATTAATTCAAATTATCTGCATTCTTAAAGTAATTATTTTCTCATTACTTGAATTTAAATTTCATTGTTACTTTAATAATTCTATGAGAAGCTGAATATCAAATGTAACCTCGAAACTAAAATAAATTATTGCTCAGTAAGATTTAGAGAAAATTCTCGTTTGAAGGCACATAAATTGCGAATACATTCACATGGTCTCTTTCTCCTATTTTTTGCTTTGCTTACTTGAATGTCGATTTCAAGTCAGAGACTTAGCAAAAAAAAAAAAAAAAACTTTTAAAAGCTATTTTTTCTAAATCATGAAGAATAAAGTTGCAATTAAAATGAACTCTTTGACTGTTTTTTCCTAGAATATTATACAAGGAAAATAGAATTTTCTACCTTTCTATATTATCACTAATACCATTTGGTTTTCAAAGACTAAAAGTAAACTATATGAAAAATAGAGTAATCAATAGTTTTTGAAAAGCATTCTTGTTATTATAATACAGTGAATAAAATCCCATATATTAAAAATCTCAATCAAATTTTTCCCAGTAGTCTTGGATTTTTAATAAACATTTTCTACAAATCAAATAAAAATTTAATTAAAAAATTTGCTAAAAAAATTATTTATACTTATTACATTTCAAAGGTGACCATTGATTTCTTTCACAAAAAGAAATATAAATGAAACAGAAAATAACGACAAAAAAAAAGTTGTCATCGCCAACGATTCTAATTTAAAAAAGAAGTAATAAACTCTTGCCAACAAATTATGTTATTCTATGATGCTCTGTGAATCTATTACCTAACTTCCAATAAGGTTTTATTTTGAATTTAGTTTGCATTATATTTCCTACAGTGAATATGGCCACAAATAAAGTCAATTGAATATAAGACATAGAAATAAATATAAAAAATAAAACTACTAGAAAAAATATATAATTTATGCAAAAACAATAGAGAAAAAATCAACAATTTTGAAAAAAATATAATTTATAACTTTTAAAAAAATTATCTGTAATTTTAATTTTTTAAAGTTTTTTTGTATGATAATGATTTCTATGATGAATAATTATGCATAGTTGTTTTAACATATTAATGACCATAGACATCATTATGACTTTTTTTTATAACTATACATTGATGCCAGGCATGCATTGAATATCATAAACATAAATGAACTTAATATGCTAGGCTTTACATAATTTGTTATTAAGCAATATTTAATTTGAAAAATTCACAGAAAAAATTTGCCAAAAGACTATTTAAAAGAATTTAAATTGTTTAAAACTGTTTTTCACTTCACATTTTTTATTGATCTAATACGATTTAATTGATAGTCAGTATGAAAAAGAAAATAATATTCATGATGCTGGAGATCATTTTTTTCTCCTTTTCATAGAAGACCTTACTGAAAGCAGCATTTTAAAAACTTTCAAAAACTTTACAAATGTCTGGTGTAAATAATAAAATAAAAACCCATCAAGTGTTAGTCTAAAAAGTATACGACTTTTTACAAATTGATTGTCGTCAATGATTGTCAAGAGATTGGAAAGTTATAGAAATTATGATAAGCATTTAAAATGAACTAATATTACTAACAACGATATTCAGAATTTTTTTTCCAAATTTAATTAGTCTTTATTTGAAATTGGTTTTGCTGTGATATAAAGTTTTGATAAATTATTAACCAGCATTGAAATGGCAAACTACCAGCCACTCACTCATTGAATCTTAAACGAAGCACAAAACTTGTCTATATCACTAATAGATATACCGTGACTATTTCAGAATATTTACTATACAAATTATACTGCATCAAAAGTGATTATACTTTCATTTTAATTCACACCAAAGTAATTTTTTATTCTAAATAAAATTAAGTTTCAAAATTTCTTTATACAATATATTGTTTTTCTTACAATTTAATTTTAAAATTTGCAGTCTTGCTAACTATTTTGTTTAAAGAATGCTTATTTTCAATAAAATTGCAGGATAATTAAATTAATTTTATAAATTAAAAAAAAATTCAAACAGTAAAAAAAAAAATTATTATTAATTACTAACACAGAAAGGATTTTTAATTCAGAAACTATTGTATTTAATAAAGCACCCATAAAAAATATCATAAACAGAGTAAACTTTATCATGCAAGTTTAAAAATCTGGTTACTTACGAAAAAATATTAAATAATTTTAACTTTTCTTTCTCATTACCCCCTGCCCCTCCAAAAGCATTTTTTAAAAAATATTTTGTTTAAAATAAATATATATATATATATAAACAGAGTTCAATAACATTAATCCAAGTCCATAGTTCCCGGAACAATATTATGGTTGAATTATAAGTATTACAAAAAACATTTTAAAAAAGCTTCACTAAGTAAAATGCAAATATGAACAAAAAAGATTCTAAAATATAAATTTGTTATGAGGAAGTCCTATCGTAAGTCAAGCCAAGGTTACACTAAAAAGAAAAATTCAATACTATATTATAATGATTATAATATAATAATCAATACTGAATGCAATCTTTAACTTTTTCATATAATTTTAACTTAGAAATGTTTAACAAAATGGTGAGAAAAGGTCAATGAATACTCAATGATATGGCATAAAAAAAGTAATATCAGTAACTAATAAATAGTCAATTGGCTGTTTTTAAATTAAAAGTGAAAAAAAAGCTTAACATTATAACTAAAAAAACCATTATAAAAAAAAAAAAATAAACCCTAATAATTCATAAACGATTTTCTCTTCTAATAAAAATTTTGTTTCTGTTTAAATTAAAAAAAAAAAAAGAAACAAAGGAATTAGGAAATTTCATAATCGATTACGATATAATATAAATAATGATTAACTGAATTTTTGTTTAACAATTTATGCATAAAAAATGACATTTTTTTGCATTATAGTAAAATTTTGTTGAATAATGGTCTTATTTTACTAATGCTAACTTTCATAAAGTTTGAGGATAATTGGGACCAGATAAAAAAATAATAATTAATGTCCCAAATAAATTTACTCATAAAAAAGAATGTCTCGTTAGGACCTAGTTCTGTTTTCATAGATTAGTGCTACTTTCTTAAGCTATTACAGTATGCAAAAGAATAAATTTCATATTTTTTTATGCTTACAAGTTACAAAATATAATAAGTCAAGAATAAATAAGAAGATATTCATAAATATATTTTACATAAATTATCCTCGAAAATTAATCAATTCGATCAAGTTTATCAATGAATGATCTGAAGATTTATCAATTGTCTCTGTGAACAATGCAAAATAAAAAAAGAATAAATCTGTTAAGATTGCATAAGTTAATTTGATATTTCTAAGCGAAATATTCAATTGAGTGCAAATAATTAAAAATTTCACCAAAGTATGTGCTACATTATGTAATTAAAACAAAAAATTACTGCTATAATTTATTTACATTTTATTTTTATAAATTAAATTTAAATCATAGCTATAAAAAGGAACCAGTGAAATAGATATAAATAAGTTGCTGATTATATTTCAAAGAATGCAATTTTAATTTTGATACATTTTTACAAATTTTGCAATTAACAAAATAATTACAAATAAGTGCTGTACACAAAAGAATTGACATTTAAACAGAATTATTTATATAAAGTAATAAATAATTTACAACTAAAAATTTTGCAATATTTAATAGTTTCATAAAAATAATAATGTATAATTTATTAATTTTTTTAGATAAATAATTCTAAAATTTTTATTCTACGAAATAATGTTATATAAAAGAGAACTAATAATGCAAAGGAATGTCCCACATAAAATGCAATCTTAGACTTTAATGTATAAAAGGCCATTCAGAATGTCAATTCTAAAAATTAGGAGAGCAAAAGATATTTTTACTGTTTAGTCATAAAGCTATATATTGAACTTAAGGGAAGGGGGAGAGATGTTATTAATTGTGAAAAACTGGATAAGCACAAGAATATATGACAATTTTTATGAATTTTCATGAAAAAACATTTTATTTTTTTTAAAAAAAATCTCCATACAGACTTGCCATAAACCACTGAAAATTTTAAATAAATAATAGTTTATATCAAATATCTCAACAGCACCACACAAATCCAGTTTCATTAAAAATCAGATAGAGGAAAAAAAAAAAAATCTCCTTGATGCATTAATTTGATTAATAATGCTGAAAAATTATTGGTTATTTGGAACAGTAAGAACTCAGCTCATGTCTACAAAAGAGGGAAAAAACGAAATCTCACCTGAGATATCATTTGCATTATCTTTTAGAAGAAATTTGAAGATAATTTTGAATTGAAAATCTAAATTCCTTCAAAATAATACCATTTGAACATACAGCAATGTTGAAGATCATATTTCATGAGATAACACATTTCTTAAATAATTTTTAAATTCATATTGCTACAAAATTGAAATTTTTATCTTCATCATATTCTACCATTTAAGATATTAAACATTTTTTCCATATAAACGATGATTTTAATAATATGAAAATATATAACTGTGCCGATGAATTCTAATGATTCAGTGACGAGAATAAACAGGATGGATTCTAACATTTTTTTTGTGGGCCATTTAAATTTATATCGTAATAAAACAATAAAAAAAATGTTTTAGTGTATTAAATAGTAAAACAAAACATAATATGGCAACAAATATATTCAGATGTGTCAATAAATAAAATAAACCAAAGCAAAAATTATAATGCTGTTTAAAATTGATTATTAAATAGCTATTTCTATAAAAACATAGTCATGAAGAAATAATTTGATCCTTAGGAATAAAGAAAATATTGAAAAACACAAATTAAGGTATCTAAGAAATTTTCATCATTAAAATACTGAATATTGAAACATGATGTATAGATGTAAAATAAAATATTAGATGATAATACCTGAATGTTTCGTTACTGAGAAAAATCAAGCGCAGATATTTAATTTGACAGAACTTCCAAGTAAAACACGATATCTGTATAAAAATTTAGAACAAAATTAAATGGAATAGAAACTGAAAGCATATTTTTAACCCTATATTGCAGCTCAGTTCACAGTGCATACACCGTTACAACAGAAGAAACTCGCAAATTTTACGAATGCTATTGAATTATAAAAATACGACTATTCTATCAAACGCAGTCTTTGAAACAATGAACGTTTAACGAATCTTTCGATTGGTAGCTTTCAATTTAGAAACTAAGCTATCCCCACGGCGTATATTTGCACTTAGGTCATTTAAAATCTATGCCAATCAGCTGTGTTGCTTTATTATTGCACCTGTCAACTGCAAGGCACAATCCTCAAAATGCTGCTCATATATGCACAAGGTCGATTCGCCTCTAGTATAAACAAAAGAAAAGAAATTATAGACGAAAGTGAAAATTTCAAACTTACCGATCTTTAGTCGGTCACTTTTTACCCTTCACGACTCTACCGATTTTCTCGGCACACCCTAGTTACTACAAGATGGCGCTCATGTGACGTCAGAGCACAGGAAGCCGTAAAAGCCGCAATCCGCTGGGCTAAATTAAGTTTTTGTCTATAAAAATTGATAATAATTACAATCCTGTGGTGAAATCGGCATCTGTACGCTACGATATTAAAGAAATACGAATCAAAATTTTTATTTGCATGAATGTTGTAGGAATTAAAAGTATATATTTATTGTTCGTTCTAAATATTATAACATGTGCTGGTGTTTACGGAGAATACAAGAGCACACCACACACGCGGCCTACTTCGCCGAAACTGACACCCAAACCAAACACAGACTTAAAAGATAGAACAATCCTTATTTGGAATGCTTGCAGAAATCGCTTTTGAAAAGAATATATTCATAATACAAACAATATGAAAACCGGAATGTGGTAAATAGGAATGTTTGGAATTGTTGAATATATTTATTATTATTTTCTTGCGCTATCATAAGAGTTCTTGTTTAAAAGTTTTGAGTTAGCGTTATGTGGGTGAAGGGTTTGAAGTGCGTGTTTTCGGTTTATTTTCTCAAATTCATTTTGTCTTTCGTTTAGAATGATTTGTCACTTCCTTTCGCAGTGTTTTAGTTGATCATAAAGGATGAAATAATGGGAACGAAGTTGTTAAGAAATTCGTTTGCCTTAAAAATATAAACCGTGAAGTGCAAGGTCGTAGGAGATTTTATTGCTCTCCGCCTGAAAATATTTGGAAGAAGCGCGCTTAATTTTTTCGCGCGCTTTTAGTTTTCACGTTCAGAATTACCAAATAACACTAACAGAATTAATTTTTATTGTATTTCTCCATATTTCAAATCTTAAAATTCAAGCGTGAGAACGTGCGTTATTTGATACATTTATTAATGTCGTAAGCACATTCGATGAAACGAATGGGTAGGAATATGCGCGTTAGATGTATTTTTTTTGTAGGGGAAGTGTTTATCGGATTATTAAAGTGACGCATGGTAGTGCAATTTCAAACGCACAAAAAAAAATCCTATTTTTTAGAAATTGAATTGAAATTTTTTTTATTTGTATTTATTTAAAGGATGAAATTAATTCAAGCCTCAATTTTAATAGCCTCAATTTCGGCTATTTATAGAAAATAAGAAAAAAGAAAATCATTTACATTTTTTTCAAACAATAATAATTAAAGAATTTTTTAAAATAAATTTTTGTTCTAAATATTTTTTTAATTAATTTTATCCCAGTTTTATTTCCTCTGCAGTAATCGAAATGGAGTTTTAAAAAATGAAAAATTCTTAATTACACCTCAGTTTTATAAGAGTAAAATAGTTTTAGCTACTTCAAAATCGAAAGGCAATATTAAATTTGCGAAAATGAAAGTAAAATCGCAGGTTGGTCTTAATTGTATTCTTTTCATGTTTTTCCAATTGCTTTTTTCTTTTTTCATTTCGTTCATTATTTATGGAAATGATTCTACTATTCTGAGATTCTTTTGGAGAAACGCGAAATAGCACACGAGAAGAGCGTTATATAAGAAAAAAAAATTGAGAAAGGAACCGAAAACAGAAAGCCGTACCACTGAAGCCAAAATCAGAAATAAAAAATTTCGTTAAATAAAAGTGCCAATTTAATAATTAAAAACTAAATATAAACAAAATTATTTTTATATCAATTATGGTAAAACCTCACAAACCGACATATCTATTTAGCAATCACTCCTCTCTGCGGTCAGTTTTGTTTGTCACGGAATTTTTGACTCATAGATAAAATGTCGAAATAAGCACTAGGAACTGCCACTCGAACCTCTCGGAGGGGGAGGGTAGTAATCCATTTAATTTTAAAGAAATCCATTGATTTTGCCTTTCTGACTTAGGATCTTTTTATGGAAAATGAATTGAAGGGAGAAAAAGGAATTAAAAAAATTAATTTAACAACAACATTGGATGTCAAATTGAAATTCCCAATGGAGAAAGAAAAGTGAATTCTGCGGACGAAAATTCAAGTAGCTATTGTCATTAAATGCTGAATGAGAAGCTATTTTTGTTTTACGGGTAGCTTTTTGTTTTCTGAAGGCCAAGGTGGCCTGGTGGTAAGGTAAGGCTTCGAAACTGGAGAACTTCAGGTTCGAGACCCGATTCCACCCAAGAACCATCATGTAAGCGGGTCTGGTGCGTGTTAAAACCATCGGAGCCAAACATCTTCTCGCTGGCGTGGTGTGGAAGTTTGGAGAGGGTGTGCCAGCTCAGGTGTCGTCCTCGTTATCTGACCGCGGTTCAAAATTACGAGGTCCGTCCAAAATAGCCTTAGTGGTGCTTTAAAAAGGGACGTTAAGCTTTAGTGTTGCTGAACGATGTCCTAGCATACTTTTCTAAGTCTGTAACAGTTCACAGGTGTGTTGCATTCGTGAAAATCCAAGTTTAGTTTATTTATATTAACGTCCCGTTGTAAAGCAACACTAGGGCTATTTTGGGACGGACCTCGTCATTTTGAACCGCTGTCAGGTGACGAGGACGACACCTGAGCTGGCACCCCCTTTCTCCACACGACACCACACCACACCAGCGGGAGGACGTTTCGCATGACGGATTTAACGTGCAACAGACCCCCTTACACGACGGCTCTTCGGTGGAATCGGGTCTCGAATCTGAAACCCTACGGCTCACAAGCCGAGACCTTCACCAGGCCACCGTGGCCTCATGAAAATCCAAGAAAACACAGACTGTAACAGGGAAGAGAAAACGAAACACCAACGCATAGGGTTCCTTGGAAAAAAAAAAAAAAAGAGAGGGAGTGGTCCCTCAAAACTTTCTCGCTTACTTTCTAAAACTTGTCGTGCCACAGAGAACGCCTTGCATGGTACTGGCGTACAATAGTTACGAAATATAAACTTTTAGCATGGATTTAGCATTTTTACTAAATCCATCGTGCTAGCCTTGCCGAGTTATTTCGCGATTTATCTTTTACATGCGCTATGCGAATTTGTATTTCAAACACTTTTTTCGCAACCTATTGAAACAAAAATATGACACAAAATTCCACCTGTCGTCACAAAATCCAATACCACCTAATTGATACATTTAAGTCATTGCGTTTTTGAATTATATCGTTTACATATTTCTGAAAATACAGACCGACAGACTGTCAACCCGTAGTTGGATTTGGCTCAAAATTTGACGGGTGTCTACACTATAGATGTTAAATCTGTGTGCCGAATCTTATCTATCTAGACCTCTTCGTTTTGTAACTATCGTGTTAATTTATATTCGTACAGACGGATTTCCTCTGAACAGATTTCACTCAAAATTTTATAGAAAACAGAAAATTCGATGTACAATCACTATACAAAATTTCAATCGTGTATCGCAAAGCATTTTTTTAATTATCTTTCTCACAGAAAGACCGAATGACGGACGGACAGTTTCCAAAAATTGTGTTCAGGGAGGTCTAAAACGTGGAGACTCATTAAATTCTCGAGTTTGAATTTTTGACGATTACTATACTTTCTCTATATACTATGTATACGAGAAAGTAATTAGAAATTAGAGCACATTTTTTTATGTCAGTAATAATGAATTCTGTTTTTTTTAATAAATACTTTGTCTTCTATACTGAAAAGCCTTCAGATCAATGGATCCCTAAGGTCCGATTTTTCTAGGAATTGAGAGTAGCTGCTGTAGAGAGGTGCAAATATTTTAAAAAGTCCCACATTGAATTGGAAGGAAAATTTAAATTAGGCTAATATTTTTGATAACTACCTGAAAAAAATTGACAGCTACTGATAATATATGAATATCTGCTTATAATTTCATTCAGCTTTCCTTCCTTTTGTGCTCCAATTTTTCACTCTCTCGAAATGTATGAAGAGAAAGTGTTGTAATTCGAACTCGACAAATCGATAAATCTCCAAGTTACAGAAAGGGCCGCGGTGACCTGGTGGTAAGATCTCGACTGCGGAAGGCTTCAGGTTCGAGACCCGATTCCAACGAATAGCCGTCGTGTAAGTGGATCTCGTGTGCATTAAATCCGTCGGGGGCGAAGCATCCTCCCGCTGGTGTGGTGTGGAAGTTTAGAGAGGGGGCGTCAGTTCATTTGTCGTCCTTATCATCTGACTGTGGTTCGAAATTACGAGGTCCGTTCCAAAATAACCCTAATGTTGATTTAAAACGAGCCCTTAATATAACTGAGCTAAATTAAACAAGTTTCAGAACTCGCTTGAGTACGAAAAATACATATTTGGAATTATGCCTGCGAACAGGAAAACTCAAAACTGCTCTCAGCTGGACGGATGAAATTTGTTATATGGTCTTTACATCAAATGCGCAGATTTCTATCAAATTTTGAATGAAATCCATTCACGATAATTTTTTTTTTTCTGTCTGTCAGTCCAAATGCAAATAAAATCAAACTATAATTACTAAACAAAAAAAGCTGGATTAATAAAATATTTTAATATATAATATTTAAAATGGCATCAAATTTTGAACCAAATCCATCAAAGTCTATTATTTTTTTTATTTGTTGTCTGTCTATTTATTTGTGCACATAAACACGATTGTTAAAAAATGCAAAGATTTAGATCAATGAAATGTGGTGTATGATCTTGTTATTAAAACTTTTGGTCTGAGTAAAAGTTTTGTTTTAATTAGTTAACAAAGAAGGCTTCCAAGATACTAACTCTACTTTTTTTTATTTTACTACAGAGCACAAAACGCTTAGGTGTGGGTCTTAAAATTAAAATTCTGAGCATTCGTGGCAATCATGGCCACCCACAGTAACCATTATACGCACAGTTTGTACGCGAAAGAGATTAAGGACAACAATTTTTTTAAACTTAAGAGGCCTGAAACGTGGAGATTCGTCAAAATCTCGAGTTCGAATTTCTTGTCGATTGTGATGCTTCCTCTATACTTTGTATAAGGGAAAGTAAAAAAAAAAAAAAAAAAAAAACTTGCTTATGCCAGAGTTTAGATAAATCTATCATCTAAGATAATTTGGACACACCTAACTTATTTATGTAAAAATTGAAATGTATAAGCATGTGATACTTATTACATTGCATTTTCAGAATTTACTTTCCAACTTTAAAATTTCTAAATGCAGCTTAAAACTTTTTCTATGCTTGCAAAAGATTAGAAAAAAATGGTTTTATTTCTTTTAATTAAAAACAAAACAAACTCTACCTTGATCTAAATTATCTTGGGCATTATTTTAGAAAATATTCTTAACAGTTTTAAAACAATTCTACGTTGATCAAAATTATCTTAAACATTATTCTAGAAAAATATTCTTAACAGTTTTAAAACAGCTCTACATTTATCAAAATTATCTTGGACGTTATTCTAGAAAATATTCTTAACAGTTTTATCAAAAACTAGGTGTCAAGTTGTTACTACATTATCAATGGAGCTAGGGCGATAACGGGCAAGAAGAATCAATACGATCACGATTTTTTATTTTACAAATGTTTGATTCGCGAATTAAATTTGATAACTTTTTAGCTATCTCTTCCAGTGTTAAAATATTATCTTGAGAAGAATATTCAGCAATGAAAAAGATCATTTTGAGACTCTAATAAATTAAATCTTTGGTTCAATAATTTATCTACAAAAAGTAATTTAAAATATGCAGCTGACAATTAATTACCATTTCATAGATTTTGGATTCACTTTCTGAAATCGTTGTTACTTATAGCACTTTACAAGCCCGCTGACAAACTATCTGCAATTTAAGCTGAGTGTGCAGTAGCTTCTGAGGGAAAAGTCCCCTGAGCACCCGAGAGAAGAAGTCCGACTTCTAACTCATATGAAGAAGACACACGCATTCTCTTGCACAATCCCTTTTTACAAGGGGGGGGGGCTCTTCATACATAGAAACAGGGAAAAGAGCAACCATGCCCAAACTAGGACTTGAACGCGGGACGCCGAGATTACGGGGAAGACGCGCTACCCCTATGCCACGTCACCAGCTTTTCAAATTGTATTCTGTATATATAAGTCAAAACCAAATGCTTGAATATATTATACTTGCAACATTCAATTTTAGGAGAATATAGCAGGGTTTTCTCTCTCTCTCCCTCTCTCTCTCTTACTAGGGGGATTCGTTCCCTGCTTGTTTTCGCTCTCCAATTCCGATGTCATCTGCTATTGTATGCGATGTTCATTAGTTCCACTAAGCAAACTTTTAAAATCTACTGGCCATTCATTCAATGCTGGAAGGTTAATATCTTCATAATGAGAACATACATTTTCCGATTGGTATATTTCCAATTCAAAACTGAAAACCCCACAGTAAGAGCATTATTTATTTATATCTCCAGTATCTAAATATGGAATCCATTTTTCGTATTTTGCCTGAAACACAGCCGCTTCATCATCAGCTTTTCTTTTCAAATTGATGGATTCTCGCTCAGTCTTTCTTCACGTTTTTTCTTCATCTGAATCGCTGGGCGCCCCATTACTATTAAAAGAATAAAACAATGCAGGATTATCATGTGCATTGCTTAGGCATTCAGACGTTTGGTAGCCGAGAGACAGAATTGATTGTTTGATTGAATGAGGGGGATAAGGGCGCTTTAGCAACAAAAGCTGTCATCCCAGAGAGACAGAAAAGTTTTGCTACTCGAAAAAGATAAACAAAGCAGAAAGCTACTCAATATTGTTGCCACAAACAATGTGTCTAAAAGTAGAATTAACAAATAATATTGTTTTTAACTCATTTGATGTTAATGAAAATTTAAATTTAACTTTAACTTTTCCTTTTTTTTTTTTTTTTTGCCACAGTATCATTTTCAAGGGCGATATAAATACTTACTGTGTGGTAATAATAATTTTCATTAAATATTTCAAACAATATTGGCAAAACAATCAAGAAATGTCATGAGACAAGAGACTCACTATCTACGAATTACAAAGCGAATAAAATGCAATGTTTACATAAAAAAAATTTTATATAATAGATAGATATCCATTTTGAAAACGATTGTTTTCTAAAATGTGCATAAGTGAGACTAGTTTTCTGTGATATAATTGTATATCATTAATGCACTGGAAGTAAAGCAAATTTAAAACAAATGATCTATAGCTTGATTGAAATTCTTTTTATGCTTTCTTTGTTTTTTTCCTAATAGCTCGATCTTTTTTGTAAAAGAGATAAATATAAACCATTTTATAAATTATCTATTTATTTTGTAAATTGTTTTATTCCATTTCAGTCAATTCTATTTTTTAATGTATTCTTTTATATCTAATTTTCGAACATGAATAATTTCTCTATAGTGCTCAGTTTTTTGTGCTATGAAACTACTAAAAGGAAATATTTACAAGATTTTTGATGTGATATAGAATCTTTAGAATGATATATTAATCTGTAAATTGTGTGATGCATAATGCGTGATGTATGAATCATTCAAAATGTACTACAAGACAGACAGTAAAACTTAGAATTGCTGAATTTGGCGTGCATTTTTTTCCTGAGTAGCTGGATCTCACTAAGAAAGTTTTGGAATTTTTAATCACATTTTTAATTGGAAGTTGATTGAAATGTCAACAATCGAAATTTCGAAGTATTTTACATCACTTTAAAATTAAAAAAAAAAATGACTTTTCAGAAAAACCCATTTAATACCCGTGCAATTTGTTTTCTCTAATTTTATTCAATTTTTCAAAACATAACATGCAGTAGCTTGTGCAATAATTTTAATACTCATTCCATGCCATTCACACCATCCAGGATTGAAATGCTCATTAGTCTGTTTCATTGCTGTGTCATCTGGGACAGGATAACTTTTATTAAAAAAAAAAAAAAAAATACCATTTTAAAAATATTTAACATTTAAGATTTATTTAAATACTCTTGATTCACATTTAATGGAAACATTTCGCTTTGCATTATTTAATATAATTTTATGAATTCATATATCATAATATAAATTCATTTAGAAATACCGGTCTCATAGTATTGTAAAATAAATAATGAATGTTAACAGTATATTAATATATTAGTACAGTTCAAACCTCACTTAAAGATCATTTCTCAAAAACTTATTTACTTAATAAGAAAAACAAAATATCTATATAAAAAAAGATTCTTTTAACAACTGATGTTTCGTAGAACGAATGACGAGGGAGTCACATGGCATTACTTCCGGGATTGACCTATATCTCGGTGAACAGTCTGTGTTTAGCTCTTATTTAAAAATAATTCCTATTTCTGCGTGGATGAAACTTTGGCTGGACAGCGTTGTCGAACTCGAGTTCTAGGGGTTTGAGAAATTGTATGTGGAGACCTAATCGATGAAATTGTGCCTCTAGCGAAGATTAATGGGACTAGAGGTGGATAGCAGCATTGTTGTTGAGGCTAATGGAAGATTATATCCAGAACTATCGAAGAATTTCTGGAGCAACATTCTATGTCACAGCAAAAACCTGCGGATGAGATTTGGTCATTAGGTGAAAATGATAGTCTCAGGAAGGCAACAACTTTCCAGTGGAGCAAGGGAGATATGATAATTTGGGAATTTATTATATCATACGTTGAGAAGTATCACTCTAATCAGGCAATAATGTTGTGTTTCATTTTCGCCAACTTTTTAAGCGTAATCAAAGGCAATTGTCTTTACAACTCTCTTGTAAAAAATCCATTTTAAATTATAAATTACATAATTTTTTCTGAAGGGAACGCATTTTTCTATTTTACATGGATTTCTATAGAAATAATTGTTTCACTTAACGACTGTTGCGTATTATGAGTGACAATCAGGAACAGCTTATACTTGTTAGGCATAATTCCACTGTATTACCATACTAAGATATTTCAAGATTACTTTGCATTTTTAAAATTACATTGATTTGTCTCTGCATTTTTTAATCAGATTCTAAAGAAATATGAACAGGTATTTATTTATTTAAATTTCCACTCAACCAGACATAGAAAGATATGCGTACTATAAAGGAATCAATACATGAGACGCCACACGGACAGATCTTGGATATATAAATTGAAGAGAGAAATTGAAAACTCTTATGACAATGTGCAATATTCATAATTGATGGTATGTGTTAGAAATTGCTTTCACCGTGACCGGATAGCAGTACACTTAACTTTTTACGAAAAATCAGGTTTTTTTTAAAAAATTTTTTAATTAGAAATAGAATAATAAAATTTCACATTTTTTTGGATATAGAGAAAAGTATACACTTCTTAAAATTCTTGAAATCCATATATCCCTGAATATTCAATTTCCTCATTTTCGAAATTTCTTAAATTGGGCTGAATCACCACCAAAACCAACGAAGCCAGTCAAGCCAGCCGAACCAATCAATAATGATGACAAAAATGTCATTGTCATCATCGGAGCTGGTGGTAGTCAAGGGTTCGACTGTGGTCACATTGTTGTCATCTTCAAGAGCCCTTGCGAATCGTTTGCCCATGCCAGGCATGTCAACCCGGTCAAGAGTAGGATCATCTTCGTTGATTACATGCAACGGCTCCAAGATTGACCTAGCGTTTCCTGCTTTAATTTGGAGCAGACAGCAGAAGGTAGCAATCCACAAGATAATCATCCAAAATAATTTCATCTGAAAAAAAAATATGTTAACTTACACTTCTCAGAATAATCATTTGATTGTTATTATTATTTCAGTTGATAAAATAGTTCAGGGTCATGAGATGGGAAAACATATTCGAAAGTTATATTGATTGTTTTCTCTTTTTAATTTACGATTTAATTAGACCGAAGTGTTGGAGAAGAGAGTACCGACTTGAATAACATGTACGCGTCCTGGTCTAGGAGTAGCGCGTCTTCCTCGGGACATGGGCGTCCCGGGTTCGAGTCCTGGTTCGGGCATGGTTGTTCTTTACGCTGTATTCTATTTGTGAGGTGTGTGAAAGAACCTCCCTGTAAAAAGGGTTGTGCACGCGAGTGTGTGAGCGTCATCTTCATATGAGCTAGAAATCAGACTCTGCCCTCGGGTGCTCAGGGGTCTTTACTTTCAGAAGATACAGCGCAAACTAGGCTTAAAATTGCTGACTTCATCAGCGGGATTGTCTATGGCAAATGCCATAAGAACAAAAACAACTTGAATAACTTTGACAGCGGCGGGATTATCGCTGAGTATAGCTATTGACAATTAACTATTGTTTTTTGTTTGTTTTTTTGTACAGAATTTTTCTAGTGGTCGGTGGTAAATTTGAATGCAGTACACTCCCGAGTATCAGGCCTAATATAGTAGAAGGAAAGGCCGGATAAAAGTAAAACTGCACAGGCCGGAGTTCGATGAGCTCATTTATTTGCCCACCAATACCAGAAGAGAAAGTTTGTTATACTAAAACTCTCTATTATAATATTAGGGTGTCCCATAAATTTTTTTTTCTATTTCTAATATGAAATTAATACATAATATTTACTGTTTAAGATGTTATTTACTTTGTTATTTAAGAATCATTTTACTCTATTACCTTTTTCCATCTCCCAGTATACCATATTATGCCTTCTTTCCAAAATTGTTGTGTTTTGAACAAGAAATAATCCTCGAGGTGCGCTTTTATTTCCCTGATGGATTTAAAGCGCTGATCGCGAAGATATTTTTTTAAGGACAGAAAAAAGTAATAATCAGATGGAACGAGATCTGGAGAGTATACAGGATGTGGTAAAACATCCCAATCAAACTGTAAGATCTCTCTTGCGACTAACGCAATATGTGGTTTCGCGTTCCCATGATGAAAAACAACGCCACGTCGGTTCATTAATTCAGGCTGTTTTTTTGCTATGGCAGCTTTCAATTGATCCAGTTGATGATAGTATTTCATAGAATTTATTATTCACCTGGAGAAAGAAGCTCTAGAAAATGACGCCTTTCCAATCCCACCAAATGGAACAAGAGAACTTTTTTTGGGTGTTACAAACGAAACTTACTGTATAAGAGCTTTGGTATGACTGAAACCGATGACTGCATGCTTGCACAAGCAGAGACAGATAAGGTCATTCATAGCGCTATGAGAAAGAAACTTTTGGGACACGCTAATATGTATTTTCTCAACTCTTATAAAGGCCTTCATTTATCTCAAGCCGCGTAGAATGTGAGTGTAGCCACGGCTCAGAGAATAATAGAAGTTGCCGGTAACGTGTCGAGTTAAAATAGAAGGTTCTGTACTGGTAGTTTATATATGTTTATATACTGCACTGCACGTTTCAAGAATTTATTAGTGTAAAAGTAAGTTAAAGCACACGAACTGTTCACGTTTTAACATAAATTGTATAATGCCTAACTTAAATGCAGGAAACTTAAAAAGCATTAAATCACAGGTTTAATTCTTAAGAGAATTGACTGAAGCTGATTTTATTTTTCACTGATAAATGATTACACAAATGTGAAAAGGTAAGCATAATATAAGAGTCAAAATTTTACAAATTTTTTAAATTTTTAAATTTTACAAATTTAAAAGTTTTTAATAGGTGACTGTGAATAATAGACGACAATGACCAACGAGCAGAATGCTGCTCTTTTCCAGTCACAACTTGCATTTTGCACACGACACGTAGGAGGATCGTAGCAGACGTTCGCTTCCAATGTCTTGACCAATGCAACGCCTTGCCTTCCTCATTTAATTACGCTAAAAGAAAACTCAGCCAGATAATACAGAAGCCGGATAGTCATGAAACCGGATAATCGGGAGTGTACTGTATGTAGTTTGTGTAAAATATTGTCACAGCCTTTCTTCATCTGCAAGATGCATAACAGATTCCAAAATAAAATTGAAGTGAAGCATTTGATATTTATCAAGTGATTTCATTAGTTTAGCATGAATTAATCGTATCATTTAATGATTATATATTAATAATTTATTTTTCTCTATCATTTAATTTGTGTTCTTAATCTGACGAGCAACTTATTTAGTTCCTTAGAATGAAATTTATGCTGTCATATCTTATCCTTTCCGGCATGATTTTTTTTTTCATTTTCTCAGCAGTTTGTTTCTAACTGTTGCAAGAAGCTTCCTGAAACATTTAAATGAGATTGATTACATCGACTAGGTTAGAGATGCTGAGACTTCAAAGCTAGTATTACCATTAGTTCTGCACATAAACAGGATTAAAAGTTAAAATCCTTTAAATATTTTATAAAAAAGAACTAAAAGGCTTAAACGATATCTTAAATTTTGTTTAGGAAGAAAAGCTGTTAGATCGCTGTTCCTGTTTTATGTAAAAATGTAAAATATTTTTAATGACATTAAATATTTAGCTATACAAACAATTGAAACACAAATGCATCTAATGACAATTTCTCTTAAAAACAAATTTATTTGATAAAATTCCTATTTTATTAAAAGATAATCTGTATGGAAAAAATATAGCAAAACAGCTGCTTTCTGAGTATTTTAAAATTAACTAAAGCTGGAATATTTATATTTGAATATGTTTTCATACTCTCAACATTGAAATTATCCATCCAAAGATCACTGTTACTATTTTATATAAAAATGTCTAAGATTTTTTAGTGTTATTAAAGCCTTAGCTATGCAAACAATAGAAGCGAAAATGCATCTAATCACTATTTCCCTCAAAACCATTTATTTGATGAAATCCTTTTTTACTAAAAAACAACCACTATGGTGAAAAAAAAAAAAAAAAAAAAAAGTGGCGAAAGCACTGCTTTCTGTATATTTTCAAATTAACTTAAAGTTGATAATTCAGCTTTGAATGTGTTTTAATAGTATCAAAGTTGAAATTATCCGTTCAAATAATCAAACCAATCTGAATTTCTTTCTTGGAGAATGGCTTAAATACTGGTTCCTGAATTTGCTTGAAATCCAAAAGAATTTTGATTATTTTATAAGGATACAATCCCATTATAGCGAGAATACTTGAATAATCCTGAATACAATAAAGGCGTAAGCAATCTATTTAATAATTAATCAATGAAAAGTTTTTTCAATTTGTTCAAATTTTTCATTACAATTTTTTTTTTTGAGAACTTAAGAACGTTAATTTTTTGAATAATTTATCGAAATTCTAACGGTTAAAAACGATCTATTGAGAGAAATTTTTTTTAATACACAATTACAATAAATTATACGTATACTGCTTATTCATTGTTGAGGTAAAACAGCTTTCTCATTGAAATTCAGATACACTTTGTAGTGAAACATTCTAAAATCGATTAATATTAGCGTTGATGTTTGTGTAGCTTGCATTTCATTTTCAAACAAATTCTTTTATCTTTTAATATATTTCGAATACTTTCTGGTATATGAATTATAAATAAAAGAAATGTCAGACTTCAAGAAAAATCTTATATTCAAAATACTGAAATCGTTAAAAAAATCTACCTCAAGATTTTCATGAATATGTAAAAATTAGATTCTTTTGCCCACTCTGACTCACTTCCACTTGAATGTTCACCTTCCACTCTAATCTTGACCCAATAGTTATTTTTCCCCAGAACTATTTATGATAGGCTTATAGGCTTCATTGGAAAAATGCCTTAAATGGCATTAATAATTATACTTTTAATGTTACAATGAATACATAAACTGTTGAAAAGATTATGAAATCTAAATTTTTTTTATAGTCTCTTGCTCTTTTTAGTTCTATTTAGTAAAATATTCTTGACGCATTAACCTTTTACCAAAAAAGAAAAAAGTTCTTCATCTCAATAATCAAAATTGACTCATCATGAAAATTTAAATATCATTATTGTGGTATATATTTCATTTGGCCCTTATCTAATCGCCACCTTCAGGAGCATCTGTCAATCAATCAATGAATGGAGCTCCAGTGAGACATCCATTGATTGATTTAAAATAATAAAAATTAATGTTCATAGCTTTACTTGCAGAGCAATGAATTTTTTTTTAAATTGATTTTATCAAAAAATATTTTACTAAATATGGTTAAAAGGAATGGGAAACTTTGTAAAAATTTAGATTTCATAGTTTTCAACTGTACTTTAATTGATTGAAACAATCTTTAACTTTATCAATGATAACGATAAATGTAATGAGTATGTGTTTACGTTCAACAGGCTCCAAAATTCATCCGTTACCAAATTTGACTTATAAGTTCCTTGGAGGGGAAAAATATGCACCAGGAGTGATTTTTAATTAAAATTTTAATTAAATAAAATTATGCTCAATTTTGCCATTCTCAGTAATAACATCTGAAAATATTATTGCAAAAATTTTTTTAACCATTTCAAGATTTAAAAATAATTTTTTTTTTTGACAATCGGGCAAATTTTTTCTGAATTTTGGCAATTTTTAAAAAATATTTTTTGCTTAAGTTTCCGATGATATATTATATAACAATATATTACACAACAACATATTAAATATTGTCTTCCATAAATCCCAAAAATATTACAAAAACGTTTTCACCATCTAATAATTTAAAAAAAAAGTATTTTTAATTATACAAATTTAATAGCCGTGCAGATTTTTTCTGAATTTTGGCATTAAAAATTTTTTTTGGCTTGATTCCAATAATATATTACATTGTTGCCCTCGAAATCAAATTATTTTCATTACTTCATCAGATATTTAACCATGGGATTTTTTTCCTCATTATTGAAAGCTGTATAGTTAACAAGACAAATAAAAAAATTGAGTTATATTAGGAATTATATTACCGTAAGATTTACAAAATAGATGAACCGCACATTTACGTTTGATGAAATGGTGTTATGTCATGCAATTGGTTTCCAATGAAAAGATCCAGAACATATAAAAGACAATTGATATATGGAATTTGAAAGAATCACTAACATGAAGTTATATCTAAATGATTTAACAGAAATTAAATATTATCACCATGCCCGGTGAACCAGCTGTTCGCCAAAGGTGGCTAGTATGAAATATATTTGTTTACATTATTTAGAGCATTTTCCATGGGGAGCTATATTCCTATCTTTTGTGATTTAAAATTTAGATATTGAGTTATTATTGGAATGGATACTTAGTATAGTTACAAGTATGTAAGGTGATTAAAAAAGGGATTATTCTATGAATATGCATTATTGGAAATTTGATCTAAAAGAAATTCATTTACAAAAAAGAATATGTAAATAAATTTGCAGTCTTGCGCACCTTCTTATTTCAAGAATCTACTATATAAATATAAAGTGTAAAATTACAAAAAAAATTAGCATTTTAATTATTTATGGAAAAAATTACTTTCTATTGCAAATATAACTATTTACATTTTATACCAGTATCGTACATTTTTAAATATAAAAAATAAAATGACAATAACAAATTATTTTATAAAAGGGTACATTGATGTATAGGGAAAAAACAAAAGCAAATTTTCTTATAACTTACTTTAAAACCATGCAGATCCTAGGAAAACACTATATATGCATGTTGTTGTAGTAAAGCAAGCGCTTTTGAGGAAAAATTTTGAAAAAAGTAAATGTTTATTTTTAACATACATATTTCAACTTCCGTTAAAAAGAATTAAGTTTCGTCAACATGCGAAATCAAAAGTAGAAAGTAGGATTTTGCTGAGGCATGAATGGTAATGCTTCTTTTTTTATTTCGCCTTCTCTCTGATTTAGCAATATTGATAAGGGAGAAAGGAACACACTCAACGCAAGTAATTAAAAGATATTACTAGGCCTTTTTTGCATTTTGATAGCAAAAAAAAAAAAAAAACAGTTTTGACTGTTTTATTTACAATAAAATACAAGAGCTAATTTTCTGTTGAAAGTTTTTTTAAAATATTTTTGATTTTACAGAACGCTTAAAAAGCATTTTTTAAATTTCATGCGTTTAGAATAATTAATAAAGTAATGGTGATTGTTCAGCTTAAATTACTCTGATTGAACTTAGAACTGCAGTCCTTAAAAACAATATTTTCATTTTGTTGAGTTACTGACCTGAAGAATATCGTCTGTGATTTAAAGTAGATGACTCATTATTAAGATATTTGCAATATCCTGGCTGACCAGACTACTCTGTGTGTGAGGCATACGAGGAAGGGAAAGCTGGATGCTTAATGCATGAGTTTATCTAATTTGAGGAATATAATTAATCCAATGTCTAATAGAATCATGGAGGGAAGGAGTTACATCAATGCATCAACTTACTTTAGTTTTTATCTCAAGAGATATTCTTCTAGACTTAGAAGCAGCAAGATGAAAACACATTTTTTGAAGAATGCAACCACATAATGGCTTCTCTAGATTCATTTGAAATGAATGATGGCACGCACGCACACGCACGCACACACACACACACACACACACACACACACACACACACACACACACACACACACACACACACAATGATATACCTTAATCTGATTTAAATCCAAATTAATTTTTTAATTTTTATCTTTATTCTAAAATTTTCTATTATTTCCTGATCCAATTCCCACTTTTTAATTAATTTTAACACGCTTTTGATAAAGCTGCTGATTTCGTGGTTCCCACGTCAGAAAGAAAGGGATAAAAGTCCCAAGCAATCACACATAATTTTCAAAGATACCTAAGATTTTCTTGCCTAAATCGACATGTGACAAAGAAATCTCCCTATCAGAATCTTATAGTAAAATCTCTGAAGAGAAAAAATTTTGGTGCTCTTATGACATAATGTAGACAGACGGGTCTCTTATAGCTTCTCGCCTAAGAAAGTATCCTTTTTTCTTAGCTCGTCGTCTTCGGAATTTTTTAAATTGTAATTTAAGGTTAATATATTTTTTAACTTGTATAATAATTTTTCAGTTATTCTGAGTGCATCCTTTTTATAATGCTTTGATAATGCTTTAGGCAAACACTATATTTATTAAAAACTTTAAAAAAAGCATACCTCATTTTTTAAATGCTAGGAATAACTATATAAGCTATTACATATATAAATCAAATATTCTTAAAAATGAAACTTTTTAACAAATGCTTTAAAAGCAATTTTCCGGTTCCAACAGCAAACTAAAATATTTCATCACTTATTATAACTTGGAAAATATTTAATATATAATTAGTCGAATACAATGTTCTTTAACAAAAACATGATAGATGATATTTAAAGTCTGATGATTAGACAATAAAATACAGAACTTACTTACCTTAAGAAAATTAAATATTATTAATTATTAGAAAATTTAATATATTAAAAATTAAATCTACATATCATAAGACACAAGTTCACAGCATTTATAATGAAGGTCAATCTGGAACTTAATGCATTTTATGTTTAGTTAATTATTTTGGAAATGATTTCAACTTTTTCAAAATCATAATACAAAACATTCTTATTTACATAAAATACAACTTATTTTTAATTATTCATTTATAATATTCCTAAATATTTCAATCGTAAAATCAGTGTAACATGAATTTTTTTTTAAAAAAGAATAAATTTTAAAAGCTTTATTGTTCTTAAAAGCATTATTACAGAACTTTTTTTAGATTTGAACATTTCAAAATCATAATGAAATTGCACAATAAATTATACAGTTGTAAAATACTCCATTTGCTTCGTATGCTTTGAAATGGAGTTTCAAAAAGTAGTTCGTTTCAAAAGATGAAACCGAAAATACCGCTGATAAAATGAAAAATACCATAGAAAAATCCATATATGTCGTCTATTATTCCTCCATTGTTAGCACTTTCGGTGGTGGTCGTAGGGGATAGAGTAGTCGTTTCCGGTGGAGGAGTGGATTAATGTCGTGGATGAGTAGACATTTCCTCTGGGGGAGTAGACATATCTTCTGGAGGATCCATTCCAGAAGGGGTTACATCTTGGGGCGATCTTTTAAATCTTTTGGGCATCATCCTAGAACCAGTTAAAGCATGATTGTGGACTTTCAGAGTTTCTTTGGTTAGAGTCCTCGATACAGGCTTACTTCGAACAAGAGTGATGACCGCAGCGCAGAATACCATTATCCAAAGAAGCTTCATCTGAAGGAGGGAAAACACATTAAAGTTAATAATTGTTGTGAGGCATTTTGTTTTTTTTATGGTATTCTATCCTCGATAAGCCAGTTTATGTCGTTGATTTAACTATTTTTATGTATGTTACAATCACAAAATCAACAATTTTGTTTTATGTAATATATTACTTTTAGTTGAATGTTATCTAAGGAAATCAAGTTTGGATTAAAAGCTAGTCTCTAACTAAAAGTCATAAGCTGAAAAAAGGTACGAAATTAAGATTTTTTTAAAAAAATATTTCATTTATTTGAATTATTCATATATGTTTTACTTCAATAATTACTAAAGTTAAAAAAGTTTTTAAAAGGCCCTAAACGCACACTAAGCTCACAAGATCCTAAGCTAAAAAAAGGCACGGAATTAAGATCTTTTTTAAAAAAATATTTCATTTATTTGAATAATTCATATATATTTTACTTCAATAATTATTAAAGCTGAAAAAGTTTCTAAAAGGTACATTAAATTCACAAAGTCTTAAGATGAAAAAGGCACTAAAAGCACACTGAGTTCACAAGGTCCTAAGCTAAAAAATGGCACGAAATTAAGATTAAAAAAGAATATTTCATTTATTTGAATTATTCATATATATGCCGGCGTCCTGGCATAGGGGTAGCGCGTCTTCCCCGTGATCTGGGCGTCCCGGGTTCGAGTCCCGGTTTGGGCATGGTTGTTCTTCTGTAATTCTATCTGTGAGATGTGTGAATGTGCCCTCCTGTAAAAAGGGGTTGTGCAAGCGAATGAGTGATGCGTGAGTAGCAAAGTCGTACTCTTGGCCCTAGTTGGCGCTGCTATAAAAAAAATAAGAGACGTTCCCCCTCCGGCTTAAATCGCTGTCTTCGTAACAGCGGGCTTGTCAGTGGCAAGTGCCATAAGAAACAAACAATTCATATATATTTTACTTCAATAATTACTAAATTTGATCCTTTTTATTTTTTCATATTCGAAGTATAGAAGAAGTATTGTAGTCGTTAAAAAAAAATTAAACTCCAGATTGTGACGAATCTCCATGTTTCTGACGTTCCAGCCACCGAAAAACGTATTTTTGGCATATTTTTTAGCGAAAAACGTGTTTATTTCTATCTGTCTGTGAACACGATAACTAAAAAATTGCTATGAGTTTGGCGACTAAAATTTATTATATGGAATTACAGCCAAATTTGCAGATTTTTATCAAATTTTGTGCAAAATCTGTTCACGAGAAGTCTGTCTATCTAGACTACAAAATACGAATTAAGTACATAAAATTTGGTACACAGATTTAGCATCTAATATGTTGATACTTATTAAATTTTGAATCAAATCCATCAAGGGGTTTACCATGAGTCGGTCTGTACTTTCGCATTAATGTAAACGCAGTAACTCATAAATGCAATTATTTAAATCAATGAAATTTAGTATGGTTTCTTGTGACTGCAATTGTGGCTCCGTGTCAAAGTTTGCCATCAAACAACCGGCAAAAAACATCCAAAATACGGATTCTCGCGATAAATTAAGTAAATATGCGCCAAATATCTATATTTTGTAACTATCGTTCACCAATGCTATTCAAATTTACAATTTTGTACGGAAGAAACGGATATGATCTTTATTGGAGAAACCTTATTATGCTAGAACGTTTCAGTGAGACTACTCCCTCTGGTTTTAAATATATTACTCATTAAATGTTGAGAAGAAAATAAGTTATATATTCAAATTATGACCAAAAATAATTTTACTAAAAAGAGAGTCAATTACATTTCCTTTCATGATATGAATTCACCGACTTCTTTCGTTAATGCTTATCGGTGTGTATTTGAAAAATAAAACTGATGAATACGATGTATCTTGATTATTTTTAAAAATTAATTAATAAATTATACAAATTACCTTATATAAAAGATTCTATTTAAAATTTAATCATAAGGATTTATTCATTTTAGTGACTTTCTAGGGACAACCAACTCGGATGTGATGATTTGAATCGAAATTGTATTATTATAAAACAGAATGTTTGGCAGTTTGAAATGTAAAAGGAACATATGAAGACTTTTAGGGGTGTAAAAAATCAACTATTTGGAGTCCCGGACAATCTAAATATATTTCTGATTGTAATGTTTCTCATGATTCCACTGAGACAAAACGTCAGAAAATTTTCTGCGATCATGGTCTCTACAGCCAAGTACCATTTTTTTATAAATTAATTAATTTGTTTATTTAAATATGAAATAAAGTTTTAACATATGTGCTCCACTAAAGTACTCCTGCTTTATTTTTTGGAGTCGCCTGAGCCTTCTCTGATCATTAAGATGCTGATCTAAGAAAATTAAAATTTTCCAGTCCCGTATGCTTAAAAGCCTGACGATTCTACAATGTTTGTTCTTCGTTAAACACACGTGCTCGGATTCACCTTAAATGCAATGTGTTCTCGTGTAATGATCATAATTTGTTCCCGAATCTACCTCGTTAAACGAAACGGATTAGAAAATCAATGTTGTGTTGTTGTTTCTAGTGTCACTTGTCATAGACAAGCCCACTGACTTTAGAAGTCATTGATTTGAAGCCAAGGGTGCATCTCTTGTGTTTTTAGCAGCGCCATCTAGAGCCAAGCGTACGACTTAGCTACACACACGTCGCAACCCTATTTACGGGACGGACTTCATTCATGCACTTCTTTCACTCCTCCTCAGATCGTAATTTAGACCTGAATCAAAGAACAATCACCCCTGATCCAGTAACTTCAGTGGTATAACTCTCCACATGGAGGACTTTTTGACCACGACAGATTTATACGTGCGCCAGCCATCATACACACACACGGGAAGTCTTCGACTGGCGGGATTCGAACTCGCAACCCAAAGGATGCAAATCCAGCACCCTACCCACCGGGATATCCCGGCCTCGGAAAACTAATCTAAAATAGAATCGTGCGATTCATTCCGAAAAAAAAATTATTATCTTTTATTATTTGCAATACAAGCTTTTTTTACAAGTATGACGTCTAAAGACATTTGTGCTTCAAAATCTGGTGAAAATGAGACATGGCATTAATGTTAAATGAATGTGTATCTCGCATAACTACTGCCTATAAAGCCCCGCTCCCATGACCATTTCGCATCTTGCATCTGGCGTATTTTGTCCTCTTTGCCTTTACTTGTGGTTATCCGGGTCTCTTTGATGCCTGTTCATTTTACCAACAGTTTGAGGGGAGCTCCTGACCGACGTCCATAGGAGAGAATGGTCCTACAAAGGATGAGATGGAAAATTTACGACCATATCCGTAAAAGCAACGGGCAATGGGAACTGGGCTCTAAAGTGATGCTTCTCAAGATTCAATGCAATAATTTTTTTTATTTTTTTTTATTTCAGCCTTTTTTTTATTTAACTTGGTGGTTATCGCCGTGCTTCCCCTTCTTCTAACTAAACCTCATAGCTATCTGTTTCTTGCTTGTGATAGAGACTGTAGCTCCGTAAGCTCTTCGGCAATTCCGGCAATGTTCTCCCACCTGTTTATAGATGTCGTTACTATCCACCTCTAGATCCATAATCTTTGCTAGAGACACAATCTCGCCGATTTAGGATCCACAAGCATTTGCGCAAACCCCACGAAATCGCGTTCTACGTTGTTATCCGGCCAAAGTAACGAAATTTTAAGTAACGAATCGCTTTTTTTCTTCTCTGTATGTTAATTTTTCATAATTTATCTATTTGCATTGTTCTCATAATATAAATTTTTTTCAAAAATAAGGCTTTGAAAAAAGGGTCATCAATCATTTAAGTTTCATTGTTCCTTTATTCTATCGATAATAAATTTGTTTTAGTATGTTTGTATCACATTTTATTTTATTTATAATTATTATTGCTTTGACTTTTCAGAATTTTTTTTTTCATAAAAATAGGTTTACTTTATTTTTCTATTCCCGTTTAATAATATTTCGTTGAGAAACTTTAATTTAAATTCAGCAATAACCAGCGTGAATGGTCTCCTCAAAACCTTTCTCGCATACATTTTAATAAATGAGCTGATGTGTTATTAACCGGTGCCATCGACGAACAATATTACGAAAGAGTCTATTAGAATGCGATCTTTGGTGATTAGTCTTTGAGATGCGCTTAATACACAAGAACCAAAAAATAGAATATGCATTTTGGAGCCTTTTTTTCTTACTGAATAAACAAATATACTCACAAATTCAACTAGCAAATTTCATTTATTTAAGTCAATGTATTTGTACATTATCTCTTTTATATACTTGTGCGAAGAAAAAAAAACTGATAGATAATCAATTTGTCAACGAATTTCGTTTGAAATTTGATATATGTATATCTGCATTTCCGATGTTAAATCTGTGTAGTCAATTTTAGTGCACTAAATACACTTAGCTCTTTTCGCTTTGCAGGTTCGGACAGCTGGACAGACAGATTTCCTAAGAGTGAATTCTTTTCAAAATTTGATCTAGATCTACGTAAAGACCGTATTTCAAATTTCATCCGCCTGGCTCAAAACGTTTTTCGATTTATCCTATTTAGAGACAGACAGACAGACGTATTTCCAAAATTATGGACTTAAGTAGATCTGGAATTTGGAAATTTGTCAAAATCTGGTGTTCAAATTTTTTGACGATTACAGATAGTTTCTTTTTGTATGTTTTGTAAAGGAGAACGCAAGAAGTAATAAAATAAATCCCTTATATAAACTTTATTGACATTTGCATCAATTGTCTATTCGTATAATTGAGAAAATCAATAAATTGCTGAAATTGGTAACTGTATATTGTATAAATAAGATGAAATATTGATTCAATTTGGGAATTTGCTAAAAAAAGATAATGAAGCATTGAAGGAAAATAGTTATCGAAGTTGAGTAATTAATTTCAGCATTAATTGCTAGAATGCAGCACATGTGTATGATAATTAAAAAATCATTCAAAATGTTTTATTGTTCTCTATTAAATGGCGATGAGTTAATAAAAAAGGAAATTAATGATAAAATTGAAAGTAAGCAGCATTTAATAACAAATTTAGGAAAATTTCGCTGATTAAAACAATTCTATGTAATTAACAAACTTTTTGATAAACTTACCTTAAAATTCAAATCTGAATCTGCGACTTTCGCAAGTGTTTAACTTATAAGTTTTTCTGAAGATGTGTTTCAAGTTGAAATAAGTCTACATTCAGTTACCTTGCACTCTAATGAGAGAAAACCTTCGTGAAAAAACTGTATTTGTGTTAGTAATTTATGTTTTCATTGTGAATTGGAAAAAAGTCACTTTTTTAATGTCATAATGTCATGGTAATGCAATTACTTTAAAACCGGTTAGAGCAATTAATTTAAATGATTTTTCGAATTGCGTTTGCATTTCTAATTATATACTATTACTAAACAATTTTTATTATTTTTCTGCCATTGAAACTAGTTAATTTCTTGAAATGAGTTAAAGAGACATATTTTATCAATCACACTCCAAGAGTTTCATTAGAGAATTTCTTAATTTTTAAGATATCTAAATGAACAAGAAATTGCTCGAAAGACTGTAGGTTAAATGTTAAATAGTCGAGTAAGAATGAAAAGCAGAACACCATTGAATCTTAAAATCAAAATATAAAAATACATTATATTTATTACAATTAATTGATCCCTTTAAAAATAAAAGACTGTCGATTAAATTACTGTTGGATATGCTATTAATAATGTTATATATTATTGAAAAGGCATATCCAGCAATATATTTATAAAATTTCTATTGGCTTTTTCTGTTTTATATTCAGTTGAGGAATATCAAATTTTCCTTTCAAATTCTTTATTGTTTTGAACCATGGCGCAATTGAACCTTGATTCACAATAACTTGGGCATGTTCTTCAAAAATATGAACGGTGTCGCCTCTTTAAAAATGTGAAAGGGCATGTTTTCCCAAATGTACTAAAATGCCTTTATAATATATATTGATGAAGTATAATATAAAATAGTTAGCATCTAAATCAAGACAATAAACTACACATTACATAATTGATTGAAATGAAATGTTTGATACTGTAAACCCTTCCTGTGGGAAGCTCGTTCTGTCATCGGTAGGAGGTAGTTGACTGCACACTATTTTTGCACCCACTAGGGTGACGAGAACCAACCACCTCATCCTCATATCTGAGGAGTCCCCCCCCCCCGGCCTTAATGTGATTAGCAGCTGGACAATTCCGTGTCATACGAATGCGATGAAATTTTCAAATACTGTTTGCAAGTCCTTTAACAATCTCATTGCAATTGAGGAACAATTCCTAAATTAACATTTGAAATATAACGGTTGTTGCTAAACATTGACGAAAAATTTATTTGAATAAGTTTTCTTATTTATGTATTGAAATATAACTAGTCTGTTATATTGCGAAACATACTAAATTGTATCAATTTTGCTAAGCAATACGCCTCTAATGCAGACAAAATCCATAAAATGACAGTGGGCGCTAAATATATAACTTTGTCCTATTTAATATCGTTTATGGTTTTTAAATATTTTCTGAACTCTCTTTTTGTATTCTGTCTCATTTAAAAAAAGAAAATGTTCATATTATTTCATACTTTTATTTCACTTGATTTGTTTCGTGTTTATGAATTTTGTTATAAGCGTTTTTTTTTTTTACTTGTTTACTAAGGAGTTAAAATTTTTTGTACCTTTGTGTTTTTGCATTTCACGGTTGTTTTTTTTTTTGTGAAATAAATTAGGGCGATATAATTTATGCTCTAGATTAAAAGGAAAATGTTTTACAAAATCCTAGTATAAATATATAATATAAAATAATTAAAAATAGTATGATGGAAATATACATGTTAAGCTCAGTATAGAATCTTCAGTGTTCCTCTCTTCTAAATTTCTTCACTCATTATTGCTTTTATTAGCCAAAAAAATCTCAAATTAGTCATAAAAAACATTTAAGAAATCGCACGTTTCTTCCAACTACAACAAACAGCGGAATGACAAGTTCAAACCCGCTTTAATAATTATGATATTTGATTTTTTTCACAGCTACGTTTCTTATTACGCAATTTCTTATTAGTTGTGAAAAATGTTGCCAGCAACAACTAATTTTGGGTACAATTTTTTTTTCACTAAATGTTACGATGGAAGTTTCCATCATCATGCAAAGGAGGGTTAATATTTTCAAAATTTAATTATCAGTTAATTGATTAATTCAATTAAATTTTGATTCAGTACCAATGATGCAACTGGGAAGTAAATATGGGAAAGAACTGATTTCTAGAGTCAAAATTATTTCTGATAATCAGCTATGAATTAAAACTTAAAAAGCAAAAAATAAATCATATAAAAAATCTTTTAACACCAATGAAAGTGCGTTTAAAAATTGTTTTTTTTTTTAAATTAAAAATAATTATTGTTGCATTCATGTCTGAATAAAAAAACCTCGCAAATAAATTTCACATTTGCTAATTTAAAAAACAGAAATAAATAAAAAAAATTCTCAGTCCGTAACAAATATTTGTAATTTTTTGTTCATATCTGGTATATAAAAAAAAAAAAAAACCAGAAACAGCAAGTACCTGTTTTCTTTCTTTCCTTTATTTTTTATCGACCTCCCCCCCCCCCCCAAAAAAAAATATTTGTTTTTTGACTGGAAAATTCATTTTTTTTTTTCTTTTTGTAAAATCTATAAAATTGGGATAAAAGATGTTGTGTTTTAACCAACGATACTCTTTCTCATGTGAATGCGCCGGTAAAAGCTTTGCATTTCGAAATAAATGGAGAATGCATTAAGTTGCTGTTTGACTTTCATTTATTTTTAATTACACAAGTGAGTTACTTGGCGGATTTTTGAAAGATAGATAGACCGACGATTTTGATAAGATTGATATAAATTCTTTCTCTACCAATGTGAGTTATATGCAGCAGTTCGATTAGCTTGCTTAAACAAGGCATATGTACTTTGTGAAATTGATTATTTTTCAATTGATGAGAAATAGATTTGTTCTATATTCTTTATGTGAATATAAAATATGTGAGGAAACATTTGTAAATATTATAAAAAATCATTATTTAAATTGGAAAGAACTTTTTTTAGCGAATTACATTTTCGGTATTCAATAACTATCGAAGTGAACTTCTAGAAGAACATTTTTGCAAATATAATATTGGAACTTTATTATTGCATAATATTTTTCATTCAATGTATAAAAAAACATTTCTTAAAAAGATTTTTATGACTGTTGTGAGTTTAATGAATTTACTAAGCCATATGAATTTAGAAAAAGAAGGTCATGCACACCAAAGGTCACATTAAAGAATCAAAGAAGAATTGAGTTAAAAATTTATAAATCTTAATGCATTAAATTATCAGTGGTCTGAATTGTGGTAATCATTTTTCCTTTTATAGCGTAGACGCTACTCTGTTAAAATTCTTAAATGTAATTTCCGGCCAAAATAGTAAGGCATGTTTTTTTATTTTCGAACATTATTATAAAAAGACATATATTTGATGATAATTAATGATGAAAAACAATTGAAAGTGAGCAATTGAAGCCTAAATGGGGTCATATTTTTATAATCTTTATAATCATATTTGTAATACTGTCAATTTTTAAGAGAAATTTTTTTATTATTTAATTTACTATTAAAAATTACATAGCAAATATAAATATCTTAACAATCCATTTCCATTTTACAAATAATTTTGTATATATTTAAAAAAAGCTTAAATAATATGATATGTTTTAGGCGAAATATTCCAGACAAAAAAAAAAAAATAATTGCTGTATATAGGCTGAGAAATCTAAATATTATCAGTGCTGTGATTTACCTTCCTGTCTTTTTTTTTTGTTTGTTTGTTTTTTCAAATTAACATGCGATTTAATAGGTAGTAGTTAAGGGAAATTAAATAACTTTTAACTAAGTTATAAATAAAAAAAATTATGTTTATTTTCAAATAATAAAATAATGAATTACTATCTCGTTCTTGTTTCCTTCAGTGGTGAAGTTATATTTAGCCGCTGAACTTTCTTTTCCTTTCAAAAAAAAAAAAAAATCGGGCTTAATCAGATAAAAATGATGTTTCAAGGACTGAAAAAGGATACTTGTAATTGCATCAGTTTACATTTAAAGTTTATGTATTGATAAAAATGATTCTTAATGAAAGATCTTGAAATACGATAAATACTCTATGATGTATAAATGTTCTTGAGAACTGAGGAAGTAATGAAAAAAGAAGAAAAATTTTAGCAGCTTTATTATTGTGAAAATGCAGATACATGTATTCTTTTAAGTTTGGAAATTCCTAGATGATTATACAACTCCATTGTAAAATGCCCCGATTGTTCCACATGTTTTGAAATGAAGTTACAGTAAATATTCCGTCTCAAAGAACGGTGCCCAAAAGGTCCCCAAGAAGTTTGACAATACCATCAAGCAATGCATTTAAGCCTCCAAGCAGACCTGGATCAGAACTTTCTGTGGCAGTCATGGCGGGTTGAGTAGTCGCATCCATACCATCATTATTTCTTGGGGATCTTTTAATTCTTTTGACCATCTTCATAGAACCAATCAAACCATCTTTGTGGACCCTCGGAGCCTCTTTGGTTAGATCTCTCAATGAAGACGGTTTACTTGAGACAAGTGTGACAACAGCAATGCAGAATACCATAATCCAGAAAAGCTTCATCTGAAAGGATAGAAGGAAAGAACACATATACATTCAATCTAATAGTTATTTTAAAATATTTAAATTTTTTTTCTTGGTAATATTCAAACTGTCATAAATTACTTCTGTTTGACTCAATGATTATGATACAAATTAGGTCTGATTTCATAATAGATAAAAAAAATGTATTTTTTTACAAAGTTACTAATGTAAAAACGATTAACCTAAAAAAAAAAGCATTAGCATGCTGAAAATATGCGGAAACGTGAGATTAAATTGATCATCTTATTAAAAGAGGGAACTCCTAATGTGCACTGCCTAGGGACATACATAAAAAATACATAAATCTGATCCTCAGCAAGTGCGCCGGCATAATAAATCTAATTCTCTGGAACTCCAGCCACTTAATTAGTTGGAGTAGTCACAGCCAAAACTTTCTCGCATTGTCTTTTATAAGAACGCTAATCACACCACACCCCCTCCCTGGCATAAAAAATGTAGATCTTGAGCAAGCCATATAAGTCATAGAGCTCAAATTTTTATTTTCAGTGTTCCGCACATGGGAATTTTGTGATTCATAGCACAGTTAAAGAAAACAGAGCTGCAGATATAGACCAAAATTTGCCACCAAACTACTAGTTTAATAAAAAAATCGCGAACTAATTTGCATTCATTTATTTTATTGTGTTTTTGAGTTATCACACGTTTACATGTATGCAAAAGTAGAAACCTATTCAATGGTGAATTCTTTGATAGATATTGTCACGTAGGTTCTTTAGTGTGGAACTAAATGACACACACAAGAAGTAGAGCTAAACCAATTTATTAACTCAAAACTGAGAACACAGTGACTGACAGATCTTCTGCTTTTATGCTAGCAGGGAAAGTTCCAGAATACTTTTCTGGAGACAGTAAGAAAAGTCCAGAACACTTGTCTGGTAAAGTAATGGAATGTCCAGAATCTTCTGGAACATGAAATAAAGGAAAACATAAAATCAAGGAATTAAATATTAACACAGACTGTGAATCGCATTGTCTCTAGCGGGATTCGAACTTACGATCTCTTGATTAAGAGACCAGTGCTATGACCATTCGGCCATGGAGAGTCGACCGCCTATTTTCAAGGCGGCATTATGATTAGAAAATTGATACAGATATAAGTTTCAAATGTTAAAACTGTATACAAAATTCTATTTTTATAGTTTTTACATTTTGTAGTTATCATGTTCCTTTATTGTCAAACAGGCGGATAAACATAAATCCTAAGAATGGATTTTGCTCAAAGTTTGAAAAAAAAAATCTACAAATTTCGTATACAAAATGACATAACAAATTCTCCGAGGTTTTTTTTTTTTTTTGTTATCGTGTTTACAAACGCAGACAAATATAATTCCAAAAATATGTTTTTCGAAGTCATTGAGATCTGAAAGAAGAAGAATCATGGTATCGTCAAAATCTCGAGTTCGGATTTTTTTATGGTTATAATTATTTGATCTTTGTACTAGAAAATAAAAGGATTTTCTTAGCCAAGGACAATAGTAAATTATAGAGGGAAAAGGGCAATTGGATGGTCTTCATGATCGTCGACTCTCCGAAGATTAGTCTCAATATCAGCAAAACAGCTAATCTTTTTGCTTTTGACTTGTATAGCGACGGTTGAAGTACTCAAATAATGATTGCTTTACCAAAACCCCTCACTGAATAGTGGGATCTGGATGCAGATTTCTTGTGAGCGAAAGTGGTACCTGAACATTGATACAGTGACAAAGGAATTACAACACAACAGCTACAACAAAAAACTGAGCTCAATACAATTCAGGATCCTTAGCAACAAACTTGCGCGCTTGACAAGACATAGCTTACAAAGAATCGCTCCTATAATAAAGAAGACTGTGCGTGTGCTACGCTCTATAGGGCAGAAGATCTGCTGTGTATAGCTAACAAGCCTGGCACTTATGTACCTTGGGGGATGGAAATGTGAATCCAAAAGAGTTTTCTTTTTGAAATTTTCATAAGAATTTTAATTAATTAATAATTAAGCTAAATTTTTCTGTTTTCCGCAATAACTTCCAAAAATATTATTGCAGAAAAATAAATTTAAAATGTAAAATAGTATTTTTTTAATGATAATCGTACGGAAATTTTCCTGCCTTTTGGCAATATATATATATATATATATATATATATATATATATATATATATATATATATATGTAGTGACGAGCGCTTGTTGGCGAGCGCCATCTGCTGGTTGTTAGACGGAGTTGACGCTGGTTAGACGACTAGCATCTAAAGCACAACACGCTGTGTATGAGACGGACGAGTCCATTGAATGACGTAGGGATAAGGTTTAAAGAGGAAGAGACTAGTTTTTGTTTACAAAACTGCAGGAGTTAGCCAATTGTACAGACAAAGGATACCGACGTGCTCTAATTGGTAGATTTCTTTCTCACAGAATTTTCTGTGCTGTATTTGCTGCAACCAATACGTGTTATTTAGTTTCATTTATGCGTTCTTTTTCGTCTGAACTTTTTCAAAACGGAGAAAATAAATCTTCATAGAAATATAAGTATATAGTAATTGAGATTGATGGAAATTTGTCTGTTTTCCGTATTTCCGATATTATAAATAATTAGCGTGAAGAAATATTAAAATAAGACTTGAAAATCAAGCTTTTATAAGCTACTATAAAATATCTATATGCAGATATATTATATTTATTAAGATATTTCGATGACATTAAACGGTATAGAAATCATTATAATTCTTACTGAATATGCATGTGCAAGAAGAGATTTATTTTTTTAATTTTATATTAAAATTATTACCATTAGATGTCTATCTGGAAATGTATTATGTTTATTAAGTTATTTTCGATGAAATTAAATGGTATAGAAATCTTTTCAATTCACTCTGAATATGCATATAAAATATCATAAGAGGAGACATATTGAATCCAGAGAGATTCAAAATAAATGAATTAAAAATCAAACTGTTTATTTTGCTGATTTTTTAAATTTAAATATGATATTAAAATTTATCTATATTTATCTGAAAACAAAATATATAATTTTATTAAAAAAAGAGTTCAAATTTAGATAAAATTCTTACTTGTGGCAATAAAAAAATTACTTCACTTATAAATTCATATTCTAAAATATGAAACGTTGATGGTATGTATCAAGAAAGAGATAAATGTAGTAAAGTGGTGAGCACCAGTTGCTCCTCGAATATTTCAACTCTGTTATGGATAAAAATCACAATATTTTTGACTTATCTTGCAATGAAGAAACAACATTCCCAATGGTTTCATTTTTTAAGGATTGCCCAGAGATTTCTGACTTTTCTTTGAGCTGTAAACTTTTAGGAAGTTCTTTTTTGGCAAACTGGAATTTTCAGAAAACAGAGAATTGAATTCTGTTTAGTTATTAACTTAATATCAAGATTTATAAATATATAAATAGTTTATATATCTCTTTTGAATACTTATTGCTTGCATTTTTGTAACACATATTTTAGGAAGGGATTAAAGAATATGAACAAAAATCAGAAACAGTTAGGCGTGTTCAGAAAACACACAAATCAACTGGGCGCCTTAATGTTTATAAATGTGACTTAATATGCCAGCACAATGTGCGACAAGTAATAACTAATATTTCATATTTTATTGCTTCAAATGCATTACATGTGTGATTTTAGACACTTTTTATTTTATTATTTAGATAATAACAAGGTTAGATTTAAAGTTTATTTGCATGTGGCAAGAGACATATTTGTATCTATCTAGTTACAGATATATTTAATTCCAGCAAATTTCATTATAATAAATATTTGTATTATTCATGTTTTTTAAATTGTTTTAGTGTTACAAATCCTTAAAAGTTTTAGAGCTTCCATACTCTGTACTATATATTGACATATATTTTTAACCAAAGTCTGATCTAAAGTTCATTTTGCTTGAGGCATGAATGATATTTGGTGCCCCCCTTGTTACACAGCACTTAGCAAATGGTGCATAGTTTATATGTATTTTCCTCATAAGGAAATATTTTTTCTTTTTATTCTATTTTCAATCTTCTGATCAGTTCGATGAATAAAAGAAAGTCCAGTGATTTTTTTGTGTGTGTGCTGTTATTTGTGATCTTCACAATGCACATTTCATTAATAAGAGCACATTTTATGTTAAGAAAACATTTTAAAAATTTCAGATCTAGACCTGAATCAATAAAATTTTTAATTTGCAAACATACTAATTATATTTGTCAAAAATTAGAAACGAATGATAACTCGCAACAAAATGTAGATAACATTGAAGACAATTTAATTATACATATCGAAATCACTGAAGACCTAAATATTAGGAAAAATCGAATGATTCAACATTTAAAAGAACTGCAATCAATAATATTAGAATGGGACACATTACATCCTCTTCCAAATGTGGAAGAAAAAATCAAAGCCATAAAAGCAAGTTTTCAGGTAGACACTGCTTCGACTAGTAGTTCTCATAAAGAAAAGGAAATGTTAAAAGTATCCAAAGCTCCACCAAACAAACATATTAGCAAACAAAGAAAATTTATAGTAAAGAGGAAAAAATCAAAACAAAATCCTCAATAACAATTTTTTAAACTAATTATTGTATTTAAGTTAAATGTTATTTTAAATTATATTAGAAATATTAGTCCTTGAGAGACTTTAATAGAAATTTTGGAAAATGTATATTTCTGTATAAATGTGTGTATTTTTTCTTTTTTATTTACATATAAATAAAGTATTTCTATTTTTTTATTTGAAATTTTTATAAATTTACAAGGACTGCCTAGTTATTAATTTAATTTAATTTCATTTTTTCTTTATTTCATTTAAAGGAGTGCAAAATAATAATAAAAAAAACATGTTGACATAGATTTAAGTAATTGAATGAAAATAAGAGAGTAGATATTTGAATAAACAATACAAAAAGCCTTGAGTTTCATTACAATAACAAAAAATGTGGTACTTATGAATTGACAGAGAAAGATTGGCGATTCGTTGGCGATAACACGATTTTTTTTTTTTTTTTTGTATAAACAGCACATGCAAATGCTTGTTTTCTTCTCATAATTTATCGCTTATAGGTTGATGCACTTTGGTGTTACATTTAGAGATTTTTGGCCCTTCCGTCGTTAATTACTATCAAAATATACTTTAAAGGGGAAAGTATTGAGTAATTCATTAAAACAGGAAAAATCAATGAAAAACATAATTCTTGTATGAAAACCCATATGATATTTTAAAAAAATAACATCTTAATGGCAGTTTTTAATGATTGAATAAAATTTTTTAAAAAGCGATTGAGTTAAATGGTTTGAGTCTTAGTCCAACAACAATATATATAAATATATACTTCTTCAAAGGTAAGGGGAGGGGGAAATCTTCGTAAATTACTCGTAACTTCAAAAGAAATTTAATCCACAATTAGAATATCTGTAAATAATATTTAAATCGCAGAAAGAGCGCCTTTAAATGGTATTTAATCATTAGGTAATGTACCTGCAATATATATTTTCATTCAATCGTAGTAAATTATTAGTAATATAAAATTAATTTAATTCACTACTTAAATTTTAATTAATTTTTTATTTTAAAATTGTGGTGGAAACATTCACTAAAGTATTCTGATACAGATAAAAATGAGCTGGTAGATCAAATTGTTAATTAATTTAGAATTTTGAATAGCGTTTGTTTGTTAGTGATGGAAAATACTCGGTTTCGTTTTCGGATGCAGTATTTCTATAAAAAATTACATAACTTGAATTCTATTATTCATAAAAAAAAAATTAAGAAAACACAGATGTGGGGATCCAAATAAATAGGCTTTAAAACAAAACAATAAAAAACTCAATCTTTAAAAAAAAAAACCCAATCTGCCTTTTCAATGAAGTAAGATTCCTTCAATCCTCAACATAGCTGCGGACGAAAGCAGCAACACGGTTGCGTATGATAACCGGACTTACCTACGAATAAAATAGATTCGCCCATCCAATCCACAACCGTGTTGAGCTTTAGCCGCTAGTGGTTAGACGGGGAGCAGATCAGACGGATCTGGACGAGAGTGAAGACGTGGCAGATCAGACGGATCTGGACGAGCGTAAAGACGTGTCAGATCAGACGGATCTGGAGGAAAGTAAAGACGTGGCAGATCAGACGGATCTGGACGAGAGTAAAGACGTGTCAGATCAGACGGATCTGGACGAAGTAAAGACGAGACTAGACGAGACGCGACGTATTCGACGAAATCTACTGAATGTTCAATTCTTTTATGTTAATGTATATATATCCTAAATGTCCTAATCGTCCTAAATGTAATTAAATGTGCGTTCTAAAATAGTAGTGATTTCTGAGTCCTACAAATATGGGGGTTCGGCCGGGATATTAATGAAGACCGGCACATAGACGAAAGAAGAGCCAAACAGGAGTGAAATTTGACGTGCTACAATAAACCTTTTGGATACCAACTCCTTGTGGACTGACGCAGTGTGGATCGACGTTGAAGAAATTGTGAGTACAATTTTGATTTATTCTCAAGTATGGCATTTCTTACACGAGCACGAAAGAGCGACTTACTAACTTTAGTAGACGAATTAGAACTAACGGCACCACAGGATGCCAAAGTGCGACAGTTAGTTACAATGATAACAAAGTCGACAGACTATGACGAAAAGTTCGTAAAAGATTTACTTTTAACTATCACTCAGGAGCGCGAAAGGTTAGATGCTGAAAAGGCCAAAGCCGAAAAGGCTAAGGCAGAAGCCGAAAAGAATGAGCGTGAATATACTTTGAAAAAGTTAGAACTTGAGTTAAAAAGTAGAGAAAATACTTTAACTGCATCAGATATGCCTAAGACTGATATATTAAAATTGCTAAAGAATTACGATAATAGCGGAGACATAAGTGTTTACCTTTCGTTATTTGAGAAACAAATAAGTAGGGCTAACATCGCAAAAGAAAACTGGATTTCTTATTTACTCGGGTTATTACCATTGGATATAGTCAATTTAATTGCTCGCGAACCTGATCCATCAGCTAATGACTATGATTACATAAAAAAACTCTTGCTTAAAAGATTTAAATTAACTTCCGAACAACTCAGACAGAAGTTCTTTACTCACAAACGAGATTCTTCTTCATCATGGCGGGATTTCGGTTTTGAACTGAATAACTTTTTTGAGGAATGGATAAATTGTTTAGAAATAACCGATTTTGAAGATTTAAAGCAGCTAATGGTCGTTGACCAGTTAAAGAGTAAAATACCAAATGACGTACGCGATCATTTCCTCGACGATTTACCCAAAATAAAGAAAGTAGAAGATTTGGTTAATAAACTGGACGAATATGAAGCTGCACGAAGTCACCTTAAAAAGGAAACAAACAGAAATTGGCGTGTTTCCGAAAACAGAAGTAAATTTGATATCGCGAAAGAAGCTAAAAATTCACCATTGCCGTTCGTTCGTGCTCAAAAGAATTATGCTGATGATAATTACTATAACAAGAGTAATAATAAATGTTTTAATTGTAATGAGACTGGCCACAAATCAACTAATTGCAAGTTTAAAAACAAAGGATTGAAATGTTTCCAATGTGGTAACTTTGGCCACAAAGCCAGTAACTGCCCGCAAAGAGATTTTAAAGTGTCTCTCTCTAATAAAGTATATACTCGTAACTCTCCAAAAACTGTAAATAAGCTTAGTAAAAATGTTGAAATAAATGGTGTAAATTGTGATGCATTAATTGATACTGGAAGTGATATTACTATGATTAATTATGATTTTTATTTGAAAATTGGTAAACCTAATTTAACGACTGATAATGTGAAATTAGCTGGTATAAGTGGCGATAGCATTACTCCTCTAGGTTTTTTTTATTGTGATATATTAATTGATGAATATGTAATATCAACTAATGTATATGTGTTAGAAATAATGCCGAACGAAATAATCATCGGCATGGACATATTAAATAACCTAAGCTTTTCATTCCAAGAAAATCAAATTATCATTCATGAAAAAAGCCCAAATAAATTACACCCGGCTGGTGAGAAACGAGGTCAAGGTCACATCACTACGTTCCTCAGAGCTGAAAAGAGACAGTCAGGCACCTATTTTTGCTGAGGCTGGCAATAAAATAAATACACATCCTCTCCCATACTTCATTCATTTAACGGATTCGATAAACTATGATGAAATCGACATGAGTCATGTAAAAAAACCGTTGAGACAGGAAATAAATCGTCTTTTAAATAAGTATTCGCCAAACAAAACAAAAAGTACGGATTTGCAAATGAAAATAATATTGAGCGATGATATTCCGATTAGTCATAACCCTCGAAGGCTGCCTTTTAAAGAACAAAAATTCGTTGAAACTCAGATTGATAAATGGTTACAGGAAGGGATAATAAAACCTAGTTGCTCTAATTACTCTTCACCTGTGGTTTTATCCAAGAAGAAGGATGACAGTTATAGGTTATGCATTGATTATCGTAAGCTAAATAAAAAGATGATTAAAGATCGGTACCCTTTACCCCTCATAGAAGATTTGCTAGACAAACTTGAGCAATCAAAAATATTTACTACTTTGGACTTGAAAAACGGGTTTTTTCATGTAGACGTAGAGAAAGATAGCACAAAATTTACGTCTTTTGTAACACATCATGGGCAGTGGGAATTTCTTAAAGTACCATTTGGACTTTCCAATAGTCCGAGTGTATTTCAGCGTTACATTAATGTGATATTTAGGAATTTGATGCTAGATGGAACTGTACTGATTTATATGGATGACATTATTATTCCATCCATAGCTGTACAAAAGTTTCCACAACCACAAACTGTTAAACAAGTACAAAGCTTTTTAGGCCTTACTAGCTATTTTCGGAAATTCATACCCCACTATTCAAAAATCGCAAAACCGCTTAGTGATCTACTAAGAAAAGACATTGCATTTAAGTTTGAATCTGAACAAAAGGAAGCTTTTCAAAAACTCAAAGATATTTTAACTCAGGAGCCAATTTTGCATCTCTATCAACAGGGATCAGTTTTAGAACTCCATACAGATGCTAGCAGTCAGGGATTCGGAGCAGTGCTGCTGCAACAGGGAACCGACAATAAGTTTTATCCTATTCATTATTTTAGTCGAAAAACATCTCCACAACAAGAAAAATATAGTAGCTATGAATTAGAAGTTTTGGCTGTGATCGAAGCGTTAAAAAAATTTAGACATTATTTACTGGGTTCTAAATTTAAAATTGTGACTGATTGTTCCGCTTTTCAACAAACTATGAGTAAAAGAGATCTTACACCAAAAGTTGCAAGATGGGCTTTACAATTAGAGGAATTTGATTACCAAATTGTTCACAGATCAGGAAAACAAATGGCACACGTAGATTCTCTTAGTCGAAACGCAGTACTTGTTGTTACTCGTTCATATAGTGAAGTGACCACTAAAATAGCCAATGCTCAAAATCAGGACGAATTCCTTAAGAAATTAAAAGCTTTGATAGATAAGCAAGAAGACGGTGAACACATTGTGAGAAATGGAGTTTTATACAAATACGATAATGGTAGAGAATTGCCCATAGTCCCAGAAGCGTTACAAAGAGAAATTATTCGAGAAATTCACAATAAAGGACGGACCAAATACAACTTCCACAGCAGCCGATTTTATGAAAGCATGGTCTTCAGACTAAAAGAAAAAAAAAAAAAATGTTTATTGTTTTATCCAGATACTGTTTTCTTTTTTTTATTCTTTCAGATTTTTCTACTATAACTTTCGAGGACGAAAGAGACGTCAGGATCGCCGAATGTAGTGACGAGCGCTTGTTGGCGAGCGCCATCTGCTGGTTGTTAGACGGAGTTGTCGCTGGTTAGACGGGGAGCAGATCAGACGGATCTGGACGAGAGTGAAGACGTGGCAGATCAGACGGATCTGGACGAGCGTAAAGACGTGGCAGATCAGACGGATCTGGACGAGAGTAAAGACGTGTCAGATCAGACGGATCTGGACGAAGTAAAGACGAGACGCGACGTATTCGACGAAATCTACTGAATGTTCAATTCTTTTATGTTAATGTATATATATCCTAAATGTCCTAATCGTCCTAAATGTAATTAAATGTGCGTTCTAAAATAGTAGTGATTTCTGAGTCCTACATATATATATATATATATACTAGCCGCCTTTGGCGACCAGCCGGTTCGCCAGTATTACCGCTCGATACAATTTTCAATTAAATATTTTAAGTAACTGGTCTCTTAATAGATTCTCAAACAAAACATTTTTAATCTTCAAATTTTGATAGTCATACCAAACTTATACTGTTGTTTAGATCGTTTCGTTCAATTTACTATATATGTTTTCCTAATGTGTTGTCATTTCCGGTAAAACTTCAACTTTAATTTAAAGTGGAAATGATGAAATTGCAATTAAATAAAGACATTTTTAATAAAACCAAGCGTTTTATTTTATTTATCACCTTTATTTTTATTTATTTATTTATTATTATTATTATTATTGAATATGAGTATTGCAAACAGAATCGTTCGGTATTTAAGTCTTATGTGAACTACAAAATATTTTTCATAATTTATGTAATATCTCAAACAATAATTCAACAAAAATTTCTCAGATTCAGCATAAAATTCAGTTTTTAGCTTTGCTTTCAAAAGGATTGAAATGAAATCATTAATAATATTTTGTTCCGGCCTATAAATATATTTCAAAAATTATGAAGTCTAAATTTAATGCAGTAAGGTATCATATTCTGAGAAATATTCTGGTCACACCAAATTTTAAATAAATGAATGAATGTTTCTATTTCCCACGATCAACTAAGACTTATTTATGAAGTTTTCAATGTTAAAAATTTAGAAAAACTCAACATTTTCATAATCATAGGCCAATTAATCTTGAGAAACCTGCGCGCCGATTGGCGTATTTTGTTTGAAACGATCGATGGGACATCTAAAATTATTCTTTTTTTATTGAATAGTGATATTCAAATTTTCATAAATCAGTCAGTTTAAGTGATTGATTTAGTTGATTGGAAATTAATTATTTTTACTTAAAATATTAGTGTTTCAAGAACATTTTGTTAATCGTGATTTCCACAGCAGAAGCTTTATGTAAAATCAAAAATTCGTTACTTATTAGAGCATTTATTGAATCAAGTTACATAAAATATAATCATTTTCCATTTAAACCATTTTAGCAGATCTGTATCTTACTAAAGGTTTACAAATTAGCTGTGTGGCCCTGATTTGAATGGATATCCTGTTCATATTAAACAAAACTTACCTTAAAATAAAACTGATTTATTGGATTAATAATATAGAGAGTGTAAAAGATCATAAAATAATTTTTCTTGAATTTATTTTTTAGAAAAAATAATATTTCATATTTGTTTCATTTCCTACAGCCACGTACCGAAAATTATATTTTGGCAGATTTCATTTCCAAAAAGATTTAATTTATTTTTAATTGGAGCTTTAATCAATGTGATGGCAACACTTCGAAAAGAGATAATTTTTTCACATGAATGCGAAGCGTGCTCGTACAGCTTAAATTTTATTTTTATTTTGTATGAAAAAAATTGTTGAAATATAGTTAAAATATTTATTTAAAAATTCATTAAAAATAGAAATTTAATTTTAAGGTTAAAACATTGGTATCATTTAAAAGAAAAATTTTTGATCTTTAACTTCATGTAAAAATCTTTTTTGTGCGGTAATACTTTCGGAAGTTATAGCAGAAACGCGCCAAAATTTCGCTTAATTTTTAAATAAATAAAATTCTAATTAAAAATTCGAAAAAATAACCCCCAGGTGCACATTTCCGGCCTCCAACGTATACACGTGCCAAATTTGGTAGCTGTAGGTTGAATGGTCTGGCCTGTAGAGCGCCAACACACACACACACACACACACATTGAGCTTTATTATAAGTATATATATATATATATATATATATATATATATATATATGCATTTTGTTGATGAAAACTGAAAAGTGCTTTGTACTTACGAGAGGCGTCAAGAATACACAGAAAAATTAATAATGTACTGTTTTAATACTGTAATGTATTATGTAATTACAAAAGCATAACTGTAACAAGAAGCAAACACAAATCAGTCATTTGTGTTTGCTTCTTGTTTTGGAAGCATTTACTCTTGATCCGAGATAGCATTTTTCGTAGCATAAGTTTCTCGGCCAACTCCGCGTCATCTTGTTCTTCCAAATAGCTCAGCAGTCCGTCGACTTGTTGCAAAGCCGCTTCGCGAGTCTTTCGCATCTGCACAGTGGGCTCTTCTTCGCATTCACTTCGCTCTCCGTCATTCTCGGTCTCTCCCCTTGTTTTCTTCACAATTTCGTCATATGCCAAGCGTTCGAAGCCAGGTTCGTTGACGTCACACTCCAACCACTCGTTAATGTTTTCAACATCGACGTTCTCACCACCCGGAACTGTTTTCACCATATCGGCAAGAGTTGCCGTGGGCGTGTCTACATCTTCACAACTCAAAGGGGTTAGGTTGTTGTTGGCTTCAACATTAGGCATGAGTTTTCTCCATGATTTTGTGAGGGTTGACGGTTTCACTGAGTCCCATGCAGATGCAATATCGTAGATGCTGTCCAAGATTGTGTAGTGTTTCCAAAACTCTTTCAGATCATAAAATTCTTCAATTTTGGTCATTAGCAGCTTGGTTCGGTATGTTCTCTTCATTGTTGCAATGACTCTTTGGTCCAGGGTTGGATTAGCGCAGTAACGTTTGGGACGGGGAGAAATTTTGCAAAAACTTGTCCATCAGATGACTTTAGCACGCTTGTTGCTAGGTGAGAAGGTGCGTTGTCAATCAGTAGCACAGCTTTTTCAGGCAGGTTTTTCGATTTAAGATGTTTACGCACTTGAAGAACAAAGATTTTTTCGAACCATTCTTGAAAAATGTTTCGGTTCATCCATCCTTTTTTTTGGTTAAAGTAATCAACGGGCAAATTTTCTATACTTGTGCCTTTGAAAGATATCGGTTTTTTTGACTTTCCAATGACAACAAATCTAAGTTTATGTCCACCGGTAGCGTTACTGCAAGACATGATAGTGATCCTTTCCTTGCTGCTTTTATGACCCGCCGATTTACTTTCACTTTCAAATGCTAAAATGTGAGTGGGAAGACATGTCCACAAAAGTCCCGATTCGTCGGCATTGTAAATTTGTTCAAAAGATAGCTCTTTTAAAACAAATTCTTCAAATTCATGTTGGAAATCGTCAACTGCTTGTTGGTCACCACTAAGTTTCTCTCCATGAAGTCCAATTTCTCGCATTCCATGTCGCTGCTTAAAACGAGTCAACCAGCCAGAAGACGCATCAAAATTTCCTTTCAGGTCTAACAACTCAAAAAAGGTTTTTGCCTTCGCCGCAATGATAGGACCATTTACAGGAGTACCCTCTTTTCGAACTTGAGTTAACCACTCTGTCAATGCCGTGTGTAGCTCATCAAAGGTAGGGCCCTTCATAATTTTTCGCGTTTTCATTGCGGAAGCACTGTCCGACATTGATGCAAAGTTCACCAGTTTGTCTTTTTGCTTTAGAATGTCACGCAGTGTTGTTTCCGCGATTCCGTAATCCAATTCCATCTGCTGCCTTGTAGCGCCGTTTGCTACTTTGGAAATTAATTCTAGTTTTTGCGCAATCGTCAATACAACCTTCTTTCGTTTTCCTGACATTTTAAATCGGTAACGAAAAACACAAAACCAAAAAGCACAAGCACTGAACACATAATAAAGGTAAGAAATTAACTCCGACCGGTTCGCAAACACTATCAGGCTTAAACGAACAATGGCGAGTGGGAGGAAGTGGACGTGTCAGTAAGATTAAGACGAGAAAGGACCGTGGAGCGGGCACTGCAAGGGTGTGTAAGAAATCACTTACTCATCAGAGGGGAAGGTTCCGAGAGGGCCGAGGGAAGGTTCTGAGAAGGCCGAGGGGAAGGTTCCTTGAAGGCCTGGGATATTTTTGCCATAAATAAGCACGATGTTAGGAAATTGAACGTTTCGCTCTGTTTTGTGAACATTTTTATTTTCTTTACTTTACGCTTGTACAAGAAAAAAAAAAAAAAACTTTGTGCGGCAGGCGCGGATAATCGGGAGTCGACTGTATATTCAAAATGATAATAAGCGATAAAGAACAATATTTATCAGAAATTGTTTTTTATTCGAGAAAAACAGTCCAGAATAGCATTTATTGACGAATAAAGGGTTATTTAAAAAATAAAGTAAATTTAAAATATTTATTTTTAATGAATGACAATAAATAGTGACATAGTATGTGATTCATCACTGGTTAGAGATAGAGGAAATTCTTAATGCTAAAAAATAAGTTTCTCTTGCATTCGGCTAATCCTAGGAAAAAAAACGTTCCTGTATGTTTCCGAACCAGCTGGAGTGGCCACTCTAAAACTTTCTCGCATATTTCTAATTAAGGTGCTATCCCAAAAAATGATTATCCGAATTACCATAACATCTAAGTACAAAAACTAACGTAATATTAATCTTTGACATGAATTTAGCATTCTTATTTAATCTATCATGGGATCTTTGACGAATTTTTAGGCGGTAAATCTCTACCACGCGGTTAATAATATCGAGAATTGGTATTTTGCACGCGTATTTTTCAATCAATTCAGACACAAGTTTGACACAGGACTACCTTTATAATCACAAAATCACATGTCAAGTTTGTTTTATTTAAATCTGCGTTTTGACCTCAGGGGGGGGGCACCTCGAAATGAGGATGAGATGCTTCCGGCATGGTGGTTAGATCTCGCCACCCTGGAGGGCACACTAATAGGTGGGGGATCTGACTCCTCCCATCGATGACGGGACGTACTTCCTTCGGGGAGGGTTGTACCGCGGCCGGTGACGGTCCTTAGGACTCAACCACAGTTCCCGCCAATTGCTGTTGCGGCGGTCCGGTCATTCAGTTTTATGGTTTAAATCCGTGTGCCTTCGCGGCGGGTCGGAGAGTTAGATGGTTGACTTAAGTCTGCGTTTTTGAGTTCTCGCTTTTACATGCTTCTGAAAGATGTTTAACCGACAGATGGGTGACCCCCAGATTGATTTAGCTCAAAATTTGAAATATTTCTACACTATAGATATCAAATCTGTGTGCAGAATTTCATCTTTCTAGTTCTCTTCGTTTTCCAGTTATTGTGTTAACTTATATTCGAACAGCTGGACTGACAAACTCCCTCTGAACGAATTTTGTTCGAAATTTGTTAGAAATCTACAAATCCGATATAAAGACCATAAAACCAAATTACATTCATCGAGCGCAAAGCGTTTTCGAGTTATCTTTGTCACAAGCAGATGAATGGAGAGATAATTTTAAAGATGTGTTTTTCGAATGCAGAGAGGTCTGAACTGTGTCGATTCGCTAATATCTCGAGTTTGAAAATATTTTTTTTGCGATAATAATATTTTCTCTATACTTCGCATACGAGGAAGTAAAAATAAGCGACGCTTCAGGAAAAGGCGTTTTGCACGCTTTAATATGGAATGAATGAATCTATTGTTGCTCCGCTGACTGCATTTCTTGTAAGTTCAACAAATAGTCATCGTATCATAAATAAATTTTCATTTGGTATAAGAAATTTATTGAGGAGTGCTGCATCTGCAAAGAGAAAAACTCTAGTTGTTTTCACAAGTTGTATCAAAATAGTGAGTGCATCCGAATTGTTGTTGTTTATAATAGCACTTGCCATGGACAAGCTCGCTGACAAAGTCAGCGATTTTAAGCCAAGAGGGCGTCTCTTGTTTTAGCCAACTAGGGCCAAGAGTACGTCTTAGCTACTCATGCATCACATTCGCTTGAACAACCCCTTTTTACAGGGGGGCACATTCACGCGTCTCACAGATAGATCAGTTGAAGAACAACCATGGTCGAACCGGGACTGGAACACAGGACGCCCAGATAACGGGGAAGAAGCGCAACTCCTATGCCAGGACGCCGGGCATCCGAATTGTTTTCGAACGTAATTATTGGAAATACACAAGCACAGGAAGCAAGAGAGTTAGAAACTTCGCAACTAATGGTATGCTGTGTGCTTAAAACCTGTGCTTATTTTTACTCAAGACGAGTAAAATCGAATTGTTACAGCCAATAAGCAGAGAACTGTTATTTATGTATAGTAAGAAATGGATACCCAGTTCGACGTTTTTCGTATAGCGATTAGATTCAGCTTGGAATAAAACTTTGAATTTAATTCAGTGATACATCGTATATGTTTCTATCTTTTGTCACTTATTATAACAACTTCATTTTGAATAAACCTGTGTAACAGAATCTGAACAATTACAAGAATAACTCCATAATACTGAAAAGATTTACCGATCAACATACCTTGAAGTTGGATTCCAAATCTTTGTTCCTCCTGGCAAAAGTTGTAAACTGCGGAGACTTGATGTACTTGAAGCTAAATTTTGTCTACATCAACTTTTTTGTACTCCAAGGGAAGAGAACCTTTCTGGGAATGCAGAATCGATTTGGGTATTTTGCCCCTTTTGTAGTGAACTGGAGGGAAAAAAGAATTTTCAAATATCATAGTAGTGCAAATTATCTGACGCAAATTCACGCAATTAGGTGTAAGGGTTGTTTCGAAATGCCTTTGCTTATCTTATTACCGAGTGTTACTAAACAGTTTTGAACCATGATTTTTCTCTACCATTTAAAACTAGGGCATTTTTATTTTTTAAAAAGTCCTCTTTTTATTTATAATTACAGAAAATTGGTAAGCAAGTTGAATGAGACGGTTTGTGTCAATCATACTCCGACTACAATTTTCTTAGTTCTTAAGATATCCATGCAAGCGAGAGGTTTGAAAACCTAAGTTGAGATTGCTACAAGAGTTTTGACAGAGTTATATCTGAATTATTCGAGATTGCTCATTATTTGAGAGGTAATTCTTGAGGATTTTAAAAGGAAAAGGAAAAAATTAATATTAAATTTACTAAGAAAGTAAGATAGTTTTTCTTAATACGTATAATTTTTACAAAAGAAGACAAAATCGAATAATATTTATAAAATTTCTCTTGCTTGGCTACACGAAGATTTATTAAGTTATAAATTTAGTTTTTGATTCATCAGTTCATTGTTTTAGACTTTGGTAACTATTGTGCAACTAGTATTAATGAAGAAATAAGTAATTGTTGTTCTTCTATGTGTTCATTCTATGTGAAGGAAAATAGTTAGCATTCGTCCTTGATTTCTTAAGTTAAGATGAATTTTTAACTTAAAAGGATGAAATATCTTCGTCTTGATACTTCCAGTCAATGGAGAATAGGTTCAATTTATGTGATGTCAGTATCATGAGATCAATCAAACGGAAAAATTGCTCGCATTTTGATGCCGGATTTTTAATCTAATACTAGTATGCAAAACAATTCAATTTTATTTCTTGTGATTAAAAGCATCTCATGGAAAAAAAATCCTTAAAATGAAATGTAAAGTTCGTATTTGCAGATAATTTTTATTTGTGAATGTGATTGATTTGATTTTGATTAGGTAATAATAAATGTAAAGTTTCATATTTGCAGATATCTCTTTATTTAATTCTTAAATAAGCTGATGTTATTTATTTCATTTTGATTAGGTAATAATAATTTATAAATTCGATATGTGATATGAGCCGTTTATTTTGAAAATGGGGCAAGTCCATTTTTTTGTTATTGTGAGATATATAAAGGTTTGCGTTTCAATACATTTAAAAATATTTGTAAGAATTAATAGATATATTTTTTGTATTTTGTGGTACCAGATAATGTAGGTTTATAATCCAATAGTGTTTACAGTGCTGACTAAAAAATAAGAGTTCCATTATAACTAAATGAACTTGCCTCACTTTCAAAATTAATGAATTATTGCAATCATTCATTTAATTTTAAAATAATATTTCAATTGCATCAGCCTTTTTTTAAGAATAAAAACAAAATACTATTCAGATTTTTATAAATATTTATTCATTTGATGAAAAGGGAAACAAAACCAAGAATATTCTAGTAGAAAATATAACATAATAACAATCAATTCAGTTTTATTAAGAATTTCAATGAAATTATACATTTCAGTTTATACGTAGGTATAATCAATTTGAATTTCATTCAAGATTTAACGTTTTAAAAAATTCATGATTAACGGGAGGTATATATGGTAATAAATCCATCATATCCTTGTATTTTTCAGATGTAATAAATCTCCTTTTTTTCTTACATAAAAGATAATTTTTTTCTTACATAAAAGATAATTTTTTTCTTACATAAAAGAAATTACTTGGAATTATTTACCTTCCTCGTTGTGTTCACAAATCGATCATTTTAAATTCAGAATCTCTTTCTATCGACGTTTTGTTGAACATTTTGTATGGCGCATTCCTTGTAAATAGGGATTGCAATACCGGACCAAAATTTCAATACCGGTATTCGGTATTTTTTAAATTTTAATACCGGGATACCGGTTTTAATACCGGTATTAGAAATTTTGAAAAAAAAAAAAAACAAAAAAAAACACAGGTGTTTTTTTTTTATTTGCCAGTTTTGTTAGAGAGTGTAAATATCACAAAAAATAATTTGTAACTTATAAATTATAACAGTATATAATCACAAAAAAGTAAAGAAACATCTTATTTATTTAAATCACAAAAAAAGTGTAAATATCACTATTCAGTCTGTGGTACTATTACAAATTTTTGAAATGTGATCTAAAAAAACATAATCATCAATTGTACTGTCATTAAGCCTGAAAAGTAATTTTGTGTAAAACGCTCTTTCGACGTCTACGCTAGTTGGTGGTACTATTAGCAATGCGCGATATACTTTTTCCAAGTATTTACCTCTAAATCCCTCATCTTCAAACAAATCGATTTCTCGTCGGATGGTTTTGGATATAGCTGATTTCTGTATTGTAATTTGGTTCGTTGATTTTTTTTTTATTTATCGTTAATTCTAATTTTTGTTCAAGAGACAATTCCTTTTCACTGTCGACAGTAGTGACATCATAATCTTCGATAATTGAACCGAATTCTTCTGAATGTGGATAGGTTTGTGGGTAAAAAATTTTAAGAAAATTTACTCTAAACTTAATCAGATTTGAATTGGTTATTTTCATTTCTTCTTTTCCATTTTTAAAATCATTATAATTATGTAAATACCATAAGACATTTTCTATTTCTGTATGCCTATCTTCTGTACGATTTTTCAATGTTATATATAATTCTTCAGATAGTGATGTGTACTGTTATTTCAGTGACTGCAACATGAAATTTATTGTTGCATTAGCTGTTAATAAATTAGAATATCTTCAACATAATGCCTCAACAGCCAGTTTTATTGGAAGTAGAGCTGATACAGTTCTGGATATTAAGTTGAATTCACTATCTGAAAAATTAATTTGCAATTTTAAGTCGATTATTGCTTTTTGGATTGGATTTCTCAGTTTCAAAAATCGTTCCATCATTAAGAGTAAACTGTTCCAACGTGTTTTAGAATCTAATATTAACTTGTTTTATTTTCTGTTAGTATATATTTTAGTAATATATCCTTTTTATAGGGAAACGTTTAAATATCTTAACAATTTTTCGAACTTTATAAATTATAGGAAGCAATTCTTAATAGGTTAATATTTCACCCTCATTAGCAATATCTTCTTCAACAATTACATTGTCATTATCTTCATTGTCAATATCAGTCTCACTCTTACTCTTTTCAAAGTTGGAATCCGAAGTTTCTATATCCACAGTATTTGGATTCTTCTGTTCTTTATATTTTTGGTATAATACATGTATTACTCCTAATTGAATTCCATGTGCATAGCACAACTGCTGATTTGCACCAATCAACTTTCCAATTTTTTTCATAATTGTTGCTCCATCAGTCGTTATGGATACAATATTTTCTTTCAGGGATAATCCATGTTTCGCTAATTTAGATTTAAGCAATTAATTAAGCCATTCATTAGCTAATTAATTTCACCCGTTAGGGAGACAAAAACAAAAACGTATACTATTTTGCTGTGTTGGCGATCACTGAACATATAGTGGAGACAATTTAAAAAATTTCTAGTAAATACCGAAAAACCGGTATTTAAACTTGTGAATACCGGTATTACAAAATTGTACAAATGGCTCAAAATACCGGTATTCGGTATCCCGGTATACCGGTATTGCAATCCCTACTTGTAAATCTGATCCATCATATAGTTAATCAATTCCCTGTTTCTCCATAGGTATTTTTCTTTCTTTTTAAAACCGTTTTTTCCAGAGGTTGGGTTGAAAATAAATTTCCATGTTTAATTTCATGTACTAAAAATGTATTATGTTTTCGACAATTTTGTATTTTTTTTATGGTAATCCTGGGGAATATGCAAGGAACTGGTCTCTGGATTGAATGGTTACTAGATAATTCCACTCCAAAATCACGATCGTTCGGTAGAAATGTATATCCTGACAATAAAAATTTGTGATTAATGATATTTATTTCGTTGTCACTGGACTGAATAATAGGTGATAGAAGTAAACATTTTTATCGACACACAAAATTAAGATATACTTTTTATTATTTATAAAATACTGCACAACCACCGATTTTCAATATCAAAAATAGATAGATAGAAACACCCTTGATTTCAGACATGATGTCAAACGGCCACATTTCCTTTACCATAGAGCAACCGGAGCTAAATTTTGCAGTAATATATTCGGTCAAATATAATTTCAATCTAAGATGGACTTGCACCACTTTCAAAATAAACAGATTTTCAATACTGTTAAGAGCTAAAAATTCCATCTCCAAAATACTAGAATCTAAATATTTTTTTACTATAAATTTTTTACTCATAAAAAGATCATAACAAGTTTTATCTATATCGGCCATTATCTCCATTTTTAAAAAAAATAGACTTGCCCCACTTTCAAAATAAACGACTCAGATATCAAATTTCTGCAGCAGTGACAAAGATAGTTTCAAAAGAGGAAATGTTGAGCTTCTTCGCAGAGATGTCCAGATCAATTTAAAAGAATCACAAGTAGGGATTGCAATATCGGACCAAAAGTTGAATACCGGTATTCGGTATTTTTTAGATCTTAATACCGGGATACCAGTTTTAATATCGGTAGTAGAAATTTTCGAAAAAGAAAGAAAACGCAGGTTTGTTTTATTTGCCAGTTTTATTAGAGAGTGTAAATATCACAAAAAATAATTAGTAACTTATAAATTATAACAGTATATAAAGTATCACAAAAAAAATAAAGGAACATATTTATTTAAATCACAAAAAAGCATAAATATCACTATTCAGTCTGTGGTACTATTACAAATTTTTGAAATGTGATCTTAAAAAATGTAATGCAACCATTGTTCTGTCATTAGGCCTGGAACGTAATTTTGTTCAAAAATGACCAGCTGTCGAAAACGCTCTTTCGGCATCTACGGTAGTTGGTGGTACTGTTAGCAATGCGCGATATACTTTTTACAAGTATTTACCACTAAATCCCTCATCTTCTAATAAATCGATTTCTCGTTGGATGGTTTTGGATATAGATAATTTCTGTATTGTATTTTGGTTTGTTGAAATTTTTTTATTTATCGCTAATTTCTAATTTATTTCAAGAGATTATCACTAATTTCCAAATTTGTTCTAATTCCTTTTCACTATCGACATTAGTCTGATCATACTCTTCGATAACTGTACCGAATTCTTCTGAATGTGGATAGGTTTGTGGGTAAAAAATTTTACTATTAACTTGATCAGATTTGAATTGGTTAGTTTCTTTTCTACTTTTTTCATTTCCATTTTTAAAATCATTATAATTATGTAAATACCGTAAGAGATTTTCTATTTCGATATGCCTTTTTTCTGAGCGATTTTTCAATGTAATATATAATTCTTCAGATAATGATGTGTGCTGTTCTTTCAGTGACTGCCACATGAAATTTATTGTTGCATTAGCTGTTAATAAATTAGGATCTCTCCGATATAATGCCTCAACAGCGAGTTTTATTGGAAGTAGAGCTGATATAGTTCTGGATATTAAGTCGAATTCACTATTTGAAAAATTAATTTGCAGGTTTAAGTCGATTATTGCTTTTTGGATTCAAAAATCGTTCCATTATTAGGAGTAAAAAATAATTTCTAGTAAATACCTAAAAAACGGTATTTAAACTCGTGAATACCTGTATTACAAAATTGTACAAACGGCTCAAAATACCGGTATTCGGTATCCCGTACCGGTATTGCAATCCCTAATCACAAGTCTGATTCTGCGTGCAATTTGCGTGCAATTTTAATGAATCTTTTAATCTAGGTGGAAAAAAATTGCTTTCAAATCTAATATGTTGATGAACGCACATTTTGGCAATGGGGAATTTTTAAACCGATTTTACTTATATTTCATATGTTGAAAAAAAAAAACAATATGAAACATTGCGGAATCGTTCTTGTTTAAATCATACTTAGAACATAGGCGCTAAATTAAATAATAAATATGCAAAAATATGTAATATATATGTAATAAATATATAATATACGTTTCTTAAAAATTATGTAAAAGAATTAAACTGACTGAATTAAAAATGTCTCAACATTCCTATAAACCTACAAATGCTTAATTAAAAATTAGAAATGAAAAAGGAACAGCTATTTTGTTTCACTCTTAAAATTCTTTTTTTTTTCTGTTTGCAATTTAGGGTGATATTATTTACTTTAATCTTTATTTACTCCGTCTCAGGGCAAATTTTAACAGGAATTTGCAAACAGATGAGTATTCCATTTAATGTGACCTGGTATTGTTCCTCCTTTTCCTTTATGGCTTTGTGAAATTGTTCACGTTATTCGCCAAGCAGTCCAAATGGCTTTCCTTGAGAAATGGAAGTTAGATTAAATTTTCCCATGATAAATTTTTAGATTGCTTTTATTCATTGAGAAAAAGCTCAACAACACTTCTTTAAGTCTACGATAGCTTAATTAAAAGTTAGAAACGAGAGAAATCAAACAAAAATAAAAGAAATAATTATTTTGTTCATCTTTTAAAGCTTTTTTTTGTTTAACATTCATGAGTAAACTTTAATTATTCAATCTTTTTGCAAATTCCAATAGCAATTTGAGCGCATATGAGTTATCTTTTCTCTTCTATATTCTTTCGTCTTTAACCCCCTGGTGAAATCCTTTGCCTTTATATGGTTGTAAATACTCATTAATATTAGTGTCATGTGCATTTTGTTGTAATGTTTGTTTGTGTTTTTGTTGGTGCTATTAGTATGCGCCTTTTTGTAGTAAATGCACATTTTTAGAAAAACTGCCTATGGGAGATAGTTTTTTTGAAACTAGCTTGAAGAGTAATGAATATTGCTCATGTAACAACCTAGTTTGTTATTTATTAAATCAATTTTGTTTTAATTCAGTTTTTCTAAGTTTTGTTTGCTATTTACTAAAGCAAAATAATTTTCAGATTTGGGTTGCTCAGGAAATTCTTAACAGAAACGGCGAATGAGATACGAGCATTTCGTTCTGTCTCATTCATAAAAACTATGAAATAGGAATAGGTTTTTAAGCTGTCTGTTTCAGTGACCATAAAAAACAGGGGTTCTGCTGAAATATGCAAAGCAAGGTTTATGTTGACAAAAAGAATTCATGAAGCTGTTTTCGTTAATTCTAGGTTTACATGAAGCGGCGTTAAGATGATTCTGCTTCGTCCGATACAGGGTGTACTAATTACATTTCTTTCTCCGGCAACTATGATATCTTTGGTGCGTCATCCTTTTTTTATGTGAATATAATTTTTGGATTTGCTGTTCCATAGGCACAATAGACAGAAATAATTCATTTGGTTCTATATTTTCAAAACTTCAGATAAATAGAACAAAGTTTCTTTTAAAAATATCCTTTTATTCTGGACTTCTATGAAACATAAACATCTTTTTATTAAACTAAATCGACATTCTTCGGATATGTATTTTTCTTTTTCTCTTCACTTTTTATTTCTTTAACCTTATCGGTTCGTTTTTATTTAATTAAACTGTAATGTAGATTATATTTTTATTTTATATTTCAAATATATAAATATAAAATAAATATAATCTATACTCGTAACAGGAATTGTTTTATTACATATATTACTGAAAAATCACATGGTACCATTTAAGACGAAAGTGAAGATTAATCATTTTTAAATGTGCACAAAACTACTTATTAATGTTAGGACACATAACTTTCTTTAAGATCAAACGGGAATACTAAACATTTTTTAGTCCTCACAAATTGCTTACTTATGTTCGGAAACTTAGTTTTCTTCAAGAACAATGGGAAATACTAACCTCTTTTAGTCCGCTCAAATTACTCATTAATGTTCGGAAACTATAATTTTCGCTAAGACCAAAAAAGAATGCTAACAATTTTTGAATTCACACAAATTACTTATTAATGTCCATAAGTTTAAATTTCCTCAAGATCAAAAGGGAATGCTTATCATTTTTTAATCCACTCAAAGTACTTATTTATGTTCGTTACTTAATTTTCCTTAAGAACAATGGGGAATACTAACCCCTTTTAGTCCACTCAAATTACTCATTAATGTTCGAAAACTATAATTTTCGCTAAGACCAAAAGAGAATGCTAACAATTTTTGAATCCACACAAATTGCTTATTGATGTTCGGAAACTTAATTTTCCCTATAACGAAAAAAGAATGCTAAACAGTATTTTAAGTCCACGTAAATTACTTATTGATGTTCGTAAACTTAACTTTCCTTAAATTATTTATTGATATTTATAATCTTAACTTTCCTCAAGATTAAAGGAAAATGCTGACCTTTTTTCAATCCATATAAATTACTTATTGATGTCCATAAATTTAACTTTCCTCAAGATCAAAGGGGAATGCTAACGTTTTTTAATCCACACAAATCACTTTTTGATGTTCATAAATTTAACTTACCTCAATATCAAATTGAATTGCTAACCGTTTTTAAATCCACACAAATCACTTAATGATGTTCATAAACTTAACTTTTCTCAAAATCAAAGGAAAATGCTAACCATTTTTTTTAATCCACACAAATCACTTATTCGTGTTTATAAACTTACCTTTCCTCAAGATTAAAGGAAAATGCAGACTTTTTTCAATCCATATAAATTGCTTATTGATGTCCATAAACTTAACTCTCCTCAAAATCAAAGAAAAATGCTAACTTTTTTTTATCCACACAAATCACTTATTGATGTTTATAAGCTTAACTTTCTTCAAGAATAAAGAAAAATGCTGAATATTTTTCAATCCATATAAATTACTTATTGATGTTCCTAAATTTAACTTTCCTCAATATCAAGTTGAATTGCTAACCGTTTTTAAATCCACACAAATCACTTATTGATGTTCATAAACTTAATTTTTCTCAAGATCAAAGGGAAATGCTAACGTTTTTAATCCACACAAATCACTTTTTGATGTTCATAAAATTGGTTTTTCTCAAGATCAAAGAGAAATGCTAACCATTTTTTAGTCCACATAAATTGCTCATTGATTTCCATAAACTAAACTTTTCTCAAAATCAAAGAAAAATGCTAACTTTTTTTTATCCACACAAATCACTTATTGATGTTTATAAGCTTAACTTTCTTCAAGAATAAAGAAAAATGCTGAATATTTTTCAATCCATATAAATTACTTATTGATGTTCCTAAATTTAACTTTCCTCAATATCAAGTTGAATTGCTAACCGTTTTTAAATCCACACAAATCACTTATTGATGTTCATAAACTTAATTTTTCTCAAGATCAAAGGGAAATGCTAACGTTTTTAATCCACACAAATCACTTTTTGATGTTCATAAAATTGGCTTTTCTCAAGATCAAAGAGAAATGCTAACCATTTTTTAGTCCACATAAATTGCTCATTGATTTCCATAAACTAAACTTTTCTCAAAATCAAAGGAAAATGCTAACCATTTTTTTTAATCCACGCAAATTACTTATTGATGTTTATAAACTTAACTTTCCTCAAGATTAAAGGAAAATGCTGACCTTTTTTCAATCCATATACATTTTTTATTGATGTTCATAAATTTTACTTTCCTCAAGATCAAAAGGAAATGCTAACGTTTTTTAATCCACACAAATCACTTTTTGATGTTCATAAAATTGGCTTTTCTCAAGATCAAAGGGAAATGCTAACCATTTTTTAGTCCACATAAATTGCTCATTGATTTCCATAAACTAAACTTTTCTCAAAATCAAAGGAAAATGCTAACCATTTTTTTTAATCCACGCAAATTACTTATTGATGTTTATAAACTTAACTTTCCTCAAGATTAAAGGAAAATGCTGACCTTTTTTCAATCCATATAAATTACTTATTGATGTCCATAAATTTAACTTTCCTCAAGATCAAAGGGGAATGCTAACGTTTTTTAATCCACACAAATCACTTTTTGATGTTCATAAATTTAACTTTCCTCAATATCAAATTGAATTTCTAACCGTTTTTAAATCCACACAAATCACTTTTTGATGTTCATAAATTTAACTTTCCTCAAGATCAAAGGGAAATTCTAACGTTTTTAATCCACACAAATCACTTTTTGATGTTCATAAAATTGGCTTTTCTCAATATCAAAGGGAAATGCTAACCATTTTTTAGTCCACATAAATTGCTCATTGATTTCCATAAACTAAACTTTTCTCAAAATCAAAGGAAAATGCTAACCATTTTTTTTAATCCACGCAAATTACTTATTGATGTTTATAAACTTAACTTTCCTCAAGATTAAAGGAAAATGCTGACCTTTTTTCAATCCATATACATTTTTTATTGATGTTCATAAATTTTACTTTCCTCAAGATCAAAAGGAAATGCTAACGTTTTTTAATCCACACAAATCACTTTTTGATGTTCATAAAATTGGCTTTTCTCAAGATCAAAGGGAAATGCTAACCATTTTTTAGTCCACATAAATTGCTCATTGATTTCCATAAACTAAACTTTTCTCAAAATCAAAGGAAAATGCTAACCATTTTTTTTAATCCACGCAAATTACTTATTGATGTTTATAAACTTAACTTTCCTCAAGATTAAAGGAAAATGCTGACCTTTTTTCAATCCATATACATTTTTTATTGATGTTCATAAATTTTACTTTCCTCAAGATCAAAAGGAAATGCTAACGTTTTTTTAATCCACACAAATCACTTATTAATGTTCATAAACTTAACTTTTCTCAAGATCAAAGGGAAATGCTAACCATTTTTTAGTCCACATAAGTTGTTTATAAACTTAACTTTCCTCAAAATGAAAGGAAAATGCCTACCTTTTTTTTTATCCACACAAATTAGTTATTGATGCTTATAAACTTAATTTTTCTCGAGAATAAAGTTATAGTGTCATATGTTTTTTCCCCCTGTCAGTTTTAGTTAAGAACAAATACTAGTATTATTTCCGTTTCTCTTTCATATGGATTTTTCTACTCGAGGAATAACTTGCTCTTTAAAGTTTTAAATATTTTATAATTTAGTTACATTGAAACGGGTAAAATATAACCCCCCGAGAGAAAAATTGTTTTCATTTTCGGAATTATCACTATAAATATAGTCAAAATAAGTTTTAAAAAATTTCAGGTACCAAGCAATTTGTTTTTTGTTGCGTCGTAATATTTTTAAGTCAATATTTTTGACTCTTAAAGGAATTGTGAAATATGTGTACTTAACTCTAGATATGTACAAAAAAAATTCGTTCTCTAAAACGTTTTGTATTGATTCAAATTGTGCAATCGAAACTCACAGTTAGATTAAGGAAGCAGTTACATGAGCTAAAACAATATTAATGCTGGCACTTTGAATATTATGAGCTTCATTGTTCGGTTGTTTCCTCAAATCTCTGATAAAAATTAGTTATTTATTCCTTAAAATTTGTCACCCCATTTTAAGTAAATATTTAAGAAATCTCAGTTTTCTATAAAAACTGCACGCATTTAGATAATAATTTCGTAAACGATATTAAAATTCAAATGTTGCTATTTTTTATTTTATATAATATACTTGGGGAAGTCAAAAAGAAAAGGAACTCTTGCAGTTTCTCTTTCCTTTTTTTCAGTTTGATAACATTGCTAGTAACCAGCGCTGAATTAGTGAAATCCGCAACACTTCTACGCAAAGGGTCACTCTTATATTCCCACGTTAATGCTTGGAGTGTCACAGACAGTTAAATATGACAGCTCTACTGTTGATTTGTACCAAAGTGGAAATGAGAACGGTGATTCGATTTTTGTTTGAGGAAGATGTTAAATCAGCAGAAATTATTCGTCGAATGTAAGTGCAATATAGTGACAGCTTTTTATCGCGAAGCAAGATCTACGGATGGATAGAGAGCTTCAAACAGGGAAGAACTTCTTTATGTGACAGTGAAAGATCGGGTAGGTCATTGATGGCAACCACGGAGGACAATTTGAAAGTCGTTGAGGGTATGGTGATGGAAAACAGACGAATCGAAGTAGAAAATAATCGCAAATACTTTACATATTACTCACAGCTCAACATATGCCATCTTACACGACAGGCTAAATTTTTGTAAAAACCCCATTTTCTCCAACGGGTGGCAGAATCAGTAAAGGAGTTGAGATTCGAAGTGCTGGAACATCCGTCACATAGTCCAGACATGGCTCCAAGCGATTTTCATAAGTTTGGATCATTAAAGAAAGCGTTTCAATAAAATGAAGACGTCATTGATGCGGTGAAAATTGGCTACAGATACAACCAAAAAACTTTTTTTCCGGCGAAATCAAAAAAATTCATAAAACGTTGGGAAAAGTGCATCGAAGTCCAGAGTGTTTGTATAGAAAAATAATGTATGTTTCAGTTTTCTATCTTTAGAATAAATGCAAATTTTCTCAAATGTCCCTTTACTTTTTGACGCTCCTTCGTATATAACACAGTTTTAATGAAATTATCAATTGTGTTTTCATATTAAACTATTCCTTTTAACTTTTTCTAACTTTATTTGTCGCTTTGTTTTCATATGCAGTTACATAAAAGATTGCTTGACTATGCTCAAAGTCTTGAAACATTATATAGTTGAATCTTTAAAAAAAAGTTAATTTTTTTAATTTTGAAAATAATCTCGAATTTTTTTCCAACTTGTCTTTCTTATATTTTTAGATTGGAATTCTGCGTAAAAGGAAGTTGTTCCTCTTTAATTTTGGTGCTTCAAATTAACATAAAGGCGACCAGACAATTTTTTTTTTCTTTAAACTGCAATGAAGATGGAATGTAGAAAAAATAAATGGACTCCAATCGAAAAGTTCTTTATTATAGAAAAATACTCTTTTAAATTTTGAACCATAAAAAACAATATAAAAATCATGTTTTTAAATCAAAAATTTTGTTGTTGATTTTCTTTAAGGTCTCACCATGAAACATCAGGAAATAATAATTTAAGTTAAAAAATAAAGTCAAAAATACCCCCAATCCATCCGAACATAAAATCAAACATCTTTTCAATGAAATTTTTGTTAGAATCGTTTGAGTTTGGAGGTGTCGTCGTAATCATCCCGTCATCTCCCTGAGGTGATCTTTTTAATCTTTCGACTGCCATCCCATCAGCATGTTGAAGTGATTTTTTCATCCATGAATCATCGGACACTTTAGCAACCGGTGATCGTCTTAATGATTTAGCATTTGATGACTGGCTTAGCAGAAATACGATGGCTGCAGACCACAGCATTATGAACCAAAGTACCTTCATCTAAAGAGGAAAAACATTTATAATTTTTTATCAATATCCAAACGCCTTCATACTGATAAAAAAGCATTAAAATTAAGAGCAGTTATTTATTTATTACTTTCACGTATTTAAACCATAGAAAGCATCTATTTGAAATCTAAAAAAAAAAAACATTAAAAATTATCTATTATCTAAAAATGATCTCGCGATTTTCATGCATCAGAACGAAGTTTCAGAATTTTCACATTTTGAAAGTTTTGTTACTGGATTTACATTTGTTAGATTTTTAGTCAGTATATGAATAGGTTAACTCAAAAACATAATGAAATAGATGGGTGAGAATTTGTATATGATTTTGGGGCATAAATTATAGTTTTCGATCAAATTTTAGATATCCATATAAGAAAAGTCTGTCTGTCTACCAGTACAAGTGAATAAAAATACGACAGAAGATCAAAAAGGTCTTTGTAAATAAAATTTATTTTATGCTTTTATTATATAAATGATAGATATGTTTCCAAGATTTTACACTAAATATAAATGTAGGTTGTCCGTCTGCCTGCTTGTATTTTTCTTGTGTATATGAATAAGATAACTTACAAAATAAAACAGCAAAAAAAAAAAAAAAAAACTTTGTAGCAAAAAAAAAGTACATTTGTGCAGTTTCAAAAAAGTAAATTTTGGAGAGATTAAATTTTAAAAATGCATAGTCTCTGTTTTTCTCTCTTGTATACGAAGTAAAAGAGAAAGTATTGTAATCATAAGAAAACTCGAATTCGAGATTTTATCGTATTGTCAGGTCTTATTGAGTACGAAAAACAAATTTTTGTAGAATTTTAAATGAAATGTATTCTGAGGAGGTAAGCAAATCAACAACGATTCGAAAACAACTTCATGGAACCATCATGAGCTCTCTTCTCTCAATTGAGCTATTAACAACAACAGCAAACAGTCACTTTGACAGTTAACGTGAAGAAAAGAAACATTCAAGAGATGAAGTGCAGGCACTTGAGTTCAATTAAGAAATTTCCCTTCGAATGTATGAACAACTACGAAGCACAAGTATTCTTAATTCTGCCTTTCGATAACTACAATCGATCGAAATCTTGCACACTGACTGATTCATTAATCAACGGATATGAGTATAAAATATGGGGATGTATTACACAATAGGAAATAGAAGAGGAACAACCATGCCCGAACCGGGACTCGAACCCGGGATGCCCAGATCACGGGGAAGACGTGCTGTACCTACGCGAGGACTGCGGGACATCGTTTTGTACAATAAGGAATGTTGACAAAAAATGAAAATACTCTGGCTTACTGAATCCATATTTATTCCTGACATCCAATCCAGCCATGTTTTTTTAATCATGATCTCCTCTGTAGTATCGAAATGTTTCATAGTATTATATATCCTAATAAATTTTCCTTCCTTTAAGTATATTATAATATATTCTAATATCTTCGCACTGATGCTACATTAAGTTGTTCTTGACATCTGGAAGTATTTCAAAAATATTACCTTCATCATCCTTTTTGCCTCCTGTTAATATTATTCATGCACTTAGAGTACCGTTTTATAACAAACGCTAAATATCTTTCCAAGGGCATTTTGCATTTTCCAATATTTTTCAAGATAGGATGGTCTGCTTTGCTGATCTCTAACAGAACTACAAGTGCTTTCATCTGTGAGGTGTGTGAATGTGCCCCCCCCCTTTGTAAAATGGGGTTGTGCAAGAGAATGTGACGCATGACGTACTCTCGGCCCTAGTTGGCGCTACTGAAAAAACAAGAGACGCTCACTCGGTACGTCTGGAACTGACAGTTATCGCTGACAGATAACTGTCAGTAGGCTTGTAAAGTGCCATAAGTCACAACAACAATAAAACAGAGCTGCTATGCATTTTCGGCGATAACGTCCTTTGATACGAATTTACACTTTAGATGCTAAACCTGTAAACCAAATTTCACCCACAATGCTCTTTAAATTTTATAGTTATCGTGTTTTCTTGCATTTGGACAGTCAGGTTGACAAATTTCCCGAGAATGGATTTTATTAAAAACTTGGTAAAAATCTACAAATGTGATGTTAAGGTCAGATACAAAATTTCATTCATATAGCTCGTACGTTTTTAAATTATTGATCTCACAGAGAGACAATTCCATTTTGGAATCGGGATATATTTAAAAAATTGATCATAAAAATCTCGGATTCAATTTTTTTTCCCGATGATAATATTTTTTTTTTTTTTTTTTTTTGTACATTTTATATACGAAAAAGTAAAAAGTGGAAAACATGAGAAGAAATCAAAAGATAACAAAAAGTTTTTTAAAAATTCGTAATAAAATGTTTTGGAAAAAAAATTGATATCAAATTTGCTTCACGTACTCCTATTTCTTCCAGAAATCAAACATCATTTAGAAGTTTCTTTGAAAATTAAATCTCTCTAAATTCTCTTAACTTTCCATTGTACTTGCTTCATGAGCTCATTAATTCGTGAAATCTTTTAGTCTGTAGTCGATCATTACAAACTTGCTGAAATTATAATTAATTCTTTTGAATAATAAATGATTTGAGTTCTAAGGAAAATTTGAAATATTCTTTCATACTTTGTCTGGAGTCCATCATAACGTATGGTCCGAAATTATTGTTATTTGTTGTTGAAAGCAAACCCTCTAGTATTATAGAGTCGCCTTCAAAAATAAACTGTCTTTAAATGCAAGTGAAATTACCTTTTCCACTGTTTATTTGTTCTTAATCTTATTAATTAAACAACTTCTTAAGCTTCAATAATTTTAGAGCATTAGAACATTATTTTTCATTATTATCTAACATTAAATTAGAAAACATTTCGAATCGGAGGAAAATAAGTTTAATAATCTTTAAAAAAAATGAAAATATTTTTCTGAACATGCCATTTTGATTAATGAATTATGAAATTATTACTTTCGCAATTCAATACATTTTTCTTTTAAATTTCTAGCCGTGATGAATATTTTTGGTATTTGGACTGCAAGGTGTGATACTGCTCATGTAAAATGAAGCAATAATTAAAAATAGTTTTATCTTGAAAGTCAATAGTACCGATCAAGCAAATAGATAAAACTATTAAAAATATATATTGTTTCAATCAACTTCAATCAATCTATTATAGTTCAAATAATCAAAAAAATTTGATCTGTTATTTTTTCGTAGTTCCATACTACAGCGATGAAAATTGTATATGTATTGAAATAAAGCATATTTCGATTTAGACAGACTTTATCTTAAATTTAATACAATTCTAAGACTTTGGTTAGAGAATCATACACTATATTTCACCCATCTAGCTCATTCCATTTCAGACTTCGCATACTCAAGAACAGAAAAATAGAAATATAGACGAAAATAAAAACTGCCAAAAGAGGAGTTTAGGACACAAAATCTAAAACATGGAAAATCCATGAAAATTTCGAGTAAAATGTCTCGTGATTATGAAATTTATGGTATAGTTACTTAAAAAGTTTTAAGAAAGAAAAGCTAACTCAAACAAAAAAAAAATGATTAATTCTCACGTTTTATAGATAGAAAGTATCCTTAAAATAAATGAAGCAAAAGTATTCACTAGCCGTTCATAAAATATACTAAGGAAATTAAAATTATATTTAAGAGCTGCTTTTGCAGTATACTAATGTTGTAATAAATGCCGTCTTTTAAAATATCAGCGAAATAATTTGGTGGTTAATTTCTTTAAAAATGTAATTATGAATATAAAAATAAGTTATTTAAAACTACAGAATAGCTTAATATAATAAGAAAAAATTAATTGAGACAGCATACCATAAACCTGGATTCTTTTGTATATTGTGAGAGTTTTCTTATCATTGCTATTGGAGTCGGTCTATTTAAAACATTCAATTCCGAAGAGATTTTCTATTTCCAAAATGGGCGAATCTGCAGAAATGCTGCGTTATTTATAGTACTGTAGTATCAAAAACTGAAGGAAAAAAATGTTGTTTTTTTATGTCTTTTGATTTCCTCAAATTCATAAAATTGATTGAAATGGATGTTTTGAAACATGTTTATTACGTTTACGCTTCTAATTATATTTTATTACTAAACACTTTTGAAAGTTTTATTAGCAAAATCTTTTTTCCTATCATATATAGATATTTCGAATGTAATATTTAAGAAATGCAACTGTAAGGCGCTATTATTTATTTATTCAAAGAAAAAATAAACCGAAAAACTATTCAGAAATGGAAAACAAATTAAAACTTTTTTTTAAAATTTTGCGGGGGAGGGGTTTCTAAAATCTTAGCAATATCTTTTGCAAAAAATTGTAAATTGTGTAAAATTTGTCGAGCACCTTCAATGAACATTCGTCTTTGTTCACATGCGTCATCACACAATAAGCTTCAGAAAATATTGTGAAGTCATGTCAAGTGATGTCATTATCACTAACATTAAGCTCTCAATTTTCCGTTGTCTTACGCTAGACTATAACATATTTTTTTCCCCCTATAACGGTTTTAGAATAAAATTAGAATGATCCATTTTGTAATATTTATCAAAATAATCAATATCAAATAATTATATTATCATACCACCACTATTATACTAAAATATGTCAAAATTATAACTTGTACAAAACATCGATGGGGGGGGGGAAATAAACAAAATACATTTGCTTTGAAATCGTTATATGTTGTCAAAAATTGTAATATACCGTTAGTAATTCAAGCAGTAATACCAAAATTTTGCATGAGTGGATTTCGGTATACATTTTATTATAATAAAAGATATAAAAATAAATTCTGTTAATTTGGTTAGTCGGTTTGGTTGGTATTGGGACTGTAGTACTGGAATAACATAAATTGTGTAGCCACGTTCTTTTTCTAAAATTACCTAAGAAATAGTCTATATAATTATTGCATCCGCTCATGGAATTGATATGGATGTCAATTATTTAGCAGAAATACTTGTTTACATTACTAATTTTAGAATATCGAGCTCTAGATTGACTGTTCGTATATTAGTAAAAAAGAAACTTGAAAAATATGCCAAAATGTCAATAGTGTATAACATTTCATCCTTCAGAAAGTAAATATCTTATAGTTTTTGGTCGATAAACCGTTCTGCTAATGCATTTCTTAAAAAGATGTCGGAAATTTGAAAAACGACGTTTGTTCTTTTCCACAGTTAGGCAACAACGTTAGCTAAATCGTCAGCATATGCAAGCTTGTGCAAGGAAGAATATAAGTGCGAGCAAAGAAATTTATTTTCTTGTTCGGAATTCCAGTAATTCTTTGAAACATCTTAAACGCTCAGCCCCCCCCCCTTTCTGTATGAAGTTGCAACCGTTGACCAATGAAAGTGAACAATATTATGCGTGATTAGAAAACTTCTTTGAATTAACATGATTGGATGTTGTATTATTAGATAAATATTTACAAATATAAAAGTTTTTCTACATTCAATAAAATTCTTGTATGTGCGTAGATGAATGTAAGGCAGACATTTCACTAATTGAAAATTTTGCACTACGTATAAAAATTTAATTTAAAAAAGTCTTTTGACTATGAATCTTCACAGGAATCAAAATGTTTTCATACAATTATCCTTTTTATTTAATGTAATTTTATAATTGAAAGTATAGATCTAGGTGTAATATTTAGAAAAATAAAAACTTATTCCATTTTGTATAAGAGCACTATATATGAACATATATATGAGCATACATATTTGTTTTTCATCTCCTTCTAAAGCGTAGTTCCGATTTCAGCCAAGCGACATTAGATATCCTTACTTCAATTGTAATAGAATTAGTAAGAAAGTTGAGACATTATAGAATTATTATTTTATAATGTCTCAACTTATGGTGACATCAAGTTATGGTGCAAATTTCTTAATTTTTGATTTGCGAATGTTCTAAAAATTTTCAAATATTATTATATCTTGAAAATTTGTAGAACTTCTTAAAGTTTTTTTTTTTTTTTTTACATTTTAGAAGATAGCAGAACATTTTGGAAAAGTCCAGAAAAATATCAAATAGAACTGCTATGCCAGTTTGAATTTTTCGAATGTTTGCTGAACATTCTGAAGCTTATCAGCAATAGAGAAGATCACGTAACACCTTCTTAAAAATATAAAAGAAGGTTTTACGTTTTACTTTTTTAATTTAAACTTGTTTTAAAAGAAAGATAAATATAAAAATTATAAAGATCGAAAAGAAGTTATTAAATTCATCTCTTTTGAGTGATTAAAATCAGACTAAAGGTGAATTTCCAATTATACATTGAATAAGATTGAAAGGCTGAGGAGAGACCGGAGGTAAGTCGATTAGAAAATGTCCTTAGCCAAGTTTCCAAATAAATTAATTTAGAAATATAAATTCCATTAATTATGAAATGCTGGAACTAGAATGTATGTTTGACATTGAATTGTAAAATAAAACATAATTAATTACTTATTTTTTAATAGTATTTTAAAATATTAGGTATTCATTTAATTAATTATTTTAGGTTCTGAAAAATAATTATTTTTTAATTTTTTATATATATTTGAAGCTTGTTCTAATTTATCATAAGAATTATTTGTGTTTATTAATAAATAAGTAATAATAAGCAAGGAAATCATTAATTGAGGCCAAATTTGTGATTTTTAATATATGAATGCTTATATTAATAAATAATTATTTTAAATGTTAAACTAAAAGGAATAATTAGCTTGTTGATTAAGTAAGTCTTGAAATACGAAATAGTTTGAACAGTTTGCTGGAAGATTGCCTAACTTTGATTTTGATTGCAAGATATAGTGAAATTCCTAACCTTATTAGCAATACAACCCCCCCCCCCTTTTTTTTTACCGTTTTTTTTTCCAAAATTTGAGGTCTATATTTAAAAAAAAAATGATTGTCTGTTCATGATTCAAAGCACTGTCCGTGTTTAGCTAATACTTTTCTCCATTTTTCTGGCAATTGTTGGATACGATTTCGAAAAAACGATACGTCTTTTGTGGCGATTCACGAATTGCTCTATTTCTGGACTTCTTCATAAGAGTGGAAATGCTGATCAATCAGGCCATATGACAGTCGGAAGGAGCAATGTCTGGACAGTACGATCTCCTATTTTAGCATTTTCAAGTATGTCTTGACCGGAATCGAAGAATATGGACGAGCATTCTCATGTTGTACTTTTCCGTGTCTCTCTTGATACTTCAATGTTCGGCTTAAACGCATCAAATGCGTTCAATATAGATTCCCTGTGATAGTTTCACTTGATTTCAGTAATGGAATATACTCAGAATAGGGTCACCAGGTGGCCCCACTAAATGCATACCATAACCTTGGCACTGTGAGCATTCGGCCTTGACATGGAAGCCCCTCATTCATTAAGAGCTGGTTTATGGTAAGTACTTGCGCTTCAGTTGCAATTTTCTCGAAATGGAATCGGAATATTAAACCTTCTCGGAAATGACGATAATTTGGCTCTAAAACTGACATCTTCGATGGAGAATAAATTTATGACGCAAACACAAATTCACTAATGTGGTGCTGTCGTTATGTTGATAGATGTCCAAGCTTACTGTGTGACATTTTTTATCTACTTATTTCGACCAGTATTTACCGCTTCAATCATTTATCGAAAAAAGGCGGAAGTAATGTTATACACCTAATAACAAGTATAAAATTTGTTTAATGATTTGGCGATACCTAAAAGGGAAAAAAAGCCAAAAAGTTAACGACAAAGAAAAAAAAAAAGCTCCTATGAATAGACGAAATGAATAATCAGTTTTAGCAAGGCTTCAGTCTGTAATGGACATGCAAAAATAAATAAATTCTTCTAATTTGGTAAGTTTGTTGCATTAACAGAAAAACAGTATTGAAAAGAAATAAAATATACTCTTAGATGTATTATGAATTGGATTAGTTATATTTAATATTTCTATTTCAAAAGATAAGATAGCTGCGAATATATATATTGGTGCAGAAAAGGATTAAAAACTTTTAGTACCTCACAGATTACATCATTCAAGCAGTCAATGTATATAGCAGCGATAAGATTGACATCAAAGGAATGTGGCACCACTTTTTTTAAAATTAAATTTTGATTATAAGAGATCGGGTTAAACGTTTAAATCCTTTTACATTTACTTGTTTTAAATGTTAAAAGTAATTTGGTCTTCTACCTGTTAACACTTTTAAACACAAATAAATATAATAATGTGCATTATACAATGAGGTGACAAAAATCATGACATACCTCCAAATAAAGTGTCTTACCTTCTTTTGTCCTGCAAAGTGCAGCAAATCAAGGTGGCATGGATATAACAAGACGTTAGAAGTTCCCTGCAGAAATATGGAGCCATGCTGCCTTTATAGACGACCATAATTGCGAAGGTGTTGCCGATGCAGGATTTTATGCTCGAGCTGACCTCTCGATTATGTTCCATAAATGTTCGATGGGATTCAAGTCAACGATCTAGATGGTCAAATCATTCGCTGGAATTGTCCAGACTGTTTTTCAAATCAATTCACGAACTGTTGTGACCCGGTGACATGGCGCACTTTTAACCATAAAAATTCCATCATTATTTAAATATATGAAATCTATGAACGGCTGCCAATGGTTTTCAAGTAATTGAGCATAACCATTTCGAAACAATGATCAGCTTATTTGAACCTAAGGACCCAGTCCATTGCATATAAAAACAGCCCATATTAATATGTAGCCATCAACAGCATGCATAGTGTCTTATTCACAACTTGGGTTCATGGCTTCATGACATCTGTGTCACTCTCGAACCTTACCATCAGTTCTTACTAATTTAAATCGTGACTCATATGCCCAATTAATTAATTCCCAATTAATTAAGGTCCAACTTGGTAACAATGGTAACGAGCCCTGGAGAGACGTCGTGGACGACGTCGGGCTGTTATTAAAGGCATTTGAGTTCGATCTTCTGCTTGCCATCTCCCGTTTAAGCCAAATTTCACTGCAATGTACTAACGGACACGTCCGTCTCGCGCCCCACATTGATCCCTGCGGTTTCTTTCAATTAACATTGACAATTCTATACACATATCATTTTTCTCGGTCATTAAGAGCAGACGGTTGGCCACTGCGCTGTCCATGATGGGAGGTTATGCATGAAATTAGGTATTCTCGGCACACTTTTGACATTGTGGATCTTGGAATGTTGAATTCCCTCACGATTTCCAAAATGTAATGCGCTATGTATCTATTTCCAACTGCCATTCCGCGTTCAAAGTTTGTTTATTCTTGTCGTCCGGCCATAACTACATCAGAAACAATTTCACATGAATCACTTGAATATAAATGGGAGTCCTGCCATTGCACTACCCATTTATATATTTTGTACGCGATACTACTGTTATCTGTATATTTACAAAATGCTATTCCATGACTTTTGTCTCTTCAGATATGTTACAGTAAATATAATGTGTAATCACCAGTGTTCGTTCATAGTCACCACTGAACTTACTGGTGATTATGATTAATCTCCACTGGTGATTATGAATAATCACAATCATCACTGAACTTACTGGTGATTATGATTAATCTCCACTGGTGACAGGGAATAATCACAATCATCACTGAACTTACTGGTGATTATGATTAATCTCCACTGGTGACTGTGAATAATCACAATCATCACTGAACTTACTGGTGATTATGATTAATCTCCACTGGTGACTGTGAATAATCACAATCATCACTGAAATTACTGGTGATTATGATTAATCCCCACTAGTGACTATGAATAATCACAATCATCACTGAAATTACTGGTGATTATGATTAATCTCCACTAGTGACTATGAGTAATCACAATCACCACTAAACTTGCTGGTGATTATAATTAATCTCCACTGGTGACTGTGAATAATCACAATCATCACTGAACTTACTGGTGATTATGATTAATCCCCACTGGTGACTGGGAATAATCACAATCATCACTGAACTTACTGGTGATTATGATTAATCTCCACTGGTGACTGTGAATAATCACAATCATCACTGAAATTACTGGTGATTATGATTAATCCCCACTAGTGACTATGAATAATCACAATCATCACTGAAATTACTGGTGATTATGATTAATCCCCACTAGTGACTATGAATAATCACAATCATCACTGAAATTACTGGTGATTATGATTAATCTCCACTAGTGACTATGAATAATCACAATCACCACTGAAATTACTGGTGATTATGATTAATCCCCACTAATAATCACAGGTAATTATGCATAATCGCCAATTTATTACATTTACCGTTACATATATATTATGCTATATGCACAGGACTTTATTTCAAAACCTAAGAAATAATCTATACGATTAATGCTAGTTTAATAAAAAATTATTTTGGAGCAATATGGGAACATAACGTTTGCTGAAAAAGCTAAAAAATGAAAATAATTCATAAAAATTAAAACATCGAATTAGAATTTATTTCGAATTTTCGGGATTGTTTATTAAAATTGCATTTTCAATAACAATTTTTATCATGATAATATATTTCCTTATTTTGTTTCGAAGAAATTTTTTTTATTTTATCCTTTTAGCTTACTGATAATAATGTAAAAATAAAATTTTCTAGTTCATAAAAGCTAAAAAATGAGGAGAAACTGAGATCATACAAAGTTAGTACTGTTTTTTTATTATTAATTCGCTTTATTAGTCTATATAAAATTTTGTTAATATTATAATATATGCATGGAAAAAATTAACAAACATATTTATCAAAAAAATTACTCTTTTTTTAGAAAAAAATAAACGACTGTTAGCTGCTTTTTCACCTAAAGTTAAAGAAATTCGATCGTATTTTTAAGCGACCATTTTTTAAAATTAAACGCCTCTTTTATACCAAACTGTTAGACGAAACTTGTTATTTAAAGACAAAAATATTATTTATAGCAACAATTTCAAATTGCATCGCTAATCTCATCTATATCACTAGATGTTATACAAACTCACTTTTCTAATAAAGATGTTGAAAAAACAAAAAACAAATGCTAAATAATATATTGCAACAATGTAACTTCTTTTATTAATTTAAATTGAATATATTACAGAAAAAGGATTTTAATAGCTTTTTTTACAATGAAATCATTGATACAAATTTCGAGTTATAAATATCAGAAATTGTACTATACAATTGTAAAATGTATTAATTGCTTCTGATCAGTCATCCTCACACTTTGACTCAAATCATGGAGTTAAAAAATTTTCCCAATAAACTTCAAAATACCTCCAACAAATCGGAATATGCCAGTTAACAGTCCTCGGTTTTGAGAATCAGTTGCACCCAGCACCCGATTCATCCAATTATCGCTGTTGACCGATCTTTTGACCACCACTCTGGGATCAGTCAAAGTATCACTGTGCACGTTCGAGGATTCTCTAGTCAGCCTTTTAGATCCTGATGGCTTGGTCAAGGCAACAGAGAGGACTGCAGCGCACAAAGCAATAATCCAAAATAGTTTCATCTTAACAGGGTAAAAGAAAAAGTTAATGCAAATTAATAATTGTTGTTCAACATTTATTTTTTTTAATATTTTGTGATGTAAAATATAAAAAAAATATATAACTCGAACTTATTTGAGTTTTAAGTGCGGTTTTCTTTTATGCTATCCTTAATTAAACAAAAAAGAATTGGGAATTGAGCCTCAAGAAATATTTTATAGCTATCTAGCAAGTTCTTGAATATATTCTTTGCTTTATTTTTTTATACTGTTACTATGCATAACAAATACAGGCTTGAATGCTTGAGAATCCTAAAGCAATTCGATATCAAGATTTTTATTAATCTCCACATTTTCATACCTTTATTGAGCTTGAAAATATCATTTTCGTAATTTGTTTGCCTGACGTGCTGTAATACTGAAATTCAATAAAGCAATACGTTAGATGAAGGGAATTTGATATGCGGCCTTCACATTAGAAACACAAATTACTGAAAAAATTGCACGGATTTCGTTTACTGAAAGTTTACCCATCTCTCCGCCCATTGAATATGGGAAGATCATAATTAAACACAAAGGGCTAGATCAATGAAATTTAGTGCATAGTTTTTAACAGCAAAATTGTAGAATATATTGAATTTCGGTTAAATATATTAACTCTTTCTGTATATTAGCCTAATTTTATGTACAATAACAAAAGCATACTGACTAGAATAATTCAATAAATGAATTGAAAAATAATTGGAATAGGAAAATAATTGTACATTTGAAACAAGTTTTAATCCCAAACGGAAGATATCCAAAAAGCATACCTAGGATATCAAATTATAAATCGGAAAACAGCCAAACTGTCTGCGTCAGAAGACATCCAAAATACGTGCTTGGGATATCGATACTATGTATCGGAAGATATCCGAAGTGCATACTCGGAGCATTCAAATATGCATCGGGAGTTATACAACATGCATACTCAACGTATATGACGAAGCACAAAATGCGCCATGTGAAATGAGCTTTGTGGAAATCAACTGAGAACATCTCCGATAAATCTAATTCGTTCACGGCTAATAATTGTCGAAGTATTTGAAAGCGTTTTAAAGTTTGTATGATTCCTTTACATTTAATTTAAATTATTTTAGTCATTAGTTTGCATATGCAAATTTATCTTAAGTAATAAATATAAGATTATTTGATTTAATAATTTATTTTATTTTCTTGTTGGAAAGTTTTATTTTGAAGGAAATACTAAAAATAATGAATATTTTAAGTAAAATTTTAAAATTGAGCCTTATTGCAACTAATGGTTTATTAGCATTATTGGAACAACCGGTGGATGTTGAAATCTGATATATTAATAAGACAAAATATTTATATTATTTTCAAATATATTTAATGAATGTGACTATGTTAGGAATAAATGTTTTTTTAAATGCTAAAGAATAGTTTTGAATTTTGCATAAAATAGATTAAGTTATTTTTGTTGCTGAAAAAAAGTACAAAATTAAAAAATTCTAATTTAGGAGTTTATAAAATAATTTGTTTAAAATTTTGCTGATAACTTAGAAATATTCCCCCCCACCTCCCCAAGTCCTTGAGCAACGAAATAAGTTGAATTTCTAATAATTTTTTTAAATACTAGGTCCGAGTGCTAAATAACATGAAATTGTGAACTATTTTCGTATTATGAAATATTAACACAATCTTAAAATCTTTTTAAATCAAGAGAATGTGTATTCTATAGCTTATGAACTGTATAATATGTTGAGAAATTATTATACCAAATTTTAACTAGTTAAGCTTTGTACCTTTGTAGCTTTGTAAGCTTCATTTTACCAAAGTATAAATTTGAAAAAAAAATATTTAAGAATACAAAATGGCATTAAAATTTAAACATGCAAATGTAAAAACGAATGTACCTTCTGGAAGAATGAATCAAAAAGGATTTTATAAAGAACACTATTCAGAAATTAAAAAAAGAATTAAATAAAAAATATTTAATATTTTCGCCAAAAATAATTTTTTAACATACTTGCCTATCTTCAGAATGTAATGAAATAATATAAAAGTATTTTTTACAGTACTGAATAAGTTAATCAAGAATATAATATTAGAATGTATTGGATTTATAACAGAATTCAAAAGTAAATTCAGTATGTTTTATTATCTTTGAATAAATTGTAAAAATGAAAATTATTGATAAATATAAAAGTGAAGAATATATACATATTGACAATAATAAGATAATGATACTGAATACTAAAACATTAAAAATAATTCAAAACTATTGAAAAAGTACATTGGCAAACATACTTTAAAATTGGATTCAGGATCTTCTAGATCAGGAGTTTTGGCAAATTGTGAAGATAAAATAAAACGTAATTCACTCTACATAAATTTTCTTAGGATCTTCGTAAAAATGCTATCTAAATCATAATAATCTGCCCTTTTGTAGATAACTGGAGGAAAAGTATTTCTTAAAGTCATAGTACTACAATTACTTTAAGCAAATTGATGCAAATAATGGAAATGCTTGTTATGAAAGAGCTCTCATATCTTATTATATACTATTACTGAACGTTTTTTGAATTATTTTGCGTTTAAAATAGCCAAGCGTTTAAAATAGATCATTATTTTTAAGATTTCATCTCTGTATGCTTAATTGTAAGGGGCTCTAAGGCAAAAGTGAATAGGACTTTTTTATGCAATTGCTTTGGCTCTGTAGACTTAACGACTACAAAACGAATATAAATCTAAAACATATTGTTCTCATTTGAAGTTGTTCCGTAAGCCAACATGCTAATATGAAGCACCATTTCAACTATGCATTTTCCGTAAATATTTTCGAATGTATTCTCAAATAAGTATGGTTTATATTTCTTTCCCAAGTATATCCCACGGGGGAGGGCATGTCGTAATTAAGGATGAGAAGCTTCCGGCATGGCGTTTGGTTCCCGCCACCCCTGTGGGTACGCGAAAAGGTGGGGTCTGGCTTCTGCCGTCGATGACGGGAAGTTCTTCCTTAGGGGAGGGTTGTACCGTGGCCGGTGATGACCCATAGGACTCAACCACAATTTTACTGTTGTCATTCAAGTTTTTCCGTGTGCCTTCTGGAGGATGGAAGCAAGCAGTTTGTGATTCTTTTTCAAGCGTGCCCATCCCACTGTTCAAGAATCTTTAGGATTTCAAATGCTGGTGGTTTAAGTTAAAAATGTCAATAAGTGCCCCAAAATTTAAAAGCCAAATTTAAACAATTTTCATGCCCTTGTGATTTAGAAGATATTTTCCTAAAACATTTCAAACGGCAGAAAATAATAATAATAATAATAATAACAATAATTTATTGGCGTGTGTGCCTTGATAAATTTTTATCAGATTATGCAATGTCGCTTTATCCATTAGGACAGCTACTTTATCCGCCTTATTTAAAAAGGTTCGACTTTTACTATCTGATAAAATATAAACTTCTAAAAGTACACTTTAAATCATTTGTTAGTTCTATCCTGTAACCACAATTGAAATTTTTATATTTTATATTTATTGCCAAAAGAATAATCACTTGATAATTTAATCTTTTTTTTTCTCATCTAGAACAATTAAAATGCTTTGGAAAATCTCACTAATTCCGAATTTCATGAAGCCATAATTTAATTGCATCGACTTTTCTTTGGATCAAATATTTAATTCATTGCCATAATTTAAATATTTGCATCGACTTTTCTTTGAATCTTGACGTTTTAGATATCTCCTGATTCAAAAAACTATTTTTATCATGTGAGACATGATGTTGTTTTGGTTAGGATGTTTTGAAGTTCGAAATCGCGTAGGCAATGAATATTGAAGCTTGAAATCGCGTAGGCAACGAATAAAGCATAAATAACAATTTTCATCATCACCTTTTAATCGCATATACTTTTTTACCTGCTTTTACCAGTATTGCATTATTATTATGTATGCTTCTTAGAAAGCAGATGCGCTTTTAAAAGATTGACCTGCTTTTACCAGTATTGTTTTATTATTACGTATGCTTCTTTGACAGCAAATGCGTTTTTAAAAGATTGACGTAGAACTATGACATCATAGCTGTTATTTTCATGGAATGTAATTTTATTCGGAGGAAATTAAATAATTTTATTTTTATAATATGTTTAAAAAAAACTTCACTCACGTTTAATAACAGTTTTGATAAAAGTATTTTCTCTTTCTCCCAATGGGAAAATATCACTTCATTCATTCTTAAGTGGGAAATATTGAAGGATTTGACTCCTGTTTTAAGATTAATTCATTATGAAACTGTTTTATGGTCTCAGAAATTAGAAAATAGCAGTTTGGGTTTATAAAAATATTGTTTTCATAAAAATTCTATATAAATTAATATGTTTAAATATTTATTGGTAAATAGTTTATCATTTGGAAATCGTATTGCGACGGAAACGCTCGTTATTCAGCTTCCAAAAGTGGCATTCCTTTTTGTGAGAACATGATGCTGTTTTGGTTAGAGGGTTTTGAAGCTCGAAATCGTGTTGGCAATGAATAAAACATAAATGGCAATTTTCATTTTCAGTTTTTTTCTTGGCTGACAAAAAAGTTTTGCAGCTCTCGTAAACCAGATTAAATTGGTTCATGACTTAAATTAATTAAGATAAATAATGACTTAAAAATAATAATGTTCTCACATGATAAATTGAAATTTGCTATTTAATTTTTTTTATAAATATGCTCTTTTATATGTCTTCCTATCTGTGTATATGTAAATTGAAAAGTATTATGTGTTTGCTGAAATTAAGCATGAGACTTTTTTTTTTAAACTACAGATCTTTTGAAATTTAGATTAGATCAGTCAAAGAGGCACGCATCTAAAATATGTACTGAATTATTTCATTGCACTACAAATCTAAAGGGGGAAAAAACTATTATTCAAATGTGCAGTGTCAGTCACGACTACCAATTTTTTTTTTTAATTTTTTATCATGTGAGAACATGATATTGTTTTCGCTTGAGGTTTTTGGAGCCTCAAAATGTGAAAGCAACAAATTGTTGAAGCGTCAAAAGAGAAAACAACAAATTGTTGAAGAATCAAAATGTGAAGGCAACAAATTGTCTATTTATCCCTTTTTTATTTTGGAGTCGGCTTTCACACTACAGCTTTTGAAATATCTATCGTCAGCCAATGTAGTTTCATTTTGGAGTCGGCTTTCACAGTATAGTTTTTTCCATTATCTATCTTCTGCTAATATAGCATTTCCCTTGGAAATCACAGTGTTATTGCCTAACTCGCGCAACGTTTTTTAAAAATAAACCAAACAAGTTAAAATATTGTCTGTTTAATCGATAAAGATTGTTGTTTCAGAGATAATTTCAACTAATTAAAATAGGATTATTAGAAAATAATACAGAAGGTTGTCACATTTGGCGATTTATCGCCAACAAAAGTGACAACTTAATTTCCAAATTATACATTCGCTGAATTCTTACGAATTGTTTTAATTAATTTAAGTCATTAACCAGTTTAAACCGGTTTGAAACAACCATGAGACTATCACATTACGCACGTGTCGATATTTAGAAAAACGATGGGTTCTTTTCATCTGAAAATCGGTTCACATGATAACTTGAAATTTGCGATAGTAGATTTCATTATTATTATTATTATTATATTTTATTTTATATGAATATGAAAAAGCAGAACGCCTTTATGTTTATGTCGTATAACTTTTATAAAATAAACATAAAGCATTAGTAACAAAAAAAAAATTCTTGGATATTCGTTGAAAATTAAAATACAATAGCTATTGCTTAATATAATCATTTCGATCACAAATTTTTAATCACTTTAGTGTCGAAGAATTTTAATAATATTAACTGATTGATAACAATATCTGAATTAGCGTAAAATCATTTTTATTTTTAATATTTTAAATGAAATAAAATAAAATTATACCGGGTTAAGATGTTATTTATTTCAAACATACCAACAAAAATTCATTAATAGTTGTTTATCGACAGTTTCTACTTAATGGTTCATTTATAAATTATCTGTACTTGGAAAATTCTTTTAAAATGTGCTGAACGCTGATTTCAGGTTTCAAAATATCAAGTGCTACTCATTTCAACATTTATTGCTTAGTCTTACCTACAAAAAAACTTTTTTCTCAAGATTTTTCAAAATTTTACAAAGATGCTGTGAAATTACCAACCGTGTTGCATTGATTAATTTTAGGTAAATTTTTATATCGGTTAATAATTTCAAATTTATTTTTAATTCGCAAATCAGTTCTTATATATATCTGTTTTTGTTTCAAATATCAGCAGAAATATAGTCAATGACAAAAAAGAATTGCACATACAGTCAATCAGTTTGACCTCGTTTCTAGTGATCGAATTACAGGTGAAAGATTTACTGTGTATATTTACACAATTTTAGAGTTTTAAAAAGAATTGCATGGAATTTAAAAAAAACCCTTCATTTCTAAGACAATGCTTTCATATTTAATACTGAAAATTAGAGGAGAAAATTAAATTCTGTTTTAATTTATTAATTACTTTAAATTATATCAGAATTGTATTCAGGTTTATTTATCAGGTCTCTACATATTATATATAATTTTAGCCTGAGTTAGTATTGATTACAGATTATTTTTATAACTCAAAAAGTAAACAAAATTAGAGAAATCAAAATAAATATTACATGCAAATTTAAGCTTTTTCAATTATTAATTCAATGGTTTTCATTCATCAAATAATTTATATTAATTAAATAACGAACATCTAACAAGTTATTAATTTAATGAACAAAATTAGATTTATCTTGAAGAAATAGGCAAGCACAAAGACTATAACAAAGACTTTGATAATATCATAAATAAAGAACGTTCTTTGATTTGAGTATTACGTAAGCAAGTTAGTAACATCCTTTAATTTGAATATTACTATTATGAATTCTTGTTAAACCAACTAGCTGTTATAAAATTTATTTATTTTTATACTTATTATTTCAAGTAGAAAATACTAATAAAGGTAAATATAAGAAATATTAAAGGAAAGATTTGCTTCTGCAAGAAAGGCGAAAGTAAAAAGCTCAATAACGACTAAAGTGTAAAGCAGTGCGAAAAGTTACAAATTTTCTATTTCAAATATTTTATGTATTTAACTTATATTAATAAGAAATTGTTATTCAATTCAACAGATTTTTCACATTTCCAAGGTTCTATTAAGTTTAATTTTGCGAAATTCTATAAAGTTTTTTTCAGTTTTCAAAACTTTATATTTTTACATTTTTTTTCATTGGAAGTTTTATACATCTTTAAAATATTAATACAAAAAATGAAATCGAAAATCAGTTTATGCCTATTTTTAATTAATTATTTTCATAGCTTAAAATTGGAGAAGTGAAATTAATTTATACTATTTTATCAAAATTCTTCTCGAAATTTTTTAAATACATCCTAATTAAAATACTTGTTTTATTTATTGATTTTAAAACATTTTAAAATAATTTGTGAAGTATCAAAAATTTAAAATCTTTATACATATGCCACTGACTAATAAAAGGATGAAATACCACCAAGGTACTGTAAACTTTAAAAAACCTTTGTTGTATTTTTTATTTAATTCTTTTCAATATTTCATTCAAATGAAATAATGTCATTGCTCAAAAAAGAATTTTGTAAAAATTTTTTAGAAAACGAATTTTAGTCAACTTAATATAAATCTTCATAAAGGAACTAAAATTGCGCTTTGAGTAATTATGCAATTATTTAGGAATGTAATTCGATTACCATAGATGACTGTTAAGGTGCATAAAATGATATTTATATATGCCTGAAGTTGCTTTTCATTATCTTATATTTATGTTGATAGATTACAAAAATTCTTTTTTGTTAAACATGCAATTCTCATTTTATATATTTTTAAAACAATTTATTAATTTTTTTAAACAGAAAATATGATATTAATTCAAGTATAATATTAATTTCACTACAAAAAAATCGAGAATAGTTTCAAATAATTAACGAAACTAATGCAAACGACTTATACTAATTTATATAAATGATTTTTTACCAATAATATAAAATTTACACGTATCAATATTTAAATTAAAAAAAAATATTTTGTATTTACCTCTTCATTTCATAAAATCATTTTCATGTTTGATATTTCAAACCCTCTTTCAAATATTTATTACATTTAGCTTATACTTGGTATGGGGTTGAAAGTTTAGACTCGAGAATATATCATTGGCCGAACATTTAAAATTCTATATTTATCAACCAAATAATAAATTTGCCGTGAACTTAACATATTTTTTTATTTATATAATATATGAATGATATAATTATTCAATGAATATTGCATTATGGTTGATAATGTTTACTCTAAAACAATAATTGAAAAACATAATAAATCCGAATATCAAAAAAAAAAAAAAAGTAAAAAACATTTTTATTAATGTACAATTTTATTGCTAATTTTTATAATATTACACTTTTTTCACATTTCTGTGCATTTTAACAATGAATTAAAACAAATTTTAAACTTCAAACTAAAAAAAACCCAACAATAAGTTAAAACTTTTAAAAATTAAAACTTACTTACCTTTCAGAACAAAATAGGAACTCTCACCAGCGGCAGCGAGACTCACTACAAAAGAAATCAGCTTTTCAATAAAACTCCACCATTATAACAGCTATTATGTATTGTTGTGAGTTAGTACATGATACAGTAGTTGATTTGAAAATGAGTTTGAAAACCCATTGCTATTTGATGATCAATTAAAAGATGAAAATATTTGCATATCCAATTTAATTCCATGAAGTTTCGGAAATCTGATATATGTAGTTGGAAATCCAGTTGCAAAACATGCTCTCGCGTATATTTGGCATTCGCCATAGAATCACGCAACAATGCTTTTCGATTTATACGAAGTGAAACAAGAGCCTTGCATTTGCTTGCAGAATCGATTTCTCGTTCATTCAGATTACTGAAGAAATGAATGTGATTTATATTTGATCGTGCACATGAGATTAGATTGATAAACAGGAATGTTATCTTAATTTTGGTTATGTTTTCTACAGATTAATGTTATTTTATTTGTTGTAAAAGAAAAATATTGTATATATAGAAAAAGGTTGGGTTGACTCATGACTGGAAGTCATTACATCAACTGCGAAAGTAGATCAATACATTATCAAACAATCATTTAAATGAAAATACAAACTGATGAGATTTACGTTCGAGCGAATATGCCTAGTTTGATTGATAATCATGACTGTGTTCTTAAGTTTAGTTACGTCATTTTTTTTTATTTGCCGCTAAAGAAAACAAATGGAAGTAGATGTAGATTATATTGACTGATTACAGAAATCATTAAATCAGTTGATATAATTGTAAATATTTTGAGAACTTAAAATGACTGAAACTAATTAACTAATTAAAAATAAATGAAACAGGAAAAAATAATATTTTGAAAAAAAATATTTCAAAATTCATTGTGATATATTAAGTTGTTTAACCTTTATTTGTCTAAAATCTTTACCTTGACTTTAAAATAAGATTTTTATGAATTAATATAAATTATTTTATTTTTATGTATACGCTGAGGAAATATCTTTCTGGTCAAGTTATATAATCATAAAAATCGAATCAGCTCACTGCATTTCTCAATCAAATTGTGAGAACCAGTAGACAGTACTACGTATCTACTTTTACATGGCATAAGCAAAGTTTGTAGGAAGTAGAGGATTTAAGCATTTTGTGATTCTATGAAGTGCATTATTATAATGGCCTTCTTTTAGTTACTAGAGGATTTAGTTTTATTTTTATCTATATCCAGATAAAATATCTTCCTGCTCACGCTATATAAAGTCAATGGTGTCATACTGCATAAAGTTAATGGAGCCAGTTCAATTCACAGCGAATCAACTAGCGGTTGTCTAGTTTCACTTGTCTTAAGTAGTCGTTGTCGCCAAATTTCACGTGTCGCCAAGTTTCACGTGTTTTAAGTAGTTGTTGTCGGCAATAGCGGATTTAGGCATTTTGTGATTATATGCAGTGCATTATTATGAGGTCTTCTTTTAGTTACTAGATAATTTATTTTTTATTTTTTTTATTTTCAGTCATTTTATTTAAATGTCTGTAATTGCTACTCATAATGCTATTATGTACATAATGTGATTTTAGATATTGAGTTTATTTAAACACACGTTGCCACCTCATTTAATAAAAATAATGTATATATCTTTATCTTTGTTCAGGTTATCGTAGCTAAGTTTTTAAAAAGAAGTTGGCAAACATTGAAAAAAACCTGAAGAGATAAGAATCACAAAACAAATAACAATTTGTCAATAGTATATAAACCAGGAAAATGCGTTGAAGATACATCAGAAATATTTCAAAATAATATTATTAAGTAACCAGAGTAACACATTATCATTAGAAAAGTGGTTTTAATTCCGCCTGTGGGAATTTTACTAATACCAATCGACAACATATCGTTGCTTAAAATTTAAACAATTGCTCAATTTATTTATCAAACATTCTAAATGGTATTCTTTTGTAAAAACACACCAGCAAGAGCACATATGTTTTAAAAAATTTTACTGCAATTAAAATTTTTTAAAGTAATGACATTAATTCATGAATGCAATTTTTAAACTTGCTTGGAAGTCTTGGAAAAATTGTGGCAGAAGTGCATTGTAATGAAAAGAACTAATTCGAAATGAATATACTCAATGTAGATGAATATTGAATGAAATATTGTATTCAATGAAATCATTCCAGATTATTTTTGATCATAGCAGTATTACTGTTTTACAAATTCAACAAAAATTTCCATAAAATTTCAAACAATTCTGAGTAAGAAGTATAAAAAGAAGAAAAATGGTAACTGTTGCATTTCATTACAAGGAAATTTAACGCAGATTCTTTTTACCACTTTAACCCTTTATTTACTAGTGGTACTTAAAAGTACCATTTAATTCTGGCTTATATCTTCATAATATGACTATTCTTCCTGATGGTATTCAAAAGAATGCGGAGAATGTAACCCAAGATAATATAAGCTAAAAGTAGAAATTAAAAATATTAAAGTAGAAATTAAATTACTTAAGATATGTCGATTAATTAAAAACATTTTCTTGGATTCGCTGGGATTATTCTGCATGGAAGCATAACTATTGGAGCAAAAATTAAGTTAGAAAATAGATGGTAAAATTATTCGTTAAATAAAGGGGTCAGATGTTATTTTTTCAACATGTTATAAGCATTTTTCGATGTTTTAAGCCACTTTATAACATTACGCTAGAAACACCTCATTTGGCATTTAGCTTCGTCATATAGTAGGGACAAAAGCAATATATAATATTCATTTTATGATAATATCGTCTGTCTTCACCGGATCTGGTAAGAGAGAATGAGGAATAGTCTACTTATTGACGGATTTTGCCCAGAATTTAATATAGATCTGCAATTGAGTGAGAAGATTCTGTATCAAATTTCAAAAACTCTAGTTGATTGCATTTTTATTTTATTCATTTATACAAACAGATGGATGTAGATATAATGTCAGAGATATGCTGACCTCCAAATTTAAGGCACGGCCTGTCTTTTGTGTCTCATTTAAGAATGAGTGAATATAGAAAAAAAGAATTTTGGTGTAAATATGCATTAAACATTTCTTTAATGAATGGAAAATAGAAATTTTCTTAAGTTCAACAGAAACATGATTTACAACAAAAATTGCACTTTTGGCAGAGAAATCCATTTTTCGTGGAAACAATATACATCACAGTCTCATGAGGAACATTTGCTCCAAATTTCTGGTTTTTATATTCTTTCATTCTCCAATTAGAAATAAAAGACAGGTTGTAACTTAACTTTTGAAGTTCAGTGTATATTTTTTTAGACTTGGGAAAACTCTGTTGTTGTTGTTTCTTATGGCACTTGCCATGGACAAGCCCGCTGTTCGAAGACAGCCGATAAACTCTAAAATGTTTAACCTTATCAAGGCATGAAAATAAAACTTTGAATGATGTAAGTTTTTTTTAAAACTATTCTTGAAAACACAAACAAATGATCTAAATAATATATTTTATCTTATCATTGAAAAAGTAAGTAATGGTAATGCAGTTTTCATTGGACTGGAAATTTAATGCAACAAAAAGGCAAGAAGTTCTTCATTTATTCAAAGAAGACCTCATTTCAAAAGAAGTTGTCGAGAATTCTTGGTGCGGTCTTTGCCATGACTTTCAAATGTTTTCTGTCTCTCTCTCCTCAGCTCTGGTTATACGCTCAAAATCTACAGACTCTTGCAGGGAAAATAATAATAATAATAAAAAAAACAATCATATATTGTCTAAGTATATGAAGAAGAACACTCCAACTTCTTTTCACAAGAATTATATTTTGATAAAATAACATCTGTCTGAAATATGGAATATTAAAGATTTGATATTTTGCATTTATTTCTAAGTAAATTCTATTTCATTTAAAGGCATTCAAAGGAATCCTTATAAGAGTTGCAATAGAATGCTGGGTAACTGAATAATTTATGCTGTTGTAGAGCTGCATTACTCTACCTTCTTTTCTGGATAATAGATGGCGATGCCTGATTAGGTACGCATCCCATAGTGCATTGCGTTTGTTATTATAATAAGATGAGATGCTGTTCTGTGAGAGAGGTGTGCGCGTTAATGTCTTGTCTTCTGTGTTTGTTTTGTGTGAAATGTGATCATTAAAGAACATACGTCTTCTTGCTTCCACTCCACGGTTCATAATGATCTTCATTCCACCACACTATTTATCTAATTTTGAAGGACATTTGTGTAGGTAACTGTTTGCATAAAAGTTTAAACTTTCAAAAACCTTTTCTACTAGCAGATTTTGTTGGGTCAGCCGACGAAAAAGTATGATCATTAAAATAAAATAAATAAAATAATTAAGTTGATCTTAGATATGAAAATCTTGAGTTTTCAGACAGTGCTCTTGAAATAAATTTTAATTTATAGCATTTGCTTAGCATTTCTTTTTTTTTTTTATTAACCTGATTTCAAAAGGTTCTCAAAATTCAAAAATGTTAATTTCCATCCCTCTATCTTAAATATAATGATAAAGTTGAATATGAATGAAAAAATGATATAGTTCTTTCCTCTAGTTTTATGAAAAGCAACTTTGATTTACTGGATTGTTTCATGAATATTTCTTCCTTTCTTTATGTTTTTAAAGTTAAAAACATTCACAAAAACCAGCGGGTGTGATTTCCCAGAGACGTGTGTAATCCTCATCTCCCTCCCGCATAAAATTGTGGAGTTTGGTCCAGGCCATGTACGCTATGAGTGCTTAGATATTTATTTTCACAGTCTAGTGAGTGAAACTTGCGTATAGTAGAGTACAAATCTTGGTATAATAATGAAACGTATACTTCTCATTAATTACAGCATGCTATAGTTATGAAAGAACCTATTTGATTATTAATCTCTAGAATGAGTTTAATACAATAAGTAGAAGAAAATCATTCATGTATTTAGGTGCCTTTTTCTCCCTTCGATTGAAATTAACAATTGACACAAAATTATAATTGTACATACTAGATCACATACCAAATTTAATTTAATTTTTTTAAATTTTTGCATTTACATAAATGCAAAAAGTACAGACCGACGGACTGTGAATGCCTTGACGGATTCTGGCCCAAATTGGATACAAATCTACACTTTGGATGCAAAATTTGGGTATTAAATTATTAAATATTATCTATTTTTTTAATTTTGTAGTCATCTGTTAACTTGTATTCAGGCAGTCGGACAGACAGACTTCCATTGAAAGGTTTTCGTTTAAAATCTGACAGAAATCTACAAATTCAGCATTAGGATTATATACCAAATTTCATCTGCATAGCTCAAAGTGGATTTGAGTTATTGTGTTCAAGAAAGAATAGATCGACATAGCTCCAAAAATATATTTTTCAGATTCAGAGAGGTCTGAAAAGGGAAGATCCATCGAAATCTCGGATTCGAGTTTTCTTTTAAGCATGCAATACTTTCTCTTTCTATACTTCGTAACAAGGAAGTAATAAATCGCACTGGCGAAATGCCTTATATTTTTGGAAGAGAATTTAGTGCCCTGCTACAGAGTATTTTGATTTTTTTTTTTTGTATTTTATCGATTTCTAATCCTTTTTAGTTTATTAAAATGGAAATGTCAAAGGCAAAACTAAACATTTTTGACAAAATATACTTTGGTCTATATTTGTGATACTAAGGGTATCTATATAGAATGTGTGCGATGAAGGAGTTTCGCTTAAAAATATAGCCTTTCTTTAACTTTCGTACTTAAAAAAAAATAGGGTAATCAACTTTTCCAAACAACTTGATGAGTTTTTTTTAAATAAGAATTTAAAATGAATTTGAGAAAAAGTTTATAAATTATTACTCGGATTATAATTTTTATTTAAGAGTAGTCTGCATACGAATTAAAAAAAAATAATTTTTAGGTGCTGTAAAAGTTTCAAATCTGATAATATCTGTTTCATAAAACTTATGGGAAAAATAGCTTAACTCTTCCCTCGCAAACATTTTTACCTCGAGTTTTTAATTTTTTTTGAAAAAATAGATTCCTTTTTTCCCTCAGTATGAAAACTGAAAGAAAGCAAGAATATATGGGAAAATTTTTTAAAAAAAATTCCATTTATTACACTTTTCTTTATCAAAATGACAAATATAATCGATACTTATATAAAGCTCAATGTGTGTGTGTGTGTTGGCGCTCTACAGGCCAGATCGTTCAACCTACAGCTACCACATTTGGCACATGCATACATTGGAAGCCGGAAATGTGCACCTGGGGTCCCTTTTTTTGAATTTTTAATAAGAATTTTAATTATTAATTAAAAACTAACTTTCCCGCCAAAAAATCTTTTCATTTTCCCCAGCGCCAACTGGGTAAAACTTCAGTTTTTTTTCCCACGCTAATGAGGCTAGGGTTAAGATTTTTCGGCAGATTATTTCAAACGCTTCTGTTTATTTTCTTTATGTTTGATGCATTTAAAATTAAACATTGTTAATGAATCGAACTTTCAGATTCATTCTGAGGTACTTTTGAATTAAAATAAAACAGAATAAAGGAAATTGAAAATTTCTGATCTGCATAGCGTTACTCCAACTGGAGTAGAAAAATTCACGCATTTGCGTTACCGTAACTGGCGTTGAAAATTCACGCGTTGTGTTCTGATTGTTGACGGATGTTAACAAATTTAAATTAATTTTAGGTTAGTTGTATGCTTTTGTAATTAAATTGTATTTATGTTAGTTATATATTTTTTGTATATGCTTATAGTTTTAAGTACATCGTTTTTTAAGTAGTCTTTTTAACCTGTTTTCGACCGATTATTTTAAACGATTCTGTTTATTTTCTTACTGTTTGATGCATTTAAAATTAAACATTGTTAATGAATCGATCTGCTCATAATGAATCTGGGAAAAATTTTTTGACAAATTATCGAGATATATTTCATAAATTAAGAAAGATATTCTTTAGAGCCCATAAAGTTTAAACGCTGAATGACTCTATTTTCAGTAATCATATTATAAAAAAATGCTTTGTTTCAGTAAAAGATATTATTATATTAATTGCAGATTCATCCATTTTAATTTAAAGCATAAATTCTACGGGAGCTAACAGAAAATTGGAAAGATACATATTACGTTATGACTGAAGGCCTTTATAATATTATGAGTGAATTATATGACTATCAAAATTTGAAGTTTTAAAACATTTTGATGAAGAAGTTATTAAAGTAGCAATTGCATAAAATATTTAATTATTAAAATTTTAACGAACATTAAGATTGGCGAACCGGCTGGTCGCCAAAGGCGGCTAGTTTCTAATAAATTCAAAATAATGTATTATATTAAAGTAACTTTTCTTATGAAATTATTGTAACATAAATATAATACAGAAAAAAGTTTTTCAATAGTTTTATTATCATGAAGTCACCGATACATATTTCAAACTTAAGATTTATAAATATCAGAAATCGCAATGAAATTGCACAGTAGAATTGTAAAATGCTTCAGTTGCATTTTATCGGTGATCTTCATACTTTAACTCAAAATATAAAACGGAATATATCCCCAATAAACCTGAAAATGCCATCAACAAATCCAGTTATGCCACCTGCCAGTCCTGGGCGATCAGTCGCGCCCACCTTAGTATTCATTCCATTATCATCTTCGGGTGATCTTTTGACCATCACTCTGGGAGCAGCCAAAGTATCACTGTGCACTTTTGAGGATTCTCTAGACAGCCTTTTAGCTCCTGATGGTTTGCTTAAGGCAACAGTAAGGATTGCAGAGCACAAAATTATAATCCAAAATAGTTTCATCTGAATAGGGTAAAAAAAAAGTTCATACAAATTAATAATCATTGTCCAATATTAAAATTTTCAAAAATATAGAAATAAATGTCAACAATAAAATATTTTTTTAAAAAGCATCGCACACTCGAAACTGTTTAAGTGTGGTCTTCTTTTATGCTATTCCTAATTGAACAAATACAAAATAGATGGAAATTTTTTAGTAGCTAAAAAAAAGGTTTAAAAGCAAAATCTTCTAATTTAGAACTTTATCAAATATTTCGTTTAATATTTTGTTGATAACTTGAGAAATATTTTCCCTAGTTCTTGAGCTGCGAAATAACTTGCATTTCTATTATTTCTTTATATACTAGATACCAAATGCTAAAGAACATGAAGTTATCAAATTTTTCATTTTATAAAACATTAAAACATCCATATTTTTTTTTAAAATTATATATTGCATTTATATAACTCAAGAACTTCAGAATATATTCAGAAAATATTATATCAAATTTGAATAAAATATAATTTAGATTTTAATTTAATAGATTTTTTTGTGTAAAGATTGCACCGAAGCTTAGATTTTAGAAGAAACATTTAAGGATAAAAATAACATTATGAAACCCAAATTATGCAAAAATAAAAACTTATGAAATTTCTCAAAGGATGAAATTTTAAAGGCTTTATAAATAATACTGAAAAAAGGCTTTATAAATAACACTATTTAAAAATTAAAAATTTTAAATAAAAAATATTTAATATTTTTGCCAAAAATCAAAATTTTAACATAATTGCCTACCTTAAAAGCTTGATGAAATAATTTTAAAATATTTTCCACGGAAGTGAACAATTCATTCAAAAATCTAGCTTGGAATATATTGGATATGCTTTAGATTTAAAAAATAAATTTAGTATATTTTAGTATCTTCGAATAACAAAAAAGAAAAGATACTATAAACATGAAAGTGAAAAATATATAGTCACAACTATAAGAAAATACCAAATCTAAAAATAATTCAAAACAGTTGGAAAAAAAAAAAAACATTGTCAAACATACCTTAAAGCTGAATTCTGAAATTTTTGACAGTTCGGTAAGTTTTAAAGATAAGATAAAGTTGAATTCAGTTGAAGTCAATTTTCTTGTACTCTTGGGATGTATAATCTCTTAAAAATGCGATATTATCATAGTAATCTGGCCTTTTGTAGCGAATTGGAGGGAAAAAAATGTTTTCGAGTCATTGTATTACAATTACATTTAAGCAAATTGATGCAATGAATTAAAATGATTATTAAGAAATACATTCACATACCTTATTATATACTATTACTGAACATTTTTGGATTTTTGAAACTATTTCCCATCATTTAAAATCGATCATTATTTTTAAGATTCCATCTTACCATGCCTAGCTGGAAAAGGCAAATGAGAAGACATTTTTTTTTTCTTTTTGCGATTGCATTTACTTTTCGATTACGGAAGCAAATATAAAGGTAAAACAGTTTGCTCTCATTAAAATATCTCTGTAATCAATATTTATCTCCATATATTAATATAAAACATCATTCCAGCCATACATTTTCTTTGATTCGATCTTTTTTCTAAAGCTTTCTCAAATAAGCACTTGTTTATTAATTATTTTCCTTTTTCAAGTGTGCCCATTTCACTGTTCAGGAATATCCTTACGATTCCAAGTGAGAATTTACTATCTCAAGTGCAGATGTTTAAGTTAAAGATGTCGATAATTGCCAAGAATCTTTTGAAAACTAAATGCAAACGATTTTTTACACACTTGTGTTTTATAAAGTATTAGTTGGTACTCGACGCGTTGCTGCCGCAGAAAAAGTAATTTTGAATATATCTTTTGAAATATCAAATAGCTGTCTTGTTTAATTAGGAATGATAGAAAGGATGATATTTATTTTCTTATCGGCAATGAATCCATTCATTGAAATTGAATGCTATATAAAGGAGAAATATAAATATTATTCATTCCATTTTTTGACTTTATTATTCAAATATGCATTAGGGTAGACAATATTTATTTTCCGTCTTCAGCAAAAACAAATAAATTTCTTGGCTGTCCGACTCGTAAGCATCCAGCATACAACTGGCCAAGTGAAAAACATGGATTTTCATTCATTGGTTTCATCCGCGCACTTAAAGTGATTGACCTTGCGCCTTGTTGATGGTCATCGAGAATGAAAGTCGAATGGGGAACTGCAGTCGTTTGAAATCAAAAAGCATGTCGGTGGGAATAATGGGAAAGCGTGGAATGAGCATATCTACTTCAATCGACTTTCCATTGGGAATAGTTGCTTCGCTTCTTGCCGCATATTGGTCTTTTAATTCTGATGCTCGTGATCAGGTAGCATATAAACGTTGTCTTTTGATTCTTGTCGCATGCTGATCTTGAGATTTTGAAACATGTGAATTTGCAATTCGTAAACGATCTGCTTTATTGCTCGCTTGTCGCTCCTCGTTTGTTTGAGGAGCTCGAATTGGCTTATTTCTACGTGCTGAGCTAGTAGACTATTAAGTGACGAACGTTAGGGGACATATTTTTTGTCGATGCCGTCAACACGATATACCTTGTATAACCGAAATATCATTTGTCGATTCGCTGAATAAATAGAAAAACTACTGTTTGCTCTGTAAAATTCCTTTACATATAACTTACCTCGATAGGTATCGATAATAATAATTCTGATTTGCATGTGTGATATAAACTCTATATAATATGTGCGGTTTACCCCAGGCAAAATATTGTGCACGCTAAATGACAGCATCCTGTATAGATGATTATACATTAATAAGAAAAAAATTAGCGTTTGCACTAAATATTTTCGATTTCATTTCACTTACATTGATTGGCATCAATCATAATAATTTTATTTTGTTTGTTTTATGTACGATTAACTCCGAATGACATATTCTGCTAGGCGTTTACTGTTTATCTTTTGTAAACTGTCAATTTTGAAATATATCATTCGCGCAAGTGCAAGCAATAAGTTGATCAAGTTTCATCGTGATCGGTTGAACGGTATGATTGTTATAATCGAAATTCTCGCATTGATATTTCTTTGAATTTTGGATTTTTATATATCGTCTACTTCGATAAACTATTTTTGGAATTATGCTCGTGCGTATGTCTATTTGTGTATATCTAAATTTGTGTCTATCTGTAATATGTTTTTACGCTTTTAATAATCGAAAAGCGTAATTCTTTTTGCTGAAATTTAGTAATTGGTCTTTTTCTTAATTTATGCATCTTTAGGAGATATAAGGTGTGTTTCAAATTTTTAGGGACACCATATAAAAACATAAAATCGAAATAATTTTTACCTAATATCTGCAAAAACTTCTTTGAAAAACATGAAAAATTAAATATAATAAAAAAATCTAAAATAATTAAATAAATATCAATGCTAATAAAAGAAGAAATTACAAAAAAATGCCAAATTTGTGTTTCAAATTTTTAGGGACAGCTAGATGAGATGGTATATAAATTCAAGTTAAATCTTTATTATTGCTCATTTTCATTTACTACCAGTTGTTTTAATAACTTAAAAAGCTTATATTGAAAACGTCCTCTTTAGTACTTAATTTTTTGTCGAAGAAATATGGCTAAAGGGAAATGCTTATCAGATCTTGAAAAAGGCCAAATAAAAGCTTATTACAGCGAAAAAAGTCTTTGAGAAATATTGCAGCCCTCATAAAACGTTCAAAACGTGCCGTGGAAAATTATGTGAAGCAGTTAAATGTGAAATCAACTGCCATTCAAAAGCGATGACCTAAGCCAAAGCTCGAGTCAAGTACCCGCAGGAGAATTATTCAGAAATGTGTAAATGAAAAATCATCAGTACGAAAAGTAACAAAAGAATTGAAACTGCTATGTTCTCACACTACTGTTTGGAGGTCAATCAAGAGCAATAAAAACATGAAATATGCGAAAAAGGCTTGCAAACCACCACTTGCCAAACAACACAAATTACAACCTTTATTCTGGGCAAAGGAATACATGCATTTCAAAGATGAGTGGATAGAAGTCATGTTCAGCGACGAGAAGAAGTTTAATCTAGATGGGCCAGACGGTTGGAGATATTACTGGCATGATCTAAGAAAAGAACCAGAGATTTTCTCCAAAAGGCAAATGGGTGGTGGATCTGTTATGATTTGGGGAGCGTTTAGCTTCAATGGTACATGCGAACTGGCATTTGTGAATGAAAGAATGGATTCTGATCGATACCAAGAAATGTTACAAACACATTTACTTAATGCAGGACTTGAAATATGTGGTCCAAATTGGACTTTTCAATAAGATAATGCATCTATCCACAGCTCAAAATCAACAAAAAAGTGGTTTAGAGATAACAATGTGAAAGTTATGGATTGGCCAGCTAGAAGCCCTGATCTAAACCCCATTGGAAATCTATGGGGTCTTTTGGCAAGAACAGTTTATGAAGGAGGGCGTCAATTTTATTCGAAAATGCAACTTCAACAAGCAATAATGAAAGCTTGGTGTTCTCTGGATCCAACACTTCTTCAGAACCTAATATATTCCATGCCAAACAGAATATATGATGTCATCAGAAAAAATGTTGCTAATATTGAACGGTAAAAAAGTTTAATTTGAAGTTTTGAAGCTTTTAATTCCACTGTCCCTAAAAATTTGAAACACAAAATTTGTGCTGCTCTTTTGTTTAGTTATTTCAAAGTTGAAATTTATTTGTGTAATCTTTATTTGTTTAATATAAATTATCTTACAATACTTATTTTTGTTATTATCTAACTTGTTTCAGAAATAAATGTCAAATATTTATTATTCACGCTTTTATTTTCATTTTTATTGGTGTCCCTAAAAAATTGAACACACCTTAGGTCATATTAGTCAAGGGAAAAAAAAGGATTTATTTAAAATATATCCTTAATTAGTTCGCTACATTATAAATTTAAACAAAGCAACTGTCAATAACATGTACATGATTACTGAAAGTGTGTTTTTTTTTCACTTTCAGTCATTTTATTTATGTGTCTATAGTTGCCACTCATGATAAAAGTAAATATATGTAAAATAAAGTGTTCTTAAATATTATATAATGTGTTCTTAAACGCATGTTGCCACTTCATTCAATGAAAGTATTAAATATTTTTTTTTTTATATTTGTTCGTGATCGCAGCAGATTTTTAAAAAAATGATAAACATTTTAAAAAAAGCAGAGAAAAGAATCATAGAGCAGATAATAGTTTATTGATAGCCTACAAACTTAAGGAAAGGTTTTTTTAAAGATATACCAAGAATATTTCAAAATATCTATAAAGCAGAGGGACACTTCATCATTAGAAAACTTATTTTTATTTCCACTGCAGAAATTTTTCTAATGCAAATCGATAATTTATTGTTGCTTAAAATTTAATCAATGGCTTATTTTTTTACCATACATTATAAATGTTATTCTTATGTCAAATGCACTACAAAATAGAGAAAGAACACTCACGATTTTTAAAAAGTTTACTGTAATTAATTTTTTTCCTTCAAAGTCATAATATTATTTCACAAATACAAATTTAAAACACGTTTCGATAACATTGTAACAAAATAACTGGAAGGAAACGATTTTTCATGTAACATGAAAAATTGTAACAAAAGTCACTGTAACGGAAATTATTACTTCGAATCTATTCATCGTTTTTAGTAAATAGAAATACTGTACTTAATGAAATCATTTCAGAAAACTTCTGATTATATTAGAGTTGTTGTTTTACAAATTCAACCAAAACAAAAATGCACTAAATTTCAAGCAACCCAGGGAAAAGAATCGTAAAAAGAAACAGTATCTGTTGAATATGACTACAAGAAAATTTAATGCAGATTTTTTTTACCAATTTATGAAGTTATTCTTCAAACCAATCTGTTTTTGCATGCAAATTCAAATAATATTCAGAGCTTTAAGCTTGGTTTTGACATTACATAATGCAGCGCATTTGACACTGCCTTTTGTCATAGAGTGAAAAAAAAAATACAGCATCCGTTTCAAGATAAAATCTTTTACTTTCATCAAATTTGAGAAGAGAGAAATAAATAGTATACAAGTTGACGGATTTTGATCAGAATTTGACACAAATCTACAGTTCGAATGAGAAGACTGTTTAACAAATTTAGAATCATCTAAGTGTTTCCATTCTAGAATTACTAAGTTTATTTATATATATTGGCTGATTTAAATATAATGCTAGAAATATATATTTTAGATCGCAATTTTCTAAAATAGTGGAAATTTATCAAAACTTTAAAAATTAAATTTTGAAGGATTTCAGTTTTTATTCTTCGTGCATTATTTCACGATAGAGAAGTTAAAATGTTTGAAAGCACCAATAAATAATCAAAATTATATATTCTATAGTATGATTAAAAAAGTTGCATTATTTTCATTGAATCAGAAATTTAGCGTAACAAAAACTTAAGAAAATTCTTCAACAGAGAAGTAAGTATTAGTAGTTCAATTTTCATTGAATCAAAATTTAGAGAAACAATAATTCAAGAAAATTCTTCCTTATATTCAAAAAAGATCCTCATTTGCTTTAAAAAAAGTTATCAAGGACATTCGGGGCGATCTTTGACGTGAATTTCAAGGATTTTTTTGCCTTTATCCCTACCTTTAGCTGGATCAGGAACTACAAATTCATTTAGAGAGAACCGAAAAGACAGTGGTGTATTGTCTAAGTATACGAGGGAAGAGCATTAATATTATTTTTTTCAAAAGAATCTTTTCAAAATCCCGATGTCTTTCTGAGCATGGAACATTAATGATTTTTTTATATTTATTTCAATCTAAACTCAATTCTTTTTTTTTCATTAAGAGACATTCAAAACATTCATTATCTAATTTTGCTCGAGTTTTGAATAGAATAACCGTCTGTATAAGAATCTAAAACTTTCAAAAATACTTTTTTTTTTGAAAGTACGCTTTACCAGATCGGCCGGCTAAAAGTTATAAAAGTTAAAATTAAAAAAAAAACCACCTTGAGTTGATTATAGACATGACAAATCTCGAGCTTACATAGATTGCGATTTCAGATAAATTATAATTTATAGCACTTGCTCAGAGTTGTTCTTTCTCTAATCTGATCTTGATTTGAATAGAACCTTGATAGAAATTCGAAGATATTCATTTAAATCCTCTCTTTAATAGCAGACTTCATGCGAATAAAAACACCATAAAGTTCTTTACTATAGTTTCATAAAAAGCAACTTTAAATATTGGATTACGTTTCATAAAAGTTCTTCCCCCCCCCCTTTTTTTTGAAATTTAAAAACATACTCTAAAACTATCAGAATGGTCCCAAAGATTGCATCGCATTCTTTCTCATAACGGTTTATTCTCCTCTGAATTCTCGCATAAAATGGTGGTTCGTGGATAAAACCATGTATATCATGAGTGCTCAGATATTTATTTTCAGAGTCCAATAAAAGAAAGGTATCGTATAATATAAGATCTAATACAACACAAAATCCGATATTTGTTTATTATTAATTACGGATTACGGAAGAACTTATTTGGCGATCAATCATTGGGATGAGGGTAAAAGATTAATAGAAAATCAAGCATGTATTTGGACACCTTTTCCCTGACCGATTAAAATTAAAATTTGATACAGAATTACAATTGTACTGAATAGATCTCGAAATGTTATTTAATCCATATTGTTAAGTTTTTAAATTATTGTGTTTACATAAAGGCAAAAGTACAGACCGACGGACGAAATTTGATACAGATTTACACTTTGCCAAATCTTTGTAATAAATTTTATCTATCTATTTTTTTTTTTTTCCTTTTTGTAACTATTGTGTTAACTTCTTTCAGATAGCCGGACAGACAGACTTCCTCTGAATGGATTTCGTTCAAAACTTGGCAGATATCTGTAAATTGGTGTTAAAATTATATACCAAATTTCATCTTCTAACTCAAAGCAATTTTGTATTGCCTTGCACACAGACGAATAAACAAGATTTCAAAAATATATTTTTTATATTCAGAGAAGCCTGAAAGGTGGTGATTCTTGAAAATCTCTCGAGTTCCAATTTTTTGATGATTGCAATATTTCCTCAAAGAAAAAACACCTTAAAATACAGCCTATCGTTGCCTTGAGCACTTAAAAAAACAATTAATCTTAAAAACAATAAACTTTTTAAGGCTTGACGATTTTTTAAAGAAATAAAATTGAGAATTCAAAATAAATTTGGGGAAATGTTTTTGAATTATTATTTAAGCAATGATTTTTGGTCATTTCTTGGTGATGCAAAAGATTTAAATCTTAGCATACCCGTTTGATGAAATGTATTGGGAAAAAATAATTTGAAATATATTTCGGTTTTAATAAATGCTTTCCTCACAAGAATTTTTATCTCAAACTTAAAATTCTTGATCAAAGATTCTTTTGTTTCTGAGCATTATAAACTCAAGGAGAACTAGAATAAAGAATGAAGGAAAAAATTCTTTTTATCAGAAAATCCTTGATCAAAATGACAAATGAGATTTCTAAGAAAAATTCTTTCAAGAACCTGGCATTTCACTATGGATTTGTTTCACCATAGAGTGATATTATTCAAATTCCAATCGTTTTCTTTTTATCATACAGTAATGTTGCCAACTCATTATTCATAATGATATACGGGTAAGCAAGAAACTGTAGAGAAATATAAATTTTGAACAAAACGATACTGCCTTTATTTTTAAAGAGCATGAGTCTTAGAATTGTTTGAATTTCAGCAATTTTAAGTGATGAGACCATAAAATTTAGGAAAAAATTTTCCCCTATTCGTTAGCCTTTACATAAGCTTTTTCAAAACACTGTGTGTCTTTTCAACATATTTGCATATTTTTGGATTTAATTATTTTTAACAAACGGGATAACCTTTGGATAGTTACAGTGTTAATTAACTTTAAAACTGATCTTTTAAGGATTTTTTTTTCAAATACAGTATATGTTCGTAAAATTGTTATATCATCATTAAATTCCTCTTTATGGTAATACGTCATTTTGAGGTATGTATTTTTGTATCAAATATCTAGCTACTCTGACTTCTGATATCTGATGAGAAAAAGGATTGATGAGTGTATATTTCATAGCCTTATTATAGACCAATTGAATCCCTATACATATAACTGCTTTAGCAATATCACATGTCAAATTTCATTTATTTAAATTGCCATTTTTTTTTAATTTTTACATTTACCTACGTCTGAATTTACAGTCCCAAAGAGGGTCAATCAATTAACAAATTTCTTTCAAAATTTAATTTAGTTCTACATCTTTGATGCTAAAATTGCTTAATAAATTTTATTTGTCTAGCAATTTACGTTTTATAATTATCATCTCACTTGCGGTTGGACAGCCAGACAGAGAGCATGGGAATAGGTTTTGTTTAAAATTTGATCGATATTTACAAATTTGGTGTGAAAATCATATACCACATTTCACCCTCTTTTAACTTAAAACATTTTTAAGTTATATTTCAAATGTTCAATTTTCGGGAACTATATGATAGAAAAATTTCCAAAATTATGTATCTCAAATTCTAGAAGGTTTGAAATGAGGGAATTCGTCCAAATGTCGGGTTCGAATTTTTGACGAATTACAATGCTTAGCATACTTCATACGCGAGAAAATAAAAATGCGAGAAAATGTTCCATTTATTTGTACGTATTTACTACGAACACATTCTGGAAATAACGTCAGTAAAATAAATTTATTGTTCTATTCATTTTTTTTTGTGTGTCTGTCAACAAATATAATTTATGAATACAAATTTTACTATATATTAGTAAACGATAAAGAATTTACTCTGTATATACTTTCATAAGTTGTTTATGCAGAATGGTCTTAAGATAATGTGAGAAGTTTGGAAGAAATTTATGCAGCAAAATGTGACCAAATTTGATTTGTATATAGCTTTGACCATAAGATTTCACTTCATGAAAAATAAATTAGTTCTTATTTTTGTTACTAGCTGGCATATAGCTCTATGGATGCAGTTGTCCAAATCAATTGAGTTATATAAATCACAATTTCGATTATAGTTTTTTTTTCATTTTGGCATTTTTGAAACATATTATGATTGAAATCTACTTTTAAATGTACCTTTTAATTCCCTAAGGATGCGAAATGAATCATCAAAGTCAAAAATTTAGATGACAGGCAAAAACAGTCATGGGCATAGGGTTGCTAGAACTATTCCTCTTTGTTTTGGGGTTACCACATTGGCGATAAATTTAAAGAATGCATTAAAGTACATTTTTCAATGAGTTGATTGAAAAAAAAATGCATTCTTTGTATCATTGATTTATAGGACTAGCAGTATTATGCAGCTATTCGGGGGGGGGGGGCTAGATTATCAGAGTTCCATTTCTAAACCACACTTTTCTATTTATCTCATAGAGATCCGAAAATCGTTGCCAACTACTTTGTGATCATCTACAAAGAAATGTGATGCAAATTATTCATTCGCTTTATTACTTATTGAAGGCTAAACTGAGCACTATTTTGAATTATTACAGTTTCAGCAGCAATTGTTAGTGCAAATCTTACTATTCTGAATGTAAGTAATGTAAACTCATTTGCTGCATATTTCAACAATGCCAAAATAAAATTTGCTGTAAAAATAGTAATTTTTGTAATTCTTTTGGTTAAATGAGTAGGCTAACTGCTTATACAGAGCCATTTTGCAACAGGTGGGAAAGATAGGAACTTTTTAAATGAATCGAAAATATCATGAACAGAATAGTATATATACGAAATGTACTTATATTTGGCTGAACATATTCTTTGTAATCGAACTCTAAACATCTACCATTACTTCATAATAATCCTTCATATAGTTCATAATCAGAAGGAATATAAAAAGATCAATTACAAATTTTTATCAATTGTCTAAAGTTATAACTGATATCTATTTGTATGCTTCAACAATTAATAACTAGTGTGCCTGTATGTTTGCAGTTGTTATCAAAGCACCGGATTCAAATTGGAATAATTCGACGCAATTCATAATTAATTGGTAAATCAATATTTTGTATTGACTATTCGTTTAGCAGCTTTTATAAATGAATCGCAATAATTTCCAAACAAGGTGAAGACGAAACTCATAAGTCGTTGACAAGCTTTAATGAATTTCTTACAAATATTATCGAAAACTATTTTCAACTTTTCTTTACAGCGAGTACAGAGCTGTACCAGAAGAACTTTTCCTCTGATTGCCAACTAGTATAAATGATGTACCACTAAACTGTTAAGACTTAATTTTCTTCATTGAAACGATCTGCTTTCCTTCCAATTACCCTGAGAATAAATTTACTCGTCTATACTTTTGTATCACCCTGCCTGTGTTGACAATGTCAGCTGCTGATAAAAGAAGACAAGAACCTCATCTTGGATACACAGTTTATCTGCTTCTTTATCTGTTTACGGTTATCTGCTTTTTCTTCATCAATATAATGAGTTATATTTCAGGGTGTAATTAATTGCACGTAACTAAATAGTACTCATTAGGATCCTATTGCAATAAAAGAAGTTGATTTATATGAATCAGAATTTAAACAATGGAAACTGCTATTCTGAGTAATGCAACTTCACGTTTTCAGTGAAAATTAGTTGATTTTGTAAGGCATATTTGCAATCTCGCATTTTTTCCCGTATTATTATGTTTGATGGACTGTGACATTAACAACCTCGATGAAAATCGTAAATTTTCATATTTCTTCATTTTCAGATCAAAGTTATTTTGAATTTTTTCGACAGAGTAAGGACGTTGTAATAAACGTGTTTCGTAATAGAATGATTTTTTCACCATGAAAATTATGTCTCAATATTTATTTATATTTCTAGTTTCATGCATACATATACATAGTGTATCTATTGTAATCGTGGTCAAATAACTAATTTCTAAATTGATAAAGATAGGCACTTAGGTGCATCCAATTGGAAAGTACTTTATTGCCATGAAATACTCTAAATGTCAAGCTAGTGCATTTTTATTTTGTCTGAATCAATAAATTCATTACTAGAAAAAATTGCGTTGTTTATATATTTATTAGAAGTCACATTAAGTAATATATTCTTGGCATACTACTTCTAATAATAAAATTTCCACTTTTCTGCTTCTAAAATCGATCAAGTTATGAAGCTTCAAATTTCACTATTTTATAGCAAATTGGCACTTTCTCAAAGAAACAGCATAGTTTCATTGGTGGATCTTTTTCGAGGTGGCTATTATAATGATCTAAAATCATATAAAATAGTGATGTTCAGATTTTCATACTTTAGTCGGTTTTAATCGCAGGAGAGTGAAATTTTTATTTGTTTAATCTATTAGCAGCCATGATCCCTATTTGGGAATTTCGGAATTTTACGTACACCACTCGGCGCTATGAATATATTTGGTACGCTTGATAGTTTAATTTCATTCTAAATATATAACAGTCAATAGTTAGTACAATAGAAAGAGTGTATTTTCTGTGCCTCGGTTTTTTACAATAAGCGAACAAATTTGAAATTCATCTGTAAGTTGAAAGGGATAGAATTAGCATATTTGAAGACATATTTTTGTTTGGATTTTACATAAAAATACCGTATATAAATATGTAATTTAGAGATTATAATAACGATATGTTACTTACTCAGTCTTTAGTTGTTTATTGAAATAATTCTATTAATCATTTTTTAACGATAAATTTTTTTTCAAAAATATCAATTATCTACAAGACAAAACATAATTTGAATATGATTGTACTATTGCACAACTTTTTGTGCATATGTACAACCTATCTGGCCAAAAATTTAAAAAAAATTGATAGTTAATGGGTTAAGACTCTAAAGTAAAATGTGTTTATATATTCAAATTAATGTATTATGTGTGTTTCAAATATTTTATGAAATATGGTAGCAAATGAAAAACAGATTTCGATTTTTTTTCGTAAGTACATATATTGACTCAAGCAGCATAAAATATATTTTAAATCATTTAGAGCATATCCTTCAGCTGAAAGTATACATCGACCGTTTGATATCTAACGGTTTTATTTCTGCCTTCTATAACGTTGTAGAAATTAAATACCTGGATTAAAGTGAGCACTTCGTATGTACAAAATAAAAAAGTGAATTTTTAATTGAACAACGACTAGTTTGAATTGTATTTGCTTATAAAATTATTTCAGATAAAACTATTTAAAAAGACTATAGAAATTTTTGAAAAGGAAGTTTCCTGTATTTTCTTCTCTAATAGATTTTAAGCATTATTTCAATTAAAATAACAATCCTATTTGATTTTTCTTTTTAAAAATTTGGAAGTGAATCTGGAAGCCCAGAAGCTTTTTGGCAGTCTACAATATGTGAACTATTCGTTTTTAATCATAAATTTATCATTTCATAAGTTCCAGGCAAAAAAAGCTATTAAATTCCTTGGAAATAAAGAGACTGTTCGTATGTCTTCACCGTTACTCAATAAGTGTTGATGATTTGATGCTCTGGTGTATTCGTTGTAGCTATCAATCCTTATTTTGTCAATTTCGAAAGATGTTTTGAACACAAAATCAAAATTGTTTCTGATACATGGCAAAAATAAGTTGCGGATAAATGAAAAATAAGCAGCATTTAATAAAGAGATATGAGAATTTTAAAGAAATAAAAATTTAAGCATCCAATAAAGTAATTATTATTATAAAAATTTATTATTAAATTAAGGAATAACAATAAATTAATATTAATTATGTGCATTATTTAAATTTATTAATTACTGATTAAAATATATTAAATTAACTTAAAAACTGCCTCATTATAATTACTTTCTTGTTTTTATTTTTTATATGTTTTGTTAGAAGCGAATAATATCATTTAGCAAGAGACTTTTATGATCTGTTATGGATAAATATTTCCTATTGTTATTCATTATGACAGAAAAATTGAGACAAATTTACTTTTAAAAACATAATTTCAACTGTAAATGCCTAGTTTCCAAGTTTAATATAAACTTTAGAGATGTAAAAATGATCTCGGAAATATTTCCTAGCGTTCTTATGATGCAACTCTTTATATATTTACCATCGCATTTTGACAGTCTTAAACTTGCTTACTTTTTCTATTATATCCCTCATATCAAAAAATGTGTAATTAATTTTAAAGATTTTATTATTAGAAATTTTGATGTGTTCCAGAATAATTTGGTAATGAAAACGATTTTTTCACCTAATTTAAATTAAAAGACCTTTTTTTCTTTGATATAAGTTTGTTTACTAAGCGATATTTTGTATAATGGAATTATTTTCGTAGAAAAATAAATAGGAAAGTCAGAATCATAGATATTTATCAAAATCTTGAACTTGAATTGTCTATAACAGTTGCCTTAATTCGAAAATTTTGTTTTTAATTAAAGCCGTGATAAAATATGAAGAAATAAATTCATTTATTATTGCATATCAAGCTAATATGAACCTGAAGAACAGATAAATTATGAATGTATGTCATTTTTATTCAAAATGCCTTTTTAATAAAATAAAAAAATTAATTAAAATGGATATGTAATATTTTGCTTCGAGGTAAATGGTAAAGCTCAAGTTGAAATAATTTTAAAAAACATGACAATATTTTGTATATTTTCATAGAATAGTGACAATTCTTTTCGTAATAAAATAAGTAGAGTAATCAGAATCATGGATATTTATCAAAATCGTGAACTCGAATTTTTTGCTAATTTCAGTCATTTTTTTCTTGTTGAACTTTGTATATATGAAAGAAAAAAAAATTCTACCAAAAAAATGAATAATTTTTTTTTATTTCAAGTGTCTAGAAGGAATTGTTGAAGTTAATTTCTTATTCTAGCTGGACAATTTCAGTAACTCTAACAACGCTGACAGAGAGACGCGTAAATCTATACAGAGGTCGACATTGAGTAATTTTCCATTATTGGATTGTCGAGTAACTCTTGCTCCACGAATTTCTGCTTCCATAGCTGCTACTTGGAGAAAAAGAAAGCAGGAACATAACACCAAGCCGACTAAAAAGATGTAGCAATTCATCTACATTGCAAAAACAAAAACAAATTAATATTCAACTAACATTTTTTGAATAGTGCCATAAATACTATACTGTTCAAGTTCAAAAGATGTTTATGTGCATATTACTTGATTTTTCAAGTGGGAAATTATTTATAATATCAGAGTTCTTCGCATATTAATGTATTCTGAATAACAAAAGTGCAAAAATATATTGCTTGTTGATAAATATATTGAGTGCATCTATCAACCACTCAATTATTATTTAAATATAAAAAATGGATAAAAAACAATTCAATAATTATTATTTTTTTAAAATTTATTCTTTGCTGTTATGACAGCAAATTAATCAGTTTCAAAAATTTTCATGTTTCAACAATCGCCATTTTTTAAATATTTCATCTGATTATCCGACTGAATAAATTAGTAAATAATTTTTAAGAAACTACAAACCAAAAAAAGCAAAATTTACGAAACTATACAATAAAATAAATCTTTTTTAGAGTCAAAAACTTAAGAGAGAAACATTTAAGAGTCAAAAAAAAACTTTTTAGGAACTTTTAAGAGTCTAAAGGAAGGAGCATTGTGTTTAGGGCGTGCCATTGCTGCTACATCTAAAACATCTATGGAATTAACCAAATTAGCGAATTAAATTGTAAAAATTATAGGAAAAAATGAATCAGTCCCGAAGGAATCTTCAAGCAGGGATTCAAACTAGAGATTTTTTTTCTGTGAGGGATCTAACTTACATCCAAGTATTGAATCCTCGTGACCCGGAAATCCCAAGCAATTCATGTTTTTATTTGAAGAATCAAAGTTCACAAAGCAAAAATATTAAAATCAGACAATAAATAAAATACACAACACCAAACATAAAATTATTTCAAAATTCCCACCAAGGAAAATCACAGCAAAATAAAATCAAAATAAAATACACAACATCGAACACAAGATTATTTCAAAATTCCAACCAAGTAAAACTACAGCAAAATCAAATCAAATAAAACCACACACATACAAAAAAACAATATTTGATTTTATTTTTATGATTGAATTTATTGTTTGTCAATTGTTTTTTGTGTGTGTGGTCTGATTTGATTTGATTTTGCTGTGGTTTTACTTGGTTGGACTTTTGAAATAATTTGGTGTTGTGTATTTTGTTTATTGTCTAGCTTTTATGCCTCTGCTCTATGCATATTGATTTTTCCAACAACATAAAAAAAACTAAACTGCTTGCAATTTTTGCGTTACGAGGGGCCAGTATTTGGACTAAAGTCAGACCCCTCACAGAAAAAAAAATTCCTGGTTCGAATCTCTGCTTCAAGTTAGCCTTTAATAATCTTCGATCAGGATTCCTCCTTTCCACAATTTTTTACAATTTAAACTTTATACTTCGCTAATTTGGTTAAATAATTTTTATTGTTTCCCAGTTGATAATCATTTTATATGAAATCTGCTGATTTTTTAATGAAATTATTAATACTTTCTTAGAGTAGTATCAATTCTACAGAATTGTGTGCCTGAGTACAAGCTGAAGCGTCGAAAAATATTTCTGATCTCTTTTTCATTTTAATTATTAAGAAATTTATAGACAATCTCTACTCTATGCATGGTTTGTCCTTGAAGTTGCATAGTTGCACTAAGCTCTACAAATCATTCAAAAAATTTACTTATTCTTTTATTAGAAACATTTGGAAAATTATCCTTACAGAGATGTAAATTATTTGAAAGAGGGAAAAATAAAAATTATTTTTAATCGCCTCATATGGTTACAATTTTTTTAAATAAAAATATAATGTCATTTGCAAAACTACAGCTAGCATCAAAAAGGAATTTCAAATTAATAAGATGATGTCTGATTTGAAAATATATTGTCATATTAATTTCAGTAATTAGTAATATTAATTGTCATTCTTTTAATTCAAATTCATTGACGATTGACAAATTAATATAATAATGTCACTTGAAGCCGCTTAAAATTTGGTACATGTAAACTACCTCGTGCATCATCAGATAGGATGCCAAAATCATCCAAAATCCTGAACAAGGTAGAACACTAAATAGAAGCAACAAAACCTGGTGCGAGATTATTTCTTGGGAAACAGGTGCTCTCAAAGAAAGGATGTTTCAAAAGTTTAATTAGATTTTTAAATAAAAATTATTCAAAATATTAATGTTTTTTCTAAATTACTTCGGAGCTTATTATTGAGCAAAAAACATATTTTCGTTACTTTAAATTTCAAAATATCAATTTTTTAGTGAAATCAATTTTATTTTCGAACATTTTAATTTCTTATTTAGCCAAAATTTTAAATAAAAAAAGCATAATGTAAGTAAAAGTATAATCAAATCGAAAAATATAAGATATATGTTTACAGTATGTTTTACAAAATTATTTTTCAATGCAATTCATTACAATATTTATGATGAAATTGAAGAATTGTTCATTTCTTTTTGTAATAGTTATTATAGGGAGTAAAATGAGTAAATACATAAAAATAATATAAAGATAGATGGATTAAACATTATCATACTAAACATTTTCATGCTGAGTTCCGAACTTGATTAGAATCTTTTCAAAAATTTTATTTCTTGGCTGTAGCTCAGAATTTTCCGAAAACTCTGTTATTAAGCATATCTACATGATCTACAACAAGCAAAAAAGTAGAAAGAAAAAAGGATGTGATTGGAGCTACAAAGATGAATAGCTTGTGTTTAGTAATAGAAAATTAAGAAATTTGAAATCTTAAACTATCTTTCTTCTTGTTCTTGTTTTGTTACATGCTTATTCTTCAAAAATGTTTTTTTCCGCCAGACTTTTGTTCAATTATTCACTTACTATATGTCTTTGATATGATTTCTTTTTTCTTTTCTTTACCATAAATCAATTATCCAGATAAGAATTGTTGTTTGAGAGAAATATAGACATATTCTGGAGTTTATTTTTAAATCAGCCCTCCAGGATCACGGCGAACAAATTATTAAACAGACACGAAAACCTCTTAGGCAGAAATAAATATAAATCTACACTGAATATAAAACTTTGAATTGAAGATTGTTGAAAGACAATTTTTTCAAGTCATTTTTATAGCACTGCTCGTTTTTCCTTCTCAAAAATTAGCAGTGCTATAAAAATGATATTGTGGCCCTAATGCTAAAAAATGACAAAATATACTTTTCATTCTTTATTCAATACCCTAGTCAAAATTTAATGGCAGTATTATTTGCAACCTGAAATACAAACTTAGTTAGAATAACACCCCATTTTACACTTGCAATCACAAAATTACATACCAATTTGATATATTTAAGTTCTTGTGTTTCTGAATTATTACATGTTTCTGAAAGTGCAGATTGACAGATGGTCACCCCCTTGTTCGATTTCGCTCAAAATTTGTGTCTATATTATAGATGATAAGTTTGAGTACCGAATTATGTCCATCTAATCCGTTTTGTGGTTTCCGTGTTAAATTATTGCCGCACAGCCGGATGGACAGACTTTCACTGTACAGGTGTTGCCTAAAATTTAACAGAAATCTACAAATTTGGTGTAAAGACCGTATACCAAATTTCAAACATCTGGCTCAGAGCAGTTTTTGAGTTATCTTTGTCACAAACAAACAAACAGACAGACGAGCAGAAAGACAGATATTTTCCAAAAATGCATATTGCGACTTAGGAAGGTTTAAAACGCGGAGATTCGCAAAATCTCGAGTTAAAATTTTTTTTACTATTAAATTGTTTTTTCTATATTTCATATACGAAAAAGTAAAAATGTGCAGAACAGCAAACATATTTCATTCGCCATAAAAATTAAGATGCACGTTAATTTCTGAAGGTGGGATCAACTAAAAAGACTGAATGATGCATTGATTTGAAAAGTAATAAAAATGTTTCAATATTTAAATAAAAAAAATTACAATTTGAAAAACCGTATACGTATATTAAGGATAACAATTAATCATGTTGGTTATTCTTCCGAAATTATTGCGAATGGAGACTCGAAAAATATCTTATTTTGCAATTAACAAGCTGAGATTTACTTAATATATGGTCCCCGGTGGGTTGGTTTTTTTGAGGGGGAGGGAATGGAGTTTGCAGTCGACAAAATTGGGTATATCTCAAGAACTACTGCGAATTTCGGAATGAAATTTAATACACATATAAAAAAAGGCCAACTGAATTGAATTTTAAAAAAATCTCAATTTCCGTAATGAAAAAATTTTAAGATAATAATTAATTATGTTAATTAACGCGGTTAATCAGTTTGCCTACCTCAAAAACCTGTCCCCTTCGAATCATTTCCATAGACATCAAATTTGTGAAATTGCGATAAAAAATAACAAAGTTACAGAGGTGTCCCACTTGTTTTGTTGACGACTATACCTGGAGCTATATGCACATTTAAAACTAGGCAATAAATAACATGCTACGTCTTGGTGTACCCTCAATAAAAGAACGAACAACTCATGCAAAAGATAAAAGACTAATTGTATGAAAGAGAAAGGTAAGTTCACATCTGCTGTAGTTACATATCCATGAAAGATGCGCATGCTGTAGAAACCATGTGGAAGATTATAGATTACTTCAAATATTTTTAAAACGTAAAAAATACAAAGAGAATAATTAAAAAAAAGCCGATAACTTACATTTCGATTCCTTTGTAAATCTGTAAGCAAATGCGATATTTTTCAGTAATTTATATCTTTTATGCAATGTCCGATAAATCCAGATTTCAATGCATCATCTATTTTTCAAGAGTACAGAAAAAAAAAACTAATTTTTAACAAACAATGATGGATCGAAGTCATTAAATATTACAACAATGCATGCGCTTAGAAAATGCATCGTAATATAAAATGTCGGAATTAGAGTTTTGGCATCTTTTTAAAGAAAATGAATCGCAGAATATGTTCACCGCTTTATAACAAATCAAAACATTTTGAAGGCGTGAATTAACACTTTTTTTTTGTTAAATTAGCCAAAAAAATCTGATTTGTTTCATATAAGAAATTATAATTGCAACTTACAGCAACGATATTATCTGCAAACAGCATGATACCCAATTTAAATTCATTATACTATTTTCTATGCGAGAAGATTATCTAGATCACAGCAGTCTATAATCAAATGCGCAGCATTTTTCCATTGATCGACACCATCTCATCTTTTGAATAGAAATAGAAATTGAGGTAACCAAATAGCAGAGTCATTGCTTGCTCAAAGGCCTCATTTCTTTCTAAGATCAATCATATGGACTTTATATCTCTGAAATCTGAAACTTTCTTGTAATAATATATGGTAATTTGGAAATGGAGGCTCGATTCAGATGCCAATTTTGGTATTTGAAAGTTGTTGGAACAAAATGTCCTAAAATAAATGATCTGTATATTTGAAAATAGGAAAAAAATCAAAGAACAAGTCTCGAAGATCAACCCACTGTATCGATTTCACCGATTTTTTCTTCATATGAAAGTTCATGACACCTGGACATGCCATCAATCTTTACTTGTTTCATACTTCATTCCATTTTCGAAATAAATCCCCAAAACATTACTTCACTGGGCATTCCGTATTGAAAAAAGAATGAGAGAGTTTCCTAGTCCCAATCATAATACCAATTTCACCAATTTTTATTTCATTTGAAACTTCTAGATTTGCTGTCAATGGTCGCCTGTTCTCCTCCCTTTTCGAATAAAATTTCATTACATATTCTCATGTAAAAAAAAAAAAATCAATAACGGAATTTTCCAAGCTCGACTGCTGATTCAGTTTCGCTTATTTTCATCTCATTTGAATCCTTATAACGTCTGGATACCTCCTCAATAGTCTCCTCTTCGTCTCTGCTTTACATTTTTGAGAGATATCGCGAAATATAGAAATGCTCCTATCTTTAACAACTGGGCCGATTTCGTCAATTAATTTCGTCTCTTTAAATGCACAGCTAGGTAATTAAACTAAGTAGAATTTAATGCTCAAACATAATTTTGAATTGAATTTTCATCTGGTGCGATAAATCGTAGCTCATTGAAGCTGGTGGACATTGCTAAATCGATGCTATCAATACGATCACCGAAGGCTGCTATCATGCAATTTAAATCTTTGAAGGCTGAAATGACAGTAATATGATATGGGAATTTGTAAAAACGAAAGTCACATTATTTTTTTAGAATTATTAATAAATAATTAGTCGGGTGGATTAAATTGGATCGACAAAATAAAAAGGTAACAGGAAAATTTTTTATTTCATTTTTTTTTAAATTTAGAATAATTCTCTCTAGCTTCAGAACACTTGCCACAGATGATTAATAATAGTTCGAATGCCTATCACAATTCACTTTGCTGAATTTCTTACAAAGCATGTCTCGAGGTTGTTTGTAGGGTAGGTATATCATCAGAATAAAAAAACTTTTAAATTCATTTTAAGAAATTATAGAAGAAATAACAAAGGGCTGAAGCAGGCAAATCAGGTGTTGATTTAACAAATAGACGTGAAAATCCACAAGAAATGTGTGAGTTATGGGTGAGATCGTTATCATACATCAAATACAAATGCTGGACAAATACGGTGAATAATTTTGCCATCAAATGTTTCAACGTATTTAAATAAACTATTTGCCTAGTCGAACCATTTTGTGTGTGTGAGTTCATTGCGATAGTACCCTTTCAACCGATGAAGTCAATAAACATTATTTTGATTTCAGATGGATGGAAATTTTTTTTAATTTCCATTTCGAACATTTTCATAAATCATTTTAAAAACTATGTTTCATCATCTCTAATAATCGATTTCAAGTAGTTTGGATAAACGTTTTCGAAAAGTTTTGATTTTTTTTACAATTGTGTGGTAAGATTTTTCCAACTTTAAAATACTTAACAATTTTTAAACTTCAAAAATACTGTTCAGCATGGAAAACTTTCAAAACTACTTCCTTCAAAAATTTTCAATTAATACAAAAGTAGAAAATGTTGGTGTAATCGTGAATTCGGAATAAAATTTTCTAGCTTTTATTATGTTTTAAGAAAAATGTTATTAGTCTGTTGGCCGTTTAATTAAAAGTAATTTTATGCAGTTATTATCTCAGTAATATAAATAAAATTTCAACGTTTTAAATACAAAATTCTGTAAAAATATAAAGCCATAAAATGGAACGGCATTTTCATGAACCACAAAACCAAAATTTACCAGTTAAATGTCAAAAATGTTTTAAAAATTATTAAAAAAAAAATGCGGAAAATTTTCTTTTTGCTTAAAAACAGGCATAATACAAAAACCTTCTAGATTAAAAATTTATTAAATGATTTGCATAAAATCTTGCATATTGCTTAATAAATGCACTTTCCTGAACTAAAAAGGAAACGCTCTTACTATAGAATCTTTAAATATTGGGGTTAAACTGACAAACAATATGAAATTTTCATTTTTTTTTTTTTTTCGTATTGCGAAGCATTGAGCAACTATAAAATATTTTTAAATGAACAGATTACTTTTTTTTTTAGCTCAGGAACAAATTGACAGATTATAACAAATTTGAAAAAAAAAGTATGTATTAGGTTTAACTTTGCGATATTTTTCGCAAGAAACTTCCACTAAAATTTAGAATTTCAGAAAATATTATTTAAAGATGCAAAATAGCATTAAAATATGTATTACCTAAAAATAAAAATCGATATCACTTCCCAAAGAATAAGCTTAGAATTAAAATTCAAAGTGTTTTATGAATAAGATCATTAAGAAATTATAGATATTACAAATATATTTGACATTTTTGAAAAAAAAAATCGATATTTCAACTTTGGCAACTATTTTAATAACGTTCCGAGAGGACAAAAAAAAATATTGGTTTTATTTTTATATATGCTTTATTCTATTATTGGTTCATATATATATATATATATATATATATATATATATATATATATATATATATATACACATTTTACTCTTCGCCATATTTAATTAAGATCACACGCTGAAGTTTAACTATCATGCCAGTTTCTACGTACGGATGTGTTTACACACATCGGGACAGACATGCCGACAGACAGTGAATCCGTTCCTGTATTTCATTTGAACAAAATTTTATATCTCTGGATCTTATCATAGGTTATACGTGAAATCTCATTAATCAATTAATCATTGTGTATTTAGTGTCTTCATGTTCATATGCACGGTGACGGGTAGACAGACGGGCTTCCTTTTGATTTATTCCGCTCAAAATTCATACGTAAGGCATCTGGTAGATTGATTATGACAAATGACATGCGCATAACCTTTTGTTATGTAAATTTACGCGCATGTCCAACATTTTGGAAATAAATACATGAAATGAAAATAGATTTTAAAAAATTATAAATTAACTCCCGACCACATTAGATTTACTGAATAACTGAAAGATCATTTCACGGCGATAATAAAGCGGGTATTGTAGGTGGTGCTTCTCTCTGGTAAGCAATACGTTTCGTCATCGGAAATAATGGATAACCATTATTGTATCCTCCAGGGATATGAGAATATGCTTCTTTATTCAAAAACTTCTTATCTCCTTACATGATATAACGCCGCCCCCCAGAAGGGTAGATTAAAATGTTCTTTTATCATACGTACTATGAATACGCAAATTTAATTCCAAAGAAAATGATTAGCGGAATTCTTTTTGGTAACAATTTATTAGCTCAGATTAAACTTTGTCTCGAATATATCAAATGGTGCCACTTTAGTTTTTTAAAGAAAAGAAAGTTACAATGCCATGAGTTAAAAAAGAACCATCCATTAAAAACTAAAATCTTACTAACATGCATGAATAAATAAAATGAATTCAAAACTCATAATTTAAGCGGAATTTCTGACGATGGAACATAAGGAATCTCTCTCTCTCTCTCTCTTTTTTTAAGAAGGCGCACATTAGATAAGTCATTGATAAGCGCATGCGATTTCTGCATACTACGTGTCTTGGAATCCTTAAAAAATCCACCCATTCGTGCTTTGCATGTTATATTTTGACCTCAGCTTGATAACAGAGTGACTTGAGGTAAAACATTGGTCTTACAGAAACAAGGAGGTCGTATATTCGAATTCCGATGCTATGGGAAACTTTTTCAGATATCTAAATTCGCAATGATGTAATGCGGAAGTCTGGACGTGGACATCACTACACCGGTGCCTTTGTTATCTCCTGTGTGGTCTTTCAAACCATGAGAAGCGATACGTATATTCAAGATGCTTTCTTTAAATTCGTTAAGTGTCCTTTCTTTGCTCGATTTCTTTACTTGGTGCCTCTTAAAGATATCAGTAACTATGCGGGATCGAAAATATTCTTGTCTATGGTCTTACGTAACCAAGATTTGCGATTGTTTGTTCCCATTAACATAAATCTCTAAAACTGTCCAAAATGTGCATTATGATTATAAATGAATACCCCAAATTTGCAGGTGTGTTAAAAGGAAATAAAACAAAATACAACCTTGTTGTTCATCAGAAATCAAAAATAAAAGTTGAAAGTTTAAATTCAACACGGTTATAAGTATCAATGTGAGCCCCTCCAGAAATACGAAGGATATCTCAGATTTTTTTTTGAATGCCTGATGTGAAGCTTTTAAAAAATGCAGATATATGTGTATGGCGATATCCGATTTCTTTTTCTGCGACCACATCAAACAGCAAATGTTTGTTCTCACGCTACCAATAGATGTTGACAAACTTAAGACATGCATAACTGCAGGATTTCAAAGTATCACATCTGAGATGCTGAAAGAGTAAGGGATAAGTTATTGCATGACTGGATATCGCTCGTATTTTTTGAGATGCTTATAACGGACCCTTATAACTGCGTTGAATTTAAGATTTCAACTGTTATTTGTAATTTTTGATGAACAACAAGATGATAATTCGTTTCCCTGGAACGTTGGAATATTCAAGCTGTATTTTCCCCCTATATTTATTACCATAATTTTTATATCGCTATTTTAACTCTATCCGGTTATTATTATTCTTGTGCCATTTCAAAATTTCAAAACTCACAAATTTCATGATACTACTTTTAAAGTTCATGTTGTTCTTTTTCCTGATTTCTACAATTTTTTCAGGGTTTTATTTTAAAGCTGCGGATGGTTATACATTAAGAAATACATTTTATATTTTAGTACGGATCATTTAGACGAATATAATAAGAACATGAAGCATTCGTTTTTTCCCATGGAGTAAGTGATAACACTCGAATTGTATATGATATTTTCACTTATTAAGAATCGATAGGTGTTCTTTAAATTATTTATTAAAACTGTGAGTTTCTAGTAAATTTTATACAGAATAAAAATTAGTTTATGCTTAAAGAAAAACCCTTCTTCCCATGAATGAGATTGGTTCAAAGTTATGCAGATTAGTAGTACAAAGTTATACAGTTAAGAATTACATGATAAATCTCATCCATATAGTTGATGTCACTTTTGCAATACCGTGTTCGTGCACACATTGTAGTTAAATGTAATTACAAAAACTGTTTTACTTCTACAATATCTAATGCTTGGAATTCATTAAAATCTGAATTTTTGAAATATTTTTTTGGTAAAATTAAAATTTATCTGATAGTTGCTTTCTTTACCTCCAAACTTTCAAACTAGTCTCTTTTTGAGATAATATTTCACTGTCGATTTTTATTTGTTACATTCAGTTGTAATATTCTTACTTATTACTTGAACAAAAATTTAATGAAAGTGTACTATCACATTTCTGTGCACCATAATGCAATAAAACTCGCTTCATTTTGGAAAAGCTGTGTAATTAATTTGTAAGTTTAGTTGTTATGTTTGTCTTGACTGCAGTTATTATAAAGATAAATTGGCTTTTCCCAAAATATTTTTTGACATTTTTCGAATCAGTTATTCATATTTTATTTTTGTATCAAATCGAAAGGATTATAATTATTTATATATCAAATCGAAATGATTATATTAATTTTTCAGATTAAAAAAATAAATGTGAATTAAATTAATTTTTAAGTTTGTTTAATAAAATGAAAAGACTAGGTCTTCAGAAAAATTATTTTAATTATTTCCTCATTATTTGGGCTGCTTTATCTTATATTTTAGTTTATTAAAGTTTCTTGAACTTAAAAGACTGTGCGAGAAAGTTAATATTCATTAAAAAAACATCTCAAATCTTTAAAATTTGTAAATAATATGTAGAGAATTATTAAAAAAGAAAATAAATTTTATCATTTTATATTTTTTAAATAAAAAAGGAAGGCAAATAAAGTCTTACAAAAGAAAGCGATTACTTCATCTCACAATAATGAGAAAAATATTTATGGTTAAATTGTTTTATCTTACCTAAATAAGTTTTTCTATCATAGTAATATGCTGATATAAATCTTTCTTGTAAAACAGAAAAGTAAAAATTAAACATAAACTAAATGTAGAAAAAAATACAAAAAAATAGAATAAACTTCCTTACATTTAGTTCATTACTTTCAATAATCTATAGTATTGAATTAGTGAGTATATTAAAATAAGCGAAAGTGAAAAAGATTTTAACTATAAATTTCTGAAATACCTGTTCGAGTAGGATTTTTTAGTATATTATTCATCTTATTTCTGAACGCAACCGCCAATTGAATTACTGAAGTTGTTATATATTATGATACGATGCGATTACGATATATATAAGTTGTTATATATATCGTAATATCAGTAACAGATACATTTTACAGAAACAGGAAATTTCTGACATTCTTCTAGATAATAAGTCTCGAATAATAAATAGAAAGAATCTTTCAAGTTTATGGAGCAGCAGCTTTCAAACATCCTGCATTAGTTTGCTTTGTATGATGCAGTAAAACGTTGCAAAAATGCTTGGTTTCCGGCAAATTATTAGTTGTCAGAATTTAGTTCATGATTTTTGAATGAAATCATGTTTCAAAATTGATTAAATTCATTGCAAATACAGGTAAATGTCATGCCTAATGGGTATAAATACTGGCAATAACCATTACGAAATTAGGGGTTATCTTAGTTAAAACTTCAAAAATTACTTATTGACAATTTAGTGATCATATTTTGCAGAATTGCATAAGCCTATCTTTAAATTTAAAATATAAGTGCAGACTAAAGCTAACTTTTTAACAGGGAATCTCAATAGAGATTTTAAATGTAGATAAGACGTTGGTGAAAAGTGCCGCATACTTCTGCAACGATACAAATCGCTATTTATGCAACTAACTATATATTATTTAGAATTTTAATATAAGCCGAAATAATTTGATCTATGGAATTGGGAATTTCTGAATGCAGCAGAAAATAGAACAAAATTTCAATTTCCGGAATTATGAATTACTTATTTGAAAAATCAAAGCTACTTAATGCTCGAATTTTGATGTCAGTTTCCGTATTGGGAGCCAAATGATAAAAAAAAATAATAAACATGAAATTTTTCAACATACTTTTATTGTTCGTGAAATATCGATAAAAATAAATCTGAACATTCTACAAAATTTAAGATTTTTATGACAGAAATAAATCTAGCCCAAATTCTGTAAATTGAGCAGCTGAAGCAATGCAGACAATGGAAGTTTCAGCTGCAACAAGCAGATATCTACCTCCACCTGGTCATTGTTGCTCTGCCTAGTCATCCTGGAAGCACGAGTCAAGTCGTCGGTCGCTTCTGCATGCAATGTAAGAAATACGATGGCCAATGCCAAGACGATCATGTAGAGGCAGGAGTTCATCTGTATGAGAAAAATTCCAAATAAACTAAGTTTATGAAAAAGGTAACAGAATAATTTTAAAATAATTTTTAAAAACCCCAAAAATTGGTTTATTATAAATTATTAAAAAAATCTAATTAAAAAGTTCCAATAAAAAAACTGCTCAATAATGGGCATTGCTGAACTCAAAATTAAATTTGTGCAGCATTTGGTATCTCTTATTTTAATGATATGCTTTTTTCTTCGCAAATAAACAGATAAAAAGATAGGCACATATTAACCTGTTAACTGTCTTTGACGAATATACTCGTCATGGAAAATTTACAACATTTTGCATATGATGAGTTTTATTCATTGAGTTATTATATTTATATAATAATAGTTTAATTATTATATTTATAATTAATTATTTATTATATTTATATAATATATGTATGTTTATGACAATTTAGATGAGCATTTTCCTAAAAGGTTGAAACTGTTAATTGGTTAAATTTTTATCTTTATAAAGATGAAGAGAATTTGATGAGTACTTATTGGGGATATTGATTCTCTTTAATTTCGATTGAATCTTTTAGACCTAGATGAATCTCTTTGAACTATTATCGCAGAAAAAAAATATACTTTTAAGCTTTATGTTGTCGTAGATATTTTACTCGTACTTTTCAAAAATTCTTACATGTATTCTGTTCATTGCGCCCATGTAATTTTCCAATACAGTCAACCTATGTAACAATTGAAAATTTACATCTTGTGTTATATAACGCCCTATTGACACTGCTTTGCATTGCATTGTAAAATAACATTCTTTTTTACTGTTGAATGTCGCGTCGATAGCGTAGCAAAGATATATGGCGCCCAGTTCAAAATAGGACCCTGTTATTCTCAAAGGCTTAACAAGACCAAACGACGCCTAGAGTACTACTTTTTCGCTCTTTTATCCTATTTGATTTATAAAAAGCTTCAAAATGCACCAATATTTTGCCTTCAAGGCGCTTATGATGGCCCGGGGCATCTATGCTCTCTTCCCTCTAGGTTACACATCACTGCAGGGCGGAAAGGATTTTAATAATTTGAGCCAGGCAATCGACGTTTATTGGGTGAACATAAATGGTTCTATAATCAATCTGCATTTCCCTTTATATCTTAGTGTGAAACGGAAATGATGAAAAATTCTATTTATCTAATTTTGGGTCAGTTCAATTAAAATATGCTTAAAATCTAAAAGAAAAATAGACAAAATCATTCATTTTTAAACATGCACCTAACTGCCAATTGTGTTTCACAATAAACTTATTAATTTAAGAGTATTTTGTTTATGGGTTCAATAAATAAATTTTTACATTATGATACGAAATCAAAAAATCAAGTTAATAGAACGGCAGTATATTTTTAAATATTAAATCATTGATAGAAAAGAAGAATAAATAGAAATTGGTAAACGACAATTTTTTATGATTGCGTTGTTTTAAAATTCAAATCTTTTCTAGAATTAAGACAAAACCAAATAAAAAAATTCTAAAAACGTATTTAAATATGAAATACAGTGAATATACAAGCAAAACACTTTTTTCAGTCAAGAAAAAAAGCAACAAGTAATTAAATATTTGAGATTCAAATTACATGACAACGATGAAAAAATGACGTTATAAACTAAAAAAAATTTTTTTTAAATAATTAAAAATGAGAAAAAGATAGAAGGGCATATAAATTGATATCATTGCAACAAAGATTTTCGGAATTGTAACATGATGTAAAATATATTTTTATACTATAATACTTTCGGAAGTTACCAAATAACTTAAAATCTTGCACAATATTTAAGTCATTTAAGTTTTATTTCAAATTAAAAAATCATTATGAAAAGTAATTTTTGTAATTCAAATCGCATTTGTGCCTATTTAGTAATTCTAGGACCAATGGTTTATGCTGTGTAGTGTCAATAGACGCCAGGATATACACAGACACATCGGTTTTTACTAAAAATAAACATAAATTGAAACAATAATTTCTTAATCTAGTTTATTATTTAACAACGGTGTCTCTAATATTTTAAAAAGTGAAATCGCTAGCAATGAAATTTAAATAAATTCATTGGCCGTTATATAGTAAAAAAAGGTAATTTTTACGAAGCATATTTTTTAAAATTAATCATGCATATTTTTTAAAAATAAAAATTGTATTTTGAGAAAGTAACTAATTCATACTTACATTTGCGTGTGATTACAGTTCAGAAAATGTGATTATCATAGTATATTTTCTTCTTTTATGCTACAGGGAGCAACCTCATTATTTTGCTGCATCATGTGAATGATTGTATCCGTATTTGAACATGATTAGGTGAGAACAAATCAATCATATTGCTAATTTTTTTTTCCTTGTTATTTGTTTACAAAAACTGCTCTACATTATTTTAAGAAATGACTATCTTCATTTTTTTCCCAAGGTTATACGGGTTCTTAAATCAAATGATCCGCCAAAAAGTAGCAATTTGATGTATGAAGTTCTTTCGAAAAACCAGAAATGACATATATTGCGTACTGTTACTGTTACTACAATTTTCAAGCATAGAATTCTGTAATTTGTTTGTATCTGAAATATTTCTGAGTATAATAATAATTTGTAATATTTTTGTATCTGTACTGGTAAAAACTTAATCGTGAAAAAGAACAATAAATAGCCTAACTATTTGCTGTACTGGTATAACTTTTCACCGGGAAAAAGAATAATAAAATAGTCAAACCATCTATTGCTGATACAACCTTTCAACTTTTCATCGAGGGAAGAAAGAGTGAGCAATCCAAACTTCAATTTTACTGGTTCATCGAAACAAAGAAAAGAACGATAAGCAGTTTAACTTTATTTTGTACTGGTATAACCCTTCATGGAGGGAAGAAACAGTAAACAAACTAACTTTTGTTATGCTGGTAAAATTCTTCACTAAATAAATGAACAGTAGATAGTTTAACTCTCCGATGCAGTGGAGTAGGTTTTCATTGCAGACACGAGTAGTAAGCAATTTAACTCCTCGCTTTGCTGGAATAATCCCTCAAAAAGTAAAGGAACAGATTAATCCATCGCTATATTGATATAAAATTTAAAAGCAATAAGCTGCCTAAAATAGGGTTATATTAAGTTAATTTTGTCAATAGGGTAAGATCATGTTTGCGCAGACACTGAATAATATCAAATGTTGGCCCCTTTGAAACAAATACTTGCTAATCAGTTTAATTTAATTTTGATCTTGTATAACCCTTCATCGAGGAAAGAAACAGTAAATTATCTGACCTCCGCTACGCTGATTAAATTTTTCACTAAAGAGAGGAACAGCAGATAGTTTAATTCTGCTCTGCTGTAGAGTGGATTTTCGTCGCAGACACGAGTAGTAAGCAATTTAACTCCTCGCTTTGCTGGAATAATCCCTCAAAAAGTAAAGGAACAGATTAATCCATCGCTATATTGATATAAAATTTAAAAGCAATAAGCTGCCTAAAATAGGGTTATATTAAGTTAATTTTGTCAATAGGGTAAGATCATGTTTGCGCAGACACTGAATAATATCAAATGTTGGCCCCTTTGAAACAAATACTTGCTAATCAGTTTAATTTAATTTTGATCTTGTATAACCCTTCATCGAGGAAAGAAACAGTAAATTATCTGACCTCCGCTACGCTGATTAAATTTTTCACTAAAGAGAGGAACAGCAGATAGTTTAATTCTGCTCTGCTGTAGAGTGGATTTTCGTCGCAGACACGAGTAGTAAGCAATTTAACTCCTCGCTTTGCTGGAATAATCCCTCAAAAAGTAAAGGAACAGATTAATCCATCGCTATATTGATATAAAATTTAAAAGCAATAAGCTGCCTAAAATAGGGTTATATTAAGTTAATTTTGTCAATAGGGTAAGATCATGTTTGCGCAGACACTGAATAATATCAAATGTTGGCCCCTTTGAAACAAATACTTGCTAATCAGTTTAATTTAATTTTGATCTTGTATAACCCTTCATCGAGGAAAGAAACAGTAAATTATCTGACCTCCTCTACGCTGATAAAATTTTTCACTAAAGAGAGGAACAGCAGATAGTTTAATTCTGCTCTGCTGTAGAGTGGATTTTCGTCGCAGACACGAGTAGTAAGCAATTTAACTCCTCGCTTTGCTGGAATAATCCCTCAAAGAGGAAAGGAGCAGACTGGTCTTCCGCTATACCAGTGTAATCCTTAATTGGGGGAAAAGACACTAAGGTACCTAAAGTAGGGTTTATATTGCATCAGTTTGTCAACCCAATAAGACTATTTCTATACAGAAGTTACACAGTAATAAATATTTGACCCATCGGAACAAAAGTTTGTTAACTGCTCGCTTTTTTCTTCTTACTGCGCATGAATTTACTTGATTTGTAATGCAAACCTACTTTAATCCACTACTGTACTGATAAAAATCTTCGTCAGAGTATGAACGGTAAACAGTCTCTGTAGTTTATAGAATGCATAATACTGAATGCATAATACTAATGCATAAATACTGAACAGACTAGTTACTACACCAGTATATTATACTGATTATATTATTTTGGAAAAAGTTTGCTATTTGAGGAAGTATGCGGAAAGCTTATGCCAACAGAATTAGACTTAATTAAATATGCACATGCTCGCGACCAAATAGGAAAAGACTGTTTGATGAGAATCAGTATCTGTCTGTTTTCTGTAGGAATCACTATCTGTGTTGAATATATATATATATATATATAGCATTTGTTTTCTATTTAACATAATTACAATAGTCAATATTCGCATTATAATCAGATCAGATTATAATTAACATCTTGAAATTGAGCAATATATTGCATTAACTACTAAAATAAAAATATAATTTATATATTTCATAAATCATCGAACTTCCATTGCAAATAGACACAATCAACATCATATTGTATGTAGCAAATGACCAAGTATTTGTAGTAAGAAATCTGTAGGATTTTTAATTGAATACCTGCGATCTTTTGAAACTAGTTTAAGCTATGTTAATTATTTGTTGACTTGAATTTTTTATTTTAGAATTATTAAATTTTCCACTATCGGAAAGAAACCGATGATTTTGAAACTTCTTTTGATGATTCTATCTGATTAAAAATCCAGAACTCGTCAAAATTTTTTCTTGTTTTAAACAAATGGCAAAAAAAAAAAAAAAAAAAAAAAAAATGAAAGCAGCAAAAATGAAAAGCAAAGGATAACATTAAAAGAGAGAGAGAGGGAGAAAATAGAATCAAGTGATATCATGGTAGAAGATAAGTTTGGGAAAAAAAAGTGAATACCTTCTTAAAATAGTGAATAGTATAGCAATAATTATGTTGCTTTACTTGAGAAAAGACACACCATCAACATTAACTATCAGAGATGTAAAATCAAGATGACAAAGATGACAAAAATCAAGATTATGTACAGATTTGTCATTGTTGTTCCAGGAAGTAAAACAGAATGACAATAATCAAGATTGAACTACTGCGTTGTCAATGTGTTCCAGGAAGAACCCCGTGTGGTATTGATCATTACGAAAATCACTAGTTCTTTAAGAGAAAGATCGATATCTTTGTTCGATGGTTGAAAAGGAAACTAAAACTTTCTGAGGAGTATATCTTTCTGAAAAAGGATTTGTAAACGACACGAATAATGTTCTCTCATGCCAAAGATTTGCAAAGCAAAAGAACTTTCTCTAGTGTTATCACTCAAATCCTTCGATATCAAAAGAAACTATTAGTCCTGGTCCAGATAAGAAAATTATGCTTAGGAGTTGGATTGATCTCCCTATAACTTTCTCGCAAACTCTCTAATAGACTTGTCATGCCAGAGAACGGTTTGCATGGCACTGGCGTACAACAGTTACGAAATATTAACTAACTTTTACTGAATCTATTGTGTCATGCATAGTGAGTTTTCCGGCGATTAACCCCTAGCATGTTGTTAATAGTATCCGAAAATCAAACTTGGGCATTAGATAGGTTTTTCTCAATCAATTGGACACAAAATTACACTTGAAATCACAAAAGCCCGTACCTAATTTGATATATTTTAATAATTGCGTTTTTTGAATTATCGTTTCTGAAAGACCGACAGACAGTCAACCCTTTCTTGGATTTGACTAGCTCTCATCGTTTTGTAGATATCGTGTTAACTTATATTCGGACAGATGGACTTTCTTTCAAAAGACTTTACTCCAAATTGATAGAAATGTGCAAATTTTGTGTAAAGACCGTATATCAAATTTTAACTGTCTAGCTCAAAGCGTTTGAGTTAACTTTTTCACAGGCGGACATTTTTTAAAAATATGTTTTTCGAACTCAGGAAAATTCTAAAACGTAAAGATTTTTTGACGATTATTATACTTTCTCTGTACTACGTATACGAGAAAGTAAAAAAGAAGTATATCGTTACTAAGTGTTAAAATACTTCAATATGAATTGAATAATATAACACATTTTTTTTCTCTTAATGCGCATGTACCATTTGGATCTATGAAAGACAATGAGATGGATTCGGCACATAAACATTGAGAAATAATTTCAATCTCCCATTTTAAATTTTTTAAAACAATTAAGGAAACAACAAAAATTTATAAGGATATTTTGATACTTTTGATATAACGGAAGAGTCTGGATAGCCTGGTTGGAAGGGCGTTGGATTCCCGTCCCTTGGGTTGCGAGTTCGAACCCCGCCAGCCGAATTCTCTCCGTGTGTTTGGTGACTGGCACGCTTTTAAATCTGTTATAGCCCCAAAGTTCTCCAAGTCGAGATTAATACCACTAAGGGTACTGTATCAGGGGTGATCGTTCTCTGATTCATGTCTAAATTGCGATCCGTGGATGAGTGAATGCAATTCGCCCTATAAAAAGGTTGTGACATATGTGTAGCTGGGGCGCACTCTTGGCCCTAGATGGCCTGCTGAGAAACAAGAGACGCACCCTTGGTTTAAAATCACTGACTTTGTCAGTGGGCTTGTCTATAACAAGTGCCATTAGAAACAACAACATGATATAACTAAACTAAAGAAATCAGTCTTCCATAAGTTGTAAATTTGATGGTAAAGATGTCTTATTCTAATTTTCTTTTTTTTATAAGATCATCATGCTTGTGGAATGTATCCTATTTCTGCTGCATCCGTAAAACAAAGGGATCTCCCCGAAGCTTTCTTTAAGATTCAATTATAATCTTACTCTTCTCCTCTCGCATAAAATTATGAACCGTGTGTAAGGCTGCAAACCCCATATATAGCATTAGCGAACAATAGGCATGAAATACAGATCTTTGACATGAATCTAATATTTTGTGTTGTATCTATCGTGCGGATATGTATTTTGAGCACGTTTTTGTCAATGGAATGCCATCAAAATTTGACACAGAACTATAGTTGTTATTATAAAATAACATATCGAATTTCATTGATTTAAGTCCCTACGAAAGTACAGCCCGATAGACGGTAAACCGCAATTAAATTGGGCGGATTTTGTTCAAAATTCAATAAGTTTCTATATTTTAGATGATAAACCTGTGTACTAAATTTTATCCACCTAGGTTTTTTTTTTTTTTTTTTTTTTTGTGAAAAGGGTTGTGACGCATGGGTAGCTAAGACGTACTATTGACCCTAGATGGCGTTACTGAAACAAGAGACGTTAAAACTCGATTTAAAATCGCTGACTGTGTCAGCGGGCTAGTCGATGACAAGTGCCATAAGCAACAACAACAACATAAGTAGCAATAAGTAGAAACTTGACAAATTCTTAATGTCTTGATTCTATTAACTAATGTGTTGATTGTTCGATTATATTAAGTGTACAGAAATGCTGTTGTCCCAGTAAAGATCTTATTTTCACTTTTCCTAGTGCCTAGTAGATAATGAGCAAATTAACGAGTGTCTAGATGGTAATGTGCAGACTATCTAGGTAATTCGCAGATTACCTAGGTAATTTGAGAAATGAAACAATTTTTTGCACTTTAATGGATCACCCTAGTTAATGTTTAGATTAGCTACCTAATCCAGATTAACTGATTTCTGCTCTTTAGCGGTAACAGATATAAAAGCACAATATAAAGATAATACAGATATTTTTTTCTTTAATTTTCATTATCAACAGATAATGTTTAGTTTTTAATATTTCAATAATCTTGTTCGAAAACAAACTGATATTAAATTTAATTCTTGAGTATCTTCTACTCACAGCTTATAAAAGTGAAAGTAAAATAATAGATTGTAATGGAGGCAACTTTTGAGGCTTAGGAAATTTTTTTTCCAATGAAGAAATTTCATTTTCTAGGCACATTGTTGAAAATTTACATAAGCAGTTCCAATGCGAATCCGAAAATTCGTGTACCACAATGTAACACGGCATTCAACAGAATTTCGGTGCGGATGTTTGGACAAATTATTTTTCTTTCCATATCTGCAGCCAATACGGCACAATGAGTTGTCTGATATGCTTGGAAAAGTGATGGCCCAATTGCATGCAGTGGATATTAACCATAAGATTGTGTCCTGTGAAATTTAATTTCCTGCTCATTACATTAGTGTCAGAGAAATTCTTCCAGCTGTCGTATGTTGTCCTAGAATTGCATATTCCTGTGTAGAAATGACTCGTTTATGTACATTTGTGCTCATCTATGTGAATTCTTCAAGCATATTGCATCTAGTTTTCAACATTATCTCTGTATTGTTTTAAAATCATATTATTCTTATTATTTGATTTTTATAAATTCAGTCCGAAAAAGATGCCTCACATTCTAAAAACCGCCAATAAATCATTTTTTGCTGAATATTTGATATAAACGAAGATATATATTTCAACAATCCAATCTTTGATTGACTGACACCCAATGATATTCAATGTGAAGACGCTGTTTCATTCTGTCATTTATATAGACATATCTCAAAATCCTTCAGGTATAAATTGAAACATTCCTTGGAGGGTTTTTCCATAAATACTGTTTAGTACTTGTCACAAATTCAACCAAGACTTCCAAATTTTAAATTTTATAAATAAATTCAAGCTTTTGAAATCTTCACGTATGAGTAGATAATAAATATCGTCTCTAGTAAAAGACCATTAATAAAGTTTACTTCCTCTCAACTTAATTGAAATTTTATCAAATTCAATTAGTTGTATTTAAATTTAACTAAAATTATTAGTCAAAGTGTGTTGGAACTTATCTTAAATCCAAAATGGAGTACTCCAATAATGCAAATAATCAAACACACTGTAAAAATTTGATTAAGTGCCAAACATTAAGTAAAACTAATAAAACCATGGGAGATTACCTGCATCAAATATCTGAAGTCCTAAAGTAACATGATAGAGTTGGTACTTTAAGGTGTACGTACACATTTGAAGCTTCGAAAATCGTTCAAATTATCGAATATATATTGTTATTGCTTCAAACTGTTCTCCGATTCTTTAGCTTTCAAACGATACCAAAATGTTGTCAATATTCGGAATATTTCTCGAGTTATAATTATTTTTCTTAAGGTACTTTCACTCAAAACTCTAGTTTCGGGGTTTTTTAAACTCATTTTATGAAGAATGATATTTTTCCATTATGTTGCTTCATTCAAACAATCATAACTCAACAAGAAATGAATCAAATACAATTATTTATATATCAAAATAATCTGTATAAAACAGTGGATGTTTTGTGCCTCAATCAAAGTTATATTTATAGAAATAAATTTTAATAGCTATTTAAAAGTTAAAATTACAGAAAAAAAATCTTGCTTTTTCTATTCATCGTTGATGAAAAAATTGTTAAAAAAAGCTATATATTTTTATAACTTGATTCAGGCAGATAACAGGAAGACTCATCTTAGGCATCATTTCCAACTAGAATTGTTTGTACAAATTAGAATTTAAGATATCATGTTTCAAAAAATAGGCTAATTATCTCATTAAATATTATTTAATTAATTAATAATGAGTGTAATATGGTTTTTTCTCACTGGAATGAGTTTAAACATATATTAATGACCTACTGTGAAAAAACTGGATTGTTAAAGTTAAAATTTTAAAAAAATTCTAGTGTCTACGTACACCTTTATTTAAGGTATTTACTCTAGTCATGGCCCAAAAGGTAATTTCTAAAACTCTAGTTCCAATTGGAAAGATGCTTAAAATGATCGAAAGAATTATATTTTTTGTTGTTTAAGTCAATAAATATATTTCTGAAAAATTTTCAATATCTAAATTTTTGCACAGGCCCCCATTATATCAATAACATTTAATAATAAAAAGAATTGTTAACATGTGTATTTTAAAACACACAATAAAAAATTTCCCACCTTGTATGATTAAAATTTACTGAATTATAGTTCATTAATCTAAACGGGGGCTACATACAAATTTATTTTAGGAAAAAATGTTTTTAAAATGACAAGATGAATAATTTCAATTTGCAAATGACCCCTCTCTCCAGGAATCTCACTCCCGACCCCGCAATTATCTACGAAATTCGTTTAGAATAATGATTGTCAACTTTACGCTTTTTTTTTTTTTTTTTTTTTTTTTTTTTGTTAAAACTTCACTGTGTCAAGAATATATTACTGTATATGAATAAAAGAAACGGCGGCACGATTACGATTTTTTTCCTTCATAAGAAATCAGATTTTGTAACTTTTAAAAATTATATTTATTGGCTCAAATAAAGTAAAATATAATTCGTCCCATCATTTTTAAGCATTTTTCCAATTGAAACTATGTTTAACCTATGTATGCCTAATGTTTAGAAATAAGCTATTGACCACGATAAGAGTGAACACCCTGTACAGTGTTTAACTGTATTATTCTTCTGGAGCGTTTCGAATGCTGAGAAATACATATAAGAGGACTTGGTACCCTGAGAATTTCGGGAAATCGGCAAATATATCGATTTTCCGATTTTGAGTGAAAAATGAACCTTGAACCTTTGACTTATTAATCTGAAAATTCCAAAACAATCGGACAAGTATTTAATGAGATATAGGATTATTTTGTGTAATGCGATAGCAGATGCAACGCCCACTTCCAGCGTTTACATCAATCATATTTCATGTGAAAATTGCAAGTCGCTTAATTTTTTTCCATGAAATAAAAAGTAGAACAGTTGTTTGATACTGCAGTGGTTAAATCTTTGTTTGTTTATAATTTTGCTGTTTCCGCTTTTCTTTTCAATTGAATTTCTCATTTGTTACCATAATCATCTTCCAAATGACTCATTTCATTTGAATTTCGATCAAATGATCTAAAATTTTGCTGTGTATTAATAGACATTTCATAAAGAGAACTGCAGATCATTTAATAAATATTTTGAGGAAACACATTTTATCGAATAAAAAAAGTGAAAATTTTCTAATAATTTCTATATATGATAAATGTAATTAATAAATATGATAATAATATATATTAATAAAATTGATATCTTAGGACTTAAAAATGCCGCATTATTGCTCTGAGAATAAACCAGTTCGATACGAGTTGTTTTTATTACAATTTTACTGTGTAGAAAACTTTAAGGAGTTGTTTATGTCAGTTTGCTTCCCCCCCCAAAAAAAAATTATGTCTGCTACAAAATGTAAAAAGTCAATCCCATTTTATTGTAATTGCATTGAATTTTTCCTGCTCATTCTTAAAGGCATGCTTAATTGAATTAGGGATAGATTTGTAAAAATTTTGATTAAAATTTTTTTCTAAAAATATTCAAAATGAAAAAATCGTATATTTTTTCAAAACATTTCACAAAATTTTGAACAACTTTTTTTCCCTCTGAAATTAATATAGACATCAAAAATCCGATTCCTAATTCTGTTAAATACATTGTGAGGTCCCTTTAAAAAATTTTTGGAGAAAAAATATTGAAAATTGCACGAGAAGAAGCATTTTAGAAAAAGGCTTGATATTTTTTTAAATTTTGAAATGTTTAAGTTTGTAACTTTTGAATCTGAAAAATATTTTAGAAATTTAATTTTCTGCATAGTTAATATCTATCTATCACAAAATTTAAAAAAATTGTTGAAAATTGTGGAAAAAATTTGGGGGGGGGGTCTGTAATATTTAGGGGGGGAAAAACAACCTTTGTGTGGAACTTTAGATACAAGTGTTTCGACCGGGCAACTTTGTATTGGAAGTTGGCCAAGAGATTACGGTTTTTTTCTTGAGATTTACATTTCTTTGTTTCAACTAAGCTGAATTTACAGTATAATCAGTTAGTCTAGCACAAGAGATTAAAATGGAAAACCAGCGAGGGTGTTTCTCTCTATCACTTTTACAAAGAGATTATTTTCGTATACCTGTAATATGATTCATTTTATGTCTAAATTCGCAATACAGTAAGAGAATGGAATATGCCCTTGGGATCTCATTTTTTTAAAACCCCATTGGGCCGAATTTGATCTTCAATTTCGGTGAAATAACCCTAAATTTTATTCATCTAACTGGTTATGTTCATGCTCAATTTTGGTTATTAACCGATTTTATGCTAGGGAAAGCGTATTGTGTATTATCAAATAAAATATTGTGTATTATCAAATAAAAAAGACAATCTTTATTTAATTACGTTAGAATTGCAATCGTGTTCTTTAACATTTGATCACCATTTTTTGCATCGTTTTACAATCACATCATCATTATGACCTCAATTGAAATGATGTTGATGATTTCAAGTGCAAGAAAAGTCTTTCATTTAGAATTAGACAGAGGATGTATCTATTAAATTGGCATCATTAAAAAAAATAATTCTTTGATTATTAAAATGGTTTAAAGATAGTTTTTTTTTATTATTATAAAAAGAAACCGCCAAATTTTAGTTTAATTTTTAGTTCATTAGATAGTTGAATTTTTAAAAAGTCTTTCTAAGGTGCACATTCTCACCTTCCAAATTATAACTGTGCCAAATCTCATAGACGTAGATCTCTGAATCTTAAGCATTCCTCTATTAAATGCCAACATGCACACATTCATTTTTATTATTAGCAGGGGTTAAATTTCTTTATGACCTCGTGCGAGTGCGTGCGTGAGAGTGTGATTTCTTGATAACTAAGAATCATAGACGTATCAGTCTCTCTAACCTGAAAATAAAAAACTATGCTGTGCTGAATTTTTTATGGGAATACAATGTAATTATCAAAGTAAATAATGTATTGAAAAATACTCAAATGAGTATTTTTAGACTCATTATCCGCAGATAATGCTTAGTTCTTAAAATTTCGAAGTTTTGTTCGAAAATAAACGAACTATACTCAGTATCGTTAAGCTGGATCTTAGACTATAAGTTTTAATCTTCTTGTTATGTTTGGAGGCACAATAACCCTTTACACTCGGAAAAGTAATCCGATGCATAATTATTCGTCTAATACAAGGTCTTGTTTATTCTTACGAATATATATATATATATATATATATATATATATATATATATATATATATATATATATATATATATATATATATATATATATATATATATATATATATATATATATATAATTGTTTTTTAAGCTGAACTTCCCTCAAAAATTAATATACATCTTTTTACCATTCTGTGGGAGATTTTAACAATCAAAATTGAAAAATAAATCAATAAAACGTCAAAATGATGCACCGTCTTGAATGGTAAGTGAGAGGCACCATCCGAGTGCGAAGGGTTAAATAATATTTTTTAATGAAATTATTTTTTTTTCACCCGGGAATTTTTTTCGTCGATTCCCTAGTTATTATTGTTTTAAATTAAGACCATGTCTAATTTTCATCGAATTTTGCTAATTCATCTCCTCAAAAAAATAATATTCTAAAAACGCACATTAAAGTGCCTGCTTTTTTGCAGATCATTTGATTTAAGAGAAATAATGCACTTTGACATTAAATCTTCCATTTTGCAATGCTGTATAACGCGTTTTATAAACATCGAAACAAATAACCAATTAAAGGATGCAGTGATTGACAGTTTTCTTGCGATTACTTTTAGGTTTGAATCTGAATATTATCATTTAAATGATTCAGCAAAAAATATGTCGTTATTTTATTTGTATAAAAGCAGATGTGCAGTTGATGCAATCGCATTTCTTAAAATCCTTCAGACGTAAACGTAAGTGTTATATATTTCATTTTCCAAGCAAGCACTATCTTTGCGCTTATCACAAATTTAAACAATTCTTTCAAATTTTAAAACTTGTATTTTTAGTAAAACTTTCACATGCATTATTGTTTAATCTTTATTTAATTTAGAATTGTGTACAAATTTTCATAATGCTTCATGAATACAAATTTATTAACATGAAGAAAAATTATTGTGTTGTGCTTGAGATTCATAAAGCCTGTCTTAATGGAAACTATTATAAGGACAATGTTAGCAATATAAAAATTGAGGAGATTTCCTCGCATTTGAGTTCCCATCATCATATAAATTAATTAAGAATCAAATTTTAAATTGAAATATTAACGATAGAAAGAAGTAGTTCTTTCATCAACATTTTTGTCTACCATTAAGAAAAAATGTTTGTGTTTAGCTTGAGTTTCATAAAGTCTGTGTTAAATGAAACTATTATAAGAATAATGCAAACGATATATAGAAATGGTGGGTGTTTCCTTAGATTTTCGCCCCAGCATTATAGAAAACTAATATAAAGGTTAAAATTTTAAACTGAAATATTTAAGATAGAAGGAAATAGAAGTTTTCTTTCATTAACTTTTTTTTGTACACAATAGAACGCATTTTACGTTTAGCTTCGTAGTATGCATTTGAACCTCCTCATTTAACCAATTGGATCTAAAATTTGTTAATATATGCAATTTTTGTGATTGACATAAGATATACAACTGCACTTTCGTGATAAAAAAAAACGAATACCAAATGTTACTTATCTTCTAACTTCTTGTGCCTTTTCGGATAACGCCATCACATAACAGCATGAAAGGCAGCGATAGACAGTTCAATAGATGGAATAGATTTAATTTGACACAAATCCATAATTTTGTTGATAACTTATAAACCAAATTTTGTCAATCAACGCTTTAATTTTGCCTTTTAAAACACTTTTATTTAATTTGATTTGTTTCATGTTTTTACAGAGAGAAATTTGTCATCAAATTTTACCTACTACCAGTTGCGCTAGAATTTTGAAATTTTGCATATAAGTCTGTTATCGTTCAAAATCGTGAAGTACTTCTATATTTTCAATGTGTAATAATCCTTTGCCAAATAATTTAATTTAATTTCCATTTTCTACGAGAGGCATCATCTGGTAACAAATTTAAGGAAAATTGATTTTTGAATTCTATGATTGCAGTGAAAATGAATTCTGAACTGAAGATATTTTAGTTATTAAGATATATTTTTTAAAAATCTATTTATTATTTCACCAATAAAAATGGGCTTTTAAAAACTCATTTTATCACATTTGTACAGTTGCTGAGATTTATACAGATTTCTCGTCAACAATTTTAATCCAAACTTCAATACATAGAATTTCTATGTAAGATAACTAATATAAATTTATGTTACATTATGAAATATTTTGTTCATTTTTTTAAGGTCTTTATCAGGTTTATCATTTTTTACAAAATAGTTAATTAATTTAATTAGTATTATTAGATTCGTGCTAAAAGAATATATCACACAACCTGATTTAATTTTTAATATTTCCGGAATTTTATAGAACATATTTTTAATACCTTAAAACTATTATCTGGCTACATGAAAAATGTTTTTGTACGGTTGTTATCTTTCTCTTTAGCAATACAGCAGCTAAAAGAAAAAAGAAAGAGAAATCTTTCTGTTAAAAACAACTAAACAAAATTTAAACGTATCATTGGTTAGTAACAACGTACTTCTTTGTATTAAAGGACACAGATGCGTATTTAAATGACATGCGCTGTCATATTAGTCAGATGACTACGGCTTTAGCAGTACTTATTCCATTACGGAAAATGAACATATAACGAAAAAGAAGTGCAATTCACATTGTTGACAATAAAAATATGTACAAATGTATATGTATATGTATATGACAAAAATATGTATATGTATATGACAATAAAAATATTTTATTAATGCGTTTTATTAATTGAATTGGAAAAATGTACTTAATGTGTATAATGTACTGACCGAATGAATAAAAGTGAACATACAGGAAAAATATATTAATTTTGTTAACAATTTATAGAACTGGTAGTATAATTTCACTATTCTTTTAAAAATTTATTATTTAATCAATTTCTTTAGGGCTACATTTGTCTAAAATTTTGGATAGATCAGAAATTCTGAATTCTTGGAGAAGAAATTGGAAAAAAAATTGACATGGAATCACTATGTGAACTTTTCTATCCATTTCTTCTTACAGAATTGAGTTCCCAACTTATTTTTTTATGCTTCTTTATGCTTTTGCAGATATATCTTAAACTTTTTGTAGATATATTTAATGAAACTTCTCAAGAGAACTTCTATCTAAGAGAATGAAACTTCTATCCAGAATTCCAAGCAAAATAGACTATTTAGAGAGTTTAATCATTCTGAGGATTTTTTTTTTTTTTGAAGCCCAAAGAATTATTCAACAAGTTCTGGTTCATTATTTCTGATGCAGTGAATTTTTAGGCTTATCGAACATTTCGATTATCTGATTATTCAAAGAAAAAAAACAATTAGGAAAAAATGCGATCTGTGTTTATTTGAATATTTTAATTTTTTTTTCAAAGCTAATTTATTTTTGAATTTGCTTTTTGTAATGGGTAAAAAAAATATTGCCTGTCAATTCAATGATAGATTTTAATAAATGGACAATAATATTCTTAGTTTTAACTTAATTTTGCTTAATTGATGATTAATAATTTTGTTTATTTGTGCCTCTGCCATAAAATTATTGATCAGATTTATTGCTATTTCCTACTATCAAATGGACGCAACATTCCTAAAAGCAGCTCTTCAAAGCGAAGTAGATCATCTCTGATTATTGATCAAAAGCCTATGCGTATAGTAAAAATGGCTTGAATGTCTTGAGTTGGTAGACGAAGAATTATATATATATATATATATTATAAATAATTAATTTTAAATATAATAATTAAACAATTATTATATAAATATAATAATTATCATTGATTAAACTCGTTAGAATGCAACAAAATGTTGCACTTTTCCATGACGAATATACTCGTCAAAAGCAGTTAGCTGGTTAACATACATTTGATTTTGATGATGATGAGGATACCACGAAGATTATATTCGTCAAAAACTGTTAAAGGGTTAATATAAATTTGACTTGGATGATGAGGATGATTCCATGACGAGTATATTCGTCAAAAACAGTTAAATGGTTAATATGGATTAGATTTTGATATTGTCTTTTAGATTATGTTTTTATTCCTAATAATTCTCTTAATAAAAATGAAATAAAATAAAAACGAAAAAAATGATTACATTCAAATTGAGTGAGGGACTTACCCTGCTTCTCCGAACAGTTCAAGTGGTTGCACTAAGAGGTTATTTTAACATTGTTGTCGATGAACCAAAAAATCCCATATAAAAAAATGAGCACTGCGTTTCTATTATATAGATTCAATCAATTAGAGAAGTATTACTGTACAACACATTTGAAATATGTGCCAACTCGAGGCCACCTAATGCTGCTAGATCCGGCTCTATTCAAAAAGACACTTATTATGTTTAAATTTGTGGCATTTCTTCATAGTGAAATCGGAGAAAAGAATGTCAGTAAAGTCACTTCCACATCCATCCTCACTTAATTTTTTTTTTTTTTCATCAGCAAGATTATTGCGCTGCAAACAAGTAGGAGGGGGAGTGTTGCGATTGTCTTTTAGTAAGATAATTCAAAAGAATTTCAAAAAAAAATCTCAACTAATAAATATATCTTAACTAATCATTTCTATAAAATCTCAACTTATGATCTTAGAGATTGTATTTCTATATTTCATTTTTTTTAAATATTACAGATGAAATCTTTCATCTTCATGGTTTTTCTGACATTGGGTGTCATGCTGATCTGTTTGCAAGCAGATGCGATGGTGGACGACCTCGCCCACCACGCCAGAGTGATCCGACAGGCCACAAATAATAATACAATCCCCATAAGCCTGTGTCTCAACAATCTGACAATTACACCAGCATTGTTATCGCAAATACTCAGCTTGGTGAATTAAGTTAGGCATCATGCAGTATCAATATGAAATATTCAGTCTGTTACTTTATATAATAAAGGTTTTTTATATGATCATTTTATTGATTACTTTGAGTGATATTTATTTTTTACTGATGACTTTTTGCAATTTTCTTCTTTATTCGCTATTTCTAAAATATCATCCTGAAACTGGCTGGATTATTCAATAGAAAAACGTGTTAGGATCCCAGATCTTTAAGAAGCATCAGACTGTAGAGATTTTTTTTTGTTGTTATTCTATTTTGAATGCTGTTTAGTTTTATGCTTTCTTAAAATTTATAATGGCAGTACAATCAAACTATTTTAAATGAAAATCAAACATTGTTTAAATTAAGTTTGGAAATTATTTCAATCATATTCCTTTGTAACTTTGAGTTGAAAGTTTTTCATCATGGTATTTTTTAATAAAAAAGAATGTGCTCGAAAATTTTTAAAAAATGCCCGATTTTGTTATTAAATATTATTTGGATTGTGTTAAAAAAAGTTTTGTTATTATTATTATTTTGATATTTTGTTTAGAATTATTCTAACATTTCAGTGGTGTATTTTTTAAACACAATATATTAAGAAAAAAACTTTTCAAAAAGTAATTTTTAAGTAAGCATTTTACATTAGTTAATAGAATCAATCATCAATCAATTAAAAAAACTATAATACAAAGAATCAAATGGTTTAACATATTATTACAATTAAAGAAATGAATTTGCAAAACATGATAAAATTTACTTATTCGTGCTATCTAAAGACTAGGGACACTTTGACTTGCCTAGCAATTGGTTTTTGCAACAGGCGCACCTATTTGTGGTACATTCAGATTTGCAGTCACATTTTTTGAAACCCTGCCCGATACTAAAAGATAATTTTATTGCTGTTTGATGTAAAGATATTTCTTCAACTGGGTTATCGTTTTTCGTTAAAAACCTCTCTTTGCAAACATTGAATTCAGATCTCGCATACAACTTTCGAATGTTAAAGATAGAGTAGCCTCTAATGTGTACATTAACTAGTAAAAATGCGGACAATTCTTCATTCCGCACTTTAACGGAACAAATCAGTTCATCTGCAGATTAGCCAGGTAATCTGCACATTAACGATTTTTGAGCTATAACGGAAACATATATATAAATAACTGCAAAATTAATCATATTTATGAAATTCAGGATAAAAAAGCCGTTTCAAATAATGAAACTACAGCCTTAAAATTCAGCTAAGAAACTCAGGGTTCTATTTTTCTTTTTTTTAAATATAATCATCTATTTGGCGACTAGAAAGTTATATGCACATAAATATGATTCTATCCTTTTTCGAATAAAAAAAAACTTATTTCGAACAGAACTGCGGAAATATATATTTAAAATATTTTGCATCAGAAGTTATAGTATTCGTTTATCTATCTGGCCACAAATATACTTCGTGATTTTGAAAAAAAAAAAATGATTGCTATTAACCCAATTTTTGATTTCAGCATGACAGCTGAACTGCTCTGTAAGAAAACACTGCAAAGAGCTAAAAAGAGATCATCTAACTGATCATCATCTGCTGAATACAGTGGATAGAACAATACATTCAAATGAAATTTTTCTGACTTTGCTTAACCTGTCTTATAATGGTGAACATTGGAAAATATCGCTGTCGCATATTTCGGTATATTGAGGATGTTTTCAGTGCAATGATACTTTTAACTTCGTTACTGCTTTTAATTGAGCTATATATTTAATTCTCAGTTATTCACAATAAAATATTTGGCAAAAAACTGTTAAATTAAATACTTTAAACACTGATGGCATACTAAGTTTATTTGTTTCCAGAAAAACAAGCCTATTATCGCTTATGTCCGAATCAAAACCATCCGCCTCAAAGTTATGATTTATCATGAAGTAAAGATTATTGAATTTTCAAATTATCATAACACATTTTCATGAATCGGAAGAATAGAATTAAACTTTTTTTTTCTCTCTTGCTTTCCATAATTCGGAACAAATTGCATTTTCATAAAGTAAATTATGCTGTTGTACGCTCGCTAAATTTGTAGAACTGGAATGCATAGTTGCACCTGCTTATGAATAAAAATCTAGATTTTACTTAATATTTCTACTTAAAATACTTCATATTTTATAATGGAATATTTCGTAGTGCTTAAATACACAGTTGCATGAGTCTATCAACAAAATCTTACTGTATTTTTCTGTTGCTGTATTATAAAATATTTTGATGTCGTTGTTTTTCCAGGTTTCAAGAATATCAGAATTTGACTTCAACATGACAAACATTAATGTTGGTATTCAAAATTCAACATTAGGAGTAAACATTTTTGTCAGTATATGATTTTCATTACCCTTCCTTTTCACTGAGGGGATAAAAATCGATAATAAGTTGGATGCTGCAGTTTTGTGAAAATTACTACTCTCTTTTAACTTTCCTTAGTTCATGTTTCTTTCCACAAACGATTGCATTTTTTTAATGTTCTGTTTAGGCTTAATTGTGTTTTTAAGTATTTTTTAAATACTTTTACTTTTAGCGCTTATGAATATTTTTCTATGTGTTTGGATTGATCGAAAATTGAGTGAAATCTATTATTCCTTAAAAAAATGATAGAAATACACTAAGGACAGGGTTGACATTAATACTTTTGTAATTAGTTATAGTAATGATTAATGACATATTATATGTCTTTTATTAGCACGAAGACACATGCGACAATACACAGTCAAGACGTGCACTAGCAACACACAGATGTACTTAAAACAAACAGCAACCCACAAGTAATAATTGGTAGCAAACAACTTGCACAGTACACAAAGAGGCCATACAGAACTCAGCAGGAAAAGAGAGTTCATGTAACTTTCACTAATGTCTCTCCAAACGCCTGCTATTCTCCACCGTCCTCTCGCTTTAACTGTACACAACTGCTGACACACTATTATACATCTGGCTACTCAACACGCCACTCGATGCTGCTTCAATACTTGTCTCTAAGACCTGGCACATGTTTCAATTCTCAATCCACTAATCGCTGCTCTCAAAACCTGCACTTCGCTGGACTGATCTAACTAACTCACCGCTGACTCGACTCTAACTAACTATATGACTCAACAGACATTCACTCTCATTATACGACTCACTTCGGCTTGGACTGTCGTACTTTCATATCTTCCGGAGCAGGACATAGAAGGTTCTCGAACAATCAACATGATTTACCTATTATTGGTTCTATCGACAAAATTCCTGAAGATTCCAGCTTTATCCAGTTTGTAACCAAAGTCACCAAATGGTCACTAAGTCCGGGAGAAGAGGCATTGATCCTGCATCTAATCAACATCCAATAGAGCTGTCAGCAAAACTATGTTTTCTGCGATGGAACTCACTGTGCTGGGAAGCAGCATTACAGATTCATGACAATATACAGGGAGTTATAATTAAACTTCCCTTATAAACAGCATCCTACAACGCAAACGGGTGCGCGTATTGTAACGAAATACGGTATATAGACTTTACACGAGATGCCCTCACGAAATGTAGAAAAAAAAAATAGTTCCCCAAATGTCCACCAGAGGGCGCCTTTTCCGGAAAACATTAATTTTAACTCAATAAGCGCCCTCTGGAGGGCATTTTGAAACTAAAAAAAATTTTCGTAATTCCGTGAGCACATCTTGTCTATATACCGAATTTCGTAGCAATCCGTCCACCCGTTTGCGTTGTATAATGCTGGTTTATAGGGGAAGTTAATTATAACCACCCTGTATATGATGATGATGATGTTGAAAAATGAATATAAAAATAAAAACAACATATATAATATTTGTACAGTATAAATATGCATACACGTATGCCATAAAATAGAGACAAGATAAAAGCAAGACAATATAATAATAATATTCTTAAAAAAATAGGTTTAATAATTACAGTAAACTTATTTTCATTTATATATGCTAATCATAAAGAATTTAAAAAAATGATGAATTTGTAACTTGAAAAATCGAATAATATATATAATACTTTACATGACAAATAGCTTCTAAAGATTATTATTGCGCAGAAAAAATAAAAATATGTTTAACTGATACACAATGTTTCTAAATATTGTTATATAAAATTTCGTACGATTGTAATGAGTAGAATGCCTTCTACTCGTTCCAAAATAAAAATTAAAAGAAAAAAAGTGCTTCGATTCCCCCCTCCTCCCTTCCAAAAAAAACACGTGTTTTTCAATAACAAAAAAAAATCTATATTTTCATCATAAGAGCTCCTGTTACATTCAATATTAAAGGATAATCTTAAAACTTACGACTTTTCAAACCTATACAAATTATACATTTCTGTAATCCATGAAGGTCCCCCGATTTTAAAACTAAAACTGAAAAATCAATTTTGTGAAGAAACAAATGTTACCATTTTCTTTAAAGGAAACACTATTTTTGAAAATATATACAGTGAACTCAATATTACTGTTCACAAATGCTGCTAAATTTTCGCTTATAATATGTTTAATTTGTCTATGCCTCTACCACTAAACTGTTACACTGACTCGGTATTAATATTTCCGCAGATCCACCCTGCTAGTTATGGTTTTCCGTGTCCAAAACCTTCGATCGCAGCCGATACTTATTAATGCGGCCGCATTAATCCACAAAATGACAATTCTTACGTGAGTGGTAAGAACCGCATTGAAGTATTTTAAGGCCACCCCTGTCTGAAGCTATGGAATTCTTTAGTAGTCCAATTCGGAGATCGACGTTCAAAATTCTTTATGCTGTCTTTCTAACGCTGTCTTTTTAATTTTTTCCTTCCAATGATTAAAGAAAGCAGGTGTTACAATTGTCGATCATCTAAGACTCTCAACCAACTTAATTTTAAACAATTGGAAGTGAAAGTACTCACAGAATTAAATATTTACCGACTCTCTCTTTTAACAATAGTCATATTAGAAGGTGCGGTGTTTATTTTTTTATTAAAAATAATAGCTTATTCTGATCGAAAAGAAGTTTAATGCAATTAAATCAGATATTAACCATGCAAATATTATATCGTTGCTTTGCAAGCAATGCCGTTAGTTGCAGTTTTCTACATGAAAAAGATTGAAATTCTCGCTTCTAATATTAAATATGGCAGATATATTCTTTTTTTTCTTTTCTTCTCTCTCTCTCTTTCCTTAATGAGTGGTTGTATCTGAAATAGTTCTATGATCTCAAGTCTATTCCAGTAGAGAAATAAAACTGCCACATTCCTTATCAGTTGCCAAGGTTTCTGTTTCTTCTTCCTCTTATAAAATTTGAAAAATTGCGATAGAAGTCTTGTTAAATCGACGATATTCAGAAAGAAAAATAATATATGAAGTCTGTGATTTAAATACAAAATTTCATTTGTCTAACCTTCAATTCAGATATTCAATGAAAACCTTTTATGACAATAAATAAATAAACAAAATATGTTTTTGATAATTCCATGCCGTGTTTTCTTTGTATTAGCAATTGAATTTAATAAATCGAGTCCTACTTTTTTCGTCCATTAGTTTAAAAAAAGTTTTTATTGTATATTTGGAAGTGTTTGATATTTTTTTACTGGTTATTACAAAATTAGATTCATCAAATTAATGGGACGTATGAAATGAAATTGCATTTTGTTCACTTCAATCAACTTTTCTCCTTACAGAAAGAGATTAAATTGTTTATTTGTAAATTTCCTAAATATTTTTTATGTTTACTGACTTTTTTTTAATATTTACATTTTCAGGATATTGCAATGACAATTTCTAATTTGTGATCTCAAGATTTCTGACTGACTCTAGATTCTATTAAGTTCCAGACGGCTTTATTTTCCTGTGATTAATCCCAAATACTGTGGCAACACAATAATAGTTTGAAGAGCGCTGTGATAATCCACTCAAAATATATTTTATGATGTTTAAATCATGCCTCATGCTTTGATTGAGTTTAAAGATTACGAGATACATCTTTAGTAGTCTTTGTGTTAATTGATAAGTGGAACATTAAATAAATTATATTTTTTGCTAAATACATGAATCACTATTATGAAATATTCATTGCAATCAGAATATATTTGAAATACTTGTTTTGTGAGGTTAAGTCATCTTTTGGTAAAGTTTATGATCTCAAATATATTTTATAAATCAAAATATATTTAATAATATTTGAATCATGCCTGCTTTGTTTGATTTGTGTTTAATAATTATGAAATCCATCCTAAGAAGCCTTAAAGTAAACTTTTAAATAGAATATTAAATAATTTACCTAATTTCATTAAAAACATTCATTATTATACAAAATATTCAGTGGAATTAAAATAAAGTTATTTGAAGTATTTGTTTTGAGTAGTTAATTCCTCATTTGATATAATATTTATTCTCGAATATATTTTATAATATTTGATAATAATTTATATATTTTGATTGTGTTTAAATATTGTGATATTCACCTTTGTCAGCATTTGATAAGTGAAATATTAAATTAAATACCTTTTTTAATCAAAAACAGTTATCAATATTACAAAATAGGCAATGCAATTACAATAAATATATTTCAAATACTCGTTTTGAGAAGTTAAATCATCGCTTGATAAAATTTTTGTTCTTGCTTTCAAGAACAATGTTTTAAGAATTCAGAAGCATTGTCATTTTGTCAAAAAATTATCTTTATTGTTATTTGATAAATTGTTTTTATTTTTGACATAAAAAAATAATCCAAAAAAGTACGAATTTAATAACACATAAATTATTATGAGCATTTTTTTTATCACATTGACAATAAAGCATTTTATTGCAACAAAAAATGTAAACTTTCCAACCTAAAATGTAGTTGAAATTATGATTCACTCTGTCAGATAGCTCTTGAATAACTGCAAAATTATTTACCAAAATTCAAGGAGGTCTCACTGGTAAATGCGATATTAATTAAATAAATTGCCTTTTTTATAGAAGAATTTTATCATTATGCCGAAATATTTATTAATAATTAGCTAACGTTCCGATCACGATTTCGGTATTGAATGATCCCGGTTCGAATCCACCGGTTCAATTATCCTTCCGACTCAGGTGTCCTCTTCGTCCTTTGAACGCTACTCGAAACTATAAGTCTGCTCTCCAAAAGATCTCAACAAAACGGATATAAATATGAACTAAAAGTAAGCAAATCCCCTCATTGAGAGTTGAAATCTGTCTACACTGGTAATTGAAACAAGCTCTGACCTTTCTGCAAAAGAACTAGTATCCCAATTTGTAAAAATACACTTTAACCCCTTTTAAGGCGGTCTTACCACCACCTTAAAATATCTTGCAAGCATTGTAGCACCAAAACTAAACAGAAACGTTCAAAAGTGTCATGTTCAACACGTAATTTCCATTGTGTGCAGCTTCTTGTTTTATGTGATTTCACTAGAATATTTAAAAATAATGCATTTGCTAATTTACATTGTATTTGGTTTTTCTACCTCTTATTTCCTGTGTAATTAATACATTTTTAGTTTTGAAATAACTAATAATAAATAGTTTTACAAAAAATGTCTATTTATTTGTGAAATTATTTGTATTTCATATTTTTTTTTGTATTGAATAAATCAGTAAAATGTCATTGCTTGTATTGGGCGGTGGTAAATATGTTACCACCCCTGTTATACAGCCACAACAGCAAAATAAAAAATAAAAAAATAAAACTTTTTTTGGTCATAAATGAGCTTTATCTCTCTAATTATAGCGTAAAATGTAACTTTTGAAAGAAAACGGCTTGTGCCCGTTAAAGGGTTAAGATACCCTTTATTTGTAAAAAAACATGCCAAATGGGTGAAAACTTTTTATAAACTCCGAATAAGAACAATTATTCTTTTCTTTTAAATATTTTATTTTAAAGATCCCGTTATAAACTATTTCAGATGAATGTACATACTTTCTCTTTCACACACAGAAAAATACATACTCACACATAAACAAATTCACATAGATTTTTTAGCGGTAATTTTTTCAAACATATTGCTCAAGGAACTATATTCCAATGAAATAACTTTTCAATATCAACCTATATAAAATTGCTTTCGTCTTACAATGTATTCAATAATGAAACTCTTGTCAAACTTATTAAAACTCCATAACTGAAAGCTCATTAAAGTTAATCCATGATTCTATCTCAAACAACCCCCCCCCCCGAAACTCGCTAAAGGGGAGCCGTTATCTCCCATCCAACAATAAAACCCGAAGCACTTACAATTCAGTTACAACAAACATCCAGCAACAAAAAAAAGGAGGGCAAGCATCTCCCAATGTCCATCCAAGGCATCACATCACACGAGTGCCTGTTATCCAAGATATTAATCCCTTCAATATCTTCATTTACATATCTTGCGAGTCGTGGAAGCCCTCGCGGCCAAGCTATAGTCATTTGCCGCGATATATCGTTCAGGGCTACCCGTTTTACTTCGCTCAATAATTTTATGGAAGAACTATAAAGGGTACAGAAGGGAAAGGGGGGGATTGATGAGGCCGTGGGATGGGGGGAGGGCAGCCATTACATAAAACGGAGTACCCCGTCGCCTTTGTTGACCTGACTGGCGCCTATTGGCGCCGACCAGCCTACATTTCTACCCTACCCCCTCTCTCCCCTTGCTGCCGAAGCTCTTCGTCCCCCCTTTTAGTTCGATTGTCTACCAGGAAACGAGGGAAGTAATTATTGCTCTACTGCGCATGTGCGCAATCTTGGAAAAAAGGGGGGGGGGTATTTTGCGCATCTTCATGAAAGGAAAGAGTATAGTATATTTCAAGAAATTAAAGAGGGGAAAGGGGATGCAGAGATACTTGGCTTAATTACGGAGCGAGGAAGATCTTGTAAATTTTTCACAAGTTGTCTTGAAATCTAGGAGTTAGAACTATTGCTAGGAATAAGAGAATTGGCGAATTATTAGGCACGGATTATCAAAAAAGCAAAATAAGCTACTGCCTAAGTACCGAGAGATTTTTATTTTTGAGATATTTTCGGAATAATCTAATTTTGAGAATTTATTTCATTTGCAAGGTCGGTGCACTAGAACATATTCAAATTCAAATTAAGTATAGCTGAAAAATCTGGGTTTAGAGTCAAGGCTAGTTTTTAACAATGAAAAGCTATTGATTTTGGTGTCAAACAGTATAAAATTATTAAAATATCCTTATCTTTTTTACATTCTTGCAACAATTTATCACAGTTTTTTTTTTTTTTTTTTTTTTTTTTTTTTTTTAATAAACTGTGATAAAAGTTTCTATTTGTAAATCGAGATTTCTTTCTTTTTTTTCTTTTCCTCCTTTTTTCCCCTCACAATTAAATTCTATTAACATGAAAATTGAAACATGAAATATTTTTTATTGATACAAATTTTTGCATGTGAAATAAAGTTAGAAATCCTGCCCTTTGTATGAAAAAATCATCCTCTCTTAAAGAAATTTAGCCTTAAGTGAAACGTGGCGAAATTCGAATAGATCTTACATCTTATTTCTCTGTAACAGATGAATCATACTATTTAGTCACAATTCAAATTTGTAGTTATATTTTTATTTCAGCAGTTTTGAAGTAATTTTAAAATTAATATTATTTTAAAATCTACAATTTATTTTTGAACCTTTTAATTACACATGAGTATTTTATAGACAGTTGCATGACGATATTTTCTTATATATATTTATTTACCTCAAAAACGTCATACTTTCCTTGTTGGTTATTATTTTATTTTATCACTAGCCGACTTTGGCGATCAGTTGAGATTAATGGTTGCCGAAAATTTCCTCAGCAAAATATTTTTAAACTTGAAATTATGATTGAAATATAAGTTATATTATTTCAAAAGCTTTATACTATTCTGTTCATTGTGCTTTACATTTCTTTAATTTTTTGTCTACTTCTTTATTCATCCAGTTGTACAGTTTTTTATCATCCTGTTGTGCTTCCCACGGGAAAGGTTGTATCGTTGCCGGTAATGGCTCTTAGGACTAAACCTCAGTTTCTATCGATGCTCTTGTGGTGGTTCGGACATTCAGATTTATCCGGGTGCCTCAGGGCTGGTTGGAGCATTCGGAATATATGATTATTCATCCAGTTATATCACAGGAAAAAGCAACGATATTTTGAACTGGAGACACTTTAAAATTTTCCCACCATTGCCTGATTCTGAACTTAAACTCTAATCAAATTTATTAAAAGCATATTTCATACTGAATTTGGGAAAACAAGCCGAATTTTCATGTCTTGTTCATAACGGCGGAGAAAAAAAGCAGGGGTAAATATTAGTGCTAACTTTGCCAGCGGCTTGAATTTCACTTTAATAATAAAATATCTCATTATAAAATATGCTTAAAATATTTTTAAATAATTAAAAACAGAATTAAATTATATAGCAAAAAAAATTAATATCACTGAAAATATAATTTTTTTGAAGTTTTAGATGAGATAAAAATTATTTTTGTGCTGTTACAATTTTAGAAGTTAACACTGAAAAATTTCAAACTTTTGTTTGACTTTTGATTAAAATTCTAATAAAAATTTCAGAAAAATTGCTCCTAGCTGCACATTTCCATTCTTTAAAGTATGTATTTTCCGTGTTTGGTTGTTCCGAGTCGAATGGTCTGGCCTATAAAGCAGCAAGACACCTCCACACACATACTTGCACATGCGCGTGAATACCAACACACTTTTATCTTTATTATGAATAAAGATATATTCTTATCGGGGGTGGGGGGACATTTCAAATATGGGGATAAAAAATTGCCTTTTAAGTAAGCAGGAATTAGCTTTCTTGGAGGATGTGCAATAATGAGGGTGATTCCTGCTTAACAGACGCATCAACTACGACGGGTCGTACCTCTGCTGAAGGTCGTACCGCCATGTGGCTCTCATAAGCTGGGCTAGTTATGTGACAGAACAGAAATGTGTTATTTGTGGTGGGAAAGTTCATTCAAATTCTACGGTAGTGTGGGAACAGTAGCTAGCCTTCGTGGTCATTTTCTCACATAGGAAGTACACAAAAGGAAGATGCGGCAATAATTGGAAAATTCGTTTCAGAAATATTGAGGAATGTTTTCATTTTAAACGAACTTGAGATTAAAGAGACGCATTTATTTGTAAATGCATTTCTTCCTCTGTTCGGGCAAATATTAACTGAAAAACGCAGCAAACTAGAGGGGTTACATTTGGCTTGCGATCTTCAAGGATTCACTATTTAAATTCCTTATGAAAACTCCATTTTTGATATTGATAACCGAGTCTTAAAAATTTAAAGCTTTTTTTTAATACTTTTTTTTTCTTTTACTTTTTTGTATTTGGAGTATAGAAAAAGTATTCTAGACTTTTAAAAAAATAGAACTCGAGATTTTGACAAATCTTTACATTTTAGATTACCCTGAGTTTGAAAAATACATTTTTGGCATTATGCCTTCCTGTCCGTCCGTCTGTTTGTGACAAAGATGGATTAAGTTTTGCATGACAAAGATGAATGAAGTTTTGCATACGGTCTTTACATCGAGTTTGTGTATTTCTTGGAATTTTGAGCAAATTTCAGTCAGAAAAACTTTGCCTGTCCTGGGGGGGGGCAGGGGAGATTAAAAATTAACATACCTTAAACATGTATTTTTAGTAAAATGTTTTACACCATTAATATTGTAGGCTAATATGCATAAGTTATAATAATGTTCATCTAAATATTTTAAGTATGAGTTGCATGTTTCTTTTAAAAGTGTTTGGCTCTAAAAAGATTTACCTTATAGTACGGTTTCATAAATATTCCTTTGGTTTTAGGTTTGTAGTTTCTTAATACCTATTGTTATAATTTTTCCTTTCACTAACTCGTCACTTCATTTAATTCGCTAATTCATATATAATGACATTTTTAAAAATTGTGTTATACAAAGTTCACTATCGCCGGCCGATGACTCTCAGTGTGTGTGGTAGCTAGCACACGTATAAATCTGTCGTTATCACAAAGTCCTCCATGTCGAGAGTAATACCACTGAGGGTGCTGGCTCAGGGATGATCGTTCTCTGATTCAGGTCTAAATGACGATCTGTGGATGAGTGAAGTCGGCCCCGTAAAAAGGGCTGTGGCGTGTGTATGCTAAGTTGTACTCTTGGCCCTAGATGGCGCTACTGAAAAAACAAGAGAAAACAGGAGACGCACCCTTGGCTAAAAATCATTGACTTCTAAAATCAGTGGGCTTGTCTATGACAAGTGTCACTAGAAACAACAACTTTTTTTTTTAATTTTATCAACGCTGATTTGGTAAAAGTTTTTCAATGAAATATCTCTCAAGCGCTTTCTATCTTAGGAGGGCCGTCAATTCGGCTATCCGAATATAAATTAAAATAATAACTACAAAATTAAGGGAACTACATTACTGCTAAAATGTTGAACACAGATTTAACATTTAAATGCAGATGCTTAATAAATTTGGATCCATGTCCATTCAGAGGTTGAGCTTCTGTATTTCAATCAAGAGGTATTTTTCAAGAGGACTGTATTTTCAATCGATTTCTCAAAATCGATATAACTTAAATGCATGCAATTTGATATTGAAATTTATGACTACAATTTTAGTTCTATATTAAATTTCTTTTTCAATCCGTCAAAAGAAAAAAAAAAAGGCATACAAAGTTTACTTTCTGATATTTGTGTAGTAATCGCCTCCCAGCTATTCATCGCCGAAAATCGCATGCTTTCGTAATTATTTTCGCCAATGGCATGCGATTAATAACACACATGACCATTATTAATTTTTATTAGCTTATTTTATTAGTTTCTGGGAAACTATTCCAGCTCGATTCCCCCACCCCTCTTTTTGCATTTTTCAAAAGTATTGATTCTATTTTTAAGTAAAAATTTTTCCTTAACCTTCCACCTTTTTTTTCCCCCTTTTTTTTTTTTTTTTTTTTTTGAAAATTGCGCTGCGTAAAATGATTTTTTCTTTTGTTTTGAAAATCTGGCTCCATAAAAGTTCACCTTTCAATTCTATATGCTATTAGTTTGTGGGTGGTGTCTATGAATGGAGATTTACGATTGATACATATCAATTGCATTCTAAATGAAAAACTTTAAATAAAATATTTAAACTGTATGACTATGAGCAACTCTTCGAGGTGGATTAAAATATATCTCAACGTGCATGAAAAGCTAAACAAAAGGTGGAGCAGTTTTAACCCACAAAGCCCCAAAGGGTTAAGACAGCAGTTCGTATGTCTATTTTCATATTAAATTATTAGTTAAAACATTAAATTCTAGTACTTCCACTAACAACTTATTCCTTTGCTTTCATCACTGGAGGGTTTTCGCGGGAAGAATTTTTTTCAGAAGTAACCATTCTCAAGTTTCAAAGAAGTGAAGTGACCATTGCTACAGAAACATATAAATATTGATGGCAAAAGAAGGTTTGCAATCAGTATTTATATGTTTGTATGAAAGATGATAAAATTACAGAATTGGATTGTAGAATATGCAAATAAATGATTCTTTCTACATTTATACTTTCGTAATAAAATGAATAAGGAGGTATTTTTAAACGTAGTGGTCTGAGTAAACTTAATAATATGCAGTGCGATTCTGATTTAAATATGAGATTTAGGAAAGTAATGGTACCTGAAATTTACAAATCTTTGCCAGACGGGTTTAGAAATTCAGTACGATAAATTAAAAAAAAAATTATTAGAAGGCTAATCTTTTGCTGTATCCGATAGTCTACTGGTCTTCTTCATTTTGTCCTGTGATCTTTACAAACCATGCTATTAACAAATGCATACGAAAAATCTTTCAATAACTTTCAACACAAAATATAGAATTTAAAAAAACTCCAAGTTATTTTTATTAGTTTTATTAATTATTTGTTTATTATTGAGTTATTATTTTTTTATTTGTGTGTCCATTTGCCCATTTTTATTTGTAAGTCCGTTGACATTGTATTCAATTAAAATTCATATTGTATTTATGTATGTATATTTTATCGAAACCAAAATTAAAAATATGAACATATATTTAATTAGCTTTTTAAAATTGTGGAAATCATAGAAAATAATAATAATTTTTATTTAAAGTATATGTTTACTTAAAAAATCGTTTCTATTGTATAATAGTTGCTGGATTATCAATGGAAAACAATAAAAATTCTTAAAGCAGTATTTTTAGAGAATCAATGTATTGATGGAGATAATTATGATAAATATATGCTAACTAGAAGCCTCGATATTCATTTTACTTTGAATAAATAATTGAATTTCGTAAATTTATTTTTAATAAATGAAGTTTCTTTCGCGCAAAAAAAATTATAAGAGATATGATGTGGTGTATATTTTCAAATAAATAAATTCTTTGATAGAAATTAAAACCAATAAAAAAGTTTTTGGACAGATTAAATCAAACGATAAATTGCTTTTATGGGCATGCGCAATAAAGCAATAATCACTACGCGGAACTGCTTGGTCTGTCGTTTTTGTTGATGCATTTTCTCTCTCTCTCTCTTCTCATCGCATCTTTTTTCCGGGTTAGTGGACGATCCAATGTTTCCTATTATTATTATTATTTTATTTTCATTTTCTCCCTTTTTTTTTATTCCATCAGAGAATAGGGTTGTGGAGGGCGTGCAAAGTGGGAGTTCGGTTCTTTTTTCCCCTTCCTTCCTCATTTTTTTAAACTGTCGAATTAAGCTGGGGATGTCCGAATCGATTTTGCGCAGACGATTTAATTTTGGGGCTTGCAACAAAACAATTTGGGTTTTTATTTATTTTTTTCTTCGATAGACGCTAGCACTTAAAAGTATGGATGTCATCGGGTTAAATTTCTGGAAGAAATTGTCGACGATTTGTTGTCAAAACATGTCGCGTTAATTGATAGTTTGAGATACCACAGTAAAAAAATAATAAAAAGATTTTTTTTAAAGAAAAAGGAGGGGGCGTTTGGATGTCGTTTAGAAGTGTTTGCCCAAAGAACTTTAAAAGATGGTACCATAATTTTATGGATGCTGTTTTCAACACTTTGCATAGTGCAAGAAAAATGGGATGGTTTGTTTGTTTTGTAGGGTTTTATGGTCCAAGAGCCATGTTTGGCTATATTACGCCAAGCAAAAGATAAAAAGAAATTATTACAAAAAAACAGACTTATTAAAGTAACAAAATTCGGGATAAAAATTACATAAAACATGACACAAGAAATATGGAAAGCATTACTGGTGGTGTAAAGACAAAGATTTAAACAACAACAAGTTGCAATGACAAAGCAAATAACTAAAAAAAATTGGGTCTTTACCACTTAAATGCTCAACTTTTTCAATATATATTTTAATAATATCACCCATTTTCCGCGTGTGCTATCTTTTTTATTTATTTATTTGATTAATTCTATGAGTATAAAACACTTCATGTATTTTTGGATGCAATGAAGTTTTGATACCGAATTACATTAGATAAAAAAATGGCTCTAATAAACAAAAACTACAAATAATATTAATTAATTTGCGTCTTTAGTATAAATAACTCATTAACGATATAAGAGTAAGTATATAGCACCTACAGAGCACACTGTGACCTGAAGCAGCGCCGTAGATCATTCGGCTGTCCTAACGCATTGACAACGACCACACTGAAGGAATTTTTTTTCAGTGGAACGTCTGAAAGCTATTTATGGAAATTGATTTTAATTTTATCAGAAAATAATGCACACTTTACAAAATTCATGAGTGGGATTAGTACCTACGCCCACAGAGTGATCGGCGACCTAAATTCTTGCCTTAGGCTCGGCCATTCAGATGCATTGATGATAACCATGGCGAAGAGAATGCTGCTTTTCAAGGAAACGTTTGAAAGCTCATAAAAGTCAAGGGATATGTCCTAATAACGCGTTGGACCTCCTTTTACCCAGTGACGTGCAAGAACATGACATGGCATGACGTCAACAATTCATTGAAAGATCTCTTCAAAAACATTGAACCATGCTGCCTCTGTAGACGTCCACAATTGTAAAAGTGTTGCAGATACAGGATTTTGTGCACGAACGGATCTCTCTATTATGTCGAATAAATATTAGATGAGATTCATGTAGAGCTATCTAAGTGGTCAAATTATTCTGTAGAATTGTCCAAAATCGTGAACAGCTCTGATCCGGTGACCTGAAGCATTTTCATCCATAAAAATTTCATAGTTGTTTCGGTTCATAAACAGCTGTAAGAAGTCTCCAAGTAGCTTAATATAACCCTTTCCAGTCAATGATTGGTTCGGGTGGACATGAGGACCCAGTAAATTCTATGTAAAAACAGGTCATACCATTACGGAGTTACCAGTAGAGGAGGCACAGTGTCGCGTTGACAACTTAGGTCCACGGCTTCGTAGGGTTTGGGCTACATTCAAACCCTACTTTCTGCTCTTGCCAACTAAAAGCATGCATCATCTGACCAAGCCACAATTTTCCAGTTAGTCTACGATCCAATCGATATGACTACGAGCCCAGGAGAAACGCTGTAGACGATGTGCTTTATTAAAGGCAATCGAGTTGGTCTTCTGCTACCATAAAACCAAATTTCACCATACTGTCCTAACGGACACGTCCGTCTTACCTACCACATTGATTCCTGCTATTATTTCATGCAGTGTCTCTGATCTGTCTACACTGACAATATACACACATTCCGATGGTTACGATCTTTAAATGCAGGCGATCGGCCACTGCGTTTGTCAGTGATGAGAGATTATGCCTGAAATTAGGTATTTTCGGCAGACTCATCACACTGTAGATCGCTGAATGCTGAATTCCTTTACGACTTCTGAAATGAAATATGCTATGCCTCTAACTCTAACTACCATTCTGCATTCAATGTCTGTTAATAAGTTCCAAATACAATTCCGCGCTCAGTGTTTGTTAATTCCGTCGAGCAACCATAATGACGTTAGAAACATTTTCATGTGAATCACTTGAATATAAATGAAAGCTAATGATAATGCACGACCCATTTATTCATTTTGTATACGATATTACTGCTATCTATGTATTTGCATACATCTATCCAATGACTTTTGACACCTCAATGTAGAAAGTTATTTGAATTTTATAAAAATCAATATCCTCTCATTATAAAATGTTAAGAATGGGATTAGAACGCTCGCCCACAGAGTAGATTACCACGTGAACGCAGCAATTTAAAAACTTAGGCCCATCTAACGCACTAATTAAGAAAATACCAAAAAAAAAAATGTTTTTCATGGAACTTTTGAAAGCTTTTATAGACATTTGTTTTAATTTTATAGAAATAAATATGTTCCCACTTTGTAGAATGAGGAGTGCGATCCGAACAACTCGCCTGTAGGATGGACTAAGAAATTAAATAAACTATTTAAAAGTAAATTGTAGTAACAATTAGAACGTTTCGTAAAATCTGCCCCAGTGTGATGTTAAAATAAGTTATAGGGCCAGATTATTAAATAGGCAAAGAAGGTGAACTTCACAACATCAGGGGGCCCGAAGTTCTTGAAAATTTTGAAAATTATTTCATTTTGTACTTTTATTTAATTATAAAGACCGCGCCATCGGACATATTCAAATTAAAATTATTTCGTTTGAAATGAATTTTGAATAATATTCCAACAAAATTTCTAATTCATTTAGAATATTTCAACATTCTAACGTTTTTATAATTTGGGAAAGTTTTTCCATTTCTATTAATTAAAAATTTTTCTATTGCTTCTATTGTTAAATTCTATTGTTTAAAAATTTTCAGCTTTCTTTTTACTATTTTGTTTAAAATTACTGCTAAATTTCAGCTCTGTATTTTATGCGAAATATATTAACATCAGCTTTTTAGAAAATGGAAGCAATTAAGGAGTTATGCAATTTCAGTTTGTAAAAATTTGCGACTTAAAACTGTTTATATAAATAAAAGTTTTGACAGATTGGAAAGGAAAAAAGGGTCCCGAAATTTACAATGTCTAAGTGCTCTTAGAAGGCTTATTTCGGCCTTGGCAACAACAAATTTCTTGTGGCCAATTAAAAGAGCATATAAACAAAAAGTGTTCCTTGAATAATTATCAAGTTGATATTTTTTTCAAAATTGTAACTGCAACTGCAGATTAATGAAATGAAATGAGATGATAACAAATGTCACATCTAGAAATAAAATGCTACTTTTGACTATTTCTTGTTTAGTGAATCACACTCCAGGTCCATTAAATGACACTCAGATTATTATTGTAAGCATTCAAATTATTCAATATGAATATATTTATCTTTCATTTTAAATTAATTCTTTCCTCCCGCCTCCAAAAAAAAAAGTGAGAACCCTATTCTTTCTCTGGGTAAAGCGAATTGAAACAAATTCAGGTTATGACATAAAAGCAAACAACTCAGCGCCCTCTATCAACATGGTTTTGTACTAAACAAGATTTTATCCCTAAAAGCAAAGGGTGTTTTTTTTTTTTTTTTTTCGCACATCTTTGAATAAATTGTAATACTAATAAAATAATTACATAAAATAAATTTTAGAGTTTTCAGAAAAATATTTTTAAAATTTTTTTCAAAAGTATTATATAATGCTGGTTTTAATGAATTACTTTATTTAAATTATGATAGCTAATAATATAATTAGTTTTTCTTTTATGTCTTTCTATTTATTATGCGAGTTAAATTCTTCATAAATCTGTCTATATTTATTTTTTTATGATCGTAGCAACATCTTCCGTGCTGGAGACATTTGTTTTAAATTCTGTAAATCAAAGAAGGAAAATGAAGAAACAGACACTTTTCAATTAAATTATCTTGAAAAGGATGTACTTGAAATAATTAAAATACTTAAAAAGATTCGAATAAATACAAAATAACTGCTTAATGTGTAAACTATGAATATTCCATTTTCTGTTTAATATCAAGTAGGTATGCAATTGCAAAAGAGGAAAACTAATAACTCTATTCTGCAATTTTAAAAATGGAAAAAATGAATTCAAATGCTTATCAAAATATACTGAAAACGCCATATTTCAAATTAATTGTATTTAACATAATGTTTGATTAATTGTAGATTGTGGAAACAAAATTTGACGCCACAGAAAAGCCATGCGTTATAAATAGTCCGGAATATAATCTAAAGGATGTCCAAAAATTAACGCAAGATTTGAATTCGCAACCATTCATGCAGTAAAGTGTTGGCAATCCTATTTTAAAAAAAAAACATTTGACATCTGATAGCTTAGGGCTAGTAATAATGGAGCGTTACTCGATAGAACAACGTGTTTCATTGTTGAGCAATAAACATAAGTAATGAAAATCAAGGAGCCACAGTTCGAAAATTTGAGAATTGACCCCCTAGATCATGTGATTTAACACCGTTGGATTTCTTTTTATGGGTTTATCTGAAGTTAAAGGTTTATGCCAACACAAGTCCACAAGCGAAACGAAATTCAGTCACATTTATGCAAAACAGGCATGGAAAATTTCGAAAAGAGTGCGCATATGCCACTAAAACTGTGGAGGCCATTTTCCCTATGTGTTATTTCATACATAACCCTATCCTGTGTACTTTACGATTCAATAAAAATATAACAATTTAAAGAAAAAAAAACTGCGTTTTTCATTTAATTCAAATCTTGTGTTAACATGTTGTTCCATAGAGTAACGCTCCATTTTTACTAACCCTAAACTATCAGTAGTCAAATGGGTTTTTTGATAGGTTTGCCAACACTTTACGGAACGAATGGTGGCAATTTGAAATCTTACGTTAATTCAAGTTAATCTTGCGTTATTCCTTTATAAGTGGGTTTTTTTGTTTTTTTTTTGTGAGTAAATTATATGTTTGAATATAATTTGGTCTTCTAAATGATATTCTTTAGAGTGAAGCAGTGTAATCATTATGAAAATTTCTTTAAATTTATGGAGCTATTTCTAAGCCTGTAAAATAATTAAAAATACTAACGACAGCAGCAATTGGTTACTAATAATTTCGTACTTATTTTCAGCCTAAATTGTTACAAATTTGAAAACAAAAAGAAAAAAAGAAAGGTAAATTGGAAAATGTATCTTCCAATTGTTGATAAGCAAATTCTTTATTTCAAATACTTTACAACTCTAAATTCATCCCTATAGGACTTCAAATTTAATTACCGATTTCAGAGGCTCTCTACATCAATTTGTAATAAGTATCTTTTTCTATTTAGAGATACCACTATGTTACAGGTCACACTGTATCTCATTACAACCAGCAATGTGTGCCGAATATAGTGGCTATATAATGTTTGCAAAACATTAATTATCAACGAATTATATTTTCATGGCCGATTTTTTATCTGATAAGAAGAAATGGAAGATATTGTAAAAATAAAAAACTGACTTCGGGACTCAAGATTTGATGAACTGGTTTGACTAACAGAAATTAATAATTTCCATCATTAAATTATAATCAATATAAATTAATAATAAAGTCGACAAATTAAAAATTTCGATTAAATTTCCAGAGAATTTTTTCAGTCATGTTAAGCAATGAATAGAAAAATTTGTATAGCTGTGCATTCTTTGCTAACAATTCAGTTGCTAGAAGGTCAATTTTGCTGGTCGTCTTTTGCTAGTTCTTTTGTTAGAAGCTGCCACGTTATTCAATGACGAAACGAAAAAAAGAGAACATTTCGAATTGCTTCACTGAATCTTTTTACTGTTGCACTTAATTAAATGGTTTGCTAATTAATGCAACTGCAAAATATTATTAGAAATGGTCTAGAGAGAATTGGTATTCCATCAAGCCAAAGAAAATAGATATAAAATAAATCAAGCCTTTACATCTAATATTTTTTAACCAAACAGAAAAATTATCGCCAAATATTTAACCGCCATCAGATGGGTAATCCTTATGCCTTAACTATTCCATATTAATAGTTTAAAAAGTCAATAATCTAGGCGAACAAACTGGTCACCAAAGGTAGTTACTAAGTGCATGTTTTGATTAAAAATGCTTTAACTATTTCTTAAAGAACCAACAATAAAGCGCGTCGTTCTTTCTTCGGTTCATTGTTATTATAACTGCAAAATCGTACATTATCAGCAGTCTTTTATAAGTCTATGACTTATTCAGGCCTTTTTTTTATCTTGAACTTTTATAGAAGTTTCTCTTAAAAATTTTTACAACGAGTTATAACTGATTCAAATAAAAAAAATATCTCAGCTGTTTAAAAAAGATAGTATCTTTTGATGTGAAAAAGACAGAACAGATGTACGATAGCCAAAAGTTTGAAATAAAATCGTCTGGCGTGGCAGGATTCCAGACGTTGAGAGAGAGAGAGAAAACTGAAATTAGTTGCATTTTTGAATCTGGCGGGAATCCAGATATTTCGTATGTCAACTCTATAAAGAACTTTTAACTCATGCTGGTGAAATATCCGCTGGCAATGTCAGGTTTTATGAAATGTTGAATATGGATAATAATCTTTAATCCCACGCAATTTATGAATATGCTATAAAATTTTCTTTTTCTAATATTCGTCAAAAATTCTTAAATATCATTTTCATGTCTATTCTTATCTTATTATATATTATTCATATATAGTCTTATATTATAGTCTATATCATATAGTCTTAGTCATTATCATAGTCTTAATATTATATGTCATTTCATGTCTATTTCTTTCTTAGCATTTGCAAAATGGTGCCATATTAGGCTAATGCCAATAAACACCCCTTCAAATAAGCAGCCTTAATTTATTTTTAGAATCCATCTAGAGTTTTGTAATGGAAGTTGCTGGAGTGGTATCTCCGAAACTTTCTCTTATGAGCTCCAATAAAGGTATTTGCCCCCTTCTCTTGGGCAAAATTACGGACCTTAGATAAGATTGAAAATTCCTTACATGGCATTGGTGAACAATAGTTACGAAATATGGATCCCTAGCATGAATCAAGAGGTTTTGTTGAATATATCACAAGAATATGTATTTTAGACTCGTTTTTATGAGTCAATGGACACCAAAATTTGACACGAAACTAAAGTTATAAGGTTATATGCTGAAGTTCATTGATTTAAGTCATTGCAATTATGAGTTATTGTGCTTACATGCATGAGAAAATACAGACCTACAACCGTTTCACGGATTTAGTTTCAATTTTGATAAGTATCTACATTTTGGAAACTAAACCTGTGTGCCAAATTTTATTTCATACGCGTACTCGAACAGTCAGGCAGATTTCCAGGGAATGGATTTTGTTAAAAATTAGATAGAAATCTACAAATTTAGTTATTAATCCCGTATACTAAATTTCAGTTATCTAGTTCAAAGCGTTTTTGACTTATCGTGCTCATAGATTGATAAATGCACATAATTCCAAAAATGTGTTTTGGGGACTCAGAGAGGTCTCAAACATGGAAAGCCGTCAAAATTTCGTGTTTGAATTCTTTGATGCTTACAATATTTTTTCATGTACTTCATGCACGAGAAAGTAATAAAAAAAGAGTCATAACGATATAGATAAAGATAACGTAGAGTTAGATGTTAAGCTGCAAGTGCAGTCATATTTGAGCACTTGAATTTACCAACATTGTTCAAATACATAAAATTTCCCATGATGTATTCGAAGTCCGATTTGGTTTAGTTTAATTTTTTGATACAAGGGTCATAGATTTGGTCATGCTGCACAAGACTAGGTAAAATTCTTTCAAGTTAAAATTTCGAAATTTCTTGGTATATGGAACAAAGTGGGATAAAAATTAATAGTAGATAATCTTCAAAAAAAAAAAAAAAAAAAGGAACGTAGACTAAATATATGAATAAAAACCAATTCATTTTAACAAGGGTAAGAGGGTATCATGTGGAGTTTTTTCTAGTAAAGTAGATAAAACAATATTATTAAATTTTTTTTAAAAATGTAAATGCTGTGTATAAAAATTTGGGCATTCAGAAAGTGTATGTTGGCCCACAATCCCAACATGGGAAATCCGAAGAAGTGCATTAAGAAATATAAGAAGAGATGTGAATGCTCTTAAATTGCTCCAGATATCCGAGAACTCATACTGAAGAATTTTTCTGGAAGATTTTGAGAAAAACTAACAAAACGTGTGTCCAGAGGAGAGACAACCATGAGATGTTTTTTTTAATTGATAATATATAAAGAATAATTATATAATATGAAATGTAACTATTAATACAACTGTAATTTATTATATGTAACTGTAAATGTAAGGAATCCTATTTGGAATACGTAGCTAATAATCCCATACATAGATTGTAAGTAAATTTAAATTATAGAGGGGTTTATAAAGTGAACCCTATTATAGAGAACCTTATAGAGTATACTATCTTAAAGTACTCAATATTAATTAAGCTAATCGTGGTGTACTGCAATCACCACTCATCCATCTTAAGGAAGTCACTTATTTGTGGAATAAATAATTGAGTCGTCTTTGGCTGGTTCACCGGATGTTTTGGTTGCGTTTGTTTCCAAATAAATCTCGTCGATATAACTTAATTTTTATGATTCCCTTAAGAAAATATTTTTAAGAATTGAATTGAGGCAGAAATTAAAATTGTGTTAGCTTAACAGATCAACACTTATTCTGTATATTTCGTATATGAACCATTTCAATGAAGTCAAGTCCTATGACATCATAGCGTTCAGAAACGTATTTGTGCTGTTCATCTAACTTCAAACTTTCGTGGTAAAGTAATTTCACCTTTTTTATTTGTATTGTAAGCACAATATGTCGAACACAATCCTTTTTCTTTTGCTTTCAACAATGTCAAAGAAGAAAAAAATCCATGATTAGCTATTTGGTAAAACAATGAAAACGATTTGAATTTTAGAACAACAATGTTACCTATTATACATAAGTGATAAAAAAAATTATTTTTTGTTGCTGAAATTCAGGAAAAGTTTACACGATTTTCAAATTGATATAATTAAAAATACAATATTTTGAATTTTAAGATGGTATAAAAATTACTTTTGAACAATAATATTTATTTAACTTTTCTTATTTTATTAAACACTTTTAATTAATAAATTATAATTAAATTTTTTTTAAAGATTGCTCCGAGGTGCAGAATTTCCAACTTACAAAGTATACCTGTGCTAAATTTAGTAGCTTTAGATGTAATAATCTGTCCTGTACAGCGCCAACACACACACACAATGAGAGAGACCCATTACTCTTTATTATTAGTAAAGATAGAAAGTGACATCGTAATAGTTTTGGCTACTCGGAATCATTTAGTTTCTTTTATAAATGCCTTTTCACCTTTTGCTAGAAGTGTTTCTTTTTAACAATCAATTTTTTTTAAGTATATTTACTTTTTTCCTTTTGTTTGCTTACTCCATAGGAGGTTTACCCTATAATTTAGAGTTTCTTTTCTATTACCCTCACACCAAACTTAACAATGTCGGTACAGTCGCTCATTTATGATAACTGCTAGGCGTCCGATTGATGTATGGAGGGATTGAATGGATAGTGTTGTCGCTTTTGGAGTCTGGTAGCTTGGGTCCTACCCTCCTCCATTACATTTATCACTAATGCGCCACTACTTCCGACCAATTATTCTGTCGAAATAGCAGCTGAGGTCTATGAGCTACGGAGTCCAGCTTTCCAAGTCCTTTAATTACTTCCTAATGCTCCGAGATCTCGCTCATTTCGTGTCGAGGTTTTTTTTTCTTTTGTTTTCGATTTCATTTACTGTAACAGGAAGTCATAAAAATACAAACACATTTTTTTTTCTTTTTTAAAGTAGCGATGGTTAAAATGAAAACCTCTTTAAAAAAATAACCATAATAATAATGATGATGATGAAATTTCTAACAAAATAAGGAATGCATGTTCAGACTATGATTTTCAATATGAATATTGATAGATATGTACTATAACTGAGCAATCGTCATATACTTATACAGTTTTTTTTATTTTACAATTATTACTATAAATGATCAGTTTTATTACATAATTATTGTAGAATTACATTGTGAAATCTCGTGTTAAGTATGCAAAATCATAGAACTAAATCTGAGTATCATAAAAAATATAAAATTACTTTCTTCGTATTTCTCCATGTTCTGATTAAACAAATTTGTATGCAAATTAGTTTAACAGATTTATATAAAATAAAAAAAATTTAGTCATTTGTTTCTAAATGTTATTGATGTGCATAAAGTGATGCAATTATTTGATTTTATTGAAATACGGTCAGTTCAAGCTCTCAAAATGACATGACTTATGCTACTACAAATGATGAATCTATGCTGGTGTGCCACTGTTTGCACTGTAAAAATATCTTAATTGCTCATATAGAAATAACTACTTTTTTTATATACATACTTTTTTTAATATAATTTTAGATTAAATTATTGTATTTTGTTTTTTATTTAGTCTTTAAACTTCGTATAATTGATTTAATGTCGTTTTATGTTTTCATTAGTATAGTTCATTTTCTCTAATGTTATAGAAATTAGTCTTATAAATCTAATCTTAATAATATTAAAGTTTTAAAGAAATTCTCTCTTAGGTGATCTTATTTGAATTATTTATTAAATTACTTATCACTCTTTACAAAGATAGTTAACATTTCGGATTTAGAGACGGCAACGTCGTGATATTTCGGAGTTCCGAGGTGTGACAAAGCGGTCACGAGTACCTCCACATCCTGATTTGGAATAGCAATTAAAATTTGTACGTTTAAGGGAAAGATTAAATTAATTGAACTAGTTTAAACGAGAGCATAAAGCTCTAACGTCATGAAATTTGATATAATTATTTATTTAATTGTTATGATCAAATTATTAATAAAGAAATAATATTTTGATTATTTATGGGAGGGATAGAGAACTTAAGACATTTTTGTGCACCATGGGGACTGCTATAATTAACAATTTTGGTTAGTTATTTTCGAAAAAAATCGAGAAAAATTTAACGCGTGTGACTCATTGTAGCTATCTGAGCCCGAAACAGAAATAATTTTGAAAAATTTTAATTCACCAGATTGGCAATGGAGTTAGAGATTCTCGGTGTTTTTACAGATGGAAAATTAATATAAATATCGTAGATTGTAGCCCTAGGTCTTTTCATAGAGCTGATCACAGAAGAATCAAATGCTGATAGTTGAAATAATTCGTTGCGAAGGTTTAGAGAACATGTTTTAAGGCTTATATTGGCTAAAAGACTAATATTCGAATTTGTACAAATTACATTCCTCGGTTTTTGTGTGGCATGAAAATCGAACTAAATTAAAAGAATATATTGTAATTTTGTATTTATTATTATTTGTTTCAGAAGGTTAATTCTTATTTTAAAAAAAAGGGGGGGGGCTGGCATTTTTTTCGTTCTAAAGATTTTTTTCGGATACTTTTAAAAATTCAAGTTCATATGTACATTATTTAAAAGCTAATTTGTTTTGATTTTGCAGTTGAAAAATAATGCTACTTAAAGTTACTTATACGTGAATAAGTTAAATTCCTTTCACGCTCTAAGCAGAGCATTATCCGAAAGTCTGGTAAAGAGATAAAATTGATTTGAGCACAAATTCAACTCTCGCCAGAAATTCAATCAAGAAAAACGAAGTTGGAAAAAGATTTGTCTAAGAAAATTATCTTTGGCCACAGTACCACCAAATGAACATATTTGAATTATAGTAACAGGCAGTTTATCGAAGTTTTCTCTGAAATTATTTTCTGGCCTCAGCTTTGCTTATTAAAGATATTTCTAGTCTTTATCTGTATATCTTGCTTATTAAATATATTTCTAGTCTTTAGCTGCATATCTTGCTTATTAAAGATTACTCTAGTCTTTATCTGTACATCTTTTTTATTATAGATATCTCTAGTTTTTATCTGTATATCTTGCTTATTAAAGATAGCTCTAGTCTTTATCCGTATATCTTGATTATTAAAGATATTTCTAGTATATCCGTATATCCTGCTTATTAAAGATATTTCTAGTCTTTACCTGTATATCTTGCTTATTAAAATTATTTCTAGTTTTTATCTATATATCTTGCTTATTATAGATATCACTAGTCTTTATTTATATGTATATCATGCCTATATAAGACGTTTCTAGTCATTACCTGCATATCTTGTTTATTAAAGATGTTTCTAATTTTTTTCGGTATACTTTCCTTATTAAAGATATCTCTAGTCTTTATCTATATATCTTGCTTATTAAAGAATTTCAAAATGGAAAAGCGAAAGAAGATTGGCGTAGTGATTTTATCTATAAGCTCTCTTCATTCAATTGATTTTAAAAGTAATTTAGAAATTTATTCAAACGAATATAACTGCTTTAGAATTAATTGGAATTCACTGCTTAAAAGAATGTAGTAATTAATTTTAGGGAATTAATTAATAATTTTGCAAATGTTATTAGAATTTATTTTTAAATGTTACATAAAAACTAAATAACTATTTCTGAAATTGATCATCAGCAGCACGCTTGCATTCAATTGTTTAAAAAAATTATTACATTTGCTTTACTACTTTAATACTTTGAAAGTTTACTTAAAGTTATTTGAGCTATTTTTTTTAAAATTCGAGTTAAAATTACATTTATTAATATGAAATAAAGCACAAAATGCAATGCTCCTAAAAATGCCAGTTTAAAATCATATAAATGGATATATAAACTTTATGTTGTATGTTTGTTTTTCCAGCAAAAATAGATTTTTAAAAGTTTAGAATTAATAGTAAGTAAATGAGTTATTGAAATTATATTAAATGATTACTCAAACTTCAGCATTGTTTTAAAAGTACTTTCATATTTCCTAAAATCAGCGATGGTCTTTTCGCTTCTCTGATCCTTACAACGAATCTTAAAAGAAACAAAATATGAAGAATTGGCTGCAGAAGAGCCGAGATGCAGAAGAAACTTCTCCGGCGACTCCCAGTCTCAAAGAATGCCGCATTCCACCACCGCATAGCGCATCGCCCACGCCCTAATCAACGACGTCTTTCTCTCTAAACCAATTGCTTTTAAAGTGGGCGTGACTCCTCTCCCCACTGGATGGAAACTTGAAAAATGGGCGGGGTTGCTAATAGCCATCGGAGTTGATTAGCCGGACATCTTTTTCCATTTAATCAAAGACTTTTCCCATCATTCATGACTGCCGGTTTCTTTTCTTTTTGCGAAGGGTAAAGTTGATTTAGAAGTTTTTCTCTTCTTTCTGCAACTAAAAAAAAAGAGCTTATTTCTGAGATATAATTACGATCATTCATCAAATATGTTCTTTTACGGAGTAGTATTTTGTGTGCACACTTCCTCAGTAATTTATAACTATAGCTGAAAAGGTACTCAGCATAAAATGACTTACAGCAGGCAAGTTTTACAGATGGAGTAGTATGCAGATTTCCATAAGTAACGACGGTTTCCCCTCATTTTATTTTATTATTATTATTTTTTGAAATTCCTTCCCCCTTTTTTTCCGTGAATAAAGTATAAAAATAAGGGACGGGGGGGGGAGGATTTATGTTTCAGATATCGATAAGTTTCATTTGTTAAGGAGTTGATTTATTTTATTTCGAAAAATTTTTCAGAAGAAAAAAGGAGCTTCTCTATCTAGTTCAATATTTTATTTCAAAGGAATAAAGAAGAAGAAGAAGAAGAAAAAGAGGGAGGGTGGAAAGTAGTTTTGGAATCAGTTTTTTCCCCAAAGAAATAGAAGTCATTCTAAGGTTGTACGAAAAGGTATATTTCATGATCTAAATAAAATATTTGAAACTAAAAAATTCTTTAAAAGAATGAAAAACCAAATTTTATTTTTAAAGTAGCAAAATTACTTCTTCGATTACTTTTAGCTACTATTGAAGATATTTGAATTTTGCTGAAATTCCAATAATTTTTTTTCTCTACATTTATATCTAATGTTTTATTTATTTATTTATTGCCAAAGTTAAATTCAAATAACATTCATACATATTAAGAATGTATCCATTCTCAGTTCGAAATTCATACGTTCCTGATGGAATTTCTAAATAAATACTATTTTAAAACTGCACTAGTTTTCTTTTCTTTCTTTCTTTTTTCCCCTCTTTTTCTTCTTCTTTTGATCCTACTGTAGTGGTGGACAAAATATGTAAACTTACTCTTCTGGAGCTTCAAAAAAAAAAAAAAAAAAAAAAAAAATTGCTGTTGTTAAAGAAGCAAGATAGTCTTCACTCTTTCATTTTACAAATACATATACAGGGTGTCTCAAAAGATCTCTACAATTCTTTGCGGTTGGTCAGGTACACAGTTATTTTTGTAATAGAGGATGGAGACAGAAATGCAAAGGAATTTATTACATGGTGTGCTTTGTCAGTGACTTAAGTAAAAGGAGAAGGAACACCACAACAGCGCAACACAGATTTAAAGAAATGAAAATTTTTAATAGCAAGTATAACGTTTAAAGACATTATTTTTACAATTTTTATTAGCATTTAGTCATTTTAAACAATAGTGAAGATCATCTTAATCTATTTTAAAGCAAATATTTTGAGAAAAAAAAATGTATAGGGGAAAAGATTAAAAGTAAATAAATAAACAAAACATAAATTATTTCCTGAATTTTTGGCAGTAATACATATTAAATTAAATATGTTTCAGTCTAATATGCTAAATTGAAATAATGTTATTCTTATTTTGTACTAATAAAAGTTGAAAACTGCAAAGTTCTTTCCTCGAATTTTGTATGAATTTCCTGTTTCATGCAAAATACTAAATATTCAGCGTTTTTTTTTTTTTTTTTTTTTTTTTTTTTTTGTAGAAAGAAAATTGTGAAAAATTATTGAAATAACTTTGTACTAATATTATTAACATAGGTTTTCAATCCTTTAGCTTTAGTTTAAGTCATCGAGTTTGCTATATAAAACACATCTTGAATGTTTTTAAGAATATTAATGTGTTTAATGTGTCTTGAACACATCTTAAAAATTAACTTTGAAATTTTCTTCATAACAAGCCAGTTTGCAAAACTCAATCTCTTTTTCTAGTGGATGAAATTTCGATTAGTTTTAGATGCATACAAAGTAAAAAGATTTAAAAATAAAAAACTTTTTTTTTTTTTTTTTTTTTTTTTTTTTGCTATGGAATGATGATAGGTTTGGTAACCTAAAATTCAAAATTCGTTTAATTTTAAGGAAATTCTTTGTTTTTTGAAAACTTATTGATAAAATAATTAAATATTTGCATTCACCTAATATTAAGAACATTTTTATTTAATATACATTCGTGTAATTTTTTTAAAAAGTTAGTTTCTGATTCAAATTTTTCGGTTAATAACAAAAAGAAAGGCAAAAGTAGAAGAAAAGAAACTTTTATATTTACATCAATAACATTATCATAATGATTCGATAATTATCTCTCTACTGTCTCTACATATAGAAACCAGCGGAAAATATCTCCACAAAACTTTCTCGCACATTTTCTAAAAATGGTCTTTTTCCTCCATCCACGCTTAAAATTTTATACTTTGAATAAGACTAAGAATATTTTTATGATTTTGGCGAACAACAATTTAAAAATATAGACCTTGTTTGTGGATATAACATTTTTACTGAATCTTTCACGCGAATATGTATTTTTGACGCTTTCTTGCTGATCGATTGTCAACAAAATTTGAATGGTAGCTTGTTATAGTCACAAGATAACGAACCGAATTTCGTTGATTTATATCATTAATGGGTTAATGAGCCATCACGTTTACGAGTATACGAACGTGAACAAGCATTCAACCAATTAATGGACTTGATTCAAAATATGCTAATTATCTATATGTTAGATGTTAAACTTACGTATCAAATTTCATCTACGTAGCTCTTTATGTTTTGCAGTTATCGAGTTCAATTGTATTCGAACAGCCAGCCAGATTTTATTTGAGTTGGAAAATGAATATCTTTTAAATTATTATAGTCATTAGTTAAAAAATTTCACGGTCACAATTTTTGTAGAATTTATGATTCTTTGAATGCCATACGTATTTGCTATTAATAAAGACCATGAACCACTTCTGACTTAATTTTTTTGCTTGCAAAATAATCAATAATAAAATAATTTTTTTGTGAATCATTTAGATATAATTTCACGTTCATGATATCATTGAATTGTCAGACATTAAAGACGTGTTACTTTAATTCTCTTATATACTTTCACAATTGTAGCGTAATGAACTTTTCTAACAAAAACCAGCCCCGTGACATCATAGTACTATTAAAAAAGTGAATATCCAGTTCATCTATCTTCGAAATTTCACGGATTAAAACTTTTAACTTTTTATCCGTCTTGTAAACCACACAGACATTAAAGAGAATCCTTTTTTAGTTCTCAATAATGTAAGAAAATCATGAGGTTAAATATTGGACGAAAAAATTGAAACAAGTTGAATTTCAAGATGACAACGTAATTAAATGTTGGAAATTATTCAAAAAAATATTTTTTAAAAATTGCCAAAATTTAAGAAAAATTTGCACGACAAATAAATTTGGTATATTAGAAAAAAAAACTTTTTTTTTTCTAATTTCGAAAAGGTCTAAAATTTATTTTTATGCAATAATATTTTCGAAAGTTATTGCAAAAATAGCTTAATTTTTGGTTCATTGGAATTCTAATTAAAATTTAAAACATCGTATTCTGAAATGCACATTCTAAGATACATATTCTTTCACTTTCTAAGATATATATATTTTAGTAACTGTGTGTCAAATAATTTGGCAAAACACGCGCACAAACACACACACAGAGAGAGGGAGAGAGTTTCATTATTATTTTTAACATTAGTATGAGAGAGAGAGAGAGATTTATTTTTAAGAATCATTAAGTTATATCTACAAATAATTTGTAGATATAACTTCGTGATTCCACACCGATGTTAATTATAAATAAAATTAGCAACATTTAAAGAAATTTTTATAAAAACTATTAGAAAATTCTAATGAAATTCAAATGAATATATGTACAGTCACATAAGAGAAAGAAATTGCCAAATTACTTCCAAGTATTTGACAAAGGTTTTTCTGAATATGCAAATGTGTAGAGAGAAGTTTCTACAGCTAATCTTCATTCCACTTATGTAATAGAATTTCGGTTCATTTTTTTTTATTGACAATAACGTACGGCTCGCATGATAAATGGCAATATTTGTTGGACGATTGGGGAATCAAAATTCCAAATATGGGAAGGTAATTGCAATTTCAGTCACCTCTTGTGAATTGTCCAGAAGTTGAAAACTGTCTTGATCCGAAAGTGAGCTAAGTCTGATCATCATCATAATTGCAACATCAATAACATTGTATAGTTAAAACTTTTAACCGTCACTTCCATTTACACTATTGCCATTATTATATAGCTATTAGAGAATGACATACTTAGTTTTAAATTCTAAGAGATCAATCATTATAACTGCAAATTTTGCATGTTCTAATTAACCCCATGCCTTCAGTTTAACTTAAAGTTATTAACATCGGTTATTCATTTACCGAAGAATAATGAATTGATCACGTGACTAAAGTTATTGTTGAATATGAAATAAATTCATTTAATTAAATATTTTAATGCATTGGATCTGGTAACATTACACAAACTTTTATTTCATAATATAAATAATAAATCATTATTACATGTTGTTTACCATTAAAACTGCTAAGTACAAGTTAACTAAATTTTCTTAGTCAGTCTCGTTTTTGCGAAAATTAGGGGTGGAAAATCGACCAATAGATAGTTTTACTAAATAAAAAGAACATTCAACATTATAATGGGAAATAGTATAGAGACTCCCAGAAGATTGGGATGATTACGATGTATCAGAATCTTACAATATAAGCAGAAAAGAAAACTTACAAAAAGGTTTCTTGTATTTCACGAAAAAGAAATAATACTCCTTGGTAGCGTAAGAAATACAAGATTTCTTTGCATCTACCAAAATGCTTCGAAAATTGTCATAGACTTGAAGACTATTAAATGTACCCTATTTAGATTTTACTTTTTTCTTTCAAAAATTTTTTTAAAACTTTTACCATTTAAGATATTTTAGGATTAAATCGAAAAGGAAAGGGTTGCATTATTTTGTTGTATCGAGGGGTATTTTATACAAAACTGCTGACGTTATTAGAATAGTTTGCAATTTTAGAAATGACTTTTCATCACTATTGGCTATAATTTTCGTGCACTAACTTCGAACCTAACAGTTATTTTTTATTGTGATCATTTTCAGTGATAGCGCATGGTCAATTTACCACAGTTGGATATTACTTTCACAATTCTTGTGTTCTTTAATCGAACACAATTTTATCGTATAAAAAGAATATACATACATACATATATGTGTGTGTGCAAAACGCCCTTTTAAGAAACAGACGTGTGTTTTTTAACGATTTCTGCTCTTCATAATTTTAAGGAAATAGTCCAATTTTTATTTTTGTCAATATTTCTTTGTTAAAGCCATGACTGATGGATATAACTCATTGAATCGTTTAGGAAGGCACAGAGCAGGAAAAAAAGAGAACGTTAGAAAGTATTTTGAACGCATATAGTTTTAGAAAGTATTCTGCTGACACAGCTTTTCAGCTCTATGGGAAAATGAAAATCCGTGCAACTCAGAAATTAAATTTACAGTGAAATCGTAATTCGAGTCACTACAAAATTGTTTTTAGAACGACGATTAATTAAAAATTGTTAACTACATATGCGTAATTTGTAATTGTTGGAAACCAATTAATTATAAATTATTACTAATATTGCACTTTATCTACGTTCTAAATATAATTTTCTAATCATTCGAGCTCCGATTTCATTTCAACCTCTGAGTTCGCTGGTTATTATTTTTTCACAGTGATCAAAACTCTGTATCAGCAAATTTCTTTCTAAAACTATATAAGTTCAAAATACTTTTTCACTGATCTCTTTCTTGCATTCTGATTTCCTATTCTGCATTCTGATTCCTGGGCTACGCTCATCATGATTTCTAAAAAAGAAATCGTGATAGCAGATAAAAATCGGACTATTTTTTTAAAATTACGAAGAAAAATAAAGAACTTCATGACTACCTTCCGTTGAAATCAAACAATGTTTTACGCATGTATATTCAAACCCTTTTCTATATTTTAAATATCTTTAAAATTCTTGTGAAAGTTTGCATTCGAAAATCTAGTAAAAAAAATTATCTTTTTATCTTCCTCTACAAACGAAGGTCGTAAAGGTCGCATCTTATGTGGAAAAAAATCTTATCACCTTATCTATAGAAGAAAATGAATCCATTTCCACCGAGTTTTTATATAACTCGAGTAAGAGTTGTATGAATCATGCTAGCATGAATCTTTGGATGATTCAGAACGGCATGAATAATAATAAGCAAAGCGGAAGTTTGCTCGTTCATCTCGATGTTATCTCTGCATGAAGGGAGCCTTTGATGGCATCTTGAGATAGCGCACAGTGAGATAAGATCAAAAATAATTGCGGAAAACGTTGACTGTTGGTATATCTGACTGGAAATAATTTCCTTCAGAAAACGCGAAAGAGAGAGTCGTTATTTTTAACTGACGCATGCATTGTGGAATTAAAATATATAATTGGAGCATGAAATTTTAAACGAGAGTTGAAATGGTATTATAAAACTAGAAATCTGGACGTTCAACTCAGGGTGAAATGAAAGACTGTAAAGATTAAAACTGATATGTAGAGATTATCAGTTGAAAATTAGTTCTGAAATTGGAAACTGTCATTTTAAAATGTTGCTTTATGGTTATTTTATAATTTAATTCCTTTTGGTTTACATTAAACCAGTAACAACCTAGAAGTGGATAAGGTTGTATGGATGAAATATTTTGTTGAAATTATATAATGTATGCATAAATTATGTTGAAAGGAAAAGATGTAGTTCTATATAAGATATTTGTCTTATATAGATAGAAAGGACTAGAAAACAAGATTTATGTGCATTTTCTGTATGATACACATAAATCTTGTTTCTAGTCCTTTGTTTCTTGTCCATAAATCTTGTTTCTAGTCCTTTGTTTCTTGTCCATAAATCTTGTTTCTAGATTGTATTATTGTAATTATTTTTTGAACTTGTGCCAAGTTTGGTATTTATTATCACACTTTAAATAAACTTAGAGTAAATATTTAGAAATAAATTATTCTTAATAAAACTGATATACCACAAAAGCTGTTTAAATTTAAATTTATCTGATTTTATGAAGGATTTATCAATTTCACAAATTCAGTTGAAATGATACATTCGGCTGAAATAAGGGAACAAATCTGATTGCTAAGAACTCACCGGGAATGAAATGTTTTGATAATTTTTTCAGTTCCATGAGATTGTTTCAATAATAACCCAAAAAAGCACCAATAAGGCAAAAATAAATTGTATAATTATTAGAATTTGAAATATAATTTTTTAATATCAAAGATGACTGATAGAGTTCCCGATTTAAAAATGCTCAAATCTTTTTTTCAGCATCTAAACATAGACATGAGGCTTTCTTGCATTTGTTTAATAGATTCTAAAGAAAAAAGACATTTTAATTGTACATGCATCAATTTAAGTACCCAGATGAAATTTTTCAAAAACAAATCCTGAATATAGATGCTGTATTATTTTAAAAATTTATAGAAGTGTACAGAAGGCTTGAACGGAGCTTTCAAAATAAAAATACAAAATTGATAAGTATGATTGCTTGAATGGTTTAATCGCAATTTTTTTAATCTCAATCCTCTGGTTTGGGAATACTTTGTCATATAATGAAAAAAGAAACATCGATAAAATTTTTTTTTTTATTTGATATCTGTGTTTTCATTATGGACTTTTTTATTTATATGGTGTCATTTACATTAAAGGAAAATATCATATATAAGTTTATTACATTTTTATATGTCCATAATCTAAAAGAAATACTAAATATATTATTTATTTGAAAGTTCCAGGGACTATGATTAAAAAGATGTTTATTAAAATTTTTGAAAATTAGATAATAAAATTGGCATTACTGATTAAATATTTGTCTTTAATTTTTAAGATTTTTATTTATCTTTTTCTTCGAATAACTGTTTCTTGAGGTTAATTTTACAACAACAAAATTAGCAACAACATAATAATAATAATAAAAACGAAAATGAAAGACCGTTTGTAAAAAAAGAAATTTCAGATATTTGTTTACAATTTTTATTTTTATCAATGGAAAACGTTTGGCAATAATATTGGGAAAAATATCTTTTTTGTGCACATATTGAAGGTGGCATCTATTCATAGAAGCTTAAGAATACTAAAAAAAAATTGGAAATACAATCCAAATTTTTATAAATGGTAATAGCTTAAGAAATTTCTGATATTAATGTGGTCGAAATAATTTAATTTCAAATAAAACTGCGAAATGTCTAGGACTGGTAGAAATTTTGCATGAATACATTTATCCATGAATATATATGAAGAATACATGTGAAGAATATATTCATGAATTCATGTGAAGAATACATGTCAAGAATATACCCATGAATACATATGAAGAAAACCTGTTAAGAATATATCCATGAATGTTTATACATGACAAAGAATATATATATATATATATCCATGTATCTTTGAAATTATCAAATACTAAATGAGCATTAAACCGGCGTTGCTTGGGTTTAAAGCTCAGTCATGTATAACATTTAACTTTAAATTATAGTTTTACATAAAATATATAATATATGAATTTTTTCATAGTCTAAAATGTTATTAAATTAAAAACAGGCTATTTGTTCCTTAAAAGTCGCCGATTGTTAATTTTCTCGATAAGTTATTAATATTTGTTATATTAGTGTTTCAAATTATATTTATAAAAGCAGAAATTTCAGAAATAGTGCCTTCATTTGAGAGAGTGATTTAAGATTGCTTCTAAGCATTGTTAAATTGTAAATTGAAAACCAAAAGAAGTGCTATCGGGAAAAAAAAGGACATACTTAAATCAAAGAGAAATTTTTACAAATATTGATAGAGTAATTTAGACTACCAAAAGAGAAAAAATAATTTAATTAATCTGTAATTAATCAAATATTTTAATTAATTTGCGTTCTTTGAAAAACTGATAGTACCTTTTTTTCTCTTGTCTTAAATAATAAGTGCGAGAAATTTATTGAACTCTGCACGGTTGTTTAAGAAGAAATGCGGAACATAAAAAGATTCATACATGCCACAATGACTTTTATTTATAATAAAAATATCTCATTTTTGACTACAAAAATATTTCCTTTTTGACTAGTTTGTATCTGAATCAGATATGGAAAAAGAAAATGAAACTAGTGCAGTTTCCTTAAGAAAATATTTAAAACGGATTATTTACATGATGGGATTTCATTTCTTTAAACGGTATCAAAATTCTTTCTGATCCACATTGTCTTACTTCTCTCAGCAAAAAGCATTCATCAACACTTCTTATTGTATTAATATTTGCATATTTATGTTATCTTCTTTCTTCGGCAATAATTCCATTACATGTAAATTTAGAAGCAAAATTGTTAACGCCAAAGTATTTGCAATCGTATCTCAAATCGCAAACAACGAATTTTAAGAAACCTGAGCATATAAAAATTTTCTCAAGAAATGGAAGTCGTTTGTCCTCATCTATTAAAAATGTAGCTTACACCGAAAAGCTTATTAAATACTGAGTACCCCCCTTTGGAATAATCTGCAATAATTATTTATTTGTCCATTACATACAGAATTATTAGTTTTAAGTATGGATTCAGCATATTTAGCGATTTTCGGATTATGGGTTTAGGATTAGGGATTTAGGGATTATATCTCACCATTGAATGACCTTTCAACATACGTGTGATCCTAGTTACTTCCAGAATCTTTCTAAGAAATTCAGTGTCCAGCAGTCTGGGAATATCTGCATCAATAGAATATATATAGGGATTAGTTGGAAAATATACTGAGCGCAGTATTGAATGCAATCTGGACATGTGCCTGCTCATAGTTTTGCTAAGAATATTACTAATAAATTCATTGTCCAGAAACCGGCTGTCGGAACATTCGAAATAATACTACGTATTCAGGGATTAGTTACAAAATCTTTCACCACTGAATGACCTCTGCACATAAATCTGATCATATTTATTCCCTGAATCTTTCTAAGGAATTCAGTGTCCAGCAGTCTTGGAATTTCCTCTGCTATATAATATATAGGAATTAGTTTAAAACATTTCAACAAGTGCAGTAATGGATGCATTCTTGACATGTGTCTGCTCATAGTTCCTTTAAAAATCTTTCTAATGAATTCATCGTCTAGTAATCGGCTGTCGGAACACCCGAAATGTTATTACATATTCAGGGAATCGATGCAATATTGGCCATTACCGAATGCCCTCTGGACATTGATTACAGTTACTCCCAGAGTCTGTCTTTGTAAGGAAATTCAGTGTCCAGCAATCTTGGAATATCTTCTACAATATAATATATATGGGGATTAGTTGCAAAATATCTCAACGAGTGCAATACTGAGTGCATTCTGGACATAAGCATGGGCATAGTTCTTTCCAGTATCCTTCTGAGGAATTCAAGTCTAACAATGACTTCTAGGAAAATCTGTAGTAATCCCAGAATTCCATTTTACAAAACAGTGCGATACTAACCACATCTGGTCGTTTGACCGCCAGTCTCCATCTCAACACTTGGAATACATCTAGAATAGCAATTAACATGCTTTTACCACTTGTAGTGTCATTATAAAAGCCAGAAATGTGCAATAAATTTGTTGATTTAAAAAATAAATAATACTATTCCTGAAATCGGCTTTTTTTAATGTATACTTAAATCTATACTTACGATCACAGTAAATTTTTAAATTGCTTTGAAGGCCGGTTTGGGCTGCTCTTTTATAAAGGTTGACGACTTCTGTGCATATTTCCGTTTGAATCGATTTCATCTAACTGTTGCAGAATGCTGGCGAAGTCTCAGCAATGGAACAACACTATTACCAATTTAAATTTTGTAAAAAAAAAAAAACCCTTGTTTTTGTGCATTTATAACAGAATCTAATTTTTAGAAAGTTTCTCATAAATTCATTCATCCAGTAATATTTCAGATAATGATTCTAGACGCTGTATAATATAAATTGCTTCATTGAAGAAAAAAAGGTAATTTAGAGTTCTGAGTTAGCGACCCTATATTAATGAGTTAAACTCTCATTAATTAAAACAAATTTTACCATTAAATCAATGGAATATTATTCAATAACAAAAAAGCGAGGAAAAAATTATTAGTATTCATTAAATTTCAATTAATTAAAAAATATGAACAAGCATAATTTTAATCAATTTATGATAGATAATTATCTAATTATGGTAATTAGAAAATTTAAAGAATTGCTTATTATGACTTGCAATTTTTCTGTTTTGCTTTGTCTGATTATATAAATCAGTGCAGATTTAGTTCACACCATAAATTGCTGAAGGTAGTGGTAATTTACTCATTTTGCCCTGGCTTGATTGTCTATATTAGCTCAGAATTATTCCTACCTTTAAGTTATAAAAAAGAGAGTTCTTTTCTAAATAACTGCTAAGGTAACAAAGGTAAGTAACATTTCTTTCAGCTTTTAAAAATTAGAGATTGTAAGTCTGATTCTAATGTTATTTTTAATAATTTCATTTCAACTTACGGTATACAAACATTATCTTTATTTCTAGAACTTTATTTTATGATTTTTTTAAATTTCAGCGCGTTTTTTTTTTCAATTTAAAATAAATTTTATAGCGTCAGGCGAGAGTATTTCTGTTTTTCCTAGACTACTCGTCCAGTCCCACGGGTGGGGTCACCTCGTAATTAAGAATGTGAAGTTTCAGGCAATGTGGTTGGTTCTCGCCACCCTTGTGAGTATACGAAAAGGTGTTGGTCTGACTCCTGCCATCGTTGATGGGACGTACTTCCTTAGCGAAGGATTATACCGTGGCCGGTGATGGACTTTAGGATTCAACCAAAGTTCCCTCCAGTGTTACTTTTGAGGCGATCCGGTCCCTCAAGTTTTTCCGTATGCCATCTGGCGGGTACGAATAGTCAGTTTGTGATACTACTCGTTCACCCGACAAATCTTCGTGGAATTGGATTTCGAACCAATAACACTCCGGTTTCGAAGTTGAAATTACAGTATGATGGCCCCATATTTTTGAAGAACTAACTATAACAAAATTTAAATGCATATTGCATTTAAATTGTTTTTATCTACTTGTAAGATATCCAGTTCTTAACTTCTAAAGAATGAAATATATTAGAAAAAGCTCTTAGTGCATAAGTTGTGCATTATCATAAGCTATTATTCGCCTAATTTAATTAATCTTTCTATCTTCAAAAGTTAAGGAGTTATGAGGAAACAAAAATTTCACTCCCCCAACATTTTGTCCCTCTATCTACTGAGTAGCAAATCTCACGGAACTTTTACCCATTCATCATATTTTTAATCAACTCAAATAGAATCACTCGTCGAGTTATAGTGTTTTTTTGTTTGTTTTTTTTTAAATTTTGTAGAAACGTTGAATATGCGTTCCACGGCTTTAATTGCGCGATTCCTTGATTAAAGAAGTTTTCCTGTAGGAAATTATTTTTTTAAAAATCATTTGCAGCTAATTAAGGAATTTGTTTGGGTCAATTTATTACAGCTCAAAAAAAAAAAAAAAAAAAATTCAGAATAAAAAGCACTGAGAAGCGTCAGAAGCTGCATCTCAGAATTTCTATAAAACTAGATACCGGTTTTATTAAAATGTTAACGACATTTAAAAAAAAAAAAAAAAGAAAAAAAAGTTTATTTGGACTGCAATGTGGCTTGAGTACAGTACACTCCCGAGTATCCTGCCTAATGTGGCGGAAGGACAGACCGGATATCAAAAAAGCCGGAATTCTAAGAACTCATTTCTTGTCTCACCAATATTAGAAGACAAAGTTTTTATATCAGAACTCCTTGCTGTAGTACGTATTTTCTTGCTTATTGAGTACTAAGCCCTTTATTTATCTCAAGCCACGCAGAATGTGAAGGCGACAGTGGCCCGGCGAATCATAGAAGCAGTTGCCAGTTACGTGTCGAGTTAAAACAGAAGGCTCTGTACTGGTAGTTTATAAATGTTTATATACTGCACTGCACGTTTCAAGAATTTATAAGATTAAAAGAAAATTATAGAATATAAATAGTTCACATTTTAACATAAATTCTATAATGCCTAACTTAAATGCAGAAAACCTAAGCAATGCTGCCTTCCCTTTCTCATTTAATTACGATGAATGGAAACTAGGTTGGTTCAATAAACTCCATCAAAAACCGGATAGTACGGAAGCCGGATACTCGAGAGTGTACTGTGATTCCGAAAAACTTCACCAACTAATTACGAATAAAGAAGAAACATTATTGAACTCCCGAATAATTCTAATAATATCCTAATATAACCTTTGGGTATGTCTTCATCGGCTAATTAAGATAAGTGCAAATAATGCTAGGGAAAAAATAATATTCTGTTATCATCTCTATTAATCTGATTTGTAAGAATATCAGAAATACTTTGTCATCACGGGGCTCCTTAAAATTGGCGCCTTGTACGTTTATACCACTTTTGCTCTAGCGACGATGCTTCGAACATAAAATACGCATTCGAATAAATTTATTTTTTAAAATTTGATTTACGACATACTTATATTTCATCAACTTTTATATAACTTGATTTGTTTCGTGATAGTTTGTTATCGATTTTTTTTTTCTTATTTCATAAAGAAATGCTAGCACATAAATATTCACTACTTGATAGACTAGTTTCGAAATTTCGTATACTTCTAAGTTCATGATGATTATACTGTATCAGTATTGTCAGAACTTAATTATCAATTAATTTACTGATATTTAATCTTGATACTGTACGAGGGACGCCATCTGGTAGAAAAAATAAGTAATAAACGGACTTCATAATATTTATAATAATGAACTCCAGATTAAATACTAAAATATAGAAAATAAATAAATCTAGTATTCAATCGCTAATGCCACCGTGTTTTAAAACGTTTTTTTATTAAATTTATTATCAAAAACAAAACATTCAAAAAATAAATTAACTAAAATCTTACAACATTTTAAATACTATTTCAGCATTTAGAAACAAAAAACATCAGAGGTTAAAGAATCAGTTTTCAATTTTAAAGCTTGCTTATTTTATAAAAATTAAAAAATATTTAAGAAAAGTATGATGTATTTATTGATTTTTTTGTCCATTTCGTAATTAATAAATTTTAATAAATGATTTGATACGAAATAACTTTTAAAAAATTAATTTCGGCAAGGAGTGATGACGGTAAGATCAAACCATTTGGTCTGAAATGGGCAATTTCTTTCAGCAAAATACTCATAAATGTTTGCAAATTCTTCCAGTCTCTTAAGTTTGAGATAAATATACTGTTTATTCTCTAATTCGGATATCCTCCGTAATTTTGCGCATGCGCCAGGAGGTGTTTATTGCGTCAAAACAGGGGTGAGAGGAAAGATGAAAAGAGGAGATGTTTGCATTTATCAATAGAATACTGTTAATTTTTGGATTCGGAAACCCTCCGTAATTTTGCGCATGTGCCAGTAGGCGTTCATTTCGTCAAAAAAGAGGGTGAAATTGTTATTCACGGAATCAGGAGACGTAATAACTATCCTTATATCATCCCTTAGCGAAGTGCTATCGTCGAATAGTGCAAATCTCAGTATTCTGAAAAGAACAATAGCTTGTGAAATGGACAATGATTAAAAAAGCAAATTTTGTTGTTGTTGTTTCATTCCAAGATTATCAGAAATATAACTTAAGAATTTGAATTGATCAAAAAAAGAAATAGATTGAAGATCGTTTAAATAATCAATCAAAGCGACTTATATTACAAATATACAACTGTTAAACAATGATTTGAAATCCTAAACAATATTCGGATTGAAAAAAAAAATAACACAGAATGAATGTTATTCTTACATAGAGGAGAACGGCAGATAATTTGACAAACCATAATGCCTCAATTTGTTTTTTGGGAATGTTGGGAAATTATACTTAGTTTTCAAAAAATGGCTGAATAAAACTGCTTTCGTATTATCATTTTTATTAATTTCGATGTTCATTAATATTTTGTAAATACTACAAATACAAATGCAAAAAAAAAAAAAAAAAAAAATACTTTATTTAAGAAAAATAGGGAAAAAATAAAAATGACAATTTAGAAAGACAATAACTCTAATTTATGTGTTTTTTTTCTTTCAGATGTTTACTGTACATTTCCTTGCTCTCCTCCTATTTTTCGGTGTCTTTCTCACTTTGGCATCTGCGAACAGAAACGAAGATTCTATCTGTCTTTCCGTACCCGGCGAATTCATGCACATGGCGGATCGATTCATGTCCATCATTGAAACTTTTTTCAAGAGATGAAATTGTAACGAGTTCATATAAAATGTCACGAAGGCTTAAATCTTGTACCACAAAGAGAATAAAACGCTATCTTAATATTGATCGTTATATGTTTTATTTGTTTGTAACTTCGGTATCAAATTCAAATATTAGTATTGAATAAGAAAAGTTGATATGGGCCATAAAATAAAAATGTCAGTTATTTTAGAAAAACGTAGGTTTATTTTTGAAATCTTATGAAGGTTGTCCCAAAATAATGCAAGATTTGAATTCACATCTATTCGTGTAGTAAAGTGTTGGCCACCCTATTAAAAAAAAACCATTCCACAACTGATAGTTTAGGGTTTGTAAAAATGGAGCATTGCATGATAGAGCAAAGTGTTTTCATTCTTGAACAATGTTTCAAAAATAATGAAAGTTTGGCGGCCACAGTTCGAAAATTTAAGAATTGGCTCCCTAGGCCGTGAGATTTCACATCATTAAATTTCTTTTTATGGGGTTATTTAAGTAAAAAGCCTATGCCAAAACGCCCACAAGCACAGAATATTGAAGGAGGAAATTTAACGCTGTATCAACGAAATTCAGCCACATTTATGCAAAATGGTCATGAAAAATTTCGACAAATGAGTGTGTATGTACCAACAAAGCTGTGGAGGCCATTTGCTCTATATGTTATTTCATACATAACCCTATCTTGTGTACTTTACGATACAATAAAAACATAACAATATAAAGAAAAACAACATGTTTTCATTTAATTCAAATCTTGTTTTAACATGTTGTTCCATAGAGTAACACTCCATTTTTACTAACCCTAAACCATCAGCAGTCAAGGGGTTTTTTTAATAGGGTTGCCAACACTTTATTCCACGCTACGGTGGCAAATTCAAATTTTGCGTTCATTTTGGAACAACCTTCATAAACTAGCAAATATGATTTCCCAAATCTTTCTTGCTTACGCTTTAATAAATATGTTATCCTCCGCTCTTACCATAAAATTGTGGATATTGAGAAAGGCAGAGAGCGCCACAAATGCTCAAATTTTTATTTTTAGATTCCCACGCATGAGAGTTGGATGATATTGGCAAACAATAATTTCAAAAGATCGATCTTTAGCGCTCATTCAGAGTTTTATTAAATCTAGCGATTCGAGATTTTTTTGGCGATTAAGCGTTGGTATACAATACATAAATTTAGATAAATGATCTTGAATGCCCTTTTTTTCGATTAACTGAAACTAAAATTTCAATAGTAAAAAACTTTAATTGTAGTTGCAAGATCACATACCACATTTCTTTTATTTTTTAAAAAGTAATTGCGTTTTAGGTTTTTGTATTTACATGTATGCGAAAATACAGACCGAAAGATCCTTGTGGGATTTAGTTGAAAATTTGATGCGGGCCTACATTTTAGATGCTAAACCTGTGCATCAAATTTTGTTTCATATTTAGCTAAGAAAAAAATTTAAAACGGAATATTTACATGATCGGATTTCATTTCTTTGAAAGGTATCAAAATTCTTCCTAACCCACATTGCCTTACTTCTCTCAACAAAAAGCATTCAGCCACACTTCTTATTGTCTTAATATTTGCATATTTATGTTATCTTATTTCTTAGGCTATAATTCCATTACATGTAAATTTGGAAGCAAAATTGTTAATGCCAAAGTATTTGCAATCGTGTCTCAAATCGCAAACAACGAATTTTTGAAAACCTGAGCATGTAAAAACTTTCTCAAGAAATCAAAGCTGATTGCCCTCATCTATTAAAAATGTAGCTTACACCGAAAAGCTTATTAAATACTGAGTACCCCCCTTTGGAATAATCTGCAATAATTATTTATTTGTCCATTACATACAGAATTATTAGTTTTAAGTATGGATTCAGCATATTTAGGGATTTACGGATTATGGGTTTAGGATTAGGGATTTAGGGATTATATCTCACCATTGAATGACCTTTGAACATACGTGTGATCCTAGTTACTTCCAGAATCTTTCTAAGAAATTCAGTGTCCAGCAGTCTGGGAATATCTGCATCAATAGAATATATATAGGGATTAGTTGGAAAATATACTGAGCGCAGTATTGAATGCAATCTGGACATGTGCCTGCTCATAGTTTTACTAAGAATATTTGTAATAAATTCACTGTCCAGAAACCGGCTGTCGGAACATTCGAAATAATACTACGTATTCAGGGATTAGTTACAAAATCTTTCACCACTGAATGACCTCTGGACATAAATCTGATCATATTTATTCCCTGAATCTTTCTAAGGAATTCAGTGTCCAGCAGTCTTGGAATTTCCTCTGCTATATAATATATAGGAATTAGTTTAAAACATTTCAACAAGTGCAGTAATGGATGCATTCTTGACATGTGTCTGCTCATAGTTCCTTTAAAAATCTTTCTAATGAATTCATCGTCTAGTAATCGGCTGTCGGAACACCCGAAATGTTATTACATATTCAGGGAATCGATGCAATATTGGCCATTACCGAATGCCCTCTGGACATTGATTACAGTTACTCCCAGAGTCTGTCTTTGTAAGGAAATTCAGTGTCCAGCAATCTTGGAATATCTTCTACAATATAATATATATGGGGATTAGTTGCAAAATATCTCAACGAGTGCAATACTGAGTGCATTCTGGACATAAGCATGGGCATAGTTCTTTCCAGTATCCTTCTGAGGAATTCAAGTCTAACAATGACTTCTAGGAAAATCTGTAGTAATCCCAGAATTCCATTTTACAAAACAGTGCGATACTAACCACATCTGGTCGTTTGACCGCCAGTCTCCATCTCAACACTTGGAATACATCTAGAATAGCAATTAACATGCTTTTACCACTTGTAGTGTCATTATAAAAGCCAGAAATGTGCAATAAATTTGTTGATTTAAAAAATAAATAATACTATTCCTGAAATCGGCTTTTTTTAATGTATACTTAAATCTATACTTACGATCACAGTAAATTTTTAAATTGCTTTGAAGGCCGGTTTGGGCTGCTCTTTTATAAAGGTTGACGACTTCTGTGCATATTTCCGTTTGAATCGATTTCATCTAACTGTTGCAGAATGCTGGCGAAGTCTCAGCAATGGAACAACACTATTACCAATTTAAATTTTGTAAAAAAAAAAAACCCTTGTTTTTGTGCATTTATAACAGAATCTAATTTTTAGAAAGTTTCTCATAAATTCATTCATCCAGTAATATTTCAGATAATGATTCTAGACGCTGTATAATATAAATTGCTTCATTGAAGAAAAAAAGGTAATTTAGAGTTCTGAGTTAGCGACCCTATATTAATGAGTTAAACTCTCATTAATTAAAACAAATTTTACCATTAAATCAATGGAATATTATTCAATAACAAAAAAGCGAGGAAAAAATTATTAGTATTCATTAAATTTCAATTAATTAAAAAATATGAACAAGCATAATTTTAATCAATTTATGATAGATAATTATCTAATTATGGTAATTAGAAAATTTAAAGAATTGCTTATTATGACTTGCAATTTTTCTGTTTTGCTTTGTCTGATTATATAAATCAGTGCAGATTTAGTTCACACCATAAATTGCTGAAGGTAGTGGTAATTTACTCATTTTGCCCTGGCTTGATTGTCTATATTAGCTCAGAATTATTCCTACCTTTAAGTTATAAAAAAGAGAGTTCTTTTCTAAATAACTGCTAAGGTAACAAAGGTAAGTAACATTTCTTTCAGCTTTTAAAAATTAGAGATTGTAAGTCTGATTCTAATGTTATTTTTAATAATTTCATTTCAACTTACGGTATACAAACATTATCTTTATTTCTAGAACTTTATTTTATGATTTTTTTAAATTTCAGCGCGTTTTTTTTTTCAATTTAAAATAAATTTTATAGCGTCAGGCGAGAGTATTTCTGTTTTTCCTAGACTACTCGTCCAGTCCCACGGGTGGGGTCACCTCGTAATTAAGAATGTGAAGTTTCAGGCAATGTGGTTGGTTCTCGCCACCCTTGTGAGTATACGAAAAGGTGTTGGTCTGACTCCTGCCATCGTTGATGGGACGTACTTCCTTAGCGAAGGATTATACCGTGGCCGGTGATGGACTTTAGGATTCAACCAAAGTTCCCTCCAGTGTTACTTTTGAGGCGATCCGGTCCCTCAAGTTTTTCCGTATGCCATCTGGCGGGTACGAATAGTCAGTTTGTGATACTACTCGTTCACCCGACAAATCTTCGTGGAATTGGATTTCGAACCAATAACACTCCGGTTTCGAAGTTGAAATTACAGTATGATGGCCCCATATTTTTGAAGAACTAACTATAACAAAATTTAAATGCATATTGCATTTAAATTGTTTTTATCTACTTGTAAGATATCCAGTTCTTAACTTCTAAAGAATGAAATATATTAGAAAAAGCTCTTAGTGCATAAGTTGTGCATTATCATAAGCTATTATTCGCCTAATTTAATTAATCTTTCTATCTTCAAAAGTTAAGGAGTTATGAGGAAACAAAAATTTCACTCCCCCAACATTTTGTCCCTCTATCTACTGAGTAGCAAATCTCACGGAACTTTTACCCATTCATCATATTTTTAATCAACTCAAATAGAATCACTCGTCGAGTTATAGTGTTTTTTTGTTTGTTTTTTTTTAAATTTTGTAGAAACGTTGAATATGCGTTCCACGGCTTTAATTGCGCGATTCCTTGATTAAAGAAGTTTTCCTGTAGGAAATTATTTTTTTAAAAATCATTTGCAGCTAATTAAGGAATTTGTTTGGGTCAATTTATTACAGCTCAAAAAAAAAAAAAAAAAAAATTCAGAATAAAAAGCACTGAGAAGCGTCAGAAGCTGCATCTCAGAATTTCTATAAAACTAGATACCGGTTTTATTAAAATGTTAACGACATTTAAAAAAAAAAAAAAAAGAAAAAAAAAGTTTTTTTGGACTGCAATGTGGCTTGAGTACAGTACACTCCCGAGTATCCTGCCTAATGTGGCGGAAGGACAGACCGGATATCAAAAAAGCCGGAATTCTAAGAACTCATTTCTTGTCTCACCAATATTAGAAGACAAAGTTTTTATATCAGAACTCCTTGCTGTAGTACGTATTTTCTTGCTTATTGAGTACTAAGCCCTTTATTTATCTCAAGCCACGCAGAATGTGAAGGCGACAGTGGCCCGGCGAATCATAGAAGCAGTTGCCAGTTACGTGTCGAGTTAAAACAGAAGGCTCTGTACTGGTAGTTTATAAATGTTTATATACTGCACTGCACGTTTCAAGAATTTATAAGATTAAAAGAAAATTATAGAATATAAATAGTTCACATTTTAACATAAATTCTATAATGCCTAACTTAAATGCAGAAAACCTAAGCAATGCTGCCTTCCCTTTCTCATTTAATTACGATGAATGGAAACTAGGTTGGTTCAATAAACTCCATCAAAAACCGGATAGTACGGAAGCCGGATACTCGAGAGTGTACTGTGATTCCGAAAAACTTCACCAACTAATTACGAATAAAGAAGAAACATTATTGAACTCCCGAATAATTCTAATAATATCCTAATATAACCTTTGGGTATGTCTTCATCGGCTAATTAAGATAAGTGCAAATAATGCTAGGGAAAAAATAATATTCTGTTATCATCTCTATTAATCTGATTTGTAAGAATATCAGAAATACTTTGTCATCACGGGGCTCCTTAAAATTGGCGCCTTGTACGTTTATACCACTTTTGCTCTAGCGACGATGCTTCGAACATAAAATACGCATTCGAATAAATTTATTTTTTAAAATTTGATTTACGACATACTTATATTTCATCAACTTTTATATAACTTGATTTGTTTCGTGATAGTTTGTTATCGATTTTTTTTTTCTTATTTCATAAAGAAATGCTAGCACATAAATATTCACTACTTGATAGACTAGTTTCGAAATTTCGTATACTTCTAAGTTCATGATGATTATACTGTATCAGTATTGTCAGAACTTAATTATCAATTAATTTACTGATATTTAATCTTGATACTGTACGAGGGACGCCATCTGGTAGAAAAAATAAGTAATAAACGGACTTCATAATATTTATAATAATGAACTCCAGATTAAATACTAAAATATAGAAAATAAATAAATCTAGTATTCAATCGCTAATGCCACCGTGTTTTAAAACGTTTTTTTATTAAATTTATTATCAAAAACAAAACATTCAAAAAATAAATTAACTAAAATCTTACAACATTTTAAATACTATTTCAGCATTTAGAAACAAAAAACATCAGAGGTTAAAGAATCAGTTTTCAATTTTAAAGCTTGCTTATTTTATAAAAATTAAAAAATATTTAAGAAAAGTATGATGTATTTATTGATTTTTTTGTCCATTTCGTAATTAATAAATTTTAATAAATGATTTGATACGAAATAACTTTTAAAAAATTAATTTCGGCAAGGAGTGATGACGGTAAGATCAAACCATTTGGTCTGAAATGGGCAATTTCTTTCAGCAAAATACTCATAAATGTTTGCAAATTCTTCCAGTCTCTTAAGTTTGAGATAAATATACTGTTTATTCTCTAATTCGGATATCCTCCGTAATTTTGCGCATGCGCCAGGAGGTGTTTATTGCGTCAAAACAGGGGTGAGAGGAAAGATGAAAAGAGGAGATGTTTGCATTTATCAATAGAATACTGTTAATTTTTGGATTCGGAAACCCTCCGTAATTTTGCGCATGTGCCAGTAGGCGTTCATTTCGTCAAAAAAGAGGGTGAAATTGTTATTCACGGAATCAGGAGACGTAATAACTATCCTTATATCATCCCTTAGCGAAGTGCTATCGTCGAATAGTGCAAATCTCAGTATTCTGAAAAGAACAATAGCTTGTGAAATGGACAATGATTAAAAAAGCAAATTTTGTTGTTGTTGTTTCATTCCAAGATTATCAGAAATATAACTTAAGAATTTGAATTGATCAAAAAAAGAAATAGATTGAAGATCGTTTAAATAATCAATCAAAGCGACTTATATTACAAATATACAACTGTTAAACAATGATTTGAAATCCTAAACAATATTCGGATTGAAAAAAAAAATAACACAGAATGAATGTTATTCTTACATAGAGGAGAACGGCAGATAATTTGACAAACCATAATGCCTCAATTTGTTTTTTGGGAATGTTGGGAAATTATACTTAGTTTTCAAAAAATGGCTGAATAAAACTGCTTTCGTATTATCATTTTTATTAATTTCGATGTTCATTAATATTTTGTAAATACTACAAATACAAATGCAAAAAAAAAAAAAAAAAAAAATACTTTATTTAAGAAAAATAGGGAAAAAATAAAAATGACAATTTAGAAAGACAATAACTCTAATTTATGTGTTTTTTTTCTTTCAGATGTTTACTGTACATTTCCTTGCTCTCCTCCTATTTTTCGGTGTCTTTCTCACTTTGGCATCTGCGAACAGAAACGAAGATTCTATCTGTCTTTCCGTACCCGGCGAATTCATGCACATGGCGGATCGATTCATGTCCATCATTGAAACTTTTTTCAAGAGATGAAATTGTAACGAGTTCATATAAAATGTCACGAAGGCTTAAATCTTGTACCACAAAGAGAATAAAACGCTATCTTAATATTGATCGTTATATGTTTTATTTGTTTGTAACTTCGGTATCAAATTCAAATATTAGTATTGAATAAGAAAAGTTGATATGGGCCATAAAATAAAAATGTCAGTTATTTTAGAAAAACGTAGGTTTATTTTTGAAATCTTATGAAGGTTGTCCCAAAATAATGCAAGATTTGAATTCACATCTATTCGTGTAGTAAAGTGTTGGCCACCCTATTAAAAAAAAACCATTCCACAACTGATAGTTTAGGGTTTGTAAAAATGGAGCATTGCATGATAGAGCAAAGTGTTTTCATTCTTGAACAATGTTTCAAAAATAATGAAAGTTTGGCGGCCACAGTTCGAAAATTTAAGAATTGGCTCCCTAGGCCGTGAGATTTCACATCATTAAATTTCTTTTTATGGGGTTATTTAAGTAAAAAGCCTATGCCAAAACGCCCACAAGCACAGAATATTGAAGGAGGAAATTTAACGCTGTATCAACGAAATTCAGCCACATTTATGCAAAATGGTCATGAAAAATTTCGACAAATGAGTGTGTATGTACCAACAAAGCTGTGGAGGCCATTTGCTCTATATGTTATTTCATACATAACCCTATCTTGTGTACTTTACGATACAATAAAAACATAACAATATAAAGAAAAACAACATGTTTTCATTTAATTCAAATCTTGTTTTAACATGTTGTTCCATAGAGTAACACTCCATTTTTACTAACCCTAAACCATCAGCAGTCAAGGGGTTTTTTTAATAGGGTTGCCAACACTTTATTCCACGCTACGGTGGCAAATTCAAATTTTGCGTTCATTTTGGAACAACCTTCATAAACTAGCAAATATGATTTCCCAAATCTTTCTTGCTTACGCTTTAATAAATATGTTATCCTCCGCTCTTACCATAAAATTGTGGATATTGAGAAAGGCAGAGAGCGCCACAAATGCTCAAATTTTTATTTTTAGATTCCCACGCATGAGAGTTGGATGATATTGGCAAACAATAATTTCAAAAGATCGATCTTTAGCGCTCATTCAGAGTTTTATTAAATCTAGCGATTCGAGATTTTTTTGGCGATTAAGCGTTGGTATACAATACATAAATTTAGATAAATGATCTTGAATGCCCTTTTTTTCGATTAACTGAAACTAAAATTTCAATAGTAAAAAACTTTAATTGTAGTTGCAAGATCACATACCACATTTCTTTTATTTTTTAAAAAGTAATTGCGTTTTAGGTTTTTGTATTTACATGTATGCGAAAATACAGACCGAAAGATCCTTGTGGGATTTAGTTGAAAATTTGATGCGGGCCTACATTTTAGATGCTAAACCTGTGCATCAAATTTTGTTTCATATTTAGCTAAGAAAAAAATTTAAAACGGAATATTTACATGATCGGATTTCATTTCTTTGAAAGGTATCAAAATTCTTCCTAACCCACATTGCCTTACTTCTCTCAACAAAAAGCATTCAGCCACACTTCTTATTGTCTTAATATTTGCATATTTATGTTATCTTATTTCTTAGGCTATAATTCCATTACATGTAAATTTGGAAGCAAAATTGTTAATGCCAAAGTATTTGCAATCGTGTCTCAAATCGCAAACAACGAATTTTTGAAAACCTGAGCATGTAAAAACTTTCTCAAGAAATCAAAGCTGATTGCCCTCATCTATTAAAAATGTAGCTTACACCGAAAAGCTTATTAAATACTGAGTACCCCCCTTTGGAATAATCTGCAATAATTATTTATTTGTCCATTACATACAGAATTATTAGTTTTAAGTATGGATTCAGCATATTTAGGGATTTACGGATTATGGGTTTAGGATTAGGGATTTAGGGATTATATCTCACCATTGAATGACCTTTGAACATACGTGTGATCCTAGTTACTTCCAGAATCTTTCTAAGAAATTCAGTGTCCAGCAGTCTGGGAATATCTGCATCAATAGAATATATATAGGGATTAGTTGGAAAATATACTGAGCGCAGTATTGAATGCAATCTGGACATGTGCCTGCTCATAGTTTTACTAAGAATATTTGTAATAAATTCACTGTCCAGAAACCGGCTGTCGGAACATTCGAAATAATACTACGTATTCAGGGATTAGTTACAAAATCTTTCACCACTGAATGACCTCTGGACATAAATCTGATCATATTTATTCCCTGAATCTTTCTAAGGAATTCAATGTCCATCAATCTTGGAATTCTTCTCAGCTATATAATATATAGGAATTAGTTACAAAACATTTCAACAAGTGCAGTAATGGATGCATTCTTTGCATTCGTGACATATGACTGCTCATAGTTTCTCCAAAAATCTTTCTAATGAATTCATCGTTTAGGAATCGGCTGTCGGAACACCCGAAATTTTATTACATATTCAGAGATTAGAAGCAAAATTGGCCATTACCGAGCGCCCTCTGGACATTGATTATAGTTATTCTCAAAATCTTTGTAAGGAAATTCAGTGTCCAGCAATCTTGGAATACCTTCAACAATATAATATAATATATAGGGATTAGTTGTAAAATATCTCAACGAGTGCAATACTGAGTGCATTCTGGACATAAGCATGAGCATAGTTCCTTCCAGTATCTTTCTGTGAAATTTAAGTCTAACAATCACTTCTAGGAAAATCTGTAGAAATCCCAGAATTCTATTTTACAAAACAGCACGATATTAACCATATCTGGTCGTTTGACCGCCAGTCTCCATCACAACACTTGGAGACATCTAGAATAGCAATTAACATGCTTTTACCACTTGTGGAGCGATGGTAAACGAAAACATTATAAAATTCAGCAATGTGTGATAAATTCACTGATTTAAAAAACAAATAATACTATTCCTTGAAATCAGCTTTATTGAGAAATCTATACTTACGATCACAGTAAATTTTTAAATTGCTTTGAAGGCCGGTTTGGGCTGCTCTTTTATAAAGGTTGACGACTTCTGTGCATATTTCCGTTTGAATCGATTTCATCTAACTGTTGCAGAATGCTGGCGAAGTCTCAGCAATGGAACAACACTATTACCAATTTAAATTTTGTAAAAAAAAAAAACCCTTGTTTTTGTGCATTTATAACAGAATCTAATTTTTTTAAAAATTCTCATTAATTCATTCCTCCAGTAATATTTCAGATAATGATGCTAGACACTCAATAATATAAATTGATTCATTAGAGAAAAAAAGGTAATTTAGAGTTCTGAGCTTGCGACTCTGTATTAATGAGTTAAACTCTCATTAATTAAAGCAAATTTTACCATTAAATCAATGGAAAATTATTCAATAACAAACATGCTAGGAAAAATTATTAGTACTCATTAAATTTCAATTAATTAAAAATTATGAACAAGCAGAATTTTAATCAATTTGAGTTACGATAGATAATTATCTAATTATGGTAATTAGAAAATTTAAAGAATTGCTTATTATGACTTGCAATTTTTCTGTTTTGCTTTGTCTGACTATATAAATCAGTGCAGATTTAGTTCACACCATAAATTGCTGAAGGTAGTGGTAATTTACCCATTTTGTTCTTGCTTGACTGTCTATATTAGCTCAGAATTATTCCTGCCTTTATGTTATAAAAAAGAGAGTTCATTTCTAAATAACTGTGAAGGTAAGTAGCACTTCTTTCAGTTTTTTAAAAGTAGTGATTATAATTCTGATGTTAATGTTATTTTTAATAATTTGGATTCAACCACAGTTCCCGCCAGTGTTACTTTTGAGGCGGTCGGGTCACTCAAGCTTTTCCGTGTTTTGATACTACTCGTTCACACGACAAATCTACTATTCTTTGAAAATTGGATTTCAAACCAATAATACTCCGGTTTCGTAGCTGAAATTACAGTATGATGGCCCCATATTTTTGAAGAACTAACTATAACAAAATTTAAATGCATATTGCATCTAAACGATTTTTATCTACTAGTAAGATATCCGGTTCTTAACTTCTAAGGAATGAAAGATATTAGAAAAAAACCTTTAGTGCATAAGTTGTGCATTATCATAAGCTATTATTCGCCTAATTTAAGTAATCTTTCTTTCTTCAATAGTTAAGGAGTTATGTAGCAAATCTCACGGAACTTTTGCTCATCCATCATATTTTTAATCAACTCAAATTGAATCACTCTTCGAGTTATAGTGGTGTTTTTTTTGTTGTTTTTATTTTTGTAGAAATGTTGGATTTGAGTTCCGGGGCCTTAATTGCGGAAATCATTGATTAAAGAAGTTTTTATGTACCAAATTATTTTTTATTAAAATCATTTGCAGCTAATTAAGCAATTTGTTTGGGAAAGTTTATTATAGCTTTACAAAAAATCAGAATGAAAGAGCACAAAGAAGAATTTCTCGCTGCAACTCAGAATTTCTATAAAACTATATACCGGTTTTATTAAAATGTTAATGACATTTAAAAAAAGGAAGAAAAAATGTTTATTTGGACTACAATGTGGCTTGAGTACAGTAACTCCCGAGTATCCTGCCTAATGTGGCGGAAGAACAGACCGGATATCAAAAAAGTCGGAGTTCTAAGAACTCATTTCTTTTACCACCAATATTAGAAGACAAAGTTTTTGTACCAGAACTCATTGTTGTAGTACGTATTTTCTTGCTTATTGAGTACTTTACCTTTATTTACCCTTTATTTATCTCAAGTTACGCAGAATGTGAAGATGGCCGTGGCCCGGTGAATCATAGAAGCAGTTGCCAGTTAAGTGTCAAGTTAAAATAGAAGGCTCTGTACTGGTAGTTTATAAATGTTTATATACTGCACTGCACGTTTCAAGAATTTTTAAGATAAAAAGTAAATTAAAGGATATAAACTGTTCACATTTTAACATAAATTCTGTAATGTCTAACTTAAATGCAGAAAACCTAAATAATACTGCCTTCCCTTCCACATTTAACTGATGAATGAAAACTAGACCGGATAGTACGGAAACCGGATACTCGAGAGTGTACAGTATTTCCGAAAAACTTTACCAACTAATTATTAACAAAGGAGTGTTATTGAACTCCCGAATAATTCTAATAATATCCTAATATAACCTTTGGGTATGTCTTCATCGGCTAATTAAGATAAGTGCAAATAATGCTAGGGAAAAAATAATATTCTGTTATCATCTCTATCAATCTGATTTGTAAGAATATCAGAAATACTTTGTCATCACGGGGCTCCTTAAAATTGGCGCCTTGTACGTTTATACCACTTTTGCTCTAGCGACGATGCTTCGAACATAAAATACGCATTCGAATAAATTTATTTTTTAAAATTTGATTTACGACATACTTATATTTCATCAACTTTTATATAACTTGATTTGTTTCGTGATAGTTTGTTATCGATTTTTTTTTTTTCTTATTTCATAAAGAAATGTTAGCACATAAATATTCACTACTTGATAGACTAGTTTCGAAATTTCGTATACTTCTAAGTTCATGATGATTATACTGTATCAGTACTGTCAGAACTTAATTATCAATTAATTTATTGATATTTAATCTTGATACTATACAAGGGACACCATCTGGTAGAAAAAATGAGTATTAAACGGACTTCATAATATTATAATGATGAATTCCAGATTAAATACTAAAATATAGAAAATAAATAGATCTAGTATTCAATCGCTAATGCCACCGTGTTTTAAAACGTTTTTTTATTAAATTTATTATCAAATACAAAACATTCAAAAAATAAAGTAACTAAAATCTTACAACATTTTAAAGAATATTTCAGCATTTAGAAACAAAAGCATCAGAGTTTAAAAAATCAATTTTCAATTTTAAAGCTTGCTTGTTTTATAAAAATGTTAAAATATTTAAGAAAAGTATGATGCATTTATGGATTTTTTGTCCATTTCGTAATTATAAATTTTAATCAAATATTTTATACGAAATAAATTTTTTAAAAATAATTTCTTCAAGGAGAGATGGCCGTAAGATCAAACCATTTGGTCTGAAATGGGCAATTTCTTGCAACAAAATACTCGTAAATGTATGCAAATTCTTCCAGTCTCTTAAGTTTGAGATAAATATACTGTTCATTCTTAGATTCGGAAACCCTCCGTAATTTTGCGCATGCGCCAGGAGGTGTTTTTTTCGTCAAAACAGGGGTGAGAGGAAAGATGAAAAGAAGAGATGTTTACATTTATCAATAGAATACTGTTAATTTTTAGATTCGGAAACCCTCCGTAATTTTGCGCATCCGCCAGTAGGCGTTCATTTCGTCAAAAAAGAGGGTGAAATTGTTATTCCCGGAATAGATGTAATAACCGCTTTTCTAACTGCATATCATCCCTTAGCGAAGTACTATCGTCGAATAGTGCAAGTCTCATGATCCTGAAATGAATAATAGCTTGTGAAATGGACAATGATTAAAAAAGCAAACTTTACAGCAAACTTTCTTTTCATTACATCAATATCAGAAATATAACTTAAGAATTTGAATTGATCAAAAAAGAAATAGATTGAAGATCGTTCAGTTAAGCAATCTTAGCGACTTATATTAACAACATACAACTGTTAAACAATGATTTGAAATCCTTAACAATATTCGGATTGAAAAAAAAATAACACAAAATGAATGTTATTCTTACATAGAGGAGAACGGCAGCTAATTTGACAAACCATAATGCCTCAATTTGTTTTTTTACTAAAAAAATAAAGAGTGTTAGAAATTATAGTTTAAAAAAAATGGCTGAATAAAACTGTTCATTAATACTTTGTAAAGGGTACTACGAATGCAAAAAAAATTTTAAATACTTTATTTAAAAAAATAGGGAAAAAATAAAAATGTCAAATTAGAAAAACAATAACTCTAATTTATGCTTTTTTTTTCTTTCAGATGTTTTCTGTATATTTCCTTGCTCATTTCGCCGTCCTGTTCTGCGGTGTCTTTCTCACTTGGGCATCTGCGAACAGAAAGGAAGAATCGTTTTGTCTTTCCGTGCCCGGCGAAACCATGCACATGGCGGACAGAATCTTGTACATCTTCGAAACTTTCTTCACAAAATAAAATTGTAACGAGTTCAGATAAATTGCTACGAAAGCTTAAATCTTGTACCACAAAGAGAATAAAATGCTATCTTAATGATCTTTATATGTTTTATTTATTTGTAATTTCGGTACCAAATTCAAGTATTAGTATAAAATATTAGTATCAAATAAGAAAATTCAAATATTAGTATCAAATAAGAAAATTCAAATATTAGTATCAAATAAGAAAATTCAAATATTAGTATCAAATAAGAAAATTCAAATATTAGTATCAAATAAGAAAATTCAAATATTAGTATCAAATACAAAAAGTTTATATGGGCCATAAAATAAAAATGTCAGTTATTTTAGAAAAATGTAGGTTTATTTTTGAAATCTTATGAAGGTTGTCCCAAAATAATGCAAGATTTGAATTCACATCTATTCGTGCAGTAAAGTGTTGGCAACCCTATTAAAAAAAACCATTCCACAGCTGATAGTTTAGGGTTTGTAAAAATGGAGTATTGCACGATACAGCAAAGTGTTTTCATTGTTGAACAATGCTTCAAAAATAATGAAAGTTTCGCGGCCACAGTTCAAAAATTTAAGAATTGGCTCCCTAGGCCGTGGGATTTCACATCATTAAATTTCTTTTTATGGGGTTATTTGAAGTAAAAAGCGTATGCCAAAACGCAAACAAGCACAGAATATTGAAGGAGGTATCAACGAAATTCAGCCACATTTATGCAAAATGGTCATGAATTATTTCGACAAATGAGTGTGGATAACAACAAAGCTGTGGAGGCCATTTGCTCTATGTGTTATTTCATACATAACCCTATCTTGTGTACTTTACTATTCAATAAAAATATAACAATCTAAAGAAAATTTTTTTTTTTCTTTAATTCAGATCTTGTGTTAACACGTTGTTCCATACTGTAACGCTCCATTTTTACTAACCCTAAATTATCAGCAGTTAAGTGGTTTTTTTTAATAGGATTGCTAACACTTTATTCCACGCTATGGTGGAAAATTCAAATCTTGCGTTAACTTTGGGACACCCTTTCTAAACTAGCAAATGTGATTTCCCAAATCTTTCTTGCTTACGCTCTAATAATTATGTTATCCTCCTCCCTTAGCATAAAATTGTGGATATTGAGAAAGGCAGAGAGCGCCACAAATGCTCAGATTTTTATTTTTAGATTCCCTTGCATGAGAGTTGGATGATATTGGCAAACAATAATTTCAAAAGATCGATCTTTAGCGCTCATTCAGAGTTTTATTAAATCTAGCGATTCGAGATTTTTTTGGCGATTAAGCGTTGGTATACAATACATAAATATTGGATAAATGATTCTGCATCTTGAACACCATTTTTTTAAACTGAAACTTTTTTTAACGCTGAAACTAAAATTTATCAAAAAAACTTCAATTGTAGTTAGAAGATCACATACAAAATTTCTTTTATTTTTTTAAAAGTAATTGCGTTTTAAGTTTTTGCATTGACATGTATGGGAAAATACAGACCGAAAGCTCCTTGTGGGATTATTTTTATTTTTTTATTTATTGAACATTTATAAATTTCCCTGTGCACCACAAAGTATCACACGGGGCTTACAGAAGTAAGTATGTAACACATTACAAAAAGAAAATAAGAAAATTTAACAGTTATGAAGGATTACATATTTGATGCTGGCCTACATTTTAGATGCTAAACCTGTGCAAAATAATTGCGAATGTCGATATATAGTTCCAAACTTGAAAATAATTCTGCATGCTTTTTTTAAAAATTGTTTTTAACCATGACTGAAAAATATTTGTAAAATTCAAGCATCACAACTACACTGTACTCTGCCTTCGAATCTGAAACAACACTGGATATCAATTATATCCATTTGTATATACTTCTAAGATAAATAAAAGAAAAGAAAGAAAAGCATTCATCCAAGATTTCCATGAGAATAATTAAGAGAATATCGTTCTATAACGAATGTGAAAATATCCTACATAATTAAAGATCTGCGATTCGAATACTGACAGCAAACGTCGGATGCTATTTTTTATGAAATAAATGCTTGTCAGTATTCTATTATGTTTTTCTTATGAATATAGCTGCAAAAGCGCCATCTATAAGAGAATTTTGGAATTGTTTTTATAACAGAATCGTGTTTTGAATTGCATGAGAACAAATCCGATAATTAGTATATCCGATATATGCGATAATTAACATAATTATCCGATCATTTTTTTTCCTTCTTGTACTATATTTTGTTATATAAAAGAACAAATTGATTCATGCTTACTCTGCATTTTTATGAAATACATCGTAACAAATTTATTTTAATTTCGACAATCTGTTATCATTCCTTTTCAAAATTTATCGTACTTTAATATATTAGATGGATGCTAAAATAATTGTGGTTCTTATGAATAATTTTTAAAGCATTAATATAATGATTTATTGAATCCATCATTTAATTTAAATAAGAGCCATTGGGACCAACATGTCTTTTTCAATAATATTTTAACTCAAAAAATTATAATTCAAGAGGTTAAATACTAAAGTAAATTCTTAAGAGATTTTTGATTTTTGCGCTTCTATTCATTACAAATGCTTGGTCAAGATATTTCCAAAAAATGGTAATTAAAAAAGAATTTGGTTTATTGACCGTACAAAGCACAATTTCATACCCCAGTTCATTCAACTTCAACATAGTCATTTGTGAGGCATGAAGTCGATCATTTTCATGTTAAAAAAATCATTTTCTTTGGAATAAAGTTAGATATGACCATTACAATTCTATATATGCATTTAGATGGGTAGCATATTCTTTGGCAGTATTTTTCTGCTAAAATAGTTTCCAGTAGGCAATTATAATGGATAAATCTTTTTGACGACAACCAAGTTGTAACCATTATTTCGCAATTGCAATAATGCAATTTTAGCATTGGGAAACGTTTTCAGGCTTCTTTTACATTAAATCACCGTGCAGAATATCTTTAGGTTGTACACAAAATCCACTTTCCATCGTATGTAAAAAAATTTGATAGTCATTTTTAATCTTGGCTGTCTGAAAAAAGCACAAAGCTCATCTCATAGAAATAAATCCTTAGTCACTCCTTTAATCCATTTGAAATTCTTGTCAACTTCTTTTGATTTCCCAAATTTTTTTTTCATTTTATTCCATCCCGGGAGGCATAATTTATGTACAAGAAGCGAGGATAAACTGACTTCCGTTCACAAGTAATACAACAGTAGAAGAGCAAAAAGAGTCAGAAATATTTATCCCCAATAATTATAGGGCCGCGGTGGCCTAGTGATAAGGTCTCGGCTTCAGAGCCGGAGGGTTTCAGGTTCGGGACACGATTCCACCGAAGAACCGTCGTGTAAGGGGGTCTATTGCACGTTAAACCCGTCCTGACCAAACGTCCTCCAGCTCGTGCGGTGTGGTGTGTTGTAGAAAGGCGGTGCCAGCTCAGGTGCCGTCCTCGTCATCTGACCACGGTTCAAAATTAAGGGGTCCGTCCCAAAATAGCCCAAGTGTTGCTTTAAACGGGGCGTTAATATAACTAAACCAAACCCCAATGATTACATACGGTGAAATTCTGATTTCTTTACACGTGTCGATGTAGGTAAGGGGAATATAGGGATCTTTTAAAATTCGCTTAGCTTGACAAATTTTTATCCCTTCACTCGGAGCGTGAGAACTTGCAAAAGAAAGCATTTTTATAAAACGCGTGTAGCATTATTTAAATACAAAAGGTGGTATTGGATCAAGAAATAAGAGAATATTTTAGATTTAAGTTAATATGGGTTAAATTAAGACAAAAATTAGGAAATTAATTAGGATTTAATTTATATTTAGAGATATCATTACACACACACACACACACACACACACACACACACACACACACACATATATATATATATATATATATATATATATATATATATATATATATATATATATATATATATATATATATATATATATATATAATTAGTATCAAACAAAGTTATCAAATTTGGTACTGTTTCTTAAATCGAAGCGAAAAAGTCAATAAAAAATATGAAGTTAAAAGCACATGAAATTGTGCATTCAGCAGATATTTTCAAAATATGCGTATGCTTATTAAATTAGTAGATGTAAGGAAAATATGCGAAAACAAACTTGTGACACCTGTCCGAAAACTAAAATCTAAAGTAAAAATGGGTGGCGAAGATCCCAGTGACTCCAGAAACACGATTCCTCAAGATGGCTCTATAGAGGAAATCAGGCACTGAATAGCAACATTCATTTGAATATGAGTTAATATTCGATAAAATGTCATCCTTTAATGAATTCTACATGAAATAAAGTTCAATCTATTTTTTAAAGTTTATTCTACACAATAACAGATACACATATCTTCCTTACTTCTGCAGTTCACACAAATTGCAGAGCACTTCGATTCCCAATTTTCTGCAATTTCCAGTGAACATGCACCCCTTTGTATACATGGTGATTATAAAAAATACTATCCCGGTATATGAGACAGTAACTGTCATACCATTCAGAGGAATCAAATTTTGGTTATAGGAATTTTGAAGCATGTGAGCAAGAATCATATGGAAAACAACAGTTAAACTCTAAGAGTTACGGTTGCAGAGACAAATTTTCAAATGGCAACACCAACTTTTTATTTATTGGAATGTGTTCTCTATAGCAATAAATAAACGGCATTGGATCGGTACCTGTAGCAAGAAATTCACCAGCGCCTGACAGACTCGCATAAATGAATTATGACATTTGATGGCCTGTTGATAATACTTCTAATAATATTCTATCAAAAGGTATATAAATTTTTAAAACCTGTATGTGTACCGGATGTAAATAAACAATACAGAGAGCCGATGTGCAAATATTTCTCAAAATCCTAATTTTTATTTGTGAATTGTAGAATCTAATAAGGTATGCGATGGGACCACCAAATTTATCATAGATATTCTTCAGAAGTTGAAAATGTATACTTAGGAAAGATGTTTTAAAAATGTTTGATTATTAAAAATGAAGAAAAACATTGATGTCTTTTTTCACCAAATTTCCAAAATTATTGCAGCATAAAAATAATTTTTACATCATTTAAAAAAGTGTTCTGTTAGTTGTAGTACAAGTTTTTAACATCATTTTACCTAATTAAATTTTTTTTAAATATTTTACAACAACGTATTTTATGTTTTGTCATGAAACTCAAATTAAACAATTTGTAATAATATAAATATTTTGTCATGTCAATATAAATCTATATATATAAAAATGAATGTGTGTCTGTCTGTCTCTCTGTGGTTGATAGATTCAAAAACCATACATCCAATCGCCGTGAAAATCTGGGAAATTATTAGGTATATCCCTAGGAAAGTTTTTGAAATTTTTTTTAAAATCAGAGTTGGGGTTCTTTAATTATTAACTAAAAACTAACTTTCCCACCAAAATTTTTTTTCATTTCCCCACCACCAAATGAGTAAGGCTTCAGTTTTTTTTCCCCACTCTAAAGAAAATAGGCTTAAGAAAATTTCGGCAGATTATTTCAAAGGATTCTGTTTATTTTCTTAAGGTTTGATGCATTTAAAATTAAACATTGTTAATGAATCGATCTTTCAGATTCATTCTGAAGTACTTTTGAATTAAAATAAAACAGAATAAAGGAAATTAAAAAATTTTTAATCTGCATAGAGTTACCCCAACTGGCGTAGAAAACTCTCGCATTTGCGTTACCATAATTGGCGTTGAAAATTCAAGCATGCGCATTGTGTTCTGATTGTTGTCAACGGATACGGACTTGGTTTTGAAGGCTTAATATGTTTTCGACAGATTATTTCAAACGATTGTGTCTATTTTTTTAGTGTTTGATGCATTGATGATAACTAAACATTGTTAATAAATCGATCTGTTCATGATGAATCTGAGAAAATTTTGTTGAAAACTTCTTGAGATATTATATAAAGTAAGAAAGATATTCTTTAGTGCCCATAAGGTTTAAATACTCAGCGACTCTGTTTTCAGTACTCATATTTTAAAAAAAATACTTCGTTTCAGTAAAAAAAATATTATTATATTTGTTGCAGTTTAATCATTTCCACTTTAATTTAAAGCATAAATTCTACGGGAGCTAATGGAAAATTAGAGAGATACATATTGCGTTATGGTTGAAGGCCTTTATAATATTATGAGTGAATTATATGACTATTAAAATTTGAAGTTTTAAAATATTTTAATGAAGAAGCAATTAAAATAGGAGTTCTATAAAATATTTAATTATTAAAATTTTAACATGCATTAAGATTGGCGAACCGGCTGGTCGCCAAAGGCGGCTAGTAATAAATAAAATATCGTCAGTATAAATATTTCTTCATGGTTGATTATTCACGTATGAAGTTGCGCCTCATTTTTTCATGATGTGCAAATTTCTGTTTAATGTGTTTTTAATACACTCTTTGAAAGTTTGTATTAAAAAATCAAATTTTTAAAAACTTTTTAACTAATTAATATGCGAGTTCCCAAGAAAAAAAAGCTGTGAATGACATTTATGAATAACAAAAGCGAAATCAGATGTGAAATATTTTAAGATATTATAAAGCAATAATCTTGTGACTCATTTTTTTTCTGCACTTTTCTTTGCTTTTTTTTTCCTTATTACTCTTATTCATACAACTTTTCCGAGAACAAGAATCATTTTGGAAAAATTCGCTCAATTACATGAAATCCGAAATCAGTTTAGTATTGGAATTTAGATACTTATATTGAACCTGTAATTCTAAAAAAGTATTTTTGCAATAATTTTTCTTGAAATTCTCAATTTAATAATCTTACGAAGCAGAATTGTAAAATATAGCATCATTAAAAAACTTTTTTTCTGAGAATGTAAAAACACGCAGAGTCATAAGTGATTGCGCGCAACGCATTTTGGGAAAACTGGTATATATAAATGAACAGTACTCTTTATTTAATCTCTTTATTTTCTCTAGATTCTTTTACTGTAAAAGTGCTCAGTTTCAAAGGTGGGTAACTATTTAAACTTTTATCATTAATATTATCAAAAACCTAGAAAGTTTAAAGTAAAACCTTTGCCTTTTGAACAGAATCAAACAATTAATAAATGGTTAAATGATATAAAATGAATGATAATTATCTGTTTATAGTTTGCTTGTTTTCAGTTTCTATATGTATATATAGATGTAGCAATTAACATGATTAATTATACACTTATGACATGTTGCAGTTATTACTTATAATAACCGGTAAAGGCGATTAAGCGAATTATTACATTAATCAATAATTAGTAATTCTAACTGAGTATTTTATTAATAATAGATTAATTACATTGACTAAACTTATTTATATAGATTTACATAGTAAATTATTATACAATCTATTTGAATTTATAATTTATCATTACTTATAATATTTTATTTGCAAATATTGTTAAAATATACATAGATTGGGCATTATCTTGTTAATAATATGGCATAAGAAGAAAATCTTCTCTAAAATAGCTGATTATTTTTAAAGATTTTATATTTGAAGTAATTTCATTTATGCTTTGGAACCTGGTTACGGATGCCGATGCTATACATTGTGATAGAAAACGACATAAATGTTAAAACTTTCAAATTCATTTGCTATATCATCTTGCATTTAATTCTAAATAGCCATGATTTTCATGGTATTTTTATTTTAAAGTACTACGACATAAATGCTAAAACGTTCAAACGCATTTGCTACATTATCGTGAATTTAATTCTATATAGCCATGAGTTTTTCTGAAATTTTTATTTTAAAGTACCACGAAAGGAATGCTAAAAAGTTCAAGCTAATTTGTTACATTATCATGCATCTAATTCAATATAGCTAAGATTTTTCTTGAAATTATTCTAAAGTAAAGGCTCTCTGGTTTATAAAACACTTTACTCTTATTTTGTATTTTCTTTCTAATGTCGGAGAGTACTTTAACAAATCATGAAGGAATTTAACTAACAAAATTCTGTTTATTGAAAAAAATGAGAATGATTTATTTTATTAAAGGAAAATTTTGTTTTCTTCGCTACTCAATGTTAAGCTTTTGGATTTTGCTTCTATAATAGCTTTTGTTAATCCTTTGAGATTGAAATAGGAATTTTTGTTAAAGATAAATGCTATTTTCTTTAGAATATTGGTTATTTCATTTTAGAAAGTGGTTGGGAAAAAATAATTGTTTTCTATTTAATTTCTTATGGTACCACAAAGCAAATAGTTTTTTTTCCTTATTATTTAATGGATGCAATTTTCGATGTCGAGTCAAATCCTAAATATATATTTTGAAATATTTGTGTTTTCATAAAAGATATGGAATAATTCGATGATGTCTATTTCAAAATTTGATTGCTATGATATAAGTAGACCCTTATGAATAGACCCTATTGAAATATATAATATTTATTTATTGAAATATATAACATTTATAACATAAAAACTTTTTATTTATTTAAATCCGAACAACATGTTCCTAAAGTCATGCATTTTATTCATAAAATAATATTTGTTTAACGGTGTTATTAAATACTTGTTAATTAAATTGTTAATTTTTTTCCTCAAAATTAACTTTTTTTTTTACAATGCCGGGAATCGTTGCTTTTCAATTTTTAAACTTTTACATTTAAAGATTAAACAATCGAGATCATGAAATTACATTGAGAAATCCCTTCTGTTATTATATATATATATAATATATTCTAATCAGTTTTTGAGTTTTTATCTTAAACCATCCCCTATTACGTTCTTCTAGAATTTTCGCTTATTTCCTGATCCAAATCTCCCATTTTATTCCATTATTTCTAACTATCACTCTAGAAAAATGGCTGGCACTTTAAGTTCTCACGCCCTGACCGAAGGGATGAAACTATCTAATATTCAAGAGACCTGAGACCTGATTTTCCTGAGACCTGAATCTTTCAAAGAGACCTGAAATTCCCTGTCCTAAATCGACATGTGTCAAAGAAATTCTTAGAAATATCAAAACACCAAATAAAAAAAATGTCTCGCACTTTCGTTTTTATACTCTAGGGTGAACAAACGCATTCATCGCTTTTCCCCGTGTACAAATCATGCTTTCCCATGGAAAAATAAATTGAAATGAATTCCAAATTTATCTCTTTCTCTATATCTATCTATATAATTTTTGAGTCTGTTCAAACATGAGGCTGCGTCTGAAAAGAAGTGAATGAAAATTGTGGACCGAACTTTTGATAGCCGCTTTGTATGCTACTTGTTGTCATTGTAGCATAACAAATACAGCAAATATTTATCCATTTAAAATATTTCCTTTTCCCACAGATGTTCTCTCCAGCTTTTCTGATAATGGCAACTCTCTTGTGCAGCGCCTTCGTCACAGACGTCGCTAGCCAGGACTCCGGCAATGGAAGCGGCCAAGACACTCAGCCCTTGTTCTGCGTAAAGATTCCGCAATCAACAATGAGCAAGATGCAGTGCGGAATGTCAGCAATACAGATGGCGATGAAAATGTTGTAGACCATTCCAGAAATAATTGTGTCTCTCATGAAAAAGTACAATAAACATGTAGTTCCTTAATCGATGGTGAATGTCGTTATAATTTCTTCTGCTGCATTAAAAAAATATATTTCTAACTCTATAATGTCTTTAATTCTTTATTTTTTTTTCTTTTAAGTCTCTCATAAATTATAGAACTTAATAATTATTTATGAGGTGCGGGGAAATATTGATGCAAGATTTAGAGGATAAAAGAATGTTTTAATAGTTATTCGTTTCCTAAGAGGAAATTTTCTTCAAATGTTGTTAAAGCTACGAACAAATAATTTATTTTTATTAAAGAATTGATAAGAAATCGAGATACAAAACACCATATATTACTAAGATTTAATTTATAAAAAAAAGAAAGTCAATTAGCATTTCTGCGAGTAATATTACCATTAAATGACCGATTTTAACTTTCTTTAAGAGCGGTACAGCTGCATTATCTGATTTTTTTCTGTTGCTGATTAGACAGTACAAAAATTGTGCCATTTAACAGCATAAATTTTAACTGCAGTCTATAATCACTGAGTTTATCACTAAGACAATTGTGATGGTTAAATTGTTATCAAGAAAAAGTATGCAAAGCATACGGAAAAAAAAACACATAACAGGCCTTCTAGAGATTTAAAAGAAAACAAATAATTTTTTTAGTTTCTTCTTCAAAATCTCTGTTATGGTAGGCAACTTTGAAATTTCTTACCTTTGAAACCGCAAGTTTAATAGCGCGACTAAGATTAACAGCTAAGTTAATATTTAACCATCACAATTGTCTTAGTGATAAACTCAGTGATTATAGACAAATGCATTTGCTCTGCAGTTAAAATTTATGCTGTTAAATGGCCTTGCATCTTATTTCAGTTACCATCAATATTTACAACATGAAAAATGAATAAGGTTATACAGATCATTAAGAAAAATTAATTCAAAGAGTTAAGACTACTAAATTTCTGCTTCAATTTCCTTCCTCCATGGCTTTTACTACATGAACAACCAAATTTAAGCAGATAAAAAAAAACAAAGAAAAATCAGTTCAAAAGAAAAAAAATTTAATATTAAAACATGTACTTAAAAATTTCAATAAAAATATTTCTGCTTTTTCACTTTTTTCTTCTACAAACTCTTTTATCACGCCTATCAAATAATCTTCGAAAAATTGAAAATATTATGCTTTCTTAAGTTGTTATATAAGTGCACAACGCCACTTGTCATTTTCGCCACTTAAGACAATTTGAAATGACCGAGGTCAATCCAAAACCATTCGCCAAGTTCATTAAAATAGACTATAGTTTATGCAAATAAGCTATACTTTAATTGAAGAAAATATTATATATAATTTGAATACCCAAAGAACTGAAACTTATTCCTACAAAATAGTGGAAAGAATGGAACTTGCGTTTATAAATAAGTAGGCAGAAACCATGAAAAAGGACTGGGGAGTTGATTCTTCCAGCATATTGATATTTTTGCATTTAACAGCAAAATGGGTCTCATATCGATTAATTGAAAGTAATCGGAAAAGAGAGCAGTTCCCCAGAATTCCACAAATGAGCGTCATAGTTAAAATTGTCAAGTTTTCACTTTTGACCAGTAAAGTGCATTAGTGTGTACCGTCTATTGCCGAATCCAGTATCTTATTAACTGATGATACGTGGTCTGGGGATGAAATTCGGATACAAGTGATATACAGTACACTCTCGAGTATACAGCCTAAAGTTGCGGAAGGGTAGGCTGGATAACAAAAAAAAAAAAAAAAAAAAAAAAAAAAAAAAAACCTGATACAGTGGAGTTTTATTTCTTTGCCCTCTAATACCAGAAGACGAAGTTTTTCTACCAAAACTCGCATATTTCGTATTTTTTCACTTCTTATTGAGTACTATGCCTTTTATTTATCTCAAGCCACACAGAATGTGAAGGCGGCATGGGCATGGTAAACATTGAAGCAGTTGCCGGTAACGTGTGGAGTTAAAATAGAAGACTCTGTACTGTAGTTAATATATGTTTATATACAGCACTGCACGTTTCCAGAATTTATTAAAGAAAAAGTAATGATAAAGAATATAAATTGCTCACATTTTAACATAAATTCTGTAATGCCCAACTTAAATGCAGGAAACATAAATAAAACATTAGCGTAAATCGTAGGCCTAATTTTTAAGAAAATTGACTCAAATTCATTTTTACTGATATACTAGTCGGATAGTGCAGAGCCCGGATTGTTGCGAACCGGATACTCGGGAGTGTACTGTATAAGAAAGCTCATAAATCGTAGATCAAACCTTAAGTATATACCAGACATACACAAACAAAAAATTTTTACCATTTAAAGTGGAGTACGTATAGAACGGAGAATCATCACAAGGTTTCTTTCAATTAAGTAAAATAAATAAGCATATGCCATAAACATGAGTAAGAGCTAATGTTACGGTTTTCCTTAGCATTTGGTAACAGAGCAAATTGTTATTGTTTGCATAATTGACATTTAAAATTTGTCATATGATTTACGAACCACCTGTAGATGTGAAAAATTTTATACATAATGTTAAAAATTCGAGATCTTTTGATTCTTCATGTGTATGAATGCATGCGTCTCCATCAAATATGACCAGAAAGGGGTGTGGCAATATTTTGCTCGATTCGTGTTGATGACTTAAGACAAGTGATCTGCTGTGTACAGATGTTTTATTTACACTAAATCTGCTGAGTTTCGTCAATGGTGAACTTACTGATGACTCTGAAATTTAGAGGTATTCTGTAAACTACACGTGTTTATTCATAAAGATTGGCCATGGTAGACTTATCGTAATGTTCGACTTCTCTGTTTCTGGATTTGATGTTGATGAGAAAAAAAGACATCATCTATAAAGAAGTAAAGCATCTGTAGCAAAAAATACATTATGTACAGGTGATTTATGGTCATTAAATTCACCAAAATTGGCCACTAATGTGGTACTGAAGTTTAAAAGTGGCTAAAATTACGTAAATTTATTCATAAAATTTGGTCACGGTAACCTTGTGGTAATGTTTGAAATCTGGGTTGAAGGATTTCGTGTTGATGACTCGGATAGAAAAGCCCATTGCAGCAAATTCTTTAAATTGCAATATTGTTGCAGCATTCCTTTCTGTTCAAGCAGATTCTTTATGTTCATTAAATCCACCAAGATTCCTCATTTGCCTTCCCACTAATGTGGTACAGAAGTTTAAAGACAAGTTAAAAATGAAGCGAATTTATTCATAAAGCTTATCTGTGGTAGCCTTGCATTAATGTTTGAAATCCGGATTAAAGGATTTCGTGTTGATGATTCAGGTCAAGAAATCCATAGTGTACAGTTGCTTTATACTCATTAATTCCTCCGAGATTAGCCGTTGGCCCACCCACTGATGTGGTACGAAAGTTTAAAGATAGTCTACAAATGACGTTATTTTTTCATAAAGTTTGACCCTGGTGCAGTAATATATGGCTTCTGGATTGATGGATTTTGCGTTAATGACTCGTATCAAAAAATCCATTGCGGGCAGATGTTTTGTGCTCATTAAATCCATCGAGATTGACCACTGGCCCTTCCACAGATGTGATATGGAAGTTTGGAGATCCATCCCCAAATAGTATAGAACAGGGATGGCGAACCAATGGCACGCGTGCCACTGATGGTACGCGACACAATATTTTGGGTACGCCACTGATCAAAAAGGTTTGCATTTTAATTCAAAATAACAGTTCCCTATGAAGTATTACGAACAAACGCGAATGATCGGTCGCAATGAGCATAAACCTACCCTATTTCATACATGTAAAAAAATCCGGCAATATCATTGGTTCGCGCCATCGCGCACTCTGCAAATAGAGTGCGACTTCATTATATGCGAACTCCTTGTAGTTAAGTAGTTTCAATTCGTATTGCTAGGATTGTACTTTGTAATTTCCGAAGGACGAATTTGGAATCATCACTAGGAGCATACTTCGTTTGTTAACGTCTTGCTTTAGTTAAGTCATGGACTACAATTGCTAATGATTCAAAGTTGTCTACGCATAGCGTATTCAATTTCTTAGACACAACTGTACATTTTAAAGCTTATTTGTGTTATATTTAAAAAAAAATTTGCTGTTATTTAACATGGCTAGTTCAGCAAAAGAACAAATAGTACAAGATAGTAAGTGTAACAGAGAATTTCAAACTTGATGAACAGAGAAATGTGGCATGCTAACAAAGCGGTGTGCGTTTTATGTTCTGGAACATGGTATGTAGAACATGGTCTCTAAAACGGCATTTTGAAACAAATCACAAATCCTTCTGCCAAAAACGCGAATCAGAGCAAAAAGAATTAATTGCAAGTGCAATAAAAGATAGAAATAAACAGTCGATGTCTGTTATTAAATATGTTAGCAAAAATTGTCATACAAGCGCGGAAAGTTACTCGGCTGCAAATGTCATTGCTTGGCATAATAAGCCTTTTCAAGAGGGAGAGTTTTTGAAGGAAGCCTGGTTAGCATGCGCGTCCTCACTTTTCGATGATTTTGATAATAATGATAAGATAATTCAGCGCATCAATGATATTCATCTGTCTAGAAACACAAAGAAAGAATCTTAAAACTGGCCGGAAATGTATTAAATCAACAACAAAAAAAAAATGACATTAAGTCCGCTCCTTTTATATTGCTATGTCTTGACGAAAGTACTGACGTCACTAAATCTGCACGTTTAGCTGTTTTTGCTCGATATTGCGTAGGAAACATTATTAAGGAAGAATTAATTGCGAGTCGGCGTCCTGGCATAGGCATAGAGCGTTTTCCCCGTGATCTGGGTGTCCCGGGTTCGAGTCCCGGTTTGGGCATGGTTGTTGTTCTGTCTGTGAGATGTGTGAATGTGCCCTCCTGTAAAAAGAAGTTGTGCAAGCTAATAAGTGATTCGTGAATAGCAAAGTCGTAGTCTTGGCTCTAGTTGACGCTACTAAAAAAACAAAAGACACTCCCCCTCCGGCTTAAATCGCTGTCTTCGTAACAGCGGGCTTCCCCGGTACAAGTGCCATAAGAAACAACAGAATTAATTGCCATAATATCGCTGCTAACAACTATAAAGGGCACAGATATTTGTTCGGCTGTTAAAAATTCGCTTGCTGAGAAAGAAATCGATTTGAAATAAAATTGTTTCAGTAACAACTCATGGTGCTCCAAATATGGTGCTCAAAAAAAGTGATTTCATTAGTTTATTTCAAACAGACATAGGACATTCGATTCTTGAACTCCACTGCATTATTCACCAACAAGCCTTGTGTGCTAAGAGTGGTTTAACATCTCTTGTTAATGTAATGGCGTAAGTGATAAATATAGTCAACCACATATCGCCACAGGCTTTAAATAAGCGAAAGTTTAATGCTTTGTTGGATGAAGTCAACTCAATGTATAATGGCTTACTGATGTATAATATTGTTCGCTGGTGAACGTACTTCAAAGATTTGTTGACTGCTTGGAAGAAATCAGACTGTTTCTGCAAAATGAGGAGAAAATTGAACAATACCCACAGTTGTGGGATGTTATATGGCTTTCAAAATTGATGTTTTTTACAGACATGAGCCAGCATTTCAATGAATTAAATGTAAAGCTTCATGGAACAAATAAAACAATCATCGTCATGATGGATCTCATTCGCGCTTTTGATGCTGGATTGCATGTTTTCAAAAACGATATTATTAGAAGAAACTACAAGAAATTCCCAAACTTGCAAAAAAATATATCACAGATTTAGATGTATTTGAGTTACCAGACAAAAAAAAAGTTATTGAGGAATTTATTTTTGCAATTGATTCTTCAATCAAGGAATTTTCATCGAGATTTTCCCAGTTCAAAGAATGATCGGAAACGCCTACAAGTTTATTATGTACCCTGGTGTGACTTCACTTGATAAACTGAACTTGTCACAATTCGATTGGTTGGAAATTGAAGAATTTGAAATGCAACTGATTGAATTCCAGTCCACTTCAATATGGATTCAAAAATATTTTGAAACAAGGAAAGGTTGGAATGGATTGAAGCAGAAAGTTTAACAAGCAATATAAGTAAAAATGCCAGTAACAAAATTTTGGAAACATGGAATTCGATTCCAGACACATTTAACTGTTTGAAGAAGCTGGCTCATGCTATTTTAACCATATTTTCATCTACCTATGCCTCATTATTTTCAGAGATGAATAATATTAAAGACTCGTTTAGAATCCGTGTGGCAGACGACTCCAAATCAGCGTGCATTCTGCTAAAAGTAACATCTTACAACCCTAATATAAGTTATTTGTCATCTAATCTGCAACAACAGAAGTCACACTAATGTTACTTTAGTTTGAATTATGCGTATAACTAAAACATTTGCTACTATATAAGGCAAAATGTATTTTTTCGTAGTATATAAAGAGTAGTAGGATGGATCATAATTCGTAAGTATATGATCCATAAAGATTCGCCACCCTTGGAATAGAACTTCATTCATCCTGATACTTCCTTCCTCATTCTCCTTCGAAACAAAATGCTAATCTAACTAAATTAAACTGCACCCTCTCCTTTTGGCAACAACCTCTAAAATAAATGGTCAATTTCGACATCTATCTGGCTATCGATGAATAGTCATTTTCTTGCTTCAAAACGTAACGTTAATAAAATTTAGAAAAAAATTCAACTACTCTTCATGTCGTTTGTCAAATCTGATATAACTTTTCATAGTACAGAGGTGAAAAAAAGATGATTCAAAATTTGATGAGTAATTTTGTTGCAATAAATGACTGAAATTTAAAATACCGAAATTCAAAGCTCGGTTGCAACAACTTATTCCAAGAAATATCCAAATTTCTTGTAATCAAAAAGTAACCATAATGATAATTGTCATGAGAGAAAGGTTTTGGAATTTAAGATGTCAACATCACATGACGGAAAATTGCTTAGTCAATACAAGGCCTACTATTGTCTACATCGGCTATATCTCAATCCATTGACCTTAGTTCTGATTCAGAACATAAATTCAAATATATCATTCATGCTGATTTTTTTTATTAATTAGTTTGCATGTGTATGAAAAAGTTTAGATTTTGAAGCAGTTTTTAATGTAAAAAAAATCAATATTTGTCTTTAAAAAAAAATCAAGAATACGACTTTGCTAATGTTTCCGATAGCAGTAATGAAAGTATATAGTTAAAAATTTTTAATATGATTATATCTTAGGAAGTCTAATTTTAAAAATATTTTTATGCGCATTTATTTAGTTTGACTGTTTTTTGCGTATACAAATACAATTTTGTTGTTGATTTTTCAACTTATTGTTTAATGTGCTAGAAGATTGAATTCTTTCAAAATTACATTTTTTTGATAACAGTACCCTATTTCAATATTTCCAAAACTTAATTATAAGTTAATCGATATTTTTTTGGTAAAAATTTAATTGATGCACAGGACGTCATCTGTCAGTGAATTCCAAAAAAATTCATTTCAAGATTGCATTATGCTAAAAATTTTGGATTAAGTAACTCATGAATAAAAGATTTAAGATTAAAAAGGTAGAAAAACTTTAAAATAAAAAATTATTCCCTTTATTATATAATAAAAAATGTGATTTAAAAAATTAAGAAATTTACTTTTTATATTTTTATTTAACATTTTTACATTGCATTTTTGAGCTCAGTGAGGATGAAATTTTTTAATAGAGTTTCCACTCAATTCTTCACAAACTTGAGTTCTGAAATTTTTTGCAAATACTGTTACACGATAAACATAGTATTTTTTTTCAATTTAAAACCTCTTAATATCAATAAATATATTAATTATTATTAAAATTAATTACACACAGATGATATCATTTAGATATTATTTTCTGAATTGTTAAGTTTTAGATTGTTTAATATCGCAAGGTATGAATTATGAAATGCGCAAAAGACTAAGAGGTAGGAAATAATAAAAATAAAAATGTTTCATGTGCAGTTCAAAAAATAGGAAATAATATTTTGCTCATCAAAAACCACATGATGTCAGGAAGAAATTACAGCACAAATGCACCATTAAGAATAAATTCTCAAACATTTGTTGAAAGTTAAGATATATTATAATGTGATTAAAATTCCAGTTTATTTCGAATGTTTTTGTCAGAATAACATGTTTTAGCGCTTTTATTTTGATATTAATATTTTAAATAAAAAAATTATTAAAGTAAGAAAATGACAACGAATAAAAACATAGCAATTTAAAATTCAGTTTGTAGAATATTAATATTATTGACGTGAAACTTATACAGGGTGTGGCAAAAAAAAATAGGACAAAGTTATTACATCATAGAATAAAAGTTAACTAATGTCTTTTTAATTCGTGTTCCTTCCTTTTTGTCTACCAATTCAATTATAAGATATTTTATAATGTATCTTTTAATTTACGTATTGTTTCTTTGCCTTTTTACACTGTGCCTCGGCAAACAGTGTCTGATTCAGTGTCGGAAGTGAACGATAACGTATGGTGAACACTTTCAATAGCCATAAGCCCATCATAAAGTGAGTTCAATGAAATTCGACGACTTCCATGTGCAACGAATGGCAAAAACAGAGCTTGGACTGAAACCTTACAAGTTCCAAAAAGTTCAGCTTCTCACTGAAGAAAACAAACTAGTGCGGTTCCAAAGATGTCGAAACGGACAGCAAGTCAGCGCTGGGAGAGATTCCTTTTCACTAATGAGAAGCTCTTTACCATCCAAAAGCTCGTAACTCCTAGAACTGTAGGACCTAGCTTGAAGACGCCACAAGCACTTCAGCAATTGTTGAACATCGCCAACATCCAAAATCGGTCATGGTCTGGAGTGGAATTTGCTCAAGCGGTAAAACACCTTTGATTCTTGTCGATGAGGGCGTTAAAATAAGTCAAAAAGTCTACCAGTGAGACATTCTAAAAGGTGTTGTATTTCCTTGGGCCAAAACACACTTCGGAAATGTAAAGTGGACGTTTCAACAACAGTCCGCTCCAGATCGCATGGCTAAATAGACAGAAGAGTGGTGCAAAGAGCATTTTCCGAAAGTGATATAATTTAGATAGTGGGTACAATACTTTGGAGTCGCCGATTCTCAACCCCATGATTACATTGTATGGTCCATTTTGGAGTTTGGGGCTTGCACTAAATTACACAAAAGGTTGAACTCTTTAAAGAAATGGCTTTGGTTGAAATGGGATAGATTAAAGGCAAAAGACTTGCGGCCCAATGCTGAACATTTCAATAAGCATTTCCGCATCTGAATTACTGCAAAAGGCAGCCACTTTGAAACCAATTATATATATTTATTAGTAAAAATATATTCTTATTAATAAAGACATATTTGGTTAATGTATTTATTTTTAATTAAGTTATATTAAAAATTGTTTTTGTGCGCGGCAACCTATGTGTGTGTGTGTGAGTTTGATTTTTATAGAAAATCTAAAAGGAAGTTTCTCTAAGTAATTAGACAACAAAATAATCATTAGGTTTAAAATCAAAACAGTTAGACAATTGGTCCTTACATATAAATGCCTTGTTTCAAAAATACAGGAATTCGGAAAAACTTTTTTTTTAATTGCACACACTTAATGGATGATAATTACTTCTCTTTTCTACAGCAGAACCAAACAGTATACATTGAAATATTATGAATTTCGGAACTAGAATGATATAAAGCGCATTTTTTAATATAACGATTACATTCAAATTTATGTAGTATTTTTGAAATGTGAATAGTTTATACATGCAATAAATTATTCTCCAGCAAAAAATGATGATTGAATTTTTATTTCTGATCAATTTATACCTGCTTTAAACACTTTCTACCTATCGATGTTGTTTCATATCCTTTAAGGAAACTATATCGGCGTGAGAAATATAGGAAATACCTCTTATTATTTTTAATTATTAAAAGAATCACAAAAACATATAATTTTAGTGAAAATTCTTTAACATGGAGTGCAGAAATATTTGTAATTCCATAATGTGAAACATGTGTTTCTAACTATAGAGGATATCCATTCTAGTTGGAGTCCAATAAGTACTTTTTTGAACCATTAGACATAAGTACATATTTCCAATAAAAAATTAATGACATACAAAATTAAATGATATAAATAATCCTATTCTATATGGTTTGAGTCAATAAATATATTATTGAGAAAATTGCAATTTCAAGTTTTTTAGTACTATCTCTTATTATTATTAGTTATATTTAGTAACATATTTTTTAACAAATTTATAATTTAAAGAAAAAAGTTTAACCCTTTTGCCACGGAAACCGATATGCTATATAATACCGAATTTCACTAATACGGTTTTAATGACTGCGCTGAAGAATATTAAATAATTAATTCATTCATTTTCTCAGTATAAGGAATATCAAGACTGCATAACGTGGTCAATTTTGGTCAGTGAATAATGGTTCTTCCTTTGTGAAGGTGATTATTACGTGGTGAATAAATTATTGAATTTGATTATACTCTGTTTCACCCTAACTTGGCAGTAGTGTATATTCTAGGGATGCCGAATCGCAGTCGTTATCAGGGGAACTGGGTTACTTTAAAGTACAAAGTTACTAGAAATGCAAATCACTGGCGAAACTTTATCTCGCAAATTTTTCGCCAAATAGTAAATATTTATTTACTTTATTATATTATCACTTTATCGGAGAATTAATTGTTTCCTTATTTTCATTATTTTTTTAATATTATTGATACATTATTTTAATAAATCATTAATGTTATTTCATTTCGTTTCATCGTTTCTGAAAAGAAAACCCTAAATCTTTCAATATTCGGTAAAGCGTAGTTCGGCTAATGTTTTTCGAAAAGATATCTGTATAATCGTTCACATCTTTTAAAACTTTATCTAATGTTGGGATCTCATTTCTACGAAAATATGCATGGATTTTTCGTCAAATACAGGATAACGTAAAATCATCATATTTTACAAGACCTGAATGTTTGGCGGAGATGTAAAAGAAAAGCGCGCCAAATATTTGACCTTGAAGACCGGTTCTAGCCAAAGTGGAATTCATTATGTCAATCTTTTAGTTTTATTCGTTCTCTTTATTTACAAAATACTTAACATATAAGCACTTCTAACTTGAGAATAATTTTAAATACATATTGATAAAAAAAGGATTTCTGTAATTTATGATATTATTTGATAAATTTTTGCGCATTTTAACTATTTTAAAGTCGGAATTGATGGGGAACTCTTTCCCAACGCGGAGCGTCACATTTTCTACCTTTTACAATACTGCCAAGTTAGGGTGAAACAGAGTATAATAGAACCGGGGAGAGCATAAAAAATCAGGCTTCATATTTTTTTCGACAAGTTGTTTGCTAACTCAACAGGAAATGTTATTTTTAAAAACATTTTTTCAACTGAATGTAATCTGACTCTGCGACCCGCCACGAAAGCACACGGATTTAAACCATAAAACTGAATGACCGGACCGCTGCAACAGTAACACTGGCAGGAACTGTGGTTGAGGCCTAAGGGCCATCACCGGTGACGGTACAACCCTCCCAGAAGAAGTACGCCCCTTCATCGATGTGAGGAGTCAGATCCCCCACCAATTTGTGAACCTTCTATGGTGGTGAGATCCAACCACCATCCGGAAAAATCTCATCCTCAATTCGAGGTGCCCCCTGGGGTTTTTCAACTGAATATATATATATATATATATTCGGACAGTTTAGAAAATTCTTTTTGTTCCATGATTTGATTGAATATATGAATATATTGCATTTTCAATATAGAAAATTTTCTGCAATGAAATAGGTTAAGATGAATATCTTGAGTGGTGATTAAAAAATACTACCTATCAAATAATAATAATAATATTCTTCATTGGAGCTTTAATAAGAAAAGTTTTTTACTCATATTAGTAAATGCAATTGCACTGTTAGTCTGGAATTCTTCTTCCAAATAAAGATACAAGTTCATTTATTTAAACAAAAGTTTAAAGGCTCGAAACTGTCTGAGAATTTCGTCATACGTTGTGCATGGTGAAAAAACCGTTCATAACACCCTATAGAGTTCAAATTAGATTTAGACTGCAACATTTCATACGCAGTTTGATTACTGGTCTCACTAAAACAATTTGCTTAAAATTTTAATTAAAAACTAATTGAAAATTTTTCCTCTATCACTTCGGAGTATATTGTAGCACGAAAATAATTCTTGTACCATTTTAGTTTTCTAGAGACATTACTTTTTTTCCGCCCCCACCTAATTTAATGATTTTTTAAAAATGTTTTGTACATAATGTATAAATAAATGGTGTACATTTCAAAGGTGACGTGATTCATTTTTTTCTCAAAAACATTTTGAATCGTAAAATGTAACACACTAAAAATGTAAAACACTATGTAGATAAGAAACTTTAAGAAATTTTGTTTTCGAACAGATGGTAGATTCTGAGTAGATATTTTTAGAAATTTTTACATATTCACCGGGAACTTATCAAAAAAACATTTTTTTAAACATTTCAACAATCTGTAATACATTATTAAAAAAAAAAAAAAAAAAAAAAAAAAAAAAAAAAAAACTGGAAGGAAAATAACAATGCACGGGAAACAATTACTGGCAAAGAAAAATTATTCATCAAAAAAAAAAAAATGCGTGCGTCAATGTGTGAGTCAAAAATTACGAGAAGCATGACCATTGCACATCCACCCATCCTTCAATGAAATCGGTAAATTTCGATGGCCTAGCTTATCCTCAAGGTTTAATTCCATTTAGACAAGAATAACTGTAAAAGTTTTTAGATAGACATCATAGAAACTAATTTAAAATCTCTATGCAGCAAAATTTTTATATTTCTTGCAATCAAGTAAAATAATAGATATTTCTGAAATGACTAACGCCAGGTAAAGTGCATCGTCATTAACAGTGGCGCAGAAATTTACCTATAAGAGCGCGTGAGGAACAGAAGTTTCATTCAGATTACCTCCTACAGTCAAAAACTCCCAAGCTAAAAAGGTAAAATCAGTTTCTTATCATTTCTTCTATGTTATGGTTTTTCTTAAGTTTCTTTGGCGTTTATAAAGCTTGATTTTAACATTAAATTGATTCTATAAAAACCTATTTTGACTAGGCAAATATATATATCATTGATTAATTTATGCATTCTGTGCTTTTCTCATTTTCTCATATTTTACAATTAAACTGAATTTAAAATGCCTTATATTTTGGTTTCAAAAATTATGAGTACTTAATGCAAATAATTCAATTATTACAAATATATCTATGTATATGTGTGTAATGATATTTCTTAATCTAATTTAAAACCAATTCAATTTTCTAATATTTATCTTAAATTAGTGCATGTTAATTTCATTTTAAGATAATTTCTTATTTCCTGATCCAATTATCACATTTTTATTTAATTAATTTCACACGCGCTCTAGAAAACTGATGTTTTCAGCATTTTATCAAGCACCGAGCGAAGGAATATAAATCCCTAATTCTTACAATATTGTTTTAAATATACCTAAGATTTCCTTGCTTATATTTACATGTGGCAAAGAAATCCCTATCATAATCTCATGGTAAAATCATTGAATGGACAAATTTCTGTCTCTTTTGTTGTTGTGTCACAATGTAGACTGACGTAACTCTTATCGCTTTTTCTTTGTACAAAGTATGCCTCCCGGACTGAAATAAATTTTAAGTTAAAATGTCAAAAGTTCCATCTTTTCTTTTTTTAGAATATATAAAGAATATATGAAATTTATAAAACCTTTTTTTTATTTAAACTCAAACAGCTTAAAGTCATCTTTTCATTGATATAACTGTGTTTACCATATCAATTAATACTCGCGAGCTTATGGGTCATTTAAAAACTTTAACATAACTAATAAAACATATATCTTAAATAAGTAGCTGAACTGTCAGATCATTTTCTCATTTTCAAGCCATGCTAGAATATTTTGGAAAGAATTATTTAATTTTGAGCAATGATCAGTTTATAAGAACGACACCTGAGTCAGCACCCTTTTTCCTAAATACCAATTTTACAAAGATCTGTAGGAAAATATTTGGTCCTAATACGTTCTCTATCTTCAAAATACACAAATATAATTGATATTGGGAAGAATTGGTCTCAAACCAGTGACACTGGTAACAGCAGATCGAGACGCTGATTAAATTTCCCAAGGATCCTTAAGTAATTCAAATCTCGGTAGCCTCTTTTCCCCTTTTTCAAAACCAAATATTTTTTTATCTGCTTAAATTTAATTTTAGGCAAATTTAATTTTAAGTGGATTTAAGAAGTAAATTTTGATAAATTGAAATAGAAACCGCTGTTGCAAATATTTTCCTAAAAAATTGATTCGAGTCTATCGCGTCAAAAAAAGGGATCAAATAAAATTTAAAACTAATTTTAAAGGAAGAAATAAAGAAAATTCGCAAACAATTTTTCTTAACTTAATCTAAATAATGTTTGATAATGGGATCGAATATTTTTTTAAATAATAAAACAAAAAAATTTTAGAATTTTAAATTAACATAATATGAAATTTGCAAATGTTAATTAATTAGGAGCATTACTAGAATAATATAAATTTTTATATTATTTGATTTTAATTTATAAGTTCGATTGACTGCCTGTATAGTTAAATTAAATTACAAAAATAACTTTCAAAATTCCGCAAAACAATGTCGAAGACTAAAGACCTCTTAAAGTTGTGAAGAGCCTAGACAGTTGCCAATCTTACCTACTGAATAATCCGATTCTCCGAGTCTTTATTATATGTTAAAAAAATTGTTCATTTAGGAACATTTGCGATGAATTAATTTTGTTTCTGATCCCTCACAGATGCAGTCTCTTCGATTTGTGATGTTCGCAGCTATCATGTGCTTGTTCCTGAGTGCTCGCGTCAGCGCTCAACACGTGGAAATGAGCACAGATGACGACGGAAACACCCAGATGTGCCTGATGGTGCCGGACCAGATGATGAGCATGGTGGACTCAGTCTGCAAGATGATGAATTGGGGATAATGCATACCTATATTCGACAGAAACCGATCATGTATTGCTGTAGACTGCACTTGTGTACTCTAGGAGAATAAAGAAAATTGCATCTTGATGTGAAATTTGGGGCCTGTGTGTTATTTGTGACACTAATCATTCTGGAAAAGAATTGGAATAGTATTCTATGTTGAAACAATTTAACAAATAATGCTCATTCCTCTAATATTAATGTATTAATACATCTAATATTTCCCAGATCAGTAAGCTTAAACTTTTAACTTCAACTTTTAAAAGTAAAACAAATTTTTCCAGATGTATATTTACAAATTTTCTGTTTGCATTTCAACGAGTCATTGAATAGAATTTTAATCTAGGAAGTGAATTTTTAATATTCTCTTATAAATCATCAAATGTAATAACAATTTTTTTTTAATTTCAAAAGTATTTGAATTGTGTTAATTCAATTGAATCAATTATTTGAATCAATTAATTCAAATGACCATTTTTAACCTTTATAATTCACTTTTTAAAAAATAACAAGATACCAGGTATCTGATAACTTTCCTCAAAAAATAAAAAAACCTATTTATGAAATAATTCAAATTTTAATTATAAAATGGAAAAAAAATATATTGGTACAAATTATAATTCCTTACTACTCCAAAACCTGAATATTTCGTGCAATATAGTAGTAGTAGGAGTAATAGTAGATATTATCAAAATGCTAAAATTTTCTATTAAGTTGTATAAAACATTTAAACATTGAAATGTACTAGATTTAAATAATAAATATATAATATTTATTATATAAATATATAAAATAAAGTATGTAAATATTATAAATAAATAAAATATTTCTTCGAATTTCACCAAGTTTACACATACGTGTCCTCCAAAATTGCAAAGATGAATGAATCTTAAATCAACATGTTAATTGCCAAATTCATTTATTTTTAAGGAAATATACGAAAGGTGAGCGCTGTACACTTGGCTAACAATGTTTTCAAAGGAGTTAAGGTGTTTACTTTGGATATCGTGAGCTCTTAAATGATTTAAAACAGTTACTTCACAATACTATGCAGGAATAATATCCACTACTTACTCTTTAAAGAATGGATTAGAGATTAATTTAATCTGTAATTAATTTGTGAAGATTTTATTTCAAAGCGGTTTAATAATGAAATAAACAAAGAAAAATAATTTCGAACGTAAAAAGCAATTTATAATAAAGAAAGAATTCAGGGAAAGGCAAATAAAATTTTGATAGAAAAATCCATTCAAAAATACAACAATATTCATTGAAGTTAAGAATTTATTCATATCTCACAGAGTAAGCATTCCACTTTCACTTAATCTTTTACTTATCAAATCCTTGTGGAAAACAGAAAACGTATCAATATTGAATTAAAAAAATGGCAAAATATAAGCTAAATAATATTTTCAATTAATGAAAAATTGCTCGAATTCTAATAAAATAATATGCAAGTTAAAGTTTATTAATTTTTCTTTAATTAAATTGCATGGTATACTGCCTTTCATAGCTTCCTTACATTTAATTTCCTTTTTTAAATATCTATTTTTTCGTAAATCCGAAAAGAAAACTTTCATGATATTTGTTGAATATCTTTTAATCATTCACTCAGAATGCAGATCAGACATCGTTTATTTTTGATTGAAGTATGTTTTCCTCAAAATTGCTCTTATCATTCTGAATAAATAGCCCTAAAGCGTCATTAATACCGTAAAAGGTTCATCAAAAAAAGTCATCCTTCCATATTTTCAGTTTGCTATGTTGAAATATAAGAATTAAATATCAGGTTAAACTTTTATTTGATATATATATTTTAAATCTCAGTCCTGAAGAGAGCAGAATTTTAATGTTAGCTATCATCCTGATACTTCGACCAGAGAAGAATTAAGCTGCTCTCATATTTTTAATTTGACTGGTTGAAATATTGAAAACCATTTTAATGACAAAATAAAGTTTTTTGTATGTATTCAAATGATTCATTCGCCACCCTACATTAAATTATTAGGATTAGTTTTCCTGAGGTTGTGGATATAGAAATTTATCCCCGCCACATTTTTCTTTTGAAATGTGAAGCTAGGAAATCAAATTTCAGAGCATTCGATGTATTTCTTAGGAATTATCTTGCGATTCAGTCTCATCTACCCCGAAAGGGTAAGTATAAGAGTAAAGTATCTGAGATAAATAAAGGAAAAGATTTAACCCTACATTTTCTTGGGTTTGGGGAGGTTGAAAAAGGATCAAATTTCCGAACAGTCGGTGTATTTGTTAGATATGATTCTAAGATTCAATCTCACCTACCTAGAGAGGGAAAGTATAGGAGTAAAGTATCTGAGATAAATAAAGGAAAAGATTTAACCCTACATTTTTTTGGGTTTGGGGAGGTTGAAAAAGGATCAAATTTCCGAACAGTCGGTGTATTTGTTAGATATGATTCTAAGATTCAATCTCACCTACCTAGAGAGGGAAAGTATAGGAGTAAAGTATCTGAGATAAATAAAGGAAAAGATTTAACCCTACATTTTTTTGGGTTTAGGGAGGTTGAAAAAGGATCCAATTTAAGAACAGTCGGTGTATTTGTTAGATATGATTCTAAGATTCAATCTCACCTACCTAGAGAGGGAAAGTATAGGAGTAAAGTATCTGAGATAAATAAAGGAAAAGATTTAACCCTACCATATCTTGGGTTTAGGGAGGTTGAAAAAGGATCAAATTTCCGAACAGTCGGTGTATTTGTTAGATATGATTCTAAGATTCAATCTCACCTACCTAGAGAGGGTAAGTATAGGAGTAAAGTATCTGAGATAAATAAAGGAAAAGATTTAACCCTACATTTTCTTGGGTTTGGGGAGGTTGAAAAAGAATCCAATTTCCGAACAGTCGGTGTATTTGTTAGATATGATTCTAAGATTCAATCTCACCTACCTAGAGAGGGAAAGTATAGGAGTAAAGTATCTGAGATAAATAAAGGAAAAGATTTAACCCTACATTTTCTTGGGTTTGGGGAGGTTGAAAAAGGATCAAATTTCCGAACTGTCGATCCTATTATTATCTGTATTTATACGACTAGACTCCATTCTAACGGGTAGGATACGAACTGGAAATAATTGTTATTTGGAATCTTTATTTAAGAGCAAATTAAAATCTTACCTGATTTTAAATTGATAGGTCAATAACATAAAGATCAAATTTCAGGACAATTTTCTTGTATTCATTTAAATGCCTTCCTTCCACTCCAACCTCAGAAGAGGATGATTTGAGGGTGGTTTAACATTCAGTGTTTTTCATAATCTTTAAAAAATGTGTGTACCAATTTTCATCAGAATCGTTTCAGGCATTTTGTAGTCGAGATAGAAAGAATATACAATCAAACCTCTCATAACAAGCAATTTAAAATATAAAAACTGACTCGCTTAGCAAGCAATGTTTCGCAGAACGAGTGACCAAGAGACACCACGAAATCACAAGCTAGATCGGCTTTTATCAATCTGTGTTGAGTGCGTATTTGAAGAGAACTGTTGCATGTAAAGGGAACGAGTTTTGGCAGGATGGCGTATTGGAATGTCACTCCGAGACGTTTCAGCAAATGTCTCTAAAGCCTTAATTGACGAGATTTTGTCTCTGGCCAAGATTATGGGGTTAAGATTATAGCTTCCTATCTCTGGCATGCCATTAATAGTATCCAAAAATAGAGTTTGTATTTTAGAAGCTATTTCCCCAACTGATTGAAGCAAAAATATGACTCAAAACTGCATTTGTAGTCAGAAAATTCCATACCAAATTTTATATATAATATTTAGATCATTACGTTTTTGAGTTAACATATTTCTGAAAGTACAGGCCGACAAATGGTCAATTATTTGTTGGATTTGTCAGGTATCTACGATATAAATATTAAATATGTATACCGAATTTTATCCATCCAGCTCTCTTCGTTTTGAGCTGAATTATATTCGATCAGACAGATTTGCTCTGAACGGATTTTTTGCTCAAAATTTAATGAAAATCTACAAATATGGTATTAAGTTCGTATACAAAATTTCAGAAGTCTCGCTCAAATTATTTTTGAGTTAGTTCTGTCACAAACTGAAAAATATTTTCCAAAAATGTTTTTTTGGAACTCAGGGAAATCTAAAACGTGGCTATTTGTGAAAATCCTGGATTTGATTACTATATATTATCTATACTTCGTATACGAAAAAAAACATTTAAAGCAAATTTTCCTACAATATATTATATGAAAAATAAAAATAAGATTTATCCTGTATTAACACAGTTTGTTGTAAGAAAAAAAATTAACTTTCATAGGCGTGTTGCCATCCCGCTGACAAAAGCTATTATTAAAAGATTAAGCTGATTCTCAATGTAAACTAAACCTAGAGAAATATAATTAGCACTTGTCTGTATGAAATAAAATAAATATGGAATATGATATTTTCTTGGAAAATAAATGCAAAATTTTCTCGATGACTTTTAAAATATTTGTATTATTAACTCATTAATTCTGTATTTATTTAAGATAAACATTTTTTAATATACATATGATATCCACATTAATCGTATTTCAATAATTAAATTCTGAACTGTGAGTACTATATATTCAGGTTTATACATCTAATAAGAAAAATAGTCTAAATGAAGTAAATAAATATGTTTTATGTAGTTTTAATCAACAAATATTCTGATGAATTACAGAATTTTAAATTTTTATACTTACCTTCTGTCCTCATAATTCATTCGGTACTCTTTAGTCAGTGAAGCTTGAGACATTTGCTTTACTTAAAAGTTACGGTTTCCAAAAATATTTTGAATTGAGAAACTGTATAAAATGTAAACTTCATATTTTTTTCAAAAGTACATTTATTGACTGAAGCGAAATAAATTATTATTATTTACGTTCATTTTAATTATTTTGAAAGTAAAATTGAAAGCTGAACTGTATGATGAGTCAGATAAATTAAATAATTGTTCTAAATATTGCATAAATTATAAAAAAAATATTTATAGTGCACTTAAGACAACAATATTGAATAATTTTATAATTTTTTATTCTAAAAAAGTTTTTGTATTAGTTGAATTTATCATTTCTGTCTCAAACTGAAGAATCAAATTTTACGGTCGGTGAATGAAAGGTAGAGAAACATATAATACTAAGAACAGGCTTCTAAAATAGTATGAGTTATATGAGTATCGAAATTTATAATTTAAAAATATATTGTTGAAGAAGCTATTAATACTAAATTGCGCAAAATATTTAATTTAATACTTTAGCATCCATTTATCCAGCCGAACAAGCCACCAAAGGGAGCTAATAACTTTAAAAAAAAAGCATTTAACTTTTACCAAAACCAACTTGTTTCAGTACCTGGCCAAGATGACACCTTTGCATTACACGTTTAAAATATCAAAATGATATTGGTTATATTAAAATTTTAAAAAATGATCTACCTGTATTCAATATAAGGAAAGACCATTATAATAATATATTCAGAGGAAAAACAATTCACTTATAGTGGATTAATTAAAAATGATCAGCTATTAGCATTATCAAGTAGCTCTGGGCTTCTTTATATATTTTTCCTTATTTTATTTATTTCCCATTGACAACCAAGAAAAATCTTATAAATAGTTTTAATTCTTTTTGTTATTTATCTGTGTGTTGGTATGAACGTGAAATGAAAATATTTTATGCAAGTTCATTTATATTTTAGTTACAATTTGTCTAATAAAAATATTTAACTTTAAGATTTACCAGCGTGCAAGTCATTCTGTGTGGGATTTTAAAAAATTGACAAAACTTTGTGGAAAAAAAGCGCAACGACAATAGACACAATAGTCCCAATATAATCCCTAGAGAATGTCAAAATTACGAAATCTAAAATTGACGAATAGTCGTTGAGCAAAATAATTTTGTCATTTCTGATGGCACCTGCCATGGATATGCCCACTGCTTCGAAGTCAGCGATTGAAGCCGACAGAGAGTGTCTCTCGTTTCAGTAGCACCAACTAGGGACAAGAGAACGATTTTGCTACTCACGCATCACTCATTCGCTTGCACAGCCCCTTTTTACATTGGGGCTCATTCACACGCAGAACAGATGAAGAACAACCATGCCCAAACCGGGACTCGAACCCAGGAAGCCCAGATTTCGGGTAAGACGCGCTACCCCTATGCCAGGCGAAATAGTTTTAGCTACTTTTAACGAATGCATATTGATGACAATGGAGATTTCCGGCCTGTTAACACAGACAAATCCTTTTCGACAGCATATAATAAATTGTATATTTATTTAGAAATAATAATAAAAAAATTGTTAGAAAATTTCTAAGACATATCATACTACTGTGAGGCAAAATCTGTTGAATGATTAACGATTGAATTCAATATTTTTGCCGTTTTCTTTCATAGAAACCAGCGTGAATGTTTCCCCAAAATATGTTGTTTGTTTTCGCATTCACTCTAATAAAGGTGCCATCCCAGAGAACGCTTTGTATAGAATTGTGTATAACATTTACGAAATATTAACCTTTGACTCGAATTTAGCATTTTTTTATTGAATCTATCGTGTGGTCCTGCGCGAGTTATCCTTAGCATACGTTTAATAGTATTCGAAAATTCAATTTGGGTTATAGATTATTTTTTCTCAACCGATTAAAACAAAAATTTGGCACAAGACAACACTTGTAATCACACGATCACATGCCAAATTTGATATATTTAAGTCATTGCGTCTGTTAGTTATCGCTTTTACATGTTTCTAAAAGCGCGAACTGACAGATGCTCAAGTCCTTGCTGGATTTCGCTTAAAATGTGACAAGTATCTAAACAAAGATGTTCATTCTGTGAATCTAATTTTATCTCTGTATCTTTCTTCGTTTTGTAGATATAATGTTAACTTATATTCGAACTGCCGAACAGATGGACTTTCTCTGAATAAATTTTACTCAAAATTTGATAGAAATCTGAAATTTTTGTTTAAAGACCGTACATCAGATTTCATCCGTCCAAATAAAAGCGTTTTTGAGTTATCTCTGTGACAGGCAGACAGACGGACGGACAGGACATTTTCCAAAAATGTGCTTTTTGAACTCGGAGAGTTATAAAACGTGGAGATTCGTCAAATTGTTGAGTTCAGATTTTTGATGATTACGATACTTTCTCTATATTACATATACGAGAAAGTAAAAATAAAATACCATGACAGATATTCTAAGGAAACTGGAATATAATTCCTTTATAATGTATTTTATATATTTAATACGTTATAACTCAATTTTTTCCCTTCTTATATCATTTTCAGAATGTCAAACTTTTGATGTTTTGTTTTTGATTCAATATTCTGGATGAAAATTATTTTTTTACTCTTCATACTTTAGCATTTATCATTAATCTAAATATTACGGAATTTCAAATGGAATTTTTTCTCAGATTCTCTACTAAATAGTATCGATTATATGAAATTAAAAATTAAATAATTAGCTGATAACTAAAATTCAAAAATATCAAAATATTTTAACCCTTTAAAGGGCCATTTTTTTCTAGCCATATTATGTTAAAATATTTTTAGGCTTGACATTAGAATAAGAAAAGGGATTCATTTAGCTTATTAGATAAATTTAATTTGATTCATTAATTAATTTGGTTAATTAATAATTCAGTAACAAATCAAGGCGCATCATTTTGTCTGAGATAAAGAACTGAAGCATCTAAGTTTCTGACCTACTAAAAAACTTTGTCAGAACTTATGCCAACCTACATAATTTCATACAAAGGTTGATAAATTTGGTGGAAAGCATACTTCCCACGGCCCTAGAAAGGGTTAATGTCATTGGGAACAAAAAATCTTGATACGTGTATATCAAGATGTGAATAAAAAAAAATCGACACAAAATTTCATCTTTACCAACATGAAACAAGTCAAATTAAATTGAAGTTTGCAAAAGCTAATACAATGATTCACACAGACTTATTTTGCACAAGAAAGTGTTTTATTTCATAGAAGATTTCATAGATTGCTTGACTGTGGAGATTACAGTGATAACAAAACAAAGATGCTGCGATTTGAAATACATTTTAAGAGTGACCCCTTATCTTATTCACCATTGTCATAGCAGTGTTCACCAGATCCATGGTGGCTTTCGGTACCATCAGACAAACAGCTTCACTGGAATCAGAATCGGCAGCAAGGACCATGCTGGCGCATGCGAGGACGACGAGAACCAAAATCCACCAAGAATGCATCTGAGGGAAAGAAATCAAATATGAATTGAACATAAGCCAGACTCCCTTTATGATTTGTTGGCTTTTTTTCACTATTAAACTTAACTATTTAAACTATTTCAGTATTTCGATTCATAAAAAGCATGGAGTTTAAATGTTTCTCTGAGTAAACATTATTAAAATTTATAATATTCAAGTTATCGTACATGATGATAATGCACAGAGCCAGAGGTGATCGATCATCCTAAATATATTTATAATTAAAAAAATTTTATGAAAAATACTCAAGTCAACTGAACTGATATGAAAGGGGTATTTTACAGAGGTCTATGGGTATTGTTAAGCTAACGAACACCTGTTTCCTTCTTGGGATCATGAAATTTTTTTCGGGTTCTGTTAAAACTGGAAATTCTTCACTAGAGGATAAAAGCATAGACGTCGAGTTTTAAATTCTATTTCGATCCGAGTGTTAGGGCTAATTTTCCTTCGCCAATTTTATGACAATATCGAGTTTGCAATGAGTAATGTTAGGTTATTTTTTCTACTGAAACTTTTTTAACACAATTTTGTTATCATTAGCGTTAGTCAGCATTTTTTATTGCTGTTGAGCAAGTTATATTAGTATTATTGCTAATTCGGAAATAATTAAAATTTATTGTTTCTTTTACCGGTAATTTGATAATATTTTAAAACAAAAAAAAAACGATATGCCTAAGAATTACTGGAAATTTCTTACATTTTGAACAGAAAAGGTAAATTCTTAGTTAATTATAATTTATTGTGATAAAAGTGCATGAAAATAAATAGAATTCTGAATATGTATAATACAAAAAAAATGTATAACATTTAAATGTATATACATCAATATTTTTAATAATGGAAAGCAATTATAAAATCGTGATCTGAGTATGCAATTTATTTGCCAACACACGTTTTAAAATATAATAATGTAAGAAATGCAACAGATCAATACAATCGTCTTTCAATTGCGGTATTTTTTTATAATGTAAGACCGTCATAAAAAATCTTCTTGACATATATACTTGTATTACTGAATTCAATGCTATAAAGTATACAGCTAATTCTTGCTAGTATATTAAGTTAAGCTAGTACATTATATTAAGCTCTAATTTCAAACTGTTCTTAACATTTTAAACAACTTACACAAAATAGTTTGATTTATAAATACGAAGCTTCGTTTGAGAGTATTAAGATGTCGTTCAGTAGGGTTGCTATTGAACATTTATAGAATGCCATATTTAGCGAATTAACGCTTGGAAAAATTATACCTATTTGTATCTAATAGATATGGCGTTTAACGAAAAGAAGCTGTCTCGCCATTTTGATCAAATCTTCATTTCTCGTAAGTTCAGATTTTCATTTTCATTTGATTGATTGAATCAAAAGATTGGACTATCGCACACCATGTACACGGATATGTCAGTGCATACTTTATTCGCTGAATATCAATCTGCGTTATTTGTTTCTATGAAATCATTTAAATCTTCGGCAGATCTTTGATGTTGCGGAACTTTGATATAATTTCTTGTTATTCGAGGGAATTACAAATATTTTGAAAGCACAGTCAAGAAATTCTTCAACAGTTTTCCAATTACTAAGAGCCTCTGAAACGCAAATGTTAACTGTCAACGTCATTTTTTTAACTGTCTACAGAAGGAAGCATAATGCATAATATCGAACAATTCTTTTCTCATTAATCTCCTGGGGGAAGAATTTAAACATCTCTCACAATTTTTTACTATCCAAATTTAAAAACTACCCTTTCTGTTTTGGTCATTTCTGTATACTAACAACTATAATTTATTGATATGTATGATTTATGATTTGATTCACAAATAAAAGTGTGATAATTATGTATAATAATAATAGTAATAACTAAAATACATGCATCTACAGAATGCACAAATTAAAGAACTTTACAGGCTGAAAAGTACTTTTTTTAACATCTGTTTCGTATATAAGAAGTATTGAAATAAAATAATTCATCTTGAATTTTCTATTTATGCACATGAAATGAAAAAAACATGGTCTTTGGAATTTTATAATGTCGCATGATTTAAGCCATTGGGTCATCTTCTGAGAACTTCGATATGCAATAAATTTATTTGTAATTTACTAGATAAAATTTAAAATTTTCCGAGCTATTAAAATTTTGATACTTTTAAATTATGAAACAAAATTCAATATAAATTATCTTTTCCTACATATATAGAATCATTGTAATTCCAATTGTCCTTCTTAATTATGGCTATACCCGATTTCGGAAGGATTATTTCGTAGGAAATAATATGAAATTTGCTTAGTTATTTATTAAGTATTAATTTAATGACTACAAAAACAATGCTGTTCACATTCTGTATATTTATGTACTGTATCAAAATATCACTTCTTGTACATATCAATCAAAGTTAAGAGTTTAATATCTTAATCATTTCTACTGGAGAATATATTGATTAATAAATTTTTCCTACATATATAGAATCGTTAAAATTCCAATTATCCTCATTAATTAGGATTAGACCCAGTTTAAAAAGGGCTATTTTTGGGAACAAATTAAATTTGCCTAGTTACCTATTATGTATTAATTTAATGTCTATAAAACAATGCTATTTACATTCTGTATATTTATGTACTGTATCAAAATATCACTACTTAAGCATATCAAGTGTTTAAGTCTTAATCATTTCCACTGGAGGAAATATTAATTGTAAAGTTTTTCTCCCCCCCCCTTATAAAAATCCAATCAAATATATTTCAGATTTTTGGGGTTGGAATGCATATTAAAATACCTTAAACAGGTATATTTTCAATTTTTTTTAAATAAAAAAAAATTAAATTTTCTTTTTTAGACAGCTTAAAATGCAAAGTGAATTCAACTGAAAAACTGTCAAATCACCAGCTGTCAGAAATATATAAATCTTTGCTATAATTCGTGGTATGAAAAGCTAACTTACCTTTCTTTAGGATAACTCCGATTTCAATCAAGCTACTGAATTTTACTGAAAAGATCTGAAAATGCTGCTGCTTATATCAAGCCGAAACTGAAGGACGCAATTTCTGACGCTGAGCACAGCTTGTTTCTTTTTCTTTATGTTTTTGCATTGACCTCATTGATAAAAAAAAAATGCGAAATGTGCATGCGAATCCATTTTAATTGATGAATCACTTGAGCTAGCAAAATACTATTACACATTTTTATTCGAAATGACGTTTTTCTTATATTTTAAATCTCGATGAAATCACAAGATGATTTCCGAAAAGAAATAAAAATTCATTTTGAAGGTTGCTGTGTGAAATTTCTGATATAAGTAATACGAGTATTACACGATGATTCTTGTAAAATATTTCTGCATTCTGTATCTAAAATGCGTCATAAGCTAGTGAAAGTTGCTCAGCAGTTGAGTTATAAATTTAAAATTGCATCATATCAAGTTAAGAAAAGGATCCAGAAATAATAAAAATATACCCAAAGAAATTCCATTCCGCTTATCTAATACCGAACATAATATGTAAAATTTTGATATGCACAACGCATATTAAATTTCACATACCAATCTCATTCGTTTTTATTTTTTCCTTTACAAGGTGAAATAATGTAATCGTCAAAACTTTTAACAGCCCGATTTTAAATTTTTACGAGACAAATTTTTACGCTTTAGATCTCCATCATTTTGAAATAATTCTTTTTAAAATTATATTTACCTATCTGTCGGACTTCTTGTGGCAGACTACCACCCCACTATCTCTGAAAAAAGTAGAATCGACAGGAATTGTTGTGGCCGAATCCTGTCTTTATTAGAAAGCGTTCATAACACCGACCAATTCACTGAAGTGACATTCTCTTCAAGACGGTTGGCCTCCAGCCATAAAGTGGTCAATCTCACCTGCCTCCTCATGTACCGTACATCTATCATCCTGTTAAATGAGGAGCAGGACACCACTTTAAGAAAATCTCCTCAGAATTCTTAATATTCTTCCAAATCTTCATCCCACAACAAAAGAAATCCAAACACTTTAAAACTTTCAATTAGTTGGTAAAAAAAAACTGACAATTTTTAATATCATGTCCTTCAATGTTTTAAGCTCATCTGCTATCATCAGTACTGTACATAAGTTATTATTTTCCCACTTTTAGATTCTTTCTTAATTTCAAGATTTCTATGCATTCCTTTAAATAATGGTAAACAATTCCAATTTTTCCACAGATGCATTTATTTTCCAGCATTCTTCTAAATCTTTAGAAGTATGCGGGCAATCTCCCATGTCTTGATACAATTTAGGTTATCAGTGGATGGTAGCTCCCTGATAATTCACATTAATTTCTGGATTAGGAATAAAGTAATTAGTTACTGTTCATTTTTAGGACATATACCATCTGTCAAACCATTGTAGCTTTATTTGTTCTCTTAATTCTCATTTTAAAACCATTTGATTTGGGGACAATTATATCAACACTCTGTTTCTGTGCCGTCAACTTTGCACATTGATCCGCCTTTACATTACCATATATTCCATTAAAAGCCTTAACCCAAATAAACTCAATCCACTTGTAAATTTTAAAATTTTTTATCTTTTCTTTTATGTTTATCCATGTTTTCCTACTACAATTGTGAGATGACTGCATGGCTTGTAGGACTGGCAGAGAATCTGAAAAAAATCAGCATTTCTGCCCATCCTCCATCTTTTTTTTTAATATCCAATGGCCATCTTTAGAGCTTGAACTTCTGGAAACTTGTGGCATGATTCGATAATTACACAAGACTTTTATCAATCTCTTTCCCATAGTAGTAAAGTACTATTTGAGCTCTGATTTTATTATTATCTTTCGAACCATCTTTAAAAATTTCTATTTCATCCATTTCTGGAATTTTGATTTGATAGCCATGAGTAAACTTTTCTGCAGGGTGTTCGAAATATCTGTCAAACTATTGGTTTATGAATATGAAAACAAAGAAGTAAAATATAAAGAGGTGAAAATTTTTGTAGTGTACTAAACCAACATTAAATTTGTAGGGTTTTTTTATCATCTTTCGGATGAAATTCCCAGATCGTTTTTGATAATGATTCCTATATCATCATTAGAATATGATGATGATCTTTCCCTCGTTGTTGTGAGAAATAGCCATGCTGGAAATCTATGAACAAGGCAATTCGACACATTTCAATCAGATTTGAATGGACGAAGAATATATTAAGTGAGAGATCGAAAATCTCGGAAGAGCTCGCATGTGGATCAATTAATCCCAAGATGAAGAAAGTACTGACAGTAGAAATCTTCATTTCCTTATAAATCCTTAATTATTAAATATTGAAAGATTGTTTAAATCAGGCTGATAAACAATCATCATAACCAACAAATTTGTGTTTATTTTTTTTTAATAGTCGCCACTTTCTGTTCTTACCAACGACTGGGAAGTACGACGCATCTTCTCGGTGTATGGACGAATCAAGAGCATAAATGGAAAATTTTTTAAAGGGGAGGCAGGGCTTTAGTTAAGAGATAAATTTGATTGATGGAAGTTCTGGAAATATGGAATACTTTTTATTAAAGAGCAGATTGTAACGTAATGGTTTTGATCACTTTTGATTCCACAGATGCAATAGGAATATAAGCAAAGCTGGTGTCGATAAAAACATTATTAAACATTAATTACAAATTGTTAAAATTAAAAAGCACTAAAAATTTTAAATTTTGTTGTTCAATACTCTTTAAGAAATACGATGAGCTCATTTCAGGATCTTGGTTTCTAGATCCGAATGCTATGGATAAAAAAACCCGTTTCTTCGAAGGTCTGTTATGAACGTATCTGCATTTAAAAAAAACAAAAAGGGTTCGCTTTCAATGTGCTGATATGAATTTTTTGATTTCGTATCAAAAAATTCATTTTTAAAACGTATCAGAAAGAAAAATATTTTATTGTTTCTGTCCAAAATTTTGTTACATATCTCATGTGGTAACTAAAATAAGAATAAATTCATTACATGAATCAAACTTTATTATGGTCGTTTTTAATGCGTTTTTGAGAAGCAATTAAATATTTTGTCATGGATATATATTTTTTTGCCAACAAATAGTACTAATTAATAAATAAAAATAATCTGATAAATTTTCCAGTAATTAATAAGATTTGAAATATTACAACAAGATTGCGTTCGGATAATATTCATACTTCTTTTCTGTTCTTTTCATTTTTTTTCCTCATTTAGAAACCACATTTTGCTTTTTACATCTATCAGTGCTTAAAAATTCTTACTTATATACCAAACTGGAGAAGATTATAAACTGCATTAAATGAAATATATTTCAGAGCTGGTCTATTTCTGCATATTTAAAATTCTATATTTATGAATAAAGCACTAGGTTTTTTAATAATAAAATCAAACATCTGTTGACTTTCATTATTCTTAGCTATTATTGTAGATCATTGAACTGATGCTCCACTCAAATACTTAAAATAACAGAAAATGAATCTATTCCTTTTGCCATTTTATAAATTGAAATACAGAAGAATCCTTCGATTCTAAAATAAAACAGGCATTGCATTTTTTCTAGCATTTTTAGCAATCTAATTCTGTCCATATGGCGAAGTTACAGATACATTTCCGTCTAACCGAGGGAAACTTCGGATCTGGTCATTTTAAATCTTGGTTGACGAAGATAGCAACTAAGGTGTTATTTATTCTCTAAATATTGCCCTGTGCACAATTACCTCGAGTACGAGTATGAGAAGTTGCGATATCATTAAGCAGTTTCCTTGGGTGTATAATAATTTTGAGGTTGGCTAATGATGTTGCAGGCAATAGTGTGACATATTTCCCCGTGAGAGTTACACAAATATTGTGCACGTAATTGAACCAATTATGATTATAGTTTACAATACCTTATAATTAGTTTAAAATACTCTTTTTATAATTTTTTCCACCTATAACGAATGTTTTGTAATTGAACGGAGTTTTCTTAATTATTATCTAAGCATGCGTGTAATACAGGGAAAAGATCGGGAATCCTTGACAAATGTAGTATTACAGCAGCCTATACAGCAGATATTTGGCTTCAGCAGATCTCGAATCCACAGCTCTCAGACCCAACCTTGAAATTCTTACTTAAATTTTTAAATTCAGGTTCTTTATCATAAATATTAAGGAATAAAGCATTGGAAATTTTAAAATAGTGTAATGCTATCAATACTACATAAGTCTAAAAAATTTCTATTCAATCGTCAAACATGTTAAATTCAATCAAAGCGTATAAACATTTATGTCGACTTGAAAATAAATTGTGCCGTTTGCGATAATTTTTTAATGAATTCATATAACTGACTAACATTATTAATCAACATGAAAATTATATTGAACAAAATCTAATATACAGTGTTGCTAATTTTGAAATTATTGGATTAATATTATCTGTGGCATTAAGGAACCCTAGAAGATATAATGACAACAACCTGTTTTATAAAAATGCGGTTCTATGAATGTTTTAAATAATTTTTTTCATTCGATTAATTTCTTAGCCTTCAATAGACAACGAATTCTTTGTTTTTTCATGATATTTTCAGATGAAATTATTAATAATCAAATCTCTCATAATCATAAACAATCTAGAATTTTAAAACTGAGCTTGGACTTCTTTGAATAAATATCAAATACATATAGAAAGAGTAATGATTTATTAACAAAGCTATAAGCTGAAAACTTATAGCTATACACAGGGCATAAGCACTGTGTTACAAAGTTTAAATAAGTCTTTGCGGCTTTATTATTGGCATAATTCCTTGAAAAATCTTCCTTCCTTCGCTAAAAAAGGCTTTAAAAAAGGCTTCGGAAAAGCTTAGTCTTTCTCTAACTAGGCATCGTTATTTTTCAAGGCAATATCTGTTTTTCGTGATCAGTGAAGTCACTCATCATGCTCATTAAAAAGTTCCTAGATAATTTTAAGATACATAACAAAGACAATTTCCTTTGCCAATTCATCGAGCAACTTTTTTTATTTGCTTTATGTCATTTTTTAAATTATTTGCAAAAAAATTCTGTATGTAGTTTTAGTTGATCATTTACATAAAAAATATATGGAAATAAAAAAATGATTTTTCAAATCATTTTTTTTTAAAACCAAGTATCTATTTTAAATGAAAATTGAACTTTATAATTTGCAGGAAACTAAAATTAATACGTTTTTGCTGGTTCCTTGGAAACGCACTACATGTCATATGTTTGTTATTTGGTTAAAGTAGAAAAATCCGAACAGTTTCATTTGAGTATATGAAAATCGAACGACAAGTATCGAAACAATTTATTTTGATGAGACATTTCGAAATTTAACTCCATGATGTGATTACTTATTAAAAAAGCCTGTTTTCCCTTGCCAACTGATTTCAGGACAAAATTCACTTTTATTATTTCAAAGTTGTGATATGGATCACACTCATGCCATTATTTTCGTTAGATTAGTTACAATATCGTGCCTCACCACTTTTCTTTAATTAAAATATTTTGTGCTTGTCAAACATTACTAAGCCATTTTTTCCTCTCGAGTAAAAAAGTTCTCCTCTCAAGTCCTCTCAAGGGCAGTACAATGTTTTGCCATCTTTTAATACCAGTAACAATAAACTGGGTAAATTTACAGATATTATTAAAATAGGTAGGAAGTGTTCATAGTCTTCGAAAACTCTAATTATACCAATTTCTTGTTATTCATTTAAAATATTTGTTTATATAAATAAAAAAATAGTCTTATAAATTCAACATTCTATTACTACAAATAACGGCCATAATAACCATCGCGTAGCATCATATACAGACTCACCTGTAATAAAAATGTTTATTAGTAAAATAAATTGTACGAATAAATTCAACTTAAAATTTTAAAAAAATGCTCCTATTAATGCATTAAAAGTAATATTTCAGTTAATTTAACTGATCTATTTACTTATTAATAAGTAATTTGCAAATAATTATCATAAAAATTATAGAAATTTGTAAATATATTTTTCGCAGACTTACTACGAGATGACACCCCTCGCTTTTAATCAAAATTTAATTAAATTTTCACAAAAATTAAAATTTTTATTGAATGTATTATTTTTATAAGAGAAATAGTCCCCTGAACCGAGAGTAATAACCAAATAATATTTTATTTGTAGGCATAGTTCCTGATATTGGCCAATTCAGAAAATAAATTCAAAAATTCTATTTGTAACTAAATTAAAAAGGATAATCTTTACGTTTGAAATTTGACAATTTTTAATTATTGAATCTGGATATGTTCTTAAGCAACAAATACATAATTTTTATTTTGAATAAATGTCAATAATAAAAACCAATTATATTCTCTGACAGAATAAAAAAAGAATAAAGATAAATAAAGTTTTATTATTTTCCGCCAATTTAAATTATTTTTCCCATTTCAATCAAGTTGTAATGTTTCTTTAAAAAAATCAAATATTTTAAGCCAGTCATCATTTTTGATTAACTAAACACTACCTCATTAAAACTCAAAGATCATTAAAAAAATTTGATTCAAGTAACTGCAAAAATTTGAAAATTTCATCTAACAAAAATACTCGCTTGCCACAAATGCAAATCTTTCCTTGTTTTTGCTTTTGATGTCAAATAAAACCCGAAATAAATAAAGACTGATGTTCTAAAAATTTAATTTCAGCATAAATAAATTTAATTAGAGTATTTTTTCATAATTTTATTGAAAACTGACCACCTTTAGGGTCCAGTTGATTCGCCGAGATTAAGTTGCAAAAATATTTCATTTGAATATTTTGTTTAAATCGTTCTTAATGGTTTTATCAGTAAAATATTTTCAAACTTTACATTATAGAAGGCGTTATATATTTCTGCCATTGCGTTATGCATTTCAATTATATCACAGGTCAATTATACCACAATTATTATCACACTACAGAGTTTAAAAATGGTGCACTTTAATTTTTTTCATTTTGTTTGATGCGGAAGTTTAATTGTTAAGTACTAAAAAATTTCAAAAATGTTATGAAAAGAAAAAACCTACTCAACAGGAAAAATAAGTGACATGAAATATAAATAGAAAATATGTATTTGGTATTGTAACACACATGTATAATACCAAAAAGTGTTCAGAAGGGTTTCGGCTATCAAAAGAAATCATAAAATCTTCGAAAAAAATTAAGATTCTATAGCCCTTTAAACAATAAAATATATTATAAAAGACGCTTTAAAACGTTTTAAAAATTAATCATTCTTTAGCTGTTGTGTTGTTGGATAATATCGAAGAAAAACTTTAAAATTTCAAGTAATTTACAGTTAATTAAAGTTTTAAATAAAATACACACAGAGATAGAAAGTAGGACATTTATCTTTTATTACTAGTAGATATTGTTCTCCCCAACTAGTTTCTTTTCTTGTTAAATAACCGCTTTCTTTTACCACTTTCTTCTCTTGTTAAATAAACACCACACATGGATTCAATTCAGATTAGATTCTATTCTTCTAGGTTGTTTTTATTAGTTAAAACGGAAAAATTGTAATATTTTATGGCATTATATTCCAATTAATTCACCTGATGTTTCTATTGCATAAAAAATGTAATTGCGTATATGATCTAAAACCCGTAATTTTGTATCATATTCTTTTATCTTCTGCAAAATACAAAATAGATTTTTTTAATTAATGAATAAATTATTGTACTGATATCACGTGAGCAAAACTTTTTTTTACGTAATTCGGATAACCCCGAAAATATGGGCTTAAACATTAAAGAGGAAATGATGAAAATTCAACAGCTAAATGATTTAAAATAAAGCCCTGGATGAATTAATGCAATTCCTCAAATGTTCAAAAGGCAGAAACATTCAGCCTCAGAACAATGTGTATACCATCGAATGTGTTTCCTCATTTATTAGTTTCTTAAGAAAGGTTTTGTTTGCAGGTATAATAAAGAATTCAACAAATGATAACCACAATGAATTACTCTCTCCCAAATTAAGTATCCCGGGTGATGGTTTTTAAGACAACTAGAGGCGGGAAACATGAGATTGAATCCTGAAGGTCATCAACTACCACAGTATAGTTGAGGTGAGTCTTCTCCTTCCCGGCAGAGTTATGCCCTATGATTGCAGTAGAGGTAACTCGATTTTACATCATTATTCTGTCTATTGAAAAAGTTTGCATATCCATCAGTTTTACGTCTGAATTCTCGTAAAATCCACCTAACCCAATGCGTCGATAGAAGATAAGGAAAATGAAGAAGAAAAAAAAATAATAATAAGGAATTAGAAAACAATATTTCAAATAAACAGATTAATAGCGTGTTTTTGTATAGCAAAGGATATGAGAGAGCAAAGCTACAATATTTAGAATCGGGCAAGCCTTAATTTTTTTTTTAAATCATTCCCAATTTCTGAAAAACACTCCCTTAGAAACGAAAGCCCTAAATCAAAGAGATTAATATTTTATAAAAGTTATTCGAATATAAGTTAACTTATTATTCGCAGTTGAGTTATTAATGATATTTTTTCTTAAATACGATGCAGTTGGCTTTCAGATTTGAAAATAAATGTCAGTATTCTCCAGCCCATTTATGATAAACAATACAAATTTGATTTTAATTGTAAAATCTAATCTTTTTAAAATCTAGCTGGTAAAAATATTTGTCCAACTTTCTGAATATGTGTAATACTAAATCAAAATTAAAGTAATGCGAAATTAAAATTTAATGAAATAATAGAAATGCCGCGAATGTCATTATGTCTATAAAAATTTTAGCTACAAAGCATTCTACAGTAGTGTCAAAATATTATTTTTAAAAAATGACAGCGCAACGAAATCTATTAAATTTAAAGGGTGACAATGTTGGATTGTTCGTGTATATCCTCAAGAACGATGAACTTCTCAATATCCTTAAATATAAATAAAATGGAAAAATAACGCTTTTTCCCAGGCCAAAATAGTGGCGATTGATTTCACTATTTGGTGGGGTTTGGAGAGTCAGAAACAAATTTATATTCCCATCGATAATCTGTCTACCATTGAAATTCTATGGAGTGCCAAGCCCAGATCTGCTTATATAATCAAAATTAAAAAGATTATTCAGCAGATGATCTGGGCCAAAGAGCATGACGACGATCTAAGTAATGGGCTTGCCGATCATCATACGATATCAGCCGCGTTAGAAAATATATAAATGAATATTCTAAACCCTTATTTTGCTAAAATTTGAAATAGCTAAACAACTTGCTAAAAGTTTGGGAAAAATACGACTCGGAATTCAGAGAGAAGGGTGTAGGACTTACGAGTCTAGCATGGACACTAAATTTTTAATGAATAATAAATTTTTAATTTTTTTTTTTTTTACTCAACAGCGCACGGTCCATTCCCGTGCTATCTTTATAGATTTAGCAAAGTTGGAACCCTCTTTATGATCGTGCGATTGACTGAGTGATACTGATTATTGCACGTTTAATTGCCCTATTATTAAAGAGTTATCATTTGGAAGAGCGATCTTTTGTAACTATACCATGTAACCTGGTTTAAAAGCTTACAGAAAAACAGTGCGTACCTAAAACGTCTGGAGAAAGACTATGGATTCTGTGAGGGTCTCTGCAACGAGCTGAACCAGACTGAGATATTTTTACTCTTATATTGGCTGGCTGGGTTGGTGTGGTTTTGATTCTTTTTTTAATAAATTTGCTATTGTTTTAGGGTTTTTTCTTGTACCGACTGATTTTTTTCTCTCTTTTTGTATATTTAAACTTCCCAAAATGTTTATATTTTAAAAATTTTGAATTTGTTTCGTATGAAATCAATGTTATTGCATATTAGGTGGGGTTTATATTTATTTTAATACATTTTACAAATTTTATAATCTATAAATTTTACGATCCGCATTTTAATGTAACAATAAAAATATCAAGTCCGCACAATTAGTCACATTGTCGAAAATGGAACTAATTGCATTGAAGTGTATGGCCAATTTATGTGTATCAAGGGATGTAGATTTCGGTATCCTATTGAACTCTGTCTACTGTCTTTTTTTTGTTGTTGTTGTGGTTATGTTATAGTTTTTGGTGCATAGATTATTAAGTGATCGACCATTTTCAATATTCTAAAGGTATATGAATAGCTTTAAGCTTTTTAAAATAATTTTTAAACTCTTGATGTTGTCTGTATTTTTAATCAAGTGAATGTTTTGTATTATCTCTAAAATTGCCTTTGTGGCATTTCCAATACAAAAATTGCTAATATTTCTTTTTAAAATTATCTATTCCCTATTATGTATTTTGTTTGGTTGATGTAAGTCCTTGGCTTTTATTTTGCGCCTGATCTTTTAGATTTTTAAATATTTGCTTTGTGAGGTCCGAAAGATCGTATTATTATTATTATTTTTTTTTGATCAAGTGAACTTTTTATAACTATAATTTTTCTGATTTTATGTAATCAATTGCCACTCTTGTATAGAGCAATGCTTATATGATGTATATTTTTATCATTTTCCCCAAGGTCCACTATGGACTTGCAATCAGTTAGGTAACTTGAGTTTGTGCGAGTACAAAATAAAAGAAATGAAATAAAAATTATCTATTGTGAAAACAATTTTAATACAAAATCATTTTCAGAAGCTATTGAAGAAAAACGTTTAATCCATATTTGCACGCTCTAATATATATTTGTGCCAAATGGAGAATTCTAAATTCAGTGATTAAGATTTCCAAGAAACAAAATTGATTTTCTTATTGGAAATAATGATTTAGTTATATATTAGAAATAATTTATAAATTATGAAGTGTAGAATTCTGATTTCTAAAATAAAGATTCCTAAAATATAATAGTGCTCATTTGGTTAAATTATAGTGAGGAAATCTAAACTCTTGCATTAAATACATAAAAACCGAGGCAATTTTTGATTGCATCTATTTCAATATCCAAGGAAAGCTGATTTCAGTCATAGCTCAGTAGTTATGGAAGTATTCAGTAGATTCATGGATTGCTCAGCCGTTGCAATAACCAATGCTCTTTTATGTTCCTTAGTTTCGTTCTTCGGAAAAAATAACTGAACAATGACGTCATAGTCAAAAAAGAAGTCCAAATTTGTTTTTTCACTGACAATGAATCATGATGACTGTACTGGATAAACACAAGATGTGAGGCATCTTTGTCAAATTATGATTGCTTATGCAGCAGATTTTTCCCACACGTTTTGCAAAAATAAATTAAGATGTAACCATCGAGCTCTTTTAAAATCATTCACTATTTTCAGTACTTTCCTTCCTTAACATCAGCCCACTTCTTTACGGAATTTTCCTTGGCTCTGAAAGGTAAGAAAAAGAACTTAGAAGGAAGGTAATAATTCTGATTTTTTTAAAATCATTCCAATCAATCAATTAAATTTATTCAAGAAAGTAAAAAATGAAACGTTTGTTGTTGTTTTTAAATCAAAATCATAATTTAAAAAGTAGGTCTTTATGTATATAAAACAATAACGTACGGGGTACAAAAATCGCTCTTATTTTCTATTGCTGAATGGCAACTATCCAATGTAAACAAATTATGGTTCGAATTTCAAACTAATTAATTGCAAATATATACAGCTGCATTGAATTGAGCGCTTCGTTAATTAATTGATGGAGCTGCAAATTATTATTAATTATTTTGGAAAGCATTCGCCGTGCTCCAAAAAGTCCATTTTGTCAAAAGAAAGAAACTATGGAAGAAATCAAGAAAAAAAAGCTTCAAATATAGAGTTTAATCCAGCACAAATAAAGCCTAAAAGGCATTAAGTACTTGTCTACAATTCGAGTCACTCTTCTGAATCAAAGTTAACAAGAAAATTTATGTTTCCATAAACTGCAAGCATTTAAGATACAAAAAATATATGCTACAATCAATGTAATTTAATTCATTTCGATACATTTAAATTCTCATCAAATATCTTAAGAGCTAAATTTATAATTTTTTTCAAAAAAGTATTTAGAAAGTTGCGTGAAATCCATGTAAAACATATTTTGAAAATGAAATTCGATTAAATGTTGTATTTATCTGAAATACATTTCAGTTAAAGATATAGCTCATCAGAAATATTTTAGCATAGAATTCAAAATCCTTATACTTTTGAAAAATATTAGTATAATTTTAATTATATTAGTATAATAATATTAAAATATTAGTATTAATTTTATATAGCATATCCATTGCTTTGGACGATATATCTCGTTTTTCCAGAGATGTTCTCTATACCTTTGAATTTGATTTACTTGCCAGTCTAAACAAGTTGAAAAGTTTAATACATGCTATTATTTGTAAAGATGCAATTATGTAATTGATTTTTAATTTGCTTTCTGATGTGCGATAATTCTAAAGTGCTCTACAAATAGGTATATCCGTTTCAGCATTTCGTTATTTTTTCTGAGCTTAATTCATCAGCTCATCGATAAGTTTTAACTATGTTTTGATATATCTTTGCTTTTTGCTATCGGTGCTCTTTGGTGGTGAATTTAGTAACTGTAAAGTTGAAAAATACTTATAGAAATAAATTTCAAACTATTTTAAAATTAAAAAATGAAAAATAATAATTTTATCAACGCTTTAAAAAGTAGAAAGTATTTTAAATTTTTAAAAAAATAGAAAAAAAAATAATAGCGTATAAATATTGTATTGAGGCAGCGTAAAGATTGTAACATGGAAATGAAGTCACAATGAATATCGTAAAAAAAAATTCTTAACATTCATTGAAAATCATATTTAATGCATAATGAATTATATCTAATACAAAATTAATCGTATTTATTACATAATGAATCATTTTTATTACATAATGAACCACATTTATTTCATAAAGAATTTAACTTATTACATAATGAATCATATTTATTTTATAAAGAGTTATATTTATTACATAAAGAATCATATTTAATATATTATTAAATATATGTATGAAATGTGATAGCAATTTTTATTTATTAATTGTATTTTCATCATCGCTTTATAGTTTTATAATTTCGTCTTGGCATTCATATTTTTGAGAAAAAAAAGAATTTCTATTTTCTAATCTTTATCTTTATTTATATTATAGAAGAATGTGTGTTTTTGTATGTATTGGCACTCTGCAGACTAGATCGTTTTACATAGAGTAGCCAAACTTGGCAAATTCAAATTTTGGGAAGTAAAAATGTGCTTATCGGAATTATATTTTATTTTTGAAATTTTTATTTCATTTTAATCAAAATAATCAAATAAAATGTAATCAAAAATTAAGCGAAATTTCGGCATTTTTCAAAGGGAGCATCCGAAAATATTACATTACAAAAATAATTTTTACGTCATCTTACAATTTAAAAAATTATTTTTTCAATGACATCAATTTTTTAGCATATAAATTAGTATATAAAGTTTTTGTTTTAATAAGTTTTTAAAAAGTTACTTTAAGCATAGTTCACAAAAGTCTATTTAACACAAAATAAAATAAATTTAGCCTGCACGAGCATATTATGTATGCAAGTGTAAAATTAACTCTTACCAGTGTGTTGACATCACGTTGCGAAAAACTCATGTTAAAATATTAATTAAACTCTTATTGATAACTAATCCCAGAAAAGCGCAATTTTCAGCAAGTGCCTGTAAGAAATGAAATAAATATGAAACATGATATTTCTAAAAATATAAGAACAAGAAAAAGTTTACTGTGAGCTTTTAAATTATCTATATTTTTAATTCATTAATTCTGTAGTATCTAAGGCAAACTTGATTTATAGATCCGCAGGGTATCTACTCTATTTGTAGCCCAATATCTTATTTTCTAAACAATTAGTATTAGGCATATGCATCAAATAAGAAAATGGTCTAAATGAAGTAATGAATAATATTTCAGGTATTTTGAAACAATAAATGTTTTGATGAATAATGAATTTTATATTTTTATGCAGCCTCAGCCATATAAGTGATAGTTAGTTAAATATTCCCGAGATGCAAGCAGTTTAAATAAAACGATTGGTTCGCTCAATTCACTCCTTATACTGAATAAGTCTTGAAGACTTGAATCGTATTATATCACAAAAACAAACGATTTCAGACCACTCCATTGACCATCTCAAAGAAGACATGCCAATCAACGACTGTATTTCTCTCAATACTGACTAGCCTAAAATCATGAAATTGTTGATTATACTAAAATAGTCAAAACTTCAAAACTCAAATCAAATGCGTTATGCAACTTCATATTCAAAACTTCATAACTCAATCAGACTTCGTCATAGAAGATAGATTTTTTTTTTTTAAGTTTGAGTTTCAATAATATTTTATTAAATATTCTTTAAGACAAAAGGACTATATAAAATATAGACTTCATAATTTTTTCCGGAAGTGCATTTATAGGCTGAAACAAAACAAAGTATTATTCCTTTACTTTTATTAAATCATTTTGAAAGCAAAACTAAAATTGTATTTATCTGATTCAGTTTTTTGAAACAGAATTGAATCATGTAATTTTTTTTGAATAATAAGGTATTGCATAAATTATTTAATTCTACAATGCTGAAGGATTTTTCCTGTATTCATACACATATTTTTTTTTAATTTTCAGAAAAAAAAAATTATCTTTTGAAATTTACACATTTATGTTTTAATTTAAAGTTCGTATTTCATGGGAGCTGATAGAATATTAGAAAGATCCGTAGTAGATCCGTAGTAGAATAGAACGGTAGAGTAATATGAGCTATATAACTATTAAAATTTGAAGCTTAAAAGATTTTGCTGAATAACATATGGAGAGACCAAGTTATATAAAATATTTAATTGAAAGATTTAGCGATCATTAATCTCTATTAACCAGCTGGTCGTCAAAGGCGGGTAAAATATTAACCCTCTCAGTCTTAAAGGACAAATACACACGAATATCAGATTTCATTCCCTATCGAATAAATAAATCTTACTTTTATAAAGGTCATCGTAGAAAGAACCATTTTTAAGTTGAATTTGAAATTTTAATCATACAAAACCACCAGGTCGAAAGGGTTAATAAAAAGTTATTATTTTTAGAGTTATTATGTTTAGAGTTTATTGTTTTATTATGTATCTATTTTGTTAAAGTATTACATAAATCTATGTAATTTTTTCAAAGCTTAACGCTCAGCCTGATCTGATTCAAAGCATAATATTGAAACTAATTTATTTTGAAAGCATAATACTAAGCCTAATATGCTTTTTTAGAATTGGGAAAACATTTCTTGACTTTCTTTCATTATTCGTAGATGCGTTCTTCTTTATGGCTGGCAATCTTCGTCTTGGTGTGCTGCGTCCTATTCGTAGCTGAATCCAAATCTCTGGGCACTACCACTGGTTTAACACAGAAGAAGATCCTCCGGTTCAGAAGGGAAATATTCGGTTTCAAAATCAGTGACATCTTAAAAGCTATGCTAAAAATGTTCTTCGATACCTTAATGGATAGCATACCTATCATTGGCTGAAAGACTTCTCTCAAGCATTTCAGTCACATGAGATTTTTATTGAGCGAATAATGGTCATGAATAAAGAATTTTAGATTATTTGTCAATCACATTATTGAGTGATTTAAGTGTTCTGATTTGTGTTACTTTTTTAAAGCGTTTTTATTAACTCGCTTTCTTTTTTTTTTTTTATCTGTTTGTCCGTTTGGTATAATTTTTGCAATTGATCTTAAACTAATTTCTCAATGAGCTGGAAATTTGTAATTTTAAACATAGCTCAGAACTGGATGACAATGCAATATTAGTTAGCTTTTTTTTTCTGTCTGTTTGCTTGTCTATTCGGTACAAATTTTATAAGCGATTAAAAATTGTCTTTGCCGGCAGATGGCGCCATGAGAAGTTCTTAGCTCATCGAGAAGCTAATTTGAAATTAATTGCAAAATTCCACAGACACAAGATTAAAAAAACAGAAATATTTATTTAAATAAAACAAGCTTTTAATATATCACTTTTTTAAATGAATTTTAAAATAAAGTATAAAATAATTTCTCTTAACCCCATACAAAATTATGACCTCATATAGATTCCTGCTCTTTATAGATTAGCCTGAAAATTTGTGACTGCTTTGGTTTATTACAACTTTTTGCTCGGAATGATAATAGATTTATTCATCTGAACAAGAATTTAAAGGATGTAAAGTTGCTTTAAAAACATTCATTAAAATCACATGTGAAAAAATTGAAAAAAAAGCGATTTAATTTTATTTCAATTAATAATGATTGGCTATACAAATCGGAAGGAAAAATCACTTAGCGATAAAATTACCTTTAAGGGAAATATTCTCATAAAAATTTAATGAAAAAAGTGCAACATTCACTTAATTGCTACGTGTATGATGTAGATTTAATTTTCACTTCTATCCACACACAGATTTTCTAAAACCACAAAAGAAAATTTTTAAAGGTATAGAAACAAATCATTTTTAATTTCTCGTACACGAAGTATACAAAGAGAAAGTATTGTAATTGACAAAAAGGTGAATTCGATATTTTAAAGAAACACAATTTAGGAATTCTGTCTAGCTGTCTCTCCATTCTTTTGTGAACAGATTAATTCGAAAGAGTTTTGAAATAAATGGATGAAATTTGGTATACGGATTAAAGATTAACCCTTAACTGAGGAGGTGAAATTTTAGGACTTAACTGGGGAGGTGCGGTCTACGAGACCGCATTTCATTTTGACTCAAATTAAATTTTCTAATGAATGTATTATTATGAAAACCTGCCAATATATTTTGCAGATATTTTTCTTGATATATAGATATGTTTTAGAAATTTTTCCAAAATATATTGTCATTGAAAAAAGTAAATGCGTTGCAATATACATTTTCTTCTCAAATTACATGTTACAATAAATAATATTCTTGAAAAAGCATATTACTTTTTACTTTTTAAATCATATTTATTTTTACAGTATATGGAGGTATATAGAAGACAATATAATGTAAAATTCACCAATTATATGAAAAATAAAAAAAAAATGACAACGGGTAAAATTGGCCCTTTTTTTATCGGCTTGCGTGATTTTCATAGCAAGGTTTTCTAGGGCTTTTTAAACATACAGGTTAAGAACTAGTATAAAAATCAACCTATAAATTCTGTATATATATCTCTTGGTATGTTAATATATTTTATAAATTTTTCAAAATACATTATCACTAGAAAAATTGATTATGTTTGAACATACATATCAAAATAAGTTCAAAGCGAACTTTAATCGAAAGACTCTTCTGTACAATTATTCTTATCACTAAAACCACTTTCTGCTTCATTTAAAAGTGTCTGGAGCACTGCTTCATAATAGGATCAGTCAATTGGATGATATTTCGGGCCCCAAGTTTAAGCGCCATCTGCTAAGCCTTGTTTATCACTGGGACACTAACAGGGAGATGCGGTCTCGAAGAAATAACTGAATTATTTTTAAAAACATCTGCTGAAATCGATTGAAAAAGTGCACGTGTATTGAAGGTCACAAAACAGGAAGCTACAGGGTCAATCCATTCAATTGAGCTAAAAATAGAATAGGGGTGATAGAAAATCCATCGCTAGCGGTCTCACAGACCGCACGTCCCCAGTTAAGGGCTAAATTTGTAGATTTCTATAAAATTTCCAAAGAAATCCATTCAGTAGAATTCTGTCTGTCAGATGTTAAAATGCAAGTGAACACAATAACTATAAAACTGAAAGAAATACATGGATGAAATTTGGTGCAAAAATGTATCATCTAAAGTATAAATCTGTATCAAATCTAGAACCGTATCGGTCAAGGAGTTGACCATCTGTTCTTTCTCATGCTTGCAAACGTGTTAACTCAAAAATGCAATGATTTAAATAAAGAAAATTTAGCATGCGATCTTATGAGTATATTTGTTGTTCTATGTCAATTTTTGAGTTCAATAAGTCGGGGAAAAAGTCAACGAAAACACATATTCATCTGGCACCTGTGTCTGCAATAAATTGCTAATGATTGCATTTTAGGTTCAGTAAAAACGCTAAATTCATACCCAAGATCGATGTTTCACGATTATTGTTCGCCAATGGAATGCAGTTATTACAGCGCCAATTTTCTTTACTGTTCTAAGAAGCACACAAATCTCAAAGGTGAAAATAAAAATATTTGCACTGGTGGCGGTAATTGCTGGCCAAAACTGTGCCCAGTTAATATGGTGCTGGTACTAAAGATGATATCCTTTCGGTGCCAGAAGAGAGGATAATACACCTTTATTAGAGAGTGTGCGAGAATATTCCGGGGAGACCACTTCCACTCCTTACAACCGAGCATGGGGTTACACAAGCGATGAGTGATTGCAATCGGGATCCCTTTGTTAATGAATTATTAAGAGAGAGTGATGGGCTTAAATGAATTCATCAGCCCAGTGGGATAGTTAATCGTTTTATTTATGATGAATAAAGATGAAAATGCATCCTTGCATATGAAAGTACTATGATGAAGAAGAAACATAGGGTGGTCATAAAATAACTTTCCCTGTTTGGAGGCATCTAAAGCTAAAAAGGATGAAAGAAAATGAAATCACATTCCGTATACAGACTGTGGAAGGCATGGGAAGATGAATATCGCAGAAAAAAGAATTAGTACTAAAAGTTGCAGAGACACTGACATTGGTGTTCCGTACGAATGAGGAAATTTGCATATCGAAATGGATTATGTAACATTCCTAGTACGTGCGTGACAGCAGCATCATGCATTCCTTGTAAAAAGGGAAGAGTAAACGACCTGTTCTTAGTTCGTTCTTGACTGTTGTTCGTGATTGACTGTTGATATGTGCTCAATATTGGCCCTACCTTACCTCAGCATGCTTTACTGGTAAAACTGCATGGATTCTCTTAAGCAAACTTGCATGTCTTGAAACAGAACACAATACGGGCTGTCATGAACATCGAAACTGACAGCTTACACGCAACAGTGGAGAGCGTCCTACACCGTATACAATATATTGTACACAGGGAAGATCAGCATTTTGAAAATGTTGCATGGTGTCCAGGGGACCCTTATATTGATGAATAAAAGATTATTTGCTGTGAATTTCATAAATTCATTCATAATTGTACACTCACAGAGTCAGTATTTTCCCTATTGGCAACTTTTGGTATTGTTGTTGTTGTTGTTTTCCCTCCGAATTCCTCTTTTCATGCCTTCCACAGTCTTATAGAAATGTGGTTTCATTTCGTTCATTCGTTTTAGTTGAAGATGCCACCAAACAAGGAAAATAATTTTATAGCCACCCTGTATATGTGCTCCTGCCAAAATTCGGCTTAGTACCTATGTTGGACTTATTTGGATTTTTGTAGAAGATTTCATCTACACAGTTGGGAAAAAAAACCTGCATATTTAGTGCAAAGATCACATACCAAATTTTTCCCCATCTAGCTCCAAGCGCTTTTGAGTCATCGAGTTTACGTATAAATAGATATTAATCTAATTATATGTTTTTCGAACTCAAAGAGGCCTGAAACCCTGGTGATTAGCATCAATTTCGAGTTCGAATTTTTTGATGATCTTAATACTTACTCTTTGTATGCTCCGGATCTGAGAAAGTAAAGAGCGAAAGTCATTGCTGAAAAACAAAAAGACAAATAATGAAAAAATAATGCCGGCCTGCTTATCATTTTGAACATTAATGTATTTTATGCATTTTTAATGTGTCAAAATTTAATATGTATTGTAAAATACAGTACTTTTTTTCTCTGCTAATATGCGTTTTCTCTAGAGAGTTCTTTGTTGTTTGCAAATGTCCGTTGTCATCAAATGTTGTTTGTTCCTTCGTGCTAGGTGGGGTTGCTCATCGGCGGCCCCATCAAGTTTCCCGGATGACCTCTGGCTAGGTCGGGGTATTGCTTGCATATTATCATTTTGAACAGTCCCATGGAGGGCACCTCGAAAAGAATATGAGAGGCTTCCGGTATGGTGGTTGGTTCGCCACCCCTGTGGGTATACGAAAAGGTGGGTATCTAACTCCTCCCATCGAGGATGGGACCTATTTCTTAGGGAAGAGTTGTGCCATTGCCGTTGATGGCCCTTAGGACCCAACTATAGTTCCCACCAGTGTTGCTGTTGCGGGGGTTCGGTCATTCCAGTTTTTCCGTGTGCCTTCTTGCGGGTCGGTAATAAGTTTGTGATTATTACTTTGAAAACAACAAGAAGCGAAGGACCATCCAGGATGGGCAAACCCTAATTATACTTCTTCCTTTCCACGATTATAGTTATTAATTGAAAGTAAATATACATTTTTTTCTGTCTTCTTATAGCTATGATTAAATTAAAAGAGAAAAGCTTGAGAATATAATAAAAATTTTGATTGTCTGAGGCTAATTTGGTCTAATAGAGTTGGCGCTTTCCAGATTGAAGGCTCGAATATTCTGAAGTTCCATGATATATGCGGGCTTAGTACATATTATATCTGACGTCATGTACCAAATGCCTTACCTCTGGTGTTGTTCGAATAATTGGAATCACACATTACTCTCGTCATCTGACTTTATGACTTTAGATCAAAATTAGGAGGTTCGTCCCAAAATAACTCTTGTGTTGCATCCAAATGAAACATTAATATAATCAAACTAATCTAAGGAGGCAGAAAGGATTAAAAATTTTAGGAAAAATAGAATGTAAATGATGATCTACTGTAAAATAGCGATTACTCATGTTTATTAAGCTGAAAATTACTAAGATAGTTCAAATTATCTAAAAAATGATTTAATACCAAAATATAAATATGAATGACTGATTTTTCTGTGAAAAAGTAGATAAGCAATTTAAAAACATACCACTATAATAAACTATACTTTTATACGTAGGTTCATTAGTGTAAATAAAAGGAAAATTTAAAGTATTTTTGTGTAAATATTTAAATTAACCGTGGATTTTATTAGACATGCTTATCACGGATAACTAAGAATTTATAGTATTTTTTTTCTACCCTGGATTTATTACGTGAAAAGATTCTATGTTTGATTGGAATTAGCAGTTTCTGATTGGACAGCAAATACATTTTGAAGTAACGATTATGATACAGATAAAGTCATTGAAAAGCATTTATATAAATTATAAAATAGTTTCAAACTGGAGTTAGAGCTTAGAAATTTTTCTTTGTTTCCTTGAAAACAATGACTGAAAAATATCATTCGCTATGTAAAAAAAGCAATGAAATGAAAATCATTGACAGTATAGTTAAGGTCATGCAATGTATTATTTAAGCTTCATTATAATCTCAATGTATTTAAAAGTAAATGATACATTGGAACTAAATTTAGTTTGAAACATAAAAGATGGATTTAACTTTCACTATAGCTCTTAGTTGTGAATAATCACATATGACATTATAAGCCATTTAAGTCAATTGCAGCCTTATTCCTACTTGCTTTTAACCAAAATTGTCACTAACTCCACTTATGATATTAAAAAAAATTAAGGAGTAGTGTTCATTTTTGTAGAAAGAAGACATTCATTTAAAAAGATGGCAGAAGAAGATGAAATTCGGAGATATTGAGCCGGACTTTGACCATTTAATGTCATAATATCGTTGAAATCTTCTTTGCAAATTATATTTTCAAAGAGTTCTAATGCATGCGTCCTGGCTTAGGGGTATCGCGTCTTCCTCATGATATGGGTGTCCCGGGCGCGAGTCCTGTTTCGGGCATGGTTTTTCTTTGCCCTGCGTTCTACTTGCGAGGTGTGTGAAAGAGCCTCATTGTAAAAAGGGGTTGTGCAAACGAGTGTGTGAGTGTCATCTTCATATGAGATAGAAGTCAGATTTCTGCCCTCGGGTGCTCAGGGGATCTTTCCCCTCAGAAGCTACTGCGCCCCTCTTTCCATTGTAACGCAGACACGACATCATCATCATCAAAGAATTCTAATGATGGAATACAGTAATAAACACTAGACAACTGCACCAAATAGATTATATACATCCACATTATATAGGACAAAATGCACAAACTGCACCATTACGGACGAAGCAAAGCAATCATTTATAAGCAGGAAGATTCATAGATACTGATCAGAGTTTTGGTAATTTAATATAATAACATCTTACGATGCTCATTATATATTTTAATCCAAGGTATATATTATAATTTTATATACAAGCTATGTATTTTAAATTTTCTGATGATCACAACTGTAATTAAATAAAAAATATTATATATCCGTATTTAATATTGGACATAAAATGGCGAAATTTGTTATATTTACTTTCTTGTATGCTGAATAAAAAAAAGAATGAAGATTTCGCAACCTATCAAAATTCGAATGAAGATTTTGACAATTTTTCACATTTCTAGAATCACCCCTCGTATGTTCGAAAAGGATCCTATTTTTGTGATTGTGCCTGCCCCTAAGTCCCATCCTTATCTCAAACATTTGCGCGAATTAACAACAAAATTGAGATTCCAATAAAATTTGAAGCTAAATCTCTAAAGAGAAGTCTATAGGTCTATCAGCTCGTTTGCAGATAATACTCAGAATAACATCGCAACGAGACTGACAAATGGAAATTATGCATATGATTTTAGTAGTGGAATTACAGAAACTAATCAAATTTTGGACGAAATATGTCAAATGATTTGCTTTCTGCCAATTTGTAAATTCGAGTGTGTCTATGAAAACAATAACTTCAAAACCCAACATTGAAGAGAGATAAATTTTAGCATGTGACCATTGCACTAAAATTACAGATCTACGCTAAATATTGGATCATATACGCAGGGAAATAGGCTGTCTGTAGATTGGTATATCCACACATTTGTCCAAAAATATCTTGAATTAAATAAATGAAATTTAGCATGTGAATTTGATGCGAAGATGCATATTTGAATAAAAATTTGGAAGAAGTGAAGCATGTGATTAACTGTCTGTCGATACTTTATTTGTGTGTATGTGAAAAGGATAATTTTGAAAGCTAAAGCAAATTTCAGGGATAAATTTCAGCCTGTGATCATTGCACTAAAATTATAGATCTGTATAAAATATTTGACCATATCCACCGGAAAATAGGCTGTCTGAAGATTTATGTATCCATATATTTGCTTAAAAATGTCTTGAGTTAAATGAACGAAATTTAACATTTGGATGTGGTGCCAAGATACAGATTTGAATCAAATTTTGAAAGAAATATATCATGTGATTAACTGTCTCTCAATATTTTACGTACTTGTATATGAAAATAACATAAACTCCAGAGATAAATTTAACCTCCGATCTTTGCACTAAAAGTGTAGATTCATTTAAGAGCAGACAATCTGTCGATTTGCATATCTTTGCGTAGAAAAATTCATTTGCTAAAAACAAGTAGAATTAAAGAAATGAAATTTAACCCGTGGTGTTGACATTATAATGGATCGGATTAAAGGATAGTATTGTCAAGATAAGAAATTTTAAATTATGCTTTATTAAATATGCAAACACCGGCAGATTCATTGGTTTCCTTTGCTTTAACAATTTATTTTCCCTCTAAATTTTTTTTTGCGCTTCCTAGTTAAGAATACTAAACTTAACCATGATAGATTATGTTTTATTAACAAAGACATTTTTACAAAACCATGAAACATAAAGATAATACTGAATTGAATAATCACGAAGAGAGGAAGAGAGGCTAAAAATTGCTCAGTTTCACTCATATTGGGCAAAACATTGCTTTGCGACTGGGAATAATAAATATCTTGATTCAAGGAATGACCTTCAATTAAGTGTTCAAATGTGTGTACCGAATTTTATCAATTTAGCTCTCTCCGTTTTTTAGTTATTGTACTAATTTTTATTTCAATAGACGGACATACAGACTTTTCCTGAACGGATGTTGCTCAAAATTTGTTAGAAATATATAAATTTTTTGTTAAGATTGCATACCGAATTTCATCCGTCTAGCTTAAAACGTTTTTTTTTTTAATTATCTTTGTTACAAATAGACAGACATTTTCCAAAAATTTGCTCTCCAAACTCAGAGAAGTCTGAAACGTGATGATTCGTCAAAGTACTACGTATAAGAGAAACCATAACCGGCTACTCCGACCCGCCACTAAGGCACGCGGATTTATCTGATTGACTACATCCCCGCGACAGCAACACTGGCAGGAACTATGGTTGAGTCCTAAGGCCATCATCGGTCACATACAACCTTTCCCACGGGTAGTACATCCCGTTATCAGTATCAGGTAGCCGATCCCTCTCTTTTCTGTTTCCACCTGGGTGGCGAGAACCAACTACCATACCGGAAGCTTATCACCCTCATATCTGAGATATCCCCAGGTGGGAAACGTATAAGAGAAAGTAAAAAATCAAACTCTAATGAACATTCTATCAATGTCAATACAAGTATAATCAGATACTTTTGATGACGCATGCGGGGTGGCAATTTGGACTCCTGTGACATTATCCACCATTGAACTCAATAAAGGAAAGCAGTTACTGTTTCTGGATATTTCAAACTTTAAGTACCACCTTTTCGAGGAAACTGACAACAGTTAATGCCAATTCACAGAAGGTGACAATTTTGATTGATATTAAAAATACTAATCTCTGAATTAACTAAGTAGGGCCTGGCGTTAGGAATAGATTATGTTTACAAGTTAATATTAACCGTCTTTTAACCAGCCAAGTCGAGCTTGTCAGCTCAATATCACCTGTTGGCAAATTCGAGAAACACAGCTGATATGTTGAGTTGACCAGCAGCAGATGAAATTCCTATCATTAGGGGATCTTAATATTATGCTTGTCACATCTAAAGAAAAAAAGTTTCCACTTATTAATATTCGCATGGAATATATTCATGAATTCTATTTATTTAAGGCTGTCAAATACATAGTTTGCAATAAAGCAACTACAAATCAAGTTAGGGAATATAGGAAGAACTGATTTCTGTTGACGTATGATTTTGCTTCTTAAAAATAGATGTAAAACCATATTTTTTTTTCTCTTGGCACATAAAAAAACAATGAGCATTGCTTTAGTTTAATTTAATTCAATTATATTAATGTCCTGTTTTAGAACAATACTAAGGCTATTTTAGAATGGACCTCGCAATTTTGAACCACAATGGATGACAGGAACGACACCTGAGCTGGCACCACCTTCTGCTAACTTCCATATCACATCAGCAATGAGCATTGGAAAGAGAGATGTTGTCAATCATCTCTTTCCCTCTTGAAATGAGTATAAGAGACATGGTATAGATAATCGAATTAGTCAATTATTTTATCTTGCGTATGGTTAAATTTTTAATCTCGTTAATACTGGAATTTTGCCCATTGTAAATAAATCAGAGTTTGCATCCGTGCCTATTGCTGTTGTCCCTCACTTTCGTCAACGATGAATTTTTATAATAAATAGTTACTCTTTTTTTTTTTTTTTTTTTTCAAGGACTATGGGAGAATTTCGTAACGAAAGGCATCCGTAGCAGATAGTTTAATTTAGTTGCAAATATGTCCCGTTTGAAAGTAATTATTAGAGCTATTTTGAAATGGACCTTGTAATTCAGGACTCCAATCAGATGAGGAAGATTCCCACCCGAGATTCCGTACCACTTCAAGAGAAGAGCGTTTAGTCCGCGAAGTCGGATCTAACAAGCACCAGTACCATATAGAAGACAGATATTTGGTGGAGTCAGGTTTCGAACCAGCAGTCTATGCTTAGAGATCAAGCCCTTACCAATAGGTCATCACTGCCCCTTGGCTAATCGTTAAATGATTAGAAAATCTTCTTAATGCTTTAAAAAAGAGTTTAACTAACTATGTATCTAAAATACCAAGGCAAGCCCTCTTTCTTATTTTAAAGCGCTTCATCGTATATTAAATACTGCAGCCTCAATCTTTATATACCTCTTATAAAATACTATATTTTTTTATAATTTTTTCAACGTTTATAAAAGTACATGCTTTTATTATATAGCAACTTTCATATTGCATGACTGGGTTTTTTTCTTTTATTTTTAGATTACAATTTCAGATGCAGTGTAAGGATAAACTTCGGAGAATCGTCAAGATAAACAAAAAAAAAGCTGTCGGAAATGGAATCGGGCAATAAATTTAAATTATATTTGCATAAGCAGCAGGTTTTTTATGCTTCTGTCAAATCCAAGAAATCGTGCAGCGTTTTGTCATCATCCGAGATAAGGTTGACATTTTGACAATCTTTCATGTATAGATAGAAATATAAACCCGACATAGTTAGATTTAAACTAGGAATGATAGTCATCGAAATTCGAGCGTTTTATCTACTTCATCAAACGAATGACATTTCTCAAAGATTCATAAAATTAGATGAATTTCATTTATGTAAGAATGAACTGTTCTTTAGAATATGTACCTCATTATTTAAAATATACGAATCTAATAAAAGTATCCTTCATTTTTTTTGATTTTTTATACTGAAATTATATATAATTTTACACTAACAATAGTTTTTAAAAATGAATCTAAAAATTATAAATTTCTAATTGTTTAAATAAATATTAATCTTGACAAAGCTATACAAGATGAATACTTATTAAAAAGTGGCGATGAACATCGGATTTTTCCTTTTCTAATTCCCTATTAATATTCGTTTTGTTGCCAGTAATTCAGACAATAATCTTCTGAAATAGTCTTCTCAACTACAAATAACATCGAGAAAGTCGATAGAATCAATAATTTTTTACAAGCAATTATATCCATAGACGCTGTTACAATCGATAGTTTTTAAAAAATAAATAATATCAAAAGATTTTTTTCAAACAATATTACAGACAGTCGATAATGTTCCCATATTGGAATGCATGTTAATGAAAAGGCGGATCAATATACAAAGTTGTCGGCATAGAAAAAGAGTACTGAAATAATTGTTTCCAAATCAAATGGTATCTTAAAATAGGAATTAAGAGAAGAAATAAAGCTGCAATGGTTTGACAGATGGTATATGTCCTAAAAATGAAGAGTAACTGATTACTTTATTCCTAATCCAGAAATAAAAATAACGAGCCACCACCCACTGATAATTCACATTATATCAGGGCATAGGAGATTTCCGGCATACTTCTAAAGATTTGGAAGAATGCTGGAAAATAAATGCGTGTATGGAAAAATTGGAACTATTTACCATTATTTAAAGAAATGCATAGAAATCTCGGAATTAAGAAAGAATCTAAAAGTGGAAAATAATAACTTATGTACAGTACTGATGATAGCAGATAAGCTTAAAACATTAAAGAACATGATGTTAAAAATTGTCAGTTTTTTTTTTTTTTTACCAACTATTTGAAAGTTTTAAAGTGTTTGGATTTCTTTTGTTGTGGGATGAGGATTTGGAAGAATATTGAAAATTCTGAGGAGATTTTCTTTAAGTGGTGACTTGCTCCTCATTTAACAGGATGATAGATGTACGGGAAGATGAGGAGGAAGTTCAGATATTGACCACTTTGTGAGTGAGGGTCAACCACCTCGATGAAGATGTCAGTTCATTGAATCGGCCAGTGTTATGGACGAGTTATGGTAAAGACAGTAGTCGGCTACAACAAATCCTGTCGATTCTGCTTCATTCAATGGTGGCGGTGTGGTCTGTTGTTCACAAGAAGTCGATTATGTTGATTTTCTCAATATCAGCCATTTTATCACTCGTATTCAATTGAGGGGAAAAGACCAGATTAAGCTCTGTAAGGGTTTATGGGCATATCAACTTATGGAGTAATTTTTTCCGTCTGATTTTATTGTTGAATTTGATTTATTATATATACATAGGCAGTTTTTATGAAGACTATATTGAAATTGAAAATAATAGAATATTTATCTTCTAATAACCATCAAAGACCTGGTTTTTGTATCCCGCGTACATAACTTTTTTAGCATTTTTTAAAGGCTTAAATACAAATTTTATTGTCAATGTTGGCATGGAAGTCAATGAATCATGAGAAAAATTACCCTGACCATTAATCTGCAAGAAAATCTCAAAACATGAGAAAAAAACCCTAAGAATATTGTTTTAACATATTTAAAAATCCTTATTTTTAATCTGAATACGTTCGAATGTATAGCTACCACAAAAAAAATCTCAACGCCTAGGAGTCTTCAAAGATGAGAATTTCCTAGACAAATGCTAATTTTATCTATTCAATAATCCGACTCTGGCTGAAAAGAAGAATCAGTGACTTGATGTCAGAGTCTCAGCTTCAGAGAATTCAAAGTTTGAAATATGATTCCATTAATGACAAGCCATGCAAGCAGGCCTTATTATTCTTCAGATGCAATGTGGTCAACCACTTTCTCACTGCTGAACTATGGGTTGGTTTAGTTTAGTTATATTAACGTCCCTTTTTAAAACAACACAAGGGCTATTGTGGGACGGAACTTGCAATTTTGAACTGTTGTCAGATGACGAGGACGACACCTGAGCTGGTAACCCCTCTCCAAACTTCCACACCTCACCAACAGATGAACGTTGACTCCAACAGATTCAACGCAGACCAGACCCTCTTACACGACGGTTCTTCAGTGAAATCGGGTCTCGAAGCCGAAACCCTTCAGTTCCGAAGCTGAGACCTTATTACCAGGCCACCGTGGCTCCCGGAATTGCGAAAGTTCTTAAAACATAGGTGCTGATTAAGATAAGGGTCTAATAATCTTGCTTTGTTCCAAAATTTTGAATTTAGTCTTTGAACTTCGCTTAAGATCGAAGTCAAATATTGGTTTCAGTTAAACTATACCTGTTAGGAGATGAAACACAAGAAATTACTTTCTTTTTAAAGAGACAGTCACAAAAAAATTATTTGGTAATCATATTTTTACATCGGAACATAAATACTAATGGACGTGCTGTAAGTATTGAACGAGAATAATCAAAATATGCTTAGTTTAATGCCTCATTTTGAATCCATTGTAGGAGAGATCTTTTCATTTTGAACTTTAGCATTGTAGTCCAGTTTCAGTTTCTAGAAAAAACCCGACTGGAGTTGTCTCCCTAGAACTTTCTCGCATACTCTCTAATAAACTTGTCATGCCAAAGAACGCCTTACTTGCCTATGGTGTACAACAGTCACCAAATATTGTTTTGACGTGAATTGAGCTATTTTTACTGAATCTATCTTATTATTGGCGAGTTATTTGGCAATTAATCCCTGGCATGTACTAATAATATTTGAAAATCAAATTTGTATTTTAGATATGTATTTTTTAATCGATTGAAGCAAAGTTTTGACTCAAAACTGTACATATAGTCAGAAAATACCATGCTAAATTTGATATACCTTATTGCATTTTTGAATCATTGCTTTTACATATTTTTGAAAGTACAGACTGATAGATGGTGCAGCCTTCATTAGATTTGATTAAAAATTTGATCGCCATCTACTATATAGATGTTAATTTAATGTATTGAAATTTATGTAGTGTTGTTGTTTCTAATGGCACTTGCCATGGACAAGCTCGCTGACGAAGTAAGCAATTTTAGGCCAAGAGAGCGTCTCTTGTATTAGTAGCGCCAATTAGGGCCAAGATTACGTCTTAGATACTCATGCGTCACATTCCTTTTTACAGGGAGGCACATTCTCACAGATAGAACAGATGAAGAACAACCATGCCCGAACCGGGACTCCCAGGACGCCCAGATCACAGGGAAGACGCGCTACCCCTATGCCAGGACGCCGACTCGCTAGGTAGTTATCATACTAAATTATATTCGAACAGCCCGACAAACAGATTTGCTTTAAACATATTTTACACAAAATTTGATATAAAGCTGCAAATTTGGTGTAAAGACCATATACCAAATTTCAACCGTCTTGTCCAAATCGTTTTTAAGTTATCTTTGTCACAGAACAGGCAGATAGACGGACATTCCCAGGAATTTGTTTTTTGAGCTTAGGGAAATTCGTCAAAATCTTAAAGTTCGATTTTTTTTTTTTTTTTACGATTATTATACTTTCACTGTGCTACGTATACAAGAAAGTAATATATGTATATAAATATATATATTCTTGCATTCGAAATATATGAAGAGAAAGATTTCCTGTCGTCATGAATATCTTTCTATCTGTGAACTCGATAAGTTGAAACCGTTTAGAGCTGAAGTGATGAAATTTTGTAAGTGGTCTGTCTTTACACCAAATTTGTAGACTTCTATAAAATTTTGATCGAAATTCCTTCTCAGAAAGATTGTCTGTGAATGTAGGTAGACTTGACTGATATCATGCAGTAGACAATTTTATCATTTAAAATGTAGATTTGCATCAATTTTTGAAGTAAATTCATTTAGGTGTTGACGTTTTGTCTGTTTGTATATTCGTTTGCATGTGAAGGTGAGTTTTAAAAACACAACGACTTAAATGTGTGAAATTTGGTACGCGTGCCTGTGTTGACAGCTACGTTGTTAAAGAATTTTATTGGTTGCTAAATAATAATAATAGTCTTTAGTTTAATTTGAACCTATAAATTAAAACTTTAATCTAAAAGGAGTTTAAAATGTTATTAAGCAATTAATACTAGCATAATATTAATCTGGTATCATAAATAACTTTAATATGTGTTTTACTGTTTAAGTTTTAACGTATGAGTTTAAAAAATGGATTGATTTTGTTAGATCCGATTTTAAATGTTTAACAGATTTTCCTGTTTCTTTTAATAAATTGTTTACGCATTTAGAAAAAATTAACTGTATTATTACATACAAGTTGTTTAAAAAAGAGTATGTATTGCTTCTATATATACTACATTGTAGTTCTTATTAGGTTGATTTCTATAGGAAGCTACTATTGCAATGGTTCGCATGACAAGACATTGGGAAAATTTCTTCAGCTCTTCACTTATCGTGGCCCCTAGAATCCAAAACCACCCAGCGTTCAAAAATTTATATATAAATACAACACTTTGCCTATGTTAACTTGCGAACAGGATAACTATCATAATTTTGTTTGGATTTTAACTGGCTTGAACTATATTATTAGGAATATAAAAATCTCAGAAGTGTTCATAAATGGGCCATCTACCTCAAAGAATGTGGAAATGGCGGGGGTTTGAAATTTTCATTTCGCTATAACTTTCTTAATATTGAAGATCGGAAAATAAATCCAATTATCCAAATTAGCACCTCACTAAGACGAACAACTTTTGTATTTAAAATTTTTCGATAACTGCAATATCTTAGAAGTTAGGGCTGAAAACTGACTTTCAATCCCCAATATTGACTGTTTCTAACATTAACAATTTATGTTGCTAGATAGTTACTTAGACGTAAAGGAATTTACCTTTGCCTTCCAGCTTGAAGAGAGGATTTTTTTTCCCATTTCATAAGTGGAGTTACTTTTTCTTGAGTTAAAATATTTTTAGCCATGTTGGTAGTCTGTGCTGGTCACCATTTAGTATTCAATATAGAATTTGGTGCTTTCAGTTGCGGGGTAGAGCTCTATAGAACTTTTTGATGATGATGTCATGTGCTTCGGTTCGAATCTTGTTGATTAGGTGATCATGCTGGGAGCCATGTTTTTTAAGATGTCGACGATGGATCTAGAAAAAAAGCATCGTTTGAGAAGAATTGGTTTTTGACCATCAAGGAAAAAAACAAACGTTTCACAATGTAAGATCCCGAAGAAGAAAAAAAAAGCTGCCCACTTCTTCTTCTCCTTCAAGACATCTCCTTCCTGTAGGAGATGTCTTGAGGTCTCTGTCACAAGTAACCATAAGGTGGTGTGGCATTGTTTTGGTAAACAATCTAAAGGCACCTGTAGAGCCCCCCCCCCCACAACACACAGTTAAAGTACTGTAATTGTTAACAAATTCGAATTCAAGATTTTGACGAATTTCTTCGTTTCAGACCTCCAGAAGAACGAAAAAATACATTTTTGGAATTATGTTTGTCTGTGGAAAACATAACTCAACTTTAGATAACCAAACTGATAACTTTAACCAAAAAGACAACTTTGTATAGATGGATGAAATCTGGTATACAGTCCTTTATACCAAATTTATAGATTTCTAATGAATTTTTAAGGAAATTCCTTCTGTGGGAACTATGCAGTAATTCAGAAAATATACTAAAGAAAAAAAAAAGCGAAAAGTTTTGTTTAACACTGGAATGAATGTACTTTCACATCTCGTAATTCATAAATCCTTTTTTAAATTGTAGTTTTATTTGCATTTTAGCTTAATTAATAAAACTATTTGAAATCAGATATTGTTTGAAAAATTTCAATGAAAGAAAATTTTTAATGTCTGAAATTTTTGCTTCTAAATAAACAAGAATAATATATTCTTAGTGATATTTCTTTAAAAATTTAAATTACATTTCTTTTAAGTGTTCATTTATACTTTTGTATTTTTTAGGCATTATACTTCTGCTCTAATTAGAATAGTATTCGAGTAATTTTAAAATGGACTTTAAAAATATACGTTTCATGGTAGTAGAAGTCCTCCCCCCCCCCCAAAAAAAACCGCTTTAGTAACAGGAGCCTCCAGACAGTTTAATGTATACCTAATTAAATATCAACTATGCTTGATCATCGTGAAATCGGAGAAATATTCTAAAAGTGTTATAACAAGAACACTTTTAGGATACTCATGTGATAAGATCAATTAAGATAAAAAAGCAGACTCGGACCAAAGAAAAAAGTTTGCCAAAATGTTTTCAAGACGCATCGTCTTTAAGTGCTTTGTATCACGCATTTAAATAATATAACTTCTCATGTAATTATCAGCCCTCACACAGCAAATTCGTTCCACACTATATATATAGTTATCCATGCTATACTAACGATACGTTTAGTTAACTATCCATTCACAAAATCTAGTTTACATACCAGCGATTTGAGGCTGTCTGTTTGATATATCTTATCATTGCTTCAAGGTAAGTTCATAAATTGCATTAGAACGATAGTTTATTATATGCTTAACTCTATCAATAATGAAAAGGCCCAAACGCCCGTATAATGAAATCACGATGAGTGCCCGAGATGTCTGGATATTGCCGAGCAATTCCCTAGCGTTAGAAGCACTGAACCAGAAGGGTTTATGAAACAGGATTATGGTTTTAGGATTTTTTAAGAGCTCTCGAAGGATAAAGGATGTCCGAGCACACATTTGCTTAGCATTCATTAGTTAAATGGGATCCTTTTTATTGTATGTCAACCTCTTAAAACATAGGCTGACACTGTGATTTTTTTGAGAAGATGGGAATTTTTCTTATCTTTAAACGAAAAACTTGGGCATTCCAGTGTTCTAAGGTACCTAAACTGAAATGATTATAGGAATGAGAAGGATAAACTGGCTATTATTGATAAATAGGAAGATAAGCTAAGAAACTTAAAATTTTGTGACACTGATAATGCTGGTATTCTATAAACAATTTTAAGTCACTTAAGGATAGTTATTTGCACTTCTTGCAGCGTTTCCTAAGCAGATATTAAAAACTAAATTTACTTATTTTTTCTAGAAGAACGGACATTTTTAATACGATTTGAATTAGATTAAAACAGCTAAGTGAAGTGGAACTAAGCAAATTTTTGCGGTATTTTCGAATTAAAGTTTATTATTATTATTATTTCATCGAAACTCGAATTAGCAGTAAAAATTTTCTTGAAAGTGGACGCAAATTTTACCTTGGAGTCTTTTTCTGTCGTTTGAAATGTTTTCCAAGCTCGTGGCTCGACCACGCTCATCCTGTTTATATATTCATCTTCCTTCCCAATGATTTGAACTTGACTTAATTCACACAGATACATCATCTTCAGGATTGCTTGATGGACAGTTCACTCGGAGATAATAATACAACGTCGTTCAAACCTATATACATAGAGAAATAGCTTTCACAGAAATACTGAGAGCGCAAACCCAACACCTTTATACCCTTCGGACATCTTCCAACACATTATGAGCATGCTTTACCGTGCCCGAGACTAAAATATCTTCTATCTTGTAATTTAGTCTATCTGACCAGTTCATTTCACTGACCTTCTAATTTCTCCACTTAGTCCTTAGTTTTTACACATCAGTAAAGCAAGTGTAGCAATAGGAATAAACAATAAAAAAACTGAATTTTTTTTACAAAATCGTGTTGATTAATTTGTTGATTGATTTTAATCTCTTTTGCAGAAAATTACGAGAATTAGAAATGCTTGTTCTGAAAAGAAGGATTTTTTTTTTTCTAGAAGAATTTTAAAATTTCTCAATACATTACACTTTGAAACACATAAAAAAATTTCCACTTGCTTTTATAGCTGACTACTTCTTCTATATGCAAACAATTTTATTAAATTGTAATGTTGAAATATAAGCTAGAACTATTCTTCTAACAATATTAATGTTGTTTTATATAAGGAAGAACAACTTTTTTTACAGAATCTGAAATACTGTACACTAAATTAAATAGATTTTAATGAATTTCATAAGTTTAGTGAGAATATTATTGCGAAGAAGGATTAGATGAGAACAAGTTGGTTATTTTTTTTTTGTGCATATATCAGGCTGTAAATAAAATAACTGTTTTGTTACGCTACTCTCTTATTTGATCGGATCAAGATATTACAATTTATGTAAATACAGTAAAAATATATAGTAATTATAGATAATTTTTGACTAATCCTCATATATTATGAAAGATAAGTTCAGAAAGTATATTTTATAATGTACTTTTCCTCGTCATCAGATGTATGCAACTCAAGTGCTGGCAACATTTGCTTTGGCTTCCCTCTTTCTGGTGGCTCTGACGGCAGCAGATGAAACCTCTACCACTGCAGCGCCAGATGTGAATCCAGGCCTAGTAAAAGTCGTAACAGACCTAGTCACCGGCTTGACAAAAGCAATATTTAATTTGATAGGAAACCTTGTATAACAGAAATAGATGATTCATCGGATATTTCATTGATTTCTTCTCTTGTAGTCCATAGATGAATGTTATAAAACTGCACTGAATAAAAATTTCTAATATATAGCGTTTTGTCTTTTTTGTTTTATTTAGACTTAGATAGATAAAAAATATAGAAAAACTTCATGCATTTCTAAGAAATTAGAAGCTAGCTTCTACTGTACTGTTCGAATTAATTGGGATAAATGGAAGAAAAAAAAAGATTTTTTTCTAAAACCTTTTAATCATTACAGTACGAAGTAGAGCTGTGCCAATTTTCGATTTATCGAAAACAATCGATTTTTTTGAGAAATCGATTTTTCGATGCCTTTTTACTAAAAACATCGATCTATCGAAATCATGACAATGAATAATAGTCTACGATGAATCGTGATATAATAAATCGATATTCACAATTAATCTACGGTTTCAACTTCGTTTCAATTATCGGCTAGTGCTTATTTTTGTTGCTCTTCAGTCTTTTTCACCTTCACGCATAATTTTTGTTAATATTTCTATAAATATTATCATGTTCTAATATATAAAAATACTTGTTATAAACCTATCATTTTGTAATAAACTGTTTTCTGTTCCCTAACTGAATGATACCATTATGGAAAAATGCTTGTGGTTATCAGAAGGTTATTAACTGTCTTTTGTTTAATCGTTAAATATTCATCTTCAAAAATAAAAGCAAAAAAGATTAATTCAGATTAAATCCACAATTTTTTTCGCAGTTCGTATTTTCACACTCAAGCATACTCGCATTAAAAAAAAAGAATTTCTGTTATATTTCTGCTTTCGCCTGGTGACTCACGATAAATCGCGATACAATAAATCAATTAAAATTTTAAAAATTATTATATTGAAAAAAAGTAATGTTACAAATCGATCGAAAGCAATCAAAATCGTGGGCTCGTTAGCATAGACTTTTATCTTCAAATTATCCCATAAAAAGAAATCTAATGGTATTAAATCACACGATCTAGGGGGTCAATTCTCAAATTTTTGAACTGTGGCTGCCAGACTTTCCTTATTTTTTAAATATTGTTCAACAATAAAAGCACGTTGTTCTATCGTGTAACGCCAATTTTTGTAAATCTAAACTATCAGCTTTCAAATGGTTTTATTAATAGGGTTGCCAGCACTTTACTGCACGAATGGTGGCAAATTCAAATCTCGTGTTGATTTTGAGACAACCTTTATTCCTAAGAAATAGAAGTTAACAAATGTAATATGAAGAAACATGTACCATTTAAACAAAAGTGATTGTCTTCATTCTTATTGATCCTATTTAGAATTTTATTTACTGCCGAATATTTCTACTTTATTATCATAAAAATTTAATCATTTCACGTTTTTTTAAATGTGGGATAAAGCGTTTCTTATAATTAAAAAAGATAAAATACTTACAATCAGTTAAAGTAAGTATCACAATTAAAACGGAATAAAAAGTTACAGAAGCTTATCATCTTTCGTAGAAAAACTGCGAATTTGCATTTCCTTTTTCCAATTATCCACCTTAACGAAGCGTATTCTTTTCGTTGATTAATGTTTTTATTAATCAACGAAAGTGATAATATAGTTTTCCTTGCATATTGCTTACTTATTGCTTTCAACTTCAAACTCATTTTATTTTTGAGTAATTGGCAGAACAAACGGGTTTGTTTCTAAAATATTCACAACAAAATAAAAGGTAAGTTTATTTATTGTTATTATATGAGTAGTATGAAACCTTAAAACATGAAAAAATAAATACGTTTAAGCAGTTCAAAATTTTTTACGATTTTTAAAAAAAATAATCAATTTACAAACAAATTTATTTTCTATAAAATCACTCACAGCATAAAATATGTTTTGAAAAAAAAATATTTCCATAAATATTGGAACAAAAGAAAGTGCAATTTCTTTAAATTCATTACATATTTTCTCAAAACGTTCCGAACCATTCAAGAAAAATATCGCACCTTGACAATTCTCTTTATTCAAACCTTAGAGTATATTCCAATTGCAATCATGGCCAATTTCTTTAAATCTTTTAATAATTTTAAATTAGATTTCCTTTCAAATATCAGAATTTAATATGATCAAATTTAAAAATTAATTTAATTTCTTTAACATTCATTTCATTCGGATTTATGTTGATTAGCATGGTAAAAATAATTTATTATTAAATTTGTATATAAAGATATTTGAAAAACATTTAGCAATTTATTTCAACTTACATCAAATTACTTTTCATCAATCCAACCTCACTGGTTATATTTTCTGCTTTTTTAAATAAAGCTAAATGTTGAATTTTGATAAAAATTACAATTATTGTTCAGCACTTATTTTAAAGCGAATTTTATTTATTGGTGATAATCATACTGCGTAAAGTAATTTTTTAAAAGAAAAATAATTCCAAAAACTAAATTTTATGAATAAAATTTTCAGCCAAAAAAAGAATTATTTTGCAAAGACTTTTTTTCCATTTGATTATTTTTAAAATAAAATAAAATTTAAAATGAGCAAATTTAATATAATATTATTTAATATGTATCAGAACGCCAAAAAAAAAATACTTTAGGTTCAAAAAATTTTAAAACTGCTGTTGAAAGATTTCAGATGGAACATGAATGTTGCAATGAGTCTAAGTTGCTAATATGTAATGCGTGTTATATAAATTAAATTTAAGAGAAAGAAATGAAACATTTTCACATATACTTACACATATAGCCTGTCAAAAAATAATTGGGATGCACTAGTTCATAGTTTTTATCATAATATTTTACTTAAATGTACAAATGAAACCAAAACAAATAAGTAAATATTATTATTTTATATACAAATCATAATACTCTCATATTAATCATACTATAAAATATTACTCTCATATTAATGCAATTATTGTTATAATTGAAAATAAAAGAAGTCAAGTAAAAATACGTGCTCAGAAAAGTGTTGAGACACCCCCCGATAAATTAAGAAAAACAATTCAAACTTAAAAGTTAATATCTGGTTGGGCCGTCCCTGTTTTTTATGACCTCTCCTAGTCTTTTTGGCACGGATTCGACCAATTTTTTGAAAAAAGATCTATCGGTTTTGGCCCACTATTCGACCAAATGTTTTCTTAATTCCTGCTTGTTAAAACTTTGGCGTTCATATAGTTTTTGCTGCAAATAATCCCACAAGTTCTCAATGAGATTAAGATCTGGATTTTGTGCAGAAGTCTTAATAAACACTAGGGTAGTAGTAGAGGACCCATAACTTACAAATTTCAGTAGCATGTTTCGGGTCATTATCTTAGTACAATTTAAAATGTCTTGAGATTCCCAGCTTGCTCGCACTTTGCTTTAAATTTCGATTGAGAATGTTAAGATAGACATATTTATTCATTGTTTCATCAATAAAATGTAATTTCCCAATACTAGTGCTTGCTATACAAACCCAGACTATTTGATTGCCATATTTGACAGTAGGCCGTAAATTTTTGTCATGCATTGCTGCATTTGGTTTCCGCCAAACCTTTTGCTTGCCGTCCGATTCGAAAATGTTAAAAACAAAAATTACATTTTCCCAAAAATCTTTCGGTTGCTTTACATACATTTTATCAAATGCCAGCCTAGTTTGTCGATTTGCTGTAAGGCTTTCTTTGAGGTACTCTCCTATGATATATATGTTTTCTTAAAACATTTCTAATACTTTTTAGATTTACAGATTTTCCGAACTTACTTTTACATTGCGGTGTCAATTTTACTGCTCTAGATTTTGGATTAAAGTGAACCTGTTTCAATCTAACTCCCTTCACTTTTATCAAATGTCCTTGGAAGCCCTGATTTTTGCTTGTTTTCAATACTATTTGTTTTCTTGAACCTTGAATAATGTTAAAAATAGTAGACTTGCTCACTTTCAAGATATGTCCTATACAGCGAACTGATTTTCCATTTTTCCAATTTCTTATCACAAGATTTCTCACATCAACCGATATATCTTTGTTTCTCGCCATTTTTTTTTTCTATAAGTAATCGCATCTGTTTAAACTTTTGCGTTTAAAATCATAGTCTAAAATCATCATAGTCTAAGTGGTAGTAAATTCAATTTTATTGATATGCTAAATATTTGTTGAGTTTCTCATTTCAAAAGTGTCCCAAAACTTTTTTTGACTCCTATTTGCCTTTGAATTATATTTGAAATGCTAGATCGAATTATAATTCTAAAATACCTATAAAATTTTCCGTACAAATTATATACCAAATGTTCAACTATTTTTTGATTCATTTTTTTTATTTTAATGTGATAAATAGTTTTATAAATAGATTTGTAACTATTCATACCAAGTGTCCCAATGCTTTTTTGAGTGACTGTAGATAATTTGAAAAATGTGCTTTTCATATTCATAGAGTTTTTAAAACACAAAAATGCTGAATTCAATTATTTTTTCTTTTATTTATGATTACAACACTTTCTACTTGCGTCCTTCGTATATGAAAATTTCAGTAACCTACACTGTAAATAAAAATAAATTAAAAATTTTATTAATTGATATGAATGCTTGTTTTATTTTCTGAACCACAGTTTCTTTATATTTCCATCTTTTAAATAATTAATTTATTTTTAGTAGTAGACTAATTTGATTAATCTTTGATAAATAGCTAATGTTGCAAAACCTTAAAAAAATCGGATTCTTTTTTTAATTTTTAAATTTATTTATTTATTTATTACCTTCTTTTTTTCGTGTGTGTGCATTATCACCAGACTTCGAGTTTCGGTTTCGGTTTAGTCAAAGAGTGAAACGAATCGAATATACATTTGAATCTTTTCTTAATTACCGATTAGATCTGCGACTTCATACAAACCTAAATTTTGATGCACGGATTGAAACCTGAACACACTAATCTAGTTTTTATACAGTTTTTACCTTCTCGTAAATGAGAGAAAGTATTGCAATCATGAAAAAAATTCGAACTCAAGAGTTTGACGAATTTTCCTTTTTCAAATTTCCCTGAGTTTGAAAAACGCATATTGGTAATTTTATCTGTCTGTCTGCTTCCAATCACGATAACTCAAAAATGCTTTGAACTGGAGGCACAAAATGTGAAGCATGCTTTTTACTCATATTTGTAATTCGTCTCTCTATATATACATTTGAATGCATGTAAACACGATAAATTAAGAATGCGACAAATTAGATAATAAATGAATCGCATTTGGTTTAATAACTAGATCGCATTCGGTTTTGCAATCTAGATACTAAAAGTTCGATGCCAGTCGACTGTGAAAAAGGGTCCAAATATGCGCTCTCTTTCCTTCATTATTCTTTGCTGCACAAAAAGGTCATGTACTAAATCTATATCTATACTTATAATAAAGCTCAATGTGTGTGTGTGTGTGTGTGTGTGTGTGTGTGTGTGTGTGTGTGTGTGTGTGTGTGTGTGTGTGTGTGTGTGTGTGTGTGTGTGTGTGTGTGTGTGTGTGTTGGCGCTCTACAGGCCAGGTCATTTGACATACAGCTATCAAATTTGGTACATGTATACCTTAGAGGTCGGGAATGTGCACCTGGGGTCCCTTTTTTTGAAATTTTAATTAGAATTTTAATTATTAATTAAAATCTAACTTTCCCGCCAAAAAAATCTTCCATTTTCCCCACCGCCAAATGAGTAAGGCTTTATTTTTTTATTTTTTTTCTTTTTTTCTTTTCTCCCAACAGTAATAAAGCTAAGGTTAAAATTTTTCGGCGGATTATTTCAAACGATTCTGTTTATTTTCTTAATGTTTGATGCATTTAAAATTAAACATTGTTAATTAATCCATGTTTCAGATTCATTCTGAAGTACTTTTGAATTAAAATAACACAGAATAAAGGAAATTAAAAATGTATAATCTGCATAGCGTTACCCGAACTGGCGTAGAAAAATTCACGCATTTGCGTTACCGGAGCTGGCGAAGAAAATTCACGCATGCGCATTCTGATTGTTGCCATGACAACCGTTATCAACGGATGATTTAAATTATTTTTAGGTTAGTTGCCTGCTTTTGTAAATAAATTGTATTTATGTTAGTTATATATTTTTTGTATATGCTTATAGTTTTAAGTACATCGTTTTTTAAGTGGTTTTTTAAACCTGTTTTCGACCGATTATTTTAAACGATTCATTTTATTTTCTTAAAGTTTGATGCATTTAAAATGAAACATTGTTAATGAATCGATCTGTTCATGATGAATCTGAGAAAATTTTGTTGACAAATTCTTGATATATTACATAACTTAAGAAAAATATTCTTTAGTGCCCATAAAGTTTAAACGCTGAGTGACTTTATTAACAGTAATCATATTATTAAAAAAAATGCTTTGTTTCAGTAAAAAATATTATTATATTAATTGCAGTTTAGTCATTTCCATTTTAATTTTAAGCATAAATTCTACCGGAACTAACAGAAAATGAGAGAGATACATATTATGTTATGGTTGAAGGACCTTATATTATTATGAGTGAATTACATGACTATCAAAATTTGAAGCTTTAAAATATTTGATGAAGAAGCTATTAAAGTAGGAATTACATAAAATATTTAATTATTAAAATTTTAACGAGCATTAAGATTGGCGAACCGGCTTGTCGCCAAAGGCGGCTAGTTTAAAATAAAAATCTCCTGCTGTTTTTCCGCTTTCTTTTTGTATAGTGTTTGATGCTTTATGCAGAATACATAGTATATATTTAATAGTGACATTTCATACGTTATACATACAATATATACTTTAGTAAACATTCCTTTTCAACAGATGGATCTAACTAAAGCCCGGATCATATTTGTGACAGCATTTCTCTTTCTGATGACCACCTCAGCAGGAACGCTGTCAGAGGAAAGTGCGCGAGCTGCGAGAGATCCAAAAAGTCCTTTACTTTCGGATGACTACAGCACCGACTCAAAAAGACCATTTTTAGAGAAACGTGCGAGGGCTCCGACAGATGCAAAAGGTCCTTTGCTATCAGATGACTACGGCATTCAGACAGTGATACAGGACGCCATTAACAATATGATAGACGTGGTTGTGGATTTTATATCAAGACATCTGTAACAGAAACGAGAAGTAATGCTGACAACGTTTTTTCTTTCTATTTCCTGCAAAGAGAGCCTTAAAAGATTTTTCTATTCAGTACGCCGTTTTTTCTTTTGTAGCTAATTTAAAAAATTCCTCAAATGAAACTTTTTTTGTGATCCTCAGAATATTAAAATGTAGTTAAAGTTTTTTCCCCGACAAAATGATGTACAGGACAAATAATCTTCAATAACATGTTTTCAAAATATAAATGCAAAATAATTCCATTTATTTGATCTTTTATCAACAGAAAAACGATCTAGTGTGGAAATCAACTTTTTTTTTTTTTTCACCACGCTAATGCATTTGCTTATTACTCCATAAATGTTCGTTATGGATTAATAGGTAATATATTGAAAAACTCACAAATTGATTATCTTTTTTATAGATTATTCTTTACCTCATCAAACGTTTATCTATCTCTACTGCAACCTCTCAGCATTAACAAACCGCGTGGCTAAGTAATAAAGTCTCGCTTGGGAGGGCGAAGAGTTCTTTCAAAACCAATTCTACTGAAGTTCCATCGTGTAGGTGGACTTCGCCCACATTAAACTTGATGTCTGTAGCCAATTTTAGGTAAATGGCAATTTCTGCCATTGATCTAAACACCGTGGCATGTTGGTACCGTGCAAGTCTGGCGTTATGAATTCAAAAACTTTCATCAAGTTTAGTTATATTAACATCCCATTTTATAGCAACACTTGGGCTATTTTGAGAGGGGCCACGAAGCTTTGATTCATAGACAGGGTGAAAAGGATCTGAGCTAGAAGCTCCTCTCCAAGCTTTCGCACCACACCAACGGGTGGAGGTTTGGGCGTCACGGATTTGACGGGTTACTAGACTCGTTTACACGACGGTTCAACGATGGAATCGAGTTTCGAACTTGAAGCCATCCAGTTCCGAAGATGGGACCTTACCACCAGGCCACCACGGCCCCTTGAACAAATTTAGAGTAACCTAATAAAACTAACTTATATGAAAGATGCAACTATAAATCAAAACGATGTTGATTAAATTTCGAAGCTAATAAAAAATTAAAATTTTAATTTAAAAATTTGAGTTACGTTATAACAAAAATGTTTAAAGCGAAAAATCATTGGTTTGAGTCTCTGTCTGTTTCTCTATTCAAGAAATTGTAAAAATAAAAAACGCTGGTTGAATAGATATCACATTATTGTGATCAAAATTGAAAAATCACAAACATTTCCACCCGGATAGTCAAAAGAAAAAAAATCAAACTCATTGCATTACGAAATTAACCATGAAACTTCGTTTGAAGAAAGAAGAGCATATACATACATAAGGAAGAGTTTCCATTAGTTTCATCAAAACTGAAATACAGTATGCGCCAAAGTATACAGTACTGAAATGAAAAGATGAACAAAAGTACATTACTGTCATCTGTGAGTTTATTTTTCCTCAAAAGAAATTGACATACATACATACACACTATTAGCGTGTTGATTTGCCACGACATGCGAAATGTAAGTGTTCAAATTATCCACTGCTTCGCTGTAGACAGTGTTCATATCGTTCACGCAGATTCTCAAAAATATCTTGAAGCAAGGGTTGCTGCAGACTCCCTCAAAAAGAGATGGTTTTTTCAAGTAGTGCAGGTGCAGTTCTTGGTGGATTTTCACAGCTGAACACACTCTTCCGTTGACACAGTACCCTACCAGAATGGCGGAATTTCGTAATAATAGACAGCATAACTGTGTTATTTGGTGCCGTTTTGGTAAACTTCTCATGGAATTATTCTGTCACTTTTTTCAAACTGGGTCCACCTTTACGATCTCTTCCGTATGACCAGAAATAATGCTCAACTATAAATACTTTTTCCTCCGTCGAGAGACTGATTTTCCAACAACAACTGCACAACACAACTTCCTTTTCACTACTGTGAACACGTGTAGCCGGAGCTATGCCTCTTCGACAAACCCAACCACGTGTTCGAGATGCGCGAGTTTCAGTACTGTATATTTTGGCGCATACTGTATTTAAAAGAATTATTTAAGGAGTTAATATTTAACCTTGCATTTGTGGTAAAAGAAAACACAAAATGCAGTTAATTTTAACATATCCCCGAATATGATTTTTTTTTATTTACTTTCAAGTATACGAAGTATAAAGGTAGTATTGTTATCGTCAAAATTTCAAACTCGACATTTTCACAAATTTCTACACCGACGTCATGGCATAAGGTAACGAATCTTCCCGGGGATCTGGGCGTCCCGGGTTCGAGTCCCGGTTTGGGTGTGGTTGTTCTTCCGTTGTTCTATCTATGAGATGTATGAATGTGCCCTCCTGTAAAAAGGCGTTGTGCTAGCGAATGAGTGATGCATGAATAGGAAAGTCGTACTCTTGGCCCTAGTTGGCGCTACTATAAAAGCAAGAGACGCTCCTCATCCAGCTTAAATCGCTGTCTTGATAACAGCGGGCTTATCCGTGGCAAGTGCCATAAGAATTAAAAACTCAAAAACGCTTTACGGAAGACAGATGGTATTTATTATACGATTTTTATTCCGTATCTGTAGATTTCTATTAAAGTTTGAACTATCCGTTCACATGAAGTTTGTCTGTCCGAATACAAATGAACACGGAAACTACAAAACGCATTTAGCTGGATGCATAAAGTTTAGTATACAGATTTAACATTTATACTATAAACATATTCAAATTTTGAGCCAACTTCAGCAAGGAATGGACCATCTATCCGGCTGCAATTTCAGAAGCATGTAAATGCGGTAACTTAGAATCGCAGTGACTTAAATATCAAATTTGGTATGTGATTTTGTGACTACAAGTGTATTCGCTTTCAAATTGGGGTTTCAATCGGTTGGGAAAAGCGCATCTAAAACACAGATTTGATTTTCAGTACAGACGACTCACCTCCTGTCACTGAACGAAGCAATATCAACAGGAGAAAATCAAATTTTCATACGCAAACAAAAATGTTGCAGCAAGCAAGCAAACAAACAATTCAGTATAATTTCTTTTAGCTTGAGTGGCATCACCTTTTTTTGTTGTTATTATAAAAAATTACTTATACGCTTGTACATTACCTTATTGTGAAGAATAAATATATATCATACTAACGCCGTCGTCCTTAATATATGGTGCCGAAACCCGGGACCGAATCAGGGACCTTTAGATCCCCAAAAAATCTCCCTAAGGATTATAGGAAAGAATACAGTTAAAATGCTAAATTCACGTCAAAGATTAATATTTCGTAATCATTATACGCCATTGCCATGCAAGGCATTCTCTGGCATTATTTATTATTAGAGAATGTATACGTTGAAAAATATTTGGTGATCACTCCTGCAAGTTACTATCTCACATACGAAGAAAAATTAGAGTAATTATTGAAACACTCGACTGAGTGTGATAAACACGTTTTTCGACACGTTTTTATGTCTGTCTCTCTGTGCATAGAATAATTCAAAAACGCTTTAAGCTAGGCGGATGAAATTGTGTATGTCGTCTTTATATAAAAATTGTACATTTCTGTCATTTTACGAATGAAAGAGGACGTGATGGACGTTTGGGCGGAGCACCTGGACTCTATGGTCCTACATCTCCGAGACCTGATAGTTATTTTATTTAGACCTAGTTAAAAAATATTGTTTTAAGTCTGGATCTGTTGGTACCTTTGTTTTCTTTTTATCTGTAAAGGAATTATTATTTGATGACATGGTACAACTTTTTCATTCCTTCTTTTGCTTAAAATTAACACACGCATTCATATTGAATAATGATCATGCCGGGGGGGGGGGGTAGGAGATGTTACGAATGAAACCAATTTTCAAGAAGTTTGCCTTTCTGCCTGGATCCTTTGATCGAAATTTTCGATGTTAATAATATTTTCTCTTTGCATACTTCGCATAAATGGAGGATATAAGCCACTTTATTAAAAAATAAATAAATAAAGACTTGATTTTTAGTGCTAGTAGCAATAAATACAGGATGCGCATAGAAATCTGAATTTAGGCTCTAATTACGCACTTCATTTAAGTTCCGGCTGGTATAATTCTATTTTCACTGCTCACGAGGAAACAATTGTTCCATCCGGATGAATCAGAATAAGATAGAAGAATTGCGCTCTCTCCCGCGATTTCTGGCGCGTGAAGTGTTCTTTAGAAAGCACAGCAGGGGTGGAAAGTGGGGACGACTCCAGCTTTGCCAAGCGGTGTTTGATTGGTCCTTATTTTATTACCGGAAGGAATGTAATAAATCTCAGTCAACCTTTCCCTCTCCAGTCACACGTAGGATCTGGCGGTTTGTCTCTTCGCTATGAAAGCACCCGAAGAAAATAAGAAAACTCATGGATTTTTAATAAAGATTAATGTTCTCTCGCTGTGTAATTTTTTTATGCAGTACTTAGAAAAGATTTTTAATGGCCACGGTTATCTGAAGGAAACATGATGGCTAAAACATCACTGGATATTGTGAAAAATCGCAAACAGTAATGGAATTAAAAAGTTGTTTCCCATCCGATTATTCAAGTCAAAATTAAATCTCGTCGTGAAGTCGCTTTTCTTTCAGCACTTTGTTCAGATATCAGATTAGTTATTTCTTTTTTCGCATTTTAGACCTCCCTGCGATTGTAAAATAATTTTGACATATCCACCTGGGAATACGATTATTCTCTTCTAATGAAAAACCGAGCTTGTGTGTGTGTGCGTGCGTGTGTGTAATGATATCTCTAAATATAAATTAAATCCTAATTAATTTCCTAATTTTTGTCTTAATTTAACCCATATTAACTTAAATCTAAAATATTCTTTTATTTCTTGATCCAATACCATGTTTTTTATTTAATTAATGCTACACGCGTTTTATAAAAATGCATTCAAATGCAAGTTCTCACGCTCCGAGTGAAGGGATAAAAATTTGTCAAGCTAAGCGAATTTTAAAAGATACCTATATTCCCCTTACCTACATCGACACGTGTAAAGAAATCAGAATCTCACCGTATATAATCATTGGGGTTTGGTTTGGTTTAGTTATATTAACGTCCCGTTTAAAGCAACACTTGGGCTATTTCGGGACGGACCCCGTCATTTTGAACCGTGGTCAGATGACGAGGACGGCACCTGAGCTGGCACCCCCCTCTCCACACCACACCGCACCGCACCGCACCAGCGGGAGGACGTTTGGTCAGGACGGGTTTAACGTGCAATAGACCCCCTTACACGACGGTTCTTCGGTGGAATCGTGCCTCGAACCTGAAACCCTCCGTTTCTGAAGCCGAGACCTTATCACTAGGCCACCGCGACCCTATAATTATTGGGGATAAATATTTCTGACTCTTTTTGCTCTTCTACTCTTGTATCGCTTGCGAACGGATGTTAGTTTATTCTCGCTTCTTGTACATAAATTAATAACACACATAATTGTGTATTAAATAGATAATTTTGGTAACATGTCCATCTGGGAATACGATTATTCTCTTCTAATGAAAAAACGAGCTTGTGTTTGTGTGTGTGTGTGTGTGTGTGTGCGTGCGCGTGTGTGGGTGTTAGATAAATAATATTGGTTACATGTCTGCCTGGGAATACGATTAATATCCACTAATGATAAAAATGAGCGTGTGTATGTGTATTAAATAAATAATTTTGATAACATATCCACCTGAAAATATGATTAATCTCTACTAATAATGAAGATGAGTATGTGTTAGATAAACATACTCATAATTACAAGTTCGCCTGTAATTATGATTATTCTCGACTAATAAAAAATGCTAGAGATTAACCTGGAAATACGATTAATCTCTAGTAATAATAAAGATGAGCGTGTGTACCGCGTGTACAGTAACCGTTTGATGTACAGTTACCAAAGCTGAAACATATATATTTTGAAGGTTGGGAATGAGTACCTTAGAGCAAATGTTTTAAAATTTTAATCAATTAAAAAATTAAATTGAATTTATGTGTTTTCTGGGATGAATTCTGAAAATATTACAGCGCGAAAATGAGTTTTGCATCTTTCTAAATAATAAAAATTGTCTTTTTAACGATAGCAATTTAAAAATCGTGGTTTGTGCTGAGTTTTTATAATTTTTCAAAAAGATACAATGAGTTGTTGCCTACAGGAGTTAAGCATTTCAATTACAAAAAAAAAAAAAAAAAAAATTCAATACGTAACGCTATAATGATAAAAAAAAAAATATTATAACATTTTTTTAAATTTATATTTAATATCAATAATCTAACTCTTCTAGGAAACCATCGATGATATTGACTGAAATGTGTAAAAATGTAATGAAATAGGAAAAAAGATATGAGATTTGAAAAATATAATGAAATGTGTGAATTGTATGTAATCAAACGAAATGCGCTGTTAAATTTAGAACAAAAAAATTGTCATCTATAATCTGCAATAATTGGATTTAATCGAATATTATCATTTGTTTAAATGTTTTTTTTTTTTTTGCATAATTTTATAGATCTTCTTACTGATTAAATACTATTTTCTCTTTAAATTAAATTTTTTATTTGAATTTGAAGTTATTACTCTTAAGGTGATATAATTAAGATACTTCAGCAAGAATAGAATATTTTGGTTGCAATTTTTAAAATTTTGAATTCTATATTTCATGAAATTTTAATTCCACTCGAATATTTCAGCAATAAATTTGTTTGTGTGAAAGAGCTTTGCTTGAATATTTTTCTCCCATTGGAACTGAACCTCAGAAGAATTGAAAAGACGCTTTTAAATAGTAAACTAGAAAAAAAATTTGCTTTCGCTTTAAAATTATATAAATAAATAAAAGTCTACCAATTTTACTTTAAATGATTGTGAATGATTAATGCAACAAAGTCGGTTATTTTTTCCTTTGATTTGACATTTCTTGTTATTTGAAGGTTGTTTGGAGTTATTCTAAAGCGTCAAAAAAAAGTTAACAAATTGCATCGATGTTATTTAGTTTTCCAACTACTCATATTTTTGCAGCAGTGTGCTTATTTCTTATATATTTGGCAAAAATAGGATAGCTTCCAAAATAAAGTTTGAAAATAAAAAACATACTTAAAATAGGTTTAATTTTTATTTTTACAAAATCTACCAGTATAATCAAACTAGTATTATGATCATTATAATCAATCGCTTTGATAAATTATGTTTATCATTTCAAGATTTCAGGCATTTTTTTAAATTTGTGTATCATGTTTCCATCAATTCGTACTTTATTTTCTGACCAAAAACACCCATTTCTCCGTTCAAGTGATAGAACAGACCATTAAGGGACTGTCCTAATGATACTTGCATCTATCTGAAGTTTTATGTAATCTTATGACATCTCTAAATACCAATACTTCATCAACTCTTATTTTTGTTTATATTGTTCGCCTTAATCTTTATATTCATTAATTTTTTTGGATGCTCACATCATAACTTCGACTGATAACACTCTAAGCCGAAATTTATTATTGCCAGATCCCTCCTGTTCTCATTGTTCAGGACGATTGTCTCAGAATTATTGCCCACCCATTGCAGGATAAGCAGAAAATAGTTCTTTATTAACCACAATATATTGTTCCTTAATATCGAAGGCGTCTTTAACTTCTAGAAAAGTCTACCTGAATCCAGCCACGGTCGTTTACTTTTCTCGAATCTTCGCCCTCCACCCACCCATCCTCTTTACCCCAGCAACAAAACAAATATTGCAATCACATACCAACAACAAGAACGAATCTATGACTGGCGCCAGCATTTCGACTGTCATTCCTCAATGCAGGGGCGCATCCTAACAAAGCCTCCCCAGAATCACAAAACAGTCACTACCATTAAAACGAAATCAGCGCCTGGAACCGTCTCGACGTCTCGACGCCACGGCCGATCCCACCCCCTCATTCCTGGTGATCACCCTCAGCATCCAATCGCAGACGATTTTCAGCATCTTCTGCCGTCCCTCTGAACGACAACGGGGCGCCCTGGCCCAAACGACAAAGAAAAGACAAATTGCTACAAACTCGCTTTGCCCTGTCACCATCCTCTCTCCTCTTGCCTCTTAGAATCCCTCCACCCCCACGCACACTTCCCTTGCTTTTCCGCATCTTTTCATCTTTGGAAAAGGGATGTAGCGGAATGATTCCGGCGGAGAAGATGCTTTCACAAAGGGGCCGAAGAGTAGAGGGGGTGGGTGGTTTCGTTATTTTTCCATTTTTAGAAATATATTCACTGCTTCTTCTTATGGGGAGGAAAGAGAGGAGTTGAGTCAGCTAGAGACTTGAGAATCGGAGTGACTCATGAATCTCTTTTGTAATGGGGGGGGGGAGAGGGTATTGTAGAGGTTTTTCTTCTTGAGTTCGAAAAATTTGTGGAAGTTATTGTGGGCGTGCATTGCGACGTGATTTTTGGAAAGGAAATATCTGTGAGAGAGAAAAAAAATGTCGGTGTCAGCAAAATCCGTCTTCTTTAAAAGAGCAAAAATGAAATTTAAACTTCAGGAACCACATTTATTCGCTACTTTTCATTTTAGATTCAAAAAAACAACACCAAAAAATCCTTCTTAAAGCGCTGATGAGTCAGTCACTGATTTTGTCTGACAGACTTTTCTAAAAGGTAGACTTGACACAACGAGAAAAACATATTTCAAAGTTAAGTTCTTTCGACATTAATGTGCTTTAAAAGTAATTCTTTTGTTCGTAAGAAGAAAGAATTGCTATTAAAAATAAGCTGTCGTTTGCTTGATTCGGCAAAAACAAATTAAGTCTGCAGAGCAGAATTCTTTGCCGAATAATTATATCGTGTATATTCGTTACGAATAAAATAAATCTATCTCAAACTTTCACAACTAATAAATATATCGTACAATCTCGAGATTCAGAAAAAACATTCTAATCTATAATAATTCATTTGAATACAAGAAAGAATTCGATAAGAAAGGGTAAGAATTTAACTTCAGAGTCACATTTTGATATACAAAATTTTCCACTTAACACATAAAACATTTCCACTTAACACATAATTGACTGCACATTTTAAAAATCCTGTAGTTTACAATGAAAAAAATTCGAGAAGGTTTCAAATAATCTAGAACGTTAACAGAATATAGAACAGAAGGCTTCAAATAATCTAGAAGGTTAATAAAACATCTATATATGCATTCAGAAAATTTATTAAGAGAGATAAAACATAAGTATTATAAAATTTATTAGAAGTTAATTGATATTTCAAAACATAATTTCAATTTCATTAAATTCTTTTAATTTTTACTCTCTCGTGTACGAAGTATTCGAAAATGTATTGTAATGGCAAAAAAAAAAAAAAAAAAAAATCGAATTTCAAGTTTTTGGCGAATCCTTACGTTTCAAACTCTCTTGAATTCAACAAGCACATTTTATTGCATTATGTCTGTTTGCCTATGAACACGATAACTCAAAAGCTTTTTGAGCTCGACTGAAAAAATAATCTTCAAATTTAGAGATTTCTATCAAATTTTAAATCTTTCAGAGGAAATATGTCTGTATGGCTGTTTGAGTGCGAGTGAACTCGATAAATACAAAACTTAAAAAGATAGGAAGACAAAATTTGATGCTCAGGTTTAGCATTTCAATACTGGATTCTAATCAATTTTTGAACGAAATCTGTCAAACGGTTGATCGCTTATCGATCTGTACTTCAATGAAATTCAGTATGTGAGTTTTTGACCACAACTGTAATTGCGAATGAAATTTTGCTTTCAATCGATGGGGGAGAAGGGAACAAATATTTGCACGATAGATTCAGAAAAATGGTTAGATTTATGCCAAAAAGTCTGTATTTCGTAACAACTCTCTGCCGTTTGTGTGAAAGTCCACAATTTCATGCGAAGGAAGACTTGTATAGGATTTAGTTTAGTTTAGTTATAGTAACATCCCGTTTTAAAGCAACACTCGGGCTATTTTGGGGACGGACCTCGTCATTTTGATCCGCTGTCAGATGACGAGGACGACACCTGAGCTGGCACCCCCCTTGCCACACCAGCGGGAGGACGTTTGGCCCGGACGGTTTAACGTGCAACAGGCCCGCTTACACAACAGTTCTTCGGTGAAAACGGGTCTCCAATTAATAGATTATTGAGTATTTCAATAATTTATCAATGGCAGCAAAAAATAAATCTATACAAACTTATAGTATGTACGAAACACCAATTGAGATAATTTAATGGCTAAATTTGTTCCTTTAAAATAGGTACAAAAATGGTTTTTGTGTGTTTATTTGCTTCAAAACTATTGGGAGAAAGCCTTAAGATTTCGATTTATCTTAAATTTATTGTAAATTATTCAATATTGTTAAAAATCCCTTTTTAGAGAAATCTCCAGCCTGAAAAGTAATTACATTGCGAAATTTAGTAACTCTTGGTTCAAAGGTCTGCCCTATTGAACGTTTTACACAGTTATTGCAATATTTGCACAAATTAGGCAAAACTCGAATTATTATAATGCCTAACTCGCTGACTGGTCTCCCCTAAACTTTCTCGCTTACTCTTCAATAAAGATCTTATCCCTTCTCATCCACATAAAATTAAGTGAGATCACGAATGCCTTGATGGCACTGGCGAACAGTAGCTACAAAATATAATCTGGTGCGAATCTAGCCTTTTTGCTCAATTCATTAATATATGTATTTTTGGCTTTCTTTTATCAACCGATTAACACCATCTGATACAAAAGCATAGTTGCAGCTATAAGATAACATACCAAATTTCATCGATTTAAATCACTGTGCTTACGTGCATTCGAAAGTATGTACCGAAAAAATGGTCAACCGTGCAACAAATCTGGTTCAAACTTTGATAAATGTTTGTATTTTACATGCTAAAACTGTGCACTAAATTTTATCGACACAGCTCTTTGCGTTTTGTAGTTATTGAGTTCACTTGTTCTCGAACAGCCAGCCAGTCACACTTATACCAAATTTCAATTGTCTATCTGAAATAATTTTTCAGACACATAGACAGACATAATACCAAAAATGTGAGACGTGAAACATGAAGATTCGTAAAAATCTCGAATCAAACATTTTTCGGCGATTTCAATTTTCTCTATACTTTGTGTACGAGAAAGTAAAAACAGAGCCTGACTAAGGCAGGGCAGTTGCCCAGGGACCCACATCCGAGGGGGACCCCAAATCGAATAGAAGGGTTTTTTTTTATTTAAATATATATCACCACGGATGTAAAATTTATCTTTAATGCGTGTACATTAAAATTATCTCTTTACTGGAAATTGAATAATGAATCGATCTGGATGTTTTTATATTTTTCATTCTGTTTGAATAAATATTCGTCCTTTCATGTCCCAATATTTATCATAATAAAATGAGAGTGACAAGATAATTACCTTTCTTAAATAATGAAGTTTGTTTTGTTTGTATGCAATAAATGCAAGAAATAATTAAATATTCCTAAATATGAAAATAACTGTTGAGAAATTTGCATATTTTTCATTTAAAGAGGTACTAATATTTAATTTATGAGAATTAGGAGTTTCTCCTACAGACAGATGCTTAAGATAGCTGTAGAAAGCGTTCTAATATAAATCTTGCCTTGGCATTTTGTCAGATTGGATTTTAAATTCAATGGTTAAATGTGGTACTTCGCGTTAAGACTTTTTAGTTTTAAGTTTAAATAGCATTTTGAATTAACTAACGAAACATACCATAGACAAGTTCTATACACGGTTCTTCATTACTGAAGTAGTGAAGTAGAACGGGGCCCCCCAAGAAGCTTTTGCCCCTGATCCCAATTAGGCTAAATCGGGGCCTGAGTAAAAATGTGATAAATATCATATCATGCTTTAATGCTGTATTCTGTATTTATTATTTTATACACATGCTCACGATTAAACGCAGGCTTTAAAAATTTTATTTAAGTTTTATAAATCTATATAAAATTCATGATAAAAAATTGCGATTAAATTTTTACAATAAATTTATCGTTTAAATGGTGCATTCGATATTATACTATACTGTTAGAAGGGCCGAATTAATATGTAAATAGGAAAAGTAAGCTTATTACTAAATGCTTCGTATCCTTTAAGAGCTCCGATATGTCCAGATTTGTTAGCGGTATTTTCAAGAATTTCAATTTACAACGGTCATGAACTCGAAACTCTTCAAATGTAATCAGGCATCGCTTAAATTTCAAAACATTATTATAAGAGCATTCCAATTTGATATTGGTTTGTAATTTCTATATTACATTTAATTCTTAACATGATATGCTGCTTCATAATTTAAAAGCTGAAAGATCATATAATCAATTATTAAGATTCAGTAAAACAATGTGTTGTCTTTCTATTTAATATTTTGTTTAAAATTACTTATAAACCTGATTTTTTTTTTAAATGGCAAAATACTAAAACCAGTTTTCCACAAAAATATCCTGACATTAAAAGCTTTTTTTTTTTTTTTTCTTTTTTCAGCTTATCAAAATTTACTACTTAAAGCTCCTTATATAGATATTAAAATTAAAATTAATAGAAACAATCTGCTTTCATTCATTGCGAGCTTAATCTGGTTCTTTCTCGATTTCCAATCTTTACTCAGTTGGTATCAACTTCCCGGGTTTTTTTCGTTTACAAGTTATCATTGCTATTATTACAAGCAAATTTTTATCAATCAAGTCTAAAACTTTACAATGCTGTACTATTTTTGAAGCATGAATTCGAATCATTTTTAATTTTTGAAGCATGAGTTCGAATCTCTTAATTTTTGATACATCTGTTTATGCGTTTTTTTCATATATGGTTTCTCAAAAATAGGTCATTTTTTAATACTGTTAGATTATAATGAAACGAGTTCATCTAGATCTACGCCGTTCATATAATTTCTCTCAAAGTATACCGTTATGCTACCCAGTGAAAATGATCCCTCGCTTATAATACATCACGATCTTATTTACATCCTCCCTTACAACATTTTAAGCAACATGCAATTAAATCAGACTGAGCCATTAACTCTTTTAAAATCAGAACGAAAATGAAATTAAACCCCACACCCTTCCCCATGAGCCCCTTGAGAGAAGACCATCCCCTTCTTAATTCGAACATCCCCGGGGCGCCGGAGAGGGTCCCTCGTCGGATTATCCTATCGGCGAGAGTCAATGAGGCCTGTCACACATTACAAGACCCAAGGGGCCCTGTAACCCCTACTTGCACAAGCAATCATGCGCGAACTCCTCCCTATGACACTCTGTTATTTGCTTTATCTAGATTACATGAAGAAACACTGGATATCTTTACAAACAAAACATATAAAAACGTGAATTAAAAGCTTATTTCGTGGCGATTAATTAACTTTAAAAAAAAGAAGAAAAAAAAGCAGGGCTATTTCAATTGCAGTCTCGATAAATTATATTGTGTGATAATGATGAGGGTGTTTCTGTCAGGAAAAGAATGTTAAAACTTTATTTTAATCAAATTTGTCTAGTAAAACATTATATAAAATTAAACTTCTTCAATACTCAGTTTAGTTAGTTATATTAACGTCCCGTTTTAAAGCAACACTAAGACTATTTTGGGACGGACCTCGTCATTTTGAAACGGTGGTGTGGCTACAGCGGACGTGGCTATAGCGGACACATAAGATTTCGTGGTCAGAGCGGACATTCCGAAACTCATCGTGGTTAGAACGGACACATTTTCCCTCCATCTTACAACAGATAAAGGGTGCAGATAAATAAGTAAATAAATACTTTTAAAAATCACAAATATAATTTAAAACAGTATTTTAAGTGGCAAATCTCTTTCACGTGGAATAACTTTTTTTTTTTTTGAACCGAAGTTTTCTGTTTTTGCACTCGATTATCGAATTACAAGGATAAATACATTTTTGCCAATCAAATTTAATTATTTATATTATATTATAGTGAGAATTCATTTTAAACATAGCGAAATGTAATAAAAATAAAAACTTTCAGAGAAATATTTAAAAATTAATAGTAAGTAACAGTATAATGAAGGGTATGAACGAATTTCAGGGATTTTGTGGAAAACTGTATTTTAAAGTCAAATAAATATTAGAACAGGTGCAATTGCCATAAAATTAAATAGTTTCATTAATTTAAGTAAAAATAAATACTAGAAGTAAAATATATAAAACAGATACAAGTAAATAAAAGAAAAATAAACACAACTAAATAAATATTAAATAACCTTTATTATAAAGATATAAATATCATTTACCATAGAATTTAGTCCAACCTACTTACAAAACTTTTAAGATTTTAGACATTTTTTCTAAATTGTTTGATTTTTCGAATTCTTTTAGGATGTTTTGAATTCTTTCACCCAATTTTACATATGCTTTTTTCCTTTTTATTCCAGGGTCGCCTGACTCTCTGGATTTCAAATTAAAAGACACTTTTTATGTTTTTTCTTTTAGTATTTTAACTAATAAGTGGACATTAGGCTGGTTTCTGCTTTTGATTGCATTTAATTTGGAATTCCATGCTTCAACAGAATTATTTGTCTTATGACGCTGTCCATATACATTCCATACTTTAATGGGCATATTTGGAGAAAGGCCTTCTCTCTCAAAAATATCGGCTTATCTCTACAGCAGGTGCAAAGCTCGAAACTACACAATAGATGACATATGACTGATGAGGGAAACAACACAATAGGTTCAAAAATGTCCGCTCTGCCCACCCAGCTCCTCTCACGTGTCCGCTGTAGCCACTGTCCGCTCTGGCCACGTAACCTTTTGAAACGTGATCAGATGACGAGGACGACACCTGAGATGCCCCCTCCCCTTTCCAAGCCTTCAAACCACATATCAACGGTTGGACGTTTGGCCCGGACGGATTTAACGTGCATCAGGCCCGCTTACACGACGGTTGTTTGGGGAGATCGGGTCTCAAACCTGAAGCCGACCGGCTCCGAAGCCATCAGCCATGTTCGCATTCATGTTCGCATGATTACGCATTAAATGCTCCTAGTCAATCTAAATCAAGGTCCTACTCATTTGGCACTCGTAACATGTAGCATAAATAATTCTTTTATTATTTTAAACAAGTGTATTATACTTTTCTTTACAATTTCATCGATAATATTTATCGGGAACAGGCACTAAAACTAAAATTTAACTTTTGACTGTTTTTTTTAAATTTATCTAATTTATTTAAAATTATTTTGTATTAAAATTAACATCAATCGTAATTAGCATAATTAGAATTAGTTTACCCTCGAGGTTTTTTTTGAATTTATAAAATGCTATGCTAAGTTATTTAATAGATTGCTTTTATTTTTTATAATTAATAAATATGTGCCCTATTCAATTGGAGGAGTTTTTCTGCCTAAAGTATATCGTATGATATGATTTTAACCCTTTACACTCGGAAAAGTAATCCGATGCATAATTATTCACCTAATACAAAGTCTTGTTTACTGTTCTTAAAAATAAATATATATATATAATTGTTTTAAGTTGAATTTCCCTGAAAAATTAATCTGCATATTTTTAACATTAATTTTTTAACATCTACATCTTTTTTACATTCTGAAGGCGTTTTTAACAATTAAAATTGAAATATAAATAAATAAAACGTCAAAATGATGCACCATCTTGAACGATGAGAGAGTGGAACCATCCGAGCGCAAAGGGTTAAAACATTTCCTTCTGATTTTTCAATCCATATTTTTCAATAGATGACATTTTTAAGTAGAAATTGAAAACCTCTTTTGTATTACACTTTTTTCCCCCTTCTTATTTTGCTCTTGTTTAGTTATCTCCAAGACATGCACATTAATTCAATTTTTTTTTAATTAAAAAGTTTGTAAAAAATGCAAATAGCGTGAAATGATACACACTAGATTGGAAAAATCATAAAATTTATGATTATAAAATTTCTATTTGTAAAAATGTGATGAAATGTATCAAAAACATTATATTAAAGAAATAATATTTCACAAAGTAATCATTAATGAAAAACTGTATGCTTATTTTTGTCTTGAAAATGCACGAATCAAAAGCATTAAAAAACTTCGATTTAATCCATCCCAGGAGGCATAATTTATGTACAAGAATAAGTGACAAGAAATACGTCAGTCTACATCAAGACCAAGAGCAGAAGAAAAAAAGAAGAAAAAGAGACAGAAATTTTTATCTCTGTGATTTTTACAATGAGATTTTGATGGGGATTCTTTGACACGTGACGATTTGGAATAACGAATTTTAGGTACCTTTAAAAGAATGTGCTAAGCGTTAAGGAGTTTTATCCCTTCACTCGGAGCTTGTGAACCTGCTGAATTTACAGTTTTCTGGAGAGCATGTTAAAAGTTATTAAATAAAAAGTGGAATTGGATCAGAAAATAAGAGAACATTTTAGAATGAAATTAATGTGGGTTAAATTAAGATAAAAATCAGATTAAGAGATATCATTACGTATATATGCAAATTCGGAAATTACTAGCCAACATATATGTACAATAGTCACCACATGAAGGCAATCATACAAGTTATATCCCCTCTCTGCCACAGCACATGGAGCACCTGAATGACTGCCGTCGTGAACGAGAACATAAATTAAGTTCTAATGTATATCACCGGCCACGGTGCAATCCCCTCCGTAGGAGCTACATCTCATCAAGAGTAGTGGAGGTAACTCGACTCCACAGCCTCGATGAATACAGACTCGGCAAGTGAGAACCCATTTGAGGTACCTACGGGTAATACTTTCACCCGAAAGTAAAAAGACTACTCACTGCACCTACGTGAAGACACACTACTAGATCAAGAATGTTGTCTGTGAAGTCATTAAATCTGTCTCTATCGAATATGTATTACCGACAAATTGTCGGTAAACTGGACAGACATCAAAGCACCCCAAAAAACCGTAAGAGAGAGTCAAGGAGGGATAGTGTGTCCTGTCTGAAGATTTAAGGGTCGTTGGAACACGGCTAAAACACGGCTTTACGGATATGGTCGCAAATCTTCCAACTGACCCATTGTTGGACCAACCCCGCCTGTGGATGCGATCTGGAGCTTCTCTCAAATTGTCGGTAAAATGAACAGACATCAAAGAACAAAGAAAACCATAAGAAAGGGGAAAAAAGGGAAGGTGTGCCAAACACAAGGCGAGCACAGGTCGTCGAAACGCGGCTCAAATCTTGCCTGTCTGTACATTTCAAAAGCTGATTATGTTCTTTGAAAAGCAGTCAATATCCGATAATTACAGAAGACCATTTTGCTAGATACATACATATTCGACCATCTTGCTGGATACCAGATTTTTAGGAGCTGTTACAAAAAAATTCGGAGCTGGGTGGATGAAGATTCGCAAATTGATGCAAACCTTGACCGATCGTTTTCATCAGCCAACTTCATTGGTTGATGATACCAGTGTTTTAGATTCCTTGAAATTAGCTGCAACTAACGATCATCAATGCCAATTGTAACTCTAGGTCTCCCTCACTGGCCTCTTCAAAAAATTGGTTTTGCTCAAAAGCAGTCTACGAATAATGTATAACAGAAGGGCTCGAATTTTACCATCTTGTTTATAGAGTTGATTGAAGAAAGGAATCAGGGGCACATCATAATTCTTTCGACAAATGAGTCGAGTAGTGATATTTATAAATAGGGCTATTTCGAAATTTTACTTAGCAATTTCGATTTATGCAAACTGTTTAGATAACAGCTGCAATCATTTGCTTGTGATGGTTTTATGGTGCGACATTACTTATTTCGCCATTTATATGAAAATTTAAGGAGTTTTGATGGTGTAGTTACACTTATTTTGATACTTTTTTTTATTTTTGGAAACCAATCAATAAAAGAAACACATATAATGCACACAATAAGTGTGGTTATATACCAAAGGGACACATATAATGCACACAATAAGTGTGGTTATATACCAAAGGGACACATATAATGCACACAATAAGTGTAGTTATATACCAAAGGGACGCATATAATGCACACAATAAGTATGGTTATTTGAAAAAGAAAAAAACATATAATGCACACAATAAATGTGGTTATATGCAAAAGAATCACTTATAATGCACACAATAAGTGTGGTTATATGCAAAAGGAACACGTATAATGCACACAATAAGTGTGGTTATATGCAAAAGAAACACGTATATTGCATACAATAAGTGTGGTTATTTGCAAAAGAAACACGTATAGTGCACACAATAAGTGTGGTTATATGCAAAAGAAACACGTATATTGCATACAATAAGTGTGGTTATTTGCAAAAGAAACACGTATAGTGCACACAATAAGTGTGGTTATATGCAAAAGAAACACGTATAATGCACACAATAAGTGTGGTTATATGCAAAAGGAACACGTATAATGCACACAATAAGTGTGGTTATATGCAAAAGAAACACGTATATTGCACACAATAAGTGTGGTTATTTGCAAAAGAAACACGTATAATGCACACAATAAGTGTGGTTATATGCAAAAGAAACACGTATATTGCATACAATAAGTGTGGTTATTTGCAAAAGAAACACGTATAGTGCACACAATAAGTGTGGTTATATGCAAAAGAAACACGTATAATGCACACAATAAGTGTGGTTATATGCAAAAGAAACACGTATATTGCATACAATAAGTGTGGTTATTTGCAAAAGAAACACGTATAGTGCACACAATAAGTGTGGTTATATGCAAAAGAAACACGTATAATGCACACAGTAAGTGTGGTTATATGCAAAAGGAACACGTATAATCCACACAATAAGTTCAGTTATATTATGATATACATCGCTATATTTGTAATATAAACGACTTATGATTTCCAATGCTTCATAAATCAGAAATCCTTTTTACGTACAATAAACTAAGAATGCAGTGTGCGCAAAATAATTACCACTTTCTCAAAATAAATGTCCAAAAAATAATTAATTATGTAGGAAAGACATTACTAGCACAAAAAGTATATCGCTTCTAAAACTATATTTTACTTGCACTCTGACATAAGATCTTCCACCCCCTTTTTCTTTTCAATATGCTCTTTCCCCTTTCTTAAAAAAAATTTAGAAAATAAAAACTATCGTTGAACATTAAACAAAATTGTAATATTTCATTTAAAGTCCATATTTGTATATTTTAAATAAAAAACACTTTATCCCCATACTTTAAACGCTCTCTGAGGACCATTTTCTAGGTCAGTGCTGCACTCTGTTAAAGATGCAGAACATACTACATGCTTATTCAACATATTTCTAGCTATCGTTTCTTTGCCAACTCACTGGGGCGTTCTATGAAAAGAAAAATAAATCGCTTTCGGATTTTGGGGGAGTTTTCTGGTGTGTGACGCAAAAATTTTGAAGCGTGACGAGGAAGGGTGGACTGTTCCCCGGTACTACCCCGCGGAAGTGCGGGAATGAGACTTCCGGACCGTACTCGGCTGCAGTGCGGGAGAAATCCCGCGCTCGGCTTCGGTCGACTGAGGATCGATTCGCGATGGTGATTGTGCAAGCGATTTTCTCCAGCGTTGCCATTTGACGAGGAGAAATACATGAATGATTATAAATCAAGATCAATTATTTGTGCGGTAAATGATTATAGCATCATATAGAAAAACAAAATTGTAACTTGGAAAGTTGTCAAAATCGTGCTTGCAGCAACAAATGTACAACTTCTGCAAATGATACTTTTTCCCCATTATTCCTATGTGTATAGGGGGAGAAATGTTTGTGAACATAAGTAAGAATAAATGAATAATATACGGATAAGCAAAGTTTCGAAATGAAAAATATACTGAATCATCTAAAACAATAGCGAATATGAAACCTACAGATGATTTTCTGATGGTAAAAGATTTATTAATGAAAATAGATCGTAGAGATTTTCTTTCTGTTAATCTTGAGTAATTGTCATGACCAAACAAAATTTCATTCCAAAATACTTACTAAATTGTTCAAAATAGGAAAAGGACATGAATTTTTCCGAAATTTTGTTACGTATTTACACGAACTTTAGTGAAAATATTTCATTTGTATATATATGTGTGTGTAAGCATTATTTTATGTGAAGCAGAGTGCAGTTTCGAAGACAGTGGAGAAACTTTCGATTTCGTGACGTCGTTTTATTTCATCTTGGGGACACAGGCATTCACAGGCATTATGTACAAGCAGGAACGACGAGCAACACACAACACAGAACGACACAGAAAGAAATGAGGGAGAAGCTCTTGAACATTTTATTCCTGGTCTTATATAAACTGAGATATTGATAAGGAAAATATTTCTTTATAGTGCTAATAAATTGTTAAGATTTCGCTAGGGATTTTTGCTACACGCGTCGACGAGGCAAGGGAAATACAGGGATCTTTAAAAAATAAATTTGCCGATTCAGCAATTTTACAAAGCTTCTCTTGAATTAATTAATTAGTGAAAGTGGAATTGGATCAGGAAATAAGAGAATATTTTAGAATGAAGTTACTACGGGCTAAATTAAGATAAAATCTTGGAAATTAATTAAATTGAAATTAGAGTTTAAAATATCATTACATATATATACTTAATTTCTTGGAATGTTGGTTCTTATTAAAAAAAGTATTCTTAAAATTTTAATTCTAAATTTAATAAAAAAAATTAACCAAAATGTCAGAGGTTATCTTCAGTAACTTCAGACATATAAAGCATTTTTACTGTCATTTAATATATGAAAGCTAGCTTTTGTTGAGGAGTATAAAAAATATTAAAAATTTAAATATAAAAAAATTAGCTTTTGATAGGAATAAGAATTTTATTTTTATGGATTTTTTCCTCTCATTTTTATCCTTTATTTTGGCAAATAATTAAATGTTGTAATAAAAAAAAATTGTAGAATGCATATACTAAATAAATAAGATATGCACTATATAGTTATGATTTTTTAGGAATTTATTTTAATTAAGTAATTTTAATTTAATCGCCACAGGAGACTAGCTGGTTCCCCAGGAATATTGATCATATTTGATTTCAAATAAATCGTTTAAATATAATTTTATGCCAATTTCCTGACATTAACGCCGTCCTATTTTAATTGCCCTATTTAAGTTCTGCTTATTGCATACATGAGCTTTTCTGATGGCTATCAGTCTTCTGACATCACGGCGCTGTTAAAAACATAAATGCTCGATTCATCTATATTATAAATTTTGCTGACTATCCATCATGTATATTCAATAAAATCTTTAAAATCTTTCTTCTTTACCATTGGGAAAAAATCACCCCATCAGATAGTTGATAAAACAATGCAGTTTAGAGCAAAAATATCTAAAATTAGGTTAAAAAATTAAATTGCCAATATTCTACAAAAACAATCACATTGTTATTAAATTATTAACATTAAAAGGTTGTTTTTTTAATTTTGAAATGTGTTAAATTTATTTTTGTGATATAATATATTTGAAAGTTTTTGAAGGAAAACATCAAAATTCAGCAAAAGTTTTAATTAATCGAAATTTCAAAAAAGTCGCTCTGATGTGAACCTTTCTATCTCCTAGGTATATAATTCTAAATTTGGTAGCTGCAGGTCAAATAGTCTTGCCTGTAGAGTGATAACACAAGCATACATACAAACATACATCTTTATTATCAGTAGAGATTACGCAAACCTCTTTGTACGGAGGTATGCTTATAATATCCATGTAAAACATTTGGAGTTATAGATCGCGCATAAGCCAGAGAAAGTACATGTTGCTTCTAAGCAACTGTACTAAATAAAGGGTTAATAAATTTTTAGAAATATTTATAAGATAATTTGCAATGATTATTTTTTTTTGTAAGACACACGCTAATATTAAATTATTTATATAACACGCTAATATCAAATGTTTTTTTTGGGGGGGACAGGTTATCTTTGCTATAATTAATTGTAAATTTTTAAGAATAATATAAAGAAGAGACATTTTCATGGATTTAACTTTTTAATTCAAGAAACGATGATGTAATATGTATATTATGTATATATAATAATATGTATGTATAATATGTATATATAATATGTATAGGGATTGCAATTCCGGACCAAAATTTTAATACCGGTATTCGGTATTTTTTAAATCTTAATACCGGGATACCGGTTTTAATACCGGTATTAGAAATTTTGGGAAAAGAAAGACAAAGGTGTTTCTTTTTTTTTTTATTTGCCAGTTTTGTTAGAGAGTGTAAATATCACAAAAATAATTTGTAACTTATAAATTATAACAGTATATAATTACCAAAAAGTAAAGAATTTAAATCACAAAAAAAGTGTAAATATCACTATTCAGTTTGTGGTACTATTACAAATTTTTGAAATGTGATCTAAAAAAAAACATAATGCATCCATTGTACTGTCATTAAGCCTGAAAAGTAATTTTGTGTAAAAATTACCAGCTGTTGAAAACGCTCTTTCGGCATCTATGCTAGTTGGTGGTACTGTTAGCAATGCGCGATATACTTTTTCCAAGTATTTACCTCTAAATCCCTCATCTTCAAATAAATCAGTTTCTCGTTGGATGATTTTGGATATGGCTGATTTCTGTATTGTATTTTGGTTTGTTGAATTATTTTTATTTATCGCTAATTCTAATTTTTGTTCAAGAGACGATTCCTTTTCACTATCGACAGTAGTGACATCATAATTTCGATAATTGAACCGAATTCTGAATGTGGATAGGTTTGTGGGAAAAAAATTTTAAGAAACTTTACTCTAACTTAATCAGATTTGAATTGGTTATTTTCTTTTCTTCTTTTCATTTTCATTTTTAAAATCATTAGAATTATGTAAATACCATAAGACATTTTCTATTTCGGTATGCCTTTTTTCTGTGCGATTTTTCAATGTAATATAAAATTCTTCAGATACTAATGTGTGCTGTTCTTTCAGTGACTGCAACATGAAATTTATTGTTGCATTAGCTGTTAATAAATTAGAATCTCTCCGACATAATGCCTCAATAGTCAGTTTTATTGGAAGTAGAGCTGATATAGTTCTGAATATTAAGTCGAATTCACTATCTGAAAAATTAATTTACTGGTTTAAGTAAATTATTGCTTTTTGGATTGGATTTCTCAGTTTCAAAAATCGTTCCATCATTAGGAGTTAACTGTTCCAACGTGTTTTAGAATCTAATATTAACATATATTCTGTTTTATTTTCAATTAGTATATATTTTAGTAATATATCCTTATTATAGGGGAACGTTTAAATATTTTAATAATTTTTCGAACTTTATAAATTATAGGAAGCAATTCTTGATAGGTTAATATTTCATCCTCATTAGCAATATATTCTTCAACAATTACACTGTCATTATCTTCATTGTCAATATCACTCTCACTCTTACTCTTTTCAAAGTTGGAATCCGAAGTTTCTATATCCACAATATTTGGATTCTTCTGTTCTTTATATTTTTGGTATAATACATCTATTACTCCTAATTGAATTCCATGTGCATAGCACAATTGCTGATTTGCACCAATCAACTTTCCAACTTTTTTCATAATTGTTGCTCTATCAGTCGTTATGGATACAATATTTTTTTTCAGTGATAATACATTTTTCGCTAATTTAGATTTAAGCAATTAATTAAGCCATTAATTAGCTAATTAATTTCGCCCGTTAGGGAGACATAAAAACAAAAACGTATACTATATAGCTATATTCGCGATACCTGAACATATAGTGGAGACAATTTTAAAAATTTCTAGTAAATACCGAAAAACCGGTATTTAAACTTGTGAATACCGGTATTACAAAATTGTACAAATGGCTCAAAATACCGGTATTCGGTATCCCGGTATTGCAATCCCTAAATATGTATATATTTAAAATATGGATATTATTATATTACGATAGATTTAAAATTTTAATTTTTTTAGTACGTTTAAAGATTAGTGTATTAATGATGTTTTAGGTTTGAATCTTCTTTTAATTTCTTAGCATAAGCAGGAGACAAATTGTTAGAAAGATCATTGCATTTTCGACCAACGTCTTTCATTCTCATAGTTGTAATTCTTATGAAATTAGAAAAATAAATGAAAAAATGAGTTAATTTTTTCTCCTTTTATGGTAGGAGAAATATAATTGATTTTTACTTCCCATTTTGCCGTCAGCGAGATTTTGCTTTTGTTGAGTATGATATAAAAAAAGCATTAGGATCAAATTACTAAAGAATTACTTATTTACTACTAAAGAATCCGCCAGTTTATATTTGTATATTTAAAAATATAACTATAAGGATGTATAGAACTTGTTAATAAAGTATCTTAATATTTTAAAAACTAAAGAAATGAAATGTATGATTTTGATTTTTCTTTCTAAGTATCTAACGCATTTAAATTATAGTGCAGCACACTTTTATAAATTTATGAATTCTACTTTCCATTGATAAATATTCTTTGTCAAAAAATTTCTTTGTAAAATTTTTAATTCCGCTTTAAAATTGGAAAATTATACCAAAAATAATTTAAGATTTAGGAAAAACTCATTAAAAAATATGAAAATTCAGTACTTTAAAAATTTTTACTTCATATCATGTTAAGGGTATTTCATAATGTACCTCTAACGTTTCTTCGCACTTTAGTCAAAATTTTATTTTGTTTATCATTTGTGCAAGTGTTATCTGAAAAATTAATAGATTCGACAATAAAATAAAAATGAAAAAAGCACCTTTATTGTTTAAAGAAAAAGATTTACTATTGTATCACATATATCATTTTGATGTTTCCTCTACATTTCGTTGAAACACAAGAAACAATCCTATAGAAGTACTTAATGGTCAATCTGTTTGAAATATATGACTTCTGAGCAATTGAGTGCGGAAATTTATTTCCGGTCAATAGCCTTTGGCGAATGGGAGCCATTGAAAGAACCCTTGTATTACATCCGATTGCACTTGGCAAAAACTTTTTATCGCCAATTCCTTTTTACTATCCCAAGAAATATTTTTCTTGGTATTTATATTTAAACCAGTGTCAGTTGTCTCCTAGAAACTTTATCCTATAAATTTATTGGTGTATTATTAAACACACTCCATTTGCGTTCAATAATTAGGAAAAAACATAGTAACAGGCGATTTTTTGGCGATTAATCGTTCAAATGTAGTTAAAACTCAAACACCAGAGTAAAGAATGGAAATTTTAGATTACTTTTTTTTTTCTAGACCTATTGAAATCAAGATTTGACATAGAATTATAATATCAATTGCATACTAAATTTCATATATTAAAGTTGTGTCTTTGATTTACCAAGTTTACATACTTTTCAAAATACAGACGGATGAACTTATCAACCCCTGGACGAATTTACTTCCAAATTTAATATATATTACACAAATTTTATCTATCTAGATATCTTTCTTTTGGTAATTATCATGTTATCTACCATCCGGACATATGGACAGACATGCTTCCTCTGAATAGATTTCATTCAAAATTTGATAGAAATTTACAAATTTAACATAAAATTTTGATAGAAATCAACTCATTACCCTGCATAGCATTTCCGAAAAATAATAAGGAAATAATATATTTAGGGCAAAGACATTAGGGTCAGTATTTTTACTGAATCCATCAAGCGAATATGTATTTTAGACACCTTTTTCTCAAGCCGATTGAAACCAAAATTAAACATAGAATTAAAGTTGTAACCACAACATCATCAATCGAATTTCATTGATTTAAATTATTGCGTTTACATGAATGCGAAAATACAGACCGACAATTCCTTGTAGAATTTGATCGAAAACTTGACACCGACCTACATTTTAGATGCTAAACTTGTGCATCAAATATCATTTATCTAGTTCATTAAGTTTTGTAGTTATTGGGCTCACTTTAACAGTCAGACTTCCTATAAATGGATTTAGTTCAAAATTTGACAAAAATTTACATATTTGATTGTTAGTTCATAAACCAAATTTCATTTTCTTAGCTCAATGTGTGTTTGAGTGGTCGAGTTCACAAACGAATAGATAGACATAATGCCAAAAATTTATTTCATAGACTCAAGGAGATTTGAAACGTGGAGAGTCATCAAAGTCTCGAGTTCGGATTTTTTGACGATTGCAGTACCTTCTGTATAACTTTGTATGAGAGAAAGTAAAAATTAGTTAAAAACTTAGGTTTCAGAGGGAAGTTAGTCAGTCAAAAAACTTCAGGTTTATAAAATGTTTTGTCCTTTAAATCAAGATTTACTTTAATTCTTGTTAATGCAAATAATTTTGTTTCTTAAATCCATTATTTGTGATTGTATAACTTCTTTTCGTTCTTCTTTCTTGCCTTTTTTTATTTTAATGTATTCCGTTAATGTCTTTTACTTATTTTAAGATTTAAAAGTTTTTTCTATGATTTCCAAATATTTTTCTATGATTTATTTTAGTTAACGGAAGGCCAGCTTAGGTTATGTCATATTTTATATATAAGATTAGAGAAATAATTTAAAAGATGATGCTATAGAACATCCATTCCTTTTGCAAATTGATTAAAATTATTACCTTCGAAACTGATGATCCAAACTGAATAATAAAGTTTGAATAAAGATGAAAAGTAATCTTTTGGTAGGATTTTAATGACGGGTAAATGGGTTCTCAATACATCCTATATAGAAAAAACTTTGCGTTCCAAAATTTTTATTGATTAATCAAAAAATATCCGAAAATTGACACAGAATGTATGTGTTCAACAATATTATTGGCCCGATTTAAATTTGTAATACAGTATTTATTATAAAATATTAATGGCTCATTTCTTTTGGCCATCAATGTACATGTATATACATGTAAATTTTTATAGATCCAAAGAAATGCTCATGGTTATCCCCAGCTTTAAAAACGCTTACTAGAGTTTATTAACTAACATTCTTTAAAAGCAGGTATAAAATGTTTGTAAGTGGATTTTAAACTGAATGTCACGGGAGGAGATGCACTCACTTTTCACTTAGAAGCTGTAAACAGTTGCTGAAGTTACGATTCGCTTAGAAACTGTGAAGAGTTGCTGAACTTACAAAATACTTTCCAACTTTTCTGCACATCTCAACTTCAGCGACTCCTCCCCCCCCCCTCCAAAAGTCCCTTCAGAATTCGCCACGAAGATCACCCATCAGAAAACTTTCCTACCGAAACAAAAGTAATCCCCCCTTCTTCCCCTTCCTTCCCCCCTCATCAGCACAGCGAAAGCTCTCGTTTCACTGAACATTGCTCAACAGCACTCCCACCCACCAAGATTTAATTCGTTTATGGCCTTTCGAGTTAAAAGCGAGTGTCACTCGAGAGCGAGGATTCATTGGTCAAACACGATGGGTAACCCCCCTCTCGTCGTAAAACACGATCTATTTAGTCAGAAGCCCGGTTGATTATCGTCTGCCCCCACTTGGTGATTCGGTGGAGCGGAGACGGTGTGTTAAGCTGGAGGAGATATTAGAATAACTCTGATTTCGAGAGGATAAATCCTGTCTTGTCATTTTGGAAATGGGGTGAATCAGTCTGAGACGTTGGAGGGTAATTGGCGAAACTTTCGTTTCCCGCCAAGTTTGGTCCTCATTCATCTTTCTGATTACATCTAAAATTCTACATCTAATTTTGGTTTTAATATAAATATAGTTTCTACTATGCAACAGAGGAATTATGAGAACCAGCAGAGTATTAAAAACTAGAAATAATTCAATAAAAATTGGTCAATTGATTGAACAATCGCAAGAGACCAAAGTAAAAAAATTATTTTGGACTCCATAAAATAATGGAATCATTTTACGCAGTTAAAAACGCAAGAGGACATGTTCTCCTCTCAACTTTTTCATTGATTTATACAATGAGACGTTTATTTGTTTTTCTTCGACATGCAGTGAAAAATATCCAGTAGGTACTTTGGACTTAGCCGACCACAGTAATCCTTGTTTATACGGTTTAGTCCTATGGAAATGAGGTGACTGGCTGTAATTTTTTTTAAAGTATTTTCGACTTTACCTTGCAGACTGATTGAATGCAGTATCCAATATAGACTAACAATTTTGGTGCCATTGCCGCATACCAATTCATTTGCCCTACTCTCTACGTTTTGTAAATTATATCGTATTCACTTGCATATGAACATAAAATTGAATCTTGTCCTGCCAATGAAACCTCAATTTTTCACCAAAATGTAACTAGTGGATTACGCCTCTCCGAATCTTTCTCTAATAGGCCTTGTAAAGGTGTTACCATCCCCCCCCCCAAAAACCAGTATAAAAATTGTGAGTCTAAAATAAGACAATGGATTCTACAAGTATTCAGTCCCCCACATGAGAATTTAATGCTTCGTGATATTATAAAGAAAATCAAGCATGCATTCTGGGCAACTTTTTTGTAAACCAGTTAAAATCAAAATGTAACACAAAACTTCAAATTTTAGTGAAACGATCACATACCAAATTTCATTTTTCTAAGTCACTGCATTTTTGAATTATCGCGTACACATGCATGCTTACATACAGACCGATAGATGGCCAACACTACGATGGATTTAATTCAAATTTTGATATGGAACAGTACTTATATGTCTGGCTCAAAGCGTTTTCATTTTCTCATATGCGTAGTATAGCGAAAGTATAGTTTCAACAAAAATTCCGAATTCGAGATTTTGACGAATCTCCATGTTTCAGACCTCCCTGAGTTCCAAAATCCCATTTTTGGAAAATGTTGATATGACAAACTGTCATATCAACTGTGACTGTCTGTGACAAAGATAACTCAATAACGCTTTGAAGTAGACAAATGAAATTTGGTATACGGTCTTTATACTAAATTTGTAGATTTCTATCAAATTTTGAGCAAAATCCGCTCAGAGGAAGCCAATCTGTTCGGTTGTTCAAATAGAATTTAACACGATAACTGTAAAGCAAAGAGTGCTAGGTAGATAGAATCAGGTACACAGAATTGACATCATCTACAATTTTGACATCTTTCAAATTTTGATTCAAATCTAACGAAGGATTGATTGTCTGTCGGTCTGCACTTTCAGAAATATGTAAACGTGGTAACAAAGATGCAATGCCGCAAATATATCAAATTTGGTACGGGATTTTGTGACTACAATTGTAGTTCTGTGCCAATTTTTTGTTGGGTAAAGCATGTGTAAAACAGAAATTCGATTTCCGGATATTTTTAACCGCATGCCAAGGATTAATCGCCAAATAACTCGCCAAGGATAACCGATTGATTCAGTAAAAATGCTATATTCATACCGAAAGTTAATATTTCGTAAAGATTGTACACGTGCCATGCAAGGGACAATCATATACACGTTCTCTGTGATAACACCTTTATTAGAGAGTATGCGAGAATGTTTTCGGGAGACAACTCCCACGGGTTGAGTTATAGAGTTCACAGGCAGATAAATAGATATAATTCCAAAACCATATTTTTCGGACTCAGAGTATGTCTGAAATGTTGAGATTCATCAAACCCATAAGTTAGAATTTTTCTTGGCAATCACAATATTTTCTTTTTTACATATTTTGTATATGAGAAAATAAAAACTGGCAACTTGAGAATTTTCAAAACCTTGAGGTAAAATGTTCTAACTGCTGCAATCTTTTTTATTGTATATTTCCTATACAAGAGAAAATAAGAGAATTGCGAATTAAGTATTCTTCCCTTGCTTTTTTATACATTTATACCTGAATTTCTCTTTTTATTGTGTAGAACAATTTTTTTCGTTTGGTAAAATAGTATAGCATATTTAAGTGATCTATGATGATGTTGAACTATATTAAATTAGTTTAGTTCGACTTCGATAGCGCTTGTTCAAATATGTCAAAAAATTGTCTCTAAGGTCACCGTAATGTCGTAAAATTGTCTCCTCTAAAAAAATTTTTTAATGAAAAATAAAGATAAATTTTATTATTTTTATGCCAATATCATTCCAAAATGTAAAACTGAAAGGAAGAAAAAAAAATTCTTCAACTTTAATAATTATATTTAGCAATAACGTTGTGTTCTCTTAGAAATCTTTAAAATCTTTTTCTGTTCTTAATCATGGTACTTTTAATATTAGTTTAGAATTTCTATTTGTTTTTGTATTCTTGTTCGTCTTTATTTGTTTTTTAATATGAAATGTGATGGTTAACTTTTAGAAAAACGTGGTTAATGGCTCACTTGCTGTTTTTACGTTCTGGTGTACGAAGTATAGAGAAAATATAGTTATCATCAAAAAATTCGAACACGAGATTTTGACAAATCTCCACTTTGTAGACCTCCCTGAATTCGAAAGACACATTTTTGGAATATGTCCGTCTGTCTGTCTGTAATAAAGATAACTCAAAACTCATTTGTATTTGATGGAGGAAATTTTTCATACAGTCTTTATACCATATTTGTAGATGTCTGTCAAATTTTGAACAAAGTCTGCTCAGAGAAAGTCTGTCTGTCCGGCTGTTCGAATAAAGTTTAATACAATAGCTACAAAACTAGATAGAGAGATAAAATTCGACACACAGAATTAGCATTTACAATCTAGACACTTGTCAAATTTTGAACAAAATCCAACAAAGAATTGACTGTTTGTTGGTCTGTACTTTTAGAAACATGCAAATGTGATAATTCAAAGACACAATGATTTAAATATATCAAATTCGGTATGTAATTTTCTGACTACAAGTGCAGCTTTGTGTCATTTTTTTTTTTTTTTTGTTTGTTTGTTTCAGTCTTTTGGGAAAATTGGCAAATACACAATTGACATAAAACACAAATTTGATTTCCGGACACTATTAACAACATTCTAAGGGTTAATCACCAAATAACTCGCCAAAGATGCCACGACAGATTAAGTAAAAGTGCTAAATTCACGCCAAACGTTAATACTTCGCAACCAATACGCCAATGCTATACAAGGCGTTCTCTGGGATAACATCTTTATTAAAGTATATGCGAGAAAGTTTTAGGGAAACCACTCCAGCTGGTTTATATTTAGTTTCAATGCAAATATTATCTACAGTATTATTAGCGGTGATTTGGAATCTCTGCTTAATTTTGGTAAGAATCACTTGATAGTAACTTGATAGAAATGTTAGCAAAAATTTGCTGGCCTCCATTATGTCTTGAAAGCTGAGAAAATCGCTTCTTCTATATACTTATGCCTTTTCGCTTATGTAATTTCTTAATACAGGGAGTAAATCGAATATATGTTCTGGAAAAAATATTTCTTATCGTTAAAAATACACTTTACATATCATCCCCTTAAAAATTACTTTACATCTCCGTAAAAACTACTCTGATACATATTAATAATTTTTCATGCAAGGTGCATATGTTGAATTTCATCGTCTATTTTTCATTATTCAATTGCGAAATTCACATACTCTCGGAAAAAAAAAGACAAACAAATATACAGGCATATTTGCAAGAAAGATTTTTTTTTAAAATGAGTCTAAAGTAGAGGTAGAAGTAGTTGTGCGACAAACCAAGTAAGCGAGAAGACGCACTGGAACATTTATAATTTTCTTTCGTTTATTTATCTTAATTTTTGTGGCAATGGCTTTATAAATAAATTATTTTTGTAGAATAAAATTCAGTTGACTGGAAAATGCCTTGGTGTGACCTTCTTTCACATCTGATTTCAAATTAATTATTTCGAAGCTTAAGGAATTGGTTAAATTTCTTACAAGCAAGTCATAGTAGTAGTAAGAAAATTAGTCTTAAATTATGAAAATTGTTTTTCAAAGAATAAAACTATTAATCCTTCAGTGTTTCCATTCTTAATACCATTAGCAAATAAGATGCTGATTTAGAGATGAAAAAATCAGTGTTTGGAGAAATATTTGCCACTGCTATTAACGTAGGATTTTAATAGTGTAGAAAAAAGTATGTTTCCCTGTCATATTCCTAACTGATTTAATTTGATATTTTAATGTACCGCAATAATATTAATTTTCATAAGATGTTCTAGCTTTTTTTAAGAATCTTCGTAAAATAAAATGTACTCAGTTCTGTCGAAATATTCCATTCAGATATTAAATACCACTGAAATGGGAACAAGAGAAATCGCAATGATTTTTCAATAGCCGATAAATGAATTTTTTAAATTTCCATGTACATCAAGTGTTAAAAATTTTGTTATGCTGAGTTTTAATAATTAACAATTTTACTAATCATACTGATATTGTTCAGTCGAGGCAACTGGGAGTAAGAAGTAATTGGGAAAAATGCATCACATCGCTCATTGGTAACGAACTGGAAAGTACGTGCTTTGATTAAAATTCCTAGGTGAAAGACGAAAAATGTATCCCCAATTTTTTTGCAGTTTTATTTTATGAAATTTGTTTATTTTAATTCCAACTGTGTTCAGAAAAAATGAAATCAAAATTTTCTTAAGTTTGATTATTCGTTCTCTACACAAACTATATGCATAATAAGTTGTTAAGTTATATATTTCACGAATCAATAAGATGAAGAAGTTATGAATAAACAATTTTTACTTTTCAATTTTCTACTGATAAACGAATCACTTTTCTGAAATATTCCTGACAGTTTTCATCCTGTGGTAGTTGGGAATATGCTTTTAATGCTATATTTTTAACTAAGTGTTAAAAATTTTGTTATCCTGAGTTTCTATGATTAACAATTTTGCTAACCAAGAGGATATTGTTAAAATCAGTCGAGGCAATTGTGAGTATGAAGTAATTGGGAACGATGAATCACATCGTGCATTGATAACGAAATGGTAAACGCGTGCTTTGATTAAAATACTTAGAAGGAAGAAAATTATATCCCCATTTTTTGCAGTTTTATTCGATGAAATTTATTTATTTTAATTCCAATTGTGTTCAGAAAAACTGAAACCAAAACTTTCGTAAGTTTGATTATTCGTTCTCTTATATGTATGCTAAGTTGCTAAGTTAAGTTTCATTAATCAGTTAGATGCAGAAGTTCCAAGTACACAATATTTACTTTTGATTTTTCTCCCATTAAACGGGTCACTGTTTTGAAATACTCCTGGTAGTTTTCATCGTAGAATAATTGAGAATATGCTTATAATGCAATAAAACCTATATCTTTTATGCATTTTGAATAATTTATTATATGATAAAAAGTAAATTTAAATCTAGAGCCATATTATCAAGTATAAGTTTCAAACATATTACCTTTTACATATGCCGGCGTCCTGGCATAGGGGTACCGCGTCTTCCCCGTGATCTGGGCGTCCCGGGTTCGAGTCCCGGTTTGGGCATGGTTGTTCTTCTGTTGTTCTATCTGTGAGATGTGTGAATGTGCCCTCCTGTAAAAAGGGGTTGTGCAAGCGAATGAGTGATGCGTGAGTAGCAAAGTCGTACTCTTAGCCCTGGTTGGCGCTGCTATATAAAAAATAAGAGACGTCCCCCTCAGGCTTAAATCGCTTAACAGCGGGCTTGTCAGTGGCAAGTGCCATAAGAAACAAACAAACAAAACAAACAAACCTTTTACATATAAAAGTTCGCTGTTTATAATAATTTGAAATTACTTCGAGTATGCATTCAAGTATCGGTGACAAGAAATACGTGATAAATGAATCTAAAGACAATGCTTTGATTCTCTTGCGACATAAAATGAAGGCTGCGAAGGTAGAGAACCGATTTATGTTCATTTCAATACTTCAATCATTTATAGCTGATTTTTCAACAAGAATATATATTTTGGTTGATAACGTCAAAGGAGCCAGAATGAAGAATCGTTATTCGTATGTCTGCGAATTGATGGAGATGATCATGGTGAATTGTATGTAAGGAACATCAAACTTCAATAAGAAGAATGATGTATGACCAATTTTCAAGTTCTGAAAATCGTACGAAATCATTTACACTCACATAGCCTGCAATTACAGTAGAAGGTATATATATATTTTTTTAATTTTCAGGTTGTGTAAATGCCAGAGGAAAATTAATTTAATATTATATTTTGCTTAATTTAGGGTTGCTTTAATTCAAGGGGAAGTTCTATTTTCTATTATTAATTTTAATACATGTTTGTTGAATATATAATCTTGTCACTCCTGCTTTTATAAGGTTCATTTACCAATTTTGCTTGAAAGAATTGGACATAGCAGACATTGTAAATAATTCCATATTGAAGATATTAAATTCCATATGAATTTATATTATGGGATATTCTATGAAATAGAAGATGTTTTTTTTCTGAAAAATAGTAAAAACAACCCCACAATATTTTATAGTAATTGGTTAGAGGCAGTAAAATGCATTGTGAGGTAATATACAATTGCTTTTCACCAGTTCAAATGTATTCTCTTCGTTACTGTGATCAAACGTCATGATCACGTGTTCTCAATTACTTTATAATCTATAGAACATTCCTGTGAATGAGGTTGGTTTATTAATATTTTTTTAAAAAACAGGTTGTCCTTAATGACCCCTGTAGAACAGGATTATATCCCTTATAAAAAATATAAATCAAATAATAATGTTTACAAGAATTTAAATGAAACAGTTTATTGGAAAAAAAAAATTCAAAAATAATAGCTATTAGGAAATTCCTAATAATTCGAATATGTCCAAAAGTTTGTAAAACAGTACTAACCCAAAAATATTTCCATTATATTTCCTTAAAGATCAAGATATAAATCCATATATAATTCAGAAAAAATTATGACAATATAATAAAAGTCATTGCAATCGTTTTCCTCCTGATTCAAAAGGTTTTTCTGCAAGAAGAAGCTTCAGAAAAACCAAGTAGAATCGCATTATTGTACAATTCCTCAGATAAAAGATATTAAATTTTCTTTAATACACAAACTTTTATGAATGACCATTTTTTTATAACAATGGCATTGGTCATTGTATATCTAATACCACATTTCAAACATCTGGGAATGTTTTTAAAGTAATTTAAGAAAACTTGACTTATTTCTCGGTAAAGTTAAATGAGAACCATAAGAGAATCTGATATGAGATCTAGTTTATAATTTGGTCAAGTATTAATTGATTTGGTCAAATTATGTCGCTTTTGTTCATTAATCCTATATTCCATTCTGCAATTGTATTTGTCACTACTCTAAAAAAAGTGCATCTAATTTGCAAGATAATCGTCATTTAATAATCAAAATTTATACATAATAAGAAACAAATGATAAAGTAAGAAAAAGAAAAGGAGCAGCATTAATTGATTTCTATATTAAGGCATTTTTTTCTATCATTATAGAAAATTCTTAATAATTTGACCATTTTCAAATGCTTGCGAATGCTCTAATTTAAACAAATTCTCATTGAAATTAGTGATTAAAATCCTTTCATCAAGTAGAAAATTTCTGAATATTCATTACTGTAAAAAATTTCATAGCATTAATATAGGTTACAACTTATTGATTAATTAATGAATGTTCAGGCATACAAATGCTTTCTGTAATTGGCGCATCAAAACAAAGGAAATAGAATACATTCAAAATGATAATAGTGATTTCATATTAAACTTTTATAAAGATTTATGACCAAACGATAATATTTAACATAATTCTGCACAATTTACCATCACATTCAAAGAAAGTGGCATCATTTGATTTCTGATGGAAAGCACTGACTTCTCTCAAACAAATTTCAGGAATAACCATCATAAATTAGTTGCCATCAAAAGCCTTTGAATCATTGATATCATAACACGAACAATTTGTCATCTAAAACAAATGACAGCAATCTTCTCTCAAAACGCGGAATTTTAACACGTAAATTATTGCAGAAGCACCATCTCCTTCTGACAATCATCTCCTTCATTATAATTCCATTAGCAGCATTCTATTTCGCAGGCTCATTAGAAACGCGCAATTAAGGCTAAAGCAACGAGTAATTCCCGAATAGAGCAGCCTGTAACGCATGGGAGACTCGCGTTACTGGCTGGCCTCCGAACATTTGGAAAGTAGACTAATAAATACTCGACAAAATCCCCCCATTCCATTTCATGTACTAAAGCAACACATTCATGCAACGTCGCTTTTGTTCTGCAGCCGCATTATGCAGGAACAGTGGATCCGGGCACGTCAACCGTCCCGTTCCCGGACTCACCCATCATCCGGACTCTGATTCGTCGAAGAATGATGGGTCAGCCGGAAGGATGGAGGCACATACAGAATGCTATCCATTATTCAGACGATAGATGCAGGCGGCGAGATGCATCAACATCTTCCTGGGGGTTCGCCGAATAGAAGGATTCAACTAGAGAGGGAATTAAGATTCGGAAGGGGGGGGAGAACAATGAATGGATGGAATATATTGATTGCTATATTGATTGCTTGAGAATAATTTGGGGTTCGTGTATATCAGCATTTCCGAACAACTTTCAGGATTTTGAATGGTGTAATGTTATCAAAATAGCAATGCGTGGAATAATTCCTTCGAAGTTATGAATATCTTTTATTAAATATATAAATCAAGAAACCTCTGTATATTAATTGCTTAACAATATACGTCTCTCTCTAGAGGTCATACAACTCTTATCCAATTTTGTATGAATGTAAGGCGAATTTCATTGGAAAAAAGAAGAAAAAAATGATGAAGGACATTACATTACGTGATATAAAACTGAAAAGAGAAAAGCAGAGTATTTATAAATACAAAGTCTATGAAAGTTATATAGATTAGAAGGTCATATAGCTAAAAAAGAATTTATATTTGAAGTACCAGAATGCTATGTAGGACCGGTGGAGATGGTCTTCCCAAAACTTTCTCGTATGCTCTCTAATAAAGATATTATTCCCTTCTCCAAATTGTAGATCTGGGTAAGCCTTGCATGGTATTGGCGAGCAATACTTACGAAAGATTGTCCCTTGGCGAGAATTTAGCATTTTTACTAAATCTATTGTATTATCCTTGGCGATTTTTTTGGAGATTAATCTCTGGCATTTACTTAATAGTATCAGGAACTCGAATTTAGATGCACTTTTTACAATCGATTGAAAAATAAAATTCCGATTAACACAGAATTACAAATTGTAGTAAAAAAAATCCTATACCAAATTTCATATATGTAAATCATAGAGTTATCGCGTTTAGATGCTTTTAAAAACACCGAATGGCAGATGGCTAAAATTTAAACAGATCTAGGTCAAAATTTGTTACAATTCTACATTTTTGATGTTGAATCTGTGCACCAAATTTTATCCATCTAGCTCTCTTCGTTTTGTAGTTAAGTTATATTCGAACAACCGACAGAAACAATTCCTCTAAATATATTTCACTTTAAATTTGGTATAAATTTACTAATTTGGTGTAAGGACCCTATACTTAATTTCATCTGACTAGTTTGAAGCGTTTCTGAGTTATCTTTATCATAGACAGACAGACAGACAGACGGAACAGACATAACCCAAAATGGATTTTTCGCACTCATTGATGTCTGAAACGTGGAGATACTTCATACAATAAGGAGTAATAAATATGTGCTTAGAGAATCATGCGTATAACAATGTGCTATATATTAAGATTTACATTTATTTTTCATGTTGAGAGGTAGTAAAGAATGTAAATGTCAAGGGAAAAAAAATTCAAACACAAAGTGCGCAATGTATTTATAATATAATGAATATGAAAAGTGCTTCGTGCTCATTTGAATTATTCAAAGCAGCGTATAAAGAGGGATATATATACGCACTGGTCAGAAAGATTTTGCGATTCCTTAGAATCTTAGTTTTTGGATGCTTATATGATTTGTGGCATTTTATTACACTTTTAATCCCCACTTAACGTTTCATGGAATCAATTCATGTTTATGTGACGCAAGTAAAATGCATATTCAAGTCAAATATATTAATTTGAAATCCATCCGAAGCTTTTATTTGTTGCTTACAGTATTTCATTTGCTATTTACAATACAATTTGTTCTATGGTTATTTTATCCCACATTCCATGTCTTCAAAAGAAATTTCAAGATTAAGTGTAGGCATTTTTCTAAAAAATGGTGAGGAGGGGTTGAATTTTATGCAGAAAAACTTAAATCATACCGTAATTTAAAAATAATGCTTTCTTTAAAATTTTCTGTGCTCTTTATATTTTTCTACTACATTTCAATAAAAGAAACCTCATTATGGTGATTTTTTACTTTCTCGTATATTTAGTAAGAAGTATAGTAATCGAAAAAAAATTCGAACTCGAGATTTTGACGAATCTCCACGTTTTAGACTTTCCTTAGTTCAAAAAATACATTTTAAAAAAATGTCTCTCTATCCGTCCGTCGTCCGTCTGTCTGTCTGTGACAAAGATTACTCTAAAGCTCTTTGAACAAGATGTGTGAAATTTGCTGTACGGTCTTTACGCCGAATTTGTAGATTTCTATCTAATTTTGAGCAAAATCCTTTCAGAGGAAGTCAGTCTGTCCGGCTGTTCGAATATAAATTAATATGATAACTACAAAACGAAGTCAGCTAGATGGATAAAATTCGGCGCGTACATTTTAAAGAATAGACAGCCATCAAATTTTGCTCCAAATCGAATAAGCTGTTAACCGTCTGTAGGAGTGTACTTTCAGAAACATATTAACGCTATAACTCAAAAATGCAATGAGTTAAATATATTAAATTTGGTTGAGAATTTTGCTACTCAAGTGTAGCTTTTCAACAAATTTTTGTTTTAATTGATTGGAAAACACGCATCTGAAATACAGATGCGATTTTCGGATACTATTAACCGCATACTAGGGCTTAATCGCGAAGAATGATACGATAGAATCAGTAAAAATACTAAATCCACGCCAAAGGTTGATGTTTCATAACTGTTGTGCACCAATGCCTTCTCTGGGATAGCACCTTTATTAGAGAATATGCGAGACAGTTTTGGGAAGATTACTCTAGCTGGTTTGATTTATTTACAACCTGGGAGAAAATATTCAAAAATAATACACTGCACGTGAATCTGATTGCAATAACTAGTTTTTGCACAATACTGTTTGGTCAAATCAAGATGGTATTTCAGAAATAATTTTATCTAGTAGTTGTGTTGTTGTTGTTTCTTATGGCACTTGCCTGGACAAGCCCGCTGTTAAGCCGTGGTCCAACGGCCGGATGGTCTTCACAGATGTGGTCATAAAACTGTCACCCTTCCTTCGTGGTGCCACCCCCGCCTGTGGCAGCGGACCCACGACCAGAGAAATCTTCAGACGGCACGCGTTCCCCTTTCGACCGCTCAAAACCCTCAGTTTCTTTGACTCACTTCCCCCCCATAGCCCAAACAAATTTTCCGGCTCTTTGATGTTTATCCATCTACCGACATTTTGCGGGAAACTACAGGCGTACCACGGACGAAGGGGGAGTGTGGTCCCCCAGTGGGTTGGATGTCAGATTTATGACCAAATCCGTGAGGTGGCAGGTCGTTGGACCGCCGCTTTACGAAGACAGCGATTTAAGCCTGTGGGGGAGCGTCTCTTGTTTTTATAGTAGCGCCAACTAGGGCCAAGAGTACGACTTTGCTACTCACCCATCACTCATTCGCTTGCACAACCACTTTTTACAGGAGGGCACATTCACACATCTCACAGATAGAACAGATGAAGAACAACTATGCCCAAACCGGGACTAGAACCCAGGGCGCCCAGATCAGGGAGAAGACGCGCTACCCCTATGTTAATTGACGCCGGCTTATCTAGTAGTTATCAGGTGTATTATTGATAAATAGGCATTTTGCCAAATTGTCCTTAGTGAAGCAAACATTTACTTTCATTTCCATTCTGAGGACCATAATAATAGTAACTGTCATCATTTGGATAAAGGAAAAAATTATCTTTAAACATTTAGTCACTTAGGTAGTAGGTCTTCTTCATGTGCAGATTGGATTGCTTTTAGTTCTTTAAAGCGTTATCATGTTGATTTGTTTTCTGAAAAATCAATTCAGACATATAAAGAATCATTATTATTGATCATATTTTAACTATTTGTAATCTTTGGAAGAAGAAAGATGGATTAGTTTATAGATTAATAAGTCTGGCTGAGCGAATCTTAGAATGAACTTTCGTTTCAGACTATATAGATGGTAAAGAGATAATATCAGAATCTTATTGAGAACGTATGGGGTAGTTTATCAAGTCGGTTAAAACGATAAGCATTTAACCTCAGCAGAGTAATGACCCATTATTGCTGATGAATGATACCAAATCATTTCGAAAAAATTAGTCAAAAATTACAGTGGTCATGTAAGTTGGATATTTGAGGTCATTATACCAAATAGGGAAATTATTGGATTATTAAATAATGGATTCTGCATTCTTATATTTTTATGAATTTAGAATACTGCTTTCCTGAACAATTAGAAAGTTTTATAGATATGTTAAAAGTTAGGGAATGAATGCCCTACTGATGATTTACCGGTCTAGACGATAAACTTGACAGAAATTTGGAGATAATAATGAAAGATCTTGATCATTCGAGAATCTTGACAATATTTCCGTTGTGATTCGAATTTCAGTGTTTGTTCTAGAGCATTCGATGTGCTTTTACGGTAATGATAAAAGCAGAGGTTCACAGACAAAGTGAGTGATATGTTTTATCAGAACCTTAAGTAAATAGTGAGATCTGAAATCTTAAACTACCATCTCGTTTCCATCAGTTCGCTCCCACATCCTCATCACCAATAACATCCAATAAGATAGCTGCTGCTTTTGATCACTATCTCGGAACCGGTCAATCTCTCTCAGTCAATCTTTGCCTATCTTGAGAGTAGGAACTATCACCTTCTTGAGACTCTTACTCAGTTCACGACACTTAACCAAAAGCAATATTATCATTCAGTCACTATCGTGAAGGAGATAATCCTCTGATTCAAGGACAGGAGCTCCGGTAAGCTTGTTATGAAGCTATAACAAAGTGAATGAATCGATGGAAAGTTATAAAGTGAATTGTCTCCTTGGAGTGTTGATCTCCAGAGAATTCTTTCTGAATGCTTTTCAGTTGTTTAATAACTATTTACTGCTTTTGTGCTGTTGATTTTTGTTAAGTACTATTTTATGCACACCTTGTTTATGGTTAATTATGTGCATTTCGTGCAGTTTAAAGCGTTTTGATTTGTTGATGCTTCTTACAGCATAGGAATTGTGTACAATTGTGTTCAAATTGTATACAGCCGACCACCTGGTCACCATTTAAACGAAGCATTATCGACAAAATTTGCTACGGCCGACTGCTGTCTTTATCATAATCCTTCCATAGCACCGGCCGATTCACCAAGCTGATATTCTCTTCGAGACATTTGGCCTCCAACCACAAAGTCCTCAATCACTGACCTTCCTCCTTTCCGAACACGTATCATCCTGCCACATTGAGCAAATCTCCTCTGAATTCTCAATATTCCTCCAAATTCTCGTTCAACAACAAAAGAAAGGAAAATACTTTAAAACTTTCAAATAATTGGAAAAAAACTGTCAATTTTTAAGATTTTCTGGCGCCAGAAGTACTGTACTTAAGTCATTATTTTTGACAATTAGATTCTTTCTTAATTCCGAGGCTTCTGTGCATTCCTTTAAATAACGATAGAAGGCCCCAGTTCCACCTCAGTTTTCTTTATTTTCAAGCATTGTTGCATTATTGTAAATAGTTGGAAGTATTGGGAAAATTTCGCATGTCCTGATATAATTTTGATTAGCAGCGTAATTGGTACTCTTGGACTTTCCACCGTATAACCAACCATACATGCAACAATAATATTACAACGGACAAATGTTACCGTATATATATTGTTTTTATTTGGCTAACCTAAAAAATTTTACACAGGCTGAAGTAATACTTTTTGTATTAATGTTTTATCGTAGTTGTAACATGCATTTCAGTTTATTTCATTTACTTTCTAGTTACCATTTAAATTTCATAATAGCAATGAAATTCATTTGGTTTCTTCTGAGTTTATCAATAATTCAAATAATTTTCAGTGTCCTTAACCTTTTAAGAAGGGTGTATGTAACATTTGCTTTGAATGGATGCTGTTACGTATTCAGAATGCATTCAAGAACACAATACTAGTGTCCGCCCTCTTTGATGTATATCTATAAAAATGATAAGAAATCCAAATTTAGAGTTGTTTGAAGAATTAAAAATATATTTCTTCAAATGAATTTTTATCTGGAATATTAAAAAAAAAAATTATGCCAATCTAGACTCTAAAGGAACTGTAGATAAGTCGGCGCTATTCAGTGTGTCAAATGTTGGTTTACATGTTTGATTTAAGGTTTGAGTTCAAATATTTCGTCACTTGAAAAGACGAGTGTTTTTGTTACACCATGTGGTGAGTGATTAATTTAATCGAATTTGATTTAACCTTTAACGAATTGACTGAGTTAATTGATGGCAGGAGTTGTAGAGAAAAATTGTTGTGTTTGCTGTGTAGATGCTGTCTGCTACTTAAAAAAAAAAAAAAAAAAATTAGATGTAAAAAATAATTATCCACGTGGTTTAAAATTGATAGCCCAGAACCTATAAATTGATAGCCCCTAACTATATAACCTCACAAACGAGCATCAGGACTGCATGCCCTCCTGCCTCCGTGACGCTGAAATTTGGTGAGAGGGGTGGAGTGTCGGTTCAGGTGCCATCTTCGTCATCTGGCCACTATTCAAAATTATGAGGTCCATGCAAAAATAGTGCTCAAATTGCTTCAAAACTTGATGTAAATACTGTTTAACTATAATGGAATTTGACAAATTATTCTATATATTACTATGATATTAAATTTTCTTGATTAAAAAATATTATATTTTCCACCAATTTTTTTGTTTGTTTATTTCTGATCATTTATACAATTTTCACAGACAAGAGATATATACATTAGTTTAAATATTTTGAGTAGGAGTATTTCATAGCTAAGTATTGATTGAGTTCAGCATGTCGAAAGGTTACGACGAATACATTCATTCCTTTTGCCGTGCAACGCCATCTATGAGCAAATTTACACAACTGTTTCCAAAATGCACAGAAAACTGAATATTTCAAAAGTAATTCATGATAAAATTTCAGTCCTGGTTTAATTTCTTTGCCTGTTATTTGTGTTTTATACGCAAAATAATTTTATTTTTGGATTGATATACTATGAAAGAGTGGGGTTAAATTCTTTTATCTTTTGAATAATTAAGAAATAATTATTATAGAAATTTTTGATAAAAAAAACCTTCAACAGATTTTTCGATATTTGTATTTATATATTAAGTTATGATTGCTTCGTGTTTGTAAAGATGAAATTCGATTTCTTTTTCTCATTTCTTAAAGCTAAAATTTTCAAAATTTCGTAAACTTACATGTTTTTGCGATAATATATTTTTCAGAGCTTTATTGCCAATTACATGATTAAAGAAATGATACTGACATTTTGATTTCATTCTATCGATGTCATCCATCTGAGTAAAAATTGATTGTAAGATTCCATAAAAACATTACGTACTGGCCACCTCGATGACCAGCTAGTTCGCCAAGACTAATGCTCGCTAAAATTAAGTATTTTATATAACTTAATATCTTATTTTCTTCAGCAAAATATTTTTAAGCTTCACACTTTTATTGCCATATAACTCATATTATTATAAAAACCTCAAGCCAGTTTGTTCATTGTATTATATATTTCTCTAATTTACTGTCAGCTCAAATAAAATTTGAGCTTTAAATTAAAATTGAAGTGATTAGACTCCAATTAATACAAAAACTATTTTGGTGAAACCAAGCATGTATTTTTTAATAATATGAGTACAGAAAACAGAATCGTTCAGCATTGAAGTCTTATATGCTTTACAGAATAATTTTCATAATTTATGCAATATCTCAAAAAATTATTCAATAAAAAAATTTCCAATTCATTCTAAAATTCCTTTTTTTATTTTTGCTTTCAAAAGAATTTGAATGACATACGTAACTAACAATACTTTATTTTGTTTGGACTTAAAATTATATTACAAAAAAAATATGAAGTCTCGATTTTATACAGTCCTTTGATCCTAAAGAATCATTTTCTGGGAAATATTTTTGACACTCCAACTTTTAAATAATAAAAAAATGATAGTAATAAAACATGTGTCTATCTTTTGTGATCAAATCTGACCGAATTATGAAGTTTTAAATATCACAATTTTAAAACAATGAAAATTTTCATAATTTGTATCTTGAGGAAATTCTGAACGCTGATTGTCGTATTTTCTTTGAGAGGGTCCATGGAGTGGTCTAATATCGTCTGTTTTCATAAAAGCGTAATATTCAAATTTTCATTACTCAGTTTTAGTCGCAATTGAATGTATATTTCTTTTTATTTAAAGCCCTTCACTTTTGGCAACCAGCTGTTTCCCTGGGAATATTGGTTATATATAATTTTTAACTTTCTTTAAATCTTGTAGATATAACCTCATGTTAATGATTCCGTTAAATTATCTGACGTTATTTTAATTATCTCTTATATATGTTCTGCTTATTGTATGGGCGAACCTTTCTAATGGAAATCAATTCCCATGGCATTATGATGATATTAAACACGTAAATATCCCGTTCATCTATTTTCTAAATTTCGCAATATTGTAACTTCATTTTTTAAACGTCTCGTAAACTACACATATTAAATAGAAACCTTGTTCTTTCACTTTAATCAATGGAACAATTACACGCAATCAGATAGATTATGATGTAGTGATTCAATGGTTTGAACTTCATCTATCAATTGTTGGAAACTAATAATAGATTGGCATACGGTCGGTCCTCATACCAAATTTGGAGATTTTTGCCAAATTTTGAGCAAAATCCATTCAAAGAAAGTCTATCCGGCTGTTCGAATGTAAGTTGACATCATAACTACAAATGGAAGAATAATCACCTATCAGATTTTGAGTCAAATCCAATGAAGGGTGGACCATCTGTCAATCCGTACTTTCAGAAACATGTACACGTGATAACTCAAACACGCAATGACTTAAATATATCAAATTTGGTATGAGATTTTTTGACTACAAATGTAATTTCCCATCAAATTTTGAATTGACTTGGTTGGGAAAACACGTATTTAAAACACAAATTCGATTTTCGGATACTATTAACCACCTGCTAGTGATTAATCGCCAAAACACTCGCCAAGGATGGCACGATACATTCAGAAAAAATGCAAACTTCAAGCCAAGGGTTAATATTTTATAACTATTGTACGCCAATGCCATGCAACATTTTCTTTGGGATAACATTTTTATTAGGGAGTATGAAAGAAGGTTTTTTGTTGGGGGGGGGGGCACTCCGTTGATTTGTCTTTTAAACTATATAGATATTAAATAGAATCCTTCTTTTTAAGCTTTTAACAATGATTTTTAAAAAATCACGCAATTCAGTGACAGAACCAAAAAATAGCTTACATTTCAGGCAAGAATGTTATAAAAAATTAAGCCAAAAATGTTTTTTTATTAAATTTTCTAAAAATTCAAGGAAAATTAAGTTAATTTTTTTAATTATTAAGCATTGTAAAGTTCATTTTTGTGCAGCAATATTTTCAGAAGTCATCACGAAAAAAAACACCCAAAATTCAACTTAATTTTTAATAAATTAAAATAATAATGGATATTCGTGGCATTAATGGACTTTTTCCTTGCCTTTTTTTTTGCATATTTTGACGCAGCATTTAAATTTTTTCCGCCAATTCTGCCATTATTCTACTGGTTCCTCGTGTGGTATAATAGCAAGATAATACTGTGTTCACTTCTACCTATCATATACAAAAAATCATTGACTATAACTCAAATAATACTTGAATTGTTACAAAGTGCTGAATTTGGAAACTCCGAATTCGCTGAAGAGTGTCGGGAAGTGCAGTAGTCTGGAAACCACTGCCATAAGCAACTCCAAAAGCCCAATTCACTCTTCAAAACAAAGGCTGTTCGCCATTCAGAAGACCCCATTCTTTTTCATTTCCATATTTGTCATGGAGTGAACCATATCCGCTTGCACAAAAGACGATTTTCACATAACAGGAAGAAGAGGACAGGGGGTGGAGGATTCACCCAAGAGAGGGGCAACAAATTTAATCGCGTAATGGAAAGAGGGGGAGCTTCCCCAACTTATGTAAGGGAGAAGGGAAGTTATAAAAACCGAGAGGGTCATAACAATATTAGCGGTCACGGGAAGAGCAGTTTAGGGAAAAGAGGATTTGCAAGAATTGAAAGCAGTTAGGGGAAGGGGATACTCCCCCTCTCCACAAAGCAAAGAGAAATATTTAGTTTTTGGAAAGACAGTAAAGTTTTTAAGTTAGAGAAGTCCATTTCTTGATTAATTGTGTCCTTGAACTGAAAAGAGGGTTCGTTTCGTTTCTTGTCAAAATGGAAGTTGGTTCCATAGACAAATGTTTTGATGATTGAGTTCTGAATATACCATTTAATACAATTTCCAACTGACCACAGGGAATGAAAGTTAGAAAAAATTGTTTTTAAAATAACCAAAACAAGTACCTCGATATACTTCTTTGAATCATCTAAAGAGTTTTGTTTATGTGGTCATTTTTCAAAATAAATGTCCATGCCAATCCAGTTAAGTGTATTAAAAGAAATTGGATGGGCATATTTCGGGAGGGGGGGGGGCAAACAAACAAAAAAAAAACATTCCCAAAAGATAGTTTAGAGTATTTTATTTTCAAATCTTCAATCTCCATATGCCCTTCAATTATTCGAATTAAAAATGAACAACAACAACAGAAAAAAAAAAATAGACTGTTAAAAATCTTCCTTAGAATTTTGGATAATTATTTTATAAAAAATTTAGCAGTGTAAAGCGCATTTTAAACAATTTCTTCTTATTACTGATGTATATTTGTATCGACCATATCATGTCTATTTCGATACCAAATAGAAATCCCAATTTCTAAACAAATGTATAAAACTTAAAGCAATTATCTTAAAAGGAAATTTAATACAGTTTTTATGCATGGAAAAGCCCATTTCCGTAGCAAATTGCGCGTATTTTTATCTCGTGCTTTTTGTAAGATATTGACTTTATTTTGGGGAACGAAGAGAATTTTCACTATATTTAACTTTTCTATTTCCACGAAAGTAAAGAAAGCTGCTGAAAATCACAAAGCAATGCATTGAGTTTTTAGTGTTAATGATTAAGATTATTCACTTAGCAAATTTCTTTTTTCTAATTTGCGCTATAAAGTGATTAATATTTTTGGCAGACCAAATTCAAGTTGCTAGTAACCAAACGAATGCGATCACCGATTCGTACTTTCATATTTCAATGCATGACTTTAGACTCATAAGCTCATTTTTCAGTCGCAAGCAACTAGGATTTTTTTTAAATCTCAGTATTTGAGCTGGTTTATTGATTGAAAGAAATTTAATGAACACTGCGTATAAAATTTACACCCCAAATGTGTGAAAAAATGATAATTCCTACAATTTAATATTACACACATGGGCATTTTTAATAGTGCTACAATATTATGGGTCTATCTCCCTAAGAAAAGTTCATTTCATTCACAGTTTTAACATCAGACAACATGAAGGAATATTGGATATGAAATTATATTTAAATGATAAACCAGAAATCAAATATAATCCCGTTGACCCAGCTGGTTTAAGTGACGATATCACAGGATTCGACTCTTAGGATGATTGATATTGTTACGAATCTGTAATGTTCTTCCGAGCACAGATGGTTCCATCATAGGAAAAGAAGTTTTGCAGACAACTCTATTGGATGCTGATCGGATGCCGGATCAATAACCACTGGGCTTGGCGCCCATTTAGCGATAAAATGGATGATACTAGAATCTTCTGGAATTTTGGCGATAAGACCAGTAGGAGACGAGTTATGCTCGATTGTTCGAGAACCTTCTCTGCCCTGCTCTGGAAGCTAATTTTTTAATTTAACACTTGTTGCTCGATTCATATTCTCCAGAAGAAATGTTTTTCGTTAAGTTTCTTTAAAATAATCAATAGATTTATTTTTAAAAAATTTAATTATAAGCTTGAGAAATTTATTCACATTGTAAATATCTGTGGTAAGTGGACAAAGAAGATTTTCCAAATTAAAATCAAGTAAGAATTATGTTGAGATAATCATGTTTCAAGAAAGTTTAGTAGGGTTTCCAGTCAACCGAGTCCTTAATTCTAACGACGTTAAAGATTAATAACAATAATAAAAAAACTTGGTACTTTTGTTTTTAAAAAATATCTACATTTATCTATTACATGGTTTTCTGTTCATAACAGAAAATTAATTTTTTTATTCATTTAAAAACTATGTGGCTATGTATAAAAAATGTTTTTATAATTAATATTGCATACAGTTTTATCAATAGAATTGTTGATCTGAAAGTAATTTTTGGAAATAAATTCAATAAGAGTATAACTATTTGTCCGTTTGTACGCATGCAATTCAATGGCTGAAAATTGTAACAAGCTATAAAAATGAATTTTATTTGATTTTTGCATACTAAATAGTATGCATATATCACATTTTGAGCTTAAGAATCGAAGTATCCAAAGAAAGCATACAGCAATTCTTTTTATAAGGCAAAGCTAAATATAGTGCCTATAATGCAAGTAAATTAAAAAAAAAATCAAAAGAACACTTCTGTTGAATTCTCTACACTTGAAATAAAAGTACTGAAGATATGATATGATTTTAAATCAATTAAAAGAAATAAAATGTACATGAGGAGAAGAAAGGGAGGAAAACAAAAAACACCCCTCGAAATCAAATCTCACATAATTTTTTTTTTTTTTTATAGTGAAAACACTGTGTTCATTTTTTCGAGGCCTCAGCACTATATATTAAGGGAGGGAACATTTCTAAAAAAAAATAAAAAAAAAATCAAATCTGAGAACATGCAGGAATATTGAAAGCATATATATTATAAAAATAATGTTTATTCATTCAGCTATGGTGAGTGCCCTCTCCTCAAATATTTGATAGTTATAGAAAATTGTTCATGGAACTGATTACTTAAAATACTTAATTGTAGCATATACCTGGTGAGATATAAGAAACAGGCAAATCAAATTTCATCAAATACTTTAAACATAATATTCTATTTATATGCTCACATAACTTATTAAAATTGATAACAATATGAAATTTTCATTCATTAATTTTTTATCTTTATACTTTATGTGGAGGATGTGTGAATATTTTATTGATTTTATTTGTTCCACTGAAATTTTGTTTACAATCACATTATTTCATCTAAAGTTAGCTTCAAAATGTGAAGAAAACCTATTCTACCAATTGATAGCAGAGATGTAGAAAAAAAAAAAAAAATGTCATGTCAAAAAATGCAAATATTGTGAGCATGGGCAGAGATCTTCCCACATAGCAGTTCTTTCAATATCCAAGAGATATCTTTAAATTCTGTTAAAAAATTTTTAATAAATAATAACTTCTGTTAAAGATTTTTTCCTTGTCAATTGGCATTAGCAGATTTCAGTGTAAAGTTACTATTGCCAACATTTTAACTTCCCAGAATTGATCTACATGATTAACCAAGTTTACGTAAAGCTTGCATATATAAATAGACATGAAATAAAAAAAATAACTATACAGAAAATAAAAAAGATAAAAAAGAAATAAAATATAAAATGGAAATAAACTTAAGTATGCTGAAAAGAAAAAAAAAAAAAGATAGAAAAGAATTCATTAAGAAAAATAAAAAATAATAAAGTAAAATTTTTGAAGTTCTCAATGAAGAAAAAAAGATAAACAGAGATCAATTTTTAAAATAAGAATAAAAGAGTGAATAAATATGGATGCAAGAAAAGTCGGTGACTATCAATCTATTGCTCTAAGTTGCATACATAAGCATTCAAAATGAAGTTACTGGTGATTACTAATTTCCATATACAGATTTTGAGATATTAAAATTGAGTTCATAATATTAAGAGATAAATTTTCATTCTGCATTTTCCAAAAATTAATTACTACAATTTAATATTACCAATCGTGGTGATGCTGATGGAAGACTAACAAAACATATTTTTTTTTAAAATTCTAACTCTCAATTTATCAAATAATAAAATAAAAATATCTTTTCAGTACATTTTAATGATTGCTTCAAAAATTAGAAAAATTTATAATTCAGTTAATTTCAAAACTAAGGAGGATAAGCAATTTCCTTAGCAAATTTTGCAACTATTTTTAACATAGTGTAAGCTACAAATTTAATCCTCTTTCCAACTTATTTTTCTCTGAAAAAAGGAAGTATAAAATCCATATAATATATTCATAAAACTAAAAATAAGAAGGAAAAAAAAATATATTTATCTAGCATTTTTCCCCATAGCTTATCCCCCCCCCGACATTTATGAAAGTTTTTTGTAAACAGTTTCTCAACATTAAAATGCCATGTAAGATACTAAATAAATATAGTTAACTTACTATATTAAACTATAAGAATCTAATATATATTGAGAGAATAACTAAAAGAATCATACAAATTTCTGTGCTTCATTAAAATTTAGTGGGTAATGTAATAAAAAAAAAAATTAAGAACACAAATAAAGAGACATGTAGAAAATACCTCAAACCAACATTTATTTTATAAAAATAAAAATAAGAAATCACATTGCAAAATGCAAATCAACAAACCAAAAAGAGGTAATCATCTGTAACATATCTACTTCAAGCGGTCACATTCAAATTCTCAATATCAACCATGAGAAGTGTTGAATGATTTAATTATATTATTTTAATTCTATATACTATAACATTTCATTAACTTCCTCGATTCACCAGTCAAATGAACATCTATTTTAAGAGCTCAATATACATACAAAGGAAAATATTCCTAGGTTTTAACAATGAATAAAAAATATTTCAAATGCAGAAACCTGGAATTTACCTGATACTTAGAAAATAAAGAGTCAACAATAAGTTTAAATTAATCTGTATTTATGTTACAGGAATCTCTAAATATTGATAGTATTTGTACTTAACTTGTAGCTATAAGCAAATCGTATTATAAGCATTGGAAGCATATTATTAGTACAAGAGTTGAATGAAGTAAAAATTTTATTCAAAGAATAGGGGGAAAAAAAGAAAAGAACAAAACAAAGTTATTCTTGCTGTAAACTTTATAAATCATAATAGTTCATACATAAAATCTGAGTATTCGTCAAATAAGTAATAATTGGTTTCTTTTATAATACACCAAATTCAAAACAAAATCTAAAATGTAAGAATTAGGAATTGTCCACAAAACATATATTGTGCTGGGGTCCTGCACCTTATTAATTGAAACATAAAAACAACACAATTTAGAACAAAATAATCAGTATTTAGAATTTCTTTTATGCACTTTTCAACATCTGTCGAACCATATATTGTAATATTCCACCATTCTGAAAGTAGGTCAATTCCACCTCTGTGTCGAAGCGAGCAATAGTTTCAAATTTTCGACCATCATCCAACTAAAAAAAAAAAAAACAGGAATGATTAATAATGGATTTAAATGCAATTTCTGAGAAAAAATATCAACATGTGTTTCAATCCTTCCAAAATTAAAATTGATTAAATAAAAGAAATGATAAATTTTTTTTAATTTGATGTTTACATGGGATATTAGTTTATAGCATTTAAATACAAGCCCTTGTTTCTGAACATGCAGCTGAATTAATATAAGCTTAGTTCTTTTTCTAAACACATCATGAAAATTCAGATTTATCCATATTATTAGTATTATCTATTGTATCTACTATTTCTTATCCATACTAAATTGCAAGAATAATAATTAATCAATATCTAGTAACACTGTAAGTAGACAATACTATTTACTTGCTAGGGAATCAGTACATTTTGGGATATGCATGAAAATTTATTTTCATGATGGTTAATACTTAATTCAGTATACTGTAGATCAATTTTAGAAGTTTTCACTACAAAAAAAAGTTTTCATTTGATATTTTAAAAAATGTTAGTAGAAAGATAACACAAAGAAAGTTAATTTTTATTATATTTTTTAAATATCTTTTAAAATGCATTTCATAATATATCTATAGACTTTTTTCATTTGTTCTGCAGTTTTAGAATGCTTAATGATTTAGTAAAAAGACAATGTTTTTACAGACACAAATAATAGTTTATTAAATAGGAAAAAAAGAATATTTCCTTATATGCATTACAAATTGCGTTTCCTCAGAGTGCTTAAATTATTAATTTTAATTTGTATGTATGATTACATTGATATTAATGTAATATAAATGTATTTTTTTTTCTTCTACTGGAAGCTTGTCATGAAGTATAAATATCTGTAATATCTGTGAGTAAAATCATATATAAAAGCTGATTGTAATTATTTAAAAAGAAAATGGCTCATTCATAAAAATAAATAAATAAACCAATATTTTTAAAGAGTTTTCTATCAATTTTAGGGAAACAAACAGCATAATAAAATTAATAAAACTGATATGTTATACCAAACACTATATTTTTAAAAATATTTATATATTTTAAAATCAAACTGTTCACATCAGAAGATATTTTAAGTACATTTTATTTATTATTATAAAATTCATATTTTTTTTCCTAATAGGTAATTTTATTCAACTAGTGAAAGCATTTTAAAAAACAGATATTATAATTTTTATGAATGTAATATATTTATAATTTAAAAATACAGTGAACTCGTAATAATCTGAATAATTGGACAACATGACAAAAGCAGATATGAGAATTTTGTGTATAATATACCACAAAATATTGGGTTGGCAACTAAGTAATTGCGGATTTCACTCATAGATGGCTTCAGTTGAATTTCTAGGTTTGTAGACGTAGTACAAATGTAAAACACATTTTGTTATTTGATAGTTGGCAATTCAGCTGTCAATCAGTAAAAAAAGTTCTTTGATCGGTTGCGTAGTTTTCGTTTGGCGTTCGTTGAAAAATGGAAAATGAAAAGGAACATTTTCGTCATATTTTGCTTTTTTATTTCCGCAAAGGGAAAAACGCATCGCAAGCTCATAAAAAGTTATGTTCTGTTTATGGTGACGAAGCCTTAAAAGAACGGCAGTGTCAAAATTGGTTTGCCAAATTTCGTTCTGGTGATTTTTCACTCAAAGATGAAAAACGCTCTGGTCGTCCAGATGAAGTTGATGACGACCTAATCAAAGCAATAATCGATTCGGATCGTCACAGTCCAACACGTGAGATTGCAGAGAAGCTTCATGTATCACATACATGCATTGAAAATCACTTAAAACAACTTGGCTATGTTCAAAAACTCGATACATGGGTTCCTCACGAACTGAAAGAAACACATTTAATGCAACGCATTAACAGCAGCAATTTGCTAAAGAAACGTAATGAAAATGATCCATTTTTAAAACGACTGATAACTGGCGATGAAAAATGGGTTGTTATGAACAATATCAAGTGGAACAGGCCAGGTGAACCAACTCAAACAACATCAAAAGCTGATATTCATCAAAAGAAGGTGGTTTTGTTATCAGTTTGGTGGGATTACAAAGGAATTGTCTACTTTGAACTCTTACCACCCAATCGAACGATCAATTCTGATGTCTACATTGAACAACTAACGAAATTAAACAATGCAGTTGAAGAAAAGCGGCCCGAATTGACAAATCGAAAAGGTGTTGTATTCCATCATGACAATGCAAGGCCAGACACATCTTTGGTCACTTGGCAAAAATTATTGGAGCTTGGTTGGAATGTTTTGCCACATCCACCATATAGTCCTGATCTTGCACCATCTGATTACTTTTTGTTTCGATCTTTACAAAACTCCTTGAATAGTAAAAATTTCAATGATGATGATGATGTCAAATCGTATCTGATTCAGTTTTTTGCTAATAAAAACCAGAAGTTTTATGAACGTGGGATTATGATGCTGCCTGAAAGATGGCAAAAGGTCATTGATCAAAATGGGCAATACTTTACAGAATAAAGTTATTTAGTTCCATGAAAAAATTGTCTTTGATTTTCTAAAAAAAATCCACAATTACTTAGTTGCCAACCCAATAGCTTAAAAATAGCACAAATTAATGAAAAATGATTTGAAATTTTTTTTATTTACAATAAGAGGCTTAATAATGACTCAATATGCAGTAACTATTTCCATTTAAAAATCTATTTAGTTTGTTAAAAAAAATTGTGCATGTTGAACATTTGTTAAAATATTTGATTTTTATTTATTTTTGAAACTTGTTTAGTAACGTTTTAGGGAAAACAGTCACAGTAAAATCAAACAATTTATTGTATATTATATACATATATATGTATGCATATATAAATGTGATTTAACTTATAGTCACTTACCAATACTGGAACTTTCATCAGAGTTTCTAATTTATCAGGTATTATTATGGTATATTGTTCATATCCAGTGAGTTTTAAACTTTCAGCATTTTCACCAGGCAAAAATTGCAGAGGAACAATGCCCATGCCAACTAAGTTACTACGATGGATTCGTTCAAAACTTTCAGCAATGATTGCACGAACACCCTGCAACAGGAGAAATAATGAGCAATTTTTTTAAAAAAAAGTGATAAAAAATAGAAATAATTCCTTAAAAAAGAAACAAAATATTTTAATAGCATCTATTGCTGATTGCTACAATTAGGTTTTTTTCAGAGCATTTTATCATGAAACATTTTAAACTTGGTTGTGTTAATAACAAAAGCATGGTTTTAAAGAATTAAAAAAGTCCTTGTTTCAACATGACACAGGCTTGGAACAAAAGTGAGTGAACTTCAAAGAATGATGAACTGTGCCTTACAAAATTAAAACTTCCTAAAACGAACATTAAACTTAATAACAATATAAGAAATGAACAAAAATTCACACAGTTTTATATATTTTGAAAATATTTGTGTCATTCTTTAGTCATGCTGAATGGCATTTGTTTTCATTGAAATTTATTTTATTGCAGATGATGCATTTGAAAAATTAAAAATAAATGAGAAGAGAAGTGAGCCGAATAAAGTGACAGACTCTTGCATTAAAAAAAAAAAAAGTTAAGCTACTATACTTCCAACATTAATTATATTAATTATAACTTGTGTTTAAAATTTTTTAACTTAGTTTTGACTAATCATATTTGTTTTGGAATTGTGTTTTAGCTCTATATCTATATTTTTCTAGTAATAATGGTCTTTTCTAGAAATTTTGTAAAACTGTAAAAAAAGAGGGGGTGGAATTTATTCAACTTCTGCTATCGATCATATCAAGTAGAAACTAAAAATACCATTTTAAAGGTAATAAACGAACATTAAAAGATGCTGTGCCTAAAACTTTTTTTCTTATGCATAAAATTGTACAAATTTCCTATGTAATCTATATCTAAATATAGTTTACAATAAGCAATATAATTATTCTTAAAAGTCTGAGTATCGACATAGTTTTAGTTTTTCATTTGCTAATAAATCTTTGAAATTATTTTCAAAAAGAATTTTAAGATCACCTTTTTAATTAGTAAAAAAATTGTAACTAATTGTTTTTCAGTTTCATTTGATTCATTTCTCCCCTTCATATAAATATTTTTTAAAAAATGCATAATTTTATACTGACAAAAATAATAGTCAATTAAAACATTAATCAATACACTATGAATGAATGAATTTATTTGAAATTCTTCATTTTCACATGTGTAGAAAATAAATGTCAATTACATTTTGCATATAAAATATTAATACTAAATGTATTATTTAATAATGTTTTAATGCCTGATTTTTTAAAATTCTATTTGAAATTGTATACATTATCATAATAATTATAAATACGACAGAAACTATCCTCCACATTTAAAAGTAGTGATTATTAATAAAGGGTAATGGCAATAGAAAATATTTTCTTTTAACTGTTTCATATTTTTTTGCAGCTGAACATATTTATTTTTATATATATTCTTACATTAAACAACATGGAAAACAATGTTTGTGTTAAAGAATACAAGATTAGCAGCATTTAAAGGCTAAATAAAAAACTGCTAACATTTTGAAATGTGTGAATTCATCCCTAAATGCATCATTTTAAGGGTAAGACAGAACATTTAACACTATGGAATAACTAACTATACATAGGAATGAACAGAAATTTTGCATGTTCCATTAAAACATTCCTGTCTAAATTTAAGTATGTTGTCATTTAAAAATTTTAAAATTCTAATTTTGAATTCTTTTTTATTACAAATTACTTTATAATAATAAATATGTGTAACAAAATATGTAGAACAATTGGGCAGTTTAGAATTATGATTCTACACATTTTAGATTCTTGTATTTTAAACATTTTAATACATCAAAGATAACAAATAAATAAATAAAAACCTACACAAATTCAAAAACAAAATTGCATTAGTGACATATGTTCCTAACAACTTTAGAAATTGAAAAATATATATATGTTAACACAAATAAAGTGAAAAAGAATTTCTATACAAATATCATTAAAAACTATGATTCAAAAAAAAAATTATACAAGGAATATAAGATATACTTACAAGAAGGTAAGGACCTTTGGCTGCCCAATCACGAGAAGATCCACATCCATAATCCTTCCCAGCTAAAACTATCAGCTGTCTTCCTTCAGATTTGTATTTTACAGCTGCATCAAAGATATCCATCTAATTTTAAACAAATAAAAGCATTACAATTTGCATAAATTTCACACAAAAAATTATGAAAAACAATAATACAAATAAATTTTTACACATTTACAATTGTAAATAATTTTAAAACACAGCTAATTAGACATAGGCATAAGACAAAACTTGAAATCCATCCTAAAAGAATGTTTAAATGACAAGCAAATTTACTAAACCTCCTTCAAAATTGATTTGGAACAAGTTTTAAACTAAAAATCTAAGTAAAATTCAGGTAATAATAAAATTAATATTAATTGGTAGACATTAGATAAAGGAATATTTTTCTATTATTCAGATATATCTAATGAAACTTGTTCATTCTGTGGTTATTCAAGCCAAATATCAAAATGATGTCAAACTTGCAATCAATAAGACAACTATTTTAAAAGTAAATTGAATCATAAAGAGTTTCAAATACACATTTTGTTAGTATTCTTCTAAAAATTGGATTTTGTTTTCTATTTCCATTATTTCCTATTTTTCAGTTTTAATAAATGTTGTATCATTATTACAAATATAATAGAATACTAATAACATTTTTTTTATATCAATACCATTTATTTAAAAAATTAAATAAAATGTACTGAGTTACTTAGAATTAGTTAAGTTATTAAAAGAGCATATTATTACTTAATAAATTACTTAATAATTATAACTTAAATAAATTTATTTCTAAAGCAATTACTTAGATTTATATACTAGTATTTAAAGAAAATAAAATTTGAAAGTTGAAAATTTATAAAGATATATGTAGGTATATAAAATATAACTTCATTTCCAAAATAAACCTTGAAAATTTATTAAAAATTAGTATAATAATAGTAATCAATATTTAAAATGACAGAACAGCAGAAGATGCAACACAGGAAAAAGAATCCTTATTTGGACAAAATATTCTCAAGTTAGCTATTTACAAATATTGTCAATATATCTGCCAGCATAACAAGATCAAAACACCTCCTTTTCCCTTTCAAATGCCTCTTGCAAGCTCAGAATTGTTGTTAAACAGAAAATGTGAACACTATGAAAAAATATCTAATTTTATTATATTTAGGCATATTAACAGGGAATTTTTACAATTAGCAAGCAGAATTCTTAATGTAAATTAATCTCTCCTCAGACACTTCCTGGAGATATCAATCAACAGTGACAGTGGAAGAGGATGCAAAAAATGACAAAAAGATAAGGTCACTTTGCATCATTTTATGACCTTGATTTAAAAAGGAAAAGGACGTAGGGATATTGCATTTTACCTGTTCAGCCATTCTGAAGATGTCTGAATGGCCAGCTGTCTCGGCCGACTTGCTAGCCAGAAGGTTATTTTTTTAAATTTTGTTTTATCAATTAATTATAAAAACATCGTATACATTCAAATACATAAATATTATCATGTTTTTGGAATTCAAAGGCAGAGGGTAGTAGCTAAAAATATTCAGCAATAAAAAGAAAACAAACCAAAAGAAGAAAAAAATGAAAAATTTCAAACACATGCCTCAGTTTTACTATCAACATGAATAGTTCTTGGTCCAGCTTTCTTCAAGAATTTATTTACAATACGAATATTAGCAAATGTACCACGTTTCATTACTTCATCATGACCTCTCCGTGCACCATACGAATTATATTCTCGGGGAGTCAAGCTAAAATCATGTAAAAGAATTATTTTTAAAAAGTCACAATTACAAACATTATATAATGCATATCTTTAATGAATGCAATATAAATAAGTAAAATCCCACTCACCCTTGAGCATTTAAGAACTGAGCAGCAGGACTGTTTCTGGAAATACTGCCAGCAGGTGATATGTGATCTGTGGTAACAGAATCTCCTAAGTAAAGGAGGACTCTAGCATTTGTGATGTTTGTTATTTCTGGAAGATCTAGAGTCTGGGGGAAAAAATCAAGGCATGAAGTACTTAACAAGATTGAAAATAATAATTTCTTTAAAATAATTTGATATACTTAAAATATGATTGAGAATTGAAAATTATAGACGACATGAAAAAAAAGAAATTTAATGATTTCTACAATTCATAAACATAATTCTGGGTAAATAGCTGTCATCTTAACATGATGCACAAATCCTTCAATTGCAGAGAACTTGTTAGAATATGTTTCATGAACTGTTGCTGATTAAAAAAGGAAAACAAAAGAGAAGAGATAATATCTGATTCATTCAAAATTTCCAGATACTATCATTCCAAGAAATATATACTATATATGAAAAATATGCTATAATGAAACTATAATCCAATATATAGGTATTATTTCAAAAAACCATGCATATGATGCTACAGCCAAAATAACCTCTCAAGCATTCTGAAGATGTTAAAGTTTATTATATTCCTACTGTTACTGCATAAAATAATTCGGAAATGAAAATAAATTTTCTCTGGAAAAAAAAATTTAAAGGCAAAGAATTAAGAAATCAATTTTTGAAAAGGAAGAATTAAAAAATCAATTTTTGACAGTCAAAAGTTTTAAAAAAATCAAGCAGCCAGAGCTGAAACTTTGCATTGGGGTAAAAAAGAATAATTAATACAAATGAAATGAAATAAACACTTAAAACCATTTATCTAAAAGAAAAAAAATCAATAATTTAATGCTTCATTAAAAATTGCTTATTTTTATTTATTTAGAAATATTTGAGATAAAGCCTTATTTATTTAAAAAGCAACAATAAGTCATATATTAGAAAAAAAATCAATAAAATTCACACTAATCTCTTACTGTTTTTCCAAAACATGCAACTTTTAAAATTATAAAATCAACAAAATTAATAATTAAGAAGCATGCTTTTCAACTAATGAAAATGAAAAAACTTACCATGTCACCAAAAAATGGAGGAGGTTTAATGTAAGTAGATTTAGGATTCCATAAATACAGGCTTCCCTCAGGAGCATTTAAAGAATTCCATCTTTTATTTCCAAACTATAACAGATTTTTAAACAAATATTTACTAAAAAAAAGCTGATTGAATAATTTTGGTTTAAAAGCCTATTTAAGAAAGCATTTTTCAAATGACTGATTTGAATAATTTTACAGTTAAAGAGCGATAAAAGATTAAAAAACAGACCAAAATTTAATAAAGCACTTAAAAAATGTATATTATCAATTTCCTATTATACACAGTAAGACATATAAATTTGTTAGTCTCCAAAAGTTAAGTGAATCTTATTTCTTTGTGCCTAATGTGCAAACTAATTTGTGCAAAAATATATGAAAATTAGAGCAACTGTGCATTACCTAATTTTAGAATCAAGTAAAATTTACAATTAAATCATGTCTTTTTTATTCTTTTTTTTTTATGAAAGTCCACTGTAGAAGAAAAATGATAAAGATATTTGTTAAAAAATCTATTTTAATACGGAGTGTGTCATTTCCTAATCTGGCATTGATTTTTTTAATACTTCCAATTAAGTTGCCAGACACAGAAGACTAAAATAAAGACCATTCATGAAGAACGTCATCATTTAATAACCTTGGTAAGATTTCTAAAGCAGCCACCAGTCCACAAATGTAATTCCAAAGATGCTCAAGATCAGATTAAGTTCAGAAGATTGACATGGTTAGTCAATTGTCCAAATCTTGATCTGCAATATATTGTTAATAAAGCTAGTTTGGTAAAGACAAATATAATAATTCCCCTCAATAGATGATCTGACAAATGATTGAAAATCCCATTTCTATACCTCACAGATGGGAGAATTTTTTTTATGGAGAACATGGAAGTCAGTGCAACTATTCAGAAAGACTCAAGCAAAAACAATGATTTCACCTCTTCTATCTATTTCTTTAAGAAATTTAAATTAATAGTATTCAGTGCCTTATTTTCTCCATCTCAGTACACTATCTGAATTAATCTGCAGAATAAATCTAAATTCATTTGTGAAGCAGATTCATTGTTATCTCTGAGATAATGTTTCCCTGCCAATGTAAATTGGCATTTCTCTGTCATCATTTAAGAGAGACACAAAGTTATCTTTTTGCACTTAATCTTGATTGTGAAAACATTTTTGCACCATAATCAAAATTCTCATTTTATTTCAATAAAATGAACTTCTAAAAGGAGTAAAAGCACTTTAGTAGCCTTTCCTCTTTGAGCAAAAGTGCTACAATTATCTTCGACACAGGTTCAAACACGACCAACCTGTAACAAGTCTTCCAAAACTGAATTTTCAGTTGAACTAAGACCACACTATTAAGATACATTAAATACTTGTGTATTAACTGCATATCAGTGATTAAAAGCCAAATGGTAAAAGAAAAAAAAATCACCTAACTACAACCAGTGATTAATTGTCAAAGATGGCATGTTAGTCATAATTAAAAATCCGTCTATGTTCACTGATAAAAGTATTAAGTCAAAAGTTTGCCAATGATGTATGGTCAATATACAAGTACTAAACCTTCTAGCAACTGGGTCAAGATTATTTCCATGCATCACATCATTCAATATCTGAAATTAGATATACAGCTTTTATGAAACATTAACAATTTAATCTTCATGAGTAATATGACAGATTAGTATGCATTCACAGTAATTGTTTAAAACTCACAAATGCAAGACATTCATAGTTTATTTTATATAAATTTGTAGGTATGTTTCTTTCATTTAACTTATTTAATGCTATTTAATATCCTTCACATAAATCATATTAACTAATTTTATTTGCATGCACTTAATGGTGAACTCCAAAAACAGACTGCACTTTAACTTTTGTAGGCATTTTGCAAACTCAAAAAGTAAAACATGTTTCATTAAATGCAAGACTTTTGTTTTCCTTACAATTTCATATCATAAAGCAGCCCAACACAATATTCCAAAATCACATTTAAAATCAGAAGAAATAAATTTTAGAGAAATCGTAAAATTTGATAAATATTAATCTTAATTAATGAATTTTTAAAAACATGGTTCTAAAATTTTATGTTGGAATGGAACCTGCAACTTTGCTTACAATTCACAAAATTATATAAAAATGAGCCAGTCAATAAACAGATTTAAAGAAAAAAAAATGAACTTTTAATTTTTTTTATTATTTTTCATAACTGAATTTTAAATCCCTCTTGAATTTTTTTTCAATTATTCATTTTGAAAGATATTTTTACAACATATTTCATTATTATGTAATATGTTATGAAAATATGTGAAAAATAATCAGAATTTTCTCCTCAAACAAAGCTTTTTTTGTTCGAGTAATGCACACTTAAAAGATTTCTTTGCATAAAAAATTTATCTGGAAATTAAGGCCTTCTTTTGCCTGTGTAGAATAAAATTCTTGATGTGAATTACCTGAATTCTAGAATAAACTTCTTGAAACATAGCTGGAAGAACATGTTTGGCTTCAACTTCCTAAACAGAAAATAGAGTTATAATAAGAAAAAAAAAAAAAAAATAACATTACCAACTACCAATCTTAATTTATCATATCCACCACATTTTCTTAAAAAATTAATACATTTTTAAAAACCATACCTGAATTTCTTCTCTGGAAGGCCAAATATCTCTCAGATATACATCCTGGCCATCAGCTCCTTTACCTAGAATAAGTTAAACGACATTTTTTAAATTAAAATGATTCCTTCATAATAATCTTGTAAATTTAACACAATAAGCAATTATTACTGAATTTAAAATATTCTCCTTGCAAATGATATTAATAGAAAATTTAGCATGAGTTAATATTTAACAATAAAAAAAGTGTTGAACTAGAAGTCAAGCAAAGGTAACCAAATTTTTGAAATAAACCAAAATATCCAAGATAAAATTGAATATATATGTTCTAATTTTAAAATGTTTCTAAAAAAATGTTCATTTCTTCAAAGGTACTTAATTTTCAGAATTTAAAGAATTTTGCTCTTGGTTTTATAACTGTATTTATCATTTTTCTTTAATTACAATAATATTACAATTATACTTATGTTTCTGTGATCAGAAAAAAAAAAAAAAAATGAATCACCCAGAATCTTGTATAAAACTTGACCACAATATTTCAAATTGTTGTCCAATAATAGAAAAAAGTATTATAAAAGTTTTTAAGCATAAAATGAAGCTTTAAGCTTCCAAAGTAACAAATGTATATAAAACAATTTCTTCAGTTTAAGCTACTTTTAATGTTTCATAAACAATCTTTTATATTTCATAGTCAGAAAGTTGTTATTCTTGACTACTTCATAAATTAATTCAGCAATATACAAATAAGCATTTGAATACCTTTGTATCATTAATTCATGAGATATCAAAGAATATACTGTGCGCTATTTCTTACCTTTCTCCTGAACTGGTACTTAATTTATACAATAGAAATAATTAAACATAAAAAGGCAAAATTATATAAAAAAAATTAATTAAACAAAATATTTAAGAAATTTCAGAAGCTGTGAAAGGAGTTAACTCTTTGACTGTTAATACTCTTAAGTCAAAGTGTTTTGTAGGAGCAACATGCAGCTGGAAGTAACTAACACTGCAGACTGAACTGATGGTTTGCAGTAGACACATATATGCTCCCATAGCAGTCAAAGGGTTATTTAGATCTCGCAGCTTTTTTTAAAGAAATTTTTTAAAAGAAGGAATTAATTTAAGATCAAAAAAAAAAAAAAACATTTGCATATTTTTGATTTGCATGCATAAACATAACAAAAGGATTGATTCCAAGCTGGAAAAAGGATAATAGCAATTAAACACATAATCTTAAATAAGAAAATAAAAAACTACACTAGTTGAATTCAAAATGTACATACCGATTGGTTCAGTTTCAAAATCAATATTGACAGTACCAGCCAGGGCATAAGCAACAACCAAAAGGGGAGAAGCAAGGTAATTGGCACGAGTGTGAGGATGAATTCTTCCTTCAAAGTTTCGATTGCCTGACAACACACCACAAGCAACTATCTCACCCTAAAACAAGAAGTCCATCAAAATCTACATTTTTAATTCATTGAAAACAAATTAATCATGCACATAATATTTGAATATTTAATAAGATTAAATGCAATCATAAAAAAATATTGAAAACTGAGCTTTAACTCTAAAATAACATGTAGAAATTTCAATATTTTACATCATTTAATATTAATTTTGATCTCCTCTCGATATATTAATTGATATTGTAATAGTATCTATTTTTTATGATCATTTCTGAATAGTTAAATAATAAAAACTTTTATAAATATTAAAATATGCTTCTTTAAAATTTATTACAATAATATAGCCAAAACAAGGATTTATTTTTGTGCAAAATATTTGTATAAAGGTTTGTCATGTTACTATTAGTCAAAAAGCATACAATGTATAATTCTTCCCCTTTAAAAATATAGTAGTTGTGTGAAAATAAAAATAAAAAATACTAGACAAATATGCCGAATATTTTATGCACAAAAAGGAGAAAAGCAATTCCATACCCAGAACAGAAGAGAAAATAGTTTATCTAAGTTTTTACCTTCTTACCCTCATTGATACACAATAATTCAACAAAACAACTTCAGAAGAAGTATATCAAAGAAAATTTATCATCCAATAAGTGTACACAAAGAACACAACAATGATTTTCAAGTAGTTCTTAAAACACACACACATTTAAGCTTTTGCCATTGACATATCTGAAATAATTTTAAAAGTACTTCTCCCAAAAAAAAGTACAAGATTTTGACATTTTTTTCTTTGAAATTAAGAAATGCAGAATTTCCTAACATTTAAATAGGCTTTGTAATTATATCAACTAAAGGAATGCAGCATAATGTTCAAAACTGTAACTGAGAGAAAATAATAAAAGAAAATCAGACACCTATATTTTCATATCTAAAATAAGAGATTAATTATTATCATACCACATCAATAGCTTCTACTATACAGTCGGGAAGAGGTCCACTGTTTCCTATGCATGTCATACAACCATAACCAACAACATCAAACCTGAAATGAAATAAACAATGCTAATACAATGATAAATATTCAATAATACATATATATTACAGGTTATGACTTGATTCTCTTCGTTTAATTAAATTATAGCATATAAAAATATCAATAATTACCCAAGTTGTTTTAAATATTTTATGACACCACTTTCTTGTAGATAATAAGTAACTACACCACTACCAGGAGACATGCTTGTTTTGATGTAAGGCATAACAGTAAGACCTTTCTCTACTGCCTTTTTGGCAACCAAACCTAAGATAATACATAAATGTAAATATAAAACAAACTGGGAAATTTTTTTTATAAATGTTATAAATCATGAGATCTACTCTTTTTTATTTAATGATTTAAATAGCATTTTATGAAATAAAAATATTAAAATTCATGCTTTTAGTTCAACATAATAACATGACCTGAATATATTGTCATGAATCTATAATGTTGCTTCTCAGCACAGTTTGTTCCATCATGGAAAAGACAGTTTCACGGACAGTCTATTGGATGCTGAATGAAAATCAGATCAATGACTCATGGGCTTGGAGACCATTTAGAGACAAAATAGACTATACAAGAATCTTTAGGAATTTTAGCAACAGGACCAATAGGAGACGAATTTTGCCGATTCTTTGAGAACCTTCTGTGTCCTGTTCCCGAAGTTATGAAAGGAAAGCACACAGAACTGGTGTCAGGCATATAGTGGAGTTCAAGCTATTAGTAGATTGAGAATTGAGTCGTGCACCGAGCCTTGGAGACAAGTATTGAAGCAGCATTGAGTCATGTGTTGAGTAGCCAATCTTATAGTAGTGAGTAGGCAGCTGGGTACAACTAAAGTGAAGATATAGTGGAAAATAGCAGGTGTTTGGAGAGACCTTAGTGAATAGTTAAGTGAACTCTCTCTTCTTACAGAATTCTGTCTGGCCACTTTATGTGTTATTGTGGTGGTTTTGTACTACCATTTACTACTTGTGGGCTGCTGTTTATTCTAAACGTGCTGCTATGTATTGCTTGTGTATGTCTTGGTTGTATTTTGTCATCTGCATATTCATGTCTATGTGTTAATAAACATCCTTATCTGTTATTGAAGCTTGATGACTGTGACACCATACACTCACTACAGCAAACCCACTGAATTTTTTCGCAAAGCATTTATTTCATTGACAATATAAAATAAAATAATTATAAAATCGTATGTGATTTAACAGGAAATGCTTTTATTAGTAAAAACAAAATGCAAAATTACAATTTTAAATAACAGCAGGAAACAAAATTTGAAGCACTGCCAGAGAAATACAAAGTAATTATCAAATTGTAAACTAGTTATAATACATACAATGGCTAAATGCAACTTCAATGTCTTAAGGATTCTGTTATAAGCCTAATAAAAGAAAATTTTAAAATTATTTAAAGAACAGATGTATATAATAATTTTGAATCCTGTCGGCTTTTTAACATGTAATATTATTTGTTGTGAAGCAAGATGCAGTTTGAAGACATAAAGAGACTTTTTATCTTTTAAAATTCTTTTTAATCCATTGGGAAAGCATAATTATTTACAAGCAAAGATGCGGACATTGTGTGTCCACAGCGCGGCCAAAAGCGGAAGTAGGGAAGAAGGGCAGAAATAAATTATCCCTCGCCTTATATAACCTTAGATTTTGATAGGGAAAATATTTCTTCACAGTGCTAATATATTATTAAGATTCTGATAGGGATTTCTGATGCCTGTCAATCACATGTAAGGGAAACACAGGGATCTTTTAAGAAAGAATGTGCTTACTGGACATTTTTACCCCTTCATGCTGAGCGTGTGAAAGTATCGGCGTTTAGCTGACTAAGCAATTTTATAAAGCTTCTCTTGAATTAATTAAGTAGAGAAAGTAGAATTGGATCACGAAATAAGAGAATATTTTTAGAATGAAGTTACTATGGGCTAAATTAAGATAAAATCTTGGAAATTAATTAAATTGAAATTAAGAGTTTAAAATATCATTACATGTATATATTAAAATCACATTTTAAGAGATAAATGAAACATGTACCTGCTCCTAACATAACAGATGGATTACTAGTATTTGTACAACTAGTGATGGCAGCAATAACAACAGCACCATGTTTAAGGAAGTACTGTTGATCATTGTATGTAAATGGCACTGTGGTGGAAAGTTTTTCGGGATCCAGCCCAAATCCTTTAAAGCCAACCTGGGAAAAAAAATCAAATAAAATTTCTGATTTTTAGACACATAAAAACTTTATTGTACTGAAATTTTTTAGAGAGAAAAGCACAATTAAAGGATATTCCAATTTTATTACTCCCACCAATTAAGAAATTTAATGTACAGTTTACAGCCATACAGTCAAACAGCCATTTAACTAGAGTATAATAGGAAAAGAAAGAAATACTATTTGCTTTAAAGATCATCAAAGTGATACCAAACAGAATTGAACTGCTGGACAAAATAAAAGGTAAGGACCAAAAAATATACTGAACATAAGCTTATTTTAAATAAGAATAAAAATAAGTAAAGTTTTTAAAAATTATATAGTTTTGTTGAAGAATAAAGATTGAAAGGTTACTAAAAATATATTAAAGTGATTAAAAAATGCTGGTAATAATATTAGAATTCAATGACAGAATAATTAAAAAAATTAGATCAGTATATAAAATTTCTTTTCTTGCTTAGATATGATAACACGCTCAGAATAAAAAATAAATAAAGCTGAACTTAATAAAATAGTAAATTGTGCTAAATGTACACACCGAGAAATAAATGAAATATTATTCATTGAACAATAAAATGAATTAATTTATTTAAAAAGTGATATAACATTAAAAATACCATAAAATTAATAAATTTTCTTTCTTTTCTTTCTTTTTTTTTTTTTTAGTAATCTCAAAAATAATAAAATTCCTTTCCAAAAATGCTGGAACACATTTTTCTGCAGAAATGTGTCATGTCTGAAATATATTTGCTAAATTTTGATTGAATCTATTTGTAAGCAAAAGTATCATTCAAGGTATTCATTCATATGGTTCAACACTGCTGGAAATATTTTGGATAATTAGATAAAGGAAAATAGCTAAATATATTGAGCATATGTTCTAAATGGAAGTTTTATATAAATTTTCATGTTTTCCATCAGACCATATTTAAAGCAGCATAATTTTTAAACAAATTTTTAATTTGGATTGAAAAAAAATTTCTAAAAAAAGATAAATAATAAATAATGTCTTGAAAATATTCGAAAATGCTGCAATTCACATTTGGTGCAGAAATCTGGTATGTCTGCTAATTACAAAATCATTAAGAGCACATTCAACATGCAAATAATATCAGATTTTGAAAGTAATCAAAATTAATAGTGATAAACTTGCTTTTTTTTTTTTTCTGCTTAGAAATAATATGCAACAAACACAATGAATTTGAATACTCTAATCTCCTTCCACATTCAGATTTTATACTCATTAATTAGGATTTCAATACAAATACAAACAGAATAATGTGGAGATTCATCGAACTAACTTAAGATCACTTTTAACATTCTTTAACAATCATAGCACTTTGTTATAAATAAAAATGTGACAGTTCAAAAAGTAGAAGAAAAACAGACCTTATTTACAAGACAGTTCTGAAAATCTTTCTTCATTTCCTGAACAGGAACACGATCATGAGGCCGTTTTGGTCCACTGACAGAACTTACAACAGTTGCTAAATCTAAAGTTACAATCTATAGAAAGGGGGGGGGGGGAGAGAAAAAAAATCAGCAGTTAGTCATAAAGTAGTATTCATTTTCATATTCAAGAGTAAACTTATAGCTTTAAAGTACAGAATACACATTAAATATATAATTTTGTAAAATGAATAAAAGATTGCAAAATTTTATTTAAAAAATGAATTGAGTTTAAAAAGCAGAAGTAGGAGAAAGCTATATTTACTATTAAAGCTACAATATTTTCTGTCAATTAGTCAATTTTCTGTATTTAGATAGAAAACAAGCAATAATGTTTTCTATCTAAGAATGCAAATAACCTTATTTGAAAATTATTAAATGTCCACTACAAAAAACTTTTTTCATTTTTACTTTTCATAAATATTTTTATTCAATACATAATCACGAGTGTAAAAAAAAATAAAATCATGTAGCAATCAAAATATACGAGACTTTCGTTTGCCTCTCAAGACTAATTTTTAAAAATCTTATCTTTATATAAAATAAGCAAACAGAATTTATTTTTCTTCACTTTAAAAACCTGATGACTTTTTAAGTAGAAAAATTTTGCAGTAACAAAAATCAATCTACTATGTAAATCAAAATTCACTGTCAAACAATTCTTTTCCCCTTCCTCTTTTTGTGAAAGAAAAATGAAAAATAGATGCCACATATGGTAATTTTTTAACGAATGACAGATCAAACTAGAAATAATCCTCTATCATATTCTAAAAAAAAAAAAAAAAAAAAAAAATAGATATCATCTAATAAATAAGAAAATTTCATAAATCTTAAATAAAATAATTCTGTTTAAGTTCAATCCCAAATAATATTAAATATAGTCTGATTTTCATTAAAGAATACAAGAAATAAATATGACATTTCTCTTATTTTAATAAATTTGACATACTGGGTGGAATTATTTCAATTTTGAATTAATTAAAGAATTTCATGATAAAATCTAATAGAAAATAAATATATAGCTAAATTAATTCCTATTAAATAAGCAGTTATAATGATGTAAATCTAAAACCACAAGTAAAAACTATGAAAATGATACACAAAAATAGAAAAAATGTGACTTTCCTACAATGTCTAACACATAAAAACAGTATTTTAGAGGCCTCAAAAGTAAAAATGTTTATATAGAAATTTTCTGCATAACAATTTAAAAAAAAAACTACTAAAAGTTGTATATCATTTTAATTAGATTTTATTGTTGACCTGACTATTTTGGGGGGAAAAAAAACTAAATGAATAAAAATTATAAAAAAATATGAAAAGTTCAATCTTAAAATGTTATATATTATATATACAGCAGACTCCCGATTATCCGCGGAGCAAATTGTATGCGCCTGCCGCACAAAGTTTTTTTTTTTTTTTTTTGACTGATTTTTTCGAAAAGGTGCAGTTTTACAGTTATGCTTTTGTAATTACATAATACATTACAGTATTAAAACAGTACATATGTATTAAGTTTTCTGTGTATCCTTGACATCTCTTGTAAGTACAAAGCACTTTTCTGTTTTCATTAACAAAATGCATTTTAGGTTAGTTTTGAGTGATATACTAAAATATTAAGCGTTAGTTAAACATTTCCTGCTGTTTATTTTACGTATTATTGAACAGAAAACGATTTTTCAAAGTTGGAATGACTGTTTTCTCTTTTTCTATACCAGTTTTTAGCTTTTTTCAGATTATCCGCGATTTTTGTTATCTGTGGCGGCTGCGCCACCCAATTCCGCGGATAATCGGGAGTGTACTGTATATATATATAAACTATGCAAACATATATGAGTGATTGGTAAAGTCCTTTAAATTCAAAAATAGTGTTTTGTATAGCCAGAAAAGTAACTTGTACACTTATAATAAAGTGACTATGCTGAATTCATTGAAATGGGTTATAATGCCCCCACAGCAGTAAAATAAGAAAATTATAAAATATATAATAATAATAATAACCAGAAAATTAAAGAAGATGGGCCAAAAAAGTCCAGTTAGTAAAATGTATGCGATACCATAATAAAAATACAAGAAAAAGTTTCATGGACTACTCTAAAATTGAGGGAGATATTTGTAATGAAAATTATGATTATTCCAAGACTTGAAAAAGCGTTCATCCTAAAATTATTTGGATTCTAGGATTTTACTCCCTCCCCGGTGTGTTTTCCAAATATTTTCTTATAATATTTTTGTTTACTTTTTTCAGTGCTTAAATTTCATATGGCTGTTGTTGAGCTCTGAAAAACTGCATGATAGTACCAAAGAATATATTTTTCAATTTTAGGACAAATCATGAAAAATTCACAATTTTAATTGCAGATTTTATTATCGAATATCATGCATTTCTCTAAATGAACATTCTGGTCAGTATCCTTTATTTATTTTTTTAGATATTTTTTGTAACTTTCACCAATAGCGATACAGTAATCTATTTCAATAAATTCAGCATAATCACTTTACTACAAGCACAAATTACTTCTCTGGCTGTACAAGATATTGTTTTGAATTTAAAGGGCTGGAAAGAAATTTACCAATTATCCTATATATAGAGAGATAGAATAAGAAAAACTAATCAGTTACAATAAAAATGAGCAGCAATTATTTAGAATACTTTTCAAAAATTCAATAAAAATGGATGACTTACTTCAGAAAATGCAGGATCTTGATCAGAGTTCTTATAGTCTCTGTACATGTGCACAGCTTCTAAGTAAGCTTTGACATACTTCAAATGTTTTTCATCTCGACCTAATAGAGAAAAGGAAATGGAAAATTAGCACTAATAATTTGTAACACTTTACAAATTACAAATTATTAGCACTAATTTGATAAAATCTTTCAACAATGAATAAATCCATGTTTGTACTGTAAAAGAACAACTTTATCAAACATATTTTATTGCACTTCTCTACTTCATCATGCAAGAAAATTCAGAAGAATCTCCTTTAAATTATGCAATTATTAATCAACTTTAACTTTCCACGCATTAAAAAAAATTACATATAGCTTTCTATCAATATAAATATTTATGATTTCTTGCAGCATGTTAAATTTTGGACAGAACTTTACATACTTTACTTTTAAGAAATCATATAATTATATTCTGCAGAATATATTCTTATCTTATATCTCTTATATCTTATATTCTTCTAATGTTATATTCTTATATATATTATTACAATATCTTAACTTAAAATTCTGCAGAATATATTAATAATTGTAAAAAATAAATTTTGAAAGTATTTAAAACAATCCTTGATGTAATACTTTTATTCAGCTTCATAAATCACCTGTTTGATGCAAATACAAAATGCTCTTATCATCAACAGGGAAGAATCCAACTGTCGCACCATACTCAGGGCACATATTGGATATTGTCGCTCTGTCTGCAATAGACAACTCAGCAACTCCAGGGCCAAAAAACTCCACAAATTTTCCAACAACTCCCAACTGTCTCAGATGCTAAACAGAAAAGGAGGAAAAGAATTTTGTAAATACATGTTAAATGTGATTAATACTAAAATTGTTTAGTGATGAAACTGATTTTCTTTATTTTCATTCCATAGATAACATTCAGGGAAAAAAAAAAAAAAAAATTACTTTAGTAATGGTGAGTACAACATCTGTAGAAGTGGCCATTGGATTCAATTTACCAACTAATTTGTAACCAACAACTTGTGGTAAAACCATACTAATAGCCTGTCCAAGCATAACAGCTTCAGCTTCAATGCCACCAACACCTGAAACCATTTTATTATATGTTAAACGCTTTCAGAAGACATTTTTATAAGATGATTATTGTATTTTTATAACTTTTTATTTCAAATAAAACGAAATATTACAAGAAATTTTCAATACATTTTGATATTTTCATATTTCTCAAAAATAATATGTTGTGATGAAAAAAAAGGGATATATCTTAAACTTATAAAAAAAAAATCAAGGAAAATATCTATTTAATATATATTACATCTATCTAATAATATTTAAAATATCTATTTCAAAGATCATATTCTCAATATAATATGCTGATATCTTTTATGAAATTTTAATATGCTGATATCTTTTATGAAATTTTTGTTCACATACATAATTAAAATATATTTATCTTATTTAAAGAATTCCAAGTGAGTGAAAGTTTTCAAATTCAAACACACCTTAAGAACATTATTATATATACTGCATTAAGAAGTTTTTAAGCCTTCTTTACTACTGATTTTTAATTCAGTATTTTTTTCTACATATTTACATTAAAAAATAAATAATTTCTAGTTATTTATAAAATAACACCTAAATTCAAACATAAAAAAATCTTCCAAAGAATATAAAAAGGTAAAGCAATACATTTTTAGAAATTGTTTAATAATTGTAATTATAAAGAGCTTTCAATTTTATAAGAGTAGTTAAAAAAGTTTTTGGTAAAAAAGAAAGCCCTATAAACAGTTTAAACAGTCTGATTTTTTAATTCTAACAATTACCAATAAATTATCCAAGATGAATATCTTAGATTAAAATTGAAACATCCAAAGAAGTTGCAATAAAATAGCAAGCAAAAGGAACACAAAAGCAATATGAAAGAGTTATAAAAATCAATATTAAAACTTGTAAATATTACAGATTTTAGTTAAAATTAAAGATTAGATAAAAATTCAGATAAGATAAAAATTGCAGTGCTAATATTTTTTGAAAGTGCTTTCTCTGATCTTTCATCGACTTTTTTTAGTTTGTGATAATAAATTATACCCATTAATATATATTACTTAAACTTCATTGATGGCTTACAAATATATTGTTATGTGCTAACTAAAGAAACAATTTCATTATATATATATATATATATATATATATATATATATATATATATATATATATATATATATATATATACAGTACTGGGCAAATTAATTGGAACAAGCATATTTTTAAAGAAAATTGCTCCTTTCTCGGAGATTTTCTGCCTCAAACCGGTTTCAACTGCATTTTTTTACAACGTTCGACTGCCCTTGACTAATTTTTCCCCTTCAGTTGTTGTAAGAAGTGATAGCTTGTGTGAATTGTCTCCTTCTGATGTGTATTTAAAAAATGGATATCACTCCCAGGAAATTGTTAGAATTGTTACCCTTAGTCAGCATACTTCTATGACTGTGAGGTATATTGCTGCAGCAGTTGGAGTTGAAAAACCTAGTGTTTCTAGGATTATTAATCAGCAAAAGAATTTTGGGTCAGTGTCTCCAAAACGAAAGAGTAAATGTGGACGCAAACGCAAGATCACACCTCGAGCAGAAAAATTTCTTGTACGAAATAGTACAATGCATCCTTACAAAACAAGTAGAGATCTTCAGAGAGAATTATTAGCTACTGGTGTGAGCGTGGATTCATCGACAGTTCGACGAAGGCTTTCGAAGCTGGGAGATTTGCAAGAAAACCAATCCAAAAACAGTTATTAACACCTGCAATGAAGAAAAAACGCTAGGATTGGGCCAGGAAATATCAATCCTGGACTGCACAAGATTGGAAGAAGGTTGTATTCAGCAATGAAATGCATTTTTTTGTGCAAGGGTTTCGACCAAGATTTGTCAGGCGAAAAAGTGGAGTTCTCCTGATGTAAATCCCATCGAAAACTTGTGGAGCATTCTAAAGAGACGTTTGAGTAAAGTGGACTGTTCAACAAAGAAAACAATGATTGAGAATGCTATAAAAGTTTGGTTTCGTTATGACGAGATCAAAAATTTATGTTCTAATTTAGTGAAATATATGCCAAACCGTGTACAGGATCTCATTCAAGCTAGAGGAGGACATATTTTGTATTAGATTGCTATACCGTGCATGTAAGTTAACCTATACTAATTAAACAACATTTGTGAACATTTTTGTGTTTGTCCCAATTAATTTGCACAGTACTGTATAATGTAAAACACATATTTTTTAAGCAGTTTCATGACCAAAGAAAGAAGACACTTTTTAATTTTTAATATTTTAAACTTCTGATTTATTCCACCTGGGAGGCATATTATATACAAGAAGTGATATTGAAACTGATGTTTGTTCACATTAGCATGCAAGAGCAGAAAGAACCCAAAAGTTTTTTCTTGATGATTTTATACTACGAGATTCTTAAACGGATTTCTATGATATGTGTTGATTTAGGAAAGGGAAATATAGGTATCTTTTAAAAGAATTTGCTAAGCATGATAGATTTTTATTCCTTCATTCGGAGAATGAGAACTTGCTGATTAAAACAGTTTTACAAAGCTCATGCAGGATTAATTAAATAAAAAAGGTGGAAATGGATCAGAAAAAAGAGAACATTTTAGAATGAAGCTAATATGGGTTAAATTACGATGCAAATTTGGAAATGATTTTAAATGAAAATGAAATGAAATTTAAACTGGATTTGAAATATTTTTACATATATAAAAAACATATAATTATTCTGAAAATTCCTCAACAACTAATTATTTAATAAAATTATAAGAATTTAAGATTTGTTTTAAAAACATGAAAATACCCCATCCAACAATTCCCAGTCCATTAATCATTGTAGTATGTGAATCAGCTCCTACAAGACTGTCAGGATATAGTAAACCATTGTTATCAAAAACCACTCTTGCTAAGTATTCTAAATTGACTTGATGACAGATTCCAGATCCTGGTGGAATTATTGTCATGTTTTTAAAAGCCTTAGCTCCCCACTAAATAAAAAAAAAAGAAAATACATAAGTTCTTGATTTCATTAAAAGAAAATTGAAAATATATGCTAAAAAATCAAGTACAATAAATTTTTAAAATAAATTATAAAAAATATTTATTAAGTAACAATATTCAAATATAATTCTCTAATGCTTTTCTAGATAAAAATATACATTCAAAATCAATTCTTATTCTGTGGTAATGCATGATATACATTATTAACCAAATTTTAGATGTCATCGGCATATATTATGAAAACTGTTTACAATTAAACATTTCTTTAACATCTTTCAAATTAAAGTTAATCCTTAATTTCATTAAGTAATCATTAAAATATACAATAAAAAATTAATTAATTTTAAGAATCTGTATAAAATTTTATAAATATTCAAACGATAACTTTTGGAATTAGATAGTTTGTGTCTATTATTGAACAAGCAAATAATTGGGTTACCTTCTAAATGTTACTCTTCATTTCAATATATAAGACTTTTGAATAAAAAAAATATAGAGAAAGAAAACTCATAAAATAATCATTCTTATATAATTTTTTTAAAGGGTATGCAGGTACAGAAAGTACAGGCACTATAAATTGTAGTGTGAAATGACAATTTAAAAAAAAAAAAGCAAATTATATAACATGTTAGTACAGAATCCTTATATTACATATAATGCACGAGAAGCAAACATTTGGCTGTAAAGTATAAAACAATTAATATTTCATGTATTTCCAAGCCATGGTTTGTCTGTCTGTAACATCAAAAGACAAACCAGAAAAATATAAAATACCTTTGCTAAAGAAATTTCTAAAATCAAATAAAAATATGCATGACTTTCAATTTTTGTTTCAGGCAGAGAATTTATTCAGCAATGATGAAATATACTACTTCAAGTATGGACAGTAAAAATTTTAACCTACACTATACCATATGAAAATGGAAGAGCAATGTGTAGAATCCAAGGAGAAATGTAGGCTGATAAGATCTTTATAGATTCTATAAAATGCAAGCCTTTTCATGAAAAGCCTTCATATGATTTTCTTTTAATACTTTTCCTAAACATCATTTGCCATTCTATATAATTACAAGCTATTAATGCAAAAATTTTGGGGAAAGTGCATACATTACAATAATTTAAATATTTCATAATTTGCAGCAAAACATTAGACATCTGATAATTTGACAAGATCTGATACACTGACTGCTTTTTGTTAACTGATACACTGACTGCCAGTTTTAATGCAAAAATTATTATATAAGACATTGAGTTGTAATATTGTATAAACATCAATTATACTAGTTTGCTGGGGTGGAGTGGAGGTGGAAAGAGAAATCTACAAATAAAACTTTCCCAAGTAAAGATAATGAAAAAAATATCGATTTTAACAGATTTGTTTAAGCAGTAATATTTTAATACAGTATGTAAGTATACAAAATACCAACAAAACAGTTTTTGTAAACATTAATTTAATTTTATAAGTAAATGTTTCTAAATACTATTTTATGAGATTTTTTTTGTGTGTGTGTCAACTATCCACTAAGGTAGATATTCAGTTATATAAGTTCTGGATTCAATTAATTTGAATTATTGGAGTTCTACTGCAAAACAAATTTATCTCTTGTAATAACACAGAAAAATATAAAATAACACAAAGACCTTCCTTGTAATGAACATTTGATAAGATCATAACAAGCAAGAATTATTAAAGCATATGCTATATTTGAGATATTAGAAAGCAAGCTTATTACAATGACATAATTTTGATATTTAAATCCTTTTGAAGAAACAAAGCTAATGAATAAAATTACTCACTTTAAGAAATTCAAATCTTTCTTTGTTCCTTTCGAACTCTAGATCCAAGTTCTTTTCCAAGGAATCAGAACTGCAAGACAAAATATTCTCTATTCATAACTAATCACATAATTTAACATTAAAAAAAAACTTAAATATTATTGACAAAATACATTTGATATTCTCAATTACAACAATAATAAACATTGCATTTGCAATTAAATAATACAATTACGATTGTTAAGTAGTATTAGAATTATTAATCAATATTAAAATTATTTTAACTTTAAAATATATTTTTTCACAAAAAAGTTAGTCATTTACAAACTTTCACTACACTTTTATGCTATAAAAAGTTAAATAAGCATAGAAATGTACTGCAAAAACTTAACAGTTAAGATCTAGAAGAAAGAAGGAGAATTCAGAGAGCAATCAATTTTTTAGAATATTTCTACGATAATAAATATTTTTAATAGCAGAACAATAATCAATGATTTGCAGTTGAAATAATTATTATTTACAAAAGAAGAATTTAATTTCACAAGAATTTATTTGTAATTTGTAGTTTTTGCAATCATCTATATAAAATCTGAACAGACATTTTTCATAAATTTATCACATATTCTTATAGACAGGAAGTTCTGAGAAAATTAATATATATTATTAGGGAACAAAAGTATATTGTACTTGAATCAAACTATTAATACGCTTAACTGATACATTTTCTTCAGAATCAAATCAAAAATAATTTATGGGAATCGACATAGCTATAAAAAGAATGGCAGAATAGAATTTCAATAAAAAAAAGCATAATTTGTACTTAAGAAAACAATAAATCAATAAAGGGATTAACATAAATCTACTTCAATCTAAAAGTGTAATTAGTAATTAGTTGCCAACGTTGGTTTAAAAAAAAGCAGAAGGAAATACAGGCTGGTAACAAATACAAGAATTTATTTCTTTACAAACATATATATATATACATATATAAAGCACAAACATGCTGTTAATAAAAATAAGGAAACCTCAAAGGAAATGAAATTTTTTTTCAAATATTTATAGTACATTTCTTTTAATTTGAATATATATTTCATTTTATATAGATTTTAAAGTAAAATTTATTTAAAACATTTGTATCAAGTTTTGGCTGTGTAGGATAATTTGATAAAATTACACATATACCCCCCCCCTCCCTCAAAAAAAAAATTGATGGATTTTCTTTGTTTAAAAAATCCTTCAATCATATCCTGCAAGTTATAACTCAAAACAGAGATCCTACCAGCAACCGAATCTGCAATAAATAGATAATTTATCTACTAAGAATATTCTTTAAGTTACATGTCTTAATGCAAGTTAACTTGTTTTCATATTTAGCTCATTTGATTTGATGCTAAACATGCAAGAAAAAATTAATCAACATACTACACAAAAAAATATGAAGCCTATTCATTTAAAAATGCCTTATCTAATAAAGAAAAGCAAATTTAAGAAACTGATTTGCTCAACCAATTTGCTTCATTTTCATTATGTCACTATTTTGGATTTTTTTTTTTTTCTTTTTTTTCCCCATTCATACAGCAGCAATAAATTTTGATGAATACTTTATTAGCTTTTGTAAAATCAAAAAGCATTTCCATAACAATTTTAATCACGCTAACATAAGAGACCAGAAACAGAAAAGAAGTCCACATGTTCTAACAAAATTTGAATGTAGGGTCTTAGATGTAAAGTTAAGAATTATTAATCAACTTCAGACAGAAATAAATTATATTGATTTTTAAAGATGAAGTATGAACTAACAAATAATGTAATCTGCATTAGAAGCATCGTTTAAAAGTTAACTGGCAGTTATCTTACACTGTCAGTTAACTTATGCTGGCCACCTCTAAGTAAATTGAAAACTATTCTCGTTCACTAAAAACAAGAATCACTAAATTTTGAATTTAAATCAGCAAAAATATTTTTTAAAAGGAATTACTAATTATTTACAGACTAGAGACAATGAATAGGAAAAATGAAATACATATTGTGCAGATTCAAACAGTAATTGGGAAAACCTAAAAACCCATCATGCAAATAAGTAAGTCTAAAGCAAATTCAACTGAATGCAATGCAGCAAAAGCAGTTTTAAATCGGGAAAGACACAATCTAGAGAACACAAGATTATCACAATCTTAATTTAAAAATAACAGAATCCAAATATAAACTATACTAAAATAAAAATAAAATAAAAAGTTACTAGGCAGAATCAGAAAAAAAAAATGGATTTTTTTTTTTTTTTTTTTTGATATTTTGTAGCTTTAAAGAACGGAATTACTAAAAAAATAATTTTAAACTAAAATATGTAGGATGACAGTAACTTCTATAGCTTTAAGAACAAAACTTGAACTCAAAAATAAGACGTTTAACTAAATACATTTAAACAAATTTTTAAAAAGTCTACACTAACCCTATAGATCTTGCTTTATGAAACGGGCAGTATTCATATTGAAGAGGAAAGTTGGGATGAGGTGAAACTTTAGGATTTTGCAGTTCTTGTTTTAATCGAGAGAAACTAGATGGTAGACTTAGATTTTGATTGTTATTTCTCCATGTCCGCAATCGCTCACAGTCCAAACTTTGGTTTTTAAATGCATATGAAGACTTCAAATGATTCTCATTGATTGTATTTTTTGAGCAATAATTAAATCTGGAAGAATTTTGGTCACTTTCTTGCTTTATGGAAGCACCATTAGGACTTTTTCGGCTGCTGGTCGCAAATCTGTTACCACCACCAGGGTTAGGGCTGTCACGGAGAGTGCTGTAAAGGGGGAAGACAACAGTGAACGCAACTGTCACAAAAAGGAGTGGTTACACACAAAAAGCAAGCACTCTTCAGCTTAAAAGTTCATTTCAAAAACAACTTTACATTTAGTATTAAATGCTGCTCTATGTAATAAATTTAGAGGGTAATTTAGCAAGAAAATCAAATATATCAGAATTTTAATAACAATTTAAGAATAATAAGTTAAAAGAGTCATCAATTACCATTTAAGAGCATTAAATTAGAATAATTAAGTAGATATTACAATTCTTTGTTTTTGAGCTTCCCCTCCCCTTTTTAGTTAATATATAAAAGTATAAAAGAGATATATAAGGAAATGTAGAAAATTCTCAGGCTTGAACTATTTGGTAATGATAAAGTTTTTATTTCAAATTTTAAATTCTACAAATGATTGTAAGTTACAGAAATAATAAAAAAAAAACATTAAAAATCTTTCAATTCAAAATGATTAATTACTTTTTTAGGAGGTAAATACTGTAAAGTGAAAATTTTAATTCAACAGTACCATAAAACAAAATTTTGTATAAATTTAAAAAATTTTAATGAAAAAATGAGTTGTACTTGCTTTTTTTTTTTTTTTTTTTTTTGTAAATACTGCTTTTTTTTTTTTCCAGAGATTTTTTTAAACAATAAAACAATGTTGCTCATTAGAAAACTTATTCTTGGAAGGCAGTTAATGCATTAAAAAAGAATTCTAGACTTTTCTTGCCTAATTATGATTATCATGATGGAAATGCAAAATTCTAAAGGCAGCTCAGAACAAATAATTTATTTAATAAGGGAAGATTTTTACATATGTTTAATTATAAAGATAACTAAAAAAAATTCATATGCAAATTTTGATATAAAAGATATATTTTATAAATTTATTAAAATGATAAACATTTTTTTAGTTATGTTTTGCTAAAATATATATATAAAATATAACATATATTTAATAGTATTCATCATCGTCATTTTTAGCTAATTTTTACAAAGATAAAAAGTATGCTCATCGTCAGTTTAAGTAATTTATAATGTCTATACATGTTCTGTAGCAATTTCCTAAATTACAAACTACATTCGACGAAACTGAAAAAAATATTATAAAAATTAAAATCTTGTTAAAAAGAAAGAGCTTTCAAAGAAGAAACATAAAAACACAAAGTGAAAATGTTAATTTTCAATGTATAAAAAAATAAAAAGGTCATTAAATAAAGAAAATGGCTAAAAAAATAAAAAAAAAGCAGATATTAGCTTCAGAATAATCTAAATAAACTAAGCAATGTATTAATTTAATTAAGATTTATCAACAAAATTTATATTAATTAAATTTTTCTCATAATACTGTATCTATATAAAAATTAACTTATTCATGGTTCAAAGTATTTAATTGATTTTAATCAAATTTTTATTTAAGTCCTAAAATAAATTGATTTGTATTAATTTTAAAAAACTAAATCAATTAAAATTCATGGTAGCCAGATGATACAATTATATAAGTTCTTACATGACAACACTTAAGAGGCATACTCATGCTTCACAAAATCACTTTTAAAATAAATTAAAACACATAAAATTTTAATATACAAGGAATATAAAGTCATATTTTAAGAAAAAATTGATTTGGTAGAAGAGAACTGAAAATTAAAATATAACAAACAATTCATCTGAAGTGATTTTATAAGACCTTAAGATAGAAATAAATAAATAAGTGTAAAAATTATACATAACTTCTGAAAAGTATGTCAATCAAGATAGATATTAAGTATTTTACATAAGCAATAAGTATGATGACATTATGATGTCTTTCAAAATCAAAGATTTCAACACTGTAGAGAGTGTTCAAAAAGTTGTATTAAAAAAAAATGCTGAATTTCATGAAATGGGAGAAGAATCAAAGAAAATGAAACTTTAGGATATACAAGATTTAAATTTTTATAAAACCCAGATTATAAAAATTTACAGATTGCAATTTCAAATCAGATTGTATACAAAAATATTTTTTTTAAATCAAAGGTATCAAGGAATTAATAACTAATTAAAATTATAGCCTTTAAGGCATTAGTACATAATACTCAGACCTCCAGTTTTATATATAAAGTTCTCAGTAATATGCTTTTTGAAAAAGTTCTTAAAATTAACTTTGCATAAATATATTTCATTCTATTTTTAAAGATAAAGTTTACATATAGAAGTATTATTAATCTTTAAATAACCAGTTTCCCTTTGTAGCTAATATCTTTTGTCTTTTCATATCTTTCTATATAATACCAAAATTTGTAAATCACTTTATTAGAATATGGAGGATATTTTTACACACAGGAAGTTTTTATATACAAAAACAACATAAAAAGTTAATGCATTTACTTCTTATATAAAATTATCAATTTTATTTAATTTCATAAAATTTATTTTTTATATTTTTTTTACAATTTTGTGAATTAAAATATATGCTTAAGAGCAGATTTAGGGACACTCTTTCTCAGATGCATAATTTTATTTCATATTGAAGGATAAATTTATCATAAGTAATTGATTAAACACTAGCACACAGATGATATAAAGTATAATAATACCCCCCCCCCGAATCATGAAGTGAATTCTCACATATTTTAATATCTGTATATTTGACTTAAGCCACCTGCTTTCTTAAATATATAAATTTAGCTGTAAAACAATTTTTGTGCTCTTTATATAATAGTTGGTAACAATATACAATTTTCATCCTCAAATTACACTAATATTTTTTATCATAATAGGTAAATTAAATTTACTACCAAGGAGAAAAAATTAATATGAGCTTAAAATTTACTACATGCTTTGTATGTGCAAAATTCCAATCTTCAGTATACTATTTCAATTAATTCTTAAAATGTAACCAAATAGGAACATGAATCAAATAAGTTAATATGCATATGTTTTTTGAATAAACAATTTCAAAATCTTTTCACACATCTGCCAAATAGACAGGTCTGCATCTATTTCCACATAAAAGGAAGGGGGGGGGGGTAACTAAAGAACTGAGAAAAATCCATATTTTCAAAAAGTAAGTCAAGTAATTAGAAAACTCGAAATTTCAAATTTTATTTCTAAAAGAAAGCAAGTGAATATTAGCTTTCAAAAATTTAGTATAGCAAAATTATAATCATGCTTGTGATAACAGGTAAAAGCAAGCTTAATGCATCATGCTGTTAAAATAAAATGTTAATCAAAATGTTTATATAAAGAAGAAAATAGTATATAGTAGCAATAATAGTAAGAAAATAGTAAACATTGGAAAGTAAAATTGAAAATAAACATGAAGACAAAATGAAATTCTTCTATTCTAAAAAAAATTATTCAACAGAAAAATTATTCTACAAATATAGGGAAAGAATTTTTTAACATTTAAAAAAAAATTGTAACAGGATTTTTAATTTTGATTTTAAATTAGGTGTTTGCACATATTGTAGAAAAATAATAAAATATTTTTTGTAATAAAACAAATCTAAATATAAAGAACTACAACATTTAAAAATGCAAATGCATTAATATTACTTTTTTATGCACAAAGCATTATAATGATTCTTTGCATAACTTCACATACACTTTTCATTAAGTTGTAAAGATTCAGAATTTGGTTTTTATATATATATAAAATATTTTTAATTTTTGCAAAAACTACATACCATAATTTTTTATTAACCGAATGCATGTTCACAATAACATATCAATTTATTTTTGTATACAGCAATCATACAATTTCTCTATAAATAAATCTAATTAAATCTTTATAAAGCAAAGTTTTTTGTTGTTGTTGTTGTTAAAATAATGTATTAACATCCCAAATTCTCAATTAAAAGGAATGCAGTATTAAAAGAACAAATAATTCATTTGTTAGTTAAGAATTTGTGCATGTGAATTATCCAAGAATGAATTCTTGTGTGAAAACTACTCAGCACACATATAACAAAAAGAACAGATAACATATTTAAAAGAATATTTAAGGTGGAGAAGCTTATTCAGACTTATAAACATATTAAGCTTTCCATACAGTAAAATTTATGTTATTTTCTGTAAAAATATATACAATACTTGCACATATATAAGCAAAAAAAGGGGGGACGGGAGAAGCTTTCAGCTAGCATTTCTTTGTGATATGAAATTAAGAATTATAAAGTAATAAAATGTCACTGAGCAATAAAAATTGTTGGATTCATTTATGCGATAAAGATTCTATTACAAATAATTTCAAAAATTCACTTTTTTTTAAACAAGACTAGTCAATCTTCCATGAAATTATAAATTCATTTTTTAATTGTATTATTATTAATTGCTTCCAAACATAAGATTATTTTCTTTGCTCAAACTTTTCTTATTTTAATTCAATAAAAATGAAATTATCAGTCTACTCTTGAAAGATATTGCTTAAGAATATTTTTGATACATCTCAAGTAAAATAATTAATTTCCAACTCACATTTGTAATTTAAATATCATAAAATAACATCATAAATATGAATTAATATAATCTAAATAAATAATACATTTTAAAATTGCAATAAAACCTAATTAAAAAAAATTCTGAGTTACAACTGACAGGTGAAGTTATTGATATATCAAATATTAAGATCATGTTTATAGCATCATTAGTTTTAAGTTTTCAATTTTAAGTTTTTAATTTCAATTTCATTAGTTACTTTTTAACTTATTTTATCTCATATGGTTTAGCAGGCTTTTCCAAACATGACAAATAAATAAAAAGTATTGAGAGACTTTGCAATACGATTAAAAGAGTTAAAATTTTTGCTTCTGCATAATTACTGTAGAATTAGTTAACTGAAAACCCATTTACAACTTATCTACTATAATCATCCAATACCACTTAATAGTATACTAAGATCCATTAATAGTTAGATGATCACCCACTTACCTTGTAGAAAAATCTACTTGAACTGAGTGGTCAATTACAAGATCTGCTGGGCATAAAGGGTTTACTTTCTCAGGATCTCCACCTAACTTTTGAACACAATCTCTCATAGCTGCGAAATCTGTTACACAAGGTACACCTCTAAAGAAATGATTCATATTATATTTTCTTAAATAAAAATTCATTTTTATAAATATGCATGGAAATAATATTTTGTTCAACTTTTTCTTTTCAGCTGTGCAGATATCCTCCCTTCCCTATCTATTTGAAGTGGTATGTAAAATAATTAGGATTTTCACTAACCTATGAAAATAATCCATCTTTTAACAACAAAGTAAATGATTTAACTTTCCATCTTCATTTAATAAAGAGCAGATTTATTAAGAATAAGAGAAAGAATAATATAAAAAAATTAAAAAGGAGGACAATATATAATCTCTAACAACTAGAAAAGAGAATAAATAATAAATTACTGGAATGTTCACTAAAGAAAATTATTATTTCAAATATAAGTAAAAAAAATTTTTTTTTACTGAATTTAATTCAATTGTAAATATTAAATATTCTGAACTTCATATTATTCATAATTATACTTATAAAAAAGAATTTTAATTAAAATGTATAATATAGAAACATAATAATACAATTTATACTCACGTAAAATCTTGAAGAATTACACGAGCTGGAGTAAATGCAACATCCACCCCACCTTCTTTAAATTGAAGAGTTTCCCAATTCAAGATATTTGTCACATCCTTTTCTTTTACTTGGAAATTATCGCAGCAACGTACAGCAGCTTCCAATAAGACACGGATGGAAAATGGTAACTTTTCTGAAAAATAATGCAAACATTATAAACATATATATATAAACAGATTATATTATTGCTCAATTAATGAATTTTTTTCATTATGTTTCAAAGTGCCTACCAGTAGCTTAGGGGATTTAACTAGTGGGTTAAAGCACAATGCAGTTAAGAAACATGAATGAAAGGATAAATATTAAAGGTTCCATTCTCTCATTATGTTCATAATCAGCATTGTTCAAACACTGATAGATAAATATATTCTTTGGCAATAAATTGTCTACAGCAGTTAGTTGGCAATTATTTTTTCTCCAGGCATAACAAAAATTTGGCCCAGTTCCTCCTCAACGTTTCCAAGAAGACAATCTACCAATATATACTTTAGATTATGCCAAATTTCTATTTCGGATAATGCTTGGATGTTGCTCTTAGATTGTTCTGATCAACAGAAGTTGTTCCAATTTCTTTTTATTATGAGTCTTGGAATTTATAAACTTGTCTAGTTAAGTAGGACAAAATTAAATTACTTAAAACAATGCATTTTTAAAGGCAAACAAGCTATACAAACAATTTATCTCTAAGACATGTTTAATTAAGGCATTTAATATTTCTCAGATACGAAAAAATGCACTATATTCATAGAAATCTATTTCAACATTCCCCATCTTCATTGCAAGAAAGTTTTACTTCCCAAGCATTAAAAATGCTCTATATCGTTGCAAAAGGAAGATCTGTGAATAGTCAGTGGGGCTCAGAGGTAAAGTATGCGCTTGGAAAGCACAAGGTCGGGGGTTTGAATCCTAGCCAAGTTGTATTAATTTAACAGTTGAATTTTAATTTGATTTTCTTATTATTTATTCATTTGTTAATGTTCTAGAAGCTTCTAGAACTTTCTTTATAATTCTAGATTATTCTGTAAAGGTATAAATTCTGAGTTCCACCAGCAGTGAAATCAATTCTTTGTATGTTGTTGCTTAGAGCTAATAAACTTGATATAGTGTTACTTTGTGATCCGTCATTCTTTGGATCTTCGTGATAATATCTAGCATTTTTATAAATCCTTTAATTTGAATTTAAACAGAAATTAATTTAAACCCCTATGTTTGGATAGATACAAATGTTTTATTACAGAAGTGCCACACTTCCGCTTTCCTTTTACAACTCACAAGTTGGAATTACATTATGGACAGTTTTCTATAATCAGCAGATAATGTCACTTCTCTATTCTAATACACTGTCACATGTTAGATATTTAATAAGCAAGAGAAAAGGAAAAGTGATCGAAATGAGTGCACAACTTATGAAAGAGAATAGCAGATTTTCCCTTCATTCCGAATAAAGAATAATGTTCTTCTGCTTTACTTACCATACCGAGGATCATTCAAACCCAGCAGATCATAATACTTGTATACTGATCCATCAACCTCCAATGACTTAAGGAGATGACTAAAAGGATTACCTAAAAAGAGATTTTAAGAATCAATATTACTAAGCAGTATCTAAAATTTTTAGCTAATGCAATATATCAAATAAATCTATAGAGTAGATTAGCAACTATCAACTGTGAGGTGCAATGTAACAGCTAATTTCATTAAAAAAATGGTAACATTAACTAATTAAAAATTTTATTGGTCATTCAATTTTCAGAAGTTCATGCGTTTTGGAAGAATTTCCATTAGTGATATTTCTATATATAAATATCTATTTTATAATGCTTAAAATAAAATTCATGAATGTATTTAAATTTTATTTATTTGCGAGTGATGTTTATTTCATAACATTTTAATAGTAAAGCTAATTGCGTTAGGTTCAGCTAAATTAAGAATGAATAACTAATTCACATTACATAGCTAGAAATTTTTTATATGTACAAGCTTGGCAAATAAGAAACACTGTTACAGAATGAAATAGGACACATTGTAACTTGCACAATTTATCTAATTAACACATTTCAAACAAGCATATATTTCAGAAACTAAATTTTATTAATCTTAACAGCTCTACATTTTTCATTTAAAAATTTCTGATTAGAAGTATGTATAATAAAAATAAATAGTCAATTTTTTCCAAAGGCGTTTCTATCATAGAAGTTTGCATATTTTTTTTTATGGGACAACAATGTTTCTTTGTATTATTAGCAGCTTATTAACATTTGTTTGTATTTTGTTTTGGCTATTTAAATCTGATAAAAAGTAAAAAGAAGAGGATACTTAGGTTCAATATCTGATGAACATGTGAGAGTTGCAATATTGCAATTGCAGCTATAGTCTCTATCCCCCCCCCCTTTAAAGCTATTAAATTACAGTAAATAAAATTATTAATTGTAGAATTTTATTTTAACTAATTAAGGAATCATAAAATATCTTTATATTTCAATTCAAAAGAATTTTAATGAAAACTCATTTTTTACAATTGTTGCTATTATTATATAATACAATATTCCAAGGATGGGGCATAATGTTATAATATGTATCACTATCAAAAACTGCAATTAAATGTTACTATATTTAATTTTATTGTTATTGTTCCTAATGGCACTTGTCATAGATAAGCCCACTAACTTTAAAAGTCAGTGATTTTAAGCCACAGGTACGTCTCTTGTTTTTCAGTAGCGCCATCTAGGGCCAAGAGGATGACTTAGCTACACACAGGTCACAACCCTTTTTATGGGTCGGACTTCCTTCATGCATTTTATTCACTCATCCACAGATCGTAATTTAGATTTGAATTGGAAAATGATTGCCTCTCACCTAGTATCCCCAGTGGTATTACTCTCGATATGGAGGACTTTGTGATTACAACAGATTTATACGTGCGCCAGCCACCACACACGAGGAGTCTTCACAAGTATCCTCCGGCAGGGTTCGAACTCACAACCCAAGGGACGTGAATCCAACACTCTACCAATCAGGCTATACTTGCCCTCTATTGAATTTTAATCACATGCAATATATTTGTACGAGATCAAAGACTATTTTATGAATTTTGTTTATATGACACCAAAACAGAGGGGGGGAAAAACACTGTTCTTTAATTACCTCTATTTATTGAATAACAAAGATCTCATAAATTCCTGAAAGATTCTGAATCATTTTCTATGAAAATGAAAAGCTTACTTCCCTCTCCCTCCACAGAGGGCTATAGAATGCTCATTTTATTAAATGCTTTGTTTATTTAACAAAATAAGCAAAGCTATATCTTCAAATAAAAAAGATGGGTGCGTCTGTACGTGAATTGATGCTTGATAGGCCAGACTATTTGACTTAGAGTTACCAAACTTGGTATCTTTTTTAGAGAACACAAATATTGCAAAATTTTTAATAAAAGATTAAGTGAAATCTTTGCATTTTTCTATAATAATTTCCAAAAATATTATTGCACAAAAATACATTTTATACAATTTCCAAATTTAAAAAATTGTCTTTCCAATGATAACAATCTAAGAGTCATGTAAATTTTTTCTGAATTTTAGCAATTCTTTAAAAATATTTCTGCTTCTAATTTGCAAGAATAGATTATACTTTTGCTCTGAAATTCATATTGTTTTCACTGTTTCATCAAATATTTAATTACATGACTTTCTTCCATTGTTAAAAGTAAAAAACTTATCAATATAGATAAAATTTGGATGATAGACGACTTAGATTTTAAGTAATACTACTATGATTTTAAGCTACCAATTTTATTAGAGAGATTCAATAAATAAAACTTAAGTAAAATAAAATAACATGGCTTTATAGTCAGACAATTAGGTTAAATGATGGGCATGAAGTTACAGCTGATTTATTTATCAGAAATCAAATACAGCCAATATTCCTGAAGAATCAGTTTTTTTTAAATAAAGTTTTACAAAAATATTTTGATTTAATTTTTGGATTTGTAATAAATTTAAACTAAAGCAACGATATTCTTTATTTAATAAAGTACTGCAGAGTCAGATGACTCCCATGTTTTATCCATATCTCCCAGCCCCACATACACAAAATCAAAATTTGAAATATGCTAGCCTGCAAAATATAGTGTTATGGAACAATTTATTTAACTCACATAAACCACATTAAAAGGTATGAAATTGCAAAAATAGGAATACTGAATTTTTGTGTATATCATTACAAAAATATTTTTTTATTTTCTGCATAATAATTTTAGTTTATTTAATAGTTTATATAGAATAAGAATATGCTCTGTAAATTAAATGGCAGCAGAAATAAAATTACACTTTTATTAGGTCATTATTTTAAAATTTTATCTTGATTTCCACTATATTTTTTTAATTAAATTCTTTCTGTAGCATAAATTGGTAAAAATCCTCAAAAACTGCATTGTCTTCAGTAAATTTCAAATTCTGTACATAAGGGGATATAAAATCACAAAGTTATGATATTCTAATATAATATTAAAGTAGCAAATTAATTTTTATTTTGGTGCATTCTTTTATTAAAATGAAACTGCATACATTTAGATATATAAAAACTTTTTTTTTTTCAAATTTTATGACATTCTTTTAGAAGGAAGTTATAGCAAAAATAACTTTTCTAAATCAGAATATTTAACAATAAAATTTGAGATTTCACTACTGCATATTTTTTATAGCCAGCTTTAAAACAATAACTAGACTAACTATTTTCCCAAAAATGTAAAATTAAAAAAGGATTTGAAACATGCAAACTTGGCTACAAAAAAATAATTATAAGAGATTGTATATTACAGTAGTAAAGAAAATGCTGCAATCAATTTCAGTTAACATTTGTAATTTTTTTTATTTGGTTTTTGCATAAAATTAAAAATTTTCATTACAATAAACATATTATTTATGTAAATTGAGCGGTTCCTTCAACAGCGCGAGTCACACCTCCTACCACAAATAAAAAATCACCAAGTATTCTGATAATTATAACATATCTTGCAAATCCATTATGAATTTATCTAATAAGCAGAATACGAGTATTAATATACACACAAAAAAAAGCACCCGTAAATTTTCTATTTTAAAAGGATATTTTTATTATTTTTTTATAATGAATAAATCTTATAACATTTATAGAATTTAATGATATTTTCAAATTTAGATTATGCATTACTCATTCTTAAAATTCGAGCAAAATTCATTAGGGTAGGTAATGCGGCATATAAGGATCCAAAAATACAACCAAATTCAAAATTATATAGGTATTCATCATTTTGGAGCCCCTCATAAGAAAGGAATACCTATTATGCATAGAATAATAAAAAAAGAATAACTCACCCGAGTGTGTCATTTCGTGTCTTTATATTTCTTTCCTTGTAGCCCAAGTATTGTTAATGACCACCGACGCACTCTCACAAACAGCCCTGATATGTCGCAATTCACATAATCAAGGAGGGATGATGGATTAAAAGCAAAACAAGTACAAAAGTATACACAGATGAAATGTTTACGTACTCCGTTGCGTGAATGCCCTCGTCGACAAATCAATGCACATTTAGCAGATTTGATCACGTACGCAAAATGTAGAGATTACAATATCAGCAAAACATTCATTGTGAACTTTAGTAATTCACTTAATCGCCGTTAGTGGTGCTTCACCTTATTTTGAACAAAAAACTGTTCACTGATTTTAAATTACAAATAGACCATAAAATTAATACTCTCTTTTAAAAATTATTTTAATATTAGCATTTACGGAAACAATACTTATATTACTAAAGGCAATAATTGAAACGGCAGTAGGTTACTGTCGTTTCGAAAGTTATCTAGACAAAATAGCATAGCTGTTATAGTATCATCGAACATCGAAGGAATTTCGATGGATCATTTTAATATATAAAATATATGAGGGCCGCGGTAGCCTGGTGGTAAGGTCACGGCTTCGGAACCGGAGGGTTTCAGGTTCGTGACCCGATTCCGCCGAAGAACCGTCGTGTAAGGGGGTCAGTTGCACGTTAAATCCGTCATGACCAAACGTCCTCCCGCTGGTGTGGTGTGGTGTGGAGAGGGGGGTGCCAGCTCAGGTGTCGTCCTCGTCATCTGACCGCGGTTCAAAATTACGAGGTCCGTCCCAAAATAGCCCTTATGTTGCTTCAAACGGGACGTTAATATAACCAAACCAAATATAAAATATATCAAACATTTATTATATATGTACATTCGTAATAAAAAGAGTTTCAATTTTTTGGAATCCAAGCAAAGGATATTATAACTGTTTATAAACGTAATGACTAATTCTCAAACTGCGAAAGATTTTCTGATTTTTTTTTTTTTTTCACTGAATCGATCTTGTTAACGTTGCAAATTAGCAGCATTTTGGCGATTAGCTGGTTCATCTGAAGCATTGATTATGTTGCATTACTTTTAATTCTTTTATACATAATTTGACGTTCATGATTCAGTCCATGAAATATTTTTAAACTTTAAATTGAGAAAAATAAGTATAAGAAGCATTATTTTAGTTGCCTGACACCAGTTACGCTCATTATAGTGTGGGTACTCACCAAATTTCAAAATCGCACGCATATCATAAATCGCTGCATCACCCTATATTTAATTGTACATTGTCTTAAATGTTATTGTAGCTTTATTTTCTTATTTTTTATGCAATCTTTATTTCAACATTCAAACGGTGGGAGGCAATCAATTGCCAACATGATATGTATTTAATGAATACATCCAACAGCATGTTAGCTGCATTGAGAAATGGAAACAGACCAGCAAGAATGATCTACTTATAACTATCTCGAATACTTTTGAATAAATGTGTTATCTCAGTCTCCATGTTTAAAAAGTGTGGATCTTCGCCAAGATTGTGAAAGCCACGGATTTGCAAAGTTTCAGAATCTTTTACATAAATGCTTTGTGTTTCACCAAACAGCAATTTAGTGAAAGAAAAAGCGTATTAATTTGCAATTATGTCTTGTAAAATGACTGCAACCAAAATTGGTACAAAACTAAATTTTAGTAATAATATCGATACTAAATTTCATTTATATAAGTTATAGTATTTTCTGAGTTATCGCATTTGCAAGCATGCGAAAGCACAGAGCGATAGACGATCAATCCATAGAACATTTTAATTCAAAATCTGATAATGTATCTACATATTAGATGCTAAAACTATTTATCAAGCTACATTCATCTACCTTTTTTCGTATAGTAATTATCAAGAGCATTACACAAACTTCTGTTAATTCTTTTCGTCCAAAAATCGATAAAAATCTATAAATTAGTTATAAAAACAATACGGCCAAATTTCATATGTCTAGCTGAAAGCAGTTTTGATTACTTCTCAGACGGACAGATTCTATTTCAAACTGTGTTTTTGACTCAAGGGGATTTGAAACGTAAAGATTCATAATTTTCACATTTGATTTTTTTTTTATGATTATAATACTTTTTTCTTTTTTTCGAAGAAAATAAATATTAAAAAATAAACAGAACAATTATTTAACGTATCAGCCTTATTTGTTAATATTCTTAATATTTGAATGGATTCTGTTTATAGATTTCAGAAAAAGTTGAATGAAAATTCATTAGAATATTGTCAAAAAATACGAAAAACTACTACAAATGAAAGAGAATATATGTTTTTCTTTGTGTGAACATACATTTGTGGTGCTCTACCGGTCAAATCTTTTGAGATAGAGTTACAAAATTTGGTAAATATAAACTTCCCAGAAAGGAAATTTGTTGTTAGGAGCGATTCTTTTAAAACTGTGATTAATTAAAAATAATGCGAAATTTCGATGTTTTTCTGTGGTAACTTCCGAAATGCTGAATATTATTCCTAACAAATAATTTCTATACGATTTTAAATTTTTAATTTTTTAAAAGGATATGCAATTTTTCATCCTCAATATTTAAAATGTCAATAAAATATATATATATATATATATATATATATATATATATATATATATATATATATATATATATATATATATATATATATATATATATATATATATATATATATATATATATATATATATATATATATTTTGTATAATTTTCGACACCACACTTCACTATTGAAATTTAAACCATTTTCATTATTTAATCGCATGATTTTTTTTCTTTGCTCAAAGACAAAGAACACAGATTTTGTTTATTATTTGTACAGTTTATTTGACGAATATAGAATAGCAAAATTATGGCACCGTTAAAGACAACGTATTATGTAATCAAAAGGTAAATGACCAAACAGTTAGAATTTTAATAATATTAATATCATGGGATTTTTTATTCCATTTTGATGGATTATATACACAATAAGAAAAACTGGTATCAGCAATAAGCATATACAGTACAATCCCGAGTATCCGGTTCGCGGCTATCAATTCTCCGTACTATCCAGCTTAGTTTTCTGTTATCTTAATATAAATGAGGAAGGCAAGGCGTCAATGAAGTCATCTGTTAAAGACTTTTTCCAAAACCTAAAAACTGAAAGTTTTGACTCATATCTTAGCGTTACCTTTTCATATCTGTGTAATCCTTTATCAATGAAAAATAAAATCAGTTTGAGCCAATTTTCCGAAGAATTAAGTGGTGGCCCGGTGGTAAGGTCTCGGCTCCTGAGCCGTAGGGTTTCAGGTTCGAGACCTGATTCCACCGAAGAACCGTCGTGTAAGGGGTTTGTTGCACGTTAAGTCGGTCATGGCCAAACATTTTCCGGCTGATGTGGCGTGGCGTGGAAAGGGGGGTGCCAGCTCAGGTGTCGTCCTAGTCATCTCACCTCGGTTCAAAATTACGAGGTTCGTCCCAAAATATCCCTAGTGTTGCTTTACAACGGAACGTTAATATAACTAAACTAAACAAAAGAATTAGGTCAACGATTTAGATTACTGTTTTGTTTACGTTTCCTTCATTTAAGTTGGGAATTACAGAATTTATGTTAAAATATGAACAGTTTATATCCTTTAACTTACTTTTTTCTCTAATAAATTCTTGAAACGTGCAGTGTAGTATATAAACTACTATTACAGAACCTTCTATTTTAACTCGACACGTTACCGGCAACGGCTTTTATGATTCACCGGGCAAGGGTGCGTTCACATTGAGATAGTACTCAATAAGAAGTGAGTTTTGTATAAAAACTTTGTCTTTTTGGTATTGGTGGGCAAAGAAATGAATTCATAGAACTCCGGCCTATCCGGCTTTTTTGTTTTCCGACCAGTCCTTCCACCACATTAGGGCAGATACTTGGGAGTGTACTGTGTATTAAAACTTTAATTTTTAATTACATATAAAAATAGTTTTTGTGTTTGCTTTATTTGGATTTGTGAATCAGACCTTCAAAGTCCTCTCCTTCTATGTTTTGAATTACATTTCCATAGGGTGCCCTTTCGAAGATTGCGCCTTTTAATTTAATTGATGTAGTGAAAATGGTGCGTTGTCTTTCATAAACCGAATATATATAATTTGAAGCATTTCTAGCGAAATATAGCAGGATCAAATTATCAATATGTTTGATGTGGCATTTCTCAGGATTTCAAACTAATAAATCAATATCTGTCGTCATAGATATTTATAATTTTAAAGAAAAAAAGGAGAATCAAAATTTAAATGTTATTACTTCAATTGTAATCCTCATCTCTTCACTGAAATTTAAATTTAAAATGCTTTATTAAAAAAACATCAAAATATCTAATATAGCGATATTGAAATTCCATCAGCACTGTGGAAGTTTTAGAGTTTATAACTAATACAAATTTAGTTTTGTTTTTAAATATTTTTCGGCAATTTTAAATATGTTTACTTGTTATTCCTAAGCATCCGAGTTAATTGCTTTAATCGCACAATATTTAATCGAATCATGAATACAGAATAATACAGAATAATTCTAGTCCAACACATCAAAGGCACAAAAAATATTTTGATTGATTCGTCTATCGTTATTTTATTTTTGAAATTTGATCATAATTATGTAGCAACGATAAAATGCACACGAAAAAATATATTCAATATCCTCGCAACACACTTAGATATATATCTAGTAACTAAAGAAATAAAAAGAATTTTGGTAAAATTTAATTAAAATAATTTTAAAATTTATTAAAATTAAAGAAAAAATTAAAATTTTTTATTGAAAACAAAATTGATGTAAAACATTAAAGTTTTTAATCATTTTTAATTAAAAAAATTAAGGAAAATTTTGAAAAGCCGTATCTTAGTGAGCATCTATTACACAACAAGTAACTGCTGGTCTTAATTTGGTAGCTCTAAATAAAACAGTTTACCCAGCAGAACTTCTTAAACAATTTTTAATTATGCACTTAGTGTAATACAATTTATTAATTTTATGTTAGCCTATGAACAATCTCATTTTATAGGCTTGGATACTATCATATTTTGCAATCTATTTGCTATAAACATGACACTAGCCAAATGATTTTCATTATAGAGTATTAACAGACAGAAGCTAAGCATATACATATGGTTTTATTATTTGTAGAGAATTCTATAATTGCAAGTATATTATGTATCTTAGTATCCCTGACAGAAAAAGAAATTATAAGGACCCCGACAATTATCAATAGATATAGATCTTGCAAACTGGAATATTTCATATTTCATATTGATTTTATTTTATCATAAGAATTTTGAAATAGAAATGTTGAAGCTGAGGGAATACCATAATAGACCATATAAAGCTACACCACCCAGACTCGAGGGCATTCGGAAAACTGAATAACCGAAACACAGCGACAGCATTGGTGGGAACTATGGTTGAGTTCATTCTAAGGGCCATCACCGGTCAAGGTACAACAACTCCTATAGGAGACATATCTCGTCATTAGTAAAGAATAGTCAATCCATAAAATTTCTGTATTCACCAGGGCGACGAGAACCAACCACCATTTATGAAGCTTTTCTTATCTTCATTTTTGAGATGCCTCCCTGAAGGGGAAATGGTTGAGGGAATAGGTTGGATACACGAATTTAATACCGTTCTTTATCTCTTCCTGTTTTATACAAGAGAGTTGTCGCTGCCTGAAATATCTTGAACTAAAGAGTTATACAGGTAATTATAACAAAGCTGCCTATATATGAGATCGTAACTATCATAGCATTCATAAGAACGGAATAAAATTTTAGTGTAAAGGGTTTTAAGGTATGCACTCAAGAATCATATGAAAAACAACAGTTAGGCATTAACAGTTATGGTTACAGTGACAAAATTTCAAAATTTTCATCTGGCAACACCTTTTTTTTTATTGAAATGTGCTTTCCATAGCAAAAAAAAAAAAAAAAAAGCAAACAATTGCGATGGAACAGTACCTATTAACACGAAAATCAGCTAAGAAAATAGAAAACAGCTGTGGTGTGCCTACCAGAGACTTGAAGTTCAACAGATTGCTTTGGGCATGGTACGTGCTTTGGTTATAGGCTCCATATGGCGCATGCAAGTAGCTGAAGAAGGTCAAGTAAAAAATTTATGGAACACAATAAAAATGTTTTTTTTTTTCAATTGTTTCTCTGCTGTTATTGGTTATTTTCTCTTGTCTTCTTAATCTGTCTGGCGCTGGTGATTCTCTTGCTGCAGATACCGTTTAAACTCCATTTATGGTCTTTTGCTATGGAAAACACATTTAAATAAAAAAAAAGTTGCAACTGCCATTTGAAAAATTTTGAAGTTTTGTCAGTGCAATCGTAACTGTTAGATCTTAACTATTGTTTTTCATATGATTCTTGAGTGCGCATCTCAAAATTCCTTGAACCCAAATTTGATACCTTCCTGCAAACGGTATGATAGTTACGATCCTGTATGTCGGGATAGTTTGTTTCTTTTTTTAAATAATCACCCGGTATGTGTTAGATTTCTTAAAAAATTGGTGGAGAACTATTTAGAGAAAGAATGTCTAGAGTTATTCTTGAGTTCAATTGTTGAAAAAAAATTCTGTTCTACTTTTCTTATAATTTTAGCTTGGTGAAAATTGTTTGGAAAAGTTGAGATTGAGGCTACTACAGCGGCTTCGGATTGTTTCAAAAAGAACAGTTAAATGAACATTTTGTTTGAATTATTAATCTAGTACTCGTATATGTGAGAAAACATTGAAAGGTGAACGTTTTTTTATAGTGTTTTTTTGAAATGATAAACGAAGGTCGGAATGTTAGAAATTCATCACCATGGTAATATACTATTTTTAGTCCAGGGATGTATTGAAAATACTTAGTTTTGGCCAAACTTCTTAAAAACAAATTTTTTAAAGCTATCAATTAAAATTTTTCAACATTTAGTATGATTTTCCACCAATCGCTATATCTAATTGGTAAAAGGATGTTTGATGTATATTGAAAAACTTGTTTGATTGATACTTGCTAAAAGAGAGGGAAAACTATTTTCAAGATTAAACGTTCAGCACTGATATCCAAAAAAATGAAATTCATGTTTGATAATATTTGATATAAAAGATTTTTGACGAAATGTTTGTACATTTTGTCTTATTTTTGCCTTCTGAAATGAACCAATTTGAATTATTAGAATATAAATAATTCGGGTACAAATTTGATGTAGAAAATGGAATTTTTTTCCTACAAATTGCTTCCAGGTGGAATAATTTATATTTGACAATGTGACTGAACAGCTTGAAGTTGCGTAATTTAAATAAGTGTGCTTTTGTATAATTTATTTTGTCAATCTGCTGAAATTTTTAAATATTTTTTTTGTTTGTAGAAGCTAAATGATAAGTGATACTATTAACTGTGCTTTAAAAGGGTTGTAACATTAATAAATAAGAATTTACGGTTTATAATTTACATTTTTTTACCGTAAAAGTTCATGTAACACTAGCTGCGTTTGGCAATTAACTAATTCACTGGGATCAATAGCTGCTAAAATTTTCAATTAAATATTTTATTTAACTTGTGTTTAAAGATTTCTTGTAAGAAATACTTTTAGGTTTTAAATTTTGAAAGTCGTACAAGTCATATTATTTTAGATCGTACATTCTGCTTATTGTACAACACATTCCTATAATTTTCTGCCATCTCCCTAAAAATGTGGTTTGAAACGAAAGGATTAAATTCCAACTAACAGACAAACATATTTTTTTTTTCTATTTTTTAAAAATCAAACATTAATTTTAAAAATATGAGTAAAGAAAATAGAATCTTTCACCATTGAAGTCTTATGAATCCTAAAGAAAAAATTTTATAAATTATTAATATTTCAAAAATTATTTCACAAACATTTTTCTGATTTATTTTAAAATTCAGTTTTACTTTAAAAAAAGATTTAAATTATATAAATAATAATATTTTATTTTGTGTCAATAAATAACTGTACTTCTAAGAAAAATTATGAAGTCTAAATTTTATACAATCTTTGGTCTTATGAATCATTTCCAATAAAATATTCTTGACATTCTAACTTTTAAATTAAACAACGTTTCAATCATCATTTGTGACGTAATTTGATCGAATTATGAAACTCCGACTATTATTATTTTAGAACAATTAGTCTTGGTATAATTCCGCTTCTTAGCGTATTTTTTTCAGACAGTCAATGGAGCTATCTAAAATCTATTTTTACAAAATAGTAAATATACAGATTTTTATAATTCGGTTCATTTTTGTCCGAATTTTTTTATTCAAAATATTAATGTCTCAAAAATATCTTATTAAATAATGCAAAGGGAAGAGGCTGGTATAAAAATCTAAAACATAATTCCTTAGAGCTCTTATTGATTCAAATTATATAAAATATAATTATTTCCTTCATTTAGACCATTTTCTTATAAAATATGCATGCCTGTCGCTAAAAGTTTATAAATAAAATGTTGGAAGCTGATTAGAATGGATATTCTGTACATATTAATTCAGAAAATATTTCTCGTGGATAATTTATAAGCGTTTTTTAATCTGTACTTTTTATGTTTGTAGTTCAAATAACTAACTAAGTGATTTTGTACATCATTTTTTACACATGAAAGTTTCTATAAGGAAACTGTATTTTTTCCTCCTCCTCTGTTATTTCGAAACACATACTTTGTTCTGTTGTTTTGAAAAGGAAAAAAAAAAATTAAATAAACTAAATAAACTAATTGAGAGCAAAATGACATTGGGAAGAAAAAAAAGAAGAAGAAGAAGGATTACAATAGCAATCAGTTGTTGTTCGACTTTATTATCTTCTCTTCCGTGATCTCTGTATTGTATGCAAAAAAAATTGCGACATAAGTGCAAATAAAAAAAAGAAAGAAAAGAAAATGTTTTCTTCGTTAAGTACGAATGCAGTACGATCTGCTTTCGTATTATTCATCTGTTGAAGAAAGGAACATTTCGTTTCGATAAAGTTTACTTTCAGATAAGCTGACTGTCAACTTGATGATGAGATAAGGAGGAAATGCATTACGATTACGAAATATCCGATATTGCTTCGTATGCAAAACGTTGCTTGAACTTTGGAATCAATTAAAATCATAACTGACAGTATATTTATGTTTCAAAGTATCAATGGGTTAAATGTTAACAAGCACTTCAAATTGATTTTTATTTTTAATCTTTCGGTATTATCATTACTTTCTAAATTTTTAAATGTAATTAAAAATCAATTTTATTAATTCATGTTCACGTTGATGGCAATGGTGTTTAATCTTTTGTTCAGGAATTTTTCGGAAAATTTCTCTAATACTCAGAATATTTATTAGTTCATAATTTTAAGAAAGTTTATGATTTCGTCCAGATTATTTCAAAATAGTTAATAGAAAATATCTATAAATTGCAACCAAAAATTAAGACTGTAAAACAATGTAACCGTCAAAAATATTAAAACACTGTTGTTTTTTTTATTTTGAAATATAAAATAAGAAATTCTTTCTAATCAAGTAAACTTGAAAAATACCTGATATTTGTTCAAAGAAGTTGATAAAATTAATTCTGTATGGGCTGATTAAACTTGACACTTTGACTTTTAACTCTGAAAACGTTCAAAAAATTTAATCTTCATATGATATCTACATGCTTCTGGATTTTTCGTCATTATCCATTTAATATGTAATGCATAATATCTAATACATAGTCATTTATAGCAGTTGTACAGAATATAAATTTGCCGCACAGGCGTGAGAGGCGGTTACCTCGTAACTGAGACTTAGGGATGAAGACTCGAAATCTGTTCGACGTGAATGGTAGTGCTCGTATATGATGAATTTTTTTTACATTTCAATCTTGTTCACAGAATTTTTTTCTCCTTTATTTTTCTTTTAAAAAAGAAGCGACTGAATTAGATGAGTAAACGAAGCGTAGAGGGAAATAAGACCTAATGTGACATGTGGGTATCATTTCTGTTAAATAGCCTGCAGGTCATTCAGGAAAGAAGCGGGTCAGAAAGAAGATAACCAGAAGACGATAAGACTTTTTATACTTAGGTTAAAAAAGGTTATACTTAGGCTTAAAGATTATACTTAGAGTGAGATGGGTTTCTAAATGTTTTCAAAAGTATACAATTTTTCAACTTTCGATCTGAAATCGTATACTTACTACGATTTCCGAACCTTCAACGAAAATCGTATTGAACTTTCGATACGATTTTCGTTGGAGAAGAAGTTTTTACTGTCATATCGGTCTCAGACGAAATGATTAATGGAAAAAACTCATATGGATCGACCGTTCAAACTTGGCATGATTAAGCAGATATAACATAAACTTTTAAAAGTATCCCTTCCCTTCCAAAAAAACTTTCATGTATACTTTCTAATGAAATCTTTATTATCTCATCCCTCCCATTTGAAAATTTTTGACCTTGAGTATAGTCATGAATACCATGAATACTCAGAGTTTTAGTTCCAGAGTTCCTCAAGTGACTGTTTTGTGCTTGATAATATAGTGAAGAGAGCATGAATTGTATGCATTTTGATCGCTTTTTTCTGATTGATGAAAACCAAAATTTGACACAGAATTATAATTGCAGTAACAAGATTGTGATGAAAGCTTATAAGCCAGTTAACAGCTACGCTGCACAAGCAATTGCTTTTGTATTGTGGTCATGTTACTGGGCTACAGACCACAAGGCCCCAGGTTCTATCATTGCCCATATCAATCCGCCACAAGATTATGTTTCATTTATTCCAATTGATGCGTTTTTGCGTTTATGCATGCTAAAGTACTGACAGACATATGATCATTTCTCGACGGATTTAATTCAGTCTTTGATCCACATCAAAAGACACTCAAACCGAATACTAAATTTTATTCACTTAAGCTCTTTACATTTTGTAATTATCATTGCCACTTGAATTCCGTTCAGATAAGAAAACTTCCTCTGAATGGATTTCGACCAAAACTGGATAAAAATCTACGAATGTGGAATAAAAAAAGACACATTTCATCCTTTTAACTTAAGGCGTTTTATATTCACAGACAAACATGATTTTAAAAAATGTGTTCTTGGGGACACAAAGAGGCCGAAATATGTAGATATGGCAAGATCTCGAATTTGAATTTTAAAAAAATAATTCGCAAAACTTTCTTTTTACTTCGCAATAAGAAATAGGAATACGACATCAAGTCCTACGTTTCTTTTTAAATTTATGTTTTCACAAAGAACGCCGTTTAAGGATGTCAAAAGCTGCTGTCGGAAGTCCCGTGGAATCTCATTTAATGGATTGCTTAACAAATTAAGCATGATTTGTTATTTTACTATTGCCTCATCTTCAGTTACACACCGGTTAATAGGTTGAAATATTTCCCGTCTTCTCAGTGTTAGGACATAGCCTTTCCACTTTTGCAAGAATTAGTTTTGACAGATGCAGGAGAATCTGAGAAAGATATTTTATCACTTAAAATGCAAATCTTAAAAGGTTTGTATTCGACTGCAAAATACGATAGCAATACCAACGTAAAAACAAATGTATACCTCAACAGTATTTATATTTTTAAAAAATTGAAAAATTAAAAATATAATTAGTGTGTAACTCCAGATATTTAAAAGCATGCCGTATTCTGGAATATACTCAACATGGAAAACTAAAATTAATCTTCGTATCTTGATCACAACGTTGAAAAAAAAAGGTTGGATGAAATATTAGTAGCAACAATGTAAGCTAGTATTAGTTTCATTTCAACGATGAAATATTTTGTTGTCAAATACAATTAAAATTAATTGGCAAAAAACTTAGTGTCATTGATTTTTTTAAATTTTAAGATGCTGGAAAAATCATTTTTCTCTTGTAATATTTTCAGAAGTATTCCAAGATAGTGCCAAAATGTCGTTCAATTTATAATAAATTAAAATTTCAAAAAAATAACTCCGAGTTGCACATTCCTGCCCTTCCAAGTATATATGTGTCAAATTCCATAGCTGTAGGTCAAGCGGTTTGGTCTGCAGTGAGTCGACATACGCACACACATTTATATATACACACACAAACAAACATTTTCATTTTAATTAATAGCAAAGATATATGTTCGTTGTAAAAGAATTCCGTTATAGAAGCTTGAATTATTTATTTATTTATTTGCGACTAAAATGCAATGCATACATCAATTTTCAGCCCGAGTGCTATCATATACTTAAACACCTATGTATTTTCGTTAAATGTATGTTTATTATAATTAAAAGTCATTTTGGATTCCCATCATAAGTCATCACAACATAATGCAATGTTGAAATTACATGGCGAAAATTTTAATCCATAATCAAAGAAAAAATTTTCATTTTGATTAAAGTCTTTGTTTTTTTACTTCCTCATATACGAATTTCAATATTTGCATTTATATTTCTTCCTCAATTTCAATATTTTTCTGAGAAGAAAATTTTGAAATTGTAAAGACATATGAACTCTGAGATTTTTATGAATTTCCGAGCTTCTGAGCGTTTTGAATTCGAAAAAGACATTTTTACTTTCTGGTATACCAAGAGTGAAGTTTTGTAATCGTCAGAAAATTTTAAATCCAGAATTTGATGAATCTTCACATTTCAGACATTTCTGAGTCTGAAAAATACATTTTTGGCATCATGTCTGTCTGTCTGTGATCACGAAAATTCAAAAATGTTTGTCTAGACGAATGATATATAAATTTCCGTATGTAGATTTTGTATATAAAGTAAGAATCTATATTAAATTGTGAACGGAATCCATCAATAGATTGGCCATCTGTCGGTCTGTGCTTTCTCATGCGTATAATAGCGTTAACTCAAAACTGTAGCAATTTAAGTGAATAAAATTTGGTACATGACCTTATTACTAAAATTCCATTTTTGTGCTAAATTTTGGTTTTAGTCAGAAGGAAAAAAAGACATCCACGATGCATATTCGATTTTCTTTACTATACTATGGAGCGCAAAGCTGTCATGCATGGGACTTCAAAATAAAAATCTGAGCACTCGTGGTGTAGGTCAAAGCTGACAATTTTATGTAGAGGAAGAGGCAACAACATCTCTATTAGAGAGAATGCGAGGAAGTTTCGGGGAAGATATTCGAATAAATATAAAAAAAAAAACACGAATACCTTTACGAATGTAGTTTTCAGAAGGAAAGTGTTTATATATTCATAGTAAAATGCAAAAAATAAATAAATAAATAAATAAAATAAAATAAATAAATAATGCTTTTAGTAAGAAAAAATAAAAAATACTGTAATCTATATTATTTTTTAGAAATGATTTGCATTTTAGTAATCAAAAATAAGGAATACCGTAATCAATACTATTTTTTAGAAAAAATTTGTAATTCGCCTAATAATCTTATCATAAATGTTAAATACAAAATAAAAAAATGAAAATGTACTAAACTAAGCTAATCTTTATAAACTGAATTGGTTATTGATACTCTGCAATCAGCATTTCCCTAAGTAGCAACAATTTAAAAAAATTTTTTCTTTGCCATTATAATGTAAACGAAAAGAAATCGGTTTTTTTTTATTCAAAAAATCAACTAAAAGTTATTAGCGAAGTTATATGAGTTAACCATTTTTCAATGAAATGTCGTTCTTGATAATTATGAAAAAAAAAGTATGGGCAAATTTTGCAAATTAAAAACACGAAAAATTATTAATAACACACGAAGTCACAAATTTGTTAAAATTTGATGCCTTCCAACATTTACTTCTGTGTTCATAAAATGTTATTCTCATTTCTGTTATCCCTTATTGTTCTATTATTTCTTTTATTACCATTACTAAAGTAGCATTTTAGCAATGGAGTCCGTCAAATTTTTATAGGAGATTTTGATGATATTATAATTAATAATATTGGAGATAAATTCCACAAATATTCCTAGTGAGCCAGCTGGTCGCCAAAGTCGACTTTTCTGTACTACTAACAAAGCCGAATGTGTATGTGTTGGCTCTCTACAGGCCTGACCGTTTGACTTAGAGCTACCAAACTTGGCATATATATTTTGGAGGTTGAGAATGTGCACTTCAGGTCGGGTTTGTTTATCAATTTTTTTAATTAATTAAAAAGTAAGGGAGATTTTGCTATTTTCCCGCGATAACTTTCAAAAATACTATTGCTCAACAAACAAAATTTACACTATTTCAAAATTTAAAAAAATGCCTTTTCAATGATATTAATTTAATAGTCGCTCAAATTTTTTCTGAATGTCGGCAATTTTTTTAAAAAAATTTCTTTTTGCCTAGTTTTTAACAATAGGCTACAGTTTTTACCTGAAATTTAAACCATTTTTATTGTTTCCTCAGATATTTTATTGCATAGGTTTTTCTTCCATTGTTTAAATGTAAACGAAGGACTCTGTTTAATGTCCGTGTAATTTGCAAGACAAATAAAAATGCGAAGTTACAATATCGCAAAATATAGAAGTTAGGTGAGTTGGATATTTATGCTTTTAATAACGCTACTATGTTATGGGACTACAGTACACTCCCGATTATCCGCGGAATTGGGTGGCGCGACCGCCGCGGATAACTAAAATCGCGGATAATCCGAAAAAAGCTAAAGACGGGTATAGCAAAAGAGAAAACAGTCATTCCAACTTTGAAAAATCATTTTATGTAAAATAAAACGTAAAATAAACAACAGGAAATGTTTAACTAACGCTTAATATTTTAGTATATCACTCAAAACTAACCTAAAATGCATTTTGTTAATGAAAACAGAAAAGTGCTTTGTACTTACGAGAGGCGTCAAGGATGCACAGAAAAATGAATACATATGTACTGTTTTAATACTGTAATGTATTATGTAATTACAAAAGCATAACTGTAAAACTGCACCTTTCTGAACAAATCAGTCATTTGTGTTTGCTTCTTGCTTTGGAAGCATTTTCTCTTGATCCGAGATTGCATTTCTCGTAGCATAAGTTTCTCGGCCAACTCCGCACTGCAAGGGTGAGTAAGAAATCATTTACTCATCAGAGGGTTCAGTTCCGAGAAGGCCTGGGATATTTTTGCCATAAATAAGCACGATGTTAGCAAATTGAACGTTTCGCTCAGTTTTGTGAACATTTTTATTTTCTTTGCTTTACTCTTGTACAAAAAATAAAAAAATAAACTTTGTGCTGCAGGCGCGGATAATCCGCTCCGCGGATAATCGGGTGTCTACTGTACTTCTATTCGATAGGTTCATACACACAAAAGATAGAACTCAAGTAAAACAATCAAAATAATTTAATGTCAGACAATTTGGCAGAATCACGCCCATCAAGTTATATTTAAACGATTTAGTTGAATTCAAATGTCAATATGCATCACCGATACCTCTAATGAACCGGCAGATCGCCTGAGATGACTAGTTTGTAAATAAATATGAAATCAATATAAATAGATATTTTATATATATTTATCAAACTGCCAGTGTAATGCTGAATGAATGATTTCCTGTTTTATTATAACAATTATTAAAATTTTTATGCATTACACAGTGATAAATTATGAAATTTTGTAAAGTGATTATTAAATTATTTAAACTCAATAATCATTATTTTGAATATTTATTGTTAACTCTATGAAAAAAAAAAAAACTAAGCAGAATTTTCAGAACGTAATAATAGTGCAAAAATTTTCAGAATATTCAAAATAATGATTTCTACAATTCGTTTCTACAATTTCATCCATAAAAATTATGTATTTATATATAAACATCTATAAAGCGATAAAAAATTCTCGTCTGATTTTAGAGTCATATTTTTTGAGATACTATTTTTCTATGTTAGCAATTAACCATCCTTATTAAAGTTACATTAAAAAAATAAATTTAAGAGTGTCTCGGTTCTGGTTATAAATATGAGCAAATACATTATGTAACTAATTAGAGCGATTTGTAGACATAACTTCCGTTTATACTCTCCTTGAATTTCAATCTAAAAGGACCTTGAATTATATAAACATAGTGTCAGATACTGAAGGTCAACATAACGCAGAAATAAAATCATTCGTTAGGAATGACAGAAACATTGAATTAAATCAGGTCTCTGAAGTGCAGAATGTTGAATCTATTTTAAAAGAAATATTCTAAATATAAAAAATACTATAAAAACAATATTCGTATGTAAAAATAAATTAAAAATAAAATTTTGAAAATAGTTATAAATCTGGTTTGTCATCCATAAATTAATTTTTGAACTTAATAATAACTATCTTATGGCGTAACTTTTTTGTTTTTTTGTTGCTGCAATGCAAGACAGAAAGGCCATTATCGACAAAAGAAAGTTTCTAAGTTTTCCCTTTACAATTCGATATTTACTAAAGGCAAGAACTGCAAAAATTCAGAGATATCTTTAAGCGTAAGTCTTTCAATGTTCGGTTTCTTTTTTAATGCAAATATTTCTTCGACACCCTGATGTACAATTATGACCTTATAAAATTATTTGCAATCTAATAAAATATTTAAGTAAAATTAATTACATTTATTTTAAATAAAAACAAATACGAATTAATTTAGATTATATTTACTCTAATAATGCTATCGAATACGTTATTTTGATTAAAAAGAAAATGAAATTTAGGCACAATTAAGAGCCTATAAAAAAGTGAAAACAAAATTGCTCTTGTAAGCAATAAAATTATTTATTCAGTACAAATAACAGAAATAAATGTTCTAATAATTGCTCTAAGCCATAAAAAATGACCTTTTGATTTGATGAACAATAAATTCTTTTGTGGATTTTAGATTTCCGGTGGCTGGGATTATCTTCGATTTATTAAGTGATCAAGGATTGGCCCGATTAGTAGTATCAAAATAAATTGGGAAAAAGAAATTCAACAACAATTAGTTTTTTAAAGCAATCTTATATTGGTTATTGAAAAATAAAATTTTTGTTCTAATTATTCTCTGCATTCAGTCTTAAATAAATTATTCATTATTATATGAATATATAAAAATTGGAAAAGTTATTATATGGATATGTAGTTATAAATATTATGGAATCTCGAAATTTTTTTCCCCGCAAATTCATTATGAGCTGTCTCTATGGAATGGAATAAAGATTTAATTAAATTACTCAAAAATGTAGTGATAATCGAAATCTTAGAAATATTAAAACAGTATATTCGCATCCAAAATACAAATGTATACAAAATTTTAAAAGCTTAGTAAATCAAGAAGTGAAAACTCGGTTAGAAAATTCTATCCGTGCAAACATAAAACATCTTAAATAAATGCATACAAATACCATTTATTCATAAAATTTATTATATATATAAACTACAAGTTCACGAGAAAATTCATTAATCAAAATATGATCTTGTTGATACATGTAAAAGACCATTGTTGACTATGTCTAATTTAATTTTTTTAAAAAAAACCCTAAAATGAATTTTTTAGTTGAAAGTTTTGCTGGTGCCATTTTATGATTTCGTAAGATTTATATGAAAATGAACAAAATGAAGCTGTATTACATTTATTATCAATAATTTTTTTAAAAATTAAATTCTCCTCAAATATATTAATTTCTTTTAGGGGTTTTAAAATCAACTTCAAGACTATTGAATGATTGTGATGATATAGTACCTCATACTGACAGCGTGAATTGGTTAATATTTATTGATCACTTATTTCCCTATAAAAAAAAACCACTTTTCTAAAACTCAGAATTAGAGGAGAAAGCAAATAGTCTACATAAATCAAGAGAGATAATTGAGATATCCGATCTTGAAAGTTGGTCAAAATGATTTTAAAATTTCATATTTCTATTGGAACAGAAATATGAAAAATATTATAAGTAATTTCATTTGGTTTTGAGATATTTGAAACTAGAAATTATGTTAAATTTTAAACATTAATATGCTCTTTTCTTTTATTAAACAATATGCATCTAATTTTCTGAAACTATTCAAACAACCAATATAAGATAAATCTTAAATATACGATTCAAAAAGTCGATATAAAAATATGGTCTTCAAAGATTTTTTAATTCTTTGAAGGCTACATTTTTTAATATGGTTTGCAAAATTATCTGAAAAATTTAATTAGCAGTCAGTTTTAGCTTAGTCTATTTCATGCGATCTATTTTCTTATTACTGTCTACTTACAAGGGAAATTTTCTGATAGACATGGTCACTTTAAACAGTGGTCAAATAGTGAAAACAACAAATATGTTCCTAAAATCCATTTTACAGCAATAGGACTAAAGATGTGGTGAACAATATTATTATTTTTTGGATTTTTGTTATTCTCGCAACAAAGGTTATTAAGTCAAAGAAGAAATAAATCGAGGAATGAATCCCAAATTATTTTGGAATCGTATTACATTAAGAAACATCGTTTAATTATTTCAATTTTAAATAAATCACTGAAATTTTATAAAACAGCTAGAAAGTGAACTTTCTGACTGTTATTGATGTTTATTGAAAAAGTATATTAAACCAAAGAGTTTACTACTTAAACACATTTTTGGAACTATGCCTTTCTATATGTGAATTCGATAACTCAAAAACGTTTTGAGCTAGATAGATGAAGTTTAGTATATGGATTTAACATCAAATTTTGAACGGAATCTACCCGAAAGTCTGTCCGAATATGTATTAACGCAATAGCTACAAAACGAAGAAAGTAAATTAAATGTAATTTGATATATATATTAAACATTTGAAATGCAGACATCTATCATATTTAGAAGTATACCCTTCATGAAGTTGTTAGCCTTTGGTCTATAATTTCGTAAGCACATAAACACGATAACTCAAAAATATAACTGTAGTTCTTTGGGAAATTTTGATTAAAATCAGTCAGAAAAAAATCCAGAATACACTTTCAATGTTCTAGTGAAAGTATAATAACTGTAATAACGATTAATCATTACAAAAAAAATCATCAAAGATTGCACGTTAATAGGCTGTTTCGTAACTATTTTTATCCAATGTAATGCAAGTAATAATGCACATGCACATTTATTGGAGAATATACTAAGAAATTTCAGGGCAGCCGCTTCTACTAGTCATTTTTTATGAAAGAGCCGCGTCCTAAAAAATTGCATAACACTAACGTCTTCGTAACTTTTCGATATTTCATGCTTACATCTTAGTAATTTCACGATGTGGCAATCTCTCTTACACAATTGAAGGCAATTAGCACCCTATGCCATGCAAAATTTGTAAATTTCTCACAATGATTCAGCTTGGCAACATCATTTATAACCAGAGGTGATACGGCATCTTCAGTTTCTTATCTTTTCCTACTCCCGCTTGTTGTGTCTTATTTATACTTCAACATAACTATTATCATCGCATCTATCATTTTACTTTGCAACTTCATTATCTCCATGAAAATTGAGTTTTAAATGACATTCAAAATTGTGTTTTTTACGGGAAATGCTATAGTATAAAATGCAGGGGAAGAAACAGGGAGATAAAAAATAGTCGAGACGAACATTTTTATTTATTTATCGACATTCAAAATTATGTCCTTTTGTGGAATACTATACCAAAAAATATTAGGGAAAAACAGGGAGAGAAAAAATAGGCGTGAGCAAACAAATTTGTTTATTTATCGACATTCAAAATGATACTTTTTATGTATAATACTGTGCTAAATAATGTAGAAAAATATATAGACTAGACCTAACATATTTATTTATTTATAGACATTCAAAATCATATTCTTTATATAGAATATAGTGCCAAAAAATGTGAAGAGGGGGATAAAAATAGGGAGTGACAGAAAGAATAGTCAAGACCAAGAACATTTATTTACTTATCGACATTCAAAATTATGTTCTTTATCTAGAAATACTGTGCCGAAATGTAAGTAAAAACAGGGATAGAAAGAATAGTCAAGACTTAACATATTTATTTATCGATATTCAAAATTATGTTCTTTATGTGGAATATTTTGCCATGTAGTAAGAAAAGGAATTTAAGAAAGTAAATCAGTAAAACATAGATTTTTACAAATAAAGCTGAAAAGCAATTTTTAAAAACACTGTTTTAACATTGCTAGGTTAAAACAGAGAATATTTTTTTTAATCTTTTGTTAATTTTAGTCTACTATTTAAAATTTACTTGTATAATTATTATGGAATCTTAAAATGTCCGTTCTCGAATTCACTGTCAAGTCTCGCTACTTATATGGAATCAAAATTTAATCAATTAATCAATTAAATTCAGAATTCATTCAAAATATAAAACTATTGTGTATTATCATCGTGAACATTCAAATTTACAATATTTGAAAACTCTAGCCCATTAGTAAGTATGTAAAAAGAATAAAAATGCATACTATTCGAAAATTCGCTTTTTACAATTCAAGTTAAATAAAAGTGTAAAAAAAAAAAAAAATTGAATTCTAAGAGCTTTCATTAAATAAAGTAATTAACGAAAATTCAGAAATTTTGACAAAATACATGATTAAACTCAAACTAAAACCGTAAAATACTTATAAAAATGATAAAAAAATAAGTAAAAAAATAAAATTTGCTACATAAAAATCGAATTTGAAAGTGCGTGAAACCTTGAATCAAAACACTCTCGTCATTCTTTTTACTAGGCGAAGTCTATACAGAATTGCGTCTGAATAGCGGCTGAAGAGGAAAGTCTTTAGTAGAAATTGCATCACCTGTCGCGAGAATTAAACAGCGGTGAAAATTCTAGAGGAAAAATATAGTTTCAAAAGGTCACCGTTAACTGTGCCAGAAATGCGACAGGAATCTTAAAACTTCGCAGTTAGATCAGTAAGGAATCCGACCGACTTGAGGACAAATGCACTACTCTGTTCTAATAGAGACGAGAAAACTGCCACAGAAATGTTTACGTAATGTAAAAACCAGCTGAAGTTGTCTCCCAAAAACTCTTTCACGTACTCTTTCATAAAGCGTTATCTCCTCAATCCTGCAAAACACTTATGGATCTTTCTCAACCAATTTAAATCAAAATTTGACACAGAATTACAATTGTAGCCACAAAATCACATAATAAATTTTATATATTTAAATCATTGCATTTTTGATTTATCGCGTTTACATGCTTCTGAAAGTACAAACTGACAGACGTTCAAGTTGGATTAGCTCAAAATTTCATAGGTGTCTATACCAGAAATGTTAAATCTGTGTACTGAATTTTATCCATCCGTCTATTACCAACATTTCGGCTTACTTCGATGGGATTGTCTTCTGAATTAATCAGAGCTAATAAAAAATTATGCTAAAAACTTTTCAAGATGATGGTGAAATGATGCTTCCCGAAAATGAATATCGATAATAATAATTTTTGATATTGTTGAATTAATGTAAAACGCATTGTTCGAAACTGAAACTCAGAATTAAAGGGATATTTGAGTAACAATCTTTAGGTATTGTTACAGGAAATCAGCAAGTCTAAATAATGTGAAAGACATTGTTAAAATGAAACTAAACTAAATTTCGGAACAATAATATTCGACGAGTAACAGTGCTATGCTTTGTTGCAGCATATATTTACATTCAACAACGTTTTTCATTGTTTAGGTTATTTTTTTCCGTTTATTTCAGAAATGGCACTTAGTTTTTGAGTTTAATTTAATAAAATTGAAGTAATTAGCAAAATAATACATATCATTAGAAACATAAAAAAAGATTTCAAAAGATTGAGGAATGTATAGATGCAAAACAGCTCCATAAGTAAGACAATTCTCGCTTCTGGAGTGAGTCTGCTGAAAAAACAATGGTTTTTATTCCAACAAACTGTCAAATCAAATCAAATCTTGAGGGTGGCGATTTAATAATGAGCTGATTTTTCTCTCTTTCGATACCTCATTTGATCAGGTTGTGTCTTACAGGAAACGGTCCCATGAACATATTTAATTTGCCTGTTAATGTCGTTACGCCTAACATTCAGATTTCCTTTGATTATCAAGGAAATGAGAAATAATTTAATAGTGGTGATTGAAGCTTCATTTCGAAAATAATTAGGACGACAACTAAATTAACAGCTCACTTCTCAAACGTGATTTTATTACCAGTTTTTACTTTCACATATGCAAAGTATAAATAAAGCATTGTAAGTGTCAAAGATTTCGAAATCTAGATTTTGACGAATTTAAACCTCTCCGGGATCGAAAAATTCATTTTTGGCATTATGTCTGTCTATCCATGTCCTAATTTAAATATAAAAAAGCTTTAAATTAGACAAATAAATTTACACATATATGACTTTCAATTTCTATTAAATTATGAGCGAAATCCATTCATAGGAACTTTATCGATCCGGCTGCCCGAATATATTTCAACACGACAGATAAAGAAACGAAGAGAGCTAGATTAATAAAATTCATTACACAGATTTGACATCTAAAGTGTAGATACTGTAGTGAAAGCTTATAAACCAGTTAACAACTACGCTGCACGAGCAATTACTTTTGTATCTTGGTCATGTTACTGGGCTGCGAACCACAAGGTCCCAGGTTCTATCCTCGCTCATCCCAATCTGTCACATTGGTGACCTCGGACAATGAACCTTCAACCTTCGTATAGCTGTTGTGGCACCATCTATCCATAGCAAACCAAAGTCGTCAGATTCACTTGAAGCAGTAAACCAAAGTCGTCAGACTCACTTGACGCAACAGCAACCACTCACCGCACACGCTCACCATAACGCTTGGCGCTACTCAAATGGGTACAGGCGCATTAGAATCAACATCTAATATACATCACCACTCAACAGCCATATCGTTCGCCTCACCTCCGACTCACTGGAGGGAGAATCTGTGGTGAAAGCTTATAAGCCTGTTAACAACTACGCCCCACGAGCAATTGCTTTTGTATCGTGGTCATGTTACTGGGCTGCGAACCACAAGGTCCCAGGCTCTATCCTCGCGTATCACAACTCGCCACAATACATATCAAATTTAGAACCAAATTTGTCAAGTAGAGGATTTTTTTCGTCGGCGTGTCGATTCACAAGCATGTAAAAAAAAAAAAAATCAGAAAAGCAATGATTTAGATAAATGAAATTTGGTACATGTTTTTAAGACTGTAATTGTAATTAGGTGTGAAATTGTAGTAATCGGTTGAAAACAACTCGTCTAAAACTGAAATTTGATTTTCGGGTACTTATTGCTAAATGTCCGGGATTAATCACCAGGATTCCACGATGGATTCAATAATAAAAAAAAAGAGTTAAATTCACGCCAAAGATCACTATTTTATAACTATTATTCGTCAATGCCTGCAAGGCATTTGAAGTCTTACAGAGAATCCAAACTTTTATGTCGAGAGCAGGAAAATAGCATCTTTATTAAAAAATTAGTGAGAAAGCTTTGGGGAAATTACTCAAAATCAGGTGTTTCGATTCTTTTCATACAATTTGCAATTCGTGCGTCTTTTATTTTATATACAAGTGTTACGAACCTGTGATGCGGCTTCCCAGCATAGTGGGTTCCATAGGAGATCGCAGAGCTTGGCGACAAACTTGGCGACCATTTGGCGACGAATTTGGCGACTCTGACGCCTAAATAGATTATACCCGAAACATCGAGAATTTTCCCGAACCGTCCAGTAGGAACGGAGATACGCCTCGAACGTTCCTGATTGGTTGAGAGGCTTCTAGCCCCGCCTCCCGAGACCTATAAAAGGTAGCACCCGCAGCTACCGGGCAGTGGTGAATTGAGTAGTCGGAAGCGACAGAGAAGAGTGGTCGTAGACCAGTGGAGTCGTCGTAGTTGTGAACCGGTGGTGAATTGAGTCGTGGACCAGTGGAGTCGAAGAGTAGTCGGAAGCGACGGTGAAGAACTCGTCTTCCAGGGACTAGCGGAGCAGCGACGAGGAATATTCAATACTTCAAAACTTTGTGAGAAAGGTATAGGTTTTGTTAATGATAAAACAAACTTCAGAGGCGAGACAGATCTCGTACGAAATTTCATAGAAATCTGCAAAATAGATGAAAAAGCCACATTCTAAACTTCACATGAAACTCATTGCGTTTTTGTGTCATCGTGTTCACAGACTGACCGACCGATAGATGCAATTTAAAAAGTGTATTTTTCAGGCTTACTCTAGTAGCACAGAGATATCGTATAATAATTCCATTATATTATATAATATTAAGAATTTCAGAGAATACTAAATATTGGTCCAGGGCACTATATAACACGTAATAATATTTCTGTGAATCTAAGCTTTCAAAAATATTATAAAAGTAAATAGTTTAATGTAAAAGTATAAATTTTATTCCATATATCACGTAATTTTAGTTATTATTTTTTTAAAAAACACATTAAAATGATTACTTTTTAAGATATGTCATACGATTCAAATCTACATCACTTCATAGCGGCCTAGGTCAGTAAATGTCAAAATTATAAAAATGTCTTCATTATATTATTGTATAGTGTGATATGTTGTCATTTGTCGACAGCAAGTATTAAATAAATTTTAGAAAGATATTTTCTGTTTGATTTTGAAGAGTTCCTCCTTTTCCCTTAAAAATTTGTGAATGTTTAGGTTTTTTTTCTTAATAATTATCAAAAATTGAACTTGATTTTCGATACTGTAAAAGTATTATAAATATTAAGAATGTCTCTGAATGCATTGAAAGTATAATAAAAAAATTAACATGTGTCTCAAATTATTATTCTGTTATTTAATTCGGAAATCATTAAATTACTTTAATTTTTCTTTTTAGATAAATTATCTAGCGATACGATGAGAAACCTGTGTTTTACAGAGAAATGTTTACTTTTTTAAAAATTAGCTATGGTTTTCTTTTCTTCATAAAATAAATTAAACTAAAAAAACAGTAAAATCTGTCGGTAAAATAAGTCCTGTTTTTTTTTTCCCAAATTATTTTTGTACCTGCTTAATTTACTCCGATAGCAAATGACGGTGTTAAGAAAATATTTTCTTCTACATTAAGTTACATTAACTGTAAGAAAGTGCAACAAGTTGGTTTAACGAAAAAGGATTATTTAGATTTAGATTTAACTTCGTATAGAATAAAACTCCATAAAGGATTCGCCGTTGCCATACTGACTATAGAAATTTGATTAGTTGAATGACAAAGACACTAATCAGCGAACCAAAAGACCCCAGGTTCGAATCATACGGCAAGTTACGAATTAGTTTGAGAGTTAGCAAGAGCAACGAGTAGAGTTATCGTGAAATCTTAAGAATGATTTATGATTAGTTTTCTTTCTGTATTCTAATAGGTAGCTTTAAAATTTTCAGAATTATATAATATTACTTGCTTAATATGCTTGCTATAATATGCTTTATAATATTATTTACATTGTGTAACATTTTTTAATATTACACAATACTATATAACATTGCTCATTGTCATAAAAAATGATTTTATAGTATTATAAAATTCTTGCATTTTATACTGTCTCAATATTAAGAGGAAATTATATAGTATGAATTTTGCTAATTATATTATATTATATTATATTATATTATATTATATTATATTATACAGGAGAGAGGTTTGAAGCATAAAAATACAGAAAGGTAGGAAATTTTAACAATTATAATATTTTTACTTTATTTACTTTGTATGAAACAATAAAAATAAGGAAGAATTCCTAATTTCCATGATATGAATTTTTGCAACTATGTCGTCTACAACTCACAGCAAATTTTTTTTTCCACCACGTAATGTAAGCTTCGCTCATTTCTTGAATCCGCACTATTCAATAGCTCAGGAATATGAAAGGGTCAAGATAAATCTCTAAATAAGAACGAACTAATAGATTTTACTAGTTTGTCATGATAATTATTCTTTGAGATAAATTCTTATGCCTGCTTAAATCCCGATAAGATTAATGTTGGAACTATTTTTGCGTTCTGCAAATGTAAAGTTAACGCAAATATACTTGGGATGATATACTCTTCGAAATTCTTTTATTTTTAATCGAATTTTAATAATTAAAAAATTTACGATGGAAGATGTTACTGACACATAAACACGACGATGTGACAATAGACATGCGCAGATGAAAATATCACGTGACTTGGAATATTACATGATAAATCTATTTAAAAAAATTACAAACTAAAAAATAATTAAAAGAAAGTGCGTATAACACACAGAAGGACAAGGTCTAACAAAGAATTCCGAATAAATGCTCATTTTATTCACTACGCATCATTTATCTAAAGGGCCCAATTGTCCAAAATTGATAGTGTCGGGTTTCTGAAACAGATAGTAATTATGATCTGAACTCAGATTTACAAATATAAAGATGTGATGCATTATTTATTATATTATCCGTAAAATCAAATACACTTTCAACTTCCTTACGTAAATTTTATTTTAAAATCATTTGAAATAAAACCTGCAAAATAATTCTGTACTCTAATGATTTTGAAATGAAATGAAGTTGTATTTGTTATGTTTACTATTTCGGGTAGAGTTAACCGGAGGACGTATTGGAGGATCAAGCTAGGTTCCAATTAGTGCCTGTAGACGGCGCCAGCAGTCTACAGCCATCTGTAGGCGCTAACAAGAACTATCCCAAATGCAGGATTAGCTATAATAGGGGTTATAAGATTTGGCAAATAAGCACATTTGTGGCGAATTATGCCAATCTTTTTCATTTCCTATTGCGCAATTTTGTTTTTTATTTTATTCCGCCAAAACTTGGAATCGTCAAACTGTTTCGTTTCTTTTACTCTTTCTGAAACTTTACTCGTTTCTTTTACACTCTTTCAGAAATTCATCTGATAATTTTTTTTATTTTAAATTGATTTTGATGTAAATAAATTCTTTATTATTATTAAAATGTATTTATTTATTAAGAATTTTTTGAAGTCATTTGTTAAAAATTATTATTTATTAAATAACTTATTGAAAATATAAATGTATTTATTTATTATTTTTTATTTATTTTATTATTGTATAAGTATTTTTCATTTGAAAGAAAACGTCTCCAACAGTCGATAATAATAGAAATATTTTCATGCGAAATTTGAATAAATAAATGCTTTTATGTTATTGCGATTCGAAATAACATTTGACTGCAAGGACTTTCTATATAATATATATATAAATTTTTTAATATATGCAAATTTTTTTCTAATAAAAGAAAACGTGCGCGTGTGTATGCAGAGAAGAATAAATATGTTTTGGAGGGTAGGAAACTGTAATGCTTGGTAGAGCAATTTTTTAATTTTTATTATTTAAAAACAGCGAAAAAGTTTGAAGTTTTTCTGCAATAACTTTCGAAAATGTTTCCAAATTAAAAAAAAGATTTTAATTCATCTTTAAAGTAAAAGTATATTTAGACATATATCTTTTTAATTATAAAATCTTATGATATTCTTTATTTTAACAAATTTTTAAATTTTGATTTTCAGCAATATCGTAAATGACAGACAAATCATTTTCATTTTTCAATCAAATCTGAATGATTTTTCTTTGTTAAAAAATATGAAATAAAATTATTCATACTTTTAATATTATAAAATTTATAGGCTGGCATGCTATCAATAAATTGCATCTTTCAAGGCAGGTTGTTGGACTTAGAGCTTCCAAATTTGGCTGGCAATTAGCTATTTCTTAGATAGCAATATTAAGAAATCTTGTTTCAAAAATTAAATTAAAATTTTAATAAAAAATTAACAAAATTCCAGCATTTTCTTTATAAATTCAAAATATATCGCTGACCAAAAACATTTTAAATTTTAAAAAAAATTTGTTTTTCAATTATCTTTTTTTTTTTTTTTTTTTTTTTTTTTTTAATTCCATTCAATATTTTTCTTCTTTGATCTTAGTATTTTTCAAAATACTTTTAAACATATTTTTCAAAAATATTTTTCATTGGTTTAGTAAACTATACTTCTATATGAGCACATTGCAGTGATATTCAATACAATGTTATGCACATATTATTGTCATTTTAGTTTTTTAAAGATAATATAAAACTAAACAATTAAAATCTACTATCTTGGCTTTCTATAATATTTTGGATGAAGATTCAAATCTATTTTATTATTTTCATTTCTATTATTTATTTTTTATTTATTTTATTTCATTTATTTTAGGTTAAAATAAAATTAAAAATTAGGTATAACTGGAGCATCATCTTTTTTTCTTTTTTTTTCCTAATAAAATACAGTTGATTTTTTTATTTGACCAGCTTTTTATGGCTTTTTTCTATCATTTAATAAACGTCAATTTTAAAAATTAACTTTCTATTAGTTTTAATATATTTACTTCTTAGCTGAATCATTAAATAAATCTTCTATCAACTGCAAGATAATTCTTTTCGAAGGTTATGTCAATTATTTATATATTATAGTTTGCTTAAACAGTTATTGTCATAAAAAAACTAAGAATTAAAGAAGAATTAAACTAAAATTAAGTATTAAAAAATAATTCTCAAAAAAAATCTCATAAACAGTATTTTTTATAATAATTTACAACTATATATAACTTGTTATTTTTTTTTTCAATTCATGCATTAATTTAACAAAAATTAAATTTATTGCAAATACTTTAATTGACATAATTAAAGTAATACTAAATATATGATGGACAGACCAGCTGGTCACCGAAAGCAGCTGGTACATCCCTAATTATTTCGATTTCGTTTCCAAAGTATACATCTAACAATAATCATCCTTATAATGTAAACGTGTTTTCAATGTGAAACAAAACAGTCTACTTATATCATTGGGGAACGCGGTGTCTATATATTAAATAGTTAGCTAACATTAGAGCTCATGTTTCTTCTTCGGCTCTAGCCATGTCGTGCATGGAATACCTGCTTAGTTATGCACCGACTCCTCTTAAAATCCAAAATTAATATTTATTGACTGATTCTCTATTTAGCATTTATGTTCAGCTGCCGGGTATGCGCCTATATTGTTATATTAATGCTGAATGTGTAGCATGGACCTTTAATTGTTCTACAAATTTCTACATATCTTTTCTAATCAACTACTATTCTTTGAATAATCTACATTTATTCTCTGAAAATGTAATGAACTTGTTTGTAGATTATTTGATGAAAATAAGCTGGAATGTATAAACCCCTTCAAGCCCATAATGGGATTTATGATATTTGATTTTATTAAGTAAATTCTTCCAATCAGACTTCAAATCTTAAGAAATAAAAAATTCAATTAAATTTGCATCAAAAACTATTGTTATGACTTTTTCAAACGCTATCAATCGAAGGATATTGGAAAACCTATCAGGAAAAATGATAGAAAAAAAACCATGAAGGAGTCCGAAGTGGAGCAGTTCTCTTAGTTTTCGGAAAGGGGATGAGGAGGATTGATTAATCCATAATGTTATTGTCATGATCTGACTCCATGTAAGGGTTTGGAAGCAATCACTCTTCGGTTAGATCAAAAATATATCTTTATTAGACACACAACAACATCGCACGCTCTGTCCCTCGGAGCTAATACTCTGGTTATGTCTCTCTGAGCTCCCCGAGAGGCGGGAAACTGGGTCATATTGCGCATTCAAGGCCATTTTATGATTCATGGAGATGAAACGCACATCAAACTTTGGCGCGCTTTCTCCGAGAGAATTAGAACCATCGCTACAGGGATATCCTGCAATGGCAAATTTTTAGGCACTGTGTTTTAATTTTGTTCAATTAAATCCTATTACTTCTTCCAATGATTAATACATTAATCTTATCCGGTATCAATGACATCATGTAATTGATCTTGACCACTTGTTATCTGCTAGGATAGAACAGATTAAGGAAAAAAATGTCTTTGACGGCAGATCAAGGCTTATATTTTCTATAGACTCTACTTATATTCTCTTTTCAAATTTATCACAGAAATTATATAAAAAATTAATATTAAGGTGATTCGAACCTTTAATTCGAAATATCGTAGTATAATAATATTTTAGGTTTCATTTTAATCTATTTTTATATTATTCTTTTCCCTTAATTACAACAGCAATAAAGTAAATAAAAATGGTGTTTAATATCGACAATATCAAACACATTCTTGAGTATAAGACCAAGAATTCAGCAGGATCGGTCTTTAGTCGATTGCTTCCAATTGGGCGACGTTCATAAGGTCTCTTTCTTATTTCCTGCATACAGGGTTAATTTTTCTTCCGCCTTGCCATGGACCTTTACAAACATAAAAGAATCCTAGTAGTCTTTTTACGAAGGGTATTGTATGTTCGTAACATAAAATTTACAGCTACTTTGTCTATTTAGTAGGGAAAAAAAAGGGGGAAGGGGCACGAGAAGGGTATTGGGACCAGACATTTCCGTACGAGTCAAACATCCAATAAATCATTCTTAGCTCATTAAAAAAAGGGGCTAGGGAGTGATTAGTCTTTGCTAAAAAACACATAAGCCTGCTGGCAAGAATGTTTAGTGAGAAAATGTATTGGTATTTTAACTAAATTTTGATACATAAGGAAAAAGCTTCTGACTGTTTGTACATGTGCTGACTTTACACACCAGCCTTTTTGACATGTATCAATCAAATTTGGCAAATATTTAGTTTGGTGGGTAAAAATGTGCTTTTCAGAGTGATTAAAAAATTTTTTTAGTTAATTAAAAATTAAGCGAAATATTGGTCTTTATTCTGGATAACTTTTTAAAAGTTTACAGTAGAAAAATAGTTTTTATAGCATTATAAAATTAAAATATATATATATATCCTTTTAATGATACCAAATTTGTTTATCATACAATTTTTCTTACAATATTTAATAAATTTTTTGAAATATATTTTAAACGTATTTTGCAACAATATATATTTCACTGTTGAAAAAAAAAGCTCAAAGCCGTTTTTAATGTTATTACTAATTTTGTATCAGCTCTTTTTTTTTTTTTTTCTCTCTGTTTCCATCATTGTTTCTATCTTTTTTAGAATTTACAATTTAGAAGAATTCGGAAAGTTATAACTCTTCAGCAACGGAAATTATTAACTTCTTGTCCACTTAACATGCTATTTACTAATGGATCCGTGGCGAAGCTTTTGGTGAGCAGAAAATAAAAATTTCAAGGCATTTCTTGTTTAAAAAATAATTAGCATTTTATGCATTGGATTCTGGTTCATTATAAAAGTGATGTTTTCTATAAAATTTGAATAAAGTAATTTTTAAATAAAAGCCTTTTAACTAGGAAATGTGAATTTATGAAATTATTATTCTGCACTGAATTTATTCAAAACAATATATTTGTTTTTAATTCGAATTCTCCTGTAATCCTGAAGGGTTATTTTTAAGAATTTTATTTTAACTTTTGCGAGCTCAAATGCTCACAAAAATAAGTATTTTTTTTAATTTTTAAAACTTTTTTCCATTATGTTAGATATGGATATTCTATCAACATTTTTCTTTATTAATCACCATTTTAACAAGACGTATTTATCCATATGTCATTAATGGGAACATTTGGAATAATATAGTTTTTTTCGTGAAATAATTTACAGAAGGGGAAAAAAACCCATTCCGATTTCTTTTTTGAATGAAAATATGATGGTTGAATGCTTTGTGAGGAAATTGAAGAATGCCTTTGGAAATAAAATAAAATTAAAAATAAAAAAAAACCATGAAAGTTTTGAATTTCTGGCTTGTGATAACAGATAAGACGCATTTCAAATTTACATATTCATCTACGGATTCTCTTGACAATTTCAGTTTCTTTAGCATTTGTAGAAAGAAAGTTTTTCCAACTTGAAATTAATTAAGATCATTAAATCATTAATTATAAAACAAACTTACGATCATTAATTCAGCAAGGACGCTTAAATTGTTGGGCAGTTATATCGATTGGATCTGAAATCAGCTGGATTTCGGATTTTTATAAAAAGTTCGCAAAAGGAAATAAAAACAAGAAAAATTGCTCCCTAATAATAAACGACAATAATGATGTATGAATTTTCAATTATTTTTTATGTAAGTCCTAAAAATTATTTATTTCTGACAATGTTCTTGCATTTCAATTTTTTTTTTTTTTGTACCAAATAAAGAATTTTCATAAATCTTTGTTAAGTCACTGAAATGAATAGTATAGTGACCTATTTACTTATCACAAATAGTATACAAATTTTTGTTCATTTGTTGGCTAGCTTATGTGCATTCATAAATTAAAAATTAAAGCATATGTTTTAAAGTATATATAAATTTACGAGTATGTTTGGTTTATTAATCAGTGTGAAAAACACGTTTTAATCATTTTTCTATTTAGCGTTAATTTCTATTTGTGATTTCCATTCTATTGCTGAGTTATATCTATAGCAACATTTTATTTAATACTAGTCACCGACCAACTGGCTAGCCAAAGTTAATGGCCGCTAAAATTTTCAATTAAATACTTTACGTAACTGGGTCTTAATAGCTTCTTAAGCAAATTATTTATAAGCTTCAAATTTTGATAGATAGTCTATAATAAATATAATATTAGAAGACATCTATGATTCTATTCATTTTACTATGCATTTCCCTTATTTTCTGCCAACGCCACTAACCATCGTGGATGCACTTTGATATTTAGTCTTTTAACAATACAATCTAATTTCTAACCTAAAGCAAAACAAAAATTGGCATTTTTCTTCATATTAAAAATATTTTAAATGTAAATTTTTCAGATTTTTTTTTTTTTTTTTTTTTTTTTTTTTTTGCAGAATTAGATAATTATATTGCGTACTTTCCTGAAATCAGCTTTGCCAGTCATAATTTTTGTAAAGGACAGAATAATAATTCGCACAGTAAAACGAAAACTGAACATTTTTTTGCAAATTTAATAACTTTGGTGTTCATTAAGAATTCTTATGCTTTTAAATAATTAATCTTGATACGCTTAATATTTGCTCAGAATTCTTAAGATTTTTGCTAGAAAATGTGCCTAAAATATTTTTAGAAAATTGATTAAATATGAAAAAAATATTTATACAGCAAAAAATTACAATCATTGAAAAAAATTTCTGAATATATAAAAATAACATTTATACTGTAATATTTGCGAAAGTTAGCGAGTGAAATAAACATCAAGAACTTGCTTAATTTTTAATTAATTAAAATTCTAAATGAAATTTTTAAAACATTGCTCCGAAGTGCACATTTTATCCGTCCAACATAGTTGCGTACTAAGTTTGGTAGCTATAGGTCTTACGGTTTGATTAATAGAGCGTCAACACCCAGATATACAGACGCACAAACACATACTCATCTTTATTATTAGTAAATATCCCTCCCGGTGATCAGCTGGTAAGACAAAAATATTGATTATATTTAATTCCAAATAAGTTATTTAGATATAACTATATAACAGTGATACCGCGAAATTTCCAGACATCAAAGATGTGTTACTTTTATTGTCTTACGCAAATACTCACATACGCACGAAGACACATACATTCATCTTTATAATTAGGATAGATAATGCATTTCCTGTTTGTAAAAATGAAGTTCTGTAATGGAATTTTTATTCACTCTCTCAGGAGACAGAGTTTCAAAATTGCACGGCACGTTTGTATTCTCTATGACTATACATAATTTTACTGAAAATTAACTTGTCCATTTACTTAATTTTTAATTTCACATGAGTAGTGCCATCCGGTACTGAATATGAGAAAAAAACACTTTATTTTTAAATTACATAATGCATATAATCTACACTAATTATAAAGATAAATTTGTGTGTGTTTGTATTGGTACTGTAGAGCAAATCGTTTGATCTATAACAACCAGATTTTGCACATATATGCAGTGCGAAAATTTGAAATATCGGCGCAATTTTTTGAATTTTCAGTTAATTAAAATTTGTAAAATTTTGGCGTTTTTGCAATAATTTCTGAAAATATAGCAGAAAAACAATTTGTACAGCATCTTAAAATTCAAAACATTATCTTTTTAATGATGCTAAAATTTTTGCCATATAATTTTTTATTTTTTAAAAGTTTTTAAGTTTATTTTACAACACTGTATTTAATTATTGAAGAGAAACTGAAACCATTTACATTGTTGCTCCTAATACCTCATCTTGGCATTCTCCCACTGATATGACCAAGATATGAAGGTTCGGTTTATTTTCCCATGTTGAGTTGGATTAAATATGAAGCATGCTTTTAATAATTCTTCTACATATATTTTGTTGCTTTAAATAAAAAAAGTTCGCCCTTTTGTGACCAAAACTGAGTGAGTTATGACAATTTGAATGTCACTGTTTTATAAAATCGCGGAATTCCATTGACCATCTCGAAGATATTCAATCAATGCCCTGAGTTTCTCGAAGATTGATCGACCTAAAATAATTACAGTTTTGATTGTCCTAAAATAAGGATATTCAAGGATTTATAACGCAAAAGATGGAAACGTTAGATGATCAAGATTATTTTATTGAATAGGATTCGTAGGCCTGAAGGACAAAATAAATTTTAGACTTCATAATCGTTTACAGAAGTACTTTTTTTTATTGAAATAAAATAAAATATTACAACATTTAAATCCTTCAGAAAGCAAAATTGAAAATAAAATTTTATGATGAGGCCAAAGAAAATATTATTGAATAATGTTTTTATATAATTCATAAATTATTAAAATATTCTGTAATACAAATTAGATTTCAATTCTGAACTCATATTTTTTTTAAAAGACGTGTTTGGTTTTTAAAAAATGTATTTATTGAAGTTTTATCAATTCCAGCTTAAATTTCAAGTTCACATTTTACGGGAACTGATAGAAAATTAGAGAAAGGCATCGAAGAACGAACAGAATAAGGAAAGGCTTCTATAATAGTATCGGTGCTATGTTTATAAAAATTTGAAGCTTAAAACCATTTTGCTTGAGAATCTATTAAGAGAGCAAGTTACACAAAATATTTAATTGAAAAGCAAATGTTAATTCTAGGCAAACCAGCTAGTTGCCAAAGGAGAATAGCAACAATAATTTAAAATTTTTTAAAAAATCAATTAAAATTTTTTTAAATCTACTTTTAATTCACTAATTAGAATATCTTTTAAAAAGTGTTTTTTTTTTACAAAAGTTATTTTATATAACTGGTAAAAATTGTCTAGAAATAAGCATTATAGAAAATAGTTTCAGATTGGGCCTCGCGTTTTCTACGACCAACCCTGTAACAAAGGTACTAGAAAGTATTATTATAAAATATTCTTTAAAATATTTTCAAATATTTAATTAAAATATGAAAAGAAGACACAGAAAGAAAAAATTAAAATATGAAAAAGACACAGAAATAAAATTGATATCACTGAATAATTAATATTTTGAATTTTAAAATGGCATAAGAATGACTCCTATGCAACAATACGCTCCGAAGTTATTGAGACGAAGGGTTAAAACGTCAATAAATTTTTAAAGAAAAAAACCTATTTGCAATTTTAAAAACTTTTCTTAGTGAACATTTATTATTCAAATTAGGAAACAACTTTCGGTTGAACGGTCTAGCCTTCAGAAATCTCGAATATGTTTTTGCCTTATAAATGTTCTAACTTAATTCAGAGACAACATCCATTCTATAAATTTAATCATGTTAAAATTTTTGTAAATAATGCAATATCCTTTTCAGAAAAATTAAACATGTCAACCGAATGAAAAATCGAGCCCAATAAAAAGAAAAAATAAAAGAATAAATAAAAATCGATATTTTAACTTGAATTTATTTTTGCAAACGATTGCCTTTATTTGAGAAGCTACTTTTAAGCGATTTCTTTCTTTGATGAATACAATGCCAAACAAGAAAGGGGAAAACATAACTCATGTTATAAAAATTTTTTGGTTAAAAATCTTCATCATTAAGCAGATTAATAAAAATAATAAAAATTTTGCTATATGCTGCCTTCCAAATAGCTCTTCCCGGTCCTTTTTAATGAATATTAAATCAACAGAATAACGTTAGAATAAGATGCTGACACCCGTTCGTAATTTCAGTCTTACTGAAGAATAATATAATTATTAATGTGTTTATCTATATGTTAACATGAGTTACAAGACAGACTGCCGTCCCAAAGCTTAACATTTAGCAAACGTGATTTAGAGGAGAAAAATGTGTACTTTTAGGCAATTTATCAAAATTTACAACTATAATTTTAATTAATCTCTCTCTCTCTCTATATATATATATATATTTATACATACTATATATTGAAATAAAACTCATTCGACATGGTTGTATAAAAAATGGTCTTGTCCATTATTGCTATCAAAACATTAACTATATTAAAATGCAGCTCAAAACAGCGAACTCAAAAACTGACTAAAATACATCGATAAAAAAGTATTAAATAAGAAATAAATCGTAATAATAATTCCAATATTCTTTATCAAGTGTTTGTAATATTTATATGCTACAAGGGAAAAATAGATTCGGTTTAATCAACTTTACTTTAAAAATCATCCGTTCAAAATGGATATTCACAGACCAATGCGAATGTCAAATACTTTGTTATATCATTTGTGTAAACAAATAACTGTCTGTTTAATTATTCCTTAATTTGTCTTTTTTTTAATTCAATAAAAATTTATTCATTTGCCTTTATAAAATGAAGGCATTTGTTTGAAGGAAATTAGATCATGAGTTCACTGAATTTTCCCATCTCCAGGCATGGGTTAAAGTGTAATTATCAAGTTTCGCGTGGGAAAAATGTTGATTATCCCATAAAAAAGAATCATTATCCATCAATCACTCGCATTATAAGAATGAGAAATATGCATTCCCTACAGCTTTTCTAACTGTTTACCAAGTTTTCTCTAACAGGTAATTAAATTCCGTTAATCCTACAACTTTAGCACATATGATACTAGATAAGAGCGCATCTGCTTACCACCACCCGGTGGTTTTGTTGCCGTAAGCAAATTGGGGTAGCTTTTCAAAAGCAGCAGAGATAGATAAGTAGATGGAAGTGGAAAAATCAATTACAGAACTGTCATAAGTATCTATTTTTCTTTCTTTATGCTCATAAAAGCATCGGTTACTGCGCTATCTAAGAAATACTTTTCTGCAAATAAGCTTTCTTTGAGAAACTACATTTAAGCAATTTTATTTTGATGATTAAAATGCTAAAGAACAAAATAATGTTTATTAAAATTAATTGATAAAAAAAAACCTTCACTTTTAAATAGAATAGTAGATGAATAAAAATTTTACAAGATGCTGCATTCTGGTGGATATCAAATCAAAGAATGACATTAGGTCAATATACAGATATGCAATTGTAATTTCAATCTTACTGAAGAAATATATAGTTGTTCATATATTTATCTATACTTTAACATGAGTTATAAGACAGACTGCCGACTCCAGAAACTGAAAATCTATCAAACATGCTTTAAAAGATGAAAGCGTGTGCTTTGATGCAATGCATCATAATTTCCAGTTATAATTTTAACTAAACAAAATGTTGATGTTTTCCTCTTTATAATTCCCAAATATATTATTGTACAAAAATGATACTAACACCATTTTCCAAACTTAATATCAAAATCCTTTTATTGATATCAATTTCATTATCATACAATTGCCTTTTTAATATAAATAAACTAAAAAAATATTTTAGAATGTATTACTACAATAATTTTTATTATTGTAATAAAATTCATTTCATTCCCAAGACTATCAAAATTTAACTAATCAAGTAAAGATGAATTTATTCTTTTGTCATTAATTTAAACTTGTTTTTTCTGTCACTCAACATTACGCGTTTGTTTGTATGTAATATAGTGATTACAAAAAAAAAAAAAAAAAAGTATGACAGCAATAATATTATTTGATAACAATAATCTTTGAAAAAAAATGGAATATTATGTTTGCAGTAGTAGCTGAAAAATCTACAAACGAGGTAAACAATTCCTTATGACATCTTGAAACAACACAATTTCTCGTACCCTTCAAGATATTTTATTTGTTCAATAAAAATGCTTAGGTAAATTAACACAGCCATATTCGAAATTTTGTTAAAATACCATTTTATCATTCAGATTTAGTATTTAAAACTTCAAAAAATACATTTGGAAATTATGAAATTTTCTTCTGAAGCATTAACCAAGGTTTCTTTTATTCGCAAAATAATTATTTTTCTTCAAAAGTAAAATTTTCTTTTAGTGCGAGTTGATTAGTGATGGCATTCAGGTATCTAATTTTAAGGATAAATATCCACAATGGTTATTTATTTTTCAATTAATTGTATTCATATAAAAAAAACTGTATGATCTTATATGCTAATGTTATAAAGAGGCAGAAAAAGTATAAAGATAAAAGAGAGAAAGGGAGGGAAGCATATAATTTTTTTTTATTTCATAAAATTTTTAAAAAATTAATAAAAAAACAAAGAATAACACATCATACATTTAACATACTTAATTTAAATTCTTTTTAGTTACAATGAATAATAATGAGGTAGACGATTTTTTAAAAAGTAATTTTAACTAAATAAAAAAGAAAGATTTTTTTTTTTTTAATTATTTAAAATGATATTGGAAACAAAAGTGAAAGATACTGTTTACAGTTTTTTTCCTTCCAATTTTCAGGCTGTGGTTTAGGCATTAATAAGAATCATGTTTTAGAGGTACAATTTGAATTTTGAGAGGAGTTGCATAGATTATCAGCTTTGATACAATATCTTGAGAATATATTATTCATATATTCCAATTGTAAATGATTGTGCTTTCTCTTTGTTCATTAAGTTTTTTTTTTTCCTGTCAAGTTCTCTTTATCTCTTTAGAAGTTCCCAATTATATGATACATATCCAAGTTCAACTGCTCTTTCATATGCTAAAAGATTTCTTTTTTCTTCTTTTGTGAATACAATGGCCCAGGTAGTTCTTTCAGTTGCATTTAAAATGTACAAAACTACTTTGATTTTTAAAATACTGGTTTCATACAAACTCCTTCATCAAAACAATGATCAGAACATATTTTGTGATCCTTCTGATATTATTCATTCTCTGTCCATCCTTTTTTCTGTAATGAATAAAATCTGTCTTCAGTTGATTGCCATCTATTTTCTTTTATTGATCCAATTGATATATGCAAGTTAAACCACTCAGACAGTTTTAACCTATTTGCGTTAGTAGTTTAAAATTTTTACTGAAGGTGAATTGAATCAATACTAAATTATTTTTGGAAATTAGCCTTTCTTTACGTTTTTGTAATGGGGACAATGGAAGTTGATTTAAAGTTTCCAAGTGACTAAAGTCATATTCTCCAAGTTATTAAATTCCTATTGAACAAATGAATTCGCAGATAATTTGATTCAGAGATTATGATTATTTTTATTATTGATTCTAAATTGTAAATAATTTTTTTCAATTTAACATAAACAGTGATAAATTTCATTATTCCAATGTAATTATTCATTACTTTAAAACAAAAAAGATTATTTTCCAATTTTTTTTTCCTAAAACATTTTTTTTCTTCTATATCCTCATAGAAATTGTCTTTTTTAATAATTTAGTCAAAACCTTAATTCTAAAAGATAAAGTAGGTATATAAACTATATAAGTTTTAAGGATTTTCATCATCCTTTATAATTTTTTTTACACAATATCTCAGAACTATTCATCACTTGGTATTTATCCACTCATTTGAATCAGTTAATACAATGTTAGTATAGCATTTTTTAAGGTGGAGTAAATGTTTATTTTGTTAATGGCTTGGTTAACTAATATACATTTGTATATTACAATAATGAATGCTTGTGAAACAAATCATTTTTATTTCATGAATTATTATTGAAAATCAAAATGAGAAGAAATTAAGCTTCAAAAAACTAAGAAAAAGAAAAATTTCTTGAGAAAATGTAAGTGTTGAATAAAATATGACTTAAATATTATGCAAAAATTAACAAATGATATTTTACAATTTAATTGAAAATTCTATTGACTAATTTAGAATACACTAATATTTTTATATTAAATTAAAAAATAATTTTTATTTTTTGAAATTAAAAATTACATTCCAAATTTTCTTTAAAAGTTTCAACTTCTGTGCATTATTATAAAACTAGAAAATTCAACATTTAGAACAAATTTATCCACGATATTAGAATTTTTAAAACAAATTTTCTTTTAAAATATTATTACACCAATCGTATAATTAGAAATGATTGATTCTATTACCTTTTCAAATTTAGTTTGGCTACTTTCAATCAAAATTCTGATTTTTAGCATTAAAAGAAGAATTAAATTGCTGTATGCATAAATAAATGTATTAAGCATTTATGAAAAAAAATTAATAATTTAGAATAAGAAATATATGTATTGAAAGAGTACTTTTTAAAATCATGTAATATTAATCAACTTATGCATATAATTTTTAATTCAATATAAATCTTATTTTAACAAAACAAAAATTAGTTTTTATTAAATAGAAAATATTGAATATTTTGATGATTCCTTTGAGGATTTTTGGTTTATCATACTTTCTTAACAGAGAATAAGCCATATTTTACCAAAAACTTAGCTAAAATTATATATATATATCTTTACAATGCATATTTTTACAAGTATGAATTATTAAATTAAAAAACAAATTTTAAAGAGTTCATCATGCACATTATCAACATTAAAAAAAAAAAAAAAATAGAATGTACAAAACTGCAAGAAAGAGATTACAGATTTTTATTATTGCAATTTTTAGACCACAAAATATAAATGCTTTATTGCTACTATAAATACTAGCAAATAACAAAATCAAAGCATGCCCGCAGTTATAAAAAATATTTTAAATGTTCTATAACACTAATTTATTACTTAATTAGGTAAAAATATATATATATAATTTTTTAAAAGCATCATTTAAAAAAAAATTTAGCTAATTTTTAAAAAAACATTTAGTATTGTACAACAACAAACAAACAAAATATGGGCATTAAAATTAATAGTATAAAAAAACTAAAATACTTTCCAATGAATACAGCCAAATTGCAAGAAATAAAATTAAAACTACATCGAATTTGTATTCTGAATAAAGCATCATTTTTAGCTTCCATTAAGAATTTAAATGAAACTTGTAAGTTCATTCCATTACTTTGTGAAAACTTTAAATTTCATTTAACAAACCAATAGAAGATAGAAATTAGTTATCAGTTAACATATTAGTTTCTTGCCATTTAATTAATTATAAATAGAAGGCGCCTGTAGAAAATTCAGCTTTCCCAAGTTCCCAGCCACAGTCAACATTAATTTCTAGTCAAAAATTAGATTCATTAAACTTAATTATGAGCAAAAATAAATATATTATAACACGGTATTATTCTTTTATTAAAAAAGATCGTGCATAAATAAGGTCTGCCTTCATCATAGATGCAACCGACATTCGTCCACACTCAACCCTATACATTCCAAAAATGAGCTTCATTCTTGGCGGGTAAATAAATTTTCAAATGTTGGCGAAAAAAGCTTTTCCGTAAGCAACCATACATCGATTCCCCCATTTCCATCACTAGCGGAATGAAATCCGTCCTCCAGTGCTGCTTCCCCCCACTGCTCCCCCCCTTTCAACTTCAAATGGGGGGTTCAAGCGTCCTCCGGTTAACGAGTCTCTACTATTTCGACCAACTGTCGGAGCCGAGATTTGGTTCCGACGGAATACATTTTAAAAAATTAAACACCTTAAGACAGAATCAACTGCATAGACTTTTTATTTTCCAAAGACAAAGACTGCAAACACGTAACTAACCGAGATGAATGAGCCAGAAGTTGATGATGTTGCTTTTTTAACAGGTGAGAAGATTTAAAGATATTTATTTTCTTCAACGTTGAATTATTCTGAATTATAAATAAGCTATTAATTGTACATATCCAAAAAAAAAAAAAAAAACCTTGTCAGGATTGAATAGTTTTTTAGTGTATCCCCGAGTTCCTCGCCAATATGATAACCCCCAAACGCAAGCTGAATAGTTTTCCTAGTAACTCTAATACAAATTTGTTTACAATTTTTTTCGCTTGTTGTGCATCTTCATAAGATTTCATTGAAATAAAAATTTAAAGTAATCGGCAAATAAACATCCATTAAATAATTTAATTAAATTGCGTTTTATATTTGAAAGTATTATAATTGTTAATAAACATTCTAGTATTATTTAAAAAATGAGTTACAAACTTATAATATTTATCTTTTTGACGTTCCTATTGAATTAATTTGTTCTATAATAATCTATTCATAAATTTTATTAGAACAGAAAATAAAAAAACTAAAAACATCTGCTCGAGCTTTTTGAAATCGTTTGTCTGTATTTCACAGCTTTTTTATTTTAATATTTGCTACAAAATTAATTTTAATGTTATTTATTTTATTTTGTTTTTATTTTAATGTAAAGTCATAGGATGCTTTTTATATGGTAACAAATTCTGCATGATGTCTTCTTCAGATGCCAAAGCATCACTTGCTTGATTTATTCAAGTTCTTTTGAGTTATTCAAAAGCCAAAATTTGTTTACCTCCAATGTGCTAGCAAAGCTACTAGGTTCCTTTTCCTACTGCTAGAACAGACGATTAAAAATTCGAACCAGAATCTTCTTCAGTTGTCAAACACATCATATGCTCAAATTTTAATATCTAAAACACAGACCAGTGAAACCAGTTTACAAAAATTCTTTTTTTCCAAATTCACAGGATATTCAGAAATTGTGATGCAGAAAGAAGTCTTTAATAAAAGAAATAAAAATCTTAAAAAGAATTCTCAAGAAGTCTTAAATAAAACAACTGGAATCAATAAACTCATAATTTTAATAAAAAAATGTGTGTAACTGTTTATCTGGTGAGCCATCTTGATTAGCGACTTGGTATTCTTAACATCCTTGGTGAAGTAAAAGGTACACTAAACTAGGATTTTACCCCTGTCAAATTTTTAAACAGCACTGTTTCAGAGTTAAGGTTGTTTATTTTTATATTGAATAACTTCTAACAAATCAAATTATTTTTTAATATATTGACCATTTGCTCAATATTCTACGTGTAATTCTGTTTCTTCTAAATCATTATAAATTTAAACATTCTTGAACTTGTAATGTATAAATAAGTAATTAGTTTAAAGTACAGTTATTAAAATAAGTATTTAATTGAATGTAATAAAGTAATTCACTTTGTTTCAATGATTTATTTCCATGTCTGCAGATCATAGAAAAATTTACAACATAAATTAATATTAGATGTTAGAAATTATAAGAGCATGGTGTAAATTTTTCAATAATCACTGCCCAAATGTCTGCAAAACAGTAGAAAACTCACTATGCCTTAACTAAAGGATATAATTTCATCATCATATTTGACAAGTTATTACTTAAAAAAAATTATTGTTTGTGATTGTACTATATTCTTTTGTTTAGCCATTTGTTTTGTGATTTCTGATAAAAGAATATGACATCATTTCAAAAATGTAATTATTTTTAATAATGATAAATTGCTCAAATCACATCTTAATTAAATTTTATTTAATATTTGGTGAGCTAATGTTTGGCATATATATATATATATATATATATATATATATATATATATATATATATATATATATATATATATATATATATATATATATATATATATATCATCTTCTTTAGTTTTACCAAACTATTCTGTAACAGTCATTAATGCTTATTTTATTTTATCACCCATCTGTTTATAATGCAATATTATATCTTAACAAAAAAAAATTGAAATGCTCTGATCATGCTACTTTAAAAGTTTTATTTTAGTTTTAACATAATTTGATGAAAAAAGAAGATATCTCATAATATAGAATAGTTCTTTATATGTTTTGCTCCATGGCCGCAAATAAACTCTATTTGACAAACTATAGAAACCAACAGTATATTTTTTTTATGAATATAGCATTGTAAATTAAAATGAATGGATAGTTTTGCTGAAAAGTAAGTATTTTCATTCATTTTACAATACAAATGCAATATTGTTTCTTTTTTTGTTACTATGTTGCAGTTTAAATTATGTCATCAGTCTTGTGTATAAAATGTGAAAAAAAAAAAAAAAAAGTAAAGTATTTTTAGTGATTATTTTTGATGTTAGATATTTTCTTAAAAAAAAACTTCTACTGTATTTATCTTTTCAATTAGTTTTAAGTGTTTTTCTATTGAAAATTGCATACAATTTAATTAGCAAAATCCCATACAAAAATATGCTAGATCTTGGCCAATTTTCTCGTAGTCAAATAATAGCTAATTATGTTGTATTAAACAATAACATCAACATTCAAATTTGATGTTTACTCCTGTATTGTTGGTGGAATAGTATAAAAAATTATACTAATTTTAAATTTCTTTTTTATAGGTGAAAATGCTAAAAAGCAAGTTATATATACTGACAGCTCTGGAGCAGATAAAATCAGGAGAGTAGTCTGCTCTAAGCAGCAAGCTTTCTTTGTTACTGCTCTTGTGCTTGTATCTCTTCTGATTATAGCAATTATTGCTTCATTTGCTAGGCCAATGCCAAGATGTCCTATGATTACATCTCCTACGGAATTTCTCTTCACAACTCCTCCTTCAATAAAACAAGTGCCAAAATCTAAATCAGGTGAAGAATTTTCCTGGCATGACATTCGGCTACCTCCTTTTATTGTACCTGTCCACTATAGCCTATTTATGCATCCAAATTTGGTTACATTCGAAAATACAGGAAGTGTCAATATAACGTTTCGGGTTACTATGCAAACTAACTTCATTGTTCTTCATGCAAAAGAGCTGAATATGTCCCGCACATTAATTCTTGAAGGTGAAGAAATAGAAATTCCAGTTGTGAGAAGTCTTGAATATCCAAAGCATGAACAGCTTTATATTGAAATTGAAGGTACACTGAAGCCATATCAAGATTATATATTGTGGATTGATTTTAAAAAACACCTGAAGGAAAAATTAGAGGGATTTTATATCAGCTCTTATAAAACTTCTGATGGTCAAAAAAGGTTTGTATTAGTTATCTGAATTAAATTTTATTTAAGGAATTATTTTTTAATATATTTATAATTAATTTTTAAATGAAATAATGGGAATGATCTAAGGTTTAAATCTGTATATTTATATTCTGTATTCAACATGTTATTTATAAAAATACTCTCAATATTCTGCATGTTTTATTTTTTACCCAAGATGTTATTTTTAGTAATATTATAGAATTGTTAATTGTTATGCAAATAGAGAGGTTATACATGTAATGCTAATGTAGGGGAACATGATCTGTTTGAATTTTTTTTCTTAGCCTCTTAATTTCCTCTTAAGATAATGCTGAAATAAACTTTAATTTCAATTTTTAGGCTAATTTGAAGTCAAACTAACAATTGTTATAAGTCATTTTTATTCCTGAATTGTTTTTATTAGTTAAATAGATCTCTATTTAGTGTTTTCTGAATCTGCTTTATTTTCCATTGCATTGTATTTTATAATAATAATTAAAAAAACATTTAAAAAGTTCTCAATTTTTTAAAACTTTTTGAGATATGATGTTTATTTAGCATTACAATTATTTTAAAATTTTGTTGCACAATTTTTGTATTCAATGTTTTAAATAGTTATATTGTAATTTTTATATTGATTAAAAATTTTAATATTAAAAATAAATCTTTACTATAATTTTTGTTACAAAAATTGCCACTTCTCTTGCTGTACTTATTTTTTAAACTTAGTTTCTCTTGACCCAAATTTCTTTCGATAAATTAAACTTTATGATTCTATCAGTTTTAAACTAGCCAAATCTCACTGTATTGAATACCATTTATCAATTAAGTTCATAACAAATTCTTAGTGAAATAATTTCTTATAAAAGTACTATATGAAAATATTTCATCCGTAATTGGCCTATGGCTTAAGTAGATCTAATCATTCTTTTAATTTATTGTATTGAAAATTTTATATAGTACATATTTTGCAGTTTGGATTCTGATTTAAATTTTGATTTTTTGAAATTTTTTGTTATTCTCTTGCGAATTTGTAATATTGCTTCCTAGTTCAGTGAGCCTTCGGGTCTGGAAGGAAGATAGTTTTATGGATAGCTATGATGGATGCTGAGCAGATGCAAGATCAATGGCCCCAGCTCTTGGCGAGCATTTGGTGACAAAATAGAAGATTCCAGAATCCACAAGAGTTTCAGTTATATGTCCACTATGACATGAGCTATGGGATCTTTTTAGAACCTTTTTTGTTCCCTCAGGGGAATTATAAAAATCCTGGAGACAGTATTGCAATCAGTCAAGTACTGAGGCAGCATTGAGTTCTGTACTGAGTAGGCAGTCAGTGTTCAATTGAGCATTGCTTTAATAGTGAATCAGTAATCGAGTTCAGCAACAGAAAATAGACAATGGAGAATAGCAAATGTTGGAAAGGTCTGAATATTTGTTTAAAATCTCTTTTCTTCAGAATTTTGTTTAAGTGTTTTATACTGTAATGATTGATTACTACCGATTTTCTGCTTGTGTGCTGTTGTTTGCCATAAGTTCTGTTCTTGTGTATGTTTGGTTGTGTTATGTTGCGTGTGTGTTCATATTGAATAAATGTTCTTCTTTATTATAGAATCCTGTTGGTTTGTTGCTCCATATAACTACCACATTTGAGTCATTGATTTTTAGATTTTGAACTTTCCAGATACTGTTTTCATAAAATTTGCAGTTTATTAAGAAAGTGTACTTTATTTGTTTTAATAAATTAAATATATGATAATTGATTTAATGTATTTACTTAAAATATAAACTGTTACAAGACTTTAACTCAAACTCAGAAAGTATCATAAAGAGAAGCCTCTAAACAGGAGAAGCTGAATACTATTTGGTGTTACTAATAAACTCTGTTTTAGAAGATATATAGACTCTGTGTTTGAATAACATTTTGTGAATTCCAATCAAATTGGCCGATATGTAATAATTCTTGTAATTATATATATAAGCATAATATGTGTGTGTTTGCATGTATGTATAATTCCTGCTAATCTGTTTTCGAAAAATAATTTTTTTCTAATTACTCAAATTCTAGCTTCACTTTAACTTCAATTTCTGAGTTACATAGGTTCTGATTTTCTTATTGCGATTCTAATGTGTCAAATAAAAAAAAAAATGCATTAGCAAATTCACTTAAAAATTGTATAAATTTGAAATACTTTCTCACAACTTCTGTTTTGTGATTTCTGCCGTCTTTCTTGGACTATATTTCCCATTGATCATGGCTCTTACAAAGTAATCTTAATGATAGCAAAAATTGAATTCCTTCCATGATATCATAAAGAATAAAATTAAAAAAAAATGTTATTGGACTCTGGGCTTGCTTCTCTTTTAAAAGGAAAAAAAGGTATATATATTTATATATATAAAATAAAGATATTCATTTTTATTTATTACATTCCTTAAACAATTCATTAGTAGTTAATATTATTTCAGAAATAAAATTTACATTATTTAAAAAAATTAATTAAACTTTAAAATAATAAACAACTACCAAAAAAGCTTACTTGCAGTTAAAAACTGCCTCTTGAACTCTAAATTTAACTTTAATAAGTGGTTGTATCTTTTAAGGACCACTGTCAGTCATTTGGGAATAGATTAGACCAGTTTGGATGTTCCCTCTGGAGAAATATTAATCCATACTTTGATAATCTCTGTCTTCATTGAATGTTTTAGTGCTATGCAATATTCGCAAATCTTGCATCCTGGTAATTCCCATCAATGTTTAAGAGGATTTAAGTGAGCAATCGAAGCGAAGAATGCAGTTGATTTTTGATATAGAATGCTTTATATTATTCACAGTGTCTTTAGGATTATAGTCTTGTATAAGCTAAGAATTATTTGAATGACTGTGCACTCTATTTCACATTTTTTTTAAAAAATTATTTATATACTGTTTTGCGCTAATATTAAGTCTAAAAAGATTAAATATAAGGTATATACAACTGACTGCCATGCATTTTCAAATCATTACTTCACCACCATATTTAATTAAAAGTAAAAGTTCTGCTTCTCAAAAGTTGTACTTTGTTTTTTCTCAATACTAACCTATGTTCTTTAATGCCATTGATGTAAAATTTGCTCTGGCCAAAGAAAAATACTTTTTCCTAAAATCGTGAATGCTTATTAACATATCCAAGATAACAAAATCTTTAATGCTTTTGCATATTGATGGATGATATATACTAATTGCATTCTATCAGATAATCTGCATTTTTTAGAATTTTCTATACAGGGTCTTAATAATCACAAACTGACTACTCTGACTTGCTGGAAGGCATATGGAAAAACTTGAATGACCGCCACAACAGCAACACTGGCAGGAACTGTAGTTGAGTCCTAAGGTCCATCACCAGCCATAGTATAACCTTTCCTTAAGGAAGCGTATCTTGTTATCAATAGGAGTACCCAGACTCCTACCTTTTCATATACACACAAAGGTGGTGAGAACCAACCACTATGCTGGAAGCTTCTCATCCTCATTTACGAGGTGCCCCCTCGTGGGATAGGGTCTTTATAAAGAATCTCTAATGTCATTTATAATTTGAAATGCAGTAATCCTTGATTTTAATTATATGGATTTGAAGATGCATCTGTTTCTTAGGAAATCAGCTTAGATAGTTATCTTTATGTTGCTGTGAGATAATGGATTTCAATGTCTGTAATTATTGATTAATCTTTGGTGAGAGGAATGTATTCACCATCTTGCCAATTCCGTAAGGAATTTTGCATTCATTCTGTATTCTTGAGATGATCTTCCTTTCTTCAAGACTAATATCTTTTCTTTATAAATCAAATTTATTTTAATTCGTGTTACCTATCAAATGCTCTAAAAATACAATATTTAAGATTTTTTTTTATTGTAACTAAAATGTTTGTAAGTGAATTGAAGTTTAATTTTCAAATATTCTTTTATTCTTATAAAAAAAATAATGAAATTATTTTGAATAATTTAAACCCTTATAAAAACTGATGAATAATCTAAAGAATGTAATAAATGATAAGGAAATTAATGTTATAACTTTAATAGTTCTTTTTATTATTCTTGAATATTTATGCAAAATGTTATGCTTTTCCTGCCAAATGTGTTTGTGTACATATGTGTATGCATGGATATATATGTTTTTCAAACAGTCAACTAATACTTTTACATGAAATTCCAATTCTCACCTAGTTTTCTAAGGCTATTGAATTAATTCTATCCACACAAAAAATTAATGTAATCTAATTTGCCATAAATTTTTATTAAATTTCATTTAAATAATTTTCACTTTTTTTTTCTTCTTTTTTTCTTTTTAAAGATACCTTGCCACAACCCATTTCCAGCCGACCCTTGCTCGAGCTGCATTTCCCTGTTTTGATGAACCTGCTATGAAAGCTACATTTCAGTTAACAGTAGTCCATGAAGAGGGATACAATGCCTATTTCAACTCTGAGGTTTCCCAGACTGAACCTTATGGAAATGGTCTGTCTATCACTGTTTTTGATAAGACATTGAAGATGAGTACTTATTTAGTTGCATTTGTTGTATGTGATTTCAAGGCTCTTCAAAAAACAAGTCCTGATGGCGTCAATGTAAGTGTTTTGCTTCACATAGTTGTAAATCTTCGTTTGGATGAAAAGTTTTCTTTTTTGTCTCAGAACTAGAACATTTATCCCTTAAATGCATAATATTATCGGAAAATACTCACCCTTTTCAACATTAGTTATTTGATTTGCTTTTTTTTTAACATTTAAAATTAGAAGTTAAATTTCCAAATATATATATATATATATATATGTAATGTTATTTTGGTTGAAGACATAGATGAGATGTTCTATTTTTAAATTAATTTTAATATCTATTCCGGGAAAGCAATTTATTTACAAGCAGGTGTGGACAAGGCCCATCCACCACCATTCGGCACAAAAGCAGAAGCAAAAAGGGAGGAACAGATGATCACTAGTCTTATATAACATGGGATTTCCGGCCACGTACTGATGAAATACATATTTTGACCTCTGATAAGCGCTAAAGTATCTCATTTGATACATAGTACTGATGGCGTATTATTTTTACAAAGGAATTAATTAAACCCAAAGTGGACTTGGATCACGAAATAAGAGAATATTTTAGAATGAAGTTACGATGGACTAAATTAAGACAAAGTTTTGGAAATTAATTTGGATTAAATTAAGAGTTTAAAATATCATTATATATATATATATATATATATATATATATATATATATATATATATATATATATATATATATATATATATATATATATATATATATATATATATATATTGAAATATATGAAAGCATGTAAAAGTAAATTCACTAGTTTAGTATAGCATATTAAATAATAAATATATCAGTATAGTACCAAATAATCATAATAATACCAAATAATAAAATATATCAGTTGTGAATTATGATTTTGATCGCTATTCTAATCACAAAATATTTTTAAAAGAAATTTGCAGTTTCTTTCTAAAATGTATTTTATGTTATTAGGTTAATGATAGTGATTATTTCCAATAGTTTTCCTTCTTTTGACATTTTTCCATTATTTATATAAACTTGTTTCCAAAATTACGCATTTGAAAAAATAAAATGCAAAATTAAAATTGATATATATATATTAATTCTGGAAATATGGTATTTGAAATACATACATTAAAAGTTGAATAGTCGACTAGTTGAATTGTATTTTCCTAAACTACATATTGTCTTTTTTTCTTCTTTTTTTAAATTTGGTGAGGAAAGGCAAATCAGCCATTTAAAGTTTGACAAAGAACAATTCGTTAACAATTCCATTTTTATAAAATTTATCTTTAAAAGATGGAATTAATTATATAATTTTAACTGAATTTATCACTGTTTAAAGGAAATATTTTTATTCCTTTCAAGTCAGCAAACTGTTATCTCAAATTGAGTAAGTTGTGTTTTTGATGATGAATTGGAATTTTGTATTCTAATGAATATTTACAAGGTGATTAAAAAAAATATAATTATGATTGAGCTGGTTAAATGCTGGGCATGAAAAATAGAGAAAATCAATTAAATCTCTTGGAAAGTTAAATTTTACATTTCAAGTTGAATTTAAAACATAGCATAGTTATTATTTAATTTAAAAAAATGTGCACACTATTTTTATTATTTAATGCAACCTTTCAATCCCTTGTCTCATAGATAGTGTTTTATTTTTATTTTAGGTTAGGGTCCTTGTACCACCTGAGCAATTGAATCAAGCTCAATATGCTCTAGACACTGCAACCAAAGTTCTACATTTCTTTCAGCAGTTTTTTAACATTAGTTATCCTTTACCAAAATTGGGTATGTTAAGTTTCCTGTAATTGTCTGGTTGTTCTATTTGGAGATATACATAACCTTTAAGCATTCAGTGAAATTTCATTTCAGTAAAACAAAGTTAGATATATTTTTCTTAGTATCTTAACCAAAGAATTTTAAAATATGAAAACATTCATAGTTTTTACTTTTAAAACACTATGAATTTTAAAGTGGGAAATAATCATATTATCAAATCTCAGTATCTATATTATATTATAATAACTATCATGGTTCTTGCCTTAATTATTTTCTTCTTTAGATATGATTGCCATTCCTGATTTTGGACCTGGAGCTATGGAAAATTGGGGTCTAGTGACTTTTCGTATGACAACTGTTTTGTATAATTCTATGGAAACATCAAGTGAAAGTAAAGAGCATGTAGCTACTGTTATTGCTCATGAATTAGCTCATCAGGTAGAATAATTAATTTAGCTTAATCAAGATTTCAGTTATATGTATCACTATAATAGCATTTTGTATATTATTGTTAATTGTTTAAATATATTTTATGATTTAATGCTTATGTCTGTGTATATAGACATTTAAAAAAATACATGCTGATATTTTATTACATTTTCATGAAGTATATAAAGGCATTTACAGATACTTCCCTATTTTTGATGATGAACTTATCATTTTTTTTTTTTAGTGGTTTGGCAATTTGGTGACTATGCAATGGTGGAGTGATTTATGGTTAAATGAGGGGTTTGCAAGCTTTGTAGAATACCTTGGAACTAACCATGTTGAACCAGGATGGAGAATGGTAATCTTTTTCAATCATTTGTTGTATAGTTAATTTCTCTATCATTTACTTACTATGTTAATACTATAGTGTAACATAATGTAGTTTTTCATGTTGCAAATGCTTCTTACTATTGATGCTTTTGTGTTCGGAAAGTTATTTTTGTGCATTAGATTAAGTTTGCGATATAGAAACAAAATGCTCTTGTCTAAAACAATATATTTAAAAAAACTCTTTTAACTAATGAAATTTTTTTTAATTATTATTACACCTTATACATAGAAATTAATTTTCAACATATAAGTGAAGATATTTGTTATTTTTAGATAAAAGCATTTCTCTGTTTTTCCCGAATGTTTCTATTATATCTAATGGAATAAAAATAGTTGTAGGCTCTTTTTCCTAAATTTAAACTATTTTAGGATTCACTATCTTTTGAAATTTTAATTTCTGTTTTCTAATAAATCATATTTCCAATTTTGTTCCTTATCTAACTTTTAACGTCTAAAAACTAATTAGATGCATATAATACTTCGTTGATTAAATTCGTTAAAAGACAATTCTGATTGGCAACCAAAATTAGACTTGCAATCTGAAGTAAAGGTTTGTCTATATTATTTGAATAAAAAATTGTATTATATATGTTTTAAGCCTAAACATACATGTAAAGTATACTTGCAATCCTGTGTTCCTCTAGCTTTGCCAATGGAGCACTTAAAGCTAATTTCATAATGAATTATAATTGCATCTAATCTATGCAATTGCTAATTTTAAATGAATTCATTTTTGAATCAATATATCAAAGATATTAGTAAGTGAATAAACTCTACAATAAAATAAATTCTTTTAGTACATTTTTAGCTCAATCATATCGTACAATTCCATGAGGAAAGTTACTTAAGATTTAAAGCTATGAATATTCAAGTAAAAAGTTTTTTTAAGTGCTGTTGAAGGGCAAAATCTTCACAAAAAACATTCAAATAAATGGAATGGGATTTCACAATGATTGATTGAAGGTGTGGAATACCAAAACTTTAAAGAACACAAATTAGTAATACTGCAGCAAATAAATTAATTATTAAGTTTGTTGAAAACTAAGTTTTCAGACATAATTATGATTTCAAATTTTTAATGCTAAATTATTTTATAGTATATTTTGTATGTGTATGTGTGCATTCACTTTTTTTGCTATAAATAAAGTACAAATATTTGTATAGATGGATCAGTTTGTTGTGAGTACTAGTCAAGATGCCATGTCTTTAGATGGACTGGAAAGCTCTCATCCTGTTATGACTGATGTAGATAACCCAGAAGAAATTGATGCAATATTTGATTTCATCTCATACAAAAAAGTAAATTTCATTTTGATGGTCATTTTCTCAAATGTATTTTTAACAAATATTAATAATTTACTATTTGTTTTATTAAAAATATTAACTAGTAACTATGAATAACTGTAGATGAAGTCTTGTAGTTTTTATCTATTTCAGCTACAGAATCTTTTATCTATTCTAGAAGAATTGATTAGTTAGTCTTTTTTTTTTTTTTTTGTAGTTTTTATGTATTCCAGCTACAAGAAATTAGATATTATTAATTTAAATTAATCTTTGTTTAAATAGTATGATTATATATATAATTTCTTTCTTTCTTCTTTTTTTTTTTTTTTTCTTTGCTGCTCTTATTTTCTAAACTAACAACTGATTGTAAGAATAAAATAAAATTGTCAAGCTGCTGCTATGAAAATTGAAATATTTTTTTGAAAATTAATATTAAGAAAAAACCATATGTTATTAGAAGGTGTATATATTAAGAAAAAATTACATTTTATATCAGAAGTAAATGTGATTGAACTTTAATGGTTAATTTAGCTTCCTAATAAGTGATATTAATGGTAGATGGTTAAAGTTTAATTTGCAGTAAATACAAGATAAAAGTATTTCTTGAATTTATATATTAGGAAGAAGTATTAAAGAATATATTTCCTATAAAGCACAGGAAGAAGTTTAAAATAGAATTCAAATTTTTACCAATTATTACATTTATGATTTTTTTCATGTCTGTTATCAGTTTGTAAAAGCTGTAGTGTGTCAATATTCTGTCCTTTACTCTGATGTTTTGTTTCATATATTCAAATATTTTTGGAATTATATTCAATTATTTACTTATATCTAAATTGAAAGGGAATTGCCATTTGAAAACTGGCTTTTTAACTCCCAATGTCTATTTTATTATCAAATTGACTTTAAATTTTAGATTCTTTATTGCATGTAAAAAATTCTTTTATTGACTTTTGATTATAATGTTGATTTTAATATTTACATTTTTTCCCTTTTGCTTACAGGGTGCTGCAATTTTATATATGCTGGAGAATTTCCTTGGAACTGAAACCCTCAAAAAAGGATTGAGCACTTACTTAAACAAATATCGTTTCAAAAATGCACGCACTGAAGACCTATGGGATGCTTTTACACAAGTAAATTATCAGGTTTTTTTTTCAATTATTAAAAAAAAAATTAAGTAGTTTAAAGATCCCTGTTTATATTTTATTATAATTTGAGTTACATCTGTTTTATTTTCTCAATTTGTTGTAAATATTGATTGCATTTTTTTATATAGCTAAAATTTTAAAAATAATTTAACTTGGTATTAAATAAATGCTAATTTTGTATTCAGTAAATTTTCTTCTGTAAATTAATTTACAAAAATAAAATACAACGCAAAATTTATTAAATATTGTATTATTTATTAACATATTTTGATAATTATGTAAAACCAGACCTACACTCTACAAATTCATTTCTCTCCCCAAGTATTTACTGTACCAAACAATTTTAAAACCATAAAGAAACATATTGCATTTATTAATCCGCCCCAAAATAGCCCTAGTGTTGCTTTAAAATGGGAAGTTAATATAACTAAACTAAATTAAAAGCATTTATTAAATTTGTAGCAATTATTAATAACACATATTTGCTTGTGTACTATTTTTGAATGAAAGAGCTTTTACATCTGCAAATAGTTGACTAAATATTTTACTTTGATTGTTATGTTTATTTAAAAATGTATTCAATGGATTTTTTTCAGTTATTAAGAAAGATCTTAATCACATGAGGTTTAAGAATTTAATTGTACTTATAGCTTTTTAAAATGTTTTATACATATTTATTGGTCCCTCTTCTAGGTATCACTTACTACTTCACATTTAAATGTGTCTAAAATTTTAGACACATGGACTCGTCAAAAAGGTTACCCACTATTGACAGTCACTTTGAAGCATCGTATTGTGCGAATAAAACAACGGAGATTTCTTCTAACACCTCCTGAATATGATGATGCAAAACCATCAGACTTATCTCCTTATGGCTATAAGTGGTTTGTTCCTGTTACTTATATTACAGATATTGATAAAGAGAATATGTTTTGGTTAAACATGACCGATGGTAAGCTTTCTACTTATTCCTCTATTTCTCTGTACTTTTTGTGGTGTTGGTTAGTTATTTATATAGCCATTATTCAAATGAAACCATTGTTATTGAATATATCAAATGAAACCATGATAATGTCAATAAATCCCAAGTATATATGTAGGACTGGGTGGGACAAAATGCCCATTCAATTCCATTTGGATCAGTATCTAGGGTACTAATTAAGAAAAGAAGTAATGTGTAAAGAAAAACAGTTAATTTATTTAGATAAACAAAATTAACAATACATTAACATTTAAGACAGGAAAGGTTACTTACATTGAAATTAGAACTTAAAATAGATGGCACCAAAGGGTAGAGCCTAACAAGATGTCTGCACATAGCAAAACTAACTGCTGCCGTTTATTAAGCATTATCATAAGTAAGATTATTAAGCACACATCACTACCAGTGACGAAGAACCCTCTCTCCTCCATTCAAGTGAATACCATAAGTTCGCTTTTACTAAAACTTATGGTCATGTGACTTAGCACTTTGGATTAGTAGAACCCATGTTGCCATCTATTACAATACAATAAAACTAAATTGAAATTTGGGTGCATTCTGTATAAAAGTGGAATGGTAATGGCCACTAATCAAATCTCTACATAAATGTGCATAAAACCCTTTACAAAACTTTTGTACAAATTTCTCCCAAGATGAAGACCATTTAAATTTTATTAATGAAACATTCTATGATATCATACTATTTTTATGGCAAATTTGTTATTATTATATTTCCAAGATAATATATCCAAGATGTATAAGTACCAAATTTTTTTTTTGTACAATTTTCTCGAAAGATGGAAAATTATTTGAATTTTCTGAAAGAATCATTTTATAGTCCATTTAAATTTTATGGCTAATTTATTATTATCATATTTCCAAAATGATATCAATAAATTCTAAATATATATATATATAAAATTTTTGTGTGTGATTTCTTGTAAGATGAAAAGGCAATTACATTTTCTTCCTTATTTTATTTTAGATTAATGGTTAAGTATGATTTTTAATTAATTTTTTATTTAAGAACATTGGAGAAAAAAAAAAGAATATAAGAAATTTGATTTTATTATTATCTTACTATTCTGTATTTATAATTTTAACTTTTATATTTTGCTGATTTTTAGTTATTTAACATTTGGTGGTTAAGAATTACCTGTTACCTAAACATATACGTAAACATTTCCATATCCATAAATTTACCGGGAAATATTTGCTAAAATTATAGATATAATTGTAAGTAGGAGATTTTTTCTAAATATATATATCAATTTATTAGATATGAAATTAGATGGTATCAACCATTGTTAATGGAAGAATAAAGCTTAGTTTTCATAATCAGGAGGCTTAATAGAATGTTCTTTTTTAAAATGCTCAATTCCTTAGCAGCTTAATTTTTTACTTATTTTAATTCTATGATATATTCTATTCAGGAAGGTGTTGCTATTTGATCCAGTTCAGGATTCATAGGGCCATTGAGATATAAATCAATTTATTTTGTGATATGCATTAAATGTAATTTTTTTTATAAGTTTTAATATTTCTATATGCAAATCTGATAAAAATTTTCAATATTGACTAGTTTGTAATTCTTGAAATTTAATAAAGATAATTTATTTTTTAATATTAAACTTTACTTAAGCAGTTGATTCTTTTTAAAATTTTGTCTAGTAAGTTCTTTTTGTGTTTAAATTATCAACTCTTATACTGCTAATATATCATGAGAAATTTATTGCAATTCATGATAAAAGCTGTAGATCAATAATATTAAAAAGATTTTGAATACACATGAAATCTAACTTTTTGTATTAAAAATGAAATTCTCAATACTGCTGAGAACATTACATTATTCTTATATCATCTTATATTTCATTTCTATGAAAAGAAAAAAATGCCTGCAAGATTTATTGTTCAGTTGTATCTTTGTATTTCATTTAAATTTATTCCATGTTTTTTCATTTCACTATAATATTTTATATGTTGAGCAATTTTTTACTAAATTATTATGATTTTTTGAATCATTAATTTTAAATATTTTATTGTTTTTCATTTCTCAAACTTAGGTACTTTAAATATACAAACATTTCCTATAACTTTCTTTTATTATATGTGAATAAGTTCTAATATTTCCAATACAAAATTTGAAGATGCATTTAAATCTATATTTGATCTATTTGTGTTTTAATTTCAGGTCCTTGATGTTAAACAATCTAAAAGGTTTTGAAGAATTCAGTTATAAAATTTGTGTATTTTTTATTCTTAGAATGGAATTCTTATTTAACCATTACCAAAAAGTTGTCCTTTGATTAATAACTTAAATGATTTAAATCCTGAAATCCATTTCATTACTCATAAAATCTGCTTCTATTTTTAGAACTAAATAATATTTAATTTGATGTGAAACTATTTTTATTTATCATATTTATCATCTTTTATTTAAAAATACAATAATGTAATATTAATGTGGAATTTTCTCAATGAAAGTTATTATTTGTCCATCTTTATAGGTGAGTTCCTTCTTCCTGCTCGAGCCAAGTGGTTGAAACTAAATGTAAATCAGACTGGTTTTTATAGAGTTATGTATGATGATGGCTTGTGGAATACACTGATTGAATTGCTACACACCAATTACAGTGTAAATATTTTTTTTTTTTTTTTGCATTGTACTGTCATATTTTCTTATGTGAATTTTAAATATGTTCTTTAACAATTGAAACTTATACATGTTTACAGTAATTTTGAAATGAATTTGAAGTGTTACATACTTTGATTAATAATTTCTTAGTAATCCATGTTTTTAGAAAATGGAAAAAAATATCTATTTTTAATTTTATAATAGGTTTTTGATTAATTGTCTGATGTCGAATGAAGGAATTCATAAAATTTTTGCTCAGTTCCTTTTTAAAACCGGGCTCAAATAATAGTTTAATTTATGCATGTGTGTATTATCTTTTATATGAAAATGCAGAAATTGTTATTATTTTAGCTAATACATGCTCAGAATCTTTTTTCCCTCCTCTCGGTTTTCTTTTTTGCCAATGACACAACTGCTGCTTAAATAGAAATAATCAAAATGGAAATTTTATATTATTTTTATTATATATCTATCTTTTGTCTGTTATGAATTTTTATGCATTTTTTTGTATTATATGTAATAGTTTGCAACTATTATTTAAATATCATCTTTCTATAACAAGGTCTTTAAACCTGCTGATAGGGCCAATCTTTTGGATGATGCACTTACTTTAGCTAGGTAAGTAATAATTATGAACTCTTTTGCTATAATATCAGTTATAAAACATAAATCATAAAAAAATTTCATAACTTAAGTTTTTATTAATTATATATTTTTTATTATTTCAGTTCTTATTCTTTTAAATTTATTATTTTTGGGTTTAATTAATTTTTAATACCTAGGATTTTTATGAAATATTTTACAGTAATGTGCTTACATTTTGTATATACTAAATATGCATTATTAAAAGTATAAATAAAATTTTAATTTCGAATCAATTAAATGCATATATAGTATGCATATATGTGTTGAATCTTATAATTGCTAATTATAACTAATTTTCTCTAAAAAAATTAATGAAGTTGCAATTTTTTGCTAGTTTCTAGAATTTAAACATTGCTATTGGCTTGAAAAGAATGCTGATGCTAATGCATATTTTTCTATTTTCTTTAACAGCAGATAAATTTTCATAATAACATTTTAATGCCTAGAAATAAAGTTTTATTGAAAGGTGTGCATTATTTTTAGCAGTAAGTGATTTGTGCAAGTTTTGAATGTATTCTAATATTTTGTGAAAAACTAATATTAAATTACAAATATTTATCTTAAACTATATTATCAGTACTATTGGGAATAATCAAATTTGAGAAAATTGAGGCAAACAATGAATTTCAATTACAGTACAGTTGTAAGTATGAGTATATGCGAATAGAAACTTGTTTAAATATTTAAGAAAATAACTAAATTTTAAAAATTATGCATATTTAATTAGTCAATAAAATTTTCACTTTAGATTTAATTCTCTATTTAATACATATCATTTACTTGGTGACATCATTTGAAAAATTTCCATATTTCTTTTTACAGTTTTTAAAATGCATGCTAAATACTTAATTCAATTTTATGTATAATTCTATGTATGGACTGATAAAAACTAAGTACTTACATGTATATGTATCACATATGCTGTTGATAATTTTTGAAGTAGTTACAATATGCATATAAATCTTTTATTGTATTTGCATGTTTTGGAAGATAAAAATAAGATTAAATTTTTAAAATCCAGTTGATTCTTGTCCATGCTCACTTTGAAATGTTGGGGCTATTAAGCTGAAATTTTTTTTTTAGAAGCGCTAAAAGAACATTAGAAGAGAGCTTCAAACTATTGATGCACATTTTTATAACATTAAAACAGAATATAATAGGTTAATAAGTAACTTTGAATATAATGAGTTTAAAATGGCTTGTTCTTCATTTTAAAGAGACTTGCAAAGCTCATTGGAAATTGTCAATTAAGACATAGAAGGTCTAGATTTCTTTTGCTTTGGGAGGATAATTAAAAAGTCTGTATCACTTATGAATATAAATGTATTTTAACATTAATATATCCTATTTCAAGTTTTATTTAATCTTTCTTAAAATTCATCTTTAATTAAAACCATTAACTTTTAATGAAATTTTACCAAATATCTTTTTCTAGTTTTAATGTAATTTTCGGAAACACATTTAGCATAATCAGAAAGACCTTTGATTTTAAATTTACATGTTGTTAAAGCTTTATTTTTTAATGATCTCGAATGCAATTTTTTCTTTACAGAAAACATAATTATCTAAATTATATATTAAATATATAATTAAATTCTTGCTAAACTTTTAAAATAATTCTGTAAACCAGTATTGTTTAATAAAGTACTTAAATATACTTCTTTTCATCTAACATCTTAGAAAACATTTATAGAATATAGACATAAAAATGGCTAATGTATGAATTATATCAATTATTTTCAATTTCTACTGTGATTACTTTTCTAGAATCAATAGCTAGTGTACTCAGCCTTTCTTGAGGTTAATATTCTTTCATATATAATGTTTTTAATGTAGAAACTCCTTTTATATAAAATATTATATCTTATTGATAGTTAGAATATATGCATTGATATAAAAATTGAATTTTTAAAAATAGTGGTATAGTTCAAAATTTTTTTTTTGTGCAACAAAAGAATGTCTACCTACAAATTTCCTTATTGCAAATTCTTCTGTATCTAATTTTCTAAAGAGTTGACAGAAATTCAAATTGCAAATAAATGAAATTAGTATTATTGAAAAGGTAAAATTTTCAATTTTATATTTGTTTAAATTCGTTTTAAATTAATTTTTTCTGAAGGAAAGTAAAATTTTGATAATTTCCTCATACTGTACATCTGTTTCATTTGCGTGTAAGGTCTATATTAGAGGTGGCAAACCTTTATGGATCAATGTGCCATTTTTTCTAAAGAAATGTTTAATGATATATAAATCTGCAGTCAAATAATTTTGACTTCTGATTATTGTTATAATAATAAAACTAAATACTGACAGCTCAAAACTCTTTATTTACTATGGAAAAAATACATTTTGCACTATATAGAAGTAAAGGTTTTAGTTATACTAGTAATTCAAATTAAAATATCGTTAGTGTGACTTCTGTGCTTGCAGATTAGATGACAAATAACTTATATTTGGATTGTAAGATGTTACTTTTAGTAGAATGCATGTTGAATTGGTGTCATCTGCCAAATGGTTCTAAAGTCTTTAATGCTACTTATTTCTGACAATAATGACTCACGGGCATAGGTGGATGAAAATATGGTTAAAATAGCATGAGCCAGCTTCTCAAAACAGTTAAATGTGTTCCATGTTTCCAAAATTTCCTTACTGGCATTTTTACTTATATTGCTTGTTAATTTTTTTGTTTCAATCAATTCCAACTTTTTCCGTGCTTCTATAAATTTTTGAATCTATATGGACTGGAAATCAATCAGTTGCATTTCATGTTTTTTAATTTCCAACTAATAGAATTGGGACTAATTCAATTTATCAAATGAAGTCACATCAGAGTACATAATAAACTTGAGCGTTTCCGATAATTTTTTGAAATGAGAACATCTTGCTGAAAATTCCTTGATTGAAGAATCAATTACGGAAATAAATTCTTCAATAATTTTTCTTCGTCTGGTTTCTCATGTACTTCTAAATCTTTGATATATATATGTATATATATCAATACATACATATATATATATATATATGTATATATATATATATATATATATATATATATATTTAGGAAGTTTTGAAATCAACTAATAAAAACATTTTTTTTTTCTTATAATAATATCGTTCCTGAAAGCATGCAGTCCAGCGCCAAAAGCGCGAATGAGATCCATCATTACGATAATTGTTTTATTTGTGCCGTGAAGCTTTACTTTCAATTTATTGAAATGTTAGCATGTGTCTGTAAAAACATCAATTTTGAGAGCCACATAATATCCAACAACTGTGAGTATTGTTCAATTTCCCCCTCATTTTGCAGAAACAGTCTGATTTCTTAAAAGCAATCAACAAATCTTTGAAGTACATTCCCACGGTTCAACCAGCGAGTATTATTATACATTAGTAAGCTATTATACTCTGAATTGACTTCATCCACAAAGCCTCAATTAAAGTCTTTTCGCTTACTTCAAACCTATTCCACTTTCGCTTATTTAAAGCCTACGACGATATGAGGTTGACTATTTTTGTGACTAACGCCTTTATATTATCAAGAGATGTTAAACCACTCTTAGAACACAAGGCTTGTTGGTGAATAATGCAGTGGAATTCAAGAATCGAATGCCCTACGTCTGTTTGAAATCAACTAATAAAAACATTTTTTTTTTCTTTTTGCTTACCATATTTGAAGCACCATCAGTTACTGAAACAATTCTTTTCATATCAGTTTCTTTCTCAGCAAGCGAATTTTTAATGGCAGTACAAATATATGTGTTTTTAAAAAAATGGAATATGAAATTTTAAATGGGATTTGAACATTGATGTAATACTGAACTTTGTTATTTTGAACTAAAATGCAAACCGTTTTGATCGGCGGCGCGCCCAAAATATTGTGTCGCGTGCCACTGGTTCGCCATCCCTGGTCTGTATATTTCTTGCCTCCGTTTCAAGGATTGACTTTGCTTATTTTAGGCATTGCTAACGGAATGCATTGAAACAAATGGAAAGCTTGCAAAAAAAAAAAAGCATTAAGACAATACAGGAATTAAAAATTAGTGGTAGTGTAATTCAAGGTTAAGATTAATTTTAATGCATTTATTTTTTTTAAAAATTGATAACAGTTAATAGAAGTACTGTGCAAAAATAGAAACAATTATCATTGAATTTTAAAAATTTTGACTTTTAAGATTTGAGTAATATATTTCTTCTTTGTTCTGAAATTACTGCATAAAAACCATAAAAATTTCTGTTAGTTTCTAATTAATTAATATTTAATGAACTTCTGCACTTTGGAAAGATGATTGCAATTTTTTCTTTTTCTTAATAAATAAGTGAGAAAAGCTTAGTTGAAATTGAAGATGATATGTGGGAAAGAGGAGATGTGGGACATACATATATAATTAGATACATACGTATCCTCGATGGCTTTTATTTATGTTAAGATTATCCATACTTTGTATCGACGACAAAAGAAAATTTTATTGTAAACTTTGATTGATCATATTCAAAAATTACATTTTAAGCACATCTATTAATATTTACATCATTTTTTAAAAATTTTCCATACTATTTCCATTATATATATATAGTTTATGTTTTATTTATCATTTGTTGTTTATTTGAATTATATAATAAAAATAAGAAGTCAGTGACATAAGTTATTTTAATACTTCATTAGAGATGGTTATTTATGTGAACTATAAACATAAACATGTAATTAAAATTTAATTTAAATTATATTTTTAGAGTAGGCATTTTAGATAGTGGGCATGCTTTAAATTTGACTCGATATTTGGCAAAAGAACAAGATTATGTGCCATGGGAAACCGCTATTCTACATTTCGAAGTTTTAGATGTATTGATGCAAGAAAGTCCAGCATTAGCTTTATTTCATGTGAGTTTTATGTTCTCTTTAATGCAAGCATATATTTTTTATTTTGAAAAGTGTTGATATAAAGATGTAATTTAGCATTTAATATTCCTTAAAATTGTATTTACTTAGCTTTATTTTCTTGTATTAAGAAATTTGCCAGAAATCTGATGAAACCTGTTGCTAAGAAACTTGGGTGGACAGATGAAGGTGATCATTTAAAAAAGTAACTAAATTAAATGAAGTTTTTTTTGTTTTTATTTTTTACGATCCACGATTTTTTCAATTATTTTCCCTATAAAAATTTCTAAGTATTATATTCTAATTTTAGTGATAAGAAAGAATGGAAGAAAATGCTGGTCAAAATTATAGAAGGGTCATACTTGTTTAAAATTGTAGTTGTGTGGTATAACTTAAACATTGGTATATGTATGTGCTTGCATGTATATGTACAAAAATGATGAGTATCATATATGTATAAAATTCCTGCATGGCTTTTAATAAAACATGGAAAAAATTTTAATTGTAAAAAATGCCTTACTATTTTATTAGTATTTTTTAAATTATTCTGAGATTTTTTTATAAAAACTAAACTAAATAAATTATTTGCTTTTTTTATCTGTATCTTTTAAAAATATCCATTTTTTTTTGTCATTTTTATTATTATTCTGCTCTTATATCTTTCAAAAAGATTTTTTTCCTCTTCTGTATATGGAAGATATATATTCTATTAAATTTACAATTGAAACTATTTGGTAATCTTTATGTTTTTTCTCAGTAAATAAAAAAAAAAAAGCTTATTAGATTCAAATAAAAAATTGACATTTCATATCTACTTATCATGCATTAGAGTAAAATATGTACATTTTGCTACAATTTTAAGGATAAATTAAAAGCATTGTTCAATAGATTTCTATTAAAGATGCTATCATAGTTTCAATAGCATATGAAACTATGATTCCTATTAAAGATGCTATCATAGTTTCAATAGCATATGAAACTATGATTCCTATTAAAGATGCTATCAGAGTTTCAATAGCATCTTTAATAGGAACTGTAAATATAAAAATGACTCATAACACTGTCAAAGAAATATTATATTTTCATTAAATTCCACTTTTTATATGTATGCTGAATTTCTAATAATGTTGCTTAATGGTACTTTACACTGCGATGATTTTGTCTGTATGTTAATTAACTTTGTATAATATTTTTCATATTTTCAGGAAATTGCGATCTGCTCTTCTTAGGATGCTTGTTAAATTTGGGGATGATGAAACAATTAGGAAAGCTAAAATAACATTCCAAAACTGGATGTTTCATGATATCAGGTATATAACTTGCATTTTACTGAGCCAAACTTTTATATTTGTAAAATTTGTCTTAGAGTTTTAGTAGAAGAATAGTTTTTCTTTATATTTTTCACTTTAATGTTGAATTTCTTTTTCTAGTTATCTCCATTTTCCATGTGATTACTTTATTTTTTATACAATGTTTCTTTTTTTAATAATTGAAAATTATTTTCTGTGAACATTATGATAATTTTAATTTAATATTCATAATTCAGGGCTCTTTAGTAAATAAACTTCTAATTCTTAAAAAAATCTAATCTATCATTATATGGCTGTAAGGGTTAATTTGTGAGTAACATAGATTATAAGCATTAATTATATTATATTGCTACTTTATAATAATTAATGAGCTGAAGATTCTATAATAGAATATATTTGTTAATATAAATTTCTTTTAAAATTTTATACTGAATTCTCTGAAATTTTATTAATTTTATGTTTTAATATTTGTATTCTTATTTCCTACCAAAGCTTTTTAAACTTTTCAAAAATAACATATAAATACTATAATTAAAATATCCTATTATCCTTAAATATTTTAATAAAATTGTGTAAGGTCATAATAATGAAATGTAGTAAGCATCTGAATATGTCTATAAATGCTGTTTTTGTTAAAATTTTTTGAAATATTGAAATATATTTTGTGGCAACATAATATAAACTAACTACATAAACTTGAATGAGAAATGGGAAAATTTTAGAATTACTTTCATATTTACTAAGCATGACTTAAGATTTTTTTATATTAACAAATGCTGATATGTGCCTTTGAAATTTCATTTAATATTTTTAAAATATTCAGAAATTGCCTCAATATTTTTGTTTTTGTAAGTTTATTTACTGTCTTCATTTGTAATGTAAAAAGCTTTATAGTTGAAAATAAATTATTATTAATATTATTATTCTTTGAAATTATTTAAAATACATTTTTCTGGTAGTTTTCAATTTCAAGCTAGGAAAAGATTTAATTTTAAAAAAGGTTAGCAATATATTGAACCAATTATTATGAAATGTATCTTTTGTTTTTGATCTTTAAGGAATAGTGTTCCCGTGCCCTTAATTACTGGGCAGTGCATTATTAATGGTGGGAAGTTTAGGTAAAATGTTTTAAATTGAAAAATGTATTTAAAAAATTATAATTTAACAATATGTAACATAACAAACATTGTAACTTTATATAAACTACTAATCCTAGCAATAGTCCTTTTAACAACTACTGATCCCAGGGATTCAGCTATACTCTGTTTCACCCTAACTTGGCAGTAGTGTATATTCTAGGCATGCCGAATCGCAGTCGTCGTCAGGAAAACAGGGTTACTTTAAAGTACAAAGTTACTAGAAATGCAGATCGCTGGCGAAACTTTATCTCGCAAATTTTTCGCCAAATAGTAAATATTTATTTACTTTATCATATTATCACTTTATCGGAGAATTAATTGTTTCCTTATTTTCATTATTTTTTCAATATTATTGACACATTATTTTAATAAATCATTAAAGTTATTTCATTTCGTTTCACCGTTTCTCAAAAGAAAACAATATATCTTTCAATATTCTGTGAAGCGTAGTTCGGCTAATGTTTTTCGAAAAGATATCTGTATCATCGTTCACATCTTTTAAAACTTTATCTAATGTTGGGATCTCATTTCTGCGAAAAAAATGCATGGAGTTGTCGTCAAATACAGAATAATGTAAAATCATCATATTTTACAAGACCTGAATGTTTATCTTACTGAGCCTGGTCGCTTCTTTCCAGGGGTACTTAAAGGATGCCTTTATTTCTTTTTTCAAAAGGAAAACTGTTCATTGCGAAACATCTGTAAGATGCGAAACTTTATCAACGATTTGATTGATAGAATCTTAAGGGTTTTCTCGGAGTCGAGAATAAACATTTAATATGTTTTTACATGTTGCACTTTTTGTTGGTTTCACTCGTCTTGAATGTGTGCACAGCGTAGTCGGTGAAAACACTTTCTCTTTTTCAAACATTTTAGAAGTTAATAGAAATGACGAATCGAATAAATATTCACCAAACAAAATTAATAACTACTAATGCGATTAATAGTATCAAAAAAATCAGCTGCTAAAAAAGAGAGAATAAAAAAGTACGAAAGATGATAATGGTGGCGAACTGATTGAAGTTGAGTTGGCGAAGACGTAAAAGAAAAGCGCGCCAAATATTTGACCTTGAAGACCGGTTCTAGCCAAAGTGGAATTCATTATGTCAATCTTTCAGTTTTATTCGTTCGCTTTATTTACAAAATACTTAACAGACAAGCACTTCTAACTTGAGAATAATTTTAAATACATATTGATAAAAAAAGGGTTTCTGTAATTTATGATATTATTTGATAAATTCCTGCTCATTTTAACTATTTTAAAGCCGGAATTGATGGGGAACTCTTTCCCAACGCGGAGCGTCACATTTTCTACCTTTTACAATACTGCCAAGTTAGGGTGAAACAGAGTATAGTTGGCAAATGCAGTTAGTAAAAAATATGTGGAGCTCATGATAATTATCAGTTATTTGTCTAAGATATTTTAAATTACAGTCAAGCCTCGCTTAATGAGCATATCGTATAATGAGTGACTCACTTAAAGGGCAAAATAAGTTTTAAAAATGTGACTGGTTTAATGAGCAATTTTTTGCAGAATAATTGGCAAGGACACATCATGATGTCATAAGCTTTTTTGGCCGATATTATTATTAAGCGCTTGATTTAAGAGAATCTTTATGTCTACATGGAAGAAGTTTTGCAAAATATTTTAAATGAATACGACTTCCAGGTGTTTGAGCAAGTACTTGTGGAAATTTAATTCTGTCTCTTTGTCAAGATTATAGGCTGAAGATGAATAGCAACATTATTGATGAGATGGTGGAAGAACTTTGCTTGAAATACCAAAGAATTTATGGAGCTGTGCTCTACATCTCAGCGAAAAGCTGCGGGGAAGATTTGGTCAGCAGTGGAGGAAATAAGAGGTTTATTAAGGCTATAACCAGTGAAATATGGGAGATACTAGAAGCATGGAAAATTATTGCACTGTACATTGAGAAGATTACTGTAATATTGCAGTATCTGTTTTACAAATTCATTTAACAATGATGCAGTGAATAGTTTTCACCAAATTTTGTAGTGTTGCCAAAGATATTTAGTTAATTTTCTTGTAAAAAAAGAATGCATTATAGATAATAAATTACATTATTATAAATTGGTTTAAGTTTTTTTCCCCTGGAATAAAATGCATTGTGCTATTTTACTTTGATTTCTGTAGAATTTTTTTTTTCCACTTAACTAGTGTTTTGCATTGTGACTAAGATTTGGGAACAAATTATACTTGTTTAGTGAGATTCCACTGTATTTGTAATTTTAATGGAATATCCTTAATATTTAAAAAGGGGGATCTTTATTAAGCACTATAATATTTTATTTAGACAATAAAACGAACTGACTGATCTAAAAACCAATCCCATAATTCATTACTTTGTATATATAGATAGTAGCTGCTTTACGTTGTATGAGATAAAATATTGCATAGTTTGTAAACTGTTATGAATGATATTTTGTTTTACCAAAATCTTTTGCTTTCATTTCTTCAAATGTCATTATATTTTATTTGCAGAGTGGCTCCCAATTTGCGAAATGTAATCTACACTACCGGTGTTAAATTTGGGGGCAAGGAAGAGTGGCAGTTTTGCTGGAAGGAATATCAAGAAACACCAATACCTTCTGAGAAGCGATTACTTTTGACTGCTATGGGTTACACAGAAGATATATGGAGACTTTCTCAGTAAGAATTATTTTATATATGCCTGTGTTATCCATTTTTGTACAATTTTGTCTGAAATTTATATGCTATTTTTATATTCTAAGAAATGTTGTATCAGCAGTTTTTTTTATGTGTGTACTTTATGTGTTTGTGTGTTTTCACTGAATAATTATGCAAAGGTTAATTTATATATTCTGTAATTTGATACAATTAATAATCTATTTGAATAGATTTCTGTTTAGTTATAGTAACATATAGAAAAGAATAATATATAAAAATTTCAATAATCCTTTTTTTTTAAATTTGATCTTTTGCTTACAATTTAAAAGGATAATTTTTTAGTTTTGATTTAAGTTTCCTTGAAATTTTTTTTTAGTTTGAGAATTCCAGACCTTTGTTGAATAAAAAGAAATTCTATAATTGTTCTAAGAATTATGTATGATGCTGTAAACTTTTTTGGAGGGGTCTTCCAATCTCAAGAGATTTGTTGTAGTATACAAAATTATTACATATGAGGTATTATGAAACATTAGAAAGCAGGAAAAAGCTCTGGGGAAGGGGAAGAGTAATCATTCATCAGATGCAAAACAAATTTGAAATTAAATTATTGCTAAAGAACCAAAAATTAAACCAATGAATGAAAAATCTACAGAAACTGATTCTGAAATGTATAAATTGGGGGGGAAAAATCTTTTTTGTTTAGTAATTTTTAAATGTTTTGTATTATTATAGCAAGAATGTTATTTTGTGTTTTATTTCATCTGAGTTCTTAATATTGAGTAAAATTAGATCTAAGAGTATGAAAAATATCTTTTTTCCCCTTAAAATGCAAATTTGTCTTGCAGAATTTTAGGCAGCAATAAAGAATTTATATATATTTTTTTCTGTTTGTAAATATAAATATTAATTTAATACAATATTATTCCAGGTTATGATGAGTTGTTACTTACTGCTTTTTTTTTTTTCCATTTGACAAAAGCTAGGGGGGTATTGTTATTCTATTTAGCTTATGAGTGCTATTCACACATTTCCACTTATACTTTTTATATACAGGGCAAAACTCAGAAATTATTTTACTAGATTTGAGTAGCAACTGTTACACTTTTATTTGCTTATAATCACAAATTTAGAGCAACATTTTCAAATAAGTATTTGTTTTAATAAATGGTCTTAAAACATATGATAATATTCTAGTCACAATGTGAAAGAGAAATTAATGCAATAGACAATTTTAGTATGGCAGTTAATAGGTATATAATGATTTAGATTTTTTTTTCTTGATTATGAATTCTAAATTAGTTTGGCAACTATCAAGGCAGTAACACATTCTCTATTTTATAGATCTAAAAATGCAACAGAATAATCTTATTAAACGTTTTTTTTTAAATTAAAAACATGCATATTGTCAGTCACACATAAAGAAATTATTAATAAATGAAAGTTTTAAACATAAAGTATTCCAGTGATATGATTAATAATGTACAGTACAATTTTTTCAGAGTGTGCTGTTTTTTAAATAAACCCTCTTAAGCTTGTCTCTAAAATTTTGGGCTTTTAACAAATACAAATTTTTCTTCTCAATTTCTTTATGTACACATGCAGGATAATAGTTTTATCTGTTAATTTCTGTATTAATCTATCTGTGTGTCATTAATTTATGAATGATAGTTTTCTTCTATTATTTATGATCACACAAGATGTCCCTTATTTTGTATTTGAATTATTATTGCATTCTGATTTTGCATTTTAATTATTTTTGTTGTTATTGCATATGTTTATAATTTTTTTAACTTAATATTTCTACCATCCAAATCTTTATCTGTAATGGTATACGATTATACAAATTCAAATAATAATTTTTATATTATAGGTATTTAAATTACTCATTGGACCGAGATAAAGTTCGTCCTCAAGATACTGCATTAGTTATTGGAGTCGCTGCTCGCAATAATATTGGGCGCTTATTGACTTGGAGATTTGTAAGAATGAATTGGCCATACTTTGTGGAAATGTAAGATTTTTTTATATTATTTTAAAACATTCTCTGTTAAATAAATAAAACTAATAAGATCTATTCATTTAATGAAGGAATTTAATTATTTATATGGGACTTTATGGGAATGTGAAGTAATTTTTAAGCAATAGCTTTAATATATATATATATATATATATATATTCAGGAAAAGAGATTTTTTTGAAACATTGATGGATTTAAAAATATAATATAAATACTTTTTGTTTCATAAAATATATAGTTTAATGCAATTATTTAGATTCATTAAATATTTTGTTAATAACATTTCAATAAAATTTTTAATTTGTTATTTATAACCCTTTCTGGCTTAATTACTATTTTTAGGGGGAAAAATGAGAGGAAAAACAATTTAAATGTATTTCATATTTAAAATTATTCATTTGTTTGTTTGATGTAGTCTAGATGGGGATGTTGCCATCTACGCCTCAGCAAACTTTTCCAGATCAAATTAAAAGAGCAAATGTTATATTACTCTTCTGATACTAGCTAGCTTGCAAAAGTGAAATACAATGATATGCATAATATTTTCATTATACAAAATGGCATATGTTATAAAATTTTGCAATAAAGAAAATACGCTATATATCTATTATAGTAAATATATTTATATATTTTTATACATATAATGTAAGTATACATTTTTATTTAAATATATTTATACATTTGTAACATCACTAGATATAGTTGTTAAAAAAAGTACTGCCCTCTGTTTCTCATACATGAAAGAAAGTAAAGTACCACTTCAAATTTATTTGTCGTTGTTTTGCATCTGCTCTCAAAGAGATATGACAGAGCTTCTGGTCCAGTGTGTCATCTATGTAATTTTAAATGATACTCTGTACATATTTTATTCTTTGAGCTCTTTATCTGCATTTAATCTTTTTTTGTGAATGAGTGTTTTTATGTTGTCTACAAAGTCTTATCTGTATAGGATCAATGACCTACTCATATTTTGATTAGTATGAATGTTGAAATAAAGTTTTAGGACTTTTTTTGTCAAACATTTTTTATGCCACTCATATTTTATTATCTTTTGTGTTCATATTGAGTTGTGAATGAATAATTTTTTTTTTCAATTATCAAATTGTGAACAAATTTGAGTAGTGTTGTAGGACGTATTTAAATGTTTAAAGAATTACTTTTATATTACCTAATTTTTTAGAATATCATTATATTTTGATGCAGATATTACATTTTTTTTTCAAAATTTAAATGTGTTCCTTTTTATAATTTGAATAGTTTTTTTTAATTAAATAGATGAATAAAAGATTATTTTCAAAATTTATATTACAAACAAAACAAAAGTTTAAAATGTCTATATCATAAAACAATTTTTGATGTTTCAATTGATTCAAATTGACATCTTATTACTTTCTAGATTTTTATGAAAATCTAACTTAAATATTAATTTTTATTGTTAATTTAAAAGGCGTAAATGATAATACAGTTTTTGAAGTTTCAGTTGATTCAAATTAACACATAACCTTTTTTTTAAATTTGATTTTAATGCTTATTTGTTCACATTGTAGGTTTGGACCTGGATCATTTTCTATGGACATGATTTTATCTGAATCAATATCACATTTTAGCTCTAAATTTGATTATGATGAGGTAGGTGAATACTGAACTGTATATATCAGTTATTGATTAATTTTTTTTAAGGATGGTATTTATTAATTTTAATGCAAATCATTCAAGAAGATTATTGCCTTATACAGAAAATATGATAACTTATTCTTTCAAAGGACATTAGAGTTCCTATTCCTAGGAGTTGGATAATGAAAGTAATTTACCTTCTGGAAGATTTTCAGCGTGGTTTCATTCTTATTTCTATTTTACTTGCAGAAAAATTTATACTTATTTATTTTTACGACCCCAGGTTTACTTGGCGATTTTCAGATTACATAAAGATGGCCAAGCTCCATTATACATAAGATATCAAGATGTATCTTCTTTCATTCTCTGGGTTACTTTGCAATTTTCAGAATATGCCAAGATAATGGGTTTGTTTGAAAATTTTCAGATTATGCCAATATCGCCAAACTCCATTATACATAAGATACCTAGATGATTGAATACCTGGGTTTACTTAGCAATTTTCAGATTTCGCCAAGATCACCAGGTTCCATTATACATTATACAAGATGCTAACAAAGTTGGCAATGGTTTGCATGTTTTGGTGATTTATCGCGGGGGAGTGTAAAAATAGACAAGTATCAAAGCATTTTTAACAGTCAATACTGCTACAACAAGCAATAATTACTAAAGTGCACATTTGTCTAGTGTTTTCTCCTGATTGATTATTTGGAATACATCTGAAGACAAAAATCGTAACCTATTACTTCTAAGTTCCTCTGCCATTTGATTTTTTACGTCACTGATTGGTATAATTTCAAAACATTCAGCTTTTTTTTTATACCGGAATTAGTAAATTAATAAAAAATTTTTTTTTTAATTTTCAATCAATTATGTTTTTATTTGTAGGTTAAAAGCTTCTTCAGTGGGCGTGATGTGGGAACAGGTGTTCAATCTCTTCAACAAAGTTTGGAACGAGTGAGGGCTAATATCCGATGGAGAGAGAATACAGAAGCGTCTGTCATCCAGTGGCTACAGCATAATGTCAATTTCGATTAATTCTATAGTTTGTGCTTCTTATTCCTTCCCTTCATGGAAAAATATTATCTTTTTAAATAATTGTTTTGATTTAAATGATGAAACAATTTAATGCATTTATGATTTTTATTAAGTTTTATATATTTGACAAGGGAGGGAAATGCATTCACTATTTTGCTCTCTTTTAAATTTTAAATTTATTTTATGGTTCGAAGAATATTTTTGTGTCAAAAAGAAGCTGCAATTCTATATTGATAATAACATTTAATACAAATTGTTAAAATCTTATACTCTGTTCAGAGAATTCTTCAGTGAAAGATAGTTGTTTATTTTTGTGCCATCTTTGTTATTTGAATTTGATGTTAACTGTAAATAATTAGTTTTTGTTTTGTGCTTTCGTTAAAGTAGTTTGTTATGTTTGCTTGCAATTTCTATATAGACTTTCTTTTGTGTCACAAAATGAGTCGAAAACCATTTTGTTGACGAATTCTGTGCTTTCTGCCATCCTGAAAGCCCTGTGATAATTATTTTGAGTTTTTTCATTATTCCGTTAAATTATTTGAAAGTTTTATTCTGCATCTATTTCAATACGTAGTGGGCACTATTTCGGAAACTTGTTAAAATAGTGATATTTTAAAACAGTTTATTTTTTAGTAAAATTTTAAAGGAAGTTTGTTGGTAATCTCAACCTTTCTGGATTGCTTTTACAGTTTATCTTTGTTTCTTTTAACTTTTACATAAAAAGTGGGTGAGGGAAAAACTGGTTTAAAAAGCATTTGGTTGTTTTATTATACTAATCTATTATTATTAATTAATGATTTTTTGGAAGGGAAGTGTGTGTTTAGTGATGCGTAGATACAGCAATTTGGAAGGGAATTCCATGCGTTGTGCAAAGTTTTATATAACCCTATGCACAAAATAATTCAAATTTGACCAGGGTTTTTTTACCATGCAAGGATTGTGTTTTCTTCTACAGGTAATTTTTAATGCTGCTTCACATATTGACAGTTGTAAATTTATTAAGTTATCAGGTTGTAAAATTTGAACTCGTTTTTTCTATTTATTACAATTGTTGCTTTTAAATGTGTGTTAACGGATATTTATATTAAGTTTGCAGTTATATATAAAATTCAGAATTTTAATATGGTATTAATTGAAACATTTTCTTTTTTTATATATATTTATTTAAGTTTGCAGCCAAAGTTATGCTGGCTTAGCAGAATTGCCACATTTAATTTTTAATATGTAGCTTAATTGCCTGTGTAGTTTTAATTTTTTTAGAGTAATACAGAGTTTGACAAATTTGAAAGTATTGATTTTATTTAAAATTATGCGGGTATTTTAATTATTTTAATCAAAGTGTTTATCACTTAGTTAAAGTTTTTGCAAAGCTTTTAAATAATGACGTTTTTGTGTGTTTTATGCCTGATCTACTTGTGCATCAAGTTAGGTAATATTTGTTATAATATAGTGCTGCTATTGAATGTGTCTTTCAAATCATTTATTCATGCATAATTCCATATTATTGTAATCATGGTTAGTTTTGTCATATCATTTGCGAGCTTTTCATTCATTTATGATGAAAAAAAACTTGTTTCATTCTAAATCTGAAGATGTACATTAATTTCCTTTATATTTTCAAAATGAAAGTAATGTTACACTTTTTGTGTTTAAACTTTGCTGAATTATTTTTTTTACATAATAGCAAGAAAATTTTGAAATTTAATAAACATTTACATTGTTTCAAAGTTAATTTTTGACAGTTTCATGTTTGTATCAGAGACTAATGTTATGTTCTCAAATTTAAAAAATCATTCTTAAAAGTGTATTAAATTATGTAAATCAACTATCCATAGAAAGTGAGTTTTCAAAATACATGAATTGTTAAATGTTGGTACATTTTCAATGAGTTTTTTTAACTTTACATTTTGTATTAACATATTGAAATTGACATTATCATTGATATTTTTTATTTTAAAATTTGGATTGTAAATATGCCTTGCTATATTTTAGAAAGAAATCAAAAAATGATTGTATATATTTATTTTATAAGTGATTGTATAACTGATTTATGTTTGAAGTTTTATGCAAGCTGCTTTGATTTAAATTGAATTTAATTCATTTCTCATTCTACCAAAGACTATTGTACTTTGTGTTTGTTTTGTTTGTATTTTATATTTATTTCATAAGCATACTTTTATAAACACAGTTTCAAAATTTATATGACCAAATACTCAAAGAATATGAATAGAAAATATGAATAATTAATAAATTATTTGTTTCTAAATTTTTCTTTTTTATACATATATTTAAGCTTTTTAATATAAATATTGTTTGCATGATAATGTATCTAATATGAATCTCCGTTTTGTATAAGCTGATATATATTTTAATAATTATGTTTATCATTGTTTATTTATCACTTACCATGTTATTTTGCTTGATAGAGGTCTTTATTGATATCTTTAAAACTTATTTTTCAAGGTGACCTCTTTAAACATGGCTCAATAGTTAATTTATAAGCCATTTGAGATTAGCATATTCTTCCAATAGTCCAGTCCTGTTTGTGACATTAATGAAATAATCCTGACACTAACATTTTTTTAATGAAACAAACACTCTTCTGTGAACAAAGCTAGCAAACTTTTTAAACCTTCAATTTTATTATTATTATTTTAAACACCTGTTACTCTGAAGAAGTGGATTGCAGAAGGTCTTTTGTGATTAGCAGATTTTCCTTCAGTCAGCTATTGAAATGGACTAAAATGGCCTAAAATAATAAAATTCAAAGCTTCATAACTTGGTCAGTTTTGGTTAAAGAAGAATGCAACTTTATTATTATTATTTGTATAAAATGATTGTGCTAAAAATATTTTGTTAAATAGGACTAATTAATCTGCGGGACTCTATAAAATTTTAGACTTGGCATTTTTTTTTTTTTTTCTTTTTGCATAATATGCATTGACTCAAACGATGTAAAACAAATTATTCCCTGTCTTTTAAAACTATTTTTCCAACTGGAAGTATATGCCTATTTCTAACGATTTAGAAATTAACTATTAGACTAGGGTTGAATGGACACTTTGTTGAATTTATTAGCTCTCTCTCTTTATGTAACCTTTTTCTATTTACAAAAAGGCTGCTTTATATTTCTCTATTTTCTATTGTATTATTTTAATCAGAAAAATGTTCATTTATATAAGGATTCATATATCTGAAATATAGGGATATATAGTTTTATTAATATTCTTTCTGCTGAGAAAAAAAAGTATGTTGAATTATCTTGTACTGTTTGGATATGTATTGTCAGCTGTGTTTTGTAAAAATAGAATGTATAATATGTTTTATATGGAAGGTCTGAAACATTTGAAATCATTTCTATTGTAAAATTTATGTAGTTATAAACCAATATTTGAAAGAAAGATTTTTTTTTCGTAGGAGATCTGATTTAACTCTCATGAATTTTATGCATTACAACTCTAGTCGTGTATATTTTGTTGCCATGTCCAACTATAAAAAGTAGACATTCCTCTGAATAAGTTGTTATTGGACACTTTTTTTATATAGAATGTCCATTCTGATCCTGATATAATAGCCAAATATTAAACTGTTAGAGATACTATATACTTTCAAATGATTGACTAAATTGTGAAGCTTTTTATATTACAATTTTAAAACATTTTAGTGACCGCTTCGAGTGATATCTACCACTTAACAATTGGCCCCCATTCCCCTAAAACAAAGAAATGTGAAACTTCATAATTTGGTTAGTTTTAATCGCACAAGAGTGAATTTTTTTGTTTAAAATGTTTATGCTAATTATTTTATTAGTTATTCTAGTTAATAAAACCAGAGGGCTGTATAAAAATTTAGATGTCATGATTTTTACAGGAGTTTATAAACTCAATCATCATAAAATATAATTTTTTTTTACATCGTTTAGGATTATTTTGATTGGGAGAATGATTCCTAAATTGGGGGAAGGGAAAGTATTTTTTAGATGTCTATCTAACGGTTTAGAAATTAACTGTTGAGCTATGGCTTGAGTATAGATTAGTGGGATACTTTACAATATTTTTGAGATGTTATAATTAAAAAAAGTTATTGCTGAATTGATACCAAAGACTGTTCTTAGGATTTCTTGCAGCTGTTTATTGAAATTCTTTATAAGTTTTTATTGTAGATATTTTATTTATTTTTCACTGTGATTTTCAAAAGACATAATAAGCTTTTGTATATTCGAAAACTTATTTTTTTTAAATACTTACTATTTCTTGTTCTCTGTAAAATAAGACTTCATTATTTGAATTCAACTTCTTTTGAAGTTAAAATTCATTTGATTTTTCATATAAATCCACATTTGTATGAAAAATAATATATTATTATTATTATTATTTTCTGAATTGTTCTTTAAAATTATCATAACAAAGTTCCATTGAATTTACTTATATATATCATATTGATTTAATTTCAGGAAATTTATAATTACCATGTTAAATTAGAATTTCTAATTTTTTTCTCAGTTTATAAAAGTAATTATAAGCTGGAAAAAAAAATTAACAATTCTAATTTTATTAAGAGATTGTTATTTAGGTTCATTTCATTTTTGGACAGAATTTCTGTGAAGGAGTGTTGGAAATTTCATGCATTTTTAAAAAATTCAAATACAAAATTTTGATATATAAATAATGAATGCCTGTTTTTATTTGAAAATCTATTTTTTGTTAATAATTGCATATAAACTGCACACCCTAATTATATGATGCAAAGCTTATTTTTTCCTGTAGTTGAATTTTGCAGTTGAGCTATTTTTAGAGTCCTAAATAGGCAGTTTTTTAATAAAAGAAACAACATCAGTTGAACATATTACTTTGAAATTTTTTTTTCAATCAGGTTTTCTCTTTAAATGTACATAATGATCTAAATATTTCTATATTTTGTCTATTAATGTTTAAATGGATTTTTCAGAAATTTTTATGCTGTTGAACTAAATTTCATATTGATAATAAGAAACATTATAAAATAAAATTCATGGTAGAATAATTATGTACCTAATTTTCTTAATTTCTTTCATAAAAAATAGACATATTAATAAAAATACTTAACAATTTTTAAATATTTCTATATAAAATTACCTGTCTTTAGCTACTTAATACACAAGACATTTTTTGTATTATAGATTTATGTTATTTTAGATTTGATGTTTTTGTTTTCATTGTTTATTGACTTTGCATTTATTAAAATCTATTGCAGCTCATCTGTGCATTGAACTTTTTAATGTGATGCATTTGAATGGTGTATTGAATAATTATTATGCTGCAGCTTTTGTTTGCAATAAAAATATGTAAAATGTTTTTTGTGTATCATGATTATGAATCAGTACAGAACAAACTCAATGAATTGATTAAAATGGATTGGCTGATATTTTAAAGATTTTATAGCGTGAAATATCTTTCTGTAGTACAGTAAAAATGGATTTAATTTAATGAATGAATTTAAAGAAAAATAACGTCAAATATTGAACCAACCATTGCATGAAATGAATTATTGGTCAAAGAATTTTTAAGATTGTATTCATTAAATGAAATAGAAACAAGATTTTTTTTTCTCTCTGGTTGCAATAGTTGCAACGATTGAATGATAAATTGAATGCCTTTTCTAATTCACACTGTGGAATTATTTCCAAGATTTCGTCGAAATTATTTGATTTGTATGATTTTCATATTTGTACGAAATTATTCGTAAGTCATTAAAATAACAAACTTTTGGATTCATTTTCAGTTTTAGTAGTAATGAAGTCATATATTACTAAATTAGACAAATACTGTAAATAATTAAATATACAGTTTTTTTCTTTTTTTACCAAAAATTTGCGAATAATTGCCTTGTGGGGGATTCATTAATATTCTATAAATACCTGTTATTTTCATCCTAATATTCTGGATGGATTCTGGCGCTTTTAAATAAACTCATTAGTAACATTTGTTGACATACAAAAATTGTAGCATCTTACTTGTTAGAATACATAAAAGTGTTGAAATTACTAAAAATATAAAAATTTGAAGTATCTACTTTTTCATAAAAGGATACTGGACCATAATAATTCTAGTATGATAAAGTTTATATTCTAAATTTGAATTTAGAATATAAACTAAACTAAATGTGATTATTAAATGTGAACAGAGGAAGTGTTGCAATCGTCAAAATGTTAGACTTTAAAGATTTTGATGAATATCATGGTCTACGTTTCAGACTTTCCTAAACATTTTTGGAATAATGTCCTATCCGTCAACCCTTAAACGCAATAATTTAAAAGCGCAATAAACTACAAAAATTGAATTTGTTTATAAAAAATTGTGGATTTTTATCAAATTTCGGGAGAAATATCGCTGTTTAACCATCCATATACTTATAACCGCAACTAGTGTTCGCTTCAGTATCTTGAAACTACCACTTTTCGACAATTATCTCACTAAGGGGTGAGACGAGGAAGGATGAGTACATTTCCGGAATACTTCGTTATTCCTTCCCCTTTGATCTCTCCCCCCCCATAAGACACATTTTGGCTCAATTTTTTTCACATGTGTGTGTGAGTGTTGTTTCTGATGGCATTATTTTATTTTAATTCAGAATTGTGTATTGATTGCTTATATGGCTAGTTCAAGTGCTGGTTTAAACTTTGCTAATTATTTCATGTAATATATTTAAAATAATAATACTTTTAAATAAAAAATAATAATTAATATTTTTTTTAAATATTAAATTATATGTTTAAAAATATCATATATTTTAAAAATAATATTTATAATATGTTGAAGACGTTCTATATTTACAGCAACTCCTTAAATAAAAGTAAAATGTTTGAAATAAAGTAAATTATCGATTATCCACCGTAGTCAATTTCAAAATATTGTCAGAAATTCAATAACATATAAAAAAGAAGCATTTTAACATTAAAAAAAAGTTTTTTAACATAAAAAAAATCAATATTATTTTGAAAAAAAAGTGAATCACCAAATTTTAAGAACAAAAGTCTTTCATTTATTCTTCGTAATTTAACTTTTCTGCCCCTTGCACTTAATAAAAATTTCTCTGAAATATTTTATTGTGAATTAGTATCTTTTTCTTACAGTATTGCGAATTATTTGCAATGTTTACACCTCGTAAGTCCACGAGTAATCTGAGTTTACTTTAGTGACATCTCCTTTCATCTTTCCTCTCATCCTTATTTTGACGAATTAAACCCATCATAACAATAACAAAAGATGAAATTAGTAATATCAATTAATCATTAGAATTAAACCTGTCCTAATGCATGCGAAAAAGGGCGGAGAGTTTTAGAATTCGTTGCCAAACAATAAGTAAAGAGATGAAATTAGTAATATCAATTAATTTTTAGAATTGTGAAAAGGTATCGAATTCTACACCCGCTCTGTGAAAGTTCGTATCGTCTATTTTCTGTGTATTTACGTGTATGTCAATGTGAAAACTCGAAAGCGCAGCGTCATAGACAAATGGAATTTGGCATGCGTTCTTAATAAAATTATTTTAGATGAAATTTTGAACTCGTTTAATGGAAAGGAAGGTACCTAAAATTCATTCTCAGTTTCCTTCTCTATTATATGAAGCACAAATATGTTGCTAGCATACGAGAAAGCGAACATTCCCGCTGTTTGCTATTGTAAATCCAATGATAAAAATTCAGAGAAATTTGAAACAAACATCCCAACTTACTCCCCCCCCCCAAAAAAAAAATGTTCATCAGAATTTACGAATAACAGTCGAGAATTGAAATTTAACACAATTATAAGTGTTCATTATAAGCACTTCTAAAAATTCGAACGGTATCAAGACGATACGATAACTCATCTCGTACTCTTTCAGCATCTCTGATGTGATGTGATAAGAAACCGTTAAATAGAAGAAATGATTATTTTTCATAGGGCATATTCGCTACCATGTTTTTGATTATCTGTCAAATATTGTTAATTTTATATTGTAATGGAATTTCGCAGATTATGAAACTATATTTATTCATTTGTTTAAAAACTTACATGTTAAGTAAGTCTGTTACATGTTAAGACTTACTTAACATGTTAAGTAAGTCTTAACATGTCTTACATGTTAAGTCTGGTAAAAAAATATTTATTGCATTACTATGTAGCATCAATTATTAAATAAAATTTACCAGATTAAGATAACCATTCATTTTTGATGTTTTGGAAGCAGTTTTTCTTGTCAGCTAGCTAATCATAATCTTCATTACTTCAAAATGGGCTAAAGAACTCTAAAGACCGGAAACAAAAACATCGAGGACATTATTTTATCTATCGTTCCAGTTCAACTAATTCACAATTGAAATGCTGACTGAGATAAATATTTCTCTCAATAAAACTGTTTTCTTCATATCCATTATTCAGAGAATATGGACTCCTAAATGAACACATTATCATATCTGTATACGCAGTCTTATCACTACATCTTTGTGTACAACTTACTGAACAAGAAAAAATGTCTACGATTTCGATATGGGAGTGCATTGAGTAATTTTCGTTGTTGCGTATGCGAAATCTTTTACGTTATGTCACTGCGCTTCTCAATGTTTTGAGTTAATTTTTTCTGCTACATGAAGTACAAAAAAAAAGTATTGTAATAAAACGTTACGTTACGTTGAGTTTTTATGTTATGTCACTGCACTTTTCAACGCTTAGGGTTAATTTTTTTCTTCTATATGAAGTATAAAAAAAGAAAGTATTGTCATAATAAAACGTTACGTTACGTTAAACTTTTTCGTAATTTATGTCACTGCGTTTCTCAACGCTTTGGGTTAATTTTTTCTCTCTACTATATGAAGTATAAAAAAAAATAAAGTATTGTAATAACAAAAAAAAATTCGAACTCGAGATTTTGACCAATCTTTATGTTTAAAATTTCTTATGAATCCATGAAACACATTTTTGGAATTATGTCTGTCTGTAAACGCAATAACTGAAAAACACCTGGGGCAAGGCAAATGAAATTTGGTATGTGGTCTTGCCATAAATTTATAGAACTGTATCAAATTTTGGATAAAATCCATTCAGAAGTTTGGCTTCCAAATCAAGTAAACACGATATCTACAAAAAAAAAAAAAAAAAAAAAAAAACTGAAATACATTTTTAAAAATGATTTAGCAAATAAAGTATAAATTCTTATCAAATTTTGCACCAGATAGACCAAAGGATTGATTTGTGTAAAAACAATAACTCAACCAATGAGAATAGTCTCCCCAAAACTGTCTCGCATACTCTCCATTAAAGGTTTTATCCCACAGAATACCTTGCATGGCACTTGCGTACAATAGTTACGAAATATTAATCTTTGGCATAAATATAGTATTTTTACTGAATCTATTGTGTTATTCTTGGCGAATTATTTGGCGATTAATCCTCGCTTGCTTTTAATGGTATTCGAAAATTGAATTTATGTTTTAGATATACTTTCCAACAGATTGAAACAAATATTTGACACAAAACTACACTTTATATGGAACTACAATTGTAATCACAAAATCCCATACCAAATTTGATATATTTAAGTCATCACGTCTTTGAGTTATCACGTTTATATGTTTCTGAAAGTACAGACCGACAGACGGTCAATCCCTTGTTGGATTTGGCTCAAAATTTGAAAAGTGTTTAGACTATAGATGTTAAGTTTTTGTATCGAATTTTATCTGTCTAGCTCTCTTCGTTTTGTATAGTTATCGTGTTAGTTTATATTCGAACAGCCGGACAGACAGACTTCCTCTGAGAAGACTTTTCTCAAAATTTGATAGAAATCTTCAAATTTAGCGCAAAGGCCTTATGCTAAAGTTCATCCGTCCAAATCATAGCGTTTTTTAATCGTCTTTGTCATCGTAAGGCAAACAAACGGACATTTTCCAAAAATGTGTTTCTGGAACTCAGGGAGGTCTAAAATCTGTAGATTCGTCAAAATCTCGAGCTCGAATTTTTTGATGATTTCTATACTTCCTCTGGATTACGCATACGAGAAAGTAAAAATGCAATGATTTAGATTAATGAAATTGAATATATAGCTTTAACATCTAATGTGTAAATTTTAATCTAATTTTGGACTTAATTAGTCAAAGGGTTGATCGTCTTTTGTTCTGTATATTCTGGCTCATGTAAGCAATATAAAATAAAAATGCGATGACTTAGATATGTAAAATTTAAAATAAGATCTGATGATTAAAATTGTAACTCTGTCTCAAATTCCCAATGAGTCAGGGGGGAAAAAAAGACGATCAAAATGGATATTCAGATTTTTTCCCCTATATCATGAAAGACAAAACTCTCAGGTATGGGACATTGAAAATAAAAATCTGAGTACCCTTGGCGTTTGCGACATTGCTTCATATCCAAAATTTTTATATGGGGTAATTATACTTTTGTTAGGGAATTTGCAAGAAAATTTTAGAGTAATCATTCCCGCGATTTTTTTAAAAAAAATTAAAAATGTTTAAACACTTTAAATTTTTAGATACAATATTTCAGAAAAAGGTTGGCTCTACTGCACTTCCTAATGAATGTAGTTTTACTTTTCTTCCAAGGAAGATCTAAATAAAAAAATATTTGTAATTGTCAAAAAAATCCGACCTTGAGGTTTTTGATAAATTTCAGCTTCTTTCCAAATTTCTCAATCTCCATGAATCCGACACATAATTTCTGGATCTATGGCTATCTGCTCGCGTGTTAGGGGATACAACAACTAAAAAAAAAATTCTTTTTTTGAAACTTTAGTGCGAAGCATTGCAGTATATCAATGTTTTAGAATTGCTCCGATTGTTTTGCCCTTGTTTGCTTTATTTATTTATTTAGTTATTTCGCATATCCTTTTATATATCGCAGTGCTATAAAAATTAACAAAATTTATCAAGTAAATTAAAATCTTTATCATTGAACTCGAGATGAAAAACAGGCATTACAATCATAGGATATGCCTTCTGGATGTATTAAAATTTTTAAAGTACCTATTCGCAAAATGTAAACATTTACAGTAAATAAATAAAATAAAATAAAAATTAATTCAAACAATTTCAAAAGGCAGCTTTTGAAAGGAATGTTATTGCAAGTTCATACTGAAAGCTTTGTATATTACAAAATAAAAGTAAAAGCGAAAATTCTATTTTTGAGTTAATATTCCAAAGAGAACAATATATTTTTATCATAGCTTTAATTGTGGCAAACACATGCGAGTGAATATCTTGGTGAAACAATAGAACTGATTTTGAATTTCAATGTAGCAATAAAAGCATGTTACGAATTGTGTTTAAAATAAATTTTTAAAATTTATTAAAGTTAAAGAAAGAATAAAACGGAAATAAAATTAGTATGATTGAAAAGTCGATTTTTTAAAAAATTTTTGGGACTATATAAAATATAATTTGGTGTTTTAATATTTTCAGAAATTATCGCTGTAAACTTATAAAATGTCGCTTACAGAAATTTAATTATTCTTACTTGCTTATTTTATACTCTAAAAATGTTCTTACCAAATTAAGTAATTCTAAATTCAAACATCTGTAAAGGTGCAATCTGAACGTAATGATTGCATCACGCAAGATAGCCATTTTTAAAGGATTATCATTATAAATTATATCTATGAAATCTGGCATCAAAACTGTAGATATTTACTAAATTTTCTACTGAATCTTTTTTTTTTTTGTGAAGGGGAGGGGGAGCGTTTTTTTATTTTTCTAAAAAAAAAGACCTATACAAATTTGTTCATTAAAAAATGAAGTTGCACCAAAATCTGCCATAATTATAAAGATTTTTGTTACACGAAAGTTCCCACCAACATTTAAAGAAAATATATGCCTTTTCGATTGTTGCCATAATTTACTTACATGCTTGCTTCACGTCCAAAGTAATATTATATTACATTTTAATTTATTGTTTTCCTTCCTATACTCATTCTTCGATCCGTCTAATGAAATTATAAAAATGCATTTATTTGTATGCAAGTAATTTTTTTTGATATTAACCCTCTCCCTCCTAAACCGGCCCAATCCGGTCGTGCAAGTTTTATATTAACGAGAAATTTCGAGGCCAGTTTCTTTTTCAAACGAGTAATGCAAGATTCAAAGCGAGGGCATCTTTAGAGCTAACCTGCTTTATATCCTGTACGCCGCATTTGAAACAGAAACCAGCCAAAAAGAAAATTGCTCATTAGTATTAAATTTCACGGCGGATTGGGCCGGATTAGAGGTGAAAGATTTTTAAAACAATTATAAAAACATCATTCAAGTCAGAAAAATGACGTAATGATTACAAGTGAATGAAATATTGTGTTTAAAACAATACACAACTTCGTTTGTGTAAAACAATTGTTTTTTATTATATAATGTATTATGTAATTTACGAAAGGAATAACAGCCTAAAAATATTTACATATTAAAATTTCCACCTTCTAGTTAGAAACATAGCAGCATAAGAATGTTATAACCCTGACTTTTCATCTGGCTTGATTAATTTGTTCGGTAAGTTCTGTTCGTATTGATTTTTTCAACACTCAATCTGCAGAAAGAATTTTAGCTTAAGAACATTATCACGTTAAGAAAAGCGAAAATAAAATCACATCTATGAAGTAAATTGCTCCTCCCCCCCCTCTCCCCTCAAAAGAAACATTTTAATCATAAGAATAAAATTAGCAAAAACACAAGAGTGAAAAATTCGGCGGAACAATGAAATGGGTTGAATTTCATCACCAGAATAAAAAACAATGCAACAAATTCTGATTTAATTCATTATTGCAGAACGTAATAAATTCAAGGGGAAAAAATTGTTTAGGAAAAGAAGTGGTACCACTGAATAGTTAATTTTTTATGTTTCAAATTATTGCAAAATATTATGATAATAAACTCCGAGCTTCTTTTTTAAAAAACAAATGAAATTTTGATCCATTTTTAATTAATTATAACATATTAAAATTTTCAAAATCCCTTTTATAATAATAAAAACTACTTAAGAAGTAACTAAGTGCCGAATTTAGTTGCTCTAGATCCAATGGTCTACACCATAAGGAGTTGTAAATGATTCTGTGTTATTGCGATTTATAAAAAGTAAGTCACCCTAACGACATTAACAGGTTCAAAATACAAGGCAATCACACCAACATCAATAAATAGCTAATTTTTTTTTAAAGTAAAACAATGTAAAAGTTGTTTATTCTCGATAACAATATTTGAAGTTATCTACAGTAAACAAAACAAAAACAACAACAACAAAAAAAAACAAAAAACCCCGAAATCAAAGAATATTAGTATCAAATTGTAAGTGGGGAAAAGCAATTTTAGATACTTCCAGAATATTTTTATTGATACTTTCCAAGAGCAAAGGCTACATAACACATGAGCGATACATTTTTGGTTACATCTGATTAACGATGCACTTTATTTGGTTATATACGATCATGAATTGGAAAAATTACTTAATTTTTAATTGCATTATTCTATTCTTTTTCCTCCGAAATGAGTAATAAAAATAGTTTCAACAGAAAGCTTAAGTTTGCTATTTTAAATTTTCTAATAGGCAACAGATATGGACATCTGCTTCTTGAGGAAGAGTTCATTAGATAAAAGTATCTCTTATGAAAATGTCAACATTTAAAAGGGAGATAAAGTTGATAAGAAGCCTAAACTTATCATACAGACACAGTACCTCTTTTCTTCATTTGTAAGAATTACATCATAGCGGTAATTCATTGGCGCAGTTTCATCAGCTGAAAGCATTATTATATGTTTCCATTTCACTATTCGAAAAATTATGCAGATAAGTTCATTGTGAAGATGTTATTGACACTGGAAAATTTCATGTGTGTGCGTGTGTGTGTATGTATGAGTAGCGCTAGCGTATGTGGCACAGACATCGTTTTTATTACCTATTAGCTGGTACACGGCGCGTTGCTGTCGCAGATGAAATAATTTTGGAAATATCGTTTGAAATTTGAAATAGCTATCTTGTTTAATTAGGAATTATAGAAAGAATGATATTTATTTTCTTGTCGACAATAAATACATTCATTGAAATCTTTTGATTTATAAAGAGAAGTATAAATAATATTTATTATACTTTTTTAAAAATTTTATTATTCAAGTGCTTTAGGGTAGACAATATTTTTTGGTTTTTTTTCGTCTTCAGCAAAAACAAATATATTTCTTGGCTGTCCAAAACGTGAGCATCCAACTAGTCATGTGAAAAACATGGATTTTCTAGGTTCAATCCGCACACTTGAAGGGATTGACCTTGCGCGTTGTTGTTGGTGATGGAGAATGCAAGTCGAATGGGTGAACTGCTGTCGTTTGAAATCAAAAGGCATGTCGGTGAGAATAATGGGAATGCATGGAACGAGCCCATTTTCTCCATTCGACTTTCCGTTAAGAGTAGTTGCCTTAATTCTTGCCGCATGTCAGTCTTCTGATTTTTGCTTCAGAGCTCGCTTCCACGTTTGTTTGAGAAGCTCGAATATGCTTCTTTCTATACGCTTCGCTGGTAGATCTACTAAGTGATGAACGCTTGAGAGGCATATTTTTTGACGAAGCTATTAACACAACATATGCTGATATAATCGAAATATAGTTTGTTGATTCACTAAATGAATAGAAAAATTACGTTTGCTCTGGAAAATTTCCATTATATATAACTTACATTGTTCGGCATCGATTATAATAATTCTATTTTGTATGTGTGAGATAAATTCTAAATAATATGCTTTCGCCGCAGCTAAAATATTGGGCACGCTGAATGGCAATATCTTGTGTAGACGACTATTCATTAACGGAAATAAAAAATAAAAAACAGCGCTTGCAATAAATATTTCGATTTCATTAGACTCATATTGATTGGCATCAATGATAATTTTATTTTGTTTGATATATTTGCGATCAACTCCGAATGACATGTGACGTTTACAGTTTGTCTTTTGTCAATTTTAAAATATAACCTTCGTGCAAGTGTAAGCAATAAGTTGACCAAATTTCATTACAATTGATTGAATGGTACGACAGTGCATAACGAACAAACAAAAATTCATTTTTATATATTAGATTACCGATTGGCAACAGTCAAATGTAAACAATTTATCTTACGAACATTTCCAACTACTTCATCGAATATTCTTACGCAGTATAGAATTAAATATTTCACTTAGCTAATTAAGAAACTACAGAATATTATTAAAAATGGGAAGAAGAGAGCTGGTCTTAGTCCGAACACTCTATTCTCTTGGAGGAAAGAAGATGCAAAAGAAATCGTGTTAAAAATAAGAGTCAAATAGAAGGTAAGGAATCGAAAGCGCAGTTAAATTTAACCATCGGCAGATAGGTAATCGCTATGACTTGCCTATGGAAATAGATACTAATATCTTCCTAAACTATCATCTCAAAAAATGATTTTTATATTATTTTATAAACTCAAAAAGGTATATATATATTTAGATATATCAGTTTTATTTCCATACAATTTCTTTCTCCGTTTTCAATATTTTTTTAAAATTTAATTTGATACACAACCTGTAACAATGCTTTTAATGTTGTGATTGAAATACAAGCTCATCCATCAAAACATTCGATCGTGTGCTTTTGCCAAAGATAAAATTAAGATAAAAAAAAAATGCATTTTTAGAACATTAACTCCGAAGTAAGATTTTCACTTTCGCTTTTATTTCGTAGAATGCACATTTTTTTTAATTGCAAGTGCAATTTTTTGTAGACTGACGCAATTAAATTCATGTTTTTCAGCCTTATCAAATTACTAGATAAAATTTGAAAAATGTATACCATATTAATCATTTAACAGTCTAATAAATCAATAATCTCTACGAATAAGCTGATTCTCAAAGACGGCTAGAATAATATATATCTCATAAAACTATTAGAATCTCTTAGAGTACCATCAGCAAACTCGAATGCCCTAGTAACAATCTGCACTTTCTTTACTTTTTTTCCGAATGGTATCTAATCCTTCAAACAATCGAAACAGTAGCATAATAAAGATAAATACCGCCCGCTACATAATATGACCTTTTCACCCCTAATCATCACCAGTGCAACGATAAGTGCACTAGAAAATGATACTAGAGTTTCGGCTTTTCGTTTTTATTTCATTTATAAAATTGAATAAAAGCATAAATTGTATATTTCATGACATTCTCCAATATCATCACCTGAAGCATCTTGTTATTCCAGTCACTGGATCGAAATGGCTTGTTCAATTCTAAATCAAAATCTCGTATTTATTATTGTGTATTCTTGAATATTGTTACTAGTAGGTCAAAAATTATACACGGACGCCTTTTTGCACTCACTCAAATGAACTCACAGTTCTACAAATGAATGAGACACACTAAAATCGTAAAAAATAATACGAAAAACATCTTCTACTTACCATGAGCACTACCGGTATTTATTTTCTCTTGTTGTTACAAAATAAAGCATTGCCATTCCTGGAAAACAAAGTTTTACAGCTGAGTTGAGTTGTAAACTCTGCTCAGTTTACATATACTCCCACCTTGCAAAGTTACATTTATAGTCTGAAATTTGCAACTTACATTATATAACATTTAAAATTCCAAAATTAAAATTAAAGTTCAAATTTTAATGTTCACAAGTTTTATCGACGTGGAATTTTTATGGTTCTTCCTGATTTACTTTTGGGATAGTGCCGCTTTCCAACAGTATCAATGTTCTCGGAAGAAAGGTCAGTTGGTCTAGCTGCCTTCGAAACGACAGCATCAGCTTTTCTAGCTGTCTTGAAGACATCAACATCAGTTTTGGCAGACACTTCCAAAGGGTAGAGCCTTTGAAATTGATGGATTCTTTCACCTTTGTAAGTCTTTAATCTCGCAACTCTAGGGACTCCATCTATTGCGGATTTGATGTTCCTTAATTACTACTGATCAACAAAAAAGAATCCACATACCTTTCTGCTGAACAAAGTTCGAACCAAAGTGTCCGGGATAGAGCTTGCCTACACTAAAAATATCCAATAACTTTTCTACTGACCATATGACAAAAGCAGTGAGGACGTTTTCTTTAACATTTTTAATGCAGATTATTAAAATACAAGCACTCCGTTAGGAGTTCTAACCGACAACTAGTAAATTACAAAAAAACCCAATATAAATAATAATCCTTTCTGGCGCCACCAGACCGGAAATGAACAGATGCATCATATTATATATATATATATATATATATATATATAAGGAATTACAGGAAACTACGAAAAAAAATCAACTTTGTTCGTTTCCCGTTGCAACACTCCCCACTTTGTGTTTATAAGCTGTTCATAAACTCAAATAAAAGTTCATAGTCTTTGGACAGGTCTCAGCAATCGTCCATAACGGGATCGTCTTGGTTCCAAATGTTCAGTTCCGTCAGGTAAGACAGGATGAGAAGTTTCATTCGGAGGGAGAAGCGAAGAATCCATCATCGGCTTCATGTCGGTTCCACAGTCAGATTCATAAGAAGGAAGTGGAAGACCATCAGGGGGCTCTATCAGAGAAGTCTTCCTATCTAAAGAGATGGGAAAAGTCTCTCGTCTATAAGCACCTGAAATTAGAGGAGAATTAGTATTGTATTCAACAGGTTTATCCTTTTCGCTCACTTCAAGTGGATATAATTTCTGCACAGGACGCAGAAAAGAAGCAAACTTGGTTTTAACTAGAGCTACTCTAGCTCTATTGTCTTTTCCTTGAAACAGTTTCAAAATTCTCCCCAAATTCCAGTTTAGTCTTTTGGTATTATCTTCAACCAAAACGATGTCTCCAATACATAAAGCAGTTTCTCTTTTTACCTTTTGTATTTCTCGCAATTGTCCCAAGTATTCCGATCGAAAACGTTTCCTTAGATCCTTTTGGATTCTGTTTCGATAGGCCAATCTTTTATTAAACTTACTTTCTTCAATTAGGTCTAAATCAGGCACGCCGGTTTCTCTAATATTGTGCAGGAACATTGCTGGAGTAAGGGGTTCGAAATCTTCGGCATCTTCCGAAACATAAATAAGTGGTCTTGAATTCATTACTCTTTCACAGTCACAAAGAACTGTGTTTATTTCTTCATGATTTAAAGATGTCTTTCTTAAAGTTCTTCTTAAAATCCGCTTCATAAGGCCGATAAGTCTCTCCCAAAACCCTCCCCACCAGGGGGCATTTGAAGGTATAAAAGTCCAAGAAATAGGACTTAGTTCTTCAATATTCTTCAGTTTATCGAAATCAACTTCCTTCAGTAGACGATGAGCACCTTTCAAATTTGTACCATTGTCTGAATAGATGACAGATGGTCGACCTCTTCGTGCCATAAATCTCCTCAAACCTAGTAGGAAATTTTCAGTTGATACTGAAGTTAAAAGTTTGAGGTGGACTGAACGGTAAACCGCGCAAGTTAGGATCAAAATCCAAGCCTTTCTTTCTTCTTTAAGGATGACAGGTCCAGCTAGATCTAATCCTACGATTTCGAAAGTTTCAGCATCTCTCACACGGTCTTGAGGCAATAAGCCCTCCTGAACAGAAACCGGTTTTGCATCAAATCTATTGCAAATGATGCAGGACTTTATAGCTTTTTTAATAGCTTTTCTTGACTTCAAAATCCAGTAATTTTCCCTAAGATGGCTCATAAGCCTCTGAACTCCAGAATGTCCATGATGTTCGTGTTTATACATTATGAGAGTCATGATAACAGGATGATCGGAAGGAAGAATTATGGGTAGACGAAAATCTCTATGGTCTTCCCTGAAAAATATTCTGGTTTTCACTTTTAGAATTCCCTCAGAGTCTTTGATAACTTGTAAAGATTTTAACCTTTTGTCGTTCTCATCATAAAATGCTTCTAACTGCACTTGTTTCAGCAAAATACGTTCAGCCTTCTTGATTTCATCATAATTCAATGGACCTACTGTTCTTCGATTTCTCCCATTCTTCAGATTCTTAAGAAACCTTAAAAGCCAAGCTGTAATTCGGACAGTTTTAATATACGATGAAAATCGATGATAATACTTTTCCTCAAGTTGTTAAATAGAAGCGGTTATGATAGTCTTCTTCTTTTCTGAATGAACCACTTCCATATTTGGAAAATGAGCAGATTTTGGCCAATCTTCTTTCGACCTTTTGATCCAATCAGGTCCTTCCCACCAATGACTTTTGATGAGGGTCCTCACTGTACATCCTCTCGATGGGAGATCAGCTGGGTTTGAAATACCAGGTACATGTCTCCAATTTTCCACAGAAGATAGTTTTCTTATCTCCTCCACTTTATTAGCAACAAAGGTAGCCCATGGGCCTTCTCTTTTTATCCAGCGTAGAACATCCATTGAATCAGACCAGAAAGTGCTTTCAATATCTTCCAAATGCAAATCTCTCTTTATCGTATCAGCTAACCTTGCTCCGATCATGCAAGATAAAAGTTCCAATCTTGGGATAGAAATACCTTTCAAAGGAGCAACCTTTGATCGTGCTTAGATTAACTGGCAGGTCATCTTGCCATCTTTCTCAACTCAAAGAAATGCGCTAGTAGCGTAAGCCAATTTTGAAGCGTCGCAAAAGACCTCTAGTGACAAGCTGGCGTCTTTAAGATCGAGGTGTGACAGCCTCCGGGAAAATTCTAATTCTTTCAAGTCTTTAAGTTGACGCTGCCAAATTTCAAATTTTTCTCGATGTCTTCAGGCAATGGAGAATCCCAAGACGCTTCCATCATCCAGCACTCTTGCAGAATCAGTTTGGGAATTAGAGTGACATTGCAGGTGACTCCAATCGGGTCAAAAATTCGATGAGCAATGGGAAGTATTTTTCTTTTCGAAATGGGTCTTTCTTCAAGAACGGGCTCTTCAAAAGAGATGAACAAAGTATCTCTTTCCACATTCCACAAAAGACCAAGAACTTGTACCTCGGGAAAATAGAGATCATGTTGATCAATGCTTTCCTCCAAAATAGGTGAATGCATGTTACTATGTCTCCAACCACATAAGTCGAATTTCCTAATGCCAACAATTCTCTAGAGTCTCGTTGAAAAGACAAGTCTTTTTCGAATGTTTCCACACTCGTTACGCAATTGTCAACGTACATAGAGTCTAGTAGCTTTTCAGCTGCAGCTTTCAAATGTTTAGGTGCCCGTTTTAGATGAAAGTTTAATACTGCAGCTAGCAGGAAGGGACTGCACGATACTCTAAAGACTACTCGACAATGTCTATAAATAATAACCTTTTCATGATCGCCACCTTCCCACCACAAAAAACGTAGAAAGTTCCTATCGTTTTCGTGTAAAGCGATTTGCAAGAATGCTATACGAATATCCGATATTACTCCTATCTTTCTTAAAAGAAACCTATTCAAGATTGCAGGTATTAGTTCAATTAAATTAGGTCCTGCTTCAATGCAAGAGTTCAGAGAACAAAAGTGTCCATGACGAGCGGACCCATCAAATACAGGGCGGATTTTGGTTGTAGAGTTTTCTTTGAACACAGGTCTGTGTGGTGGGTAATGAATTTTCTTATTTTTGTCATGATCATTTTCATTAACCCTTTCAATAATCCCCTCATTTTCCCATTCAAAAAACACTTGCTCATAATCTAATAGTCTACCATTACCTTTTAGAGATCTTACAGTATTTTTCAACCTTCTTTCGGCTAGTTGAAAATTATCACTAAGTTTATCATGTCCATCGATCCAAGGAATGCATACATAATATCTACCATCTTCATTTTGCGAGACCGTATTCTCAAAATGTTTTAAAGTAAGATCTTGCAACTCAAGTTTCGTTTTCTTTTCACTTGGGTCCTTAATTCCCAAAGAATCTAATTCCCATAGGTCCGAAATTTTTGTCTGATTTGTAAGCAAGGAATGCACCAGTAATGAATTTTTGGATTCAAAAGTGGATTTAGAGTTCGATTTTTCCATAACAGTCCATCCCAATTTTGTATTTACTGCTGTGAAACCTTTCTCCCCACTCTGATTACCTAGATCTGTCGACTCAGTCTGAACCAGATTTTTTCTTTCTATGTGTTGCTGCCTAAAACATACAAATTTGTGATGTAATCCTGAACAAAATTCACATTTCGTTTTATTTATGGGACAATTCCTACTAAGATGCCGATCTATTTTAAGGCAATTAAAACAGCAACCCTTTCGCAATAAAATATTCTTTCTTTCCTGTAGAGAAAGATCTGTCATCGCACGTCCACAGCTATTCGTAGTAGGAGTCCTCGATTCACAAAAGACGCAGCTATTCTTCGTTTTGTTTCTATTTTCATTGAGTGGAGTCACTAACAGTTCATTAGCAGTAGCAGTAGAGATACCTTTTTGATTTATTCTTTTATTTTCGCGATCCTGGGATTTAAACTCCATATGTCGTTTACGCAATTCAATACACGATTTATTTGTTTTGTTAATAGACTGCGTTTTCTCTCTGGCAGCTAAGGTATGAGTAATGAAGGATCCTCAATTCAATCAGGAAGGATCAATGAAGTTCCTCAATTTTAGAACCTGACTTTTGTTTTTCTGATTTATTGTATTCTAAAAGTAAATCAGCCGGAATAAGTTTCATGATTATTGGACACAAGATACTTCCATATTGTGAGGTTGAAATACCTGAAGACTCCAAACTTCTCAATTGAACATTACAGTTATAAGCAAATTGTCGGAAGGACCGAATGTCGTTAGAATCTTTTAATGGTGGTAAAGATAATATTTTATTCATACGGGTTTGAACCAATACTTCAGTACTGGCAAATCGTTCTTTCAATAATTGAACTGCTTCATCGTACGCAGCTGCTGAAATAGGAAATCCTTCTACGGTATTTAATGCAGATCCTCCAAGATGAGCCTTTAAATAATTAAATTTGTCGACTTTATTTAATGAATCATTGTTATGTACAGCCGTTTCAAAGCTGTTCCAAAATGTCAGCCACTTAGAGGCATCATCGCCAAAAAATCTGGCTATATGATATTTGGGGATTTTAATTTTGATACTTTCAACATTCTGGGGAAGAAAGTTTTCTGTTGGAATAGTCGGAGCCGTGTTTTCTACTAATGACGAATTATCCAAGTTTAACTTAGCAACATGATTAATTTTCTTTTTAGTGCGGAACAGACAAAGTAAAACTTTATCTCTATATTCTTGTGCCGTTTCAAATTCTTCCTCAAAATTATCTGTATTAAAAAGAGGCTCAAGTTGTTGATCAACTATAGATAATTGTTCGAATTTACAATTAAGAATTTCCGAAAATTCCTCTAACTTTTCAGAATTTAATTGTTCATTAGCCAATTCAGTTTCTATATCGTTTACAGCTTTCGTTACCGCGGTGCGTAAAGACTTCCGTTTTCGTTTTAACAAATCAAATTGCTGTTGTTCCGACATTTTAAATATTCAAAAAATACTCTTTACTAATCTAAGCATTCAATTTCAATAATAAATTATTCCCCACAATACTTCAATTTTTACACATTTCAATTTCAAAAACAAATATTCAAACTTTCAAATAGAAAGCACATTCAAATTCAGTTTCTATAAATATACAAAAGTATAAATTCACAAGATTTCAAATATTCAAAACTCCTAAATTCAAATTTCATAAAAATTCAAATATTCTAAATTCAAGTTTCATAAAAATTCAAATATTCTAAAATTCTAAATTCAAGTTTCATAAAAATTCAGTTTCGTTTCTAAAAATATTCCTGATGCTAGTGTCAGAAATCCAACCATTCATAAATATTTCAAAAGTTTCATTTATTGCTTCAAATTGCAAGTAATTCTAAAAGGAAATCTAATTTTCTAAACACCAAATTCAGTTGGTTAGAAAAAGTTCTAATTTTTCAAAATTGAAACCGAAATTGTTCTTGAGTTCTAAAATGTTCTAATTTTCAAATCTAAATAAAGTTCTAAAATGTTCTAATTTTCAAATCTAAATAAAGTTCTAAACATGTTCGAAAATGTTCCAATAAATCGAAGTTTCGATTTTCAAATGCTTATTCATAAAATTCTGTCAAAAACTTATCAAGCTCTAATCCCGGCAGGGATGCCATATTGCGGATTTGATGTTCTTTAATTACTACTGATCAACAAAAAAGAATCCACATACCTTTCTGCTGAACAAAGTTCGAACCAAAGTGTCCGGGATAGAGCTTGCCTACACTAAAAATATCCAATAACTTTTCTACTGACCATATGACAAAAGCAGTGAGGACGTTTTCTTTAACATTTTTAATGCAGATTATTAAAATACAAGCACTCCGTTAGGAGTTCTAACCGACAACTAGTAAATTACAAAAAAACCCAATATAAATAATAATCCTTTCTGGCGCCACCAGACCGGAAATGAACAGATGCATCATATATTATATATATATATATAAAAGGAATTACAGGAAACTACGAAAAAAATCAACTTTGTTCGTTTCCCGTTGCAACACCATCCTTTTTCAGGAAAATCCTCTGCGATAATTCCAATTGGTTAATCGATGCGTTTGACATTGTCATGCCCAATGGCAACGTCACCAACATTCAAAATATCATTCCTTCTTATTCCTCTGTGGACTAAAAGAGCAAGATACTCATTTTTGAATCGTTGCCTGAGATGTTCACGTAATTTCTGCAAGTATTTTACACGTTTTGTCAAGGAAGATCATTGGATTTGTATGCTCTTGAAGATAAGTTTAAGCATTCTTACGATACACTCCCAAAATCCATTCTACCACGCTGCTGTGAGAGGAATAAATTTCCAAGTAATTTTCTGAGCGGTTTAGTACACTGCTATTTTTTTCCAATCCAATGCTTTTAAAGCACTGCTGGTTCCCACAATGTTCATGCCGTTATCCGAATATCGAACGGAAATTCTGACTCTTCTGGCAATGAATCGTCTGAGGGCTTGAATATAAGCATCAGTAGTAAGTGATTGAACCAATTCAAAATGGACTGCTCGATAGACGGCACAAGTAAATACAACAATTCATGCCTTACCATTTGACTTCAAATAGAGAGGACCAGCATAATCTACACCTGACACTTCGAAGACCTTTGACAGTGTAACTCTATCACTAGGCAGCGGAGCAAAAGGAACTTCAACTGGTTTAGATTTGAACCGCTTGCAAGGCACACACTTGGAAAGGATTTTCTTTTTCACAGATTTTTCTCTCCTGCAAAATCCGATGCTCCTCTCTAAGCAAATTTTAAAGTATCTGAATTCCGGCATGACAATTCCTTTCATGGGTGTAGGCGATGAGTCGTCTCACTACTTCATTTTTCGATGGAAGGATTGCAGGCTTCAGAAAATAATCTTCGTCTTTCATATATGTAATTTTAGTTTTCAACCTTAGTATATCTCTTTCGTCACGAAAAGTTCCAAGAAATTTCAATCTATCATCATTTTTGGTAGGAAAAGATTCTCTTTGGATCATCCGTATTATACATACTTCAGCTTCTTCAAATTCCATTTTAGATAATTCCCCTTGAGTAGTTGACTTGGGGTTAATGCAATTATTCTTAAAAAGAAGAATCCAATCAATCATGTGAACTATACTTTGATAACTGGAAAAATATTTATAACACCAGTCATCAGAAGAAGTCTTTTCCATATCTGTCAGAATTTCAACAGTTTTCAGTTTTTCCAATTCAATTTCTTCTTCTTTAAATTCCAGAGTTGGAGAGCTCAGGACATGCTCGAAAGAGACTTTTAACCATTTGGGACCTTCCCACCAAGCAAGAGAAACCAGTTGCTTGGCATTGCATTCTCTTGAAGGATGCTTGGATTCATTTCTCTAGGTACATGGTGCATGAAGATGCTTGGTTTTCTTATTTCTTGTACACGGTTCCTGACGAATACAGACCAGTTTTCTTTTCTTGAAATCCAGGCAATTACCGTTGTCGAGTCACTCCAGTAGAAACATCTCATGTCTTTCCAACGTAGAGCTTCTTTAACCGATTCAGTCAGCCAGCTCCCACCAAAGCAGCCAATAGTTCTTTTCGGGGAATTGTTCCGCCACCGCCTCTGAGAGGTGTTACGTGGAATTTTGCAACAACTAGTCTTAATTCTACATTTTCTCCTTGTTCAACCTGTAGGAATATGACAGTGGTATATGCGTCTTTGCTAGCGTCACAAAAACAATGAAAAGTGCATCCCTTTATATTGGTAAAATCATAGTGGATCCATCTGGGAATATGTATCTGCTCCAACAAATGAAGTTCATGAAATCACTGTGAAAGCTGCTGCTTTAGTCTATCGTCTAATATGTCTTCATCCCAACCTATTTCCAGTTTCCAAGCTTCTTGTAAAATCAATTTGGGAGGATTAGAAACTGGAGACGTGTAACCAATGGGATCATATATTTTGCGTATAAATGGCAAGATTTTATTTTCGTGAATTTCACTAAATTTATTTCATTCAACCAGTTCATGTTGACTCTCAAAATGTCCTTCTGGCGATTCCATACTAACCCTAGTATAGGAGTTTCGGATTTTACTGATTCTTTTGAGTTTTCTTCCGAATTTTCCCATCCCCTTAAATCAAAACCACCTTCTTTCATTACTTCAGTGGAGTTGGAAATAAAATGTTTTAATTCTTCTTGACTGTCAACACTTGTCACAACATTATCAACGTAAAAACTTCTTTGTAGCTTATTCTTGAAAACAGCATCAAATGATTCACATTTATTTATATGAAGCTCTATCACGACTCCCAGCAGAAATGGACTACATTTTACACCAAAAACTGCTCTTGTATGATGTAAAACTTTTAATTTCTTACGTTCTTCATTTTTCCACCATAGAAACCTTAAAACATCACGGTCGTTTTTTTCAACATTGCCTTGAAGAAATGCATTTCGAATGTCCGCTGTAATGCCAATTCTTCTTTCCCGAAAACGTAGCAGAATATCAGGTATAACTTCAATGAGATTCGGTCTCCACTCTCTAAGCATTGATTCAAAGAAGGTTAACTTTTCATTCTAGCTGACACATCAAAAACTAGATGAATGGGTGTAGTGCTACTTTCCTTTAATATAGGATGGTAAGGTAAATAATGTCCAGGTAACTTCCTTTCGTCTTTTGGGACTATTTCTATCATTCCTTCAGCTAACCAATCTTGAAAAACCTTTTCATAATTTTTATACAGTCCACTGGAAATCAGTTTTAGAGTAACGTTCTCCAATCTTTGTTTCGCCAATGAAAAATTATCTGGCAGTGAAGCTTTATCATCAGACTACGGTAATGATACTTCATAACGACCATCTTTAAATTTGACAGTTTCTAAAAAATATCGCTTGGTTTCCAAATCTTGCTGAGCTCTGGATTTTCTTTCGATGGGATCCTTGATATTAATCAAATCCAGCTTCCACAAATCTGAAATATCAGCACCTTTAACAAATAAGAATGTCACAGACAAGGCTAAGTATTCTTCCTTTTGATTTTCTGAGGCAATTTTCCCCATTACTGTCCATCCTAGTTTTGTTTCCAAAGCAACAAGACCACTACTTAGTTCTCTACGGTGACCAGTCAACAGTTTGCCCATGATGTCAGCACCAATGAGTATTTGAATTGGCTTGGAAGAATCGTTTACATCAGAGAGCTCAATTCCATAATGCTCCAACTCGTTCATCCAAGCTCCTTTTCCAACAGGTTGAATATCTTCACAAATTTTGGCCTGTTCCAAAGCGTCAAAATTACATCTGAAATTTCCATTTAGACTTCTTAATTTTATTTTATAGCAATTATGCTTGCGTTCACCAAAATTAACTCCACCAAACAGTGAGTGGATAAACTTTTCTTCTCGAATAGGTGAATATTTCATTTTTTCGGTTACTTCTTTTAATATGTAAGAATTTTGTGAGCCTGAATCGCTAAGTATATGTACAGTCAACTCATTATTACCTGAAACAAGTTTGGCTTGAAGTGACTGTAATAGAACTTTTGGACTTCTGGATAAATTTGACAAATTAACTTCACTTTCTGGAGAGTTTTCAATCACTAGACATGCTTGTTTATACTAGCAAGTTGATCACAAATTATAGATTGATGTCTTTTACCACATATTATGCATTTTACTAATATTTGACATTTTCTAATTGAATGACCAGGGTTCAAGTAGGCATAACAACAATTTTTATCTTTCAAAGTAGTTTTTTTTTCCATCAAACTCATTTTTCGAGCAGAAAAGCAATCTCCACTTGCATGATTCTTGCTGGAAAAAAAAAACAAAAAAAAAAACAAAAAAAAACATGACTTTTTGATTTTTTGGGTCTATGCATTGGCGAATAAGCTGAAAGCTGTTGATACTTTATTTCTATTTTCTTTCGATTCAAACCTTTTGTTACTAGAATGATTCTTATCCTTTCTTTTATTCAGGTCAAAACCCTGCATTGCTAAAGAAATTCGTTCTTCAGCGTCTGCTTTCAAAAATGCTAATGATTGGTTGATTGGTTGGATTTTAATGGCGCAAAAGCCAGACATGGCTATGCTGCACCAAACGTATGGTGAAAAAAAAAATGCTAATGAGCCGGCCAGTCTAATTTGCGGTTCACATCAAGAATTCTTTGCCTCTGCTATGCTCTCAATATTTCTTCTGGCAAGCAAGACTCTACCAATGGGTGTAATAAAGCGGCACTTTTATCCGTTCAATTCAATGAGTAACGCCTAGAGTCTCTAATGCACGAATTTGTGCCTCCAAATTTTCATAAAGTGCACATAAATTCGTTGCGGACTGTTGGGTGTTTCTATAACCAATTTCAAAAGTTCACGGACGTAGAATTCAATGAGTAAATCATTTCGGCCAAAGCGAGATTGTAACGACTCAATAACTTTGCTGTAGTTAGCGCCGGTTAGCGGGAAACTCACAACAACTTCCCGAGCGCGCGATCCACTAACAGTGGCTTGGATCAAATATTGAAATTTATTTTTGGGAGCAATATTTACGTCATTATGAACATGCTCAATTTGACTCCAAAATGGCAATCAGTCCTTTAAATATCCGGAAAATTAATGAAGTTTGGGTAAGTGGAATTTCGTTTTCACACTACCTGATTCAACGGTTTCGTAATTTGGTACTTCTAAACGCACTCCAGCAGATACTATTGCTAATTATAACTCATGTTGTCTTTGCTTCTCCATTTCCTCGTCATGAAATTTTTCTTTCGTCTTCTTGGTGCTTTCGACTTTCGTTTTCTTGTCTTTCCCTGATAATCGTAAACAAAACCTCTTGGACAAACTCCGGATCATTTTTATAAACTTGACTATTTAAAATCATTTATTTCAAAGTAATAATTGCAACTTAAACAGGTAAAGGTTCATTGCTTTCTTCCAACAAAGTTATGAGATCCTCCTTTTTAAACCTTTAACGTTTTTGAACATGATAACCATCAGTTTCGTGTCCTGTCGCGGACTCCAAATAATGTTACTAGCAGGTCAAAAATTATACACAGAATTCTTTTTGCACTCACTCAAATGAACTCGCAACTCTACAAATGAATGAGACACACTAAAATCGTAAAAAGAAAATAATAATAATACGAGAAACATCTTCTAGCTACCATGAGCACTACCGGTATTTATTTTCTCTGGTTGTTACAAAAAACATTGCCATTCTTAGATAAAAAAAAAGTTTTACAGCTGAGTTGAGTTGTAAACTCTGCTCAGTTTACAAACATCTCCATGTAACATATTTCTCAGATAGCACTGATTCATTTATACAGAGTATCTATTCTAATTGTGGTCCAATAATAGATCTAAAACATCTGAAAGAAGCGTATCTTATAGCTTTCAACAAGCAAATCTTATATATAGGGTAATTTGATACTTAATACTGATGGCGCATTATTTTTACAAAGGGATTAATTAAACCAAAAGTGGAATTGGATCACGAAATAAGAGAATATTTTAGAATGAAATTACGATGGGCTAAATTAAGATAAAATTTTGGAAATTAATTTGGATTAAATTAAGAGTTTAAAATATCATTACATATATATATAAATTTATTTCGTGCATCTAGAAAAAATATGATTTTACACACACACACACACACACACATATATTTTTAAAAAATAATTAACTTGTAGAACCTTTTTCTATTTGCTCTTATGTTGACTATGTCGTATAGCGCCATCTCGTAAATTTTTGTGATACTTGAATTGTTGACATGGGATGATAACCTACTGGTACTTCAGAATTGTGTGAGATATTGCTGATGGATGTAAGATGAGATAAGAATGAAAAATATTCATATGTAATTAGTATGTGATTTGTATCTAAATATTTCCTCAAAGAAAAGAAAAGAAAAATTAAAAAAACAACAAGAAAACCTTCAATTTCACAAAAAAAGACACAAAAAAACACCTAAACCTATTAAATCCTAATGTTTTAATAGAACAGTATCTGTACCAGCTAGTGCACAGAGAAGAATTCTACTGGTATTGCTCCTAAGGTAGGCGTTAATAATAGCAAATATTTGTAAAAGTTATATATGAATTTTCGAAATTTAAGATTTGAAATAGACTTTTGATGCAGTTTTTTGAAATAAAATTCGAAATTTTGGAGAAAATTCTTGTTAACAACATAGTTAAACCTATCACTGATTGTTTACAGTAGAATAATTTTTGATTCATAACAATTATTTAATATTTTTAGATATTTATCGTACTTGATACATTCGACTCGTTTGAGTTTTTATCGGTTTTATAGTGATGGATTGCGGTAACAGACATAATCTAACATATTAATCAGAATCAGCTGTCCAAAAAAATTTTGTACCTGCTATCTGGATTGTTATTTGTTCGGATCCGATAATGCAGCTCAAACTCACACCAGATAACCCTAATCGAAGAAGAACTGAACTTTTTAATTCTTTCAAGAGCCAAGACACGTCGGCCGCACGAAGTCAAACGTAATCATTGGATGAGTTGAGTGATATTTTCTGTTAATCACACTGTGGGATATCCAATATTTCTTTAGTCTGCTTTGGTGTAACCGCAGAAATCAAAAGGTAAATATTTTCGAATATTATATTGAATATTTTGATATATTTTTAGCTAGGATTTGTCGGTTTAGTACTTGTAAAATAAATTTGACTTATGTGAAAATGCTTGTTCGAAAATTAGTCCATTATTTTAATTCGGAAAATTAGTATTTCATTAATTTCGTTTTGAAGCATTTTTACAATTTACTTAAATATTATCGACTAGAAAAGTAAAATTTGAATAAAAGCTATAATTTAGTTAGAAGTCATGGGGGAAAAATTAGAGTTAAAATAAAAAAAAAGAATATAAAATAAATGCTAAGAATAAAGAAATGTAAAAAAGGTATTCGTAGAATAAAACTATTCAACAAATTTTTGAATTTCCACTTGATTTTTACAATCATTCAATTTATTCTTGTGCTGTGAATTCAATTTATATGCGCTGTGAATTCAATTCTTACAAATTTACGTGAACAGTAAAAAAAAAAAAAAATGTTTTCAAAATAAAAATTCATAAATTAGAATATTTTGAATTTGGTGAAAATATTAATTACTGTGATTTTATTAAACATTAAATATCATGGCATAAATTAGAGATTTATAAAAACACATTTTAGGCTGCAATTTTAGATTAAAAATATGTAAGAAAACTGTTAAAAATTATTGTAGAAATACATTTTTGAGGTTTGCTGACTTACAATTCGACTTATTTCAGAATCAGAATAGTAATTACTACTTTGAGATTTAGGCTTGCCAGTTGCCCGCTTTTTCTCCATTTTTCTCAACTCCTAATAAGAAATGTTGTGTGTGAAGGAGCTTGACAAATATAGTACAAAGAAGATGGTTCAAAATTAAACTTAAAACGACAAAAAGGAAAAGATGAAACGAAAAGCTAAATTCATAAAAAAGATGACTGTACTAAGGACAAAGAGTAAAACTTGTCCAAGGAAATTTAAGGATCAGTAAGTTGTTGAAGGAATTTGATGATGAAATGTGCTTTCCTCTCTGCATCTTCCGTTAAATCAAAGAGCCAAGAGAAAGAAAGTGGACCCAATTCCCATTCGCTTCTGGAGTTGTTCATGAAAATTTAGATTTTTTTTAACAATAGAATAGAATATGTTCTATATTCAGTTTCATTACAAATCGGACATTTGGGTGAACTGGACATTTGAACATACCAAATCTATATAGCTTTTCATGAACAACTCAAAGGTTTCAGTGCAAAAGCGGGAGTGTAAAACATCTATCATTCGATTGGGATATTGACGCTGTCAAGGTTTGATGATCTCCAAGTGAGAAAAAGATTTACTGTAGTTACTTTCTTTCCATTCCTAAGAATACCATTTTTGGTGTACCGGAAGATATCTGCGGGAGATATCCATTTCACAACTTCTATTTCATTTGAAGCAAAAGCAGATGAAATATGGCATTCAATCTTTTTACCGAATTAGTAGATTTCTATCAAATTTTGAGCAAAATCTGAGCTGAGGCAGTAAACATGATAACAACAAAGTGAAAAGATCTAAATGGATAAAATTCGGTTCACTTATTTAATTTTTATAGTGTAGATACCTATAAAAGTTTGAAACAAACCCAGCAAGGGGTAGATTTCCTGTCTATCTATATTTTTAGAAACATGTAAAATAATTCAAACCGGAATTATTTAAATACAACAAATTTGGTATGGGATTTTGTGATTACAAGTATAGTTTTGAGCCAAACTTTTGTTTCAATCGGGTGGGAAAAACGCATCTAAAACACAGATTTGATTTTCAGATAGTATTAACCGTGTACCAGGGATTAATCGCCAAACAACTCGCCAAGGATGATAAGACAGATTCAGTAAAAATGCTAAGTTTACGCTAAAGGTTTACCAAACTATCGTACAAACGCCATAGTTATGCAAGGTGTTCTCTGGAATAACACATTTATTAGAAAGTATGCGAAAGTTAATCAAATTACTAATTTAATTTTTTATTATTTCAGACTATTATATCAAAGGCTGCAATATTATTAACTGTCTAACTTCAGAAATTCACTTTCCTCAAATGGTTTTAGTAATTTTATTCATTAGTGCTTTTGTATTTTAAAAGATATAAACTCTCAAATATTTTACATTGAGTAATAAAAAGAAATAATTATTTTTAATTACATCTATAAAAACAATGCTCTTTTCATTTAATCATTGTGTAACTAAATTTAGAACTACGTAGTGAAAACAAATTGAATTCTGGTGGAATTAGGAATAAATTATGTGAATATATTTATATTCTAGTATTTCAGTTTACTATAAAAGTTTTTGTAAATTCAATTTCCGACGTTCATTAAAGGAAATTTAACGGAATAAAAGAGTTTTTATTAAGTTAAATAGATTGCAAAAGAAGGTCCAAAAAATTCAATTTTTAATTGTATTGTAAATTTTATTTAAACTTTGAATTTCTTCGTCTTACTCAATTCTATATTTTTTAAATTAATGTTTATTATTAGCTAATTATTTTCTGATCAAAGATATTATTTCCTAAAGAGTGTTATTTTGTAATTCGCAATGTCAGAGCAATTTTCGATTATTGCAATTATTTCAAATTTCCATAGAAAGTCTGAAATATTTTGAACAAAAACACGAGTTAAAAAATGAAATTTTTTTAAATACTAGATGAAATGTTTAGGCAAGCGTATTGAAAAAATTATAGGAAATAAAATTTCTAACACAATTTCTAACTCTAATTTAATTTCGAACAAGAATTAATTAATATAAATTCATAAATTTTTGTTTCCATATATAAGTTTTTGGAAGAATTTATATATGAGAATATTTAATTAGGATTTGGAAGGAATTTTTATTTATGTTTTCTATTCTTATAATTAGCAAGAAATTTTAGAACTTTCATTTTCGCACGAACTGCTACTTTTTATTTCATGTTAAAATAGGTACATTTCTCCTTCAAGGAAAAAAAAAAAATGGTAATGATATCTTAATTTTACATAAAAATTCTTGGGAGAATTTAAATGTTAAATTGAAAACTTCAAAATTTCGCTACACTTAGATCCGACATTGCCATTTCTCTTCCCAAGTCCTAAATTGAATGTTGAGAAATGTAATTGCTTATCTTTTACTATTATCAATCTTCAGACATTAACATTTTAATTCCCCTAAATTATGTATGACTAAATCAAAGATAATTGATATGCGCATTATCAAACATATTAACATTTTTTTTTTTTTTTTTTGCTAAAGCCATCTGTTAAATATTATGGGCAAAATGAAACTAAACCAATTCACTTGATATGACAATAGCATGATCAAAGTAACTGCGCATGTCATTTAACATTTGTTAATTGGTGTACATTCGCGGAAAAGTAAAGGGGTGACCAGTCTTTATTCCGGTATTGTTCATCTCAAAATCATAAAAGAAAGATATTATTCGAAAGGCATAAACGTGTTCTCAGAGATTTTTTTATTAAAAATTTCATAAGGGACCGTCTATATATTGAATTAATCACAAATATCAAAATTTTCAATAACAACAACTCCTTTTCTCACCAAATTTCAAAACTACATCAAAAATTCTTCCCACAAACCAAATTTCATTAATCTAGGTTTATTCTTTCCGAAATTATAAGATAATTTGACCTTCTAATGTTAAAATACAATTTTGAACTTTTATTTATATCTAAAATAATAATATAGTTATTAACCTTAACACTTTTTGTTATGAAAATATAAGAGATTCTACATATAATACACATATAATTTTTAGTATGCAAAAAATTTTTTAATTAAATTTTTAAATAGCAACACATTTAAATTTCGATAAAAATCACAGGATAAAGTCATTTTAAGGTGGCATACAACATTTCAGTTTAATCCTACAAATAGTTTTCCGGTTACATTAAATGTTCTGTTTCGCTTTTAAATGATCATTTACAAATTTCAAAACTTTGAATTGTATTTTCTTTTGCATTCAATGAGCATGCACTTCGTCAATTAAATACCGCTTTTCACGTTGTTGTAATGTAAGATTATAGATAAAAATTCACATTAAAAATGAAATCAAATAAGAAATGCTTTCCTTCACCTTACTGTTTCATTAAAAATCACCGCATTAAAGTATGGAGGATACTACTGTCAATCTAGAAATTTCATTTCTCGACTCATATAATGTTACTTAGAGAATATAAGAAATTACTGAAAAAGGAAATTTTATTTAATAAATAGTTGGCAGGATTGTAACTGTTTAAATTTGCAAACATACTATTCAAATTATTTCTCTTTATAATTAAAGCATAACGAACTCAATATTCTGTAACAAGCAAGGGACATTTGTATTTGTTTATATTTATTAAAGTTTGTTTATGCGCTGAAACATCATAAAATTAATCCTCCGCAATTGTATTATAATATGGTATAAATCGTAAATGGAGTAAAAAATTGAATCATCAAAATTTCAAGCATCATCATTAGATAACGCATCTATTATTTTTGGGGTGCTGAATACATCTTGCATTTATTCCCTATACATGCGAAACTGAATTTCAAATAATTTTAATGGTTCACGAAGTATTGATTGATATTTTAATTTACCGCTATTTTTGTAATTATAAAATTATGCAATTTTTGTTTAATATTTAAACGTAGGGGGTGGATGTTCATCAAGTAAAAATTTTAAACGATAATTTTCAGTTTGCTCGAATATCGAAACGAATAACTTGGGAAAACAAAGTTTTATAATTTCTCCGATAAGCCACATTTATTTATAACAAAAAGAATGCATAAAATTTCGAATTAAATTCATTTTTAAGTTAATAGTTTTCTTAAAGATTTGTCACTTACTAATATAGGAGGTAAAAAGAGAATTTTTTTATAAAATATTTGAGGCCAATTTTTATTTAGCCTCGATTGTTAACAATTATGATTTGGCAAATAATTCTGCTAAAGCGCATTAAAACGTTATTCTTATACCGTTTTGGAAAAAATTTAAAATTTTTCAGAACAAGTGAAAAATTAAGCACATACACACACAATCTAACTTTTAAGAATAATTATGTTTTTCATAAATTGCATTTTAATATATTTTTAGAATTTTTACTTCTTTTTTTATTGATTTTGTTTACTCCTGCTGGTACGGTGATTAAACACGAATCCCATGATTGCAAATATGCTGTACATTTATAACGCTATGTTTGAATACGAAGTCAAAATATGACAGAAATTTTGATAGGACTGAAACAGCACAGTAATTATTTGTAACAGACAAGATCGTTGTTTTGATTATTTACTTAACGCACCATTAGAATTTCCAGGGCAAAAGTTGGTCCAAAAAGAGCAGATACAACACTATAAATTGGCCGTTATTGAAAATTTTTATACTGTAATTCATTGAATCTTATTCAAGTAACTTTTTTCAACACTATCCGAAGACAGTTTAAAAAGTACGCCATTACAAAGAAATGAAAAAGCAAATGAATTCTCTTAAAATCATAAATTCTTTTTAGTTATTTATACCAGATATTTTTTAAACAGATATTTTGCATTGCATTAAAAATGGTGTTTTTATATGTATAAAATTATGATAGCCAGAAATAATTTTTTTAAATTTATACATTTCAATAAAAAGAAACAAAAAGCATCATATAGCTATCACAGTTAAACCGTTTCTAATCTCTTTATTTGTTTATTCTCTGTTTCACTTCTTTTAAAAAGCTTATTTAATGTTTCTGCTTATGAGCTTGTGTTGCTTTCCATTTCCTCTCTTCACATAATATATGTCTTTTTGAAAAATTTCTAAGCTGCAGTGAACTGATGCAGAATCAAGGCATAGTCACGGCTGTTTCACTTGGCAACTTTTCGCTCGGCTTTTGCTCTCAACACCAACTCCTAACGCAGCGCCCTCTATGCTTTCTCATTGATTGGCTTATTTAAAATTTATCAACTTATCACATAAACCATGTTTTTTCTTTTTGGTACGATCTATTTTCTTATATAAACATGATGAATAAAAAAAAAGAAATTGCTCTTACAGAGTGAAAATCATGGTAACGTTTTCGCATTATCTTTCATACTAATAAATAGGGTTTTGTTTTTGAGTTGTTCACTAATATACGGAGTATTCGTTGACTGACTTTTCGCTATGTGTATCTACGCATAATATCGTTGCGCCATCTGTAAGAAAAAAGAGTTTTGTTAAAACAGTGCATAGAATGGCGAGCAGTCGGGAAGAGATGAGGGTACCACCGGCTCTTGTCAATTTAATTCTTTTGATTAAAAGTGAATAACAGTTCGCTAAATGATTTTTTATTAAACGAGTTTGAATCTTTATATGAGCAGCGACGACACTGTGCCTTTTGTATCATATTGTTGTTTCTGACCACATCTTCGTATCAAAGATAATGTTTTACATCTATTATTTCGTATTTTAACAACGAGAGGAAACCTCAATTACGTCGGGATGCTTTTCATGTGATGCAACAAGAAAACAACTGGGAAATAACTTACATTTACAAAGTGTTTTTAAATATTAATTTTGTTCTAATAAATAATAATTTTTGTTTTCTTTTATATTATGTATTATTTATTAATCACTTTAATATTTTATTAGATAATTTTATATTGAGAACGATTAGTCTACAGGTTGTAAAAATTTCTTTTATCAAATCTTGAAGTATATCTTAATTAGTAGCACTTTATTTCGAAGTATTATTTCTATTTCTTTCATCATTATCGAACATTTCTATGTTCTGAATATCTCCAATCACTTTTTCAATAGATTAAAAAAAAAACATTATAAATGCAAATTAAAAAAGCACCACCTTTGTGTAATGACTAAGAAAATGACATTGGTCAATTCATTAAGCAAAGAAGCTTCCGAATTGAGGTAATTAGTTAACACTAATACGTGAAGGAAACTCATAACTTTAAATACTATTTTAAGTACGCATAATTTTTCGAGTGGTATATAACTGAGTGTAGCTAAATGCTCCGGCAGGTGGCCAATGAACTGCAATAAAACTCTCTAACGTTGGTTGGTATTTTATAAAAAAAAGTTAGGTGGTAATAAAAAAATATTTAAATATAGTAAAGATAGATGAGTAAAATTTAATTTAATTTCATCATTCTTCAGTAAAATTTGGTAAATTTAAATGGTAATGTGTTTAAAAAGAGATAACATATGCTTTCATTTCTTCTCGAATTGGAGATTAACTCAGTGCAGACGTGCTGCCATCTATTTAGCGATTTGTTAAGCTAACTTGATTATTAAATTTAGGCGACTATCACACCTAATCTTTTGGTTTGAATTTAAGTTTTGAACGAATAAACCAACCACTTCAAGTTAATTTGAAGTTAATTCATTTCTCAAATGAAACTTTTTGCTTTGGTGTTAAGTGACTTACCGTTCACCACTTCAAGTTAATTTTATCTTGATCAAGTTCTCTTTTTCACACCTTTATTATATTGATTGCAGTAATACTTCAAATGGTCAATGGTACTTTGATTTTTCTTTACTTCCTTTTGAATTTTCTCCCTCTCCCAGGTCTCAGTTTCAAACTGGAGCTAAACTGGTAAAATGAAAGCATTATATTAGTTTTTGAAATTTAGAAATTAACTTTAATTATTTCTGAACTTGAAAAATTTCAAATTTTATTGGGTTTTTTTAATATAAAGTTGCTTATCACAAAATTAAGATCCTGACTGAAATCATTGCATCTTTAAATCTCAAATGTCTAATCAATATGTTGTCGATTGTTAATATCTTATTGATAACCGAATTAGAAATAAATAGATATAAAAAAAATTGAAATCTGCTATCGCGAATTTCAAGCTATCATGTGAGAACATTATTTTTTTAAGTCACGTGGTATCAATGCGATAGAAAAACATTATGTCATTATATATAACTTTTCGATACATCTCCTAGCTTTTCGTGATGATTCTCGTTTAATTCCTTTTGCTTCTTCGGATGTTAATTTCTTACGACCCTGCTCTTTATTGGCCAGACAGGAGAATCAGGTACATGGCGGAAATTCGCACTAAGTTGTAACTTTTTGTTGGTGATAAACCGTCAATTATGTCAACTTTCTTTATAACTTTCTAATAACCCTAAAAACGATAAATGGATGCTTTTAGGGTTCAATCAATCGGCAATTTTCTATTCAGGCATTTTGCGGCGTCAAAAACCTCAAACCGAAACAACATCATGTTCTCACATGATAATATTAAGTTTAAATGCAAAAATGGAATTGAAAAAAGAAATGAACGATGGCAAACAACTGACGATTTTTCAAGGATCACCCTCAAGCAGGGATTCAAACCAGGGATTTTTTTCTGTGAGTGGTCTGACTTTCGTCAAAATTCAAATCTAAGTAAGACCACATTAAAATTGAATCAAACCAAACTACAATAAGATAATTAAATCCTAAAACCGAAAAACGTAAAAAAATACTAAAGCAAAGAACAAACCAGTTAAAATTAAATACTCCAAAAATTTTATGAAGAAAAATAAACCTATCAGTGCTAACCATAATATTAAACTGAAGTCAACTTTCCCGCTTTTAAAGCTGAATACGCCCTGGTTTGAATCCCTGCCTGAGCGTGACCCTTGAAAAAGTCTTCAGACCAGATTCTTTGTTTCTTATTCCATTTTTGCAATTAATATTTATTTCTAATTTGTGTTTTAGATGTAGTGCTTTCTAAATTAAAGTATTGTATTATTAGTTTTGCTTCAGGAAATGTTTACTTTTAATTTATTTTCGTAAAGATTGATTTTTTTTTTGGTTGATAGTATCTTAACGATAAATATCTATAATGTAAGTAATTTTTTTTCCTTTTTTAAAAATAAAATTAATAAATTATCAAAAAATAAGGTACTTACCATCTGCGAAAGTCAACAAACTGACTCTCCGACCCGCCACGAAGGCACACGGATTTAAATCATAAGGCTGAATGACCGACCACGGTACAACCCTCCCCGAAGTAAGTACGTCCCGTCATCGATGGGAGGAGTCAGATCCCCCACCTATTTATGTACCCTCCAGAGTGGCGAGATCCAACCACCATGCCGGAGGCATCTAATCCTCATTGCGAGGTGCCCCTCGGGAGGATTACCATCTGGGAAAATGAATCAAAGCAAGCAAAACAAATTTATGGCTTGTTTTTTTTAAAAGGATTTTCTGAAGATTCTGCAGAATCTTACATTAATATCAAGAATTACAGTTATTTAGATAAATTCAAATAATTCGGAGCAGAATTTCGGTTAAAATAACAACTCTATTTTCAGACTCAGTTACATTCAGCAACTAATGACTTTCTGATGATTCCACTGCACTTCTTAAAAATAAATATACTCCTATCTATATTGACGATCCTATTAATATGGTAAATATCCATGAAATATCCAAAATCTTGCAATTATAAATCATACACGGTCACATGTTGCTGGCAATTGACTTTAAATTCCTACTTCCCTTTCAGCGAATGTACAATAACTTATTGAAGACTAAATTTAATAAAAGCCGATTAGCTCCCATTGCAAAAGCAATCGTAGTTCATGGTAAGATACTGACAACTAAGTATTCAAATGCTTTTTTCAAGACCAGAGGTAGTGTCTTAGGAGACAGACAGTCCATTAATTCCATGAAAACTTTAGTCATCATGTTTAACTTCATGTTTTCAAATTCAAATAAGCTATTAAATGTAAACTAAACAATGTAAAATCTACCAAGGTCTACACCAAAATTGCACTCGAACTCGAAATGACATATTCAAATGTACATAAAAATATTGTTTTTGTGTGGCCAATACATCGTTTAATATAATCAGTTTTGAAGTAGATAATTTACTAACTATCATTTTCAACTAGCGTTACGATTGACGTTTGTAGAATTTCTTGTACATCTTTTCAGGAAATATCTAGGGAGCATCTTTCCAATGGGATGGGATTCACAGTCTTTTGTTTGGACTAAAGTGATATGGATTGACTTAAACTATCAGTTATGCAGCCAGGTCTAATTTGAAATATTTTGAAAAGCCATAAATTATTACTGCCTGCTACTGAATTACAAAAAATCGGAATAAAAATTAAATGATTAAAGTATTAAAGATAAAATTGAAATTCTTAACATGCATGAAAGTTTATTTAAAATTAGTCAATTCAACACCATGGTGTAGTTGAACATTTCACAGCTTTTTTTAAAAAAAAAAGCTTTCTGAATTATAAATAACCAAGTAACAAACGTTGAGGATTTCAACTGAAACGAATAGGATAAAGATAAATTTTCAACGAATTTTTTAAAAAAATTGTAAGTGCGAACAATATGTAAATGAATCTTTAGGGAATTATTGCCGATAAGCTCCGATGAATAAGTTTTTAATTTGTATTTTTGAAATAAATTACAAATAGATTTGAAGTAAATGGATGTTTTCCCCCTTTGATATGATACAAATACAGTTGATTTTACCCAATTCGGTTATTATTAACAATCGGTTAATATTATCAAAATTCTTAAATACCGAAGTGATCATATAAATAATTTTATAAAATACTAAATATATATACTGTAATTTTTAAAATTTAATGACCTTAATGAATTTTTCAAGATACGAAAAGTTATTTTTAATTCGAGAATTACATTGTAAAAATGGGAAAAATAATTTGTCTTGTTTTCCGGTTCCGACTGGATTACAATGATAAGTGCGTTGAAGTTTTGAGATTTAAGCTGATACGTATAATGACACCTCTTGAATTTTCTCTGATATTTATCAAACTTTAGAGTGTTTGGTTTCCATATGAACAAATACCAGTAACGAATCTACAGTGTTTTGGAATCTCAAGAGGTAAAATTTCAGTTTTACTTAAATATAAATCTTACAATGCTCTTCTTTTTACATTTAAAGGCTTACATTTCTTATATGACTGACCTGGTTTCCATTCTCCCCCTTTTATTGTTCATAATAGGCAATATTCCACATTTTTTAGAATTATTTCAATGTATTCTAAAATATTTAAAGCAATATAAACGTTTCATTGCTTTACAAGAATTATACTAGATGTTCTAGTAATATTAATCATGATACTCCATAAATATTTTAAACAACACATGTAAGAATGAATAATTGAAATCAGTATCTATATAGGCGGTAAAAAAAATCTCAAGAATTTTTATGCAACTGTAAATTTTAAAAACAACTAAAAGTGCCATCAGAATTAGAACAACTCTGAATATGAATTATAAACTATTAGGAATGGATTATATTTATCTTCTTTAAACAATGCTACAATAAACTGTGGTGTATTAATATGAGAAAAGTTATTTATTAGATCATGCGGAATAGACTTACCTTTAAATATATTGCATATGTAAATTATTGGCTATAATTGTCCATAATAGCAAATAATTTCATATATATTAAAATCAGGCACTTCAATCAATGTTATAAATTAGGATTTCATAAAAAATATTTTATTCGTTATGGCTTTTGAAATACTGAATTCCCAGAGCAAATGTTTTCTTCTTCATAATCTTTACTATAACTATTTGAGATATTATAAAAACACATTCAATTTTTTGAGAAAAAAAAATGAGCTTACATAAATCATAGAAAGATCCAAGTTTTTTAAAAAATCAAAAATGGACCAAACATCAATGATATTATTATTACATCGATTTTATTACTTTTTTTTGTCAAAATTTCTGTGAAAACATGGCTTTATTCAGAAGTAAATACTTATTAATCTGCTAAACTTAAAAAGTTCAGTTAAAAATATATTAAAATAAACCATAAAAAGATATTAAGTTTTTAAAAATTCAAAAATGTATCGAAGATGAATAACATTATTACGTCGCCTTTGTAACTTCTTTTCAAAATTTCAGTTAAAATATAATTTTATTCAAAAGTATGTACTTATTTCCGACTTCTGCTGTCTGTTCTGACATTTATACAAAGGTAAAAACACGTTTAAAGTCATTGGAATCTAATTCACGAATATTTTTGCTGCTACATATCAAAGATACAGTCACACATGAAATTTTACGATTTCGGCACAATAAGTTTTAAACTTTATCACATTTATTACATAACCGTTTGTTCGGGCTTTTGAGATGAATTTAAATCTAAATGTTCTTTGACTAAATACCTAAACACCTGTAAATTTCATTAGTGTTTCAGGATCCTGGGAAAACCTCTTTGAAATATAACGGCCAATGATGTTCAGATATCAAAGTTTAGAAATTTCCTCCAATAATATTTTTGGATTTGCCTTGATTTTTAAGGTTTATTTTATTCAATAAATAATTCACTTCTTTATTTTGTTGTATTACCAAGAATTTTTCGGTCGTTGAAGCCTCTTACTTTCTCCCTCCCCAGTTTTGAGGTTATTTTTGAAGAAGTTGGGAGATTATAAAATAGCCATAAAATCTAAACTTTATATTAAAATAGCCATAAAACATGAACTCATAAATCAAAATAAACACGATTGGTTCTTCAGGCCTTGTTACTGTTTAAAGACGATCTTCATTACGAGCCACCATCCAAACTTTTTTTCAAATTTGGTTTTGGTCTGCCTCACGACGACCCGCCTACCCGAAAGGGTGCAAGACCTTGAAGGTTCACCGGGGTGAAAAGTTCTTTTCAGACCATGTTTCACAGCTCAGGAACGTTTGTATCTGTTTCATTTCTTTTTAGAATAATTTAATGCACCTATAAGCTATTCTTCACTGCCAGTACATGTTCCGTGAGCAATCGATCTGAGCATACGAGCTTTTCGTTGAGCAATCGAAGTACTTTTTTTCCAAAATTTTCAATAATCGAACAAATATTTAAATTATCCTGTCAAGCAATTAGCTTGTCATCAAAGGGAAAATTGCACACATTTTCTGAAAAGACTTTACTCATTTCTGCAAATAAATTCCCCAAAATTTACTCATCATTTATTTATAAAATTATAACATTTATATATAGTTTTTTTCACAGTTCAAAATTTGCATAATCAATGCACATTTTCCCCCAATATTTTGAACCTCCCTTCTAAGAAATTTACAGTTTACAAGCGTTAACGAAAATTTAAAAAAAGTGACCGGCTTAACGATGTTTTGCTGAACGATTGGCGATGAGACGCAGTGACATCACATATTGGATCCACCTGTATTGAATGTTTGTTTGAAGAAAACACTTATATCTATATAGAAGAAATTGTGACCGGATAACGTTGTCGGTTCCGAGAAGTTTCAGCACATGCCTATGGGTTCTTAATCGACGGGAATTTATCTCTGGCCAGGATTATGGGGTCAGAGGTAAATAGAAACGACATCGTTCAACTGTTGGAAGAACATAACCAGAACTTCCAAAGAACATAGCAAGCTACATTTTACGTTACAGCAAAGAACTGTCGAAGAGATTTGGTCAGGAAGAGATGAAAAAAAAAAAAAAAAATAGACATAGCAGAACAATAACTTTCCAGTGAATTAAGGGACATGCTGAAAGCATGGGAAATAATTGAAACGCATGATAAGGCAGCAACTATGCAAGTTACAAATTCATTTAACGATAATGTTTATTGTGCTTCTAACCTCCATGTATCTGTTCCGGCCTCACGACTGGAAGGAGATGAAGAGAGGAGAGTGGAAGAGTTGTACGGAAGAGTGTGGCTGGCACCGGAGTATTAGTATGAGCTCCGGTGAGAACTCCGAATAATGAGTTTACATTTTAATCGGAATTTCATTGTACATGAAAAAAATGGGCTTTTTTATATGATTGTCAGGATTGTATCAAATGTCAATATTGAATACACTTTTATTTTCGCATATATGATGTTTACACTACGTAGCTGGCAACAGCTAATTTGCTGTGGATTAACTGCCAGCTTTTCTATATTTCACCCCGGATATAACAGCCTTTCCCACTCTATTTACATTCAAGTTTATTATATTTAAGATATATTTTTAATTTGTAAGTATTTCAAATATTGAATATACGTATAAAATCGTGCTTCAAATGCTGAGTAAGCTCTTCCAATGCAAGCAAATACTGAAGTACAAGAAAAATTTCATGACAATGAATTGAGAAGTTTATATATACTATATATTTAATGCAAATCAATCGAAAAATAAATTATTTGTTTTAATCTTTACTAAATATTTTTCTAATGCTTGGGACAGAAACATTCTCCTTCTGGACCTCATGTGGTGAATTTGAAATAGATCTAAATGTATTAGTGAATATATATATGTGGAAATCAATATAAATGAATACAGATCTTTTCAAATTACAAATAATTTCCTTCTTTCAACTTACTTATTCGAAAACTGGTCGATTCACATCTGCGCTTCCCTTCCGTAGAGTTGGACTGCTCGAATAGTTTCCTAGTTCTCTGTTTCGTAAAAGGCACAATAATTGCGGTGGAGCTGGTTTGTGCGGTGAATTTGATTTGTGGCTAGTGGCTTGTGAAGGGATGCACTTGCAGCCCAATAAATTCACAACTAATGAACAAGCTTCTTTTATTTTATGTGGTGTCGAAATTTGAAAAAATCGATGGTTGTTGAACTGATGCCTGCTTTTCCACTCAATATCCTTCATGTACTTTCAAAACGGTCTCTTATATAAGTGTGAAGTGTTATTATGAATCTTATAATATTTTTGATATTCATAAAGTGACTAATTTTCTTCCTTTTCTGAGTGGCGAAGCTAGAGTGCAGGGCGCTTGACTTATAATATGATTTTTTTTATCTCTTTACTTTAACTGTCCTCAGTGACTTGCAAAATATAAATGTGGCAGTCATAAGGTATTGTTTTTTCTATTCCTTTATAATATCGGAGATCGGAAGTTGCACGGATGCATTAACGCTTTGCGTCCAAACATAACTGAATTATTAAAAAGGCAAAGTAAGCAAATGCCTAAAGGCCCCGCGACATTAGAGGGCCCCGAAATTTTGATACATTTTTGAATAATATTAATTTTATGTTTTTATTTACCTTACAAGGGCTATGACCTCAAACTAACAAGAATGAATAAGAAGAACTAACTATGATTAAATAGGCAAAGTAGGCCAATGCCTAAAGACCTCAACATTTTGATATATTCTTATGTGTTATTTTCGGATTATATTAATTTTATGTTTTTATTTAACTTACAAGGGCTATGACCTCGAAATGATTCAAAAATTCAAAACAAGTATCAATTAAAGGTTAAAAAATTATTCTAATTTTCTTGTTTAATGATGTTTTACAACTGTTATATTGTGTTATTTAAAAAATATGATTTATGTTTACAAATTTTTTGTTTCTGTAATTAAATACAGTTTAGACTGTGGTCAAATACTTTAATAATTTTTTTGGGGGGGGGGGCATGAGGATTATTGAATCTAACTCTCTCGAAAGTTAGTTAAGTTTTTTGTCAAATAATCAGAATTTGCTGCATAAAACTACTTAAACAAATAATTAAGGTAAATAAAAAATATGCACAAAAAGGCTGAAAAAAAGGGCCCCTGAAAATATATTGTATAAAGGCTTGGAGAGGGTTAAATTCAAGGCAACACCCTCATATGATTGAACCCGGCTCATTTTACTCTATTGCTCCTTCCACTGTCTATTAGTTTGTGAGTGTGTGTATATGTTTGTAATATTTTTGACTCATCCTGACTGCAACGGATTCTATATTGTTTGGATATTAGAATTTCGCTTACTCACGAATCTAATCAGTTGAAAACTCGAATAATTTTGCTAATACGCTCTTTTGTATAATTTATGAATGATATAAACTGCCATGGGTGGTCTAAAGCGACCATAGGTTTCGTTCTCAGATGGGGGAAAATACCATCTTATTTTTGAGCCAACATTCGCTTTTGAGAATGTTGTTTCGAAATTTCATCCATTTGTTATCTGGCATTTAAAGTCATTGTTTATCCTCATGAATCATTTTCAGTATTGTGATCGCTTTTCAGAGAACTCTGAACAGTCACCTATACACGTGCGCTTGAGGGATCAAATTTTCCCATTCTTATCTCCCTATGTATCGACATGAAACTAGCTTTTTAAAAACTAAATTAATTATTTTGCTCTAGATATCAATCAATTTTGGTTTTTAAAATAACTACCACCTTTTTGATTTTTTGATTTTTCTCAGCAAATTTTGATTCACCTATATTCACCTTTTAACATGTAAACTGCACGACTGCTTTCATTATCTGCTTGTTTTCTCACTTAGAGCTAAAATAATAATAATAAAAAAAAATCTTGGTTTGAAGGTCAATTATCACAATAACCCTGCGTCATAGATCCAACATCTCAGATAATGCCTCGTAATCTATCCTTTATTGTTACATGAGAGAAGTCGCATACAGTTCCTACCTGGTGAAAAATAAGATCTCTTAGAGGAGATTTTATCTTCTTGTATCTCTCGAATTGACAGGTTCGCTTGCGAGTGACAGTTGTGACAGGTACTTGACGAAATAGTCTGCCTTTATTTTAAAAGGATACTTCCTACACTCTTTGATAACCATAGACCTCGCAGGTCCGTGTAAAGATTTCGATATTTTGAGAGCTTTGTAAACAGGAAGCGTTGAAGTGAGAATATTAAATCTCGGGATTTGAAAAGCACCCACTTGTATTAGATTAGACTACAATATACGAAGTTTAACACCTTCTCAGGAAAGATTTCAAGAAAAGTTTGGAAGGTGAACCGATATTTATTCTAGGGACAGTGAACGTATGTAAGCCGATTTTTTTTATAACCGTTATAATTCTCCATTTAATTTAATATAAGTGCATATTCAAAATTTTATTCTAAGAGAACATTTTCCCTTACAGTTTTAAATTATAAATTGGTGGTATTTTAAGTATTAAATGTGAATCCTTTTGTTGATATGTAAACCATATCCAATAAGAATATCGTAAATGCAGAAAAAAAACTTTTTCAGCATTTTTTTGGAATCGTGTTATAATACAAAAATTAATATTCTTGCAATAGTTGAAATAATTGTTTTTCTCAACCTTCTAATTAATTCATTTCTTAAATTAATACTATCTAAGATTAAAACTAGCAATTGTGCTTTTCTGTTTTGAAAGTTGTTTATTTTCTGGTCCCTCATGACAGTGAATATTTCCTAAAATAAATATCCTAAATAATAAAATGGATTCTTTTTCATTATAACTTCATAAATTGTTCACTGCGATTCTTATTTATTGCGATTTAAAAATATATTGCATCATACGATGACGTGTACGCTTCGCTTTACTTCTTAAAAATATTATAAATAAAGTTTTAAATAATTTTTTAAAGTAAATCTCTGATATTTTTAAGGTCCCGAATATTTAAAAAATCATTATTGTTTTTATTATATCCTTATATTATATATATTATATTTATTAATACTTGCTGCAATTCTTAGTATTATACTATTTATAGGCAGAGTACAAATTGTTAACTCACTAAAAAAGGATTTTTCAAAACTTTTAGATTTTTACATAAAAATCAATAGAAATGCGTTTCCTAAGTAACTTCGGTATACAGGAAGGCGGAAAAACTATTTTTACACCATTTTAAAAATGCCTATTAATTGATATCAATTTCATTAATATGCATTCTATATGTAATTTAAAAATAATAAAAATACTCTCAAGTATAATCTACAGCAATATTTTTTATTGGTTTAATTACCACATTTATACATATGCTTATTGGCCGATACTAAATATATTTTTGCGTTCCTTTCTCGTTGATATGTTTAAGAGTCAATTTAAAAAGAAATATTATAAAGATTGACGAATTCAATCTAAAATATTATTGTACTACGATATTTCGGACTTGAGATCCAAATTTCCTTTAAATTTTGACTCTTGTGAACGATAACTGTAGTATCAGCTCTTGTCATGAAAGTTCCTAAATAAAGGCATTCATTCAACAATCTATCAAAATATTTATCATATTTTTAGTCTTTATTCTGATTGATATTACGTGATTTGTTAGAAGACTATAAAAAAAAATCGGGAATGTCCGCCCCTCGTTTCCTTTCATACTCTTCCTAATTATATTATGTTTTGCAAATGGTCGCATATCAAATTGTCTAGGTATTAAGCAATTAAATGGCGTGTTAATCAGAGATTCTCAATTTGAAACTAACCAAAATAACTTTTTCCAATGATTATCACTATTGTTATCCAATTTCACATTTTTGTAATCTTTCAGAGATAATTCTAGAATTATTTTCTTACTTATTTTCCAGAAGAAAATAATAATTTTGTCACCTTAAAATTTAAAAATGATCCTTTTGTTGATGCTAATTGGATTGTCCTGCTATTCATAATTTTCATCACTTTTTTTTTATAAAAAATATCTATAATTACAGTTAAGCAACTTAACATAAATATGCTTTTAATATGCATTACTGATAAGACTCGAAGAACATTTCATAAGCGCCGTAATTAAATATGAATATAATATCTTTATGGAATTTTATTTTTATTACGTGGAAAACAATGCATTAGTGTTAACTTCTCAACTTCTTTATTGGAGAATTACTGGTTCCAAATGACATTTATTAAAGATTCCCAGTTTATATGACTACCACATGTTGAGTTGCAGTATATGTTCCAAGCACAGAGTTTTTACATTGAATTTCAGAATAATGAATAAATAGAGGATATATTTAGAAAAAAATAGGAAAATACATACTTCTTTTGACAGAGATTGTTAAAATTTCGAGTAGACCTGCAATTCTGGTGTACACACTGGATGCTAAATTTCATCCATCTTGTCGTTACAGCTCAGAATTAACTTGTCGAAACTGATTCTGCTTTCTGACTTCTGATTAATTTGCTCAAAAATAATTTCTTCGAAGTTAAGGTGATATTACACGTCAAATCAGGAAGACTCAAGGTCAAAATTTTAATGTTTCAAATGGTGTTTTTTAAATATACGTTTCGCATACGAGAAAGTCAAAATAATCGATTTGTGAGATTTTGTCTATATAAATCGAAAGCATTTGATGCCGAGGAATCTCTAGAATGGAAGTTCTTATCTTTTTTTAGCCGACCGACCGCCTTATAGGAAAAAAATATATTACGACGTGCTCTTTTCTATAATAGTTAATCAAACCAAATATTTAAACATTGATACCTATGGATTTGCTATTGCCACCATGGAAGATTCCAGTGCCCAATGGCACCGCCCAGTTCAAAACCTATGCTCTTGGACTTAGTTATTAGAAATGAACATAAAAATTTTGATGTCTCTGGACTTTTTGTTGCCTGCATGAAAAACTTCCAGTTCCACTGGAGAACTGTACTGTTTTAGAACTTGCTAAAAAAATAGTTAAAATATTGAACTATGGAGCCCCCATGGAAGGCTCCAGTACCGCTTTGGATCAATGCCACCCCACTGGGAATCCATGCTCTTGAATTTACTAAAAGAAACATATCTTTAGTTGTTCTTTTAAGCTGATTAAATAAGAATTATTTTAGAAATAGCATAGTTGAACTGACTGTGAACGAAATTATGTTCAAAACTACTAAAATGTAAAGAGAAAAGCTCCAATATTTAATTGATTGCTATTGTCTATTTAAAATAGCAAGAAATTTTATTTAGAATCATTATAACAAAAGACTCTAGATTGCGAGTTCTAACCCCGCCGGCCGAAGACTCCCCGCGTGTGTGGTGGCTGGCGCGCGTATAAATCTGTCGTGGTCACAAAATCCTCCATGTCGAGAGTAATACCACTGGGGGAACTGGATCAGGGGTGATCGTTCTCTGATTCAGGTGTAAATTAGGATCTGTGGATGAGTGAATGAAATGCATGAATGCAGTCCGCCCCGTAAAAAGGGTTGTGACGTGTGTGTAGCTAAGTCGTGCTCTTGGCCCTAGATGGTGCTATTGAAAAATAAGAGACGCACCCTTGGCTTAAAAACACCAACTTCTAAAGTCAGCGGGCTTGTCTATGACAAGTGCCATTAGAAACAACTTCAAAGGAGCTTTATTAAAAATCAGCTGTAATTTTGCAGCATTATTTTTAAAATAACAAAGAAAGAGATGAGATTTGAAAATCTCAATTTTCAGTAATGAAAATGAAGGGAGGATCGCAGTCGTCTTGAGATTAACGTCTCAACTTTCTTATTGTAGGATCACGGTTTTCAGACTGGATTCGAAGCTTATGTGGTACTAGCACAAGCTTAAATAAGACTTTCAAATCAGACCCTTATACTGATGCTGCTTTTATTATAGATACTACAATCAAAATGATTAAATCCGTCCCCGAGTAATCTTCTTGAAGTTTCAAAATGAGACGCTAATTAAACTAAACTAAACGAAGTTTTTTCAAAGATTAAAATCTTTCTTTCATCAGTTTAAAAGGAAACATTCTTTATATCCTAAAGAAAGCCTTGCATAAAATTCGGTGGAATTATTAGTATAATAATGAGAATGAAGGATATTAAAGAAGACAAAATCCTTCAAGATATCAAATTGACCTTTATTATCGCTATCTATACTAATAATAAAGATGAATGTGAGTGTGCGTTAGTCCTCTACAGGTCAGACCGTTTGACCTACAGCTACCAAATTTGGCACATATACACCTTGGAAAGTGAGGATATATACCTCGCAGATTTTTTTTGAAAGTTTAATTAGAATTTTAATTTATTAAAAATTAAATTTAATTTTGTCGTTTTCCCTTCGTTAACTTCCAAAAAAGTTGACCGTAGCTCCCAAAACTATTATTTCACAAAAAATGGTTTTTGCATTATATATATAGAAAAAAAATCAAATAATTATCTTTTTAATCCTTTCACTACTATACTGGCCCAACCGGCTGCGGAAATTTTATCTTGGCGTGTCGGTTTCTGTTTTAAATGAAGGACGCAGGATGTAAAGCAAGTACATCCTTGGTGATAACTCGTTTCACATGCTGCACTTCTCGTTTGAACCAGACACCCACTGGTCAGGACAGATTTCGCACGATCAGTTGAACCGGGCAGTAATGAAAGGGCTAATAATATCAATTAACCATCTCTAATTAATTTCATCTCTGTACAATGTTTCTTTATTTTTAATATAATATATTTTATTATGTAATATACATATTTAATATAATATATTTTAACACAATTTGTAACAGTTAATTTTTTAATGTTTTGATGACATTCAAATTCAATCATCAAAATATTCACTCGCATGTTATTACCAATATTAAAATAAAGATAAAAAAATGTTTTTTTTTAATGTTAGAAATAGGATTTTAACTTCCACTTTTGTTTCCTTGAACATGCACTTTTTAATGTCTACGCGTTAAAATTTGCCTTTATTCATTCAATTAAACTCATATTTTTTGGTTTTATCAAATAACAAAGTAAATTTTTCAAAAAAAAAAAAAAAATGCATTCCAAATTATTATTTAACAGCTTAAAAAAGGAAAACAATAATCTTGGCGAACAACTTAAACGCCAAAGGTGGTTAGAATACTATGTATCTTGTAATTTAGCGTTGTTATTTCTGTAACGATGCTCTTAGTTACTATGGCGATGATGTTCTGACACTAACAATGATGAAATGTTAACTAAATTACCAAACTCTTTCTAAATGATTTGAAGTTTATGTTGCTTGATTATTTCAGTTTTATTACCTGGAAAAACTTCAGTTTTATTGAGCAAGTTTACATTTCGTCCACCATGCTGTTTGCACAGCGTCTACTTTTCTTCTTACTGACGGCGTCTGTGCTGCTCTTGTCTGCTTCCTGGATAATATACGCTGCACCGACGGGCAACTACAGCTTGCTCGATCTTCCCGACGTTGCGCACAACGATGCATCTTTCCGCAGCAACATCTGCCAGTTCCTCTGCACCAAGGATCCTCCGGAGGGCGGGAACTTCTGCAACTGCGATCGTCACCCCTTAGGGTGAAGATCGTGCTTCAAGTAAGGAGAATATGAGAATATTTTTGTATCTTTAGATATAGAGATGAATAAAATACTGCTATCTTCTGAATTATACAGTTGCGAGAAGACAGAGAAACTATATATGTAGGAACTGTTGTATCCCTTCTAGGGCTGTGCTGATTTTCGATTTATCGAAAAACAATCGATATTTTTGAGTAATCGTTTTTTCGGTGCCTTTTTTCGAAAAATATCGATCTGTCGAAATCATGATCATGAATAAGAGTTCACGATAAATCGCGATACAATAAATCGATATTCACTATTAATTTGCGTTTTTGATTTCATTTTAGTTATTGGTTAGTGCTTATTTTTGTTGCTCTTCATGCTTTTTCACCTTCATACAGAATTTTTGTTAATATTTCTATAAATATTATCATGTTCTAATATATAAAAATACTTGTTTTATGCTTATGATTTTGTCATAAACTGTTTTCTGTTCCCTAACTGAATACCATTATGGAAAATTATTTGCGGTTATCAGAAGGTTATTGACTGTTCTTTGCATAATTGCTAAATATACATCTTCAGAAATAAAGGCAAAAAGGATTCATTCAGATTAAAACCATAATTTTTTCCGCAGCTCACATTTTCATACTCATGCATGCACGTATTAAAAATTATACTTCCGCTTTCGCCTTGTGACTCACGATAAATTGCAATACAATAAATCAGTTTATAATTATAATAAATCAATTAAACTTTTAAAAATTATTATATTGAAAAAAACAAACACAATGTTATAAATTGTGACATTGTTTTGGCATTGATGCACTTTATTAAAGGGGTTTTAACACAATTGTTTTCTAACTATTTTAATTCAAAAGTAAACAAATATTTGTCTTATATAAACTGAAACTTCCTTTTATTTGGAGTCGCTCTGATCAGTCAATATGTTAAGAGATGCCATTTCTAACTTATAATAGCTATAAATAATGATATCGCGATATATCGAAAAGCATCGATATGTGTAGGACGATATATCGCGATGATGAAGTTCGGTCATCGCCTAGCCCTAATCTCTTCCCAATATCAAACAATTGAAAAATTAAAACTATGTTGATTTTAAACCTTATGTGTCATCCACTCCTTTCTCTCATCAGTAATCTATTTCTCAAGAATGTTATAACAATAAATCAAGGGAGTAATAGTTTACGAAGGGTGATCAAAGACCCAACTGTTTAGCGCTGCGAAGGAGATAGGATTCCGTTGAATTATTGGTATAGCCTATGTCCAGTCTTAAAAAGTGGGCTTAAGTTCACAAATACAGTACACTCCTGTGTATGCGGTTCGCGACTATACACTTCACCACTATCCGGCCAAGTTTTCTTTTATCATAATTAAATGAGGAAGGCAAGGCGTTGTAGAAACAGTTATTTATTAAGGACTTTTTCAAAAACTAAAAACTAAATTTTGACTCTTATTTCAGGGTTATCTTTTCATATCTGCGTAATAATTTATCAATGAAAAATAAAATCATATTGAGTTACTTTTCTCAAGTATTAGATAAATGTTTTTTTTTTTTTTTGTTTCCTGCATTTAAGCTAAGCTTTACACAATTTATGCTAAAAATTGAACAGTTTATATCCTTTAACTTACTTTTTCTCTAATAAATTCTATAACGTGCAGTGCAGTATAAATTTACATAAACTACCAGTACAGAGCCTTCTCTTAACTCGACACTTTACCGACAACTGTTTCTGTGATTCGACCGGGCCGCCGCCGCGTTCACATTCTACGTGGCTTTAGATAAACGGAGGGTGTAGTACTCAGTAAGAAGTGAGAAGATACGTATTATGCGAGTTTTGGTATAAAAACTTGGTCTTCTGGTATTGGTAGGCAAAGAAATAAATTCATAGAACTCTGCCTTATCCGGCTTTTTTGTTATCCGGCCTGCCCTTCCGCCACATTAGGCCGGACACTCGGGAGTGTACAGTATAAAATCTTTTCCCCTTTTAAAAGCAGTGGAAGATAAGATATTTTTCTCTTTCCAGGCTTGAGATCTATTATTGTTTTCCTTCAATGGGAAGAATACATTTCATTATTCAATATCCATAAATATCCACAAAATGGCTTGATTTTCAATCAAGATAGGTCAAGACATTTTCCAAATGAAATCAAATAAAGAATCACCATTGCTTATTTCAATACTTGTCATTTTTATGTAACTTCTAAGATAACTTTGTGCAGCAAATGCTTTATTCTTTCTCGTATATTTTTTAACTTCTTTTTTCTGTTTTTCTCTTGCATTTATTTTGAATGAACAATAGAGAATACATATATTAGCTCGAGGATATGAAAAGTTGATGCAGTTGGGCAGCATTTAATTAAGCAGGAAATGCTATTGCTGAAGATGCCCGAAATAATAAAGAAAAGGTGGAGGCGACTGTTTAAAATCCAGCTTCAAAAAACATCTTTTATTTACATTTAGAAAGAAAATGACCCTTGGTGGAGCTATATATTAACCGCCTATACTTTGGAGAAGACTTATTCTTCGAGGCACCCATCTACAGGGGATGGCGTCTTAACTATTTTCATACTTTTCAATCGAATTGTTTGAGCGTATATTTTTTTATCAATGTCAAATTATTATCAGTAAATAATATAACACCTCTAATATTTTAAACACTCACGCCGCCAAGTAATTTGGACGTGATGAATAAAATCCAACAAGTTGGATTTTCTCACAGATATTTGTTGTTAGGAAAAATTATTTTCCACAATCCAGGATCTCATTACATACCAAATATGAATATAGAAAAAAGAATCGTTAATCATTGAAGTCTTTTGTATAGTACAGAAATTTTTTTATTTATGCGGTATCTAAAACACTTATTCCATAAAATAATTTTTGATTTAACATAATATTCAATTAAAAATTTAAATGACATAAGTAATATTTTGTTTCAACCAATAAATGCACATCTGGAAAAATTATGGGATTTTAATTTTATACAGGCTTTATATCTTATGGATGATATTCAGCAAAATATTCTAAATGCTCTAAATTTGAAATCCAAAAACACTTCAATCGTCTGAGACCAAAATTGACCGAGTTCAGAAACTTTAAACATTATTATTATAGGCTAATTAGACTTAAAGAAATTCCGGGCGCTGATTGGCTAATTTTTCTCGAGGCGATCAATGAAGAGGTCTAAAATAGCGCACTTTTAAAAATAATGATATTAAGACTCATGATTCAAATCAGTTTTTGCCGCGAAAGGATTGACCTTTTCTTCATTAGTGTCTCTAGAATATTTTATAAAATAAGACTAATAGGACAAAGGAGCTATATGAAAATTTAAAAGTCTGTAATACATCAGAACATTTATTGATTCAAAGTTCATAAAATATAATTCTTTATTTCATTAAGACTATTTCTCTTATTATATCTGTATGCCTATTGCTTCCGGTTTAGAAACTAACCGTTGATAGGATAGTAAAGAGAACATTCAACATATATTAAACGATGTTTATTTTAAATAATACAGAATTATTGAATTAATCATACATATATTTTAAAAGTTACAGAAACTTTTTTTGCGTTCGTTTCTTTAAGAGATAATATGTTAAACGTTTATTTAATTTCACAAAAACCATGTTAAAAATTAATGTTCTTATGCTTAGATAGCAATGATAGTTAACTTAATTTTTTTTAATGCAAGCATAGCGTGCTCGTGTAAGTTTAATTTTATTTTATATTAAATGTATTGTTGGCAAATGCTTAAAATTTTGAAAATTGAAAATTGGAAAATTATAAGCCATAATGATAGATATTATTGAATAAGATTTTTTTTTTAATTTTAAGAGGATATAAAAATTCTTCCCGTGTAATAAGATTTTTGGAATTTATCGCGGACAAATGTTGGAATTTCGCTTAGTTTTTAATAAATTAAAATTTTAAAAAAGTCTTTCCGAAGTGCACATTCTCACCTTCCAAAGTATATATGTGCCGTATTTGGTAGCTCTAAAACAACGGGCCTCGTCTGTAAAGCGCCAACACACAATCACGGAAACGCATTCATCCTTATTATAAGTAGAGATGATTGAAAATTCATCTCTTAGTCGGAAATTATTGCACTCACTGTTGTTCATTTCCTTCAAAATGTATATCCAAATAAGACACGTGAATGCAGATAGTGCTGGTTGAGAATAGTTGATTAACAGCTGAATGAATCGTATCTAGCGTTTCTAATGCGATGCTAATGATTACATTGTCATAGAATCTTTTATCATGTCACGCAACATTACATGCTTTTAAAACAGAAAGATTGGCCTCCACAAAATGTTCACGCATACTTTCTAATAAAGGTGTTATCCCAGAGAACGCCTTGCATGACATTGGCTTACAATAGTTAAGAAATGTTGAACTTTGGCTTGAAATTTAATATTTTTACTGAATCGATTGTGTAATTCTTGGCGAGTTTTGTTTGGCGATTAATCCTGACAGGAGGTTAATAGTATCCGAAAATTAAATTTGTGTTTTGTGTGCGTTTTCTTCTACCGATTGCATCAAAAATTAGACACAGATTTAATAGTCACAAAATCATATTTCAAATCTGATAAATTTAAGTCATTGCTTTTTTGAGTTATTGCGTTTGCATGCTTCTGACAGTACATACCAAGAGACTGTCTAGCTCTTTTTGGATTTGGGTCAAACTCTGATTGGCGTTTACACTCAGCCAGTCACAATTTTCCCTACGTATATGGCTTAGTTCTATGGTAACGGGGTGACTGGCTATAATTATATAAAAGGTATCTACACTATAGATAAATCTGCATACAAAATTAAGTATATATATATATATATATATATATATATATATCTTCATTTTGTAGTTATCGTGTTAACTTATATTCGAACAGCCGGACAAACAGACTTCTTATCAACCGATTTTGTACAAACTTTGATAGAAATCTACAAATTCGGTGTAAAGACTGTATACCAAATTTCATCCATCTAGCTCAAACCATTTTTCAGTTATCTTTGTCACAGACAGAGACATTTTCCCAAATGTGTTTTTCGATTTCATGGAGGTCTAAAACGTGGAGATTCGTCAAAATCTCCAGTTCAATTTTTTTTTGACGATTACAATACTTTTTATATACTTCTTACACGAGAAATTAAACATCAATTCTTTATTTCAATCTATTTACGTTTTATACGATTCAATAGAATTTTAAGAGACCATTTTAAGAGACATATACGTGTTCAGTGTAATTTGTAAAAAACTTGGTACATCAACGGAAAATCAATTTCACGTATTATCATAAAATCAGTAGCCTTTTGTGCTGCAATCTAGAAACTCTTGTCTGGCCTTATGGGAAATGTGCAGCACAGATTTTTACGCTTTTCAATCAAAGAAACTAGAATGAAATTGAACAAAAATATTGAAATGGCCAGTTTTTACTTTTTGCTAGAGACTTCCAATGTGATCTGGAAAAAGAAATGTTTTTATATAAAATCTCTAACAGAGGCATATATTCCACCTGAGATCAAGAGATTTCTGACCCTTCCTTGTCAAGAAACAGAATTTGTAAGGAAGTCATCGGCTTTGCTTCTGATGAAGAAAGATTGCGTGCCAAACGCACTTTGAAATCAATTAATATAGTCATTTGAAGCCCCTATTCTTGTATATTCGACCTTAGACACTTCTCATAAGTAGAGAATTGTTCATTGTTTAACTTCAGGTCTGCTTACTTTAGGATTCCAGTACCTAAAAAAATTCTTTTTGATTTATTTGAAACAGCAACCCATTTTAAAATTTTCTTCAAATTTTTGTAATACGCAATTCAACATGCAATCAGAAAATGGACTGTTGATTGATCTTTAAGATGTTTTATTAGATCCTAATCTTACTGTAATTATGACGACTTCATTGTAACCGTACATGGTTGTACACGAATGTTGATCTAAAACATTCACAGAGGCAAGGCGGTCAGAACGATCTTGTTAGTTATGAAGTAAAGAGAAAATAATTATTAATTTATATTTCCTGGAAACATTTATTCATATTGTCATGTATATACTATAGTATAGAACTGAATGGCACACACAAGAGGTAGAGCTAAACCAATTTATTAACTGAACTCTGAACTGAGAATACAGTAACTGACAAATCTTCTGCTTTTATAGAAGAAAAGAAAGTTCCAGAATACTCTTCTGGAGGCAGTAAGAAAAGTCCAGAACACTTGTCTGGTAAACTAAAGAAATGTCCAGTATCTTCTGGAACATGAAATAAAGGAAAACATAAAATTCAGGAATTAAGTATTTACATATACTATTAATCGCAATGTCTCTAGTGGGATTCGAACCCAGGTCTCTTGATCATGAGACCAATGCCATGACCATTCGGCCATGGAGATTCGACTGTCTTTCTTCAATGTGGCAATATATTTATCCCCAATGCACCGGACTTTCAAAGCAAACACTACTCTGCTGGCATTTAATGCCATATAGCTTTCTGGATGTGGGTTATATAGCTCCGGTTCACATTTTTATGTTTTGCCACGTTTCCGAAAGTTTAGAAATGGCATATTTCCAAATAATGAGAGTTCCATTCGGGACAACATCTGGTATAATACATCTCGGCAATTCTCGACCATCGTTTACACATTTACTATTTTTCATCAATTCTTCCCCGGTTTTTATGGTACAATTTGGTGAAAAATGAATGAAATTATCAAATGCTTTTTAATGGTTCTCATTGTGCTTTGCTGTAGATCCCTTTAAGAACTGAGAATGAATTAAAAAGTTTGTATATTTTCTAATAAAATAGAGAGGTAAATTTCTATTTTGGAATTAATGTACATGAAAAGCAATCTCTTTTTTTATCGCGATTTTAATATTGGGATAAACAAGAGAACGATATCGGGTTTAGCGTACATCGAATCCAAATGAATATTTCAATGAATTTTCTTACAGCAATTGTTAATAAATGCCTTTATCTTCTTTTAAACTTTGTGAAAACGATCAAAAATTTTCTAAAGAAACCGAGGTCTGGAAGTTTTTTTTTTTCTTATAAAAAAACAGAATCGATACGGAAAGAATTTTCAATAACCTTGAGATGTAAAATAGGGCAAGAAGTATTTGCCCTACTCCCCGCCAAGTTTCTATTTGAAAACTCTTTTTGGAATTCGTGATTCCAGAAAGCTTAGTTCCTAAATATAATTTTTGAATATGAGAACCTTATCAATAAAAACATATGATACAGTTAGTGATTATAAATAAATGCAGATATTTTTTTGTTGCAAAAAACCCCATATATCTCACAATTATTGCCACTCGTTTTGAAACTTTCGGTTTCTTTCACAAGTTCGCACAATTTCTTTTTATCGGGCATCTTATCTGCTATTACAGTGGTTCCCTTTTCGTCGCAGTTCTAAAAATTTCTTTTCGGAATCCTCACCTCCAATTTTTTGTATCATTAAATTTGATAACAAGGTGATAAAATTTCTCAATTGACGTTCATTCCAATCATGGCTCTTCTTCGAAGTCAATAACTTGTGTTCTTTTTTCTTTTATTAGAAATTGACGACAGTTTTTATGTCCTGTTTATGTACTCTTGAAATTTGAACACGCGGCTATTTCCTACGTAGAAATTTGTTGGCAGTCGTTTGAATAAATATCCCTGCAAAAATAAAAATTTTCCAGCAGCGAAGTACTTAAAACTATTTCTTCAATTAATGAACTTTCCAAAAAAATTAGTAAATAAGCGAAGAGTTCTTCTATAGTAACATTAATAAAAAGAAAAAAGCATAATTATTTTTCTTTGCAGTCAATAACTTTCATTCCTTTTCTTTTAAATTAAAAATTGACAACAGTTTCTATTTCCTGTTTATGTACTCTTGGAATCTGAACGCAGTCCTATTTCATTCATAGAATTTTGATGTCAGTTAACTGAATAAAAATCCTCGCAAAAATAAAAATATTTGGCAACGAGATATTTGAAACTATTTTCTAAATTAAAGAAGTTACCAAAAAATTAATAGATTGTTTAGTTATATTCAAGACCCATTTTTTAAGCAACACTGGGGCTATTTTGGGACTGACCTCGTCATTTTGAACCGCGGTCAGATGACGGCACCTGAACTTGCACCCTCTCTCCTAATTTCCGCACCACACCAGTGGGAGGACTTCTGGCCCTGATCGATTTAGCGTGTGCCAGACCCGCTTACATGGCGGTGGGATTGGTTCTCGAACCTAAAACCGTCCGGTTTCTGAAGCCGAGATCTTACCACCAGGCCACCGCGGCCCTAAAAAATTTAATAAATAAACGTAAGTTTCTTTCATAATGTTATTTATAAAAAAAAAGAATTATTGTGCTGTTTTGAAAAAAAAAATTTAAATGATGCCATAAACTTTATTCAGTTACTTACATATTCAGCTTAAATGCCAGACTAGCGAGACTTTTTTTAATCCAATTCAAATATCTCGTTCGAATCTTATTTTAAAAGCACGAAGTTTTGTTCGAGATATTTGCATTATTTAATATCTATATTTGGCATCACTGTTCTGAATCTCAGCTTCAAATGTGAGGAGCCCTCACCGCGTGGGTGAACTAAATGCGTCATCAAATTGTTATCGTGGATCAATCGAATGTATATTAAGCGTTTTTCTTGTCATCTGTTTAAGATATTAAGTCCGCCCACAATGACTTGACTATCTTCAGAATGGGACATCAATCCTTCACAACACGTTTTATTTTATTAATAAAACGTAATATAATAATAATAATCAATAAAACGTAAACATAATAATAAACGTTTATTAATAACATACCTACTTATTCATTTTAAATAACTGCGTAGAATTCTCAAATAATTTTTAAAATATTAATTTTCATTTAAATTATTAATTATAATGAGTAAATGTTTCATAAAGATTAATCACATTTTTATTTTTAATAAATTTTCCAATATGAAGTTAAAAACAAATTGCATCTTTAATTTGAAAATCATTCAAATCATTTATAACTTAATTACATTTTTAATTTGCAATTGAAATGAAAATGAAAAAAAAAAATGAAAATGTGATTAATCTTTATAAAACATTTACTTATTATAATTAATAATTTAAGCGATAATTAATATTTTGAAATTATTTTTGAGTTTTCTTATATAAAATGCATGATTTAATATCTAAAATGAATTCATATATAATACTAGCCGCCTTTGGCGACCAGCCGGTTCGCCAATCTTAGTGTTCGTTAAAATTTTAATAATTAAATATTTTATGCAATTCCAACTTCTTCAGCAAAATAGTTTATTCTTCAGCAAAATATTTTAAAACTTCAAATTTTGATAGTCATATAATTCACTCATAATATTATAAAGGCCTTCAGTCATAACGTGATATGTATCTCTCTAATTTTCTGTTACCCCTCGTAGAATTTATGCTTTAAATTAAAGTGTAAAGGATTAATCTGCAATTAATATAATAATATTTTTTTACTGAAACAAAGCATTTTTTTTTAATAATATGATTACTGATAATAGAGTCACTGAGCGTTTAAACTTTATGGGCACTAAAGAATATCTTTCTTAATTTATGTAATATCTCAAGAATTTGTCAACAAAATTTTCTCAGATTCATCATGAATGGATCGATTCATTAACAATGTTTCATTTTAAATGCATCAAACACTCAGAAAATAAAATGAATCGTTTAAAATAATCTGTCGAAAACAGGTTTAAAAAAACTACTTAAAAAACGATGTACTTAAAACTATAAGCATATATAAAAAATATATATAATTAACATAAATACAATTTAATTACAAAAGCATGCAACTAACCTAAAAATAATTTAAATCATTGTAAACAGGTTAAAAAAAACTACTTAAAAAACGATGTACTTAAAACTATAAGCATATACAAAAAATATATAACTAACATAAATACAATTTACTTACAAAAGCATACAACTAACCTAAAAGTAATTTAAATCGTCCGTTGATAATGGTTGCCATGCCAACGATCAGTACACAGTGCGCATGCGTGAATTTTCTTCGCCTTTTACGTAACGCAAATGCGTGAATTTTTCTACGCCAGTTGGGGTAACGCTATGAAGATTAGACATTTTTAATTTCCTTTATTCTGTGCTATTTTAATTCAAAAGTACTTCAGAATGAATCTGAAACATGGATTCATTAACAATGTTTAATTTTAAATGCATAAAACATTAAGAAAATAAACAGAATCGTTTGAAATAATCCGCCGAAAAATCTTAACCCTAGCCTCATTACTGTTGGGAGAAAAAAAGAACTAAAGCCTAAATCATTTGGCGTTGGGGAAAATCGAAGATTTTTTTGGCGGAAAAGTTGGCGGTGGGGAAAATGGAAGATTTTTTTGGCGGGAAAGTTAGTTTTTAATTAATAATTGACTACCCCTAACATTTAGGGGGATGAAAAATATATGTTGGCCGATTCTCATAGATACCGGATAAGCACAAAAAATTTCATCAAAATCGGTCAAGCCGTTTCGGAGGAGTATGGCAACGAAAACTGTGACACGAGAATTTTATATATTAGATTTATATTTAAAAGGAAAACTACAAGTGTGGCAAAAATGCATTTCTTGCAATTTTGCAATTTACGATAAATCTATTAAAATAATTTTGGAAAAATTTCATTTAGTTAATTCCAATTTTCAATAGAAAATATTGTAAAATTTTAAGATTTTGTCTAATTTGAATATTTTAACTCGCTTGGACAGTCTCCATTTCTCCAGACTTTGTTTGTAACGGTTTGCTAATTATTTTGTTTATTCGCGCTACAATCATTGCATGTTTATTAGTTTATTAAAAATTGTGAGTAACAAAATTAATAAATTCTTCTTTATGCAGTAATGAACTGCAGGTTCAGATATTATAAACATCATTTAAACAGAGTTCTAAATAAAGATGTCTATTACAAAATACCTTTGTCTATTTAAAATAGACTCTAAATCAAAGGAACCACATTTATGAACTTTACACACGAATTTGTCTAAAAAAAAAGCAACGCTTTTTCCATTCATAATTTCGTTTTACATTATTACCAGATTTTTATTTAATATATTATGCTATTGATCCAACAATATGATGTCTAAAGTGAAACTTCATCTTTAATTATAAAATTGTATTAAGATAGACATTTAAGATTACATTTGTGGTCATCCTACTTTCCTCAAGATGGCGCTGCATGCTCGTGCCAGCGGATTATTCACGTGATGCACGAGCAAATTTATTTTCTTTCTTTTTGTTGAGATTTATATACATATTCTATTAACTAGCAAATAAAAACTTATTATTAATGTTTATTCTTTAAATAAAAACGTTATTTTTTTAAAAGAAGAAAGAAAATTCTGTTGACTTTTGCATCGTAAGGAATAATTGGCTCTCGTGGGCACACAACGCCATCTATTTTTTTTCTTTCTTTTTTTTTGAGATTTATTTATGTATTCCATTAACTAGCAAAGAAAAACTTATTTTTATTGTTTATTCTTTAAATAAAAATGTTATTTTTTTAAGAAGAAAGAAAATACAGTTGGCTTGTGCATCGCATGAATAATCCGCTAGCGTGAGCACGCAGCGCCATCTTGATGAAAGCAGAATCAGTATACATTCACAAAAATGCACGAAAAAATCACTCAGACACTAAAGATAACAATTAGTAGTATTTATTTACATTTGTTCTTTCAATATTAAAAGTTCCGCTCTTTTAACGCGGATCTATAACATAATTGTTTGAAATTAAGAACACTTTTTGTCACCTCTTCATCGTTTTTTTCCAGTCCTCGTTTGCATAATAAATGCGCACTTTTCAAATTTGTGGCTAGTAGATGAATAATAAATTTATTACAATACTAAGGGCCTTTGCCTCCTGCTGGTCAACCCCGATGTTGTTCGATACTGTACGCGATGTTTGCCATTTCCGTTTAGCAATTTTTAAAATCCAATAAACTTTTTATTTAATTGGAAAATTTTAAAACTCTACTAGCCATTTCTTCAATGCTGGAAAGTTAATCTTTTCATGATTTAAGTATACATTTTCCGATTGGTCTACTTCCGATTCAAAACTCAAGCCCCACAATGAGAAAATTCTTTGCTTCGATCTCCAGTATCCAAATACGGAGTCATTTTTTCACATTTTGCAGCCAATTAGCAGCTTTACGATCAGATTTTCTATTCAAAGTGACGGATTCTCGCTAGGTGTTCCTTCCATTTTTTCTTCCTTTTTCATTGCTGGAAGCCCCATTACTATTTAAAAAATATGCCGGGCAAACCAGAGCCCGATTTAGCCTAAATTTCGTAACAAATCTATAAAATATAGGTTTTTTTGTGTGTTCATACGCTAGATTAGCGAAGAAGCTAACATAAAACTGACGAATTTTACACTGTACTGATATTTTGTTTAAAAAAGTTCATTAAAGAAGGAAACGTAAAATAAAATTTCTGTTCGATTTGCCCCCCCCCCTCTGATGTGGGGGTCTGGGGCAACTGACCCGTATGCCCCTGCTTTAGTCAGGCTCTGGGGCCAACACGTGTATTACTTTCCATTACTCGAAAAAGATAAGCCTGAAGGCTATTCAGTAGTGGTGCCACAAGCAATATGTTTAAAAATAGAATTAAAAATAATATTGTTTTAAATTCACTTGCAATTAATTTCGTGTTAATTAAAGTTTTACTTTTCCTTTTTGTCATCATTTCACCGTCAAGTGCGATATAAATACTTATTATGAAGTGATAATCATTAAATATTTCAAACAATCCTAGCAAAATAAACCTGAAATGTCATGGATCAGGTGACTCGCTATCTACCATTCATAAAGAGATTAAAACGCATTGTTTTACATAACTTTTTTTATATAATAGGTAGATATTATTTTTGCTAATCTTTTGCATTTACAGGTAATCTGCAGATAGCGCTGAATATTAGAGGACAAGCGGGGCCGAAGAATAGTTCGTTGATCATTTTTACCAAACACAATATACTTGATGCCTGTTTATATGTCAACAGAGTGTGCTTGTAAGAAATATGTATATATTATTGTGTGACTACTTAGAATAGTTTCGTTTATTTTTATATTTTTCTTTAGTCTGCTTTTGAGTTCTGTCAGACATTGCTTCATTAGTATTTGCTTCATCTTAGCATTTTTGAATAAGAAAAATAAAATGTAATTCGAAAGTGTAACGTTTTTTTTTTTCAATTATTTAAGTAGAGTAAAAAAAAGAAAGTGCTTTTTCAAAGAGATGAATAGTGGGAAAGTCGTATTCTTTCATATTTTATGCCTATCTGATGCTCTTTTATTGCAACATAATTATTAAACTATACGTTATATAAGCAGCATCTCTTTTATTGATAAAGTTGTTAAGTCATATATAATTTAAAATAGCTACACTACAAAGACAATTAAGAGGAATTATCCTGCACTCTTTCGCTTAAATAAATACTTTTTTTTTTTCGCTTTGCTTTTCTGAGAACACATAACAGTAGTTTAAAAATTTGTTATAAATATGCAATGACATTTCATTTGAATATCAAAAATATGACTTTTTGATTACGTATTCATTCTTTATAATACAAAAAATATAGAATCGCGATTTTAAAAATATTGACAAACGACAGAGAGTGAGTGAATGAGTACTATTCTAGCGCAAGATCCCTTTTCTGTATAAATTGCGCCGCAACTAGATGAAAGCATTAGTGCTACGTCTTAAAACTATGTATAAAATGTTTATAATGTGATATTAAAAAGACAACTACAAATTAAGAGTAACGATAAGAAGGAATCAACATTTCAAATTTCTTTGACAAAACCCGCCTCCTTTAAATAAAGGAAAAGGTTAAAATGTGGTTTATGTCCGATTAAAAGTGGAAGACAAGGAACAACGGAGTCAAAATATTTAAACATACGACAGAGAATTACTTACTTCTGATGGTTATTAAAATCCACCAATAGTACGCTTTTCCCTTCTTCTGCAGTGGAAGCTTAAATTATTGAATAAAGAATCAAACAAACCTTAAAACGATGGTGATGCCATTATAAATGTTTTTTCAACTGAGCTAAAGTAAAATAATAAATATTTAGAAAACTCATATTCGTCAAATGAAAGGTAATGCGTCTAAAACATTAAAAGTTTTAAAAGTTATAAAATCAAGTTCTATATTCAAAATTATGAAAAATTTGACAATTAAAGAATCTCTACCTTTAATAATATTTCGATTATAATGTATACATCAATAAGTTATCTTAAATTCAGGTGTATCGGGTCATTCAATGTGGCTGAAATTCTGGCATCAGGCTGCTCTTCAGTCTTATGATAAACAGGGTGTCCCAAAATAGAACAAGCTATTGTTTCTTGAAATATTGCACTTCGATAGATACTTCTATTTGCAAAGTTTCATTAAATAAAGTAGAAGATTATATAAAAACATTTTCGTTTCTGTTAGGGTTGATAGTAAAAAGTTTTAAAATATTGAATTTAGATACATTTCCCAAAGAGAAAAAATATCAATTAGTAAAGTGTTTCTCTTACGTTCATTTATTTACGCACAAAATTTCACATTTTCTAAATTTCGGGGGAGTAATGAAGAAATTTAGATGGAAACTTTATTACAAAAACGCAAGTTTATTCAATGCAGAAAAATTGTCATAAGCAAATATTTGTCTAGTAGTAAATCATCCAATTATGACGATTTGAAAGAAATTTGTTAATCACACATAGTGTTGTTAATTTTAGTCGATTAGCCGACAGTTGGAACTTGTCGACAGTTGGACAATTGCAAAGATGAGACATTAAACAAGTGATCTAGAAATTGACATTTGGGCTTATTCTTCAAATTACTCTCTTGCTAGAACACGAACAGTCAGCTCAGAATTCAATATTCCAAAAATTAGATAACCTTTCAATTTAATAATTGGCATTGATACAGCATTCTTGATTTGGTTTGATTTTAGGTTTTATGGCACAATAACCAATATGAAGGTCATACTGCGCCAAACAAGTTTATTTCTAATTCAAAGTTTAATAAAAATTGTTTCTATAAAAAGTGATACAAATATAACGGTTGGTAAAACGGTGATAAATTACAAAAAGTCATAATGGAACCATAATAATGAGTTCAAATTAAGGAATAAATACTTATAGATTTTAAAAAGACAAAAAGGTTCTTATGTGGGTCTCTGCCAAGCAACAATGGCAAAGTCACTGCTATTGTTTTGAAATAAAACAAGCGTTGATATTAAAATATGGACATTCAGTAAGGATATGATAAACTGTTACGCCACAATCACAACGTGGACACATTGGCAATTGATCATTTAATAACAGATGTCTATGTGTGAATCTAGTGTGACCGATTCTCAGACGAGTTAAAACTGTGTCAAGTGATTTTAAAGACCGTAAAATACTTAACAGAATCAGTGTAAATAATATAGTATTCATTACGTCTATTTAAAATCTCTAACAAAGCATGCAAAACTGCAGAGGTCTCAGCATTAAAAATGGAACAACATGAATGAAGATGAAAACATGAAATTTTATACAGCATTCTTGAAGTTCTTGAATTTTTGCAACAGTTATATGGACAATTACATGATCAAAGTCCAGAATTTTTCAACTGGGCCCTACTTCAGGTAAAATTACATCCTTCTTTTCTGTGAAATGTATTCTGAACAAATGAATGTCATTTTGATCTAGAAAGAAACATCAGTCTTCAAAATGGCCACTTCTGTAAGGTTAAATAATAATGTTAATAAATGTGTTTAATAACATTTTGTAATGTATGCATCATTCCCGAATCAGTGAAAGATTCATTCAAATGTCGACCAGAAGTACGGAAAAATGGTCTAAGTCAATAAATTTGAATTTTTAGTTTCTCAGAAAATTTTATTAATAGAAGCATGAAACTTAGTGTTCTTATAGATGAAGGTAAGGAATTGTAGGATTGGACTGAATTGTAGTATTTAGTGGAACAAGAGCCAATTAGGGCTATACTGCGCCAGCCTTATGGTATATAGTTAAAAAATACTTTTTATATAAATAAAAATCATTATTATATATGAAATTGTATTAAAATTTATCCAATATATTTATATGTTGTATTATAATAAAAATAACAAAAAGTTAAATTTACGAAGTCAAGTGTTTTAGATAAAATGATAAAAGTTAATAGCTTTTAAAAACTTAAAAACGTTTTGATGGGTATGTTCGCCCACCAGCCTTCGCATGTCCAATGACGAGCAGTTAAAATATCGTTGACGATGAAAGCTAAATTCAGGATATTCGATCAAAATATGAACAACGGTTAAAGTTACTAAGCAACTTGAGCAAATAGGAATTCTTTGGTCTAGTAAAAGATGTCTGAGTTAGACGGGTGACCAATGCGGAGTCTAGACATCGTACTCACGCATTGGAAACAAGGCCACAATGAAATTTTGGGTTTTATAAAATGAAATTTATTCCTGAATTGATGATCCCATGACTCTTGCCATACTGAGAACAAGCGGCCCTCAAGAATAATTTTTGAGCGCCGTTATATCTCGCCCGAGAAAAGAAATAGCTCCTTTTGCAGCAGCATCTTCCATCTCATTTCCACCAATTCCGATATGACTCGGAATCCAGCAGAATAATACGTCATAGTTCCTATCTTTTAAAGTCTTTAAAAGATCTAAAATTTCCAGTGCAACCGGGTGAATTCCGTTATGAAAAACGGGAAAGAACCACTAGAGAACCCATACTATCAGTATATATACAAAATTTCCTTTCAAGGGAGATAGACATTTTTTGAAGGGCATAGAAGATCGCCACCAACTTAGCGGACAAAACAGAAAATAACGTATCGAGATGGTAACTGAATGTATTGGTACCAAAGACAATACCACGACCAACATGTCCGTCTAACTTTGTGCCATCCGTGAAAATTTGAAAGTAATCTGAATAATGAGAGCGATGGGAACCAAGAATGTTTTGGAATATTATAGGTTCAACGGTCATCTTCTGAAAATCTGAGAAAGGATTTAAAAAGGAAAACTGAGGATTGCCCCAGGGCGGAAAAGAAAATACCTCGGTGGTCTGAATCACCATGTCTTAAAGGGCAGAATTATTAAGCAGTAATTTAATTCCCTCGCAAAAGGAAAGAATACGCGAGGGTCGGTCAGTATAAAGTCTCCGAAGACTCGCCGGAAGTAATAGACTGCAAAAGATACTTCGGGACAGACAATGCTAGAATGCAATACTGGGCAGATATTTTTCTTCCTCCGAAGATCTAGTAGTAGCTGGTGATAGGAAACAAAGTATTTCATTGGAGAGGTTCGAAAAGCTTTGAGAAGATTCTTAAGGCAGTATGGTGTATAGTGTCTAGCCTGCTTAAGACAATAGACTGCACAGAGCTATATACCACACATCCGTATTCAATACAGGATAAAGTCACTGCTTGGTAAATTAAGGAGCAAGGAAGGTTCTGGAAAGTACCTTGAGAATGTTTAATGACCTGTCATACTTCTTCCGCAGATGTAGGACATGTGGAAGGACAGTGAGCTTACGGTCAAATATTATTCCCAGAAATTTTATTTCATTAACCACAGGTATTCTGGTATTCCTAATATGGATTGAAGGATCCAAAGGAATGGCTCGTTTCCTAAAAAAGTGAAGGCATTGACTTCTCAGGAGAAATCGTATGCCCATTTTCATCGCACCAACTGTAACCTGCAGTTTTCGCTCTATTGAGAGCATATTGCTCCCCTGGTAGGAAATCCGAAGATCGTCCACATATAACGTAGCTTGAATAGATGAAAGTAAAATATTAAGAATTTGACTGAAATGAATGATAAAAAGTGTAACACTGAGGAGACTTCCTTGTGGAACACCCTCGGCATGAATAAAAGGATCGGAATATAAATTACCAATCTGAATATGAAGTGTGCGCAACGATAAAAACTGTTTTAAAAACATGGGAAAATTTCCTTTAAATACAAAATTTGCAAATGTAAAGAGAATACCAAACCACCAGGCACCGTTCATAGGCCGTGCCTTTTCTGTGTCGAAGAAGATAGAGACCAGATGATTTCGAAGGAAAAATGCATTGCGAATTTGAGTTTCGAGTAAGAAAATATTATCAAAAGTTGAGTGTCTTCGGCGAAAACCACTCTGCAGCAGCAGAATGCATTCTTTCGTTTCCAGTTCAAATATAAGATGGGCATTAACCATGAACTCAAGAATCGTGCAAAGACAACTGATGAGTGCAATAGGCCTATAGTGCCTGGAGTCCTTGTCGAGTTTGAGAATTGGAATCACGCCATTGTAAAGGACACTTCTGTTCAATCCAAATGCGGTTAAATAAAAATAAAAGATTGGAAAGTGAAGTGGTATACAAATGGAGAATCATGTTATATGCGATTTCATCAGGACAAGGACTGGTATCATGAGTCTTCGATAAAGCCGTTAGTAATTAGTGCATTTTAAATTCCGAATTGTAAGGAAGGTATTTTTGAGTAGACAATGGTTTCTGTTATGCAGGATTTTTAATTTCTACAAATGATGGCTTATACCAATAAGCAGCCTAAACTTGTGCAAATGCATATCCGAGAGCATTGGCGACATCTAATGGAGAAGATGCACTTCTGCTTTCTGTCTTCAGAACAGGAATAGAAAATTCTTTGTAAATTCCATTAGCCACCTTAACCTTCTTCCAGAATAGTTTCGGAGAAGAAAAGGCTGTGATAGAAGAGATGAAATTAATCCAACTCTCTCTCTGGCTTTACCTACGGATACGATGAGCATTAGCTCTGGCACGTTTAAAAGCAATTAAATTCTCTGTTGTGGAATATCTACGGACAATATTCTACCGCTGCTTTTGTTCTCGGTGATTGTCATGGGAAATTGCATTCCACCACAGTCTCGGGAATTTCCTCAGACGTGGGGAGGGGAGGTTTGGGGATGGCAGCGTCAATTAAGTAGTCAACTACATTTTGTACAGCCTCTGTAATATCAGTCGTTCTGATCATATTCTCGGATTTTATTGCCTGTTGCATGAAAGCAGTCCAGTCTACCCACTGGAATAAGTAACGCAGGGGACAAGAAGTCGCGCAGTCTCTATCAACATAGGGAATCATTAACGAGAAGTGATCACTATCAAAGAGATCATTCCCAACTGTAAAACTGAGCAACGGAAAGAGATCGAGAGAGCAAATAGCCAGATCCAGACTGTGAAATGTAACTGTGGGTTCATGGAAATAGGTTTTCTCGTCATGATTAAGCAGACAGAGAGCTATCAGAGATAAACTGTTCAATTTATCGCCCACGAGAATTTGTACTTTCCGAACCCCACAAAATACTATGAGCATTAAAATCGCCAAGAATCAAGAACGATTTGGGTAGTTGGTCCACTAAACTGTTAAGTTTATTTTGATTAATGACAGCGTGGGGGCAAGTAAATACTGCAAACTGTGACAAGGGTCTGTATGTGGACTTGAACAACCACAGCTTATAAAGAAGTGTGTAAATTTAAATGAGAGCTTGGATAAAGGTTGGAAGTTAGGATGCAAACTCCCCTGGAAGGATCATTTCCAGTATTAGCATCTTTCAGAGCACAGTTACAGCCACGAATTTTCATAAGAATGTCATGTTTAAGGAAAGTTTCCTTAAAAGCAAAACAAGTGGGATTGTTAATAATATGCTTAATACTAACAAATTTGGAGCAAAGGCCATGACAGCTCCAGGAAACGAAAGTACCCATTAAAAAACAGAAATATCAAGAATGTTGGAGCGAGTTTTATCAAGAGTTGGCGAAACATCGCAACTCATTTGTAACCAATTCATCTTCATCAGATCGATGAAGAGAAATGGAATTGGGACTTAAGTATGCCAAAAATGGACGCTAAGTCCTTAAGAACATTATCTTGCGTCGCAAGTCCCAAAGCGACAGAATTTTGTGATGTAGATTTTTCAACTTTAATCTGATATCTTTTAGTGAGATTCCTCGTTTCGAAAGCTTAAATTTAAGTGATTTCTGAAAATTTGAGTTAGTTTTAGGTCTGACCGATTTGCTAGTTTCAGGAATAGTGTTTTTTCATTTTCAATTTCAGAATCGGATGACTTTTTAATACTTTTGAGTTGAAGGGGGAATATTTTGCACAATTTGTGCAGGAACTATTTGCACATAAGGTTGTTTTAGCTACAAAAGATAGCTGAATCCAAGTTTTGGTGTCTGATTTAGAACATTTTTTTTCCAGCCTCGAGATAGGTAATGTGTTCGTTAAATGTAATTGAGGTAATATGTTTTTCAACTTTCCATCGTTCACAGGACCGAGAAAATGATGCATGAATCCCGCCGCAGCTCATGCAATTTTCTTCGGCGTTACATTGCTGCCTGTCGTGGCCTTTTTCAGCACAACGGGCGCATATTAGTGTCCCTCGGGAATTAACCTGAGAGAGGCAAAAATGCTGGCATTGGAAACATCTTTAAAGGATTGGGGATGTATTGGCGGACAGGCAATTTTATATATCCTGCATAAATGAATTCAGGTATTTTTGTTATATGGAAGGTAAGTATGTAATATTTGGTGGGTAGGAGTTGTCCATCCTACCGAACGTGATCTGGCGTACACGAGTTACTCCTTGGATTTCAGTTCCTCGGAGATCTCCTCTAGAGGAACGTTAAACAATTCCCCACACGTTATTACTCCTTAGGAGAAATTTGGCGATGCGTGAAAACTGACAGTACGGGAGTTTGAATTTTATGGCACAAGAGCCAGGTTTGGCCTACTACGCCAAACATATGGTAAAATGAGATAAAAAAGATTTAAACGTTTATTTTAAAAAGTTTTGACAATAGAAATATCAAGTATTATAAAAATATAAAATTTTCAAAAAGTATAATTAAAAATTATAAAAATAGATAAAATGTAAAAACCCAATTTATTTTTAAAATTTAAAAATTTTCGTGTGAGGATTTTCTCCTACCAAGTCACGGATGTTTAAGCACAATGTTCTGAAATAATGCAGCTGATGGCTATTAAACAGAACATTCTCTTAAAATATGAATGATGGTAAATTCGACTTGACATGATGTGTAGTTTGGACACTATTCACCAAACAAAAGGTATTTATGGGTGAAACTTGTGTGCTCGATGCAAAGTCGAGTCAATTTGATGTTCTCTCGCCAGGACAACTTGCTACAATGTAATGTTTTATTTGATCAAATGCAACTTATTAGATATTTGAAGGTCCCATGATTCTTGCCAGAATGAGTGAAAATGATGAAAAAGATATTTCTTCGCATCAAGATAGGGGAATGGTCATTTTAAATATAAAGAGGCCTCCTTAGCTGCAACATCTGCTTTCTCATTTCCATTTATACCAACGTGGCTAGGTAGCCAGCAAAATATTATGTCAAAATTTTTAGATTGTAGAGTTTGCAGAAGGCATAAACTATCAAGAACTAATGGATGCGTCATATTATGATGATGGTCAAGAACTTCAACAGCGCTCATGCTATCGGAATAAATGCAAAACTTTTTGTTCCTCAAGAGTGAGAATTTTCTCTAGTGCAAGCAAAACTGCCACCAATTCGGCCTTTAAAATGGAGCGAGTGTTGTCCAATCGTATACTTAAAATATTTTCAGAAAAGACGATACCACGTCCTACATGATGAGCAGTTTTTGATCCATCCATAAACACAGCGGTGTAATCTGAAAACTGACATCGGTGATAATTAAAAATTTGTTGGAAAATGGAGGTTGAAACTGTAGATTTATCAAAGGTAGAAAATGGATTATGAAATGAAATTTGTGGAACATCCCAAGGTGGAAGGAATATAAAATTTATCGGTTGGATATGCACATTAAAAAATATGAATTGGCAAGTAATTGTTTCATCCTATCGTAGAAAGGAGGGATATTAGAGGGACGAGTAGTGTGTAATCGGGCGATGCCAACAGGAATATTCATGTGACACATAGGGTGAGTGGTATGGCATTGCAGTCAGAAAAAATATTGAACACACAACTTTTGGCGACTCTGATTTAGCGGCAGTTGGTGATAAACGACAAATAAGCTGTGCAAAGACGAAGTTCGAAAGGCTCCAGAACAGATCCTGAGGGCTGTATGATGCATAGTATCTAATTGCTTTAGAACACTAGCACGCGCAGAATCATACACTATGCGATATTTCTACTCGATATAACTACGCTATCATACAATAACCAATCAATACACGTGATCAGTGTTATGGCTGGCGACGGCGAGCGTGTGTGAGTGGTTGCTGCCGGTAGATGGAGCCACGACAGCTGAATGAAGGATGCGGTTATTCAGAACCAGGGTCACCAATGTGCGGGTTGAGGTTCGAACTCGCAACGTTAGGATTCGTAGCCGCGTAACAAAGCCACTAGACAAAAGTGTACACTCTTCTCCGGAAGTTGTTAACTGGCTTATAATGTTACCACCACAGATTGATAGATGCGAAGTAGAGATATTCGGTCCGCTCCCCATGATGTAGTTGAGAGGATTGTTAAAATATTAAGTGATTTCTCACATTTCTTACACAGATAGGGGATATGAGGAAGGAAAGTGATTTTAAGATCAAATATCAGTCCTAAAAAGCGAACCCCATCAACAATAGCTATTTAATACTCCCGATATTAATGACAGAGTCTAGGTGGAGGCTTCGTTTTCTACAGAAGACAGTAACGAGAAAGTTGGATAAGGCTTTCAATTTCTTAACTTGCTGGGCTTGCAATTTAGAAGTTACTTCTACCAGCGAGTCACTAGAACGCATCTTTCGGATAGAGGCGACTTCAACCAATTGTTGCTGTACACTGTATAACTTTCTGTACAAGGTATGGTGAAACGGAATTAAATTAATCGTTCTTTTAAGAAACTCGTTTAATGACGAAATAATGGTTAAAATGAGGAAGATTACTTTTGAGATTGAGTTCTTTGTGATGACTACTGAAGGAAGATTTTGTTTTGGCACCCATGCAACATTAATAAGGATTCAGATCCAACGACACCACCTACCACGGAGCTCAACAAAGGGGTGGCAGCCACCGGCTCTAGATATTTCCAGCCTCGGGGCTTATCATATTGCTAATCTGTACCTATGCGCTGAGAGTCACCTCCGGGGACAGTGACCAACCACCCTTAACGCGAAACCCAAGAAGTGACCCCCCCCCCTAGCAGACTAACAATTCGGGTTGATAGCTACCGGACTATTGATACACCGGGGACCACAATGCACTGCCAGTTTAATGGGCTGCCATGTATGGCCAACACGTATTTTTGGATGTCTATGAAAAGCAAGAAATAAACAGAGCGGCTACAGCTTCTCATGGAGAGATCCCTCACTTGCTGTCGAGGGAAGGAAGCAAGACAGCAGAAAGCAGTAGACTGAGAAGAGGGGAATCTGGAAGGCAAAGCAGACCACTAGGGTACCTCTGGGTCGTGAAGCCCGACACACTTAAAGAAAGTGTGCCCCGGAGCGGACCAAATCCGTGGGAACTAGGGTGGAAATGACTCTTCGTAAAATAAATCTAAATAACAAACGAACAATATTGATAACATCAAGAACTTTGCATCTTTGGCTTCGGCAAGTAATCGATCTATATCTATATCGAATTTATTCTTTTAGTTTGATATCGTTGATTTGGCGTTTGAATTTTTAGTGGATTGTAATAACTAATACAAGCCAAAAGAGGGGAAAGAATTTTTTTTTTAAATCTCGAAGATACAGACAAAAAAAGTAATAAAAAATACAGTACTTAATCATTGTTTCCTGCAGTTTTAAAAGTAATCCAATAACCATATAATGGAAGAAAAGCATTTAAAGCCTTAAAAATAAAGAAATAATTTAAAAGTCAGAAATACATTAGACTTGTTAGATGTGAAAAAAAAGTTACACAAAACTAAAGGAGAAGCAATATATTTACTAATCCTTCAATTTGATCCTCATTTCTGCTGTTTTCAAATAATTAATTTTTATAAATAATTGAGATTTTTTTTATCAAGAATCTAAGAATAAGAATTAAAAAGAAACGATTATTTTAAACTGTTAAGAAAAACACAAAAATTAAAGATTAAACTAACTAAAATACGTATTGATTACACCATGTGTCCAAGCATCATCATTCGACTCGTCCCAAAAATGACAATGGAAATATTCATGTTTATTTACTTATTAAAACAATTTAAAATAAAAAAAACATCACAATTGAAAAATCATGAAAATAAAAAATATATAACATAAAACATTTTCCTATCTTACATTTTCTTCGATTTTATCTCGTTTCTCATGCAGGTTCGAAGGCAACGAGTTTTCTAAAAATGTTTACTATGATTCACTCATTATCTACAGAGAAGGATAATGATTCACCATTTAAGTCATTTTTGAAAACATTTTAAGACTGTTCATAGTGCAGACGAAACAAAGCAAGGAAGAAAGAAATCTTATTCATTATGAAAACTATTGAGAGTAACAATCGTGAGGTATTTTGTTCAATATACAATAAAAGGAAGATGTTACAGACATTAAAATGTAAATGCAAGTTTGTCAAATTAGAAAATTTCCAAGCATAAATGCAGGAGTGCGCTTACAAACGTGCTTCTTAAAACAATAGAAAATCAGAGTGTCAAAAAATAAACGAACACCAAAGAAATATTTTGAAAATACTGCATAAGAAAACAAATAACTATTATTTTTCTTCCGAAGACAGAATGAATATTAGAAAATAGTTCCATTTAAAATTAAAAAAAATATATAGCATATAACTTTAGATACGTACACAGACAAAATAAGAAATTGGAATTAACTTTATATTATATTATATTATATAATATATATATAAAGTTGCCTTTTTAAAATCGCGTTTCGCATGGAATACTATGCACTCTAATTCAGAACACTGAAAACATATTTAATGCTCAGCTTAGCTAGGAAATGTGAAAATAATAATCGAAATATCTCATTTATAAAGACAATCCAAATCACTATCCATTTGTTACAAATTACAATAACACATTTCTACGTTTCTCTTGCATCGTTATAAACCAATCAGTGTAAAAGAATGACGTCTGTTCATCTCCAAGAACCTTCATGAACTACCGACAAATTTTTAACCCTTTACCGCCCTCCACTGCCTAATCCTGTGAATACATGTCCACTTCGAAGACATAAATAGGATAAAAAGGGGGAAAGCAGGTGCGACCATTTTTCAGGTGTTCAAAGAAGCCAGATCATTAAAAATGAGGCTTGAGGTAAGAAAATAAGGTTGTCTAAACTGCATATTGTAAATTTTTCAAAGACTGTGCAAAACAAGTGGGACTTCAGTGATCGAAGTGAGAAAATGGGCGATTTGCAGCTTGATATGAGAAATTTGTTCAAAAAACATCCCATTAAACAAGCCTGAATCTTTAATCAGCATTGATAGAAAGGGAAGAAGAGATAAAATCTAACTAAAATGCAATACCAGTAACTCCCCAATTTGCTAACAAATAAACAGGTAAAAATAATTGGATTGGTTAAAAGTGAGAGGAACATTAGTCAGTGCTGCTGTATTAAATGAATTAGGGAAAGAAGACAAAAATTTATGACTATCTCAGATTCATTTATTTTTTAGAACAGAAGTAGGTAAAGTGTAATTGGAGTGTCAAAAACAATTGGTGTGAGAGATTCATAAAAGGTTATAAATATTTAGGAATTCTATGAGATAAGAGGAGCTGGGAAAAGTCGAACCTTATCTGTTGGTGGGTGATCTCATGAGATGGAGAATGAACCTTTACAGCTTTCAGAGAGAGAAAAGAACCTTCCTCTTAAATTACGAATGAAGGGGAAAAGGATAAGAAACTTTTTTTGACTATGATTTAAGGTAGTAGGGAAAGGGGGCATGTCCTCTCCTCAGAGAAGGATCATTTTTTTCTCTCTCGGCAAACTTTCTTTTGCATATACCTCCTCTTTTTTGGTATATGAGAAAGTTAAAAATTATTTTAGCCTTATGTTAATTTCGACATCACAAGGATTATAAATAACAACTCTACAACACAGTGATAAGATAAATAAATGAACAAAAACATTCTATTCTTAATTTTAGGAATATATCTCATTTTATGTTTTTAACTCATTTCATATAACGTATTAATAGAAATTGAATTTACACCAGTTGTATTTTTGAAATATAATTCAACTTCCATCAGTGTATCTGGAAATATTGTAAAGAATTATTATTGTTGAAACGATTGTTAAATACAATTTATATTTTGACTTTCATTATAATTTCATACATTTTGAAGAACGCAAAAAAAAAAAAAAAAAAAAAAAAACACTTCTTCGAACTTGAGGTTTTTATGCATATATAATGCGTAGTAGAAAGTTATTGCATTCGTGTATTGCACAACCATATATTCTGCATTAGATCTATACGAATCTTAAATGTAATTTTGAATAAATTTTTTTATTTAATTGTATGCGAGAAACTTCCCATTTTTTCAGCACAATCTAAGGATAATGATATGCGTGTTTCATTCTTTAATATCATTTGTAAAGGTCTTTAAAATTTTACACTCTTGTCTAGTTTTAAGCCATTTTTAGAATAACTATTCAATTTACAATCCTTTGATAATGAAAATTGAAATCATACCTGGATGTCCATTTGGGAAACAGAAGAGACAATAATTCATTCGAGCTAGGACGAAGACTACATAATCGGCTGTTTCCAGAATCTAAAGAGGTTATGATGGAATATTTCAGAAGGATTAATTTATGATTTGGAGCCAAACAATATCAGGGTGTATCTTCATTGATGCCTATGCTACTAGGCCATCACTTTTTGATGTCCTTTATGTGAAAATCTCGTTTATAGATCATAAAATAATCACCTATGATTGCTGATAATTTTACAAACCATTTTTTTTTTAAATTTTGCCCTAATTTTTTTCAAAAACCGGCAATTTCTTTTTTAATTTACCGAAATTATTTTTGCTTTTTTAATAACATTTATATTTACTGAGTATGTTTCTTTCGGGTTCGACTTTGGAGAATTATTTTTGTAACCCTTTTTAATATTGACTTGTTGACTAGCTGCCTCGTATTCATCTTTGGAAGAAGAAAAAGATTTATGAGAAATTTCTGGAATCTCACAAAACTGATAAATACTCAGAAGATTTGCTAGTTTTGATTTTGTTGTTCCTTGTATAAGGTTGAAAACTAAATTTATAAATTACATAAAATATCTGAATATATTCGTACTCGGAACATAATGCAATTTATTAGTGTTTCTTGTATTACTGAACATTTTAAATATCTGTAAGTGTTTAGTACCATATAGCGTTTTTAAACCCTGTTCATAGTCGATACCCGATTGAATGATAATGGGTAAGTAACGTTTTTATTCCGATTCACATGAATATAGTAACAAGATACGAGATTTTTATTTATTGAAGATTCAAAAATCTTTTTACTGAAACATTAATTTTGAATCTATTTCTTTTTTCCGATCAGGTTTATTACTATTAATAATTTAAACGGAGATTTTCTTAGAAAATAGATTTTTTTTTTCATTTTTAAACAATTATTGTACAAACTATTACTATATAAATGTCGCTATCATTTACTAGACGCATGAATGAACCAATCTGAAATATGAAAACTTAGTTGAATTCTTAATTTTCGTAAAACTGAAGAAATCTTATGGAAATAATGAAATTTAAAAAATATATATATTCAAATTAGTTTTGCGTAGAACTGTTATTTTTATTACAATTCCTCGATATTTCCAAATGCCTGTCCTTTACTAAAAAAAGATTTATTTTCATGCTTTGGGATATTACCTAGATCGAAAATGTGCATAATTCAGCTCGTCATTTGACCAAGTAGTTTCATTTTTAACTTTCATGTGAATAATTCCAAATCATCTCAAAGAAACGAAAAGAAAAATTTTCTTGTGTATTAACAGAAAATTAGAATTTAGATTATAGTTTTTGAAACTCAATAGCTTAAAAGTAATTAAAACTACTCTTTATTTATCACTAAGATTAAGGAAAAAAAGTCTTTAAATTTCGAATTTCTACTCCTTAGTAGAATAACGTTTTAGGCTTGAATCGTCGTCTAATCCCATCTCACTCATTAATGTATTCTATATGAAGTGATTTTATATAATTAGATTTACAAGAAAATATCCGTCTAAGTCTTTATTTTTACACTTTAAAAATGTATAAAATTACTCTCCTATATTTTGCTTTAGGGTTGACTTAAGCTTGCGATTGAAATACGTAACTAAATAAGATGCTTGAAATTTATCACAGCATATAAGCATTACTATTTTTTAAAATGAATTTGGAAAAAAAATTAAATATCCAGAAATTGGTCGCACTGAAAAGATTTTTGAATTCGTATAATAGCTTTTTTTTTCATGTTCTAGAAGTGTTGAGGAAATTTTTCCTTTCTTTACTAGAAATGAATTTAATTTTTAATCAATAATATGAAATTTTGGGGAAAAAATCTTTCTGTGAATGTCACTCCTCAGGAAGTCACTATTAACCAAATGTCAACCCAGTAGTTATATTTTTTGCGTAATGAACGTTATTACACTTTACTGATAACTTGCTAGCATAATAGGATTATTTCTTAAAGGAGTAGCATAACACAGCATGTAAATTAAGACTGTTCATGCTTCTGATTACCCGGAACAATTGTTGAACGCCGTGGAGGTTACAGGTGATAGATGCTCGACTAGGCTGTGATGTTACGACTAGTGTGCGAAGATTCCTTGAAATGCATAATTTGAACAAATATCAATATTTATAAATTTTTGATAAACATCGTTATTACAAAAGTGTGAAAAAAATTAATGCTGTATAAAACATAAAAACAGTTTTGTTTATACTTAAAATATAGGCCCACAATTTTTTGCATGTGGAGTCTGTCTTTTTTTTGACAGATTGATTGATTTTACAAAACTATCACATAGTTCTAGTTTCATGTCGTGTTTTTTTAATAAGATTAAACCTGGTGAAGTGCAAATCTCAATTTTATTTTCATAACATTTTGTAAACACACTGAAAATCATGGTTATCACCAAAACCTTAACCAAACCTTATCGCCAAACCTTAATCAAGGCTTAACCAACCAAACCTTATCGCCAAACCTTAATCAAGGCTTAACCAACCAAACATTATCGCCGAAACCTTAACCAAGGTGTAGATATTTCACCTTTATATTTATCGCATAAAAAAACACACCGTGGTGCCACAGGAAACATTGTAAAACCAATCTGCTAAGAAACTTCCAAAATATTTTTGTGAAAATTTGTGCCTCAGAATGTCAATGAAAGCTGATTAAGTCGTATTTCTGACATCTCACGCACAGTGTCAATAAAAAGCATAGGAATGATATATCGTGATATATCAGGGCAAGATCATGTGTTCTGCCAAGCTACGAGATATTCATATATTTTAATATTCTATTGCGTTTTTAACATAGATGCTAGATCATTTGGTGCAGCTTGGTCAGTTCTGGTGCTTGTGCCATAAATTATTCACTCATTCTTTTAAATTTCTTATGTGATTGCAAAGCTATATAAAGTAACTCAAGGATAGAATTTTTATTATTGTGAACTCGGTTGGTTTGGTACAGGTACAGTGGACATTCGTTTTAGCGAGTAATTCGCTCTCGAATTTTATTCTTGATGCAAAATACATGCATCAAGAATAATCATTCTTGATGCAAAATACATGCATCAAGAATAATCATTCTTGATGCAAAATACATGCATCAAGAATAATCATTCTTGATGCAAAATACATGCATCAAGAATAATCATTCTTGATGCAAAATACATGCATCAAGAATAATCATTCTTGATGCAAAATACATGCATCAAGAATAATCATTCTTGATGCAAAATACATGCATCAAGAATAATCCTTCTTGATGCAAAATACATGCATCAAGAATAATCATTCTTGATGCAAAATACATGCATCAAGAATAATCATTCTTGATGCAAAATACATGCATCAAGAATAATCATTCTTGATGCAAAATACATGCATCAAGAATAATCATTCTTGATGCAAAATACATGCATCAAGAATAATCCTTCTTGATGCAAAATACATGCATCAAGAATAATCCTTCTTGATGCAAAATACATGCATCAAGAATAATCCTTCTTGATGCAAAATACATGCATCAAGAATAATCCTTCTTGATGCAAAATACATGCATCAAGAATAATCCTTCTTGATGCAAAATACATGCATCAAGAATAATCCTTCTTGATGCAAAATACATGCATCAAGAATAATCCTTCTTGATGCAAAATACATGCATCAAGAATAATCCTTCTTGATGCAAAATACATGCATCAAGAATAATCCTTCTTGATGCAAAATACATGCATCAAGAATAATCCTTCTTGATGCAAAATACATGCATCAAGAATAATCCTTCTTGATGCAAAATACATGCATCAAGAATAATCCTTCTTGATGCAAAATACATGCATCAAGAATAATCCTTCTTGATGCAAAATACATGCATCAAGAATAATCCTTCTTGATGCAAAATACATGCATCAAGAATAATCATTCTTGATGCAAAATATATGAAGCGAAAAAATGTTTTCCACATGAATGAAGATAAAATAACAATGTTTCAATTCTAAAATATACATAATTTTCAATATATTTATAATTTACACAAATGTTAATCGCAATTTCTCTTCCAGCTCATCATTTCGCAAAAAGTAACTTCGATGACGAAGAATCGACACCTTTATCAATATACTCAACTCTCTTTATGTAATGGATTACATATCGTTGCTGCAAGCGTCTTTCATTCGATTTCTCGCAATAAAATACAGTACTGAATCTAAACTGGTTTCAGAAAAGATCATCTGAATTGCATCAAACCGAGCCATGTCATTTTGGGATAAAAGAGGAAGATTTTTTGGATTTCTGACTTCATCGCATTATACTAACCAGGTATATCTATATAATTGTGGTATCCTAGACGTTTAGAAATTACTTGCATCGAATATTCGGAGATTGCGAATGTTTTTTCCCTATTCTTTCAAAATACAAGAGTTTTTAAATTTTGATGCCTTTTAATAATTTACAAATCGATACATTTAATCCCAATCCAAATAATTTTAAAGGAACATGAAGGGCATTTTAGAATATGGTGTAACCGAATTCTTCCTCAGAAATGAACCGCAAAGCAAGAGTAACCTGGAAATAATTAGAATTCCCAAACGTTAAAAACGGGAAATGAATATTTTTCTGATATAATAATAATATTTATTATTAAAATCATGAAAGTGAATTTTCCAAATGTTACTCGGTTTTATTCAAGTAATTTTCTTATTTTTTTGTTTAGTGATAAACCTATCCTTTAAAAATAGGTTCTTCGTAAAAGCCTTTCATTCAACTCCCGGTATAATTTCATGTCAGGATATTTCTAATATCGAATATTTAATCAAACTTGTTTACAATTCTACCAAACATCGCTTTTACTAATTTTAGGCAACATATGCAAACGTGATCTAGTTTTGCTGATTATATGATGTTATTCAAACACTTTCTTATAAATTGTGATAAGGAAAATCGCGGATTGAGTTGTAAAAATTGGTCAAAGTAAGTTTGAATACTTAATCGAAAGGCAAATCTAGATGTTGCACCTAAAAAATTAATTTTATAGTTGATAATTAATGTTAGGGTTAAGATAGTTTTTATCGAATACAAGATGAACTTTTTTGTATAAGAATAAAATGTTGGTACATATTTTAAAACTCCAAGCATTAAAGCTATTAACTTCCTACACCGTAGAACTGAAGAATTTCAAATTTTCTATGTTTAGAGAAATGATTGTTAAATGCTTAAGAACATTTCGGAGAGATCGAGGTTAAAATGTGTGATAAAAACAACTTTTCTTATGGGTTGTAAAAATGTAAAAGAAAGTTGGAAAAGATTTTTTCAATCTTGAAAAGTTTTCCCGAATTTTTTGAAATGATTAATTCCTAATGAATAAGTCAAATTTCCAATTCTATCGTAAATAAGGGTAGGAGAATAAAAGAAATTATTGAAATTCTGATTTCACTAACATTTCGTAGGATTTTAAACGGCATTACTTTGTAAATAGAGTAGGAATGAAGTGCTCCTCGCTAATTTGTATTTGGAATCCATAGTGTACCTTGAAATTGTAGATCATTACCTTAAACATTCTCTTGCTGTTTGAACTAATCTTTGTTTCTCTTTAAATTTTCTTTAATGGCAAAACCCTCTTTCACATTAAAATGAAATAATTCCTTAATTTCCTTTTTATTAGTAATGGATTTCCCTATTTGTTTAGATATCATTCGTGTAGGCTTATATTAATGGAAAAAATCAATCTATACTGCATTAACATATTTAGTATTTTTGAATTTTTATATATTTAGCTGGATTCAGTTAGCATTATTCACTTTCATTTCGTAGGATTTTTCTTTATTCCCTGAAATCGTGAATTCTCGGACATGCTATTACACGAAACTAGTTGTTATAACATTTCAGGGGAGGTGAATTTTAAGTTTTCCGCCTGAAAATTGCTTCGCTAAATTAACGCTAAATTCAAAATATTATTAGCTGAAATTTTAAATATTTTCAGTCTTGTATCCGAGTGCCACCAATACTAGAAATATTTTCAGATCTTATGTTTGAATAACTTAAACAAATGCCAAGGAAAATATTAATGATAGTGCTCCATGCTTTACGTCAGAATCTTCCCTCCAAATACGTATTTTTAAATTTGAAAATCGAATCATTCGTACATTATTCAATACAAACCGCACTTTAATTAAAATTTGATCTATTCATAATGTATTTTGATTGCAATGAATCAAAGTTTTCAGAGTTCAGAAACATAATCGGGAATTGGTAGATATCCGATTTAGAAAAGCTGGTATTGCACTTTGAGAAAAATCTAATATTAAAATTCATAAATTTTCAGGGAAAGCAGTACAGAGCGTAGGAAATATTTTTATGGAATTTCGAAAGTTAACGCTTTCAAGCAAATGGCACATCCTGTTTTTACCTGCTTTAATAAATGTGTCGCTCATCAAAACCTCATAAAAACTACTGGGTTTAGTATTTCTTAAATTCCGTTTTGGTGTTAATTTCAATTCAAAATATTTGATCTCCTTGACGCGATGGGGGGAGGGGGGATTCTTAGTTTGAAATGCATAATGCGAATGAGAAAATTGCTTAGTGATGTAAATTTTTTACGTCTCGTGTTACGCATATATTTCACGAAAGGAAATTAATGTACTTTATTTGGGTATTGTGTGTGAGGCCTAATTTCTGTATTGAATGGAGTATGCAATGAATACAATATAGTCGAATATGAAAATGGTCAATGAAAGATATGAAAGCGTGTTAAGTTACTTAGTCATCGGTTATGGAATGATTAACTCGACCAGTTATCGTATACTGTTTGTAGAGTTGAGAATTGGAAGTTTTGTGGAGTTAGTAGCATAAGTAATAAAATATGTGAGGGTATGAAAATTGTGGACTGGGGTTGGTGTTGACGGAGCCCAAGACACTTTGGGAGAATCATGGGTTGGAGGTGTAGCTGGTGGCTTGGGCAATGCGGGGCGTAGCTGTATGCGTGGATTATAGTTATGAGGGTGATGTTGGCAGGTGTGTAGGTAATGTGTGAATTGTGATTTTGAAGGGGAAGGGGTGTTGGAGGCGGTTTGGATAATGCGTGACATGTGGTTTCGGATTGGTGTTGGCGATGGCCTGGGTAATGACTGAATTGTGGTTGCGAGGATAGTGTCGGCGATGGCCTGGGTAATGACTGAATTGTGGTTGCGAGGATGGTGTCGGCGATGGCCTGGGTAATGACTGAATTGTGGTTGCGAGGATGGTGTCGGCGATGGCCTGGGTAATGACTGAATTGTGGTTGCGAGGATGGTGTCGGCGATGGCCTGGGTAATGACTGAATTGTGGTTGCGAGGATGGTGTCGGCGATGGCCTGGGTAATGACTGAATTGTGGTTGCGAGGATGGTGCCGGCGATGGCCTGGGTAATGACTGAATTGTGGTTGCGAGGATGGTGCCGGCGATGGCCTGGGTAATGACTGAATTGTGGTTGCGAGGATGGTGCCGGCGATGGCCTGGGTAATGACTGAATTGTGGTTGCGAGGATGGTGTCGGCGATGGCCTGGGTAATGACTGAATTGTGGTTGCGAGGATGGTGTCGGCGATGGCCTGGGTAATGACTGAATTGTGGTTGCGAGGATGGTGTCGGCGATGGCCTGGGTAATGACTGAATTGTGGTTGCGAGGATGGTGTCGGCGATGGCCTGGGTAATGACTGAATTGTGGTTGCGAGGATGGTGTCGGCGATGGCCTGGGTAATGACTGAATTGTGGTTGCGAGGATGGTGTCGGCGATGGCCTGGGTAATGACTGAATTGTGGTTGCGAGGATGGTGTCGGCGATGGCCTGGGTAATGACTGAATTGTGGTTGCGAGGATGGTGTCGGCGATGGCCTGGGTAATGACTGAATTGTGGTTGCGAGGATGGTGTCGGCGATGGCCTGGGTAATGTGTGTGTATGAATAGTGGTGGCGGTGGTGTGTGTGTGTGTGTGTGTGTGTGAAGAGTGGTTGCGAAAAGTGGTTTATAAAATGTTAGTATTGCGAAAATATAAGTTTTAAAAATGTTAAATGTAAAAAAACGGGACAGCAATTATGTACTGCATAGAAATAAGCTACCTCTTATGATTTCGAGTAGTTTAGTTTCACATCGCGAACAATATTTCGATAGAAATTAAGAATATAGGCCCCAAAGAGTTTGGACCTTGCGAGGAAGTAGAAAAATAATGAAAATTCTTAACAAACGCTTAGAAAATGCAGAAAGGAACTGGGTTTAGCATTTAAAAAGGGCTTTGTTGATAATTTAAAAAATATTTTGAATTTTAATTCCATTAATCCAACAGTTATGGATTTTTTTCCGATGGATACCTGATTAAATAATTATGCCGAGTTCCCACTTTGCCTTGGAATGATATCAAAGAAAGATTGAACAATAAATTAATAGATAAATTGACTGAACTAATGAAATTTATTATTTCACATATTTACCATTATTTCAGAATCTCTCTCGTAGTATGAACTCTCAGCTCAAGTCAAAAATTGCAATTCATAATTATTATAACAATGACAGAAGTTCCGGATGGTGTGGAAAAAATCGACTCATGGAGTTTGATGTATACTTTCTGAGAAAGTCTATTCGAATTCATATTTCGTGATGTACGAGATTTGACTGACAGGAGTCCTTAAAATCCAAAGTTTTTTTTCCTCCCGTGACGGAGTCTAATAAAATTACAAATGCTAGTAAAATGTAAATTAAAATATTTATTTTATGGGCCTCTTTAGAAAACTCGTAATTTCTTCGAATAATCAATCATTTATTCTTATTTAGGAGAGCGTTGAAGCAAATGACAGCTTAAGTGGAATTGCACGTAGATTAATTTCAAAATTTCTACAACTCAACTAAAAGTTATCTTTTTAATTCTTATAAATTTGTGCTCTCAGATCTTGCCATTTAGAGCAGAAATAGTTACATTTCGAGAATATTCAACTATGATGCATTTTGGTCTTCTGCCTGTCTTTCTATTTCGATCTTGGAATTAAAATCTCTATCTTATAGTATAAAAAGTAATCTAGTGTCCTTTGGTCTTAATATTCTACTTATTAACTATTCTTCTATTTGATGTAACAATATGACATTCCATAGAATAAAATCCGAGTTTGTTTCGGACTTGCATATCGATCAACTTTAAAGTGATAAGGCATGTTTGAGATGGAAGGCATATAATTTCTTATGAATAAAGTAACTGAGTCTATTTGAACTTCTTAACTTCCAGAATTTAGAAATAACTTAGTTTGTTCCTTATCACAATTAAAAGGAAGTTTGAATAACCTCGTATATCGAATGTAAGTGGTTTTTGTCTTTGTATTCAATGAGAGTAATTAGAACAGCGAGTGGACAAACTTGGGTAATTGCAATAATTTATTAAAAATTAGATTAAAAAAAAAGAAACGTCTTAAAATGAACTATTCTCAACTTATTTGGAGAAATCGCGCACTGCACTTCTGTGTACTTTGGTATATAAAAAAGTAAATACTTCTTTTCATAAAATTTTTTAAGATATGGAATGCTTTAAGACAGAAACATTCGTTCTATTTGAGAGCAACTTTGCTTATTGTGTAAAAAAAAAAGCACGGTTTGATCATATTTATGTAGTTTACCTTCGAAAATTTAAAAACGGTAATCTTCACTTTCAGAATAGAATTAATTTTAAGTTCTGAACCTTAAGTTTTAGCGCAGGTCAACCTATAAAAGGATCTTGCAACAGAATAATACCTATATCTATCTAAAAATAGCAATCGCTTAGTTAAAATATTTTTAAAAAAATATTTTAAAATTATTTGAAATTTTCTAAGATGAAATAAAAGGTAACATTTGACGCCTAGCTTGAATGCGGAAGAAACGTTATTAATCTCTGGATATTCCATACATGTGGCTTCTAAATGACGCGAGTGCCACAATTATATGGATTTTACATGGTATAGTCTAATGACAGAGGCAAGAACCATGGCGATTGTTTTCTGGTGCCATTTCTACAAATGAGCAGAATGAATTAATGTGAATTTGGTAAGTTCTTTGTGTAAAAATAACAGGAACGTTACGGATCTCGAATTTAAACTATTTCACTAATGCAAGATTTTGTTGAAATTATTAGTCTTTTCACTCATTTGAGTGAAATGCAAAGTCACAGAAATCATCGAAGAAGAAAATTTGCCTGCACTTGTCTATAGTGAACTGCTCCAATAACATTTGAACCTGCTTGAAAAATGGTACGTCACTCCCCATGAGTAGAAGGATTGACTTTTCAGCTGTTGACAAACAATATAGAAACAGCTGTCCAGATCACCAGAAAACGTCTTCTGTCTGGTATAACATAACATAACGCCATCCTGTGCCCCCGGTGCCTATAACACTAAGTTATCTAACCAGTTGGATGAGCACAAGATGGAAGGGGGAAAAAAAAAAGAAAGAAAGAAGATAGTATTACCGGTAAGTTATGCTATTTATGAGAATTTTCAGATGGAAATGAAAATTTAATTCAATAATTTGATTTATAAAATGATAATTAGAATATCAAAGTGTACTCATTTTATTTCCTTAGTCATTCATAGGTTGGACAATTTGTGACACTGTATCGATACCATTTTGCTCAATAAAAGAAATGCCATCAATTACCATATTATATATATGTCATCTCTCCATCAATTATGTTGGATGCGAGGAAGTATTCAAGAACACGGTAAATTTTCAAATCAATTTCTAGTAAGTTTTCAAATTGTATTAATAAAACTGACAAAACGATGTCACTTGAGAAACATTTTGATTGGTCCATCTAGTAAGCAAATTTCTTGAGTCTAGAGAAAGATGTGAAAGATAATTGTCTGTTAACATTTATCAATCTTTTCAGATACCTCCCGACATAAGAACTACAGGAGTTGAAATACGTGTCGTACCATGAGATTAATTTCTATACATGGAATTCGAAGTAATTGCTCGCCTGAAAATAGTCGGCTGGCTGTGGTCATCTGCATGTCATCGTTGCTAATGAAATATTGCTTGAATAGGAACCATTTTGGATCTATTCCAACATTTATGATAGGGCAAAAAAATTACTTTTGGGTAGGTTTGTTTTGTCTCTATATGGTTTAGGGGAAAATGGCCACTTACATATTACTATTATTTGAAGAATACTTTTTTTCAATCCTCCATTTATCGTAAGTTAATATGCTTTTTGGTAAAGCCATACAATTCTTTTTTTTTTTTTTTAAGCATCTAAATAAGATTCTATAAAATTTGAATTGGAAATTGACAAAAATAAAATTGAATGGTTCTTAAACGAAATGGCATATTTTAGGACTAGGCGTGTTGTAGGTCCTTTTTGAAGAGCATTCTAAAATTGGCGAATGAACCATATTGTAATACCAAGTATAATCAATTGTGTTTAAAGGAAAATTAATAAATCGAGTGGACTATTTTTTTCCTAAATGAATGTCTATCTCTTAGGGGGGGGGGAAATTGGGAGTATCTTGTTTAGAAAGAACAAATGAAATGGTTAGATGAATTGTTCGACAGATGTATTTCAAATAATGTGAATATTTTCATTTTTAAAGGAAAAAATGAACAGATGCGAGCTTTAAGAGGTTTTTCCTAGTTAAAAAAAAACGGTTCATTTCCTTTTACCGATAAAATAGCAATCAAATTTTTTTTCAGAGTTTTCAATTACCGATGTAGATTGAATGAGCAAAACTAAATGGCATATACTTTAGCCTTTCATAATATTCTTAATGGATGGTTTCATTTCTATGTTGAAATAAATTATTTATTTTTTCAGACATGTTTTAATTGAAATGGCCATGGCTCAGCTCAACAGGAAATATTAGAAACCTTCAAGTCAATCTTGGAATTTCGATCCTTTTAAAATTATGGACGGAGATCCAACAGATTTAATTGATAGTTTTTAAAAGCTTGAAATATTAAAGTTCAAAATGCATCATCTTGAGTACTCACAAATTAACTAAACTTAAAACCAATTTGCACGATTTAAAGCGAAAGAAATGTTTATAATCTCTCCATATTCCATACAAGTGGTTTTAAAGCAACGAAGTTAGAATTATGTGGATTTAATCTGAGTAATCTGTGATAAGAGGAAAGAACCATGACGATTTCTTCTTATACGGTTTCCAGCTACAAAAGCTATGTGAATTAGGAGACGATTTTTGGAGTAATACTAGCAAGATCTTGGAAGTAATACTAGCAAGATTATGAGAGATAACATCTGTTTGCACACTTGACTTATAACTAAATAATACTTGGGTGAAACAGAACGTCATATAAATCAACAACGAGGCCAACTCATCTGCATTTGATACTACAGAAGCGCACTGGGCAAAAGATGCATCTGATGTCATCCATTTGAACAACGGCACTCCCCATCTGTGGGATGAATGACCTTTTCAGTTCCAAGTACAAATTCTATATACAGAGGATGTCTGGATGCCCAGATAAGAACGGTACTGAAGTGAGTTCGGTAAGTTGTACAAATTATGATAATTATCGCATCAAAATGAAGATTGAATGTAATCATTTGATTTGACTATCAAATAACTAAAAATGTACTTTTTCATTTTGTTATATTAATAGGTTAGACAATTTACCGATTCTCTTTGTCTGAGGAAAAAAAAACCAATCGGTACTTGGTATCATACGGCTTTTTCGATTCCATACTCACGCCATCAATACACATTAATTGTACTTTATTCGGGGGAAATATTCTCTTAAGATGATATTCAAGGGCATGGCAAGTTCCTGAATTATAATAAAAAATCTCAAATATTTGATATGAGAGAATCGTTTTATTTAAGACTTTCAAAAAATGTCCCGAAGCAGGAAAGATACTTAAGCAATAACTTCCTAGAAATTGAAAACCACCCGCATTTTGTATTCACAAGATATGTTGCATAGCCAGAAACCTTTTCCGACCTGCGTATGTGACAATGAGTAAAAGACGGTTCCGCGCAATTTTGTTTCGTCTTTCATTTTCAACTATTTTTTAGAAACGAATCAAACATTGTGGTTAATATTCATAAAATATATAATCTTTGTTAATCAGAGTAATCGGTATATACTGATATCAGTAAACTCACAAGTCATTTTCTTGTATTTAAAAGACAGGCCAGAAAATTTCATCTACAAACCTACTAAAGAAATGTTTTTCATGCAAAATTTTGGTTCGTGTTTTTTTCCTGTGCTATGTTTTGAGAGCCCAAGATGGTTTCGCGAACGTTTTGAGGATTTGGCAAATAACCTAGCATATTCAGAAATGTAACCATGACCGCGATTATTGAACGGCTATTTGAGCATTCGTTATTAGCGCCATTTCTGATCCTCAGAGAATATACACTTTCGGAAGATTCTGGAACAAAATTTTTTATTTTGTTAATGATTTAAATGCAATTTTAAAATAACTGCAAATTTTAATTTTCAAAAAGCGAAAAGGTAAGCAGGGCGAGGTGCTAGTAATTCTACATTTTAAAATTTTTTATTTTCACCTATATGGAAAAACAAAACTGTAAACAAGTTTTTTCGGACTCTTGAATTGTTGATTTAAAGAGAAATTAAATCACTTTTACTTTAGCATTTAATGATATTCTTGATATTTTCTAATCAATACTAATTCAAATATTTAATCTTTTCAGATATTGACATGTTTTGACAGAAATGATCATGGTACAACGGGTGACATCCGGAATCTTCAGCTAGCGCATATTGGAATCCGGAGCCTTTGCAATGAATTATTGGATGAAAATCCAACAGATGCAGTTTGTAAAATTATAATAGACCAAACCCAAAATACATATTTTGTACCAAAATATTATCGATGATCTGCATAGTGGAAATGTGAATGCATATGTAGTTTAGGATATCAATACATCTCTGAAATGTCTATTATTCTATTTTTAACGTGTTGAATATTTATATATTTTTGGAGAATTCTTTCAACCAATGCAGTAATTATTTTTGAACTTGGAAAAGGTTGAAGTACATGTAATGTACATTATTCAAAGGCTTTGTTTGTCATATAAATCAATATTTCTTAAAATTTATTTTGGAAATCGTTATTTATATACCAATTTAATAACTTTTGGTACATAGTATTTCCTTCAAAAATGTTTGTTTTCTACTCCTTTAGGATGTTTTTTAAAAAATGCTTGTTTCTAGACTTTCGAAACATTTTTTACGGATAAATTAAAATTTGATAGTGTGTTTGATTTTTGCTAGTTATCTAAACCCAGTTTGTAACAAGACCGAAAGAGGAATCTTTCTCTCGAATTATAAATTTAAAACTTCATTTGTAACTGTAATTTATTGTTAAAACTCAACAGGTTAACAAGTAGAACTGTCATTGACACAGGAATATAGGCAGGGATAGCAACGATTGTCACAAAATTGTAATTACTTGAAACAGTCTTAATTTGTATGGTACATTTCTCAATACAACATGGTAAATAGAAAATGCATCTTCACAATATTAATGATCTTGATATTCACCTTTTGAAATATTGTTTTATGCTTTAAGATCGTTATGTTATTAAGATCTTAATTTTTTATAAGAATTTTGGTCTTGTAACAAATTTAATTTTTATAAATTTTGCTTTAATATGAAATATATATTTGTATTGTTATATATATATGTATGTTAATTTAAAATATGCCAATAATCACTGCTGTGAATGGCGGGGGAAATGCATTTGTAACATGTGTGAAAGAATGGTAAAAAATGTAATGTCAACATGTCTATTTTGTCTTGCAGATTATTTGAAATTTAAATATTTTCAATATTGCTCAAGACTTAAGTTAGATGTTTGCTCATGTGATAGAGTTGTGCATTGAAAAGATGTTTATTTATAGAATTTGATTATTATTGGAACTATAATTCTTAAATTATGTGATACGATAGTATTTTATTCTTTTGGTTTTCATAAGTGAATAATCACATTTGAATAATCATAAAATGCATAGTATTTTTCCTGAATAGAAATTTAAAAACTTGGTATCACGGATCATTAATTGTAATCTAGTTTCGATACTTCTAGAGAAATTTTAACGTATTTATAGCTATATTAAATGGGTATTTGTTCGTTGCATCCATTTGCAATTATTTTTAAATTTATTCTTGTTTAAATTTATTAAAAATAAAAATTTAGTAAGTTAAAAAATTAATGGTAAAATTGAAATATTAAGTAATAATTTCTAAATCTCACCTTTCCGGCTTTTAATTTTGCTTAAATGTATAGGCGGATAGAGGATACTTTGATTGACTCGGCCGGCCAGCCAATCAAAATATCCTTCGATTCTTCGAAAGCATTTGATCACTGTGCCTGATCAACACAATGATCTATATGCCTTCGCAGAAAATGGCGCTCTGATATAATTAGTATGAATCAAAATTTCTAAAGATCTCCTCGAATATAATAAAATATTTGTTGAAGTAAAGTGAATGGATGCGATGAATATTGAATAATTTAATGTAAATTGTTTTCTTTTATTAATATAGGAAAATTAGGGATTAAGAATTCATCAATTTTTTTAGAAGCATTATATTTCAATTTTTATTCTAAATTATGTAATGAAATATTTAATTTTTCACTTATTCTGAGTTGAATTATGCATTGAAAAAAATCTAATAACGAATTTTAAAATTGTATAATTTATATAAATGCGTTTTTAGTTATATTTTAAGGATCAAGGCTTTTATTAAATTATCCACTTCAAGTATATAAATTTTATTAAGTGAAAACTTTTAAAACTGTTGGAATTCTCGTTTAGCTTATTGCATAAAACAGCAGTTTAATAACCATTTAATTTAATTTGAACTTGTACTGAATTTTTTATTTCAATGAATGAATATTCTACTTTTTTTGTTGTAATAATCTTATAAACGATCAGTTTTTGTATATTAAATTTGCAAATAAAGCTTGAGTATTTCCAATTCAATTTTGTGTTTAATTACTCAATATTGTCACCTTTTTTGAAAACTTTTAGCAAGTTTTAAATTTCCTAAAAGCCACTCTAACAAATTCGTACACTGAATTTAAGACGGTACATACATCCAAATCTTTTGAAGAATATTGATTCAAATTAAATTAATTCGTCATGTACGTTTCTACTTTTTTCTATTCTTTACCTTAAATTTTATTAATTTCAGTTTAAATGTAATGCATAAAAATTCATTCGCTAATTTAATGACAAAATATAAATAGATAGGAACTGGTCATATTCTAGAACTATAGTAGTAGAATTTGATGAGTGGGAATTTTTCTCTGGGCTTCTTTAACAATGTTCCGAGAAGCTTCGGAATATCTAATATCAGCATTCAATGTTAAATCTAAAAACTATTTGTATGTTCCTTCCTGATGGCAGGTTCGAATCTAGGAGACGATGAATAGTTTTATATATTTTTTCATTTTTAATTTATTTTGTATATTACAATAAAAATAATTCTAAGGTTACTATGAATTGTTAAAATGGGTCCACTTTCAAAAATTTTTTCTCAAAATATCAATAGTATTAATATATTTTTATATTCCACATTTCGCGCATGCGCTGAAATCGTGCCAATTCATAGCCTTATGCTTTTTGACCAGAATCCCTAAATATTTCAAGCTAAGTTCTAAGGTTAAATGTATATAGTGCTCGAAAAATATGCGGCTTCATTGATTCAACGGATGAGAGCATTCTGAAGATCGCGGGTTCAAATCTAGAAGACGACGAATTTTTTAAAATTTTATCTTCGTTTTTTTTTTTTTTTTTGTACATTTTTTGTACTCCAGACTAAATCTAAATGAACTACGAATTAATGATTATTTTTCCATAAATACATTTTTTTTTCTAAAAAAAAAGAAAAAAATAGAATTTTTTTAATTCCTCATACTGCGCATGATTTGAAACCCAAGAAGGAATCCAATTCATAGCATTCTGCTTTTAGACTAGAACCCTATACTATTTTTGTTATTCGAATGTAGACTCTTGACTGTAGAGGGCGCTCGAAGCAGGTGTGAACTGATGGAATAATCGGCATTGCATTTCAGCGCAGGTTCGAATTTGAACGATGTTGAATAATTTTATACATGTTTTTCTTCCTTTTTAATTTATTTTGTATATTTCACTAAAAACTCTTCGAAGGTTACCAAGAATTGTTAAAATGGCTCTACTTCGAATTAATTAATTTTTATCTCAAAATATCAATGTAATTTATACAAATTTTAACTTCCACGTCTTACGATGACGCTGAAATCGCTACAGTTGATAGCATTATGCTTTTGGATGTAATACCATCCTATTTCAAACTACAATTTTTTAAACTAGCTTCGAAGATTAAATGTAGATGACGCATGAAAATGTGATTTTATTGTGTCAATAGATCAGAGCTTACTGCAGATTCCTGGTTAGAATCTGGAAGATGCTGAAAAGTTTTTTTTTTTTTTTTTTTAAATTTAATTTGAACATTTCAATTCAAAAAGATTCAAAGGTTACTAAGAATGGTTATACATCCCCAAATTAATTTTTATCTCGAAATATCAATATAAATTAAAATGTTTTTATTCCTCATACTCCGCTTGCGCAGAAATCACTCAAATCATAGCATTGTGCTTTTAAACCAGAATCCCATCCTATTTTCAAACTGATTTTTTATTCGAACGTAGAAGCTTGACTGTAGATGGCGCTCGAAGAAGGTGTCAACTGATGGAATAAGAGGCATTGATTGCAGAGCTTTCTGCATATCGCAGGTTCGAATTTGCACGATGTTGAATAGTTTTATGCATGTTTTTCTGCACTTTTAATTTATTTTGTATATTATAATAAAAATAATTCAAATCTTACTAAGAATTGTTAAAATGATTCTATTTCAAAATAATTATTTTTCTCAAAATATCAATGTAATTAATACAATTTTTAAGTTCCACATCTTGCGAATCCAGAATCTCATCCTGTTTCAAAGTATGATTTTTTTAAAAGTAATGTAGAGGTGGTCGAAAAATGTGAGACTTCATTGATTCACGAGTTTAGAGCGTTCTGCAGAACTTAGGTTCGAATCTGATAGACGATTGATAGTTTTATATATTTTTTCTTCATTTTTAATTTACTTTGTATATTACACTTCAGACTAAATCTAAGTTTACTACGAATTTTTAAAAAGATTATATTTCCAAAAATAAATTACCTCAAAATATCAACAGAATTTTTTAGAAAAATTTTAATCTCTTACTGCGCATGCGTAAAAATCATTCCAATTTCGTAGTATTATGCTTTTAGATCAGAATTCCATCCTATTTCAAAGTATAATTTTCTATTCGAACTTAGAAGCTTGACTGCAGATGCGCTCGAAGAATGCGTGAACTGACGGATTGAGCGGCGTTGCATGTCGAAGCAACGCCGCTCAATCCGAAGATTGCAGTTTCGAATCGGAGAGACGATAAATATTTTTATGTATTTTTTTTCTTTACTTTTAATTTTTTTGTACACTACACTCCAATAAAATTCAAAGGTTACTACGAATTATTAAAACGGCTATGTTGTGAGAAATAATTTTTTATCTGAAAACATAATAAGAATTAATAACGGTTTTTAATTCCATATATTGCGCATGAGCAGAAATCACTCCAATTCATAGCATTGTGCTTTTAGACCTGAAACCGGCCCTATTTCTAGGTATGATTGTTCAATCGAACTTTGAATCTTGCATCTTCCTGTATTTCCATAAAATTTTATCTCCCAATATTAATGAATTTTATACAATGTCTTGCACATGTGGAGAAATCGCTTCGATTTCGTTGTACAGTGCTTTTTGAAAAGAAACAAATCATATCTATAAAAATGATTGTTTAAACAAACTAGAAGCTTGCATCTCCTTGTTGCTCAAAGGATGTGTGGACATATGGATTCAGCGGCATGCCGTTTCAAAACATCATTGGTCCTGCGTTATTGGAGCTATAGTTTTATATATATGTTTCTTTTTTTATTATTATTAATTTTGATTATTATCCTCCAAAGTAATTCCAAGGTTACTGCGAATTATTCCACTGCTTTTACTTCCAAAAATCAAATTTTTACTCAAAATTTCGGTCAAATTACTGCAACGCTCAAATGTCAAAATCTGGGCATACGCAGAAATCGCTGCAATTTATAATAATTTATTTTAGACCAGCATCCTATCATATTTAAAACTCTGAACCTTTAATAGTACTTAGATATAATGCTTGATGGATTGAGCGGCAGAGCGTTTCAGAGCGTTTTGCAGGTCTTTAGTTCGATTCTTGGAGCCGATGAATAGTTTTATATAGTTTTTATTCTTTTTTGGATATTAGTCTCTAAACTAATTCTAAAGTTATTACGAGTAATTCAACTGCTTATACGCCCTTAAATAAAACTCTATAAAAAATAACAAGAAATTTAATACACTTTTTAGATGTCAATACCTTGCTCATGCGCAGAAATCGGTCCAATTCATAGTATTATGCATTTACGCCAGAAAATGTAATCATAGTATTTCAAATTATGAATGATTAATCGAATTTAGAAGTTTTCCTGGATTATTTTTTAATTTGCAATGAAATATCTGCAAAATTAATAGAATCTATAAAATTAATACAATTTTCTGATGTCATGATCATGCACAGACGCAGAAACGCTGCTGTTCGTAGTATCAGGCTTCAAGATCAAAAGCGCAGTGACCAGATCAGAAACCTTTCTGTTTCAAACCAGGAATGATTGGTCATTTTTAGAATCTTGCATATAGGTACGCTCCATTTCCATTCAATTGCAGGACTGCTCTATGAAGCGGGTTTACTTTTCAGAACGTATTGCAGGTCTTAAGTTCGAATCTTGCCGCCGTTGAGTACTTTCATATATTTTTTTTTTTGTTTTGAATGCTGAGCACCTGGTTTCACTCCATAAATAAAGTTTTACCTAAAAATATCCATAAAATTTACACATTTTTCAGATATCAAGATCTTGCACATACACAAAAAAACTCTTGTGCTCCTATTCACATCATTATGCTTTTAGACTATGTGGTGAAAGCTTATAAGCCAGTTAACAGCTACACTACACGAGCAATTGCTTTTGTATTAAGGTCCCAGATTCTATCTCGCTCATCAGAATTCGCCACAACAACTAACCCATTTTATGTCACACTCTGAAAGATTAATCGAATGTAGAGGTTTACATGTCTTTAATTGTCGAAAGAACTGTGGCTTGATACGCACAGTGAAGGCCATTTCGCTGCTTTTTGCAGGTCTTCATTTCGAATATAGGAACTGATGAATACTTTCACATATTTTTTTTTATTTATTTTGAATATTATTCCTCAGACTAATTTCAACATTTATACCAATTATTCCAGTGGTTATACTTCATAAAATAAAATTTTATCTCCAAGTATCTATACAATTAATACAATTCAGATATCAAGATCTTATACGTAGAAATTGCTCCTATTCGCAGCATCACGCTTTTAGAACAAATGACGATCGCATTTCAAACTCGGAATTCGTAAAGGCACTTAGAAGCTTATACCTCCCTCGTTCTCTACGGAAATGTAGCCGAATGTATAAAGTGGCATTACATTTCACTGCTTTTTGGAGGTCTTTATTTCGAATCTTTGAATCAATGAATATATTTATACAGTTTTCTTTGCGTAAAAATATTCATTGCTGTGTTTTTACTTCTGATACTATTTTTCAGACTAATTCGAATGTTATTACAAAATATTCCACTAATTTTACCTAATAAAATAAATTTTTCCCTCAAAATATCTATAAAATTAGTAGAATTTTGAGATTTCATGATCTTGTGCATGAGCACATATCACTGCTATCATAGCAGAGTGCTTCAAGACCAAATCCATCTAGTATTTCAAACTAGGTTTGATCTTATTTAAAACTTTATATCTCCGACATACTCGAAGGAAGCGGTGCGTGATGGATAGAGTGGCAGGCATTTCGCTGCTTTTTGCAGTTCTTCAATTCGATTGTCGGAACCTATGAGTACTTTCACATTTTTTTTATTTTGAATATTATTTTCTAGACGAATTCTAAAGTTATTACGAATTATTCCACTTTTTACGCTTTATAAAATTAAATTTTACATCAAATTATCTATATATTCCTTTTACGAATATTTATTCTTCACATGAATCTAGTCTAAAAGCACAAGGTATTGTATAGTCGTATTTTCTACGCATTTGCTATATCTTTATATCAAACAATATAAGAATTCTGAATTCTTCTGAAATAAATTTGATTTTTTGAAGCAAATTAAATAGATTATTTAAATAGGAGTTTCAGAATTCTTAAGAAATATAACAGCTATAATAAATAAAATAAAGAAAATGATGAGGATAAAAAACTAATTACCTTGATTTAGATTCGAACTGAAGAATTTATACCACAAATGCAAACCGCCTTCACGCGCCTTTAAGCATCAGACCACACGTTCGTTGAAATAAAGCGAAATTCACTGACAACTGAATTTTTAATATATTCCAATATTACTTTGGTTTGGTTTAGTTTAGTTATATTAACGTCCTGCTTTAAAGCAACACTAGGGCTATTTTGGGACGAACCTCATAATTTTCAAATGCAGTCAGGTGACGAGAACGGCACCTGAGCTGGCATTCCCTCTCCAAACTTCCACGCCATACCAGCAGGAAGACATTTGGCCCCGACGGATTTAGCGTGCACTAGACCCGCGTACATTACGGTTCTTAGGATCGCTAGAGTTCTGAAGCCGAGACCTTACCACCAGGCCATCGCGACACTAATATATTCCTGGCAGAATTTAGTTTAAAAGCACAATGCATTTAATAGTCGTATTTTATGCGTATACATGAAATCCTTATATGAAAAATTAGAAAAATTATAAACCCGTATGAAAGAATTTTATTTTTATGAAGATTATTTTAATCCAGTACCATCACTTTTAGAACGGTAAAAATCCATTCTCCATACAAGAGGCTCATCATCAGTGGCAACTTCATATTAGGTATTATATTATTTATATTTTATTATATTATATTAGGTATTAGGTTTTTTCTTTTTAGAAACATTTTGCAAGATTCCATTTTGTACAATGGAACACTGGATGGTCGCCGGCATATTAAGTTAATTTTGATTGATATTATGTCTGAACTAAGAGATTGACTGATCAACGCGCGCTTTGTAGTACTTTGCCAATGAATTCAAAAAGTCTGTCATAAGTGATGAACTCGATTTAAAAAAAAAAAAAAATGTTTGTAAAACTTTTAAAATTTATTTAAAATCAATAAACGCATTATTAATTTATGATTCCGTTCTTTTAATAATCTTTCATGATATGTATATCCTCTACAGTTCTGATTTTTTAAAAAAACTGAATAAAAAATTTGATTTCAATATCTTTTAAATCTGTTAGATCTCAATGGTTCGTCGAAAAAAAGATTTTTTGATAAAACAATTTTAAGTCTCATAATTTTAAGGTTAAGGTTAAGGTTAATTACTTAAGGAAGTAAAATAATCCTCGACAAAAAAAATCTTCCTGGTTATTGAATAACTACATTTTATTAAGGCCTTATTAAATGAAATTTATTAAATCTTACTTTGAATGGAATTTTTAAAAAATGGTTTTTAATATACATAAGTAGATATTGCATTTTGAGCTGTTGACTCTGTTCCTAGATTTACATCCTGGATACCTGCAGTTTGATGCATATTTATCGCCCATATATTGTGTACAGTGTATATGGTTTGACATTTCAAGTCTTATTTCTTTTGATGGTGTAGGGACAATTTGTCTTGCTCTTTTAGGGATATTTTCACCAGGTGATGGTGATGAAATCTCCAATGATCTTTTAGTTGCATTTCCATCCTTTGATGACCATTCATCTATTAATTTGTTCACGTCCAAAGATGATTTTTATTTGTTCTTTGTCTTTCTTTTTAGCTGACAAAGGGAATTTCATCATATTTCAACAGGGACCGACTTATAGTATGCATTCGGAATTGTAATAGGGACATTACAATTTCCGGCTTCATTCTTGGCGGCTCTGTTTGTCACTTTTCCACCATTTTATAGTTTGTATATATTAACAACTACTAAATCTACAAAATGTGTGACTACCCGCGTTGATCACTTTTTTGTCCTTATTTTTCACAGGTAATATGCAAAATAACGATTGATGCTTCCCATATGCATGTTATATGATTCTACAATAGCAGGTTTTGCTACATCAGCTTTTTGTTTCAATTCTTTTGGACCTCTTCTGCAATTTCCAATTAGCTCACTACCTATACATGTGGATAATAAAGTCATGGATTTATTATCTTCCCATTCGCAAGGCACATTTTGCTATCATCTGTGACCTACTCATCCCATTCTCCTCTATTTATGTATTTGCCAGGTTTCATTTTTTTTAGATCCATAATAAATTCTATTGCTTTCACTAAAATCACTTTGTTCTAAATGACCAATAATCTCCTCTCGAATGAAAGCTCCTAGACATAAAAAAAATATTATTACCGTATAAAATTCCGTACACTTTATGTATGATGACAGATTGAAATCTCAATTACTGACTAGAAGACAACTGTCGGTATTTCTCAAGTATTGAGTCAGTATTTCTCAATTACTGACTGAGAAATACTGACTAGGAGACAACTATAAAATTAATTTTATTACGAAAGTTAAAAAAAAAACAGTATTTTTAAAATTATATTTTGTTACATTTCAGAGCAAAAGAATTATTCATTACAAAAAATATATACAGCATATTAAAGGGCAAACAGTGCCAAACTGAAAAGAAGCACTCAAAAGAGAAACATCACTATGTAACACAAACAGTCAGGAAATGGGCGCGTAAACACCTGAGATACACATGTGTGTACCGTAGTTAAATTTATATTTCCAACTATTTTATTGTGGATAAGTTGATATACTTTGGCGATGACTACAACCAGACATTAACGATTTTATAAAAAATATAAAAGAGTTTCTGTTAATAATAATGTTAAAAAAAGGCTCTTACATTTACTCAACAAAGGCTCGAACTCAACACCTTCAAAAACGAGAGGAAATCTACACGACATACAATCCACTATGCCACGCATCCCTCGCTCAACGCAGCAGTCTAAGATTCTTAATACCTTCAACCGAGTTTGAGGTTTGATGGTAAATCTGAATAGAAATGCACAATGCTAAGCATATGGATGATCTCTGCGCATGTGCAAGATATAAATAATATCTAAAATTTCAAATAAATTTATAGATATGTTGACGCTAAATGCTACTTAAGAAGTGTGTAAATTCATCGAATTCATATATACTGTAGAAAAAGTATAGAGAAAGAAAACAAATAAAAATATTGAATAAAAAAATTATTACTAGGCTTCCAGACTCGAACTCAACACCACCAAAAACGAGAGAACATCTAGACGCCATTCTATCCACCAAGCCACGCATCTCTCGCTCAACGCAGCAGTCTAAGATTCTTAATACCTTCAACCGAGTTTGAGGTTTGATGGTAAATCTGAATAGAAATGCACAATGCTAAGCATATGGATGATCTCTGCGCATGTGCAAGATATAAATAATATCTAAAATTTCAAATAAATTTATAGATATGTTGACGCTAAATGCTACTTAAGAAGTGTGTAAATTCATCGAATTCATATATACTGTAGAAAAAGTATAGAGAAAGAAAACAAATAAAAATATTGAATAAAAAAATTATTACTAGGCTTCCAGACTCGAACTCAACACCACCAAAAACGAGAGAACATCTAGACGCCATTCTATCCACCAAGCCACGCATCTCTCGCTCAACGCAGCAGTCTAAGATTCTTAATACCTTCAACCGAGTTTGAGGTTTGATGGTAAATCTGAATAGAAATGCACTATGCTAAGCATATGGATGATATCTGCGCATGTGCAAGACCTAAATAATATCTAAAATTTCAAATAAATTTGTAGATATGTTGACGCTAAATGCTACTTAAGAAGTGTGTAAATTCATCGAATTCATATATACTGTAGTATAAGTATAGAGAAAAAAAGAAATAAAAATATTGAATGAAAAAAATTATTACTAGGCTTCCAGACTCGAACTCAACACCACCAAAAACGAGAGAACATCTAGACGCCATTCTATCCACCAAGCCACGCATCTCTCGCTCAACGCAGCAGTCTAAGATTCTTAATACCTTCAACCGAGTTTGAGGTTTGATGGTAAATCTGAATAGAAATGCACAATGCTAAGCATATGGATGATCTCTGCGCATGTGCAATATATGAATAATATCTAAAATTTCAAATAAATTTATAGATATGTTGACGCTAAATGCTACTTAAGAAGTGTGTAAATTCATCGAATTCATATATACTGTAGAAAAAGTATAGAGAAAGAAAACAAATAAAAATATTGAATAAAAAAATTATTACTAGGCTTCCAGACTCGAACTCAACACCACCAAAAACGAGAGAACATCTAGACGCCATTCTATCCACCAAGCCACGCATCTCTCGCTCAACGCAGCAGTCTAAGATTCTTAATACCTTCAACCGAGTTTGAGGTTTGATGGTAAATCTGAATAGAAATGCACAATGCTAAGCATATGGATGATCTCTGCGCATGTGCAAGATATAAATAATATCTAAAATTTCAAATAAATTTATAGATATGTTGACGCTAAATGCTACTTAAGAAGTGTGTAAATTCATCGAATTCATATATACTGTAGAAAAAGTATAGAGAAAGAAAACAAATAAAAATATTGAATAAAAAAATTATTACTAGGCTTCCAGACTCGAACTCAACACCACCAAAAACGAGAGAACATCTAGACGCCATTCTATCCACCAAGCCACGCATCTCTCGCTCAACGCAGCAGTCTAAGATTCTTAATACCTTCAACCGAGTTTGAGGTTTGATGGTAAATCTGAATAGAAATGCACAATGCTAAGCATATGGATGATCTCTGCGCATGTGCAAGACCTAAATAATATCTAAAATTTCAAATAAATTTGTAGATATGTTGACGCTAAATGCTACTTAAGAAGTGTGTAAATTCATCGAATTCATATATACTGTAGTATAAGTATAGAGAAAAAAACAAATAAAAATATTGAATGAAAAAAATTATTATTAGGCTTCCAGACTCGAACTCAAGACCACCAAAAACGAGAAAACATCTAGACGTCACTCTATCCACCAAGCCACGCATCCCTCGGTCAACGCTGCAGTCTAAGATTCTTAATACCTTCAACCGAGTATGAGGTTTGATGGTAAATCTGAATAGAAATGCACAATGCTAAGCATATGGATGATCTCTGCGCATGTGCAAGACCTAAATAATATCTAAAATTTCAAATAAATTTGTAGATATGTTGACGCTAAATGCTACTTAATAAGTGTGTAAATTCATCGAATTCATATATACTGTAGTATAAGTATAGAGAAAAAAAGAAATAAAAATATTGAATAAAAAAAATTATTATTAGGCTTCCAGACTCGAACTCAAGACCACCAAAAACGAGAAAACATCTAGACGCCATTCTATCCACCAAGCCACGCATCCCTCGGTCAACCTAGCAGTCTAAGATTCTTAATACCTTCAACCGAGTTTGAGGTTTGATGGTAAATCTGAATAGAAATGCACAATGCTAAGCATATGGATGATCTCTGCGCATGTGCAAGACCTAAATAATATCCAAAATTTCAAATAAATTTGTAGATATGTTGACGCTAAATGCTACTTAAGAAGTGTGTAAGTTCATCGAATTCATGTATACTGTAGTATAAGTATAGAGAAAAAAAGAAATAAAAATATTGAATAAAAAAAATTATTATTAGGCTTCCAGACTCGAACTCAAGACCACCAAAAACGAGAAAACATCTAGACGCCATTCTATCCACCAAGCCACGTATCCCTCGGTCAACGCTGCAGTCTAAGATTCTTAATACCTTCAACCGAGTTTGAGGTTTGATGGTAAATCTGAATAGAAATGCACAATGCTAAGCATATGGATGATCTCTGCGCATGTGCAAGACCTAAATAATATCTAAAATTTCAAATAAATTTGTAGATATGTTAACGCTAAATGCTACTTAAGAAGTGTGTAAGTTCATCGAATTCATGTATACTGTAGTATAAGTATAGAGAAAAAAACAAATAAAAATATTGAATGGAAAAAATTATTATTAGGCTTCCAGACTCGAACTCAAGACCACCAAAAACGAGAAAACATCTAGACGCCATTCTATCCACCAAGCCACGCATCCCTCGGTCAACCCAGCAGTCTAAGATTCTTAATACCTTCAACCGAGTTTGAGGTTTGATGGTAAATCTGAATAGAAATGCACAATGCTAAGCATATGGATGATCTCTGCGCATGTGCAAGACCTAAATAATATCTAAAATTTCAAATAAATTTGTAGATATGTTGACGCTAAATGCTACTTAAGAAGTGTGTAAGTTCATCGAATTCATGTATACTGTAGTATAAGTATAGAGAAAAAAACAAATAAAAATATTGAATGCAAAAAATTATTATTAGGCTTCCAGACTCGAACTCAAGACCACCAAAAACGAGAAAACATCTAGACGCCATTCTATCCACCAAGCCACGAATCCCTCGGTCAAGCCAGCAGTCTAAGATTCTTAATACCTTCAACCGAGTTTGAGGTTTGATGGTATATCTGAATAGAAATGCACAATGCTAAGCATATGGATGATCTCTGCGCATGTGCAAGACCTAAATAATATCTAAAATTTCAAATAAATTTGTAGATATGTTGACGCTAAATGCTACTTAAGAAGTGTGTAAGTTCATCGAATTCATGTATACTGTAGTATAAGTATAGAGAAAAAAACAAATAAAAATATTGAATGCAAAAAATTATTATTAGGCTTCCAGACTCGAACTCAAGACCACCAAAAACGAGAAAACATCTAGACGCCATTCTATCCACCAAGCCACGAATCCCTCGGTCAAGCCAGCAGTCTAAGATTCTTAATACCTTCAACCGAGTTTGAGGTTTGATGGTATATCTGAATAGAAATGCACAATGCTAAGCATATGGATGATCTCTGCGCATGTGCAAGACCTAAATAATATCTAAAATTTCAAATAAATTTGTAGATATGTTGACGCTAAATGCTACTTAAGAAGTGTGTAAGTTCATCGAATTCATGTATACTGTAGTATAAGTATAGAGAAAAAAACAAATAAAAATATTGAATGCAAAAAATTATTATTAGGCTTCCAGACTCGAACTCAAGACCACCAAAAACGAGAAAACATCTAGACGCCATTCTATCCACCAAGCCACGCATCCCTCGGTCAACCCAGCAGTCTAAGATTCTTAATACCTTCAACCGAGTTTGAGGTTTGATGGTAAATCTGAATAGAAATGCACAATGCTAAGCATATGGATGATCTCTGCGCATGTGCAAGACCTAAATAATATCTAAAATTTCAAATAAATTTGTAGATATGTTGACGCTAAATGCTACTTAAGAAGTGTGTAAGTTCATCGAATTCATGTATACTGTAGTATAAGTATAGAGAAAAAAACAAATAAAAATATTGAATGCAAAAAATTATTATTAGGCTTCCAGACTCGAACTCAAGACCACCAAAAACGAGAAAACATCTAGACGCCATTCTATCCACCAAGCCACGCATCCCTCGGTCAACGCTGCAGTCTAAGATTCTTAATACCTTCAACCGAGTTTGAGGTTTGATGGTAAATCTGAATAGAAATGCACAATGCTAAGCATATGGATGATCTCTGCGCATGTGCAAGACCTAAATAATATCTAAAATTTCAAATAAATTTGTAGATATGTTGACGCTAAATGCTACTTAAGAAGTGTGTAAGTTCATCGAATTCATGTATACTGTAGTATAAGTATAGAGAAAAAAACAAATAAAAATATTGAATGCAAAAAATTATTATTAGGCTTCCAGACACGAACTCAAGACCACCAAAAACGAGAAAACATCTAGACGCCATTCTATCCACCAAGCCACGCATCCCTCGGTCAACCCAGCAGTCTAAGATTCTTAATACCTTCAACCGAGTTTGAGGTTTGATGGTAAATCTGAATAGAAATGCACAATGCTAAGCATATGGATGATCTCTGCGCATGTGCAAGACCTAAATAATATCTAAAATTTCAAATAAATTTGTAGATATGTTGACGCTAAATGCTACATAAGAAGTGTGTAAGTTCATCGAATTCATGTATACTGTAGTATAAGTATAGAGAAAAAAACAAATAAAAATATTGAATGCAAAAAATTATTATTAGGCTTCCAGACTCGAACTCAAGACCACCAAAAACGAGAAAACATCTAGACGCCATTCTATCCACCAAGCCACGCATCCCTCGGTCAACCCAGCAGTCTAAGATTCTTAATACCTTCAACCGAGTTTGAGGTTTGATGGTAAATCTGAATAGAAATGCACAATGCTAAGCATATGGATGATCTCTGCGCATGTGCAAGACCTAAATAATATCTAAAATTTCAAATAAATTTGTAGATATGTTGACGCTAAATGCTACTTAAGAAGTGTGTAAGTTCATCGAATTCATGTATACTGTAGTATAAGTATAGAGAAAAAAACAAATAAAAATATTGAATGCAAAAACATATTATTAGGCTTCCAGACTCGAACTCAAGACCACCAAAAACGAGAAAACATCTAGACGCCATTCTATCCACCAAGCCACGCATCCCTCGGTCAACCCAGCAGTCTAAGATTCTTAATACCTTCAACCGAGTTTGAGGTTTGATGGTAAATCTGAATAGAAATGCACAATGCTAAGCATATGGATGATCTCTGCGCATGTGCAAGACCTAAATAATATCTAAAATTTCAAATAAATTTGTAGATATGTTGACGCTAAATGCTACTTAAGAAGTGTGTAAGTTCATCGAATTCATGTATACTGTAGTATAAGTATAGAGAAAAAAACAAATAAAAATATTGAATGCAAAAAATTATTATTAGGCTTCCAGACTCGAACTCAAGACCACCAAAAACGAGAAAACATCTAGACGCCATTCTATCCACCAAGCCACGCATCCCTCGGTCAACCCAGCAGTCTAAGATTCTTAATACCTTCAACCGAGTTTGAGGTTTGATGGTAAATCTGAATAGAAATGCACAATGCTAAGCATATGGATGATCTCTGCGCATGTGCAAGACCTAAATAATATCTAAAATTTCAAATAAATTTGTAGATATGTTGACGCTAAATGCTACTTAAGAAGTGTGTAAGTTCATCGAATTCATGTATACTGTAGTATAAGTATAGAGAAAAAAAGAAATAAAAATATTGAATAAAAAAAATTATTATTAGGCTTCCAGACTCGAACTCAAGACCACCAAAAACGAGAAAACATCTAGACGCCATTCTATCCACCAAGCCACGCATCCCTCGGTCAACGCTGCAGTCTAAGATTCTTAATACCTTCAACCGAGTTTGAGGTTTGATGGTAAATCTGAATAGAAATGCACAATGCTAAGCATATGGATGATCTCTGCGCATGTGCAAGACCTAAATAATATCTAAAATTTCAAATAAATTTGTAGATATGTTGACGCTAAATGCTACTTAAGAAGTGTGTAAGTTCATCGAATTCATGTATACTGTAGTATAAGTATAGAGAAAAAAACAAATAAAAATATTGAATGCAAAAAATTATTATTAGGCTTCCAGACTCGAACTCAAGACCACAAAAAACGAGAAAACATCTAGACGCCATTCTATCCACCAAGCCACGCATCCCTCGGTCAACCCAGCAGTCTAAGATTCTTAATACCTTCAACCGAGTTTGAGGTTTGATGGTAAATCTGAATAGAAATGCACAATGCTAAGCATATGGATGATCTCTGCGCATGTGCAAGACCTAAATAATATCTAAAATTTCAAATAAATTTGTAGATATGTTGACGCTAAATGCTACTTAAGAAGTGTGTAAGTTCATCGAATTCATGTATACTGTAGTATAAGTATAGAGAAAAAAACAAATAAAAATATTGAATGCAAAAAATTATTATTAGGCTTCCAGACTCGAACTCAAGACCACCAAAAACGAGAAAACATCTAGACGCCATTCTATCCACCAAGCCACGCATCCCTCGGTCAACCCAGCAGTCTAAGATTCTTAATACCTTCAACCGAGTTTGAGGTTTGATGGTAAATCTGAATAGAAATGCACAATGCTAAGCATATGGATGATCTCTGCGCATGTGCAAGACCTAAATAATATCTAAAATTTCAAATAAATTTGTAGATATGTTGACGCTAAATGCTACTTAAGAAGTGTGTAAGTTCATCGAATTCATGTATACTGTAGTATAAGTATAGAGAAAAAAACAAATAAAAATATTGAATGCAAAAAATTATTATTAGGCTTCCAGACTCGAACTCAAGACCACCAAAAACGAGAAAACATCTAGACGCCATTCTATCCACCAAGCCACGCATCCCTCGGTCAACGCTGCAGTCTAAGATTCTTAATACCTTCAACCGAGTTTGAGGTTTGATGGTAAATCTGAATAGAAATGCACAATGCTAAGCATATGGATGATCTCTGCGCATGTGCAAGACCTAAATAATATCTAAAATTTCAAATAAATTTGTAGATATGTTGACGCTAAATGCTACTTAAGAAGTGTGTAAGTTCATCGAATTCATGTATACTGTAGTATAAGTATAGAGAAAAAAACAAATAAAAATATTGAATGCAAAAAATTATTATTAGGCTTCCAGACACGAACTCAAGACCACCAAAAACGAGAAAACATCTAGACGCCATTCTATCCACCAAGCCACGCATCCCTCGGTCAACCCAGCAGTCTAAGATTCTTAATACCTTCAACCGAGTTTGAGGTTTGATGGTAAATCTGAATAGAAATGCACAATGCTAAGCATATGGATGATCTCTGCGCATGTGCAAGACCTAAATAATATCTAAAATTTCAAATAAATTTGTAGATATGTTGACGCTAAATGCTACTTAAGAAGTGTGTAAGTTCATCGAATTCATGTATACTGTAGTATAAGTATAGAGAAAAAAACAAATAAAAATATTGAATGCAAAAAATTATTATTAGGCTTCCAGACTCGAACTCAAGACCACCAAAAACGAGAAAACATCTAGACGCCATTCTATCCACCAAGCCACGCATCCCTCGGTCAACCCAGCAGTCTAAGATTCTTAATACCTTCAACCGAGTTTGAGGTTTGATGGTAAATCTGAATAGAAATGCACAATGCTAAGCATATGGATGATCTCTGCGCATGTGCAAGACCTAAATAATATCTAAAATTTCAAATAAATTTGTAGATATGTTGACGCTAAATGCTACTTAAGAAGTGTGTAAGTTCATCGAATTCATGTATACTGTAGTATAAGTATAGAGAAAAAAACAAATAAAAATATTGAATGCAAAAAATTATTATTAGGCTTCCAGACTCGAACTCAAGACCACCAAAAACGAGAAAACATCTAGACGCCATTCTATCCACCAAGCCACGCATCCCTCGGTCAACCCAGCAGTCTAAGATTCTTAATACCTTCAACCGAGTTTGAGGTTTGATGGTAAATCTGAATAGAAATGCACAATGCTAAGCATATGGATGATCTCTGCGCATGTGCAAGACCTAAATAATATCTAAAATTTCAAATAAATTTGTAGATATGTTGACGCTAAATGCTACTTAAGAAGTGTGTAAGTTCATCGAATTCATGTATACTATAGTATAAGTATAGAGAAAAAAACAAATAAAAATATTGAATGGAAAAAATTATTATTAGGCTTCCAGACTCGAACTCAAGACCACCAAAAACGAGAAAACATCTAGACATCACTCTATCCACCAAGCCACGCATCCCCCGGTCAACGCTGCAGTCTATGATTCTTAATACCTTGAACCGAGTTTGAGGTTTGATGGTAAATCTGAATAGAAATGCACAATGCTAAGCATATGGATGATCTCTGCGCATGTGCAAGACCTAAATAATATCTAAAATTTCAAATAAATTTGTAGATATGTTGACGCTAAATGCTACTTAAGAAGTGTGTAAATTCATCGAATTCATATATACTGTAGTATAAGTATAGAGAAAAAAACAAATAAAAATATTGAATGAAAAAAATTATTATTAGGCTTCCAGACTCGAACTCAACACCACCAAAAACGAGAAAACATCTAGACATCACTCTATCCACCAAGCCACGCATCCCTCGGTCAACGCTGCAGTCTAAGATTCTTAATACCTTCAACCGAGTATGAGGTTTGATGGTAAATCTGAATAGAAATGCACAATGCTAAGCATATGGATGATCTCTGCGCATGTGCAAGACCTAAATAATATCTAAAATTTCAAATAAATTTGTAGATATGTTGACGCTAAATGCTACTTAAGAAGTGTGTAAGTTCATCGAATTCATATATACTGTAGTATAAGTATAGAGAAAATAACAAATAAAAATATTGAATGAAAAAAATTATTATTAGGCTTCCAGACTCGAACTCAAGACCACCAAAAAGGAGAAAACATCTAGACATCACTCTATCTACCAAGCCACGCATCCCTCGGTCAACGCTGCAGTCTAAGATTCTTAATACCTTCAACCGAGTATGAGGTTTGATGGTAAATCTGAATAGAAATGCACAATGCTAAGCATATGGATGATCTCTGCGCATGTGCAAGACCTAAATAATATCTAAAATTTCAAATAAATTTGTAGATATGTTGACGCTAAATGCTACTTAAGAAGTGTGTAAGTTCATCGAATTCATATATACTGTAGTATAAGTATAGAGAAAAAAACAAATAAAAATATTGAATGAAAAAAATTATTATTAGGCTTCCAGACTCGAACTCAAGACCACCAAAAACGAGAAAACATCTAGACATCACTCTATCCACCAAGCCACGCATCCCTCGGTCAACGCTGCAGTCTAAGATTCTTAATACCTTCAACCGAGTATGAGGTTTGATGGTAAATCTGAATAGAAATGCACAATGCTAAGCATATGGATGATCTCTGCGCATGTGCAAGACCTAAATAATATCTAAAATTTCAAATAAATTTGTAGATATGTTGACGCTAAATGCTACTTAAGAAGTGTGTAAGTTCATCGAATTCATATATACTGTAGTATAAGTATAGAGAAAAAAACAAATAAAAATATTGAATGAAAAAAATTATTATTAGGCTTCCAGACTCGAACTCAAGACCACCAAAAACGAGAAAACATCTAGACATCACTCTATCCACCAAGCCACGCATCCCACGGTCGACGCTGCAGTCTAAGATTCTTAATACCTTCAACCGAGTATGAGGTTTGATGGTAAATCTGAATAGAAATGCACAATGCTAAGCATATGGATGATCTCTGCGCATGTGCAAGACCTAAATAATATCTAAAATTTCAAATAAATTTGTAGATATGTTGACGCTAAATGCTACTTAAGAAGTGTGTAAGTTCATCGAATTCATATATACTGTAGTATAAGTATAGAGAAAAAAACAAATAAAAATATTGAATGAAAAAAATTATTATTAGGCTTCCAGACTCGAACTCAACACCACCAAAAACGAGAAAACATCTAGACATCACTCTATCCACCAAGCCACGCATCCCTCGGTCAACGCTGCAGTCTAAGATTCTTAATACCTTCAACCGAGTATGAGGTTTGATGGTAAATCTGAATAGAAATGCACAATGCTAAGCATATGGATGATCTCTGCGCATGTGCAAGACCTAAATAATATCTAAAATTTCAAATAAATTTGTAGATATGTTGACGCTAAATGCTACTTAAGAAGTGTGTAAATTCATCGAATTCATATATACTGTAGTATAAGTATAGAGAAAAAAACAAATAAAAATATTGAATGAAAAAAATTATTATTAGGCTTCCAGACTCGAACTCAACACCACCAAAAACGAGAAAACATCTAGACATCACTCTATCCACCAAGCCACGCATCCCTCGGTCAACGCTGCAGTCTAAGATTCTTAATACCTTCAACCGAGTATGAGGTTTGATGGTAAATCTGAATAGAAATGCACAATGCTAAGCATATGGATGATCTCTGCGCATGTGCAAGACCTAAATAATATCTAAAATTTCAAATAAATTTGTAGATATGTTGACGCTAAATGCTACTTAAGAAGTGTGTAAGTTCATCGAATTCATGTATACTGTAGTATAAGTATAGAGAAAAAAACAAATAAAAATATTGAATGAAAAAAATTATTATTAGGCTTCCAGACTCGAACTCAAGACACCAAAAACGAGAAAACATCTAGACATCACTCTATCCACCAAGCCACGCATCCCTCGGTCAACGCTGCAGTCTAAGATTCTTAATACCTTCAACCGAGTATGAGGTTTGATGGTAAATCTGAATAGAAATGCACAATGCTAAGCATATGGATGATCTCTGCGCATGTGCAAGACCTAAATAATATCTAAAATTTCAAATAAATTTGTAGATATGTTGACGCTAAATGCTACTTAAGAAGTGTGTAAGTTCATCGAATTCATATATACTGTAGTATAAGTATAGAGAAAAAAACAAATAAAAATATTGAATGAAAAAAATTATTATTAGGCTTCCAGACTCGAACTCAAGACCACCAAAAACGAGAAAACATCTAGACATCACTCTATCCACCAAGCCACGCATCCCTCGGTCAACGCTGCAGTCTAAGATTCTTAATACCTTCAACCGAGTATGAGGTTTGATGGTAAATCTGAATAGAAATGCACAATGCTAAGCATATGGATGATCTCTGCGCATGTGCAAGACCTAAATAATATCTAAAATTTCAAATAAATTTGTAGATATGTTGACGCTAAATGCTACTTAAGAAGTGTGTAAGTTCATCGAATTCATGTATACTGTAGTATAAGTATAGAGAAAAAAACAAATAAAAATATTGAATGAAAAAAATTATTATTAGGCTTCCAGACTCGAACTCAAGACCACCAAAAACGAGAAAACATCTAGACATCACTCTATCCACCAAGCCACGCATCCCTCGGTCAACGCTGCAGTCTAAGATTCTTAATACCTTCAGCCGAGTATGAGGTTTGATGGTAAATCTGAATAGAAATGCACAATGCTAAGCATATGGATGATCTCTGCGCATGTGCAAGACCTAAATAATATCTAAAATTTCAAATAAATTTGTAGATATGTTGACGCTAAATGCTACTTAAGAAGTGTGTAAGTTCATCGAATTCATATATACTGTAGTATAAGTATAGAGAAAAAAACAAATAAAAATATTGAATGAAAAAAATTATTATTAGGCTTCCAGACTCGAACTCAACACCACCAAAAACGAGAAAACATCTAGACATCACTCTATCCACCAAACCACGCATCCCTCGGTCAACGCTGCAGTCTAAGATTCTTAATACCTTCAACCGAGTATGAGGTTTGATGGTAAATCTGAATAGAAATGCACAATGCTAAGCATATGGATGATCTCTGCGCATGTGCAAGACCTAAATAATATCTAAAATTTCAAATAAATTTGTAGATATGTTGACGCTAAATGCTACTTAAGAAGTGTGTAAGTTCATCGAATTCATGTATACTGTAGTATAAGTATAGAGAAAAAAACAAATAAAAATATTGAATGCAAAAAATTATTATTAGGCTTCCAGACTCGAACTCAACACCACCAAAAACGAGAAAACATCTAGACATCACTCTATCCACCAAGCCACGCATCCCTCGGTCAACGCTGCAGTCTAAGATTCTTAATACCTTCAACCGAGTATGAGGTTTGATGGTAAATCTGAATAGAAATGCACAATGCTAAGCATATGGATGATCTCTGCGCATGTGCAAGACCTAAATAATATCTAAAATTTCAAATAAATTTGTAGATATGTTGACGCTAAATGCTACTTAAAAAGTGTGTAAATTCATCGAATTCATGTATACTGTAGTATAAGTATAGAGAAAAAAACAAATAAAAATATTGAATGAAAAAAATTATTATTAGGCTTCCAGACTCGAACTCAACACCACCAAAAACGAGAAAACATCTAGACATCACTCTATCCACCAAGCCACGCATCCCTCGGTCAACGCTGCAGTCTAAGATTCTTAATACCTTCAACCGAGTTTGAGGTTTGATGGTAAATCTGAATAGAAATGCACAATGCTAAGCATATGGATGATCTCTGCGCATGTGCGAGACCTAAATAATATCTAAAATTTCAAATAAATTTGTAGATATGTTGACGCTAAATGCTACTTAAGAAGTGTGTAAGTTCATCGAATTCATGTATACTGTAGTATAAGTATAGAGAAAAAAACAAATAAAAATATTGAATGAAAAAAATTATTATTAGGCTTCCAGACTCGAACTCAACACCACCAAAAACGAGAAAACATCTAGACATCACTCTATCCACCAAGCCACGCATCCCTCGGTCAACGCTGCAGTCTAAGATTCTTAATACCTTCAACCGAGTATGAGGTTTGATGGTAAATCTGAATAGAAATGCACAATGCTAAGCATATGGATGATCTCTGCGCATGTGCAAGACCTAAATAATATCTAAAATTTCAAATAAATTTGTAGATATGTTGACGCTAAATGCTACTTAAGAAGTGTGTAAGTTCATCGAATTCATATATACTGTAGTATAAGTATAGAGAAAAAAACAAATAAAAATATTGAATGAAAAAAATTATTATTAGGCTTCCAGACTCGAACTCAAGACCACCAAAAACGAGAAAACATCTAGACATCACTCTATCCACCAAGCCACGCATCCCTCGGTCAACGCTGCAGTCTAAGATTCTTAATACCTTCAACCGAGTATGAGGTTTGATGGTAAATCTGAATAGAAATGCACAATGCTAAGCATATGGATGATCTCTGCGCATGTGCAAGACCTAAATAATATCTAAAATTTCAAATAAATTTGTAGATATGTTGACGCTAAATGCTACTTAAGAAGTGTGTAAGTTCATCGAATTCATGTATACTGTAGTATAAGTATAGAGAAAAAAACAAATAAAAATATTGAATGAAAAAAATTATTATTAGGCTTCCAGACTCGAACTCAAGACCACCAAAAACGAGAAAACATCTAGACATCACTCTATCCACCAAGCCACGCATCCCTCGGTCAACGCTGCAGTCTAAGATTCTTAATACCTTCAACCGAGTATGAGGTTTGATGGTAAATCTGAATAGAAATGCACAATGCTAAGCATATGGATGATCTCTGCGCATGTGCAAGACCTAAATAATATCTAAAATTTCAAATAAATTTGTAGATATGTTGACGCTAAATGCTACTTAAGAAGTGTGTAAGTTCATCGAATTCATGTATACTGTAGTATAAGTATAGAGAAAAAAACAAATAAAAATATTGAATGAAAAAAATTATTATTAGGCTTCCAGACTCGAACTCAAGACCACCAAAAACGAGAAAACATCTAGACATCACTCTATCCACCAAGCCACGCATCTCTCGGTCAACGCTGCAGTCTAAGATTCTTAATACCTTCAACCGAGTATGAGGTTTGATGGTAAATCTGAATAGAAATGCACAATGCTAAGCATATGGATGATCTCTGCGCATGTGCAAGGCCTAAATAATATCTAAAATTTCAAATAAATTTGTAGATATGTTGACGCTAAATGCTACTTAAGAAGTGTGTAAGTTCATCGAATTCATGTATACTGTAGTATAAGTATAGAGAAAAAAACAAATAAAAATATTGAATGCAAAAAATTATTATTAGGCTTCCAGACTCGAACTCAACACCACCAAAAACGAGAAAACATCTAGACATCACTCTATCCACCAAGCCACGCATCCCTCGGTCAACGCTGCAGTCTAAGATTCTTAATACCTTCAACCGAGTATGAGGTTTGATGGTAAATCTGAATAGAAATGCACAATGCTAAGCATATGGATGATCTCTGCGCATGTGCAAGACCTAAATAATATCTAAAATTTCAAATAAATTTGTAGATATGTTGACGCTAAATGCTACTTAAGAAGTGTGTAAATTCATCGAATTCATGTATACTGTAGTATAAGTATAGAGAAAAAAACAAATAAAAATATTGAATGAAAAAAATTATTATTAGGCTTCCAGACTCGAACTCAACACCACCAAAAACGAGAAAACATCTAGACATCACTCTATCCACCAAGCCACGCATCCCTCGGTCAACGCTGCAGTCTAAGATTCTTAATACCTTCAACCGAGTTTGAGGTTTGATGGTAAATCTGAATAGAAATGCACAATGCTAAGCATATGGATGATCTCTGCGCATGTGCAAGACCTAAATAATATCTAAAATTTCAAATAAATTTGTAGATATGTTGACGCTAAATGCTACTTAAGAAGTGTGTAAGTTCATCGAATTCATGTATACTGTAGTATAAGTATAGAGAAAAAAACAAATAAAAATATTGAATGAAAAAAATTATTATTAGGCTTCCAGACTCGAACTCAACACCACCAAAAACGAGAAAACATCTAGACATCACTCTATCCACCAAGCCACGCATCCCTCGGTCAACGCTGCAGTCTAAGATTCTTAATACCTTCAACCGAGTATGAGGTTTGATGGTAAATCTGAATAGAAATGCACAATGCTAAGCATATGGATGATCTCTGCGCATGTGCAAGACCTAAATAATATCTAAAATTTCAAATAAATTTGTAGATATGTTGACGCTAAATGCTACTTAAGAAGTGTGTAAGTTCATCGAATTCATATATACTGTAGTATAAGTATAGAGAAAAAAACAAATAAAAATATTGAATGAAAAAAATTATTATTAGGCTTCCAGACTCGAACTCAAGACCACCAAAAACGAAAAAACATCTAGACATCTCTCTATCCACCAAGCCACGCATCCCTCGGTCAACGCTGCAGTCTAAGATTCTTAATACCTTCAACCGAGTATGAGGTTTGATGGTAAATCTGAATAGAAATGCACAATGCTAAGCATATGGATGATCTCTGCGCATGTGCAAGACCTAAATAATATCTAAAATTTCAAATAAATTTGTAGATATGTTGACGCTAAATGCTACTTAAGAAGTGTGTAAGTTCATCGAATTCATGTATACTGTAGTATAAGTATAGAGAAAAAAACAAATAAAAATATTGAATGAAAAAAATTATTATTAGGCTTCCAGACTCGAACTCAAGACCACCAAAAACGAGAAAACATCTAGACATCACTCTATCCACCAAGCCACGCATCCCTCGGTCAACGCTGCAGTCTAAGATTCTTAATACCTTCAACCGAGTATGAGGTTTGATGGTAAATCTGAATAGAAATGCACAATGCTAAGCATATGGATGATCTCTGCGCATGTGCAAGACCTAAATAATATCTAAAATTTCAAATAAATTTGTAGATATGTTGACGCTAAATGCTACTTAAGAAGTGTGTAAGTTCATCGAATTCATGTATACTGTAGTATAAGTATAGAGAAAAAAACAAATAAAAATATTGAATGAAAAAAATTATTATTAGGCTTCCAGACTCGAACTCAAGACCACCAAAAACGAGAAAACATCTAGACATCACTCTATCCACCAAGCCACGCATCCCTCGGTCAACGCTGCAGTCTAAGATTCTTAATACCTTCAACCGAGTATGAGGTTTGATGGTAAATCTGAATAGAAATGCACAATGCTAAGCATATGGATGATCTCTGCGCATGTGCAAGACCTAAATAATATCTAAAATTTCAAATAAATTTGTAGATATGTTGACGCTAAATGCTACTTAAGAAGTGTGTAAGTTCATCGAATTCATGTATACTGTAGTATAAGTATAGAGAAAAAAACAAATAAAAATATTGAATGAAAAAAATTATTATTAGGCTTCCAGACTCGAACTCAAGACCACCAAAAACGAGAAAACATCTAGACATCACTCTATCCACCAAGCCACGCATCCCTCGGTCAACGCTGCAGTCTAAGATTCTTAATACCTTCAACCGAGTATGAGGTTTGATGGTAAATCTGAATAGAAATGCACAATGCTAAGCATATGGATGATCTCTGCGCATGTGCAAGACCTAAATAATATCTAAAATTTCAAATAAATTTGTAGATATGTTGACGCTAAATGCTACTTAAGAAGTGTGTAAATTCATCGAATTCATATATACTGTAGTATAAGTATAGAGAAAAAAACAAATAAAAAATATTGAATGAAAAAAATTATTATTAGGCTTCCAGACTCGAACTCAACACCACCAAAAACGAGAAAACATCTAGACGCCATTCTATCCACCAAACCACGCATCCCTCGGTCAACCCAGCAGTCTAAGATTCTTAATACCTTCAACCGAGTATGAGGTTTGATGGTAAAACTGAATAGAAATGCACAATGCTAAGCATATGGATGATCTCTGCGCATGTGCAAGACCTAAATAATATCTAAAATTTCAAATAAATTTGTAGATATGTTGACGCTAAATGCTACTTAAGAAGTGTGTAAATTCATCGAATTCATATATACTGTAGTATAAGTATAGAGAAAAAAACAAATAAAAATATTGAATGAAAAAAATTATTATTAGGCTTCCAGACTCGAACTCAAGACCACCAAAAACGAGAAAACATCTAGACGCCATTCTATCCACCAAACCACGCATCCCTCGGTCAACGCTGCAGTCTAAGATTCTTAATACCTTCAACCGAGTATGAGGTTTGATGGTAAATCTGAATAGAAATGCACAATGCTAAGCATATGGATGATCTCTGCGCATGTGCAAGACCTAAATAATATCTAAAATTTCAAATAAATTTGTAGATATGTTGACGCTAAATGCTACTTAAGAAGTGTGTAAATTCATCGAATTCATATATACTGTAGTATAAGTATAGAGAAAAAAACAAATAAAAATATTGAATGAAAAAAATTATTATTAGGCTTCCAGACTCGAACTCAAGACCACCAAAAACGAGAAAACATCTAGACGCCATTCTATCCACCAAACCACGCATCCCTCGGTCAACGCTGCAGTCTAAGATTCTTAATACCTTCAACCGAGTATGAGGTTTGATGGTAAAACTGAATAGAAATGCACAATGCTAAGCATATGGATGATATCTGCGCATGTGCAAGACCTAAATAATATATAAAATTTCAAATAAATTTGTAGATATGTTGACGCTAAATGCTACTTAAGAAGTGTGTAAATTCATCGAATTCATATATACTGTAGTATAAGTATAGAGAAAAAAACAAATAAAAATATTGAATGAAAAAAATTATTATTAGGCTTCCAGACTCGAACTCAAGACCACCAAAAACGAGAAAACATCTAGACGCCATTCTATCCACCAAACCACGCATCCCTCGGTCAACCCAGCAGTCTAAGATTCTTAATACCTTCAACCGAGTATGAGGTTTGATGGTAAAACTGAATAGAAATGCACAATGCTAAGCATATGGATGATCTCTGCGCATGTGCAAGACCTAAATAATATCTAAAATTTCAAATAAATTTGTAGATATGTTGACGCTAAATGCTACTTAAGAAGTGTGTAAATTCATCGAATTCATATATACTGTAGTATAAGTATAGAGAAAAAAACAAATAAAAATATTGAATGAAAAAAATTATTATTAGGCTTCCAGACTCGAACTCAAGACCACCAAAAACGAGAAAACATCTAGACGCCATTCTATCCACCAAACCACGCATCCCTCGGTCAACGCTGCAGTCTAAGATTCTTAATACCTTCAACCGAGTATGAGGTTTGATGGTAAATCTGAATAGAAATGCACAATGCTAAGCATATGGATGATCTCTGCGCATGTGCAAGACCTAAATAATATCTAAAATTTCAAATAAATTTGTAGATATGTTGACGCTAAATGCTACTTAAGAAGTGTGTAAATTCATCGAATTCATATATACTGTAGTATAAGTATAGAGAAAAAAACAAATAAAAATATTGAATGAAAAAAATTATTATTAGGCTTCCAGACTCGAACTCAAGACCACCAAAAACGAGAAAACATCTAGACGCCATTCTATCCACCAAACCACGCATCCCTCGGTCAACGCTGCAGTCTAAGATTCTTAATACCTTCAACCGAGTATGAGGTTTGATGGTAAAACTGAATAGAAATGCACAATGCTAAGCATATGGATGATATCTGCGCATGTGCAAGACCTAAATAATATATAAAATTTCAAATAAATTTGTAGATATGTTGACGCTAAATGCTACTTAAGAAGTGTGTAAATTCATCGAATTCATATATACTGTAGTATAAGTATAGAGAAAAAAACAAATAAAAATATTGAATGAAAAAAATTATTACTGGGCTTCCAGACTCGAACTCAACACCACCAAAAACGAGAAAACATCTAGACGCCATTCTATCCACCAAGCTACGCATCCCTCGCTCAACGCAGCAGTCTAAGATTCTTAATACCTTCAACCGAGTTTGAGGTTTGATGGTAAATCTGAATAGAAACGCACAATGCTAAGCATATGGATGATCTCTGCGCATGTGCAAGACCTAAATAATATCTAAAATTTCAAATAAATTTGTAGATATGTTGACGCTAAATGCTACTTAAGAAGTGTGTAAATTCATCGAATTCATATATACTGTAGTATAAGTATAGAGAAAAAAACAAATAAAAATATTGAATGAAAAAAATTATTATTAGGCTTCCAGACCACCAAAAACGGTGAAAACATCTAGACGTCACTCTATCCACCAAGCCACGCATCCCTCGGTCAACGCTGCAGTCTAAGATTCTTAATACCTTCAACCGAGTATGAGGTTTGATAAAAAATCTGAATAGAAATGCACAATGCTAAGCATATGGATGATCTCTGCGCATGTGCAAGACCTAAATAATATCTAAAATTTCAAATAAATTTGTAGACATGTTGACGCTAAATGCTACTTAAGAAGTGTGTAAATTCATCGAATTCATATATACTGTAGTATAAGTATAGAGAAAAAAACAAATAAAAATATTGAATGAAAAAAATTATTATTAGGCTTCCAGACTCGAACTCAACACCACCAAAAACGAGAGAACATCTAGACGCCATTCTATCCACCACGCCACGCATCCCTCGCTCAACGCAGCAGTCTAAGATTCTTAATACCTTCAACCGAGTATGAGGTTTGATGGTAAAACTGAATAGAAATGCACAATGCTAAGCATATGGATGATATCTGCGCATGTGCAAGACCTAAATAATATATAAAATTTCAAATAAATTTGTAGATATATTGACGCTAAATGCTACTTAAGAAGTGTGTAAATTCATCGAATTCATATATACTGTAGTATAAGTATAGAGAAAAAAACAAATAAAAATATTGAATGAAAAAAATTATTACTGGGCTTCCAGACTCGAACTCAACACCACCAAAAACGAGATAACATCTAGACGCCATTCTATCCACCAAGCTACGCATCCCTCGCTCAACGCAGCAGTCTAAGATTCTTAATACCTTCAACCGAGTTTGAGGTTTGATGGTAAATCTGAATAGAAACGCACAATGCTAAGCATATGGATGATCTCTGCGCATGTGCAAGACCTAAATAATATCTAAAATTTCAAATAAATTTGTAGATATGTTGACGCTAAATGCTACTTAAGAAGTGTGTAAATTCATCGAATTCATATATACTGTAGTATAAGTATAGAGAAAAAAAACAAATAAAAATATTGAATGAAAAAAATTATTATTAGGCTTCCAGACCACCAAAAACGGTGAAAACATCTAGACGTCACTCTATCCACCAAGCCACGCATCCCTCGGTCAACGCTGCAGTCTAAGATTCTTAATACCTTCAACCGAGTATGAGGTTTGATGGTAAATCTGAATAGAAATGCACAATGCTAAGCATATGGATGATCTCTGCGCATGTGCAAGACCTAAATAATATCTAAAATTTCAAATAAATTTGTAGATATGTTGACGCTAAATGCTACTTAAGAAGTGTGTAAATTCATCGAATTCATATATACTGTAGTATAAGTATAGAGAAAAAAACAAATAAAAATATTGAATGAAAAAAATTATTATTAGGCTTCCAGACTCGAACTCAACACCACCAAAAACGAGAGAACATCTAGACGCCATTCTATCCACCACGCCACGCATCCCTCGCTCAACGCAGCAGTCTAAGATTCTTAATACCTTCAACCGAGTTTGAGGTTTGATGGTAAATCTGAATAGAAATGCACAATGCTAAGCATATGGATGATATCTGCGCATGTGCAAGACCTAAATAATATCTAAAATTTCAAATAAATTTGTAGATATGTTGACGCTAAATGCTACTTAAGAAGTGTGTAAATTCATCGAATTCATATATACTGTAGTATAAGTATAGAGAAAAAAACAAATAAAAATATTGAATGAAAAAAATTATTACTGGGCTTCCAGACTCGAACTCAACACCACCAAAAACGAGATAACATCTAGATGCCATTCTATCCACCACGCCACGCATCCATCGCTCAACGCAGCAGTCTAAGATTCTTAATACCTTCAACCGAGTTTGAGGTTTGATGGTAAATCTGAATAGAAATGCACAATGCTAAGCATATGGATGATATCTGCGCATGTGCAAGACCTAAATAATATCTAAAATTTCAAATAAATTTGTAGATATGTTGACGCTAAATGCTACTTAAGAAGTGTGTAAATTCATCGAATTCATATATACTGTAGTATAAGTATAGAGAAAAAAACAAATAAAAATATTGAATGAAAAAAATTATTACTGGGCTTCCAGACTCGAACTCAACACCACCAAAAACGAGAAAACATCTAGACGCCATTCTATCCTCCAAGCTACGCATCCCACGCTCAACGCAGCAGTCTAAGATTCTTAATACCTTCAACCGAGTTTGAGGTTTGATGGTAAATCTGAATAGAAATGCACAATGCTAAGCATATGGATGATCTCTGCGCATGTGCAAGACCTAAATAATATCTAAAATTTCAAATAAATTTGTAGATATGTTAACGCTAAATGCTACTTAAGAAGTGTGTAAGTTCATCGAATTCATGTATACTGTAGTATAAGTATAGAGAAAAAAACAAATAAAAATATTGAATGAAAAAAATTATTATTAGGCTTCCAGACTCGAACTCAAGACCACCAAAAACGAGAAAACATCTAGACGCCATTCTATCCACCAAGCCACGCATCCCTCGGTCAACGCTGCAGTCTAAGATTCCTAATACCTTCAACCGAGTATGAGGTTTGATGGTAAATCTGAATAGAAATGCACAATGCTAAGCATATGGATGATCTCTGCGCATGTGCAAGACCTAAATAATATCTAAAATTTCAAATAAATTTGTAGATATGTTGACGCTAAATGCTACTTAAGAAGTGTGTAAGTTCATCGAATTCATGTATACTGTAGTATAAGTATAGAGAAAAAAACAAATAAAAATATTGAATGCAAAAAATTATTATTAGGCTTCCAGACTCGAACTCAAGACCACCAAAAACAAGAAAACATCTAGACGCCATTCTATCCACCAAGCCACGCATCCCTCGGTCAACCCAGCAGTCTAAGATTCTTAATACCTTCAACCGAGTTTGAGGTTTGATGGTATATCTGAATAGAAATGCACAATGCTAAGCATATGGATGATCTCTGCGCATGTGCAAGACCTAAATAATATCTAAAATTTCAAATAAATTTGTAGATATGTTGACGCTAAATGCTACTTAAGAAGTGTGTAAGTTCATCGAATTCATGTATACTGTAGTATAAGTATAGAGAAAAAAACAAATAAAAATATTGAATGCAAAAAATTATTATTAGGCTTCCAGACTCGAACTCAAGACCACCAAAAACGAGAAAACATCTAGACGCCATTCTATCCACCAAGCCACGCATCCCTCGGTCAACCCAGCAGTCTAAGATTCTTAATACCTTCAACCGAGTTTGAGGTTTGATGGTAAATCTGAATAGAAATGCACAATGCTAAGCATATGGATGATCTCTGCGCATGTGCAAGACCTAAATAATATCTAAAATTTCAAATAAATTTGTAGATATGTTGACGCTAAATGCTACTTAAGAAGTGTGTAAGTTCATCGAATTCATGTATACTGTAGTATAAGTATAGAGAAAAAAACAAATAAAAATATTGAATGCAAAAAATTATTATTAGGCTTCCAGACTCGAACTCAAGACCACCAAAAACGAGAAAACATCTAGACGCCATTCTATCCACCAAGCCACGCATCCCTCGGTCAACGCTGCAGTCTAAGATTCTTAATAGCTTCAACCGAGTTTGAGGTTTGATGGTAAATCTGAATAGAAATGCACAATGCTAAGCATATGTATGATCTCTGCGCATGTGCAAGACCTAAATAATATCTAAAATTTCAAATAAATTTGTAGATATGTTGACGCTAAATGCTACTTAAGAAGTGTGTAAGTTCATCGAATTCATGTATACTGTAGTATAAGTATAGAGAAAAAAACAAATAAAAATATTGCATGCAAAAAATTATTATTAGGCTTCCAGACTCGAACTCAAGACCACCAAAAACGAGAAAACATCTAGACGCCATTCTATCCACCAAGCCACGCATCCCTCGGTCAACCCAGCAGTCTAAGATTCTTAATACCTTCAACCGAGTTTGAGGTTTGATGGTAATTCTGAATAGAAATGCACAATGCTAAGCATATGGATGATCTCTGCGCATGTGCAAGACCTAAATAATATCTAAAATTTCAAATAAATTTGTAGATATGTTGACGCTAAATGCTACTTAAGAAGTGTGTAAGTTCATCGAATTCATGTATACTGTAGAATAAGTATAGAGAAAAAAACAACTAAAAATATTGAATGCAAAAAATTATTATTAGGCTTCCAGACTCGAACTCAAGACCACCAAAAACGAGAAAACATCTAGACGCCATTCTATCCACCAAGCCACGCATCCCTCGGTCAACCCAGCAGTCTAAGATTCTTAATACCTTCAACCGAGTTTGATGTTTGATGGTAATTCTGAATAGAAATGCACAATGCTAAGCATATGGATGATCTCTGCGCATGTGCAAGACGTAAATAGTATCTAAAATTTCAAATAAATTTGTAGATATGTTGACGCTAAATGCTACTTAAGAAGTGTGTAAGTTCATCGAATTCATGTATACTGTAGTATAAGTATAGAGAAAAAAACAAATAAAAATATTGAATGCAAAAAATTATTATTAGGCTTCCAGACTCGAACTCAAGACCACCAAAAACGAGAAAACATCTAGACGCCATTCTATCCACCAAGCCACGCATCCCTCGGTCAACGCTGCAGTCTAAGATTCTTAATACCTTCAACCGAGTTTGAGGTTTGATGGTAAATCTGAATAGAAATGCACAATGCTAAGCATATGGATGATCTCTGCGCATGTGCAAGACCTAAATAATATCTAAAATTTCAAATAAATTTGTAGATATGTTGACGCTAAATGCTACTTAAGAAGTGTGTAAGTTCATCGAATTCATGTATACTGTAGTATAAGTATAGAGAAAAAAACAAATAAAAATATTGAATGCAAAAAATTATTATTAGGCTTCCAGACTCGAACTCAAGACCACCAAAAACGAGAAAACATCGAGACGCCATTCTATCCACCAAGCCACGCATCCCTCGGTCAACCCAGCAGTCTAAGATTCTTAATACCTTCAACCGAGTTTGAGGTTTGATGGTAAATCTGAATAGAAATGCACAATGCTAAGCATATGGATGATCTCTGCGCATGTGCAAGACCTAAATAATATCTAAAATTTCAAATAAATTTGTAGATATGTTGACGCTAAATGCTACTTAAGAAGTGTGTAAATTCATCGAATACATGTATACTGTAGTATAAGTATAGAGAAAAAAACAAATAAAAATATTGAATGAAAAAAATTATTATTAGGCTTCCAGACTCGAACTCAAGACCACCAAAAACGAGAAAACATCTAGACGCCATTCTATCCACCAAACCACGCATCCCTCGGTCAACCCAGCAGTCTAAGATTCTTAATACCTTCAACCGAGTATGAGGTTTGAGGGTAAAACTGAATAGAAATGCACAATGCTAAGCATATGGATGATCTCTGCGCATGTGCAAGACCTAAATAATATCTAAAATTTCAAATAAATTTGTAGATATGTTGACGCTAAATGCTACTTAAGAAGTGTGTAAATTCATCGAATTCATATATACTGTAGTATAAGTATAGAGAAAAAAACAAATAAAAATATTGAATGAAAAAAATTATTATTAGGCTTCCAGACTCGAACTCAAGACCACCAAAAACGAGAAAACATCTAGACGTCACTCTATCCACCAAGCCACGCATCCCTCGGTCAACGCTGCAGTCTAAGATTCTTAATACCTTCAACCGAGTATGAGGTTTGATGGTAAATCTGAATAGAAATGCACAATGCTAAGCATATGGATGATCTCTGCGCATGTGCAAGACCTAAATAATATCTAAAATTTCAAATAAATTTGTAGATATGTTGACGCTAAATGCTACTTAAGAAGTGTGTAAATTCATCGAATTCATATATACTGTAGTATAAGTATAGAGAAAAAAACAAATAAAAATATTGAATGAAAAAAATTATTATTAGGCTTCCAGACTCGAACTCAAGACCACCAAAAACGAGAAAACATCTAGACGTCACTCTATCCACCAAGCCACGCATCCCTCGGTCAACGCTGCAGTCTAAGATTCTTAATACCTTCAACCGAGTATGAGGTTTGATGGTAAATCTGAATAGAAATGCACAATGCTAAGCATATGGATGATCTCTGCGCATGTGCAAGACCTAAATAATATCTAAAATTTCAAATAAATTTGTAGATATGTTGACGCTAAATGCTACTTAAGAAGTGTGTAAATTCATCGAATTCATATATACTGTAGTATAAGTACAGAGAAAGAAAACAAATAAAAATATTGAATTAAAAAAATTATTATCAGGCTTCCAGACTCGAACTCAACACCACCAAAAACGAGAGAACTTCTAGACGCCATTCTATCCACCAAGCTAAGCATCCCTCGCTCAACGCAGCAGTCTAAGATTCTTAATACCTTCAACCGAGTTTGAGGTTTGATGGTAAATCTGAATAGAAATGCACAATGCTAAGCATATGGATGATCTCTGCGCATGTGCAAGACCTAAATAATATCTAAAATTTCAAATAAATTTATAGATATGTTGACGCTAAATGCTATTTAAGAAGTGTGAAAATACTTCGAATTCATATATACTGTAGAAAAAGTATAGAGAAAAAAACAAATAAAAATATTGAATAAAAAAAATTATTATTCGGCTTCCAGACTCGAACTCAACACCACCAAAAACGAGAGAACATCTAGACGTCACTCTATCCACCAAGCCACGCATCCCTCGGTCAACGCAGCAGTCTAAGATTCTTAATACCTTCAACCGAGTTTGAGGTTTGATGGTAAATCTGAATAGAAATGCACAATGCTAAGCATATGGATGATCTCTGCGCATGTGCAAGACCTAAATAATATCTAAAATTTCAAATAAATTTATAGATATGTTGACGCTAAATGCTATTTAAGAAGTGTGAAAATACATCGAATTCATATATACTGTAGAAAAAGTATAGAGAAAAAAAAAACAAATAAAAATATTGAATAAAAAAAAATTATTACTAGGCTTCCAGACTCGAACTGAACACCACCAAAAACGAGAGAACATCTAGACGTCACTCTATCCACCAAGCCACGCATCCCTCAGTCAACGCTGCAGTCTAAGATTCTTAATACCTTCAACCGAGTTTGAGGTTTGATGGTAAATCTAAATAGAAATGCACAATGCTAAGCATATGGATGGACTCTGCGCATGTGCAAGACCTAAATAATATCTAAAATTTCAAATAAATTTATAGATATGTTGACGCTAAATGCTACTTAAGAAGTGTATAAATTCATCGAATTCATATATACTGTAGTATAAGTATAGAGAAAAAAACAAATAAAAATATTGAATAAAAAAAAAATATTACTAGGCTTCCAGACTCGAACTGAAGACCACCAAAAACGAGAGAACATCTAGACGTCACTCTATCCACCAAGCCACGCATCCCTCGGTCAACGCTGCAGTCTAAGATTCTTAATACCTTCAACCGAGTTTGAGGTTTGATGGTAAATCTGAATAGAAATGCACAATGCTAAGCATATGGATGATCTCTGCGCATGTGCAAGACCTAAATAATATCTAAAATTTCAAATAAATTTATAGATATGTTGACGCTAAATGCTATTTAAGAAGTGTGAAAATACATCGAATTCATATATACTGTAGAAAAAGTAAAGAGAAAAAAAACAAATAAAAATATTGAATAAAAAAAAATATTACTAGGCTTCCAGACTCGAACTCAACACCACCAAAAACGAGAGAACATCTAGACGTCACTCTATCCACCAAGCCACGCATCCCTCGGTCAACGCAGCAGTCTAAGTTTCTTAATACCTTCAACCGAGTTTGAGGTTTGATGGTAAATCTGAATAGAAATGCACAATGCTAAGCATATGGATGATCTCTGCGCATGTGCAAGACCTAAATAATATCTAAAATTTCAAATAAATTTATAGATATGTTGACGCTAAATGCTACTTAAGAAGTGTATAAATTCATGGAATTCATATATACTGTAGTATAAGTATAGAGAAAAAAACAAATAAAAATATTGAATAAAAAAAATTATTATTAGGCTTCCAGACTCGAACTGAAGACCACCAAAAACGAGAGAACATCTAGACGTCACTCTATCCACCAAGCCACGCATCCCTCAGTCAACACTGCAGTCTAAGATTCTTAATACCTTCAACCGAGTTTGAGGTTTGATGGTAAATCGGAATAGAAATGCACAATGCTAAGCATATTGATGATCTCTGCGCATGTGCAAGACCTAAATAATATCTAAAATTTCAAATAAGTTTATAGATATGTTGACGCTAAATGCTACTTAAGAAGTGTGAAAATTCATCGAATTCATATATACTGTAGAAAAAGTATAGAGAAAGAAAACAAATAAAAATATTGAATAAAAAAAATTATTATTCGGCTTCCAGACTCGAACTCAAGACCACCAAAAACGAGAGAACATCTAGACGTCACTCTATCCACCAAGCCACGCACCCCTCGGTCAACGCTGCAGTCTAAGATTCTTAATACCTTCAACCGAGTTTGAGGTTTGATGGTAAATCTAAATAGAAATGCACAATGCTAAGCATATGGATGATCTCTGCGCATGTGCAAGACCTAAATAATATCTAAAATTTCAAATAAATTTATAGATATGTTGACGCTAAATGCTACTTAAGAAGTGTATAAATTCATCGAATTCATATATACTGTAGTATAAGTATAGAGAAAAAAACAAATAAAAATATTGAATAAAAAAAATTATTATTAGGCTTCCAGACTCGAACTGAAGACCACCAAAAACGAGAGAACATCTAGACGTCACTCTATCCACCAAGCCACGCATCCCTCGGTCAACGCTGCAGTCTAAGATTCTTAATACCTTCAACCGAGCTTGAGGTTTGATGGTAAATCTAAATAGAAATGCACAATGCTAAGCATATGTATGATCTCTGCGCATGTGCAAGACCTAAATAAAATCTAAAATTTCAAATAAATTTATAGATATGTTGACGCTAAATGCTACTTAAGAAGTGTATAAATTCATCGAATTCATATATACTGTAGTATAAGTATAGAGAAAAATACAAATAAAAATATTGAATAAAAAAAATTATTATTAGGCTTCCAGACTCGAACTGAAGACCACCAAAAACGAGAGAACATCTAGACGTCACTCTATCCACCAAGCCACGCATCCCTCGGTCAACGCTGCAGTCTAAGATTCTTAATACCTTCAACCGAGTTTGAGGTTTGATGGTAAATCTAAATAGAAATGCACAATGCTAAGCATATGGATGATCTCTGCGCATGTGCAAGACCTAAATAAAATCTAAAATTTCAAATAAATTTATAGATATGTTGACGCTAAATGCTACTTAAGAAGTGTATAAATTCATCGAATTCATATATACTGTAGTATAAGTATAGAGAAAAAAACAAATAAAAATATTGAATAAAAAAAATTATTATTAGGCTTCCAGACTCGAACTGAAGACCACCAAAAACGAGAGAACATCTAGACGTCACTCTATCCACCAAGCCACGCATCCCTCGGTCAACGCTGCAGTCTAAGATTCTTAATACCTTCAACCGAGTTTGAGGTTTGATGGTAAATCGGAATAGAAATGCACAATGCTAAGCATATGGATGATCTCTGCGCATGTGCAAGACCTAAATAATATCTAAAATTTCAAATAAGTTTATAGATATGTTGACGCTAAATGCTACTTAAGAAGTGTGAAAATTCATCGAATTCATATATACTGTAGAAAAAGTATAGAGAAAGAAAACAAATAAAAATATTGAATAAAAAAAATTATTATTCGGCTTCCAGACTCGAACTCAAGACCACCAAAAACGAGAGAACATCTAGACGCAATTCTATCCACCAAGCCACGCATCCCTCGGTCAACGCTGCAGTCTAAGATTCTTAATACCTTGAACCGAGTTTGAGGTTTGATGGTAAATCTGAATAGAAATGCACAATGATAAGCATATGGATGATCTCTGCGCATGTGCAAGACCTAAATAATATCTAAAATTTCAAATAAGTTTATAGATATGTTGACGCTAAATGCTACTTAAGAAGTGTGAAAATTCATCGAATTCATATATACTGTAGAAAAAGTATAGAGAAAGAAAACAAATAAAAATATTGAATAAAAAAAATTATTATTCGGCTTCCAGACTCGAACTCAACAGCACCAAAAACGAGAGAACATCTAGACGCCATTCTATCCACCAAGCCACGCATCCCTCGGTCAACGCTGCAGTCTAAGATTCTTAATACCTTCAACCGAGTTTGAGGTTTGATGGTAAATCTGAATAGAAATGCACAATGATAAGCATATGGATGATCTCTGCGCATGTGCAAGACCTAAATAATATCTAAAATTTCAAATAAGTTTATAGATATGTTGACGCTAAATGCTACTTCAGAAGTGTATAAATTCATCGAATTCATATATACTGTAGTATAAGTATAGAGAAAAAAACAAATAAAAATATTGAATAAAAAAAATTATTATTAGGCTTCCAGACTCGAACTCAAGACCACCAAAAACGAGAGAATATCTAGACGCCATTCTATCCACCAAGCCACGCATCCCTCGGTCAACGCTGCAGTCTAAGATTCTTAATACCTTCAACCGAGTTTGAGGTTTGATGGTAAATCTAAATAGAAATGCACAATGCTAAGCATATGGATGATCTCTGCGCATGTGCAAGACCTAAATAATATCTAAAATTTCAAATAAATTTGTAGATATGTTGACGCTAAATGCTACTTAAGAAGTGTGAAAATTCATCGAATTCATATATACTGTAGAAAAAGTATAGAGAAAGAAAACAAATAAAAATATTGAATAAAAAAATTATTATTCGGCTTCCAGACTCGAACTGAAGACCACCAAAAACGAGAGAACATCCAGACGTCACTCTATCCACCAAGCCACGCATCCCTCGGTCAACGCAGCAGTCTAAGATTCTTAATACCTTCAACCGAGTTTGAGGTTTGATGGTAAATCTGAATAGAAATGCACAATGCTAAGCATATGGATGATCTCTGCGCATGTGCAAGACCTAAATAATATCTAAAATTTCAAATAAATTTGTAGATATGTTGACGCTAAATGCTACTTAAGAAGTGTGAAAATTCATCGAATTCATATATTTTGTAGAAAAAGTATAGAGAAAGAAAACAAATAAAAATATTGAATAAAAAAATTATTATTCGGCTTCCAGACTCGAACTCAAGACCACCAAAAACGATAGAACATCTAGACGTCTCTCTATCCACCAAGCCACGCATCCCTCGGTCAACGCAGCAGTCTAAGATTCTTAATACCTTCAACCGAGTTTGAGGTTTGATGGTAAATCTGAATAGAAATGCACAATGCTAAGCATATGGATGATCTCTGCGCATGTGCAAGACCTAAATAATATCTAAAATTTCAAATAAATTTATAGATATGTTGACGCTAAATGCTATTTAAGAAGTGTGAAAATACATCGAATTCATATATACTGTAGAAAAAGTAAAGAGAAAAAAAAACAAATAAAAATATTGAATAAAAAAAAAATATTACTAGGCTTCCAGACTCGAACTGAAGACCACCAAAAACGAGAGAACATCTAGACGTCACTCTATCCACCAAGCCACGCATCCCTCGGTCAACGCTGCAGTCTAAGATTCTTAATACCTTCAACCGAGTTTGAGGTTTGATGGTAAATCTGAATAGAAATGCACAATGCTAAGCATATGGATGATCTCTGCGCATGTGCAAGACCTAAATAATATCTAAAATTTCAAATAAATTTATAGATATGTTGACGCTAAATGCTATTTAAGAAGTGTGAAAATACATCGAATTCATATATACTGTAGAAAAAGTAAAGAGAAAAAAAACAAATAAAAATATTGAATAAAAAAAAATATTACTAGGCTTCCAGACTCGAACTCAACACCACCAAAAACGAGAGAACATCTAGACGTCACTCTATCCACCAAGCCACGCATCCCTCAGTCAACACTGCAGTCTAAGATTCTTAATACCTTCAACCGAGTTTGAGGTTTGATGGTAAATCGGAATAGAAATGCACAATGCTAAGCATATTGATGATCTCTGCGCATGTGCAAGACCTAAATAATATCTAAAATTTCAAATAAGTTTATAGATATGTTGACGCTAAATGCTACTTAAGAAGTGTGAAAATTCATCGAATTCATATATACTGTAGAAAAAGTATAGAGAAAGAAAACAAATAAAAATATTGAATAAAAAAAATTATTATTCGGCTTCCAGACTCGAACTCAAGACCACCAAAAACGAGAGAACATCTAGACGTCACTCTATCCACCAAGCCACGCACCCCTCGGTCAACGCTGCAGTCTAAGATTCTTAATACCTTCAACCGAGTTTGAGGTTTGATGGTAAATCTAAATAGAAATGCACAATGCTAAGCATATGGATGATCTCTGCGCATGTGCAAGACCTAAATAATATCTAAAATTTCAAATAAATTTATAGATATGTTGACGCTAAATGCTACTTAAGAAGTGTATAAATTCATCGAATTCATATATACTGTAGTATAAGTATAGAGAAAAAAACAAATAAAAATATTGAATAAAAAAAATTATTATTAGGCTTCCAGACTCGAACTGAAGACCACCAAATACGAGAGAACATCTAGACGTCACTCTATCCACCAAGCCACGCATCCCTCGGTCAACGCTGCAGTCTAAGATTCTTAATACCTTCAACCGAGCTTGAGGTTTGATGGTAAATCTAAATAGAAATGCACAATGCTAAGCATATGTATGATCTCTGCGCATGTGCAAGACCTAAATAAAATCTAAAATTTCAAATAAATTTATAGATATGTTGACGCTAAATGCTACTTAAGAAGTGTATAAATTCATCGAATTCATATATACTGTAGTATAAGTATAGAGAAAAATACAAATAAAAATATTGAATAAAAAAAATTATTATTCGGCTTCCAGACTCGAACTGAAGACCACCAAAAACGAGAGAACATCTAGACGTCACTCTATCCACCAAGCCACGCATCCCTCGGTCAACGCTGCAGTCTAAGATTCTTAATACCTTCAACCGAGTTTGAGGTTTGATGGTAAATCTAAATAGAAATGCACAATGCTAAGCATATGGATGATCTCTGCGCATGTGCAAGACCTAAATAAAATCTAAAATTTCAAATAAATTTATAGATATGTTGACGCTAAATGCTACTTAAGAAGTGTATAAATTCATCGAATTCATATATACTGTAGTATAAGTATAGAGAAAAAAACAAATAAAAATATTGAATAAAAAAAATTATTATTAGGCTTCCAGACTCGAACTGAAGACCACCAAAAACGAGAGAACATCTAGACGTCACTCTATCCACCAAGCCACGCATCCCTCGGTCAACGCTGCAGTCTAAGATTCTTAATACCTTCAACCGAGTTTGAGGTTTGATGGTAAATCGGAATAGAAATGCACAATGCTAAGCATATGGATGATCTCTGCGCATGTGCAAGACCTAAATAATATCTAAAATTTCAAATAAGTTTATAGATATGTTGACGCTAAATGCTACTTAAGAAGTGTGAAAATTCATCGAATTCATATATACTGTAGAAAAAGTATAGAGAAAGAAAACAAATAAAAATATTGAATAAAAAAAATTATTATTCGGCTTCCAGACTCGAACTCAAGACCACCAAAAACGAGAGAACATCTAGACGCAATTCTATCCACCAAGCCACGCATCCCTCGGTCAACGCTGCAGTCTAAGATTCTTAATACCTTGAACCGAGTTTGAGGTTTGATGGTAAATCTGAATAGAAATGCACAATGATAAGCATATGGATGATCTCTGCGCATGTGCAAGACCTAAATAATATCTAAAATTTCAAATAAGTTTATAGATATGTTGACGCTAAATGCTACTTAAGAAGTGTGAAAATTCATCGAATTCATATATACTGTAGAAAAAGTATAGAGAAAGAAAACAAATAAAAATATTGAATAAAAAAAATTATTATTCGGCTTCCAGACTCGAACTCAACAGCACCAAAAACGAGAGAACATCTAGACGCCATTCTATCCACCAAGCCACGCATCCCTCGGTCAACGCTGCAGTCTAAGATTCTTAATACCTTCAACCGAGTTTGAGGTTTGATGGTAAATCTGAATAGAAATGCACAATGATAAGCATATGGATGATCTCTGCGCATGTGCAAGACCTAAATAATATCTAAAATTTCAAATAAGTTTATAGATATGTTGACGCTAAATGCTACTTCAGAAGTGTATAAATTCATCGAATTCATATATACTGTAGTATAAGTATAGAGAAAAAAACAAATAAAAATATTGAATAAAAAAAATTATTATTAGGCTTCCAGACTCGAACTCAAGACCACCAAAAACGAGAGAATATCTAGACGCCATTCTATCCACCAAGCCACGCATCCCTCGGTCAACGCTGCAGTCTAAGATTCTTAATACCTTCAACCGAGTTTGAGGTTTGATGGTAAATCGGAATAGAAATGCACAATGCTAAGCATATGGATGATCTCTGCGCATGTGCAAGACCTAAATAATATCTAAAATTTCAAATAAGTTTATAGATATGTTGACGCTAAATGCTACTTAAGAAGTGTGAAAATTCATCGAATTCATATATACTGTAGAAAAAGTATAGAGAAAGAAAACAAATAAAAATATTGAATAAAAAAGAGTATTATTCGGCTTCCAGACTCGAACTCAAGACCACCATAAACGAGAGAACATCTAGACGCCATTCTATCCACCAAGCCACGCATCCCTCGGTCAACGCTGCAGTCTAAGATTCTTAATACCTTCAACCGAGTTTGAGGTTTGATGGTAAATCTGAATAGAAATGCACAATGATAAGCATATGGATGATCTCTGCGCATGTGCAAGACCTAAATAATATCTAAAATTTCAAATAAGTTTATAGATATGTTGACGCTAAATGCTACTTCAGAAGTGTATAAATTCATCGAATTCATATATACTGTAGTATAAGTATAGAGAAAAAAACAAATAAAAATATTGAATAAAAAAAATTATTATTAGGCTTCCAGACTCGAACTCAAGACCACCAAAAACGAGAGAATATCTAGACGCCATTCTATCCACCAAGCCACGCATCCCTCGGTCAACGCTGCAGTCTAAGATTCTTAATACCTTCAACCGAGTTTGAGGTTTGATGGTAAATCTAAATAGAAATGCACAATGCTAAGCATATGGATGATCTCTGCGCATGTGCAAGACCTAAATAATATCTAAAATTTCAAATAAATTTGTAGATATGTTGACGCTAAATGCTACTTAAGAAGTGTGAAAATTCATCGAATTCATATATACTGTAGAAAAAGTATAGAGAAAGAAAACAAATAAAAATATTGAATAAAAAAATTATTATTCGGCTTCCAGACTCGAACTGAAGACCACCAAAAACGAGAGAACATCCAGACGTCACTCTATCCACCAAGCCACGCATCCCTCGGTCAACGCAGCAGTCTAAGATTCTTAATACCTTCAACCGAGTTTGAGGTTTGATGGTAAATCTGAATAGAAATGCACAATGCTAAGCATATGGATGATCTCTGCGCATGTGCAAGACCTAAATAATATCTAAAATTTCAAATAAATTTGTAGATATGTTGACGCTAAATGCTACTTAAGAAGTGTGAAAATTCATCGAATTCATATATTTTGTAGAAAAAGTATAGAGAAAGAAAACAAATAAAAATATTGAATAAAAAAATTATTATTCGGCTTCCAGACTCGAACTCAAGACCACCAAAAACGATAGAACATCTAGACGTCTCTCTATCCACCAAGCCACGCATCCCTCGGTCAACGCAGCAGTCTAAGATTCTTAATACCTTCAACCGAGTTTGAGGTTTGATGGTAAATCTGAATAGAAATGCACAGTGCTAAGCATATGGATGATCTCTGCGCATGTGCAAGACCTAAATAATATCTAAAATTTCAAATAAGTTTATAGATATGTTGACGCTAAATGCTACTTAAGAAGTGTATAAATTCATCGAATTCATATATACTGTAGAAAAAGTATAGAGAAAGAAAACAAATAAAAATATTGAATAAAAAAATTATTATTCGGCTTCCAGACTCGAACTCAAGACCACCAAAAACGATAGAACATCTAGACGTCACTCTATCCACCAAGCCACGCATCCCTCGGTCAACGCAGCAGTCTAAGATTCTTAATACCTTCTCACCGAGTTTGAGGTTTGATGGTAAATCTGAATAGAAATGCACAATGCTAAGCATATGGATGATCTCTGCGCATGTGCAAGACCTAAATAATAACTAAAATTTCAAGTAAATTTATAGATATGTTGACGCTAAATGCTATTTAAGAAGTGTGAAAATTCATCGAATTCATATATACTGTAGTATAATTATAGAGAAAAAAACAAATAAAAATATTGAATAAAAAATTATTATTCGGCTTCCAGACTCGAACTTAACACCACCAAAAACAAGAGAACATCTAGACGTCACTCTATCCATCAAGCCACGCATCCCTCGGTCAACGCTGCAGGCTAAGATTCTTAATACCTTCAACCGAGTTTGAGGTTTGATGGTAAATTTGAATAGAAATGCACAGTGCTAAGCATATGGATGATCTCTGCGCATGTGCAAGACCTAAATAATATCTAAAATTTCAAATAAGTTTATAGATATGTTGACGCTAAATGCTACTTAAGAAGTGTATAAATTCATCGAATTCATATATACTGTAGAAAAAGTATAGAGAAAGAAAACAAATAAAAATATTGAATAAAAAAATTATTATTCGGCTTCCAGACTCGAACTCAAGACCACCAAAAACGATAGAACATCTAGACGTCACTCTATCCACCAAGCCACGCATCCCTCGGTCAACGCAGCAGTCTAAGATTCTTAATACCTTCTCACCGAGTTTGAGGTTTGATGGTAAATCTGAATAGAAATGCACAATGCTAAGCATATGGATGATCTCTGCGCATGTGCAAGACCTAAATAATAACTAAAATTTCAAGTAAATTTATAGATATGTTGACGCTAAATGCTATTTAAGAAGTGTGAAAATTCATCGAATTCATATATACTGTAGTATAATTATAGAGAAAAAAACAAATAAAAATATTGAATAAAAAATTATTATTCGGCTTCCAGACTCGAACTTAACACCACCAAAAACAAGAGAACATCTAGACGTCACTCTATCCATCAAGCCACGCATCCCTCGGTCAACGCTGCAGGCTAAGATTCTTAATACCTTCAACCGAGTTTGAGGTTTGATGGTAAATCTAAATAGAAATGCACAATGCTAAGCATATGGATGATCTCTGCGCATGTGCAAGACCTAAATAATATCTAAAATTTCAAATAAATTTATAGATATGTTGACGCTAAATGCTACTTAAGAAGTGTATAAATTCATCGAATTCATATATACTGTAGTATAAGTATAGAGAAAAAAACAAATAAAAATATTGAATAAAAAAAATTATTATTAGGCTTCCAGACGCGAACTGAAGACCACCAAAAACGAGAGAACATCTAGACGTCACTCTATCCACCAAACCACGCATCCCTCGGTCAACGCTGATCTAAGATTCTTAATACCTTCAACCGAGTTTGAGGTTTGATGGTAAATCGGAATAGAAATGCACAATGCTAAGCATATTGATGATCTCTGCGCATGTGCAAGACCTAAATAATATCTAAAATTTAAAATAAGTTTATAGATATGTTGACGCTAAATGCTACTTAAGAAGTATGAAAATTCATCGAATTCATATATACTGTAGAAAAAGTATAGAGAAAGAAAACAAATAAAAATATTGAATAAAAAAAATTATTATTCGGCTTCCAGACTCGAACTCAAGACCACCAAAAACGAGAGAACATCTAGACGTCACTCTATCCACCAAGCCACGCATCCCTCGGTCAACGCTGCAGTCTAAGATTCTTAATACCTTCAACCGAGTTTGAGGTTTGATGGTAAATCTAAATAGAAATGCACAATGCTAAGCATATGGATGATCTCTGCGCATGTGCAAGACCTAAATAATATCTAAAATTTCAAATAAATTTATAGATATGTTGACGCTAAATGTTACTTAAGAAGTGTATAAATTCATCGAATTCATATATACTGTAGTATAAGTATAGAGAAAAAAACAAATAAAAATATTGAATAAAAAAAATTATTATTAGGCTTCCAGACTCGAACTGAAGACCACCAAAAACGAGAGAACATCTAGACGTCACTCTATCCACCAAGCCACGCATCCCTCGGTCAACGCTGAAGTCTAAGATTCTTAATACCTTCAACCGAGTTTGAGGTTTGATGGTAAATCTAAATAGAAATGCACAATGCTAAGCATATGGATGATCTCTGCGCATGTGCAAGACCTAAATAAAATCTAAAATTTCAAATAAATTTATAGATATGTTGACGCTAAATGCTACTTAAGAAGTGTATAAATTCATCGAATTCATATATACTGTAGTATAAGTATAGAGAAAAATACAAATAAAAATATTGAATAAAAAAAATTATTATTAGGCTTCCAGACTCGAACTGAAGACCACCAAAAACAAGAGAACATCTAGACGTCACTCTATCCACCAAGCCACGCATCCCTCGGTCAACGCTGCAGTCTAAGATTCTTAATACCTTCAACCGAGTTTGAGGTTTGATGGTAAATCTAAATAGAAATGCACAATGCTAAGCATATGGATGATCTCTGCGCATGTGCAAGACCTAAATAAAATCTAAAATTTCAAATAAATTTATAGATATGTTGACGCTAAATGCTACTTAAGAAGTGTATAAATTCATCGAATTCATATATACTGTAGTATAAGTATAGAGAAAAAAACAAATAAAAATATTGAATAAAAAAAATTATTATTAGGCTTCCAGACTCGAACTGAAGACCACCAAAAACGAGAGAACATCTAGACGTCACTCTATCCACCAAGCCACGCATCCCTCGGTCAACGCTGCAGTCTAAGATTCTTAATACCTTCAACCGAGTTTGAGGTTTGATGGTAAATCGGAATAGAAATGCACAATGCTAAGCATATGGATGATCTCTGCGCATGTGCAAGACCTAAATAATATCTAAAATTTCAAATAAGTTTATAGATATGTTGACGCTAAATGCTACTTAAGAAGTGTGAAAATTCATCGAATTCATATATACTGTAGAAAAAGTATAGAGAAAGAAAACAAATAAAAATATTGAATAAAAAAAATTATTATTCGGCTTCCAGACTCGAACTCAAGACCACCAAAAACGAGAAAACATCTAGACGCCATTCTATCCACCAAGCCACGCATCCCTCGGTCAACGCTGCAGTCTAAGATTCTTAATACCTTCAACCGAGTTTGAGGTTTGATGGTAAATCTGAATAGAAATGCACAATGATAAGCATATGGATGATCTCTGCGCATGTGCAAGACCTAAATAATATCTAAAATTTCAAATAAGTTTATAGATATGTTGACGCTAAATGCTACTTCAGAAGTGTATAAATTCATCGAATTCATATATACTGTAGTATAAGTATAGAGAAAAAAACAAATAAAAATATTGAATAAAAAGAATTATTATTAGGCTTCCAGACTCGAACTCAAGACCACCAAAAACGAGAGAATATCTAGACGCCATTCTATCCACCAAGCCACGCATCCCTCGGTCAACGCTGCAGTCTAAGATTCTTAATACCTTCAACCGAGTTTGAGGTTTGATGGTAAATCGGAATAGAAATGCACAATGCTAAGCATATGGATGATCTCTGCGCATGTGCAAGACCTAAATAATATCTAAAATTTCAAATAAGTTTATAGATATGTTGACGCTAAATGCTACTTAAGAAGTGTGAAAATTCATCGAATTCATATATACTGTAGAAAAAGTATAGAGAAAGAAAACAAATGAAAATATTGAATAAAAAAAAGTATTATTCGGCTTCCAGACTCGAACTCAAGACCACCATAATCGAAAGAACATCTAGACGCCATTCTATCCACCAAGCCACGCATCCCTCGGTCAACGCTGCAGTCTAAGATTCTTAATACCTTCAACCAAGTTTGAGGTTTGATGGTAAATCTGAATAGAAATGCACAATGATAAGCATATGGATGATCTCTGCGCATGTGCAAGACCTAAATAATATCTAAAATTTCAAATAAGTTTATAGATATGTTGACGCTAAATGCTACTTCAGAAGTGTATAAATTCATCGAATTCATATATACTGTAGTATAAGTATAGAGAAAAAAACAAATAAAAATATTGAATAAAAAAAATTATTATTAGGCTTCCAGACTCGAACTCAAGACCACCAAAAACGAGAGAATATCTAGACGCCATTCTATCCACCAAGCCACGCATCCCTCGGTCAACGCTGCAGTCTAAGATTCTTAATACCTTCAACCGAGTTTGAGGTTTGATGGTAAATCTAAATAGAAATGCACAATGCTAAGCATATGGATGATCTCTGCGCATGTGCAAGACCTAAATAATATCTAAAATTTCAAATAAATTTGTAGATATGTTGACGCTAAATGCTACTTAAGAAGTGTGAAAATTCATCGAATTCATATATACTGTAGAAAAAGTATAGAGAAAGAAAACAAATAAAAATATTGAATAAAAAAATTATTATTCGGCTTCCAGACTCGAACTGAAGACCACCAAAAACGAGAGAACATCCAGACGTCACTCTATCCACCAAGCCACGCATCCCTCGGTCAACGCAGCAGTCTAAGATTCTTAATACCTTCAACCGAGTTTGAGGTTTGATGGTAAATCTGAATAGAAATGCACAATGCTAAGCATATGGATGATCTCTGCGCATGTGCAAGACCTAAATAATATCTAAAATTTCAAATAAATTTGTAGATATGTTGACGCTAAATGCTACTTAAGAAGTGTGAAAATTCATCGAATTCATATATTTTGTAGAAAAAGTATAGAGAAAGAAAACAAATAAAAATATTGAATAAAAAAATTATTATTCGGCTTCCAGACTCGAACTCAAGACCACCAAAAACGATAGAACATCTAGACGTCACTCTATCCACCAAGCCACGCATCCCTCGGTCAACGCAGCAGTCTAAGATTCTTAATACCTTCAACCGAGTTTGAGGTTTGATGGTAAATCTGAATAGAAATGCACAGTGCTAAGCATATGGATGATCTCTGCGCATGTGCAAGACCTAAATAATATCTAAAATTTCAAATAAGTTTATAGATATGTTGACGCTAAATGCTACTTAAGAAGTGTATAAATTCATCGAATTCATATATACTGTAGAAAAAGTATAGAGAAAGAAAACAAATAAAAATATTGAATAAAAAAATTATTATTCGGCTTCCAGACTCGAACTCAAGACCACCAAAAACGATAGAACATCTAGACGTCACTCTATCCACCAAGCCACGCATCCCTCGGTCAACGCAGCAGTCTAAGATTCTTAATACCTTCTCACCGAGTTTGAGGTTTGATGGTAAATCTGAATAGAAATGCACAATGCTAAGCATATGGATGATCTCTGCGCATGTGCAAGACCTAAATAATAACTAAAATTTCAAGTAAATTTATAGATATGTTGACGCTAAATGCTATTTAAGAAGTGTGAAAATTCATCGAATTCATATATACTGTAGTATAATTATAGAGAAAAAAACAAATAAAAATATTGAATAAAAAATTATTATTCGGCTTCCAGACTCGAACTTAACACCACCAAAAACAAGAGAACATCTAGACGTCACTCTATCCATCAAGCCACGCATCCCTCGGTCAACGCTGCAGGCTAAGATTCTTAATACCTTCAACCGAGTTTGAGGTTTGATGGTAAATCTGAATAGAAATGCACAATGCTAAGCATATGGATGATCTCTGCGCATGTGCAAGACCTAAATAATATCTAAAATTTCAAATAAATTTGTAGATATGTTGACGCTAAATGCTACTTAAGAAGTGTGAAAATTCATCGAATTCATATATTTTGTAGAAAAAGTATAGAGAAAGAAAACAAATAAAAATATTGAATAAAAAAATTATTATTCGGCTTCCAGACTCGAACTCAAGACCACCAAAAACGATAGAACATCTAGACGTCACTCTATCCACCAAGCCACGCATCCCTCGGTCAACGCAGCAGTCTAAGATTCTTAATACCTTCAACCGAGTTTGAGGTTTGATGGTAAATCTGAATAGAAATGCACAGTGCTAAGCATATGGATGATCTCTGCGCATGTGCAAGACCTAAATAATATCTAAAATTTCAAATAAGTTTATAGATATGTTGACGCTAAATGCTACTTAAGAAGTGTATAAATTCATCGAATTCATATATACTGTAGAAAAAGTATAGAGAAAGAAAACAAATAAAAATATTGAATAAAAAAATTATTATTCGGCTTCCAGACTCGAACTCAAGACCACCAAAAACGATAGAACATCTAGACGTCACTCTATCCACCAAGCCACGCATCCCTCGGTCAACGCAGCAGTCTAAGATTCTTAATACCTTCTCACCGAGTTTGAGGTTTGATGGTAAATCTGAATAGAAATGCACAATGCTAAGCATATGGATGATCTCTGCGCATGTGCAAGACCTAAATAATAACTAAAATTTCAAGTAAATTTATAGATATGTTGACGCTAAATGCTATTTAAGAAGTGTGAAAATTCATCGAATTCATATATACTGTAGTATAATTATAGAGAAAAAAACAAATAAAAATATTGAATAAAAAATTATTATTCGGCTTCCAGACTCGAACTTAACACCACCAAAAACAAGAGAACATCTAGACGTCACTCTATCCATCAAGCCACGCATCCCTCGGTCAACGCTGCAGGCTAAGATTCTTAATACCTTCAACCGAGTTTGAGGTTTGATGGTAAATCTGAATAGAAATGCACAGTGCTAAGCATATGGATGATCTCTGCGCATGTGCAAGACCTAAATAATATCTAAAATTTCAAATAAGTTTATAGATATGTTGACGCTAAATGCTACTTAAGAAGTGTATAAATTCATCGAATTCATATATACTGTAGAAAAAGTATAGAGAAAGAAAACAAATAAAAATATTGAATAAAAAAATTATTATTCGGCTTCCAGACTCGAACTCAAGACCACCAAAAACGATAGAACATCTAGACGTCACTCTATCCACCAAGCCACGCATCCCTCGGTCAACGCAGCAGTCTAAGATTCTTAATACCTTCTCACCGAGTTTGAGGTTTGATGGTAAATCTGAATAGAAATGCACAATGCTAAGCATATGGATGATCTCTGCGCATGTGCAAGACCTAAATAATAACTAAAATTTCAAGTAAATTTATAGATATGTTGACGCTAAATGCTATTTAAGAAGTGTGACAATTCATCGAATTCATATATACTGTAGTATAATTATAGAGAAAAAAACAAATAAAAATATTGAATAAAAAATTATTATTCGGCTTCCAGACTCGAACTTAACACCACCAAAAACAAGAGAACATCTAGACGTCACTCTATCCATCAAGCCACGCATCCCTCGGTCAACGCTGCAGGCTAAGATTCTTAATACCTTCAACCGAGTTTGAGGTTTGATGGTAAATCTGAATAGAAATGCACAATGCTAAGCATATGGATGATCTCTGCGCATGTGCAAGACCTAAATAATATCTAAAATTTCAAATAAATTTATAGATATGTCGACGCTAAATGCTACTTAAGAAGTGTGTAAAATCATCGAATTCATATATACTGTAGAAAAAGTATAGAGAAAGAAAACAAATAAAAATATTGAATAAAAAAATTATTATTCGGCTTCCAGACTCGAACTCAAGACCACCAAAAACGATAGAACATCTAGACGCCATTCTATCCACCAAGCCACGCATCCCTCGGTCAACGCTGCAGTCTAAGATTCTTAATACCTTCAACCGAGTTTGAGGTTTGATGGTAAATCTTAATAGAAATGCACAATGCTAAGCATATGGATGATCTCTGCGCATGTGCAAGACCTAAATAATATCTAAAATTTCAAATAAATTTATAGATATGTTGACGCTAAATGCTACTTAAGAAGTGTGTAAATTCATCGAATTCATATATACTGTAGTATAAGTATAGAGAAAAAAACAAATAAAAATGTTGTATAAAAAAAATTATTATTAGGCTTCCAGACTCGAACTCAAGACCACCAAAAACGAGAGAACATCTAGACGCCATTCTATCCACCAAGCCACGCATCCCTCGGTCAACGCAGCAGTCCAAGATTCTTAATACCTTCAACCGAGTTTGAGGTTTGATCTTAAATATGAATAGAAATGCACAATGCTAAGCATATGGATGATCTCTGCGCATGTGCAAGACCTAAATAATAACTAAAATTTCAAATAAATTTATAGATATGTTGACGCTAAATGCTACTTAAGAAGTGTGTAAATTCATCGAATTCATATATACTGTAGTATAAGTATAGAGAAAAAAACAATCAAAAATATTGAATAAAAAAAATTATAATTAGGCTTCCAGACTCGAACTTAAGACCACCAAAAACGAGAGAACATCTAGACGCCATTATATCCACCAAGCCACGCATCCCTCGCTTAACGCAGCAGTCTAAGATTCTTAATACCTTCAACCGAGTTTGAGGTTTGATGGTAAATCTGAATAGAAATGCACAATGCTAAGCATATGGATGATCTCTGCGCATGTGCAAGATATAAATAATATCTAAAATTTCAAATAAATTTATAGATATGTTGACGCTAAATGCTGCTTAAGAAGTGTGTAAATTCATCGAATTCATATATACTGTAGTATAATTATAGAGAAAAAAACAAATAAAAATATTGAATAAAAAATTATTATTCGGCTTCCAGACTCGAACTCAACACCACCAAAAACAAGAGAACATCTAGACGTCACTCTATCCACCAAGCCACGCATCCCTCGGTCAACGCTGCAGGCTAATATTCTTAATACCTTCAACCGAGTTTGAGGTTTGATGGTAAATCTGAATAGAAATGCACAATGCTAAGCATATGGATGATCTCTGCGCATGTGCAAGATCTAAATAATATCTAAAATTTCAAATAAATTTATAGATATGTTGACGCTAAATGCTAATTAAGAAGTGTGTAAATTCATCGAATTCATTTATACTGTAGTATAATTATAGAGAAAAAAACAAATAAAAATATTGAATCAAAAAATTTATAATTAGGCTTCCAGACTCGAACTCAAGACCACCAAAAACGAGAGAACATCTAGACGTCACTCTATCCACCAAGCCACGCATCCCTCGGTCAACGCTGCAGTCTAAGATTCTTAATACCTTCAACCGAGTTTGAGGTTTGATGGTAAATCTGAATAGAAATGCACAATGCTAAGCATATGGATGATCTCTGCGCATGTGCAAGACCTAAATAATATCTAAAATTTCAAATAAATTTATAGATATGTTGACGCTAAATGCTATTTAAGAAGTGTGAAAATTCATCGAATTCATATATACTGTAGAAAAAGTATAGAGAAAAAAAAAACAAATAAAAATATTGAATAAAAAAAATTATTATTCGGCATCCAGACTCGAACTGAACACCACCAAAAACGAAAGTACATCTAGACGCCATTCTATCCACCAAGCCACGCATCCGTCGCTCAACGCAGCAGTCTAAGATTCTTAATACCTGCAACCGAGTTTGAGGTTTGATCTTAAATATGAATAGAAATGCACAATGCTAAGCATATGGATGATCTCTGCGCATGTGCAAGACCTAAATAATATCTAAAATTTCAAATAAATTTATTAATATGTTGACGCTAAATGCTACTTAAGAAGTGTGTAAATTCATCGAATTCATATATACTGTAGTATAAGTATAGAGAAAAAAACAAATAAAAATATTGAATAAAAAAATTATTATTCGGCATCCAGACTCGAACTGAACACCACCAAAAACGAAAGTACATCTAGACGCCATTCTATCCACCAAGCCACGCATCCGTCGCTCAACGCAGCAGTCTAAGATTCTTAATACCTGCAACCGAGTTTGAGGTTTGATCTTAAATATGAATAGAAATGCACAATGCTAAGCATATGGATGATCTCTGCGCATGTGCAAGACCTAAATAATATCTAAAATTTCAAATAAATTTATAGATATGTTGACACTAAATGCTACTTAAGAAGTGTGTAAATTCTTCGAATTCATATATACTGTAGTATAAGTATAGAGAAAAAAACAAATAAAAATATTGAATAAAAAAATTATTATTCGGCATCCAGACTCGAACTGAACACCACCAAAAACGAAAGTACATCTAGACGCCATTCTATCCACCAAGCCTCGCATCCGTCGCTCAACGCAGCAGTCTAAGATTCTTAATACCTGCAACCGAGTTTGAGGTTTGATCTTAAATATGAATAGAAATGCACAATGCTAAGCATATGGATGATCTCTGCGCATGTGCAAGACCTAAATAATATCTAAAATTTCAAATAAATTTATAGATATGTTGACACTAAATGCTACTTAAGAAGTGTGTAAATTCATCGAATTCATATATACTGTAGTATAAGTATAGAGAAAAAAACAAATAAAAATATTGAATAAAAAAATTATTATTCGGCATCCAGACTCGAACTGAACACCACCAAAAACGAAAGTACATCTAGACGCCATTCTATCCACCAAGCCACGCATCCGTCGCTCAACGCAGCAGTCTAAGATTCTTAATACCTGCAACCGAGTTTGAGGTTTGATCTTAAATATGAATAGAAATGCACAATACTAAGCATATGGATGATCTCTGCGCATGTGCAAGACCTAAATAATATCTAAAATTTCAAATAAATTTATAGATATGTTGACACTAAATGCTACTTAAGAAGTGTGTAAATTCTTCGAATTCATATATACTGTAGTATAAGTATAGAGAAAAAAACAAATAAAAATATTGAATAAAAAAATTATTATTCGGCATCCAGACTCGAACTGAACACCACCAAAAACGAAAGTACATCTAGACGCCATTCTATCCACCAAGCCACGCATCCGTCGCTCAACGCAGCAGTCTAAGATTCTTAATACCTGCAACCGAGTTTGAGGTTTGATCTTAAATATGAATAGAAATGCACAATGCTAAGCATATGGATGATCTCTGCGCATGTGCAAGACCTAAATAATATCTAAAATTTCAAATAAATTTATAGATATGTTGACACTAAATGCTACTTAAGAAGTGTGTAAATTCATCGAATTCATATATACTGTAGTATAAGTATAGAGAAAAAAACAAATAAAAATATTGAATAAAAAAATTATTATTCGGCATCCAGACTCGAACTGAACACCACCAAAAACGAAAGTACATCTAGACGCCATTCTATCCACCAAGCCACGCATCCGTCGCTCAACGCAGCAGTCTAAGATTCTTAATACCTGCAACCGAGTTTGAGGTTTGATCTTAAATATGAATAGAAATGCACAATGCTAAGCATATGGATGATCTCTGCGCATGTGCAAGACCTAAATAATATCTAAAATTTCAAATAAATTTATAGATATGTTGACGCTAAATGCTACTTAAGAAGTGTGTAAATTCTTCGAATTCATATATACTGTAGTATAAGTATAGAGAAAAAAACAAATAAAAATATTGAATAAAAAAATTATAATTAGGCTTCCAGACTCGAACTCAAGACCACCAAAAACGAGAGAACATCTAGACGCCATTATATCCACCAAGCCACGCATCCCTCGCTCAACGCAGCAGTCTAAGATTCTTAATACCTTCAACCGAGTTTGAGGTTTGATGGTAAATCTGAATAGAAATGCACAATGCTAAGCATATGGATGATCTCTGCGCATGTGCAAGACCTAAATAATATCTAAAATTTCAAATAAATTTATTAATATGTTGACGCTAAATGCTATTTAAGAAGTGTGAAAATTCATCGAATTCATATATACTGTAGAAAAAGTATAGAGAAAAAAAAACAAATATAAATATTGAATAAAAAAAATTATTTTTCGGCTTCCAGACTCGAACTCAACACCACCAAAAACGAGAAAACATCTAGACGTCACTCTATCCACCAAGCCACACATCCCTCGGTCAACGCTGCAGTCTAAGATTCTTAATACCTTCAACCGAGTATGAGGTTTGATGGTAAATCTGAATAGAAATGCACAATGCTAAGCATATGGATGATCTCTGCGCATGTGCAAGACCTAAATAATATCTAAAATTTCAAATAAATTTATAGATATGTTGACACTAAATGCTACTTAAGAAGTGTGTAAATTCATCGAATTCATATATACTGTAGTATAAGTATAGAGGAAAAAACAAATAAAAATATTGAATAAAAAAATTATTATTCGGCATCCAGACTCGAACTGAACACCACCAAAAACGAAAGTACATCTAGACGCCATTCTATCCACCAAGCCACGCATCCGTCGCTCAACGCAGCAGTCTAAGATTCTTAATACCTGCAACCGAGTTTGAGGTTTGATCTTAAATATGAATAGAAATGCACAATGCTAAGCATATGGATGATCTCTGCGCATGTGCAAGACCTAAATAATATCTAAAATTTCAAATAAATTTATAGATATGTTGACGCTAAATGCTACTTAAGAAGTGTGTAAATTCTTCGAATTCATATATACTGTAGTATAAGTATAGAGAAAAAAACAAATAAAAATATTGAATAAAAAAAATTATAATTAGGCTTCCAGACTCGAACTCAAGACCACCAAAAACGAGAGAACATCTAGACGCCATTATATCCACCAAGCCACGCATCCTTCGCTCAACGCAGCAGTCTAAGATTCTTAATACCTTCAACCGAGTTTGAGGTTTGATGGTAAATCTGAATAGAAATGCACAATGCTAAGCATATGGATGATCTCTGCGCATGTGCAAGACCTAAATAATATCTAAAATTTCAAATAAATTTATAGATATGTTGACGCTAAATGCTATTTAAGAAGTGTGAAAATTCATCGAATTCATATATACTGTAGAAAAAGTATAGAGAAAAAAAAACAAATATAAATATTGAATAAAAAAAATTATTTTTCGGCTTCCAGACTCGAACTCAACACCACCAAAAACGAGAAAACATCTAGACGTCACTCTATCCACCAAGCCACACATCCCTCGGTCAACGCTGCAGTCTAAGATTCTTAATACCTTCAACCGAGTATGAGGTTTGATGGTAAATCTGAATAGAAATGCACAATGCTAAGCATATGGATGATCTCTGCGCATGTGCAAGACCTAAATAATATCTAAAATTTCAAATAAATTTATTAATATGTTGACGCTAAATGCTACTTAAGAAGTGTGTAAATTCATCGAATTCATATATACTGTAGTATAAGTATAGAGAAAAAAAACAAATAAAAATATTGAATGAAAAAAATTATTACTGGGCTTCCAGACTCGAACTCAACACCACCAAAAACGAGAAAACATCTAGACGCCATTCTATCCACCAAGCTACGCATCCCTCGCTCAACGCAGCAGTCTAAGATTCTTAATACCTTCAACCGAGTATGAGGTTTGATGGTAAATCTGAATAGAAATGCACAATGCTAAGCATATGGATGATCTCTGCGCATGTGCAAGACCTAAATAATATCTAAAATTTCAAATAAATTTGTAGATATGTTGACGCTAAATGCTACTTAAGAAGTGTGTAAATTCATCGAATTCATATATACTGTAGTATAAGTATAGAGAAAAAAACAAATAAAAATATTGAATGAAAAAAATTATTATTAGGCTTCCAGACTCGAACTCAAGACCACCAAAAACGAGAAAACATCTAGACGTCACTCTATCCACCAAGCCACGCATCCCTCGGTCAATGCTGCAGTCTAAGATTCTTAATACCTTCAACCGAGTTTGAGGTTTGATGGTAAATCTGAATAGAAATGCACAATGCTAAGCATATGGATGATATCTGCGCATGTGCAAGACCTAAATAATATCTAAAATTTCAAATAAATTTATAGATATGTCGACGCTAAATGCTACTTAAGAAGTGTGTAAAATCATCGAATTCATATATACTGTAGAAAAAGTATAGAGAAAGAAAACAAATAAAAATATTGAATAAAAAAATTATTATTCGGCTTCCAGACTCGAACTCAAGACCACCAAAAACGATAGAACATCTAGACGCCATTCTATCCACCAAGCCACGCATCCGTCGCTCAACGCAGCAGTCTAAGATTCTTAATACCTGCAACCGAGTTTGAGGTTTGATCTTAAATATGAATAGAAATGCACAATGCTAAGCATATGGATGATCTCTGCGCATGTGCAAGACCTAAATAATATCTAAAATTTCAAATAAATTTATTAATATGTTGACGCTAAATGCTACTTAAGAAGTGTGTAAATTCATCGAATTCATATATACTGTAGTATAAGTATAGAGAAAAAAAACAAATAAAAATATTGAATGAAAAAAATTATTACTGGGCTTCCAGACTCGAACTCAACACCACCAAAAACGAGAAAACATCTAGACGCCATTCTATCCACCAAGCTACGCATCCCTCGCTCAACGCAGCAGTCTAAGATTCTTAATACCTTCAACCGAGTATGAGGTTTGATGGTAAATCTGAATAGAAATGCACAATGCTAAGCATATGGATGATCTCTGCGCATGTGCAAGACCTAAATAATATCTAAAATTTCAAATAAATTTGTAGATATGTTGACGCTAAATGCTACTTAAGAAGTGTGTAAATTCATCGAATTCATATATACTGTAGTATAAGTATAGAGAAAAAAACAAATAAAAATATTGAATGAAAAAAATTATTATTAGGCTTCCAGACTCGAACTCAAGACCACCAAAAACGAGAAAACATCTAGACGTCACTCTATCCACCAAGCCACGCATCCCTCGGTCAATGCTGCAGTCTAAGATTCTTAATACCTTCAACCGAGTTTGAGGTTTGATGGTAAATCTGAATAGAAATGCACAATGCTAAGCATATGGATGATATCTGCGCATGTGCAAGACCTAAATAATATCTAAAATTTCAAATAAATTTATAGATATGTCGACGCTAAATGCTACTTAAGAAGTGTGTAAAATCATCGAATTCATATATACTGTAGAAAAAGTATAGAGAAAGAAAACAAATAAAAATATTGAATAAAAAAATTATTATTCGGCTTCCAGACTCGAACTCAAGACCACCAAAAACGATAGAACATCTAGACGCCATTCTATCCACCAAGCCACGCATCCCTCGGTCAACGCTGCAGTCTAAGATTCTTAATACCTTCAACCGAGTTAGAGGTTTGATGGTAAATCTGAATAGAACTGCACAATGCTAAGCATATGGATGATCTCTGCGCATGTGCAAGACCTAAATAATATCTAAAATTTCAAGTAAATTTATAGATATGTCGACGCTAAATGCTACTTAAGAAGTGTGTAAAATCATCGAATTCATATATACTGTAGAAAAAGTATAGAGAAAGAAAACAAATAAAAATATTGAATAAAAAAATTATTATTCGGCTTCCAGACTCGAACTCAAGACCACCAAAAACGATAGAACATCTAGACGCCATTCTATCCACCAAGCCACGCACCCCTCGGTCAACGCTGCAGTCTAAGATTCTTAATACCTTCAACCGAGTTTGAGGTTTGATGGTAAATCTGAATAGAAATGCACAATGCTAAGCATATGGATGATCTCTGCGCATGTGCAAGACCTAAATAATATCTAAAATTTCAAGTAAATTTATAGATATGTTGACGCTAAATGCTATTTAAGAAGTGTGAAAATTCATCGAATTCATATATACTGTAGTATAATTATAGAGAAAAAAACAAATAAAAATATTGAATAAAAAATTATTATTCGGCTTCCAGACTCGAACTCAACACCACCAAAAACGAGAGAACATCTAGACGTCACTCTATCCACCAAGCCACACATCCCTCGGTCACCGCAGCAGTCTAAGATTCTTAATACCTTCAACCGAGTTTGAGGTTTGATGGTAAATCTGAATAGAAATGCACAATGCTAAACATATGGATGATCTCTGCGCATGTGCAAGACCTAAATAATATCTAAAATTTCAAATAAATTTATAGATATGTTGACGCTAAATGCTACTTAAGAAGTGTGTAAATTCATCGAATTCATATATACTGTAGTATAAGTATAGAGAAAAAAACAAATAAAAATGTTGTATAAAAAAATTATTATTAGGCTTCCAGACTCGAACTCAACACCACCAAAAACGAGAGAACATCTAGACGCCATTCTATCCACCAAGCCACGCATCCCTCGGTCAACGCAGCAGTCTAAGATTCTTAATACCTTCAACCGAGTTTGAGGTTTGATGGTAAATCTGAATAGAAATGCACAATGCTAAGCATATGGATGATCTCTGCGCATGTGCAAGACCTAAATAATATCTAAAATTTCAAATAAATTTATAGATATGTTGACGCTAAATGCTATTTAAGAAGTGTGAAAATACATCGAATTCATATATACTGTAGAAAAAGTAAAGAGAAAAAAAAACAAATAAAAATATTGAATAAAAAAAAAATATTACTAGGCTTCCAGACTCGAACTGAAGACCACCAAAAACGAGAGAACATCTAGACGTCACTCTATCCACCAAGCCACGCATCCGTCGCTCAACGCAGCAGTCTAAGATTCTTAATACCTGCAACCGAGTTTGAGGTTTGATCTTAAATATGAATAGAAATGCACAATGCTAAGCATATGGATGATCTCTGCGCATGTGCAAGACCTAAATAATATCTAAAATTTCAAATAAATTTATTAATATGTTGACGCTAAATGCTACTTAAGAAGTGTGTAAATTCATCGAATTCATATATACTGTAGTATAAGTATAGAGAAAAAAAACAAATAAAAATATTGAATAAAAAAATTATTATTCGGCTTCCAGACTCGAACTCAAGACCACCAAAAACGATAGAACATCTAGACGCCATTCTATCCACCAAGCCACGCATCCGTCGCTCAACGCAGCAGTCTAAGATTCTTAATACCTGCAACCGAGTTTGAGGTTTGATCTTAAATATGAATAGAAATGCACAATGCTAAGCATATGGATGATCTCTGCGCATGTGCAAGACCTAAATAATATCTAAAATTTCAAATAAATTTATTAATATGTTGACGCTAAATGCTACTTAAGAAGTGTGTAAATTCATCGAATTCATATATACTGTAGTATAAGTATAGAGAAAAAAAACAAATAAAAATATTGAATGAAAAAAATTATTACTGGGCTTCCAGACTCGAACTCAACACCACCAAAAACGAGAAAACATCTAGACGCCATTCTATCCACCAAGCTACGCATCCCTCGCTCAACGCAGCAGTCTAAGATTCTTAATACCTTCAACCGAGTATGAGGTTTGATGGTAAATCTGAATAGAAATGCACAATGCTAAGCATATGGATGATATCTGCGCATGTGCAAGACCTAAATAATATCTAAAATTTCAAATAAATTTATAGATATGTCGACGCTAAATGCTACTTAAGAAGTGTGTAAAATCATCGAATTCATATATACTGTAGAAAAAGTATAGAGAAAGAAAACAAATAAAAATATTGAATAAAAAAATTATTATTCGGCTTCCAGACTCGAACTCAAGACCACCAAAAACGATAGAACATCTAGACGCCATTCTATCCACCAAGCCACGCATCCCTCGGTCAACGCTGCAGTCTAAGATTCTTAATACCTTCAACCGAGTTAGAGGTTTGATGGTAAATCTGAATAGAACTGCACAATGCTAAGCATATGGATGATCTCTGCGCATGTGCAAGACCTAAATAATATCTAAAATTTCAAGTAAATTTATAGATATGTCGACGCTAAATGCTACTTAAGAAGTGTGTAAAATCATCGAATTCATATATACTGTAGAAAAAGTATAGAGAAAGAAAACAAATAAAAATATTGAATAAAAAAATTATTATTCGGCTTCCAGACTCGAACTCAAGACCACCAAAAACGATAGAACATCTAGACGCCATTCTATCCACCAAGCCACGCACCCCTCGGTCAACGCTGCAGTCTAAGATTCTTAATACCTTCAACCGAGTTTGAGGTTTGATGGTAAATCTGAATAGAAATGCACAATGCTAAGCATATGGATGATCTCTGCGCATGTGCAAGACCTAAATAATATCTAAAATTTCAAGTAAATTTATAGATATGTTGACGCTAAATGCTATTTAAGAAGTGTGAAAATTCATCGAATTCATATATACTGTAGTATAATTATAGAGAAAAAAACAAATAAAAATATTGAATAAAAAATTATTATTCGGCTTCCAGACTCGAACTCAACACCACCAAAAACGAGAGAACATCTAGACGTCACTCTATCCACCAAGCCACACATCCCTCGGTCACCGCAGCAGTCTAAGATTCTTAATACCTTCAACCGAGTTTGAGGTTTGATGGTAAATCTGAATAGAAATGCACAATGCTAAACATATGGATGATCTCTGCGCATGTGCAAGACCTAAATAATATCTAAAATTTCAAATAAATTTATAGATATGTTGACGCTAAATGCTACTTAAGAAGTGTGTAAATTCATCGAATTCATATATACTGTAGTATAAGTATAGAGAAAAAAACAAATAAAAATGTTGTATAAAAAAATTATTATTAGGCTTCCAGACTCGAACTCAACACCACCAAAAACGAGAGAACATCTAGACGCCATTCTATCCACCAAGCCACGCATCCCTCGGTCAACGCAGCAGTCTAAGATTCTTAATACCTTCAACCAAGTTTGAGGTTTGATCTTAAATATGAATAGAAATGCACAATGCTAAGCATATGGATGATCTCTGCGCATGTGCAAGACTTAATAATAACTAAAATTTCAAATAAATTTATAGATATGTTGACGCTAAATGCTACTTAAGAAGTGTGTAAATTCATCGAATTCATATATACTGTAGTATAAGTATACAGAAAAAAACAAATAAAAATGTTGTATAAAAAAATTATTATTAGGCTTCCAGACTCGAACTCAAGACCACCAAAAACGAGAGAACATCTAGACTCCATTCTATCCACCAAGCCACGCATCCCTCGGTCAACACAGCAGTCCACGATTCTTAATACCTTCAACCGAGTTTGAGGTTTGATCTTAAATATGAATAGAAATGCACAATGCTAAGCATATGGATGATCTCTGCGCATGTGCAAGACCTAAATAATAACTAAAATTTCAAATAAATTTATAGATATGTTGACGCTAAATGCTACTTAAGAAGTGTGTAAATTCATCGAATTCATATATACTGTAGTATAAGTATACAGAAAAAAACAAATAAAAATGTTGTATAAAAAAAATTATTATTAGGCTTCCAGACTCGAACTCAAGACCACCAAAAACGAGAGAACATCTAGACGCCATTCTATCCACCAAGCCACGCATCCCTCGGTCAACGCAGCAGTCCAAGATTCTTAATACCTTCAACCGAGTTTGAGGTTTGATCTTAAATATGAATAGAAATGCACAATGCTAAGCATATGGATGATCTCTGCGCATGTGCAAGACCTAAATAATATCTAAAATTTCAAATAAATTTATAGATATGTTGACGCTAAATGCTACTTAAGAAGTGTGTAAATTCATCGAATTCATATATACTGTAGTATAAGTATAGAGAAAAAAACAAATAAAAATATTGAATAAAAAAAATTATAATTAGGCTTCCAGACTCGAACTCAACACCACCAAAAACGAGAGAACATCTAGACGCCATTATATCCACCAAGCCACGCATCCCTCGCTCAACGCAGCAGTCTAAGATTCTTAATACCTTCAACCGAGTTTGAGGTTTGATGGTAAATCTGAATAGAAATGCACAATGCTAAGCATATGGATGATCTCTGCGCATGTGCAAGACCTAAATAATATCTAAAATTTCAAATAAATTTATAGATATGTTGACGCTAAATGCTATTTAAGAAGTGTGAAAATTCATCGAATTCATATATACTGTAGAAAAAGTATAGAGAAAAAAAAACGAATATAAATATTGAATAAAAAAAATTATTTTTCGGCTTCCAGACTCGAACTCAACACCACCAAAAACGAGAAAACATCTAGACGTCACTCTATCCACCAAGCCACACATCCCTCGGTCAACGCTGCAGTCTAAGATTCTTAATACCTTCAACCGAGTATGAGGTTTGATGGTAAATCTGAATAGAAATGCACAATGCTAAGCATATGGATGATCTCTGCGCATGTGCAAGACCTAAATAATATCTAAAATTTCAAATAAATTTATTAATATGTTGACGCTAAATGCTACTTAAGAAGTGTGTAAATTCATCGAATTCATATATACTGTAGTATAAGTATAGAGAAAAAAACAAATAAAAATATTGAATGAAAAAAATTATTACTGGGCTTCCAGACTCGAACTGAACACCACCAAAAACGAAAGTACATCTAGACGCCATTCTATCCACCAAGCCACGCATCCGTCGCTCAACGCAGCAGTCTAAGATTCTTAATACCTGCAACCGAGTTTGAGGTTTGATCTTAAATATGAATAGAAATGCACAATGCTAAGCATATAGATGATCTCTGCGCATGTGCAAGACCTAAATAATATCTAAAATTTCAAATAAATTTATAGATATGTTGACACTAAATGCTACTTAAGAAGTGTGTAAATTCATCGAATTCATATATACTGTAGTATAAGTATAGAGAAAAAAACAAATAAAAATATTGAATAAAAAAATTATTATTCGGCATCCAGACTCGAACTGAACACCACCAAAAACGAAAGTACATCTAGACGCCATTCTATCCACCAAGCCACGCATCCGTCGCTCAACGCAGCAGTCTAAGATTCTTAATACCTGCAACCGAGTTTGAGGTTTGATCTTAAATATGAATAGAAATGCACAATGCTAAGCATATGGATGATCTCTGCGCATGTGCAAGACCTAAATAATATCTAAAATTTCAAATAAATTTATAGATATGTTGACGCTAAATGCTACTTAAGAAGTGTGTAAATTCTTCGAATTCATATATACTGTAGTATAAGTATAGAGAAAAAAACAAATAAAAATATTGAATAAAAAAAATTATAATTAGGCTTCCAGACTCGAACTCAAGACCACCAAAAACGAGAGAACATCTAGACGCCATTATATCCACCAAGCCACGCATCCCTCGCTCAACGCAGCAGTCTAAGATTCTTAATACCTTCAACCGAGTTTGAGGTTTGATGGTAAATCTGAATAGAAATGCACAATGCTAAGCATATGGATGATCTCTGCGCATGTGCAAGACCTAAATAATATCTAAAATTTCAAATAAATTTATAGATATGTTGACGCTAAATGCTATTTAAGAAGTGTGAAAATTCATCGAATTCATATATACTGTAGAAAAAGTATAGAGAAAAAAAAACAAATATAAATATTGAATAAAAAAAATTATTTTTCGGCTTCCAGACTCGAACTCAACACCACCAAAAACGAGAAAACATCTAGACGTCACTCTATCCACCAAGCCACACATCCCTCGGTCAACGCTGCAGTCTAAGATTCTTAATACCTTCAACCGAGTATGAGGTTTGATGGTAAATCTGAATAGAAATGCACAATGCTAAGCATATGGATGATCTCTGCGCATGTGCAAGACCTAAATAATATCTAAAATTTCAAATAAATTTATTAATATGTTGACGCTAAATGCTACTTAAGAAGTGTGTAAATTCATCGAATTCATATATACTGTAGTATAAGTATAGAGAAAAAAACAAATAAAAATATTGAATGAAAAAAATTATTACTGGGCTTCCAGACTCGAACTCAACACCACCAAAAACGAGAAAACATCTAGACGCCATTCTATCCACCAAGCTACGCATCCCTCGGTCAACGCTGCAGTCTAAGATTCTTAATACCTTCAACCGAGTATGAGGTTTGATGGTAAATCTGAATAGAAATGCACAATGCTAAGCATATGGATGATCTCTGCGCATGTGCAAGACCTAAATAATATCTAAAATTTCAAATAAATTTATTAATATGTTGACGCTAAATGCTACTTAAGAAGTGTGTAAATTCATCGAATTCATATATACTGTAGTATAAGTATAGAGAAAAAAACAAATAAAAATATTGAATGAAAAAAATTATTACTGGGCTTCCAGACTCGAACTCAACACCACCAAAAACGAGAAAACATCTAGACGCCATTCTATCCACCAAGCTACGCATCCCTCGCTCAACGCAGCAGTCTAAGATTCTTAATACCTTCAACCGAGTATGAGGTTTGATGGTAAATCTGAATAGAAATGCACAATGCTAAGCATATGGATGATCTCTGCGCATGTGCAAGACCTAAATAATATCTAAAATTTCAAATAAATTTGTAGATATGTTGACGCTAAATGCTACTTAAGAAGTGTGTAAATTCATCGAATTCATATATACTGTAGTATAAGTATAGAGAAAAAAACAAATAAAAATATTGAATGAAAAAAATTATTATTAGGCTTCCAGACTCGAACTCAAGACCACCAAAAACGAGAAAACATCTAGACGTCACTCTATCCACCAAGCCACGCATCCCTCGGTCAATGCTGCAGTCTAAGATTCTTAATACCTTCAACCGAGTTTGAGGTTTGATGGTAAATCTGAATAGAAATGCACAATGCTAAGCATATGGATGATATCTGCGCATGTGCAAGACCTAAATAATATCTAAAATTTCAAATAAATTTATAGATATGTCGACGCTAAATGCTACTTAAGAAGTGTGTAAAATCATCGAATTCATATATACTGTAGAAAAAGTATAGAGAAAGAAAACAAATAAAAATATTGAATAAAAAAATTATTATTCGGCTTCCAGACTCGAACTCAAGACCACCAAAAACGATAGAACATCTAGACGCCATTCTATCCACCAAGCCACGCATCCCTCGGTCAACGCTGCAGTCTAAGATTCTTAATACCTTCAACCGAGTTTGAGGTTTGATGGTAAATCTGAATAGAAATGCACAATGCTAAGCATATGGATGATCTCTGCGCATGTGCAAGACCTAAATAATATCTAAAATTTCAAGTAAATTTATAGATATGTCGACGCTAAATGCTACTTAAGAAGTGTGTAAAATCATCGAATTCATATATACTGTAGAAAAAGTATAGAGAAAGAAAACAAATAAAAATATTGAATAAAAAAATTATTATTCGGCTTCCAGACTCGAACTCAAGACCACCAAAAACGATAGAACATCTAGACGCCATTCTATCCACCAAGCCACGCACCCCTCGGTCAACGCTGCAGTCTAAGATTCTTAATACCTTCAACCGAGTTTGAGGTTTGATGGTAAATCTGAATAGAAATGCACAATGCTAAGCATATGGATGATCTCTGCGCATGTGCAAGACCTAAATAATATCTAAAATTTCAAGTAAATTTATAGATATGTTGACGCTAAATGCTATTTAAGAAGTGTGAAAATTCATCGAATTCATATATACTGTAGTATAATTATAGAGAAAAAAACAAATAAAAATATTGAATAAAAAATTATTATTCGGCTTCCAGACTCGAACTCAACACCACCAAAAACGAGAGAACATCTAGACGTCACTCTATCCACCAAGCCACACATCCCTCGGTCACCGCAGCAGTCTAAGATTCTTAATACCTTCAACCGAGTTTGAGGTTTGATGGTAAATCTGAATAGAAATGCACAATGCTAAGCATATGGATGATCTCTGCGCATGTGCAAGACCTAAATAATATCTAAAATTTCAAATAAATTTATAGATATGTTGACGCTAAATGCTACTTAAGAAGTGTGTAAATTCATCGAATTCATATATACTGTAGTATAAGTATAGAGAAAAAAACAAATAAAAATGTTGTATAAAAAAAATTATTATTAGGCTTCCAGACTCGAACTCAACACCACCAAAAACGAGAGAACATCTAGACGCCATTCTATCCACCAAGCCACGCATCCCTCGGTCAACGCAGCAGTCCAAGATTCTTAATACCTTCAACCGAGTTTGAGGTTTGATCTTAAATATGAATAGAAATGCACAATGCTAAGCATATGGATGATCTCTGCGCATGTGCAAGACCTAAATAATATCTAAAATTTCAAATAAATTTATAGATATGTTGACGCTAAATGCTACTTAAGAAGTGTGTAAATTCATCGAATTCATATATACTGTAGTATAAGTATACAGAAAAAAACAAATAAAAATGTTGTATAAAAAAAATTATTATTAGGCTTCCAGACTCGAACTCAATACCACCAAAAACGAGAGAACATCTAGACGTCACTCTATCCACCAAGCCACACATCCCTCGGTCAACGCTGCAGTCTAAGATTCTTAATACCTTCAACCGAGTTTGAGGTTTGATGGTAAATCTGAATAGAAATGCACAATGCTAAGCATATGGATGATCTCTGCGCATGTGCAAGACCTAAATAATATCTAAAATTTCAAATAAATTTATAGATATGTCGACGCTAAATGCTACTTAAGAAGTGTGTAAAATCATCGAATTCATATATACTGTAGAAAAAGTATAGAGAAAGAAAACAAATAAAAATATTGAATAAAAAAATTATTATTCGGCTTCCAGACTCGAACTCAAGACCACCAAAAACGATAGAACATCTAGACGCCATTCTATCCACCAAGCCACGCACCCCTCGGTCAACGCTGCAGTCTAAGATTCTTAATACCTTCAACCGAGTTTGAGGTTTGATGGTAAATCTGAATAGAAATGCACAATGCTAAGCATATGGATGATCTCTGCGCATGTGCAAGACCTAAATAATATCTAAAATTTCAAGTAAATTTATAGATATGTTGACGCTAAATGCTATTTAAGAAGTGTAAAAATTCATCGAATTCATATATACTGTAGTATAATTATAGAGAAAAAAACAAATAAAAATATTGAATAAAAAATTATTATTCGGCTTCCAGACTCGAACTCAACACCACCAAAAACGAGAGAACATCTAGACGTCACTCTATCCACCAAGCCACACATCCCTCGGTCACCGCAGCAGTCTAAGATTCTTAATACCTTCAACCGAGTTTGCGGTTTGATGGTAAATTTGAATAGAAATGCACAATGCTAAGCATATGGATGATCTCTGCGCATGTGCAAGACCTAAATAATATCTAAAATTTCAAATAAATTTATAGATATGTTGACGCTAAATGCTACTTAAGAAGTGTGTAAATTCATCGAATTCATATATACTGTAGAAAAAGTATAGAGAAAGAAAACAAATAAAAATATTGAATAAAAAAATTATTATTCGGCTTCCAGACTCGAACTCAAGACCACCAAAAACGATAGAACATCTAGACGCCATTCTATCCACCAAGCCACGCATCCCTCGGTCAACGCTGCAGTCTAAGATTCTTAATACCTTCAACCGAGTTTGAGGTTTGATGGTAAATCTGAATAGAAATGCACAGTGCTAAGCATATGGATGATCTCTGCGCATGTGCAAGACCTAAATAATATCTAAAATTTCAAGTAAATTTATAGATATGTCGACGCTAAATGCTACTTAAGAAGTGTGTAAAATCATCGAATTCATATATACTGTAGAAAAAGTATAGAGAAAGAAAACAAATAAAAATATTGAATAAAAAAATTATTATTCGGCTTCCAGACTCGAACTCAAGACCACCAAAAACGATAGAACATCTAGACGCCATTCTATCCACCAAGCCACGCATCCCTCGGTCAACGCTGCAGTCTAAGATTCTTAATACCTTCAACCGAGTTTGAGGTTTGATGGTAAATCTGAATAGAAATGCACAATGCTAAGCATATGGATGATCTCTGCGCATGTGCAAGACCTAAATAATATCTAAAATTTCAAGTAAATTTATAGATATGTCGACGCTAAATGCTACTTAAGAAGTGTGTAAAATCATCGAATTCATATATACTGTAGAAAAAGTATAGAGAAAGAAAACAAATAAAAATATTGAATAAAAAAATTATTATTCGGCTTCCAGACTCGAACTCAAGACCACCAAAAACGATAGAACATCTAGACGCCATTCTATCCACCAAGCCACGCACCCCTCGGTCAACGCTGCAGTCTAAGATTCTTAATACCTTCAACCGAGTTTGAGGTTTGATGGTAAATCTGAATAGAAATGCACAATGCTAAGCATATGGATGATCTCTGCGCATGTGCAAGACCTAAATAATATCTAAAATTTCAAGTAAATTTATAGATATGTTGACGCTAAATGCTATTTAAGAAGTGTGAAAATTCATCGAATTCATATATACTGTAGTATAATTATAGAGAAAAAAACAAATAAAAATATTGAATAAAAAATTATTATTCGGCTTCCAGACTCGAACTCAACACCACCAAAAACGAGAGAACATCTAGACGTCACTCTATCCACCAAGCCACACATCCCTCGGTCACCGCAGCAGTCTAAGATTCTTAATACCTTCAACCGAGTTTGAGGTTTGATGGTAAATCTGAATAGAAATGCACAATGCTAAGCATATGGATGATCTCTGCGCATGTGCAAGACCTAAATAATATCTAAAATTTCAAATAAATTTATAGATATGTTGACGCTAAATGCTACTTAAGAAGTGTGTAAATTCATCGAATTCATATATACTGTAGTATAAGTATAGAGAAAAAAACAAATAAAAATGTTGTATAAAAAAAATTATTATTAGGCTTCCAGACTCGAACTCAACACCACCAAAAACGAGAGAACATCTAGACGCCATTCTATCCACCAAGCCACGCATCCCTCGGTCAACGCAGCAGTCTAAGATTCTTAATACCTTCAACCAAGTTTGAGGTTTGATCTTAAATATGAATAGAAATGCACAATGCTAAGCATATGGATGATCTCTGCGCATGTGCAAGACCTAAATAATAACTAAAATTTCAAATAAATTTATAGATATGTTGACGCTAAATGCTACTTAAGAAGTGTGTAAATTCATCGAATTCATATATACTGTAGTATAAGTATACAGAAAAAAACAAATAAAAATGTTGTATAAAAAAAATTATTATTAGGCTTCCAGACTCGAACTCAAGACCACCAAAAACGAGAGAACATCTAGACGCCATTCTATCCACCAAGCCACGCATCCCTCGGTCAACGCAGCAGTCCAAGATTCTTAATACCTTCAACCGAGTTTGAGGTTTGATCTTAAATATGAATAGAAATGCACAATGCTAAGCATATGGATGATCTCTGCGCATGTGCAAGACCTAAATAATATCTAAAATTTCAAATAAATTTATAGATATGTTGACGCTAAATGCTACTTAAGAAGTGTGTAAATTCATCGAATTCATATATACTGTAGTATAAGTATACAGAAAAAAACAAATAAAAATGTTGTATAAAAAAAATTATTATTAGGCTTCCAGACTCGAACTCAAGACCACCAAAAACGAGAGAACATCTAGACGTATTTCTATCCACCAAGCCACGCATCCCTCGGTCAACGCAGCAGTCCAAGATTCTTAATACCTTCAACCGAGTTTGAGGTTTGATCTTAAATATGAATAGAAATGCACAATGCTAAGCATATGGATGATCTCTGCGCATGTGCAAGACCTAAATAATATCTAAAATTTCAAATAAATTTATAGATATGTTGACGCTAAATGCTACTTAAGAAGTGTGTAAATTCATCGAATTCATATATACTGTAGTATAAGTATACAGAAAAAAACAAATAAAAATGTTGTATAAAAAAAATTATTATTAGGCTTCCAGACTCGAACTCAAGACCACCAAAAACGAGAGAACCTCTAGACGCCATTCTATCCACCAAGCCACGCATCCCTCGGTCAACGCAGCAGTCTAAGATTCTTAATACCTTCAACCGAGTTTGAGGTTTGATCTTAAATATGAATAGAAATGCACAATGCTAAGCATATGGATGATCTCTGCGCATGTGCAAGACCTAAATAATAACTAAAATTTCAAATAAATTTATAGATATGTTGACGCTAAATGCTACTTAAGAAGTGTGTAAATTCATCGAATTCATATATACTGTAGTATAAGTATACAGAAAAAAACAAATAAAAATGTTGTATAAAAAAAATTATTATTAGGCTTCCAGACTCGAACTCAAGACCACCAAAAACGAGAGAACATCTAGACGCCATTCTATCCCCCAAGCCACGCATCCCTCGGTCAACGCAGCAGTCCAAGATTCTTAATACCTTCAACCGAGTTTGAGGTTTGATCTTAAATATGAATAGAAATGCACAATGCTAAGCATATGGATGATCTCTGCGCATGTGCAAGACCTAAATAATATCTAAAATTTCAAATAAATTTATAGATATGTTGACGCTAAATGCTATTTAAGAAGTGTGAAAATTCATCGAATTCATATATACTGTAGAAAAAGTATAGAGAAAAAAAAAACAAATAAAAATATTGAATAAAAAAAATTATTATTCGGCTTCCAGACTCGAACTCAATACCACCAAAAACGAGAGAACATCTAGACGTCACTCTATCCACCAAGCCACACATCCCTCGGTCAACGCTGCAGTCTAAGATTCTTAATACCTTCAACCGAGTTTGAGGTTTGATGGTAAATATGAATAGAAATGCACAATGCTAAGCATATGGATGATCTCTGCGCATGTGCAAGACCTAAATAATAACTAAAATTTCAAATAAATTTATAGATATGTTGACGCTAAATGCTACTTAAGAAGTGTGTAAATTCATCGAATTCATATATACTGTAGTATAAGTATACAGAAAAAAACAAATAAAAATGTTGTATAAAAAAAATTATTATTAGGCTTCCAGACTCGAACTCAAGACCACCAAAAACGAGAGAACATCTAGACGCCATTCTATCCCCCAAGCCACGCATCCCTCGGTCAACGCAGCAGTCCAAGATTCTTAATACCTTCAACCGAGTTTGAGGTTTGATCTTAAATATGAATAGAAATGCACAATGCTAAGCATATGGATGATCTCTGCGCATGTGCAAGACCTAAATAATATCTAAAATTTCAAATAAATTTATAGATATGTTGACGCTAAATGCTATTTAAGAAGTGTGAAAATTCATCGAATTCATATATACTGTAGAAAAAGTATAGAGAAAAAAAAAACAAATAAAAATATTGAATAAAAAAAATTATTATTCGGCTTCCAGACTCGAACTCAATACCACCAAAAACGAGAGAACATCTAGACGTCACTCTATCCACCAAGCCACACATCCCTCGGTCAACGCTGCAGTCTAAGATTCTTAATACCTTCAACCGAGTTTGAGGTTTGATGGTAAATCTGAATAGAAATGCACAATTCTAAGCATATGGATGATCTCTGCGCATGTGCAAGACCTAAATAATATCTAAAATTTCAAATAAATTTATAGATATGTCGACGCTAAATGCTACTTAAGAAGTGTGTAAAATCATCGAATTCATATATACTGTAGAAAAAGTATAGAGAAAGAAAACAAATAAAAATATTGAATAAAAAAATTATTATTCGGCTTCCAGACTCGAACTCAAGACCACGAAAAACGATAGAACATCTAGACGCCATTCTATCCACCAAGCCACGCACCCCTCGGTCAACGCTGCAGTCTAAGATTCTTAATACCTTCAACCGAGTTTGAGGTTTGATGGTAAATCTGAATAGAAATGCACAATGCTAAGCATATGGATGATCTCTGCGCATGTGCAAGACCTAAATAATATCTAAAATTTCAAGTAAATTTATAGATATGTTGACGCTAAATGCTATTTAAGAAGTGTGAAAATTCATCGAATTCATATATACTGTAGTATAATTATAGAGAAAAAAACAAATAAAAATATTGAATAAAAAATTATTATTCGGCTTCCAGACTCGAACTCAACACCACCAAAAACGAGAGAACATCTAGACGTCACTCTATCCACCAAGCCACACATCCCTCGGTCACCGCAGCAGTCTAAGATTCTTAATACCTTCAACCGAGTTTGAGGTTTGATGGTAAATTTGAATAGAAATGCACAATGCTAAGCATATGGATGATCTCTGCGCATGTGCAAGACCTAAATAATATCTAAAATTTCAAATAAATTTATAGATATGTTGACGCTAAATGCTACTTAAGAAGTGTGTAAATTCATCGAATTCATATATACTGTAGTATAAGTATAGAGAAAAAAACAAATAAAAATGTTGTATAAAAAATTATTATTAGGCTTCCAGACTCGAACTCAACACCACCAAAAACGAGAGAACATCTAGACGCCATTCTATCCACCAAGCCACGCATCCCTCGGTCAACGCAGCAGTCTAAGATTCTTAATACCTTCAACCAAGTTTGAGGTTTGATCTTAAATATGAATAGAAATGCACAATGCTAAGCATATGGATGATCTCTGCGCATGTGCAAGACCTAAATAATAACTAAAATTTCAAATAAATTTATAGATATGTAGACGCTAAATGCTACTTAAGAAGTGTGTAAATTCATCGAATTCATATATACTGTAGTATAAGTATACAGAAAAAAACAAATAAAAATGTTGTATAAAAAAATTATTATTAGGCTTCCAGACTCGAACTCAAGACCACCAAAAACGAGAGAACATCTAGACTCCATTCTATCCACCAAGCCACGCATCCCTCGGTCAACACAGCAGTCCAAGATTCTTAATACCTTCAACCGAGTTTGAGGTTTGATCTTAAATATGAATAGAAATGCACAATGCTAAGCATATGGATGATCTCTGCGCATGTGCAAGACCTAAATAATAACTAAAATTTCAAATAAATTTATAGATATGTTGACGCTAAATGCTACTTAAGAAGTGTGTAAATTCATCGAATTCATATATACTGTAGTATAAGTATACAGAAAAAAACAAATAAAAATGTTGTATAAAAAAAATTATTATTAGGCTTCCAGACTCGAACTCAAGACCACCAAAAACGAGAGAACATCTAGACGCCATTCTATCCACCAAGCCACGCATCCCTCGGTCAACAAAGCAGTCCAAGATTCTTAATACCTTCAACCGAGTTTGAGGTTTGATCTTAAATATGAATAGAAATGCACAATGCTAAGCATATGGATGATCTCTGCGCATGTGCAAGACCTAAATAATATCTAAAATTTCAAATAAATTTATAGATATGTTGACGCTAAATGCTACTTAAGAAGTGTGTAAATTCATCGAATTCATATATACTGTAGTATAAGTATACAGAAAAAAACAAATAAAAATGTTGTATAAAAAAAATTATTATTAGGCTTCCAGACTCGAACTCAAGACCACCAAAAACGAGAGAACCTCTAGACGCCATTCTATCCACCAAGCCACGCATCCCTCGGTCAACGCAGCAGTCTAAGATTCTTAATACCTTCAACCGAGTTTGAGGTTTGATCTTAAATATGAATAGAAATGCACAATGCTAAGTATATGGATGATCTCTGCGCATGTGCAAGACCTAAATAATAACTAAAATTTCAAATAAATTTATAGATATGTTGACGCTAAATGCTACTTAAGAAGTGTGTAAATTCATCGAATTCATATATACTGTAGTATAAGTATACAGAAAAAAACAAATAAAAATGTTGTATAAAAAAAATTATTATTAGGCTTCCAGACTCGAACTCAAGACCACCAAAAACGAGAGAACATCTAGACGCCATTCTATCCACCAAGCCACGCATCCCTCGGTCAACGCAGCAGTCCAAGATTCTTAATACCTTCAACCGAGTTTGAGGTTTGATCTTAAATATGAATAGAAATGCACAATGCTAAGCATATGGATGATCTCTGCGCATGTGCAAGACCTAAATAATATCTAAAATTTCAAATAAATTTATAGATATGTTGACGCTAAATGCTATTTAAGAAGTGTGAAAATTCATCGAATTCATATATACTGTAGAAAAAGTATAGAGAAAAAAAAAACAAATAAAAATATTGAATAAAAAAAATTATTATTCGGCTTCCAGACTCGAACTCAATACCACCAAAAACGAGAGAACATCTAGACGTCACTCTATCCACCAAGCCACACATCCCTCGGTCAACGCTGCAGTCTAAGATTCTTAATACCTTCAACCGAGTTTGAGGTTTGATGGTAAATCTGAATAGAAATGCACAATGCTAAGCATATGGATGATCTCTGCGCATGTGCAAGACCTAAATAATATCTAAAATTTCAAATAAATTTATAGATATGTCGACGCTAAATGCTACTTAAGAAGTGTGTAAAATCATCGAATTCATATATACTGTAGAAAAAGTATAGAGAAAGAAAACAAATAAAAATATTGAATAAAAAAATTATTATTCGGCTTCCAGACTCGAACTCAAGACCACCAAAAACGATAGAACATCTAGACGCCATTCTATCCACCAAGCCACGCATCCCTCGGTCAACGCTGCAGTCTAAGATTCTTAATACCTTCAACCGAGTTTGAGGTTTGATGGTAAATCTGAATAGAAATGCACAATGCTAAGCATATGGATGATCTCTGCGCATGTGCAAGACCTAAATAATATCTAAAATTTCAAGTAAATTTATAGATATGTTGACGCTAAATGCTATTTAAGAAGTGTGAAAATTCATCGAATTCATATATACTCTAGTATAATTATAGAGAAAAAAACAAATAAAAATATTGAATAAAAAATTATTATTCGGCTTCCAGACTCGAACTCAACACCACCAAAAACGAGAGAACATCTAGACGTCACTCTATCCACCAAGCCACACATCCCTCGGTCACCGCAGCAGTCTAAGATTCTTAATACCTTCAACCGAGTTTGAGGTTTGATGGTAAATCTGAATAGAAATGCACAATGCTAAGCATATGGATGATCTCTGCGCATGTGCAAGACCTAAATAATATCTAAAATTTCAAATAAATTTATAGATATGTTGACGCTAAATGCTACTTAAGAAGTGTGTAAATTCATCGAATTCATATATACTGTAGTATAAGTATACAGAAAAAAACAAATAAAAATGTTGTATAAAAAAAATTATTATTAGGCTTCCAGACTCGAACTCAAGACCACCAAAAACGAGAGAACATCTAGACTCCATTCTATCCACCAAGCCACGCATCCCTCGGTCAACACAGCAGTCCAAGATTCTTAATACCTTCAACCGAGTTTGAGGTTTGATCTTAAATATGAATAGAAATGCACAATGCTAAGCATATGGATGATCTCTGCGCATGTGCAAGACCTAAATAATAACTAAAATTTCAAATAAATTTATAGATATGTTGACGCTAAATGCTACTTAAGAAGTGTGTAAATTCATCGAATTCATATATACTGTAGTATAAGTATACAGAAAAAAACAAATAAAAATGTTGTATAAAAAAAATTATTATTAGGCTTCCAGACTCGAACTCAAGACCACCAAAAACGAGAGAACATCTAGACGCCATTCTATCCACCAAGCCACGCATCCCTCGGTCAACAAAGCAGTCCAAGATTCTTAATACCTTCAACCGAGTTTGAGGTTTGATCTTAAATATGAATAGAAATGCACAATGCTAAGCATATGGATGATCTCTGCGCATGTGCAAGACCTAAATGATATCTAAAATTTCAAATAAATTTATAGATATGTTGACGCTAAATGCTACTTAAGAAGTGTGTAAATTCATCGAATTCATATATACTGTAGTATAAGTATACAGAAAAAAACAAATAAAAATGTTGTATAAAAAAATTATTATTAGGCTTCCAGACTCGAACTCAAGACCACCAAAAACGAGAGAACCTCTAGACGCCATTCTATCCACCAAGCCACGCATCCCTCGGTCAACGCAGCAGTCTAAGATTCTTAATACCTTCAACCGAGTTTGAGGTTTGATCTTAAATATGAATAGAAATGCACAATGCTAAGTATATGGATGATCTCTGCGCATGTGCAAGACCTAAATAATAACTAAAATTTCAAATAAATTTATAGATATGTTGACGCTAAATGCTACTTAAGAAGTGTGTAAATTCATCGAATTCATATATACTGTAGTATAAGTATACAGAAAAAAACAAATAAAAATGTTGTATAAAAAAAATTATTATTAGGCTTCCAGACTCGAACTCAAGACCACCAAAAACGAGAGAACATCTAGACGCCATTCTATCCACCAAGCCACGCATCCCTCGGTCAACGCAGCAGTCCAAGATTCTTAATACCTTCAACCGAGTTTGAGGTTTGATCTTAAATATGAATAGAAATGCACAATGCTAAGCATATGGATGATCTCTGCGCATGTGCAAGACCTAAATAATATCTAAAATTTCAAATAAATTTATAGATATGTTGACGCTAAATGCTATTTAAGAAGTGTGAAAATTCATCGAATTCATATATACTGTAGAAAAAGTATAGAGAAAAAAAAACAAATAAAAATATTGAATAAAAAAAATTATTATTCGGCTTCCAGACTCGAACTCAATACCACCAAAAACGAGAGAACATCTAGACGTCACTCTATCCACCAAGCCACACATCCCTCGGTCAACGCTGCAGTCTAAGATTCTTAATACCTTCAACCGAGTTTGAGGTTTGATGGTAAATCTGAATAGAAATGCACAATGCTAAGCATATGGATGATCTCTGCGCATGTGCAAGACCTAAATAATATCTAAAATTTCAAATAAATTTATAGATATGTCGACGCTAAATGCTACTTAAGAAGTGTGTAAAATCATCGAATTCATATATACTGTAGAAAAAGTATAGAGAAAGAAAACAAATAAAAATATTGAATAAAAAAATTATTATTCGGCTTCCAGACTCGAACTCAAGACCACCAAAAACGATAGAACATCTAGTCGCCATTCTATCCACCAAGCCACGCATCCCTCGGTCAACGCTGCAGTCTAAGATTCTTAATACCTTCAACCGAGTTTGAGGTTTGATGGTAAATCTGAATAGAAATGCACAATGCTAAGCATATGGATGATCTCTGCGCATGTGCAAGACCTAAATAATATCTAAAATTTCAAGTAAATTTATAGATATGTTGACGCTAAATGCTATTTAAGAAGTGTGAAAATTCATCGAATTCATATATACTGTAGTATAATTATAGAGAAAAAAACAAATAAAAATATTGAATAAAAAATTATTATTCGGCTTCCAGACTCGAACTCAACACCACCAAAAACGAGAGAACATCTAGACGTCACTCTATCCACCAAGCCACACATCCCTCGGTCACCGCAGCAGTCTAAGATTCTTAATACCTTCAACCGAGTTTGAGGTTTGATGGTAAATCTGAATAGAAATGCACAATGCTAAGCATATGGATGATCTCTGCGCATGTGCAAGACCTAAATAATATCTAAAATTTCAAATAAATTTATAGATATGTTGACGCTAAATGCTACTTAAGAAGTGTGTAAATTCATCGAATTCATATATACTGTAGTATAAGTATACAGAAAAAAACAAATAAAAATGTTGTATAAAAAAAATTATTATTAGGCTTCCAGACTCGAACTCAAGACCACCAAAAACGAGAGAACATCTAGACGCCATTCTATCCACCAAGCCACGCATCCCTCGGTCAACGCAGCAGTCCAAGATTCTTAATACCTTCAACCGAGTTTGAGGTTTGATCTTAAATATGAATAGAAATGCACAATGCTAAGCATATGGATGATCTCTGCGCATGTGCAAGACCTAAATAATAACTAAAATTTCAAATAAATTTATAGATATGTTGACGCTAAATGCTACTTAAGAAGTGTGTAAATTCATCGAATTCATATATACTGTAGTATAAGTATAGAGAAAAAAACAATCAAAAATATTGAATAAAAAAAATTATAATTAGGCTTCCAGACTCGAACTTAAGACCACCAAAAACGAGAGAACATCTAGACGCCATTATATCCACCAAGCCACGCATCCCTCGCTCAACGCAGCAGTCTAAGATTCTTAATACCTTCAACCGAGTTTGAGGTTTGATGGTAAATCTGAATAGAAATGCACAATGCTAAGCATATGGATGATCTCTGCGCATGTGCCAGATATAAATAATATCTAAAATTTCAAATAAATTTATAGATATGTTGACGCTAAATGCTGCTTAAGAAGTGTGTAAATTCATCGAATTCATATATACTGTAGTATGATTATAGAGAAAAAAACAAATAAAAATATTGAATAAAAAATTATTATTCGGCTTCCAGACTCGAACTCAACACCACCAAAAACAAGAGAACATCTAGACGTCACTCTATCCACCAAGCCACGCATCCCTCGGTCAAAGCTGCAGGCTAATATTCTTAATACCTTCAACCGAGTTTGAGGTTTGATGGTAAATCTGAATAGAAATGCACAATGCTAAGCATATGGATGATCTCTGCGCATGTGCAAGACCTAAATAATATCTAAAATTTCAAATAAATTTGTAGATATGTTGACGCTAAATGCTACTTAAGAAGTGTGTAAAATCATCGAATTCATATATACTGTAGAAAAAGTATAGAGAAAGAAAACAAATAAAAATATTGAATAAAAAAATTATTATTCGGCTTCCAGACTCGAACTCAAGACCACCAAAAACGATAGAACATCTAGACGCCATTCTATCCACCAAGCCACGCATCCCTCGGTCAACGCTGCAGTCTAAGATTCTTAATACCTTCAACCGAGTTTGAGGTTTGATGGTAAATCTGAATAGAAATGCACAATGCTAAGCATATGGATGATCTCTGCGCATGTGCAAGACCTAAATAATATCTAAAATTTCAAATAAATTTATAGATATGTCGACGCTGAATGCTACTTAAGAAGTGTGTAAAATCATCGAATTCATATATACTGTTGAAAAAGTATAGAGAAAGAAAACAAATAAAAATATTGAATAAAAAAATTATTATTCGGCTTCCAGACTCGAACTCAAGACCACCAAAAACGATAGAACATCTAGACGCCATTCTATCCACCAAGCCACGCATCCCTCGGTCAACGCTGCAGTCTAAGATTCTTAATACCTTCAACCGAGTTTGAGGTTTGATGGTAAATCTGAATAGAAATGCACAATGCTAAGCATATGGATGATCTCTGCGCATGTGCAAGACCTAAATAATATCTAAAATTTCAAGTAAATTTATAGATATGTTGACGCTAAATGCTATTTAAGAAGTGTGAAAATTCATCGAATTCATATATACTGTAGTATAATTATAGAGAAAAAAACAAATAAAAATATTGAATAAAAAATTATTATTCGGCTTCCAGACTCGAACTCAACACCACCAAAAACGAGAGAACATCTAGACGTCACTCTATCCACCAAGCCACACATCCCTCGGTCACCGCAGCAGTCTAAGATTCTTAATACCTTCAACCGAGTTTGAGGTTTGATGGTAAATCTGAATAGAAATGCACAATGCTAAGCATATGGATGATCTCTGCGCATGTGCAAGACCTAAATAATATCTAAAATTTCAAATAAATTTATAGATATGTTGACGCTAAATGCTACTTAAGAAGTGTGTAAATTCATCGAATTCATATATACTGTAGTATAAGTATACAGAAAAAAACAAATAAAAATGTTGTATAAAAAAAATTATTATTAGGCTTCCAGACTCGAACTCAAGACCACCAAAAACGAGAGAACATCTAGACGCCATTCTATCCACCAAGCCACGCATCCCTCGGTCAACGCAGCAGTCCAAGATTCTTAATACCTTCAACCGAGTTTGAGGTTTGATCTTAAATATGAATAGAAATGCACAATGCTAAGCATATGGATGATCTCTGCGCATGTGCAAGACCTAAATAATAACTAAAATTTCAAATAAATTTATAGATATGTTGACGCTAAATGCTACTTAAGAAGTGTGTAAATTCATCGAATTCATATATACTGTAGTATAAGTATAGAGAAAAAAACAATCAAAAATATTGAATAAAAAAAATTATAATTAGGCTTCCAGACTCGAACTTAAGACCACCAAAAACGAGAGAACATCTAGACGCCATTATATCCACCAAGCCACGCATCCCTCGCTCAACGCAGCAGTCTAAGATTCTTAATACCTTCAACCGAGTTTGAGGTTTGATGGTAAATCTGAATAGAAATGCACAATGCTAAGCATATGGATGATCTCTGCGCATGTGCCAGATATAAATAATATCTAAAATTTCAAATAAATTTATAGATATGTTGACGCTAAATGCTGCTTAAGAAGTGTGTAAATTCATCGAATTCATATATACTGTAGTATAATTATAGAGAAAAAAACAAATAAAAATATTGAATAAAAAATTATTATTCGGCTTCCAGACTCGAACTCAACACCACCAAAAACAAGAGAACATCTAGACGTCACTCTATCCACCAAGCCACGCATCCCTCGGTCAACGCTGCAGGCTAATATTCTTAATACCTTCAACCGAGTTTGAGGTTTGATGGTAAATCTGAATAGAAATGCACAATGCTAAGCATATGGATGATCTCTGCGCATGTGTAAGACCTAAAGACTATCTAAAATTTCAAATAAATTTATAGATATGTTGAGGCTAAATGCTACTTAAGAATTGTGTAAATTCATCGAATTCATATATACTGTAATATAAGTATAGAGAAAAAAACAAATAAAAATATTGAATAAAAAAATTATTATTCGGCCTCCAGACTCGAACTGAACACCACCAAAAACGAAAGTACATCTAGACGCCATTCTATCCACCAAGCCACACATCCCTCGGTCAACGCTGCAGTCTAAGATTCTTAATACCTTCAACCGAGTTTGAGGTTTGATGGTAAATCTGAATAGAAATGCACAATGCTAAGCATATGGATGATCTCTGCGCATGTGCAAGACCTAAATAATATCCAAAATTTCAAATAAATTTATAGATATGTTGACGCTAAATGCTACTTAAGAAGTGTGTAAATTCATCAAATTCATATATACTGTAGAAAAAGTATAAAGAAAAAAAAAACAAATAAAAATATTGAATAAAAAAAATTATTATTCGGCTTCCACACTCGAACTCAAGAACACCAAAAACGTGAGAACATCTAGACGCCATTCTATCCACCAAGCCACGCATCCCTCGCTCAACGCAACAGTCTAAGATTCTTAATACCTTCAACCGAGTTTGAGGTTTGATGGTAAATCTGAATAGAAATGCACAATGCTAAGCATATGGATGATCTCTGCGCATGTGCAAGACCTAAATAATATCTAAAATTTCAAATAAATTTATAAATATGTTGACGCTAAATGTTACTTAAGAAGTGTGAAAATTCATCGAATTCATATATACTGTAGAAAAAGTATAAAGAAAAAAAAAACAAATAAAAATATTGAATAAAAAAAATTATTATTCGGCTTCCACACTCGAACTCAAGAACGCCAAAAACGTGAGAACATCTAGACGCCATTCTATCCACCAAGCCACACATCCCTCAGTCAACGCGACAGTCTAAGATTCTTAATACCTTCAACCGAGTTTGAGGTTTGATGGTATATCTGAATAGAAATGCACAATGCTAAGCATATGGATGATCTCTGCGCATGTGCAAGACCTAAATAATATCTAAAATTTCAAATAAATTTATAAATATGTTGACGTTAATGTTACTTAAGAAGTGTGAAAATTCATGGAATTCATATATACTGTAGAAAAAGTATAAAGAAAAAAAAAAAACAAATAAAAATATTGAATAAAAAAAATTATTATTCGGCTTCCACACTCGAACTCAAGAACACCAAAAACGTGAGAACATCTAGACGCCATTCTATCCACCAAGCCACACATCCCTCAGTCAACGCGACAGTCTAAGATTCTTAATACCTTCAACCGAGTTTGAGGTTTGATGGTAAATCTGAATAGAAATGCACAATGCTAAGCATATGGATGATCTCTGCGCATGTGCAAGACCTAAATAATATCTAAAATTTCAAATAAATTTATAAATATGTTGACGTTAATGTTACTTAAGAAGTGTGAAAATTCATGGAATTCATATATACTGTAGAAAAAGTATAAAGAAAAAAAAAACAAATAAAAATATTGAATAAAAAAATTTATTATTCGGCTTCCACACTCGAACTCAAGAACACCAAAAACGTGAGAACATCTAGACGCCATTCTATCCACCAAGCCACACATCCCTCAGTCAACGCGACAGTCTAAGATTCTTAATACCTTCAACCGAGTTTGAGGTTTGATGGTAAATCTGAATAGAAATGCACAATGCTAAGCATATGGATGATCTCTGCGCATGTGCAAGACCTAAATAATATCTAAAATTTCAAATAAATTTATAGATATGTTGACGCTAAATGCTACTTAAGAAGTGTGAAAATTCATCGAATTCATATATACTGTAATAAAAGTATAAAGAAAAAAAAAACAAATAAAAATTTTGAATAAAAAAAATTATTATTCGGCTTCCACACTCGAACTCAACACCACCAAAAACGTGAGAACATCTAGACGCCATTCTATCCACCAAGCCACGCATCCCTCGGTCAACGCTGCAGTCTAATATTCTTAATATTTTCAACCGAGTTTGAGGTTTGATGGTAAATCTGAATAGAAATGCACAATGCTAAGCATCTGGATGATCTCTGCGGATGTGCAAGACCTAAATAATATCTAAAATGTGAAATAAATTTATAGATATGTTGACGCTAAATGCTACTGAAGAAGTGTGTAAATTCATCGAATTCATATATACTGTAGAAAAAGTATAAAGAAAAAAAAAAACGAATAAAAATTTTAAATAAAAAAATTATTATTCGGCTTTCCGACTCGAACTCAAGACCACCAAAAACGAGAGAACATCTAGACGTCACTCTATCCATCAAGCCACGCATCCCTCGGTCAACGCAGCAGTTTAAGATTCTTAATACCTTCAACCGAGTTTGAGGTTTGATGGTAAATCTGAATAGAAATGCACAATGCTAAGCCTATAGATGATCTCTGCGCATGTGCAAGACCTAAATAATATATAAAATTTCAAATAAATTTATAGATATATTGACGCTAAATGCTACTTAAGAAGTGTGAAAATTCATCGAATTCATATATACTGTAGTATAATTATAGAGAAAAAAACAAATAAAAATATTGAATAAAAAAATTATTATTCGGCTTCCACACTCGAACTCAAGAACACCAAAAACGTGAGAACATCTAGACGCCATTCTATCCACCAAGCCACGCATACCTGGGTCAACGCTGCAGTCTAATATTCTTAATATTTTCAACCGAGTTTGAGGTTTGATGGTAAATCTGAATAGAAATGCACAATGCTAAGCATCTGGATGATCTCTGATGATGTGCAAGACCTAAATAATATCTAAAATTTGAAATAAATTTATAGATATGTTGACGCTAAATGCTACTTAAGAAGTGTGAAAATTCATCGAATTCATATATACTGTAGAAAAAGTATAAAGATAAAAAAACAAATAAAAATTTTGAATAAAAAAAATTATTATTCGGCTTCCCGACTCGAACTCAAGACCACCAAAAACGAGAGAACATCTAGACGTCACTCTATCCATCAAGCCACGCATCCCTCGGTCAACGCAGCAGTTTAAGATTCTTAATACCTTCAACCGAGTTTGAGGTTTGATGGTAAATCTGAATAGAAATGCACAATGCTAAGCATCTGGATGATCTCTGCGGATGTGCAAGACCTAAATAATATCTAAAATTTGAAATAAATTTATAGATATGTTGACGTTAATGTTACTTAAGAAGTGTGAAAATTCATGGAATTCATATATACTGTAGAAAAAGTATAAAGAAAAAAAAAACAAATAAAAATATTGAATAAAAAAAATTATTATTCGGCTTCCCGACTCGAACTCAAGACCACCAAAAACGAGAGAACATCTAGACGTCACTCTATCCACCAAGCCACACATCCCTCAGTCAACGCGACAGTCTAAGATTCTTAATACCTTCAACCGAGTTTGAGGTTTGATGGTATATCTGAATAGAAATGCACAATGCTAAGCATATGGATGATCTCTGCGCATGTGCAAGACCTAAATAATATCTAAAATTTCAAATAAATTTATAAATATGTTGACGTTAATGTTACTTAAGAAGTGTGAAAATTCATGGAATTCATATATACTGTAGAAAAAGTATAAAGAAAAAAAAAACAAATAAAAATATTGAATAAAAAAAATTATTATTCGGCTTCCACACTCGAACTCAAGAACACCAAAAACGTGAGAACATCTAGACGCCATTCTATCCACCAAGCCACACATCCCTCAGTCAACGCGACAGTCTAAGATTCTTAATACCTTCAACCGAGTTTGAGGTTTGATGGTAAATCTGAATAGAAATGCACAATGCTAAGCATATGGATGATCTCTGCGCATGTGCAAGACCTAAATAATATCTAAAATTTCAAATAAATTTATAAATATGTTGACGTTAATGTTACTTAAGAAGTGTGAAAATTCATGGAATTCATATATACTGTAGAAAAAGTATAAAGAAAAAACAAACAAATAAAAATATTGAATAAAAAAATTTATTATTCGGCTTCCACACTCGAACTCAAGAACACCAAAAACGTGAGAACATCTAGACGCCATTCTATCCACCAAGCTACACATCCCTCAGTCAACGCGACAGTCTAAGATTCTTAATACCTTCAACCGAGTTTGAGGTTTGATGGTAAATCTGAATAGAAATGCACAATGCTAAGCATATGGATGATCTCTGCGCATGTGCAAGACCTAAATAATATCTAAAATTTCAAATAAATTTATAGATATGTTGACGCTAAATGCTACTTAAGAAGTGTGAAAATTCATCGAATTCATATATACTGTAATAAAAGTATAAAGAAAAAAAAAACAAATAAAAATTTTGAATAAAAAAAATTATTATTCGGCTTCCACACTCGAACTCAACACCACCAAAAACGTGAGAACATCTAGACGCCATTCTATCCACCAAGCCACGCATCCCTCGGTCAACGCTGCAGTCTAATATTCTTAATATTTTCAACCGAGTTTGAGGTTTGATGGTAAATCTGAATAGAAATGCACAATGCTAAGCATCTGGATGATCTCTGCGGATGTGCAAGACCTAAATAATATCTAAAATGTGAAATAAATTTATAGATATGTTGACGCTAAATGCTACTGAAGAAGTGTGTAAATTCATCGAATTCATATATACTGTAGAAAAAGTATAAAGAAAAAAAAAAAACGAATAAAAATTTTAAATAAAAAAATTATTATTCGGCTTTCCGACTCGAACTCAAGACCACCAAAAACGAGAGAACATCTAGACGTCACTCTATCCATCAAGCCACGCATCCCTCGGTCAACGCAGCAGTTTAAGATTCTTAATACCTTCAACCGAGTTTGAGGTTTGATGGTAAATCTGAATAGAAATGCACAATGCTAAGCCTATAGATGATCTCTGCGCATGTGCAAGACCTAAATAATATATAAAATTTCAAATAAATTTATAGATATATTGACGCTAAATGCTACTTAAGAAGTGTGAAAATTCATCGAATTCATATATACTGTAGTATAATTATAGAGAAAAAAACAAATAAAAATATTGAATAAAAAAATTATTATTCGGCTTCCACACTCGAACTCAAGAACACCAAAAACGTGAGAACATCTAGACGCCATTCTATCCACCAAGCCACGCATACCTGGGTCAACGCTGCAGTCTAATATTCTTAATATTTTCAACCGAGTTTGAGGTTTGATGGTAAATCTGAATAGAAATGCACAATGCTAAGCATCTGGATGATCTCTGATGATGTGCAAGACCTAAATAATATCTAAAATTTGAAATAAATTTATAGATATGTTGACGCTAAATGCTACTTAAGAAGTGTGAAAATTCATCGAATTCATATATACTGTAGAAAAAGTATAAAGATAAAAAAACAAATAAAAATTTTGAATAAAAAAAATTATTATTCGGCTTCCCGACTCGAACTCAAGACCACCAAAAACGAGAGAACATCTAGACGTCACTCTATCCATCAAGCCACGCATCCCTCGGTCAACGCAGCAGTTTAAGATTCTTAATACCTTCAACCGAGTTTGAGGTTTGATGGTAAATCTGAATAGAAATGCACAATGCTAAGCATCTGGATGATCTCTGCGGATGTGCAAGACCTAAATAATATCTAAAATTTGAAATAAATTTATAGATATGTTGACGCTAAATGCTACTTAAGAAGTGTGAAAATTCATCGAATTCATATATACTGTAGTATAATTATAGAGAAAAAAACAAATAAAAATATTGAATAAAAAAATTATTATTCGGCTTCCACACTCGAACTCAAGAACACCAAAAACGTGAGAACATCTAGACGTCATTCTATCCACTAAGCCACGCATCCCTCGGTCAACGCTGCAGTCTAATATTCTTAATATTTTCAACCGAGTTTGAGGTTTGATGGTAAATCTGAATAGAAATGCACAATGCTAAGCATCTGGATGATCTCTGCGGATGTGCAAGACCTAAATAATATCTAAAATTTGAAATAAATTTATAGATATGTTGACGCTAAATGCTACTTAAGAAGTGTGTAAATTCATCGAATTCATATATACTGTAGTATAATTATAGAGAAAAAAACAAATAAAAATATTGAATAAAAAAATTATTATTCGGCTTCCACACTCGAACTCAAGAACACCAAAAACGTGAGAACATCTAGACGCCATTCTATCCACCAAGCCACGCATCCCTCGGTCAACGCTGCAGTCTAATATTCTTAATATTTTCAACCGAGTTTGAGGTTTGATGCTAAATCTGAATAGAAATGCACAATGCTAAGCATCTGGATGATCTCTGCGCATGTGCAAAACCTAAATAATATTTAAAATTTCAAATTAATTTATAGATATGTTGACGCTAAATGCTACTTAAGAAGTGTGTAAACTCATCGAATTAATATATAGTGTAGTATAATTATAGAGAAAAAAACAAATAAAAATATTGAATAAAAAAATTATTATTCGGCTTCCACACTCGAACTCAACTCAAGAATACCAAAAACGTTAGAACATCTAGACGTCACTCTATCCATCAAGTAACGCATCCCTCGGTCAACGCAGCAGTTTAAGATTCTTAATACCTTCAACCGAGTTTGAGATTTGATGGTAAATCTGAATAGAAATGCACAATGCTAAGCCTATAGATGATCTCTGCGCATGTGCAAGACCTAAATAATATCTAAAATTTCAAATAAATTTATAGATATGTTGACGCTAAATGATACTAAAGAAGTGTGAAAATTCATCGAATTCATATATGCTGTAGAAAAAGTATAGAGAAAAAAAAATATTGAAAAAAAAATTATTATTCGGTCTCCAGACTCGAACTCAACACCACCAAAAACGAGAGAACATCCAGACGTCACTCTATCCACCAAGCCACGCATCCCCTTGTCAACCCAGCAGTCTAAGATTCTTAATATCATCAACCGAGTTTGAGGTTTGATGGTAAATCTGAATAGAAACGCACAATGCTAAGCATATGGATGGTCTCTGCGCATGTGCAAGACCTAAATAATATCTAAAATTTCAAATAAATTTATAGATATGTTGACGCTAAATGCTACTTAAGAAGTGTGAAAATTCATCGAATTCATATATACTGTAGAAAAAGTATAGAGAAAAAAAATATTGAATAAAAAAAATTATTATTCGGTTTCCAGACTAGAACTCAACACCACCAAAAACGAGAGAACATCTAGACGTCACTCTATCCACCAAGCCACGCATCCCTCGGTCAACACTGCACTCTAAGATTCTTAATACCTTCAACCGTGTTTGAGGTTTGATGGTAAATCTGAATAGAAATGCACAATGCTAAGCATATGGATGATCTCTGCGCATGTGCAAGACCTAAATAATATCTAAAATTTCAAATAAATTTATAGATATGTTGACGCTAAATGCTACTTAAGAAGTGTGAAAATTCATCGAATTCATATATACTGTAGAAAATTATAGAGAAAAAAAAAACAAATAAAAATATTGAATAAAAAAAATTATTATTCGGCTTGCAGACTCGAACTCAACACCACCAAAAACGAGAGAACATCTAGACGTCACTCTATCCACCAAGCCACGCATCCCTTGGTCAACCAAGCAGTCTAAGATTCTTAATACCTTCAACCGAGTTTGAGGTTTGATGGTAAATCTGAATAGAAATGCACAATGCTAAGCATATGGATGATCTCTGCGCATGTGCAAGACCTAAATAATATTTAAAATTTCAAATTAATTTATAGATATGTTGACGCTAAATGCTACTTAAGAAGTGAGAAAATTCATCGAATTCATATATACTGTAGAAATAGTAAAGAGAAAAAAAAACAAATAAAAATATTGAATAAAAAAAATTATTATTCGGCTTCCAGACTCGAACTCAAGACCACCGAAAACGAGAGAACATCTAGACGTCACTCTATCCACCACGCCACGGCTCCCTCGGTCAACCCAGCAGTCAAAGATTCTTAATACCTTCAACCGAGTTTGAGGGTTGATGGTAAATCTGAATAGAAATGCACAATGCTAAGCATATGGATGGTCTCTGCGCATGTGCAAGACCTAAATAATATCTAAAATTTCAAATAAATTTATAGATATGTTGACGCTAAATGCTACTTAAGAAGTGTGAAAATTCATCGAATTCATATATACTGTAGAAAAAGTATAGAGAAAAAAAATATTGAATAAAAAAAATTATTATTCGGTTTCCAGACTAGAACTCAACACCACCAAAAACGAGAGAACATCTAGACGTCACTCTATCCACCAAGCCACGCATCCCTCGGTCAACACTGCACTCTAAGATTCTTAATACCTTCAACCGTGTTTGAGGTTTGATGGTAAATCTGAATAGAAATGCACAATGCTAAGCATATGGATGATCTCTGCGCATGTGCAAGACCTAAATAATATCTAAAATTTCAAATAAATTTATAGATATGTTGACGCTAAATGCTACTTAAGAAGTGTGAAAATTCATCGAATTCATATATACTGTAGAAAAAGTATAGAGAAAAAAAAAAACAAATAAAAATATTGAATAAAAAAAATTATTATTCGGCCTCCAGACTCGAACTAAACACCACCAAAAACGAGAGAACATCTAGACATCACTCTATCCACCAAGCCACGCATCCCTCGGTCATCGCAGCAGTCTAAGATTCTTAATACCTTCAACCGAGTTTGAGGTTTGATGGTAAATCTGAATAGAAATGCACAATGCTAAGCATATGGATGATCTCTGCGCATGTGCAAGACCTAAATAATATCTAAAATTTCAAATAAATTTATAGATATGTTGACGCTAAATGATACTAAAGAAGTGTGAAAATTCATTGAATTCATATATGTTGTAGAAAAAGTATAGAGAAAAAAAAATATGGAATAAAAAAATTATTATTCGGCTTCCAGACTCGAACTGAAGACCACCAAAAACGAGAGAACATCTAGATGCCATTCTATCCACCAAGCCACGCATCCCTCGGTCAACCCAGCAGTCTAAGATTCTTAATACCTTCAACCGAGTTTGAGGTTTGATGGTAAATCTGAATAGAAATGCACAATGCTAAGCATATGGATGGTCTCTGCGCATGTGCAAGACCTAAATAACATCTAAAATTTCAAATAAATTTATAGATATGTTGACGCTAAATGCTACTTAAGAAGTGTGAAAATTCATCGAATTCATATATACTGTAGAAAAAGTATAGAGAAAAAAAAACAAATAAAAATATTGAATAAAAAAAATTATTATTCGGCTTCCAGACTCGAACTCAAGACCACCAAAAACGAGATAACATCTAGATGCCATTCTATCCACCACGCCACGCATCCGTCGGTCAACTCAGCAGTCTAAGATTCTTAATACCTTCAACCGAGTTTGAGGTTTGATGGTAAATCTGAATAGAAATGCACAATGCTAAGCATATGGATGGTCTCTGCGCATGTGCAAGACCTAAATAATATCTAAAATTTCACATAAATTTATAGATATGTTGACGCTAAATGCTACTTAAGAAGTGTGAAAATTCATCGAATTCATATATACTGTAGTATAAGTATAGAGAAAAAAACAAATAAAAATATTGAATAAAAAAATTATTATTCGGCTTCCAGACTCGAACTGAAGACCACCAAAAACGAGATAACATCTAGATGCCATTCTATCCACCACGCCACGCATCCGTCGGTCAACTCAGCAGTCTAAGATTCTTAATACCTTCAACCGAGTTTGAGGTTTGATGGTAAATCTGAATAGAAATGCACAATGCTAAGCATATGGATGGTCTCTGCGCATGTGCAAGACCTAAATAATATCTAAAATTTCAAATAAATTTATAGATATGTTGACGCTAAATGCTACTTAAGAAGTGTGAAAATTCATCGAATTCATATATACTGTAGTATAAGTATAGAGAAAAAAACAAATAAAAATATTGAATAAAAAAATTATTATTCGGCTTCCAGACTCGAACTGAAGACCACCAAAAACGAGATAACATCTAGATGCCATTCTATCCACCACGCCACGCATCCGTCGGTCAACTCAGCAGTCTAAGATTCTTAATACCTTCAACCGAGTTTGAGGTTTGATGGTAAATCTGAATAGAAATGCACAATGCTAAGCATATGGATGGTCTCTGCGCATGTGCAAGACCTAAATAATATCTAAAATTTCAAATAAATTTATAGATATGTTGACGCTAAATGCTACTTAAGAAGTGTGAAAATTCATCGAATTCATATATACTGTAGTATAAGTATAGAGAAAAAAACAAATAAAAATATTGAATAAAAAAATTATTATTCGGCTTCCAGACTCGAACTGAAGACCACCAAAAACGAGATAACATCTAGATGCCATTCTATCCACCACTCCACGCATCCGTCGGTCAACTCAGCAGTCTAAGATTCTTAATACCTTCAACCGAGTTTGAGGTTTGATGGTAAATCTGAATAGAAATGCACAATGCTAAGCATATGGATGGTCTCTGCGCATGTGCAAGACCTAAATAATATCTAAAATTTCAAATAAATTTATAGATATGTTGACGCTAAATGCTACTTAAGAAGTGTGAAAATTCATCGAATTCATATATACTGTAGTATAAGTATAGAGAAAAAAACAAATAAAAATATTGAATAAAAAAATTATTATTCGGCTTCCAGACTTGAACTGAAGACCACCAAAAACGAGATAACATCTAGATGCCATTCTATCCACCACGCCACGCATCCGTCGGTAAACTCAGCAGTCTAAGATTCTTAATACCTTCAACCGAGTTTGAGGTTTGATGGTAAATCTGAATAGAAATGCACAATGCTAAGCATATGGATTGTCTCTGCGCATGTGCAAGACCTAAATAATATCTAAAATTTCAAATAAATTTATAGATATGTTGACGCTAAATGCTACTTAAGAAGTGTGAAAATTCATCGAATTCATATATACTGTAGTATAAGTATAGAGAAAAAAACAAATAAAAATATTGAATAAAAAAATTATTATTCGGCTTCCAGACTCGAACTCAAGACCACCAAAAACGAGATAACATCTAGATGCCATTCTATCCACCACGCCACGCATCCGTCGGTCAACTCAGCAGTCTAAGATTCTTAATACCTTCAACCGAGTTTGAGGTTTGATGGTAAATCTGAATAGAAATGCACAATGCTAAGCATATGGATGGTCTCTGCGCATGTGCAAGACCTAAATAATATATAAAATTTCAAATAAATTTATAGATATGTTGACGCTAAATGCTACTTAAGAAGTGTGAAAATTCATCGAGTTCATATATACTGTAGAAAAAGTATAGAGAAAAAAAAACAAATAAAAATATTGAATAAAAAAATTATTATTCGACTTCCAGACTCGAACTCAAGAACACCAAAAACGAGAGAACATCTAGACGTCACTCTATCCACCAAGCCACGCATCCCTCGGTCAACCCAGCAGTCTAAGATTCTTAATAACTTCAACCGAGTTTGAGGTTTGATGGTAAATCTGAATAGAAATGCACAATGCTAAGCATATGGATGGTCTCTGCACATGTGCAAGACCTAAATAATATCTAAAATTTCAAATAAATTTATAGATATGTTGACGCTAAATGCTACTTAAGATGTGTGAAAATTCATCGAATTCATATATACTGTGGAAAAAGTATAGAGAAAAAAAATATTGAATAAAAAAAATTATTATTCGGTTTCCAGACTAGAACTCAACATCACCAAAAACGAGAGAACATCTAGACGTCACTCTATCCACCAAGCCACGCATCCCTTGGTCAACCAAGCAGTCTAAGATTCTTAATACCTTCAACCGAGTTTGAGGTTTGATGGTAAATCTGAATAGAAATGCACAATGCTAAGCATATGGATGATCTCTGCGCATGTGCAAGACCTAAATAATATCTAAAATTTCAAATTAATTTATAGATATGTTGACGCTAAATGCTACTTAAGAAGTGAGAAAATTCATCGAATTCATATATACTGTAGAAATAGTATAGAGAAAAAAAAACAAATAAAAATATTGAATAAAAAAAATTATTATTCGGCTTCCAGACTCGAACTCAAGACCACCAAAAACGAGAGAACATCTAGACGTCACTCTATCCACCACGCCACGGATCCCTCGGTCAACCCAGCAGTCTAAGATTCTTAATACCTTCAACCGAGTTTCAGGTTTGATGGTAAATCTGAATAGAAATGCACAATGCTAAGCATATGGATGGTCTCTGCGCATGTGCAAGACCTAAATAATATCTAAAATTTCAAATAAATTTATAGATATGTTGACGCTAAATGCTACTTAAGAAGTGTGAAAATTCATCGAATTCATATATACTGTAGAAAAAGTATAGAGAAAAAAAACATTGAATAAAAAAAATTATTATTCGGTTTCCAGACTAGAACTCAACACCACCAAAAACGAGAGAACATCTAGACGTCACTCTATCCACCAAGCCACGCATCCCTCGGTCAACACTGCACTCTAAGATTCTTAATACCTTCAACCGTGTTTGAGGGTTGATGGTAAATCTGAATAGAAATGCACAATGCTAAGCATATGGATGATCTCTGCGCATGTGCAAGACCTAAATAATATCTAAAATTTCAAATAAATTTATAAATAAGTTGACGCTAAATGCTACTTAAGAAGTGTGAAAATTCATCGAATTCATATATACTGTAGTATAAGTATAGAGAAAAAAACAAATAAAAATATTGAATAAAAAAATTATTATTCGGCTTCCAGACTCGAACTCAAGACCACCAAAAACGAAATAACATCTAGATGCCATTCTATCCACCACGCCACGCATCCGTCGGTCAACTCAGCAGTCTAAGATTCTTAATACCTTCAACCGAGTTTGAGGTTTGATGGTAAATCTGAATAGAAATGCACAATGCTAAGCATATGGATGGTCTCTGCGCATGTGCAAGACCTAAATAATATCTAAAATTTCAAAAAAATTTATAGATATGTTGACGCTAAATGCTACTTAAGAAGTGTGAAAATTCATCGAATTCATATATACTGTAGAAAAAGTATAGAGAAAAAAAATATTGAATAAAAAAAATTATTATTCGGTTTCCAGACTAGAACTCAACACCACCAAAAACGAGAGAACATCTAGACGTCACTCTATCCACCAAGCCACGCATCCCTCGGTCAACACTGCACTCTAAGATTCTTAATACCTTCAACCGTGTTTGAGGTTTGATGGTAAATCTGAATAGAAATGCACAATGCTAAGCATATGGATGATCTCTGCGCATGTGCAAGACCTAAATAATATCTAAAATTTCAAATAAATTTATACATATGTTGACGCTAAATGCTACTTAAGAAGTGTGAAAATTCATCGAATTCATATATACTGTAGAAAAAGTATAGAGAAAAAAAAACAAATAAAAATATTGAATAAAAAAAATTATTATTCGGCTTCCAGACTCGAACTCAACACCACCAAAAACGAGAGAACATCTAGACGTCACTCTATCCACCAAGCCACGCATCCCTCGGTCATCGCAGCAGTCTAAGATTCTTAATACCTTCAACCGAGTTTGAGGTTTGATGGTAAATCTGAATAGAAATGCACAATGCTAAGCATATGGATGATCTCTGCGCATGTGCAAGACCTAAATAATATCTAAAATTTCAAATAAATATATAGATATGTTGACGCTAAATGATACTAAAGAAGTGTGAAAATTCATTGAATTCATATATGCTGTAGAAAAAGTATAGAGAAAAAAAATATTGAATAAAAAAATTATTATTCGGCTTCCAGACTCGAACTGAAGACCACCAAAAACGAGAGAACATCTAGATGCCATTCTATCCACCAAGCCACGCATCCCTCGGTCAACCCAGCAGTCTAAGATTCTTAATACCTTCAACCGAGTTTGAGGTTTGATGGTAAATCTGAATAGAAATGCACAATGCTAAGCATATGGATGGTCTCTGCGCATGTGCAAGACCTAAATAACATCTAAAATTTCAAATAAATTTATAGATATGTTGACGCTAAATGCTACTTAAGAAGTGTGAAAATTCATCGAATTCATATATACTGTAGAAAAAGTATAGAGAAAAAAAAACAAATAAAAATATTGAATAAAAAAAATTATTATTCGGCTTCCAGACTCGAACTCAAGACCACCAAAAACGAGATAACATCTAGATGCCATTCTATCCACCACGCCACGCATCCCTCGGTCAACTCAGCAGTCTAAGATTCTTAATACCTTCAACCGAGTTTGAGGTTTGATGGTAAATCTGAATAGAAATGCACAATGCTAAGCATATGGATGGTCTCTGCGCATGTGCAAGACCTAAATAATATCTAAAATTTCAAATAAATTTATAGATATGTTGACGCTAAATGCTACTTAAGAAGTGTGAAAATTCATCGAATTCATATATACTGTAGTATAAGTATAGAGAAAATAAAAAATAAAAATATTGAATAAAAAAATTATTATTCGGCTTCCAGACTCGAACTCAAGACCACCAAAAACGAGATAACATCTAGATGCCATTCTATCCACCACGCCACGCATCCGTCGGTCAACTCAGCAGTCTAAGATTCTTAATACCTTCAACCGAGTTTGAGGTTTGATGGTAAATCTGAATAGAAATGCACAATGCTAAGCATATGGATGGTCTCTGCGCATTTGCAAGACCTAAATAATATCTAAAATTTCAAATAAATTTTTAGATATGTTGACGCTAAATGCTACTTAAGAAGTGTGAAAATTCATCGAATTCATATATACTGTAGTATAAGTATAGAGAAAAAAACAAATAAAAATATTGAATAAAAAAATTATTATTCGGCTTCCAGACTCGAACTGAAGACCACCAAAAACGAGATAACATCTAGATGCCATTCTATCCACCACGCCACGCATCCGTCGGTCAACTCAGCAGTCTATGATTCTTAATACCTTCAACCGAGTTTGAGGTTTGATGGTAAATCTGAATAGAAATGCACAATGCTAAGCATATGGATGGTCTCTGCGCATGTGCAAGACCTAAATAATATCTAAAATTTCAAATAAATTTATAGATATGTTGACGCTAAATGCTACTTAAGAAGTGTGAAAATTCATCGAATTCATATATACTGTAGTATAAGTATAGAGAAAAAAACAAATAAAAATATTGAATAAAAAAATTATTATTCGGCTTCCAGACTCGAACTGAAGACCACCAAAAACGAGATAACATCTAGATGCCATTCTATCCACCACGCCACGCATCCGTCGGTCAACTCAGCAGTCTCAGATTCTTAATACCTTCAACCGAGTTTGAGGTTTGATGGTAAATCTGAATAGAAATGCACAATGCTAAGCATATGGATGGTCTCTGCGCATGTGCAAGACCTAAATAATATATAAAATTTCAAATAAATTTATAGATATGTTGACGCTAAATGCTACTTAAGAAGTGTGAAAATTCATCGAGTTCATATATACTGTAGAAAAAGTATAGAGAAAAAAAAACAAATAAAAATATTGAATAAAAAAATTATTATTCGACTTCCAGACTCGAACTCAAGACCACCAAAAACGGGAGAACATCTAGACGTCACTCTATCCACCAAGCCACGCATCCCTCGGTCAACCCAGCAGTCTAAGATTCTTAATAACTTCAACCGAGTTTGAGGTTTGATGGTAAATCTGAATAGAAATGCACAATGCTAAGCATATGGATGGTCTCTGCACATGTGCAAGACCTAAATAATATCTAAAATTTCAAATAAATTTATAGATATGTTGACGCTAAATGCTACTTAAGATGTGTGAAAATTCATCGCATTCATATATACTGTAGAAAAAGTATAGAGAAAAAAAATATTGAATAAAAAAAATTATTATTCGGTTTCCAGACTAGAACTCAACACCACCAAAAACGAGAGAACATCTAGACGTCACTCTATCCACCAAGCCACGCATCCCTTGGTCAACCAAGCAGTCTAAGATTCTTAATACCTTCAACCGAGTTTGAGGTTTGATGGTAAATCTGAATAGAAATGCACAATGCTAAGCATATGGATGATCTCTGCGCATGTGCAAGACCTAAATAATATCTAAAATTTCAAATTAATTTATAGATATGTTGACGCTAAATGCTACTTAAGAAGTGAGAAAATTCATCGAATTCATATATACTGTAGAAATAGTATAGAGAAAAAAAAAACAAATAAAAATATTGAATAAAAAAAATTATTATTCGGCTTCCAGACTCGAACTCAAGACCACCAAAAACGAGAGAACATCTAGACGTCACTCTATCCACCACGCCACGGATCCCTCGGTCAACCCAGCAGTCTAAGATTCTTAATACCTTCAACCGAGTTTCAGGTTTGATGGTAAATCTGAATAGAAATGCACAATGCTAAGCATATGGATGGTCTCTGCGCATGTGCAAGACCTAAATAATATCTAAAATTTCAAATAAATTTATAGATATGTTGACGCTAAATGCTACTTAAGAAGTGTGAAAATTCATCGAATTCATATATACTGTAGAAAAAGTATAGAGAAAAAAAATATTGAATAAAAAAAATTATTATTCGGTTTCCAGACTAGAACTCAACACCACCAAAAACGAGAGAACATCTAGACGTCACTCTATCCACCAAGCCACGCATCCCTCGGTCAACACTGCACTCTAAGATTCTTAATACCTTCAACCGTGTTTGAGGGTTGATGGTAAATCTGAATAGAAATGCACAATGCTAAGCATATGGATGATCTCTGCGCATGTGCAAGACCTAAATAATATCTAAAATTTCAAATAAATTTATAAATATGTTGACGCTAAATGCTACATAAGAAGTGTGAAAATTCATCGAATTCATATATACTGTAGAAAAAGTATAGAGAAAAAAATACAAATAAAAATATTGAAGAAAAAAAATTATTATTCGGCTTCCAGACTCGAACTCAACACCACCAAAAACGAGAGAACATCTAGACGTCACTCTATCCACAAAGCCACGCATCCCTCGGTCAACGCAGCAGTCTAAGATTCTTAATACCTTCAACCGAGTTTGAGGTTTGATGGTAAATCTGAATAGAAATACACAATGCTAAGCATATGGATGATCTCTGCGGATGTGCAAGACCTAAATAATATCTAAAATTTCAAATAAATTTATAGATATGTTGACGCTAAATGATACTAAAGAAGTGTGAAAATTCATTGAATTCATATATGCTGTAGAAAAAGTATAGAGAAAAAAAATATTGAATAAAAAAATTATTATTCGGTTTCCAGACTCGAACTCAACACCACCAAAAACGAGAGAACATCTAGACGTCACTCTATCCACCACGCCACGGATCCCTCGATACCCAGCAGTCTAAGATTCTTAATACCTTCAACCGAGTTTGAGGTTTGATGGTAAATCTGAATAGAAATGCACAAGGCTAAGCATATGGATGGTCTCTGCGCATGTGCAAGACCTAAATAATATCTAAAATTTCAAATAAATTTATAGATATGTTGACGCTAAATGCTACTTAAGAAGTGTGAAAATTCATCGAATTCATATATACTGTAGTATAAGTATAGAGAAAAAAACAAATAAAAATATTGAATAAAAAAATTATTATTCGGCTTCCAGACTCGAACTGAAGACCACCAAAAACGAGAGAACATCTAGATGCCATTCTATCCACCAAGCCACGCATCCCTCGGTCAACGCTGCAGTCTAAGATTCTTAATACCTTCAACCGAGTTTGAGGTTTGATGGTAAATCTGAATAGAAATGCACAATGCTAAGCATATGGATGGTCTCTGCGCATGTGCAAGACCTAAATAATATCTAAAATTTCAAATAAATTTATAGAAATGTTGACGCTAAATGATACTTAAGAAGTGTGAAAATTCATCGAATTCATATATACTGTAGAAAAAGTATAGAGATAAAAAAATATTGAATAAAAAAAATTATTATTCGGTTTCCAGAGTAGAACTCAACACCACCAAAAACGAGAGAACATCTAGACGGCACTCTATCCACCAAGCCACGCATCCCTCGGTCAACGCTGCAGTCTAAGATTCTTAATACCTTCATCCGAGTTTGAGGTTTGATGGTAAATCTGAATAGAAATGCACAATGCTAAGCATATGGATGGTCTCTGCGCATGTGCAAGACCTAAATAATATATAAAATTTCAAATAAATTTATAGATTTGTTGACGCTAAATGCTACTTAAGAAGTGTGAAAATTCATCGAGTTCATATATACTGTAGAAAAAGTATAGAGAAAAAAAATATTGAATAAAAAAAATTATTATTCGGTTTCCAGACTAGAACTCAACACCACCAAAAACGAGAGAACATCTAGACGTCACTCTATCCACCAAGCCACGCATCCCTCGGTCAACCCAGCAGTCTAAGATTCTTAATACCTTCAACCGAGTTTGAGGTTTGATGGTAAATCTGAATAGAAATGCACAATGCGAAGCATATGGATGGTCTCTGCGCATGTGCAAGACCTAAATAATATATAAAATTTCAAATAAATTTATAGATATGTTGACGCTAAATGCTACTTAAGAAGTGTGAAAATTCATCGAATTCATATATACTGTAGTATAAGTATAGAGAAAAAAACAAATAAAAATATTGAATAAAAAAATTATTATTCGGCTTCCAGACTCGAACTGAAGACCACCAAAAACGAGAGAACATCTAGACGCCACTCTATCCACCAAGCCACGCATCCCTCGGTCAACGCTGCAGTCTAAGATTCTTAATACCTTCAACCGAGTTTGAGGTTTAAAGTAAATCTGAATAGAAATGCACAATGCTAAGCATATGGATGGTCTCTGCGCATGTGCAAGACCTAAATAATATCTAAAATTTCAAATAAATTTATAGATATGTTGACGCTAAATGCTCCTTAAGAAGTGTGAAAATTCATCGAGTTCATATATACTGTAGAAAAAGTATAGAGAAAAAAAAACAAATAAAAATATTGAATAAAAAAATTATTATTCGGCTTCCAGACTCGAACTCAACACCAACAAAAACGAGAGAACATCTAGACGTCACTCTATCCACCATGCCACGCATCCCTCGGTCAACCCAGCAGTCTAAGATTCTTAATACCTTCAACCGAGTTAGAGGTTTGATGGTAAATCTGAATAGAAATGCACAATGCTAAGCATATGGATGGTCTCTGCGCATGTGCAAGACCTAAATAATATCTAAAATTTCAAATAAACTGATAGATATGTTGACGGTAAATGCTACTTAAGAAGTGTGAAAATTCATCGAATTCATATATACTGTAGAAAAAGTATAGAGAAAAAAAACAAATAAAAATATTGAATAAAAAAAATTATTATTCGGCATCCAGACTCGAACTGAAGACCACCAAAAACGAGAGAACATCTAGATGCCATTCTATCCACCAAGCCACGCATCCCTCGGTCAACCCAGCAGTCTAAGATTCTTAATACCTTCAACCGAGTTTGAGGTTTGATGGTAAATCTGAATAGAAATGGACAATGCTAAGCATATGGATGGTCTCTGCGCATGTGCAAGACCTAAATAATATCTAAAATTTCAAATAAATTTATAGATATGTTGACGCTTAATGCTACTTAAGAAGTGTGAAAATTCATCGAATTCATATATACTGTAGAAAAAGTATAGAGAAAAAAAAACAAATAAAAATATTGAATAAAAAAATTATTATTCGGCTTCCAGACTCGAACTCAACACCAACAAAAACGAGAGAACATCTAGACGTCACTCTATCCACCAAGCCACGCATCCCTCGGTCAACCCAGCAGTCTAAGATTCTTTAATACCTTCAACCGAGTTTGAGGTTTGATGGTAAATCTGAATAGAAATGCACAATGCGAAGCATATGGATGGTCTCTGCGCATGTGCACGACCTAAATAATATCTAAAATTTCAAATAAACTTATAGATATGTTGACGCTAAATGCTACTTAAGAAGTGTGAAAATTCATCGAATTCATATATACTGTAGAAAAAGTATAGAGAAAAAAAACAAATAAAAATATTGAATAAAAAAATTATTATTCGGCTTCCAGACTCGAACTCAAGACCACCAAAAACGAGAGGACATCTAGACGTCACTCTATCCACCAAGCCACGCATCCCTCGGTCAACCCAGCACTCTAAGATTCTTAATGCCCTCAACCGTGTTTGAGGTTTGATGGTAAATCTGAATAGAAATGCACAATGCTAAGCATATGGATGGTCTCTGCGCATGTGCAAGACCTAAATAATATCTAAAATTTCAAATAAATTTATAGATATGTTGACGCTAAATGCTACTTAAGAAGTGTGAAAATTCATCGAATTCATATATACTGTATAAATAGTATAGAGAAAAAAAAAACAAATAAAAATATTGAATAAAAAAATTATTATTCGGCTTCCAGACTCGAACTCAAGACCACCAAAAACGAGAGAACATCTAGACGTCACTCTATCCACCAAGCCACGCATCCCTCGGTCAACCCAGCAGTCTAAGATTCTTAATACCTTCAACCGAGTTTGAGGTTTGATGGTAAATCTGAATAGAAATGCACAATGCTAAGCATATGGATGGTCTCTGCGCATGTGCAAGACCTAAATAATATCTAAAATTTCAAATAAATTTATAGATATGTTGACGCTAAATGCTACTTAAGAAGTGTGAAAATTGATCGAATTCATATATACTGTAGAAAAAGTATAGAGAAAAAAAAACAAATAAAAATATTGAATAAAAAAATTAATATTCGGCTTCCAGACTCGAACTCAAGACCACCAGAAACGAGAGAACATCTAGACGTCACTCTACCCACCAAGCCACGCATCCCTCGGTCAACCCAGCAGTCTAAGATTCTTAATACCTTCAACCGAGTTTGAGGTTTGATGGTAAATCTGAATAGAAATGCACAATGCTAAGCATATGGATGGTCTCTGCGCATGTGCAAGACCTAAATAATATCTAAAATTTCAAATAAATTTATAGATATGTTGACGCTAAATGCTACTTAAGAAGTGTGAAAATTCATCGAATTCATATATACTGTATAAATAGTATAGAGAAAAAAAAACAAATAAAAATATTGAATAAAAAAATTATTATTCGGCTTCCAGACTCGAACTCAAGACCACCAAAAACGAGAGAACATCTAGACGTCACTCTATCCACCAAGCCACGCATCCCTCGGTCAACCCAGCAGTCTAAGATTCTTAATACCTTCAACCGAGTTTGAGGTTTGATGGTAAATCTGAATAGAAATGCACAATGCTAAGCATATGGATGGTCTCTGCGCATGTGCAAGACCTAAATAATATCTAAAATTTCAAATAAATTTATAGATATGTTGACGCTAAATGCTACTTAAGAAGTGTGAAAATTCATCGAATTCATATATACTGTATAAATAGTATAGAGAAAAAAAACAAATAAAAATATTGAATAAAAAAATTATTATTCGGCTTCCAGACTCGAACTCAAGACCACCAAAAACGAGAGAACATCTAGACGTCACTCTATCCACCAAGCCACGCATCCCTCGGTCAACCCAGCAGTCTAAGATTCTTAATACCTTCAACCGAGTTTGAGGTTTGATGGTAAATCTGAATAGAAATGCACAATGCTAAGCATATGGATGGTCTCTGCGCATGTGCAAGACCTAAATAATATCTAAAATTTCAAATAAATTTATAGATATGTTGACGCTAAATGCTACTTAAGAAGTGTGAAAATTCATCGAATTCATATATACTGTATAAATAGTATAGAGAAAAAAAACAAATAAAAATATTGAATAAAAAAATTATTATTCGGCTTCCAGACTCGAACTCAAGACCACCAAAAACGAGAGAACATCTAGACGTCACTCTATCCACCAAGCCACGCATCCCTCGGTCAACCCGGCAGTCTAAGTTTCTTAATACCTTCAACCGAGTTTGAGGTTTGATGGTAAATCTGAATAGAAATGCACAATGCTAAGCATATGGATGGTCTCTGCGCATGTGCAAGACCTAAATAATATCTAAAATTTCAAATAAATTTATAGATATGTTGACGCTAAATGCTACTTAAGAAGTGTGAAAATTCATCGAATTCATATATACTGTATAAATAGTATAGAGAAAAAAAAACAAATAAAAATATTGAATAAAAAAATTATTATTCGGCTTCCAGACTCGAACTCAAGACCACCAAAAACGAGAGAACATCTAGACGTCACTCTATCCACCAAGCCACGCATCCCTCGGTCACCGCAGCAGTCTAAGATTCTTAAGACCTTCAACCGAGTTTGAGTGATGGTAAATCTGAATAGAAATGCACAATGCTAAGCATATGGATGGTCTCTGCGCATGTGCAAGACCTAAATAATATCTAAAATTTCAAATAAATTTATAGATATGTTGACGCTAAATGCTATTTAAGAAGTGTGAAAATTCATCGAATTCATATATACTGTATAAATAGTATAGAGAAAAAAAAGCAAATAAAAATATTGAATAAAAAAATTATTATTCGGCTTCCAGACTCGAACTCAAGACCACCAAAAACGAGAGAAAACTAGACGCCATTCTATCCACCAAGCCACGCATCCCTCGGTCACCGCAGCAGTCTAAGATTCTTAAGACCTTCAACCGAGTTTGAGGTTTGATGGTAAATCTGAATAGAAATGCACAATGCTAAGCATATGGATGGTCTCTGCGCATGTGCAAGACCTAAATAATATCTAAAATTTCAAATAAATTTATAGATATGTTGACGCTAAATGCTACTTAAGAAGTGTGAAAATTCATCGTATTCATATATACTATATAAATAGTATAGAGAAAAAAAAAACAAATAAAAATATTGAATAAAAAAATTATCATTCGGATTCCAGACTCGAACTCAAGACCACCAAAAACGAGAGAAAACTAGACGCCATTCTATCCACCAAGCCACGCATCCCTCGGTCACCGCAGCAGTCTAAGATTCTTAAGACCTTCAACCGAGTTTGAGGTTTGATGGTAAATCTGAATAGAAATGCACAATGCTAAGCATATGGATGGTCTCTGCGCATGTGCAAGACCTAAATAATATCTAAAATTTCAAATAAATTTATAGATATGTTGACGCTAAATGCTACTTAAGAAGTGTGAAAATTCATCGAATTCATATATACTGTATAAATAGTATAGAGAAAAAAAAACAAATAAAAATATTGAATAAAAAAATTATTATTCGGCTTCCAGACTCGAACTCAAGACCACCAAAAACGAGAGAAAACTAGACGCCATTCTATCCACCAAGCCACGCATCCCTCGGTCACCGCAGCAGTCTAAGATTCTTAAGACCTTCAACCGAGTTTGAGGTTTGATGGTAAATCTGAATAGAAATGCACAATGCTAAGCATATGGATGGTCTCTGCGCATGTGCAAGACCTAAATAATATCTAAAATTTCAAATAAATTTATAGATATGTTGACGCTAAATGCTACTTAAGAAGTGTGAAAATTCATCGAATTCATATATACTGTATAAATAGTATAGAGAAAAAAAAACAAATAAAAATATTGAATAAAAAATTATTATTCGGCTTCCAGACTCGAACTCAAGACCACCAAAAACGAGAGAAAACTAGACGCCATTCTATCCACCAAGCCACGCATCCCTCGGTCACCGCAGCAGTCTAAGATTCTTAAGACCTTCAACCGAGTTTGAGGTTTGATGGTAAATCTGAATAGAAATGCACAATGCTAAGCATATGGATGGTCTCTGCGCATGTGCAAGACCTAAATAATATCTAAAATTTCAAATAAATTTATAGATATGTTGACGCTAAATGCTACTTAAGAAGTGTGAAAATTCATCGAATTCATATATACTGTATAAATAGTATAGAGAAAAAAAAACAAATAAAAATATTGAATAAAAAAATTATTATTCGGCTTCCAGACTCGAACTCAAGACCACCAAAAACGAGAGAAAACTAGACGCCATTCTATCCACCAAGCCACGCATCCCTCGGTCACCGCAGCAGTCTAAGATTCTTAAGACCTTCAACCGAGTTTGAGGTTTGATGGTAAATCTGAATAGAAATGCACAATGCTAAGCATATGGATGGTCTCTGCGCATGTGCAAGACCTAAATAATATCTAAAATTTCAAATAAATTTATAGATATGTTGACGCTAAATGCTACTTAAGAAGTGTGAAAATTCATCGAATTCATATATACTGTATAAATAGTATAGAGAAAAAAAAACAAATAAAAATATTGAATAAAAAAATTATTATTCGGCTTCCAGACTCGAACTCAAGACCACCAAAAACGAGAGAAAACTAGACGCCATTCTATCCACCAAGCCACGCATCCCTCGGTCACCGCAGCAGTCTAAGATTCTTAAGACCTTCAACCGAGTTTGAGGTTTGATGGTAAATCTGAATAGAAATGCACAATGCTAAGCATATGGATGGTCTCTGCGCATGTGCAAGACCTAAATAATATCTAAAATTTCAAATAAATTTATAGATATGTTGACGCTAAATGCTACTTAAGAAGTGTGAAAATTCATCGAATTCATATATACTGTATAAATAGTATAGAGAAAAAAAACAAATAAAAATATTGAATAAAAAAATTATGTTTCGGCTTCCAGACTCGAACTCAAGACCACCAAAAACGAGCGAAAATCTAGACGTCACTCTATCCACCAAGCCACGAATCCCTCGGTCAACCCAGCAGTCTAAGATTCTTAATACCTTCAACCGAGTTTGAGGTTTGATGGTAAATCTGAATAGAAATGCACAATGCTAAGCATATGGATGGTCTCTGCGCATGTGCAAGACCTAAATAATATCTAAAATTTCAAATAAATTTATAGATATGTTGACGCTAAATGCTACTTAAGAAGTGTGAAAATTCATCGAATTCATATATACTGTATAAATAGTATAGAGAAAAAAAAACAAATAAAAATATTGAATAAAAAAATTATTATTCGGCTTCCAGACTCGAACTCAAGACCACCAAAAACGAGAGAAAACTAGACGCCATTCTATCCACCAAGCCACGCATCCCTCGGTCACCGCAGCAGTCTAAGATTCTTAAGACCTTCAACCGAGTTTGAGGTTTGATGGTAAATCTGAATAGAAATGCACAATGCTAAGCATATGGATGGTCTCTGCGCATGTGCAAGACCTAAATAATATCTAAAATTTCAAATAAATTTATAGATATGTTGACGCTAAATGCTACTTAAGAAGTGTGAAAATTCATCGAATTCATATATACTGTATAAATAGTATAGAGAAAAAAAAACAAATAAAAATATTGAATAAAAAAATTATTATTCGGCTTCCAGACTCGAACTCAAGACCACCAAAAACGAGAGAAAACTAGACGCCATTCTATCCACCAAACCACGCATCCCTCGGTCACCGCAGCAGTCTAAGATTCTTAAGACCTTCAACCGAGTTTGAGGTTTGATGGTAAATCTGAATAGAAATGCACAATGCTAAGCATATGGATGGTCTCTGCGCATGTGCAAGACCTAAATAATATCTAAAATTTCAAATAAATTTATAGATATGTTGACGCTAAATGCTACTTAAGAAGTGTGAAAATTCATCGAATTCATATATACTGTATAAATAGTATAGAGAAAAAAAAAACAAATAAAAATATTGAATAAAAAAATTTTTATTCGGCTTCCAGACTCGAACTCAAGACCACCAAAAACGAGAGAAAACTAGACGCCATTCTATCCACCAAGCCACGCATCCCTCGGTCACCGCAGCAGTCTAAGATTCTTAAGACCTTCAACCGAGTTTGAGGTTTGATGGTAAATCTGAATAGAAATGCACAATGCTAAGCATATGGATGGTCTCTGCGCATGTGCAAGACCTAAATAATATCTAAAATTTCAAATAAATTTATAGATATGTTGACGCTAAATGCTACTTAAGAAGTGTGAAAATTCATCGAATTCATATATACTGTATAAATAGTATAGAGAAAAAAAAAAACAAATAAAAATATTGAATAAAAAAATTATTATTCGGCTTCCAGACTCGAACTCAAGACCACCAAAAACGAGAGAAAACTAGACGCCATTCTATCCACCAAGCCACGCATCCCTCGGTCACCGCAGCAGTCTAAGATTCTTAAGACCTTCAACCGAGTTTGAGGTTTGATGGTAAATCTGAATAGAAATGCACAATGCTAAGCATATGGATGGTCTCTGCGCATGTGCAAGACCTAAATAATATCTAAAATTTCAAATAAATTTATAGATATGTTGACGCTAAATGCTACTTAAGAAGTGTGAAAATTCATCGAATTCATATATACTGTATAAATAGTATAGAGAAAAAAAAACAAATAAAAATATTGAATAAAAAAATTATGTTTCGGCTTCCAGACTCGAACTCAAGACCACCAAAAACGAGCGAACATCTAGACGTCACTCTATCCACCAAGCCACGCATCCCTCGGTCAACCCAGCAGTCTAAGATTCTTAATACCTTCAACCGAGTTTGAGGTTTGATGGTAAATCTGAATAGAAATGCACAATGCTAAGCATATGGATGGTCTCTGCGCATGTGCAAGACCTAAATAATATCTAAAATTTCAAATAAATTTATAGATATGTTGACGCTAAATGCTACTTAAGAAGTGTGAAAATTCATCGAATTCATATATACTGTATAAATAGTATAGAGAAAAAAAAACAAATAAAAATATTGAATAAAAAAATTATTATTCGGCTTCCAGACTCGAACTCAAGACCACCAAAAACGAGAGGAAACTAGACGCCATTCTATCCACCAAGCCACCGCATCCCTCGGTCACCGCAGCAGTCTAAGATTCTTAAGACCTTCAACCGAGTTTGAGGTTTGATGGTAAATCTGAATAGAAATGCACAATGCTAAGCATATGGATGGTCTCTGCGCATGTGCAAGACCTAAATAATATCTAAAATTTCAAATAAATTTATAGATATGTTGACGCTAAATGCTACTTAAAAAGTGTGAAAATTCATCGAATTCATATATACTGTATAAATAGTATAGAGAAAAAAAAAACAAATAAAAATATTGAATAAAAAAATTATTATTCGGCTTCCAGACTCGAACTCAAGACCACCAAAAACGAGCGAACATCTAGACGTCACTCTATCCACCAAGCCACGCATCCCTCGGTCAACCCAGCAGTCTAAGATTCTTAATACCTTCAACCGAGTTTGAGGTTTGATGGTAAATCTGAATAGAAATGCACAATGCTAAGCATATGGATGGTCTCTGCGCATGTGCAAGACCTAAATAATATCTAAAATTTCAAATAAATTTATAGATATGTTGACGCTAAATGCTACTTAAGAAGTGTGAAAATTCATCGAATTCATATATACTGTATAAATAGTATAGAGAAAAAAAAAACAAATAAAAATATTGAATAAAAAAATTATTATTCGGCTTCCAGACTCGAACTCAACACCACCAAAAACGAGAGAAAATTAGACGCCATTCTATCCACCAAGCCACGCATCCCTCGGTCACCGCAGCAGTCTAAGATTCTTAAGACCTTCAACCGAGTTTGAGGTTTGATGGTAAATCTGAATAGAAATGCACAATGCTAAGCATATGGATGGTCTCTGCGCATGTGCAAGACCTAAATAATATCTAAAATTTCAAATAAATTTATAGATATGTTGACGCTAAATGCTACTTAAGAAGTGTGAAAATTCATCGAATTCATATATACTGTATAAATAGTATAGAGAAAAAAAAACAAATAAAAATATTGAATAAAAAAATTATGTTTCGGCTTCCAGACTCGAACTCAAGACCACCAAAAACGAGCGAACATCTAGACGTCACTCTATCCACCAAGCCACGCATCCCTCGGTCAACCCAGCAGTCTAAGATTCTTAATACCTTCAACCGAGTTTGAGGTTTGATGGTAAATCTGAATAGAAATGCACAATGCTAAGCATATGGATGGTCTCTGCGCATGTGCAAGACCTAAATAATATCTAAAATTTCAAATAAATTTATAGATATGTTGACGCTAAATGCTACTTAAGAAGTGTGAAAATTCATCGAATTCGTATATACTGTATAAATAGTATAGAGAAAAAAAAACAAATAAAAATATTGAATAAAAAAATTATTATTCGGCTTCCAGACTCGAACTCAAGACCACCAAAAACGAGAGAAAACTAGACGCCATTCTATCCACCAAGCCACGCATCCCTCGGTCACCGCAGCAGTCTAAGATTCTTAAGACCTTCAACCGAGTTTGAGGTTTGATGGTAAATCTGAATAGAAATGCACAATGCTAAGCATATGGATGGTCTCTGCGCATGTGCAAGACCTAAATAATATCTAAAATTTCAAATAAATTTATAGATATGTTGACGCTAAATGCTACTTAAGAAGTGTGAAAATTCATCGAATTCATATATACTGTATAAATAGTATAGAGAAAAAAAAACAAATAAAAATATTGAATAAAAAAATTATTATTCGGCTTCCAGACTCGAACTCAAGACCACCAAAAACGAGAGAAAACTAGACGCCATTCTATCCACCAAACCACGCATCCCTCGGTCACCGCAGCAGTCTAAGATTCTTAAGACCTTCAACCGAGTTTGAGGTTGGATGGTAAATCTGAATAGAAATGCACAATGCTAAGCATATGGATGGTCTCTGCGCATGTGCAAGACCTAAATAATATCTAAAATTTCAAATAAATTTATAGATATGTTGACGCTAAATGCTACTTAAGAAGTGTGAAAATTCATCGAATTCATATATACTGTATAAATAGTATAGAGAAAAAAAAAACAAATAAAAATATTGAATAAAAAAATTTTTATTCGGCTTCCAGACTCGAACTCAAGACCACCAAAAACGAGAGAAAACTAGACGCCATTCTATCCACCAAGCCACGCATCCCTCGGTCACCGCAGCAGTCTAAGATTCTTAAGACCTTCAACCGAGTTTGAGGTTTGATGGTAAATCTGAATAGAAATGCACAATGCTAAGCATATGGATGGTCTCTGCGCATGTGCAAGACCTAAATAATATCTAAAATTTCAAATAAATTTATAGATATGTTGACGCTAAATGCTACTTAAGAAGTGTGAAAATTCATCGAATTCATATATACTGTATAAATAGTATAGAGAAAAAAAAACAAATAAAAATATTGAATAAAAAAATTATTATTCGGCTTCCAGACTCGAACTCAAGACCACCAAAAACGAGAGAAAACTAGACGCCATTCTATCCACCAAGCCACGCATCCCTCGGTCACCGCAGCAGTCTAAGATTCTTAAGACCTTCAACCGAGTTTGAGGTTTGATGGTAAATCTGAATAGAAATGCACAATGCTAAGCATATGGATGGTCTCTGCGCATGTGCAAGACCTAAATAATATCTAAAATTTCAAATAAATTTATAGATATGTTGACGCTAAATGCTACTTAAGAAGTGTGAAAATTCATCGAATTCATATATACTGTATAAATAGTATAGAGAAAAAAAAACAAATAAAAATATTGAATAAAAAAATTATGTTTCGGCTTCCAGACTCGAACTCAAGACCACCAAAAACGAGCGAACATCTAGACGTCACTCTATCCACCAAGCCACGCATCCCTCGGTCAACCCAGCAGTCTAAGATTCTTAATACCTTCAACCGAGTTTGAGGTTTGATGGTAAATCTGAATAGAAATGCACAATGCTAAGCATATGGATGGTCTCTGCGCATGTGCAAGACCTAAATAATATCTAAAATTTCAAATAAATTTATAGATATGTTGACGCTAAATGCTACTTAAGAAGTGTGAAAATTCATAGAATTCATATATACTGTATAAATAGTATAGAGAAAAAAAAACAAATAAAAATATTGAATAAAAAAATTATTATTCGGCTTCCAGACTCGAACTCAAGACCACCAAAAACGAGAGGAAACTAGACGCCATTCTATCCACCAAGCCACCGCATCCCTCGGTCACCGCAGCAGTCTAAGATTCTTAAGACCTTCAACCGAGTTTGAGGTTTGATGGTAAATCTGAATAGAAATGCACAATGCTAAGCATATGGATGGTCTCTGCGCATGTGCAAGACCTAAATAATATCTAAAATTTCAAATAAATTTATAGATATGTTGACGCTAAATGCTACTTAAAAAGTGTGAAAATTCATCGAATTCATATATACTGTATAAATAGTATAGAGAAAAAAAAAACAAATAAAAATATTGAATAAAAAAATTATTATTCGGCTTCCAGACTCGAACTCAAGACCACCAAAAACGAGCGAACATCTAGACGTCACTCTATCCACCAAGCCACGCATCCCTCGGTCAACCCAGCAGTCTAAGATTCTTAATACCTTCAACCGAGTTTGAGGTTTGATGGTAAATCTGAATAGAAATGCACAATGCTAAGCATATGGATGGTCTCTGCGCATGTGCAAGACCTAAATAATATCTAAAATTTCAAATAAATTTATAGATATGTTGACGCTAAATGCTACTTAAGAAGTGTGAAAATTCATCGAATTCATATATACTGTATAAATAGTATAGAGAAAAAAAAAACAAATAAAAATATTGAATAAAAAAATTATTATTCGGCTTCCAGACTCGAACTCAACACCACCAAAAACGAGAGAAAATTAGACGCCATTCTATCCACCAAGCCACGCATCCCTCGGTCACCGCAGCAGTCTAAGATTCTTAAGACCTTCAACCGAGTTTGAGGTTTGATGGTAAATCTGAATAGAAATGCACAATGCTAAGCATATGGATGGTCTCTGCGCATGTGCAAGACCTAAATAATATCTAAAATTTCAAATAAATTTATAGATATGTTGACGCTAAATGCTACTTAAGAAGTGTGAAAATTCATCGAATTCATATATACTGTATAAATAGTATAGAGAAAAAAAAACAAATAAAAATATTGAATAAAAAAATTATGTTTCGGCTTCCAGACTCGAACTCAAGACCACCAAAAACGAGCGAACATCTAGACGTCACTCTATCCACCAAGCCACGCATCCCTCGGTCAACCCAGCAGTCTAAGATTCTTAATACCTTCAACCGAGTTTGAGGTTTGATGGTAAATCTGAATAGAAATGCACAATGCTAAGCATATGGATGGTCTCTGCGCATGTGCAAGACCTAAATAATATCTAAAATTTCAAATAAATTTATAGATATGTTGACGCTAAATGCTACTTAAGAAGTGTGAAAATTCATCGAATTCATATATACTGTATAAATAGTATAGAGAAAAAAAAACAAATAAAAATATTGAATAAAAAAATTATTATTCGGCTTCCAGACTCGAACTCAAGACCACCAAAAACGAGAGAAAACTAGACGCCATTCTATCCACCAAGCCACGCATCCCTCGGTCACCGCAGCAGTCTAAGATTCTTAAGACCTTCAACCGAGTTTGAGGTTTGATGGTAAATCTGAATAGAAATGCACAATGCTAAGCATATGGATGGTCTCTGCGCATGTGCAAGACCTAAATAATATCTAAAATTTCAAATAAATTTATAGATATGTTGACGCTAAATGCTACTTAAGAAGTGTGAAAATTCATCGAATTCATATATACTGTATAAATAGTATAGAGAAAAAAAAACAAATAAAAATATTGAATAAAAAAATTATGTTTCGGCTTCCAGACTCGAACTCAAGACCACCAAAAACGAGCGAACATCTAGACGTCACTCTATCCACCAAGCCACGCATCCCTCGGTCAACCCAGCAGTCTAAGATTCTTAATACCTTCAACCGAGTTTGAGGTTTGATGGTAAATCTGAATAGAAATGCACAATGCTAAGCATATGGATGGTCTCTGCGCATGTGCAAGACCTAAATAATATCTAAAATTTCAAATAAATTTATAGATATGTTGACGCTAAATGCTACTTAAAAAGTGTGAAAATTCATCGAATTCATATATACTGTATAAATAGTATAGAGAAAAAAAAAACAAATAAAAATATTGAATAAAAAAATTATTATTCGGCTTCCAGACTCGAACTCAAGACCACCAAAAACGAGCGAACATCTAGACGTCACTCTATCCACCAAGCCACGCATCCCTCGGTCAACCCAGCAGTCTAAGATTCTTAATACCTTCAACCGAGTTTGAGGTTTGATGGTAAATCTGAATAGAAATGTACAATGCTAAGCATATGGATGGTCTCTGCGCATGTGCAAGACCTAAATAATATCTAAAATTTCAAATAAATTTATAGATATGTTGACGCTAAATGCTACTTAAGAAGTGTGAAAATTCATCGAATTCATATATACTGTATAAATAGTATAGAGAAAAAAAAAACAAATAAAAATATTGAATAAAAAAATTATTATTCGGCTTCCAGACTCGAACTCAAGACCACCAAAAACGAGAGAAAACTAGACGCCATTCTATCCACCAAGCCACGCATCCCTCGGTCACCGCAGCAGTCTAAGATTCTTAAGACCTTCAACCGAGTTTGAGGTTTGATGGTAAATCTGAATAGAAATGCACAATGCTAAGCATATGGATGGTCTCTGCGCATGTGCAAGACCTAAATAATATCTAAAATTTCAAATAAATTTATAGATATGTTGACGCTAAATGCTACTTAAGAAGTGTGAAAATTCATCGAATTCATATATACTGTATAAATAGTATAGAGAAAAAAAAAAAAAATATTGAATAAAAAAATTATTATTCGGCTTCCAGACTCGAACTCAAGACCACCAAAAACGAGAGAAAACTAGACGCCATTCTATCCACCAAGCCACGCATCCCTCGGTCACCGCAGCAGTCTAAGATTCTTAAGACCTTCAACCGAGTTTGAGGTTTGATGGTAAATCTGAATAGAAATGCACAATGCTAAGCATATGGATGGTCTCTGCGCATGTGCAAGACCTAAATAATATCTAAAATTTCAAATAAATTTATAGATATGTTGACGCTAAATGCTACTTAAGAAGTGTGAAAATTCATCGAATTCATATATACTGTATAAATAGTATAGAGAAAAAAAACAAAACAAATAAAAATATTGAATAAAAAAATTATTATTCGGCTTCCAGACTCGAACTCAAGACCACCAAAAACGAGAGAAAACGAGACGCCATTCTATCCACCAAGCCACGCATCCCTCGGTCATCGCAGCAGTCTAAGATTCTTAAGACCTTCAACCGAGTTTGAGGTTTGATGGTAAATCTGAATAGAAATGCACAATGCTAAGCATATGGATGGTCTCTGCGCATGTGCAAGACCTAAATAATATCTAAAATTTCAAATAAATTTATAGATATGTTGACGCTAAATGCTACTTAAGAAGTGTGAAAATTCATCGAATTCATATATACTGTATAAATAGTATAGAGAAAAAAAAACAAATAAAAATATTGAATAAAAAAATTATTATTCGGCTTCCAGACTCGAACTCAAGACCACCAAAAACGAGCGAACATCTAGACGTCACTCTATCCACCAAGCCACGCATCCCTCGGTCAAGACAGCAGTCTAAGATTCTTAATACCTTCAACCGAGTTTGAGGTTTGATGGTAAATCTGAATAGAAATGCACAATGCTAAGCATATGGATGGTCTCTGCGCATGTGCAAGACCTAAATAATATCTAAAATTTCAAATAAATTTATAGATATGTTGACGCTAAATGCTACTTAAGAAGTGTGAAAATTCATCGAATTCATATATACTGTATAAATAGTATAGAGAAAAAAAAGCAAATAAAAATATTGAATAAAAAAATTATTATTCGGCTTCCAGACTCGAACTCAAGACCACCAAAAACGAGAGAAAACTAGACGCCATTCTATCCACCAAGCCACGCATCCCTCGGTCACCGCAGCAGTCTAAGATTCTTAAGACCTTCAACCGAGTTTGAGGTTTGATGGTAAATCTGAATAGAAATGCACAATGCTAAGCATATGGATGGTCTCTGCGCATGTGCAAGACCTAAATAATATCTAAAATTTCAAATAAATTTATAGATATGTTGACGCTAAATGCTACTTAAGAAGTGTGAAAATTCATCGAATTCATATATACTGTATAAATAGTATAGAGAAAAAAAAACAAATAAAAATATTGAATAAAAAAATTATTATTCGGCTTCCAGACTCGAACTCAAGACCACCAAAAACGAGAGAAAACTAGACGCCATTCTATCCACCAAGCCACGCATCCCTCCGTCACCGCAGCAGTCTAAGATTCTTAAGACCTTCAACCGAGTTTGAGGTTTGATGGTAAATCTGAATAGAAATGCACAATGCTAAGCATATGGATGGTCTCTGCGCATGTGCAAGACCTAAATAATATCTAAAATTTCAAATAAATTTATAGATATGTTGACGCTAAATGCTACTTAAGAAGTGTGAAAATTCATCGAATTCATATATACTGTATAAATAGTATAGAGAAAAAAAAGCAAATAAAAATATTGAATAAAAAAATTATTATTCGGCTTCCAGACTCGAACTCAAGACCACCAAAAACGAGAGAAAACTAGACGCCATTCTATCCACCAAGCCACGCATCCCTCGGTCACCGCAACAGTCTAAGATTCTTAAGACCTTCAACCGAGTTTGAGGTTTGATGGTAAATCTGAATAGAAATGCACAATGCTAAGCATATGGATGGTCTCTGCGCATGTGCAAGACCTAAATAATATCTAAAATTTCAAATAAATTTATAGATATGTTGACGCTAAATGCTACTTAAGAAGTGTGAAAATTCATCGAATTCATATATACTGTATAAATAGTATAGAGAAAAAAAACAAATAAAAATATTGAATAAAAAAATTATTATTCGGCTTCCAGACTCGAACTCAAGACCACCAAAAACGAGAGAAAACTAGACGCCATTCTATCCACCAAGCCACGCATCCCTCGGTCACCGCAGCAGTCTAAGATTCTTAAGACCTTCAACCGAGTTTGAGGTTTGATGGTAAATCTGAATAGAAATGCACAATGCTAAGCATATGGATGGTCTCTGCGCATGTGCAAGACCTAAATAATATCTAAAATTTCAAATAAATTTATAGATATGTTGACGCTAAATGCTACTTAAGAAGTGTGAAAATTCATCGAATTCATATATACTGTATAAATAGTATAGAGAAAAAAAAACAAATAAAAATATTGAATAAAAAAATTATGTTTCGGCTTCCAGACTCGAACTCAAGACCACCAAAAACGAGCGAACATCTAGACGTCACTCTATCCACCAAGCCACGCATCCCTCGGTCAACCCAGCAGTCTAAGATTCTTAATACCTTCAACCGAGTTTGAGGTTTGATGGTAAATCTGAATAGAAATGCACAATGCTAAGCATATGGATGGTCTCTGCGCATGTGCAAGACCTAAATAATATCTAAAATTTCAAATAAATTTATAGATATGTTGACGCTAAATGCTACTTAAGAAGTGTGAAAATTCATCGAATTCATATATACTGTATAAATAGTATAGAGAAAAAAAAACAAATAAAAATATTGAATAAAAAAATTATTATTCGGCTTCCAGACTCGAACTCAAGACCACCAAAAACGAGAGAAAACTAGACGCCATTCTATCCACCAAGCCACGCATCCCTCGGTCAACCCAGCAGTCTAAGATTCTTAATACCTTCAACCGAGTTTGAGGTTTGATGGTAAATCTGAATAGAAATGCACAATGCTAAGCATATGGATGGTCTCTGCGCATGTGCAAGACCTAAATAATATCTAAAATTTCAAACAAATTTATAGATATGTTGACGCTAAATGCTACTTAAGAAGTGTGAAAATTCATCGAATTCATATATACTGTATAAATAGTATAGAGAAAAAAAAAACAAATAAAAATATTGAATAAAAAAATTATTATTCGGCTTCCAGACTCGAACTCAAGACCACCAAAAACGAGCGAACATCTAGACGTCACTCTATCCACCAAGCCACGCATCCCTCGGTCAACCCAGCAGTCTAAGATTCTTAATACCTTCAACCGAGTTTGAGGTTTGATGGTAAATCTGAATAGAAATGCACAATGCTAAGCATATGGATGGTCTCTGCGCATGTGCAAGACCTAAATAATATCTAAAATTTCAAATAAATTTATAGATATGTTGACGCTAAATGCTACTTAAGAAGTGTCAAAATTCATCGAATTCATATATACTGTATAAATAGTATAGAGAAAAAAAAACAAATAAAAATATTGAATAAAAAAATTATTATTCGGCTTCCAGACTCGAACTCAAGACCACCAAAAACGAGAGAAAACTAGACGCCATTCTATCCACCAAGCCACGCATCCCTCGGTCACCGCAGCAGTCTAAGATTCTTAAGACCTTCAACCGAGTTTGAGGTTTGATGGTAAATCTGAATAGAAATGCACAATGCTAAGCATATGGATGGTCTCTGTGCATGTGCAAGACCTAAATAATATCTAAAATTTCAAATAAATTTATAGATATGTTGACGCTAAATGCTACTTAAGAAGTGTGAAAATTCATCGAATTCATATATACTGTATAAATAGTATAGAGAAAAAAAAACAAATAAAAATATTGAATAAAAAAATTATTATTCGGCTTCCAGACTCGAACTCAAGACCACCAAAAACGAGCGAACATCTAGACGTCACTCTATCCACCAAGCCACGCATCCCTCGGTCAACCCAGCAGTCTAAGATTCTTAATACCTTCAACCGAGTTTGAGGTTTGATGGTAAATCTGAATAGAAATGCACAATGCTAAGCATATGGATGGTCTCTGCGCATGTGCAAGACCTAAATAATATCTAAAATTTCAAACAAATTTATAGATATGTTGACGCTAAATGCTACTTAAGAAGTGTGAAAATTCATCGAATTCATATATACTGTATAAATAGTATAGAGAAAAAAAAAACAAATAAAAATATTGAATAAAAAAATTATTATTCGGCTTCCAGACTCGAACTCAAGACCACCAAAAACGAGCGAACATCTAGACGTCACTCTATCCACCAAGTCACGCATCCCTCGGTCAACCCAGCAGTCTAAGATTCTTAATACCTTCAACCGAGTTTGAGGTTTGATGGTAAATCTGAATAGAAATGCACAATGCTAAGCATATGGATGGTCTCTGCGCATGTGCAAAACCTAAATAATATCTAAAATTTCAAATAAATTTATAGATATGTTGACGCTAAATGCTACTTAAGAAGTGTGAAAATTCATCGAATTCATATATACTGTATAAATAGTATAGAGAAAAAAAACAAATAAAAATATTGAATAAAAAAATTATTATTCGGCTTCCAGACTCGAACTCAAGACCACCAAAAACGAGCGAACATCTAGACGTCACTCTATCCACCAAGCCACGCATCCCTCGGTCAACCCAGCAGTCTAAGATTCTTAATACCTTCAACCGAGTTTGAGGTTTGATGGTAAATCTGAATAGAAATGCACAATGCTAAGCATATGGATGGTCTCTGCGCATGTGCAAGACCTAAATAATATCTAAAATTTCAAATAAATTTATAGATATGTTGACGCTAAATGCTACTTAAGAAGTGTGAAAATTCATCGAATTCATATATACTGTATAAATAGTATAGAGAAAAAAAAACAAATAAAAATATTGAATAAAAAAATTATTATTCGGCTTCCAGACTCGAACTCAAGACCACCAAAAACGAGCGAACATCTAGACGTCACTCTATCCACCAAGCCACGCATCCCTCGGTCAACCCAGCAGTCTAAGATTCTTAATACCTTCAACCGAGTTTGAGGTTTGATGGTAAATCTGAATAGAAATGCACAATGCTAAGCATATGGATGGTCTCTGCGCATGTGCAAGAGCTAAATAATATCTAAAATTTCAAATAAATTTATAGATATGTTGACGCTAAATGCTACTTAAGAAATGTGAAAATTCATCGAATTCATATATACTGTATAAATAGTATAGAGAAAAAAAAAACAAATAAAAATATTGAATAAAAAAATTATTATTCGGCTTCCAGACTCGAACTCAAGACCACCAAAAACGAGCGAACATCTAGACGTCACTCTATCCACCAAGCCACGCATCCCTCGGTCAACCCAGCAGTCTAAGATTCTTAATACCTTCAACCGAGTTTGAGGTTTGATGGTAAATCTGAATAGAAATGCACAATGCTAAGCATATGGATGGTCTCTGCGCATGTGCAAGACCTAAATAATATCTAAAATTTCAAATAAATTTATAGATATGTTGACGCTAAATGCTACTTAAGAAGTGTGAAAATTCATCGAATTCATATATACTGTATAAATAGTATAGAGAAAAAAAAACAAATAAAAATATTGAATAAAAAAATTATTATTCGGCTTCCAGACTCGAACTCAAGACCACCAAAAACGAGCGAACATCTAGACGTCATTCTATCCACCAAGCCACGCATCCCTCGGTCAACCCAGCAGTCTAAGATTCTTAATACCTTCAACCGAGTTTGAGGTTTGATGGTAAATCTGAATAGAAATGCACAATACTAAGCATATGGATGGTCTCTGCGCATGTGCAAGACCTAAATAATATCTAAAATTTCAAATAAATTTATAGATATGTTGACGCTAAATGCTACTTAAGAAGTGTGAAAATTCATCGAATTCATATATACTGTATAAATAGTATAGAGAAAAAAAAACAAATAAAAATATTGAATAAAAAAATTATTATTCGGCTTCCAGACTCGAACTCAAGACCACCAAAAACGAGCGAACATCTAGACGTCACTCTATCCACCAAGCCACGCATCCCTCGGTCAACCCAGCAGTCTAAGATTCTTAATACCTTCAACCGAGTTTGAGGTTTGATGGTAAATCTGAATAGAAATGCACAATGCTAAGCATATGGATGGTCTCTGCGCATGTGCAAGACCTAAATAATATCTAAAATTTCAAATAAATTTATAGATATGTTGACGCTAAATGCTACTTAAGAAGTGTGAAAATTCATCGAATTCATATATACTGTATAAATAGTATAGAGAAAAAAAAAACAAATAAAAATATTGAATAAAAAAATTATTATTCGGCTTCCAGACTCGAACTCAAGACCACCAAAAACGAGAGAAAACTAGACGCCATTCTATCCACCATGCCACGCATCCCTCGGTCACCGCAGCAGTCTAAGATTCTTAAGACCTTCAACCGTGTTTGAGGTTTGATGGTAAATCTGAATAGAAATGCACAATGCTAAGCATATGGATGGTCTCTGCGCATGTGCAAGACCTAAATAATATCTAAAATTTCAAATAAATTTATAGATATGTTGACGCTAAATGCTACTTAAGAAGTGTGAAAATTCATCGAATTCATATATACTGTAGAAAAAGTATAGAGAAAAAAAACAAATAAAAAATATTGAATAAAAAATTATTATTCGGCTTCCAGACTCGAACTCAAGACCACCAAAAACGAGAGAACATCTAGACGTCACTCTATCCACCAAGCCACGCATCCCTCGGTCAACCCAGCAGTCTAAGATTCTTAATACCTTCAACCGAGTTTGTGGTTTGATGGTAAATCTGAATAGAAATGCACAATGCTAAGCATATGGATGGTCTCTGCGCATGTGCAAGACCTAAATAATATCTAAAATTTCAAATAAATTTATAGATATGTTGACACTAAATGCTACTTAAGAAGTGTGAAAATTCATCGAATTCATATATACTGTAGAAAAAGTATAGAGAAAAAAAACAAATAAAAAATATTGAATAAAAAATTATTATTCGGCTTCCAGACTCGAACTCAAGACCACCAAAAACGAGAGAACATCTAGACGTCACTCTATCCACCAAGCCACTCATCCCTCGGTCAACCCAGCAGTCTAAGATTCTTAATACCTTCAACCGAGTTTGAGGTTTGATGGTAAATCTGAATAGAAATGCACAATGCTAAGCATATGGATGGTCTCTGCGCATGTGCAAGACCTAAATAATATCTAAAATTTCAAATAAATTTATAGATATGTTGACGCTAAATGCTACTTAAGAAGTGTGAAAATTCATCGAATTCATATATACTGTATAAATAGTATAGAGAAAAAAAAAAACAAATAAAAATATTGAATAAAAAAATTATTATTCGGCTTCCAGACTCGAACTCAAGACCACCAAAAACGAGAGAAAACTAGACGCCATTCTATCCACCATGCCACGCATCCCTCGGTCACCGCAGCAGTCTAAGATTCTTAAGACCTTCAACCGAGTTTGAGGTTGGGTGGTAAATCTGAATAGAAATGCACAGTGCTAAGCATATGGATGGTCTCTGCGCATGTGCAAGACCTAAATAATATCTAAAATTTCAAATAAATTTATAGATATGTTGACGCTAAATGCTACTTAAGAAGTGTGAAAATTCATCGAATTCATATATACTGTATAAATAGTATAGAGAAATAAAAACAAATAAAAATATTGAATAAAAAAATTATTATTCGGCTTCCAGACTCGAACTCAAGACCACCAAAAACGAGAGAACATCTAGACGTCACTCTATCCACCAAGCCACGCATCCCTCGGTCACCGCAGCAGTCTAAGATTCTTAAGACCTTCAACCGTGTTTGAGGTTTGATGGTAAATCTGAATAGAAATGCACAATGCTAAGCATATGGATGGTCTCTGCGCATGTGCAAGACCTAAATAATATCTAAAATTTCAAATAAATTTATAGATATGTTGACGCTAAATGCTACTTAAGAAGTGTGAAAATTGATCGAATTCATATATACTGTAGAAAAAGTATAGAGAAAAAAAACAAATAAAAATATTGAATAAAAAAGTTATTATTCGGCTTCCAGACTCGAACTCAAGACCACCAAAAAACGAGAGAACATCTAGACGTCACTCTATCCACCAAGCCACGCATCCCTCGGTCAACCCAGCAGTCTAAGATTCTTAATACCTTCAACCGAGTTTGAGGTTTGATGGTAAATCTGAATAGAAATGCACAATGCTAAGCATATGGATGGTCTCTGCGCATGTGCAAGACCTAAATAATATCTAAAATTTCTAATAAATTTATAGATATGTTGACGCTAAATGCTACTTAAGAAGTGTGAAAATTCATCGAATTCATATATACTGTAGAAAAAGTATAGAGAAAAAAAATGAAATAAAAAATATTGAATAAAAAAATTATTATTCGGCTTCCAGACTCGAACTCAAGACCACCAAAAACGAGAGAACATCTAGACGTCACTCTATCCACCAAGCCACGCATCACTCGGTCAACCCAGCAGTCTAAGATTCTTAATACCTTCAACCGAGTTTGAGGTTTGATGGTAAATCTGAATAGAAATGCACAATGCTAAGCATATGGATGGTCTCTGCGCATGTGCAAGACCTAAATAATATCTAAAATTTCAAATAAATTTATAGATATGTGTACGCTAAATGCTACTTAAGAAGTGTGAAAATTCATCGAATTCATATATACTGTATAAATAGTATAGAGAAAAAAAAAAACAAATAAAAATATTGAATAAAAAAATTATTATTCGGCTTCCAGACTCGAACTCAAGACCACCAAAAACGAGCGAACATCTAGACGTCACTCTATCCACCAAGCCACGCATCCCTCGGTCAACCCAGCAGTCTAAGATTCTTAATACCTTCAACCGAGTTTGAGGTTTGATGGTAAATCTGAATAGAAATGCACAATGCTAAGCATATGGATGGTCTCTGCGCATGTGCAAGACCTAAATAATATCTAAAATTTCAAATAAATTTATAGATATGTTGACGCTAAATGCTACTTAAGAAGTGTGAAAATTCATCGAATTCATATATACTGTATAAATAGTATAGAGAAAAAAAAAAATAAAAATATTGAATAAAAAAATTATTATTCGGCTTCCAGACTCGAACTCAAGACCACCAAAAACGAGCGAACATCTAGACGTCACTCTATCCACCAAGCCACGCATCCCTCGGTCAACCCAGCAGTCTAAGATTCTTAATACCTTCAACCGAGTTTGAGGTTTGATGGTAAATCTGAATAGAAATGCACAATGCTAAGCATATGGATGGTCTCTGCGCATGTGCAAGAGCTAAATAATATCTAAAATTTCAAATAAATTTATAGATATGTTGACGCTAAATGCTACTTAAGAAGTGTGAAAATTCATCGAATTCATATATACTGTATAAATAGTATAGAGAAAAAAAAAACAAATAAAAATATTGAATAAAAAAATTATTATTCGGCTTCCAGACTCGAACTCAAGACCACCAAAAACGAGCGAACATCTAGACGTCACTCTATCCACCAAGCCACGCATCCCTCGGTCAACCCAGCAGTCTAAGATTCTTAATACCTTCAACCGAGTTTGAGGTTGGATGGTAAATCTGAATAGAAATGCACAATGCTAAGCATATGGATGGTCTCTGCGCATGTGCAAGACCTAAATAATATCTAAAATTTCAAATAAATTTATAGATATGTTGACGCTAAATGCTACTTAAGAAGTGTGAAAATTCATCGAATTCATATATACTGTATAAATAGTATAGAGAAAAAAAAAACAAATAAAAATATTGAATAAAAAAATTATTATTCGGCTTCCAGACTCGAACTCAAGACCACCAAAAACGAGAGAAAGCTAGACGCCATTCTATCCACCATGCCACGCATCCCTCGGTCACCGCAGCAGTCTAAGATTCTTAAGACCTTCAACCGAGTTTGAGGTTGGATGGTAAATCTGAATAGAAATGCACAGTGCTAAGCATGTGGATGGTCTCTGCGCATGTGCAAGACCTAAATAATATCTAAAATTTCAAATAAATTTATAGATATGTTGACGCTAAATGCTACTTAAGAAGTGTGAAAATTCATCGAATTCATATATACTGTATAAATAGTATAGAGAAATAAAAACAAATAAAAATATTGAATAAAAAAATTATTATTCGGCTTCCAGACTCGAACTCAAGACCACCAAAAACGAGAGAACATCTAGACGTCACTCTATCCACCAAGCCACGCATCCCTCGGTCACCGCAGCAGTCTAAGATTCTTAAGACCTTCAACCGTGTTTGAGGTTTGATGGTAAATCTGAATAGAAATGCACAATGCTAAGCATATGGATGGTCTCTGCGCATGTGCAAGACCTAAATAATTTCTAAAATTTCAAATAAATTTATAGATATGTTGACGCTAAATGCTACTTAAGAAGTGTGAAAATTGATCGAATTCATATATACTGTAGAAAAAGTATAGAGAAAAAAAACAAATAAAAATATTGAATAAAAAAGTTATTATTCGGCTTCCAGACTCGAACACAAGACCACCAAAAAACGAGAGAACATCTAGACGTCACTCTATCCACCAAGCCACGCATCCCTCGGTCAACCCAGCAGTCTAAGATTCTTAATACCTTCAACCGAGTTTGAGGTTTGATGGTAAATCTGAATAGAAATGCACAATGCTAAGCATATGGATGGTCTCTGCGCATGTGCAAGACCTAAATAATATCTAAAATTTCTAATAAATTTATAGATATGTTGACGCTAAATGCTACTTAAGAAGTGTGAAAATTCATCGAATTCATATATACTGTAGAAAAAGTATAGAGAAAAAAAATCAAATAAAAAATATTGAATAAAAAAATTATTATTCGGCTTCCAGACTCGAACTCAACACCACCAAAAACGAGAGAACATCTAAACGTCACTCTATCCACCAAGCCACGCATCATTCGGTCAACCCAGCAGTCTAAGATTCTTAATACCTTCAACCGAGTTTGAGGTTTGATGGTAAATCTGAATAGAAATGCACAATGCTAAGCATATGGATGGTCTCTGCGCATGTGCAAGACCTAAATAATATCTAAAATTTCAAATAAATTTATAGATATGTGTACGCTAAATGCTACTTAAGAAGTGTGAAAATTCATCGAATTCATATATACTGTAGAAAAAGTATAGAGAAAAAAAACAAATAAAAATATTGAATAAAAAAATTATTATTCGGCTTCCAGACTCGAACTCAAGACCACCAAAAACGAGAGAACATCTAGACGTCACTCTATCCACCAACCCACGCATCCCTCGGTCAACCCAGCAGTCTAAGATTCTTAATACTCTCAACCGTGTTTGAGGTTTGATGGTAAATCTGAATAGAAATGCACAATGCTAAGCATATGGATGGTCTCTGCGCATGTGCAAGACCTAAATAATATCTAAAATTTCAAATAAATTTATAGATATGTTGACACTAAATGCTACTTAAGAAGTGTGAAAATTGATCGAATTCATATATACTGTAGAAAAAGTATAGAGGAAAAAAAAACAAATAAAAATATCGAATAAAAAAATTATTATTCGGCTTCCAGACTCGAACTCAAGACCACCAAAAACGAGAGAACATCTAGACGTCACTCTATCCACCAAGTCACGCCTCCCTCGGTCAACCCAGCAGTCTAAGATTCTTAATACCTTCAACCGAGTTTGAGGTTTGATGGTAAATCTGAATAGAAATGCACAATGCTAAGCATATGGATGGTCTCTGCGCATGTGCAAGACCTAAATAATATCTAAAATTTCAAATAAATTTATAGATATGTTGACGCTAAATGCTACTTAAGAAGTGTGAAAATTCATCGAATTCATATATACTGTAGAAAAAGTATAGAGAAAAAAAATCAAATAAAAAATATTGAATAAAAAAATTATTATTCGGCTTCCAGACTCGAACTCAAGACCACCAAAAACGAGAGAACATCTAGACGTCACTCTATCCACCAAGCCACGCATCCTTCGGTCAACCCAGCAGTCTAAGATTCTTAATACCTTCAACCGAGTTTGAGGCTTGATGGTAAATCTGAATAGAAATGCACAATGCTAAGCATATGGATGGTCTCTGCGCATGTGCAAGACCTAAATAATATCTAAAATTTCAAATAAATTTATAGATATGTTGACGCTAAATGCTACTTAAGAAGTGTGAAAATTCATCGAATTCATATATACTGTAGAAAAAGTATAGAGAAAAAAAACAAATAAAAATATTGAATAAAAAAATTATTATTCGGCTTCCAGACTCGAACTCAAGACCACCAAAAACGAGAGAACATCTAGACGTCACTCTATCCACCAAGCCACGCATCCCTCGGTCAACCCAGCAGTCTAAGATTCTTAATACTCTCAACCGTGTTTGAGGTTTGATGGTAAATCTGAATAGAAATGCACAATGCTAAGCATATGGATGGTCTCTGCGCATGTGCAAGACCTAAATAATATCTAAAATTTCAAATAAATTTATAGATATGTTGACACTAAATGCTACTTAAGAAGTGTGAAAATTGATCGAATTCATATATACTGTAGAAAAAGTATAGAGAAAAAAAAACAAATAAAAATATTGAATAAAAAAATTATTATTCGGCTTCCAGACTCGAACTCAAGACCACCAAAAACGAGAGAACATCTAGACGTCACTCTATCCACCAAGCCACGCATCCCTCGGTCAACCCAGCAGTCTAAGATTCTTAATACCTTCAACCGAGTTTGAGGTTTGATGGTAAATCTGAATAGAAATGCACAATGCTAAGCATATGGATGGTCTCTGCGCATGTGCAAGACCTAAATAATATCTAAAATTTCAAATAAATTTATAGATATGTTGACACTAAATGCTACTTAAGAAGTGTGAAAATTGATCGAATTCATATATACTGTAGAAAAAGTATAGAGAAAAAAAAAACAAATAAAAATATTGAATAAAAAAATTATTATTCGGCTTCCAGAATCGAACTCAAGACCACCAAAAACGAGAGAACATCTAGACGTCACTCTATCCACCAAGCCACGCATCCCTCGGTCACCGTAGCAGTCTAAGATTCTTAATACCTTCAACCGAGTTTGAGGTTTGATGGTAAATCTGAATGGAAATGCACAATGCTAAGCATATGGATGGTCTCTGCGCATGTGCAAGACCTAAATAATATCTAAAATTTCAAATAAATTTATAGATATGTTGACACTAAATGCTACTTAAAAAGTGTGAAAATTGATCGAATTCATATATACTGTAGAAAAAGTATAGAGAAAAACAAACAAATAAAAATATTGAATAAAAAAATTATTATTCGGCTTCCAGACTCGAACTCAAGACCACCAAAAACGAGAGAACATCTAGACGTCACTCTATCCACCAAGCCACGCATTCCTCGGTCAACCCAGCAGTCTAAGATTCTTAATACCTTCAACCGAGTTTGAGGTTTGATGGTAAATCTGAATAGAAATGCACAATGCTAAGCATATGGATGGTCTCTGCGCATGTGCAAGACCTAAATAATATCTAAAATTTCAAATAAATTTATAGATATGTTGACACTAAATGCTACTTAAGAAGTGTGAAAATTGATCGAATTCATATATACTGTAGAAAAAGTATAGAGAAAAAAAAACAAATAAAAATATTGAATAAAAAAATTATTATTCGGCTTCCAGACTCGAACTCAAGACCACCAAAAACGAGAGAACATCTAGACGTCACTCTATCCACCAAGCCACGCATCCCTCGGTCAACCCAGCAGTCTAAGATTCTTAATACCTTCAACCGAGTTTGAGGTTTGATGGTAAATCTGAATAGAAATGCACAATGCTAAGCATATGGATGGTCTCTGCGCATGTGCAAGACCTAAATAATATCTAAAATTTCAAATAAATTTATAGATATGTTGACACTAAATGCTACTTAAGAAGTGTGAAAATTGATCGAATTCATATATACTGTAGAAAAAGTATAGAGAAAAAAAAACAAATAAAAATATTGAATAAAAAAATTATTATTCGGCTTCCAGACTCGAACTCAAGACCACCAAAAACGAGAGAACATCTAGACGTCACTCTATCCACCAAGCCACGCATTCCTCGGTCAACCCAGCAGTCTAAGATTCTTAATACCTTCAACCGAGTTTGAGGTTTGATGGTAAATCTGAATAGAAATGCACAATGCTAAGCATATGGATGGTCTCTGCGCATGTGCAAGACCTAAATAATATCTAAAATTTCAAATAAATTTATAGATATGTTGACACTAAATGCTACTTAAGAAGTGTGAAAATTGATCGAATTCATATATACTGTAGAAAAAGTATAGAGAAAAAAAAAACAAATAAAAATATTGAATAAACAAAATTATAATTCGGCTTCCAGACTCGAACTCAAGACCACCAAAAATGACAGAACACCTAGACATTATTCTATCCACTAAGCCACGCATCCCTTGGTCAACGCAGCAGTCTAAGATTCTTAATACCTTCAACCGAGTTTGAGGTTTGATGGTAAATCTGAATAGAAATGCACAATGCTAAGCATATGGATGGTCTCTGCGCATGTGCAAGACCTAAATAATATCTAAAATTTCAAATAAATTTATAGATATGTTGACACTAAATGCTACTTAAGAAGTGTGAAAATTGATCGAATTCATATATACTGTAGAAAAAGTATAGAGAAAAACAAACAAATAAAAATATTGAATAAAAAAATTATTATTCGGCTTCCAGACTCGAACTCAAGACCACCAAAAACGAGAGAACATCTAGACGTCACTCTATCCACCAAGCCACGCATTCCTCGGTCAACCCAGCAGTCTAAGATTCTTAATACCTTCAACCGAGTTTGAGGTTTGATGGTAAATCTGAATAGAAATGCACAATGCTAAGCATATGGATGGTCTCTGCGCATGTGCAAGACCTAAATAATATCTAAAATTTCAAATAAATTTATAGATATGTTGACACTAAATGCTACTTAAGAAGTGTGAAAATTGATCGAATTCATATATACTGTAGAAAAAGTATAGAGAAAAAAAAAACAAATAAAAATATTGAATAAAAAAATTATTATTCGGCTTCCAGACTCGAACTCAAGACCACCAAAATTGACAGAACACCTAGACATTATTCTATCCACTAAGCCACGCATCCCTTGGTCAACGCAGCAGTCTAAGATTCTTAATACCTTCAACCGAGTTTGAGGTTTGATGGTAAATCTGAATAGAAATGCACAATGCTAAGCATATGGATGGTCTCTGCGCATGTGCAAGACCTAAATAATATCTAAAATTTCAAATAAATTTATAGATATGTTGACACTAAATGCTACTTAAGAAGTGTGAAAATTGATCGAATTCATATATACTGTAGAAAAAGTATAGAGAAAAAAAACAAATAAAAATATTGAATAAAAAAATTATTATTCGGCTTCCAGAATCGAACTCAAGACCACCAAAAACGAGAGAACATCTAGACGTCACTCTATCCACCAAGCCACGCATCCCTCGGTCACCGTAGCAGTCTAAGATTCTTAATACCTTCAACCGAGTTTGAGGTTTGATGGTAAATCTGAATGGAAATGCACAATGCTAAGCATATGGATGGTCTCTGCGCATGTGCAAGACCTAAATAATATCTAAAATTTCAAATAAATTTATAGATATGTTGACACTAAATGCTACTTAAAAAGTGTGAAAATTGATCGAATTCATATATACTGTAGAAAAAGTATAGAGAAAAACAAACAAATAAAAATATTGAATAAAAAAATTATTATTCGGCTTCCAGACTCGAACTCAAGACCACCAAAAACGAGAGAACATCTAGACGTCACTCTATCCACCAAGCCACGCATTCCTCGGTCAACCCAGCAGTCTAAGATTCTTAATACCTTCAACCGAGTTTGAGGTTTGATGGTAAATCTGAATAGAAATGCACAATGCTAAGCATATGGATGGTCTCTGCGCATGTGCAAGACCTAAATAATATCTAAAATTTCAAATAAATTTATAGATATGTTGACGCTAAATGATACTAAAGAAGTGTGAAAATTCATTGAATTCATATATGTTGTAGAAAAAGTATAGAGAAAAAAAAATATGGAATAAAAAAATTATTATTCGGCTTCCAGACTCGAACTGAAGACCACCAAAAACGAGAGAACATCTAGATGCCATTCTATCCACCAAGCCACGCATCCCTCGGTCAACCCAGCAGTCTAAGATTCTTAATACCTTCAACCGAGTTTGAGGTTTGATGGTAAATCTGAATAGAAATGCACAATGCTAAGCATATGGATGGTCTCTGCGCATGTGCAAGACCTAAATAATATCTAAAATTTCAAATAAATTTATAGATATGTTGACACTAAATGCTACTTAAGAAGTGTGAAAATTGATCGAATTCATATATACTGTAGAAAAAGTATAGAGAAAAAAAAACAAATAAAAATATTGAATAAAAAAATTATTATTCGGCTTCCAGAATCGAACTCAAGACCACCAAAAACGAGAGAACATCTAGACGTCACTCTATCCACCAAGCCACGCATCCCTCGTCAACCCTGCAGTCTAAGATTCTTAATACCTTCAACCGAGTTTGAGGTTGGATGGTAAATCTGAATAGAAATGCACAATGCTAAGCATATGGATGGTCTCTGCGCATGTGCAAGACCTAAATAATATCTAAAATTTCAAATAAATTTATAGATATGTTGACACTAAATGCTACTTAAGAAGTGTGAAAATTGATCGAATTCATATATACTGTAGAAAAAGTATAGAGAAAAAAAAAACAAATAAAAATATTGAATAAAAAAATTATTATTCGGCTTCCAGACTCGAACTCAAGACCACCAAAAACGAGAGAACATCTAGACGTCACTCTATCCACCAAGCCACGCATCCCTCGGTCAACCCAGCAGTCTAAGATTCTTAATACCTTCAACCGAGTTTGAGGTTTGATGGTAAATCTGAATAGAAATGCACAATGCTAAGCATATGGATGGTCTCTGCGCATGTGCAAGACCTAAATAATATCTAAAATTTCAAATAAATTTATAGATATGTTGACACTAAATGCTACTTAAGAAGTGTGAAAATTGATCGAATTCATATATACTGTAGAAAAAGTATAGAGAAAAAAAAACAAATAAAAATATTGAATAAAAAAATTATTATTCGGCTTCCAGAATCGAACTCAAGACCACCAAAAACGAGAGAACATCTAGACGCCACTCTATCCACCAAGCCACGCATCCCTCGGTCACCGTAGCAGTCTAAGATTCTTAATACCTTCAACCGAGTTTGAGGTTTGATGGTAAATCTGAATGGAAATGCACAATGCTAAGCATATGGATGGTCTCTGCGCATGTGCAAGACCTAAATAATATCTAAAATTTCAAATAAATTTATAGATATGTTGACACTAAATGCTACTTAAAAAGTGTGAAAATTGATCGAATTCATATATACTGTAGAAAAAGTATAGAGAAAAACAAACAAATAAAAATATTGAATAAAAAAATTATTATTCGGCTTCCAGACTCGAACTCAAGACCACCAAAAACGAGAGAACATCTAGACGTCACTCTATCCACCAAGCCACGCATTCCTCGGTCAACCCAGCAGTCTAAGATTCTTAATACCTTCAACCGAGTTTGAGGTTTGATGGTAAATCTGAATAGAAATGCACAATGCTAAGCATATGGATGGTCTCTGCGCATGTGCAAGACCTAAATAATATCTAAAATTTCAAATAAATTTATAGATATGTTGACACTAAATGCTACTTAAGAAGTGTGAAAATTGATCGAATTCATATATACTGTAGAAAAAGTATAGAGAAAAAAAAACAAATAAAAATATTGAATAAAAAAATTATTATTCGGCTTCCAGACTCGAACTCAAGACCACCAAAAACGAGAGAACATCTAGACGTCACTCTATCCACCAAGCCACGCATCCCTCGGTCAACCCAGCAGTCTAAGATTCTTAATACCTTCAACCGAGTTTGAGGTTTGATGGTAAATCTGAATAGAAATGCACAATGCTAAGCATATGGATGGTCTCTGCGCATGTGCAAGACCTAAATAATATCTAAAATTTCAAATAAATTTATAGATATGTTGACACTAAATGCTACTTAAGAAGTGTGAAAATTGATCGAATTCATATATACTGTAGAAAAAGTATAGAGAAAAAAAACAAATAAAAATATTGAATAAAAAAATTATTATTCGGCTTCCAGAATCGAACTCAAGACCACCAAAAACGAGAGAACATCTAGACGTCACTCTATCCACCAAGCCACGCATCCCTCGGTCACCGTAGCAGTCTAAGATTCTTAATACCTTCAACCGAGTTTGAGGTTTGATGGTAAATCTGAATGGAAATGCACAATGCTAAGCATATGGATGGTCTCTGCGCATGTGCAAGACCTAAATAATATCTAAAATTTCAAATAAATTTATAGATATGTTGACACTAAATGCTACTTAAAAAGTGTGAAAATTGATCGAATTCATATATACTGTAGAAAAAGTATAGAGAAAAACAAACAAATAAAAATATTGAATAAAAAAATTATTATTCGGCTTCCAGACTCGAACTCAAGACCACCAAAAACGAGAGAACATCTAGACGTCACTCTATCCACCAAGCCACGCATCCCTCGTCAACCCTGCAGTCTAAGATTCTTAATACCTTCAACCGAGTTTGAGGTTGGATGGTAAATCTGAATAGAAATGCACAATGCTAAGCATATGGATGGTCTCTGCGCATGTGCAAGACCTAAATAATATCTAAAATTTCAAATAAATTTATAGATATGTTGACACTAAATGCTACTTAAGAAGTGTGAAAATTGATCGAATTCATATATACTGTAGAAAAAGTATAGAGAAAAAAAAACAAATAAAAATATTGAATAAAAAAATTATTATTCGGCTTCCAGACTCGAACTCAAGACCACCAAAAACGAGAGAACATCTAGACGTCACTCTATCCACCAAGCCACGCATCCCTCGGTCAACCCAGCAGTCTAAGATTCTTAATACCTTCAACCGAGTTTGAGGTTTGATGGTAAATCTGAATAGAAATGCACAATGCTAAGCATATGGATTGTCTCTGCGCATGTGCAAGACCTAAATAATATCTAAAATTTCAAATAAATTTATAGATATGTTGACACTAAATGCTACTTAAGAAGTGTGAAAATTGATCGAATTCATATATACTGTAGAAAAAGTATAGAGAAAAAAAAACAAATAAAAAAATTGAATAAAAAAATTATTATTCGGCTTCCAGACTCGAACTCAAGACCACCAAAAACGAGAGAACATCTAGACGTCACTCTATCCACCAAGCCACGCATCCCTCGGTCACCGTAGCAGTCTAAGATTCTTAAGACCTTCAACCGAGTTTGAGGTTTGATGGTAAATCTGAATAGAAATGCACAATGCTAAGCATATGGATGGTCTCTGCGCATGTGCAAGACCTAAATAATATCTAAAATTTCAAATAAATTTATAGATATGTTGACACTAAATGCTACTTAAGAAGTGTGAAAATTGATCGAATTCATATATACTGTAGAAAAAGTATAGAGAAAAAAAAAGAAATAACAATATTGAATAAAAAAATTATTATTCGGCTTCCAGACTCGAACTCAAGACCACCAAAAACGAGAGAACATCTAGACGTCACTCTATCCACCAAGCCACGCATCCCTCGGTCAACCGAGCAGTCTAAGATTCTTAATACCTTCAACCGAGTTTGAGGTTTGATGGTAAATCTGAATAGAAATGCACAATGCTAAGCATATGGATGGTCTCTGCGCATGTGCAAGACCTAAATAATATCTAAAATTTCAAATAAATTTATAGATATGTTGACACTAAATGCTACTTAAGAAGTGTGAAAATTGATCGAATTCATATATACTGTAGAAAAAGTATAGAGAAAAAAAAAAACAAATAAAAATATTGAATAAAAAAATTATTATTCGGCTTCCAGACTCGAACTCAAGACCACCAAAAACGAGAGAACATCTAGACGTCACTCTATCCACCAAGCCACGCATCCCTCGGTCAACCCAGCAGTCTAAGATTCTTAATACCTTCAACCGAGTTTGAGGTTTGATGGTAAATCTGAATAGAAATGCACAATGCTAAGCATATGGATGGTCTCTGCGCATGTGCAAGACCTAAATAATATCTAAAATTTCAAATAAATTTATAGATATGTTGACACTAAATGCTACTTAAGAAGTGTGAAAATTGATCGAATTCATATATACTGTAGAAAAAGTATAGAGAAAAAAAAACAAATAAAAATATTGAATAAAAAAATTATTATTCGGCTTCCAGACTCGAACTCAAGACCACCAAAAACGAGAGAACATCTAGACGTCACTCTATCCACCAAGCCACGCATCCCTCGGTCAACCCAGCAGTCTAAGATTCTTAATACCTTCAACCGAGTTTGAGGTTTGATGGTAAATCTGAATAGAAATGCACAATGCTAAGCATATGGATGGTCTCTGCGCATGTGCAAGACCTAAATAATATCTAAAATTTCAAATAAATTTATAGATATGTTGACACTAAATGCTACTTAAGAAGTGTGAAAATTGATCGAATTCATATATACTGTAGAAAAAGTATAGAGAAAAAAAAACAAATAAAAATATTGAATAAAAAAATTATTATTCGGCTTCCAGACTCGAACTCAAGACCACCAAAAACGAGAGAACATATAGACGTCACTCTATCCACCAAGCCACGCATCCCTCGGTCACCGTAGCAGTCTAAGATTCTTAAGACCTTCAACCGAGTTTGAGGTTTGATGGTAAATCTGAATGGAAATGCACAATGCTAAGCATATGGATGGTCTCTGCGCATGTGCAAGACCTAAATAATATCTAAAATTTCAAATAAATTTATAGATATGTTGACGCTAAATGCTACTTAAGAAGTGTGAAAATTCATCTAATTCATATATACTGTAGAAAAAGTATAGAGAAAAAAAAACAAATAAAAATATTGAATAAAAAAATTATTATTCGGCTTCCAGACTCGAACTCAAGACCACCAAAAACGAGAGAACATCTAGACGTCACTCTATCCACCAAGCCACGCATCCCTCGGTCAACCCAGCACTCTAAGATTCTTAATACCTTCAACCGAGTTTGAGGTTTGATGGTAAATCTGAATAGAAATGCACAGTGCTAAGCATATGGATGGTCTCTGCGCATGTGCAAGACCTAAATAATATCTAAAATTTCAAATAAATTTATAGATATGTTGACACTAAATGCTACTTAAGAAGTGTGAAAATTGATCGAATTCATATATACTGTAGAAAAAGTATAGAGAAAAAAAAACAAATAAAAATATTGAATAAAAAAATTATTATTCGGCTTCCAGACTCGAACTCAAGACCACCAAAAACGAGAGAACATGTAGACGTCACTCTATCCACCAAGCCACGCATCCCTCGGTCAACCCAGCAGTCTAAGATTCTTAATACCTTCAACCGAGTTTGAGGTTTGATGGTAAATCTGAATAGAAATGCACAATGCTAAGCATATGGATGGTCTCTGCGCATGTGCAAGACCTAAATAATATCTAAAATTTCAAATAAATTTATAGATATGTTGACACTAAATGCTACTTAAGAAGTGTGAAAATTGATCGAATTCATATATACTGTAGAAAAAGTATAGAGAAAAAAAACAAATAAAAATATTGAATAAAAAAATTATTATTCGGCTTCCAGACTCGAACTCAAGACCACCAAAAACGAGAGAACATCTAGACGTCACTCTATCCACCAAGCCACGCATCCCTCGGTCAACCCAGCAGTCTAAGATTCTTAATACCTTCAACCGAGTTTGAGGTTTGATGGTAAATCTGAATAGAAATGCACAATGCTAAGCATATGGATGGTCTCTGCGCATGTGCAAGACCTAAATAATATCTAAAATTTCAAATAAATTTATAGATATGTTGACACTAAATGCTACTTAAGAAGTGTGAAAATTGATCGAATTCATATATACTGTAGAAAAAGTATAGAGAAAAAAAACAAATAAAAATATTGAATAAAAAAATTATTATTCGGCTTCCAGAATCGAACTCAAGACCACCAAAAACGAGAGAACATCTAGACGTCACTCTATCCACCAAGCCACGCATCCCTCGGTCACCGTAGCAGTCTAAGATTCTTAAGACCTTCAACCGAGTTTGAGGTTTGATGGTAAATCTGAATGGAAATGCACAATGCTAAGCATATGGATGGTCTCTGCGCATGTGCAAGACCTAAATAATATCTAAAATTTCAAATAAATTTATAGATATGTTGACACTAAATGCTACTTAAGAAGTGTGAAAACTGATCGAATTCATATATACTGTAGGAAAAGTATAGAGAAAAAAAAAACAAATAAAAATATTGAATAAAAAAATTATTATTCGGCTTCCAGACTCGAACTCAAGACCACCAAAAACGAGAGAACATCTAGACGTCACTCTATCCACCAAGCCACGCATCCCTCGGTCAACCCAGCAGTCTAAGATTCTTAATACCTTCAACCGAGTTTGAGGTTTGATGGTAAATCTGAATAGAAATGCACAATGCTAAGCATATGGATTGTCTCTGCGCATGTGCAAGACCTAAATAATATCTAAAATTTCAAATAAATTTATAGATATGTTGACACTAAATGCTACTTAAGAACTGTGAAAATTGATCGAATTCATATATACTGTAGAAAAAGTATAGAGAAAAAAAAACAAATAAAAATATTGAATAAAAAAATTATTATTCGGCTTCCAGACTCGAACTCAAGACCACCAAAAACGAGAGAACATCTAGACGTCACTCTATCCACCAAGCCACGCATCCCTCGGTCACCGTAGCAGTCTAAGATTCTTAAGACCTTCAACCGAGTTTGAGGTTTGATGGTAAATCTGAATAGAAATGCACAATGCTAAGCATATGGATGGTCTCTGCGCATGTGCAAGACCTAAATAATATCTAAAATTTCAAATAAATTTATAGATATGTTGACACTAAATGCTACTTAAGAAGTGTGAAAATTGATCGAATTCATATATACTGTAGAAAAAGTATAGAGAAAAAAAAACAAATAAAAATATTGAATAAAAAAATTATTATTCGGCTTCCAGACTCGAACTCAAGACCACCAAAATCGAGAGAACATCTAGACGTCACTCTATCCACCAAGCCACGCATCCCTCGGTCAACCCAGCAGTCTAAGATTCTTAATACCTTCAACCGAGTTTGAGGTTTGATGGTAAATCTGAATAGAAATGCACAATGCTAAGCATATGGATGGTCTCTGCGCATGTGCAAGACCTAAATAATATCTAAAATTTCAAATAAATTTATAGATATGTTGACACTAAATGCTACTTAAGAAGTGTGAAAATTGATCGAATTCATATATACTGTAGAAAAAGTATAGAGAAAAAAAACAAATAAAAATATTGAATAAAAAAATTATTATTCGGCTTCCAGACTCGAACTCAAGACCACCAAAAACGAGAGAACATCTAGACGTCACTCTATCCACCAAGCCACGCATCCCTCGGTCAACCCAGCAGTCTAAGATTCTTAATACCTTCAACCGAGTTTGAGGTTTGATGGTAAATCTGAATAGAAATGCACAATGCTAAGCATATGGATGGTCTCTGCGCATGTGCAAGACCTAAATAATATCTAAAATTTCAAATAAATTTATAGATATGTTGACACTAAATGCTACTTAAGAAGTGTGAAAATTGATCGAATTCATATATACTGTAGAAAAAGTATAGAGAAAAAAAAACAAATAAAAATATTGAATAAAAAAATTATTATTCGGCTTCCAGACTCGAACTCAAGACCACCAAAAACGAGAGAACATATAGACGTCACTCTATCCACCAAGCCACGCATCCCTCGGTCACCGTAGCAGTCTAAGATTCTTAAGACCTTCAACCGAGTTTGAGGTTTGATGGTAAATCTGAATGGAAATGCACAATGCTAAGCATATGGATGGTCTCTGCGCATGTGCAAGACCTAAATAATATCTAAAATTTCAAATAAATTTATAGATATGTTGACGCTAAATGCTACTTAAGAAGTGTGAAAATTCATTGAATTCATATATACTGTAGAAAAAGTATAGAGAAAAAAAAACAAATAAAAATATTGAATAAAAAAATTATTATTCGGCTTCCAGACTCGAACTCAAGACCACCAAAAACGAGAGAACATCTAGACGTCACGCTATCCACCAAGCCACGCATCCCTCGGTCAACCCAGCACTCTAAGATTCTTAATACCTTCAACCGAGTTTGAGGTTTGATGGTAAATCTGAATAGAAATGCACAATGCTAAGCATATGGATGGTCTCTGCGCATGTGCAAGACCTAAATAATATCTAAAATTTCAAATAAATTTATAGATATGTTGACACTAAATGCTACTTAAGAAGTGTGAAAATTCATCGAATTCATATATACTGTAGAAAAAGTATAGAGAAAAAAAACAAATAAAAAATATTGAATAAAAAAATTATTATTCGGCTTCCAGACTCGAACTCAAGACCACCAAAAACGAGAGAACATCTAGACGTCACTCTATCCACCAAGCCACGCATCCCTCGGTCAACCCAGCACTCTAAGATTCTTAAGACCTTCAACCGTGTTTGAGGTTTGATGGTAAATCTGAATAGAAATGCACAATGCTAAGCATATGGATGGTCTCTGCGCATGTGCAAGACCTAAATAATATCTAAAATTTCAAATAAATTTATAGATATGTTGACGCTAAATGCTACTTAAGAAGTGTGAAAATTCATCGAATTCATATATACTGTAGAAAAAGTATAGAGAAAAAAAAACAAATAAAAATATTGAATAAAAAAATTATTATTCGGCTTCCAGACTCGAACTCAAGACCACCAAAAACAAGAGAACATCTAGACGTCACTCTATGCACCAAGCCACGCATCCCTCGGTCAACCCAGCACTCTAAGATTCTTAATACCTTCAACCGAGTTTGAGGTTTGATGGTAAATCTGAATAGAAATGCACAATGCTAAGCATATGGATGGTCTCTGCGCATGTGCAAGACCTAAATAATATCTAAAATTTCAAATAAATTTATAGATATGTTGACGCTAAATGCTACTTAAGAAGTGTGAAAATTCATCGAATTCATATATACTGTAGAAAAAGTATAGAGAAAAAAAAACAAATAAAAATATTGAATAAAAAAATTATTATTCGGCTTCCAGACTCGAACTCAAGACCACCAAAAACGAGAGAACATCTAGACGTCACTCTATCCACCAAGCCACGCATCCCTCGGTCAACCCAGCAGTCTAAGATTCTTAATACCTTCAACCGAGTTTGAGGTTTGATGGTAAATCTGAATAGAAATGCACAATGCTAAGCATATGGATGGTCCATGCGCATGTGCAAGACCTAAATAATATCTAAAATTTCAAATAAATTTATAGATATGTTGACACTAAATGCTACTTAAGAAGTGTGAAAATTGATCGAATTCATATATACTGTAGAAAAAGTATAGAGAAAAAAAAACAAATAAAAATATTGAATAAAAAAATTATTATTCGGCTTCCAGAATCGAACTCAAGACCACCAAAAACGAGAGAACATCTAGACGTCACTCTATCCACCAAGCCACGCATCCCTCGGTCACCGTAGCAGTCTAAGATTCTTAAGACCTTCAACCGAGTTTGAGGTTTGATGGTAAATCTGAATGGAAATGCACAATGCTAAGCATATGGATGGTCTCTGCGAATGTGCAAGACCTAAATAATATCTAAAATTTCAAATAAATTTATAGATATGTTGACACTAAATGCTACTTAAAAAGTGTGAAAATTGATCGAATTCATATATACTGTAGAAAAAGTATAGAGAAAAAAAAACAAATAAAAATATTGAATAAAAAAATTATTATTCGGCTTCCAGACTCGAACTCAAGACCACCAAAAACGAGAGAACATCTAGACGTCACTCTATCCACCAAGCCACGCATCCCTCGTCAACCCTGCAGTCTAAGATTCTTAATACCTTCAACCGAGTTTGAGGTTGGATGGTAAATCTGAATAGAAATGCACAATGCTAAGCATATGGATGGTCTCTGCGCATGTGCAAGACCTAAATAATATCTAAAATTTCAAATAAATTTATAGATATGTTGACACTAAATGCTACTTAAGAAGTGTGAAAATTGATCGAATTCATATATACTGTAGAAAAAGTATAGAGAAAAAAAACAAATAAAAATATTGAATAAAAAAATTATTATTCGGCTTCCAGACTCGAACTCAAGACCACCAAAAACGAGAGAACATCTAGACGTCACTCTATCCACCAAGCCACGCATTCCTCGGTCAACCCAGCAGTCTAAGATTCTTAATACCTTCAACCGAGTTTGAGGTTTGATGGTAAATCTGAATAGAAATGCACAATGCTAAGCATATGGATGGTCTCTGCGCATGTGCAAGACCTAAATAATATCTAAAATTTCAAATAAATTTATAGATATGTTGACACTAAATGCTACTTAAGAAGTGTGAAAATTGATCGAATTCATATATACTGTAGAAAAAGTATAGAGAAAAAAAACAAATAAAAATATTGAATAAAAAAATTATTATTCGGCTTCCAGACTCGAACTGAAGACCACCAAAAACGAGAGAACATCTAGACGTCACTCTATCCACCAAGCCACGCATCCCTCGGTCAACCCAGCAGTCTAAGATTCTTAATACCTTCAACCGAGTTTGAGGTTTGATGGTAAATCTGAATAGAAATGCACAATGCTAAGCATATGGATTGTCTCTGCGCATGTGCAAGACCTAAATAATATCTAAAATTTCAAATAAATTTATAGATATGTTGACACTAAATGCTACTTAAGAAGTGTGAAAATTGATCGAATTCATATATACTGTAGAAAAAGTATAGAGAAAAAAAAACAAATAAAAAAATTGAATAAAAAATTATTATTCGGCTTCCAGACTCGAACTCAAGACCACCAAAAACGAGAGAACATCTAGACGTCACTCTATCCACCAAGCCACGCATCCCTCGGTCACCGTAGCAGTCTAAGATTCTTAAGACCTTCAACCGAGTTTGAGGTTTGATGGTAAATCTGAATAGAAATGCACAATGCTAAGCATATGGATGGTCTCTGCGCATGTGCAAGACCTAAATAATATCTAAAATTTCAAATAAATTTATAGATATGTTGACACTAAATGCTACTTAAGAAGTGTGAAAATTGATCGAATTCATATATACTGTAGAAAAAGTATAGAGAAAAAAAAAGAAATAACAATATTGAATAAAAAAATTATTATTCGGCTTCCAGACTCGAACTCAAGACCACCAAAAACGAGAGAACATTTAGACGTCACTCTATCCACCAAGCCACGCATCCCTCGGTCAACCCAGCAGTCTAAGATTCTTAATACCTTCAACCGAGTTTGAGGTTTGATGGTAAATCTGAATAGAAATGCACAATGCTAAGCATATGGATGGTCTCTGCGCATGTGCAAGACCTAAATAATATCTAAAATTTCAAATAAATTTATAGATATGTTGACACTAAATGCTACTTAAGAAGTGTGAAAATTGATCGAATTCATATATACTGTAGAAAAAGTATAGAGAAAAAAAAAACAAATAAAAATTTTGAATAAAAAAATTATTATTCGGCTTCCAGACTCGAACTCAAGACCACCAAAAACGAGAGAACATCTAGACGTCACTCTATCCACCAAGCCACGCATCCCTCGGTCAACCCAGCAGTCTAAGATTCTTAATACCTTCAACCGAGTTTGAGGTTTGATGGTAAATCTGAATAGAAATGCACAATGCTAAGCATATGGATGGTCTCTGCGCATGTGCAAGACCTAAATAATATCTAAAATTTCAAATAAATTTATAGATATGTTGACACTAAATGCTACTTAAGAAGTGTGAAAATTGATCGAATTCATATATACTGTAGAAAAAGTATAGAGAAAAAAAAAACAAATAAAAATATTGAATAAAAAAATTATTATTCGGCTTCCAGACTCGAACTCAAGACCACCAAAAACGAGAGAACATCTAGACGTCACTCTATCCACCAAGCCACGCATCCCTCGGTCAACCCAGCAGTCTAAGATTCTTAATACCTTCAACCGAGTTTGAGGTTTGATGGTAAATCTGAATAGAAATGCACAATGCTAAGCATATGGATGGTCTCTGCGCATGTGCAAGACCTAAATAATATCTAAAATTTCAAATAAATTTATAGATATGTTGACACTAAATGCTACTTAAGAAGTGTGAAAATTGATCGAATTCATATATACTGTAGAAAAAGTATAGAGAAAAAAAAACAAATAAAAATATTGAATAAAAAAATTATTATTCGGCTTCCAGAATCGAACTCAAGACCACCAAAAACGAGAGAACATCTAGACGTCACTCTATCCACCAAGCCACGCATCCCTCGGTCACCGTAGCAGTCTAAGATTCTTAAGACCTTCAACCGAGTTTGAGGTTTGATGGTAAATCTGAATGGAAATGCACAATGCTAAGCATATGGATGGTCTCTGCGCATGTGCAAGACCTAAATAATATCTAAAATTTCAAATAAATTTATAGATATGTTGACACTAAATGCTACTTAAGAAGTGTGAAAATTGATCGAATTCATATATACTGTAGAAAAAGTATAGAGAAAAAAAAAACAAATAAAAATATTGAATAAAAAAATTATTATTCGGCTTCCAGACTCGAACTCAAGACCACCAAAAACGAGAGAACATCTAGACGTCACTCTATCCACCAAGCCACGCATCCCTCGGTCAACCCAGCAGTCTAAGATTCTTAATACCTTCAACCGAGTTTGAGGTTTGATGGTAAATCTGAATAGAAATGCACAATGCTAAGCATATGGATTGTCTCTGCGCATGTGCAAGACCTAAATAATATCTAAAATTTCAAATAAATTTATAGATATGTTGACACTAAATGCTACTTAAGAAGTGTGAAAATTGATCGAATTCATATATACTGTAGAAAAAGTATAGAGAAAAAAAAACAAATAAAAATATTGAATAAAAAAATTATTATTCGGCTTCCAGACTCGAACTCAAGACCACCAAAACGAAAGAACATCTAGACGTCACTCTATCCACCAAGCCACGCATCCCTCGGTCACCGTAGCAGTCTAAGATTCTTAAGACCTTCAACCGAGTTTGAGGTTTGATGGTAAATCTGAATAGAAATGCACAATGCTAAGCATATGGATGGTCTCTGCGCATGTGCAAGACCTAAATAATATCTAAAATTTCAAATAAATTTATAGATATGTTGACACTAAATGCTACTTAAGAAGTGTGAAAATTGATCGAATTCATATATACTGTAGAAAAAGTATAGAGAAAAAAAAAGAAATAACAATATTGAATAAAAAAATTATTATTCGGCTTCCAGACTCGAACTCAAGACCACCAAAAACGAGAGAACATCTAGACGTCACTCTATCCACCAAGCCACGCATCCCTCGGTCAACCCAGCAGTCTAAGATTCTTAATACCTTCAACCGAGTTTGAGGTTTGATGGTAAATCTGAATAGAAATGCACAATGCTAAGCATATGGATGGTCTCTGCGCATGTGCAAGACCTAAATAATATCTAAAATTTCAAATAAATTTATAGATATGTTGACACTAAATGCTACTTAAGAAGTGTGAAAATTGATCGAATTCATATATACTGTAGAAAAAGTATAGAAAAAAAAAACAAATAAAAATATTGAATAAAAAAATTATTATTCGGCTTCCAGACTCGAACTCAAGACCACCAAAAACGAGAGAACATCTAGACGTCACTCTATCCACCAAGCCACGCATCCCTCGGTCAACCCAGCAGTCTAAGATTCTTAATACCTTCAACCGAGTTTGAGGTTTGATGGTAAATCTGAATAGAAATGCACAATGCTAAGCATATGGATGGTCTCTGCGCATGTGCAAGACCTAAATAATATCTAAAATTTCAAATAAATTTATAGATATGTTGACACTAAATGCTACTTAAGAAGTGTGAAAATTGATCGAATTCATATATACTGTAGAAAAAGTATAGAGAAAAAAAAAGAAATAAAAATATTGAATAAAAAAATTATTATTCGGCTTCCAGACTCGAACTCAAGACCACCAAAAATGAGAGAACATCTAGACGTCACTCTATCCACCAAGCCACGCATCCCTCGGTCAACCCAGCAGTCTAAGATTCTTAATACCTTCAACCGAGTTTGAGGTTTGATGGTAAATCTGAATAGAAATGCACAATGCTAAGCATATGGATGGTCTCTGCGCATGTGCAAGACCTAAATAATATCTAAAATTTCAAATAAATTTATAGATATGTTGACACTAAATGCTACTTAAGAAGTGTGAAAATTGATCGAATTCATATATACTGTAGAAAAAGTATAGAGAAAAAAAAACAAATAAAAATATTGAATAAAAAAATTATTATTCGGCTTCCAGACTCGAACTCAAGACCACCAAAAACGAGAGAACATATAGACGTCACTCTATCCACCAAGCCACGCATCCCTCGGTCACCGTAGCAGTCTAAGATTCTTAAGACCTTCAACCGAGTTTGAGGTTTGATGGTAAATCTGAATGGAAATGCACAATGCTAAGCATATGGATGGTCTCTGCGCATGTGCAAGACCTAAATAATATCTAAAATTTCAAATAAATTTATAGATATGTTGACGCTAAATGCTACTTAAGAAGTGTGAAAATTCATCGAATTCATATATACTGTAGAAAAAGTATAGAGAAAAAAAAACAAATAAAAATATTGAATAAAAAAATTATTATTCGGCTTCCAGACTCGAACTCAAGACCACCAAAAACGAGAGAACATCTAGACGTCACTCTATCCACCAAGCCACGCATTCCTCGGTCAATCCAGCACTCTAAGATTCTTAATACCTTCAACCGAGTTTGAGGTTTGATGGTAAATCTGAATAGAAATGCACAATGCTAAGCATATGGATGGTCTCTGCGCATGTGCAAGACCTAAATAATATCTAAAATTTCAAATAAATTTATAGATATGTTGACACTAAATGCTACTTAAGAAGTGTGAAAATTCATCGAATTCATATATACTGTAGAAAAAGTATAGAGAAAAAAAACAAATAAAAAATATTGAATAAAAAAATTATTATTCGGCTTCCAGACTCGAACTCAAGACCACCAAAAACGAGAAAACATCTAGACGTCACTCTATCCACCAAGCCACGCATCCCTCGGTCAACCCAGCACTGTAAGATTCTTAAGACCTTCAACCGTGTTTGAGGTTTGATGGTAAATCTGAATAGAAATGCACAATGCTAAGCATATGGATGGTCTCTGCGCATGTGCAAGACCTAAATAATATCTAAAATTTCAAATAAATTTATAGATATGTTGACGCTAAATGCTACTTAAGAAGTGTGAAAATTCATCGAATTCATATATACTGTAGAAAAAGTATAGAGAAAAAAAAACAAATAAAAATATTGAATAAAAAAATTATTATTCGGCTTCCAGACTCGAACTCAAGACCACCAAGAACGAGAGAACATCTAGACGTCACTCTATCCACCAAGCCACGCATCCCTCGGTCAACCCAGCACTCTAAGATTCTTAATACCTTCAACCGTGTTTGAGGTTTGATGGTAAATCTGAATAGAAATGCACAATGCTAAGCATATGGATGGTCTCTGCGCATGTGCAAGACCTAAATAATATCTAAAATTTCAAATAAATTTATAGATATGTTGACACTAAATGCTACTTAAGAAGTGTGAAAATTGATCGAATTCATATATACTGTAGAAAAAGTATAGAGAAAAAAAAAACAAATAAAAATATTGAATAAAAAAATTATTATTCGGCTTCCAGACTCGAACTCAAGACCACCAAAAACGAGAGAACATCTAGACGTCACTCTATCCACCAAGCCACGCATCCCTCGGTCAACCCAGCAGTCTAAGATTCTTAATACCTTCAACCGAGTTTGAGGTTTGATGGTAAATCTGAATAGAAATGCACAATGCTAAGCATATGGATGGTCTCTGCGCATGTGCAAGACCTAAATAATATCTAAAATTTCAAATAAATTTATAGATATGTTGACACTAAATGCTACTTAAGAAGTGTGAAAATTCATCGAATTCATATATACTGTAGAAAAAGTATAGAGAAAAAAAACAAATAAAAAATATTGAATAAAAAAATTATTATTCGGCTTCCAGACTCGAACTCAAGACCACCAAAAACGAGAGAACATCTAGACGTCACTCTATCCACCAAGCCACGCATTCCTCGGTCAACCCAGCACTCTAAGATTCTTAATACCTTCAACCGAGTTTGAGGTTTGATGGTAAATCTGAATAGAAATGCACAATGCTAAGCATATGGATGGTCTCTGCGCATGTGCAAGACCTAAATAATATCTAAAATTTCAAATAAATTTATAGATATGTTGACACTAAATGCTACTTAAGAAGTGTGAAAATTGATCGAATTCATATATACTGTAGAAAAAGTATAGAGAAAAAAAAACAAATAAAAATATTGAATAAAAAAATTATTATTCGGCTTCCAGACTCGAACTCAAGACCACCAAAAACGAGAGAACATCTAGACGTCACTCTATCCACCAAGCCACGCATCCCTCGGTCAACCCAGCAGTCTAAGATTCTTAATACCTTCAACCGAGTTTGAGGTTTGATGGTAAATCTGAATAGAAATGCACAATGCTAAGCATATGGATGGTCTCTGCGCATGTGCAAGACCTAAATAATATCTAAAATTTCAAATAAATTTATAGATATGTTGACGCTAAATGCTACTTAAGAAGTGTGAAAATTCATCGAATTCATATATACTGTAGAAAAAGTATAGAGAAAAAAAACAAATAAAAAATATTGAATAAAAAAATTATTATTCGGCTTCCAGACTCGAACTCAAGACCACCAAAAAACGAGAGAACATCTAGACGTCACTCTATCCACCAAGCCACGCATCCCTCGGTCAACCCAGCAGTCTAAGATTTTAATACCTTCAACTGAGTTTGAGGTTTGATGGTAAATCTGAATAGAAATGCACAATGCTAAGCATATAAATGGTCTCTGCGCATGTGCAAGACCTAAATAATATCTAAAATTTCAAATAAATTTATAGATATGTTGACGCTAAATGCTACTTAAGAAGTGTGAAAATTCATCGAATTCATATATAATGTAGAAAAAGTATAGAGAAAAAAAAAACAAATAAAAAATATTGAATAAAAAAATTATTATTCGGCTTCCAGACTCAAACTCAAGACCACCAAAAACGAGAGAACATCTAGACGTCACTCTATCCACCAAGCCACGCATCCCTCGGTCAACCCAGCAGTCTAAGATTCTTAATACCTTCAACCGAGTTTGAGGTTTGATGGTAAATCTGAATTGAAATGCACAATGCTAAGCATATGGATGGTCTCTGCGCATGTGCAAGACCTAAATAATATCTAAAATTTAAAATAAATTTATAGATATGTTGACGCTAAATGCTACTTAAGAAGTGTGAAAATTCATCGAATTCATATATACTGTAGAAAAAGTATAGAGAAAAAAAACAAATAAAAAATATTGAATAAAAAAATTATTATTCGGCTTCCAGACTCGAACTCAAGACCACCAAAAACGAGAGAACATCTAGACGTCACTCTATCCACCAAACCACGCATCCCTCGGTCAACCCAGCAGTCTAAGATTCTTAAGACCTTCAACCGAGTTTGAGGTTTGATGGTAAATCTGAATAGAAATGCACAATGCTAAGCATATGGATGGTCTCTGCGCATGTGCAAGACCTAAATAATATCTAAAATTTCAAATAAATTTATAGATATGTTGACGCTAAATGCTACTTAAGAAGTGTGAAAATTCATCGAATTCATATATACTGTAGAAAAAGTATAGAGATAAAAAACAAATAAAAAATATTGAATAAAAAAATTATTATTCGGCTTCCAGACTCGAACTCAAGACCACCAAAAACGAGAGAACATCTAGACGTCACTCTATCCACCAAGCCACGCATCCCTCGGTCAACCTAGCACTCTAAGATTCTTAATACCTTCAACCGTGTTTGAGGTTTGATGGTAAATCTGAATAGAAATGCACAATGCTAAGCATATGGATGGTCTCTGCGCATGTGCAAGACCTAAATAATATCTAAAATTTCAAATAAATTTATAGATATGTTGACACTAAATGCTACTTAAGAAGTGTGAAAATTGATCGAATTCATATATACTGTAGAAAAAGTATAGAGAAAAAAAAAACAAATAAAAATATTGAATAAAAAAATTATTATTCGGCTTCCAGACTCGAACTCAAGACCACCAAAAACGAGAGAACATCTAGACGTCACTCTATCCACCAAGCCACGCATCCCTCGGTCAACCCAGCAGTCTAAGATTCTTAATACCTTCAACCGAATTTGAGGTTTGATGGTAAATCTGAATAGAAATGCACAATGCTAAGCATATGGATGGTCTCTGCGCATGTGCAAGACCTAAATAATATCTAAAATTTCAAATAAATTTATAGATATGTTGACGCTAAATGCTACTTAAGAAGTGTGAAAATTCATCGAATTCATATATACTGTATAAATAGTATAGAGAAAAAAAACAAATCAAAATATTGAATAAAAAAATTATTATTCGGCTTCCAGACTCGAACTCAAGACCACCAAAAACGAGAGAACATCTAGACGTCACTTTATCCACCAAGCCACGCATCCCTCGGTCAACCCAACAGTCTAAGATTCTTAATACCTTCAACTGAGTTTGAGGTTTGATGGTAAATCTAAATAGAAATGCACAATGCTAAGCATATAAATGGTCTCTGCGCATGTGCAAGACCTAAATAATATCTAAAATTTCAAATAAATTTATAGATATGTTGACGCTAAATGCTACTTAAGAAGTGTGAAAATTCATCGAATTCATATATACTGTAGAAAAAGTATAAAGAAAAAAAACAAATAAAAAATATTGAATAAAAAATTTATTATTCGGCTTCCAGACTCAAACTCAAGACCACCAAAAACGAGAGAACATCTAGACGTCACTCTATCCACCAAGTCACGCATCCCTCGGTCAACCCAGCAGTCTAAGATTCTTAATACCTTCAACCGAGTTTGAGGTTTGATGGTAAATCTGAATTGAAATGCACAATGCTAAGCATATGGATGGTCTCTGCGCATGTGCAAGACCTAAATAATATCTAAAATTTCAAATAAATTTATAGATATGTTGAAGCTAAATGCTACTTAAGAAGTGTGAAAATTCATCGAATTCATATATACTGTAGAAAAAGTATAGAGAAAAAAAAACAAATAAAAATATTGAATAAAAAAATTATTATTCGGCTTCCAGACTCGAACTCAAGACCACCAAGAACGAGAGAACATCTAGACGTCACTCTATCCACCAAGCCACGCATTCCTCGGTCAACCCAGCACTCTAAGATTCTTAATAACTTCAACCGAGTTTGAGGTTTGATGGTAAATCTGAATAGAAATGCACAATGCTAAGCATATGGATGGTCTCTGCGCATGTGCAAGACCTAAATAATATCTAAAATTTCAAATAAATTTATAGATATGTTGACGCTAAATGCTACTTAAGAAGTGTGAAAATTCATCGAATTCATATATACTGTAGAAAAAGTATAGAGAAAAAAAACAAATAAAAAATATTGAATAAAAAAATTATTATTCGGCTTCCAGACTCGAACTCAAGACCACCAAGAACGAGAGAACATCTAGACGTCACTCTATCCACCAAGCCACGCATCCCTCGGTCAACCCAGCACTCTAAGATTCTTAATACCTTCAAACGTGTTTGAGGTTTGATGGTAAATCTGAATAGAAATGCACAATGCTAAGCATACGGATGGTCTCTGCGCATGTGCAAGACCTAAATAATATCTAAAATTTCAAATAAATTTATAGATATGTTGACGCTAAATGCTACTTAAGAAGTGTGAAAATTCATCGAATTCATATATACTGTAGAAAAAGTATAGAGAAAAATAACAAATAAAAATATTGAATAAAAAAATTATTATTCGGCTTCCAGACTCGAACTGAAGACCACCAAAAACGAGAGAACATCTAGACGTCACTCTATCCACCAAGCCACGCATTCCTCGGTCAACCCAGCACTCTAAGATTCTTAATACCTTCAACCGAGTTTGAGGTTTGATGGTAAATCTGAATAGAAATGCACAATGCTAAGCATATGGATGGTCTCTGCGCATGTGCAAGACCTAAATAATATCTAAAATTTCAAATAAATTTATAGATATGTTGACACTAAATGCTACTTAAGAAGTGTGAAAATTCATCGAATTCATATATACTGTAGAAAAAGTATAGAGAAAAAAAAAACAAATAAAAATATTGAATAAAAAAATTATTATTCGGCTTCCAGACTCGAACTCAAGACCACCAAAAACGAGAGAACATCTAGACGTCACTCTATCCACCAAGCCACGCATCCCTCGGTCAACCCAGCAGTCTAAGATTCTTAATACCTTCAACCGAGTTTGAGGTTTGATGGTAAATCTGAATAGAAATGCACAATGCTAAGCATATGGATGGTCTCTGCGCATGTGCAAGACCTAAATAATATCTAAAATTTCAAATAAATTTATAGATATGTTGACGCTAAATGCTACTTAAGAAGTGTGAAAATTCATCGAATTCATATATACTGTAGAAAAAGTATAGAGAAAAAAAAACAAATAAAAATATTGAATAAAAAAATTATTATTCGGCTTCCAGACTCGAACTCAAGACCACCAAAAAACGAGAGAACATCTAGACGTCACTCTATCCACCAAGCCACGCATCCCTCGGTCAACCCAGCAGTCTAAGATTTTAATACCTTCAACTGAGTTTGAGGTTTGATGGTAAATCTGAATAGAAATGCACAATGCTAAGCATATAAATGGACTCTGCGCATGTGCAAGACCTAAATAATATCTAAAATTTCAAATAAATTTATAGATATGTTGACGCTAAATGCTACTTAAGAAGTGTGAAAATTCATCGAATTCATATATAATGTAGAAAAAGTATAGAGAAAAAAAAAACAAATAAAAAATATTGAATAAAAAAATTATTATTCGGCTTCCAGACTCAAACTCAAGACCACCAAAAACGAGAGAACATCTAGACGTCACTCTATCCACCAAGCCACGCATCCCTCGGTCAACCCAGCAGTCTAAGATTCTTAATACTTTCAACCGAGTTTGAGGTTTGATGGTAAATCTGAATAGAAATGCACAATGCTAAGCATATGGATGGTCTCTGCGCATGTGCAAGACCTAAATAATATCTAAAATTTCAAATAAATTTATAGATATGTTGACGCTAAATGCTACTTAAGAAGTGTGAAAATTCATCGAATTCATATATACTGTAGAAAAAGTATAGAGAAAAAAAACAAATAAAAAATATTGAATAAAAAAATTATTATTCGGCTTCCAGACTCGAACTCAAGACCACCAAAAACGAGAGAACATCTAGACGTCACTCTATCCACCAAACCACGCATCCCTCGGTCAACCCAGCAGTCTAAGATTCTTAAGACCTTCAACCGAGTTTGAGGTTTGATGGTAAATCTGAATAGAAATGCACAATGCTAAGCATATGGATGGTCTCTGCGCATGTGCAAGACCTAAATAATATCTAAAATTTCAAATAAATTTATAGATATGTTGACGCTAAATGCTACTTAAGAAGTGTGAAAATTCATCGAATTCATATATACTGTAGAAAAAGTATAGAGAAAAAAAACAAATAAAAAATATTGAATAAAAAAATTATTATTCGGCTTCCAGACTCGAACTCAAGACCACCAAAAACGAGAGAACATCTAGACGTCACTCTATCCACCAAGCCACGCATCCCTCGGTCAACCCAGCAGTCTAAGATTCTTAATACTTTCAACCGAGTTTGAGGTTTGATGGTAAATCTGAATAGAAATGCACAATGCTAAGCATATGGATGGTCTCTGCGCATGTGCAAGACCTAAATAATATCTAAAATTTCAAATAAATTTATAGATATGTTGACGCTAAATGCTACTTAAGAAGTGTGAAAATTCATCGAATTCATATATACTGTAGAAAAAGTATAGAGAAAAAAAATATTGAATAAAAAAATTATTATTCGGCTTCCAGACTCGAACTCAAGACCACCAAAAACGAGAGAACATCTAGACGTCACTCTATCCACCAAGCCACGCATTCCTTGGTCAACCCAGCACTCTAAGATTCTTAATACCTTCAACTGAGTTTGAGGTTTGATGGTAAATCTGAATAGAAATGCACAATGCTAAGCATATGGATGGTCTCTGCGCATGTGCAAGACCTAAATAATATCTAAAATTTCAAATAAATTTATAGATATGTTGACACTAAATGCTACTTAAGAAGTGTGAAAATTGATCGAATTCATATATACTGTAGAAAAAGTATAGAGAAAAAAAAACAAATAAAAATATTGAATAAAAAAATTATTATTCGGCTTCCAGACTCGAACTCAAGACCACCAAAAACGAGAGAACATCTAGACGTCACTCTATCCACCAAGCCACGCATCCCTCGGTCAACCCAACACTCTAAGATTCTTAATACCCTCAACCGTGTTTGAGGTTTGATGGTAAATCTGAATAGAAATGCACAATGCTAAGCATATGGATGGTCTCTGCGCATGTGCAAGACCTAAATAATATCTAAAATTTCAAATAAATTTATAGATATGTTGACGCTAAATGCTACTTAAGAAGTGTGAAAATTCATCGAATTCATATATACTGTAGAAAAAGTATAGAGAAAAAAAAACAAATAAAAATATTGAATAAAAAAATTATTATTCGGCTTCCAGACTCGAACTCTAGACCACCAAAAACGAGAGAACATCTAGACGTCACTCTATCCACCAAGCCACGCATTCCTTGGTCAACCCAGCACTCTAAGATTCTTAATACCTTCAACCGAGTTTGAGGTTTGATGGTAAATCTGAATAGAAATGCACAATGCTAAGCATATGGATGGTCTCTGCGCATGTGCAAGACCTAAATAATATCTAAAATTTCAAATAAATTTATAGATATGTTGACACTAAATGCTACTTAAGAAGTGTGAAAATTCATCGAATTCATATATACTGTAGAAAAAGTATAGAGAAAAAAAAACAAATAAAAATATTGAATAAAAAAATTATTATTCGGCTTCCAGACTCGAACTCAAGACCACCAAGAACGAGAGAACATCTAGACGTCACTCTATCCACCAAGCCACGCATTCCTCGGTCAACCCAGCACTCTAAGATTCTTAATAACTTCAACCGAGTTTGAGGTTTGATGGTAAATCTGAATAGAAATGCACAATGCTAAGCATATGGATGGTCTCTGCGCATGTGCAAGACCTAAATAATATCTAAAATTTCAAATAAATTTATAGATATGTTGACGCTAAATGCTACTTAAGAAGTGTGAAAATTCATCGAATTCATATATACTGTAGAAAAAGTATAGAGAAAAAAAACAAATAAAAAATATTGAATAAAAAAATTATTATTCGGCTTCCAGACTCGAACTCAAGACCACCAAGAACGAGAGAACATCTAGACGTCACTCTATCCACCAAGCCACGCATCCCTCGGTCAACCCAGCACTCTAAGATTCTTAATACCTTCAAACGTGTTTGAGGTTTGATGGTAAATCTGAATAGAAATGCACAATGCTAAGCATACGGATGGTCTCTGCGCATGTGCAAGACCTAAATAATATCTAAAATTTCAAATAAATTTATAGATATGTTGACGCTAAATGCTACTTAAGAAGTGTGAAAATTCATCGAATTCATATATACTGTAGAAAAAGTATAGAGAAAAATAACAAATAAAAATATTGAATAAAAAAATTATTATTCGGCTTCCAGACTCGAACTGAAGACCACCAAAAACGAGAGAACATCTAGACGTCACTCTATCCACCAAGCCACGCATTCCTCGGTCAACCCAGCACTCTAAGATTCTTAATACCTTCAACCGAGTTTGAGGTTTGATGGTAAATCTGAATAGAAATGCACAATGCTAAGCATATGGATGGTCTCTGCGCATGTGCAAGACCTAAATAATATCTAAAATTTCAAATAAATTTATAGATATGTTGACACTAAATGCTACTTAAGAAGTGTGAAAATTCATCGAATTCATATATACTGTAGAAAAAGTATAGAGAAAAAAAAAACAAATAAAAATATTGAATAAAAAAATTATTATTCGGCTTCCAGACTCGAACTCAAGACCACCAAAAACGAGAGAACATCTAGACGTCACTCTATCCACCAAGCCACGCATCCCTCGGTCAACCCAGCAGTCTAAGATTCTTAATACCTTCAACCGAGTTTGAGGTTTGATGGTAAATCTGAATAGAAATGCACAATGCTAAGCATATGGATGGTCTCTGCGCATGTGCAAGACCTAAATAATATCTAAAATTTCAAATAAATTTATAGATATGTTGACGCTAAATGCTACTTAAGAAGTGTGAAAATTCATCGAATTCATATATACTGTAGAAAAAGTATAGAGAAAAAAAAACAAATAAAAATATTGAATAAAAAAATTATTATTCGGCTTCCAGACTCGAACTCAAGACCACCAAAAAACGAGAGAACATCTAGACGTCACTCTATCCACCAAGCCACGCATCCCTCGGTCAACCCAGCAGTCTAAGATTTTAATACCTTCAACTGAGTTTGAGGTTTGATGGTAAATCTGAATAGAAATGCACAATGCTAAGCATATAAATGGACTCTGCGCATGTGCAAGACCTAAATAATATCTAAAATTTCAAATAAATTTATAGATATGTTGACGCTAAATGCTACTTAAGAAGTGTGAAAATTCATCGAATTCATATATAATGTAGAAAAAGTATAGAGAAAAAAAAAACAAATAAAAAATATTGAATAAAAAAATTATTATTCGGCTTCCAGACTCAAACTCAAGACCACCAAAAACGAGAGAACATCTAGACGTCACTCTATCCACCAAGCCACGCATCCCTCGGTCAACCCAGCAGTCTAAGATTCTTAATACTTTCAACCGAGTTTGAGGTTTGATGGTAAATCTGAATAGAAATGCACAATGCTAAGCATATGGATGGTCTCTGCGCATGTGCAAGACCTAAATAATATCTAAAATTTCAAATAAATTTATAGATATGTTGACGCTAAATGCTACTTAAGAAGTGTGAAAATTCATCGAATTCATATATACTGTAGAAAAAGTATAGAGAAAAAAAACAAATAAAAAAATTATTATTCGGCTTCCAGACTCGAACTCAAGACCACCAAAAACGAGAGAACATCTAGACGTCACTCTATCCACCAAACCACGCATCCCTCGGTCAACCCAGCAGTCTAAGATTCTTAAGACCTTCAACCGAGTTTGAGGTTTGATGGTAAATCTGAATAGAAATGCACAATGCTAAGCATATGGATGGTCTCTGCGCATGTGCAAGACCTAAATAATATCTAAAATTTCAAATAAATTTATAGATATGTTGACGCTAAATGCTACTTAAGAAGTGTGAAAATTCATCGAATTCATATATACTGTAGAAAAAGTATAGAGAAAAAAAACAAATAAAAAATATTGAATAAAAAAATTATTATTCGGCTTCCAGACTCGAACTCAAGACCACCAAAAACGAGAGAACATCTAGACGTCACTCTATCCACCAAGCCACGCATCCCTCGGTCAACCCAGCAGTCTAAGATTCTTAATACTTTCAACCGAGTTTGAGGTTTGATGGTAAATCTGAATAGAAATGCACAATGCTAAGCATATGGATGGTCTCTGCGCATGTGCAAGACCTAAATAATATCTAAAATTTCAAATAAATTTATAGATATGTTGACGCTAAATGCTACTTAAGAAGTGTGAAAATTCATCGAATTCATATATACTGTAGAAAAAGTATAGAGAAAAAAAATATTGAATAAAAAAATTATTATTCGGCTTCCAGACTCGAACTCAAGACCACCAAAAACGAGAGAACATCTAGACGTCACTCTATCCACCAAGCCACGCATCCCTCGGTCAACCTAGCACTCTAAGATTCTTAATACCTTCAACCGTGTTTGAGGTTTGATGGTAAATCTGAATAGAAATGCACAATGCTAAGCATATGGATGGTCTCTGCGCATGTGCAAGACCTAAATAATTTCTAAAATTTCAAATAAATTTATAGATATGTTGACGCTAAATGCTACTTAAGAAGTGTGAAAATTCATCGAATTCATATATACTGTAGAAAAAGTATAGAGAAAAAAAACAAATAAAAATATTGAATAAAAAAATTATTATTCGGCTTCCAGACTCGAACTCAAGACCACCAAAAACGAGAGAACATCTAGACGTCACTCTATCCACCAAGCCACGCATTCCTTGGTCAACCCAGCACTCTAAGATTCTTAATACCTTCAACTGAGTTTGAGGTTTGATGGTAAATCTGAATAGAAATGCACAATGCTAAGCATATGGATGGTCTCTGCGCATGTGCAAGACCTAAATAATATCTAAAATTTCAAATAAATTTATAGATATGTTGACACTAAATGCTACTTAAGAAGTGTGAAAATTGATCGAATTCATATATACTGTAGAAAAAGTATAGAGAAAAAAAAACAAATAAAAATATTGAATAAAAAAATTATTATTCGGCTTCCAGACTCGAACTCAAGACCACCAAAAACGAGAGAACATCTAGACGTCACTCTATCCACCAAGCCACGCATCCCTCGGTCAACCCAACACTCTAAGATTCTTAATACCCTCAACCGTGTTTGAGGTTTGATGGTAAATCTGAATAGAAATGCACAATGCTAAGCATATGGATGGTCTCTGCGCATGTGCAAGACCTAAATAATATCTAAAATTTCAAATAAATTTATAGATATGTTGACGCTAAATGCTACTTAAGAAGTGTGAAAATTCATCGAATTCATATATACTGTAGAAAAAGTATAGAGAAAAAAAAACAAATAAAAATATTGAATAAAAAAATTATTATTCGGCTTCCAGACTCGAACTCAAGACCACCAAAAACGAGAGAACATCTAGACGTCACTCTATCCACCAAGCCACGCATTCCTTGGTCAACCCAGCACTCTAAGATTCTTAATACCTTCAACCGAGTTTGAGGTTTGATGGTAAATCTGAATAGAAATGCACAATGCTAAGCATATGGATGGTCTCTGCGCATGTGCAAGACCTAAATAATATCTAAAATTTCAAATAAATTTATAGATATGTTGACACTAAATGCTACTTAAGAAGTGTGAAAATTGATCGAATTCATATATACTGTAGAAAAAGTATAGAGAAAAAAAAAACAAATAAAAATATTGAATAAAAAAATTATTATTCGGCTTCCAGACTCGAACTCAAGACCACCAAAAACGAGAGAACATCTAGACGTCACTCTATCCACCAAGCCACGCATCCCTCGGTCAACCCAACACTCTAAGATTCTTAATACCCTCAGCCGTGTTTGAGGTTTGATGGTAAATCTGAATAGAAATGCACAATGCTAAGCATATGGATGGTCTCTGCGCATGTGCAAGACCTAAATAATATCTAAAATTTCAAATAAATTTATAGATATGTTGACGCTAAATGCTACTTAAGAAGTGTGAAAATTCATCGAATTCATATATACTGTAGAAAAAGTATAGAGAAAAAAAAACAAATAAAAATATTGAATAAAAAAATTATTATTCGGCTTCCAGACTCGAACTCAAGACCACCAAAAACGAGAGAACATCTAGACGTCACTCTATCCACCAAGCCACGCATCCCTCGGTCAACCCAGCAGTCTAAGATTCTTAATATCTTCAACCGAGTTTGAGGTTTGATTGTAAATCTGAATAGAAATGCATAATGCTAAGCATATGGATGGTCTCTGCGCATGTGCAAGACCTAAATAATATCTAAAATTTCAAATAAATTTATAGATATGTTGACGCTAAATGCTACTTAAGAAGTGTGAAAATTCATCGAATTCATATATACTGTATAAATAGTATAGAGAAAAAAAAACAAATAAAAATATTGAATAAAAAATTATTATTCGGCTTCCACACTCGAACTCAACACCAACAAAAACGAGAAAAAATCTAGACGACACTCTATCCACCAAGCCACGCATCCCTCGGTCACCGCAGCAGTCTAAGATTCTTAAGACCTTCAACCGTGTTTGAGGTTTGATGGTAAATCTGAATAGAAATGCACAATGCTAAGCATATGGATGGTCTCTGCGCATGTGCAAGACCTAAATAATATCTAAAATTTCAAATAAATTTATAGATATGTTGACGCTAAATGCTACTTAAGAAGTGTGAAAATTCATCGAATTCATATATACTGTAGAAAAAGTATAGAGAAAAAAATAAATAAAAAATATTGAATAAAAAAATTATTATTCGGCTTCCAGACTCGAACTCAAGACCACCAAAAACGAGAGAACATCTAGACGTCAATCTATCCACCAAGCCACGCATCCCTCGGTCAACCCAGCACTCTAAGATTCTTAATACCTTCAACCGAGTTTGAGGTTTAAAGTAAATCTGAATAGAAATGCACAATGCTAAGCATATGGATGGTCTCTGCGCATGTGCACGACCTAAATAATATCTAAAATTTCAAATAAATTTATAGATATGTTGACGCTAAATGCTACTTAAGAAGTGTGAAAATTGATCGAATTCATATATACTGTAGAAAAAGTATAGAGAAAAAAAAACAAATAAAAATATTGAATAAAAAAATTATTATTCGGCTTCCAGACTCGAACTCAAGACCACCAAAAACGAGAGAACATCTAGACGTCACTCTATCCACCAAGCCACGTATCCCTCGGTCAACCCAGCACTCTAAGATTCTTAATACCTTCAACCGAGTTTGAGGTTTGATGGTAAATCTGAATAGAAATGCACAATGCTAAGCATATGGATGGTCTCTGCGCATGTGCAAGACCTAAATAATATCTAAAATTTCAAATAAATTTATAGATATGTTGACGCTAAATGCTACTTAAGAAGTGTGAAAATTCATCGAATTCATATATACTGTAGAAAAAGTATAGAGAAAAAAAAAACAAATAAAAATATTGAATAAAAAAATTATTATTCGGCTTCCAGACTCGAACTCAAGACCACCAAAAACGAGAGAACATCTAGACGTCATACTATCCACCAAGCCACGCATCCCTCGGTCAACCCAGCAGTCTAAGATTCTTAATATCTTCAACCGAGTTTGAGGTTTGATTGTAAATCTGAATAGAAATGCATAATGCTAAGCATATGGATGGTCTCTGCGCATGTGCAAGACCTAAATAATATCTAAAATTTCAAATAAATTTATAGATATGTTGACGCTAAATGCTACTTAAGAAGTGTGAAAATTCATCGAATTCATATATACTGTATAAATAGTATAGAGAAAAAAAAACAAATAAAAATATTGAATAAAAAATTATTATTCGGCTTCCACACTCGAACTCAACACCAACAAAAACGAGAAAAAATCTAGACGACACTCTATCCACCAAGCCACGCATCCCTCGGTCACCGCAGCAGTCTAAGATTCTTAAGACCTTCAACCGTGTTTGAGGTTTGATGGTAAATCTGAATAGAAATGCACAATGCTAAGCATATGGATGGTCTCTGCGCATGTGCAAGACCTAAATAATATCTAAAATTTCAAATAAATTTATAGATATGTTGACGCTAAATGCTACTTAAGAAGTGTGAAAATTCATCGAATTCATATATACTGTAGAAAAAGTATAGAGAAAAAAAACAAATAAAAAATATTGAATAAAAAAATTATTATTCGGCTTCCAGACTCGAACTCAAGACCACCAAAAACGAGAGAACATCTAGACGTCACTCTATCCACCAAACCACGCATCCCTCGGTCAACCCAGCAGTCTAAGATTCTTAAGACCTTCAACCGAGTTTGAGGTTTGATGGTAAATCTGAATAGAAATGCACAATGCTAAGCATATGGATGGTCTCTGCGCATGTGCAAGACCTAAATAATATCTAAAATTTCAAATAAATTTATAGATATGTTGACGCTAAATGCTACTTAAGAAGTGTGAAAATTCATCGAATTCATATATACTGTAGAAAAAGTATAGAGAAAAAAAATATTGAATAAAAAAATTATTATTCGGCTTCCAGACTCGAACTCAAGACCACCAAAAACGAGAGAACATCTAGACGTCACTCTATCCACCAAGCCACGCATCCCTCGTTCAACCTAGCACTCTAAGATTCTTAATACCTTCAACCGTGTTTGAGGTTTGATGGTAAATCTGAATAGAAATGCACAATGCTAAGCATATGGATGGTCTCTGCGCATGTGCAAGACCTAAATAATATCTAAAATTTCAAATAAATTTATAGATATGTTGACGCTAAATGCTACTTAAGAAGTGTGAAAATTCATCGAATTCATATATACTGTAGAAAAAGTATAGAGAAAAAAAAACAAATAAAAATATTGAATAAAAAAATTATTATTCGGCTTCCAGACTCGAACTCAAGACCACCAAAAACGAGAGAACATCTAGACGTCACTCTATCCACCAAGCCACGCATTCCTTGGTCAACCCAGCACTCTAAGATTCTTAATACCTTCAACCGAGTTTGAGGATTGATGGTAAATCTGAATAGAAATGCACAATGCTAAGCATATGGTTGGTCTCTGCGCATGTGCAAGACCTAAATAATATCTAAAATTTCAAATAAATTTATAGATATGTTGACACTAAATGCTACTTAAGAAGTGTGAAAATTGATCGAATTCATATATACTGTAGAAAAAGTATAGAGAAAAAAAAACAAATAAAAATATTGAATAAAAAAATTATTATTCGGCTTCCAGACTCGAACTCAAGACCACCAAAAACGAGAGAACATCTAGACGTCACTCTATCCACCAAGCCACGCATCCCTCGGTCAACCCAACACTCTAAGATTCTTAATACCCTCAACCGTGTTTGAGGTTTGATGGTAAATCTGAATAGAAATGCACAATGCTAAGCATATGGATGGTCTCTGCGCATGTGCAAGACCTAAATAATATCTAAAATTTCAAATAAATTTATAGATATGTTGACGCTAAATGCTACTTAAGAAGTGTGAAAATTCATCGAATTCATATATACTGTAGAAAAAGTATAGAGAAAAAAAAACAAATAAAAATATTGAATAAAAAAATTATTATTCGGCTTCCAGACTCGAACTCAAGACCACCAAAAACGAGAGAACATCTAGACGTCACTCTATCCACCAAGCCACGCATTCCTTGGTCAACCCAGCACTCAAAGATTCTTAATACCTTCAACCGAGTTTGAGGTTTGATGGTAAATCTGAATAGAAATGCACAATGCTAAGCATATGGATGGTCTCTGCGCATGTGCAAGACCTAAATAATATCTAAAATTTCAAATAAATTTATAGATATGTTGACGCTAAATGCTACTTAAGAAGTGTGAAAATTCATCGAATTCATATATACTGTAGAAAAAGTATAGAGAAAAAAAAAACAAATAAAAATATTGAATAAAAAAATTATTATTCGGCTTCCAGACTCGAACTCAAGACCACCAAAAACGAGAGAACATCTAGACGTCACTCTATCCACCAAGCCACGCATCCCTCGGTCAACCCAGCAGTCTAAGATTCTTAATATCTTCAACCGAGTTTGAGGTTTGATTGTAAATCTGAATAGAAATGCATAATGCTAAGCATATGGATGGTCTCTGCGCATGTGCAAGACCTAAATAATATCTAAAATTTCAAATAAATTTATAGATATGTTGACGCTAAATGCTACTTAAGAAGTGTGAAAATTCATCGAATTCATATATACTGTATAAATAGTATAGAGAAAAAAAAACAAATAAAAATATTGAATAAAAAATTATTATTCGGCTTCCACACTCGAACTCAACACCAACAAAAACGAGAAAAAATCTAGACGACACTCTATCCACCAAGCCACGCATCCCTCGGTCACCGCAGCAGTCTAAGATTCTTAAGACCTTCAACCGTGTTTGAGGTTTGATGGTAAATCTGAATAGAAATGCACAATGCTAAGCATATGGATGGTCTCTGCGCATGTGCAAGACCTAAATAATATCTAAAATTTCAAATAAATTTATAGATATGTTGACGCTAAATGCTACTTAAGAAGTGTGAAAATTCATCGAATTCATATATACTGTAGAAAAAGTATAGAGAAAAAAAACAAATAAAAAATATTGAATAAAAAATTATTATTCGGCTTCCAGACTCGAACTCAAGACCACCAAAAACGAGAGAACATCTAGACGTCACTCTATCCACCAAACCACGCATCCCTCGGTCAACCCAGCAGTCTAAGATTCTTAAGACCTTCAACCGAGTTTGAGGTTTGATGGTAAATCTGAATAGAAATGCACAATGCTAAGCATATGGATGGTCTCTGCGCATGTGCAAGACCTAAATAATATCTAAAATTTCAAATAAATTTATAGATATGTTGACGCTAAATGCTACTTAAGAAGTGTGAAAATTCATCGAATTCATATATACTGTAGAAAAAGTATAGAGAAAAAAAACAAATAAAAAATATTGAATAAAAAAATTATTATTCGGCTTCCAGACTCGAACTCAAGACCACCAAAAACGAGAGAACATCTAGACGTCACTCTATCCACCAAGCCACGCATCCCTCGGTCAACCCAGCAGTCTAAGATTCTTAATACTTTCAACCGAGTTTGAGGTTTGATGGTAAATCTGAATAGAAATGCACAATGCTAAGCATATGGATGGTCTCTGCGCATGTGCAAGACCTAAATAATATCTAAAATTTCAAATAAATTTATAGATATGTTGACGCTAAATGCTACTTAAGAAGTGTGAAAATTCATCGAATTCATATATACTGTAGAAAAAGTATAGAGAAAAAAAATATTGAATAAAAAAATTATTATTCGGCTTCCAGACTCGAACTCAAGACCACCAAAAACGAGAGAACACCTAGACGTCACTCTATCCACCAAGCCACGCATCCCTCGGTCAACCTAGCACTCTAAGATTCTTAATACCTTCAACCGTGTTTGAGGTTTGATGGTAAATCTGAATAGAAATGCACAATGCTAAGCATATGGATGGTCTCTGCGCATGTGCAAGACCTAAATAATATCTAAAATTTCAAATAAATTTATAGATATGTTGACGCTAAATGCTACTTAAGAAGTGTGAAAATTCATCGAATTCATATATACTGTAGAAAAAGTATAGAGAAAAAAAAACAAATAAAAATATTGAATAAAAAAATTATTATTCGGCTTCCAGACTCGAACTCAAGACCACCAAAAACGAGAGAACATCTAGACGTCACTCTATCCACCAAGCCACGCATTCCTTGGTCAACCCAGCACTCTAAGATTCTTAATACCTTCAACCGAGTTTGAGGATTGATGGTAAATCTGAATAGAAATGCACAATGCTAAGCATATGGATGGTCTCTGCGCATGTGCAAGACCTAAATAATATCTAAAATTTCAAATAAATTTATAGATATGTTGACACTAAATGCTACTTAAGAAGTGTGAAAATTGATCGAATTCATATATACTGTAGAAAAAGTATAGAGAAAAAAAAACAAATAAAAATATTGAATAAAAAAATTATTATTCGGCTTCCAGACTCGAACACAAGACCACCAAAAACGAGAGAACATCTAGACGTCACTCTATCCACCAAGCCACGCATCCCTCGGTCAACCCAACACTCTAAGATTCTTAATACCCTCAACCGTGTTTGAGGTTTGACGGTAAATCTGAATAGAAATGCACAATGCTAAGCATATGGATGGTCTCTGCGCATGTGCAAGACCTAAATAATATCTAAAATTTCAAATAAATTTATAGATATGTTGACGCTAAATGCTACTTAAGAAGTGTGAAAATTCATCGAATTCATATATACTGTAGAAAAAGTATAGAGAAAAAAAAACAAATAAAAATATTGAATAAAAAAATTATTATTCGGCTTCCAGACTCGAACTCAAGACCACCAAAAACGAGAGAACTTCTAGACGTCACTCTATCCACCAAGCCACGCATTCCTTGGTCAACCCAGCACTCTAAGATTCTTAATACCTTCAAGCGAGTTTGAGGTTGGATGGTAAATCTGAATAGAAATGCACAATGCTAAGCATATGGATGGTCTCTGCGCATGTGCAAGACCTAAATAATATCTAAAATTTCAAATAAATTTATAGATATGTTGACACTAAATGCTACTTAAGAAGTGTGAAAATTGATCGAATTCATATATACTGTAGAAAAAGTATAGAGAAAAAAAAACAAATAAAAATATTGAATAAAAAAATTATTATTCGGCTTCCAGACTCGAACTCAAGACCACCAAAAACGAGAGAACATCTAGACGTCACTCTATCCACCAAGCCACGCATCCCTCGGTCAACCCAACACTCTAAGATTCTTCATACCCTCAACCGTGTTTGAGGTTTGATGGTAAATCTGAATAGAAATGCACAATGCTAAGCATATGGATGGTCTCTGCGCATGTGCAAGACCTAAATAATATCTAAAATTTCAAATAAATTTATAGATATGTTGACGCTAAATGCTACTTAAGAAGTGTGAAAATTCATCGAATTCATATATACTGTAGAAAAAGTATAGAGAAAAAAAACAAATAAAAATATTGAATAAAAAAATTATTATTCGGCTTCCAGAATCGAACTCAAGACCACCAAAAACGAGAGAACATCTAGACGTCACTCTATCCACCAAGCCACGCATCCCTCGGTCAACCCAACACTCTAAGATTCTTAATACCCTCAACCGTGTTTGAGGTTTGATGGTAAATCTGAATAGAAATGCACAATGCTAAGCATATGGATGGTCTCTGCGCATGTGCAAGACCTAAATAATATCTAAAATTTCAAATAAATTTATAGATATGTTGACGCTAAATGCTACTTAGAAAGTGTGAAAATTCATTGAATTCATATATACTGTAGAAAAAGTATAGAGAAAAAAAAAATATTGAATAAAAAAATTATTATTCGGCTTCCAGACTCGAACTCAAGACCACCAAAAACGAGAGAACATCTAGACGTCAATCTATCCACCAAGCCACGCATCCCTCGGTCAACCCAGCACTCTAAGATTCTTAATACCTTCAACCGAGTTTGAGGTTTAAAGTAAATCTGAATAGAAATGCACAATGCTAAGCATATGGATGGTCTCTGCGCATGTGCAAGACCTAAATAATATCTAAAATTTCAAATAAATTTATAGATATGTTGACGCTAAATGCTACTTAAGAAGTGTGAAAATTGATCGAATTCATATATACTGTAGAAAAAGTATAGAGAAAAAAAAACAAATAAAAATATTGAATAAAAAAATTATTATTCGGCTTCCAGACTCGAACTCAAGACCACCAAAAACGAGAGAACATCTAGACGTCACTCTATCCACCAAGCCACGTATCCCTCGGTCAACCCAGCACTCTAAGATTCTTAATACCTTCAACCGAGTTTGAGGTTTGATGGTAAATCTGAATAGAAATGCACAATGCTAAGCATATGGATGGTCTCTGCGCATGTGCAAGACCTAAATAATATCTAAAATTTCAAATAAATTTATAGATATGTTGACGCTAAATGCTACTTAAGAAGTGTGAAAATTCATCGAATTCATATATACTGTAGAAAAAGTATAGAGAAAAAAAACAAATAAAAATATTGAATAAAAAAATTATTATTCGGCTTCCAGAATCGAACTCAAAACCACCAAAAACGAGAGAACATCTAGACGTCACTCTATCCACCAAGCCACGCATCCCTCGGTCAACCCAACACTCTAAGATTCTTAATACCCTCAACCGTGTTTGAGGTTTGATGGTAAATCTGAATAGAAATGCACAATGCTAAGCATATGGATGGTCTCTGCGCATGTGCAAGACCTAAATAATATCTAAAATTTCAAATAAATTTATAGATATGTTGACGCTAAATGCTACTTAAGAAGTGTGAAAATTCATTAAAATTCATATATACTATAGAAAAAGTATAGAGAAAAAAAAACAAATAAAAATATTGAATAAAAAAATTATTATTCGGCTTCCAGACTCGAACTCAAGACCACAAAAAACGAGAGAACATCTAGACGTCACTCTATCCACCAAGCCACGCATCCCTCGGTCAACCCAGCAGTCTAAGATTCTTAATATCTTCAACCGAGTTTGAGGTTTGATTGTAAATCTGAATAGAAATGCATAATGCTAAGCATATGGATGGTCTCTGCGCATGTGCAAGACCTAAATAATATCTAAAATTTCAAATAAATTTATAGATATGTTGACGCTAAATGCTACTTAAGAAGTGTGAAAATTCATCGAATTCATATATACTGTATAAATAGTATAGAGAAAAAAAAACAAATAAAAATATTGAATAAAAAATTATTATTCGGCTTCCACACTCGAACTCAACACCAACAAAAACGAGAAAAAATCTAGACGACACTCTATCCACCAAGCCACGCATCCCTCGGTCACCGCAGCAGTCTAAGATTCTTAAGACCTTCAACCGTGTTTGAGGTTTGATGGTAAATCTGAATAGAAATGCACAATGCTAAGCATATGGATGGTCTCTGCGCATGTGCAAGACCTAAATAATATCTAAAATTTCAAATAAATTTATAGATATGTTGACGCTAAATGCTACTTAAGAAGTGTGAAAATTCATCGAATTCATATATACTGTAGAAAAAGTATAGAGAAAAAAAAAACAAATAAAAAATATTGAATAAAAAAATTATTATTCGGCTTCCAGACTCGAACTCAAGACCACCAAAAACGAGAGAAAACTAGACGCCATTCTAACCACAAAGCCACGCAGCCCTCGGTCACCGCAGCAGTCTAAGATTCTTAATACCTTCAACCGTGTTTGAATTTTGATGGTAAATCTGAATAGAAATGCACAATGCTAAGCATATGGATGGTCTCTGCGCATGTGCAAGACCTAAATAATATCTAAAAGTTCAAATAAATTTATAGATATGTTGACGCTAAATGCTACTTAAGAAGTGTGAAAATTCATCGAATTCATATATACTGTAGAAAAAGTATAGAGAAAAAAAAAACAAATAAAAAATATTGAATAAAAAATTATTATTCGGCTTCCAGACTCGAACTCAAGACCACCAAAAACGAGAGGAAACTAGACGTCACTCTATCCACCAAGCCACGCATCCCTCGGTCACCGCAGCAGTCTAAGATTCTTAAGACCTTCCACCGTGTTTGAGGTTTGATGGTAAATCTGAATAGAAATGCACAATGCTAAGCATATGGATGGTCTCTGCGCATGTGCAAGACCTAAATAATATCTAAAATTTCAAATAAATTTATAGATATGTTGACGCTAAATGCTACTTAAGAAGTGTGAAAATTCATCGAATTCATATATACTGTAGAAAAAGTATAGAGAAAAAAAAACAAATAAAAAATATTGAATAAAAAAATTATTATTCGGCTTCCAGACTCGAACTCAAGAACAACAAAAACGAGAGAACATCTAGACGTCACTCTATCCACCAAGCCACGCAACCCTCGGTCAACCCAGCACTCTATGATTCTTAATACCTTCAACCGAGTTTGAGGTTTAAAGTAAATCTGAATAGAAATGCAAAATGCTAAGCATATGGATGGTCTCTGCGCATGTGCACGACCTAAATAATATCTAAAATTTCAAATAAATTTATAGATATGTTGACGCTAAATGCTACTTAAGAAGTGTGAAAATTCATCGAATTCATATATACTGTAGAAAAAGTATAGAGAAAAAAAAAAACAAATAAAAAATATTGAATAAAAAAATTATTATTCGGCTTCCAGACTCGAACTCAAGACCACCAAAAACGAGAGAACATCTAGACGTCACTCTATCCACCAAGCCACGCATCCCTCGGTCAACCCAGCACTCTAAGATTCTTAATACCTTCAACCGAGTTTGAGGTTTAAAGTAAATCTGAATAGAAATGCACAATGCTAAGCATATGGATGGTCTCTGCGCATGTGCACGACCTAAATAATATCTAAAATTTCAAATAAATTTATAGATATGTTGACGCTAAATGCTACTTAAGAAGTGTGAAAATTCATCGAATTCATATATACTGTAGAAAAAGTATAGAGAAAAAAAAAACAAATAAAAAATATTGAATAAAAAAATTATTATTCGGCTTCCAGACTCGAACTCAAGACCACCAAAAACGAGAGAAAACTAGACGCCATTCTATCCACCAAGCCACGCATCCCTCGGTCACCGCAGCAGTCTAAGATTCTTAAGACCTTCAACCGTGTTTGAGGTTTGATGGTAAATCTGAATAGAAATGCACCATGCTAAGCATATGGATGGTCTCTGCGCATGTGCAAGACCTAAATAATATCTAAAATTTCAAATAAATTTATAGATATGTTGACGCTAAATGCTACTTAAGAAGTGTGAAAATTCATCGAATTCATATATACTGTAGAAAAAGTATAGAGAAAAAAAAAGCAAATAAAAAATATTGAGTAAAAAAATTATTATTCGGCTTCCAGACTCGAACTCAAGACCACCAAAAACGAGAGAAAACTAGACGCCATTCTATCCACCAATCCACGCATCCCTCGGTCACCGCAGCAGTCTAAGATTCTTAAGACCTTCAACCGTGTTTGAGGTTTGATGGTAAATCTGAATAGAAATGCACAATGCTAAGCATATGGATGGTCTCTGCGCATGTGCAAGACCTAAATAATATCTAAAATTTCAAATAAATTTATAGATATGTTGACGCTAAATGCTACTTAAGAAGTGTGAAAATTCATCGAATTCATATATACTGTAGAAAAAGTATAGAGAAAAAAAAACAAATAAAAAATATTGAATAAAAAAATTATTATTCGGCTTCCAGACTCGAACTCAAGACCACCAAAAACGAGAGAAAACTAGACGCCATTCTATCCACCAAGCCACGCATCCCTCGGTCACCGCAGCAGTCTAAGATTCTTAAGATCTTCAACCGTGTTTGAGGTTTGATGGTAAATCTGAATAGAAATGCACCATGCTAAGCATATGGATGGTCTCTGCGCATGTGCAAGACCTAAATAATATCTAAAATTTCAAATAAATTTATAGATATGTTGACGCTAAATGCTACTTAAGAAGTGTGAAAATTCATCGAATTCATATATACTGTAGAAAAAGTATAGAGAAAAAAAAACAAATAAAAAATATTGAGTAAAAAATTATTATTCGGCTTCCAGACTCGAACTCAAGACCACCAAAAACGAGAGAAAACTAGACGCCATTCTATCCACCAAGCCACGCAACCCTCGGTCAACCCAGCAGTCTAAGATTCTTAATACCTTCAACCGTGTTTGAGGTTTGATGGTAAATCTGAATAGAAATGCACAATGCTAAGCATATGGATGGTCTCTGCGCATGTGCAAGACCTAAATAATATCTAAAATTTCAAATAAATTTATAGATATGTTGACGCTAAATGCTACTTAAGAAGTGTGAAAATTCATCGAATTCATATATACTGTAGAAAAAGTATAGAGAAAAAAAAACAAATAAAAAATATTGAATAAAAAAATTATTATTCGGCTTCCAGACTCGAACTCAAGACCACCAAAAACGAAAGAAAACTAGACGCCATTCTATCCACCAAGCCACGCATCCCTCGGGCACCGCAGCAGTCTAAGATTCTTAAGACCTTCAACCGTGTTTGAGGTTTGATGGTAAATCTGAATAGAAATGCACAATGCTAAGCATATGGATGGTCTCTGCGCATGTGCAAGACCTAAATAATATCTAAAATTTCAAATAAATTTATAGATATGTTGACGCTAAATGCTACTTAAGAAGTGTGAAAATTCATCGAATTCATATATACTGTAGAAAAAGTATAGAGAAAAAAAAACAAATAAAAAATATTGAATAAAAAAATTATTATTCGGCTTCCAGACTCGAACTCAAGACCACCAAAAACGAGAGAAAACTAGACGCCATTCTATCCACCAAGCCACGCATCCCTCGGTCACCGCAGCAGTCTAAGATTCTTAAGACCTTCAACCGTGTTTGAGGTTTGATGGTAAATCTGAATAGAAATGCACCATGCTAAGCATATGGATGGTCTCTGCGCATGTGCAAGACCTAAATAATATCTAAAATTTCAAATAAATTTATAGATATGTTGACGCTAAATGCTACTTAAGAAGTGTGAAAATTCATCGAATTCATATATACTGTAGAAAAAGTATAGAGAAAAAAAAACAAATAAAAAATATTGAGTAAAAAAATTATTATTCGGCTTCCAGACTCGAACTCAAGACCAACGAAAACGAGAGAACATCTAGACGTCACTCTATCCACCAAGCCACGCAACCCTCGGTCAACCCAGCAGTCTAAGATTCTTAATACCTTCAACCGAGTTTGAGGTTTGATGGTAAATCTGAATAGAAATGCACAATGCTAAGCATATGGATGGTCTCTGCGCATGTGCAAGACCTAAATAATATCTAAAATTTCAAATAAATTTATAGATATGTTGACACTAAATGCTACTTAAGAAGTGTGAAAATTCATCGAATTCATATATACTGTAGAAAAAGTATAGAGAAAAAAAAACAAATAAAAATATTGAATAAAAAAATTATTATTCGGCTTCCAGACTCGAACTCAAGACCACCAAAAACGAGAGAACATCTAGACGTCACTCTATCCACCAAGCCACGCATCCCTCGGTCAACGCAGCAGTCTAAGATTCTTAATACCTTCAACCGAGTTTGAGGTTTGATGGTAAATCTGAATAGAAATGCACAATGCTAAGCATATGGATGGTCTCTGGCATGTGCAAGACCTAAATAATATCTAAAGTTTCAAATAAATTTATAGATATGTTGACACTAAATGCTACTTAAGAAGTGTGAAAATTCATCGAATTCGTATATACTGTAGAAAAAGTATAGAGAAAAAAAACAAATAAAAATTTTGAATAAAACATTATTATTCGGCTTCCAGACTCGAACTCAAGACCACCAAAAACGAGAGAACATCTAGACGTCACTCTATCCACCAAGCCACGCATCCCTCGGTCAACGCTGCAGTCTAATATTCTTAATACCTTCAACCGAGTTTGAGGTTTAAAGTAAATCTGAATAGAAATGCACAATGCTAAGCATATGGATGGTCTCTGCGCATGTGCACGACCTAAATAATATCTAAAATTTCAAATAAATTTATAGATATGTTGACGCTAAATGCTACTTAAGAAGTGTGAAAATTCATCGAATTCATATATACTGTAGAAAAAGTATAGAGAAAAAAAAACAAATAAAAAATATTGAATAAAAAAATTATTATTCGGCTTCCAGACTCGAACTCAAGACCACCAAAAACGAGAGAAAACTAGACGCCATTCTATCCACCAAGCCACGCATCCCTCGGTCACCGCAGCAGTCTAAGATTCTTAAGACCTTCAACCGTGTTTGAGGTTTGATGGTAAATCTGAATAGAAATGCACCATGCTAAGCATATGGATGGTCTCTGCGCATGTGCAAGACCTAAATAATATCTAAAATTTCAAATAAATTTATAGATATGTTGACGCTAAATGCTACTTAAGAAGTGTGAAAATTCATCGAATTCATATATACTGTAGAAAAAGTATAGAGAAAAAAAAAACAAATAAAAAATATTGAGTAAAAAAATTATTATTCGGCTTCCAGACTCGAACTCAAGACCAACAAAAACGAGAGAACATCTAGACGACACTCTATCCACCAAGCCACGCAACCCTCGGTCAACCCAGCAGTCTAAGATTCTTAATACCTTCAACCGAGTTTGAGGTTTAAAGTAAATCTGAATAGAAATGCAAAATGCTAAGCATATGGATGGTCTCTGCGCATGTACACGACCTAAATAATATCTAAAATTTCAAATAAATTTATAGATATGTTGACGCTAAATGCTACTTAAGAAGTGTGAAAATTCATCGAATTCATATATACTGTAGAAAAAGTATAGAGAAAAAAAACAAATAAAAATATTGAATAAAAAAAATTATTATTCGGCTTCCAGACTCGAACTCAAGACCACCAAAAACGAGAGAACATCTAGACATCACTCTATCCACCAAGCCACGCATCCCTCGGTCAACCCAGCACTCTAAGATTCTTAATACCCTCAACCGTGTTTTAGGTTTGATGGTAAATCTGAATAGAAATGCACAATGCTAAGCATATGGATGGTCTCTGCGCATGTGCAAGACCTAAATAATATCTAAAATTTCAAATAAATTTATAGATATGTTGACACTAAATGCTACTTAAGAAGTGTGAAAATTCATCGAATTCATATATACTGTAGAAAAAGTATAGAGAAAAAAAAACAAATAAAAATATTGAATAAAAAAATTATTATTCGGCTTCCAGACTCGAACTCAAGACCACCAAAAACGAGAGAACATCTAGACGTCACTCTATCCACCAAGCCACGCATCCCTCGGTCAACGCAGCAGTCTAAGATTCTTAATACCTTCAACCGAGTTTGAGGTTTGATGGTAAATCTGAATAGAAATGCACAATGCTAAGCATATGGATGGTCTCTGGCATGTGCAAGACCTAAATAATATCTAAAGTTTCAAATAAATTTATAGATATGTTGACACTAAATGCTACTTAAGAAGTGTGAAAATTCATCGAATTCGTATATACTGTAGAAAAAGTATAGAGAAAAAAAACAAATAAAAATTTTGAATAAAACATTATTATTCGGCTTCCAGACTCGAACTCAAGACCACCAAAAACGAGAGAACATCTAGACGTCACTCTATCCACCAAGCCACGCATCCCTCGGTCAACGCTGCAGTCTAATATTCTTAATACCTTCAACCGAGTTTGAGGTTTAAAGTAAATCTGAATAGAAATGCACAATGCTAAGCATAAGGATGGTCTCTGCGCATGTGCACGACCTAAATAATATCTAAAATTTCAAATAAATTTATAGATATGTTGACGCTAAATGCTACTTAAGAAGTGTGAAAATTCATCGAATTCATATATACTGTATAAATAGTATAGAGAAAAAAAAACAAATAAAAATATTGAATAAAAAATTATTATTCGGCTTCCAGACTCGAACTCAAGACCACCAAAAATGAGAGAACATCTAGACGTCACTCTATCCACCAAGCCACGCATCCCTCGGTCAACCCAGCACTCTAAGATTCTTAAGACCTTCAACCGTGTTTGAGGTTTGATGGTAAATCTGAATAGAAATGCACAATGCTAAGCATATGGATGGTCTCTGCGCATGTGCAAGACCTAAATAATATCTAAAATTTCAAATAAATTTATAGATATGTTGACGCTAAATGCTACTTAAGAAGTGTGAAAATTCATCGAATTCATATATACTGTAGAAAAAGTATAGAGAAAAAAAACAAATAAAAATATTGAATAAAAAAAATTATTATTCGGCTTCCAGACTCGAACTCAAGACCACCAAAAACGAGAGAACATCTAGACGTCACTCTATCCACCAAGCCACGCATCCCTCGGTCAACCCAGCACTCTAAGATTCTTAATACCCTCAACCGTGTTTTAGGTTTGATGGTAAATCTGAATAGAAATGCACAATGCTAAGCATATGGATGGTCTCTGCGCATGTGCAAGACCTAAATAATATCTAAAATTTCAAATAAATTTATAGATATGTTGACACTAAATGCTACTTAAGAAGTGTGAAAATTCATCGAATTCATATATACTGTAGAAAAAGTATAGAGAAAAAAAAACAAATAAAAATATTGAATAAAAAAATTATTATTCGGCTTCCAGACTCGAACTCAAGACCACCAAAAACGAGAGAACATCTAGACGTCACTCTATCCACCAAGCCACGCATCCCTCGGTCAACGCAGCAGTCTAAGATTCTTAATACCTTCAACCGAGTTTGAGGTTTGATGGTAAATCTGAATAGAAATGCACAATGCTAAGCATATGGATGGTCTCTGCGCATGTGCAAGACCTAAATAATATCTAAAATTTCAAATAAATTTATAGATATGTTGACACTAAATGCTACTTAAGAAGTGTGAAAATTCATCGAATTCGTATATACTGTAGAAAAAGTATAGAGAAAAAAAACAAATAAAAATTTTGAATAAAACATTATTATTCGGCTTCCAGACTCGAACTCAAGACCACCAAAAACGAGAGAACATCTAGACGTCACTCTATCCACCAAGCCACGCATCCCTCGGTCAACGCTGCAGTCTAATATTCTTAATACCTTCAACCGAGTTTGAGGTTTGATGTTAAATCTGAATAGAAATGCACAATGCTAAGCATATGGATGGTCTCTGCGCATGTGCAAGACCTAAATAATATCTAAAATTTCAAATAAATTTATAGATATGTTGACACTAAATGCTACTTAAGAAGTGTGAAAATTCATCGAATTCATATATATTGTAGAAAAAGTATAGAGAAAAAAAACAAATAAAAATATTGAATAAAACATTATTATTCGGCTTCCAGACTCGAACTCAAGACCACCAAAAACGAGAGAACATCTAGACGTCACTCTATCCACCAAGCCACGCATCCCTCGGTCAACGCTGCAGTCTAATATTCTTCATACCTTCAACCGAGTTAGGTTTGATGGTAAATCTGAATAGAAATGCACAATGCTAAGCATATGGATGGTCTCTGCGCATGTGCACGACCTAAATAATATCTAAAATTTCAAATAAATTTATAGATATGTTGACGCTAAATGCTACTTAAGAAGTGTGAAAATTCATCGAATTCATATATACTGTATAAATAGTATAGAGAAAAAAAAACAAATAAAAATATTGAATAAAAAATTATTATTCGGCTTCCAGACTCGAACTCAAGACCACCAAAAATGAGAGAACATCTAGACGTCACTCTATCCACCAAGCCACGCATCCCTCGGTCAACCCAGCACTCTAAGATTCTTAAGACCTTCAACCGTGTTTGAGGTTTGATGGTAAATCTGAATAGAAATGCACAATGCTAAGCATATGGATGGTCTCTGCGCATGTGCAAGACCTAAATAATATCTAAAATTTCAATAAATTTATAGATATGTTGACGCTAAATGCTACTTAAGAAGTGTGAAAATTCATCGAATTCATATATACTGTAGAAAAAGTATAGAGAAAAAAAAAACAAATAAAAAATATTGAATAAAAAAATTATTATTCGGCTTCCAGACTCGAACTCAAGACCACCAAAAACGAGAGAACATCTAGACGTAACGCTATCCGCCAAGCCACGCATCCCTCGGTCAACCCAGCACTCTAAGATTCTTAATACCTTCAACCGAGTTTGAGGTTTAAAGTAAATCTGAATAGAAATGCACAATGCTAAGCATATGGATGGTCTCTGCGCATGTGCACGACCTAAATAATATCTAAAATTTCAAATAAATTTATAGATATGTTGACGCTAAATGCTACTTAAGAAGTGTGAAAATTCATCGAATTCATATATACTGTAGAAAAAGTATAGAGAAAAAAAAACAAATAAAAAATATTGAATAAAAAAATTATTATTCGGCTTCCAGACTCGAACTCAAGACCACCAAAAACGAGAGAAAACTAGACGCCATTCTATCCACCAAGCCACGCACCCCTCGGTCACCGCAGCAGTCTAAGATTCTTAAGACCTTCAACCGTGTTTGAGGTTTGATGGTAAATCTGAATAGAAATGCACAATGCTAAGCATATGGATGGTCTCTGCGCATGTGCAAGACCTAAATAATATCTAAAATTTCAAATAAATTTGTAGATATGTTGACGCTAAATGCTACTTAAGAAGTGTGAAAATTCATCGAATTCATATATACTGTAGAAAAAGTATAGAGAAAAAAAAACAAATAAAAAATATTGAATAAAAAAATTATTATTCGGCTTCCAGACTCGAACTCAAGACCACCAAAAACGAGAGAAAACTAGACGCCATTCTATCCACCAAGCCACGCATCCCTCGGTCACCGCAGCAGTCTAAGATTCTTAAGACCTTCAACCGTGTTTGAGGTTTGATGGTAAATCTGAATAGAAATGCACCATGCTAAGCATATGGATGGTCTCTGCGCATGTGCAAGACCTAAATAATATCTAAAATTTCAAATAAATTTATAGATATGTTGACGCTAAATGCTACTTAAGAAGTGTGAAAATTCATGGAATTCATATATACTGTAGAAAAAGCATAGAGAAAAAAAAACAAATAAAAATATTGAATAAAAAAATTATTATTCGGCTTCCAGACTCGAACTCAAGACCACCAAAAACGAGAGAAAACTAGACGCCATTCTATCCACCAAGCCACGCATCCCTCGGTCACCGCAGCAGTCTAAGATTCTTAAGACCTTCAACCGTGTTTGAGGTTTGATGGTAAATCTGAATAGAAATGCACAATGCTAAGCATATGGATGGTCTCTGCGCATGTGCAAGACCTAAATAATATCTAAAATTTCAAATAAATTTGTAGATATGTTGACGCTAAATGCTACTTAAGAAGTGTGAAAATTCATCGAATTCATATATACTGTAGAAAAAGTATAGAGAAAAAAAAACAAATAAAAAATATTGAATAAAAAAATTATTATTCGGCTTCCAGACTCGAACTCAAGACCACCAAAAACGAGAGAAAACTAGACGCCATTCTATCCACCAAGCCACGCATCCCTCGGTCACCGCAGCAGTCTAAGATTCTTAAGACCTTCAACCGTGTTTGAGGTTTGATGGTAAATCTGAATAGAAATGCACCATGCTAAGCATATGGATGGTCTCTGCGCATGTGCAAGACCTAAATAATATCTAAAATTTCAAATAAATTTATAGATATGTTGACGCTAAATGCTACTTAAGAAGTGTGAAAATTCATCGAATTCATATATACTGTAGAAAAAGTATAGAGAAAAAAAAACAAATAAAAATATTGAGTAAAAAAATTATTATTCGGCTTCCAGACTCGAACTCAAGACCAACAAAAACGAGAGAACATCTAGACGTCACTCTATCCACCAAGCCACGCAACCCTCGGTCAACCCAGCAGTCTAAGATTCTTAATACCTTCAACCGAGTTTGAGGTTTAAAGTAAATTTGAATAGAAATGCAAAATGCTAAGCATATGGATGGTCTCTGCGCATGTGCACGACCTAAATAATATCTAAAATTTCAAATAAATTTATAGATATGTTGACGCTAAATGCTACTTAAGAAGTGTGAAAATTCATCGAATTCATATATACTGTAGAAAAAGTATAGAGAAAAAAAAACAAATAAAAATATTGAATAAAAAAAATTATTATTCGGCTTCCAGACTCGAACTCAAGACCACCAAAAACGAGAGAACATCTAGACGTCACTCTATCCACCAAGCCACGCATCCCTCGGTCAACCCAGCACTCTAAGATTCTTAATACCCTCAACCGTGTTTTAGGTTTGATGGTAAATCTGAATAGAAATGCACAATGCTAAGCATATGGATGGTCTCTGTGCATGTGCAAGACCTAAATAATATCTAAAATTTCAAATAAATTTATAGATATGTTGACACTAAATGCTACTTAAGAAGTGTGAAAATTCATCGAATTCATATATACTGTAGAAAACGTATAGAGAAAAAAAAAACAAATAAAAATATTGAATAAAAAAATTATTATTCGGCTTCCAGACTCGAACTCAAGACCACCAAAAACGAGAGAACATCTAGACGTCACTCTATCCACCAAGCCACGCATCCCTCGGTCAACGCAGCAGTCCAAGATTCTTAATACCTTCAACCGAGTTTGAGGTTTGATGGTAAATCTGAATAGAAATGCACAATGCTAAGCATAAGGATGGTCTCTGCGCATGTGCAAGACCTAAATAATATCTAAAATTTCAAATAAATTTATAGATATGTTGACACTAAATGCTACTTAAGAAGTGTGAAAATTCATCGAATTCATATATACTGTATAAATAGTATAGAGAAAAAAAAACAAATAAAAATATTGAATAAAACATTATTATTCGGCTTCCATACTCGAACTCAAGACCACCAGAAACGAGAGAACATTTAGACGTCACTCTATCCACCAAGCCACGCATCCCTCTGTCAACGCTGCAGTCTAAGATTCTTAATACCTTCAACCGAGTTTGAGGTTTGATGGTAAATCTGAATAGAAATGCACAATGCTAAGCATATGGATGGTCTCTGCGCATGTGCAAGACCTAAATAATATCTAAAATTTCAAATAAATTTATAGATATGTTGACGCTAAATGCTACTTAAGAAGTGTGAAAATTCATCGATTTCATATATACTATAGAAAAAGTATAGAGAAAAAAAAAACAAATAAAAATATTGAATAAAAAAAATTATTATTCGGCTTCCAGACTCGAACTCAAGACCACCAAAAACGAGAGAACATCTAGACGTCACTCTATCCACCAAGCCACGCATCCCTCGGTAAACCCAGCACTCTAAGATTCTTAATATCCTCAACCATGTTTTAGGTTTGATGGTAAATCTGAATAGAAATGCACAATGCTAAGCATATGGATGGTCTCTGCGCATGTGCAAGACCTAAATAATATCTAAAATTTCAAATAAATTTATAGATATGTTGACACTAAATGCTACTTAAGAAGTGTGAAAATTCATCGAATTCATATATACTGTAGAAAAAGTATAGAGAAAAAAAAAACAAATAAAAATATTGAATAAAAAAATTATTATTCGGCTTCCAGACTCGAACTCAAGACCACCAAAAACGAGAGAACATCTAGACGTCACTCTATCCACCAAGCCACGCATCCCTCGGTCAACGCAGCAGTCTAAGATTCTTAATACCTTCAACCGAGTTTGAGGTTTGATGGTAAATCTGAATAGAAATGCACAATGCTAAGCATATGGATGGTCTCTGCGCATGTGCAAGACCTAAATAATATCAAAAATTTCAAATAAATTTATAGATATGTTGACACTAAATGCTACTTAAGAAGTGTGAAAATTCATCGAATTCGTATATACTGTAGAAAAAGTATAGAGAAAAAAAACAAATAAAAATTTTGAATAAAACATTATTATTCGGCTTCCAGACTCGAACTCAAAACCACCAAAAACGAGAGAACATCTAGACGTCACTCTATCCACCAAGCCACGCATCCCTCGGTCAACGCTGCAGTCTAATATTCTTAATACCTTCAACCGAGTTTGAGGTTTGATGGTAAATCTGAATAGAAATGCACAATGCTAAGCATATGGATGGTCTCTGCGCATGTGCAAGACCTAAATAATATCTAAAATTTCAAATAAATTTATAGATATGTTGACACTAAATGCTACTTAAGAAGTGTGAAAATTCATCGAATTCATATATACTGTAGAAAAAGTATAGAGAAAAAAACAAATAAAAATATTGAATAAAACATTATTATTCGGCTTCCAGACTCGAACTCAAGACCACCAAAAACGAGAGAAAACTAGACGCCATTCTATCCACCAAGCCACGCATCCCTCGGTCACCGCAGCAGTCTAAGATTCTTAAGACCTTCAACCGTGTTTGAGGTTTGATGGTAAATCTGAATAGAAATGCACAATGCTAAGCTTATGGATGGTCTCTGCGCATGTGCAAGACCTAAATAATATCTAAAATTTCAAATAAATTTGTAGATATGTTGACGCTAAATGCTACTTAAGAAGTGTGAAAATTCATCGAATTCATATATACTGTAGAAAAAGTATAGAGAAAAAAAAACAAATAAAAAATATTGAATAAAAAAATTATTATTCGGCTTCCAGACTCGAACTCAAGACCACCAAAAACGAGAGAAAACTAGACGCCATTCTATCCACCAAGCCACGCATCCCTCGGTCACCGCAGCAGTCTAAGATTCTTAAGACCTTCAACCGTGTTTGAGGTTTGATGGTAAATCTGAATAGAAATGCACCATGCTAAGCATATGGATGGTCTCTGCGCATGTGCAAGACCTAAATAATATCTAAAATTTCAAATAAATTTATAGATATGTTGACGCTAAATGCTACTTAAGAAGTGTGAAAATTCATCGAATTCATATATACTGTAGAAAAAGTATAGAGAAAAAAAACAAATAAAAATATTGAGTAAAAAAATTATTATTCGGCTTCCAGACTCGAACTCAAGACCAACAAAAACGAGAGAACATCTAGACGTCACTCTATCCACCAAGCCACGCAACCCTCGGTCAACCCAGCAGTCTAAGATTCTTAATACCTTCAACCGAGTTTGAGGTTTAAAGTAAATTTGAATAGAAATGCAAAATGCTAAGCATATGGATGGTCTCTGCGCATGTGCACGACCTAAATAATATCTAAAATTTCAAATAAATTTATAGATATGTTGACGCTAAATGCTACTTAAGAAGTGTGAAAATTCATCGAATTCATATATACTGTAGAAAAAGTATAGAGAAAAAAAACAAATAAAAATATTGAATAAAAAAAATTATTATTCGGCTTCCAGACTCGAACTCAAGACCACCAAAAACGAGAGAACATCTAGACGTCACTCTATCCACCAAGCCACGCATCCCTCGGTCAACCCAGCACTCTAAGATTCTTAATACCCTCAACCGTGTTTTAGGTTTGATGGTAAATCTGAATAGAAATGCACAATGCTAAGCATATGGATGGTCTCTGTGCATGTGCAAGACCTAAATAATATCTACAATTTCAAATAAATTTATAGATATGTTGACACTAAATGCTACTTAAGAAGTGTGAAAATTCATCGAATTCATATATACTGTAGAAAAAGTATAGAGAAAAAAAAAACAAATAAAAATATTGAATAAAAAAATTATTATTCGGCTTCCAGACTCGAACTCAAGACCACCAAAAACGAGAGAACATCTAGACGTCACTCTATCCACCAAGCCACGCATCCCTCGGTCAACGCAGCAGTCCAAGATTCTTAATACCTTCAACCGAGTTTGAGGTTTGATGGTAAATCTGAATAGAAATGCACAATGCTAAGCATAAGGATGGTCTCTGCGCATGTGCAAGACCTAAATAATATCTAAAATTTCAAATAAATTTATAGATATGTTGACACTAAATGCTACTTAAGAAGTGTGAAAATTCATCGAATTCATATATACTGTATAAATAGTATAGAGAAAAAAAAACAAATAAAAATATTGAATAAAACATTATTATTCGGCTTCCATACTCGAACTCAAGACCACCAGAAACGAGAGAACATTTAGACGTCACTCTATCCACCAAGCCACGCATCCCTCTGTTAACGCTGCAGTCTAAGATTCTTAATACCTTCAACCGAGTTTGAGGTTTGATGGTAAATCTGAATAGAAATGCACAATGCTAAGCATATGGATGGTCTCTGCGCATGTGCAAGACCTAAATAATATCTAAAATTTCAAATAAATTTATAGATATGTTGACGCTAAATGCTACTTAAGAAGTGTGAAAATTCATCGATTTCATATATACTATAGAAAAAGTATAGAGAAAAAAAAAACAAATAAAAATATTGAATAAAAAAAATTATTATTCGGCTTCCAGACTCGAACTCAAGACCACCAAAAACGAGAGAACATCTAGACGTCACTCTATCCACCAAGCCACGCATCCCTCGGTCAACCCAGCACTCTAAGACTCTTAATATCCTCAACCGTGTTTTAGGTTTGATGGTAAATCTGAATAGAAATGCACAATGCTAAGCATATGGATGGTCTCTGCGCATGTGCAAGACCTAAATAATATCTAAAATTTCAAATAAATTTATAGATATGTTGACACTAAATGCTACTTAAGAAGTGTGAAAATTCATCGAATTCATATATACTGTAGAAAAAGTATAGAGAAAAAAAAAACAAATAAAAATATTGAATAAAAAAATTATTATTCGGCTTCCAGACTCGAACTCAAGACCACCAAAAACGAGAGAACATCTAGACGTCACTCTATCCACCAAGCCACGCATCCCTCGGTCAACGCAGCAGTCTAAGATTCTTAATACCTTCAACCGAGTTTGAGGTTTGATGGTAAATCTGAATAGAAATGCACAATGCTAAGCATATGGATGGTCTCTGCGCATGTGCAAGACCTAAATAATATCAAAAATTTCAAATAAATTTATAGATATGTTGACACTAAATGCTACTTAAGAAGTGTGAAAATTCATCGAATTCGTATATACTGTAGAAAAAGTATAGAGAAAAAAAACAAATAAAAATTTTGAATAAAACATTATTATTCGGCTTCCAGACTCGAACTCAAGACCACCAAAAACGAGAGAACATCTAGACGTCACTCTATCCACCAAGCCACGCATCCCTCGGTCAACGCTGCAGTCTAATATTCTTAATACCTTCAACCGAGTTTGAGGTTTGATGGTAAATCTGAATAGAAATGCACAATGCTAAGCATATGGATGGTCTCTGCGCATGTGCAAGACCTAAATAATATCTAAAATTTCAAATAAATTTATAGATATGTTGACACTAAATGCTACTTAAGAAGTGTGAAAATTCATCGAATTCATATATACTGTAGAAAAAGTATAGAGAAAAAAACAAATAAAAATATTGAATAAAACATTATTATTCGGCTTCCAGACTCGAACTCAAGACCACCAAAAACGAGAGAACATCTAGACGTCACTCTATCCACCAAGCCACGCATCCCTCGGTCAACGCTGCAGTCTAATATTCTTCATACCTTCAACCGAGTTTGAGGTTTGATGGTAAATCTGAATAGAAATGCACAATGCTAAGCATATGGATGGTCTCTGCGCATGTGCAAGACCTAAATAATATCTAAAATTTCAAATAAATTTATAGATATGTTGACGCTAAATGCTACTTAAGAAGTGTGAAAATTCATCGAATTCATATATACTGTATAAATAGTATAGAGAAAAAAAAACAAAAAAAAATATTGAATAAAACATTATTATTCGGCTTCCAGACTCGAACTCAAGACCACCAAAAACGAGAAAACATCTAGACGTCACTCTATCCACCAAGCCACGCATCCCCCGGTCAACGCTGCAGTCTAATATTCTTAATACCTTCAACCGAGTTTGAGGTTTGATGGTAAATCTGAATAGAAATGCACAATGCTAAGCATATGGCGTTTCTCTGCGCATGTGCAAGACCTAAATAATATCTAAAATTTCAAATAAATTTATAGATATGTTGACACTAAATGCTACTTAAGAAGTGTGAAAATTCATCGAATTCATATATACTGTATAAATAGTATAGAGAAAAAAAAACAAATAAAAATATTGAATAAAACATTATTATTCGGCTTCCAGACTCGAACTCAAGACCACCAGAAACGAGAGAACATTTAGACGTCACTCTATCCACCAAGCCACGCATCCCTCTGTCAACGTTGCAGTCTAAGATTCTTAATACCTTCAACCGAGTTTGAGGTTTGATGGTAAATCTGAATAGAAATGCACAATGCTAAGCATATGGATGGTCTCTGCGCATGTGCAAGACCTAAATAATATCTAAAATTTCAAATAAATTTATAGATATGTTGACGCTAAATGCTACTTAAGAAGTGTGAAAATTCATCGATTTCATATATACTGTAGAAAAAGTATAGAGAAAAAAAAACAAATAAAAATATTGAATAAAAAAAATTATTATTCGGCTTCCAGACTCGAACTCAAGACTACCAAAAACGAGAGAACATCTAGACGTCACTCTATCCACCAAGCCACGCATCCCTCGGTCAACCCAGCACTCTAAGATTCTTAATACCCTCAACCGTGTTTGAGGTTTGATGGTAAATCTGAATAGAAATGCACAATGCTAAGCATATGGATGGTCTCTGCGCATGTGCAAGACCTAAATAATATCTAAAATTTCAAATAAATTTATAGATATGTTGACACTAAATGCTACTTAAGAAGTGTGAAAATTCATCGAATTCATATATACTGTAGAAAAAGTATAGAGAAAAAAAACAAATAAAAATATTGAATAAAACATTATTATTCGGCTTCCAGACTCGAACTCAAGACCACCAAAAACGAGAGAACATCTAGACGTCACTCTATCCACCAAGCCACGCATCCCCCGGTCAACGCTTCAGTCTAATATTCTTAATACCTTCAACCGAGTTTGAGGTTTGATGGTAAATCTGAATAGAAATGCACAATGCTAAGCATATGGATGGTCTCGGCGCATGTGCAAGACCTAAATAATATCTAAAATTTCAAATAAATTTATAGATATGTTGACACTAAATGCTACTTAAGAAGTGTGAAAATTCATCGAATTCATATATACTGTATAAATAGTATAGAGAAAAAAAACAAATAAAAATATTGAATAAAACATTATTATTCGGCTTCCAGACTCGAACTCAAGACCACCAAAAACGAGAGAACATCTAGACGTCACTCTATCCACCAAGCCACGCATCCCTCTGTCAACGCTGCAGTCTAAGATTCTTAATACCTTCAACCGAGTTTGAGGTTTGATGGTAAATCTGAATAGAAATGCACAATGCTAAGCATATGGATGGTCTCTGCGCATGTGCAAGACCTAAATAATATCTAAAATTTCAAATAAATTTATAGATATGTTGACGCTAAATGCTACTTAAGAAGTGTGAAAATTCATCGAATTCATATATACTGTAGAAAAAGTATAGAGAAAAAAAAAAAAACAAATAAAAATATTGATTAAAAAAATTATTATTCGGCTTCCAGGCTTGAACTCAAGACCACCAAAAACGAGAGGACATCTAGACGTCACTCTATCCACCAAGCCACGCATCCCTCGGTCAACCCAGCAGTCTAAGATTCTTAATACCTTCAACCGAGTTTGAGGTTTGATGGTAAATCTGAATAGAAATGCACAATGCTAAGCATATGGATGGTCTCTGCGCATGTGCAAGACCTAAATAATATCTAAAATTTCAAATAAATTTATAGATATGTTGACGCTAAATGCTACTTAAGAAGTGTGAAAATTCATCGAATTCATATATACTGTAGAAAAAGTATAGAGAAAAAAAAAACAAATAAAAATATTGAATAAAAAAAATTATTATTCGGCTTCCAGACTCCAACTCAAGACCACCAAAAACGAGAGGACATCTAGACGTCACTCTATCCACCAAGCCACGCATCCCTCGGTCAACCCAGCAGTCTAAGATTCTTAATACCTTCAACCGAGTTTGAGGTTTGATGGTAAATCTGAACAGAAATGCACAATGCTAAGCATATAGATGATCTCTGCGCATGTGCAAGACCTAAATAATATCTAAAATTTCAAATAAATTTATAGATATGTTGACGCTAAATGCTACTTAAGAAGTGTGAAAATTCATCGAATTCGTATATACTGTAGAAAAAGTATAGAGAAAAAAAACAAATAAAAATTTTGAATAAAACATTATTATTCGGCTTCCAGACTCGAACTCAAGACCACCAAAAACGAGAGAACATCTAGACGTCACTCTATCCACCAAGCCACGCATCCCTCGGTCAACGCTGCAGTCTAATATTCTTAATACCTTCAACCGAGTTTGAGGTTTGATGGTAAATCTGAATAGAAATGCACAATGCTAAGCATATGGATGGTCTCTGCGCATGTGCAAGACCTAAATAATATCTAAAATTTCAAATAAATTTATAGATATGTTGACGCTAAATGCTACTTAAGAAGTGTGAAAATTCATCGAATTCATATATACTGTATAAATAGTATAGAGAAAAAAAAACAAAAAAAAATATTGAATAAAACATTATTATTCGGCTTCCAGACTCGAACTCAAGACCACCAAAAACGAGAAAACATCTAGACGTCACTCTATCCACCAAGCCACGCATCCCCCGGTCAACGCTGCAGTCTAATATTCTTAATACCTTCAACCGAGCTTGAGGTTTGATGGTAAATCTGAATAGAAATGCACAATGCTAAGCATATGGCTTTTCTCTGCGCATGTGCAAGACCTAAATAATATCTAAAATTTCAAATAAATTTATAGATATGTTGACACTAAATGCTACTTAAGAAGTGTTAAAATTCATCGAATTCATATATACTGTATAAATAGTATAGAGAAAAAAAAACAAATAAAAATATTGAATAAAACATTATTATTCGGCTTCCAGACTCGAACTCAAGACCACCAGAAACGAGAGAACATTTAGACGTCACTCTATCCACTAAGCCACGCATCTCTCTGTCAACGTTGCAGTCTAAGATTCTTAATACCTTCAACCGAGTTTGAGGTTTGATGGTAAATCTGAATAGAAATGCACAATGCTAAGCATATGGATGGTCTCTGCGCATGTGCAAGACCTAAATAATATCTAAAATTTCAAATAAATTTATAGATATGTTGACGCTAAATGCTACTTAAGAAGTGTGAAAATTCATCGATTTCATATATACTGTTGAAAAAGTATAGAGAAAAAAAAACAAATAAAAATATTGAATAAAAAAAATTATTATTCGGCTTCCAGACTCGAACTCAAGACTACCAAAAACGAGAGAACATCTAGACGTCACTCTATCCACCAAGCCACGCATCCCCCGGTCAACGCTTCAGTCTAATATTCTTAATACCTTCAACCGAGTTTGAGGTTTGATGGTAAATCTGAATAGAAATGCACAATGCTAAGCATATGGATGGTCTCTGCGCATGTGCAAGACCTAAATAATATCTAAAATTTCAAATAAATTTATAGATATGTTGACGCTAAATGCTACTTAAGAAGTGTGAAAATTCATCGAATTCATATATACTGTAGAAAAAGTATAGAGAAAAAAAAACAAATAAAAATATTGATTAAAAAAATTATTATTCGGCTTCCAGGCTTGAACTCAAGACCACCAAAAACGAGAGGACATCTAGACGTCACTCTATCCACCAAGCCACGCATCCCTCGGTCAACCCAGCAGTCTAAGATTCTTAATACCTTCAACCGAGTTTGAGGTTTGATGGTAAATCTGAATAGAAATGCACAATGCTAAGCATATGGATGGTCTCTGCGCATGTGCAAGACCTAAATAATATCTAAAATTTCAAATAAATTTATAGATATGTTGACGCTAAATGCTACTTAAGAAGTGTGAAAATTCATCGAATTCATATATACTGTAGAAAAAGTATAGAGAAAAAAAAACAAATAAAAATATTGAATAAAAAAAATTATTATTCGGCTTCCAGACTCCAACTCAAGACCACCAAAAACGAGAGGACATCTAGACGTCACTCTATCCACCAAGCCACGCATCCCTCGGTCAACCCAGCAGTCTAAGATTCTTAATACCTTCAACCGAGTTTGAGGTTTGATGGTAAATCTGAACAGAAATGCACAATGCTAAGCATATAGATGATCTCTGCGCATGTGCAAGACCTAAATAATATCTAAAATTTCAAATAAATTTATAGATATGTTGACGCTAAATGCTACTTAAGAAGTGTGAAAATTCATCGAATTCGTATATACTGTAGAAAAAGTATAGAGAAAAAAAACAAATAAAAATTTTGAATAAAACATTATTATTCGGCTTCCAGACTCGAACTCAAGACCACCAAAAACGAGAGAACATCTAGACGTCACTCTATCCACCAAGCCACGCATCCCTCGGTCAACGCTGCAGTCTAATATTCTTAATACCTTCAACCGAGTTTGAGGTTTGATGGTAAATCTGAATAGAAATGCACAATGCTAAGCATATGGATGGTCTCTGCGCATGTGCAAGACCTAAATAATATCTAAAATTTCAAATAAATTTATAGATATGTTGACACTAAATGCTACTTAAGAAGTGTGAAAATTCATCGAATTCATATATACTGTAGAAAAAGTATAGAGAAAAAAACAAATAAAAATATTGAATAAAACATTATTATTCGGCTTCCAGACTCGAACTCAAGACCAAAAACGAGAGAATATCTAGACGTCACTCTATCCACCAAGCCACGCATCCCTCGGTCAACGCTGCAGTCTAATATTCTTCATACCTTCAACCGAGTTTGAGGTTTGATGGTAAATCTGAATAGAAATGCACAATGCTAAGCATATGGATGGTCTCTGCGCATGTGCAAAACCTAAATAATATCTAAAATTTCAAATAAATTTATAGATATGTTGACGCTAAATGCTACTTAAGAAGTGTGAAAATTCATCGAATTCATATATACTGTATAAATAGTATAGAGAAAAAAAAACAAAAAAAATATTGAATAAAACATTATTATTCGGCTTCCAGACTCGAACTCAAGACCACCAAAAACGAGAAAACATCTAGACGTCACTCTATCCACCAAGCCACGCATCCCCCGGTCAACGCTGCAGTCTAATATTCTTAATACCTTCAACCGAGCTTGAGGTTTGATGGTAAATCTGAATAGAAATGCACAATGCTAAGCATATGGCTTTTCTCTGCGCATGTGCAAGACCTAAATAATATCTAAAATTTCAAATAAATTTATAGATATGTTGACACTAAATGCTACTTAAGAAGTGTGAAAATTCATCGAATTCATATATACTGTATAAATAGTATAGAGAAAAAAAAACAAATAAAAATATTGAATAAAACATTATTATTCGGCTTCCAGACTCGAACTCAAGACCACCAGAAACGAGAGAACATTTAGACGTCACTCTATCCACCAAGCCACGCATCCCTCTGTCAACGTTGCAGTCTAAGATTCTTAATACCTTCAACCGAGTTTGAGGTTTGATGGTAAATCTGAATAGAAATGCACAATGCTAAGCATATGGATGGTCTCTGCGCATGTGCAAGACCTAAATAATATCTAAAATTTCAAATAAATTTATAGATATGTTGACGCTAAATGCTACTTAAGAAGTGTGAAAATTCATCGATTTCATATATACTGTAGAAAAAGTATAGAGAAAAAAAAAAACAAATAAAAATATTGAATAAAAAAAATTATTATTCGGCTTCCAGACTCGAACTCGACTACCAAAAACGAGAGAACATCTAGACGTCACTCTATCCACCAAGCCACGCATCCCTCGGTCAACCCAGCACTCTAAGATTCTTAATACCCTCAACCGTGTTTGAGGTTTGATGGTAAATCTGAATAGAAATGCACAATGCTAAGCATATGGATGGTCTCTGCGCATGTGCAAGACCTAAATAATATCTAAAATTTCAAATAAATTTATAGATATGTTGACACTAAATGCTACTTAAGAAGTGTGAAAATTCATCGAATTCATATATACTGTAGAAAAAGTATAGAGAAAAAAAACAAATAAAAATATTGAATAAAACATTATTATTCGGCTTCCAGACTCGAACTCGACTACCAAAAACGAGAGAACATCTAGACGTCACTCTATCCACCAAGCCACGCATCCCCCGGTCAACGCTTCAGTCTAATATTCTTAATACCTTCAACCGAGTTTGAGGTTTGATGGTAAATCTGAATAGAAATGCACAATGCTAAGCATATGGATGGTCTCGGCGCATGTGCAAGACCTAAATAATATCTAAAATTTCAAATAAATTTATAGATATGTTGACACTAAATGCTACTTAAGAAGTGTGAAAATTCATCGAATTCATATATACTGTATAAATAGTATAGAGAAAAAAAACAAATAAAAATATTGAATAAAACATTATTATTCGGCTTCCAGACTCGAACTCAAGACCACCAAAAACGAGAGAACATCTAGACTTCACTCTATCCACCAAGCCACGCATCCCTCTGTCAACGCTGCAGTCTAAGATTCTTAATACCTTCAACCGAGTTTGAGGTTTGATGGTAAATCTGAATAGAAATGCACAATGCTAAGCATATGGATGGTCTCTGCGCATGTGCAAGACCTAAATAATATCTAAAATTTCAAATAAATTTATAGATATGTTGACGCTAAATGCTACTTAAGAAGTGTGAAAATTCATCGAATTCATATATACTGTAGAAAAAGTATAGAGAAAAAAAAAACAAATAAAAATATTGATTAAAAAAATTATTATTCGGCTTCCAGGCTTGAACTCAAGACCACCAAAAACGAGAGGACATCTAGACGTCACTCTATCCACCAAGCCACGCATCCCTCGGTCAACCCAGCAGTCTAAGATTCTTAATACCTTCAACCGAGTTTGAGGTTTGATGGTAAATCTGAATAGAAATGCACAATGCTAAGCATATGGATGGTCTCTGCGCATGTGCAAGACCTAAATAATATCTAAAATTTCAAATAAATTTATAGATATGTTGACGCTAAATGCTACTTAAGAAGTGTGAAAATTCATCGAATTCATATATACTGTAGAAAAAGTATAGAGAAAAAAAAACAAATAAAAATATTGAATAAAAAAAATTATTATTCGGCTTCCAGACTCCAACTCAAGACCACCAAAAACGAGAGGACATCTAGACGTCACTCTATCCACCAAGCCACGCATCCCTCGGTCAACCCAGCAGTCTAAGATTCTTAATACCTTCAACCGAGTTTGAGGTTTGATGGTAAATCTGAACAGAAATGCACAATGCTAAGCATATAGATGATCTCTGCGCATGTGCAAGACCTAAATAATATCTAAAATTTCAAATAAATTTATAGATATGTTGACGCTAAATGCTACTTAAGAAGTGTGAAAATTCATCGAATTCATATATACTGTAGAAAAAGTATAGAGAAAAAAAAACAAATAAAAATATTGAATAAAAAAAATTATTATTCGGCTTCCAGACTCCAACTCAAGACCACCAAAAACGAGAGGACATCTAGACGCCATTCTATCCACCAAGACACGCATCTCTCGGTCAACACAGCAGTCTAAGATTCTTAATACCTTCAACCGAGTTTGAGGTTTGATGGTAAATCTGAATAGAAATGCACAATGCTAAGCATATGGATGGTCTCTGCGCATGTGCAAGACCTAAATAATATCTAAAATTTCAAATAAATTTATAGATATGTTGACGCTAAATGCTACTTAAGAAGTGTGAAAATTCATCGAATTCATATATACTGTAGAAAAAGTATAGAGAAAAAAAAACAAATAAAAATATTGAATAAAAAAAATTATTATTCGGCTTCCAGACTCCAACTCAAGACCACCAAAAACGAGAGGACATCTAGACGTCACTCTATCCACCAAGCCACGCATCCCTCGGTCAACCCAGCAGTCTAAGATTCTTAATACCTTCAACCGAGTTTGAGGTTTGATGGTAAATCTGAATAGAAATGCACAATGCTAAGCATATGGATGGTCTCTGCGCATGTGCAAGACCTAAATAATATCTAAAATTTCAAATAAATTTATAGATATGTTGACGCTAAATGCTACTTAAGAAGTGTGAAAATTCATCGAATTCATATATACTGTAGAAAAAGTATAGAGAAAAAAAAACAAATAAAAATATTGAATAAAAAAAATTATTATTCGGCTTCCAGACTCCAACTCAAGACCACCAAAAACGAGAGGACATCTAGACGTCACTCTATCCACCAAGCCACGCATCCCTCGGTCAACCCAGCAGTCTAAGATTCTTAATACCTTCAACCGAGTTTGAGGTTTGATGGTAAATCTGAACAGAAATGCACAATGCTAAGCATATGGATGATCTCTGCGCATGTGCAAGACCTAAATAATATCTAAAATTTCAAATAAATTTATAGATATGTTGACGCTAAATGCTACTTAAGAAGTGTGAAAATTCATCGAATTCATATATACTGTAGAAAAAGTATAGAGAAAAAAAAAACAAATAAAAATATTGAATAAAAAAAATTATTATTCGGCTTCCAGACTCCAACTCAAGACCACCAAAAACGAGAGGACATCTAGACGCCATTCTATCCACCAAGACACGCATCTCTCGGTCAACACAGCAGTCTAAGATTCTTAATACCTTCAACCGAGTTTGAGGTTTGATGGTAAATCTGAATAGAAATGCACAATGCTAAGCATATAGATGATCTCTGCGCATGTGCAAGACCTAAATAATATCTAAAATTTCAAATAAATTTATAGATATGTTGACGCTAAATGCTACTTAAGAAGTGTGAAAATTCATCGAATTCATATATCTGTAGAAAAAGTATAGAGAAAAAAAAACAAATAAAAATATTGAATAAAAAAAATTATTATTCGGCTTCCAGACTCCAACTCAAGACCACCAAAAACGAGAGGACATCTAGACGCCATTCTATCCACCAAGACACGCATCTCTCGGTCAACACAGCAGTCTAAGATTCTTAATACCTTCAACCGAGTTTGAGGTTTGATGGTAAATCTGAATAGAAATGCACAATGCTAAGCATATAGATGATCTCTGCGCATGTGCAAGACCTAAATAATATCTAAAATTTCAAATAAATTTATAGATATGTTGACGCTAAATGCTACTTAAGAAGTGTGAAAATTCATCGAATTCATATATACTGTAGAAAAAGTATAGAGAAAAAAAAACAAATAAAAATATTGAATAAAAAAAATTATTATTCGGCTTCCAGACTCCAACTCAAGACCACCAAAAACGAGAGGACATCTAGACGCCATTCTATCCACCAAGACACGCATCTCTCGGTCAACACAGCAGTCTAAGATTCTTAATACCTTCAACCGAGTTTGAGGTTTGATGGTAAATCTGAATAGAAATGCACAATGCTAAGCATATAGATGATCTCTGCGCATGTGCAAGACCTAAATAATATCTAAAATTTCAAATAAATTTATAGATATGTTGACGCTAAATGCTACTTAAGAAGTGTGAAAATTCATCGAATTCATATATACTGTAGAAAAAGTATAGAGAAAAAAAAACAAATAAAAAATATTGAATAAAAAAAATTATTATTCGGCTTCCAGACTCCAACTCAAGACCACCAAAAACGAGAGGACATCTAGACGCCATTCTATCCACCAAGACACGCATCTCTCGGTCAACACAGCAGTCTAAGATTCTTAATACCTTCAACCGAGTTTGAGGTTTGATGGTAAATCTGAATAGAAATGCACAATGCTAAGCATATAGATGATCTCTGCGCATGTGCAAGACCTAAATAATATCTAAAATTTCAAATAAATTTATAGATATGTTGACGCTAAATGCTACTTAAGAAGTGTGAAAATTCATCGAATTCATATATACTGTAGAAAAAGTATAGAGAAAAAAAAACAAATAAAAATATTGAATAAAAAAAATTATTATTCGGCTTTCAGACTCCAACTCAAGACCACCAAAAACGAGAGGACATCTAGACGCCATTCTATCCACCAAGACACGCATCTCTCGGTCAACACAGCAGTCTAAGATTCTTAATACCTTCAACCGAGTTTGAGGTTTGATGGTAAATCTGAATAGAAGTGCACAATGCTAAGCATATAGATGATCTCTGCGCATGTGCAAGACCTAAATAATATCTAAAATTTCAAATAAATTTATAGATATGTTGACGCTAAATGCTACTTAAGAAGTGTGAAAATTCATCGAATTCATATATACTGTAGAAAAAGTATAGAGAAAAAAAAACAAATAAAAATATTGAATAAAAAAAATTATTATTCGGCTTCCAGACTCCAACTCAAGACCACCAAAAACGAGAGAACATCTAGACGTCACTCTATCCACCAAGCCACGCATCCCTCGGTCAACGCTGCAGTCTAATATTCTTCATACCTTCAACCGAGTTTGAGGTTTGATGGTAAATCTGAATAGAAATGCACAATGCTAAGCATATGGATGGTCTCTGCGCATGTGCAAGACCTAAATAATATCTAAAATTTCAAATAAATTTATAGATATGTTGACGCTAAATGCTACTTAACAAGTGTGAAAATTCATCGAATTCATATATACTGTATAAATAGTATAGAGAAAAAAAAAACAAAAAAAAATATTGAATAAAACATTATTATTCGGCTTCCAGACTCGAACTCAAGACCACCAAAAACGAGAAAACATCTAGACGTCACTCTATCCACCAAGCCACGCATCCCCCGGTCAACGCTGCAGTCTAATATTCTTAATACCTTCAACCGAGTTTGAGGTTTGATGGTAAATCTGAATAGAAATGCACAATGCTAAGCATATGGCTTTTCTCTGCGCATGTGCAAGACCTAAATAATATCTAAAATTTCAAATAAATTTATAGATATGTTGACACTAAATGCTACTTAAGAAGTGTGAAAATTCATCGAATTCATATATACTGTATAAATAGTATAGAGAAAAAAAAAACAAATAAAAATATTGAATAAAACATTATTATTCGGCTTCCAGACTCGAACTCAAGACCACCAGAAACGAGAGAACATTTAGACGTCACTCTATCCACCAAGCCACGCATCCCTCTGTCAACGTTGCAGTCTAAGATTCTTAATACCTTCAACCGAGTTTGAGGTTTGATGGTAAATCTGAATAGAAATGCACAATGCTAAGCATATGGATGGTCTCTGCGCATGTGCAAGACCTAAATAATATCTAAAATTTCAAATAAATTTATAGATATGTTGACGCTAAATGCTACTTAAGAAGTGTGAAAATTCATCGATTTCATATATACTGTAGAAAAAGTATAGAGAAAAAAAAACAAATAAAAATATTGAATAAAAAAATTATTATTCGGCTTCCAGACTCGAACTCAAGACTACCAAAAACGAGAGAACATCTAGACGTCACTCTATCCACCAAGCCACGCATCCCTCGGTCAACCCAGCACTCTAAGATTCTTAATACCCTCAACCGTGTTTGAGGTTTGATGGTAAATCTGAATAGAAATGCACAATGCTAAGCATATGGATGGTCTCTGCGCATGTGCAAGACCTAAATAATATCTAAAATTTCAAATAAATTTATAGATATGTTGACACTAAATGCTACTTAAGAAGTGTGAAAATTCATCGAATTCATATATACTGTAGAAAAAGTATAGAGAAAAAAAACAAATAAAAATATTGAATAAAACATTATTATTCGGCTTCCAGACTCGAACTCAAGACCACCAAAAACGAGAGAACATCTAGACGTCACTCTATCCACCAAGCCACGCATCCCCCGGTCAACGCTTCAGTCTAATATTCTTAATACCTTCAACCGAGTTTGAGGTTTGATGGTAAATCTGAATAGAAATGCACAATGCTAAGCATATGGATGGTCTCGGCGCATGTGCAAGACCTATATAATATCTAAAATTTCAAATAAATTTATAGATATGTTGACACTAAATGCTACTTAAGAAGTGTGAAAATTCATCGAATTCATATATACTGTAGAAAAAGTATAGAGAAAAAAAAACAAATAAAAATATTGATTAAAAAAATTATTATTCGGCTTCCAGGCTTGAACTCAAGACCACCAAAAACGAGAGGACATCTAGACGCCACTCTATCCACCAAGCCACGCATCCCTCGGTCAACCCAGCAGTCTAAGATTCTTAATACCTTCAACCGAGTTTGAGGTTTGATGGTAAATCTGAATAGAAATGCACAATGCTAAGCATATGGATGGTCTCTGCGCATGTGCAAGACCTAAATAATATCTAAAATTTCAAATAAATTTATAGATATGTTGACGCTAAATGCTACTTAAGAAGTGTGAAAATTCATCGAATTCATATATACTGTAGAAAAAGTATAGAGGAAAAAAAACAAATAAAAATATTGAATAAAAAAAATTATTATTCGGCTTCCAGACTCCAACTCAAGACCACCAAAAACGAGAGGACATCTAGACGTCACTCTATCCACCAAGCCACGCATCCCTCGGTCAACCCAGCAGTCTAAGATTCTTAATACCTTCAACCGAGTTTGAGGTTTGATGGTAAATCTGAACAGAAATGCACAATGCTAAGCATATAGATGATCTCTGCGCATGTGCAAGACCTAAATAATATCTAAAATTTCAAATAAATTTATAGATATGTTGACGCTAAATGCTACTTAAGAAGTGTGAAAATTCATCGAATTCATATATACTGTAGAAAAAGTATAGAGAAAAAAAACAAATAAAAATATTGAATAAAACATTATTATTCGGCTTCCAGACTCGAACTCAAGACCACCAAAAACGAGAGAACATCTAGACGTCACTCTATCCACCAAGCCACGCATCCCCCGGTCAACGCTTCAGTCTAATATTCTTAATACCTTCAACCGAGTTTGAGGTTTGATGGTAAATCTGAATAGAAATGCACAATGCTAAGCATATGGATGGTCTCGGCGCATGTGCAAGACCTATATAATATCTAAAATTTCAAATAAATTTATGGATATGTTGACACTAAATGCTACTTAAGAAGTGTGAAAATTCATCGAATTCATATATACTGTAGAAAAAGTATAGAGAAAAAAAAACAAATAAAAATATTGATTAAAAAAATTATTATTCGGCTTCCAGGCTTGAACTCAAGACCACCAAAAACGAGAGGACATCTAGACGCCACTCTATCCACCAAGCCACGCATCCCTCGGTCAACCCAGCAGTCTAAGATTCTTAATACCTTCAACCGAGTTTGAGGTTTGATGGTAAATCTGAATAGAAATGCACAATGCTAAGCATATGGATGGTCTCTGCGCATGTGCAAGACCTAAATAATATCTAAAATTTCAAATAAATTTATAGATATGTTGACGCTAAATGCTACTTAAGAAGTGTGAAAATTCATCGAATTCATATATACTGTAGAAAAAGTATAGAGGAAAAAAAACAAATAAAAATATTGAATAAAAAAAATTATTATTCGGCTTCCAGACTCCAACTCAAGACCACCAAAAACGAGAGGACATCTAGACGTCACTCTATCCACCAAGCCACGCATCCCTCGGTCAACCCAGCAGTCTAAGATTCTTAATACCTTCAACCGAGTTTGAGGTTTGATGGTAAATCTGAACAGAAATGCACAATGCTAAGCATATAGATGATCTCTGCGCATGTGCAAGACCTAAATAATATCTAAAATTTCAAATAAATTTATAGATATGTTGACGCTAAATGCTACTTAAGAAGTGTGAAAATTCATCGAATTCATATATACTGTAGAAAAAGTATAGAGAAAAAAAACAAATAAAAATATTGAATAAAAAAAATTATTATTCGGCTTCCAGACTCCAACTCAAGACCACCAAAAACGAGAGGACATCTAGACGCCATTCTATCCACCAAGACACGCATCTCTCGGTCAACACAGCAGTCTAAGATTCTTAATACCTTCAACCGAGTTTGAGGTTTGATGGTAAATCTGAATAGAAATGCACAATGCTAAGCATATAGATGATCTCTGCGCATGTGCAAGACCTAAATAATATCTAAAATTTCAAATAAATTTATAGATATGTTGACGCTAAATGCTACTTAAGAAGTGTGAAAATTCATCGAATTCATATATACTGTAGAAAAAGTATAGAGAAAAAAAACAAATAAAAATATTGAATAAAAAAAATTATTATTCGGCTTCCAGACTCCAACTCAAGACCACCAAAAACGAGAGGACATCTAGACGTCACTCTATCCACCAAGCCACGCATCCCTCGGTCAACCCAGCAGTCTAAGATTCTTAATACCTTCAACCGAGTTTGAGGTTTGATGGTAAATCTGAACAGAAATGCACAATGCTAAGCATATAGATGATCTCTGCGCATGTGCAAGACCTAAATAATATCTAAAATTTCAAATAAATTTATAGATATGTTGACGCTAAATGCTACTTAAGAAGTGTGAAAATTCATCGAATTCATATATACTGTAGTATAAGTATAGAGAAAAAAACAAATAAAAATATTGAATAAAAAAAATTATTATTCGGCTTCCAGACTCCAACTCAAGACCACCAAAAACGAGAGGACATCTAGACGCCATTCTATCCACCAAGACACGCATCTCTCGGTCAACACAGCAGTCTAAGATTCTTAATACCTTCAACCGAGTTTGAGGTGTGATGGTAAATCTGAATAGAAATGCACAATGCTAAGCATATAGATGATCTCTGCGCATGTGCAAGACCTAAATAATATCTAAAATTTCAAATAAATTTATAGATATGTTGACGCTAAATGCTACTTAAGAAGTGTGAAAATTCATCAAAATCATATATACTGTAGAAAAAGTATAGAGAAAAAAAAACAAATAAAAATATTGAATAAAAAAAATTATTATTCGGCTTCCAGACTCCAACTCAAGACCACCAAAAACGAGAGGACATCTAGACGCCATTCTATCCACCAAGACACGCATCTCTCGGTCAACACAGCAGTCTAAGATTCTTAATATCTTCAACCGAGTTTGAGGTTTGATGGTAAATCTGAATAGAAATGCACAATGCTAAGCATATAGATGATCTCTGCGCATGTGCAAGACCTAAATAATATCTAAAATTTCAAATAAATTTATAGATATGTTGACACTAAATGCTACTTAAGAAGTGTGAAAATTCATCGAATTCATATATACTGTAGAAAAAGTATAGAGAAAAAAAAACAAATAAAAATATTGATTAAAAAAATTATTATTCGGCTTCCAGGCTTGAACTCAAGACCACCAAAAACGAGAGGACATCTAGACGCCACTCTATCCACCAAGCCACGCATCCCTCGGTCAACCCAGCAGTCTAAGATTCTTAATACCTTCAACCGAGTTTGAGGTTTGATGGTAAATCTGAATAGAAATGCACAATGCTAAGCATATGGATGGTCTCTGCGCATGTGCAAGACCTAAATAATATCTAAAATTTCAAATAAATTTATAGATATGTTGACGCTAAATGCTACTTAAGAAGTGTGAAAATTCATCGAATTCATATATACTGTAGAAAAAGTATAGAGGAAAAAAAACAAATAAAAATATTGAATAAAAAAAATTATTATTCGGCTTCCAGACTCCAACTCAAGACCACCAAAAACGAGAGGACATCTAGACGTCACTCTATCCACCAAGCCACGCATCCCTCGGTCAACCCAGCAGTCTAAGATTCTTAATACCTTCAACCGAGTTTGAGGTTTGATGGTAAATCTGAACAGAAATGCACAATGCTAAGCATATAGATGATCTCTGCGCATGTGCAAGACCTAAATAATATCTAAAATTTCAAATAAATTTATAGATATGTTGACGCTAAATGCTACTTAAGAAGTGTGAAAATTCATCGAATTCATATATACTGTAGAAAAAGTATAGAGAAAAAAAACAAATAAAAATATTGAATAAAAAAAATTATTATTCGGCTTCCAGACTCCAACTCAAGACCACCAAAAACGAGAGGACATCTAGACGCCATTCTATCCACCAAGACACGCATCTCTCGGTCAACACAGCAGTCTAAGATTCTTAATATCTTCAACCGAGTTTGAGGTTTGATGGTAAATCTGAATAGAAATGCACAATGCTAAGCATATAGATGATCTCTGCGCATGTGCAAGACCTAAATAATATCTAAAATTTCAAATAAATTTATAGATATGTTGACACTAAATGCTACTTAAGAAGTGTGAAAATTCATCGAATTCATATATACTGTAGAAAAAGTATAGAGAAAAAAAAACAAATAAAAATATTGATTAAAAAAATTATTATTCGGCTTCCAGGCTTGAACTCAAGACCACCAAAAACGAGAGGACATCTAGACGCCACTCTATCCACCAAGCCACGCATCCCTCGGTCAACCCAGCAGTCTAAGATTCTTAATACCTTCAACCGAGTTTGAGGTTTGATGGTAAATCTGAATAGAAATGCACAATGCTAAGCATATGGATGGTCTCTGCGCATGTGCAAGACCTAAATAATATCTAAAATTTCAAATAAATTTATAGATATGTTGACGCTAAATGCTACTTAAGAAGTGTGAAAATTCATCGAATTCATATATACTGTAGAAAAAGTATAGAGGAAAAAAAACAAATAAAAATATTGAATAAAAAAAATTATTATTCGGCTTCCAGACTCCAACTCAAGACCACCAAAAACGAGAGGACATCTAGACGTCACTCTATCCACCAAGCCACGCATCCCTCGGTCAACCCAGCAGTCTAAGATTCTTAATACCTTCAACCGAGTTTGAGGTTTGATGGTAAATCTGAACAGAAATGCACAATGCTAAGCATATAGATGATCTCTGCGCATGTGCAAGACCTAAATAATATCTAAAATTTCAAATAAATTTATAGATATGTTGACGCTAAATGCTACTTAAGAAGTGTGAAAATTCATCGAATTCATATATACTGTAGAAAAAGTATAGAGAAAAAAAACAAATAAAAATATTGAATAAAAAAAATTATTATTCGGCTTCCAGACTCCAACTCAAGACCACCAAAAACGAGAGGACATCTAGACGCCATTCTATCCACCAAGACACGCATCTCTCGGTCAACACAGCAGTCTAAGATTCTTAATACCTTCAACCGAGTTTGAGGTTTGATGGTAAATCTGAATAGAAATGCACAATGCTAAGCATATAGATGATCTCTGCGCATGTGCAAGACCTAAATAATATCTAAAATTTCAAATAAATTTATAGATATGTTGACGCTAAATGCTACTTAAGAAGTGTGAAAATTCATCGAATTCATATATACTGTAGAAAAAGTATAGAGAAAAAAAACAAATAAAAATATTGAATAAAAAAAATTATTATTCGGCTTCCAGACTCCAACTCAAGACCACCAAAAACGAGAGGACATCTAGACGTCACTCTATCCACCAAGCCACGCATCCCTCGGTCAACCCAGCAGTCTAAGATTCTTAATACCTTCAACCGAGTTTGAGGTTTGATGGTAAATCTGAACAGAAATGCACAATGCTAAGCATATAGATGATCTCTGCGCATGTGCAAGACCTAAATAATATCTAAAATTTCAAATAAATTTATAGATATGTTGACGCTAAATGCTACTTAAGAAGTGTGAAAATTCATCGAATTCATATATACTGTAGTATAAGTATAGAGAAAAAAACAAATAAAAATATTGAATAAAAAAAATTATTATTCGGCTTCCAGACTCCAACTCAAGACCACCAAAAACGAGAGGACATCTAGACGCCATTCTATCCACCAAGACACGCATCTCTCGGTCAACACAGCAGTCTAAGATTCTTAATACCTTCAACCGAGTTTGAGGTGTGATGGTAAATCTGAATAGAAATGCACAATGCTAAGCATATAGATGATCTCTGCGCATGTGCAAGACCTAAATAATATCTAAAATTTCAAATAAATTTATAGATATGTTGACGCTAAATGCTACTTAAGAAGTGTGAAAATTCATCAAAATCATATATACTGTAGAAAAAGTATAGAGAAAAAAAAAACAAATAAAAATATTGAATAAAAAAAATTATTATTCGGCTTCCAGACTCCAACTCAAGACCACCAAAAACGAGAGGACATCTAGACGCCATTCTATCCACCAAGACACGCATCTCTCGGTCAACACAGCAGTCTAAGATTCTTAATATCTTCAACCGAGTTTGAGGTTTGATGGTAAATCTGAATAGAAATGCACAATGCTAAGCATATAGATGATCTCTGCGCATGTGCAAGACCTAAATAATATCTAAAATTTCAAATAAATTTATAGATATGTTGACGCTAAATGCTACTTAAGAAGTGTGAAAATTCATCGAATTCATATATACTGTAGAAAAAGTATAGAGAAAAAAAAAACAAATAAAAATATTGAATAAAAAAAATTATTATTCGGCTTCCAGACCCCAACTCAAGACCACCAAAAACGAGAGGACATCTAGACGCCATTCTATCCACCAAGACACGCATCTCTCGGTCAACACAGCAGTCTAAGATTCTTAATACCTTCAACCGAGTTTGAGGTTTGATGGTAAATCTGAATAGAAATGCACAATGCTAAGCATATAGATGATCTCTGCGCATGTGCAAGACCTAAATAATATCTAAAATTTCAAATAAATTTATAGATATGTTGACGCTAAATGCTACTTAAGAAGTGTGAAAATTCATCGAATTCATATATACTGTAGAAAAAGTATAGAGAAAAAAAAAACAAATAAAAATATTGAATAAAAAAAATTATTATTCGGCTTCCAGACTCCAACTCAAGACCACCAAAAACGAGAGGACATCTAGACGCCATTCTATCCACCAAGACACGCATCTCTCGGTCAACACAGCAGTCTAAGATTCTTAATACCTTCAACCGAGTTTGAGGTTTGATGGTAAATCTGAATAGAAATGCACAATGCTAAGCATATAGATGATCTCTGCGCATGTGCAAGACCTAAATAATATCTAAAATTTCAAATAAATTTATAGATATGTTGACGCTAAATGCTACTTAAGAAGTGTGAAAATTCATCGAATTCATATATACTGTAGAAAAAGTATAGAGAAAAAAAAACAAATAAAAATATTGAATAAAAAAAATTATTATTCGGCTTCCAGACTCCAACTCAAGACCACCAAAAACGAGAGGACATCTAGACGCCATTCTATCCACCAAGACACGCATCTCTCGGTCAACACAGCAGTCTAAGATTCTTAATACCTTCAACCGAGTTTGAGGTTTGATGGTAAATCTGAATAGAAATGCACAATGCTAAGCATATAGATGATCTCTGCGCATGTGCAAGACCTAAATAATATCTAAAATTTCAAATAAATTTATAGATATGTTGACGCTAAATGCTACTTAAGAAGTGTGAAAATTCATCGAATTCATATATACTGTAGAAAAAGTATAGAGAAAAAAAAACAAATAAAAATATTGAATAAAAAAAAATTATTATTCGGCTTCCAGACTCCAACTCAAGACCACCAAAAACGAGAGGACATCTAGACGCCATTCTATCCACCAAGACACGCATCTCTCGGTCAACACAGCAGTCTAAGATTCTTAATACCTTCAACCGAGTTTGAGGTTTGATGGTAAATCTGAATAGAAGTGCACAATGCTAAGCATATAGATGATCTCTGCGCATGTGCAAGACCTAAATAATATCTAAAATTTCAAATAAATTTATAGATATGTTGACGCTAAATGCTACTTAAGAAGTGTGAAAATTCATCGAATTCATATATACTGTAGAAAAAGTATAGAGAAAAAAAAACAAATAAAAATATTGAATAAAAAAAATTATTATTCGGCTTCCAGACTCCAACTCAAGACCACCAAAAACGAGAGGACATCTAGACGCCATTCTATCCACCAAGACACGCATCTCTCGGTCAACACAGCAGTCTAAGATTCTTAATACCTTCAACCGAGTTTGAGGTTTGATGGTAAATCTGAATAGAAATGCACAATGCTAAGCATATAGATGATCTCTGCGCATGTGCAAGACCTAAATAATATCTAAAATTTCAAATAAATTTATAGATATGTTGACGCTAAATGCTACTTAAGAAGTGTGAAAATTCATCGAATTCATATATACTGTAGTATAAGTATAGAGAAAAAAATAAATAAAAATATTGAATAAAAAAAATTATTATTCGGCTTCCAGACTCCAACTCAAGACCACCAAAAACGAGAGGACATCTAGACGCCATTCTATCCACCAAGACACGCATCTCTCGGTCAACACAGCAGTCTAAGATTCTTAATACCTTCAACCGAGTTTGAGGTTTGATGGTAAATCTGAATAGAAATGCACAATGCTAAGCATATAGATGATCTCTGCGCATGTGCAAGACCTAAATAATATCTAAAATTTCAAATAAATTTATAGATATGTTGACGCTAAATGCTACTTAAGAAGTGTGAAAATTCATCGAATTCATATATACTGTAGAAAAAGTATAGAGAAAAAAAAACAAATAAAAATATTGAATAAAAAAAATTATTATTCGGCTTCCAGACTCCAACTCAAGACCACCAAAAACGAGAGGACATCTAGACGCCATTCTATCCACCAAGACACGCATCTCTCGGTCAACACAGCAGTCTAAGATTCTTAATACCTTCAACCGAGTTTGAGGTTTGATGGTAAATCTGAATAGAAATGCACAATGCTAAGCATATAGATGATCTCTGCGCATGTGCAAGACCTAAATAATATCTAAAATTTCAAATAAATTTATAGATATGTTGACGCTAAATGCTACTTAAGAAGTGTGAAAATTCATCGAATTCATATATACTGTAGAAAAAGTATAGAGAAAAAAAAACAAATAAAAATATTGAATAAAAAAAATTATTATTCGGCTTCCAGACTCCAACTCAAGACCACCAAAAACGAGAGGACATCTAGACGTCACTCTATCCACCAAGCCACGCATCCCTCGGTCAACCCAGCAGTCTAAGATTCTTAATACCTTCAACCGAGTTTGAGGTTTGATGGTAAATCTGAACAGAAATGCACAATGCTAAGCATATAGATGATTTCTGCGCATGTGCAAGACCTAAATAATATCTAAAATTTCAAATAAATTTATAGATATGTTGACGCTAAATGCTACTTAAGAAGTGTGAAAATTCATCGAATTCATATATACTGTAGTATAAGTATATAGAAAAAAACAATTAAAAATATTGAATAAAAAAAATTATTATTCGGCTTCCAGACTCCAACTCAAGACCACCAAAAACGAGAGGACATCTAGACGCCATTCTATCCACCAAGACACGCATCTCTCGGTCAACACAGCAGTCTAAGATTCTTAATACCTTCAACCGAGTTTGAGGTTTGATGGTAAATCTGAATAGAAATGCACAATGCTAAGCATATAGATGATCTCTGCGCATGTGCAAGACCTAAATAATATCTAAAATTTCAAATAAATTTATAGATATGTTGACGCTAAATGCTACTTAAGAAGTGTGAAAATTCATCGAATTCATACATACTATAGAATAAGTATAGAGAAAAAAAAACAAATAAAAATATTGAATAAACAAAATTATAATTCGGCTTCCAGACTCGAACTCAAGACCACCAAAAATGACAGAACACCTAGACATTATTCTATCCACTAAGCCACGCATCCCTTGGTCAACGCAGCAGTCTAACATTCTTCATAATTTGAACCGAGTTTGAGGTTTGATGGTAAATCTGAATGGAAATGCACAATGCTAAGCATATGGATGATCTCTGCGCATGTGCAAGACATAAATAAAATCTTAAATTTCAAATAAATTTGTAGACATGTTGACGCTAAATGCTACTTAATAAGTGTGAAAATTCATCGAATTCATACATACTATAGAATAAGTATAGAGAAAAAAAACAAATAAAAATATTGAATAAACAAAATTATAATTCGGCTTCCAGACTCGAACTCAAGACCACCAAAAATGACAGAACACCTAGACATTATTCTATCCACTAAGCCACGCAGCCCTTGGTCAACGCTGCAGTCTAAGATTCTTCATACTTTGAACCGAGTTTGAGGTTTGATGGTAAATCTGAATGGAAATGCACAATGCTAAGCATATGGATGATCTCTGCGCATGTGCAAGACATAAATAAAATCTTAAATTTCAAATAAATTTGTAGACATGTTGACGCTAAATGCTACTTAATAAGTGTGAAAATTCATCGAATTAATACATACTATAGAATAAGTATAGAGAAAAAAAACAAATAAAAATATTGAATAAACAAAATTATAATTCGGCTTCCAGACTCGAACTCAAGACCACCAAAAATGACAGAACACCTAGACATTATTCTATCCACTAAGCCACGCATCCCTTGGTCAACGCAGCAGTCTAACATTCTTCATAATTTGAACCGAGTTTGAGGTTTGATGGTAAATCTGAATGGAAATGCACCATGCTAAGCATATGGATGATCTCTGCGCATGTGCAAGACATAAATAAAATCTTATATTTCAAATAAATTTGTAGACATGTTGACGCTAAATGCTACTTAATAAGTGTGAAAATTCATCGAATTCATACATGCTATAGAATAAGTATAGAGAAAAAAAACAAATAAAAATATTGAATAAACAAAATTATAATTCGGCTTACAGACTCGAACTCAAGACCACCAAAAATGACAGAACACCTAGACATTATTCTATCCACTAAGCCACGCATCCCTCGGTCAACGCTGCAGTCTAAGATTCTTCATACTTTGAACCGAGTTTGAGGTTTGATGGTAAATCTGAATGGAAATGCACAATGCTAAGCATATGGATGATCTCTGCGCATGTGCAAGACATAAATAAAATCTTAAATTTCAAATAAATTTGTAGACATGTTGACGCTAAATGCTACTTAATAAGTGTGAAAATTCATCGAATTCATACATACTATAGAATAAGTATAGAGAAAAAAAACAAATAAAAATATTGAATAAACAAAATTATTATTCGGCTTCCAGACTCGAACTCAAGACCACCAAAAATGACAGAACACCTAGACATTATTCTATCCACTAAGCCACGCATCCCTCGGTCAACGCTGCAGTCTAACATTCTTCATACTTTGAACCGAGTTTGAGGTTTGATGGTAAATCTGAATGGAAATGCACAATGCTAAGCATATGGATGATCTCTGCGCATGTGCAAGACATAAATAAAATCTTAAATTTCAAATAAATTTGTAGACATGTTGATGCTAAATGCTACTTAATAAGTGTGAAAATTCATCGAATTCATACATACTATAGAATAAGTATAGAGAAAAAAAACAAATAAAAATATTGAATAAACAAAATTATAATTCGGCTTCCAGACTCGAACTCAAGACCACCAAAAATGACAGGACACCTAGACATTATTCTATCCACAAAGCCACTCATCCCTCGGTCAACGCTGCAGTCTAAGATTCTTCATACTTTGAACCGAGTTTGAGGTTTGATGGTAAATCTGAATGGAAATGCACAATGCTAAGCATATGGATGATCTCTGCGCATGTGCAAGACATAAATAAAATCTTAAATTTCAAATAAATTTATAGACATGTTGACGCTAAATGCTACTTAATAAGTGTGAAAATTCATCGAATTCATACATACTATAGAATAAGTATAGAGAAAAAAAACAAATAAAAATATTGAATAAACAAAATTATAATTCGGCTTCCAGACTCGAACTCAAGACCACCAAAAATGACAGGACACCTAGACATTATTCTATCCACTAAGCCACTCATCCCTCGGCCAACGCTGCAGTCTAATATTCTTCATACTTTGAACCGAGTTTGAGGTTTGATGGTAAATCTGAATGGAAATGCACAATGCTAAGCATATGGATGATCTCTGCGCATGTGCAAGACATAAAAAAAATCTTAAATTTCAAATAAATTTGTAGACATGTTGACGCTAAATGCTATTTAATAAGTGTGAAAATTCATCGAATTCATACATACTATAGAATAAGTATAGAGAAAAAAAACAAATAAAAATATTGAATAAACAAAATTATAATTCGGCTTCCAGACTCGAACTCAAGACCACCAAAAATGACAGGACACCTAGACATTATTCTATCCACTAAGCCACTCATCCCTCGGTCAACGCTGCAGTCTAAGATTCTTCATACTTTGAACCGAGTTTGAGGTTTGATGGTAAATCTAAATGGAAATGCACAATGCTAAGCATATGGATGATCTCTGCGCATGTGCAAGACATAAATAAAATCTTAAATTTCAAATAAATTTGTAGACATGTTGACGCTAAATGCTACTTAATAAGTGTGAAAATTCATCGAATTCATACATACTATAGAATAAGTATAGAGAAAAAAAACAAATAAAAATATTGAATAAACAAAATTATAATTCGGCTTCCAGACTCGAACTCAAGACCACCAAAAATGACAGGACACCTAGACATTATTCTATCCACTAAGCCACTCATCCCTCGGTCAACGCTGCAGTCTAAGATTCTTCATACTTTGAACCGAGTTTGAGGTTTGATGGTAAATCTGAATGGAAATGCACAATGCTAAGCATATGGATGATCTCTGCGCATGTGCAAGACCTAAATAACATCTATAATTTCAAATAAATTTATAAATATGTTCACGCTAAATGCTACTTTAGAAGTGTGAATATTCATCGAATTCATATATACTGTAGAATAAGTATAGAGAAAAAAAACAAATAAAAATATTGAATAAACAAAATTATAATTCGGCTTCCAGACTGGAACTAAAGACCACCAAAATGACAGGACACCTAGACATTATTCTATCCACTAAGCCACTCATCCCTCGGTCAACGCTGCAGTCTAAGATTCTTCATACTTTGAACCGAGTTTGAGGTTTGATGGTAAATCTGAATGGAAATGCACAATGCTAAGTATATGGATGATCTCTGCGCATGTGCAAGACATAAATAAAATCTTAAATTTCAAATAAATTTGTAGACATGTTGACGCTAAATGCTACTTAATAAGTGTGAAAATTCATCGAATTCATACATACTATAGAATAAGTATAGAGAAAAAAAACAAATAAAAATATTGAATAAACAAAATTATAATTCGGCTTCCAGACTCGAACTGAAGACCACCAAAAATGACAGGACACCTAGACATTATTCTATCCACTAAGCCACTCATCCCTCGGTCAACGCTGCAGTCTAAGATTCTTCATACTTTGAACCGAGTTTGAGGTTTGATGGTAAATCTGAATGGAAATGCACAATGCTAAGCATATGGATGATCTCTGCGCATGTGCAAGACATAAATAAAATCTTAAATTTCAAATAAATTTGTAGACATGTTGATGCTAAATGCTACTTAATAAGTGTGAAAATTCATCGAATTCATACATACTATAGAATAAGTATAGAGAAAAAAAAAACAAATAAAAATATTGAATAAACAAAATTATAATTCGGCTTCCAGACCCGAACTAAAGACCACCAAAAATGACAGGACACCTAGACATTATTCTATCCACTAAGCCACTCATCCCTCGGTCAACGCTGCAGTCTAAGATTCTTTATACTTTGAACCGAGTTTGAGGTTTGATGGTAAATCTGAATGGAAATGCACAATGCTAAGCATATGGATGATCTCTGCGCATGTGCAAGACATAAATAAAATCTTAAATTTCAAATAAATTTGTAGACATGTTGACGCTAAATGCTACTTAATAAGTGTGAAAATTCATCGAATTCATACATACTATAGAATAAGTATAGAGAAAAAAAACAAATAAAAATATTGAATAAACAAAATTATAATTCGGCTTCCAGACTCGAACTCAAGACCACCAAAAATGACAGAACACCTAGACATTATTCTATCCACTAAGCCACGCATCCCTCGGTCAACGCTGCAGTCTAACATTCTTCATACTTTGAACCGAGTTTGAGGTTTGATGGTAAATCTGAATGGAAATGCACAATGCTAAGCATATGGATGATCTCTGCGCATGTGCAAGACATAAATAAAATCTTAAATTTCAAATAAATTTGTAGACATGTTGATGCTAAATGCTACTTAATAAGTGTGAAAATTCATCGAATTCATACATACTATAGAATAAGTATAGAGAAAAAAAACAAATAAAAATATTGAATAAACAAAATTATAATTCGGCTTCCAGACTCGAACTCAAGACCACCAAAAATGACAGGACACCTAGACATTATTCTATCCACTAAGCCACTCATCCCTCGGTCAACGCTGCAGTCTAAGATTCTTCATACTTTGAACCGAGTTTGAGGTTTGATGGTAAATCTAAATGGAAATGCACAATGCTAAGCATATGGATGATCTCTGCGCATGTGCAAGACATAAATAAAATCTTAAATTTCAAATAAATTTGTAGACATGTTGACGCTAAATGCTACTTAATAAGTGTGAAAATTCATCGAATTCATACATACTATAGAATAAGTATAGAGAAAAAAAACAAATAAAAATATTGAATAAACAAAATTATAATTCGGCTTCCAGACTCGAACTCAAGACCACCAAAAATGACAGGACACCTAGACATTATTCTATCCACTAAGCCACTCATCCCTCGGTCAACGCTGCAGTCTAAGATTCTTCATACTTTGAACCGAGTTTGAGGTTTGATGGTAAATCTGAATGGAAATGCACAATGCTAAGCATATGGATGATCTCTGCGCATGTGCAAGACATAAATAAAATCTTAAATTTCAAATAAATTTGTAGACATGTTGATGCTAAATGCTACTTAATAAGTGTGAAAATTCATCGAATTCATACATACTATAGAATAAGTATAGAGAAAAAAAAAACAAATAAAAATATTGAATAAACAAAATTATAATTCGGCTTCCAGACTCGAACTAAAGACCACCAAAAACGACAGGACACCTAGACATTATTCTATCCACTAAGCCACTCATCCCTCGGTCAACGCTGCAGTCTAAGATTCTTCATACTTTGAACCGAGTTTGAGGTTTGATGGTAAATCTGAATGGAAATGCACAATGCTAAGTATATGGATGATCTCTGCGCATGTGCAAGACATAAATAAAATCTTAAATTTCAAATAAATTTGTAGACATGTTGACGCTAAATGCTACTTAATAAGTGTGAAAATTCATCGAATTCATACATACTATAGAATAAGTGTAGAGAAAAAAAACAAATAAAAATATTGAATAAACAAAATTATAATTCGGCTTCCAGACTCGAACTCAAGACCACCAAAAATGACAGGACACCTAGACATTATTGTATCCACTAAGCCACTCATCCCTCGGTCAACGCTGCAGTCTAAGATTCTTCATACTTTGAACCGAGTTTGAGGTTTGATGGTAAATCTGAATGGAAATGCACAATGCTAAGCAATTGGATGATCTCTGCGCATGTGCAAGACATAAATAAAATCTTAAATTTCAAATAAATTTATAGACATGTTGACGCTAAATGCTACTTAAGAAGTGTGAAAATTCATCGAATTCATATATACTGTAGAATAAGTATAGAGGGAAAAAAAATATTGAATAAAAAAATTATTATTCGGCTTCCAGACTCGAACTCAAGACCACCAAAAATGAGAGAACACCTAGACATGATTCTATCCACTAAGCCACTCATCCCTCGGTCAACGCTGCAGTCTAAGATTCTTCATACTTTGAACCGAGTTTGAGGTTTGATGGTAAATCTAAATGGAAATGCACAATGCTAAGCATATGGATGATCTCTGCGCATGTGCAAGACATAAATAAAATCTTAAATTTCAAATAAATTTGTAGACATGTTGACGCTAAATGCTACTTAATAAGTGTGAAAATTCATCGAATTCATACATACTATAGAATAAGTATAGAGAAAAAAAACAAATAAAAATATTGAATAAACAAAATTATAATTCGGCTTCCAGACTCGAACTCAAGACCACCAAAAATGACAGGACACCTAGACATTATTCTATCCACTAAGCCACTCATCCCTCGGTCAACGCTGCAGTCTAAGATTCTTCATACTTTGAACCGAGTTTGAGGTTTGATGGTAAATCTGAATGGAAATGCACAATGCTAAGCAATTGGATGATCTCTGCGCATGTGCAAGACATAAATAAAATCTTAAATTTCAAATAAATTTGTAGACATGTTGATGCTAAATGCTACTTAATAAGTGTGAAAATTCATCGAATTCATACATACTATAGAATAAGTATAGAGAAAAAAAAAACAAATAAAAATATTGAATAAACAAAATTATAATTCGGCTTCCAGACTCGAACTAAAGACCACCAAAAACGACAGGACACCTAGACATTATTCTATCCACTAAGCCACTCATCCCTCGGTCAACGCTGCAGTCTAAGATTCTTCATACTTTGAACCGAGTTTGAGGTTTGATGGTAAATCTGAATGGAAATGCACAATGCTAAGTATATGGATGATCTCTGCGCATGTGCAAGACATAAATAAAATCTTAAATTTCAAATAAATTTGTAGACATGTTGACGCTAAATGCTACTTAATAAGTGTGAAAATTCATCGAATTCATACATACTATAGAATAAGTGTAGAGAAAAAAAACAAATAAAAATATTGAATAAACAAAATTATAATTCGGCTTCCAGACTCGAACTCAAGACCACCAAAAATGACAGGACACCTAGACATTATTGTATCCACTAAGCCACTCATCCCTCGGTCAACGCTGCAGTCTAAGATTCTTCATACTTTGAACCGAGTTTGAGGTTTGATGGTAAATCTGAATGGAAATGCACAATGCTAAGCATATGGATGATCTCTGCGCATGTGCAAGACATAAATAAAATCTTAAATTTCAAATAAATTTATAGACATGTTGACGCTAAATGCTACTTAATAAGTGTGAAAATTCATCGAATTCATACATACTGTAGAATAAGTATAGAGAAAAAAAACAAATAAAAATATTGAATAAACAAAATTATAATTCGGCTTCCAGACTCGAACTCAAGACCACCAAAAATGACAGAACACCTAGACATTATTCTATCCACTAAGGCACGCATCCCTCGGTCAACGCTGCAGTCTAAGATTCTTCATACTTTGAACCGAGTTTGAGGTTTGATGGTAAATCTGAATGGAAATGCACAATGCTAAGCATATGGATGATCTCTGCGCATGTGCAAGACATAAATAAAATCTTAAATTTCAAATAAATTTGTAGACATGTTGACGCTAAATGCTACTTAATAAGTGTGAAAATTCATCGAATTCATACATACTATAGAATAAGTATAGAGAAAAAAAACAAATAAAAATATTGAATAAACAAAATTATAATTCGGCTTCCAGACTCGAACTCAAGACCACCAAAAATGACAGGACACCTAGACATTATTCTATCCACTAAGCCACTCATCCCTCGGTCAACGCTGCAGTCTAAGATTCTTCATACTTTGAACCGAGTTTGAGGTTTGATGGTAAATCTGAATGGAAATGCACAATGCTAAGCATATGGATGATCTCTGCGCATGTGCAAGACATAAATAAAATCTTAAATTTCAAATAAATTTGTAGACATGTTGATGCTAAATGCTACTTAATAAGTGTGAAAATTCATCGAATTCATACATACTATAGAATAAGTATAGAGAAAAAAAAAACAAATAAAAATATTGAATAAACAAAATTATAATTCGGCTTCCAGACTCGAACTAAAGACCACCAAAAACGACAGGACACCTAGACATTATTCTATCCACTAAGCCACTCATCCCTCGGTCAACGCTGCAGTCTAAGATTCTTCATACTTTGAACCGAGTTTGAGGTTTGATGGTAAATCTGAATGGAAATGCACAATGCTAAGTATATGGATGATCTCTGCGCATGTGCAAGACATAAATAAAATCTTAAATTTCAAATAAATTTGTAGACATGTTGACGCTAAATGCTACTTAATAAGTGTGAAAATTCATCGAATTCATACATACTATAGAATAAGTGTAGAGAAAAAAAACAAATAAAAATATTGAATAAACAAAATTATAATTCGGCTTCCAGACTCGAACTCAAGACCACCAAAAATGACAGGACACCTAGACATTATTCTATCCACTAAGCCACTCATCCCTCGGTCAACGCTGCAGTCTAAGATTCTTCATACTTTGAACCGAGTTTGAGGTTTGATGGTAAATCTGAATGGAAATGCACAATGCTAAGCAATTGGATGATCTCTGCGCATGTGCAAGACATAAATAAAATCTTAAATTTCAAATAAATTTATAGACATGTTGACGCTAAATGCTACTTAAGAAGTGTGAAAATTCATCGAATTCATATATACTGTAGAATAAGTATAGAGGGAAAAAAAATATTGAATAAAAAAATTATTATTCGGCTTCCAGACTCGAACTCAAGACCACCAAAAATGAGAGAACACCTAGACATGATTCTATCCACAAAGCCACGCATCCCTCGGTCAACGCTGCAGTCTAAGATTCTTAATACCTTGAACCGAGTTTGAGGTTTGATGGTAAATCTGAATGGAAATGCACAATGCTAAGCATATGGGTGATCTCTGCGCATGTGCAAGACATAAATAAAATCTTAAATTTCAAATAAATTTATAGACATGTTGACGCTAAATGCTACTTAATAAGTGTGAAAATTCATCGAATTCATACATACTGTAGAATAAGTATAGAGAAAAAAAACAAATAAAAATATTGAATAAACAAAATTATAATTCGGCTTCCAGACTCGAACTCAAGACCACCAAAAATGACAGAACACCTAGACATTATTCTATCCACTAAGGCACGCATCCCTCGGTCAACGCTGCAGTCTAAGATTCTTCATACTTTGAACCGAGTTTGAGGTTTGATGGTAAATCTGAATGGAAATGCACAATGCTAAGCATATGGATGATCTCTGCGCATGTGCAAGACATAAGCAAAATCTTAAATTTCAAATAAATTTATAGACATGTTGACGCTAAATGCTACTTAAGAAGTGTGAAAATTCATCGAATTCATACATACTGTAGAATAAGTATAGAGAAAAAAAACAAATAAAAATATTGAATAAACAAAATTATAATTCGGCTTCCAGACTCGAACTCAAGACCACCAAAAATGACAGAACACCTAGACATTATTCTATCCACTAAGCCACGCATCCCTTGGTCAACGCAGCAGTCTAACATTCTTCATACTTTGAACCGAGTTTGAGGTTTGATGGTAAATCTGAATGGAAATGCACAATGCTAAGCATATGGGTGATCTCTGCGCATGTGCAAGACATAAATAAAATCTTAAATTTCAAATAAATTTATAGACATGTTGACGCTAAATGCTACTTAAGAAGTGTGAAAATTCATCGAATTCATACATACTGTAGAATAAGTATAGAGAAAAAAAACAAATAAAAATATTGAATAAACAAAATTATAATTCGGCTTCCAGACTCGAACTCAAGACCACCAAAAATGACAGGACACCTAGACATGATTCTATCCACTAAGCCACTCATCCCTCGGTCAACGCTGCAGTCTAAGATTCTTCATACTTTGAACCGAGTTTGAGGTTTGATGGTAAATCTGAATGGAAATGCACAATGCTAAGCATATGGGTGATCTCTGCGCATGTGCAAGACATAAATAAAATCTTAAATTTCAAATAAATTTATAGACATGTTGACGCTAAATGCTACTTAATAAGTGTGAAAATTCATCGAATTCATACATACTGTAGAATAAGTATAGAGAAAAAAAACAAATAAAAATATTGAATAAACAAAATTATAATTCGGCTTCCAGACTCGAACTCAAGACCACCAAAAATGACAGAACACCTAGACATTATTCTATCCACTAAGGCACGCATCCCTCGGTCAACGCTGCAGTCTAAGATTCTTCATACTTTGAACCGAGTTTGAGGTTTGATGGTAAATCTGAATGGAAATGCACAATGCTAAGCATATGGATGATCTCTGCGCATGTGCAAGACATAAGCAAAATCTTAAATTTCAAATAAATTTATAGACATGTTGACGCTAAATGCTACTTAAGAAGTGTGAAAATTCATCGAATTCATACATACTGTAGAATAAGTATAGAGAAAAAAAACAAATAAAAATATTGAATAAACAAAATTATAATTCGGCTTCCAGACTCGAACTCAAGACCACCAAAAATGACAGAACACCTAGACATTATTCTATCCACTAAGCCACGCATCCCTTGGTCAACGCAGCAGTCTAACATTCTTCATACTTTGAACCGAGTTTGAGGTTTGATGGTAAATCTGAATGGAAATGCACAATGCTAAGCATATGGATGATCTCTGCGCATGTGCAAGACATAAATAAAATCTTAAATTTCAAATAAATTTATAGACATGTTGACGCTAAATGCTACTTAAGAAGTGTGAAAATTCATCGAATTCATACATACTGTAGAATAAGTATAGAGAAAAAAAACAAATAAAAATATTGAATAAACAAAATTATAATTCGGCTTCCAGACTCGAACTCAAGACCACCAAAAATGACAGAACACCTAGACATTATTCTATCCACTAAGGCACGCATCCCTCGGTCAACGCTGCAGTCTAAGATTCTTCATACTTTGAACCGAGTTTGAGGTTTGATGGTAAATCTGAATGGAAATGCACAATGCTAAGCATATGGATGATCTCTGCGCATGTGCAAGACATAAGCAAAATCTTAAATTTCAAATAAATTTATAGACATGTTGACGCTAAATGCTACTTAAGAAGTGTGAAAATTCATCGAATTCATACATACTGTAGAATAAGTATAGAGAAAAAAAACAAATAAAAATATTGAATAAACAAAATTATAATTCGGCTTCCAGACTCGAACTCAAGACCACCAAAAATGACAGAACACCTAGACATTATTCTATCCACTAAGCCACGCATCCCTTGGTCAACGCAGCAGTCTAACATTCTTCATACTTTGAACCGAGTTTGAGGTTTGATGGTAAATCTGAATGGAAATGCACAATGCTAAGCATATGGATGATCTCTGCGCATGTGCAAGACATAAATAAAATCTTAAATTTCAAATAAATTTATAGACATGTTGACGCTAAATGCTACTTAAGAAGTGTGAAAATTCATCGAATTCATACATACTGTAGAATAAGTATAGAGAAAAAAAACAAATAAAAATATTGAATAAACAAAATTATAATTCGGCTTCCAGACTCGAACTCAAGACCACCAAAAATGACAAAACACCTAGACATTATTCTATCCACTAAGCCACGCATCCCTCGGTCAACGCTGCAGTCTAAGATTCTTCATACTTTGAACCGAGTTTGAGGTTTGATGGTAAATCTGAATGGAAATGCACAATGCTAAGCATATGGATGATCTCTGCGCATGTGCAAGACATAAATAAAATCTTAAATTTCAAATAAATTTGTAGACATGTTGACGCTAAATGCTACTTAATAAGTGTGAAAATTCATCGAATTCATACATACTATAGAATAAGTATAGAGAAAAAAAACAAATAAAAATATTGAATAAACAAAATTATAATTTGGCTTCCAGACTCGAACTCAAGACCACCAAAAATGACAGAACACCTGGACATTATTCTATCCACTAAGCCACGCATCCCTCGGTCAACGCTGCAGTCTAAGATTCTTCATACTTTGAACCGAGTTTGAGGTTTGATGGTAAATCTGAATGGAAATGCACAATGCTAAGCATATGGATGATCTCTGCGCATGTGCAAGACATAAATAAAATCTTAAATTTCAAATAAATTTGTAGACATGTTGACGCTAAATGCTACTTAATAAGTGTGAAAATTCATCGAATTCATACATACTATAGAATAAGTATAGAGAAAAAAAACAAATAAAAATATTGAATAAACAAAATTATAATTCGGCTTACAGACTCGAACTCAAGACCACCAAAAATGACAGAAAACCTAGACATTATTCTATCCACTAAGCCACGCATCCCTCGGTCAACGCTGCAGTCTAAGATTCTTCATACTTTGAACCGAGTTTGAGGTTTGATGGTAAATCTGAATGGAAATGCACAATGCTAAGCATATGGATGATCTCTGCGCATGTGCAAGACATAAATAAAATCTTAATTTTCAAATAAATTTGTAGACATGTTGACGCTAAATGCTACTTAAGAAGTGTGAAAATTCATCGAATTCATACATACTATAGAATAAGTATAGAGAAAAAAAAAATATTGAATAAACAAAATTATAATTCGGCTTCCAGACTCGAACTCAAGACCACCAAAAATGACAGAACACCTAGACATTATTCTATCCACTAAGCCACGCATCCCTCGGTCAACGCTGCAGTCTAAGATTCTTCATACTTTGAACCGAGTTTGAGGTTTGATGGTAAATCTGAATGGAAATGCACAATGCTAAGCATATGGATGATCTCTGCGCATGTGCAAGACATAAATAAAATCTTAAATTTCAAATAAATTTGTAGACATGTTGACGCTAAATGCTACTTAATAAGTGTGAAAATTCATCGAATTCATACATACTATAGAATAAGTATAGAGAAAAAAAACAAATAAAAATATTGAATAAACAAAATTATAATTCGGCTTCCAGACTCGAACTCAAGACCACCAAAAATGACAGAACACCTAGACATTATTCTATCCACTAAGCCACGCTTCCCTCGGTCAACGCTGCAGTCTAAGATTCTTCATACTTTGAACCGAGTTTGAGGTTTGATGGTAAATCTGAATGGAAATGCACAATGCTAAGCATATGGATGATCTCTGCGCATGTGCAAGACATAAATAAAATCTTAAATTTCAAATAAATTTGTAGACATGTTGACGCTAAATTCTACTTAAGAAGTGTGAAAATTCATCGAATTCATACATACTGTAGAATAAGTATAGAGAAAAAAAAACAAATAAAAATATTGAATAAACAAAATTATAATTCGGCTTCCAGACTCGAACTCAAGACCACCAAAAATGACAGAACACCTAGACATTATTCTATCCACTAAGCCACGCATCCCTCGGTCAACGCTGCAGTCTAAGATTCTTCATACTTTGAACCGAGTTTGAGGTTTGATGGTAAATCTGAATGGAAATACACAATGCTAAGCATATGGATGATCTCTGCGCATGTGCAAGACATAAATAAAATCTTAAATTTCAAATAAATTTTTAGACATGTTGACGCTAAATGCTACTTAATAAGTGTGAAAATTCATCGAATTCATACATACTATAGAATAAGTATAGAGAAAAAAAAACAAATAAAAATATTGAATAAACAAAATTATAATTCGGCTTCCAGACTCGAACTCAAGACCACCAAAAATGACAGAACACCTAGACATTATTCTATCCACTAAGCCACGCATCCCTCGGTCAACGCTGCAGTCTAAGATTCTTCATACTTTGAACCGAGTTTGAGGTTTGATGGTAAATCTGAATGGAAATGCACAATGCTAAGCATATGGATGATCTCTGCGCATGTGCAAGACATAAATAAAATCTTAAATTTCAAATAAATTTGTAGACATGTTGACGCTAAATGCTACTTAATAAGTGTGAAAATTCATCGAATTCATACATACTATAGAATAAGTATAGAGAAAAAAAACAAATAAAAATATTGAATAAACAAAATTATAATTCGGCTTCCAGACTCGAACTCAAGACCACCAAAAATGACAGAACACCTAGACATTATTCTATCCACTAAGCCACGCATCCCTCGGTCAACGCTGCAGTCTAAGATTCTTCATACTTTGAACCGAGTTTGAGGTTTGATGGTAAATCTGAATGGAAATGCACAATGCTAAGCATATGGATGATCTCTGCGCATGTGCAAGACATAAATAAAATCTTAAATTTCAAATAAATTTGTAGACATGTTGACGCTAAATGCTACTTAATAAGTGTGAAAATTCATCGAATTCATACATACTATAGAATAAGTATAGAGAAAAAAAACAAATAAAAATATTGAATAAACAAAATTATAATTCGGCTTCCAGACTCGAACTCAAGACCACCAAAAATGACAGAACACCTAGACATTATTCTATCCACTAAGCCACGCATCCCTCGGTCAACGCTGCAGTCTAAGATTCTTCATACTTTGAACCGAGTTTGAGGTTTGATGGTAAATCTGAATGGAAATGCACAATGCTAAGCATATGGATGATCTCTGCGCATGTGCAAGACATAAATAAAATCTTAAATTTCAAATAAATTTGTAGACATGTTGACGCTAAATGCTACTTAATAAGTGTGAAAATTCATCGAATTCATACATACTATAGAATAGGTATAGAGAAAAAAAAACAAATAAAAATATTGAATAAACAAAATTATAATTCGGCTTCCAGACTCGAACTCAAGACCACCAAAAATGACAGAACACCTAGACATTATTCTATCCACTAAGCCACGCATCCCTCGGTCAACGCTGCAGTCTAAGATTCTTCATACTTTGAACCGAGTTTGAGGTTTGATGGTAAATCTGAATGGAAATGCACAATGCTAAGCATATGGATGATCTCTGCGCATGTGCAAGACATAAATAAAATCTTAAATTTCAAATAAATTTGTAGACATGTTGACGCTAAATGCTACTTAATAAGTGTGAAAATTCATCGAATTCATACATACTATAGAATAAGTATAGAGAAAAAAAACAAATAAAAATATTGAATAAACAAAATTATAATTCGGCTTACAGACTCGAACTCAAGACCACCAAAAATGACAGAACACCTAGACATTATTCTATCCACTAAGCCACGCATCCCTTGGTCAACGCAGCAGTCTAACATTCTTCATACTTTGAACCGAGTTTGAGGTTTGATGGTAAATCTGAATGGAAATGCACAATGCTAAGCATATGGATGATCTCTGCGCATGTGCAAGACATAAATAAAATCTTAAATTTCAAATAAATTTGTAGACATGTTGACGCTAAATGCTACTTAATAAGTGTGAAAATTCATCGAATTCATACATACTATAGAATAAGTATAGAGAAAAAAACAAATAAAAATATTGAATAAACAAAATTATAATTCGGCTTCCAGACTCGAACTCAAGACCACCAAAAATGACAGAACACCTAGACATTATTCTATCCACTAAGCCACGCATCCCTTGGTCAACGCTGCAGTCTAAGATTCTTGATACTTTGAACCGAGTTTGAGGTTTGATGGTAAATCTGAATGGAAATGCACAATGCTAAGCATATGGATGATCTCTGCGCATGTGCAAGACCTAAATAAATTCTTAAATTTCAAATAAATTTGTAGACATGTTGACGCTAAATGCTACTTAATAAGTGTGAAAATTCATCGAATTCATACATACTATAGAATAAGTATAGAGAAAAAAAGTAAATAAAAATATTGAATAAACAAAATTATAATTCGGCTTCCAGACTCGAACTCAAGACCACCAAAAATGACAGAACACCTAGACATTATTCTATCCACTAAGCCACGCATCCCTTGGTCAACGCAGCAGTCTAACATTCTTCATACTTTGAACCGAGTTTGAGGTTTGATGGTAAATCTGAATGGAAATGCACAATGCTAAGCATATGGATGATCTCTGCGCATGTGCAAGACATAAATAAAATCTTAAATTTCAAATAAATTTGTAGACATGTTGACGCTAAATGCTACTTAATAAGTGTGAAAATTCATCGAATTCATACATACTATAGAATAAGTATAGAGAAAAAAAACAAATAAAAATATTGAATAAAAAAAATTATAATTCGGCTTCCAGACTCGAACTCAAGACCACCAAAAATGACAGAACACCTAGACATTATTCTATCCACTAAGCCACGCATCCCTTGGTCAACGCTGCAGTCTAAGATTCTTGATACTTTGAACCGAGTTTGAGGTTTGATGGTAAATCTGAATGGAAATGCACAATGCTAAGCATATGGATGATCTCTGCGCATGTGCAAGACCTAAATAAAATCTTAAATTTCAAATAAATTTGTAGACATGTTGACGCTAAATGCTACTTAATAAGTGTGAAAATTCATCGAATTCATACATACTATAGAATAAGTATAGAGAAAAAAAACAAATAAAAATATTGAATAAACAAAATTATAATTCGGCTTCCAGACTCGAACTCAAGACCACCAAAACTGACAGAACACCTAGACATTATTCTATCCACTAAGCCACGCATCCCTTGGTCAACGCAGCAGTCTAACATTCTTCATACTTTGAACCGAGTTTGAGGTTTGATGGTAAATCTGAATGGAAATGCACAATGCTAAGCATATGGATGATCTCTGCGCATGTGCAAGACATAAATAAAATCTTAAATTTCAAATAAATTTATAGACATGTTGACGCTAAATGCTACTTAAGAAGTGTGAAAATTCATCGAATTCATATATACTGTAGAATAAGTATAGAGGGAAAAAAAATATTGAATAAAAAAATTATTATTCGGCTTAAAGACTCGAACTCAAGACCACAAAAAACGAGAGAACATCTAGACGTCATTCTATCCACTAAGATACGCATCCCTCGGTCAACGCTGCAGTCTAAGATTCTTAATACTTTGAACCGAGTTTGAGGTTTGATGGTAAATCTGAATGGAAATGCACAATGCTAAGCATATGGATGATCTCTGCGCATGTGCAAGACATAAATAAAATCTTAAATTTCAAATAAATTTGTAGACATGTTGACGCTAAATGCTACTTAATAAGTGTGAAAATTCATCGAATTCATACATACTATAGAATAAGTATAGAGGAAAAAAACAAATAAAAATATTGAATAAACAAAATTATAATTCGGCTTCCAGACTCGAACTCAAGACCACCAAAAATGACAGTACACCTAGACATTATTCTATCCACTAAGCCACGCATCCCTTGGTCAACGCAGCAGTCTAACATTCTTCATACTTTGAACCGAGTTTGAGGTTTGATGGTAAATCTGAATGGAAATGCACAATGCTAAGCATATGGATGATCTCTGCGCATGTGCAAGACATAAATAAAACCTTAAATTTCAAATAAATTTGTAGACATGTTGACGCTAAATGCTACTTAATAAGTGTGAAAATTCATCGAATTCATACATACTATAGAATAAGTATAGAGAAAAAAACAAATAAAAATATTGAATAAACAAAATTATAATTCGGCTTCCAGACTCGAACTCAAGACCACCAAAAATGACAGAACACCTAGACATTATTCTATCCACTAAGCCACGCATCCCTTGGTCAACGCTGCAGTCTAAGATTCTTGATACTTTGAACCGAGTTTGAGGTTTGATGGTAAATCTGAATGGAAATGCACAATGCTAAGCATATGGATGATCTCTGCGCATGTGCAAGACATAAATAAAATCTTAAATTTCAAATAAATTTGTAGACATGTTGACGCTAAATGCTACTTAATAAGTGTGAAAATTCATCGAATTCATACATACTATAGAATAAGTATAGAGAAAAAAAGTAAATAAAAATATTGAATAAACAAAATTATAATTCGGCTTCCAGACTCGAACTCAAGACCACCAAAAATGACAGAACACCTAGACATTATTCTATCCACTAAGCCACGCATCCCTTGGTCAACGCAGCAGTCTAACATTCTTCATACTTTGAACCGAGTTTGAGGTTTGATGGTAAATCTGAATGGAAATGCACAATGCTAAGCATATGGATGATCTCTGCGCATGTGCAAGACATAAATAAAACCTTAAATTTCAAATAAATTTGTAGACATGTTGACGCTAAATGCTACTTAATAAGTGTGAAAATTCATCGAATTCATACATACTATAGAATAAGTATAGAGAAAAAAACAAATAAAAATATTGAATAAACAAAATTATAATTCGGCTTCCAGACTCGAACTCAAGACCACCAAAAATGACAGAACACCTAGACATTATTCTATCCACTAAGCCACGCATCCCTTGGTCAACGCTGCAGTCTAAGATTCTTGATACTTTGAACCGAGTTTGAGGTTTGATGGTAAATCTGAATGGAAATGCACAATGCTAAGCATATGGATGATCTCTGCGCATGTGCAAGACCTAAATAAATTCTTAAATTTCAAATAAATTTGTAGACATGTTGACGCTAAATGCTACTTAATAAGTGTGAAAATTCATCGAATTCATACATACTATAGAATAAGTATAGAGAAAAAAAGTAAATAAAAATATTGAATAAACAAAATTATAATTCGGCTTCCAGACTCGAACTCAAGACCACCAAAAATGACAGAACACCTAGACATTATTCTATCCACTAAGCCACGCATCCCTTGGTCAACGCAGCAGTCTAACATTCTTCATACTTTGAACCGAGTTTGAGGTTTGATGGTAAATCTGAATGGAAATGCACAATGCTAAGCATATGGATGATCTCTGCGCATGTGCAAGACATAAATAAAATCTTAAATTTCAAATAAATTTGTAGACATGTTGACGCTAAATGCTACTTAATAAGTGTGAAAATTCATCGAATTCATACATACTATAGAATAAGTATAGAGAAAAAAAACAAATAAAAATATTGAATAAAAAAAATTATAATTCGGCTTCCAGACTCGAACTCAAGACCACCAAAAATGACAGAACACCTAGACATTATTCTATCCACTAAGCCACGCATCCCTTGGTCAACGCTGCAGTCTAAGATTCTTGATACTTTGAACCGAGTTTGAGGTTTGATGGTAAATCTGAATGGAAATGCACAATGCTAAGCATATGGATGATCTCTGCGCATGTGCAAGACCTAAATAAAATCTTAAATTTCAAATAAATTTGTAGACATGTTGACGCTAAATGCTACTTAAGAAGTGTGAAAATTCATCGAATTCATATATACTGTAGAATAAGTATAGAGGGAAAAAAATATTGAATAAAAAAATTATTATTCGGCTTAAAGACTCGAACTCAAGACCACCAAAAATGAGAAAACACCTAGACATGATTCTATCCACTAAGCCACGCATCCCCTGGTCAACGCTGCAGTCTAAGATTCTTGATACTTTGAACCGAGTTTGAGGTTTGATGGTAAATCTGAATGGAAATGCACAATGCTAAGCATATGGATGATCTCTGCGCATGTGCAAGACCTAAATAAAATCTTAAATTTCAAATAAATTTGTAGACATGTTGACGCTAAATGCTACTTAATAAGTGTGAAAATTCATCGAATTCATACATACTATAGAATAAGTATAGAGAAAAAAAACAAATAAAAATATTGAATAAACAAAATTATAATTCGGCTTCCAGACTCGAACTCAAGACCACCAAAAATGACAGAACACCTAGACATTATTCTATCCACTAAGCCACGCATCCCTTGGTCAACGTTGCAGTCTAAGATTCTTGATACTTTGAACCGAGTTTGAGGTTTGATGGTAAATCTGAATGGAAATGCACAATGCTAAGCATATGGATGATCTCTGCGCATGTGCAAGACCTAAATAAAATCTTAAATTTCAAATAAATTTGTAGACATGTTGACGCTAAATGCTACTTAATAAGTGTGAAAATTCATCGAATTCATACATACTATAGAATAAGTATAGAGAAAAAAAAACAAATAAAAATATTGAATAAACAAAATTATAATTCGGCTTCCAGACTCGAACTCAAGACCACCAAAAATGACAGAACACCCAGACATTATTCTATCCACTAAGCCACGCATCCCTTGGTCAACGCAGCAGTCTAACATTCTTCATACGTTGAACCGAGTTTGAGGTTTGATGGTAAATCTGAATGGAAATGCACAATGCTAAGCATATGGATGATCTCTGCGCATGTGCAAGACCTAAATAAAATCTTAAATTTCAAATAAATTTGTAGACATGTTGACGCTAAATGCTACTTAATAAGTGTGAAAATTCATCGAATTCATACATACTATAGAATAAGTATAGAGAAAAAAAACAAATAAAAATATTGAATAAAAAAAATTATAATTCGGCTTCCAGACTCGAACTCAAGACCACCAAAAATGACAGAACACCTAGACATTATTCTATCCACTAAGCCACGCATCCCTTGGTCAACGCTGCAGTCTAAGATTCTTGATACTTTGAACCGAGTTTGAGGTTTGATGGTAAATCTGAATGGAAATGCACAATGCTAAGCATATGGATGATCTCTGCGCATGTGCAAGACCTAAATAAAATCTTAAATTTCAAATAAATTTGTAGACATGTTGACGCTAAATGCTACTTAAGAAGTGTGAAAATTCATCGAATTCATATATACTGTAGAATAAGTATAGAGGGAAAAAAATATTGAATAAAAAAATTATTATTCGGCTTAAAGACTCGAACTCAAGACCACCAAAAATGAGAAAACACCTAGACATGATTCTATCCACTAAGCCACGCATCCCCTGGTCAACGCTGCAGTCTAAGATTCTTGATACTTTGAACCGAGTTTGAGGTTTGATGGTAAATCTGAATGGAAATGCACAATGCTAAGCATATGGATGATCTCTGCGCATGTGCAAGACCTAAATAAAATCTTAAATTTCAAATAAATTTGTAGACATGTTGACGCTAAATGCTACTTAATAAGTGTGAAAATTCATCGAATTCATACATACTATAGAATAAGTATAGAGAAAAAAAACAAATAAAAATATTGAATAAACAAAATTATAATTCGGCTTCCAGACTCGAACTCAAGACCACCAAAAATGACAGAACACCTAGACATTATTCTATCCACTAAGCCACGCATCCCTTGGTCAACGTTGCAGTCTAAGATTCTTGATACTTTGAACCGAGTTTGAGGTTTGATGGTAAATCTGAATGGAAATGCACAATGCTAAGCATATGGATGATCTCTGCGCATGTGCAAGACCTAAATAAAATCTTAAATTTCAAATAAATTTGTAGACATGTTGACGCTAAATGCTACTTAATAAGTGTGAAAATTCATCGAATTCATACATACTATAGAATAAGTATAGAGAAAAAAAAACAAATAAAAATATTGAATAAACAAAATTATAATTCGGCTTCCAGACTCGAACTCAAGACCACCAAAAATGACAGAACACCCAGACATTATTCTATCCACTAAGCCACGCATCCCTTGGTCAACGCAGCAGTCTAACATTCTTCATACGTTGAACCGAGTTTGAGGTTTGATGGTAAATCTGAATGGAAATGCACAATGCTAAGCATATGGATGATCTCTGCGCATGTGCAAGACCTAAATAAAATCTTAAATTTCAAATAAATTTGTAGACATGTTGACGCTAAATGCTACTTAATAAGTGTGAAAATTCATCGAATTCATACATACTATAGAATAAGTATAGAGAAAAAAAACAAATAAAAATATTGAATAAACAAAATTATAATTCGGCTTCCAGACTCGAACTCAAGACCACCAAAAATGACAGAACACCTAGACATTATTCTATCCACTAAGCCACGCATCCCTTGGTCAACGCTGCAGTCTAAGATTCTTGATACTTTGAACCGAGTTTGAGGTTTGATGGTAAATCTGAATGGAAATGCACAATGCTAAGCATATGGATGATCTCTGCGCATGTGCAAGACCTAAATAAAATCTTAAATTTCAAATAAATTTGTAGACATGTTGACGCTAAATGCTACTTAATAAGTGTGAAAATTCATCGAATTCATACATACTATAGAATAAGTATAGAGAAAAAAAACAAATAAAAATATTGAATAAACAAAATTATAATTCGGCTTCCAGACTCGAACTCAAGACCACCAAAACTGACAGAACACCTAGACATTATTCTATCCACTAAGCCACGCATCCCTTGGTCAACGCAGCAGTCTAACATTCTTCATACTTTGAACCGAGTTTGAGGTTTGATGGTAAATCTGAATGGAAATGCACAATGCTAAGCATATGGATGATCTCTGCGCATGTGCAAGACATAAATAAAATCTTAAATTTCAAATAAATTTATAGACATGTTGACGCTAAATGCTACTTAAGAAGTGTGAAAATTCATCGAATTCATATATACTGTAGAATAAGTATAGAGGGAAAAAAAATATTGAATAAAAAAATTATTATTCGGCTTAAAGACTCGAACTCAAGACCACCAAAAATGAGAAAACACCTAGACATGATTCTATCCACTAAGCCACGCATCTCTCGGTCAACGCTGCAGTCTAAGATTCTTCATACTTTGAACCGAGTTTGAGGTTTGATGGTAAATCTGAATGGAAATGCACAATGCTAAGCATATGGATGATCTCTGCGCATGTGCAAGACATAAATAAAATCTTAAATTTCAAATAAATTTGTAGACATGTTGACGCTAAATGCTACTTAATAAGTGTGAAAATTCATCGAATTCATACATACTATAGAATAAGTATAGAGGAAAAAAACAAATAAAAATATTGAATAAACAAAATTATAATTCGGCTTCCAGACTCGAACTCAAGACCACCAAAAATGACAGTACACCTAGACATTATTCTATCCACTAAGCCACGCATCCCTTGGTCAACGCAGCAGTCTAACATTCTTCATACTTTGAACCGAGTTTGAGGTTTGATGGTAAATCTGAATGGAAATGCACAATGCTAAGCATATGGATGATCTCTGCGCATGTGCAAGACATAAATAAAACCTTAAATTTCAAATAAATTTGTAGACATGTTGACGCTAAATGCTACTTAATAAGTGTGAAAATTCATCGAATTCATACATACTATAGAATAAGTATAGAGAAAAAAAACAAATAAAAATATTGAATAAACAAAATTATAATTCGGCTTCCAGACTCGAACTCAAGACCACCAAAAATGACAGAACACCTAGACATTATTCTATCCACTAAGCCACGCATCCCTTGGTCAACGCTGCAGTCTAAGATTCTTGATACTTTGAACCGAGTTTGAGGTTTGATGGTAAATCTGAATGGAAATGCACAATGCTAAGCATATGGATGATCTCTGCGCATGTGCAAGACCTAAATAAATTCTTAAATTTCAAATAAATTTGTAGACATGTTGACGCTAAATGCTACTTAATAAGTGTGAAAATTCATCGAATTCATACATACTATAGAATAAGTATAGAGAAAAAAAACAAATAAAAATATTGAATAAACAAAATTATAATTCGGCTTCCAGACTCGAACTCAAGACCACCAAAAATGACAGAACACCTAGACATTATTCTATCCACTAAGCCACGCATCCCTTGGTCAACGCAGCAGTCTAACATTCTTCATACTTTGAACCGAGTTTGAGGTTTGATGGTAAATCTGAATGGAAATGCACAATGCTAAGCATATGGATGATCTCTGCGCATGTGCAAGACATAAATAAAATCTTAAATTTCAAATAAATTTGTAGACATGTTGACGCTAAATGCTACTTAATAAGTGTGAAAATTCATCGAATTCATACATACTATAGAATAAGTATAGAGAAAAAAAACAAATAAAAATATTGAATAAAAAAATTATAATTCGGCTTCCAGACTCGAACTCAAGACCACCAAAAATGACAGAACACCTAGACATTATTCTATCCACTAAGCCACGCATCCCTTGGTCAACGCTGCAGTCTAAGATTCTTGATACTTTGAACCGAGTTTGAGGTTTGATGGTAAATCTGAATGGAAATGCACAATGCTAAGCATATGGATGATCTCTGCGCATGTGCAAGACATAAATAAAATCTTAAATTTCAAATAAATTTATAGACATGTTGACGCTAAATGCTACTTAAGAAGTGTGAAAATTCATCGAATTCATATATACTGTAGAATAAGTATAGAGGGAAAAAAAATATTGAATAAAAAAATTATTATTCGGCTTAAAGCCTCGAACTCAAGACCACCAAAAATGAGAAAACACCTAGACATGATTCTATCCACTAAGCCACGCATCTCTCGGTCAACGCTGCAGTCTAAGATTCTTCATACTTTGAACCGAGTTTGAGGTTTGACGGTAAATCTGAATGGAAATGCACAATGCTAAGCATATGGATGATCTCTGCGCATGTGCAAGACATAAATAAAATCTTAAATTTCAAATAAATTTGTAGACATGTTGACGCTAAATGCTACTTAATAAGTGTGAAAATTCATCGAATTCATACATACTATAGAATAAGTATAGAGGAAAAAAACAAATAAAAATATTGAATAAACAAAATTATAATTCGGCTTCCAGACTCGAACTCAAGACCACCAAAAATGACAGAACACCTAGACATTATTCTATCCACTAAGCCACGCATCCCTTGGTCAACGCAGCAGTCTAACATTCTTCATACTTTGAACCGAGTTTGAGGTTTGACGGTAAATCTGAATGGAAATGCACAATGCTAAGCATATGGATGATCTCTGCGCATGTGCAAGACATAAATAAAATCTTAAATTTCAAATAAATTTGTAGACATGTTGACGCTAAATGCTACTTAATAAGTGTGAAAATTCATCGAATTCATACATACTATAGAATAAGTATAGAGGAAAAAAACAAATAAAAATATTGAATAAACAAAATTATAATTCGGCTTCCAGACTCGAACTCAAGACCACCAAAAATGACAGTACACCTAGACATTATTCTATCCACTAAGCCACGCATCCCTTGGTCAACGCAGCAGTCTAACATTCTTCATACTTTGAACCGAGTTTGAGGTTTGATGGTAAATCTGAATGGAAATGCACAATGCTAAGCATATGGATGATCTCTGCGCATGTGCAAGACATAAATAAAACCTTAAATTTCAAATAAATTTGTAGACATGTTGACGCTAAATGCTACTTAATAAGTGTGAAAATTCATCGAATTCATACATACTATAGAATAAGTATAGAGAAAAAAAACAAATAAAAATATTGAATAAACAAAATTATAATTCGGCTTCCAGACTCGAACTCAAGACCACCAAAAATGACAGAACACCTAGACATTATTCTATCCACTAAGCCACGCATCCCTTGGTCAACGCTGCAGTCTAAGATTCTTGATACTTTGAACCGAGTTTGAGGTTTGATGGTAAATCTGAATGGAAATGCACAATGCTAAGCATATGGATGATCTCTGCGCATGTGCAAGACCTAAATAAATTCTTAAATTTCAAATAAATTTGTAGACATGTTGACGCTAAATGCTACTTAATAAGTGTGAAAATTCATCGAATTCATACATACTATAGAATAAGTATAGAGAAAAAAAACAAATAAAAATATTGAATAAACAAAATTATAATTCGGCTTCCAGACTCGAACTCAAGACCACCAAAAATGACAGAACACCTAGACATTATTCTATCCACTAAGCCACGCATCCCTTGGTCAACGCAGCAGTCTAACATTCTTCATACTTTGAACCGAGTTTGAGGTTTGATGGTAAATCTGAATGGAAATGCACAATGCTAAGCATATGGATGATCTCTGCGCATGTGCAAGACATAAATAAAATCTTAAATTTCAAATAAATTTGTAGACATGTTGACGCTAAATGCTACTTAATAAGTGTGAAAATTCATCGAATTCATACATACTATAGAATAAGTATAGAGAAAAAAAACAAATAAAAATATTGAATAAAAAAATTATAATTCGGCTTCCAGACTCGAACTCAAGACCACCAAAAATGACAGAACACCTAGACATTATTCTATCCACTAAGCCACGCATCCCTTGGTCAACGCTGCAGTCTAAGATTCTTGATACTTTGAACCGAGTTTGAGGTTTGATGGTAAATCTGAATGGAAATGCACAATGCTAAGCATATGGATGATCTCTGCGCATGTGCAATACCTAAATAAAATCTTAAATTTCAAATAAATTTGTAGACATGTTGACGCTAAATGCTACTTAATAAGTGTGAAAATTCATCGAATTCATACATACTATAGAATAAGTATAGAGAAAAAAAACAAATAAAAATATTGAATAAACAAAATTATAATTCGGCTTCCAGACTCGAACTCAAGACCACCAAAAATGACAGAACACCTAGACATTATTCTATCCACTAAGCCACGCATCCCCTGGTCAACGCTGCAGTCTAAGATTCTTGATACTTTGAACCGAGTTTGAGGTTTGATGGTAAATCTGAATGGAAATGCACAATGCTAAGCATATGGATGATCTCTGCGCATGTGCAAGACCTAAATAAAATCTTAAATTTCAAATAAATTTGTAGACATGTTGACGCTAAATGCTACTTAATAAGTGTGAAAATTCATCGAATTCATACATACTATAGAATAAGTATAGAGAAAAAAAACAAATAAAAATATTGAATAAACAAAATTATAATTCGGCTTCCAGACTCGAACTCAAGACCACCAAAAATGACAGAACACCTAGACATTATTCTATCCACTAAGCCACGCATCCCTTGGTCAACGCTGCAGTCTAAGATTCTTGATACTTTGAACCGAGTTTGAGGTTTGATGGTAAATCTGAATGGAAATGCACAATGCTAAGCATATGGATGATCTCTGCGCATGTGCAAAACCTAAATAAAATCTTAAATTTCAAATAAATTTGTAGACATGTTGACGCTAAATGCTACTTAAAAAGTGTGAAAATTCATCGAATTCATACATACTATAGAATAAGTATAGAGAAAAAAAAACAAATAAAAATATTGAATAAACAAAATTATAATTCGGCTTCCAGACTCGAACTCAAGACCACCAAAAATGACAGAACACCTAGACATTATTCTATCCACTAAGCCACGCATCCCTTGGTCAACGCAGCAGTCTAACATTCTTCATACTTTGAACCGAGTTTGAGGTTTGATGGTAAATCTGAATAGAAATGCACAATGCTAAGCATATGGATGATCTCTGCGCATGTGCAAGACCTAAATAAAATCTTAAATTTCAAATAAATTTGTAGACATGTTGACGCTAAATGCTACTTAATAAGTGTGAAAATTCATCGAATTCATACATACTATAGAATAAGTATAGAGAAAAAAAACAAATAAAAATATTGAATAAACAAAATTATAATTCGGCTTCCAGACTCGAACTCAAGACCACCAAAAATGACAGAACACCTAGACATTATTCTATCCACTAAGCCACGCATCCCTTGGTCAACGCTGCAGTCTAAGATTCTTGATACTTTGAACCGAGTTTGAGGTTTGATGGTAAATCTGAATGGAAATGCACAATGCTAAGCATATGGATGATCTCTGCGCATGTGCAAGACCTAAATAAAATCTTAAATTTCAAATAAATTTGTAGACATGTTGACGCTAAATGCTACTTAATAAGTGTGAAAATTCATCGAATTCATACATACTATAGAATAAGTATAGAGAAAAAAAACAAATAAAAATATTGAATAAACAAAATTATAATTCGGCTTCCAGACTCGAACTCAAGACCACCAAAAATGACAGAACACCTAGACATTATTCTATCCACTAAGCCACACATCCCTTGGTCAACGCAGCAGTCTAACATTCTTCATACTTTGAACCGAGTTTGAGGTTTGATGGTAAATCTGAATGGAAATGCACAATGCTAAGCATATGGATGATCTCTGCGCATGTGCAAGACATAAATAAAATCTTAAATTTCAAATAAATTTATAGACATGTTGACGCTAAATGCTACTTAAGAAGTGTGAAAATTCATCGAATTCATATATACTGTAGAATAAGTATAGAGGGGAAAAAAATATTGAATAAAAAAATTATTATTCGGCTTCCAGACTCGAACTCAAGACCACCAAAAATGACAGAACACCTAGACATTATTCTATCCACTAAGCCACGCATCCCTTGGTCAACGCTGCAGTCTAAGATTCTTGATACTTTGAACCAAGTTTGAGGTTTGATGGTAAATCTGAATGGAAATGCACAATGCTAAGCATATGGATGATCTCTGCGCATGTGCAAAACCTAAATAAAATCTTAAATTTCAAATAAATTTGTAGACATGTTGACGCTAAATGCTACTTAAAAAGTGTGAAAATTCATCGAATTCATACATACTATAGAATAAGTATAGAGAAAAAAAAACAAATAAAAATATTGAATAAACAAAATTATAATTCGGCTTCCAGACTCGAACTCAAGACCACCAAAAATGACAGAACACCTAGACATTATTCTATCCACTAAGCCACGCATCCCTTGGTCAACGCAGCAGTCTAACATTCTTCATACTTTGAACCGAGTTTGAGGTTTGATGGTAAATCTGAATGGAAATGCACAATGCTAAGCATATGGATGATCTCTGCGCATGTGCAAGACCTAAATAAAATCTTAAATTTCAAATAAATTTGTAGACATGTTGACGCTAAATGCTACTTAATAAGTGTGAAAATTCATCGAATTCATACATACTATAGAATAAGTATAGAGAAAAAAAACAAATAAAAATATTGAATAAACAAAATTATAATTCGGCTTCCAGACTCGAACTCAAGACCACCAAAAATGACAGAACACCTAGACATTATTCTATCCACTAAGCCACGCATCCCTTGGTCAACGCTGCAGTCTAAGATTCTTGATACTTTGAACCGAGTTTGAGGTTTGATGGTAAATCTGAATGGAAATGCACAATGCTAAGCATATGGATGATCTCTGCGCATGTGCAAGACCTAAATAAAATCTTAAATTTCAAATAAATTTGTAGACATGTTGACGCTAAATGCTACTTAATAAGTGTGAAAATTCATCGAATTCATACATAATATAGAATAAGTATAGAGAAAAAAAACAAATAAAAATATTGAATAAACAAAATTATAATTCGGCTTCCAGACTCGAACTCAAGACCACCAAAAATGACAGAACACCTAGACATTATTCTATCCACTAAGCCACGCATCCCTTGGTCAACGCAGCAGTCTAACATTCTTCATACTTTGAACCGAGTTTGAGGTTTGATGGTAAATCTGAATGGAAATGCACAATGCTAAGCATATGGATGATCTCTGCGCATGTGCAAGACCTAAATAAAATCTTAAATTTCAAATAAATTTGTAGACATGTTGACGCTAAATGCTACTTAATAAGTGTGAAAATTCATCGAATTCATACATACTATAGAATAAGTATAGAGAAAAAAAACAAATAAAAATATTGAATAAACAAAATTATAATTCGGCTTCCAGACTCGAACTCAAGACCACCAAAAATGACAGAACACCTAGACATTATTCTATCCACTAAGCCACGCATCCCTTGGTCAACGCTGCAGTCTAAGATTCTTGATACTTTGAACCGAGTTTGAGGTTTGATGGTAAATCTGAATGGAAATGCACAATGCTAAGCATATGGATGATCTCTGCGCATGTGCAAGACCTAAATAAAATCTTAAATTTCAAATAAATTTGTAGACATGTTGACGCTAAATGCTACTTAATAAGTGTGAAAATTCATCGAATTCATACATAATATAGAATAAGTATAGAGAAAAAAAACAAATAAAAATATTGAATAAACAAAATTATAATTCGGCTTCCAGACTCGAACTCAAGACCACCAAAAATGACAGAACACCTAGACATTATTCTATCCACTAAGCCACGCATCCCTTGGTCAACGCAGCAGTCTAACATTCTTCATACTTTGAACCGAGTTTGAGGTTTGATGGTAAATCTGAATGGAAATGCACAATGCTAAGCATATGGATGATCTCTGCGCATGTGCAAGACCTAAATAAAATCTTAAATTTCAAATAAATTTGTAGACATGTTGACGCTAAATGCTACTTAATAAGTGTGAAAATTCATCGAATTCATACATACTATAGAATAAGTATAGAGAAAAAAAACAAATAAAAATATTGAATAAACAAAATTATAATTCGGCTTCCAGACTCGAACTCAAGACCACCAAAAATGACAGAACACCTAGACATTATTCTATCCACTAAGCCACGCATCCCTTGGTCAACGCAGCAGTCTAACATTCTTCATACTTTGAACCGAGTTTGAGGTTTGATGGTAAATCTGAATGGAAATGCACAATGCTAAGCATATGGATGATCTCTGCGCATGTGCAAGACATAAATAAAATCTTAAATTTCAAATAAATTTATAGACATGTTGACGCTAAATGCTACTTAAGAAGTGTGAAAATTCATCGAATTCATATATACTGTAGAATAAGTATAGAGGGAAAAAAAATATTGAATAAAAAAATTATTATTCGGCTTAAAGACTCGAACTCAAGACCACCAAAAATGAGAAAACACCTAGACATTATTCTATCCACTAAGCCACGCATCTCTCGGTCAACGCTGCAGTCTAAGATTCTTCATATTTTGAACCGAGTTTGAGGTTTGATGGTAAATCTGAATGGAAATGCACAATGCTAAGCATATGGATGATCTCTGCGCATGTGCAAGACATAAATAAAATCTTAAATTTCAAATAAATTTATAGACATGTTGACGCTAAATGCTACTTAAGAAGTGTGAAAATTCATCGAATTCATACATACTATAGAATAAGTATAGAGAAAAAAAACAAATAAAAATATTGAATAAACAAAATTATAATTCGGCTTCCAGACTCGAACTCAAGACCACCAAAAATGACAGAACACCTACACATTATTCTATCCACTAAGCCACGCATCCCTTGGTCAACGCAGCAGTCTAACATTCTTCATACTCTGAACCGAGTTTGAGGTTTGATGGTAAATCTGAATGGAAATGATCAATGCTAAGCATATGGATGATCTCTGCGCATGTGCAAGACATAAATAAAATCTTAAATTTCAAATAAATTTATAGACATGTTGACGCTAAATGCTACTTAAGAAGTGTGAAAATTCATCGAATTCATATATACTGTAGAATAAGTATAGAGGGAAAAAAAATATTGAATAAAAAAATTATTATTCGGCTTAAAGACTCGAACTCAAGACCACCAAAAATGAGAAAACACCTAGACATGATTCTATCCACTAAGCCACGCATCTCTCGGTCAACGCTGCAGTCTAAGATTCTTAATACCTTGAATCGAGTTTGAGGTTTGATATTAAATCTGAATGGAAATGCACAATGCTACGCATATGGATGATCTCTGCGCATGTGCAAGACATAAATAAAATCTTAAATTTCAAATAAATTTATAGACATGTTGACGCTAAATGCTACTTAATAAGTGTGAAAATTCATCGAATTCATACATACTATAGAATAAGTATAGAGAAAAAAAACAAATAAAAATATTGAATAAACAAAATTATAATTCGGCTTCTAGACACGAACTCAAGACCACCAAAAATGACAGAACACCTAGACATTATTCTATCCACTAAGCCACGCATCCCTTGGTCAAAGCAGCAGTCTAACATTCTTCATACTTTGAACCGAGTTTGAGGTTTGATGGTAAATCTGAATGGAAATGCACAATGCTAAGCATATGGATGATCTCTGCGCATGTGCAAGACATAAATAAAATCTTAAATTTCAAATAAATTTATAGACATGTTGACGCTAAATGCTACTTAAGAAGTGTGAAAATTCATCGAATTCATATATACTGTAGAATAAGTATAGAGGGAAAAAAAATATTGAATAAAAAAATTATTATTCGGCTTAAAGACTCGAACTCAAGACCACCAAAAATGAGAAAACACCTAGACATGATTCTATCCACTAAGCCACGCATCCCTTGGTCAACGCTGCAGTCTAAGATTCTTAATACCTTGAATCGAGTTTTAGGTTTGATATTAAATCTGAATGGAAATGCACAATGCTACGCATATGGATGATCTCTGCGCATGTGCAAGACATAAATAAAATCTTAAATTTCAAATAAATTTATAGACATGTTGACGCTAAATGCTACTTAATAAGTGTGAAAATTCATCGAATTCATATATACTGTAGAATAAGTATAGAGGGAAAAAAAATATTGAATAAAAAAATTATTATTCGGCTTAAAGACTCGAACTCAAGACCACCAAAAATGAGAAAACACCTAGACATGATTCTATCCACTAAGCCACGCATCCCTTGGTCAACGCTGCAGTCTAAAATTCTTAATACCTTGAATCGAGTTTTAGGTTTGATATTAAATCTGAATGGAAATGCACAATGCTACGCATATGGATGATCTCTGCGCATGTGCAAGACATAAATAAAATCTTAAATTTCAAATAAATTTATAGACATGTTGACGCTAAATGCTACTTAAGAAGTGTGAAAATTCATCGAATTCATATATACTGTAGAATAAGTATAGAGGGAAAAAAAATATTGAATAAAAAAATTATTATTCGGCTTAAAGACTCGAACTCAAGACCACCAAAAATGAGAAAACACCTAGACATGATTCTATCCACTAAGCCACGCATCCCTTGGTCAACGCTGCAGTCTAAAATTCTTAATACCTTGAATCGAGTTTTAGGTTTGATATTAAATCTGAATGGAAATGCACAATGCTACGCATATGGATGATCTCTGCGCATGTGCAAGACATAAATAAAATCTTAAATTTCAAATAAATTTATAGACATGTTGACGCTAAATGCTACTTAATAAGTGTGAAAATTCATCGAATTCATACATACTATAGAATAAGTATAGAGAAAAAAAACAAATAAAAATATTGAATAAACAAAATTATAATTCGGCTTCCAGACTCGAACTCAAGACCACCAAAAATGACAGAACACCTAGACATTATTCTATCCACTAAGCCACGCATCCCTTGGTCAACGCAGCAGTCTAACATTCTTCATACTTTGAACCGTGTTTGTGGTTTGATGGTAAATCTGAATGGAAATTCACAATGCTAAGCATATGGATGATCTCTGCGCATGTGCAAGACATAAATAAAATCTTAAATTTCAAATAAATTTATAGACATGTTGACGCTAAATGCTACTTAAGAAGTGTGAAAATTCATGGAATTCATATATACTGTAGAATAAGTATAGAGGGAAAAAAAATATTGAATAAAAAAATTATTATTCGGCTTAAAGACTCGAACTCAAGACCACCAAAAATGAGAAAACACCTAGACATGATTCTATCCACTAAGCCACGCATCCCTTGGTCAACGCTGCAGTCTAAGATTCTTAATACCTTGAATCGAGTTTTAGGTTTGATATTAAATCTGAATGGAAATGCACAATGCTACGCATATGGATGATCTCTGCGCATGTGCAAGACATAAATAAAATCTTAAATTTCAAATAAATTTATAGACATGTTGACGCTAAATGCTACTTAAGAAGTGTGAAAATTCATCGAATTCATATATACTGTAGAATAAGTATAGAGGGAAAAAAAATATTGAATAAAAAAATTATTATTCGGCTTAAAGACTCGAACTCAAGACCACCAAAAATGAGAAAACACCTAGACATGATTCTATCCACTAAGCCACGCATCCCTTGGTCAACGCTGCAGTCTAAAATTCTTAATACCTTGAATCGAGTTTTAGGTTTGATATTAAATCTGAATGGAAATGCACAATGCTACGCATATGGATGATCTCTGCGCATGTGCAAGACATAAATAAAATCTTAAATTTCAAATAAATTTATAGACATGTTGACGCTAAATGCTACTTAATAAGTGTGAAAATTCATCGAATTCATACATACTATAGAATAAGTATAGAGAAAAAAAACAAATAAAAATATTGAATAAACAAAATTATAATTCGGCTTCCAGACTCGAACTCAAGGCCACCAAAAATGACAGAACACCTAGACATTATTCTATCCACTAAGCCACGCATCCCTCGGTCAACGCAGCAGTCTAACATTCTTCATACTTTGAACCGAGTTTGAGGTTTGATGGTAAATCTGAATGGAAATGCACAATGCTAAGCATATGGATGATCTCTGCGCATGTGCAAGACATAAATAAAATCTTAAATTTCAAATAAATTTATAGACATGTTGACGCTAAATGCTACTTAAGAAGTGTGAAATTTCATCGAATTCATATATACTGTAGAATAAGTATAGAGGGAAAAAAAATATTGAATAAAAAAATTATTATTCGGCTTAAAGACTCGAACTCAAGACCACCAAAAATGAGAAAACACCTAGACATGATTCTATCCACTAAGCCACGCATCTCTCGGTCAACGCTGCAGTCTAAGATTCTTAATACCTTGAACCGAGTTTGAGGTTTGATATTAAATCTGAATGGAAATGCACAATGCTACGCATATGGATGATCTCTGCGCATGTGCAAGACCTAAATAAAATCTTAAATTTCAAATAAATTTATAGACATGTTGACGCTAAATGCTACTTAAGAAGTGTGAAAATTCATCGAATTCATACATACTGTAGAATAAGTATAGAGAAAAAAAAACAAATAAAAATATTGAATAAACAAAATTATAATTCGGCTTCCAGACTCGAACTCAAGACCACCAAAAATAACAGAACAACTAGACATTATTCTATCCACTAAGCCACGCATCCCTTGGTCAACGCAGCAGTCTAACATTCTTCATACTTTGAACCGAGTTTGAGGTTTGATGGTAAATCTGAATGGAAATGCACAATGCTTAGCATATGGATGATCTCTGCGCATGTGCAAGACCTAAATAAAATCTTAAATTTAAAATAAATTTGTAGACATGTTGACGCTAAATGCTACTTAATAAGTGTGAAAATTCATCGAATTCATACATACTATAGAATAAGTATAGAGAAAAAAATCAAATAAAAATATTGAATAAACAAAATTATAATTCGGCTTCCAGACTCGAACTCAAGACCACCAAAAAAGACAGAACACCTAGACATTATTCTATCCACTAAGCCACGCATCCCTCGGTCAACGCAGCAGTCTAACATTCTTCATACTTTGAACCGAGTTTGAGGTTTGATGGTAAATCTGAATGGAAATGCACAATGCTAAGCATATGGATGATCTCTGCGCATGTGCAAGACATAAATAAAATCTTAAATTTCAAATAAATTTATAGACATGTTGACGCTAAATGCTACTTAAGAAGTGTGAAAATTCATCGAATTCATATATACTGTAGAATAAGTATAGAGGGAAAAAAAATATTGAATAAAAAAATTATTATTCGGCTTAAAGACTCGAACTCAAGACCACCAAAAATGAGAAAACACCTAGACATGATTCTATCCACTAAGCCACGCATCTCTCGGTCAACGCTGCATTCTAAGATTCTTAATACCTTGAACCGAGTTTGAGGTTTGATATTAAATCTGAATGGAAATGCACAATGCTACGCATATGGATGATCTCTGCGCATGTGCAAGACCTAAATAAAATCTTAAATTTCAAATAAATTTATAGACATGTTGACGCTAAATGCTACTTAAGAAGTGTGAAAATTCATCGAATTCATACATACTGTAGAATAAGTATAGAGAAAAAAACAAATAAAAATATTGAATAAACAAAATTATAATTCGGCTTCCAGACTCGAACTCAAGACCACCAAAAATAACAGAACACATAGACATTATTCTATCCACTAAGCCACGCATCCCTCGGTCAATGCTGCAGTCTAAGATTCTTAATACCTTGAACCGAGTTTGAGGTTTGATGGTAAATCTGAATGGAAATGCACAATGCTAAACATATGGATGATCTCTGCGCATATGCAAGACCTAAATAACATCTATAATTTCAAATAAATTTATAGATATGTTCACGCTAAATGCTACTTTAGAAGTGTGAATATTCATCGAATTCATATATACTGTAGAATAAGTATAGAGAGAAAAAAAGCAAATAAAAATATTGAATAAAAAAATCGGTTTTTTGTGGTCTTGAGTTCGGCTTTCAGACTCGAACTCAAGGCCACAAAAAAACGGGAGAACATCTAGACGTCATTCTATCCACTAAGCCACGCATGACTTGGTCAACGCAGCAGTCTAACATTCTTAATACCTTGAACCGAGTTTGAGGTTTAATGGTAAATCTGAATGGAAATGCACAATGCTACGCATATGGATGATCTCTGCGCATGTGCAAGACCTAAATAAAATCTTAAATTTCAAATAAATTTATAGACATGTTGACGCTAAATGCTACTTAATAAGTGTGAAAATTCATCGAATTCATACATACTATAGAATAAGTATAGAGAAAAAAAACAAATAAAAATATTGAATAAACAAAATTATAATTCGGCTTCCAGACTCGAACTCAAGACCACCAAAAATGACAGAACACCTAGACATTATTCTATCCACTAAGCCACGCATCCCTCGGTCAACGCAGCAGTCTAACATTCTTCATACTTTGAACCGAGTTTGAGGTTTGATGGTAAATCTGAATGGAAATGCACAATGCTAAGCATATGGATGATCTCTGCGCATGTGCAAGACATAAATAAAATCTTAAATTTCAAATAAATTTATAGACATGTTGACGCTAAATGCTACTTAAGAAGTGTGAAAATTCATCGAATTCATATATACTGTAGAATAAGTATAGAGGGGAAAAAAATATTGAATAAAAAAATTATTATTCGGCTTAAAGACTCGAACTCAAGACCACCAAAAATGAGAAAACACCTAGACACGATTCTATCCACTAAGCCACGCATCTCTCGGTCAACGCTGCAGTCTAAGATTCTTAATACCTTGAACCGAGTTTGAGGTTTGATATTAAATCTGAATGGAAATGCACAATGCTACGCATATGGATGATCTCTGCGCATGTGCAAGACCTAAATAAAATCTTAAATTTCAAATAAATTTATAGACATGTTGACGCTAAATGCTACTTAAGAAGTGTGAAAATTCATCGAATTCATATATACTGTAGAATATGTATAGAGAAAAAAAAACAAATAAAAATATTGAATAAAAAAAATTATTATTCGGCTTTCAGACTCGAACTCAAGACCACCAAAAACGAAAGAACATCTAGACGTCATTCTATCCACTAAGCCAAGCATCCCTTGGTCAACGCAGCAGTCTAACATTCTTAATACCTTGAACCGAGTTTGAGGTTTAATGGTAAATCTGAATGGAAATGCACAATGCTAAGCATATGGATGATCTCTGCGCATGTGCAAGACCTAAATAAAATCTTAAATTTCAAATAAATTTATAGACATGTTGACGCTAAATGCTACTTAAGAAGTATGAAAATTCATCGAATTCATATATACTGTAGAATAAGTATAGAGGAAAAAAAATATTGAATAAAAAAATTATTATTCGGCTTCCAGACTCGAACTCAAGACCACCAAAAATGACAGAACACTTAGACATGATTCTATCCACTAAGCCACGCATCCCTCGGTCAACGCTGCAGTCTAAGATTCTTAATACCTTGAACCGAGTTTGAGGTTTGATGGTAAATCTGAATGGAAATGCACAATGCTAAGCATATGGATGATCTCTGCGCATGTGCAAGACGTAAATAACATCTATAATTTCTAATAAATTTATAGATTTGTTGACGCTAAATGCTACTTTAGAAGTGTGAATATGCATCGAATTCATATATACTGTAGAATAAGTATAGAGAAAAAAAACAAATAAAAATATTGAATAAAAAAAATTATTATTCGGCTTCCAGACTCGAACTCAAGACCACAAAAAACGAGAGAACATCTAGACGTCATTCTATCCACTAAGCCACGCATCCCTTGGTCAACTCCGCAGTCTAACATTCTTAATAACTTGAACCGAGTTTGAGGTTTGACGGTAAATCTGAATGGAAATGCACAATGCTAAGCATATGGATGATCTCTGCGCATGTGCAAGACATAAATAAAATCTTAAATTTCAAATAAATTTATAGACATGTTGACGCTAATTGCTACTTAAGAAGTGTGAAAATTCATCGAATTCATATATACTGTAGAATAAGTATAGAGAAAAAAAAACAAATAAAAATATTGAATAAAAAAAATTATTATTCGGCTTCCAGACTCGAACTCAAGACCACAAAAAACGAGAGAACATCTAGACGTCATTCTATCCACTAACCCACGCATCCCTTGGTCAACTCCGCAGTCTAACATTCTTAATAACTTGAACCGAGTTTGAGGTTTGACGGTAAATCTGAATGGAAATGCACAATGCTAAGCATATGGATGATCTCTGCGCATGTGCAAGACCTAAATAAAATCTTAAATTTCAAATAAATTTGTAGACATGTTGACGCTAAATGCTACTTAATAAGTGTGAAAATTCTTCGAATTCATACATACTATAGAATAAGTATAGAGAAAAAAAACAAATAAAAATATTGAATAAACAAAATTATAATTCGGCTTCCAGACTCGAACTCAAGACCACCAAAAATGACAGAACATCTAGACATTATTCTATCCACTAAGCCACGCATCCCTTGGTCAACGCAGCAGTCTAACATTCTTAATACCTTGAACCGAGTTTGAGGTTTGATGGTAAATCCGAATGGAAATGCACAATGCTAAGCATATGGATGATCTCTGCGCATGTGCAAGACCTAAATAACATCTATAATTTCAAATAAATTTATAGATATGTTGACGCTAAATGCTACTTTAGAAGTGTGAATATTCATCGAATTCATATATACTGTAGAATAAGTATAGAGAAAAAAAACAAATAAAAATATTGAATAAAAAAAATTATTATTCGGCTTCCAGACTCGAACTCAAGACCACAAAAAACGAGAGAACATCTAGACGTCATTCTATCCACTAAGCCACGCATCCCTTGGTCAACTCCGCAGTCTAACATTCTTAATAACTTGAACCGAGTTTGAGGTTTGACGGTAAATCTGAATGGAAATGCACAATGCTAAGCATATGGATGATCTCTGCGCATGTGCAAGACCTAAATAAAATCTTAAATTTCAAATAAATTCGTAGACATGTTGACGCTAAATGCTACTTAATAAGTGTCAAAATTCATCGAATTCATACATACTATAGAATAAGTATAGAGAAAAAAAACAAATAAAAATATTGAATAAACAAAATTATAATTCGGCTTCCAGACTCGAACTCAAGACCACCAAAAATGACAGAAAACCTAGACATTATTCTATCCACTAAGCCACGCATCCCTTGGTCAACGCAGCAGTCTAAAAATTCTTAATACCTTGAACCGAGTTTGAGGTTTGATGGTAAATCTGAATGGAAATGCACAATGCTAAGCATATGGATGATCTCTGCGCATGTGCAAGACCTAAATAAAATCTTAAATTTCAAATAAATTTATAGACATGTTGACGCTAAATCCTAATTAAGAAGTGTGAAAATTCATCGAATTCATATATACTGTAGAATAAGTATAGAGGGGAAAAAAATATTGAATAAAAAAATTATTATTCGGCTTCCAGACTCGAACTCAAGACCACCAAAAATGAGAGAACACCTAGACATGATTCTATCCACTAAGCCACGCATCCCTCGGTCAACGCTGCAGTCTAAGATTCTTAATACCTTTAACCGAGTTTGAGGTTTGATGGTAAATCTGAATGGAAATGCACAATGCTAAGCATATGGATGATCTCTGCGCATGTGCAAGACCTAAATAACATCTATAATTTCAAATAAATTTATAGATATGTTGACGCTAAATGCTACTTTAGAAGTGTGAATATTCATCGAATTCATATATACTGTAGAATAAGTATAGAGAAAAAAAAACAAATAAAAATATTGAATAAAAAAAATTATTATTCGGCTTCCAGACTCGAACTCAAGACCACAAAAAACGAGAGAAAATCTAGACGACATTCTATCCACTAAGCCACGCATCCCTTGGTCAACTCAGCAGTCTAACATTCTTAATAACTTGAACCGAGTTTGAGGTTTGACGGTAAATCTGAATGGAAATGCACAATGCTAAGCATATGGATGATCTCTGCGCATGTGCAAGACCTAAATAAAATCTTAAATTTCAAATAAATTTGTAGACATGTTGACGCTAAATGCTACTTAATAAGTGTGAAAATTCATCGAATTCATACATACTATAGAATAAGTATAGAGAAAAAAAATAAAAATATTGAATAAACAAAATTATAATTCGGCTTCCAGACTCGAACTCAAGACCACCAAAAATGACAGAACACCTAGACATTATTCTATCCACTAAGCCACGCATCCCTTGGTCAACGCAGCAGTCTAACATTTTTAATACCTTGAACCGAGTTTGAGGTTTGATGGTAAATCTGAATGGAAATGCACAATGCTAAGCATAAGGATGATCTCTGCGCATGTGCAAGACATAAATAAAATCTTAAATTTCAAATAAATTTATAGACATGTTGACGCTAATTGCTACTTAAGAAGTGTGAAAATTCATCGAATTCATATATACTGTAGAATAAGTATAGAGAAAAAAAAACAAATAAAAATATTGAATAAAAAAAATTATTATTCGGCTTCCAGACTCGAACTCAAGACAACCAAAAACGAGATAACATCTAGACGTCATTCTATCCACTAAGCCACGCATGACTTGGCCAACTCAGCAGTCTAACATTCTTAATAACTTGAACCGAGTTTGAGGTTTGATAGTAAATCCGAATGGAAATGCACAATGCTAAGCATATGGATGATCTCTGCGCATGTGCAAGACCTAAATAACATCTATAATTTCAAATAAATTTATAGATATGTTGACGCTAAATGCTACTTTGGAAGTGTGAATATTCATCGAATTCATATATACTGTAGAATAAGTATAGAGAAAAAAAAACAAATAAAAATATTGAATAAAAAAAATTATTATTCGGCTTCCAGACTCGAACTCAAGACCACAAAAAACGAGAGAAAATCTAGACGTCATTCTATCCACTAAGCCACGCATCCCTTGGTCAACTCCGCAGTCTAAGATTCTTAATAACTTGAACCGAGTTTGAGGTTTGACGGTAAATTTGAATGGAAATGCACAATGCTAAGCATATGGATGATCTCTGCGCATGTGCAAGACCTAAATAAAATCTTAAATTTCAAATAAATTTGTAGACATGTTGACGCTAAATGCTACTTAATAAGTGTGAAAATTCTTCGAATTCATACATACTATAGAATTAGTATAGAGAAAAAAAACAAATAAAAATATTGAATAAACAAAATTATAATTCGGCTTCCAGACTCGAACTCAAGACCACCAAAAATGACAGAACACCTAGACATTATTCTATCCACTAAGCCACGCATCCCTTGGTCAACGCAGCAGTCTAACATTCTTAATACCTTGAACCGAGTTTGAGGTTTGATGGTAAATCTGAATGGAAATGCACAATGCTAAGCATATGAATGATCTCTGCGCATGTGCAAGACATAAATAAAATCTTAAATTTCAAATAAATTTATAGACATGTTGACGCTAAATGCTACTTAATAAGTGTGAAAATTCATCGAATTCATACATACTGTAGAATAAGTATAGAGAAAAAAAAACAAATAAAAATATTGAATAAACAAAATTATAATTCGGCTTCCAGAGTCGAACTCAAGACCACAAAAAACGAGAGAAAATCTAAACGTCATTCTATCCACTAAGCCACGCATCCCTTGGTCATCTCCGCAGTCTAAGATTCTTAATAACTTGAACCGAGTTTGAGGTTTGATATTAAATCTGAATGGAAATGCACAATGCTACGCATATGGATGATCTCTGCGCATGTGCAAGACCTAAATAAAATCTTAAATTTCAAATAAATTTATAGACATGTTGACGCTAAATGCTACTTAAGAAGTGTGAAAATTCATCGAATTCATATATACTGTAGAATATGTATAGAGAAAAAAAACAAATAAAAATATTGAATAAAAAAAAATTATTATTCGGCTTCCAGACTCGAACTCAAGACCACCAAAAACGAAAGAACATCTAGACGTCATTCTATCCACTAAGCCAAGCATCCCTTGGTCAACGCAGCAGTCTAACATTCTTAATACCTTGAACCGAGTTTGAGGTTTAATGGTAAATCTGAATGGAAATGCACAATGCTAAGCATATGGATGATCTCTGCGCATGTGCAAGACCTAAATAAAATCTTAAATTTCAAATAAATTTATAGACATGTTGACGCTAAATGCTACTTAAGAAGTATGAAAATTCATCGAATTCATATATACTGTAGAATAAGTATAGAGGAAAAAAAATATTGAATAAAAAAATTATTATTCGGCTTCCAGACTCGAACTCAAGACCACCAAAAATGACAGAACACTTAGACATGATTCTATCCACTAAGCCACGCATCCCTCGGTCAACGCTGCAGTCTAAGATTCTTAATACCTTGAACCGAGTTTGAGGTTTGATGGTAAATCTGAATGGAAATGCACAATGCTAAATATATTTATGATCTCTGCGCATGTGCAAGACGTAAATAACATCTATAATTTCTAATAAATTTATAGATTTGTTGACGCTAAATGCTACTTTAGAAGTGTGAATATGCATCGAATTCATATATACTGTAGAATAAGTATAGAGAAAAAAAACAAATAAAAATATTGAATAAAAAAAATTATTATTCGGCTTCCAGACTCGAACTCAAGACCACAAAAAACGAGAGAACATCTAGACGTCATTCTATCCACTAAGCCACGCATCCCTTGGTCAACTCCGCAGTCTAACATTCTTAATAACTTGAACCGAGTTTGAGGTTTGACGGTAAATCTGAATGGAAATGCACAATGCTAAGCATATGGATGATCTCTGCGCATGTGCAAGACATAAATAAAATCTTAAATTTCAAATAAATTTATAGACATGTTGACGCTAATTGCTACTTAAGAAGTGTGAAAATTCATCGAATTGATATATACTGTAGAATAAGTATAGAGAAAAAAAAACAAATAAAAATATTGAATAAAAAAAATTATTATTCGGCTTCCAGACTCGAACTCAAGACCACAAAAAACGAGAGAACATCTAGACGTCATTCTATCCACTAAGCCACGCATCCCTTGGTCAACTCCGCAGTCTAACATTCTTAATAACTTGAACCGAGTTTGAGGTTTGACGGTAAATCTGAATGGAAATGCACAATGCTAAGCATATGGATGATCTCTGCGCATGTGCAAGACCTAAATAAAATCTTAAATTTCAAATAAATCTGTAGACATGTTGACGCTAAATGCTACTTAATAAGTGTGAAAATTCATCGAATTCATACATACTATAGAATAAGTATAGAGAAAAAAACAAATAAAAATATTGAATAAACAAAATTATTATTCGGCTTCCAGACTCGAACTCAAGACCACCAAAAATGACAGAACACCTAGACATTATTCTATCAACTAAGCCACGCATCCCTTGGTCAACGCAGCAGTCTAACATTCTTAATACCTTGAACCGAGTTTGAGGTTTGATGGTAAATCCGAATGGAAATGCACAATGCTAAGCATATGGATGATCTCTGCGCATGTGCAAGACCTAAATAACATCTATAATTTCAAATAAATTTATAGATATGTTGACGCTAAATGCTACTTTAGAAGTGTGAATATTCATCGAATTCATATATACTGTAGAATAAGTATAGAGAAAAAAAACAAATAAAAATATTGAATAAAAAAAATTATTATTCGGCTTCCAGACTCGAACTCAAGACCACAAAAAACGAGAGAACATCTAGACGTCATTCTATCCACTAAGCCACGCATCCCTTGGTCAACTCCGCAGTCTAACATTCTTAATAACTTGAACCGAGTTTGAGGTTTGACGGTAAATCTGAATGGAAATGCACAATGCTAAGCATATGGATGATCTCTGCGCATGTGCAAGACCTAAATAAAATCTTAAATTTCAAATAAATTTGTAGACATGTTGACGCTAAATGCTACTTAATAAGTGTGAAAATTCATCGAATTCATACATACTATAGAATAAGTATAGAGAAAAAAAAACAAATAAAAATATTGAATAAACAAAATTATAATTCGGCTTCCAGACTCGAACTCAAGACCACCAAAAATGACAGAACACCTAGACATTATTCTATCCACTAAGCCACGCATCCCTTGGTCAACGCAGCAGTCTAAAAATTCTTAATACCTTGAACCGAGTTTGAGGTTTGATGGTAAATCTGAATGGAAATGCACAATGCTAAGCATATGGATGATCTCTGCGCATGTGCAAGACCTAAATAAAATCTTAAATTTCAAATAAATTTATAGACATGTTGACGCTAAATCCTAATTAAGAAGTGTGAAAATTCATCGAATTCATATATACTGTAGAATAAGTATAGAGGGAAAAAAAATATTGAATAAAAAAATTATTATTCGGCTTCCAGACTCGTACTCAAGACCACCAAAAATGAGAGAACACCTAGACATGATTCTATCCACTAAGCCACGCATCCCTCGGTCAACGCTGCAGTCTAAGATTCTTAATACCTTTAACCGAGTTTGAGGTTTGATGGTAAATCTGAATGGAAATGCACAATGCTAAGCATATGGATGATCTCTGCGCATGTGCAAGACCTAAATAACATCTATAATTTCAAATAAATTTATAGATATGTTGACGCTAAATGCTACTTTAGAAGTGTGAATATTCATCGAATTCATATATACTGTAGAATAAGTATAGAGAAAAAAAAACAAATAAAAATATTGAATAAAAAAAATTATTATTCGGCTTCCAGACTCGAACTCAAGACCACAAAAAACGAGAGAAAATCTAGACGACATTCTATCCACTAAGCCACGCATCCCTTGGTCAACTCAGCAGTCTAACATTCTTAATAACTTGAACCGAGTTTGAGGTTTGACGGTAAATCTGAATGGAAATGCACAATGCTAAGCATATGGATGATCTCTGCGCATGTGCAAGACCTAAATAAAATCTTAAATTTCAAATAAATTTGTAGACATGTTGACGCTAAATGCTACTTAATAAGTGTGAAAATTCATCGAATTCATACATACTATAGAATAAGTATAGAGAAAAAAACAAATAAAAATATTGAATAAACAAAATTATTATTCGGCTTCCAGACTCGAACTCAAGACCACCAAAAATGACAGAACACCTAGACATTATTCTATCCACTAAGCCACGCATCCCTTGGTCAACGCAGCAGTCTAAAAATTCTTAATACCTTGAACCGAGTTTGAGGTTTGATGGTAAATCTGAATGGAAATGCACAATGCTAAGCATATGGATGATCTCTGCGCATGTGCAAGACCTAAATAAAATCTTAAATTTCAAATAAATTTATAGACATGTTGACGCTAAATCCTAATTAAGAAGTGTGAAAATTCATCGAATTCATATATACTGTAGAATAAGTATAGAGGGAAAAAAAATATTGAATAAAAAAATTATTATTCGGCTTCCAGACTCGAACTCAAGACCACCAAAAATGAGAGAACACCAGACATGATTCTATCCACTAAGCCACGCATCCCTCGGTCAACGCTGCAGTCTAAGATTCTTAATACCTTTAACCGAGTTTGAGGTTTGATGGTAAATCTGAATGGAAATGCACAATGCTAAGCATATGGATGATCTCTGCGCATGTGCAAGACCTAAATAACATCTATAATTTCAAATAAATTTATAGATATGTTGACGCTAAATGCTACTTTAGAAGTGTGAATATTCATCGAATTCATATATACTGTAGAATAAGTATAGAGAAAAAAAAACAAATAAAAATATTGAATAAAAAAAATTATTATTCGGCTTCCAGACTCGAACTCAAGACCACAAAAAACGAGAGAAAATCTAGACGACATTCTATCCACTAAGCCACGCATCCCTTGGTCAACTCAGCAGTCTAACATTCTTAATAACTTGAACCGAGTTTGAGGTTTGACGGTAAATCTGAATGGAAATGCACAATGCTAAGCATATGGATGATCTCTGCGCATGTGCAAGACCTAAATAAAATCTTAAATTTCAAATAAATTTGTAGACATGTTGACGCTAAATGCTACTTAATAAGTGTGAAAATTCATCGAATTCATACATACTATAGAATAAGTATAGAGAAAAAAAATAAAAATATTGAATAAACAAAATTATAATTCGGCTTCCAGACTCGAACTCAAGACCACCAAAAATGACAGAACACCTAGACATTATTCTATCCACTAAGCCACGCATCCCTTGGTCAACGCAGCAGTCTAACATTTTTAATACCTTGAACCGAGTTTGAGGTTTGATGGTAAATCTGAATGGAAATGCACAATGCTAAGCATAAGGATGATCTCTGCGCATGTGCAAGACATAAATAAAATCTTAAATTTCAAATAAATTTATAGACATGTTGACGCTAATTGCTACTTAAGAAGTGTGAAAATTCATCGAATTCATATATACTGTAGAATAAGTATAGAGAAAAAAAAACAAATAAAAATATTGAATAAAAAAAATTATTATTCGGCTTCCAGACTCGAACTCAAGACAACCAAAAACGAGATAACATCTAGACGTCATTCTATCCACTAAGCCACGCATGACTTGGCCAACTCAGCAGTCTAACATTCTTAATAACTTGAACCGAGTTTGAGGTTTGATAGTAAATCCGAATGGAAATGCACAATGCTAAGCATATGGATGATCTCTGCGCATGTGCAAGACCTAAATAACATCTATAATTTCAAATAAATTTATAGATATGTTGACGCTAAATGCTACTTTAGAAGTGTGAATATTCATCGAATTCATATATACTGTAGAATAAGTATAGAGAAAAAAAAACAAATAAAAATATTGAATAAAAAAAATTATTATTCGGCTTCCAGACTCGAACTCAAGACCACAAAAAACGAGAGAAAATCTAGACGTCATTCTATCCACTAAGCCACGCATCCCTTGGTCAACTCCGCAGTCTAAGATTCTTAATAACTTGAACCGAGTTTGAGGTTTGACGGTAAATCTGAATGGAAATGCACAATGCTAAGCATATGGATGATCTCTGCGCATGTGCAAGACCTAAATAAAATCTTAAATTTCAAATAAATTTGTAGACATGTTGACGCTAAATGCTACTTAATAAGTGTGAAAATTCTTCGAATTCATACATACTATAGAATAAGTATAGAGAAAAAAAACAAATAAAAATATTGAATAAACAAAATTATAATTCGGCTTCCAGACTCGAACTCAAGACCACCAAAAATGACAGAACATCTAGATATTATTCTATCCACTAAGCCACGCATCCCTTGGTCAACGCAGCAGTCTAACATTCTTAATACCTTGAACCGAGTTTGAGGTTTGATGGTAAATCTGAATGGAAATGCACAATGCTAAGCATATGGATGATCTCTGCGCATGTGCAAGACATAAATAAAATCTTAAATTTCAAATAAATTTATAGACATGTTGACGCTAAATGCTACTTAATAAGTGTGAAAATTCATCGAATTCATACATACTGTAGAATAAGTATAGAGAAAAAAAACAAATAATCATATTGAATAAACAAAATTATAATTCGGCTTCCAGAGTCGAACTCAAGACCACAAAAAACGAGAGAAAATCTAGACGTCATTCTATCCACTAAGCCACGCATCCCTTGGTCAACTCCGCAGTCTAACATTATTAATAACTTGAACCGAGTTTGAGGTTTGATGGTAAATCTGAATGGAAATGCACAATGCTAAGCATATGGATGATCTCTGCGCATGTGCAAGACCTAAATAAAATCTTAAATTTCAAATAAATTTATAGACATGTTGACGCTAAATGCTACTTAAGAAGTGTGAAAATTCATCGAATTCATATATACTGTAGAATAAGTATAGAGGAAAAATGTATTGAATAAAAAAATTATTATTCGGCTTCCAGACTCGAACTCAAGACCACCAAAAATGACAGAACACTTAGACATGATTCTATCCACTAAGCCACGCATCCCTCGATCAACGCTGCAGTCTAAGATTCTTAATACCTTGAAACGAGTTTGAGGTTTGATGGTAAATCTGAATGGAAATGCACAATGCTAAGCATATGGATGATCTCTGCGCATGTGCAAGACATAAATAAAATCTTAAATTTCAAATAAATTTATAGACATGTTGACGCTAATTGCTACTTAAGAAGTGTGAAAATTCATCGAATTCATATATACTGTAGAATAAGTAAAGAGAAAAAAAACAAATAAAAATATTGAATAAAAAAATTATTATTCGGCTTCCAGACTCGAACTCAAGACAACCAAAAACGAGATAACATCTAGACGTCATTCTATCCACTAAGCCACGCATGACTTGGCCAACTCAGCAGTCTAACATTCTTAATAACTTGAACCGAGTTTGAGGTTTGATAGTAAATCCGAATGGAAATGCACAATGCTAAGCATATGGATGATCTCTGCGCATGTGCAAGACCTAAATAACATCTATAATTTCAAATAAATTTATAGATATGTTGACGCTAAATGCTACTTTAGAAGTGTGAATATTCATCGAATTCATATATACTGTAGAATAAGTATAGAGAAAAAAAAACAAATAAAAATATTGAATAAAAAAAATTATTATTCGGCTTCCAGACTCGAACTCAAGACCACCAAAAATGACAGAACACCTAGACATTATTCTATCCACTAAGCCACGCATCCCTTGGTCAACGCAGCAGTCTAACATTCTTAATACCTTGAACCGAGTTTGAGGTTTGATGGTAAATCTGAATGGAAATGCACAATGCTAAGCATATGGATGATCTCTGCGCATGTGCAAGACATAAATAAAATCTTAAATTTCAAATAAATTTATAGACATGTTGACGCTAAATGCTACTTAGTAAGTGTGAAAATTCATCGAATTCATACATACTGTAGAATAAGTATAGAGAAAAAAAAACAAATAAAAATATTGAATAAACAAAATTATAATTCGGCTTCCAGAGTCGAACTCAAGACCACAAAAAACGAGAGAAAATCTAGACGTCATTCTATCCACTAAGCCACGCATCCCTTGGTCAACTCCGCATTCTAACATTCTTAATAACTTGAACCGAGTTTGAGGTTTGATGGTAAATCTGAATGGAAATGCACAATGCTAAGCATATGGATGATCTCTGCGCATGTGCAAGACCTAAATAAAATCTTAAATTTCAAATAAATTTATAGACATGTTGACGCTAAATGCTACTTAAGAAGTGTGAAAATTCATCGAATTCATATATACTGTAGAATAAGTATAGAGGAAAAAAACAAATAAAAATATTGAATAAAAAAAATTATTATTCGGCTTCCAGACTCGAACTCAAGACAACCAAAAACGAGATAACATCTAGACGTCATTCTATCCACTAAGCCACGCATGACTTGGCCAACTCAGCAGTCTAACATTCTTAATAACTTGAACCGAGTTTGAGGTTTGATAGTAAATCCGAATGGAAATGCACAATGCTAAGCATATGGATGATCTCTGCGCATGTGCAAGACCTAAATAACATCTATAATTTCAAATAAATTTATAGATATGTTGACGCTAAATGCTACTTTAGAAGTGTGAATATTCATCGAATTCATATATACTGTAGAATAAGTATAGAGAAAAAAAAACAAATAAAAATATTGAATAAAAAAAATTATTATTCGGCTTCCAGACTCTAACTCAAGACCACAAAAAACGAGAGAAAATCTAGACGTCATTCTATCCACTAAGCCACGCATCCCTTGGTCAACTCCGCAGTCTAAGATTCTTAATAACTTGAACCGAGTTTGAGGTTTGACGGTAAATCTGAATGGAAATGCACAATGCTAAGCATATGGATGATCTCTGCGCATGTGCAAGACCTAAATAAAATCTTAAATTTCAAATAAATTTGTAGACATGTTGACGCTAAATGCTACTTAAGAAGTGTGAAAATTCATCGAATTCATATATACTGTAGAATAAGTATAGAGGAAAAATATATTGAATAAAAAAATTATTATTCGGCTTCCAGACTCGAACTCAAGACCACCAAAAATGACAGAACACTTAGACATGATTCTATCCACTAAGCCACGCATCCCTCGGTCAACGCTGCAGTCTAAGATTCTTAATACCTTGAACCGAGTTTGAGGTTTGATGGTAAATCTGAATGGAAATGCACAATGCTAAGCATATGGATGATCTCTGCGCATGTGCAAGACATAAATAAAATCTTAAATTTCAAATAAATTTATAGACATGTTAACGCTAATTGCTACTTAAGAAGTGTGAAAATTCACGGAATTCATATATACTGTAGAATAAGTATAGAGAAAAAAAACAAATAAAAATATTGAATAAAAAAAATTATTATTCGGCTTCCAGACTCGAACTCAAGACAACCAAAAACGAGATAACATCTAGACGTCATTCTATCCACTAAGCCACGCATGACTTGGCCAACTCAGCAGTCTAACATTCTTAATAACTTGAACCGAGTTTGAGGTTTGATAGTAAATCCGAATGGAAACGCACAATGCTAAGCATATGGATGATCTCTGCGCATGTGCAAGACCTAAATAACATCTATAATTTCAAATAAATTTATAGATATGTTGACGCTAAATGCTACTTTAGAAGTGTGAATATTCATCGAATTCATATATACTGTAGAATAAGTATAGAGAAAAAAAAACAAATAAAAATATTGAATAAAAAAAATTATTATTCGGCTTCCAGACTCGAACTCAAGACCACAAAAAACGAGAGAAAATCTAGACGTCATTCTATCCACTAAGCCACGCATCCCTTGGTCAACTCCGCAGTCTAAGATTCTTAATAACTTGAACCGAGTTTGAGGTTGGACGGTAAATCTGAATGGAAATGCACAATGCTAAGCATATGGATGATCTCTGTGCATGTGCAAGACCTAAATAAAATCTTAAATTTCAAATAAATTTGTAGACATGTTGACGCTAAATGCTACTTAATAAGTGTGAAAATTCTTCGAATTCACACATACTATAGAATAAGTATAGAGAAAAAAAACAAATAAAAATATTGAATAAACAAAATTATAATTCGGCTTCCAGACTCGAACTCAAGACCACCAAAAATGACAGAACATCTAGACATTATTCTATCCACTAAGCCACGCATCCCTTGGTCAACGCAGCAGTCTAACATTCTTAATACCTTGAACCGAGTTTGAGGTTTGATGGTAAATCTGAATGGAAATGCACAATGCTAAGCATATGGATGATCTCTGCGCATGTGCAAGACATAAATAAAATCTTAAATTTCAAATAAATTTATAGACATGTTGACGCTAAATGCTACTTAATAAGTGTGAAAATTCTTCGAATTCATACATACTATAGAATAAGTATAGAGAAAAAAAACAAATAAAAATATTGAATAAACAAAATTATAATTCGGCTTCCAGAGTCGAACTCAAGACCACAAAAAACGAGAGAAAATCTAGACGTCATTCTATCCACTAAGCCACGCATCCCTCGGTCAACTCCGCAGTCTAACATTCTTAATAACTTGAACCGAGTTTGAGGTTTGATGGTAAATCCGAATGGAAATGCACAATGCTAAGCATATGGATGATCTCTGCGCATGTGCAAGACCTAAATAACATCTATAATTTCAAATAAATTTATAGATATGTTGACGCTAAATGCTACTTTAGAAGTGTGAATATTCATCGAATTCATATATACTGTAGAATAAGTATAGAGAAAAAAAAACAAATAAAAATATTGAATAAAAAAAATTATTATTCGGCTTCCAGACTCTAACTCAAGACCACAAAAAACGAGAGAAAATCTAGACGTCATTCTATCCACTAAGCCACGCATCCCTTGGTCAACTCCGCAGTCTAAGATTCTTAATAACTTGAACCGAGTTTGAGGTTTGACGGTAAATCTGAATGGAAATGCACAATGCTAAGCATATGGATGATCTCTGCGCATGTGCAAGACCTAAATAAAATCTTAAATTTCAAATAAATTTGTAGACATGTTGACGCTAAATGCTACTTAAGAAGTGTGAAAATTCATCGAATTCATATATACTGTAGAATAAGTATAGAGGAAAAATATATTGAATAAAAAAATTATTATTCGGCTTCCAGACTCGAACTCAAGACCACCAAAAATGACAGAACACTTAGACATGATTCTATCCACTAAGCCACGCATCCCTCGGTCAACGCTGCAGTCTAAGATTCTTAATACCTTGAACCGAGTTTGAGGTTTGATGGTAAATCTGAATGGAAATGCACAATGCTAAGCATATGGATGATCTCTGCGCATGTGCAAGACATAAATAAAATCTTAAATTTCAAATAAATTTATAGACATGTTAACGCTAATTGCTACTTAAGAAGTGTGAAAATTCACGGAATTCATATATACTGTAGAATAAGTATAGAGAAAAAAAACAAATAAAAATATTGAATAAAAAAAATTATTATTCGGCTTCCAGACTCGAACTCAAGACAACCAAAAACGAGATAACATCTAGACGTCATTCTATCCACTAAGCCACGCATGACTTGGCCAACTCAGCAGTCTAACATTCTTAATAACTTGAACCGAGTTTGAGGTTTGATAGTAAATCCGAATGGAAACGCACAATGCTAAGCATATGGATGATCTCTGCGCATGTGCAAGACCTAAATAACATCTATAATTTCAAATAAATTTATAGATATGTTGACGCTAAATGCTACTTTAGAAGTGTGAATATTCATCGAATTCATATATACTGTAGAATAAGTATAGAGAAAAAAAAACAAATAAAAATATTGAATAAAAAAAATTATTATTCGGCTTCCAGACTCGAACTCAAGACCACAAAAAACGAGAGAAAATCTAGACGTCATTCTATCCACTAAGCCACGCATCCCTTGGTCAACTCCGCAGTCTAAGATTCTTAATAACTTGAACCGAGTTTGAGGTTGGACGGTAAATCTGAATGGAAATGCACAATGCTAAGCATATGGATGATCTCTGTGCATGTGCAAGACCTAAATAAAATCTTAAATTTCAAATAAATTTGTAGACATGTTGACGCTAAATGCTACTTAATAAGTGTGAAAATTCTTCGAATTCACACATACTATAGAATAAGTATAGAGAAAAAAAACAAATAAAAATATTGAATAAACAAAATTATAATTCGGCTTCCAGACTCGAACTCAAGACCACCAAAAATGACAGAACATCTAGACATTATTCTATCCACTAAGCCACGCATCCCTTGGTCAACGCAGCAGTCTAACATTCTTAATACCTTGAACCGAGTTTGAGGTTTGATGGTAAATCTGAATGGAAATGCACAATGCTAAGCATATGGATGATCTCTGCGCATGTGCAAGACATAAATAAAATCTTAAATTTCAAATAAATTTATAGACATGTTGACGCTAAATGCTACTTAATAAGTGTGAAAATTCTTCGAATTCATACATACTATAGAATAAGTATAGAGAAAAAAAACAAATAAAAATATTGAATAAACAAAATTATAATTCGGCTTCCAGAGTCGAACTCAAGACCACAAAAAACGAGAGAAAATCTAGACGTCATTCTATCCACTAAGCCACGCATCCCTCGGTCAACTCCGCAGTCTAACATTCTTAATAACTTGAACCGAGTTTGAGGTTTGATGGTAAATCTGAATGGAAATGCACATTGCTAAGCATATGGATGATCTCTGCGCATGTGCAAGACCTAAATAACATCTATAATTTCAAATAAATTTATAGATATGTTGACGCTAAATGCTACTTTAGAAGTGTGAATATTCATCGAATTCATATATACTGTAGAATAAGTATAGAGAAAAAAAAAACAAATAAAAATATTGAATAAAAAGAATTATTATTCGGCTTCCAGACTCGAACTCAAGACCACAAAAAACGAGAGAACATCTAGACGTCATTCTATCCACTAAGCCACGCATGACTTGGCCAACTCAGCAGTCTAACATTCTTAATAACTTGAACCGATTTTGAGGTTTGATGGTAAATCTGAATGGAAATGCACAATGCTAAGCATATGGATGATCTCTGCGCATGTGCAAGACCTAAATAACATCTATAATTTCAAATAAATTTATAGATATGTTGACGCTAAATGCTACTTTAGAAGTGTGAAAATTCATCGAATTCATATATACTGTAGAATAAGTATAGAGAAAAAAAAACAAATAAAAATATTGAATAAAAAGAATTATTATTCGGCTTCCAGACTCGAACTCAAGACCACAAAAAACGAGAGAACATCTAGACGTCATTCTATCCACTAAGCCACGCATCCCTTGGTCAACGCCGCAGTCTAACATTCTTAATAACTTGATCCGAGTTTGAGGTTTGATGGTAAATCTGAATGGAAATGCACAATGCTAAGCATATGGATGATCTCTGCGCATGTGCAAGACCTAAATAACATCTATAATTTCAAATAAATTTATAGATATGTTGACGCTAAATGCTACTTTAGAAGTGTGAATATTCATCGAATTCATATATACTGTAGAATAAGTATAGAGAAAAAAAAACAAATAAAAATATTGAATAAAAAAAATTATTATTCGGCTTCCAGACTCGAACTCAAGACCACAAAAAACGAGAGAACATCTAGACGTCATTCTATCCACTAAGCCACGCATCCCTTGGTCAACTCCGCAGTCTAACATTCTTAATAACTTGAACCGAGTTTGAGGTTTGACGGTAAATCTGAATGGAAATGCACAATGCTAAGCATATGGATGATCTCTGCGCATGTGCAAGACCTAAATAAAATCTTAAATTTCAAATAAATTTATAGACATGTTGACGCTAAATGCTACTTAATAAGTGTGAAAATTCATCGAATTCATACATACTGTAGAATAAGTATAGAGAAAAAAAAACAAATAAAAATATTGAATAAACAAAATTATAATTCGGCTTCCAGAGTCGAACTCAAGACCACAAAAAATGAGAGAAAATCTAGACGTCATTCTATCCACTAAGCCACGCATCCCTTGGTCAACTCCGCAGTCTAACATTCTTAATAACTTGAACCGAGTTTGAGGTTTGATGGTAAATCTGAATGGAAATGCACAATGCTAAGCATATGAATGATCTCTGCGCATGTGCAAGACCTAAATAACATCTATAATTTCAAATAAATTTATAGATATGTTGACGCTAAATGCTACTTTAGAAGTGTGAATATTCATCGAATTCATATATACTGTAGAATAAGTATAGAGAAAAAAAACAAATAAAAATAATGAATAAAAGAATTATTTTTCGGCTTCCAGACTCGAACTCAAGACCACAAAAAACGAGAGATAATCTAGACGTCATTCTATCCACTAAGCCACGCATGACTTGGCCAACTCAGCAGTCTAACATTCTTAATAACTTGAACCGAGTTTGAGGTTTGATGGTAAATCCGAATGGAAATGCACAATGCTAAGCATATGGATGATCTCTGCGCATGTGCAAGACCTAAATAACATCTATAATTTCAAATAAATTTATAGATATGTTGACGCTAAATGCTACTTTAGAAGTGTGAATATTCATCGAATTCATATATACTGTAGAATAAGTATAGAGAAAAAAAAACAAATAAAAATATTGAATAAAAAGAATTATTATTCGGCTTCCAGACTCGAACTCAAGACCACAAAAAACGAGAGAACATCTAGACGTCATTCTATCCACTAAGCCACGCATCCCTTGGACAACGCCGCAGTCTAACATTCTTAATAACTTGAACCGAGTTTGAGGTTTGATGGTAAATCTGAATGGAAATGCACAATGCTAAGCATATGGATGATCTCTGCGCATGTGCAAGACCTAAATAACATCTATAATTTCAAATAAATTTATAGATATGTTGACGCTAAATGCTACTTTAGAACTGTGAATATTCATCGAATTCATATATACTGTAGAATAAGTATAGAGAAAAAAAAACAAATAAAAATATTGAATAAAAAAAATTATTATTCGGCTTCCAGACTCGAACTCAAGACCACAAAAAACGAGAGAACATCCAGACGTCATTCTATCCACTAAGCCACGCATCCCTTGGTCAACTCCGCAGTCTAACATTCTTAATAACTTGAACCGAGTTTGAGGTTTGACGGTAAATCTGAATGGAAATGCACAATGCTAAGCATATGGATGATCTCTGCGCATGTGCAAGACCTAAATAAAATCTTAAATTTCAAATAAATTTGTAGACATGTTGACGCTAAATGCTACTTAATAAGTGTGAAAATTCATCGAATTCATACATACTATAGAATAAGTATAGAGAAAAAAAAACAAATAAAAATATTGAATAAAAAAAATTATTATTCGGCTTCCAGACTCGAACTCAAGACCACCAAAAATGACAGAACACCTAGACATTATTCTATCCACTAAGCCACGCACCCCTTGGTCAACGCAGCAGTCTAACATTCTTAATAACCTGAACCGAGTTTGAGGTTTGATGGTAAATCCGAATGGAAATGCACAATGCTAAGCATATGGATGATCTCTGCGCATGTGCAAGACCTAAATAACATCTATAATTTCAAATAAATTTATAGATATGTTGACGCTAAATGCTACTTTAGAAGTGTGAATATTCATCGAATTCATATATACTGTAGAATAAGTATAGAGAAAGAGAACAAATAAAAATATTGAATAAAAAGAATTATTATTCGGCTTCCAGACTCGAACTCAAGACCACAAAAAACGAGAGAACATCTAGACGTCATTCTATCCACTAAGCCACGCATCCCTTGGTCAACTCCGCAGTCTAACATTCTTAATAACTTGAACCGAGTTTGAGGTTTGATGGTAAATCTGAATGGAAATGCACAATGCTAAGCATATGGATGATCTCTGCGCATGTGCAAGACCTAAATAACATCTATAATTTCAAATAAATTTATAGACATGTTGACGCTAAATGCTACTTAAGAAGTGTGAAAATTCATCGAATTCATATATACTGTAGAATAAGTATAGAGAAAAAAAAAACAAATAAAAATATTGAATAAAAAAAATTATTATTCGGCTTCCAGACTCGAACTCAAGACAACCAAAAACGAGATAACATCTAGACGTCATTCTATCCACTAAGCCACGCATGACTTGGCCAACTCAGCAGTCTAGCATTCTTAATAACTTGAACCGAGTTTGAGGTTTGATGGTAAATCCGAATGGAAATGCACAATGCTAAGCATATGGATGATCTCTGCGCATGTGCAAGACCTAAATAACATCTATAATTTCAAATAAATTTATAGATATGTTGACGCAAAATGCTACTTTAGAAGTGTGAATATTCATCGAATTCATATATACTGTAGAATAAGTATAGAGAAAAAGAACAAATAAAAATATTGAATAAAAAGAATTATTATTCGGCTTCCAGACTCGAACTCAAGACCACAAAAAACGAGAGAACATCTAGACGTCATTCTATCCACTAAGCCACGCATCCCTTGGTCAACTCCGCAGTCTAACATTCTTAATAACTTGAACCGAGTTTGAGGTTTGATGGTAAATCTGAATGGAAATGCACAATGCTAAGCATATGGATGATCTCTGCGCATGTGCAAGACCTAAATAACATCTATAATTTCAAATAAATTTATAGATATGTTGACGCTAAATGCTACTTTAGAAGTGTGAATATTCATCGAATTCATATATACTGTAGAATAAGTATAGAGAAAAAAAAACAAATAAAAATATTGAATAAAAAAAATTATTATTCGGCTTCCAGACTCGAACTCAAGACCACAAAAAACGAGAGAACATCCAGACGTCATTCTATCCACTAAGCCACGCATCCCTTGGTCAACTCCGCAGTCTAACATTCTTAATAACTTGAACCGAGTTTGAGGTTTGACGGTAAATCTGAATGGAAATGCACAATGCTAAGCATATGGATGATCTCTGCGCATGTGCAAGACCTAAATAAAATCTTAAATTTCAAATAAATTTGTAGACATGTTGACGCTAAATGCTACTTAATAAGTGTGAAAATTCATCGAATTCATACATACTATAGAATAAGTATAGAGAAAAAAAAACAAATAAAAATATTGAATAAAAAAAATTATTATTCGGCTTCCAGACTCGAACTCAAGACCACCAAAAATGACAGAACACCTAGACATTATTCTATCCACTAAGCCACGCACCCCTTGGTCAACGCAGCAGTCTAACATTCTTAATAACCTGAACCGAGTTTGAGGTTTGATGGTAAATCCGAATGGAAATGCACAATGCTAAGCATATGGATGATCTCTGCGCATGTGCAAGACCTAAATAACATCTATAATTTCAAATAAATTTATAGATATGTTGACGCTAAATGCTACTTTAGAAGTGTGAATATTCATCGAATTCATATATACTGTAGAATAAGTATAGAGAAAGAGAACAAATAAAAATATTGAATAAAAAGAATTATTATTCGGCTTCCAGACTCGAACTCAAGACCACAAAAAACGAGAGAACATCTAGACGTCATTCTATCCACTAAGCCACGCATCCCTTGGTCAACTCCGCAGTCTAACATTCTTAATAACTTGAACCGAGTTTGAGGTTTGATGGTAAATCTGAATGGAAATGCACAATGCTAAGCATATGGATGATCTCTGCGCATGTGCAAGACCTAAATAACATCTATAATTTCAAATAAATTTATAGACATGTTGACGCTAAATGCTACTTAAGAAGTGTGAAAATTCATCGAATTCATATATACTGTAGAATAAGTATAGAGAAAAAAAAAACAAATAAAAATATTGAATAAAAAAAATTATTATTCGGCTTCCAGACTCGAACTCAAGACAACCAAAAACGAGATAACATCTAGACGTCATTCTATCCACTAAGCCACGCATGACTTGGCCAACTCAGCAGTCTAGCATTCTTAATAACTTGAACCGAGTTTGAGGTTTGATGGTAAATCCGAATGGAAATGCACAATGCTAAGCATATGGATGATCTCTGCGCATGTGCAAGACCTAAATAACATCTATAATTTCAAATAAATTTATAGATATGTTGACGCAAAATGCTACTTTAGAAGTGTGAATATTCATCGAATTCATATATACTGTAGAATAAGTATAGAGAAAAAGAACAAATAAAAATATTGAATAAAAAGAATTATTATTCGGCTTCCAGACTCGAACTCAAGACCACAAAAAACGAGAGAACATCTAGACGTCATTCTATCCACTAAGCCACGCATCCCTTGGTCAACTCCGCAGTCTAACATTCTTAATAACTTGAACCGAGTTTGAGGTTTGATGGTAAATCTGAATGGAAATGCACAATGCTAAGCATATGGATGATCTCTGCGCATGTGCAAGACCTAAATAACATCTATAATTTCAAATAAATTTATAGATATGTTGACGCTAAATGCTACTTTAGAAGTGTGAATATTCATCGAATTCATATATACTGTAGAATAAGTATAGAGAAAAAAAAAACAAATAAAAATATTGAATAAAAAGAATTATTATTCGGCTTCCAGACTCGAACTCAAGACCACAAAAAACGAGAGAATGGAAATGCACAATGCTAAGCATATGGATGACCTCTGCGCATGTGCAAGACCTAAATAACATCTATAATTTCAAATAAATTTATAGATATGTTGACGCTAAATGCTACTTTAGAAGTGTGAATATTCATCGAATTCATATATACTGTAGAATAAGTATAGAGAAAAAAAAACAAATAAAAATATTGAATAAACAAAATTATAATTCGGCTTCCAGACTCGAACTCAAGACCACCAAAAATGACAGAACACCTAGACATTATTCTATCCACTAAGCCACGCACCCCTTGGTCAACGCAGCAGTCTAACATTCTTAATACCTTGAACCGAGTTTGAGGTTTCATGGTAAATCTGAATGGAAATGCACAATGCTAAGCATATGGATGATCTCTGCGCATGTGCAAGACCTAAATAACATCTATAATTTCAAATAAATTTATAGATATGTTGACGCTAAATGCTACTTTAGAAGTGTGAATATTCATCGAATTCATATATACTGTAGAATAAGTATAGAGAAAAAAAAACAAATAAAAATATTGAATAAAAAGAATTATTATTCGGCTTCCAGACTCGAACTCAAGACCACAAAAAACGAGAGAACATCTAGACGTCATTCTATCCACTAAGCCTCGCATTACTTGGCCAACTCAGCAGTCTAACATTCTTAATAACTTGAACCGAGTTTGAGGTTTGATGGTAAATCTGAATGGAAATGCACAATGCTAAGCATATGGATGATCTCTGCGCATGTGCAAGACCTAAATAACATCTATAATTTCAAATAAATTTATAGATATGTTGACGCTAAATGCTACTTTAGAAGTGTGAATATTCATCGAATTCATATATACTGTAGAATAAGTATAGAGAAAAAAAAAAACAAATAAAAATATTGAATAAAAAGAATTATTATTCGGCTTCCAGACTCGAACTCAAGACCACAAAAAACGAGAGAATGGAAATGCACAATGCTAAGCATATGGATGACCTCTGCGCATGTGCAAGACCTAAATAACATCTATAATTTCAAATAAATTTATAGATATGTTGACGCTAAATGCTACTTTAGAAGTGTGAATATTCATCGAATTCATATATACTGTAGAATAAGTATAGAGAAAAAAAAACAAATAAAAATATTGAATAAACAAAATTATAATTCGGCTTCCAGACTCGAACTCAAGACCACCAAAAATGACAGAACACCTAGACATTATTCTATCCACTAAGCCACGCACCCCTTGGTCAACGCAGCAGTCTAACATTCTTAATACCTTGAACCGAGTTTGAGGTTTCATGGTAAATCTGAATGGAAATGCACAATGCTAAGCATATGGATGATCTCTGCGCATGTGCAAGACCTAAATAACATCTATAATTTCAAATAAATTTATAGATATGTTGACGCTAAATGCTACTTTAGAAGTGTGAATATTCATCGAATTCATATATACTGTAGAATAAGTATAGAGAAAAAAAAACAAATAAAAATATTGAATAAAAAGAATTATTATTCGGCTTCCAGACTCGAACTCAAGACCACAAAAAACGAGAGAACATCTAGACGTCATTCTATCCACTAAGCCTCGCATTACTTGGCCAACTCAGCAGTCTAACATTCTTAATAACTTGAACCGAGTTTGAGGTTTGATGGTAAATCCGAATGGAAATGCACAATGCTAAGCATATGGATGATCTCTGCGCATGTGCAAGACCTAAATAACATCTATAATTTCAAATAAATTTATAGATATGTTGACGCTAAATGCTACTTTAGAAGTGTGAATATTCATCGAATTCATATATACTGTAGAATAAGTATAGAGAAAAAAAAACAAATAAAAATATTGAATAAAAAGAATTATTATTCGGCTTCCAGACTCGAACTCAAGACCACAAAAAACGAGAGAACATCTAGACGTCATTCTATCCACTAATCCACGCATCCCTTGGTCAACGCCGCAGTCTAACATTCTTAATAACTTGAACCGAGTTTGAGGTTTGACGGTAAATCTGAATGGAAATGCACAATGCTAAGCATATGGATGATCTCTGCGCATGTGCAAGACATAAATAAAATCTTAAATTTCAAATAAATTTATAGACATGTTAACGCTAATTGCTACTTAAGAAGTGTGAAAATTCATCGAATTCATATATACTGTAGAATAAGTATAGAGAAAAAAAACAAATAAAAATATTGAATAAAAAAAATTATTATTCGGCTTCCAGACTCGAACTCAAGACAACCAAAAACGAGATAACATCTAGACGTCATTCTATCCACTAAGCCACGCACCCCTTGGTCAACGCAGCAGTCTAACATTCTTAATAACTTGAACCGAGTTTGAGGTTTGATGGTAAATCCGAATGGAAATGCACAATGCTAAGCATATGGATGATCTCTGCGCATGTGCAAGACCTAAATAACATCTATAATTTCAAATAAATTTATAGATATGTTGACGCTAAATGCTACTTTAGAAGTGTGAATATTCATCGAATTCATATATACTGTAGAATAAGTATAGAGAAAGAGAACAAATAAAAATATTGAATAAAAAGAATTATTATTCGGCTTCCAGACTCGAACTCAAGACCACAAAAAACGAGAGAACATCTAGACGTCATTCTATCCACTAAGCCACGCATCCCTTGGTCAACTCCGCAGTCTAACATTCTTAATAACTTGAACCGAGTTTGAGGTTTGATGGTAAATCTGAATGGAAATGCACAATGCTAAGCATATGGATGATCTCTGCGCATGTGCAAGACCTAAATAACATCTATAATTTCAAATAAATTTATAGACATGTTGACGCTAAATGCTACTTAAGAAGTGTGAAAATTCATCGAATTCATATATACTGTAGAATAAGTATAGAGAAAAAAAAACAAATAAAAATATTGAATAAAAAAAATTATTATTCGGCTTCCAGACTCGAACTCAAGACAACCAAAAACGAGATAACATCTAGACGTCATTCTATCCACTAAGCCACGCATGACTTGGCCAACTCAGCAGTCTAGCATTCTTAATAACTTGAACCGAGTTTGAGGTTTGATGGTAAATCCGAATGGAAATGCACAATGCTAAGCATATGGATGATCTCTGCGCATGTGCAAGACCTAAATAACATCTATAATTTCAAATAAATTTATAGATATGCTGACGCAAAATGCTACTTTAGAAGTGTGAATATTCATCGAATTCATATATACTGTAGAATAAGTATAGAGAAAAAGAACAAATAAAAATATTGAATAAAAAGAATTATTATTCGGCTTCCAGACTCGAACTCAAGACCACAAAAAACGAGAGAACATCTAGACGTCATTCTATCCACTAAGCCACGCATCCCTTGGTCAACTCCGCAGTCTAACATTCTTAATAACTTGAACCGAGTTTGAGGTTTGATGGTAAATCCGAATGGAAATGCACAATGCTAAGCATATGGATGATCTCTGCGCATGTGCAAGACCTAAATAACATCTATAATTTCAAATAAATTTATAGATATGTTGACGCTAAATGCTACTTTAGAAGTGTGAATATTCATCGAATTCATATATACTGTAGAATAAGTATAGAGAAAAAAAAAACAAATAAAAATATTGAATAAAAAGAATTATTATTCGGCTTCCAGACTCGAACTCAAGACCACAAAAAACGAGAGAATGGAAATGCACAATGCTAAGCATATGGATGACCTCTGCGCATGTGCAAGACCTAAATAACATCTATAATTTCAAATAAATTTATAGATATGTTGACGCTAAATGCTACTTTAGAAGTGTGAATATTCATCGAATTCATATATACTGTAGAATAAGTATAGAGAAAAAAAAAACAAATAAAAATATTGAATAAACAAAATTATAATTCGGCTTCCAGACTCGAACTCAAGACCACCAAAAATGACAGAACACCTAGACATTATTCTATCCACTAAGCCACGCACCCCTTGGTCAACGCAGCAGTCTAACATTCTTAATACCTTGAACCGAGTTTGAGGTTTCATGGTAAATCTGAATGGAAATGCACAATGCTAAGCATATGGATGATCTCTGCGCATGTGCAAGACCTAAATAACATCTATAATTTCAAATAAATTTATAGATATGTTGACGCTAAATGCTACTTTAGAAGTGTGAATATTCATCGAATTCATATATACTGTAGAATAAGTATAGAGAAAAAAAAACAAATAAAAATATTGAATAAAAAGAATTATTATTCGGCTTCCAGACTCGAACTCAAGACCACAAAAAACGAGAGAACATCTAGACGTCATTCTATCCACTAAGCCTCGCATTACTTGGCCAACTCAGCAGTCTAACATTCTTAATAACTTGAACCGAGTTTGAGGTTTGATGGTAAATCCGAATCGAAATGCACAATGCTAAGCATATGGATGATCTCTGCGCATGTGCAAGACCTAAATAACATCTATAATTTCAAATAAATTTATAGATATGTTGACGCTAAATGCTACTTTAGAAGTGTGAATATTCATCGAATTCATATATACTGTAGAATAAGTATAGAGAAAAAAAAACAAATAAAAATATTGAATAAAAAGAATTATTATTCGGCTTCCAGACTCGAACTCAAGACCACAAAAAACGAGAGAACATCTAGACGTCATTCTATCCACTAATCTACGCATCCTTTGGTCAACGCCGCAGTCTAACATTCTTAATAACTTGAACCGAGTTTGAGGTTTGACGGTAAATCTGAATGGAAATGCACAATGCTAAGCATATGGATGATCTCTGCGCATGTGCAAGACATAAATAAAATCTTAAATTTCAAATAAATTTATAGACATGTTAACGCTAATTGCTACTTAAGAAGTGTGAAAATTCATCGAATTCATATATACTGTAGAATAAGTATAGAGAAAAAAAACAAATAAAAATATTGAATAAAAAAAATTATTATTCGGCTTCCAGACTCGAACTCAAGACAACCAAAAACGAGATAACATCTAGACGTCATTCTATCCACTAAGCCACGCATGACTTGGCCAACTCAGCAGTCTAACATTCTTAATAACTTGAACCGAGTTTGAGGTTTGATAGTAAATCCGAATGGAAATGCACAATGCTAAGCATATGGATGATCTCTGCGCATGTGCAAGACCTAAATAACATCTATAATTTCAAATAAATTTATAGATATGTTGAAGCTAAATGCTACTTTAGAAGTGTGAATATTCATCGAATTCATATATACTGTAGAATAAGTATAGAGAAAAAAAAACAAATAAAAATATTGAATAAAAAAAATTATTATTCGGCTTCCAGACTCGAACTCAAGACCACAAAAAACGAGAGAAAATCTAGACGTCATTCTATCCACTAAGCCACGCATCCCTTGGTCAACTCCGCAGTCTAAGATTCTTAATAACTTGAACCGAGTTTGAGGTTTGACGGTAAATCTGAATGGAAATGCACAATGCTAAGCATATGGATGATCTCTGCGCATGTGCAAGACCTAAATAAAATCTTAAATTTCAAATAAATTTGTAGACATGTTGACGCTAAATGCTACTTAATAAGTGTCAAAATTCTTCGAATTCATACATACTATAGAATAAGTATAGAGAAAAAAAACAAATAAAAATATTGAATAAACAAAATTATAATTCGGCTTCCAGACTCGAACTCAAGACCACCAAAAATGACAGAACATCTAGACATTATTCTATCCACTAAGCCACGCATCCCTTGGTCAACGCAGCAGTCTAACATTCTTAATACCTTGAACCGAGTTTGAGGTTTGATGGTAAATCTGAATGGAAATGCACAATGCTAAGCATATGGATGATCTCTGCGCATGTGCAAGACATAAATAAAATCTTAAATTTCAAATAAATTTATAGACATGTTGACGCTAAATGCTACTTAATAAGTGTGAAAATTCATCGAATTCATACATACTGTAGAATAAGTATAGAGAAAAAAAACAAATAAAAATATTGAATAAACAAAATTATAATTCGGCTTCCAGAGTCGACCACAAAAAACGAGAGAAAATCTAGACGTCATTCTATCCACTAAGCCACGCATCTCTTGGTCAACTCCGCAGTCTAACATTCTTAATAACTTGAACCGAGTTTGAGGTTTGATGGTAAATCTGAATGGAAATGCACAATGCTAAGCATATGGATGATCTCTGCGCATGTGCAAGACCTAAATAAAATCTTAAATTTCAAATAAATTTATAGACATGTTGACGCTAAATGCTACTTAAGAAGTGTGAAAATTCATCGAATTCATATATACTGTAGAATAAGTATAGAGGAAAAATGTATTGAATAAAAAAATTATTATTCGGCTTCCAGACTCGAACTCAAGACCACCAAAAATGACAGAACACTTAGACATGATTCTATCCACTAAGCCACGCATCCCTCGGTCAACGCTGCAGTCTAAGATTCTTAATACCTTGAAACGAGTTTGAGGTTTGATGGTAAATCTGAATGGAAATGCACAATGCTAAGCATATGGATGATCTCTGCGCATGTGCAAGACCTAAATAACATCTATAATTTCAAATAAATTTATAGATATGTTGACGCTAAATGCTACTTTAGAAGTGTGAATATTCATCGAATTCATATATACTGTAGAATAAGTATAGAGAAAAAAAAACAAATAAAAATATTGAATAAAAAAAATTATTATTCGGCTTCCAGACTCGAACTCAAGACCACAAAAAACGAGAGAAAATCTAGACGTCATTCTATCCACTAAGCCACGCATCCCTTGGTCAACTCCGCAGTCTAAGATTCTTAATAACTTGAACCGAGTTTGAGGTTTGACGGTAAATCTGAATGGAAATGCACAATGCTAAGCATATGGATGATCTCTGCGCATGTGCAAGACCTAAATAAAATCTTAAATTTCAAATAAATTTGTAGACATGTTGACGCTAAATGCTACTTAATAAGTGTGAAAATTCTTCGAATTCATACATACTATAGAATAAGTATAGAGAAAAAAAACAAATAAAAATATTGAATAAACAAAATTATAATTCGGCTTCCAGACTCGAACTCAAGACCACCAAAAATGACAGAACACCTAGACATTATTCTATCCACTAAGCCACGCATCCCTTGGTCAACGCAGCAGTCTAACATTCTTAATACCTTGAACCGAGTTTGAGGTTTGATGGTAAATCTGAATGGAAATGCACAATGCTAAGCATATGGATGATCTCTGCGCATGTGCAAGACATAAATAAAATCTTAAATTTCAAATAAATTTGTAGACATGTTGACGCTAAATGCTACTTAATAAGTGTGAAAATTCTTCGAATTCATACATACTATAGAATAAGTATAGAGAAAAAAAACAAATAAAAATATTGAATAAACAAAATTATAATTCGGCTTCCAGACTCGAACTCAAGACCACAAAAAACGAGAGAAAATCTAGACGTCATTCTATCCACTAAGCCACGCATCCCTTGGTCAACTCCGCAGTCTAAGATTCTTAATAACTTGAACCGAGTTTGAGGTTTGACGGTAAATCTGAATGGAAATGCACAATGCTAAGCATATGGATGATCTCTGCGCATGTGCAAGACCTAAATAAAATCTTAAATTTCAAATAAATTTATAGACATGTTGACGCTAAATGCTACTTAAGAAGTGTGAAAATTCATCGAATTCATATATACTGTAGAATAAGTATAGAGGAAAAATGTATTGAATAAAAAAATTATTATTCGGCTTCCAGACTCGAACTCAAGACCACCAAAAATGACAGGACACTTAGACATGATTCTATCCACTAAGCCACGCATCCCTCGGTCAACGCTGCAGTCTAAGATTCTTAATACCTTGAAACGAGTTTGAGGTTTGATGGTAAATCTGAATGGAAATGCACAATGCTAAGCATATGGATGATCTCTGCGCATGTGCAAGACATAAATAAAATCTTAAATTTCAAATAAATTTATAGACATGTTGACGCTAATTGCTACTTAAGAAGTGTGAAAATTCATCGAATTCATATATACTGTAGAATAAGTATAGAGAAAAAAAACAAATAAAAATATTGAATAAAAAAATTATTATTCGGCTTCCAGACTCGAACTCAAGACAACCAAAAACGAGATAACATCTAGACGTCATTCTATCCACTAAGCCACGCATGACTTGGCCAACTCAGCAGTCTAACATTCTTAATAACTTGAACCGAGTTTGAGGTTTGATAGTAAATCCGAATGGAAATGCACAATGCTAAGCATATGGATGATCTCTGCGCATGTGCAAGACCTAAATAACATCTATAATTTCAAATAAATTTATAGATATGTTGACGCTAAATGCTACTTTAGAAGTGTGAATATTCATCGAATTCATATATACTGTAGAATAAGTATAGAGAAAAAAAAACAAATAAAAATATTGAATAAAAAAAATTATTATTCGGCTTCCAGACTCGAACTCAAGACCACAAAAAACGAGAGAAAATCTAGACGTCATTCTATCCACTAAGCCACGCATCCCTTGGTCAACTCCGCAGTCTAAGATTCTTAATAACTTGAACCGAGTTTGAGGTTTTTCGGTAAATCTGAATGGAAATGCACAATGCTAAGCATATGGATGATCTCTGCGCATGTGCAAGACCTAAATAAAATATTAAATTTCAAATAAATTTGTAGACATGTTGACGCTAAATGCTACTTAATAAGTGTGAAAATTCTTCGAATTCATACATACTATAGAATAAGTATAGAGAAAAAAAACAAATAAAAATATTGAATAAACAAAATTATAATTCGGCTTCCAGACTCGAACTCAAGACCACCAAAAATGACAGAACATCTAGACATTATTCTATCCACTAAGCCACGCATCCCTTGGTCAACGCAGCAGTCTAACATTCTTAATACCTTGAACCGAGTTTGAGGTTTGATGGTAAATCTGAATGGAAATGCACAATGCTAAGCATATGGATGATCTCTGCGCATGTGCAAGACATAAATAAAATCTTAAATTTCAAATAAATTTATAGACATGTTGACGCTAAATGCTACTTAATAAGTGTGAAAATTCATCGAATTCATACATACTGTAGAATAAGTATAGAGAAAAAAAACAAATAAAAATATTGAATAAACAAAATTATAATTCGGCTTCCAGAGTCGACCACAAAAAACGAGAGAAAATCTAGACGTCATTCTATCCACTAAGCCACGCATCTCTTGGTCAACTCCGCAGTCTAACATTCTTAATAACTTGAACCGAGTTTGAGGTTTGATGGTAAATCTGAATGGAAATGCACAATGCTAAGCATATGGATGATCTCTGCGCATGTGCAAGACCTAAATAAAATCTTAAATTTCAAATAAATTTATAGACATGTTGACGCTAAATGCTACTTAAGAAGTGTGAAAATTCATCGAATTCATTTATACTGTAGAATAAGTATAGAGGAAAAATGTATTGAATAAAAAAATTATTATTCGGCTTCCAGACTCGAACTCAAGACCACCAAAAATGACAGAACACTTAGACATGATTCTATCCACTAAGCCACGCATCCCTTGGTCAACGCTGCAGTCTAAGATTCTTAATACCTTGAAACGAGTTTGAGGTTTGATGGTAAATCTGAATGGAAATGCACAATGCTAAGCATATGGATGATCTCTGCGCGAGTGCAAGACATAAATAAAATCTTAAATTTCAAATAAATTTATAGACATGTTGACGCTAAATGCTACTTTAGAAGTGTGAATATTCATCGAATTCATATATACTGTAGAATAAGTATAGAGAAAAAAACAAATAAAAATATTGAATAAAAAAATTATTATTCGGCTTCCAGACTCGAACTCAAGACAACCAAAAACGAGATAACATCTAGACGTCATTCTATCCACTAAGCCACGCATGACTTGGCCAACTCAGCAGTCTAACATTCTTAATAACTTGAACCGAGTTTGAGGTTTGATAGTAAATCCGAATGGAAATGCACAATGCTAAGCATATGGATGATCTCTGCGCATGTGCAAGACCTAAATAACATCTATAATTTCAAATAAATTTATAGATATGTTGACGCTAAATGCTACTTTAGAAGTGTGAATATTCATCGAATTCATATATACTGTAGAATAAGTATAGAGAAAAAAAAACTAATAAAAATATTGAATAAAAAAAATTATTATTCGGCTTCCAGACTCGAACTCAAGACCACAAAAAACGAGAGAAAATCTAGACGTCATTCTATCCACTAAGCCACGCATCCCTTGGTCAACTCCGCAGTCTAAGATTCTTAATAACTTGAACCGAGTTTGAGGTTTGACGGTAAATCTGAATGGAAATGCACAATGCTAAGCATATGGATAATCTCTGCGCATGTGCAAGACCTAAATAAAATCTTAAATTTCAAATAAATTTGTAGACATGTTGACGCTAAATGCTACTTAATAAGTGTGAAAATTCTTCGAATTCATACATACTATAGAATAAGTATAGAGAAAAAAAACAAATAAAAATATTGAATAAACAAAATTATAATTCGGCTTCCAGACTCGAACTCAAGACCACCAAAAATGACAGAACACCTAGACATTATTCTATCCACTAAGCCACGCATCCCTTGGTCAACGCAGCAGTCTAACATTCTTAATAACTTGAACCGAGTTTGAGGTTTGACGGTAAATCTGAATGGAAATGCACAATGCTAAGCATATGGATGATCTCTGCGCATGTGCAAGACATAAATAAAATCTTAAATTTCAAATAAATTTATAGACATGTTGACGCTAAATGCTACTTAATAAGTGTGAAAATTCATCGAATTCATACATACTGTAGAATAAGTATAGAGAAAAAAAAACAAATAAAAATATTGAATAAAAAGAATTATTATTCGGCTTCCAGACTCGAACTCAAGACCACAAAAAACGAGAGAACATCTAGACGTCATTCTATCCACTAAGCCACGCATCCCTTGGTCAACGCCGCAGTCTAACATTCTTAATAACTTGAACCGAGTTTGAGGTTTGATGGTAAATCTGAATGGAAATGCACATTGCTAAGCATATGGATGATCTCTGCGCATGTGCAAGACCTAAATAACATCTATAATTTCAAATAAATTTATAGATATGTTGACGCTAAATGCTACTTTAGAAGTGTGAATATTCATCGAATTCATATATACTGTAGAATAAGTATAGAGAAAAAAAACAAATAAAAATATTGAATAAACAAAATTATAATTCGGCTTCCAGACTCGAACTCAAGACCACCAAAAATGACAGAACACCTAGACATTATTCTATCCACTAAGCCACGCATCCCTTGGTGAACGCAGCAGTCTAACATTCTTAATACCTTGAACCGAGTTTGAAGTTTGATGGTAAATCTGAATGGAAATGCACAATGCTAAGCATATGGATGATCTCTGCGCATGTGCAAGACATAAATAAAATCTTAAATTTCAAATAAATTTGTAGACATGTTGACGCTAAATGATACTTAATAAGTGTGAAAATTCTTCGAATTCATACATACTATAGAATAAGTATAGAGAAAAAAAACAAATAAAAATATTGAATAAACAAAATTATAATTCGGCTTCCAGAGTCGAACTCAAGACCACAAAAAACGAGAGAAAATCTAGACGTCATTCTATCCACTAAGCCACGCATCCCTTGGTCAACTCCGCAGTCTAACATTCTTAATAACTTGAACCGAGTTTGAGGTTTGATGGTAAATCTGAATGGAAATGCACATTGCTAAGCATATGGATGATCTCTGCGCATGTGCAAGACCTAAATAACATCTATAATTTCAAATAAATTTATAGATATGTTGACGCTAAATGCTACTTTAGAAGTGTGAATATTCATCGAATTCATATATACTGTAGAATAAGTATAGAGAAAAAAAAAACAAATAAAAATATTGAATAAAAAGAATTATTATTCGGCTTCCAGACTCGAACTCAAGACCACAAAAAACGAGAGAACATCTAGACGTCATTCTATCCACTAAGCCACGCATGACTTGGCCAACTCAGCAGTCTAACATTCTTAATAACTTGAACCGATTTTGAGGTTTGATGGTAAATCCGAATGGAAATGCACAATGCTAAGCATATGGATGATCTCTGCGCATGTGCAAGACCTAAATAACATCTATAATTTCAAATAAATTTATAGATATGTTGACGCTAAATGCTACTTTAGAAGTGTGAATATTCATCGAATTCATATATACTGTAGAATAAGTATAGAGAAAAAAAAACAAATAAAAATATTGAATAAAAAGAATTATTATTCGGCTTCCAGACTCGAACTCAAGACCACAAAAAACGAGAGAACATCTAGACGTCATTCTATCCACTAAGCCACGCATCCCTTGGTCAACGCCGCTGTCTAACATTCTTAATAACTTGAACCGAGTTTGAGGTTTGATGGTAAATCTGAATGGAAATGCACAATGCTAAGCATATGGATGATCTCTGCGCATGTGCAAGACCTAAATAACATCTATAATTTCAAATAAATTTATAGATATGTTGACGCTAAATGCTACTTTAGAAGTGTGAATATTCATCGAATTCATATATACTGTAGAATAAGTATAGAGAAAAAAAAACAAATAAAAATATTGAATAAAAAAAATTATTATTCGGCTTCCAGACTCGAACTCAAGACCACAAAAAACGAGAGAACATCTAGACGTCATTCTATCCACTAAGCCACGCATCCTTTGGTCAACTCCGCAGTCTAACATTCTTAATAACTTGAACCGAGTTTGAGGTTTGACGGTAAATCTGAATGGAAATGCACAATGCTAAGCATATGGATGATCTCTGCGCATGTGCAAGACCTAAATAAAATCTTAAATTTCAAATAAATTTATAGACATGTTGACGCTAAATGCTACTTAATAAGTGTGAAAATTCATCGAATTCAGACATACTGTAGAATAAGTATAGAGAAAAAAAAACAAATAAAAATATTGAATAAAAAGAATTATTATTCGGCTTCCAGACTCGAACTCAAGACCACAAAAAACGAGAGAACATCTAGACGTCATTCTATCCACTAAGCCACGCATCCCTTGGTCAACGCCGCAGTCTAACATTCTTAATAACTTGAACCGAGTTTGAGGTTTGATGGTAAATCTGAATGGAAATGCACAATGCTAAGCATATGGATGATCTCTGCGCATGTGCAAGACCTAAATAACATCTATAATTTCAAATAAATTTATAGATATGTTGACGCTAAATGCTACTTTAGAAGTGTGAATATTCATCGAATTCATATATACTGTAGAATAAGTATAGAGAAAAAAAAAACAAATAAAAATATTGAATAAAAAAAATTATTATTCGGCTTCCAGACTCGAACTCAAGACCACAAAAAACGAGAGAACATCTAGACGTCATTCTATCCACTAAGCCACGCATCCCTTGGTCAACTCCGCAGTCTAACATTCTTAATAACTTGAACCGAGTTTGAGGTTTGACGGTAAATCTGAATGGAAATGCACAATGCTAAGCATATGGATGATCTCTGCGCATGTGCAAGACCTAAATAAAATCTTAAATTTCAAATAAATTTATAGACATGTTGACGCTAAATGCTACTTAATAAGTGTGAAAATTCATCGAATTCATACATACTGTAGAATAAGTATAGAGAAAAAAAAACAAATAAAAATATTGAATAAACAAAATTATAATTCGGCTTCCAGAGTCGAACTCAAGACCACAAAAAATGAGAGAAAATCTAGACGTCATTCTATCCACTAAGCCACGCATCCCTTGGTCAACTCCGCAGTCTAACATTCTTAATAACTTGAACCGAGTTTGAGGTTTGATGGTAAATCTGAATGGAAATGCACAATGCTAAGCATATGAATGATCTCTGCGCATGTGCAAGACCTAAATAACATCTATAATTTAAAATAAATTAATAGATATGTTGACGCTAAATGCTACTTTAAAAGTGTGAATATTCATCGAATTCATATATACTGTAGAATAAGTATAGAGAAAAAAAACAAATAAAAATAATGAATAAAAGAATTATTTTTCGGCTTCCAGACTCGAACTCAAGACCACAAAAAACGAGAGAACATCTAGACGTCATTCTATCCACTAAGCCACGCATGACTTGGCCAACTCAGCAGTCTAACATTCTTAATAACTTGAACCGAGTTTGAGGTTTGATGGTAAATCTGAATGGAAATGCACAATGCTAAGCATATGGATGATCTCTGCGCATGTGCAAGACCTAAATAACATCTATAATTTCAAATAAATTTATAGATATGTTGACGCTAAATGCTACTTTAGAAGTGTGAATATTCATCGAATTCATATATACTGTAGAATAAGTATAGAGAAAAAAAAAACAAATAAAAATATTGAATAAAAAAAAATTATTATTCGGCTTCCAGACTCGAACTCAAGACCACAAAAAACGAGAGAACATCCAGACGTCATTCTATCCACTAAGCCACGCATCCCTTGGTCAACTCCGCAGTCTAACATTCTTAATAACTTGAACCGAGTTTGAGGTTTGACGGTAAATCTGAATGGAAATGCACAATGCTAAGCATATGGATGATCTCTGCGCATGTGCAAGACCTAAATAAAATCTTAAATTTCAAATAAATTTGTAGACATGTTGACGCTAAATGCTACTTAATAAGTGTGAAAATTCATCGAATTCATACATACTATAGAATAAGTATAGAGAAAAAAAACAAATAAAAATATTGAATAAAAAAAATTATTATTCGGCTTCCAGACTCGAACTCAAGACAACCAAAAACGAGATAACATCTAGACGTCATTCTATCCACTAAGCCACGCATGACTTGGCCAACTCAGCAGTCTAACATTCTTAATAACTTGAACCGAGTTTGAGGTTTGATGGTAAATCCGAATGGAAATGCACAATGCTAAGCATATGGATGATCTCTGCGCATGTGCAAGACCTAAATAACATCTATAATTTCAAATAAATTTATAGATATGTTGACGCAAAATGCTACTTTAGAAGTGTGAATATTCATCGAATTCATATATACTGTAGAATAAGTATAGAGAAAAAGAACAAATAAAAATATTGAATAAAAAGAATTATTATTCGGCTTCCAGACTCGAACTCAAGACCACAAAAAACGAGAGAACATCTAGACGTCATTCTATCCACTAAGCCACGCATCCCTTGGTCAACTCCGCAGTCTAACATTCTTAATAACTTGAACCGAGTTTGAGGTTTGATGGTAAATCCGAATGGAAATGCACAATGCTAAGCATATGGATGATCTCTGCGCATGTGCAAGACCTAAATAACATCTATAATTTCAAATAAATTTATAGATATGTTGACGCTAAATGCTACTTTAGAAGTGTGAATATTCATCGAATTCATATATACTGTAGAATAAGTATAGAGAAAAAAAAACAAATAAAAATATTGAATAAAAAGAATTATTATTCGGCTTCCAGACTCGAACTCAAGACCACAAAAAACGAGAGAATGGAAATGCACAATGCTAAGCATATGGATGACCTCTGCGCATGTGCAAGACCTAAATAACATCTATAATTTCAAATAAATTTATAGATATGTTGACGCTAAATGCTACTTTAGAAGTGTGAATATTCATCGAATTCATATATACTGTAGAATAAGTATAGAGAAAAAAAAAAAACAAATAAAAATATTGAATAAACAAAATTATAATTCGGCTTCCAGACTCGAACTCAAGACCACCAAAAATGACAGAACACCTAGACATTATTCTATCCACTAAGCCACGCACCCCTTGGTCAACGCAGCAGTCTAACATTCTTAATACCTTGAACCGAGTTTGAGGTTTGACGGTAAATCTGAATGGAAATGCACAATGCTAAGCATATGGATGATCTCTGCGCATGTGCAAGACCTAAATAAAATCTTAAATTTCAAATAAATTTGTAGACATGTTGACGCTAAATGCTACTTAATAAGTGTGAAAATTCATCGAATTCATACATACTATAGAATAAGTATAGAGAAAAAAAACAAATAAAAATATTGAATAAAAAAAATTATTATTCGGCTTCCAGACTCGAACTCAAGACAACCAAAAACGAGATAACATCTAGACGTCATTCTATCCACTAAGCCACGCATGACTTGGCCAACTCAGCAGTCTAACATTCTTAATAACTTGAACCGAGTTTGAGGTTTGATGGTAAATCCGAATGGAAATGCACAATGCTAAGCATATGGATGATCTCTGCGCATGTGCAAGACCTAAATAACATCTATAATTTCAAATAAATTTATAGATATGTTGACGCAAAATGCTACTTTAGAAGTGTGAATATTCATCGAATTCATATATACTGTAGAATAAGTATAGAGAAAAAGAACAAATAAAAATATTGAATAAAAAGAATTATTATTCGGCTTCCAGACTCGAACTCAAGACCACAAAAAACGAGAGAACATCTAGACGTCATTCTATCCACTAAGCCACGCATCCCTTGGTCAACTCCGCAGTCTAACATTCTTAATAACTTGAACCGAGTTTGAGGTTTGATGGTAAATCCGAATGGAAATGCACAATGCTAAGCATATGGATGATCTCTGCGCATGTGCAAGACCTAAATAACATCTATAATTTCAAATAAATTTATAGATATGTTGACGCTAAATGCTACTTTAGAAGTGTGAATATTCATCGAATTCATATATACTGTAGAATAAGTATAGAGAAAAAAAAAACAAATAAAAATATTGAATAAAAAGAATTATTATTCGGCTTCCAGACTCGAACTCAAGACCACAAAAAACGAGAGAATGGAAATGCACAATGCTAAGCATATGGATGACCTCTGCGCATGTGCAAGACCTAAATAACATCTATAATTTCAAATAAATTTATAGATATGTTGACGCTAAATGCTACTTTAGAAGTGTGAATATTCATCGAATTCATATATACTGTAGAATAAGTATAGAGAAAAAAAAAACAAATAAAAATATTGAATAAACAAAATTATAATTCGGCTTCCAGACTCGAACTCAAGACCACCAAAAATGACAGAACACCTAGACATTATTCTATCCACTAAGCCACGCACCCCTTGGTCAACGCAGCAGTCTAACATTCTTAATACCTTGAACCGAGTTTGAGGTTTGACGGTAAATCTGAATGGAAATGCACAATGCTAAGCATATGGATGATCTCTGCGCATGTGCAAGACCTAAATAACATCTATAATTTCAAATAAATTTATAGATATGTTGACGCTAAATGCTACTTTAGAAGTGTGAATATTCATCGAATTCATATATACTGTAGAATAAGTATAGAGAAAAAAAAACAAATAATAATATTGAATAAAAAGAATTATTATTCGGCTTCCAGACTCGAACTCAAGACCACAAAAAACGAGAGAACATCTACACGTCATTCTATCCACTAAGCCTCGCATTACTTGGCCAACTCAGCAGTCTAACATTCTTAATAACTTGAACCGAGTTTGAGGTTTGATGGTAAATCCGAATGGAAATGCACAATGCTAAGCATATGGATGATCTCTGCGCATGTGCAAGACCTAAATAAAATCTATAATTTCAAATAAATTTATAGATATGTTGACGCTAAATGCTACTTTAGAAGTGTGAATATTCATCGAATTCATATATACTGTAGAATAAGTATAGAGAAAAAAAAACAAATAAAAATATTGAATAAAAAAAATTATTATTCGGCTTCCAGACTCGAACTCAAGACCACAAAAAACGAGAGAACATCTAGACGTCATTCTATCCACTAAGCCACGCATTCCTTGGTCAACTCCGCAGTCTAACATTCTTAATAACTTGAACCGAGTTTGAGGTTTGACGGTAAATCTGAATGGAAATGCACAATGCTAAGAATATGGATGATCTCTGCGCATGTGCAAGACCTAAATAAAATCTTAAATTTCAAATAAATTTGTAGACATGTTGACGCTAAATGCTACTTAATAAGTGTGAAAATTCATCGAATTCATACATACTATAGAATAAGTATAGAGAAAAAAAACAAATAAAAATATTAAATAAACAAAATTATAATTCGGCTTCCAGACTCGAACTCAAGACCACCAAAAATGACAGAACACCTAGACGTTATTCTATCCACTAAGCCAAAGACCCCTTGGTCAACGCAGCAGTCTAACATTCTTAATACCTTGAACCGAGTTTGAGGTTTCATGGTAAATCTGAATGGAAATGCACAATGCTAAGCATATGGATGATCTCTGCGCATGTGCAAGACATAAATAAAATCTTAAATTTCAAATAAATTTGTAGACATGTTGACGCTAAATGCTACTTAATAAGTGTGAAAATTCTTCGAATTCATACATACTATAGAATAAGTATAGAGAAAAAAAACAAATAAAAATATTGAATAAACAAAATTATAATTCGGCTTCCAGAGTCGAACTCAAGACCACAAAAAACGAGAGAAAATCTAGACGTCATTCTATCCACTAAGCCACGCATCCCTTGGTCAACTCCGCAGTCTAACATTCTTAATAACTTGAACCGAGTTTGAGGTTTGATGGTAAATCTGAATGGAAATGCACATTGCTAAGCATATGGATGATCTCTGCGCATGTGCAAGACCTAAATAACATCTATAATTTCAAATAAATTTATAGATATGTTGACGCTAAATGCTACTTTAGAAGTGTGAATATTCATCGAATTCATATATACTGTAGAATAAGTATAGAGAAAAAAAAACAAATAAAAATATTGAATAAAAAGAATTATTATTCGGCTTCCAGACTCGAACTCAAGACCACAAAAAACGAGAGAACATCTAGACGTCATTCTATCCACTAAGCCACGCATGACTTGGCCAACTCAGCAGTCTAACATTCTTAATAACTTGAACCGATTTTGAGGTTTGATGGTAAATCCGAATGGAAATGCACAATGCTAAGCATATGGATGATCTCTGCGCATGTGCAAGACCTAAATAACATCTATAATTTCAAATAAATTTATAGATATGTTGACGCTAAATGCTACTTTAGAAGTGTGAATATTCATCGAATTCATATATACTGTAGAATAAGTATAGAGAAAAAAAAACAAATAAAAATATTGAATAAAAAGAATTATTATTCGGCTTCCAAACTCGAACTCAAGACCACAAAAAACGAGAGAACATCTAGACGTCATTCTATCCACTAAGCCACGCATCCCTTGGTCAACTCCGCAGTCTAACATTCTTAATAACTTGAACCGAGTTTGAGGTTTGATGGTAAATCCGAATGGAAATGCACAATGCTAAGCATATGGATGATCTCTGCGCATGTGCAAGACCTAAATAACATCTATAATTTCAAATAAATTTATAGATATGTTGACGCTAAATGCTACTTTAGAAGTGTGAATATTCATCGAATTCATATATACTGTAGAATAAGTATAGAGAAAAAAAAAACAAATAAAAATATTGAATAAAAAGAATTATTATTTGGCTTCCAGACTCGAACTCAAGACCACAAAAAACGAGAGAATGGAAATGCACAATGCTAAGCATATGGATGACCTCTGCGCATGTGCAAGACCTAAATAACATCTATAATTTCAAATAAATTTATAGATATGTTGACGCTAAATGCTACTTTAGAAGTGTGAATATTCATCGAATTCATATATACTGTAGAATAAGTATAGAGAAAAAAAAAAAAAAAAAAAAATATTGAATAAACAAAATTATAATTCGGCTTCCAGACTCGAACTCAAGACCACCAAAAATGACAGAACACCTAGACATTATTCTATCCACTAAGCCACGCACCCCTTGGTCAACGCAGCAGTCTAACATTCTTAATACCTTGAACCGAGTTTGAGGTTTGATGGTAAATCCGAATGGAAATGCACAATGCTAAGCATATGGATGATCTCTGCGCATGTGCAAGACCTAAATAAAATCTTAAATTTCAAATAAATTTGTAGACATGTTGACGCTAAATGCTACTTAATAAGTGTGAAAATTCATCGAATTCATACATACTATAGAATAAGTATAGAGAAAAAAAACAAATAAAAATATTGAATAAAAAAAATTATTATTCGGCTTCCAGACTCGAACTCAAGACAACCAAAAACGAGATAACATCTAGACGTCATTCTATCCACTAAGCCACGCATGACTTGGCCAACTCAGCAGTCTAACATTCTTAATAACTTGAACCGAGTTTGAGGTTTGATGGTAAATCCGAATGGAAATGCACAATGCTAAGCATATGGATGATCTCTGCGCATGTGCAAGACCTAAATAACATCTATAATTTCAAATAAATTTATAGATATGTTGACGCAAAATGCTACTTTAGAAGTGTGAATATTCATCGAATTCATATATACTGTAGAATAAGTATAGAGAAAAAGAACAAATAAAAATATTGAATAAAAAGAATTATTATTCGGCTTCCAGACTCGAACTCAAGACCACAAAAAACGAGAGAACATCTAGACGTCATTCTATCCACTAAGCCACGCATCCCTTGGTCAACTCCGCAGTCTAACATTCTTAATAACTTGAACCGAGTTTGAGGTTTGATGGTAAATCCGAATGGAAATGCACAATGCTAAGCATATGGATGATCTCTGCGCATGTGCAAGACCTAAATAACATCTATAATTTCAAATAAATTTATAGATATGTTGACGCTAAATGCTACTTTAGAAGTGTGAATATTCATCGAATTCATATATACTGTAGAATAAGTATAGAGAAAAAAAAAACAAATAAAAATATTGAATAAAAAGAATTATTATTTGGCTTCCAGACTCGAACTCAAGACCACAAAAAACGAGAGAATGGAAATGCACAATGCTAAGCATATGGATGACCTCTGCGCATGTGCAAGACCTAAATAACATCTATAATTTCAAATAAATTTATAGATATGTTGACGCTAAATGCTACTTTAGAAGTGTGAATATTCATCGAATTCATATATACTGTAGAATAAGTATAGAGAAAAAAAAACAAATAAAAATATTGAATAAACAAAATTATAATTCGGCTTCCAGACTCGAACTCAAGACCACCAAAAATGACAGAACACCTAGACATTATTCTATCCACTAAGCCACGCACCCCTTGGTCAACGCAGCAGTCTAACATTCTTAATACCTTGAACCGAGTTTGAGGTTTGACGGTAAATCTGAATGGAAATGCACAATGCTAAGCATATGGATGATCTCTGCGCATGTGCAAGACCTAAATAAAATCTTAAATTTCAAATAAATTTGTAGACATGTTGACGCTAAATGCTACTTAATAAGTGTGAAAATTCATCGAATTCATACATACTATAGAATAAGTATAGAGAAAAAAAACAAATAAAAATATTGAATAAAAAAAATTATTATTCGGCTTCCAGACTCGAACTCAAGACAACCAAAAACGAGATAACATCTAGACGTCATTCTATCCACTAAGCCACGCATGACTTGGCCAACTCAGCAGTCTAACATTCTTAATAACTTGAACCGAGTTTGAGGTTTGATGGTAAATCCGAATGGAAATGCACAATGCTAAGCATATGGATGATCTCTGCGCATGTGCAAGACCTAAATAACATCTATAATTTCAAATAAATTTATAGATATGTTGACGCAAAATGCTACTTTAGAAGTGTGAATATTCATCGAATTCATATATACTGTAGAATAAGTATAGAGAAAAAGAACAAATAAAAATATTGAATAAAAAGAATTATTATTCGGCTTCCAGACTCGAACTCAAGACCACAAAAAACGAGAGAACATCTAGACGTCATTCTATCCACTAAGCCACGCATCCCTTGGTCAACTCCGCAGTCTAACATTCTTAATAACTTGAACCGAGTTTGAGGTTTGATGGTAAATCCGAATGGAAATGCAAAATGCTAAGCATATGGATGATCTCTGCGCATGTGCAAGACCTAAATAACATCTATAATTTCAAATAAATTTATAGATATGTTGACGCTAAATGCTACTTTAGAAGTGTGAATATTCATCGAATTCATATATACTGTAGAATAAGTATAGAGAAAAAAAAAACAAATAAAAATATTGAATAAAAAGAATTATTATTCGGCTTCCAGACTCGAACTCAAGACCACAAAAAACGAGAGAATGGAAATGCACAATGCTAAGCATATGGATGACCTCTGCGCATGTGCAAGACCTAAATAACATCTATAATTTCAAATAAATTTATAGATATGTTGACGCTAAATGCTACTTTAGAAGTGTGAATATTCATCGAATTCATATATACTGTAGAATAAGTATAGAGAAAAAAAAAACAAATAAAAATATTGAATAAACAAAATTATAATTCGGCTTCCAGACTCGAACTCAAGACCACCAAAAATGACAGAACACCTAGACATTATTCTATCCACTAAGCCACGCACCCCTTGGTCAACACAGCAGTCTAACATTCTTAATACCTTGAACCGAGTTTGAGGTTTGACGGTAAATCTGAATGGAAATGCACAATGCTAAGCATATGGATGATCTCTGCGCATGTGCAAGACCTAAATAACATCTATAATTTCAAATAAATTTATAGATATGTTGACGCTAAATGCTACTTTAGAAGTGTGAATATTCATCGAATTCATATATACTGTAGAATAAGTATAGAGAAAAAAAAACAAATAATAATATTGAATAAAAAGAATTATTATTCGGCTTCCAGACTCGAACTCAAGACCACAAAAAACGAGAGAACATCTACACGTCATTCTATCCACTAAGCCTCGCATTACTTGGCCAACTCAGCAGTCTAACATTCTTAATAACTTGAACCGAGTTTGAGGTTTGATGGTAAATCCGAATGGAAATGCACAATGCTAAGCATATGGATGATCTCTGCGCATGTGCAAGACCTAAATAAAATCTATAATTTCAAATAAATTTAGAGATATGTTGACGCTAAATGCTACTTTAGAAGTGTGAATATTCATCGAATTCATATATACTGTAGAATAAGTATAGAGAAAAAAAAACAAATAAAAATATTGAATAAAAAAAATTATTATTCGGCTTCCAGACTCGAACTCAAGACCACAAAAAACGAGAGAACATCTAGACGTCATTCTATCCACTAAGCCACGCATTCCTTGGTCAACTCCGCAGTCTAACATTCTTAATAACTTGAACCGAGTTTGAGGTTTGACGGTAAATCTGAATGGAAATGCACAATGCTAAGAATATGGATGATCTCTGCGCATGTGCAAGACCTAAATAAAATCTTAAATTTCAAATAAATTTGTAGACATGTTGACGCTAAATGCTACTTAATAAGTGTGAAAATTCATCGAATTCATACATACTATAGAATAAGTATAGAGAAAAAAAACAAATAAAAATATTAAATAAACAAAATTATAATTCGGCTTCCAGACTCGAACTCAAGACCACCAAAAATGACAGAACACCTAGACGTTATTCTATCCACTAAGCCAAAGACCCCTTGGTCAACGCAGCAGTCTAACATTCTTAATACCTTGAACCGAGTTTGAGGTTTCATGGTAAATCTGAATGGAAATGCACAATGCTAAGCATATGGATGATCTCTGCGCATGTGCAAGACATAAATAAAATCTTAAATTTCAAATAAATTTGTAGACATGTTGACGCTAAATGCTACTTAATAAGTGTGAAAATTCTTCGAATTCATACATACTATAGAATAAGTATAGAGAAAAAAAACAAATAAAAATATTGAATAAACAAAATTATAATTCGGCTTCCAGAGTCGAACTCAAGACCACAAAAAACGAGAGAAAATCTAGACGTCATTCTATCCACTAAGCCACGCATCCCTTGGTCAACTCCGCAGTCTAACATTCTTAATAACTTGAACCGAGTTTGAGGTTTGATGGTAAATCTGAATGGAAATGCACATTGCTAAGCATATGGATGATCTCTGCGCATGTGCAAGACCTAAATAACATCTATAATTTCAAATAAATTTATAGATATGTTGACGCTAAATGCTACTTTAGAAGTGTGAATATTCATCGAATTCATATATACTGTAGAATAAGTATAGAGAAAAAAAAACAAATAAAAATATTGAATAAAAAGAATTATTATTCGGCTTCCAGACTCGAACTCAAGACCACAAAAAACGAGAGAACATCTAGACGTCATTCTATCCACTAAGCCACGCATGACTTGGCCAACTCAGCAGTCTAACATTCTTAATAACTTGAACCGATTTTGAGGTTTGATGGTAAATCCGAATGGAAATGCACAATGCTAAGCATATGGATGATCTCTGCGCATGTGCAAGACCTAAATAACATCTATAATTTCAAATAAATTTATAGATATGTTGACGCTAAATGCTACTTTAGAAGTGTGAATATTCATCGAATTCATATATACTGTAGAATAAGTATAGAGAAAAAAAAACAAATAAAAATATTGAATAAAAAAAATTATTATTCGGCTTCCAGACTCGAACTCAAGACCACAAAAAACGAGAGAACATCTAGACGTCATTCTATCCACTAAGCCACGCATCCTTTGGTCAACTCCGCAGTCTAACATTCTTAATAACTTGAACCGAGTTTGAGGTTTGACGGTAAATCTGAATGGAAATGCACAATGCTAAGCATATGGATGATCTCTGCGCATGTGCAAGACCTAAATAAAATCTTAAATTTCAAATAAATTTATAGACATGTTGACGCTAAATGCTACTTAATAAGTGTGAAAATTCATCGAATTCATACATACTGTAGAATAAGTATAGAGAAAAAAAAACAAATAAAAATATTGAATAAAAAGAATTATTATTCGGCTTCCAGACTCGAACTCAAGACCACAAAAAACGAGAGAACATCTAGACGTCATTCTATCCACTAAGCCACGCATCCCTTGGTCAACGCCGCAGTCTAACATTCTTAATAACTTGAACCGAGTTTGAGGTTTGATGGTAAATCTGAATGGAAATGCACAATGCTAAGCATATGGATGATCTCTGCGCATGTGCAAGACCTAAATAACATCTATAATTTCAAATAAATTTATAGATATGTTGACGCTAAATGCTACTTTAGAAGTGTGAATATTCATCGAATTCATATATACTGTAGAATAAGTATAGAGAAAAAAAAACAAATAAAAATATTGAATAAAAAAAATTATTATTCGGCTTCCAGACTCGAACTCAAGACCACAAAAAACGAGAGAACATCTAGACGTCATTCTATCCACTAAGCCACGCATCCCTTGGTCAACTCCGCAGTCTAACATTCTTAATAACTTGAACCGAGTTTGAGGTTTGACGGTAAATCTGAATGGAAATGCACAATGCTAAGCATATGGATGATCTCTGCGCATGTGCAAGACCTAAATAAAATCTTAAATTTCAAATAAATTTATAGACATGTTGACGCTAAATGCTACTTAATAAGTGTGAAAATTCATCGAATTCATACATACTGTAGAATAAGTATAGAGAAAAAAAAACAAATAAAAATATTGAATAAACAAAATTATAATTCGGCTTCCAGAGTCGAACTCAAGACCACAAAAAATGAGAGAAAATCTAGACGTCATTCTATCCACTAAGCCACGCATCCCTTGGTCAACTCCGCAGTCTAACATTCTTAATAACTTGAACCGAGTTTGAGGTTTGATGGTAAATCTGAATGGAAATGCACAATGCTAAGCATATGAATGATCTCTGCGCATGTGCAAGACCTAAATAACATCTATAATTTAAAATAAATTAATAGATATGTTGACGCTAAATGCTACTTTAAAAGTGTGAATATTCATCGAATTCATATATACTGTAGAATAAGTATAGAGAAAAAAAACAAATAAAAATAATGAATAAAAGAATTATTTTTCGGCTTCCAGACTCGAACTCAAGACCACAAAAAACGAGAGAACATCTAGACGTCATTCTATCCACTAAGCCACGCATGACTTGGCCAACTCAGCAGTCTAACATTCTTAATAACTTGAACCGAGTTTGAGGTTTGATGGTAAATCCGAATGGAAATGCACAATGCTAAGCATATGGATGATCTCTGCGCATGTGCAAGACCTAAATAACATCTATAATTTCAAATAAATTTATAGATATGTTGACGCTAAATGCTATTTTAGAAGTGTGAATATTCATCGAATTCATATATACTGTAGAATAAGTATAGAGAAAAAAAAACAAATAAAAATATTGAATAAAAAGAATTATTATTCGGCTTCCAGACTCGAACTCAAGACCACAAAAAACGAGAGAACATCTAGACGTCATTCTATCCACTAAGCCACGCATCCCTTGGTCAACGCCGCAGTCTAACATTCTTAATAACTTGAACCGAGTTTGAGGTTTGATGGTAAATCTGAATGGAAATGCACAATGCTAAGCATATGGATGATCTCTGCGCATGTGCAAGACCTAAATAACATCTATAATTTCAAATAAATTTATAGATATGTTGACGCTAAATGCTACTTTAGAAGTGTGAATATTCATCGAATTCATATATACTGTAGAATAAGTATAGAGAAAAAAAAAACAAATAAAAATATTGAATAAAAAAAATTATTATTCGGCTTCCAGACTCGAACTCAAGACCACAAAAAACGAGAGAACATCTAGACGTCATTCTATCCACTAAGCCACGCATCCTTTGGTCAACTCCGCAGTCTAACATTCTTAATAACTTGAACCGAGTTTGAGGTTTGACGGTAAATCTGAATGGAAATGCACAATGCTAAGCATATGGATGATCTCTGCGCATGTGCAAGACCTAAATAAAATCTTAAATTTCAAATAAATTTATAGACATGTTGACGCTAAATGCTACTTAATAAGTGTGAAAATTCATCGAATTCATACATACTGTAGAATAAGTATAGAGAAAAAAAAACAAATAAAAATATTGAATAAAAAGAATTATTATTCGGCTTCCAGACTCGAACTCAAGACCACAAAAAACGAGAGAACATCTAGACGTCATTCTATCCACTAAGCCACGCATCCCTTGGTCAACGCCGCAGTCTTACATTCTTAATAACTTGAACCGAGTTTGAGGTTTGATGGTAAATCTGAATGGAAATGCACAATGCTAAGCATATGGATGATCTCTGCGCATGTGCAAGACCTAAATAACATCTATAATTTCAAATAAATTTATAGATATGTTGACGCTAAATGCTACTTTAGAAGTGTGAATATTCATCGAATTCATATATACTGTAGAATAAGTATAGAGAAAAAAAAACAAATAAAAATATTGAATAAAAAAAATTATTATTCGGCTTCCAGACTCGAACTCAAGACCACAAAAAACGAGAGAACATCTAGACGTCATTCTATCCACTAAGCCACGCATCCCTTGGTCAACTCCGCAGTCTAACATTCTTAATAACTTGAACCGAGTTTGAGGTTTGACGGTAAATCTGAATGGAAATGCACAATGCTAAGCATATGGATGATCTCTGCGCATGTGCAAGACCTAAATAAAATCTTAAATTTCAAATAAATTTATAGACATGTTGACGCTAAATGCTACTTAATAAGTGTGAAAATTCATCGAATTCATACATACTGTAGAATAAGTATAGAGAAAAAAAAACAAATAAAAATATTGAATAAACAAAATTATAATTCGGCTTCCAGAGTCGAACTCAAGACCACAAAAAATGAGAGAAAATCTAGACGTCATTCTATCCACTAAGCCACGCATCCCTTGGTCAACTCCGCAGTCTAACATTCTTAATAACTTGAACCGAGTTTGAGGTTTGATGGTAAATCTGAATGGAAATGCACAATGCTAAGCATATGAATGATCTCTGCGCATGTGCAAGACCTAAATAACATCTATAATTTAAAATAAATTAATAGATATGTTGACGCTAAATTCTACTTTAAAAGTGTGAATATTCATCGAATTCATATATACTGTAGAATAAGTATAGAGAAAAAAAAACAAATAAAAATAATGAATAAAAGAATTATTTTTCGGCTTCCAGACTCGAACTCAAGACCACAAAAAACGAGAGAACATCTAGACGTCATTCTATCCACTAAGCCACGCATGACTTGGCCAACTCAGCAGTCTAACATTCTTAATAACTTGAACCGAGTTTGAGGTTTGATGGTAAATCCGAATGGAAATGCACAATGCTAAGCATATGGATGATCTCTGCGCATGTGCAAGACCTAAATAACATCTATAATTTCAAATAAATTTATAGATATGTTGACGCTAAATGCTACTTTAGAAGTGTGAATATTCATCGAATTCATATATACTGTAGAATAAGTATAGAGAAAAAAAAAACAAATAAAAATATTGAATAAAAAGAATTATTATTCGGCTTCCAGACTCGAACTCAAGACCACAAAAAACGAGAGAACATCTAGACGTCATTCTATCCACTAAGCCACGCATCCCTTGGTCAACGCCGCAGTCTAACATTCTTAATAACTTGAACCGAGTTTGAGGTTTGATGGTAAATCTGAATGGAAATGCACAATGCTAAGCATATGGATGATCTCTGCGCATGTGCAAGACCTAAATAACATCTATAATTTCAAATAAATTTATAGATATGTTGACGCTAAATGCTACTTTAGAAGTGTGAATATTCATCGAAGTCATATATACTGTAGAATAAGTATAGAGAAAAAAAAACAAATAAAAATATTGAATAAAAAAAATTATTATTCGGCTTCCAGACTCGAACTCAAGACCACAAAAAACGAGAGAACATCCAGACGTCATTCTATCCACTAAGCCACGCATCCCTTGGTCAACTCCGCAGTCTAACATTCTTAATAACTTGAACCGAGTTTGAGGTTTGACGGTAAATCTGAATGGAAATGCACAATGCTAAGCATATGGATGATCTCTGCGCATGTGCAAGACCTAAATAAAATCTTAAATTTCAAATAAATTTGTAGACATGTTGACGCTAAATGCTACTTAATAAGTGTGAAAATTCATCGAATTCATACATACTATAGAATAAGTATAGAGAAAAAAAACAAATAAAAATATTGAATAAACAGAATTATAATTCGGCTTCCAGACTCGAACTCAAGACCACCAAAAATGACAGAACACCTAGACATTATTCTATCCACTAAGCCACGCACCCCTTGGTCAACGCAGCAGTCTAACATTCTTAATACCTTGAACCGAGTTTGAGGTTTCATGGTAAATCTGAATTGAAATGCACAATGCTAAGCATATGGATGATCTCTGCGCATGTGCAAGACATAAATAAAATCTTAAATTTCAAATAAATTTATAGACATGTTGACGCTAATTGCTACTTAAGAAGTGTGAAAATTCATCGAATTCATATATACTGTAGAATAAGTATAGAGAAAAAAAACAAATAAAAATATTGAATAAAAAAAATTATTATTCGGCTTCCAGACTCGAACTCAAGACAACCAAAAACGAGATAACATCTAGACGTCATTCTATCCACTAAGCCACGCATGACTTGGCCAACTCAGCAGTCTAACATTCTTAATAACTTGAACCGAGTTTGAGGTTTGATGGTAAATCCGAATGGAAATGCACAATGCTAAGCATATGGATGATCTCTGCGCATGTGCAAGACCTAAATAACATCTATAATTTCAAATAAATTTATAGATATGTTGACGCTAAATGCTACTTTAGAAGTGTGAATATTCATCGAATTCATATATACTGTAGAATAAGTATAGAGAAAAAGAACAAATAAATATATTGAATAAAAAGAATTATTATTCGGCTTCCAGACTCGAACTCAAGACCACAAAAAACGAGAGAACATCTAGACGTCATTCTATCCACTAAGCCACGCATCCCTTGGTCAACTCCGCAGTCTAACATTCTTAATAACTTGAACCGAGTTTGAGGTTTGATGGTAAATCTGAATGGAAATGCACAATGCTAAGCATATGGATGATCTCTGCGCATGTGCAAGACCTAAATAACATCTATAATTTCAAATAAATTTATAGACATGTTGACGCTAAATGCTACTTAAGAAGTGTGAAAATTCATCGAATTCATATATACTGTAGAATAAGTATAGAGAAAAAAAACAAATAAAAATATTGAATAAAAAAAATTATTATTCGGCTTCCAGACTCGAACTCAAGACAACCAAAAACGAGATAACATCTAGACGTCATTCTATCCACTAAGCCACGCATGACTTGGCCAACTCAGCAGTCTAACATTCTTAATAACTTGAACCGAGTTTGAGATTTGATGGTAAATCCGAATGGAAATGCACAATGCTAAGCATATGGATGATCTCTGCGCATGTGCAAGACCTAAATAACATCTATAATTTCAAATAAATTTATAGATATGTTGACGCAAAATGCTACTTTAGAAGTGTGAATATTCATCGAATTCATATATACTGTAGAATAAGTATAGAGAAAAAGAACAAATAAAAATATTGAATAAAAAGAATTATTATTCGGCTTCCAGACTCGAACTCAAGACCACAAAAAACGAGAGAACATCTAGACGTCATTCTATCCACTAAGCCACGCATCCCTTGGTCAACGCCGCAGTCTAACATTCTTAATAACTTGAACCGAGTTTGAGGTTTGATGGTAAATCTGAATGGAAATGCACAATGCTAAGCATATGGATGATCTCTGCGCATAAGCAAGACCTAAATAACATCTATAATTTCAAATAAATTTATAGATATGTTGACGCTAAATGCTACTTTAGAAGTGTGAATATTCATCGAATTCATATATACTTTAGAATAAGTATAGAGAAAAAAAAACAAATAAAAATATTGAATAAAAAGAATTATTATTCGGCTTCCAGACTCGAACTCAAGACCACAAAAAACGAGAGAATGGAAATGCACAAGGCTAAGCATATGGATGACCTCTGCGCATGTGCAAGACCTAAATAACATCTATAATTTCAAATAAATTTATAGATATGTTGACGCTAAATGCTACTTTAGAAGTGTGAATATTCATCGAATTCATATATACTGTAGAATAAGTATAGAGAAAAAAAACAAATAAAAATATTGAATAAACAAAATTATAATTCGGCTTCCAGACTCGAACTCAAGACCACCAAAAATGACAGAACACCGAGACATTATTCTATCCACTAAGCCACGCACCCCTTGGTCAACGCAGCAGTCTAACATTCTTAATACCTTGAACCGAGTTTGAGGTTTCATGGTAAATCTGAATGGAAATGCACAATGCTAAGCATATGGATGATCTCTGCGCATGTGCAAGACCTAAATAACATCTATAATTTCAAATAAATTTATAGATATGTTGACGCTAAATGCTACTTTAGAAGTGTGAATATTCATCGAATTCATATATACTGTAGAATAAGTATAGAGAAAAAAAAACAAATAAAAATATTGAATAAAAAGAATTATTATTCGGCTTCCAGACTCGAACTCAAGACCACAAAAAACGAGAGAACATCTAGACGTCATTCTATCCACTAAGCCTCGCATTACTTGGTCACCGCCGCAGTCTAACATTCTTAATAACTTGAACCGAGTTTGAGGTTTGACGGTAAATCTGAATGGAAATGCACAATGCTAAGCATATGGATGATCTCTGCGCATGTGCAAGACCTAAATAACATCTATAATTTCAAATAAATTTATAGATATGTTGACGCTAAATGCTACTTTAGAAGTGTGAATATTCATCGAATTCATATATACTGTAGAATAAGTATAGAGAAAAAAAAACAAATAAAAATATTGAATAAAAAAAATTATTATTCGGCTTCCAGACTCGAACTCAAGACCACAAAAAACGAGAGAACATCTAGACGTCATTCTATCCACTAAGCCACGCATCCCTTGGTCAACTCCGCAGTCTAACATTCTTAATAACTTGAACCGAGTTTGAGGTTTGACGGTAAATCTGAATGGAAATGCACAATGCTAAGAATATGGATGATCTCTGCGCATGTGCAAGACCTAAATAAAATCTTAAATTTCAAATAAATTTGTAGACATGTTGACGCTAAATGCTACTTAATAAGTGTGAAAATTCATCGAATTCACACATACTATAGAATAAGTATAGAGAAAAAAAACAAATAAAAATATTGAATAAACAAAATTATAATTCGTCCTCCAGACTCGAACTCAAGACCACCAAAAATGACAGAACACCTAGACATTATTCTATCCACTAAGCCAAAGACCCCTTGGTCAACGCAGCAGTCTAACATTCTTAATACCTTGAACCGAGTTTGAGGTTTCATGGTAAATCTGAATGGAAATGCACAATGCTAAGCATATGGATGATCTCTGCGCATGTGCAAGACATAAATAAAATCTTAAATTTCAATTAAATTTATAGACATGTTGACGCTAATTGCTACTTAAGAAGTGTGAAAATTCATCGAATTCATATATACTGTAGAATAAGTATAGAGAAAAAAAACAAATAAAAATATTGAATAAAAAAAATTATTATTCGGCTTCCAGACTCGAACTCAAGACAACCAAAAACGAGATAACATCTAGACGTCATTCTATCCACTAAGCCACGCATGACTTGGCCAACTCAGCAGTCTAACATTCTTAATAACTTGAACCGAGTTTGAGGTTTGATGGTAAATCCGAATGGAAATGCACAATGCTAAGCATATGGATGATCTCTGCGCATGTGCAAGACCTAAATAACATCTATAATTTCAAATAAATTTATAGATATGTTGACGCTAAATGCTACTTTAGAAGTGTGAATATTCATCGAATTCATATATACTGTAGAATAAGTATAGAGAAAAAGAAGAAATAAAAATATTGAATAAAAAGAATTATTATTCGGCTTCCAGACTCGAACTCAAGACCACAAAAAACGAGAGAACATCTAGACGTCATTCTATCCACTAAGCCACGCATCCCTTGGTCAACTCCGCAGTCTAACATTCTTAATAACTTGAACCGAGTTTGAGGTTTGATGGTAAATCTGAATGGAAATGCACAATGCTAAGCATATGGATGATCTCTGCGCATGTGCAAGACCTAAATAACATCTATAATTTCAAATAAATTTATAGACATGTTGACGCTAAATGCTACTTAAGAAGTGTGAAAATTCATCGAATTCATATATACTGTAGAATAAGTATAGAGAAAAAAAAACAAATAAAAATATTGAATAAAAAAAATTATTATTCGGCTTCCAGACTCGAACTCAAGACAACCAAAAACGAGATAACATCTAGACGTCATTCTATCCACTAAGCCACGCATGACTTGGCCAATTCAGCAGTCTAACATTCTTAATAACTTGAACCGAGTTTGAGGTTTGATGGTAAATCCGAATGGAAATGCACAATGCTAAGCATATGGATGATCTCTGCGCATGTGCAAGACCTAAATAACATCTATAATTTCAAATAAATTTATAGATATGTTGACGCTAAATGCTACTTTAGAAGTGTGAATATTCATCGAATTCATATATACTGTAGAATAAGTATAGAGAAAAAAAACAAATAAAAATATTGAATAAAAAAAATTATTATTCGTCTTCCAGACTCGAACTCAAGACCACAAAAAACGAGAGAACATCTAGACGTCATTCTATCCACTAAGCCATGCATCCCTTGGTCAACTCCGCAGTCTAACATTCTTAATAACTTGAACCGAGTTTGAGGTTTGATGGTAAATCTGAATGGAAATGCACAATGCTAAGCATATGGATGATCTCTGCGCATGTGCAAGACCTAAATAAAATCTTAAATTTCAAATAAATTTATAGAAATGTTGACGCTTAATTCTAATTAAGAAGTGTGAAAATTCATCGAATTCATATATACTGTAGAATAAGTATAGAGGGAAAAAAAATATTGAATAAAAAAATTATTATTCGGCTTCCAGACTCGAACTCAAGACCACCAACAATGAGAGAACACTTAGACATGATTCTATCCACTAAGCCACGCATCCCTCGGCCAACGCTGCAGTCTAAGATTCTTAATACCTTGAACCGAGTTTGAGGTTTGATGGTAAATCTGAATGGAAATGCACAATGCTAAGCATATGGATGATCTCTGCGCATGTGCAAGACCTAAATAAAATCTTAAATTTCAAATAAATTTATAGACATGTTGACGCTAAATGCTACTTAATAAGTGTGAAAATTCATCGAATTCATACATACTGTAGAATAAGTATAGAGAAAAAAAAAACAAATAAAAATATTGAATAAAAAAAATTATTATTCGGCTTCCAGACTCGAACTCAAGACCACCAAAAATGACAGAACACCTAGACATTATTCTATCCACTAAGCCACGCATCCCTCGGTCAACGCTGCAGTCTAAGATTCTTAATACCTTGAACCGAGTTTGAGGTTTGATGGTAAATCTGAATGGAAATGCACAATGCTAAGCATATGGATGATCTCTGCGCATGTGCAAGACCTAAATAACATCTATAATTTCAAATAAATTTATAGATATGTTGACGCTAAATGCTACTTTAGAAGTGTGAATATTCATCGAATTCATATATACTGTAGAATAAGTATAGAGGGAAAAAAAATATTGAATAAAAAAATTATTATTCGGCTTCCAGACTCGAACTCAAGACAACCAAAAACGAGATAACATCTAGACGTCATTCTATCCACTAAGCCACGCATGACTTGGCCAACTCAGCAGTCTAACATTCTTAATAACTTGAACCGAGTTTGAGGTTTGATGGTAAATCCGAATGGAAATGCACAATGCTAAGCATATGGATGATCTCTGCGCATGTGCAAGACCTAAATAACATCTATAATTTCAAATAAATTTATAGATATGTTGACGCTAAATGCTACTTTAGAAGTGTGAATATTCATCGAATTCATATATACTGTAGAATAAGTATAGAGAAAAAAAAACAAATAAAAATATTGAATAAAAAAAATTATTATTCGGCTTCCAGACTCGAACTCAAGACCACAAAAAACGAGAGAACATCTAGACGTCATTCTATCCACTAAGCCACGCATCCCTTGGTCAACTAAGCAGTCTAACATTCTTAATAACTTGAACCGAGTTTGAGGTTTGACGGTAAATCTGAATGGAAATGCACAATGCTAAGCATATGGATGATCTCTGCGCATGTGCAAGACCTAAATAAAATCTTAAATTTCAAATAAATTTGTAGACATGTTGACGCTAAATGCTACTTAATAAGTGTGAAAATTCATCGAATTCATACATACTATAGAATAAGTATAGAGAAAAAAAACAAATAAAAATATTGAATAAACAAAATTATAATTCGGCTTCCAGACTCGAACTCAAGACCACCAAAAATGACAGAACACCTAGACATTATTCTATCCACTAAGCCACGCATCCCTTGGTCAACGCAGCAGTCTAACATTCTTAATACCTTGAACCGAGTTTGAGGTTTGATGGTAAATCTGAATGGAAATGCACAATGCTAAGCATATGGATGATCTCTGCGCATGTGCAAGACATAAATAAAATCTTAAATTTCAAATAAATTTATAGACATGTTGACGCTAATTGCTACTTAAGAAGTGTGAAAATTCATCGAATTCATATATACTGTAGAATAAGTATAGAGAAAAGAAACAAATAAAAATATTGAATAAAAAAAATTATTATTCGGCTTCCAGACTCGAACTCAAGACAACCAAAAACGAGATAACATCTAGACGTCATTCTATCCACTAAGACACGCATGACTTGGCCAACTCAGCAGTCTAACATTCTTAATAACTTGAACCGAGTTTGAGGTTTGATGGTAAATCCGAATGGAAATGCACAATGCTAAGCATATGGATGATCTCTGCGTATGTGCAAGACCTAAATAACATCTATAATTTCAAATAAATTTATAGATATGTTGACGCTAAATGCTACTTTAGAAGTGTGAATATTCATCGAATTCATATATACTGTAGAATAAGTATAGAGAAAAAAAAACAAATAAAAATATTGAATAAAAAGAATTATTATTCGGCTTCCAGACTCGAACTCAAGACCACAAGAAACGAGAGAACATCTAGACGTCATTCTATCCACTAAGCCACGCATCCTTTGGTCAACTCCGCAGTCTAACATTCTTAATAACTTGAACCGAGTTTGAGGTTTGATGGTAAATCTTAATGGAAATGCACAATGCTAAGCATATGGATGATCTCTGCGCATGTGCAAGACCTAAATAACATCTATAATTTCAAATAAATTTATAGATATGTTGACGCTAAATGCTACTTTAGAAGTGTGAATATTCATCGAATTCATATATACTGTAGAATAAGTATAGAGAAAAAAAAAACAAATAAAAATATTGAATAAAAAAAATTATTATTCGGCTTCCAGACTCGAACTCAAGACCACAAAAAACGAGAGAACATCTAGACGTCATTCTATCCACTAAGCCACGCATCCCTTGGTCAACTAAGCAGTCTAACATTCTTAATAACTTGAACCGAGTTTGAGGTTTGACGGTAAATCTGAATGGAAATGCACAATGCTAAGCATATGGATGATCTCTGCGCATGTGCAAGACCTAAATAAAATCTTAAATTTCAAATAAATTTGTAGACATGTTGACGCTAAATGCTACTTAATAAGTGTGAAACTTCATCGAATTCATACATACTATAGAATAAGTATAGAGAAAAAAAAACAAATAAAAATATTGAATAAACAAAATTATAATTCGGCTTCCAGACTCGAACTCAAGACCACCAAAAATGACAGAACACCTAGACATTATTCTATCCACTAAGCCACTCACCCCTCGGTCAACGCAGCAGTCTAACATTCCTAATACCTTGAACCGAGTTTGAGGTTTGATGGTAAATCTGAATGGAAATGCACAATGCTAAGCATATGGATGATCTCTGCGCATGTGCAAGGCATAAATAAAATCTTAAATTTCAAATAAATTTATAGGCATGTTGACGCTAATTGCTACTTAAGAAGAGTGAAAATTCATCGAATTCATATATACTGTAGAATAAGTATAGAGAAAAAAAACAAATAAAAATATTGAATAAAAAGAATTATAATTCGGCTTCCAGACTCGAACTCAAGACCACCAAAAAATGACAGAACACCTAGACATTATTCTATCCACTAAGCCACGCACCCCTTGGTCAACGCAGCAGTCTAACATTCTTAATAACTTGAACCGAGTTTGAGGTTTGCCGGTAAATCTGAATGGAAATGCACAATGCTAAGCATATGGATGATCTATGCGCATGTGCAAGACCTAAATAAAATCTTAAATTTCAAATAAATTTGTAGACATGTTGACGCTAAATGCTACTTAATAAGTGTGAAACTTCATCGAATTCATACATACTATAGAATAAGTATAGAGAAAAAAAACAAATAAAAATATTGAATAAACAAAATTATAATTCGGCTTCCAGACTCGAACTCAAGACCACCAAAAATGACAGAACACCTAGACATTATTCTATCCACTAAGCCACGCACCCCTTGGTCAACGCAGCAGTCTAACATTCTTAATACCTTGAACCGAGTTTGAGGTTTGATGGTAAATCTGAATGGAAATGCACAATGCTAAGCATATGGATGATCTCTGCGCATGTGCAAGACCTAAATAAAATCTTAAATTTCAAATAAATTTGTAGACATGTTGACGCTAAATGCTACTTAATAAGTGTGAAACTTCATCGAATTCATACATACTATAGAATAAGTATAGAGAAAAAAAACAAATAAAAATATTGAATAAACAAAATTATAATTCGGCTTCCAGACTCGAACTCAAGACCACCAAAAATGACAGAACACCTAGACATTATTCTATCCACTAAGCTACGCACCCCTCGGTCAACGCAGCAGTCTAACATTCTTAATACCTTGAACCGAGTTTGAGGTTTGATGGTAAATCTGAATGGAAATGCACAATGCTAAGCATATGGATGATCTCTGCGCATGTGCAAGGCATAAATAAAATCTTAAATTTCAAATAAATTTATAGGCATGTTGACGCTAATTGCTACTTAAGAAGTGTGAAAATTCATCGAATTCATATATACTGTAGAATAAGTATAGAGAAAAAAAACAAATAAAAATATTGAATAAAAAAAATTATTATTCGGCTTCCAGACTCGAACTCAAGACAACCAAAAACGAGATAACATCTAGACGTCATTCTATCCACTAAGCCACGCATGACTTGGCCAACTCAGCAGTCTAACATTCTTAATAACTTGAACCGAGTTTGAGGTTTGATGGTAAATCCGAATGGAAATGCACAATGCTAAGCATATGGATGATCTCTGCGCATGTGCAAGACCTAAATAACATCTATAATTTCAAATAAATTTATAGATATGTTGACGCTAAATGCTACTTTAGAAGTGTGAATATTCATCGAATTCATATATACTGTAGAATAAGTATAGAGAAAAAAAAACAAATAAAAATATTGAATAAAAAAAATTATTATTCGGCTTCCAGACTCGAACTCAAGACCACAAAAAACGAGAGAACATCTAGACGTCATTCTATCCACTAAGCCACGCATCCCTTGGTCAACTAAGCAGTCTAACATTCTTAATAACTTGAACCGAGTTTGAGGTTTGACGGTAAATCTGAATGGAAATGCACAATGCTAAGCATATGGATGATCTCTGCGCATGTGCAAGACCTAAATAAAATCTTAAATTTCAAATAAATTTGTAGACATGTTGACGCTAAATGCTACTTAATAAGTGTGAAACTTCATCGAATTCATACATACTATAGAATAAGTATAGAGAAAATAACAAATAAAAATATTGAATAAACAAAATTATAATTCGGCTTCCAGACTCGAACTCAAGACCACCAAAAATGACAGAACACCTAGACATTATTCTATCCACTAAGCCACGCACCCCTTGGTTAACGCAGCAGTCTAACATTCTTAATACCTTGAACCGAGTTTGAGGTTTGATGGTAAATCTGAATGGAAATGCACAATGCTAAGCATATGGATGATCTCTGCGCATGTGCAAGACCTAAATAAAATCTTAAATTTCAAATCAATTTGTAGACATGTTGACGCTAAATGCTACTTAATAAGTGTGAAACTTCATCGAATTCATACATACTATAGAATAATTATAGAGAAAAAAAACAAATAAAAATATTGAATAAACAAAATTATAATTCGGCTTCCAGACTCGAACTCAAGACCACCAAAAATGACAGAACACCTAGACATTATTCTATCCACTAAGCCACGCATCCCTCGGTCAACGCAGCAGTCTAACATTCTTAATACCTTGAACCGAGTTTGAGGTTTGATGGTAAATCTGAATGGAAATGCACAATGCTAAGCATATGGATGATCTCTGCACATGTGCAAGGCATAAATAAAATCTTAAATTTCAAATAAATTTATAGGCATGTTGACGCTAATTGCTACTTAAGAAGTGTGAAAATTCATCGAATTCATATATACTGTAGAATAAGTATAGAGAAAAAAAACAAATAAAAATATTGAATAAAAAAAATTATTATTCGGCTTCCAGACTCGAACTCAAGACAACCAAAAACGAGATAACATCTAGACGTCATTCTATCCACTAAGTTACGCATGACTTGGCCAACACACCAGTCTAACATTCTTAATAACTTGAACCGAGTTTGAGGTTTCATGGTAATTCCGAATGGAAATGCACAATGCTAAGCATATGGATGATCTCTGCGCATGTGCAAGACCTAAATAACATCTATAATTTCAAATAAATTTATAGATATGTTGACGCTAAATGCTACTTTAGAAGTGTGAATATTCATCGAATTCATATATATTGTAGAATAAGTATAGAGAAAAAAAAACAAATAAAAATATTGAATAAAAAAAATTATTATTCGGCTTCCAGACTCGAACTCAAGACCACAAAAAACGAGAGAACATCTAGACGTCATTCTATCCACTAAGCCACGCATCCCTTGGTCAACTAAGCAGTCTAACATTCTTAATAACTTGAACCGAGTTTGAGGTTTGACGGTAAATCTGAATGGAAATGCACAATGCTAAGCATATGGATGATCTCTGCGCATGTGCAAGACCTAAATAAAATCTTAAATTTCAAATAAATTTGTAGACATGTTGACGCTAAATGCTACTTAATAAGTGTGAAAATTCATCGAATTCATACATTCTATAGAATAAGTATAGAGAAAAAAAACAAATAAAAATATTGAATAAACAAAATTATAATTCGGCTTCCAGACTCGAACTCAAGACCACCAAAAATGACAGAACACCTAGACATTATTCTATCCACTAAGCCACGCACCCCTTGGTCAACGCAGCAGTCTAACATTCTTAATACCTTGAACCGAGTTTGAGGTTTGATGGTAAATCTGAATGGAAATGCACAATGCTAAGCATATGGATGATCTCTGCGCATGTGCAAGACATAAATAAAATCTTAAATTTCAAATAAATTTATAGACATGTTGACGCTAATTGCTACTTAAGAAGTGTGAAAATTCATCGAATTCATATATACTGTAGAATAAGTATAGAGAAAAAAAACAAATAAAAATATTGAATAAAAAAAATTATTATTCGGCTTCCAGACTCGAACTCAAGACAACCAAAAACGAGATAACATCTAGACGTCATTCTATCCACTAAGCCACGCATGACTTGGCCAACTCAGCAGTCTAACATTCTTAATAACTTGAACCGAGTTTGAGGTTTGATGGTAAATCCGAATGGAAATGCACAATGCTAAGCATATGGATGATCTCTGCGCATGTGCAAGACCTAAATAACATCTATAATTTCAAATAAATTTATAGATATGTTGACGCTAAATGCTACTTTAGAAGTGTGAATATTCATCGAATTCATATATACTGTAGAATAAGTATAGAGAAAAAAAAACAAATAAAAATATTGAATAAAAAAAATTATTATTCGGCTTCCAGACTCGAACTCAAGACCACAAAAAACGAGAGAACATCTAGACGTCATTCTATCCACTAAGCCACGCATCCCTTGGTCAACGAAGCAGTCTAACATTCTTAATAACTTGAACCAAGTTTGAGGTTTGACGGTAAATCTGAATGGAAATGCACAATGCTAAGCATATGGATGATCTCTGCGCATGTGCAAGACCTAAATAAAATCTTAAATTTCAAATAAATTTGTAGACATGTTGACGCTAAATGCTACTTAATAAGTGTAAAAATTCATCGAATTCATGCATTCTATAGAATAAGTATAGAGAAAAAAAACAAATAAAAATATTGAATAAACAAAATTATAATTCGGCTTCCAGACTCGAACTCAAGACCACCAAAAATGACAGAACACCTAGACATTATTCTATCCACTAAGCCACGCACCCCTTGGTCAACGCAGCAGTCTAACATTCTTAATACCTTGAACCGAGTTTGAGGTTTGATGGTAAATCTGAATGGAAATGCACAATGCTAAGCATATGGATGATCTCTGCGCATGTGCAAGACATAAATAAAATCTTAAATTTCAAATAAATTTATAGACATGTTGACGCTAATTGCTACTTAAGAAGTGTGAAAATTCATCGAATTCATATATACTGTAGAATAAGTATAGAGAAAAAAAACAAATAAAAATATTGAATAAAAAAAATTATTATTCGGCTTCCAGACTCGAACTCACCACAACCAAAAAGGAGATAACATCTAGACGTCATTCTATCCACTAAGCCACGCATGACTTGGCCAACTCAGCAGTCTAACATTCTTAATAACTTGAACCGAGTTTGAGGTTTGATGGTAAATCCGAATGGAAATGCACAATGCTAAGCATATGGATGATCTCTGCGCATGTGCAAGACCTAAATAACATCTATAATTTCAAATAAATTTATAGATATGTTGACGCAAAATGCTACTTTAGAAGTGTGAATATTCATCGAATTCATATATACTGTAGAATAAGTATTGAGAAAAAAAAACAAATAAAAATATTGAATAAAAAAAATTATTATTCGGCTTCCAGACTCGAACTCAAGACCACAAAAAACGAGAGAACATCTAGACGTCATTCTATCCACTAAGCCACGCATCACTTGGTCAACTCCGCAGTCTAACATTCTTAATAACTTGAACCGAGTTTGAGGTTTGATGGTAAATCTGAATGGAAATGCACAATGCTAAGCATATGGATGATCTCTGCGCATGTGCAAGACCTAAATAACATCTATAATTTCAAATAAATTTATAGATATGTTGACGCTAAATGCTACTTTAGAAGTGTGAATATTCATCGAATTCATATATACTGTAGAATAAGTATAGAGAAAAAAACAAATAAAAATATTGAATAAAAAAAATTATTATTCGGCTTCCAGACTCGAACTCAAGACCACAAAAAACGAGAGAACATCTAGACGTCATTCTATCCACTAAGCCACGCATCTCTTTTTCAACTAAGCAGTCTAACATTCTTAATACCTTGAACCGAGTTTGAGGTTTGATTGTAAATCTGAATGGAAATGCACAATGCTAAGCATATGGATGATCTCTGCGCATGTGCAAGACCTAAATAAAATCTTAAATTTCAAATAAATTTGTAGACATGTTGACGCTAAATGCTACTTAATAAGTGTGAAAATTCATCGAATTCATACATACTATAGAATAAGTATAGAGAAAAAAAACAAATAAAAATATTGAATAAACAAAATTATAATTCGGCTTCCAGACTCGAACTCAAGACCACCAAAAATGACAGAACACCTAGACATTATTCTATCCACTAAGCCACGCACCCCTTGGTCAAAGCAGCAGTCTAACATTCTTAATACCTTGAACCGAGTTTTAGGTTTGATGGTAAATCTGAATGGAAATGCACAAGGCTAAGCATATGGATGATCTCTGCGCATGTGCAAGACATAAATAAAATCTTAAATTTCAAATAAATTTATAGACATGTTGACGCTAATTGCTACTTAAGAAGTGTGAAAATTCATCGAATTCATATATACTGTAGAATAAGTATAGAGAAAAAAAACAAATAAAAATATTGAATAAAAAAAAATATTATTCGGCTTCCAGATTTGAACTCAAGACAACCAAAGACGAGATAACATCTAGACGTCATTCTATCCACTTAGCCACGCATGACTTGGCCAACTTAGCAGTCTAACATTCTTAATAACTTGAACCGAGTTTGAGGTTTGATGGTAAATCCGAATGGAAATGCACAATGCTAAGCATATGGATGATCTCTGCGCATGTGCAAGACCTAAATAACATCTATAATTTCAAATAAATTTATAGATATGTTGACGCTAAATGCTACTTTAGAACTGTGAATATTCATCGAATTCATATATACTGTAGAATAAGTATAGAGAAAAAAAAACAAATAAAAATATTGAATAAAAAAAATTATTATTCGGCTTCCAGACTCGAACTCAAGACCACAAAAAACGAGAGAACATCTAGACGTCATTCTATCCACTAAGCCACGCATCCCTTGGTCAACGCAGCAGTCTAACATTCTTAATACCTTGAACCGAGTTTGAGGTTTGATCGTAAATCTGAATGGAAATGCACAATGCTAAGCATATGGATGATCTCTGCGCATGTGCAAGACATAAATAAAATCTTAAATTTCAAATAAATTTATAGACATGTTGACGCTAATTGCTACTTAAGAAGTGTGAAAATTCATCGAATTCATATATACTGTAGAATAAGTATAGAGAAAAAAAAATATTGAATAAAAAAAACTATTATTCGGCTTCCAGACTCGAACTCAAGACAACCAAAAAGGAGATAACATCTAGACGTCATTCTTTCCACTAAGCCACGCATGACTTGGCCAACTCAGCAGTCTAACATTCTTAAAAACTTGAACCGAGTTTGAGGTTTGATGGTAAATCCGAATGGAAATGCACAATGCTAAGCATATGGATGATCTCTGCGCATGTGCAAGACCTAAATAACATCTATAATTTCAAATAAATTTATAGATATGTTGACGCTAAATGCTACTTTAGAAGTGTGAATATTCATCGAATTCATATATACTGTAGAATAAGTATAGAGAAAAAAAAACAAATAAAAATATTGAATAAAAAAAATTATTATTCGGCTTCAAGACTCGAACTCAAGACCACAAAAAACGAGAGAACATCTAGACGTCATTCTATCCACTAAGCCACACATCCCTTGGTCAACTCCGCAGTCTAACATTCTTAATAACTTGAACCGAGTTTGAGGTTTGATCGTAAATCTGAATGGAAATGCACAATGCTAAGCATATGGATGATCTCTGCGCATGTGCAAGACCTAAATAAAATCTTAAATTTCAAATAAATTTGTAGACATGTTGACGCTAAATGCTACTTAATAAGTGTGAAAATTCATCGAATTCATACATACTATAGAATAAGTATAGAGAAAAAAAACAAATAAAAATATTGAATAAACAAAATTATAATTCGGCTTCCAGACTCGAACTCAAGACCACTAAAAATGACAGAACACCTAGACATTATTCTATCCACTAAGCCACGCACCCCTTGGTCAACGCAGCAGTCTAACATTCTTAATACCTTGAACCGAGTTTGAGGTTTGATGGTAAATCTGAATGGAAATGCACAATGCTAAGCATATGGATGATCTCTGCGCATGTGCAAGACCTAAATAAAATCTTAAATTTCAAATAAATTTATAGACATGTTGACGCTAATTGCTACTTAAGAAGTGTGAAAATTCATCGAATTCATATATACTGTAGAATAAGTATAGAGAAAAAAAAACAAATAAAAATATTGAATAAAAAAAATTATTATTCGGCTTCAAGACTCGAACTCAAGACCACAAAAAACGAGAGAACATCTAGACGTCATTCTATCCACTAAGCCACGCATCCCTTGGTCAACTCCGCAGTCTAACATTCTTAATAACTTGAACCGAGTTTGAGGTTTGATCGTAAATCTGAATGGAAATGCACAATGCTAAGCATATGGATGATCTCTGCGCATGTGCAAGACCTAAATAAAATCTTAAATTTCAAATAAATTTGTAGACATGTTGACGCTAAATGCTACTTAATAAGTGTGAAAATTCATCGAATTCATACATACTATAGAATAAGTATAGAGAAAAAAAACAAATAAAAATATTGAATAAACAAAATTATAATTCGGCTTCCAGACTCGAACTCAAGACCACTAAAAATGACAGAACACCTAGACATTATTCTATCCACTAAGCCACGCACCCCTTGGTCAACGCAGCAGTCTAACATTCTTAATACCTTGAACCGAGTTTGAGGTTTGATGGTAAATCTGAATGGAAATGCACAATGCTAAGCATATGGATGATCTCTGCGCATGTGCAAGACCTAAATAAAATCTTAAATTTCAAATAAATTTATAGACATGTTGACGCTAATTGCTACTTAAGAAGTGTGAAAATTCATCGAATTCATATATACTGTAGAATAAGTATAGAGAAAAAAAAAATATTGAATAAAAAAAATTATTATTCGGCTTCCAGACTCGAACTCAAGACAACCAAAAACGAGATAACATCTAGACGTCATTCTATCCACTAAGCCACGCATGACTTGGCCAAATCAGCAGTCTAACATTCTTAATAACTTGAACCGAGTTTGAGGTTTGATGGTAAATCCGAATGGAAATGCACAATGCTAAGCATATGGATGATCTCTGCGCATGTGCAAGACCTAAATAACATCTATAATTTCAAATAAATTTATAGATATGTTGAAGCTAAATGCTACTTTAGAAGTGTGAATATTCATCGAATTCATATATACTGTAGAATAAGTATAGAGAAAAAAAAACAAATAAAAGTATTGAATAAAAAAAATTATTATTCGGCTTCAAGACTCGAACTCAAGACCACAAAAAACGAGAGAACATCTAGACGTCATTCTATCCACTAAGCCACGCATCCCTTGGTCAACTCCGCAGTCTAACATTCTTAATAACTTGAACCGAGTTTGAGGTTTGATGGTAAATCTGAATGGAAATGCACAATGCTAAGCATATGGATGATCTCTGCGCATGTGCAAGACATAAATAAAATCTTAAATTTCAAATAAATTTATAGATATGTTGACGCTAAATGCTACTTTAGAAGTGTGAATATTCATCGAATTCATATATACTGTAGAATAAGTATAGAGAAAAAAAAACAAATAAAAATATTGAATAAAAAAAATTATTATTCGGCTTCCAGACTCGAACTCAAGTCCACAAAAAACGAGATCATCTAGACGTCATTCTATCCAATAATCCACGCATCCCTTGGTCAACTCCGCAGTCTAACATTCTTAATAACTTGAACCGAGTTTGAGGTTGGATGGTAAATCTGAATGGAAATGCACAATGCTAAGCATATGGATGATCTCTGCGCATGTGCAAGACCTAAATAAAATCTTAAATTTCAAATAAATTTATAGACATGTTGACGCTAAATGCTAATTAAGAAGTGTGAAAATTCATCGAATTCATATATGCTGTAGAATAAGTATAGAGGGGAAAAAAATATTGAATAAAAAAATTATTATTCGGCTTCCAGACTCGAACTCAAGACCACCAAAAATGACAGAACACCTAGACATTATTCTATCCACTAAGCCACGCACCCCTTGGTCAACGCAGCAGTCTAACATTCTTAATACCTTGAACCGAGTTTGAGGTTTGATTGTAAATCTGAATGGAAATGCACAATGCTAAGCATATGGATGATCTCTGCGCATGTGCAAGACCTAAATAAAATCTTAAATTTCAAATAAATTTATAGACATGTTGACGCTAATTGCTACTTAAGAAGTGTGAAAATTCATCGAATTCATATATACTGTAGAATAAGTATAGAGAAAAAAAACAAATAAAAATATTGAATAAAAAAAATTATTATTCGGCTTCCAGACTCGAACTCAAGACCACCAAAAATGACAGAACACCTAGACATTATTCTATCCACTAAGCCACGCATCCCTTGGTCAACGCAGCAGTCTAACATTCTTCATACTTTGAACCGAGTTTGAGGTTTGATGGTAAATCTGAATGGAAATGCACAATGCTAAGCATATGGATGATCTCTGCGCATGTGCAAGACATAAATAAAATCTTAAATTTCAAATAAATTTATAGACATGTTGACGCTAAATGCTACTTAAGAAGTGTGAAAATTCATCGAATTCATATATACTGTAGAATAAGTATAGAGAAAAAAAACAAATAAAAATATTGTATAAAAAAAATTATTATTCGGCTTCCAGACTCGAACTCAAGACCACAAAAAACGAGAGAACATCTAGACGTCATTCTATCCAATAAACCACGCATCCCTTGGTCAACACCGCAGTCTAACATTCTTAATAACTTGAACCGAGTTTGACGTTTGATGGTAAATCTGAATGGAAATGCACAATGCTAAGCATATGGATGATCTCTGCGCATGTGCAAGACCTAAATAAAATCTTAAATTTCAAATAAATTTATAGACATGTTGACGCTAAATGCTAATTAAGAAGTGTGAAAATTCATCGAATTCATATATACTGTAGAATAAGTATAGAGGGAAAAAAAAATATTGAATAAAAAAATTATTATTCGGCTTCCAGACTCGAACTCAAGACCACCAAAAATGACAGAACACTTAGACATGATTCTATCCACTAAGCCACGCATCCCTCGGTCAACGCTGCAGTCTAAGATTCTTAATACCTTGAACCGAGTTTGAGGTTTGATGGTAAATCTGAATGGAAATGCACAATGCTAAGCATATGGATGATCTCTGCGCATGTGCAAGACCTAAATAAAATCTTAAATTTCAAATAAATTTATAGACATGTTGACGCTAAATGCTACTTAATAAGGGTGAAAATTCATCGAATTCATACATACTGTAGAATAAGTAGAGAGAAAAAAACAAATAAAAATATTGAATAAACAAAATTATAATTCGGCTTCCAGACTCGAACTCAAGACCACCAAAAACGAGAGAACATCTAGACGTCATTCTATCCACTAAGCCAAGCATCCCTTGGTCAACGCAGCAGTCTAACATTCTTAATACCTTGAACCGAGTTTGAGGTTTAATGGTAAATCTGAATGGAAATGCACAATGCTAAGCATATGGATGATCTCTGCGCATGTGCAAGACCTAAATAAAATCTTAAATTTCAAATAAATTTATAGATATGTTGACGCTAAATGCTACTTTAGAAGTGTGAATATTCATCGAATTCATATATACTGTAGAATAAGTATAGAGAAAAAAAAACAAATAAAAATATTGAATAAAAAAAATTATTATTCGGCTTCCAGACTCGAACTCAAGTCCACAAAAAACGAGAGAACATCTAGACGTCATTCTATCCAATAATCCACGCATCCCTTGGTCAACTCCGCAGTCTAACATTCTTAATAATTTGAACCGAGTTTGAGGTTCGATGGTAAATCTGAATGGAAATGCACAATGCTAAGCATATGGATGATCTCTGCGCATGTGCAAGACCTAAATAAAATCTTAAATTTCAAATAAATTTATAGACATGTTGACGCTAAATGCTAATTAAGAAGTGTGAAAATTCATCGAATTCATATATGCTGTAGAATAAGTATAGAGGGAAAAAAAATATTGAATAAAAAAATTATTATTCGGCTTCCAGACTCGAACTCAAGACCACCAAAAATGACAGAACACCTAGACATTATTCTATCCACTAAGCCACGCACCCCTTGGTCAACGCAGCAGTCTAACATTCTTAATACCTTGAACCGAGTTTGAGGTTTGATTGTAAATCTGAATGGAAATGCACAATGCTAAGCATATGGATGATCTCTGCGCATGTGCAAGACATAAATAAAATCTTAAATTTCAAATAAATTTATAGATATGTTGACGCTAAATGCTACTTTAGAAGTGTGAATATTCATCGAATTCATATATACTGTAGAATAAGTATAGAGAAAAAAAAACAAATAAAAATATTGAATAAAAAAATTATTATTCGGCTTCCAGACTCGAACTCAAGTCCACAAAAAACGAGATCATCTAGACGTCATTCTATCCAATAATCCACGCATCCCTTGGTCAACTCCGCAGTCTAACATTCTTAATAACTTGAACCGAGTTTGAGGTTTGATGGTAAATCTGAATGGAAATGCACAATGCTAAGCATATGGATGATCTCTGCGCATGTGCAAGACCTAAATAAAATCTTAAATTTCAAATAAATTTATAGACATGTTGACGCTAAATGCTAATTAAGAAGTGTGAAAATTCATCGAATTCATATATGCTGTAGAATAAGTATAGAGGGGAAAAAAATATTGAATAAAAAAATTATTATTCGGCTTCCAGACTCGAACTCAAGACCACCAAAAATGACAGAACACCTAGACATTATTCTATCCATTAAGCCACGCACCCCTTGGTCAACGCAGCAGTCTAACATTCTTAATACCTTGAACCGAGTTTGAGGTTTGATTGTAAATCTGAATGGAAATGCACAATGCTAAGCATATGGATGATCTCTGCGCATGTGCAAGACCTAAATAAAATCTTAAATTTCAAATAAATTTATAGACATGTTGACGCTAATTGCTACTTAAGAAGTGTGAAAATTCATCGAATTCATATATACTGTAAAATAAGTATAGAGAAAAAAAACAAATAAAAATATTGAATAAAAAAAATTATTATTCGGCTTCCAGACTCGAACTCAAGACAACCAAAAACGAGATAACATCTAGACGTCATTCTATCCACTAAGCCACGCATGACTTGGCCAACTCAGCAGTCTAACATTCTTAATAACTTGAACCGAGTTTGAGGTTGGATGGTAAATCCGAATGGAAATGCACAATGCTAAGCATATGGATGATCTCTGCGCATGTGCAAGACCTAAATAACATCTATAATTTCAAATAAATTTATAGATATGTTGACGCTAAATGCTACTTTAGAAGTGTGAATATTCATCGAATTCATATATACTGTAGAATAAGTATAGAGAAAAAAAACAAATAAAAATATTGAATAAAAAAAATTATTATTCGGCTTCCAGACTCGAACTCAAGACCACAAAAAACGAGAGAACATCTAGACGTCATTCTATCCACTAAGCCACGCATCCCTTGGTCAACTCCGCAGTCTAACATTCTTAATAACTTGAACCGAGTTTGAGGTTTGATGGTAAATCTGAATGGAAATGCACAATGCTAAGCATATGGATGATCTCTGCGCATGTGCAAGACCTAAATAAAATCTTAAATTTCAAATAAATTTGTAGACATGTTGACGCTAAATGCTACTTATTAAGTGTGAAAATTCATCGAATTCATACATACTATAGAATAAGTATAGAGAAAAGAAACAAATAAAAATATTGAATAAACAAAATTATAATTCGGCTTCCAGACTCGAACTCAAGACCACCAAAAATGACAGAACACCTAGACATTATTCTATCCACTAAGCCACGCACCCCTTGGTCAACGCAGCAGTCTAACATTCTTAATACCTTGAAACGAGTTTGAGGTTTGATGGTAAATCTGAATGGAAATGCACAATGTTAAGCATATGGATGATCTCTGCGCATGTGCAAGACATAAATAAAATCTTAAATTTCAAATAAATTTATAGACATGTTGACGCTAATTGCTACTTAAGAAGTGTGAAAATTCATCGAATTCATATATACTGTAGAATAAGTATAGAGAAAAAAAACAAATAAAAATATTGAATAAAAAAAATTATTATTCGGCTTCCAGACTCGAACTCAAGACCACAAAAAACGAGAGAACATCTAGACGTCATTCTATCCAATAAACCACGCATCCCTTGGTCAACACCGCAGTCTAACATTCTTAATAACTTGAACCGAGTTTGAGGTTTGATGGTAAATCTGAATGGAAATGCACAATGCTAAGCATATGGATGATCTCTGCGCATGTGCAAGACCTAAATAAAATCTTAAATTTCAAATAAATTTATAGACATGTTGACGCTAAATGCTAATTAAGAAGTGTGAAAATTCATCGAATTCATATATACTGTAGAATAAGTATAGAGGGAAAAAAAAATATTGAATAAAAAAATTATTATTCGGCTTCCAGACTCGAACTCAAGACCACCAAAAATGACAGAACACTTAGACATGATTCTATCCACTAAGCCACGCATCCCTCGGTCAACGCTGCAGTCTAAGATTCTTAATACCTTGAACCGAGTTTGAGGTTTGATGGTAAATCTGAATGGAAATGCACAATGCTAAGCATATGGATGATCTCTGCGCATGTGCAAGACCTAAATAAAATCTTAAATTTCAAATAAATTTAAAGACATGTTGACGCTAAATGCTACTTAATAAGGGTGAAAATTCATCGAATTCATACATACTGTAGAATAAGTAGAGAGAAAAAAACAAATAAAAATATTGAATAAACAAAATTATAATTCGGCTTCCAGACTCGAACTCAAGACCACCAAAAACGAGAGAACATCTAGACGTCATTCTATCCACTAAGCCAAGCATCCCTTGGTCAACGCAGCAGTCTAACATTCTTAATACCTTGAACCGAGTTTGAGGTTTAATGGTAAATCTGAATGGAAATGCACAATGCTAAGCATATGGATGATCTCTGCGCATGTGCAAGACCTAAATAAAATCTTAAATTTCAAATAAATTTATAGATATGTTGACGCTAAATGCTACTTTAGAAGTGTGAATATTCATCGAATTCATATATACTGTAGAATAAGTATAGAGAAAAAAAAACAAATAAAAATATTGAATAAAAAAAATTATTATTCGGCTTCCAGACTCGAACTCAAGTCCACAAAAAACGAGAGAACATCTAGACGTCATTCTATCCAATAATCCACGCATCCCTTGGTCAACTCCGCAGTCTAACATTCTTAATAATTTGAACCGAGTTTGAGGTTTGATGGTAAATCTGAATGGAAATGCACAATGCTAAGCATATGGATGATCTCTGCGCATGTGCAAGACCTAAATAAAATCTTAAATTTCAAATAAATTTATAGACATGTTGACGCTAAATGCTAATTAAGAAGTGTGAAAATTCATCGAATTCATATATGCTGTAGAATAAGTATAGAGGGGAAAAAAATATTGAATAAAAAAATTATTATTCGGCTTCCAGACTCGAACTCAAGACCACCAAAAATGACAGAACACCTAGACATTATTCTATCCACTAAGCCACGCACCCCTTGGTCAACGCAGCAGTCTAACATTCTTAATACCTTGAACCGAGTTTGAGGTTTGATTGTAAATCTGAATGGAAATGCACAATGCTAAGCATATGGATGATCTCTGCGCATGTGCAAGACCTAAATAAAATCTTAAATTTCAAATAAATTTATAGACATGTTGACGCTAATTGCTACTTAAGAAGTGTGAAAATTCATCGAATTCATATATACTGTAGAATAAGTATAGAGAAAAAAAACAAATAAAAATATTGAATAAAAAAAATTATTATTCGGCTTCCAGACTCGAACTCAAGACAACCAAAAACGATATAACATCTAGACGTCATTCTATTCACTAAGCCACGCATGACTTGGCCAACTCAGCAGTCTAACATTCTTAATAACTTGAACCGAGTTTGAGGTTTGATGGTAAATCCGAATGGAAATGCACAATGCTAAGCATATGGATGATCTCTGCGCATGTGCAAGACCTAAATAAAATCTTAAATTTCAAATAAATTTATAGATATGTTGACGCTAAATGCTACTTAATAAGTGTGAATATTCATCGAATTCATATATACTGTAGAATAAGTATAGAGAAAAAAAACAAATAAAAATATTGAATAAAAAAATTATTATTCGGCTTCCAGACTCGAACTCAAGACCACAAAAAACGAGATAACATCTAGACGTCATTCTATCCACTAAGCCCCGCATGACTTGGTCAACTCCGCAGTCTAACATTCTTAATAACTTGAACCGAGTTTGAGGTTTGATGGTAAATCTGAATGGAAATGCACAATGCTAAGCATATGGATGATCTCTGCGCATGTGCAAGACCTAAATAACATCTATAATTTCAAATAAATTTATAGATATGTTGACGTTAAATGCTACTTTAGAAGTGTGAATATTCATCGAATTCATATATACTGTAGAATTAGTATAGAGAAAAAAAAAACAAATAAAAATATTGAATAAAAAAAATTATTATTCGGCTTCCAGACTCGAACTCAAGACCACAAAAAACGAGAGAACATCTAGACGTCATTCTATCCAATAAGCCACGCATCCCTTGGTCAACACCGCAGTCGAACATTCTTAATAACTTGAACCGAGTTTGAGGTTTGATGGTAAATCTGAATGGAAATGCACAATGCTAAGCATATGGATGATCTCTGCGCATGTGCAAGACCTAAATAAAATCTTAAATTTCAAATAAATTTATAGACATGTTGACGCTAAATGCTAATTAAGAAGTGTGAAAATTCTTCGAATTAATATATACTGTAGAATAAGTATAGAGAAAAAAAACAAATAAAAATATTGAATAAAAAAATTATTATTCGGCTTCCAGACTCGAACTCAAGACAACCAAAAACGAGATAACATCTAGACGTCATTCTATCCACTAAGCCACGCATGACTTGGCCAACTCAGCAGTCTAACATTCTTAATAACTTGAACCGAGTTTGAGGTTTGATGGTAAATCCGAATGGAAATGCACAATGCTAAGCATATGGATGATCTCTGCGCATGTGCAAGACCTAAATAACATCTATAATTTCAAATACATTTATAGATATGTTGACGCTAAATGCTACTTTAGAAGTGTGAATATTCATCGAATTCATATATACTGTAGAATAAGTATAGAAAAAAAAACAAATAAAAATATTGAATAAAAAAAATTATTATTCGGCTTCCAGACTCGAACTCAAGACCACAAAAAACGAGATAACATCTAGACGTCATTCTATCCACTAAGCCCCGCATGACTTGGTCAACTCCGCAGTCTAACATTCTTAATAACTTGAACCGAGTTTGAGGTTTGATGGTAAATCTGAATGGAAATGCACAATGCTAAGCATATGGATGATCTCTGCGCATGTGCAAGACCTAAATAAAATCTTAAATTTCAAATAAATTTATAGACATGTTGACGCTAAATGCTACTTAATAAGTGTGAAAATTCATCGAATTCATACATACTGTAGAATAAGTATAGAGAAAAAAACAAATAAAAATATTGAATAAACAAAATTATAATTCGGCTTCCAGACTCGAACTCAAGACCACCAAAAACGAGAGAACATCTAGACGTCATTCTATCCACTAAGCCAAGCATCCCTTGGTCAACGCAGCAGTCTAACATTCTTAATACCTTGAACCGAATTTGAGGTTTAATGGTAAATCTGAATGGAAATGCACAATGCTAAGCATATGGATGATCTCTGCGCATGTGCAAGACCTAAATAAAATCTTAAATTTCAAATTAATTTATAGATATGTTGACGCTAAATGCTAATTAAGAAGTGTGAAAATTCATCGAATTCATATATACTGTAGAATAAGTATAGAGGGAAAAAAAATATTGAATAAAAAAATTATTATTCGGCTTCCAGACTCGAAATCAAGACCACCAAAAATGAGAGAACACTCAGACATGATTCTATCCACTAAGCCACGCATCCCTCGGTCAACACCGCAGTCTAAGATTCTTAATACCTTGAACCGAGTTTGAGGTTTGATAGTAAATCTGAATGGAAATGCACAATGCTAAGCATATGGATGATCTCTGCGCATGTGCAAGACCTAAATAAAATCTTAAATTTCAAATAAATTTATAGACATGTTGACGCTAAATGCTACTTAATAAGTGTGAAAATTCATCGAATTCATACATACTGTAGAATAAGTATAGAGAAAAAAACAAATAAAAATATTGAATAAACAAAATTATAATTCGGCTTCCAGACTCGAACTCAAGACCACCAAAAATGACAGAACACCTAGACATTATTCTATCCACTAAGCCACGCATCCCTCGGTCAACACCGCAGTCTAAGATTCTTAATACCTTGAACCGAGTTTGAGGTTTGATGGTAAATCTGAATGGAAATGCACAATGCTAAGCATATGGATGATCTCTGCGCATGTGCAAGACCTAAATAACATCTATAATTTCAAATAAATTTATAGATATGTTGACGCTAAATGCTACTTTAGAAGTGTGAATATTCATCGAATTCATATATACTGTAGAATAAGTATAGAGAAAAAAAACAAATAAAAATATTGAATAAACAAAATTATAATTCGGCTTCCAGACTCGAACTCAAGACCACCAAAAATGACAGAACACCTAGACATTATTCTATCCACTAAGCCACGCACCCCTTATTCAACGCAGCAGTCTAACATTCTTAATACCTTGAACCGAGTTTGAGGTTTGATGGTAAATCTGAATGGAAATGCACAATGCTAAGCATATGGATGATCTCTGCGCATGTGCAAGACATAAATAAAATCTTAAATTTCAAATAAATTTATAGACATGTTGACGCTAATTGCTACTTAAGAAGTGTGAAAATTCATCGAATTCATATATACTGTAGAATAAGTATAGAGAAAAAAAACAAATAAAAACATTGAATAAAAAAAATTATTATTCGGCTTTCAGACTCGAACTCAAGACCACAAAAAACGAGAGAACATCTAGACGTCATTCTATCCAATAAGCCACGCATCCCTTGGTCAACACCGCAGTCTAACATTCTTAATAACTTGAACCGAGTTTGAGGTTTGATGGTAAATCTGAATGGAAATGCACAATGCTAAGCATATGGATGATCTCTGCGCATGTGCAAGACCTAAATAAAATCTTAAATTTCAAATAAATTTATAGACATGTTGACGCTAAATGCTAATTAAGAAGTGTGAAAATTCATCGAATTCATATATACTGTAGAATAAGTATAGAGGGGAAAAAAATATTGAATAAAAAAATTATTATTCGGCTTCCAGACTCGAACTCAAGACCACCAAAAATGAGAGAACACTTAGACATGATTCTATCCACTAAGCCACGCATCCCTCGGTCAACGCTGCAATCTAAGATTCTTAATACCTTGAACCGAGTTTGAGGTTTGATGGTAAATCTGAATGGAAATGCACAATACTAAGCATATGGATGATCTCTGCGCATGTGCAAGACCTAAATAAAATCTTAAATTTCAAATAAATTGATAGACATGTTGACGCTAAATGCTACTTAAGAAGTGTGAAAATTCATCGAATTCATATATACTGTAGAATAAGTATAGAGGAAAAAAAAATTTTTTTTGAATAAAAAAATTATTATTCGGTTTCCAGACTCGAACTCAAGACCACCAAAAATGAGAGAACATCTAGACGTCATTCTACCCACTAAGCCACGCATCCCTCGGTTAACGCTGCAGTCTAAGATTCTTAATACCTTGAACCGAGTTTGAGGTTTGATGGTAAATCTGAATGGAAATGCACAATGCTAAGCATATGGATGATCTCTGCGCATGTGCAAGACCTAAATAACATCTAAAATTTCAAATAAATTTATAGATATGTTGACGCTAAATGCTACTTAAAAAGTGGGAAAATTCATCGAATTCATACATACTGTAGAATAAGTATAGAGAAAAAAAACAAATAAAAATATTGAATAAACAAAATTATTATTCGGCTTCCAGACTCGAACTCAAGACCACAAAAAACGGAGAACATCTAGACGTCATTCTATCCACTAAGCCACGCATCCCTTGGTCAACTCAGCAGTCTAACATTCTTAATAACTTGAACCGAGTTTGAGGTTTGATCTTAAATCTGAATGGAAATGCACAATGCTAAGCATATGGATGATCTCTGCGCATGTGCAAGACCTAAATAAAATCTTAAATTTCAAATAAATTTATAGACATGTTGACGCTAAATGCTACTTTAGAAGTGTGAATATTCATCGAATTCATATATACTGTAGAATAAGTATAGAGAAAAAAAAACAAATAAAATTATTGAATAAAAAAAATTATTATTCGGCTTCCAGACTCGAACTCAAGACCACAAAAAACGAGAGAACATCTAGACGTCATTCTATCCACTAAGCCACGCATGACTTGGTCAACTCAGCAGTCTAACATTCTTAATAACTTGAACCGAGTTTGAGGTTTGATGGTAAATCTGAATGGCAATGCACAATGCTAAGCATATGGATGATCTCTGCGCATATGCAAGACCTAAATAAAATCTTAAATTTCAAATAAATTTATAGACAAGTTGAAGCTAAATGCTACTTAAGAAGTGTGAAAATTCATCGAATTCATATATACTGTAGAATAATTATAGAGGGAAAAAAAAATATTGAATAAAAAAATTATTTTTCGGCTTCCAGACTCGAACTCAAGACAACCAAAAACGAAAGAACATCTAGACGTCATTCTATCCACTAAGCAACGCATCCCTCGGTCAACGCAGCAGTCTATGATTCTTAATACCTTGAACCGAGTTTGAGGTTTGATGGTAAATCTGAATAGAAATGCACAATGCTAAGCATACGGATGATCTCTGCGCATGTGCAAGACCTAAATAACATCTAAAATTTCAAATAAATTTATAGATATGTTGACGCTAAATGCTACTTAAGAAGTGTGAAAATTCATCGAATTCATACATACTGTAGAATAAGTATAGAGAAAAAAAACAAATAAAAATATTGAATAAACAAAATTATAATTCGGCTTCCAGACTCGAACTCAAGACCACCAAAAATGAGAGAACACCTAGACATGATTCTATCCGCAAAGCCACGCATCCCTCTTAAATTTCAAATAAATTTATAGACAAGTTTACGCTAAATGCTATTTCAGAAGTGTGAAAATTCATCGAATTCATATATACTGTTGAATATGTATAGAGAAAAAAAACAAATAAAAATATTGAATAAAAAAAAATTATTATTCGGCTACCAGACTCGAACTCAAGACCCCGAAAAATGAGAGAACACTAGGACATTACTCTATCCACTAAGCCACGCATCCCTCTATCAACGCTGCAGTCTAAGATTCTTAATACCTTGAACCGTGTTTGAGGTTTGATGGTAAATCTGAATGGAAATGCACAATGCTAAGCATATGGATGATCTCTGCGCATGTGCAAGACCTAAATAAAATCTTAAATTTCAAATAAATTTATAGACATGTTGACGCTAAATGCTACTTTAGAAGTGTGAATATTCATCGAATTCATATATACTGTAGAATAAGTATAGAGAAAAAAAACAAATAAAAATATTGAATAAACAAAATTATTATTCGGCTTCCAGACTCGAACTCAAGACCACAAAAAACGGAGAACATCTAGACGTCAGTCTATCCACTAAGCCACGCATCCCTTGGTCAACTCAGCAGTCTAACATTCTTAATAACTTGAACCGAGTTTGAGGTTTGATGGTAAATCTGAATTGAAATGCACAATGCTAAGCATATGGATGATCTCTGCGCATTTGCAAGACCTAAATAAAATCTTAAATTTCAAATAAATTTATAGACATGTTGACGCTAAATGCTACTTAATAAGTGTGAAAATTAATCGAATTCATATATACTGTAGAATAAGTATAGAGAAAAAAAACAAATAAAAATATTGAATAAAAAAATTATTATTCGGCTTCCAGACTCGAACTCAAGACAACCAAAAACGAGAGAACATCTAGACGTCATTCTATCCACTAAGCAACGCATCCCTCGGTCAACGCAGTAGTCTATGATTCTTAATACCTTGAACCGAGTTTGAGGTCTGATGGTAAATCTGAATAGAAATGCACAATGCTAAGCATATGGATGATCTCTGCGCATGTGCAAGACCTAAATAACATCTAAAATTTCAAATAAATTTATAAATATGTTGACGCTAAATGCCACTTTAGAAGTGTGAATATTCATCGAATTCATATATACTGTAGAATAAGTATAGAGAAAAAAAAACAAATAAAAATATTGAATAAAAAAATTATTATTCGGCTTCCAGACTCGAGCTCAAGAACACAAAAAACGAGAGAACATCTAGACGTCATTCTATCCACTACGCCACGCATCCCTTGGTAAACGCAGCAGTCTAACATTCTTAATAACTTGAACCGAGTTTGAGGTTTGATGGTAAATCTGAATGGAAATGCACAATGCTAAGCATATGTATGATCTCTGCGCATGTGCAAGACCTAAATAAAATCTTAAATTTCAAACAAATTTATAGACATGTTGACGCTAAATGCTACTTAATAAGTGTGAAAATTCATCGAATTCATATATACTGTAGAATAAGTATAGAGTAAAAATAACAAATAAAAATATTGAATAAAAAAATTATTATTCGGCTTCTAGACTCGAACTCAAGACAACCAAAAACGAGAGAACATTTAGACGTCATTCTATCCACTAAGCCAAGCATCCCTTGGTCAGCGCAGCAGTCTAACATTCTTAATACCGTGAACCGAGTTTGAGGTTTGATGGTAAATCTGAATGGAAATGCACAATGCTAAGCATATGGATGATCTCTGCGCATGTGCAAGACCTAAATAACATCTATAATTTCAAATAAATTTATAGATATGTTGACGCTAAATGCTACTTTAGAAGTGTGAATATTCATCGAATTCATACATTCTGTAGAATAAGTATAGAGAAAAAAAAAACAAATAAAAATATTGAATAAACAAAATTATTATTCGGCTTCCAGACTCGAACTCAACACCACAAAAAACGAGAGAATATCTAGACGTCATTCTATCCACTAAGCCACGCATCCCTTGGTTAACTCAGCAGTCCAACATTCTTAATAACTTGAACCGAGTTTGAGGTTTGATGGTAAATCTGAATGGAAATGCACAATGCTAAGCATATGGATGGTCTCTGCGCATGTGCAAGACCTAAATAAAATCTTAAATTTCAAATAAATTTATAGACATGTTGACGCTAAATAATACTTAAGAAGTGTGAAAATTCATCGAATTCATATATACTGTAGAATAAGTATAGAGGAAAAAAAATATATTGAATAAAAAAATTATTATTCGGCTTCCAGACTCGAACTCAAGACAACCAAAAACGAGAGAACATCTAGACGTCATTCTATCCACTAAGCAACGCATCCCTCGGTCAACGCAGTAGCCTATGATTCTTAATACCTTGAACCGAGTTTGAGGTCTGATGGTAAATCTGAATAGAAATGCACAATGCTAAGCATATGGATGATCTCTGCGCATGTGCAAGACCTAAATAACATCTAAAATTTCAAATAAATTTATAGATATGTTGACGCTAAATGCTACTTTAGAAGTGTGAATATTCATCGAATTCATATATACTATAGAATAAGTATAGAGAAAAAAAAAAACAAATAAAAATATTGAATAAAAAAAATTATTATTCGGCTTCCAGACTCGAACTCAAGAACACAAAAAACGAGAGAACATCTAGACGTCATTCTATCCACTAAGCCACGCATCCCTTGGTAAACGCAGCAGTCTAACATTCTTAATAACTTGAACCGAGTTTGAGGTTTGATGGTAAATCTGAATGGAAATGCACAATGCTAAGCATATGGATGATCTCTGCGCATGTGCAAGACCTAAATAAAATCTTAAATTTCAAACAAATTTATAGACATGTTGACGCTAAATGCTACTTAATAAGTGTGAAAATTCATCGAATTCATATATACTGTAGAATAAGTATAGAGTAAAAATAACAAATAAAAATATTGAATAAAAAAATTATTATTCGGCTTCTAGACTCGAACTCAAGACAACCAAAAACGAGAGAACATCTAGACGTCATTCTATCCACTAAGCCAAGCATCCCTCGGTCAACGCAGCAGTCTAACATTCTTAATACCGTGAACCGAGTTTGAGGTTTGATGGTAAATCTGAAAGGAAATGCACAATGCTAAGCATATGGATGATCTCTGCGCATGTGCAAGACCTAAATAACATCTAAAATTTCAAATAAATTTATAGATATGTTGACGCTAAATGCTACTTAAGAAGTGTGAAAATTCATCGAATTCATACACACTGTAAAATAAGTATAGAGAAAAAAAACAAATAAAAATATTGAATAAACAAAATTATAATTCGGCTTCCAGACTCGAACTCAACACCACAAAAAACGAGAGAATATCTAGACGTCATTCTATCCACTAAGCCACGCATCCCTTGGTTAACTCAGCAGTCCAACATTCTTAATAACTTGAACCGAGTTTGAGGTTTGATGGTAAATCTGAATGGAAATGCACAATGCTAAGCATATGGATGGACTCTGCGCATGTGCAAGACCTAAATAAAATATTAAATTTCAAATAAATTTATAGACATGTTGACGCTAAATAATACTTAAGAAGTGTGAATATTCATCGAATTCATATATACTGTAGAATAAGTATAGAGGGAAAAAAAATATATTGAATAAAAAAATTATTATTCGGCTTCCAGACTCGAACTCAAGACCACCAAAAATGAGAGAACACCTAGACATGATTCTATCCACTAAGCCACGCATCCCTCGGTCAACGCTGCAGTCTAAGATTCTTAATACGTTGAACCGAGTTTAAGGTTTGATGGTAAATCTGAATATAAATGCACAATGCTAAGCATATGGATGATCTCTGCGCATGTGCAAGACCTAAATAAAATTTTAAATTTCAAATAAATTTATAGATATGTTGACGCTAAATGCTACTTAAGAAGTGTGAAAATTCATCGAATTCGTATATACTGTAGAATATGTATAGATAAAAAAAAACAAATAAAAATATTGAATAAAAAAAATTATTATTCGGCTACAAGACTCGAAATCAAGACCACCAAAAATGACAGAACACCTAGACATGATTCTATCCACTGAGCCACGCATCCCTCGATCAACGAAGCAGTCTAACATTCTTAATACCTTGAACCGAGTTTGAGGTTGGATGGTAAATCTGATTCGAAATGCACAATGCTAAGCATATGGATGATCTCTGCGCATGTGCAAGACCTAAATAAAATCCTAAATTTCAAATAAATTTATAGATATGTTGAAGCTAAATGCTACTTAAGAAGTGTGAAAATTCATCGAATTCATATATACTGTAGAATAAGTATAGAGAAAAAAAACAAATAAAAATATTGAATAAAAAAATTATTATTTGGCTTCCAGACTCGACCTCAAGACAACCAAAAACGAGAGAACACCTAGACATGATTCTATCCACTGAGCCACGCATCCCTCGATCAACGCAGCAGTCTAACATTCTTAATACCTTGAACCGAGTTTGAGGTTTGATGGTAAATCTGATTGGAAATGCACAATGCTAAGCATATGGATGATCTCTGCGCATGTGCAAGACCTAAATAAAATCTTAAATTTCAAATAAATTTATAGACAAGTTGACGCTAAATGCTACTTAAGAAGTGTGAAAATTCATCGAATTCATATATACTGTAGAATAAGTATAGAGAAAAAAAACAAATAAACATATTGAATAAAAAAAATTATTATTCGGCTTCCAGACTCGAACTCAAGACCACAAAAAACGGAGAACATCTAGACGTCATTCTATCCACTAAGCCACGCATCCCTTGGTCAACTCAGCAGTCTAACATTCTTAATAACTTGAACCGAGTTTGAGGTTTGATGGTAAATCTGAATGGAAATGCACAATGCTAAGCATATGGATGATCTCTGCGCATGTGCAAGACCTAAATAAAATCTTAAATTTCAAATAAATTTATAGACATGTTGACGCTAAATGCTACTTCAGAAGTGTGAAAATTCATCGAATTCATATATACTGTTGAATATGTATAGAGAAAAAAAACAAATAAAAATATTGAATAAAAAAAAATTATTATTCGGCTACCAGACTCGAACTCAAGACCACCAAAAACGAGAGAACATCTAGACGTTTTTCTATCCACTAAGCCAAGCATCCCTTGGTCTACGCAGCAGTCTACCATTCTTAATACCTTGAACCGAGTTTGAGGTTTGATGGTAAATCTGAATGGAAATGCACAATGCTAAGCATATGGATGATCTCTGCGCATGTGCAAGACCTAAATAAAATCTTAAATTTCAAATAAATTTATAGACATGTTGACGCTAAATGCTACTTAAGAAGTGTGAATATTCATCGAATTCATATATACTGTAGAATAAGAATAGAGGAAAAAAAACAAATAAAAATATTGAATAAAAAAATTATTATTCGGCTTCCAGACTCGAACTCAAGACCACAAAAAACGAGAGAACATCTAGACGTCATTCTATCCACTAAGCCACGCATGACTTGGTCAACTCAGCAGTCTAACATTCTTAATAACTTGAACCAAGTTTGAGGTTTGATGGTAAATCTGAATGGAAATGCACAAAGCTAAGCATATGGATGATCTCTGCGCATGTGCAAGACCTAAATAAAATCTTAAATTTCAAATAAATTTATAGACAAGTTGACGCTAAATGCTACTTAAGAAGTGTGAAAATTCATCGAATTCATATATACTGTAGAATAAGTATAGAGAAAAAAAACAAATAAACATATTGAATAAAAAAAATTATTATTCGGCTTCCAGACTCGAACTCAAGACCACAAAAAACGGAGAACATCTAGACGTCATTCTATCCACTAAGCCACGCATCCCTTGGTCAACTCAGCAGTCTAACATTCTTAATAACTTGAACCGAGTTTGAGGTTTGATGGTAAATCTGAATAGAAATGCACAATGCTAAGCATATGGATGATCTCTGCGCATGTGCAAGCCCTAAATAAAATCTTAAATTTCAAATAAATTTATAGACATGTTGACGCTAAATGCTACTTAAGAAGTGTGAATATTCATCGAATTCATATATACTGTAGAATAAGTACAGAGGAAAAAAAACAAATAAAAATATTGAATAAAAAAATTATTATTCGGCTTCCAGACTCGAACTCAAGACCACAAAAAACGAGAGAACATCTAGACGTCATTTAATCCAGTAAGCCACGCATGACTTGGTCAACTCAGCAGTCTAACATTCTTAATAACTTGAACCGAGTTTGAGGTTTGTTGGTAAATCTGAATGGAAATGCACAATGCTAAGCATATGGATGATCTCTGCGCATGTGCAAGACCTAAATAAAATCTTAAATTTCAAATAAATTTATAGACAAGTTGACGCTAAATGCTACTTAAGAAGTGTGAAAATTCATCGAATTCATATATACTGTAGAATAATTATAGAGGGAAAAAAAACAAATAAAAATATTGAATAAACAAAATTATAATTCGGCTTCCAGACTCGAACTCAAGACCACAAAAAATGAGAGATCGCTAGGACACTATTCTATCCACTAAGCCACGCATCCCTCGGTCAACGCTGCAGTCTAAGATTCTTAATACCTTGAACCGAGTTTGAGGTTTGATGGTAAATCTGAATAGAAATGCACAAGGCTAAGCATACGGATGATCTCTGCGCATGTGCAAGACCTAAATAACATCTAAAATTTCAAATAAATTTATAGATATGTTGACGCTAAATGCTACTTAAGAAGTGTGAAAATTCATCGAATTCATACATACTGTAGAATAAGTATAGAGAAAAAAAACAAATAAAAATATTGAATAAACAAAATTATAATTCGGCTTCCAGTCTCGAACTCAAGACCACCAAAAATTAAAGAACACCTAGACATGATTCTATCCGCAAAGCCACGCATCCCTCTTAAATTTCAAATAAATTTATAGACACGTTGACGCTAAATGCTACTTCAGAAGTGTGAAAATTCATCGAATTCATATATACTGTTGAATATGTATAGAGAAAAAAAACAAATAAAAATATTGAATAAAAAAAAATTATTATTCGGCTACCAGACTCGAACTCAAGACCACCAAAACCGAGAGAACATCTAGACGTCATTCTATCCACTAAGCCAAGCATCCCTTGGTCTACACAGCAGTCTAACATTCTTAATACCTTGAACCGAGTTTGAGGTCTGATGGTAAATCTGAATAGAAATGCACAATGCTAAGCATATGGATGATCTCTGTGCATGTGCAAGGCCTAAATAACATCTAAAATTTCAAATAAATTTATAGATATGTTGACGCTAAATGCTACTTTAGAAGTGTGAATATTCATCGAATTCATATATACTGTAGAATAAGTATAGAGAAAAAAAAACAAATAAAAATATTGAATAAAAAAAATTATTATTCGGCTTCCAGACTCGAACTCAAGAACACAAAAAACGAGAGAACATCTAGACGTCATTCTATCCACTAAGCCACGCATCCCTTGGTAAACGCTGCAGTCTAACATTCTTAATAACTTGAACCGAGTTTGAGGTTTGATGGTAAATCTGAATGGAAATGCACAATGCTAAGCATATGGATGATCTCTGCGCATGTGCAAGACCTAAATAAAATCTTAAATTTCAAATAAATTTATAGACATGTTGACGCTAAATGCTACTTAAGAAGTGTGAAAATTCATCGAATTCATATATACTGTAGAATAATTATAGAGGGAAAAAAAATATTGAATAAAAAAATTATTTTTCGGCTTCCAGACTCGAACTCAAGACAACCAAAAACGAGAGAACATCTAGACGTCATTCTATCCACTAAGCCAAGCATCCCTTGGCCAACGCAGCAGTCTAACATTCTTAATACCGTGAACCGAGTTTGAGGTTTGATGGTAAATCTGAATGGAAATGCACAATGCTAAGCATATGGATGATCTCTGCGCATGTGCAAGACCTAAATAACATCTATAATTTCAAATAAATTTATAGATATGTTGACGCTAAATGCTACTTTAGAAGTGTGAAAATTCATCGAATACATATATACTGTAAAATATGTATAGAGAAAAAAAATAAATAAAAATATTGAATAAAAAAAATTATTATTCGGCTACCAGACTCGAACTCAAGACCACCAAAAACGAGAGAACATCTAGACGTCATTCTATCCACTAAGCAACGCATCCCTTGGTAAACGCAGCAGTCTAAGATTCTTAATACCTTGAACCGAGTTTGAGGTTTGATGGTAAATCTGAATAAAAATGCACAATGCTAAGCATATGGATGATCTCTGCGAATGTGCAAAACCTAAATAAAATCTTAAATTTCAAATAAATTTATAAACATGTTGACGCTAAATGCTACTTAAGAAGTGTGAAAATTCATCGAATTCATATATACTGTAGAATAAGTATAGAGAAAAAAAAAACAAATAAAAATATTGAATAAAAAAATTATTATTCGGCTTCCAGACTCGACCTCAAGACAATCAAAAACGAGAGAACACCTAGACATGATTCTATCCACTGAGCCACGCATCCCTTGGTAAACGCAGCAGTCTAACATTCTTAATACCTTGAACCGAGTTTGAGGTTTGATGGTAAATCTGATTGGAAATGCACAATGCTAAGCATATGGATGATCTCTGCGCATGTGCAAGATCTAATTAACATCTAAAATTTCAAATAAATTTATAGACATGTTGACGCTAAATGCTACTTAAAAAGTGTGAAAATTCATCGAATTCATATATACTGTAGAATAAGTATAGAGAAAAAAAAACAAATAAAAATATTGAATTAAAAAAAATTATTATTCGGCTTCCAGACTCGAACTCAAGACCTCAAAAAACGAGAGAACATCTAGACGTCATTCTATCAACTAAGCCACGCATCCCTTGGTCAACTCAGCAGCCTAACATTCTTAATAACTTGAACCGAGTTTGAGGTTTGATGGTAAATCTGAATGGAAATGCACAATGCTAAGCATATGGATGATCTCTGCGCATGTGCAAGACCTAAATAAAATCTTAAATTTCAAATAAATTTATAGACATGTTGACGCTAAATGCTACTTCAGAAGTGTCAAAATTCATCGAATTCATATATACTGTTGAATATGTATAGAGAAAAAAAACAAATAAAAATATTGAATAAAAAAAATTATTATTCGGCTACCAGACTCGAACTCAAGACCACCAAAAACGAGAGAACATCTAGACGTCATTCTATCCACTAAGCCAAGCATCCCTTGGTCTACGCAGCAGTCTAACATTCTTAATACCTTGAACCGAGTTTGAGGTTTGATGGTAAATCTGAATGGAAATGCACAATGCTAAGCATATGGATGATCTCTGCGCATGTGCAAGACATAAATAAAATCTTAAATTTCAAATAAATTTATAGACATGTTGACGCTAAATGCTACTTAAGAAGTGTGAAAATTCATCGAATTCATATATACTGTAGAATAAGTATAGAGAAAAAAAAACAAATAAAAATATTGAATAAACAAAATTATAATTCGGCTTCCAGACTCGAACTCAAGACCACAAAAAATGAGAGAACACTAGGACACTATTCTATCCACTAAGCCACGCATCCCTCGGTCAACGCTGCAGTCTAACATTCTTAATAACTTGAACCGAGTTTGAGGTTTGATGGTAAATCTATATGGAAATGCACAATGCTAAGCATATGGATGATCTCTGCGCATGTGCAAGACCTAAATAACATCTAAAATTTCAAATAAATTTATAGATATGTTGACGCTAAATGCTACTTTAGAAGTGTGAATATTCATCGAATTCATATATACTGTAGAATAAGTATAGAGAAAAAAAAACAAATAAAAATATTGAATTAAAAAAATTATTATTCGGCTTCCAGACTCGAACTCAAGACCTCAAAAAACGAGAGAACATCTAGACGTCATTCTATCCACTAAGCCACGCATCCCTTGGTAAACGCTGCAGTCTAACATTCTTAATAACTTGAACCGAGTTTGAGGTTTGATGGTAAATCTGAATGGAAATGCACAATGCTAAGCATATGGATGATCTCTGCGCATGTGCAAGACCTAAATAAAATCTTAAATTTCAAATAAATTTATAGACATGTTGACGCTAAATGCTACTTAAAAAGTGTGAAAATTCATCGAATTCATATATACTGTAGAATAAGTATAGAGAAAAAAAACAAATAAAAATATTGAATAAAAAATTATTATTCGGCTTTCAGACTCGACCTCAAGACAACCAAAAACGAGAGAACACCTAGACATGATTCTATCCGCAAAGCCACGCATCCCTCTTAAATTTCAAATAAATTTATAGATATGTTGACGCTAAATGCTACTTTAGAAGTGTGAATATTCATCGAATTCATATATACTGTAGAATAAGTATAGAGAAAAAAAACAAATAAAAATATTGAATAAAAAAAATTATTATTCGGCTTCCAGACTCGAACTCAAGAACACAAAAAACGAGAGAACATCTAGACGTCATTCTATCCACTAAGCCACGCATCCCTTGGTAAACGCTGCAGTCTAACATTCTTAATAACTTGAACCGAGTTTGAGGTTTGATGGTAAATCTGAATGGAAATGCACAATGCTAAGCATATGGATGATCTCTGCGCATGTGCAAGACCTAAATAAAATCTTAAATTTCAAATAGATTTATAGACATGTTGACGCTAAATGCTACTTAAGAAGTGTGAAAATTCATCGAATTCATATATACTGTAGAATAATTATAGAGGGGAAAAAAATATTGAATAAAAAAATTATTTTTCGGCTTCCAGACTCGAACTCAAGACAACCAAAAACGAGAGAACATCTAGACGTCATTCTATCCACTAAGCCAAGCATCCCTTGGTCAACGCAGCAGTCTAACATTCTTAATACCGTGAACCGAGTTTGAGGTTTGATGGTAAATCTGAATGGAAATGCACAATGCTAAGCATATGGATGATCTCTGCGCATGTGCAAGACCTAAATAACATCTATAATTTCAAATAAATTTATAGATATGTTGACGCTAAATGCTACTTTAGAAGTGTGAAAATTCATCGAATACATATATACTGTAAAATATGTATAGAAAAAAAAAATAAATAAAAATATTGAATAAAAAAAATTATTATTCGGCTACCAGACTCGAACTCAAGACCACCAAAAACGAGAGAACATCTAGACGTCATTCGATCCACTAAGCAACGCATCCCTTGGTAAACGCAGCAGTCTAAGATTCTTAATACCTTGAACCGAGTTTGAGGTTTGATGGTAAATCTGAATAAAAATGCACAATGCTAAGCATATGGATGATCTCTGCGAATGTGCAAGACCTAAATAAAATCTTAAATTTCAAATAAATTTATAAACATGTTGACGCTAAATGCTACTTAAGAAGTGTGAAAATTCATCGAATTCATATATACTGTAGAATAAGTATAGAGAAAAAAAAACAAATAAAAATATTGAATAAAAAAATTATTATTCGGCTTCCAGACTCGACCTCAAGACAATCAAAAACGAGAGAACACCTAGACATGATTCTATCCACTGAGCCATGCATCCCTCGATCAACGCAGCAGTCTAACATTCTTAATACCTTGAACCGAGTTTGAGGTTTGATGGTAAATCTGATTGGAAATGCACAATGCTAAGCATATGGATGATCTCTGCGCATGTGCAAGATCTAATTAACATCTAAAATTTCAAATAAATTTATAGACATGTTGACGCTAAATGCTACTTAAAAAGTGTGAAAATTCATCGAATTCATATATACTGTAGAATAAGTATAGAGAAAAAAAAACAAATAAAAATATTGAATTAAAAAAAATTATTATTCGGCTTCCAGACTCGAACTCAAGACCTCAAAAAACGAGAGAACATCTAGACGTCATTCTATCCACTAAGCCACGCATCCCTTGGTCAACTCAGCAGCCTAACATTCTTAATAACTTGAACCGAGTTTGAGGTTTGATGGTAAATCTGAATGGAAATGCACAATGCTAAGCATATGGATGATCTCTGCGCATGTGCAAGACCTAAATAAAATCTTAAATTTCAAATAAATTTATAGACATGTTGACGCTAAATGCTACTTCAGAAGTGTGGAAATTCATCGAATTCATATATACTGTTGAATATGTATAGAGAAAAAAAACAAATAAAAATATTGAATAAAAAAAAATTATTATTCGGCTACCAGACTCGAACTCAAGACCACCAAAAACGAGAGAACATCTAGACGTCATTCTATCCACTAAGCCAAGCATCCCTTGGTCTACGCAGCAGTCTAACATTCTTAATACCTTGAACCGAGTTTGAGGTTTGATGGTAAATCTGAATGGAAATGCACAATGCTAAGCATATGGATGATCTCTGCGCATGTGCAAGACATAAATAAAATCTTAAATTTCAAATAAATTTATAGACATGTTGACGCTAAATGCTACTTAAGAAGTGTGAAAATTCATCGAATTCATATATACTGTAGAATAAGTATAGAGAAAAAAAAAACAAATAAAAATATTGAATAAACAAAATTATAATTCGGCTTCCAGACTCGAACTCAAGACCACAAAAAATGAGAGAACACTAGGACACTATTCTATCCACTAAGCCACGCATCCCTCGGTCAACGCTGCAGTCTAAGATTCTTAATACCTTGAACCGAGTTTGAGGTTTGATGGTAAATCTGAATGGAAATGCACAATGATAAGCATATGGATGATCTCTGCGCATGTGCAAGACCTGAATAAAATCTTAAATTTCAAATAAATTTATAGACATGTTGACGCTAAATGCTACTTTACAAGTGTGAATATTCATCGAATTCATATATACTGTAGAAAAAGTATAGAGAAAAAAAACAAATAAACATATTGAATAAAAAAAATTATTATTCGGCTTCCAGACTCGAACTCAAGACCACAAAAAACGGAGAACATCTAGACGTCATTCTATCCACTAAGCCACGCATCCCTTGGTCAACTCAGCAGTCTAACATTCTTAATAACTTGAACCGAGTTTGAGGCTTGATGGTAAATCTATATGGAAATGCACAATGCTAAGCATATGGATGATCTCTGCGCATGTGCAAGACCTAAATAAAATCTTAAATTTCAAATAAATTTATAGACATGTTGACGCTAAATGCTACTTAATAAGTGTGAAAATTAATCGAATTCATATATACTGTAGAATAAGTATAGAGAAAAAAAAACAAATAAAAATATTGAATAAAAAAATTATTATTCGGCTTCCAGACTCGAACTCAAGACACCCGAAAACGAGAGAACATCTAGACGTCATTCTATCCACTAAGCAACGCATCCCTCGGTCAACGTAGTAGTCTATGATTCTTAATACCTTGAACCGAGTTTGAGGTCTGATGGTAAATCTGAATAGAAATGCACAATGCTAAGCATATGGATGATCTCTGCGCATGTGCAAGACCTAAATAACATCTAAAATTTCAAATAAATTTATAGATATGTTGACGCTAAATGCTACTTTAGAAGTGTGAATATTCATCGAATTCATATATACTGTAGAATAAGTATAGAGAAAAAAAAACAAATAAAAATATTGAATTAAAAAAATTATTATTCGGCTTCCAGACTCGAAATAAAGAACACAAAAATCGAGAGAACATCTAGACGTCATTCTATCCACTAAGCCACGCATCCCTTGGTAAACGCTGCAGTCTAACATTCTTAATAACTTGAACCGAGTTTGAGGTTTGATGGTAAATCTGAATGGAAATGCACAATGCTAAGCATATGGATGATCTCTGCGCATGTGCAAGACCTAAATAAAATCTTAAATTTCAAATAAATTTATAGACATGTTGACGCTAAATGCTACTTAAAAAGTGTGAAAATTCATCGAATTCATATATACTGTAGAATAAGTATAGAGAAAAAAAAACAAATAAAAATATTGAATAAAAAAATTATTATTCGGCTTCCAGACTCGACCTCAAGACAACCAAAAACGAGAGAACACCTAGACATGATTCTATCCACTGAGCCACGCATCCCTTGATCAACGCTGCAGTCTAACATTCTTAATACCTTGAACCGAGTTTGAGGTTTGATGGTAAATCTGATTGGAAATGCACAATGCTAAGCATATGGATGATCTCTGCGCATGTGCAAGATCTAAATAACATCTAAAATTTCAAATAAATTTATAGACATGTTGACGCTAAATGCTACTTAAAAAGTGTGAAAATTCATCGAATTCATATATACTGTAGAATAAGTATAGAGAAAAAAAAAACAAATAAAAATATTGAATTAAAAAAAATTATTATTCGGCTTCCAGACTCGAACTCAAGACCTCAAAAAACGAGAGAACATCTAGACGTCATTCTATCCACTAAGCCACGCATCCCTTGGTCAACTCAGCAGCCTAACATTCTTAATAACTTGAACCGAGTTTGAGGTTTGATGGTAAATCTGAATGGAAATGCACAATGCTAAGCATATGGATGATCTCTGCGCATGTGCAAGACCTAAATAAAATCTTAAATTTCAAATAAATTTATAGACATGTTGACGCTAAATGCTACTTCAGAAGTGTGAAAATTCATCGAATTCATATATACTGTTGAATATGTATAGAGAAAAAAAACAAATAAAAATATTGAATAAAAAAAAATTATTATTCGGCTACCAGACTCGAACTCAAGACCACCAAAAACGAGAGAACATCTAGACGTCATTCTATCCACTAAGCCAAGCACCCCTTGGTCTACGCAGCAGTCTAACATTCTTAATACCTTGAACCGAGTTTGAGGTTTGATGGTAAATCTGAATGGAAATGCACAATGCTAAGCATATGGATGATCTCTGCGCATGTGCAAGACCTGAATAAAATCTTAAATTTCAAATAAATTTATAGACATGTTGACGCTAAATGCTACTTTAGAAGTGTGAATATTCATCGAATTCATATATACTGTAGAATAAGTATAGAGAAAAAAAAACAAATAAACATATTGAATAAAAAAAATTATTATTCGGCTTCCAGACTCGAACTCAAGACCACAAAAAACGGAGAACATCTAGACGTCATTCTATCCACTAAGTCACGCATCCCTTGGTCAACTCAGCAGTCTAACATTCTTAATAACTTGAACCGAGTTTGAGGTTTGATGGTAAATCTGAATGGAAATGCACAATGCTAAGCATATGGATGATCTCTGCGCATGTGCAAGACCTAAATAAAATCTTAAATTTCAAATAAATTTATAGACATGTTGACGCTAAATGCTACTTAAAAAGTGTGAAAATTCATCGAATTCATATATACTGTAGAATAAGTATAGAGAAAAAAAAACAAATAAAAATATTGAATAAAAAAATTATTATTCGGCTTCCAGACTCGACCTCAAGACAACCAAAAACGAGAGAACACCTAGACATGATTCTATCCACTGAGCCACGCATCCCTCGATCAACGCTGCAGTCTAACATTCTTAATACCTTGAACCGAGTTTGAGGTTTGATGGTAAATCTGATTGGAAATGCACAATGCTAAGCATATGGATGATCTCTGCGCATGTGCAAGATTTAAATAACATCTAAAATTTCAAATAAATTTATAGACATGTTGACGCTAAATGCTACTTAAAAAGTGTGAAAATTCATCGAATTCATATATACTGTAGAATAAGTATAGAGAAAAAAAAACAAATAAAAATATTGAATTAAAAAAAATTATTATTCGGCTTCCAGACTCGAACTCAAGACCTCAAAAAACGAGAGAACATCTAGACGTCATTCTATCCACTAAGCCACGCATCCCTTGGTCAACTCAGCAGCCTAACATTCTTAATAACTTGAACCGAGTTTGAGGTTTGATGGTAAATCTGAATGGAAATGCACAATGCTAAGCATATGGATGATCTCTGCGCATGTGCAAGACCTAAATAAAATCTTAAATTTCAAATAAATTTATAGACATGTTGACGCTAAATGCTACTTAAGAAGTGTGAAAATTCATCGAATTCATATATACTGTAGAATAAGTATAGAGAAAAAAAAACAAATAAAAATATTGAATAAACAAAATTATAATTCGGCTTCCAGACTCGAACTCAAGACCACAAAAAATGAGAGAACACTAGGACACTATTCTATCCACTAAGCCACGCATCCCTCGGTCAACGCTGCAGTCTAAGATTCTTAATACCTTGAACCGAGTTTGAGGTTTGATGGTAAATCTGAATGGAAATGCACAATGATAAGCATATGGATGATCTCTGCGCATGTGCAAGACCTGAATAAAATCTTAAATTTCAAATAAATTTATAGACATGTTGACGCTAAATGCTACTTTACAAGTGTGAATATTCATCGAATTCATATATACTGTAGAAAAAGTATAGAGAAAAAAAACAAATAAACATATTGAATAAAAAAAATTATTATTCGGCTTCCAGACTCGAACTCAAGACCACAAAAAACGGAGAACATCTAGACGTCATTCTATCCACTAAGCCACGCATCCCTTGGTCAACTCAGCAGTCTAACATTCTTAATAACTTGAACCGAGTTTGAGGTTTGATGGTAAATCTATATGGAAATGCACAATGCTAAGCATATGGATGATCTCTGCGCATGTGCAAGACCTAAATAAAATCTTAAATTTCAAATAAATTTATAGACATGTTGACGCTAAATGCTACTTAATAAGTGTGAAAATTAATCGAATTCATATATACTGTAGAATAAGTATAGAGAAAAAAAAACAAATAAAAATATTGAATAAAAAAATTATTATTCGGCTTCCAGACTCGAACTCAAGACACCCGAAAACGAGAGAACATCTAGACGTCATTCTATCCACTAAGCAACGCATCCCTCGGTCAACGTAGTAGTCTATGATTCTTAATACCTTGAACCGAGTTTGAGGTCTGATGGTAAATCTGAATAGAAATGCACAATGCTAAGCATATGGATGATCTCTGCGCATGTGCAAGACCTAAATAACATCTAAAATTTCAAATAAATTTATAGATATGTTGACGCTAAATGCTACTTTAGAAGTGTGAATATTCATCGAATTCATATATACTGTAGAATAAGTATAGAGAAAAAAAAACAAATAAAAATATTGAATTAAAAAAATTATTATTCGGCTTCCAGACTCGAAATAAAGAACACAAAAATCGAGAGAACATCTAGACGTCATTCTATCCACTAAGCCACGCATCCCTTGGTAAACGCTGCAGTCTAACATTCTTAATAACTTGAACCGAGTTTGAGGTTTGATGGTAAATCTGAATGGAAATGCACAATGCTAAGCATATGGATGATCTCTGCGCATGTGCAAGACCTAAATAAAATCTTAAATTTCAAATAAATTTATAGACATGTTGACGCTAAATGCTACTTAAAAAGTGTGAAAATTCATCGAATTCATATATACTGTAGAATAAGTATAGAGAAAAAAAAACAAATAAAAATATTGAATAAAAAAATCATTATTCGGCTTCCAGACTCGACCTCAAGACAACCAAAAACGAGAGAACACCTAGACATGATTCTATCCACTGAGCCACGCATCCCTTGATCAACGCTGCAGTCTAACATTCTTAATACCTTGAACCGAGTTTGAGGTTTGATGGTAAATCTGATTGGAAATGCACAATGCTAAGCATATGGATGATCTCTGCGCATGTGCAAGATCTAAATAACATCTAAAATTTCAAATAAATTTATAGACATGTTGACGCTAAATGCTACTTAAAAAGTGTGAAAATTCATCGAATTCATATATACTGTAGAATAAGTATAGAGAAAAAAAAACAAATAAAAATATTGAATTAAAAAAAATTATTATTCGGCTTCCAGACTCGAACTCAAGACCTCAAAAAACGAGAGAACATCTAGACGTCATTCTATCCACTAAGCCACGCATCCCTTGGTCAACTCAGCAGCCTAACATTCTTAATAACTTGAACCGAGTTTGAGGTTTGATGGTAAATCTGAATGGAAATGCACAATGCTAAGCATATGGATGATCTCTGCGCATGTGCAAGACCTAAATAAAATCTTAAATTTCAAATAAATTTATAGACATGTTGACGCTAAATGCTACTTCAGAAGTGTGAAAATTCATCGAATTCATATATACTGTTGAATATGTATAGAGAAAAAAAACAAATAAAAATATTGAATAAAAAAAAATTATTATTCGGCTACCAGACTCGAACTCAAGACCACCAAAAACGAGAGAACATCTAGACGTCATTCTATCCACTAAGCCAAGCACCCCTTGGTCTACGCAGCAGTCTAACATTCTTAATACCTTGAACCGAGTTTGAGGTTTGATGGTAAATCTGAATGGAAATGCACAATGCTAAGCATATGGATGATCTCTGCGCATGTGCAAGACCTGAATAAAATCTTAAATTTCAAATAAATTTATAGACATGTTGACGCTAAATGCTACTTTAGAAGTGTGAATATTCATCGAATTCATATATACTGTAGAATAAGTATAGAGAAAAAAAAACAAATAAACATATTGAATAAAAAAAATTATTATTCGGCTTCCAGACTCGAACTCAAGACCACAAAAAACGGAGAACATCTAGACGTCATTCTATCCACTAAGTCACGCATCCCTTGGTCAACTCAGCAGTCTAACATTCTTAATAACTTGAACCGAGTTTGAGGTTTGATGGTAAATCTGAATGGAAATGCACAATGCTAAGCATATGGATGATCTCTGCGCATGTGCAAGACCTAAATAAAATCTTAAATTTCAAATAAATTTATAGACATGTTGACGCTAAATGCTACTTAAAAAGTGTGAAAATTCATCGAATTCATATATACTGTAGAATAAGTATAGAGAAAAAAAAACAAATAAAAATATTGAATAAAAAAATTATTATTCGGCTTCCAGACTCGACCTCAAGACAACCAAAAACGAGAGAACACCTAGACATGATTCTATCCACTGAGCCACGCATCCCTCGATCAACGCTGCAGTCTAACATTCTTAATACCTTGAACCGAGTTTGAGGTTGGATGGTAAATCTGATTGGAAATGCACAATGCTAAGCATATGGATGATCTCTGCGCATGTGCAAGATTTAAATAACATCTAAAATTTCAAATAAATTTATAGACATGTTGACGCTAAATGCTACTTAAAAAGTGTGAAAATTCATCGAATTCATATATACTGTAGAATAAGTATAGAGAAAAAAAAACAAATAAAAATATTGAATTAAAAAAAATTATTATTCGGCTTCCAGACTCGAACTCAAGACCTCAAAAAACGAGAGAACATCTAGACGTCATTCTATCCACTAAGCCACGCATCCCTTGGTCAACTCAGCAGCCTAACATTCTTAATAACTTGAACCGAGTTTGAGGTTTGATGGTAAATCTGAATGGAAATGCACAATGCTAAGCATATGGATGATCTCTGCGCATGTGCAAGACCTAAATAAAATCTTAAATTTCAAATAAATTTATAGACATGTTGACGCTAAATGCTACTTCAGAAGTGTGAAAATTCATCGAATTCATATATACTGTTGAATATGTATAGAGAAAAAAAAAAAAAAAATATTGAATAAAAAAAAATTATTATTCGGCTACCAGACTCGAACTCAAGACCACCAAAAACGAGAGAACATCTAGACTTCATTCTATCCACTAAGCCAAGCACCCCTTGGTCTACGCAGCAGTCTAACATTCTTAATACCTTGAACCGAGTTTGAGGTTTGATGGTAAATCTGAATGGAAATGCACAATGCTAAGCATATGGATGATCTCTGCGCATGTGCAAGACCTGAATAAAATCTTAAATTTCAAATAAATTTATAGACATGTTGACGCTAAATGCTACTTTAGAAGTGTGAATATTCATCGAATTCATATATACTGTAGAATAAGTATAGAGAGAAAAAAACAAATAAACATATTGAATAAAAAAAATTATTATTCGGCTTCCAGACTCGAACTCAAGACCACAAAAAACGGAGAACATCTAGACGTCATTCTATCCACTAAGTCACGCATCCCTTGGTCAACTCAGCAGTCTAACATTCTTAATAACTTGAATCCGAGTTTGAGGTTTGATGGTAAATCTGAATGGAAATGCACAATGCTAAGCATATGGATGATCTCTGCGCATGTGCAAGACCTAAATAAAATCTTAAATTTCAAATAAATTTATAGACATGTTGACGCTAAATGCTACTTTAGAAGTGTGAATATTCATCGAATTCATATATACTGTAGAATAAGTATAGATAAAAAAAAACAAATAAAAATATTGAATAAACAAAATTATTATTCGGCTTCCAGACTCGAACTCAAGACCACAAAAAACGGGGAACATCTAGACAACATTCTATCCACTAAGCCACGCATCCCTTGGTCAACTCAGCAGTCTAACATTCTTAATAACTTGAACCGAGTTTGAGGTTTGATGGTAAATCTGAATGGAAATGCACAATGCTAAGCATATGGATGATCTCTGCGCATGTGCAAGACCTAAATAAAATCTTAAATTTCAAATAAATTTATAGACATGCTGACGCTAAATGCTACTTTAGAAGTGTGAATATTCATCGAATTCATATATACTGTAGAATAAGTATAGATAAAAAAAACAAATAAAAATATTGAATAAACAAAATTATTATTCGGCTTCCAGACTCGAACTCAAGACCACAAAAAACGGAGAACATCTAGACGTCATTCTATCCACTAAGCCACGCATCCCTTGGTCAACTCAGCAGTCTAACATTCTTAATAACTTGAACCGAGTTTGAGGTTTGATGGTAAATCTGAATGGAAATGCATAATGCTAAGCATATGGATGATCTCTGCTCATGTGCAAGACCTAAATAAAATCTTAAATTTCAAATAAATTTATAGACATGTTGACGCTAAATGCTACTTAATAAGTGTGAAAATTAATCGAATTCATATATACTGTAGAATAAGTATAGAGAAAAAAAACAAATAAAAATATTGAATAAACAAAATTATAATTCGGCTTCCAGACTCGAACTCAAGACCACAAAAAATGAGGGAACACTAGGACACTATTCTATCCACTAAGCCACGCATCCCTCGGTCAACGCTGCAGTCTAAGATTCTTAATACCTTGAACCGAGTTTGAGGTTTGATGGTAAATCTGAATGGAAATGCACAATGCTAAGCATATGGATGATCTCTGCGCATGTGCAAGACCTGAATAAAATCTTAAATTTCAAATAAATTTATAGACATGTTGACGCTAAATAATACTTAAGAAGTGTGAAAATTCATCGAATTCATATATACTGTAGAATAAGTATAGAGGAAAAAAAAATATATTGAATAAAAAAATTATTATTCGGCTTCCAGACTCGAACTCAAGACAACCAAAAACGAGAGAACATCTAGACGTCATTCTATCCACTAAGCCAAGCATCCCTTGGTCAACGCAGCAGTCTAACATTCTTAATACCGTGAACCGAGTTTGAGGTTTGATGGTAAATCTGAATGGAAATGCACAATGCTAAGCATATGGATGATCTCTGCGCATGTGCAAAACCTAAATAACATCTAAAATTTCAAATAAATTTATAGACATGTTGACGCTAAATGCTACTTAAAAAGTGTGAAAATTCATCGAATTCATATATACTGTAGAATAAGTATAGAGAAAAAAAAACAAATAAAAATATTGATTAAAAAAATTATTATTCGGCTTCCAGACTCGAACTCAAGACCACAAAAAACGAGCGAACATCTAGACGTCATTCTATCCACTAAGCCACGCATCCCTTGGTCAACTCAGCAGCCTAACATTCTTAAAAACTTGAACCGAGTTTGAGGTTTGATGGTAAATCTGAATGGAAATGCACAATGCTAAGCATATGGATGATCTCTGCGCATGTGCAAGACCTAAATAAAATCTTAAATTTCAAATAAATTTATAGACATGTTGACGCTAAATGCTACTTCAGAAGTGTGAAAATTCATCGAATTCATATATACTGTTGAATATGTATAGAGAAAAAAAACAAATAAAAATATTGAATAAAAAAATTATTATTCGGCTTTCAGACTCGAACTCAAGACCACAAAAAACGAGCGAACATCTAGACGTCATTCTATCCACTAAGCCACGCATCCCTTGGTCAACTCAGCAGCCTAACATTCTTAAAAACTTGAACCGAGTTTGAGGTTTGATGGTAAATCTGAATGGAAATGCACAATGCTAAGCATATGGATGATCTCTGCGCATGTGCAAGACCTAAATAAAATCTTAAATTTCAAATAAATTTATAGACATGTTGACGCTAAATGCTACTTCAGAAGTGTGAAAATTCATCGAATTCATATATACTGTTGAATATGTATAGAGAAAAAAAACAAATAAAAATATTGAATAAAAAAAAATTATTATTCGGCTACCAGACTCGAACTCAAGACCACCAAAAACGAGAGAACATCTAGACGTCATTCTATCCACTAAGCCAAGCACCCCTTGGTCTACGCAGCAGTCTAACATTCTTAATACCTTGAACCGAGTTTGAGGTTTGATGGTAAATCTGAATGGAAATGCACAATGCTAAGCATATGGATGATCTCTGCGCATGTGCAAGACCTGAATAAAATCTTAAATTTCAAATAAATTTATAGACATGTTGACGCTAAATGCTACTTTAGAAGTGTGAATATTCATCGAATTCATATATACTGTAGAATAAGTATAGAGAAAAAAAAACAAATAAACATATTGAATAAAAAAAATTATTATTCGGCTTCCAGACTCGAACTCAAGACCACAAAAAACGGAGAACATCTAGACGTCATTCTATCCACTAAGTCACGCATCCCTTGGTCAACTCAGCAGTCTAACATTCTTAATAACTTGAACCGAGTTTGAGGTTTGATGGTAAATCTGAATGGAAATGCACAATGCTAAGCATATGGATGATCTCTGCGCATGTGCAAGACCTAAATAAAATCTTAAATTTCAAATAAATTTATAGACATGTTGACGCTAAATGCTACTTAAAAAGTGTGAAAATTCATCGAATTCATATATACTGTAGAATAAGTATAGAGAAAAAAAAACAAATAAAAATATTGAATAAAAAAATTATTATTCGGCTTCCAGACTCGACCTCAAGACAACCAAAAACGAGAGAACACCTAGACATGATTCTATCCACTGAGCCACGCATCCCTCGATCAACGCTGCAGTCTAACATTCTTAATACCTTGAACCGAGTTTGAGGTTGGATGGTAAATCTGATTGGAAATGCACAATGCTAAGCATATGGATGATCTCTGCGCATGTGCAAGATTTAAATAACATCTAAAATTTCAAATAAATTTATAGACATGTTGACGCTAAATGCTACTTAAAAAGTGTGAAAATTCATCGAATTCATATATACTGTAGAATAAGTATAGAGAAAAAAAAACAAATAAAAATATTGAATTAAAAAAAATTATTATTCGGCTTCCAGACTCGAACTCAAGACCTCAAAAAACGAGAGAACATCTAGACGTCATTCTATCCACTAAGCCACGCATCCCTTGGTCAACTCAGCAGCCTAACATTCTTAATAACTTGAACCGAGTTTGAGGTTTGATGGTAAATCTGAATGGAAATGCACAATGCTAAGCATATGGATGATCTCTGCGCATGTGCAAGACCTAAATAAAATCTTAAATTTCAAATAAATTTATAGACATGTTGACGCTAAATGCTACTTCAGAAGTGTGAAAATTCATCGAATTCATATATACTGTTGAATATGTATAGAGAAAAAAAAAAATAAAAATATTGAATAAAAAAAAATTATTATTCGGCTACCAGACTCGAACTCAAGACCACCAAAAACGAGAGAACATCTCGACGTCATTCTATCCACTAAGCCAAGCACCCCTTGGTCTACGCAGCAGTCTAACATTCTTAATACCTTGAACCGAGTTTGAGGTTTGATGGTAAATCTGAATGGAAATGCACAATGCTAAGCATATGGATGATCTCTGCGCATGTGCAAGACCTGAATAAAATCTTAAATTTCAAATAAATTTATAGACATGTTGACGCTAAATGCTACTTTAGAAGTGTGAATATTCATCGAATTCATATATACTGTAGAATAAGTATAGAGAGAAAAAAACAAATAAACATATTGAATAAAAAAAATTATTATTCGGCTTCCAGACTCGAACTCAAGACCACAAAAAACGGAGAACATCTAGACGTCATTCTATCCACTAAGTCACGCATCCCTTGGTCAACTCAGCAGTCTAACATTCTTAATAACTTGAATCCGAGTTTGAGGTTTGATGGTAAATCTGAATGGAAATGCACAATGCTAAGCATATGGATGATCTCTGCGCATGTGCAAGACCTAAATAAAATCTTAAATTTCAAATAAATTTATAGACATGTTGACGCTAAATGCTACTTTAGAAGTGTGAATATTCATCGAATTCATATATACTGTAGAATAAGTATAGATAAAAAAAAACAAATAAAAATATTGAATAAACAAAATTATTATTCGGCTTCCAGACTCGAACTCAAGACCACAAAAAACGGGGAACATCTAGACAACATTCTATCCACTAAGCCACGCATCCCTTGGTCAACTCAGCAGTCTAACATTCTTAATAACTTGAACCGAGTTTGAGGTTTGATGGTAAATCTGAATGGAAATGCACAATGCTAAGCATATGGATGATCTCTGCGCATGTGCAAGACCTAAATAAAATCTTAAATTTCAAATAAATTTATAGACATGCTGACGCTAAATGCTACTTTAGAAGTGTGAATATTCATCGAATTCATATATACTGTAGAATAAGTATAGATAAAAAAAACAAATAAAAATATTGAATAAACAAAATTATTATTCGGCTTCCAGACTCGAACTCAAGACCACAAAAAACGGAGAACATCTAGACGTCATTCTATCCACTAAGCCACGCATCCCTTGGTCAACTCAGCAGTCTAACATTCTTAATAACTTGAACCGAGTTTGAGGTTTGATGGTAAATCTGAATGGAAATGCATAATGCTAAGCATATGGATGATCTCTGCTCATGTGCAAGACCTAAATAAAATCTTAAATTTCAAATAAATTTATAGATATGTTGACGCTAAATGCTACTTAATAAGTGTGAAAATTAATCGAATTCATATATACTGTAGAATAAGTATAGAGAAAAAAAACAAATAAAAATATTGAATAAACAAAATTATAATTCGGCTTCCAGACTCGAACTCAAGACCACAAAAAATGAGGGAACACTAGGACACTATTCTATCCACTAAGCCACGCATCCCTCGGTCAACGCTGCAGTCTAAGATTCTTAATACCTTGAACCGAGTTTGAGGTTTGATGGTAAATCTGAATGGAAATGCACAATGCTAAGCATATGGATGATCTCTGCGCATGTGCAAGACCTGAATAAAATCTTAAATTTCAAATAAATTTATAGACATGTTGACGCTAAATAATACTTAAGAAGTGTGAAAATTCATCGAATTCATATATACTGTAGAATAAGTATAGAGGAAAAAAAAATATATTGAATAAAAAAATTATTATTCGGCTTCCAGACTCGAACTCAAGACAACCAAAAACGAGAGAACATCTAGACGTCATTCTATCCACTAAGCCAAGCATCCCTTGGTCAACGCAGCAGTCTAACATTCTTAATACCGTGAACCGAGTTTGAGGTTTGATGGTAAATCTGAATGGAAATGCACAATGCTAAGCATATGGATGATCTCTGCGCATGTGCAAAACCTAAATAACATCTAAAATTTCAAATAAATTTATAGACATGTTGACGCTAAATGCTACTTAAAAAGTGTGAAAATTCATCGAATTCATATATACTGTAGAATAAGTATAGAGAAAAAAAAACAAATAAAAATATTGATTAAAAAAATTATTATTCGGCTTCCAGACTCGAACTCAAGACCACAAAAAACGAGCGAACATCTAGACGTCATTCTATCCACTAAGCCACGCATCCCTTGGTCAACTCAGCAGCCTAACATTCTTAAAAACTTGAACCGAGTTTGAGGTTTGATGGTAAATCTGAATGGAAATGCACAATGCTAAGCATATGGATGATCTCTGCGCATGTGCAAGACCTAAATAAAATCTTAAATTTCAAATAAATTTATAGACATGTTGACGCTAAATGCTACTTCAGAAGTGTGAAAATTCATCGAATTCATATATACTGTTGAATATGTATAGAGAAAAAAAACAAATAAAAATATTGAATAAAAAAATTATTATTCGGCTTCCAGACTCGAACTCAAGACCACAAAAAACGAGCGAACATCTAGACGTCATTCTATCCACTAAGCCACGCATCCCTTGGTCAACTCAGCAGCCTAACATTCTTAAAAACTTGAACCGAGTTTGAGGTTTGATGGTAAATCTGAATGGAAATGCACAATGCTAAGCATATGGATGATCTCTGCGCATGTGCAAGACCTAAATAAAATCTTAAATTTCAAATAAATTTATAGACATGTTGACGCTAAATGCTACTTCAGAAGTGTGAAAATTCATCGAATTCATATATACTGTAGAATAAGTATAGAGAAAAAAAACAAATAAAAATATTGAATAAAAAAATTATTATTCGGCTTCCAGACTCGAACTCAAGACACCCGAAAACGAGAGAACATCTAGACGTCATTCTATCCACTAAACAACGCATCCCTCGGTCAACGCAGTAGTCTATGATTCTTAATACCTTGAACCGAGTTAGAGGTCTGATGGTAAATCTGAATAGAAATGCACAATGCTAAGCATATGGATGATCTCTGCGCATGTGCAAGACCTAAATAACATCTAAAATTTCAAATAAATTTATAGATATGTAGACGCTAAATGCTACTTTAGAAGTGTGAATATTCATCGAATTCATATATACTGTAGAAAAAGTATAGAGAAAAAAAAACAAATAAAAATATTGAATAAAAAAAATTATTATTCGGCTTCCAGACTCGAACTCAAGACAACCAAAAACGAGAGAACATCTAGACGTCATTCTATCCACTAAGCCAAGCATCCCATGGTCAACGCAGCAGTCTAACATTCTTAATACCGTGAACCGAGTTTGAGGTTTGATGGTAAATCTGAATGGAAATGCACAATGCTAAGCATATGGATGGTCTCTGCGCATGTGCAAGACCTAAATAAAATCTTAAATTTCAAATAAATTTATAGACATGTTGACGCTAAATAATACTTAAGAAGTGTGAAAATTCATCGAATTCATATATACTGTAGAATAAGTATAGAGGGAAAAAAAATATATTGAATAAAAAAATTATTATTCGGCTTCCAGACTCGAACTCAAAACAACCAAAAACGAGAGAACATCTAGACGTCATTCTATCCACTAAGCAACGCATCCCTTGGTCAACTCAGCAGTCTAAAATTCTTAATAACTTGAACCGAGTTTGAGGTTTGATGGTAAATCTGAATGGAAATGCACAATGCTAAGCATATGGATGATCTCTGCGCATGTGCAAGACCTAAATAACATCTAAAATTTCAAATAAATTTATAGACATGTTGACGCTAAATGCTACTTAAAAAGTGTGAAAATTCATCGAATTCATATATACTGTAGAATAAGTATAGAGAAAAAAAAAACAAATAAAAATATTGATTAAAAAAATTATTATTCGGCTTCCAGACTCGAACTCAAGACCACAAAAAACGAGAGAACATCTAGACGTCATTCTATCCACTAAGCAACGCATCCCTTGGTCAACTCAGCAGTCTAAAATTCTTAATAACTTGAACCGAGTTTGAGGTTTGATGGTAAATCTGAATGGAAATGCACAATGCTAAGCATATGGATGATCTCTGCGCATGTGCAAGACCTAAATAACATCTAAAATTTCAAATAAATTTATAGACATGTTGACGCTAAATGCTACTTAAAAAGTGTGAAAATTCATCGAATTCATATATACTGTAGAATAAGTATAGAGAAAAAAAAACAAATAAAAATATTGATTAAAAAAATTATTATTCGGCTTCCAGACTCGAACTCAAGACCACAAAAAACGAGAGAACATCTAGACGTCATTCTATCCACTAAGCAACGCATCCCTTGGTCAACTCAGCAGTCTAAAATTCTTAATAACTTGAACCGAGTTTGAGGTTTGATGGTAAATCTGAATGGAAATGCACAATGCTAAGCATATGGATGATCTCTGCGCATGTGCAAGACCTAAATAACATCTAAAATTTCAAATAAATTTATAGACATGTTGACGCTAAATGCTACTTAAAAAGTGTGAAAATTCATCGAATTCATATATACTGTAGAATAAGTATAGAGAAAAAAAAAACAAATAAAAATATTGATTAAAAAAATTATTATTCGGCTTCCAGACTCGAACTCAAGACCACAAAAAACGAGAGAACATCTAGACGTCATTCTATCCACTAAGCAACGCATCCCTTGGTCAACTCAGCAGTCTAAAATTCTTAATAACTTGAACCGAGTTTGAGGTTTGATGGTAAATCTGAATGGAAATGCACAATGCTAAGCATATGGATGATCTCTGCGCATGTGCAAGACCTAAATAAAATCTTAAATTTCAAATAAATTTATAGACATGTTGACGCTAAATGCTACTTAAGAAGTGTGAAAATTCATCGAATTCATATATACTGTAGAATAAGTATAGAGGGAAAAAAATATTGAATAAAAATATTATTTTTCGGCTTCCAGACTCGATCTCAAGCCAACCAAAAACTAGAGAACATCTAGACGTCATTCTATCCACTAAGCAACGCTTCCCTCGGTCAACGCAGCAGTCTATGATTCTTAATACCTTGAACCGAGTTTGAGGTTTGATGGTAAATCTGAATAGAAATGCACAATGCTAAGCATACGTATGATCTCTGCGCATGTGCAAGACCTAAATAACATCTAAAATTTCAAATAAATTTATAGATATGTTGACGCTAAATGCTACTTAAGAAGTGTGAAAATTCATCGAATTCAAATATACTGTAGAATAAGTATAGAAAAAAAAATATTGAATAAAAAAAATTATTATTGGGCTTCCAGACTCGAACTCAAGACAACCAAAAACGAGAGAACATCTAGACGTCATTCTATCCTAAGCAACGCATCTCTCGGTCAACGCAGCAGTCTATGATTCTTAATACCTTGAATCGAGTTTGAGGTTTGATTTTAAATCTGAATGGAAATGCACAATGCTAAGCATATGGATGATCTCTGCGCATGTGCAAGACCTAAATACCATCTAAAATTAATTTATAGATATGTTGACGCTAAATGCTACTTAATAAGTGTGAAAATTCATCGAATTCATATATACTGTAGAATAAGTATAGAGAAAAAAAAACAAATAAAAATATTGAATAAAAAAAATTATTATTCGGCTTCCAGACTCGAACTCAAGACCACAAAAAACGAGAGAACATCTAGACGTCATTCTATCCACTAAGCCACGCATCCCTTGGTCAACTCAGCAGTCTAAAATTCTTAATAACTTGAACCGAGTTTGAGGTTTGATGGTAAATCTGAATGGAAATGCACAATGCTAAGCATATGGATGATCTCTGCGCATGTGCAAGACCTAAATAAAATCTTAAATCTCAAATAAATTTATAGACAAGTTGACGCTAAATGCTACTTAAGAAGTGTGAAAATTCATCGAATTCAAATATACTGTAGAATAAGTATAGAAAAAAAAATATTGAATAAAAAAAATTATTATTCGGCTTCCAGACTCGAACTCAAGGCAACCAAAAACGAGATAACATCTATACGTCATTCTATCCTAAGCAACGCATCTCTCGGTCAACGTAGCAGTCTATGATTCTTAATACCTTGAATCGAGTTTGAGGTTTGATTTTAAATCTGAATGGAAATGCACAATGCTAAGCATATGGATGATCTCTGCGCATGTGCAAGACCTAAATACCATCTAAAATTTCAAATAAATTTATAGATATGTTGACGCTAAATGCTACTTAATAAGTGTGAAAATTCATCGAATTCATATATACTGTAGAATAAGTATAGAGAAAAAAAACAAATAAAAATATTGAATAAAAATAATTATTATTCGGCTTCCAGACTCGAACTCAAGACAACCAAAAACGAGAGAACATCTAGACGTCATTCTATCCACTAAGCCCCGCATGACTTGGTCAACTCAGCAGTCTAACATTCTTAATAACTTGAACCGAGTTTGAGGTTTGATGGTAAATCTGAATGGAAATGCACAATGCTAAGCATATGGATGATCTCTGCGCTTGTGCAAGACCTAAATAAAATCTTAAATTTCAAATAAATTTATAGACATGTCGACGCTAAATGCTACTTAAAAAGTGTGAAAATTAATCGAATTCATATATACTGTAGAATAAGTATAGAGAAAAAAAAACAAATAAAAATATTGAATAAAAAAAATTATTATTCGGCTTCCAGACTCGAACTCAAGACCACAAAAAACGAGAGAACATCTAGACGTCATTCTATCCACTAAGCCACGCATGCCTTTGTCAACTCAGCAGTCTAACATTCTTAATAACTTGAACCGAGTTTGAGGGTTGATGGTAAATCTGAATGGAAATGCACAATGCTAAGCATATGGATGGTCTCTGCGCATGTGCAAGACATAAATAAAATCTTAAATTTCAAATAAATTTATAGACATGTTGACGCTAAATAATACTTAAGAAGTGTGAAAATTCATCGAATTCATATATACTGTAGAATAAGTATAGAGGAAAAAAAAATATATTGAATAAAAAAATTATTATTCGGCTTCCAGACTCGAACTCAAGGCAACCAAAAACGAGAGAACATCTAGACGTCATTCTATCCACTAAGCAACGCATCCCTCGGTCAACGCAGCAGTCTATGATTCTTAATACCTTGAACCGAGTTTGAGGATTGATGGTAAATCTGAATAGAAATGCACAATGCTAAGCATATGGATAATCTCTGCGCATGTGCAAGACCTAAATAACATCTAAAATTTCAAATAAATTTATAGATATGTTGACGCTAAATGCTACTTAAGAAGTGTGAAAATTCATCGAATTCATACATACTGTAAAATAAGTATAGAGAAAAAAAAACAAATAAAAATATTGAATAAAAAAAATTATTATTCGGCTACCAGACTCGAACTCAAGACCACCAAAAACGACAGATACCTTGAACCAAGTTTTGATGGTCAATCTGAATAGAAATGCACAATGCTAATCAAACGTCATTCAATCCAGTAAGCCACGCATCCTTCATTCAAAGCATCATTCTAAGATTCTTAATACCTTGAACCAAGTTTAAGTTGGATGATAAATCTGAATCGTAATACACAATGCTAAGCATATGGATGATCTCTGCGCATGTGCAAGACCTAAATAAAATCTTAAATTTCAAATAAATTTATAGATATGTTGACGCTAAATGCTACTTAAGAAGTGTGAAAATTCATCGAATTCATATATACTGTAGAATAAGTATAGAGAAAAAAAACAAATAAAAATATTGAATAAAAAAAATTATTATTCGGCTACCAGACTCGAACTCAAGACAACCAAAAACGAGAGAACATCTAGACGTCATTCTATCCACTAAGCCCCGCATGACTTGGTCAACTCAGCAGTCTAACATTCTTAATAACTTGAACCGAGTTTGAGGTTTGATGGTAAATCTGAATGAAAATGCACAATGCTAAGCATATGGATGATCTCAGCGCTTGTGCAAGACCTAAATAAAATCTTAAATTTCAAATAAATTTATAGACATGTTGACGCTAAATAATACTTAAGAAGTGTGAAAATTCATCGAATTCATATATACTGTAGAATAAGTATAGAGGAAAAAAAAATATATTGAATAAAAAAATTATTATTCGGCTTCCAGACTCGAACTCAAGGCAACCAAAAACGAGAGAACATCTAGACGTCATTCTATCCACTAAGCAACGCATCCCTCGGTCAACGCAGCAGTCTATGATTCTTAATACCTTGAACCGAGTTTGAGGATTGATGGTAAATCTGAATAGAAATGCACAATGCTAAGCATATGGATAATCTCTGCGCATGTGCAAGACCTAAATAACATCTAAAATTTCAAATAAATTTATAGATATGTTGACGCTAAATGCTACTTAAGAAGTGTGAAAATTCATCGAATTCATACATACTGTAAAATAAGTATAGAGAAAAAAAAACAAATAAAAATATTGAATAAAAAAAATTATTATTCGGCTACCAGACTCGAACTCAAGACCACCAAAAACGACAGATACCTTGAACCAAGTTTTGATGGTCAATCTGAATAGAAATGCACAATGCTAATCAAACGTCATTCAATCCAGTAAGCCACGCATCCTTCATTCAAAGCATCATTCTAAGATTCTTAATACCTTGAACCAAGTTTAAGTTGGATGATAAATCTGAATCGTAATACACAATGCTAAGCATATGGATGATCTCTGCGCATGTGCAAGACCTAAATAAAATCTTAAATTTCAAATAAATTTATAGATATGTTGACGCTAAATGCTACTTAAGAAGTGTGAAAATTCATCGAATTCATATATACTGTAGAATAAGTATAGAGAAAAAAAACAAATAAAAATATTGAATAAAAAAAATTATTATTCGGCTACCAGACTCGAACTCAAGACAACCAAAAACGAGAGAACATCTAGACGTCATTCTATCCACTAAGCCCCGCATGACTTGGTCAACTCAGCAGTCTAACATTCTTAATAACTTGAACCGAGTTTGAGGTTTGATGGTAAATCTGAATGAAAATGCACAATGCTAAGCATATGGATGATCTCAGCGCTTGTGCAAGACCTAAATAAAATCTTAAATTTCAAATAAATTTATAGACATGTTGACGCTAAATAATACTTAAGAAGTGTGAAAATTCATCGAATTCATATATACTGTAGAATAAGTATAGAGGAAAAAAAAATATATTGAATAAAAAAATTATTATTCGGCTTCCAGACTCGAACTCAAGGCAACCAAAAACGAGAGAACATCTAGACGTCATTCTATCCACTAAGCAACGCATCCCTCGGTCAACGCAGCAGTCTATGATTCTTAATACCTTGAACCGAGTTTGAGGATTGATGGTAAATCTGAATAGAAATGCACAATGCTAAGCATATGGATAATCTCTGCGCATGTGCAAGACCTAAATAACATCTAAAATTTCAAATAAATTTATAGATATGTTGACGCTAAATGCTACTTAAGAAGTGTGAAAATTCATCGAATTCATACATACTGTAAAATAAGTATAGAGAAAAAAAAACAAATAAAAATATTGAATAAAAAAAATTATTATTCGGCTTCCAGACTCGAACTCAAGACCACAAAAAACGGGAGAACATCTAGACGTCATTCTATCCACTAAGCCACGCATCCCTTGGTCAACTCAGCAGTCTAAAATTCTTAATAACTTGAACCGAGTTTGAGGTTTGATGGTAAATCTGAATGGAAATGCACAATGCTAAGCATATGGATGATCTCTGCGCATGTGCAAGACCTAAATAAAATCTTAAATCTCAAATAAATTTATAGACAAGTTGACGCTAAATGCTACTTAAGAAGTGTGAAAATTCATCGAATTCAAATATACTGTAGAATAAGTATAGAAAAAAAAATATTGAATAAAAAAAATTATTATTCGGCTTCCAGACTCGAACTCAAGGCAACCAAAAAGAGATAACATCTATACGTCATTCTATCCTAAGCAACGCATCTCTCGGTCAACGCAGCAGTCTATGATTCTTAATATCTTGAATCGAGTTTGAGGTTTGATTTTAAATCTGAATGGAAATGCACAATGCTAAGCATATGGATGATCTCTGCGCATGTGCAAGACCTAAATACCATCTAAAATTTCAAATAAATTTATAGATATGTTGACGCTAAATGCTACTTAATAAGTGTGAAAATTCATCGAATTCATATATACTGTAGAATAAGTATAGAGAAAAAAAACAAATAAAAATATTGAATAAAAAAAATTATTATTCGGCTTCCAGACTCGAACTCAAGACAACCAAAAACGAGAGAACATCTAGACGTCATTCTATCCACTAAGCCCCGCATGACTTGGTCAACTCAGCAGTCTAACATTCTTAATAACTTGAACCGAGTTTGAGGTTTGATGGTAAATCTGAATGGAAATGCACAATGCTAAGCATATGGATGATCTCTGCACTTGTGCAAGACCTAAATAAAATCTTAAATTTCAAATAAATTTATAGACATGTCGACGCTAAATGCTACTTAAAAAGTGTGAAAATTAATCGAATTCATATATACTGTAGAATAAGTATAGAGAAAAAAAAACAAATAAAAATATTGAATAAAAAAAATTATTATTCGGCTTCCAGACTCGAACTCAAGACCACAAAAAACGAGAGAACATCTAGACGTCATTCTATCCACTAAGCCACGCATCCCTTGGTCAACTCAGCAGTCTAAAATTCTTAATAACTTGAACCGAGTTTGAGGTTTGATGGTAAATCTAAATGGAAATACACAATGCTAAGCATATGGATGATCTCTGCGCATGTGCAAGACCTAAATAAAATCTTAAATCTCAAATAAATTTATAGACAAGTTGACGCTAAATGCTACTTAAGAAGTGTGAAAATTCATCGAATTCATATATACTGTAGAATAAGTATAGAGGGGAAAAAAATATTGAATAAAAATATTATTTTTCGGCTTCCAGACTCGATCTCAAGACAACCAAAAACGAGGCAACATCTAGACGTCATTCTATCCACTAAGCAACGCTTCCCTCGGTCAACGCAGCAGTCTATGATTCTTAATACCTTGAACCGAGTTTGAGGTTTGATGGTAAATCTGAATAGAAATGCACAATGCTAAGCATACATATGATCTCTGCGCATGTGCAAGAACTAAATAAAATCTTAAATTTCAAATAAATTTATAGACATGTTGACGCTAAATGCTACTTAAGAAGTGTGAATATTCATCGAATTCATATATACTGTAGAATAAGTATAGAGAAAAAAAAACAAATAAAAATATTGAATAAAAAAATTACTATTCGGCTTCCAGACTCGAACTCAAGACCACAAAAAACGAGAGAACATCTAGACGTCATTCTATCCACTAAGCCATGCATGACTTTGTCAATTCAGCAGTCTAACATTCTTAATACCTTGAACCGAGTTTGAGGTTTGATGGTAAATCTGAATAGAAATGCACAATGCTAAGCATACGTATGATCTCTGCGCATGTGCAAGACCTAAATAACATCTAAAATTTCAAATAAATTTATAGATATGTTGACGCTAAATGCTACTTAAGAAGTGTGAAAATTCATCGAATTCAAATATACTGTAGAATAAGTATAGAAAAAAAATATTGAATAAAAAAAATTATTATTCGGCTTCCAGACTCGAACTCAAGACAACCAAAAACGAGATAACATCTATACGTCATTCTATCCTAAGCAACGCATCTCTCGGTAACGCAGCAGTCTATGATTCTTAATACCTTGGATCGAGTTTGAGGTTTGATTTTAAATCTGAATGGAAATGCACAATGCTAAGCATATGGATGATCTCTGCGCATGTGCAAGACCTAAATACATCTAAAATTTCAAATAAATTTATAGATATGTTGACGCTAAATGCTACTTAAAAAGTGTGAAAATTCCTCGAATTCATATATACTGTAGAATAAGTATAGAGAAAAAAAACAAATAAAAATATTGAATAAAAAAATTATTATTCGGCTTCCAGACTCGAACTCAAGACCACAAAAAACGAGAGAACATCTAGACGTCATTCTATCCACTAAGCCACGCATGCCTTTGTCAACTCAGCAGTCTAACATTCTTAATAACTTGAACCGAGTTTGAGGGTTGATGGTAAATCTGAATGGAAATGCACAATGCTAAGCATATGGATGATCTCTGCGCATGTGCAAGACCTAAATAACATCTATAATTTAAATAAATTTATAGACATGTTGACGCTAAATAATACTTAAGAAGTGTGAAAATTCATCGAATTCATATATACTGTAGAATAAGTATAGAGGAAAAAAAAAATATATTGAATAAAAAAATTATTATTCGGCTTCCAGACTCGAACTCAAGACAACCAAAAACGAGAGAACATCTAGACGTCATTCTATCCACTAAGCAACGCATCCCTCGGCCAACGCAGCAGTCTATGATTCTTAATACCTTGAACCGAGTTTGAGGATTGATGGTAAATCTGAATAGAAATGCACAATGCTAAGCATATGGATGATCTCTGCGCATGTGCAAGACCTAAATAACATCTAAAATTTCAAATAAATTTATAGATATGTTGACGCTAAATGCTACTTAAGAAGTGTGAAAATTCATCGAATTCATACATACTGTAAAATAAGTATAGAGAAAAAAAACAAATAAAAATATTGAATAAACAAAATTATAATTCGGATTCCAGACTCGAACTCAAGACCACCAAAAATGAGAGAACACCTAGACATGATTCTATCCACTAAGCCACGCATCCCTTGGTCAACGCTGCAGTCTAAGATTCTTAATACGTTGAACCGAGTTTAAGGTTTGATGGTAAATCTGAATGGAAATGCACAATGCTAAGCATATGGATAATCTCTGCGCATGTGCAAAACCTAAATAAAATTTTAAATTTCAAATAAATTTATAGATATGTTGACGCTAAATGCTACTTAAGAAGTGTGAAAATTCATCGAATTCATATATATTGTAGAATAAGTATAGAGAAAAAAAAACAAATAAAAATATTGAATAAAAAAAATTATTATTCGGCTACCAGACTCGAACTCAAGACCACCAAAACCGACAGATACCTTGAACCAAGTTTTGATGGTCAATCTGAATAGAAATGCACAATGCTAATCAAACGTCATTCAATCCAGTAAGCCACGCATCCTTCATTCAAAGCATCATTCTAAGATTCTTAATACCTTGAACCAAGTTTAAGTTGGATGATAAATCTGAATCGTAATACACAATGCTAAGCATATGGATGATCTCTGCGCATGTGCAAGACCTAAATAAAACCTTAAATTTCAAATAAATTTATAGATATGTTGACGCTAAATGCTACTTAAGAAGTGTGAAAATTCATCGAATTCATATATACTGTAGAATAAGTATAGAGAAAAAAAACAAATAAAAATATTGAATAAAAAAAATTATTATTCGGCTACCAGACTCGAAATCAAGACAACCAAAAACGAGATAACATCTAGACGTCATTCTATCCACTAAGCCACGCATGACTTGGTCAACTCAGCAGTCTAATATTCTTAATAACTTGAACCGAGTTTGAGGTTTGATGGTAAATCTGATTGGAAATGCACAATGCTAAGCATATGGATGATCTCTGCGCATGTGCAAGACCTAAATAAAATCTTAAATTTCAAATAAATTTATAGATATGTTGACGCTAAATGCTACTTAAAAAGTGTGAAAATTCATCGAATTCATATATACTGTAGAATAAGTATAGAGAAAAAAAACAAATAAAAATATTGAATAAAAAAAATTATTATTCGGCTACCAGACTCGAAATCAAGACCACCAAAAATGACAGAACACCTAGACATGATTCGATCCACTAAGCCACGCATCCCTCGGTCAACGCAGCAGTCTAAGATTCTTAATACCTTGAACCGAGTTTGAGGTTTGATGGTAAATCTGAATAGAAATGCACAATGCTAAGCATATGGATGATCTCTGCGCATGTGCAAGACCTAAATAAAATCTTAAATTTCAAATAAATTTATAGACATGTTGACGCTAAATGCTAATTAAGAAGTGTGAAAATTCATCGAATTCATATATACTGTAGAATAAGTATAGAGAAAAAAAACAAATAAAAATATTGAATAAACAAAATTATAATTCGGCTTCCAGACTCGAACTCTAGACCACCAAAAACGAAAGAACATCTAGACGTCATTCTATCCACTTAGCAACTCATCCCTTGATCAACGCAGCAGTCTAAGATTCTTAATACCTTGAACCAAGTTTAACTTGGATGATAAATCTGAATCGTAATACACAATGCTAAGCATATGGATGATCTCTGCGAATGTGCAAGACCTAAATAACATCTTAAATTTAAAATAAATTTATAGATATGTTGACGCTAAATGCTACTTAAGAAGTGTGAAAATTCATCGAATTCATACATAATGTAGAATATGTATAGATAAAAAAAACAAATAAAAATATTGAATAAAAAAATTTATTATTCGGCTTCCAGACTCGAACTCTAGACCACCAAAAACGAGAGAACATATAGACGTCATTCTATCCACTAAGCAACTCATCCCTTGATCAACGCAGCAGTCTAAGATTCTTAATACCTTGAACCGAGTTTGAGGTTTGATGTTAAATCTGAATGGAAATGCACAATGCTAAGCATATGGATGATCTCTGCGCATGTGCAAGCCCTAAATAAAATCTTAAATTTCAAATAAACTTATAGACATGTTGACGCTAAATGCTACTTAAGAAGTGTGAAAATTCATCGAATTCATATATACTGTAGAATAAGTATAGAGAAAAAAAAACAAATAAAAATATTGAATAAAAAAATTATTATTCGGCTTCCAGACTCGACCTCAAGACAACCAAAAACGAGAGAACACCTAGACATGGTTCTATCCACCAAGCCACGCATCCCCTGGTCAACACAGCAGTCTAACATTCTTAATAACTTGAACCGAGTTTGAGGTTTGATGGTACATCTGAATGGAAATGCACAATGCTAAGCATATGGATGATCTCTGCGCTCGTGCAAGACCTAAATAACATCTATAATTTCAAATAAATTTATAGATATGTTGACGCTAAATGCTACTTTAGAAGTGTGAATATTCATCGAATTCATATATACTGTAGAATAAGTATAGAGGAAAAAAAAACAAATAAAAATATTGAATAAAAAAAATTATTATTCAGCTTACAGACTCGAACTCAAGACCACAAAAAACGAGAGAACACCTAGACATGATTCTATCCACAAAGCAACGCATCCCTTGGTCAACTCAGCAGTCTAAGATTCTTAATACCTTGAACCGAGTTTGAGGTTTGATGGTAAATCTGAATAAAAATGCACAATGCTAAGCATATGTATGATCTCTGCGCATGTGCAAGACCTAAATAAAATCTTAAATTTCAAATAAATTTATAGACATGTTGACGCTAAATGCTACTTAAGAAGTGTGAAAATTCATCGAATTCATATGTACTGTAGAATAAATATAGAGAAAAAAAAACAAATAAAAATATTGAATAAAAAAATTATTATTCGGCTTCCAGACTCGACCTCAAGACAACCAAAAACGAGAGAACACCTAGACATGATTCTATCCACCAAGCCACGCATCCCCTGGTCAACACAGCAGTCTAACATTCTTAATAACTTGAACCGAGTTTGAGGTTTGATGGTAAATCTGAATGGAAATGCACAATGCTAAGCATATGGATGATCTCTGCGCATGTGCAAGACCTAAATAAAATCTTAAATTTCAAATAAATTTATAGACATGTTGACGCTAAATGCTAATTAAGAAGTGTGAAGATTCATCGAATTCATATATACTGTAGAATAAGTATAGAGAAAAAAAACAAATAAAAATATTGAATAAAAAAATTATTATTCGGCTTCCAGACTCGACCTCAAGACAACCAAAAACGAGAGAACATCTAGACGTCATTCTATCCACTAAGCAACGCATCCCTTGGTCAACGCAGCAGTCTAAGATTCTTAATACCTTGAACCGAGTTTGAGGTTTGATGGTAAATCTGAATAAAAATACACAATGCTAAGCATATGGATGATCTCTGCGCATGTGCAAGACCTAAATAAAATCTTAAATTTCAAATAAATTTATAGACATGTTGACGCTAAATGCTACTTAAGAAGTGTGAAAATTCATCGAATTCATATATACTGTAGAATAAGTATAGAGAAAAAAAAAACAAATAAAAATATTGAATAAAAAAATTATTATTCGGCTTCCAGACTCGACCTCAAGACAACCAAAAACGAGAGAACACCTAGACATGATTCTATCCACCAAGCCACGCATCCCCTGGTCAACACAGCAGTCTAAGATTCTTAATACCTTGAACCGAGTTTGAGGTTTGATGGTAAATCTGAATAAAAATGCACAATGCTAAGCATATAGATGATCTCTGCGCATGTGCAAGACCTAAATAAAATCTTAAATTTCAAATAAATTTATAGATATGTTGACGCTAAATGCTACTTAAGAAGTGTGAAAATTCATCGAATTCATATATACTGTAGAATAAGTATAGAGAAAAAAAACAATTAAAAATATTGAATAAAAAAAATTATTATTCGGCTACCAGACTCGAACTCAAGACCACCAAAAATGACAGAACACCTAGACGTCATTCTATCCACTAAGCCACGCATCCCTTGATCAACGCGGCAGTCTAACATTCTTAATACCTTGAACCGAGTTTGAGGTTTGATGGTAAATCTGAATAGAAATGCACAATGCTAAGCATATAGATGATCTCTGCGCATGTGCAAGACCTAAATAAAATCTTAAATTTCAAATAAATTTATAGACATGTTGACGCTAAATGCTACTTAAGAAGTGTGTAAATTCATCGAATTCATATATACTGTAGAATAAGTATAGAGAAAAAAAACAATTAAAAATATTGAATAAAAAAAATTATTATTCGGCTACCAGACTCGAAATCAAGACCACCAAAAATGACAGAACACCTAGACATGATTCTATCCACTAAGCCACGCATCCCTCGGTCAACGCAGCAGTCTAAGATTCTTAATACCTTGAACCGAGTTTGAGGTTTGATGGTAAATCTGAATAGAAATGCACAATGCTAAGCATATGGATGATCTCTGCGCATGTGCAAGACCTAAATAAAATCTTAAATTTCAAATAAATTTATAGACATTTTGACGCTAAATGCTACTTAAGAAGTGTGAAAATTCATCGAATTCATATATACTGTAGAATAAGTATAGAGAAAAAAAACAAATAAAAATATTGAATAAACAAAATTATAATTCGGCTTCCAGACTCGAACTCTAGACCACCAAAAACGAAAGAACATCTAGACGTCATTCTATCCACTTAGCAACTCATCCCTTGATCAACGCAGCAGTCTAAGATTCTTAATACCTTGAACCAAGTTTAACTTGGATGATCAATCTGAATCGTAATACACAATGCTAAGCATATGGATGATCTCTGCGAATGTGCAAGACCTAAATAACATCTTAAATTTAAAATAAATTTATAGATATGTTGACGCTAAATGCTACTTAAGAAGTGTGAAAATTCTTCGAATTCATATATAATGTAGAATATGTATAGATAAAAAAAACAAATAAAAATATTGAATAAAAAAATTTATTATTCGGCTTCCAGACTCGAACTCTAGACCACCAAAAACGAGAGAACATTTAGACGTCATTCTATCCACTAAGCAACTCATCCCTTGATCAACGCAGCAGTCTAAGATTCTTAATACCTTGAACCGAGTTTGAGGTTTGATGTTAAATCTGAATGGAAATGCACAATGCTAAGCATATGGATGATCTCTGCGCATGTGCAAGACCTAAATAAAATCTTAAATTTCAAATAAATTTATAGACATGTTGACGCTAAATGCTACTTAAGAAGTGTGAAAATTCATCGAATTCATATATACTGTAGAATAAGTATAGAGAAAAAAAAACAAATAAAAATATTGAATAAAAAAATTATTATTCGGCTTCCAGACTCGACCTCAAGACAACCAAAAACGAGAGAACACCTAGACATGATTCTATCCACCAAGCCACGCATCCCCTGGTCAACACAGCAGTCTAACATTCTTAATAACTTGAACCGAGTTTGAGGTTTGATGGTACATCTGAATGGAAATGCACAATGCTAAGCATATGGATGATCTCTGCGCTCGTGCAAGACCTAAATAACATCTATAATTTCAAATAAATTTATAGATATGTTGACGCTAAATGCTACTTCAGAAGTGTGAATATTCATCGAATTCATATATACTGTAGAATAAGTATAGAGGAAAAAAAACAAATAAAAATATTGAATAAAAAAAATTATTATCCAGCTTACAGACTCGACCTCAAGACAACCAAAAACGAGAGAACACCTAGACATGATTCTATCCACCAAGCCACGCATCCCCTGGTCAACACAGCAGTCTAACATTCTTAATAACTTGAACCGAGTTTGAGGTTTGATGGTAAATCTGAATGGAAATGCACAATGCTAAGCATATGGATGATCTCTGCGCATGTGCAAGACCTAAATAAAATCTTAAATTTCAAATAAATTTATAGACATGTTGACGCTAAATGCTACTTAAGAAGTGTGAAAATTCATCGAATTCATATATACTGTAGAATAAGTATAGAGAAAAAAAACAAATAAAAATATTGAATAAAAAAATTATTATTCGGCTTCCAGACTCGACCTCAAGACAACCAAAAACGAGAGAACATCTAGACGTCATTCTATCCACTAAGCAACGCATCCCTTGGTCAACGCAGCAGTCTAAGATTCTTAATACCTTGAACCGAGTTTGAGGTTTGATGGTAAATCTGAATAAAAATGCACAATGCTAAGCATATGGATGATCTCTGCGCATGTGCAAGACCTAAATAAAATCTTAAATTTCAAATAAATTTATAGACATGTTGACGCTAAATGCTACTTAAGAAGTGTGAAAATTCATCGAATTCATATATACTGTAGAATAAGTATAGAGAAAAAAAAAACAAATAAAAATATTGAATAAAAAAATTATTATTCGGCTTCCAGACTCGACCTCAAGACAACCAAAAACGAGAGAACACCTAGACATGATTCTATCCACCAAGCCACGCATCCCCTGGTCAACACAGCAGTCTAACATTCTTAATAACTTGAACCGAGTTTGAGGTTTGATGGTAAATCTGAATGGAAATGCACAATGCTAAGCATATGGATGATCTCTGCGCATGTGCAAGACCTAAATAAAATCTTAAATTTCAAATAAATTTATAGACATGTTGACGCTAAATGCTACTTAAGAAGTGTGAAAATTCATCGAATTCATATATACTGTAGAATAAGTATAGAGAAAAAAAACAAATAAAAATATTGAATAAAAAAATTATTATTCGGCTTCCAGACTTGACCTCAAGACAACCAAAAACGAGAGAACATCTAGACGTCATTCTATCCACTAAGCAACGCATCCCTTGGTCAACGCAGCAGTCTAAGATTCTTAATACCTTGAACCGAGTTTGAGGTTTGATGGTAAATCGGAATAAAAATGCACAATGCTAAGCATATAGATGATCTCTGCGCATGTGCAAGACCTAAATAAAATCTTAAATTTCAAATAAATTTATAGATATGTTGACGCTAAATGCTACTTAAGAAGTGTGAAAATTCATCGAATTCATATATACTGTAGAATAAGTATAGAGAAAAAAAACAAATAAAAATATTGAATAAAAAAAATTATTATTCGGCTACCAGACTCGAACTCAAGACCACCAAAAACAAGAGAACATCTAGACGTCATTCTATCCACTAAGCCACGCATCCCTTGATCAACGCAGCAGTCTAAGATTCTTAATACCTTGAACCGAGTTTGAGGTTTGATGGTAAATCTGAATAAAAATGCACAATGCTAAGCATATAGATGATCTCTGCGCATGTGCAAGACCTAAATAAAATCTTAAATTTCAAATAAATTTATAGATATGTTGACGCTAAATGCTACTTAAGAAGTGTGAAAATTCATCGAATTCATATATACTGTAGAATAAGTATAGAGAAAAAAAACAAATAAAAATATTGAATAAAAAAAATTATTATTCGGCTACCAGACTCGAACTCAAGACCACCAAAAACGAGAGAACATCTAGACGTCATTCTATCCACTAAGCCACGCATCCCTTGATCAACGCGGCAGTCTAACATTCTTAATACCTTGAACCGAGTTTGAGGTTTGATGGTAAATCTGAACAGAAATGCACAATGCTAAGCATATAGATGATCTCTGCGCATGTGCAAGACCTAAATAAAATCTTAAATTTCAAATAAATTTATAGATATGTTGACGCTGAATGCTACTTAAAAAGTGTGAAAATTCATCGAATTCATATATACTGTAGAATAAGTATAGAGAAAAAAAACAATTAAAAATATTGAATAAAAAAAATTATTATTCGGCTTCCAGACTCGAACTTAAGACCACCAAAAATGTGAGAACACCTAAACATGATTCTATCCACTAACCCACGCATCCCTCGGTCAACGCTGCAGTCTAAGATTCTTAATACCTTGAACCGAGTTTGAGGTTTGATTTTAAATCTGAATGTAAATGCACAATGCTAAGCATATGGATGATCTCTGCGCATGTGCAAGACCTAAATACCATCTAAAATTTCAAATAAATTTATAGATATGTTGACGCTAAATGCTACTTAAGAAGTGTGAAAATTCATCAAATTCATATATACTGTAGAATAAGTATAGAGAAAAAAAATCAATAAAAATATTGAATAAAAAAAATTATTATTCGGCTTCCAGACTCGAACTCAAGACCACAAAAAACGAGAGAACATCTAGACGTCATTCTATCCACTAAGATACGCATCCCTCGATCAACGCAGCAGTCTAACATTCTTTATACCTTGAACCTAGTTTGAGGTTTGATGGGAAATCTGAATGGAAATGCACAATGCTAAGCATATGGATGATCTCTGCGTATGTGCAAGACCTAAATAAAATCTTAAATTTCAAATAAATTTATAGATATGTTGACGCTAAATGCTACTTAAGAAGTGTGAAAATTCATCGAATTCATATATACTGTAGAATAAGTATAGAGAAAAAAAAACAAATAAAAATATTGAATATAAAAAATTATTATTCGGCTTCCAGACTCGAACTCAAGACCACAAAAAACGAGAGAACATCTAGACGTCATTCTATCCACTAAGATACGCATCCCTCGATCAACGCAGCAGTCTAACATTCTTTATACCTTGAACCTAGTTTGAGGTTTGATGGTAAATCTGAATGGAAATGCACAATGCTAAGCATATGGATGTTCTCTGCGCATGTGCAAGACCTAAATAACATCTATAATTTCAAATAAGTTTTTGGATATGTTGACGCTAAAGGCTACTTTAGAAGTGTGAAAATTCATCGAATACATACATACTTTGGAATATGTATAGAGAAAAAAAACCAATAAAAATATTGAATTAAAAAAATTATTATTCGGCTAACAGACTCGAACTCAAGACCACCAAAACGAGAAAACATCTAGACGTCATTCTATCCACTAAGCCACGCATCCCTCGTTTAACGCAGAAGTCTAACATTCTTAATACCTTGAGCCGAGTTTGAGGTTTGATGGTAAATCTGAATGGAAATGCACAATGCTAAGCATATGGATGATCTCTGCGCGTGTGCAAGACCTAAATAAAATCTTAAATTTCAAATAAATTTATAGACATGTTGACGCTAAATGCTACTTAAGAAGTGTGAAAATTCATCGAATTCATATATACTGTAGAATAAGTATAAAGAAAAAAAAACAAAAAAAAATATTGAATAAAAAAATTATTATTCGGCTTCCAGACTCGAACTCAAGACAACCAAAAACGAGAGAACATCTAGACGTCATTCTATCCACTAAGCAACGCATCCTTCGGTCAACGCAGCAGTCTATGATTCTTAATACCTTGAACCGAGTTTGAGGTTTGATTTTAAATCTGAATAGAAATGAACAAAGCTAAGCATATGGATGATCTCTGCGCATGTGCAAGACCTAAATAACATCTAAAATTTCAAATAAATTTATAGATACGTTGACGCTAAATGCTACTTAAAAAGTGTGAAAATTCATCGACTTCATACATACTGTAGAATAAGTATAGAGAAAAAAAAACAAATAAAAATATTGAATAAACAAAATTATAATTCGACTTCCAGACTCGAACTCAAGACCACAAAAAACGAAAGAACATCTAGACGTCATTCTATCCACTAAGCCACGCATCCCTCGGTCAACGCTGCAGTCTAAGATTCTTAATACCTTGTACCGAGTTTGAGGTTTGGTGGTAAATCTGAATGGAAATGCACAATGCTAAGCATATGGATGATCTCTGCGCATGTGCAAGACCTAAATAACATCTATAATTTCAAATAAATTTATAGATATGTTGACGCTAAATGCTACTTCAGAAGTGTGAAAATTCATCGAATACATACATACTGTAGAATATGTATAGAGAAAAAAAACCAATAAAAATATTGAATTAAAAAAAATTATTATTCGGCTACCAGACTCGAACTCAAGACCACCAAAACGAGAGAACATCTAGACGTCATTCTATCCACTAAGCCACGCATGACTTGGTCAGCTCAGCAGTCTAACATTCTTAATACCTTGTACCGAGTTTGAGGTTTGGTGGTAAATCTGAATGGAAATGCACAATGCTAAGCATATGGATGATCTCTGCGCATGTGCAAGACCTAAATAACATCTAAAATTTCAAATAAATTTATAGATATGTTGACGCTAAATGCTACCTAAAAAGTGTGAAAATTCATCGAATTCATACATACTGTAGAATAAGTATAGAGAAAAAAAACAAATAAAAATATTGAATAAACAAAATTATTATTCGGCTTCCAGACTCGAACTCAAGACCACCAAAAATGAGAGAAGAACTAAACATGATTCTATCCACTAAGCCACGCATCCCTCGGTCAACGCAGCAGTCTAAGATTCTTAATACCTTGAACCGAGTTTGAGGTTTGATTTTACATCTGAATGGAAATGCACAATGCTAAGCATATGGATGATCTCTGCGCATGTGCAAGACCTAAATAAAATCTTAAATTTCAAATAAATTTATAGACATGTTGACGCTAAATGCTACTTAAGAAGTGTGAAAATTCATCGAATTCATATATACTGTAGAATAAGTATAGAGAAAAAAACAAATAAAAATATTGAATAAAAAAATTATTATTCGGCTTCCAGACTCGAACTCAAGACAACCAAAAACGAGAGAACATCTAGACGTCATTCTATCCACTAAGCAACGCATCCCTCGGTCATCGCAGCAGTCTATGATGCTTAATACCTTGAACCGAGTTTGAGGTTTGATGGTAAATCTGAATAGAAATGCACAATGCTAAGCATATGGATGATCTCTGCGCATGTGCAAGACCTAAATAACATCTAAAATTTCAAATAAATTTATAGATATGTTGAAGCTAAATGCTACTTAAGAAGTGTGAAAATTCATCGCATACATACATACTGTAGAATAAGTATAGAGAAAATAAAAATAAAAATATTGAATAAACAAAATTATAATTCGGCTTCCAGACTCGAACTCAAGACCACCAAAAATGAGAGAAGAACTAAACATGATTCTATCCACTAAGCCACGCATCCCTCGGTCAACGAAGCAGTCTAAGATTCTTAATACCTTCAACCGAGTTTGAGGTTTGATTTTACATCTGAATGGAAATGCACAATGCTAAGCATATGGATGATCTCTGCGCATGTGCAAGACCTAAATAAAATCTTAAATTTCAAATAAATTTATAGACATGTTGACGCTAAATGCTACTTAAGAAGTGTGAAAATTCATCGAATTCATATATACTGTAGAATAAGTATAGAGAAAAAAAACAAATAAAAATATTGAATAAAAAAATTATTATTCGGCTTCCAGACTCGAACTCAAGACAACCAAAAACGAGAGAACATCTAGACGTCATTCTATCCACTAAGCAACGCATCCCTCGGTCAACGCAGCAGTCTATGATTCTTAATACCTTGAACCGAGTTTGAGGTTTGATTTTAAATCTGAATAGAAATGCACAATGCTAAGCATATGGATGATCTCTGCGCATGTGCAAGACCTAAATAACATCTAAAATTTCAAATAAATTTATAGATATGTTGACGCTAAATGCTACATAAAAAGTGTGAAAATTCATCGAATTCATACATACTGTAGAATAAGTATAGAGAAAAAAAAAACAAATAAAAATATTGAATAAACAAAATTATAATTCGGCTTCCAGACTCGAACTCAAGACCACCAAAACTGAGAGAAGACCTAGACATGATTCTATCCACTAAGCCACGCATCCCTTGGTCAACGCAGCAGTCTAAGATTCTTAATACCTTGAACCGAGTTTGAGGTTTTATGGTAAATCTGAATGGAAATGCACAATGCTAAGCATATGGATGATCTCTGCGCATGTGCAAGACCTAAATAAAATCTTAAATTTCAAATAAATTTATAGATATGTTGAAGCTAAATGCTACTTAAGAAGTGTGAAAATTCATCGAATTCATATATACTGTAGAATAAGTATAGAGAAAAAAAAACAAATAAAAATATTGAATAAAAAAAATTAGTATTCGGCTACCAGACTCGAACTCAAGTCCACCAAAAACGCGTGAACATCTAGACGTCATTCTATCCACTAAGCCACGCATCCCTCGGTCAACGCAGCAGTCTATGATTCTTGATACCTTGAACCGAGTTTGAGGTTTGATGGTAAATCTGAATAGAAATGCACAATGCTAAGCATATAGATGATCTCTGCGCATGTGCAAGACCTAAATAAAATCTTCAATTTCAAATAAATTTATAGACATGTTGACGCTAAATGCTACTTAAGAAGTGTGAAAATTCATCGAATTCATACATACTGTAGAATAAGTATAGAGAAAAAGAAATAAATAAAAATATTGAATAAACAAAATTATAATTCGGCTTCCAGACTCGAACTCAAGACAACCAAAAACGAGAGAACATCTAGACGTCATTCTATCCACTAAGCAACGCATCCTTCGGTCAACGCAGCAGTCTATGATTCTTAATACCTTGAACCGAGTTTGAGGTTTGATTTTAAATCTGAATAGAAATGCACAATGCTAAGCATATGGATGATCTCTGCGCATGTGCAAGACCTAAATAACATCTATAATTTCAAATAAATTTATAGATATGTTGACGCTAAATGCTACTTTAGAAGTGTGAAAATTCATCGAATTCATACATACTGTAGAATAAGTATAGAGAAAAAAAAAACAAATAAAAATATTGAATAAACAAAATTATAATTCGACTTCCAGACTCGAACTCAAGACCACAAAAAACGAAACAACATCTAGACGTCATTCTATCCACTAAGCCACGCATCCCTCGGTCAACGCTGCAGTCTAAGATTCTTAATACCTTGAACCGATTTTGAGGTTTGATTTTAAATCTGAATAGAAATGCACAATGCTAAGCATATGGATGATCTCTGCGCATGTGCAAGACCTAAATAACATCTATAATTTCAAATAAATTTATGGATATGTTGACGCTAAAGGCTACTTTAGAAGTGTGAAAATTCATCGAATACGTACATACTGTAGAATATGTATAGAGAAAAAAAGCCAATAAAAATATTGAATTAAAAAAAATTATTATTCGGCTACCAGACTCGAACTCAAGACAACCAAAAACGAGAGAACATCTAGACGTCATTCTATCCACTAAACAACGCATCCTTCGGTTAACGCAGCAGTCTATGATTCTTAATACCTTGAACCGATTTTGAGGTTTGATTTTAAATCTGAATAGAAATGCACAATGCTAAGCATATGGATGATCTCTGCGCATGTGCAAGACCTAAATAACATCTATAATTTCAAATAAATTTATGGATATGTTGACGCTAAAGGCTACTTTAGAAGTGTGAAAATTCATCGAATACGTACATACTGTAGAATATGTATAGAGAAAAAAAACCAATAAAAATATTGAATTAAAAAAAATTATTATTCGGCTACCAGACTCGAACTCAAGACCACCAAAACGAGAAAACAGCTAGACGTCATTCTATCCACTAAGCCACGCATCCCTCGGTGAACGCAGAAGTCTAACATTCTTAATACCTTGAACCGAGTTTGAGGTTTGATGGTAAATCTGAATGGAAATGCACAATGCTAAGCATATGGATGATCTCTGCGCGTGTGCAAGACCTAAATAAAATCTTAAATTTCAAATAAATTTATAGACATATTGACGCTAAATGCTACTTAAGAAGTGTGAAAATTCATCGAATTCATATATACTGTAGAATAAGTATAAAGAAAAAAAAACAAATAAAAATATTGAATAAAAAAATTATTATTCGGCTTCCAGACTCGAACTCAAGACAACCAAAAACGAGAGAACATCTAGACGTCTTTCTATCCACTAAGCAACGCATCCCTCTGTCAACGCAGCAGTCTAAGATTCTTAATACCTTGAACCGAGTTTGAGGTTTGATTTTACATCTGAGTATAAATGCACAATGCTAAGCATATGGATGATCTCTGCGCATGTGCAAGACCTAAATAAAATCTTAAATTTCAAATAAATTTATAGACATGTTGACGCTAAATGCTACTTAAGAAGTGCGAAAATTCATCGAATTCACATATACTGTAGAATAAGTATAGAGAAAAAAAACAAATAAAAATATTGAATAAAAAAATTATTATTCGGCTTCCAGACTCGAACTCAAGACAACCAAAAACGAGAGAACATCTAGACGTCATTCTATCCACTAAGCAACGCATCCTTCGGTCAACGCAGCAGTCTATGATTCTTAATACCTTGAACCGAGTTTCAGGTTTGATTTTAAATCTGAATAGAAATGCACAATGCTAAGCATATGGATGATCTCTGCGCATGTGCAAGACCTAAATAACATCTAAAATTTCAAATAAATTTATAGATATGTTGACGCTAAATGCTACTTAAAAAGTGTGAAAATTCATCGAATTCATACATACTGTAGAATAAGTATAGAGAAAAAAAAACAAATAAAAATATTGAATAAACAAAATTATAATTCGACTTCCAGACTCGAACTCAAGACCACAAAAAACGAAACAACATCTAGACGTCATTCTATCCACTAAGCCACGCATCCCTCGGTCAACGCTGCAGTCTAAGATTCTTAATACCTTGTACCGAGTTTGAGGTTTGGTGGTAAATCTGAATGGAAATGCACAATGCTAAGCATATGGATGATCTCTGCGCATGTGCAAGACCTAAATAACATCTATAATTTCAAATAAATTTATAGATATGTTGACGCTAAATGCTACTTAAGAAGTGTGAAAATTCATCGAATTCATACATACTGTAGAATAAGTATAGAGAAAAAAAAAACAAATAAAAATATTGAATAAACAAAATTATAATTCGACTTCCAGACTCGAACTCAAGACCACAAAAAACGAAACAACATCTAGACGTCATTCTATCCACTAAGCCACGCATCCCTCGGTCAACGCTGCAGTCTAAGATTCTTAATACCTTGAACCGATTTTGAGGTTTGATTTTAAATCTGAATAGAAATGCACAATGCTAAGCATATGGATGATCTCTGCGCATGTGCAAGACCTAAATAACATCTATAATTTCAAATAAATTTATGGATATGTTGACGCTAAAGGCTACTTTAGAAGTGTGAAAATTCATCGAATACGTACATACTGTAGAATATGTATAGAGAAAAAAAGCCAATAAAAATATTGAATTAAAAAAAATTATTATTCGGCTACCAGACTCGAACTCAAGACAACCAAAAACGAGAGAACATCTAGACGTCATTCTATCCACTAAACAACGCATCCTTCGGTTAACGCAGCAGTCTATGATTCTTAATACCTTGAACCGATTTTGAGGTTTGATTTTAAATCTGAATAGAAATGCACAATGCTAAGCATATGGATGATCTCTGCGCATGTGCAAGACCTAAATAACATCTATAATTTCAAATAAATTTATGGATATGTTGACGCTAAAGGCTACTTTAGAAGTGTGAAAATTCATCGAATACGTACATACTGTAGAATATGTATAGAGAAAAAAAACCAATAAAAATATTGAATTAAAAAAAATTATTATTCGGCTACCAGACTCGAACTCAAGACCACCAAAACGAGAAAACAGCTAGACGTCATTCTATCCACTAAGCCACGCATCCCTCGGTGAACGCAGAAGTCTAACATTCTTAATACCTTGAACCGAGTTTGAGGTTTGATGGTAAATCTGAATGGAAATGCACAATGCTAAGCATATGGATGATCTCTGCGCGTGTGCAAGACCTAAATAAAATCTTAAATTTCAAATAAATTTATAGACATATTGACGCTAAATGCTACTTAAGAAGTGTGAAAATTCATCGAATTCATATATACTGTAGAATAAGTATAAAGAAAAAAAAAACAAATAAAAATATTGAATAAAAAAATTATTATTCGGCTTCCAGACTCGAACTCAAGACAACCAAAAACGAGAGAACATCTAGACGTCTTTCTATCCACTAAGCAACGCATCCCTCTGTCAACGCAGCAGTCTAAGATTCTTAATACCTTGAACCGAGTTTGAGGTTTGATTTTACATCTGAGTATAAATGCACAATGCTAAGCATATGGATGATCTCTGCGCATGTGCAAGACCTAAATAAAATCTTAAATTTCAAATAAATTTATAGACATGTTGACGCTAAATGCTACTTAAGAAGTGCGAAAATTCATCGAATTCACATATACTGTAGAATAAGTATAGAGAAAAAAAACAAATAAAAATATTGAATAAAAAAATTATTATTCGGCTTCCAGACTCGAACTCAAGACAACCAAAAACGAGAGAACATCTAGACGTCATTCTATCCACTAAGCAACGCATCCTTCGGTCAACGCAGCAGTCTATGATTCTTAATACCTTGAACCGAGTTTCAGGTTTGATTTTAAATCTGAATAGAAATGCACAATGCTAAGCATATGGATGATCTCTGCGCGTGTGCAAGACCTAAATAACATCTAAAATTTCAAATAAATTTATAGATATGTTGACGCTAAATGCTACTTAAAAAGTGTGAAAATTCATCGAATTCATACATACTGTAGAATAAGTATAGAGAAAAAAAAAACAAATAAAAATATTGAATAAACAAAATTATAATTCGACTTCCAGACTCGAACTCAAGACCACAAAAAACGAAACAACATCTAGACGTCATTCTATCCACTAAGCCACGCATCCCTCGGTCAACGCTGCAGTCTAAGATTCTTAATACCTTGTACCGAGTTTGAGGTTTGGTGGTAAATCTGAATGGAAATGCACAATGCTAAGCATATGGATGATCTCTGCGCATGTGCAAGACCTAAATAACATCTATAATTTCAAATAAATTTATAGATATGTTGACGCTAAATGCTACTTCAGAAGTGTGAAAATTCATCGAATACATACATACTGTAGAATATGTATAGAGAAAAAAAACCAATAAAAATATTGAATTAAAAAAAATTATTATTCGGCTACCAGACTCGAACTCAAGACCACCAAAACGAGAGAACATCTAGACGTCATTCTATCCACTAAGCCATGCATGACTTGGTCAACTCAGCAGTCTAACATTCTTAATACCTTGAACCGAGTTTGAGGTTTGATGGTAAATCTGAATGGAAATGCACAATGCTAAGCATATGGATGATCTCTGCGCATGTGCAAGACCTAAATAACATCTAAAATTTCAAATAAATTTATAGATATGTTGACGCTAAATGCTACTTAAAAAGTGTGAAAATTCATCGAATTCATACATACTGTAGAATAAGTATAGAGAAAAAAAACAAATAAAAATATTGAATAAACAAAATTATTATTCGGCTTCCAGACTCGAACTCAAGACCACCAAATATGAGAGAAGAACTAAACATGATTCTATCCACTAAGCCACGCATCCCTCGGTCAACGCATCAGTCTAAGATTCTTAATACCTTGAACCGAGTTTGAGGTTTGATTTTACATCTGAATGGAAATGCACAATGCTAAGCATATGGATGATCTCTGCGCATATGCAAGACCTAAATAAAATCTTAAATTTCAAATAAATTTATAGACATGTTGACGCTAAATGCTACTTAAGAAGTGTGAAAATTCATCGAATTCATAAATACTGTAGAATAAGTATAGAGAAAAAAAACAAATAAAAATATTGAATAAAAAAAATTATTATTCGGCTTCCAGACTCCAACTCAAGACAACCAAAAACGAGAGAACATCTAGACGTCATTCTATCCACTAAGCAACGCATCCTTCGGTCAACGCAGCAGTCTATGATTCTTAATACCTTGAACCGAGTTTGAGGTTTGATTTTAAATCTGAATAGAAATGCACAATGCTAAGCATATGGATGATCTCTGCGCATGTGCAAGACCTAAATAAAATCTATAATTTCAAATAAATTTACAGATATGTTGACGCTAAATGCTACTTTAGAAGTGTGAAAATTCATCGAATACATACATACTGTAGAATATGTATAGAGAAAAAAAAACAAATAAAAATATTGAATTAAAAAAAATTATTATTCGGCTACCAGACTCGAACTCAAGACCACTAAAACGAGAGAACATCTAGACGTCATTCTATCCACTAAGCCACGCATCCCTCGGTGAACGCAGAAGTCTAACATTCTTAATACCTTGAACCGAGTTTGAGGTTTGATGGTAAATCTGAATGGAAATGCACAATGCTAAGCATATGGATGATCTCTGCGCATGTGCAAGACCTAAAAAAAATCTTAATTTTCAAATAAATTTATAGACATGTTGACGCTAAATGCTACTTCAGAAGTGTGAAAATTCATCGAATACATACATACTGTAGAATATGTATAGAGAAAAAAAACCAATAAAAATATTGAATTAAAAAAAATTATTATTCGGCTACCAGACTCGAACTCAAGACCACCAAAACGAGAGAACATCTAGACGTCATTCTATCCACTAAGCCATGCATGACTTGGTCAACTCAGCAGTCTAACATTCTTAATACCTTGAACCGAGTTTGAGGTTTGATGGTAAATCTGAATGGAAATGCACAATGCTAAGCATATGGATGATCTCTGCGCATGTGCAAGACCTAAATAACATCTAAAATTTCAAATAAATTTATAGATATGTTGACGCTAAATGCTACTTAAAAAGTGTGGAAATTCATCGAATTCATACATACTGTAGAATAAGTATAGAGAAAAAAAACAAATAAAAATATAGAATAAACAAAATTATTATTCGGCTTCCAGACTCGAACTCAAGACCACCAAATATGAGAGAAGAACTAAACATGATTCTATCCACTAAGCCACGCATCCCTCGGTCAACGCATCAGTCTAAGATTCTTAATACCTTGAACCGAGTTTGAGGTTTGATTTTACATCTGAATGGAAATGCACAATGCTAAGCATATGGATGATCTCTGCGCATATGCAAGACCTAAATAAAATCTTAAATTTCAAATAAATTTATAGACATGTTGACGCTAAATGCTACTTAAGAAGTGTGAAAATTCATCGAATTCATACATACTGTAGAATAAGTATAGAGAAAAAAAAAACAAATAAAAATATTGAATAAACAAAATTATAATTCGACTTCCAGACTCGAACTCAAGACCACAAAAAACGAGAGAACATCTAGACGTCATTCTATCCACTAAGCAACGCATCCTTCGGTCAACGCAGCAGTCTATGATTCTTAATACCTTGAACCGAGTTTGAGGTTTGATTTTAAATCTGAATAGAAATGCACAATGCTAAGCATATGGATGATCTCTGCGCATGTGCAAGACCTAAATAAAATCTATAATTTCAAATAAATTTACAGATATGTTGACGCTAAATGCTACTTTAGAAGTGTGAAAATTCATCGAATACATACATACTGTAGAATATGTATAGAGAAAAAAAAACAAATAAAAATATTGAATTAAAAAAAATTATTATTCGGCTACCAGACTCGAACTCAAGACCACTAAAACGAGAGAACATCTAGACGTCATTCTATCCACTAAGCCACGCATCCCTCGGTGAACGCAGAAGTCTAACATTCTTAATACCTTGAACCGAGTTTGAGGTTTGATGGTAAATCTGAATGGAAATGCACAATGCTAAGCATATGGATGATCTCTGCGCATGTGCAAGACCTAAAAAAAATCTTAATTTTCAAATAAATTTATAGACATGTTGACGCTAAATGCTACTTCAGAAGTGTGAAAATTCATCGAATACATACATACTGTAGAATATGTATAGAGAAAAAAAACCAATAAAAATATTGAATTAAAAAAAATTATTATTCGGCTACCAGACTCGAACTCAAGACCACCAAAACGAGAGAACATCTAGACGTCATTCTATCCACTAAGCCATGCATGACTTGGTCAACTCAGCAGTCTAACATTCTTAATACCTTGAACCGAGTTTGAGGTTTGATGGTAAATCTGAATGGAAATGCACAATGCTAAGCATATGGATGATCTCTGCGCATGTGCAAGACCTAAATAACATCTAAAATTTCAAATAAATTTATAGATATGTTGACGCTAAATGCTACTTAAAAAGTGTGGAAATTCATCGAATTCATACATACTGTAGAATAAGTATAGAGAAAAAAAACAAATAAAAATATAGAATAAACAAAATTATTATTCGGCTTCCAGACTCGAACTCAAGACCACCAAATATGAGAGAAGAACTAAACATGATTCTATCCACTAAGCCACGCATCCCTCGGTCAACGCATCAGTCTAAGATTCTTAATACCTTGAACCGAGTTTGAGGTTTGATTTTACATCTGAATGGAAATGCACAATGCTAAGCATATGGATGATCTCTGCGCATATGCAAGACCTAAATAAAATCTTAAATTTCAAATAAATTTATAGACATGTTGACGCTAAATGCTACTTAAGAAGTGTGAAAATTCATCGAATTCATACATACTGTAGAATAAGTATAGAGAAAAAAAAAACAAATAAAAATATTGAATAAACAAAATTATAATTCGACTTCCAGACTCGAACTCAAGACCACAAAAAACGAGAGAACATCTAGACGTCATTCTATCCACTAAGCAACGCATCCTTCGGTCAACGCAGCAGTCTATGATTCTTAATACCTTGAACCGAGTTTGAGGTTTGATTTTAAATCTGAATAGAAATGCACAATGCTAAGCATATGGATGATCTCTGCGCATGTGCAAGACCTAAATAAAATCTATAATTTCAAATAAATTTACAGATATGTTGACGCTAAATGCTACTTTAGAAGTGTGAAAATTCATCGAATACATACATACTGTAGAATATGTATAGAGAAAAAAAAACAAATAAAAATATTGAATTAAAAAAAATTATTATTCGGCTACCAGACTCGAACTCAAGACCACTAAAACGAGAGAACATCTAGACGTCATTCTATCCACTAAGCCACGCATCCCTCGGTGAACGCAGAAGTCTAACATTCTTAATACCTTGAACCGAGTTTGAGGTTTGATGGTAAATCTGAATGGAAATGCACAATGCTAAGCATATGGATGATCTCTGCGCATGTGCAAGACCTAAAAAAAATCTTAATTTTCAAATAAATTTATAGACATGTTGACGCTAAATGCTACTTCAGAAGTGTGAAAATTCATCGAATACATACATACTGTAGAATATGTATAGAGAAAAAAAACCAATAAAAATATTGAATTAAAAAAAATTATTATTCGGCTACCAGACTCGAACTCAAGACCACCAAAACGAGAGAACATCTAGACGTCATTCTATCCACTAAGCCATGCATGACTTGGTCAACTCAGCAGTCTAACATTCTTAATACCTTGAACCGAGTTTGAGGTTTGATGGTAAATCTGAATGGAAATGCACAATGCTAAGCATATGGATGATCTCTGCGCATGTGCAAGACCTAAATAACATCTAAAATTTCAAATAAATTTATAGATATGTTGACGCTAAATGCTACTTAAAAAGTGTGAAAATTCATCGAATTCATACATACTGTAGAATAAGTATAGAGAAAAAAAACAAATAAAAATATTGAATAAACAAAATTATTATTCGGCTTCCAGACTCGAACTCAAGACCACCAAATATGAGAGAAGAACTAAACATGATTCTATCCACTAAGCCACGCATCCCTCGGTCAACGCATCAGTCTAAGATTCTTAATACCTTGAACCGAGTTTGAGGTTTGATTTTACATCTGAATGGAAATGCACAATGCTAAGCATATGGATGATCTCTGCGCATATGCAAGACCTAAATAAAATCTTAAATTTCAAATAAATTTATAGACATGTTGACGCTAAATGCTACTTAAGAAGTGTGAAAATTCATCGAATTCATACATACTGTAGAATAAGTATAGAGAAAAAAAAAACAAATAAAAATATTGAATAAACAAAATTATAATTCGACTTCCAGACTCGAACTCAAGACCACAAAAAACGAAACAACATCTAGACGTCATTCTATCCACTAAGCCACGCATCCCTCGGTCAACGCTGCAGTCTAAGATTCTTAATACCTTGAACCGATTTTGAGGTTTGATTTTAAATCTGAATAGAAATGCACAATGCTAAGCATATGGATGATCTCTGCGCATGTGCAAGACCTAAATAACATCTATAATTTCAAATAAATTTATGGATATGTTGACGCTAAAGGCTACTTTAGAAGTGTGAAAATTCATCGAATACGTACATACTGTAGAATATGTATAGAGAAAAAAAGCCAATAAAAATATTGAATTAAAAAAAATTATTATTCGGCTACCAGACTCGAACTCAAGACAACCAAAAACGAGAGAACATCTAGACGTCATTCTATCCACTAAACAACGCATCCTTCGGTTAACGCAGCAGTCTATGATTCTTAATACCTTGAACCGATTTTGAGGTTTGATTTTAAATCTGAATAGAAATGCACAATGCTAAGCATATGGATGATCTCTGCGCATGTGCAAGACCTAAATAACATCTATAATTTCAAATAAATTTATGGATATGTTGACGCTAAAGGCTACTTTAGAAGTGTGAAAATTCATCGAATACGTACATACTGTAGAATATGTATAGAGAAAAAAAACCAATAAAAATATTGAATTAAAAAAAATTATTATTCGGCTACCAGACTCGAACTCAAGACCACCAAAACGAGAAAACAGCTAGACGTCATTCTATCCACTAAGCCACGCATCCCTCGGTGAACGCAGAAGTCTAACATTCTTAATACCTTGAACCGAGTTTGAGGTTTGATGGTAAATCTGAATGGAAATGCACAATGCTAAGCATATGGATGATCTCTGCGCGTGTGCAAGACCTAAATAAAATCTTAAATTTCAAATAAATTTATAGACATATTGACGCTAAATGCTACTTAAGAAGTGTGAAAATTCATCGAATTCATATATACTGTAGAATAAGTATAAAGAAAAAAAAAACAAATAAAAATATTGAATAAAAAAATTATTATTCGGCTTCCAGACTCGAACTCAAGACAACCAAAAACGAGAGAACATCTAGACGTCTTTCTATCCACTAAGCAACGCATCCCTCTGTCAACGCAGCAGTCTAAGATTCTTAATACCTTGAACCGAGTTTGAGGTTTGATTTTACATCTGAGTATAAATGCACAATGCTAAGCATATGGATGATCTCTGCGCATGTGCAAGACCTAAATAAAATCTTAAATTTCAAATAAATTTATAGACATGTTGACGCTAAATGCTACTTAAGAAGTGCGAAAATTCATCGAATTCACATATACTGTAGAATAAGTATAGAGAAAAAAAACAAATAAAAATATTGAATAAAAAAATTATTATTCGGCTTCCAGACTCGAACTCAAGACAACCAAAAACGAGAGAACATCTAGACGTCATTCTATCCACTAAGCAACGCATCCTTCGGTCAACGCAGCAGTCTATGATTCTTAATACCTTGAACCGAGTTTCAGGTTTGATTTTAAATCTGAATAGAAATGCACAATGCTAAGCATATGGATGATCTCTGCGCGTGTGCAAGACCTAAATAACATCTAAAATTTCAAATAAATTTATAGATATGTTGACGCTAAATGCTACTTAAAAAGTGTGAAAATTCATCGAATTCATACATACTGTAGAATAAGTATAGAGAAAAAAAAAACAAATAAAAATATTGAATAAACAAAATTATAATTCGACTTCCAGACTCGAACTCAAGACCACAAAAAACGAAACAACATCTAGACGTCATTCTATCCACTAAGCCACGCATCCCTCGGTCAACGCTGCAGTCTAAGATTCTTAATACCTTGTACCGAGTTTGAGGTTTGGTGGTAAATCTGAATGGAAATGCACAATGCTAAGCATATGGATGATCTCTGCGCATGTGCAAGACCTAAATAACATCTATAATTTCAAATAAATTTATAGATATGTTGACGCTAAATGCTACTTCAGAAGTGTGAAAATTCATCGAATACATACATACTGTAGAATATGTATAGAGAAAAAAAACCAATAAAAATATTGAATTAAAAAAAAATTATTATTCGGCTACCAGACTCGAACTCAAGACCACCAAAACGAGAGAACATCTAGACGTCATTCTATCCACTAAGCCATGCATGACTTGGTCAACTCAGCAGTCTAACATTCTTAATACCTTGAACCGAGTTTGAGGTTTGATGGTAAATCTGAATGGAAATGCACAATGCTAAGCATATGGATGATCTCTGCGCATGTGCAAGACCTAAATAACATCTAAAATTTCAAATAAATTTATAGATATGTTGACGCTAAATGCTACTTAAAAAGTGTGAAAATTCATCGAATTCATACATACTGTAGAATAAGTATAGAGAAAAAAAACAAATAAAAATATTGAATAAACAAAATTATTATTCGGCTTCCAGACTCGAACTCAAGACCACCAAATATGAGAGAAGAACTAAACATGATTCTATCCACTAAGCCAAGCATCCCTCGGTCAACGCATCAGTCTAAGATTCTTAATACCTTGAACCGAGTTTGAGGTTTGATTTTACATCTGAATGGAAATGCACAATGCTAAGCATATGGATGATCTCTGCGCATATGCAAGACCTAAATAAAATCTTAAATTTCAAATAAATTTATAGACATGTTGACGCTAAATGCTACTTAAGAAGTGTGAAAATTCATCGAATTCATAAATACTGTAGAATATGTATAGAGAAAAAAAAACAAATAAAAATATTGAATTAAAAAAAATTATTATTCGGCTACCAGACTCGAACTCAAGACCACTAAAACGAGAGAACATCTAGACGTCATTCTATCCACTAAGCCACGCATCCCTCGGTGAACGCAGAAGTCTAACATTCTTAATACCTTGAACCGAGTTTGAGGTTTGATGGTAAATCTGAATGGAAATGCACAATGCTAAGCATATGGATGATCTCTGCGCATGTGCAAGACCTAAAAAAAATCTTAATTTTCAAATAAATTTATAGACATGTTGACGCTAAATGCTACTTCAGAAGTGTGAAAATTCATCGAATACATACATACTGTAGAATATGTATAGAGAAAAAAAACCAATAAAAATATTGAATTAAAAAAAATTATTATTCGGCTACCAGACTCGAACTCAAGACCACCAAAACGAGAGAACATCTAGACGTCATTCTATCCACTAAGCCATGCATGACTTGGTCAACTCAGCAGTCTAACATTCTTAATACCTTGAACCGAGTTTGAGGTTTGATGGTAAATCTGAATGGAAATGCACAATGCTAAGCATATGGATGATCTCTGCGCATGTGCAAGACCTAAATAACATCTAAAATTTCAAATAAATTTATAGATATGTTGACGCTAAATGCTACTTAAAAAGTGTGGAAATTCATCGAATTCATACATACTGTAGAATAAGTATAGAGAAAAAAAACAAATAAAAATATAGAATAAACAAAATTATTATTCGGCTTCCAGACTCGAACTCAAGACCACCAAATATGAGAGAAGAACTAAACATGATTCTATCCACTAAGCCACGCATCCCTCGGTCAACGCATCAGTCTAAGATTCTTAATACCTTGAACCGAGTTTGAGGTTTGATTTTACATCTGAATAGAAATGCACAATGCTAAGCATATGGATGATCTCTGCGCATGTGCAAGACCTAAATAAAATCTATAATTTCAAATAAATTTACAGATATGTTGACGCTAAATGCTACTTTAGAAGTGTGAAAATTCATCGAATACATACATACTGTAGAATATGTATAGAGAAAAAAAAAACAAATAAAAATATTGAATTAAAAAAAATTATTATTCGGCTACCAGACTCGAACTCAAGACCACTAAAACGAGAGAACATCTAGACGTCATTCTATCCACTAAGCCACGCATCCCTCGGTGAACGCAGAAGTCTAACATTCTTAATACCTTGAACCGAGTTTGAGGTTTGATGGTAAATCTGAATGGAAATGCACAATGCTAAGCATATGGATGATCTCTGCGCATGTGCAAGACCTAAAAAAAATCTTAATTTTCAAATAAATTTATAGACATGTTGACGCTAAATGCTACTTCAGAAGTGTGAAAATTCATCGAATACATACATACTGTAGAATATGTATAGAGAAAAAAAACCAATAAAAATATTGAATTAAAAAAAATTATTATTCGGCTACCAGACTCGAACTCAAGACCACCAAAACGAGAGAACATCTAGACGTCATTCTATCCACTAAGCCATGCATGACTTGGTCAACTCAGCAGTCTAACATTCTTAATACCTTGAACCGAGTTTGAGGTTTGATGGTAAATCTGAATGGAAATGCACAATGCTAAGCATATGGATGATCTCTGCGCATGTGCAAGACCTAAATAACATCTAAAATTTCAAATAAATTTATAGATATGTTGACGCTAAATGCTACTTAAAAAGTGTGAAAATTCATCGAATTCATACATACTGTAGAATAAGTATAGAGAAAAAAAACAAATAAAAATATTGAATAAACAAAATTATTATTCGGCTTCCAGACTCGAACTCAAGACCACCAAATATGAGAGAAGAACTAAACATGATTCTATCCACTAAGCTACGCATCCCTCGGTCAACGCATCAGTCTAAGATTCTTAATACCTTGAACCGAGTTTGAGGTTTGATTTTACATCTGAATGGAAATGCACAATGCTAAGCATATGGATGATCTCTGCGCATATGCAAGACCTAAATAAAATCTTAAATTTCAAATAAATTTATAGACATGTTGACGCTAAATGCTACTTAAGAAGTGTGAAAATTCATCGAATTCATACATACTGTAGAATAAGTATAGAGAAAAAAAAAACAAATAAAAATATTGAATAAACAAAATTATAATTCGACTTCCAGACTCGAACTCAAGACCACAAAAAACGAAACAACATCTAGACGTCATTCTATCCACTAAGCCACGCATCCCTCGGTCAACGCTGCAGTCTAAGATTCTTAATACCTTGAACCGATTTTGAGGTTTGATTTTAAATCTGAATAGAAATGCACAATGCTAAGCATATGGATGATCTCTGCGCATGTGCAAGACCTAAATAACATCTATAATTTCAAATAAATTTATGGATATGTTGACGCTAAAGGCTACTTTAGAAGTGTGAAAATTCATCGAATACGTACATACTGTAGAATATGTATAGAGAAAAAAAGCCAATAAAAATATTGAATTAAAAAAAATTATTATTCGGCTACCAGACTCGAACTCAAGACAACCAAAAACGAGAGAACATCTAGACGTCATTCTATCCACTAAACAACGCATCCTTCGGTTAACGCAGCAGTCTATGATTCTTAATACCTTGAACCGATTTTGAGGTTTGATTTTAAATCTGAATAGAAATGCACAATGCTAAGCATATGGATGATCTCTGCGCATGTGCAAGACCTAAATAACATCTATAATTTCAAATAAATTTATGGATATGTTGACGCTAAAGGCTACTTTAGAAGTGTGAAAATTCATCGAATACGTACATACTGTAGAATATGTATAGAGAAAAAAAACCAATAAAAATATTGAATTAAAAAAAATTATTATTCGGCTACCAGACTCGAACTCAAGACCACCAAAACGAGAAAACAGCTAGACGTCATTCTATCCACTAAGCCACGCATCCCTCGGTGAACGCAGAAGTCTAACATTCTTAATACCTTGAACCGAGTTTGAGGTTTGATGGTAAATCTGAATGGAAATGCACAATGCTAAGCATATGGATGATCTCTGCGCGTGTGCAAGACCTAAATAAAATCTTAAATTTCAAATAAATTTATAGACATATTGACGCTAAATGCTACTTAAGAAGTGTGAAAATTCATCGAATTCATATATACTGTAGAATAAGTATAAAGAAAAAAAAAACAAATAAAAATATTGAATAAAAAAATTATTATTCGGCTTCCAGACTCGAACTCAAGACAACCAAAAACGAGAGAACATCTAGACGTCTTTCTATCCACTAAGCAACGCATCCCTCTGTCAACGCAGCAGTCTAAGATTCTTAATACCTTGAACCGAGTTTGAGGTTTGATTTTACATCTGAGTATAAATGCACAATGCTAAGCATATGGATGATCTCTGCGCATGTGCAAGACCTAAATAAAATCTTAAATTTAAAATAAATTTATAGACATGTTGACGCTAAATGCTACTTAAGAAGTGCGAAAATTCATCGAATTCACATATACTGTAGAATAAGTATAGAGAAAAAAAACAAATAAAAATATTGAATAAAAAAATTATTATTCGGCTTCCAGACTCGAACTCAAGACAACCAAAAACGAGAGAACATCTAGACGTCATTCTATCCACTAAGCAACGCATCCTTCGGTCAACGCAGCAGTCTATGATTCTTAATACCTTGAACCGAGTTTCAGGTTTGATTTTAAATCTGAATAGAAATGCACAATGCTAAGCATATGGATGATCTCTGCGCATGTGCAAGACCTAAATAACATCTAAAATTTCAAATAAATTTATAGATATGTTGACGCTAAATGCTACTTAAAAAGTGTGAAAATTCATCGAATTCATACATACTGTAGAATAAGTATAGAGAAAAAAAAAACAAATAAAAATATTGAATAAACAAAATTATAATTCGACTTCCAGACTCGAACTCAAGACCACAAAAAACGAAACAACATCTAGACGTCATTCTATCCACTAAGCCACGCATCCCTCGGTCAACGCTGCAGTCTAAGATTCTTAATACCTTGTACCGAGTTTGAGGTTTGGTGGTAAATCTGAATGGAAATGCACAATGCTAAGCATATGGATGATCTCTGCGCATGTGCAAGACCTAAATAACATCTATAATTTCAAATAAATTTATAGATATGTTGACGCTAAATGCTACTTCAGAAGTGTGAAAATTCATCGAATACATACATACTGTAGAATATGTATAGAGAAAAAAAACCAATAAAAATATTGAATTAAAAAAAATTATTATTCGGCTACCAGACTCGAACTCAAGACCACCAAAACGAGAGAACATCTAGACGTCATTCTATCCACTAAGCCATGCATGACTTGGTCAACTCAGCAGTCTAACATTCTTAATACCTTGAACCGAGTTTGAGGTTTGATGGTAAATCTGAATGGAAATGCACAATGCTAAGCATATGGATGATCTCTGCGCATGTGCAAGACCTAAATAACATCTAAAATTTCAAATAAATTTATAGATATGTTGACGCTAAATGCTACTTAAAAAGTGTGAAAATTCATCGAATTCATACATACTGTAGAATAAGTATAGAGAAAAAAAACAAATAAAAATATTGAATAAACAAAATTATTATTCGGCTTCCAGACTCGAACTCAAGACCACCAAATATGAGAGAAGAACTAAACATGATTCTATCCACTAAACCACGCATCCCTCGGTCAACGCATCAGTCTAAGATTCTTAATACCTTGAACCGAATTTGAGGTTTGATTTTACATCTGAATGGAAATGCACAATGCTAAGCATATAGATGATCTCTGCGCATATGCAAGACCTAAATAAAATCTTAAATTTCAAATAAATTTATAAACATGTTGACGCTAAATGCTACTTAAGAAGTGTGAAAATTCATCGAATTCATAAATACTGTAGAATAAGTATAGAGAAAAAAAAACAAATAAAAATATTGAATAAAAAAAATTATTATTCGGCTTCCAGACTCCAACTCAAGACAACCAAAAACGAGAGAACATCTAGACGTCATTCTATCCACTAAGCAACGCATCCTTCGGTCAACGCAGCAGTCTATGATTCTTAATACCTTGAACCGAGTTTGAGGTTTGATTTTAAATCTGAATAGAAATGCACAATGCTAAGCATATGGATGATCTCTGCGCATGTGCAAGACCTAAATAAAATCTATAATTTCAAATAAATTTACAGATATGTTGACGCTAAATGCTACTTTAGAAGTGTGAAAATTCATCGAATACATACATACTGTAGAATATGTATAGAGAAAAAAAACCAATAAAAATATTGAATTAAAAAAAATTATTATTCGGCTACCAGACTCGAACTCAAGACCACCAAAACGAGAAAACAGCTAGACGTCATTCTATCCACTAAGCCACGCATCCCTCGGTGAACGCAGAAGTCTAACATTCTTAATACCTTGAACCGAGTTTGAGGTTTGATGGTAAATCTGAATGGAAATGCACAATGCTAAGCATATGGATGATCTCTGCGCGTGTGCAAGACCTAAATAAAATCTTAAATTTCAAATAAATTTATAGACATATTGACGCTAAATGCTACTTAAGAAGTGTGAAAATTCATCGAATTCATATATACTGTAGAATAAGTATAAAGAAAAAAAAAACAAATAAAAATATTGAATAAAAAAATTATTATTCGGCTTCCAGACTCGAACTCAAGACAACCAAAAACGAGAGAACATCTAGACGTCTTTCTATCCACTAAGCAACGCATCCCTCTGTCAACGCAGCAGTCTAAGATTCTTAATACCTTGAACCGAGTTTGAGGTTTGATTTTACATCTGAGTATAAATGCACAATGCTAAGCATATGGATGATCTCTGCGCATGTGCAAGACCTAAATAAAATCTTAAATTTCAAATAAATTTATAGACATGTTGACGCTAAATGCTACTTAAGAAGTGCGAAAATTCATCGAATTCACATATACTGTAGAATAAGTATAGAGAAAAAAAACAAATAAAAATATTGAATAAAAAAATTATTATTCGGCTTCCAGACTCGAACTCAAGACAACCAAAAACGAGAGAACATCTAGACGTCATTCTATCCACTAAGCAACGCATCCTTCGGTCAACGCAGCAGTCTATGATTCTTAATACCTTGAACCGAGTTTCAGGTTTGATTTTAAATCTGAATAGAAATGCACAATGCTAAGCATATGGATGATCTCTGCGCATGTGCAAGACCTAAATAACATCTAAAATTTCAAATAAATTTATAGATATGTTGACGCTAAATGCTACTTAAAAAGTGTGAAAATTCATCGAATTCATACATACTGTAGAATAAGTATAGAGAAAAAAAAAAACAAATAAAAATATTGAATAAACAAAATTATAATTCGACTTCCAGACTCGAACTCAAGACCACAAAAAACGAAACAACATCTAGACGTCATTCTATCCACTAAGCCACGCATCCCTCGGTCAACGCTGCAGTCTAAGATTCTTAATACCTTGTACCGAGTTTGAGGTTTGGTGGTAAATCTGAATGGAAATGCACAATGCTAAGCATATGGATGATCTCTGCGCATGTGCAAGACCTAAATAACATCTATAATTTCAAATAAATTTATAGATATGTTGACGCTAAATGCTACTTCAGAAGTGTGAAAATTCATCGAATACATACATACTGTAGAATATGTATAGAGAAAAAAAACCAATAAAAATATTGAATTAAAAAAAATTATTATTCGGCTACCAGACTCGAACTCAAGACCACCAAAACGAGAGAACATCTAGACGTCATTCTATCCACTAAGCCATGCATGACTTGGTCAACTCAGCAGTCTAACATTCTTAATACCTTGAACCGAGTTTGATTTTTGATGGTAAATCTGAATGGAAATGCACAATGCTAAGCATATGGATGATCTCTGCGCATGTGCAAGACCTAAATAACATCTAAAATTTCAAATAAATTTATAGATATGTTGACGCTAAATGCTACTTAAAAAGTGTGAAAATTCATCGAATTCATACATACTGTAGAATAAGTATAGAGAAAAAAAACAAATAAAAATATTGAATAAACAAAATTATTATTCGGCTTCCAGACTCGAACTCAAGACCACCAAATATGAGAGAAGAACTAAACATGATTCTATCCACTAAGCCACGCATCCCTCGGTCAACGCATCAGTCTAAGATTCTTAATACCTTGAACCGAGTTTGAGGTTTGATTTTACATCTGAATGGAAATGCACAATGCTAAGCATATGGATGATCTCTGCGCATATGCAAGACCAAAATAAAATCTTAAATTTCAAATAAATTTATAGACATGTTGACGCTAAATGCTACTTAAGAAGTGTGAAAATTCATCGAATTCATAAATACTGTAGAATAAGTATAGAGAAAAAAAACAAATAAAAATATTGAATAAAAAAAATTATTATTCGGCTTCCAGACTCCAACTCAAGACAACCAAAAACGAGAGAACATCTAGACGTCATTCTATCCACTAAGCAACGCATCCTTCGGTCAACGCAGCAGTCTATGATTCTTAATACCTTGAACCGAGTTTGAGGTTTGATTTTAAATCTGAATAGAAATGCACAATGCTAAGCATATGGATGATCTCTGCGCATGTGCAAGACTTAAATAAAATCTATAATTTCAAATAAATTTACAGATATGTTGACGCTAAATGCTACTTTAGAAGTGTGAAAATTCATCGAATACATACATACTGTAGAATATATATAGAGAAAAAAAAACAAATAAAAATATTGAATTAAAAAAAATTATTATTCGGCTACCAGACTCGAACTCAAGACCACTAAAACGAGAGAACATCTAGACGTCATTCTATCCACTAAGCCACGCATCCCTCGGTGAACGCAGAAGTCTAACATTCTTAATACCTTGAACCGAGTTTGAGGTTTGATGGTAAATTTGAATGGAAATGCACAATGCTAAGCATATGGATGATCTCTGCGCATGTGCAAGACCTAAAAAAAATCTTAATTTTCAAATAAATTTATAGACATGTTGACGCTAAATGCTACTTAAGAAGTGTGAAAATTCATCGAATTCATATATACTGTAGAATAAGTATAGAGAAAAAAAACACATAAAAATATTGAATAAAAAAATTATTATTCGGCTTCCAGACTCGAACTCAAGACAACCAAAAACGAGAGAACATCTAGACGTCATTCTATCCACTAAACAACGCATCCTTCGGTCAACGCAGCAGTCTATGATTCTTAATACCTTGAACCGATTTTGAGGTTTGATTTTAAATCTGAATAGAAATGCACAATGCTAAGCATATGGATGATCTCTGCGCATGTGCAAGACCTAAATAACATCTATAATTTCAAATAAATTTATGGATATGTTGACGCTAAAGGCTACTTTAGAAGTGTGAAAATTCATCGAATACGTACATACTGTAGAATATGTATAGAGAAAAAAAACCAATAAAAATATTGAATTAAAAAAAATTATTATTCGGGTACCAGACTCGAACTCAAGACCACCAAAACGAGAAAACAGCTAGACGTCATTCTATCCACTAAGCCACGCATCCCTCGGTGAACGCAGAAGTCTAACATTCTTAATACCTTGAACCGAGTTTGAGGTTTGATGGTAAATCTGAATGGAAATGCACAATGCTAAGCATATGGATGATCTCTGCGCGTGTGCGAGACCTAAATAAAATCTTAAATTTCAAATAAATTTATAGACATATTGACGCTAAATGCTACTTAAGAAGTGTGAAAATTCATCGAATTCATATATACTGTAGAATAAGTATAAAGAAAAAAAAACAAATAAAAATATTGAATAAAAAAATTATTATTCGGCTTCCAGACTCGAACTCAAGACAACCAAAAACGAGAGAACATCTAGACGTCTTTCTATCCACTAAGCAACGCATCCCTCTGTCAACGCAGCAGTCTAAGATTCTTAATACCTTGAACCGAGTTTGAGGTTTGATTTTACATCTGAGTATAAATGCACAATGCTAAGCATATGGATGATCTCTGCGCATGTGCAAGACCTAAATAAAATCTTAAATTTCAAATAAATTTATAGACATGTTGACGCTAAATGCTACTTAAGAAGTGCGAAAATTCATCGAATTCACATATACTGTAAAATAAGTATAGAGAAAAAAAACAAATAAAAATATTGAATAAAAAAATTATTATTCGGCTTCCAGACTCGAACTCAAGACAACCAAAAACGAGAGAACATCTAGACGTCATTCTATCCACTAAGCAACGCATCCTTCGGTCAACGCAGCAGTCTATGATTCTTAATACCTTGAACCGAGTTTCAGGTTTGATTTTAAATCTGAATAGAAATGCACAATGCTAAGCATATGGATGATCTCTGCGCATGTGCAAGACCTAAATAACATCTAAAATTTCAAATAAATTTATAGATATGTTGACGCTAAATGCTACTTAAAAAGTGTGAAAATTCATCGAATTCATACATACTGTAGAATAAGTATAGAGAAAAAAAAAACAAATAAAAATATTGAATAAACAAAATTATAATTCGACTTCCAGACTCGAACTCAAGACCACAAAAAACGAAACAACATCTAGACGTCATTCTATCCACTAAGCCACGCATCCCTCGGTCAACGCTGCAGTCTAAGATTCTTAATACCTTGAACCGATTTTGAGGTTTGATTTTAAATCTGAATAGAAATGCACAATGCTAAGCATATGGATGATCTCTGCGCATGTGCAAGACCTAAATAACATCTATAATTTCAAATAAATTTATGGATATGTTGACGCTAAAGGCTACTTTAGAAGTGTGAAAATTCATCGAATACGTACATACTGTAGAATATGTATAGAGAAAAAAAGCCAATAAAAATATTGAATTAAAAAAAATTATTATTCGGCTACCAGACTCGAACTCAAGACAACCAAAAACGAGAGAACATCTAGACGTCATTCTATCCACTAAACAACGCATCCTTCGGTCAACGCAGCAGTCTATGATTCTTAATACCTTGAACCGATTTTGAGGTTTGATTTTAAATCTGAATAGAAATGCACAATGCTAAGCATATGGATGATCTCTGCGCATGTGCAAGACCTAAATAACATCTATAATTTCAAATAAATTTATGGATATGTTGACGCTAAAGGCTACTTTAGAAGTGTGAAAATTCATCGAATACGTACATACTGTAGAATATGTATAGAGAAAAAAACCAATAAAAATATTGAATTAAAAAAAATTATTATTCGTCTACCAGACTCGAACTCAAGACCACCAAAACGAGAAAACAGCTAGACGTCATTCTATCCACTAAGCCACGCATCCCTCGGTGAACGCAGAAGTCTAACATTCTTAATACCTTGAACCGAGTTTGAGGTTTGATGGTAAATCTGAATGGAAATGCACAATGCTAAGCATATGGATGATCTCTGCGCGTGTGCAAGACCTAAATAAAATCTTAAATTTCAAATAAATTTATAGACATATTGACGCTAAATGCTACTTAAGAAGTGTGAAAATTCATCGAATTCATATATACTGTAGAATAAGTATAAAGAAAAAAAAACAAATAAAAATATTGAATAAAAAAATTATTATTCGGCTTCCAGACTCGAACTCAAGACAACCAAAAACGAGAGAACATCTAGACGTCTTTCTATCCACTAAGCAACGCATCCCTCTGTCAACGCAGCAGTCTAAGATTCTTAATACCTTGAACCGAGTTTGAGGTTTGATTTTACATCTGAGTATAAATGCACAATGCTAAGCATATGGATGATCTCTGCGCATGTGCAAGACCTAAATAAAATCTTAAATTTCAAATAAATTTATAGACATGTTGACGCTAAATGCTACTTAAGAAGTGCGAAAATTCATCGAATTCACATATACTGTAGAATAAGTATAGAGAAAAAAAACAAATAAAAATATTGAATAAAAAAATTATTATTCGGCTTCCAGACTCGAACTCAAGACAACCAAAAACGAGAGAACATCTAGACGTCATTCTATCCACTAAGCAACGCATCCTTCGGTCAACGCAGCAGTCTATGATTCTTAATACCTTGAACCGAGTTTCAGGTTTAAATTTTAAATCTGAATAGAAATGCACAATGCTAAGCATATGGATGATCTCTGCGCATGTGCAAGACCTAAATAACATCTAAAATTCAAATAAATTTATAGATATGTTGACGCTAAATGCTACTTAAAAAGTGTGAAAATTCATCGAATTCATACATACTGTAGAATAAGTATAGAGAAAAAAAAACAAATAAAAATATTGAATAAACAAAATTATAATTCGACTTCCAGACTCGAACTCAAGACCACAAAAAACGAAACAACATCTAGACGTCATTCTATCCACTAAGCCACGCATCCCTCGGTCAACGCTGCAGTCTAAGATTCTTAATACCTTGTACCGAGTTTGAGGTTTGGTGGTAAATCTGAATGGAAATGCACAATGCTAAGCATATGGATGATCTCTGCGCATGTGCAAGACCTAAATAACATCTATAATTTCAAATAAATTTATAGATATGTTGACGCTAAATGCTACTTAAAAAGTGTGAAAATTCATCGAATTCATACATACTGTAGAATAAGTATAGAGAAAAAAAAACAAATAAAAATATTGAATAAACAAAATTATTATTCGGCTTCCAGACTCGAACTCAAGACGACCAAATATGAGAGAAGAACTAAACATGATTCTATCCACTAAGCCACGCATCCCTCGGTCAACGCATCAGTCTAAGATTCTTAATACCTTGAACCGAGTTTGAGGTTTGATTTTACATCTGAATGGAAATGCACAATGCTAAGCATATGGATGATCTCTGCGCATATGCAAGACCTAAATAAAATCTTAAATTTCAAATAAATTTATAGACATGTTGACGCTAAATGCTACTTAAGAAGTGTGAAAATTCATCGAATTCATAAATACTGTAGAATAAGTATAGAGAAAAAAAACAAATAAAAATATTGAATAAAAAAAATTATTATTCGGCTTCCAGACTCCAACTCAAGACAACCAAAAACGAGAGAACATCTAGACGTCATTCTATCCACTAAGCAACGCATCCCTCGGTCAATGCAGCAGTCTATGATTCTTAATACATTGAACCGAGTTTGAGGTTTGATGGTAAATCTGAATAGAAATGCACAATGCTAAGCATATGGATGATCTCTGCGCATGTGCAAGACCTAAATAACATCTAAAATTTCAATTAAATTTATAGATATGTTGAAGCTAAATGCTACTTAAGAAGTGTGAAAATTCATCGCATACATACATACTGTAGAATAAGTATAGAGAAAAAAAAATAAAAATATTGAATAAACAAAATTATAATTCGGCTTCCAGACTCGAACTCAAGACCACCAAAAATGAGAGAAGAACTAAACATGATTCTATCCACTAAGCCACGCATCCCTCGGTCAACGAAGCAGTCTAAGATTCTTAATACCTTGAACCGAGTTTGAGGTTTGATGGTAAATCTGAATGGAAATGCACAATGCTAAGCATATGGATGATCTCTGCGCATGTGCAAGACCTAAATAAAATCTTAAATTTCAAATAAATTTATAGACATGTTGACGCTAAATGCTACTTAAGAAGTGTGAAAATTCATCGAATTCATTAATACTGTAAAATAAGTATAGAGAAAAAAAACAAATAAAAATATTGAATAAAAAAACTAATTATTCGGCTTTCAGACTCGAACTCAAGACAACCAAAAACGAGAGAACATCTAGACGTCATTCTATCCACTAAGCCACGCATCCCTCGGTGAACGCAGAAGTCTAACATTCTTAATACCTTGAACCGAGTTTGAGGTTTGATTTTAAATCTGAATAGAAATGCACAATGCTAAGCATATGGATGATCTCTGCGCATGTGCAAGACCTAAATAACATCTATAATTTCAAATAAATTTATAGATATGTTGACGCTAAATGCTACTTTAGAAGTGTGAAAATTCATCGAATACATATATACTGTAGAATAAGTATAGAGAAAAAAAACAAATAAAAATATTGAATAAAAAAATTATTATTCGGCTACCAGACTCGAAATCAAGACCACCAAAAATGACAGAACACCTAGACATGATTCTATCCACTAAGCCACGCATCCCTCGGTCAACGCAGCAGTCTAAGATTCTTAATACCTTGAACCGAGTTTGAGGTTTGATGGTAAATCTGAATAGAAATGCACAATGCTAAGCATATGGATGATCTCTGCGCATGTGCAGGACCTAAATAAAATCTTAAATTTCAAATAAATTTATAGACATATTGACGCTAAATGCTACTTAAGAAGTGTGAAAATTCAACGAATTCATATATACTGTAGAATAAGTATAGAGAAGAAAAAAACAAATAAAAATATTGAATAAAAAAAATTATTATTCGGCTTCCAGACTCGAACTCAAGACCACCAAAAATGAGAGAACACCTAAACATGATTCTATCCACTAACCCACGCATCCCACGGTCAACGCTGCAGTCTGAGATTCTTAATACCTTGAACCGAGTTTGAGGTTTGATGGTAAATCTCAATGGAAATGCACAATGCTAAGCATATGGATGATCTCTGCGCATGTGCAAGACCTAAATAAAATCTTAAATTTCAAATAAATTTATAGATATGTTGAAGCTAAATGCTACTTAAGAAGTGTGAAAATTCATCGAATTCATATATACTGTAGAATAAGTATAGAGAAAAAAAAATAAAAATATTGAATAAAAAAATTATAATTCGGCTTCCAGACTCGAACTCAAGACCACCAAAAATGAGAGAAGAACTAAACATGATTCTATCCACTAAGCCACGCATCCCTCGGTCAACGAAGCAGTCTAAGATTCTTAATACCTTGAACCGAGTTTGAGGTTTGATGGTAAATCTGAATGGAAATGCACAATGCTAAGCATATGGATGATCTCTGCGCATGTGCAAGACCTAAATAAAATCTTAAATTTCAAATAAATTTATAGACATGTTGACGCTAAATGCTACTTAAGAAGTGTGAAAATTCATCGAATTCATATATACTGTAGAATAAGTATAGAGAAAAAAAACAAATAAAAATATTGAATAAAAAAATTATTATTCGGCTTCCAGACTCGAACTCAAGACCACCAAAAATGAGAGAAGACCTAGACATGATTCTATCCACTAAGCCACGCATCCCTTGGTCAACGCAGCAGTCTAACATTCTTAATACCTTGAACCGAGTTTGAGGTTTGATGGTAAATCTGAATGGAAATGCACAATGCTAAGCATATGGATGATCTCTGCGCATGTGCAAGACCTAAATAAAATCTTAAATTTCAAATAAATTTATAGACATGTTGACGCTAAATGCTACTTAAGAAGTGTGAAAATTCATCGAATTCATTAATACTGTAAAATAAGTATAGAGAAAAAAAACAAATAAAAATATTGAATAAAAAAACTAATTATTCGGCTTTCAGACTCGAACTCAAGACAACCAAAAACGATATAACATCTAGACGTCATTCTATCCACTAAGCAACGCATCCCTCGGTGAACGCAGAAGTCTAACATTCTTAATACCTTGAACCGAGTTTGAGGTTTGATTTTAAATCTGAATAGAAATGCACAATGCTAAGCATATGGATGATCTCTGCGCATGTGCAAGACCTAAATAACATCTATAATTTCAAATAAATTTATAGATATGTTGACGCTAAATGCTACTTTAGAAGTGTGAAAATTCATCGAATACATATATACTGTAGAATAAGTATAGAGAAAAAAAACAAATAAAAATATTGAATAAAAAAATTATTATTCGGCTACCAGACTCGAAATCAAGACCACCAAAAATGACAGAACACCTAGACATGATTCTATCCACTAAGCCACGCATCCCTCGGTCAACGCAGCAGTCTAAGATTCTTAATACCTTGAACCGAGTTTGAGGTTTGATGGTAAATCTGAATAGAAATGCACAATGCTAAGCATATGGATGATCTCTGCGCATGTGCAGGACCTAAATAAAATCTTAAATTTCAAATAAATTTATAGACATATTGACGCTAAATGCTACTTAAGAAGTGTGAAAATTCATCGAATTCATATATACTGTAGAATAAGTATAGAGAAGAAAAAAACAAATAAAAATATTGAATAAAAAAAATTATTATTCGGCTTCCAGACTCGAACTCAAGACCACCAAAAATGAGAGAACACCTAAACATGATTCTATCCACTAACCCACGCATCCCACGGTCAACGCTGCAGTCTGAGATTCTTAATACCTTGAACCGAGTTTGAGGTTTGATGGTAAATCTCAATGGAAATGCACAATGCTAAGCATATGGATGATCTCTGCGCATGTGCAAGACCTAAATAAAATCTTAAATTTCAAATAAATTTATAGACATGTTGACGCTAAATGCTACTTAAGAAGTGTGAAAATTCATCGAATTCATATATACTGTAGAATAAGTATAGAGAAAAAAAACAAATAAAAATATTGAATAAAAAAATTATTATTCGGCTTCCAGACTCGAACTCAAGACCACCAAAAATGAGAGAAGACCTAGACATGATTCTATCCACTAAGCCACGCATCCCTTGGTCAACGCAGCAGTCTAACATTCTTAATACCTTGAACCGAGTTTGAGGTTTGATGGTAAATCTGAATGGAAATGCACAATGCTAAGCATATGGATGATCTCTGCGCATGTGCAAGACCTAAATAAAATCTTAAATTTCAAATAAATTTATAGACATGTTGACGCTAAATGCTACTTAAGAAGTGTGAAAATTCATCGAATTCATTAATACTGTAAAATAAGTATAGAGAAAAAAAACAAATAAAAATATTGAATAAAAAAACTAATTATTCGGCTTTCAGACTCGAACTCAAGACAACCAAAAACGAGAGAACATCTAGACGTCATTCTATCCACTAAGCAACGCATCCCTCGGTGAACGCAGAAGTCTAACATTCTTAATACCTTGAACCGAGTTTGAGGTTTGATTTTAAATCTGAATAGAAATGCACAATGCTAAGCATATGGATGATCTCTGCGCATGTGCAAGACCTAAATAACATCTATAATTTCAAATAAATTTATAGATATGTTGACGCTAAATGCTACTTTAGAAGTGTGAAAATTCATCGAATACATATATACTGTAGAATAAGTATAGAGAAAAAAAACAAATAAAAATATTGAATAAAAAAATTATTATTCGGCTACCAGACTCGAAATCAAGACCACCAAAAATGACAGAACACCTAGACATGATTCTATCCACTAAGCCACGCATCCCTCGGTCAACGCAGCAGTCTAAGATTCTTAATACCTTGAACCGAGTTTGAGGTTTGATGGTAAATCTGAATAGAAATGCACAATGCTAAGCATATGGATGATCTCTGCGCATGTGCAGGACCTAAATAAAATCTTAAATTTCAAATAAATTTATAGACATATTGACGCTAAATGCTACTTAAGAAGTGTGAAAATTCATCGAATTCATATATACTGTAGAATAAGTATAGAGAAGAAAAAAACAAATAAAAATATTGAATAAAAAAAATTATTATTCGGCTTCCAGACTCGAACTCAAGACCACCAAAAATGAGAGAACACCTAAACATGATTCTATCCACTAACCCACGCATCCCACGGTCAACGCTGCAGTCTGAGATTCTTAATACCTTGAACCGAGTTTGAGGTTTGATGGTAAATCTCAATGGAAATGCACAATGCTAAGCATATGGATGATCTCTGCGCATGTGCAAGACCTAAATAAAATCTTAAATTTCAAATAAATTTATAGATATGTTGAAGCTAAATGCTACTTAAGAAGTGTGAAAATTCATCGAATTCATATATACTGTAGAATAAGTATAGAGAAAAAAAAATAAAAATATTGAATAAAAAAATTATAATTCGGCTTCCAGACTCGAACTCAAGACCACCAAAAATGAGAGAAGAACTAAACATGATTCTATCCACTAAGCCACGCATCCCTCGGTCAACGAAGCAGTCTAAGATTCTTAATACCTTGAACCGAGTTTGAGGTTTGATGGTAAATCTGAATGGAAATGCACAATGCTAAGCATATGGATGATCTCTGCGCATGTGCAAGACCTAAATAAAATCTTAAATTTCAAATAAATTTATAGACATGTTGACGCTAAATGCTACTTAAGAAGTGTGAAAATTCATCGAATTCATATATACTGTAGAATAAGTATAGAGAAAAAAAACAAATAAAAATATTGAATAAAAAAATTATTATTCGGCTTCCAGACTCGAACTCAAGACCACCAAAAATGAGAGAAGACCTAGACATGATTCTATCCACTAAGCCACGCATCCCTTGGTCAACGCAGCAGTCTAACATTCTTAATACCTTGAACCGAGTTTGAGGTTTGATGGTAAATCTGAATGGAAATGCACAATGCTAAGCATATGGATGATCTCTGCGCATGTGCAAGACCTAAATACCATCTAAAATTTCAAATAAATTTATAGATATGTTGACGCTAAATGCTACTTAAAAAGTCTAAAAATTCATCGAATTCATATATACTGTAGAATAAGTATAGAGGAAAAAAAACAAATAAAAGTATTGAATAAAAAAAATTATTATTCGGCTACCAGACTCGAACTCAAGTCCACCAAAAACGAGTGAACATCTAGACGTCATTCTATCCACTAAGCCACGCATCCCTCGGTCAACGCAGCAGTCTATGATTCTTGATACCTTGAACCGAGTTTGAGGTTTGATGGTAAATCTGAATAGAAATGCACAATGCTAAGCATATGGATGATCTCTGCGCATGTGCAGGACCTAAATAAAATCTTAAATTTCAAAAAAATTTATAGATATGTTGAAGCTAAATGCTACTTAAGAAGTGTGAAAATTCATCGAATTCATTAATACTGTAAAATAAGTATAGAGAAAAAAAACAAATAAAAATATTGAATAAAAAAACTAATTATTCGGCTTTCAGACTCGAACTCAAGACAACCAAAAACGAGAGAACATCTAGACGTCATTCTATCCACTAAGCAACGCATCCCTCGGTGAACGCAGAAGTCTAACATTCTTAATACCTTGAACCGAGTTTGAGGTTTGATTTTAAATCTGAATAGAAATGCACAATGCTAAGCATATGGATGATCTCTGCGCATGTGCAAGACCTAAATAACATCTATAATTTCAAATAAATTTATAGATATGTTGACGCTAAATGCTACTTTAGAAGTGTGAAAATTCATCGAATACATATATACTGTAGAATAAGTATAGAGAAAAAAAACAAATAAAAATATTGAATAAAAAAATTATTATTCGGCTACCAGACTCGAAATCAAGACCACCAAAAATGACAGAACACCTAGACATGATTCTATCCACTAAGCCACGCATCCCTCGGTCAACGCTGCAGTCTAAGATTCTTAATACCTTGAACCGAGTTTGAGGTTTGATGGTAAATCTGAATAGAAATGCACAATGCTAAGCATATGGATGATCTCTGCGCATGTGCAGGACCTAAATAAAATCTTAAATTTCAAATAAATTTATAGACATATTGACGCTAAATGCTACTTAAGAAGTGTGAAAATTCATCGAATTCATATATACTGTAGAATAAGTATAGAGAAGAAAAAAACAAATAAAAATATTGAATAAAAAAAATTATTATTCGGCTTCCAGACTCGAACTCAAGACCACCAAAAATGAGAGAATACCTAAACATGATTCTATCCACTAACCCACGCATCCCACGGTCAACGCTGCAGTCTGAGATTCTTAATACCTTGAACCGAGTTTGAGGTTTGATGGTAAATCTCAATGGAAATGCACAATGCTAAGCATATGGATGATCTTTGCGCATGTGCAAGACCTAAATAAAATCTTAAATTTCAAATAAATTTATAGATATGTTGAAGCTAAATGCTACTTAAGAAGTGTGAAAATTCATCGAATTCATATATACTGTAGAATAAGTATAGAGAAAAAAAAACAAATAAAAATATTGAATAAAAAAAATTATTATTCGGCTTCCAGACTCGAACTCAAGACAACCACAAACGAGAGAACATCTAGACGTCATTCTATCCACTAAGCAACGCATCCCTCGGTCAACGCACCAGTCTAAGATTCTTAATACCTTGAACCGAGTTTGAGGTTTGATTTTAAATCTGAATGGAAATGCACAATGCTAAGCATATGGATGATCTCTGCGCATGTGCAAGACCTAAATACCATCTAAAATTTCAAATAAATTTATAGATATGTTGACGCTAAATGCTACTTAAAAAGTCTAAAAATTCATCGAATTCATATATACTGTAGAATAAGTATAGAGGAAAAAAAACAAATAAAAGTATTGAATAAAAAAAATTATTATTCGGCTACCAGACTCGAACTCAAGTCCACCAAAAACGAGTGAACATCTAGACGTCATTCTATCCACTAAGCCACGCATCCCTCGGTCAACGCAGCAGTCTATGATTCTTGATACCTTGAACCGAGTTTGAGGTTTGATGGTAAATCTGAATAGAAATGCACAATGCTAAGCATATGGATGATCTCTGCGCATGTGCAAGACCTAAATAAAATCTTAAATTTCAAATAAATTTATAGACATGTTGACTCTAAATGCTACTTAAGAAGTGTGAAAATTCATCGAATTCATACATACTGTAGAATAAGTATAGAGAAAAATAAACAAATAAAAATATTGAATAAACAAAATTATAATTCGACTTCCAGACTCGAACTCAAGACCACAAAAAACGAGAGAACATCTAGACGTCATTCTATCAACTAAGATACGCATCCCTCGATTAACGCAGCAGTCTAACATTCTTTATACCTTGAACCTAGTTTGAGGTTTGATGGTAAATCTGAATGGAAATGCACAATGCTAAGCATATGGATGATCTCTGCGTATGTGCAAGACCTAAATAAAATCTTAAATTTCAAATAAATTTATAGATATGTTGACGCTAAATGCTACTTAAGAAGTGTGAAAATTCATCGAATTCATATATACTATAGAAAAAGTATAGAGAAAAAAAACAAAAATATTGAATATAAAAAATTATTATTCGGCTTCCAGACTCGAACTCAAGACCACAAAAAACGAGAGAACATCTAGACGTCATTCTATCCACTAAGATACGCATCCCTCGGTCAAAGCTACAGTCTAAGATTCTTAATACCTTGAACCGAGTTTGAGGTTTGATGGTAAATCTGAATGGAAATGCACAATGCTAAGCGTATGGATGATCTCTGCGTATGTGCAAGACCTAAATAAAATCTTAAATTTCAAATAAATTTATAGATATGTTGACGCTAAATGCTACTTAAGAAGTGTGAAAAATAATCGAATTCATATATACTGTAGAATAAGTATAGAGAAAAAAAAACAAATAAAAATATTGAATATATAAAATTATTATTCGGCTTCCAGACTCGAACTCAAGACCACAAAAAACGAGAGAACATCTAGACGTCATTCTATCCACTAAGATACGCATCCCTCGATCAACGCAGCAGTCTAACATTCTTTATACCTTGAACCTAGTTTGAAGTTTGATGGAAAATCTGAATAGAAATGCACAATTCTAAGCATATGGATGATCTCTGCGCATGTGCCAGACCTAAATAAAATCTTAAATTTCAAATAAATTTATAGATATGTTGACGCTAAATGCTACTTAAGAAGTGTGAAAATTCATCGAATTCATATATACTGTAGAATAAGTATAGAGAAAAAAAAAACAAATAAAAATATTGAATAAAAAAAATTATTATTCGGCTTCCAGACTCGAACTCAAGACCACCAAAAATGAGAGAACACCTAAACATGATTCTATCCACTAACCCACGCATACCGGGGTCAACGCTGCAGTCTAAGATTCTTAATACCTTGAACCGAGTTTGAGGTTTGATGGTAAATCTCAATGGAAATGCACAATGCTAAGCATATGGATGATCTCTGCGCATGTGCAAGACCTAAATAAAATCTTAAATTTCAAATAAATTTATAGATATGTTGAAGCTAAATGCTACTTAAGAAGTGTGAAAATTCATCGAATTCATATATACTGTAGAATAAGTATAGAGAAAAAAAAAAGAAATAAAAGTATTGAATAAAAAAAATTATTTTTCGGCTTCCAGACTCGAACTCAAGACCACAAAAAACGAGAGAACATCTAGACGTCATTCTATCCACTAAGATACGCATCCCTCGATCAACGCAGCAGTCTAACATTCTTTATACCTTGAACCTAGTTTGAGGTTTGATGGTAAATCTGAATGGAAATGCACAATGCTAAGCATATGGATGATCTCTGCGTATGTGCAAGACCTAAATAAAATCTTAAATTTCAAATAAATTTATAGATATGTTGACGCTAAATGCTACTTAAAAAGTGTGAAAATTCATCGAATTCATATATACTGTAGAAAAAGTATAGAGAAAAAAAACAAAAATATTGAATATAAAAAATTTTTATTCGGCTTCCAGACTCGAACTCAAGACCACAAAAAACGAGAGAACATCTAGACGTCATTCTATCCACTAAGATACGCATCCCTCGATCAACGCAGCAGTCTAACATTCTTTATACCTTGAACCTAGTTTGAAGTTTGATGGAAAATCTGAATAGAAATGCACAATGCTAAGCATATGGATGATCTCTGCGCATGTGCCAGACCTAAATAACATCTAAAATTTCAAATAAATTTATAGATATGTTGACGCTAAATGCTACTTAAAAAGTGTGAAAATTCATCGAATTCATAAATACTGTAGAATAAGTATAGAGAAAAAAAAACAAATAAAAATATTGAATAAACAAAATTATAATTCGACTTCTAGACTCGAACTCAAGACCACAAAAAACGAAAGAACATCTAGACGTCATTCTATCCACTAAGCCACGCATCCCTCGGTGAACGCGGAAGTCTAACATTCTTAATACCTTGAACCGAGTTTGAGGTTTGATGGTAAATCTGAATGGAAATGCACAATGCTAAGCATATGGATGATCTCTGCGCATGTGCAGGACCTAAATAACATCTATAATTTCAAATAAATTTATAGATATGTTGACGCTAAATGCTACTTTAGAAGTGTGAAAATTCATCGAATACATACATACTGTAGAATATGTATAGAGAAAAAAAAACAAATAAAAATATTGAATTAAAAAAAATTATTATTCGGCTACCAGACTCGAACTCAAGACCACTAAAACGAGGGAACATCTAGACGTCATTCTATCCACTAAGCAACGCATCCCTCGGTCAACGCAGCAGTCTATGATTCTTAATACCTTGAACCGAGTTTGAGGTTTGATTTTAAATCTGAATAGAAATGCACAATGCTAAGCATATGGATGATCTCTGCGCATGTGCAAGACCTAAATAACATCTAAAATTTCAAATAAATTTATAGATATGTGAACGCTAAATGCTACTTAAGAAGTGTGAAAATTCATCGAATTCATATATACTGTAGAATAAGTATAGAGAAAAAAAACAAATAAAAATATTGAATATAAAAAATTATTATTCGGCTTCCAGACTCGAACTCAAGACCACAAAAAACGAGAGAACATCTAGACGTCATTCTATCCACTAAGATACGCATCCCTCGATCAACGCAGCAGTCTAACATTCTTTATACCTTGAACCTAGTTTGAGGTTTGATGGTAAATCTGAATGGAAATGCACAATGCTAAGCATATGGATGATCTCTGCGTATGTGCAAGACCTAAATAAAATCTTAAATTTCAAATAAATTTATAGATATGTTGACGCTAAATGCTACTTAAGAAGTGTGAAAATTCATCGAATTCATATATACTGTAGAAAAAGTATAGAGAAAAAAAAAAAAAAAATATTGAATATAAAAAATTATTATTCGGCTTCCAGACTCGAACTCAAGACCACAAAAAACGAGAGAACATCTAGACGTCATTCTATCCACTAAGCCACGCATCCCTCGGTCAACGCTGCAGTCTAAGATTCTTAATACCTTGAACCGAGTTTGAGGTTTGATGGTAAATCTGAATGGAAATGCACAATGCTAAGCATATGGATGATCTCTGCGTATGTGCAAGACCTAAATAAAATCTTAAATTTCAAATAAATTTATAGATATGTTGACGCTAAATGCTACTTAAGAAGTGTGAAAATTCATCGAATACATACATACTGTAGAATATGTATAGAGAAAAAAAAACAAATAAAAATATTGAATTAAAAAAAATTATTATTCGGCTACCAGACTCGAACTCAAGACCACTAAAACGAGAGAACATCTAGACGTCATTCTATCCACTAAGCAACGCATCCCTCGGTCAACGCAGCAGTCTATGATTCTTAATACCTTGAACCGAGTTTGAGGTTTGATTTTAAATCTGAATAGAAATGCACAATGCTAAGCATATGGATGATCTCTGCGCATGTGCAAGACCTAAATAACATCTAAAATTTCAAATAAATTTATAGATATGTTGACGCTAAATGCTACTTAAAAAGTGTGAAAATTCATCGAATTCATACATACTGTAGAATAAGTATAGAGAAAAAAAACAAATAAAAATATTGAATAAACAAAATTATAATTCGGCTTCCAGACCACCAAAAATGAGAGAAGACCTAGACATGATTCTATCCACTAAGCCACGCATCCCTTGGTCAACGCTGCAGTCTAAGATTCTTAATACCTTCAACCGAGTTTAAGGTTTGGTGGTAAATCTGAATGGAAATGCACAATGCTAAGCATATGGATGATCTCTGCGCATGTGCAAGACCTAAATAACATCTATAATTTCAAATAAATTTATAGATATGTTGACGCTAAATGCTACTTTCGAAGTGTGAAAATTCATCGAATACATACATACTGTAGAATATGTATAGAGAAAAAAAACAAATAAAAATATTGAATTAAAAAAAATTATTATTCGGCTACCAGACTCGAACTCAAGACCACCAAAACGAGAGAACATCTAGACTTCATTCTATCCACTAAGCAACGCATCCCTCGGTCAACGCAGCAGTCTAAGATTCTTAATACCTTGAACCGAGTTTGAGGTTTGATTTTACATCTGAATGGAAATGCACAATGCTAAGAATATAGATGATCTCTGCGCATGTGCAAGACCTAAATAAAATCTTAAATTTCAAATAAATTTATAGACATGTTGACGCTAAATGCTACTTAAGAAGTGTGAAAATTCATCGAATTCATATATACTGTAGAATATGTATAGAAAAAAAAACAAATAAAAATATTGAATAAAAAAATTATTATTCGGCTTCCAGACTCGAACTCAAGACAACCAAAAACGAGATAACATCTAGTCGTCATTCTATCCACTAAGCAACGCATCCCTCGGTCAACGCAGCAGTCTATGATTCTTAATACCTTGAACCGATTTTGAGGTTTGATGGTAAATCTCAATGGAAATGCACAATGCTAAGCATATAGATGATCTCTGCGCATGTGCAAGACCTAAATAAAATCTTAAATTTCAAATAAATTTATAGACATGTTGACGCTAAATGCTACTTAAGAAGTGTGAAAATTCATCGAATTCATATATACTGTAGAATATGTATAGAAAAAAAAAACAAATAAAAATATTGAATAAAAAAATTATTATTCGGCTTCCAGACTCGAACTCAAGACAACCAAAAACGAGATAACATCTAGTCGTCATTCTATCCACTAAGCAACGCATCCCTCGGTCAACGCAGCAGTCTATGATTCTTAATACCTTGAACCGAGTTTGAGGTTTGATGGTAAATCTCAATGGAAATGCACAATGCTAAGCATATAGATGATCTCTGCGCATGTGCAAGACCTAAATAAAATCTTAAATTTCAAATAAATTTATAGACATGTTGACGCTAAATGCTACTTAAGAAGTGTGAAAATTCATCGAATTCATATATACTGTAGAATATGTATAGAAAAAAAAACAAATAAAAATATTGAATTAAAAAATTATTATTCGGCTTCCAGACTCGAACTCAAGACAACCAAAAACGAGATAACATCTAGTCGTCATTCTATCCACTAAGCAACGCATCCCTCGGTCAACGCAGCAGTCTATGATTCTTAATACCTTGAACCGATTTTGAGGTTTGATGGTAAATCTCAATGGAAATGCACAATGCTAAGCATATAGATGATCTCTGCGCATGTGCAAGACCTAAATAAAATCTTAAATTTCAAATAAATTTATAGACATGTTGACGCTAAATGCTACTTAAGAAGTGTGAAAATTCATCGAATTCATATATACTGTAGAATATGTATAGAAAAAAAAACAAATAAAAATATTGAATAAAAAAATTATTATTCGGCTTCCAGACTCGAACTCAAGACAACCAAAAACGAGATAACATCTAGTCGTCATTCTATCCACTAAGCAACGCATCCCTCGGTCAACGCAGCAGTCTATGATTCTTAATACCTTGAACCGATTTTGAGGTTTGATGGTAAATCTCAATGGAAATGCACAATGCTAAGCATATAGATGATCTCTGCGCATGTGCAAGACCTAAATAAAATCTTAAATTTCAAATAAATTTATAGACATGTTGACGCTAAATGCTACTTAAGAAGTGTGAAAATTCATCGAATTCATATATACTGTAGAATATGTATAGAAAAAAAAACAAATAAAAATATTGAATTAAAAAATTATTATTCGGCTTCCAGACTCGAACTCAAGACAACCAAAAACGAGATAACATCTAGTCGTCATTCTATCCACTAAGCAACGCATCCCTCGGTCAACGCAGCAGTCTATGATTCTTAATACCTTGAACCGATTTTGAGGTTTGATGGTAAATCTGAATGGAAATGCACAATGCTAAGCATATGGATGATCTCTGCGCATGTGCAAGACCTAAATAAAATCTTAAATTTCAAATAAATTTATAGACATGTTGACGCTAAATGCTACTTAAGAAGTGTGAAAATTCATCGAATTCATATATACTGTAGAATATGTATAGAAAAAAAAACAAATAAAAATAATGAATAAAAAAATTATTATTCGGCTTCCAGACTCGAACTCAAGACAACCAAAAACGAGATAACATCTAGTCGTCATTCTATCCACTAAGCAACGCATCCCTCGGTCAACGCAGCAGTCTAAGATTCTTAATACCTTGAACCGAGTTTGAGGTTTGATTTTACATCTGAATGGAAATGCACAATGCTAAGATTATAGATGATCTCTGCGCATGTGCAAGACCTAAATAAAATCTTAAATTTCAAATAAATTTATAGACATGTTGACGCTAAATGCTACTTAAGAAGTGTGAAAATTCATCGAATTCATATATACTGTAGAATATGTATAGAAAAAAAAACAAATAAAAATATTGAATAAAAAAATTATTATTCGGCTTCCAGACTCGAACTCAAGACAACCAAAAACGAGATAACATCTAGTCGTCATTCTATCCACTAAGCAACGCATCTCTCGGTCAACGCTGCAGTCTATGATTCTTAATACCTTGAACCGATTTTGAGGTTTGATGGTAAATCTCAATGGAAATGCACAATGCTAAGCATATAGATGATCTCTGCGCATGTGCAAGACCTAAATAAAATCTTAAATTTCAAATAAATTTATAGACATGTTGACGCTAAATGCTACTTAAGAAGTGTGAAAATTCATCGAATTCATATATACTGTAGAATATGTATAGAAAAAAAAACAAATAAAAATATTGAATAAAAAAATTATTATTCGGCTTCCAGACTCGAACTCAAGACAACCAAAAACGAGATAACATCTAGTCGTCATTCTATCCACTAAGCAACGCATCCCTCGGTCAACGCAGCAGTCTATGATTCTTAATACCTTGAACCGATTTTGAGGTTTGATGGTAAATCTCAATGGAAATGCACAATGCTAAGCATATAGATGATCTCTGCGCATGTGCAAGACCTAAATAAAATCTTAAATTTCAAATAAATTTATAGACATGTTGACGCTAAATGCTACTTAAGAAGTGTGAAAATTCATCGAATTCATATATACTGTAGAATATGTATAGAAAAAAAAAACAAATAAAAATATTGAATAAAAAAATTATTATTCGGCTTCCAGACTCGAACTCAAGACAACCAAAAACGAGATAACATCTAGTCGTCATTCTATCCACTAAGCAACGCATCCCTCGGTCAACGCAGCAGTCTATGATTCTTAATACCTTGAACCGAGTTTGAGGTTTGATGGTAAATCTCAATGGAAATGCACAATGCTAAGCATATAGATGATCTCTGCGCATGTGCAAGACCTAAATAAAATCTTAAATTTCAAATAAATTTATAGACATGTTGACGCTAAATGCTACTTAAGAAGTGTGAAAATTCATCGAATTCATATATACTGTAGAATATGTATAGAAAAAAAAACAAATAAAAATATTGAATTAAAAAATTATTATTCGGCTTCCAGACTCGAACTCAAGACAACCAAAAACGAGATAACATCTAGTCGTCATTCTATCCACTAAGCAACGCATCCCTCGGTCAACGCAGCAGTCTATGATTCTTAATACCTTGAACCGATTTTGAGGTTTGATGGTAAATCTGAATGGAAATGCACAATGCTAAGCATATGGATGATCTCTGCGCATGTGCAAGACCTAAATAAAATCTTAAATTTCAAATAAATTTATAGACATGTTGACGCTAAATGCTACTTAAGAAGTGTGAAAATTCATCGAATTCATATATACTGTAGAATATGTATAGAAAAAAAAACAAATAAAAATAATGAATAAAAAAAATTATTATTCGGCTTCCAGACTCGAACTCAAGACAACCAAAAACGAGATAACATCTAGTCGTCATTCTATCCACTAAGCAACGCATCCCTCGGTCAACGCAGCAGTCTATGATTCTTAATACCTTGAACCGAGTTTGAGGTTTGATGGTAAATCTCAATGGAAATGCACAATGCTAAGCATATAGATGATCTCTGCGCATGTGCAAGACCTAAATAAAATCTTAAATTTCAAATAAATTTATAGACATGTTGACGCTAAATGCTACTTAAGAAGTGTGAAAATTCATCGAATTCATATATACTGCAGAATATGTATAGAAAAAAAAACAAATAAAAATATTGAATAAAAAAATTATTATTCGGCTTCCAGACTCGAACTCAAGACAACCAAAAACGAGATAACATCTAGTCGTCATTCTATCCACTAAGCAACGCATCCCTCGGTCAACGCCGCAGTCTAAGATTCTTAATACCTTGAACCGAGTTTGAGGTTTGATGGTAAATCTCAATGGAAATGCACAATGCTAAGCATATAGATGATCTCTGCGCATGTGCAAGACCTAAATAAAATCTTAAATTTCAAATAAATTTATAGACATGTTGACGCTAAATGCTACTTAAGAAGTGTGAAAATTCATCGAATTCATATATACTGTAGAATATGTATAGAAAAAAAAACAAATAAAAATATTGAATAAAAAAATTATTATTCGGCTTCCAGACTCGAACTCAAGACAACCAAAAACGAGATAACATCTAGTCGTCATTCTATCGACTAAGCAACGCATCCCTCGGTCAACGCAGCAGTCTATGATTCTTAATACCTTGAACCGATTTTGAGGTTTGATGGTAAATCTCAATGGAAATGCACAATGCTAAGCATATGGATGATCTCTGCGCATGTGCAAGACCTAAATAAAATCTTAAATTTCAAATAAATTTATAGACATGTTGAAGCTAAATGCTACTTAAGAAGTGTGAAAATTCATCGAATTCATATATACTGTAGAATAAGTATAGAGAAAAAAAACAAATAAAAATATTGAATAAAAAAAAATTATTATTCGGCTTCCAGACTCGAACTCAAGACAACCAAAAACGAGATAACATCTAGACTTCATTCTATCCACTAAGCAACGCATCCCTCGGTCAACGCAGCAGTCTATGATTCTTAATACCTTGAACCGAGTTTGAGGTTTGATTTTACATCTGAATGGAAATGCACAATGCTAAGCATATAGATGATCTCTGCGCATGTGCAAGACCTAAATAAAATCTTAAATTTCAAATAAATTTATAGACATGTTGACGCTAAATGCTACTTAAGAAGTGTGAAAATTCATCGAATTCATATATACTGTAGAATATGTATAGAAAAAAAAACAAATAAAAATATTGAATAAAAAAATTATTATTCGGCTTCCAGACTCGAACTCAAGACAACCAAAAACGAGATAACATCTAGTCGTCATTCTATCCACTAAGCAACGCATCCCTCGGTCAACGCAGCAGTCTATGATTCTTAATACCTTGAACCGAGTTTGAGGTTTGATGGTAAATCTCAATGGAAATGCACAATGCTAAGCATATAGATGATCTCTGCGCATGTGCAAGACCTAAATAAAATCTTAAATTTCAAATAAATTTATAGACATGTTGACGCTAAATGCTACTTAAGAAGTGTGAAAATTCATCGAATTCATATATACTGTAGAATATGTATAAAAAAAAAACAAATAAAAATATTGAATAAAAAAATTATTATTCGGCTTCCAGACTCGAACTCAAGACAACCAAAAACGAGATAACATCTAGTCGTCATTCTATCCACTAAGCAACGCATCCCTCGGTCAACGCAGCAGTCTATGATTCTTAATACCTTGAACCGAGTTTGAGGTTTGATTTTACATCTGAATGGAAATGCACAATGCTAAGCATATAGATGATCTCTGCGCATGTGCAAGACCTAAATAAAATCTTAAATTTCAAATAAATTTATAGACATGTTGACGCTAAATGCTACTTAAGAAGTGTGAAAATTCATCGAATTCATATATACTGTAGAATATGTATAGAAAAAAAAACAAATAAAAATATTGAATAAAAAAATTATTATTCGGCTTCCAGACTCGAACTCAAGACAACCAAAAACGAGATAACATCTAGTCGTCATTCTATCCACTAAGCAACGCATCCCTCGGTCAACGCAGCAGTCTATGATTCTTAATACCTTGAACCGAGTTTGAGGTTTGATTTTACATCTGAATGGAAATGCACAATGCTAAGCATATAGATGATCTCTGCGCATGTGCAAGACCTAAATAAAATCTTAAATTTCAAATAAATTTATAGACATGTTGACGCTAAATGCTACTTAAGAAGTGTGAAAATTCATCGAATTCATATATACTGTAGAATATGTATAGAAAAAAAAACAAATAAAAATATTGAATAAAAAAATTATTATTCGGCTTCCAGACTCGAACTCAAGACAACCAAAAACGAGATAACATCTAGTCGTCATTCTATCCACTAAGCAACGCATCCCTCGGTCAACGCAGCAGTCTATGATTCTTAATACATTGAACCGAGTTTGAGGTTTGATGGTAAATCTCAATTTAAATGCACAATGCTAAGCATATAGATGATCTCTGCACATGTGCAAGACCTAAATAAAATCTTAAATTTCAAATAAATTTATAGACATGTTGACGCTAAATGCTACTTAAGAAGTGTGAAAATTCATCGAATTCATATATACTGTAGAATATGTATAGAAAAAAAAACATATAAAATTATTGAATAAAAAAATTATTATTCGGCTTCCAGACTCGAACTCAAGACAACCAAGAACGAGATAACATCTAGTCGTCATTCTATCCACTAAGCAACGCATCCCTCGGTCAACGCAGCAGTCTATGATTCTTAATACCTTGAACCGAGTTTGAGGTTTGATTTTACATCTGAATGGAAATGCACAATGCTAAGCATATAGATGATCTCTGCGCATGTGCAGGACCTAAATAAAATCTTAAATTTCAAATAAATTTATAGACATGTTGACGCTAAATGCTACTTAAGAAGTGTGAAAATTCATCGAATTCATATATACTGTAGAATATGTATAGAAAAAAAAACAAATAAACTTATTGAATAAAAAAATTATTATTCGGCTTCCAGACTCGAACTCAAGACAACCAAAAACGAGATAACATCTAGTCGTCATTCTATCCACTAAGCAACGCATCCCTCGGTCAACGCAGCAGTCTATGATTCTTAATACCTTGAACCGAGTTTGAGGTTTGATTTTACATCTGAATGGAAATGCACAATGCTAAGCATATAGATGATCTCTGCGCATGTGCAAGACCTAAATAAAATCTTAAATTTCAAATAAATTTATAGACATGTTGACGCTAAATGCTACTTAAGAAGTGTGAAAATTCATCGAATTCATATATACTGTAGAATATGTATAGAAAAAAAAACAAATAAAAATATTGAATAAAAAAATTATTATTCGGCTTCCAGACTCGAACTCAAGACAACCAAAAACGAGATAACATCTAGTCGTCATTCTATCCACTAAGCAACGCATCCCTCGGTCAACGCAGCAGTCTATGATTCTTAATACCTTGAACCGAGTTTGAGGTTTGATGGTAAATCTCAATGGAAATGCACAATGCTAAGCATATAGATGATCTCTGCGCATGTGCAAGACCTAAATAAAATCTTAAATTTCAAATAAATTTATAGACATGTTGACGCTAAATGCTACTTAAGAAGTGTGAAAATTCATCGAATTCATATATACTGTAGAATATGTATAGAAAAAAAACAAATAAAAATATTGAATAAAAAAATTATTATTCGGCTTCCAGACTCGAACTCAAGACAACCAAAAACGAGATAACATCTAGTCGTCATTCTATCCACAAAGCAACGCATCCCTCGGTCAACGCAGCAGTCTATGATTCTTAATACCTTGAACCGAGTTTGAGGTTTGATTTTACATCTGAATGGAAATGCACAATGCTAAGCATATAGATGATCTCTGCGCATGTGCAAGACCTAAATAAAATCTTAAATTTCAAATAAATTTATAGACATGTTGACGCTAAATGCTACTTAAGAAGTGTGAAAATTCATCGAATTCATATATACTGTAGAATATGTATAGAAAAAAAAACAAATAAAAATATTGAATGAAAAAATTATTATTCGGCTTCCAGACTCGAACTCAAGACAACCAAGAACGAGATAACATCTAGTCGTCATTCTATCCACTAAGCAACGCATCCCTCGGTCAACGCAGCAGTCTATGATTCTTAATACCTTGAACCGAGTTTGAGGTTTGATTTTACATCTGAATGGAAATGCACAATGCTAAGCATATAGATGATCTCTGCGCATGTGCAAGACCTAAATAAAATCTTAAATTTCAAATAAATTTATAGACATGTTGACGCTAAATGCTACTTAAGAAGTGTGAAAATTCATCGAATTCATATATACTGTAGAATATGTATAGAAAAAAAAAACAAATAAACTTATTGAATAAAAAAATTATTATTCGGCTTCCAGACTCGAACTCAAGACAACCAAAAACGAGATAACATCTAGTCGTCATTCTATCCACTAAGCAACGCATCCCTCGGTCAACGCAGCAGTCTATGATTCTTAATACCTCTAACCGAGTTTGAGGTTTGATTTTACATCTGAATGGAAATGCACAATGCTAAGCATATAGATGATCTCTGCGCATGTGTAAGACCTAAATAAAATCTTAAATTTCAAATAAATTTATAGACATGTTGACGCTAAATGCTACTTAAGAAGTGTGAAAATTCATCGAATTCATATATACTGTAGAATATGTATAGAAAAAAAAAAACAAATAAAAATATTGAATAAAAAAATTATTATTCGGCTTCCAGACTCGAACTCAAGACAACCAAAAACGAGATAACATCTAGTCGTCATTCTATCCACTAAGCAACGCATCCCTCGGTCAACGCAGCAGTCTATGATTCTTAATACCTTGAACCGAGTTTGAGGTTTGATGGTAAATCTCAATGGAAATGCACAATGCTAAGCATATAGATGATCTCTGCGCATGTGCAAGACCTAAATAAAATCTTAAATTTCAAATAAATTTATAGACATGTTGACGCTAAATGCTACTTAAGAAGTGTGAAAATTCATCGAATTCATATATACTGCAGAATATGTATAGAAAAAAAAACAAATAAAAATATTGAATAAAAAAATTATTATTCGGCTTCCAGACTCGAACTCAAGACAACCAAAAACGAGATAACCTCTAGTCGTCATTCTATCCACTAAGCAACGCATCCCTCGGTCAACGCCGCAGTCTAAGATTCTTAATACCTTGAACCGAGTTTGAGGTTTGATGGTAAATCTCAATGGAAATGCACAATGCTAAGCATATAGATGATCTCTGCGCATGTGCAAGACCTAAATAAAATCTTAAATTTCAAATAAATTTATAGACATGTTGACGCTAAATGCTACTTAAGAAGTGTGAAAATTCATCGAATTCATATATACTGTAGAATATGTATAGAAAAAAAAACAAATAAAAATATTGAATAAAAAAATTATTATTCGGCTTCCAGACTCGAACTCAAGACAACCAAAAACGAGATAACATCTAGTCGTCATTCTATCCACTAAGCAACGCATCCCTCGGTCAACGCAGCAGTCTATGATTCTTAATACCTTGAACCGATTTTGAGGTTTGATGGTAAATCTCAATGGAAATGCACAATGCTAAGCATATGGATGATCTCTGCGCATGTGCAAGACCTAAATAAAATCTTAAATTTCAAATAAATTTATAGACATGTTGAAGCTAAATGCTACTTAAGAAGTGTGAAAATTCATCGAATTCATATATACTGTAGAATAAGTATAGAGAAAAAAAACAAATAAAAATATTGAATAAAAAAAATTATTATTCGGCTTCCAGACTCGAACTCAAGACAACCAAAAACGAGATAACATCTAGACTTCATTCTATCCACTAAGCAACGCATCCCTCGGTCAACGCAGCAGTCTATGATTCTTAATACCTTGAACCGAGTTTGAGGTTTGATTTTACATCTGAATGGAAATGCACAATGCTAAGCATATAGATGATCTCTGCGCATGTGCAAGACCTAAATAAAATCTTAAATTTCAAATAAATTTATAGACATGTTGACGCTAAATGCTACTTAAGAAGTGTGAAAATTCATCGAATTCATATATACTGTAGAATATGTATAGAAAAAAAAACAAATAAAAATATTGAATAAAAAAATTATTATTCGGCTTCCAGACTCGAACTCAAGACAACCAAAAACGAGATAACATCTAGTCGTCATTCTATCCACTAAGCAACGCATCCCTCGGTCAACGCAGCAGTCTATGATTCTTAATACCTTGAACCGAGTTTGAGGTTTGATGGTAAATCTCAATGGAAATGCACAATGCTAAGCATATAGATGATCTCTGCGCATGTGCAAGACCTAAATAAAATCTTAAATTTCAAATAAATTTATAGACATGTTGACGCTAAATGCTACTTAAGAAGTGTGAAAATTCATCGAATTCATATATACTGTAGAATATGTATAGAAAAAAAAACAAATAAAAATATTGAATAAAAAAATTATTATTCGGCTTCCAGACTCGAACTCAAGACAACCAAAAACGAGATAACATCTAGTCGTCATTCTATCCACTAAGCAACGCATCCCTCGGTCAACGCAGCAGTCTATGATTCTTAATACCTTGAACCGAGTTTGAGGTTTGATTTTACATCTGAATGGAAATGCACAATGCTAAGCATATAGATGATCTCTGCGCATGTGCAAGACCTAAATAAAATCTTAAATTTCAAATAAATTTATAGACATGTTGACGCTAAATGCTACTTAAGAAGTGTGAAAATTCATCGAATTCATATATACTGTAGAATATGTATAGAAAAAAAAACAAATAAAAATATTGAATAAAAAAATTATTATTCGGCTTCCAGACTCGAACTCAAGACAACCAAAAACGAGATAACATCTAGTCGTCATTCTATCCACTAAGCAACGCATCCCTCGGTCAACACAGCAGTCTATGATTCTTAATACCTTGAACCGAGTTTGAGGTTTGATTTTACATCTGAATGGAAATGCACAATGCTAAGCATATAGATGATCTCTGCGCATGTGCAAGACCTAAATAAAATCTTAAATTTCAAATAAATTTATAGACATGTTGACGCTAAATGCTACTTAAGAAGTGTGAAAATTCATCGAATTCATATATACTGTAGAATATGTATAGAAAAAAAAACAAATAAAAATATTGAATAAAAAAATTATTATTCGGCTTCCAGACTCGAACTCAAGACAACCAAAAACGAGATAACATCTAGTCGTCATTCTATCCACTAAGCAACGCATTCCTCGGTCAACGCAGCAGTCTATGATTCTTAATACCTTGAACCGAGTTTGAGGTTTGATGGTAAATCTCAATGGAAATGCACAATGCTAAGCATATAGATGATCTCTGCGCATGTGCAAGACCTAAATAAAATCTTAAATTTCAAATAAATTTATAGACATGTTGACGCTAAATGCTACTTAAGAAGTGTGAAAATTCATCGAATTCATATATACTGTAGAATATGTATAGAAAAAAAACAAATAAAAATATTGAATAAAAAAATTATTATTCGGCTTCCAGACTCGAACTCAAGACAACCAAAAACGAGATAACATCTAGTCGTCATTCTATCCACTAAGCAACGCATCCCTCGGTCAACGCAGCAGTCTATGATTCTTAATACCTTGAACCGAGTTTGAGGTTTGATTTTACATCTGAATGGAAATGCACAATGCTAAGCATATAGATGATCTCTGCGCATGTGCAAGACCTAAATAAAATCTTAAATTTCAAATAAATTTATAGACATGTTGACGCTAAATGCTACTTAAGAAGTGTGAAAATTCATCGAATTCATATATACTGTAGAATATGTATAGAAAAAAAAACAAATAAAAATATTGAATAAAAAAATTATTATTCGGCTTCCAGACTCGAACTCAAGACAACCAAAAACGAGATAACATCTAGTCGTCATTCTATCCACTAAGCAACGCATTCCTCGGTCAACGCAGCAGTCTATGATTCTTAATACCTTGAACCGAGTTTGAGGTTTGATGGTAAATCTCAATGGAAATGCACAATGCTAAGCATATAGATGATCTCTGCGCATGTGCAAGACCTAAATAAAATCTTAAATTTCAAATAAATTTATAGACATGTTGACGCTAAATGCTACTTAAGAAGTGTGAAAATTCATCGAATTCATATATACTGTAGAATATGTATAGAAAAAAAACAAATAAAAATATTGAATAAAAAAATTATTATTCGGCTTCCAGACTCGAACTCAAGACAACCAAAAACGAGATAACATCTAGTCGTCATTCTATCCACTAAGCAACGCATCCCTCGGTCAACGCAGCAGTCTATGATTCTTAATACCTTGAACCGAGTTTGAGGTTTGATTTTACATCTGAATGGAAATGCACAATGCTAAGCATATAGATGATCTCTGCGCTTTTGCAAGACCTAAATAAAATCTTAAATTTCAAATAAATTTATAGACATGTTGACGCTAAATGCTACTTAAGAAGTGTGAAAATTCATCGAATTCATATATACTGTAGAATATGTATAGAAAAAAAAACATATAAAATTATTGAATAAAAAAATTATTATTCGGCTTCCAGACTCGAACTCAAGACAACCAAGAACGAGATAACATCTAGTCGTCATTCTATCCACTAAGCAACGCATCCCTCGGTCAACGCAGCAGTCTATGATTCTTAATACCTTGAACCGAGTTTGAGGTTTGATTTTACATCTGAATGGAAATGCACAATGCTAAGCATATAGATGATCTCTGCGCATGTGCAGGACCTAAATAAAATCTTAAATTTCAAATAAATTTATAGACATGTTGACGCTAAATGCTACTTAAGAAGTGTGAAAATTCATCGAATTCATATATACTGTAGAATATGTATAGAAAAAAAAACAAATAAACTTATTGAATAAAAAAATTATTATTCGGCTTCCAGACTCGAACTCAAGACAACCAAAAACGAGATAAGATCTAGTCGTCATTCTATCCACTAAGCAACGCATCCCTCGGTCAACGCAGCAGTCTATGATTCTTAATACCTTGAACCGAGTTTGAGGTTTGATTTTACATCTGAATGGAAATGCACAATGCTAAGCATATAGATGATCTCTGCGCATGTGCAAGACCTAAATAAAATCTTAAATTTCAAATAAATTTATAGACATGTTGACGCTAAATGCTACTTAAGAAGTGTGAAAATTCATCGAATTCATATATACTGTAGAATATGTATAGAAAAAAAAACAAATAAAAATATTGAATAAAAAAATTATTATTCGGCTTCCAGAATCGAACTCAACACAACCAAAAACGAGATAACATCTAGTCGTCATTCTATCCACTAAGCAACGCATCCCTCGGTCAACGCAGCAGTCTATGATTCTTAATACCTTGAACCGAGTTTGAGGTTTGATGGTAAATCTCAATGGAAATGCACAATGCTAAGCATATAGATGATCTCTGCGCATGTGCAAGACCTAAATAAAATCTTAAATTTCAAATAAATTTATAGACATGTTGACGCTAAATGCTACTTAAGAAGTGTGAAAATTCATCGAATTCATATATACTGTAGAATATGTATAGAAAAAAAAACAAATAAAAATATTGAATAAAAAAATTATTATTCGGCTTCCAGACTCGAACTCAAGACAACCAAAAACGAGATAACATCTAGTCGTCATTCTATCCACTAAGCAACGCATCCCTCGGTCAACGCAGCAGTCTATGATTCTTAATACCTTGAACCGAGTTTGAGGTTTGATTTTACATCTGAATGGAAATGCACAATGCTAAGCATATAGATGATCTCTGCGCATGTGCAAGACCTAAATAAAATCTTAAATTTCAAATAAATTTATAGACATGTTGACGCTAAATGCTACTTAAGAAGTGTGAAAATTCATCGAATTCATATATACTGTAGAATATGTATAGAAAAAAAAACAAATAAAAATATTGAATAAAAAAATTATTATTCGGCTTCCAGACTCGAACTCAAGACAACCAAGAACGAGATAACATCTAGTCGTCATTCTATCCACTAAGCAACGCATCCCTCGATCAACGCAGCAGTCTAACATTCTTTATACCTTGAACCTAGTTTGAGGTTTGATGGTAAATCTGAATGGAAATGCACAATGCTAAGCATATGGATGATCTCTGCGCATGTGCAAGACCTAAATAAAATCTTAAATTTCAAATAAATTTATAGACATGTTGACGCTAAATGCTACTTAAGAAGTGTGAAAATTCATCGAATTCATATATACTGTAGAATAAGTATAGAGAAAAAAAACAAATAAAAATTTTGAATAAAAAAAATTATTATTCGGCTTCCAGACTCGAACTCAAGACAACCAAAAACGAGATAACATCTAGTCGTCATTCTATCCACTAAGCAACGCATCCCTCGGTCAACGCAGCAGTCTATGATTCTTAATACCTTGAACCGAGTTTGAGGTTTGATTTTACATCTGAATGGAAATGCACAATGCTAAGCATATAGATGATCTCTGCGCATGTGCAAGACCTAAATAAAATCTTAAATTTCAAATAAATTTATAGACATGTTGACGCTAAATGCTACTTAAGAAGTGTGAAAATTCATCGAATTCATATATACTGTAGAATATGTATAGAAAAAAAAAACAAATAAAAATATTGAATAAAAAATTATTATTCGGCTTCCAGACTCGAACTCAAGACAACCAAAAACGAGATAACATCTAGTCGTCATTCTATCCACTAAGCAACGCATCCCTCGGTCAACGCAGCAGTCTATGATTCTTAATACCTTGAACCGAGTTTGAGGTTTGATGGTAAATCTCAATGGAAATGCACAATGCTAAGCATATAGATGATCTCTGCGCATGTGCAAGACCTAAATAAAATCTTAAATTTCAAATAAATTTATAGACATGTTGACGCTAAATGCTACTTAAGAAGTGTGAAAATTCATCGAATTCATATATACTGTAGAATATGTATAGAAAAAAAAACAAATAAAAATATTGAATAAAAAAATTATTATTCGGCTTCCAGACTCGAACTCAAGACAACCAAAAACGAGATAACATCTAGTCGTCATTCTATCCACTAAGCAACGCATCCCTCGGTCAACGCAGCAGTCTATGATTCTTAATACCTTGAACCGAGTTTGAGGTTTGATTTTACATCTGAATGGAAATGCACAATGCTAAGCATATAGATGATCTCTGCGCATGTGCAAGACCTAAATAAAATCTTAAATTTCAAATAAATTTATAGACATGTTGACGCTAAATGCTACTTAAGAAGTGTGAAAATTCATCGAATTCATATATACTGTAGAATATGTATAGAAAAAAAAACAAATAAAAATATTGAATAAAAAAATTATTATTCGGCTTCCAGACTCGAACTCAAGACAACCAAAAACGAGATAACATCTAGTCGTCATTCTATCCACTAAGCAACGCATCCCTCGGTCAACGCAGCAGTCTATGATTCTTAATACCTTGAACCGAGTTTGAGGTTTGATTTTACATCTGAATGGAAATGCACAATGCTAAGCATATAGATGATCTCTGCGCATGTGCAAGACCTAAATAAAATCTTAAATTTCAAATAAATTTATAGACATGTTGACGCTAAATGCTACTTAAGAAGTGTGAAAATTCATCGAATTCATATATACTGTAGAATATGTATAGAAAAAAAAAACAAATAAAAATATTGAATAAAAAAATTATTATTCGGCTTCCAGACTCGAACTCAAGACAACCAAAAACGAGATAACATCTAGTCGTCATTCTATCCACTAAGCAACGCATCCCTCGGTCAACGCAGCAGTCTATGATTCTTAATACCTTGAACCGAGTTTGAGGTTTGATTTTACATCTGAAGGGAAATGCACAATGCTAAGCATATAGATGATCTCTGCGCATGTGCAAGACCTAAATAAAATCTTAAATTTCAAATAAATTTATAGACATGTTGACGCTAAATGCTACTTAAGAAGTGTGAAAATTCATCGAATTCATATATACTGTAGAATATGTATAGAAAAAAAAACAAATAAAAATATTGAATAAAAAAATTATTATTCGGCTTCCAGACTCGAACTCAAGACAACCAAAAACGAGATAACATCTAGTCGTCATTCTATCCACTAAGCAACGCATCCCTCGGTCAACGCAGCAGTCTATGATTCTTAATACCTTGAACCGAGTTTGAGGTTTGATTTTACATCTGAATGGAAATGCACAATGCTAAGCATATAGATGATCTCTGCGCATGTGCAAGACCTAAATAAAATCTTAAATTTCAAATAAATTTATAGACATGTTGACGCTAAATGCTACTTAAGAAGTGTGAAAATTCATCGAATTCATATATACTGTAGAATATGTATAGAAAAAAAAACAAATAAAAATATTGAATAAAAAAATTATTATTCGGCTTCCAGACTCGAACTCAAGACAACCAAGAACGAGATAACATCTAGTCGTCATTCTATCCACTAAGCAACGCATCCCTCGGTCAACGCAGCAGTCTATGATTCTTAATACCTTGAACCGAGTTTGAGGTTTGATTTTACATCTGAATGGAAATGCACAATGCTAAGCATATAGATGATCTCTACGCATGTGCAAGACCTAAATAAAATCTTAAATTTCAAATAAATTTATAGACATGTTGACGCTAAATGCTACTTAAGAAGTGTGAAAATTCATCGAATTCATATATACTGTAGAATATGTATAGAAAAAAAAACAAATAAACTTATTGAATAAAAAAATTATTATTCGGCTTCCAGACTCGAACTCAAGACAACCAAAAACGAGATAACATCTAGTCGTCATTCTATCCACTAAGCAACGCATCCCTCGGTCAACGCAGCAGTCTATGATTCTTAATACCTTGAACCGAGTTTGAGGTTTGATTTTACATCTGAATGGAAATGCACAATGCTAAGCATATAGATGATCTCTGCGCATGTGCAAGACCTAAATAAAATCTTAAATTTCAAATAAATTTATAGACATGTTGACGCTAAATGCTACTTAAGAAGTGTGAAAATTCATCGAATTCATATATACTGTAGAATATGTATAGAAAAAAAAACAAATAAAAATATTGAATAAAAAAATTATTATTCGGCTTCCAGACTCGAACTCAAGACAACCAAAAACGAGATAACATCTAGTCGTCATTCTATCCACTAAGCAACGCATCCCTCGGTCAACGCAGCAGTCTATGATTCTTAATACCTTGAACCGAGTTTGAGGTTTGATTTTACATCTGAATGGAAATGCACAATGCTAAGCATATAGATGATCTCTGCGCATGTGCAAGACCTAAATAAAATCTTAAATTTCAAATAAATTTATAGACATGTTGACGCTAAATGCTACTTAAGAAGTGTGAAAATTCATCGAATTCATATATACTGTAGAATATGTATAGAAAAAAAACAAATAAAAATATTGAATAAAAAAATTATTATTCGGCTTCCAGACTCGAACTCAAGACAACCAAAAACGAGATAACATCTAGTCGTCATTCTATCCACTAAGCAACGCATCCCTCGGTCAACGCAGCAGTCTATGATTCTTAATACCTTGAACCGAGTTTGAGGTTTGATTTTACATCTGAATGGAAATGCACAATGCTAAGCATATAGATGATCTCTGCGCATGTGCAAGACCTAAATAAAATCTTAAATTTCAAATAAATTTATAGACATGTTGACGCTAAATGCTACTTAAGAAGTGTGAAAATTCATCGAATTCATATATACTGTAGAATATGTATAGAAAAAAAAACAAATAAAAATATTGAATAAAAAAATTATTATTCGGCTTCCAGACTCGAACTCAAGACAACCAAAAACGAGATAACATCTAGTCGTCATTCTATCTACTAAGCAACGCATCCCTCGGTCAACGCAGCAGTCTATGATTCTTAATACCTTGAACCGAGTTTGAGGTTTGATTTTACATCTGAATGGAAATGCACAATGCTAAGCATATAGATGATCTCTGCGCATGTGCAAGACCTAAATAAAATCTTAAATTTCAAATAAATTTATAGACATGTTGACGCTAAATGCTACTTAAGAAGTGTGAAAATTCATCGAATTCATATATACTGTAGAATATGTATAGAAAAAAAAAACAAATAAAAATATTGAATAAAAAAATTATTATTCGGCTTCCAGACTCGAACTCAAGACAACCAAAAACGAGATAACATCTAGTCGTCATTCTATCCACTAAGCAACGCATCCCTCGGTCAACGCAGCAGTCTATGATTCTTAATACCTTGAACCGAGTTTGAGGTTTGATTTTACATCTGAATGGAAATGCACAATGCTAAGCATATAGATGATCTCTGCGCATGTGCAAGACCTAAATAAAATCTTAAATTTCAAATAAATTTATAGACATGTTGACGCTAAATGCTACTTAAGAAGTGTGAAAATTCATCGAATTCATATATACTGTAGAATATGTATAGAAAAAAAAACAAATAAAAATATTGAATAAAAAAATTATTATTCGGCTTCCAGACTCGAACTCAAGACAACCAAAAACGAGATAACATCTAGTCGTCATTCTATCCACTAAGCAACGCATCCCTCGGTCAACGCAGCAGTCTATGATTCTTAATACCTTGAACCGAGTTTGAGGTTTGATTTTACATCTGAATGGAAATGCACAATGCTAAGCATATAGATGATCTCTGCGCATGTGCAAGACCTAAATAAAATCTTAAATTTCAAATAAATTTATAGACATGTTGACGCTAAATGCTACTTAAGAAGTGTGAAAATTCATCGAATTCATATATACTGTAGAATATGTATAGAAAAAAAAACAAATAAAAATATTGAATAAAAAAATTATTATTCGGCTTCCAGACTCGAACTCAAGACAACCAAAAACGAGATAACATCTAGTCGTCATTCTATCCACTAAGCAACGCATCCCTCGGTCAACGCAGCAGTCTATGATTCTTAATACCTTGAACCGAGTTTGAGGTTTGATGGTAAATCTCAATGGAAATGCACAATGCTAAGCATATAGATGATCTCTGCGCATGTGCAAGACCTAAATAAAATCTTAAATTTCAAATAAATTTATAGACATGTTGACGCTAAATGCTACTTAAGAAGTGTGAAAATTCATCGAATTCATATATACTGTAGAATATGTATAGAAAAAAAAACAAATAAACTTATTGAATAAAAAAATTATTATTCGGCTTCCAGACTCGAACTCAAGACAACCAAAAACAAGATAACATCTAGTCGTCATTCTATCCACTAAGCAACGCATCCCTCGGTCAACGCAGCAGTCTATGATTCTTAATACCTTGAACCGAGTTTGAGGTTTGATGGTAAATCTCAATGGAAATGCACAATGCTAAGCATATAGATGATCTCTGCGCATGTGCAAGACCTAAATAAAATCTTAAATTTCAAATAAATTTATAGACATGTTGACGCTAAATGCTACTTAAGAAGTGCGAAAATTCATCGAATTCATATATACTGTAGAATATGTATAGAAAAAAAACAAATAAAAATATTGAATAAAAAAATTATTATTCGGCTTCCAGACTCGAACTCAAGACAACCAAAAACGAGATAACATCTAGTCGTCATTCTATCCACTAAGCAACGCATCCCTCGGTCAACGCAGCAGTCTATGATTCTTAATACCTTGAACCGAGTTTGAGGTTTGATTTTACATCTGAATGGAAATGCACAATGCTAAGCATATAGATGATCTCTGCGCATGTGCAAGACCTAAATAAAATCTTAAATTTCAAATAAATTTATAGACATGTTGACGCTAAATGCTACTTAAGAAGTGTGAAAATTCATCGAATTCATATATACTGTAGAATATGTATAGAAAAAAAAAAACAAATAAAAATATTGAATAAAAAAATTATTATTCGGCTTCCAGACTCGAACTCAAGACAACCAAGAACGAGATAACATCTAGTCGTCATTCTATCCACTAAGCAACGCATCCCTCGGTCAACGCAGCAGTCTATGATTCTTAATACCTTGAACCGAGTTTGAGGTTTGATTTTACATCTGAATGGAAATGCACAATGCTAAGCATATAGATGATCTCTGCGCATGTGCAAGACCTAAATAAAATCTTAAATTTCAAATAAATTTATAGACATGTTGACGCTAAATGCTACTTAAGAAGTGTGAAAATTCATCGAATTCATATATACTGTAGAATATGTATAGAAAAAAAAACAAATAAACTTATTGAATAAAAAAATTATTATTCGGCTTCCAGACTCGAACTCAAGACAACCAAAAACGAGATAACATCTAGTCGTCATTCTATCCACTAAGCAACGCATCCCTCGGTCAACGCAGCAGTCTATGATTCTTAATACCTTGAACCGAGTTTGAGGTTTGATTTTACATCTGAATGGAAATGCACAATGCTAAGCATATAGATGATCTCTGCGCATGTGCAAGACCTAAATAAAATCTTAAATTTCAAATAAATTTATAGACATGTTGACGCTAAATGCTACTTAAGAAGTGTGAAAATTCATCGAATTCATATATACTGTAGAATATGTATAGAAAAAAAAACAAATAAAAATATTGAATAAAAAAATTATTATTCGGCTTCCAGACTCGAACTCAAGACAACCAAAAACGAGATAACATCTAGTCGTCATTCTATCCACTAAGCAACGCATCCCTCGGTCAACGCAGCAGTCTATGATTCTTAATACCTTGAACCGAGTTTGAGGTTTGATGGTAAATCTCAATGGAAATGCACAATGCTAAGCATATAGATGATCTCTGCGCATGTGCAAGACCTAAATAAAATCTTAAATTTCAAATAAATTTATAGACATGTTGACGCTAAATGCTACTTAAGAAGTGTGAAAATTCATCGAATTCATATATACTGTAGAATATGTATAGAAAAAAAAACAAATAAAAATATTGAATAAAAAAATTATTATTCGGCTTCCAGACTCGAACTCAAGACAACCAAAAACGAGATAACATCTAGTCGTCATTCTATCCACTAAGCAACGCATCCCTCGGTCAACGCAGCAGTCTATGATTCTTAATACCTTGAACCGAGTTTGAGGTTTGATTTTACATCTGAATGGAAATGCACAATGCTAAGCATATAGATGATCTCTGCGCATGTGCAAGACCTAAATAAAATCTTAAATTTCAAATAAATTTATAGACATGTTGACGCTAAATGCTACTTAAGAAGTGTGAAAATTCATCGAATTCATATATACTGTAGAATATGTATAGAAAAAAAAACAAATAAAAATATTGAATAAAAAAATTATTATTCGGCTTCCAGACTCGAACTCAAGACAACCAAAAACGAGATAACATCTAGTCGTCATTCTATCCACTAAGCAACGCATCCCTCGGTCAACGCAGCAGTCTATGATTCTTAATACCTTGAACCGAGTTTGAGGTTTGATTTTACATCTGAATGGAAATGCACAATGCTAAGCATATAGATGATCTCTGCGCATGTGCAAGACCTAAATAAAATCTTAAATTTCAAATAAATTTATAGACATGTTGACGCTAAATGCTACTTAAGAAGTGTGAAAATTCATCGAATTCATATATACTGTAGAATATGTATAGAAAAAAAAACAAATAAAAATATTGAATAAAAAAATTATTATTCGGCTTCCAGACTCGAACTCAAGACAACCAAAAACGAGATAACATCTAGTCGTCATTCTATCGACTAAGCAACGCATCCCTCGGTCAACGCAGCAGTCTATGATTCTTAATACCTTGAACCGAGTTTGAGGTTTGATTTTACATCTGAATGGAAATGCACAATGCTAAGCATATAGATGATCTCTGCGCATGTGCAAGACCTAAATAAAATCTTAAATTTCAAATAAATTTATAGACATGTTGACGCTAAATGCTACTTAAGAAGTGTGAAAATTCATCGAATTCATATATACTGTAGAATATGTATAGAAAAAAAAACAAATAAAAATATTGAATAAAAAAATTATTATTCGGCTTCCAGACTCGAACTCAAGACAACCAAAAACGAGATAACATCTAGTCGTCATTCTATCCACTAAGCAACGCATCCCTCGGTCAACGCAGCAGTCTATGATTCTTAATACCTTGAACCGAGTTTGAGGTTTGATTTTACATCTGAATGTAAATGCACAATGCTAAGCATATAGATGATCTCTGCGCATGTGCAAGACCTAAATAAAATCTTAAATTTCAAATAAATTTATAGACATGTTGACGCTAAATGCTACTTAAGAAGTGTGAAAATTCATCGAATTCATATATACTGTAGAATATGTATAGAAAAAAAAACAAATAAACTTATTGAATAAAAAGAATTATTATTCGGCTTCCAGACTCGAACTCAAGACAACCAAAAACGAGATAACATCTAGTCGTCATTCTATCCACTAAGCAACGCATCCCTCGGTCAACGCAGCAGTCTATGATTCTTAATACCTTGAACCGAGTTTGAGGTTTGATTTTACATCTGAATGGAAATGCACAATGCTAAGCATATAGATGATCTCTGCGCATGTGCAAGACCTAAATAAAATCTTAAATTTCAAATAAATTTATAGACATGTTGACGCTAAATGCTACTTAAGAAGTGTGAAAATTCATCGAATTCATATATACTGTAGAATATGTATAGAAAAAAAAAACAAATAAAAATATTGAATAAAAAAATTATTATTCGGCTTCCAGACTCGAACTCAAGACAACCAAAAACGAGATAACATCTAGTCGTCATTCTATCCACTAAGCAACGCATCCCTCGGTCAACGCAGCAGTCTATGATTCTTAATACCTTGAACCGAGTTTGAGGTTTGATGGTAAATCTCAATGGAAATGCACAATGCTAAGCATATAGATGATCTCTGCGCATGTGCAAGACCTAAATAAAATCTTAAATTTCAAATAAATTTATAGACATGTTGACGCTAAATGCTACTTAAGAAGTGTGAAAATTCATCGAATTCATATATACTGTAGAATATGTATAGAAAAAAAAAACAAATAAAAATATTGAATAAAAAAATTATTATTCGGCTTCCAGACTCGAACTCAAGACAACCAAAAACGAGATAACATCTAGTCGTCATTCTATCCACTAAGCAACGCATCCCTCGGTCAACGCAGCAGTCTAGGATTCTTAATACCTTGAACCGAGTTTGAGGTTTGATTTTACATCTGAATGGAAATGCACAATGCTAAGCATATAGATGATCTCTGCGCATGTGCAAGACCTAAATAAAATCTTAAATTTCAAATAAATTTATAGACATGTTGACGCTAAATGCTACTTAAGAAGTGTGAAAATTCATCGAATTCATATATACTGTAGAATATGTATAGAAAAAAAAACAAATAAAAATATTGAATAAAAAAATTATTATTCGGCTTCCAGACTCGAACTCAAGACAACCAAAAACGAGATAACATCTAGTCGTCATTCTATCCACTAAGCAACGCATCCCTCGGTCAACGCAGCAGTCTATGATTCTTAATACCTTGAACCGAGTTTGAGGTTTGATTTTACATCTGAATGGAAATGCACAATGCTAAGCATATAGATGATCTCTGCGCATGTGCAAGACCTAAATAAAATCTTAAATTTCAAATAAATTTATAGACATGTTGACGCTAAATGCTACTTAAGAAGTGTGAAAATTCATCGAATTCATATATACTGTAGAATATGTATAGAAAAAAAAACAAATAAAAATATTGAATAAAAAAATTATTATTCGGCTTCCAGACTCGAACTCAAGACAACCAAAAACGAGATAACATCTAGTCGTCATTCTATCGACTAAGCAACGCATCCCTCGGTCAACGCAGCAGTCTATGATTCTTAATACCTTGAACCGAGTTTGAGGTTTGATTTTACATCTGAATGGAAATGCACAATGCTAAGCATATAGATGATCTCTGCGCATGTGCAAGACCTAAATAAAATCTTAAATTTCAAATAAATTTATAGACATGTTGACGCTAAATGCTACTGAAGAAATGTGAAAATTCATCGAATTCATATATACTGTAGAATATGTATAGAAAAAAAAACAAATAAAAATATTGAATAAAAAAATTATTATTCGGCTTCCAGACTCGAACTCAAGACAACCAAAAACGAGATAACATCTAGTCGTCATTCTATCCACTAAGCAACGCATCCCTCGGTCAACGCAGCAGTCTATGATTCTTAATACCTTGAACCGAGTTTGAGGTTTGATTTTACATCTGAATGGAAATGCACAATGCTAAGCATATAGATGATCTCTGCGCATGTGCAAGACCTAAATAAAATCTTAAATTTCAAATAAATTTATAGACATGTTGACGCTAAATGCTACTTAAGAAGTGTGAAAATTCATCGAATTCATATATACTGTAGAATATGTATAGAAAAAAAAACAAATAAAAATATTGAATAAAAAAATTATTATTCGGCTTCCAGACTCGAACTCAAGACAACCAAAAACGAGATAACATCTAGTCGTCATTCTATCCACTAAGCAACGCATCCCTCGGTCAACGCAGCAGTCTATGATTCTTAATACCTTGAACCGAGTTTGAGGTTTGATGGTAAATCTCAATGGAAATGCACAATGCTAAGCATATAGATGATCTCTGCGCATGTGCAAGACCTAAATAAAATCTTAAATTTCAAATAAATTTATAGACATGTTGACGCTAAATGCTACTTAAGAAGTGCGAAAATTCATCGAATTCATATATACTGTAGAATATGTATAGAAAAAAAAACAAATAAAAATATTGAATAAAAAAATTATTATTCGGCTTCCAGACTCGAACTCAAGACAACCAAAAACAAGATAACATCTAGTCGTCATTCTATCCACTAAGCAACGCATCCCTCGGTCAACGCAGCAGTCTATGATTCTTAATACCTTGAACCGAGTTTGAGGTTTGATGGTAAATCTCAATGGAAATGCACAATGCTAAGCATATAGATGATCTCTGCGCATGTGCAAGACCTAAATAAAATCTTAAATTTCAAATAAATTTATAGACATGTTGACGCTAAATGCTACTTAAGAAGTGCGAAAATTCATCGAATTCATATATACTGTAGAATATGTATAGAAAAAAAAACAAATAAAAATATTGAATAAAAAAATTATTATTCGGCTTCCAGACTCGAACTCAAGACAACCAAAAACGAGATAACATCTAGTCGTCATTCTATCCACTAAGCAACGCATCCCTCGGTCAACGCAGCAGTCTATGATTCTTAATACCTTGAACCGAGTTTGAGGTTTGATGGTAAATCTCAATGGAAATGCACAATGCTAAGCATATAGATGATCTCTGTGCATGTGCAAGACCTAAATAAAATCTTAAATTTCAAATAAATTTATAGACATGTTGACGCTAAATGCTACTTAAGAAGTGCGAAAATTCATCGAATTCATATATACTGTAGAATATGTATAGAAAAAAAAACAAATAAAAATATTGAATAAAAAAATTATTATTCGGCTTCCAGACTCGAACTCAAGACAACCAAAAACAAGATAACATCTAGTCGTCATTCTATCCACTAAGCAACGCATCCCTCGGTCAACGCAGCAGTCTATGATTCTTGATACCTTGAACCGAGTTTGAGGTTTGATGGTAAGCCTGAATAGAAATGCACAATGCTAAGCATATGGATGATCTCTGCGCATGTGCAAGACCTAAATAAAATCTTAAATTTCAAATAAATTTATAGACATGTTGACGCTAAATGCTACTTAAGAAGTGTGAAAATTCATCGAATTCATATATACTGTAGAATAAGTATAGAGAAAAAAAAACAAATAAAAATATTGAATAAAAAAAATTATTATTCGGCTTCCAGACTCGAACTCAAGACCACCAAAAATGAGAGAACATCTAGACGTCATTCTATCCACTAAGATACGCATCCCTCGGTTAACGCTGCAGTCTAAGATTCTTAATACCTTGAACCGAGTTTGAGGTTTGATGGTAAATCTGAATGGAAATGCACAATGCTAAGCATATGGATGATCTCTGCGTATGTGCAAGACCTAAATAAAATCTTAAATTTCAAATAAATTTATAGATATGTTGACGCTAAATGCTACTTAATAAGTGTGAAAATTCATCGAATTCATATATACTGTAGAATAAGTATAGAGAAAAAAAAACAAATAAAAATATTGAATATAAAAAATTATTATTCGGCTTCCAGACTCGAACTCAAGACCACAAAAAACGAGATAACATCTAGACGTCATTCTATCCACTAAGATACGCATCCCTCGATCAACGCAGCAGTCTAAGATTCTTTATACCTTGAACCTAGTTTGAGGTTTGATGGTAAATCTGAATGGAAATGCACAATGCTAAGCATATGGATGATCTCAGCGCGTGTGCAAGACCTAAATAAAATCTTAATTTTCAAATAAATTTATAGACATGTTGACGCTAAATGCTACTTAAGAAGTGTGAAAATTCATCGAATTCATATATACTGTAGAATAAGTATAAAGAAAAAAAAACAAATAAAAATATTGAATAAAAAAATTATTATTCGGCTTCCAGACTCGAACTCAAGACAACCAAAAACGAGAGAACATCTAGACGTCATTCTATCCACTAAGCAACGCATCCCTCGGTCAACGCAGCAGTCTAAGATTCTTAATACCTTGAACCGAGTTTGAGGTTTGATTTTACATCTGAATAGAAATGCACAATGCTAAGCATATGGATGATCTCTGCGCATGTGCAAGACCTAAATAACATCTAAAATTTCAAATAAATTTATAGATATGTTGACGCTAAATGCTACTTAAAAAGTGTGAAAATTCATCGAATTCATACATACTGTAGAATAAGTATAGAGAAAAAAAAACAAATAAAAATATTTTATAAACAAAATTATAATTCGACTTCCAGACTCGAACTCAAGACTACAAAAAACGAAAGAACATCTAGACGTCATTCTATCCACTAAGCCACGCATCCCTCGGTCAACGCTGCAGTCTAAGATTCTTAGTACCTTGTACCGAGTTTGAGGTTTGGTGGTAAATCTGAATGGAAATGCACAATGCTAAGCATATGGATGATCTCTGCGCATGTGCAAGACCTAAATAACATCTATAATTTCAAATAAATTTATAGATATGTTGACGCTAAATGCTACTTCAGAAGTGTGAAAATTCATCTAATACATACATACTGTAGAATATGTATAGAGAAAAAAAAACAAATAAAAATATTGAATTAAAAAAAATTATTATTCGGCTACCAGACTCGAACTCAAGACCACCAGAACGAGAAAACATCTAGACGTCATTCTATCCACTAAGCCACGCATCCCTCGGTGAACGCAGAAGTTTAACATTCTTAATACCTTGAACCGAGTTTGAGGTTTGATGGTAAATCTGAATGGAAATGCACAATGCTAAGCATATGGATGATCTCTGCGCGTGTGCAAGACCTAAATAAAATCTTAATTTTCAAATAAATTTATAGACATGTTGACGCTAAATGCTACTTAAAAAGTGTGAAAATTCATCGAATTCATACATACTGTAGAATAAGTATAGAGAAAAAAAAAACAAATAAAAATATTGAATAAACAAAATTATAATTCGGCTTCCAGACTCGAACTCAAGACCACCAAAACGAAAGAACATCTAGACGTCATTCTATCCACTAAGCCACGCATCCCTCGGTGAACGCAGAAGTCTAACATTCTTAATACCTTGAACCGAGTTTGAGGTTTGATGGTAAATCTCAATGGAAATGTACAATGCTAAGCATATGGATGATCTCTGCGCATGTGCAAGACCTAAATAGCATCTATAATTTCAAATAAATTTATAGATATGTTGACGCTAAATGCTACTTTAGAAGTGTGAAAATTCATCGAATACATACATACTGTAGAATATGTATAGAGAAAAAAAAACAAATAAAAATATTGAATTAAAAAAAATTATTATTCGGCTACCAGACTCGAACTCAAGACCACTAAAACGAGAGAACATCTAGACGTCATTCTATCCACTAAGCCACGCATCCCTCGGTGAACGCAGAAGTCTATGATTCTTAATACCTTGAACCGAGTTTGAGGTTTGATTTTACATCTGAATGGAAATGCACAATGCTAAGCATATGGATGATCTCTGCGCATGTGCAAGACGTAAATAAAATCTTAAATTTCAAATAAATTTATAGACATGTTGACGCTAAATGCTACTTAAGAAGTGTGAAAATTCATCGAATTCATATATACTGCAGAATAAGTATAAAAAAAAACAAATAAAAATATTGAATAAAAAAAATTATTATTCGGCTTCCAGACTCGAACTCAAGACAACCAAAACCGAGAGAACATCTAGACGTAATTCTATCCACTAAGCAACGCATCCCTCGGTCAACGCAGCAGTCTATGATTCTTAATACCTTGAACCGAGTTTGAGGTTTGATTTTAAATCTGAATAGAAATGCACAATGCTAAGCATATGGATGATCTCTGCGCATGTGCAAGACCTAAATAACATCTAAAATTTAAAATAAATTTATAGATATGTTGACGTTAAATGCTACTTAAGAAGTGTGAAAATTCATCGAATTCATATATACTGTAGAATATGTATAGAGAAAAAAAACAAATAAAAATATTGAATAAAAAAAATTATTATTCGGCTACCAGACTCGAACTCAAGACCACCAAAAACGAGAGAACATCTAGACGTCATTCTCTCCACTAAGCAACGCATCCCTTGGTCAACGCATCAGTCTAAGTTTCTTAATACCTTGAACCGAGTTTGAGGTTTGATGGTAAATCTGAATAAAAATGCACAATGCTAAGCATATGGATGATCTTTGCGCATGTGCAAGACCTAAATAACATCTTAAATTTCAAATAAATTTATAGATATGTTGACGCTAAATGCTACTTAAGAAGTGTGAAAATTCATCGAATTCATATATACTGTAGAATAAGTATAGAGAAAAAAAACAAATAAAAATATTGAATAAAAAAAATTATTATTCGGCTACCAGACTCGAAATCAAGACCACCAAAAATGACAGAACACCTAGACATGATTCTATCCATTGAGCCACGCATCCCTCGATCAACGCAGCAGACTAACATTCTTAATACCTTGAACCGAGTTTGAGGTTTGATGGTAAATCTGAACAGAAATGCACAATGCTAAGCATATAGATGATATCTGCGCATGTGCAAGACCTAAATAAAATCTTAAATTTCAAATAAATTTATAGATATGTTGACGCTAAATGCTACTTAAAAAGTGCGAAAATTCATCGAATTCATATATACTGTAGAATAAGTATAGAGAAAAAAAACAAATATAAATATTGAATAAAAAAAATTATTATTCGGCTACCAGACTCGAAATCAAGACCACCAAAAATGACAGAACACCTAGACATGATTCTATCCACTAAGCCACGCATCCCTCGGTCAACGCAGCAGTCTAAGATTCTTAATACCTTGAACCGAGTTTGAGGTTTGATGGTAAATCTGAATAGAAATGCACAATGCTAAGCATATGGATGATCTCTGCGCATGTGCAAGACCTAAATAAAATCTTAAATTTCAAATAAATTTATAGATATGTTGACGCTAAATGCTACTTAAGAAGCGTCAAAATTCATTGACTTCATATATACTGTAGAATAAGTATAGAGAAAAAAAAACAAATAAAAATATTGAATAAAAAAAATTATTATTCGGCTTCCAGACTCAAACTCAAGACCACCAAAAATGAGACAACACCTAAACATGATTCTATCCACTAACCCACGCATCCCACGGTCAACGCTGCAATCTAAGATTCTTAATACCTTGAACCGAGTTTGAGGTTTGATTTTAAATCTGAATGGAAATGCACAATGCTAAGCATATAGATGATCTCTGCGCATGTGCAAGACCTAAATACCATCTAAAATTTCAAATAAATTTATAGTTATGTTGACGCTAAATGCTACTTAAAAAGTCTAAAAATTCATCGAATTCATATATACTGTAGAATAAGTATAGAGAAAAAAAACAAATAAAAGTATTGAATAAGAAAAATTATTATTCGGCTACCAGACTCGAACTCAAGTCCACCAAAAACGAGTGAACATCTAGACGTCATTCTATCCACTAAGCCACGCATCCCTCGGTCAACGCAGCAGTCTATGATTCTTGATACCTTGAACCGAGTTTGAGGTTTGATGGTAAATCTGAATAGAAATGCACAATGCTAAGCATATGGATGATCACTGCGCATGTGACAGACCTAAATAAAATCTTATATTTCAAATAAATTTATAGACATGTTGACGCTAAATGCTACTTAAGAAGTGTGAAAATTCATCGAATTCATATATACTGTAGAATAAGTATAGAGAAAAAAAAACAAAAATATTGAATATAAAAAATTATTATTCGGCTTCCAGACTCGAACTCAAGACCACAAAAAACGAGAGAACATCTAGACGTCATTCTATCCACTAAGATACGCATCCATCGGTCAACGCTGCAGTCTAAGATTCTTAATACCTTGAACCGAGTTTGAGGTTTGATGGTAAATCTGAATGGAAATGCACAATGCTAAGCATATGGATGATCTCTGCGTATGTGCAAGACCTAAATAAAATCTTAAATTTCAAATAAATTTATAGATATGTTGACGCTAAATGCTACTTAAGAAGTGTGAAAATTCATCGAATTCATATATACTGTAGAATAAGTATAGAGAAAAAAAACAAATAAAAATATTGAATATAAAAAATTATTATTCGGCTTCCAGACTCGAACTCAAGACCACAAAAAACGAGAGAACATCTAGACGTCATTCTATCCACTAAGATACGCATCCCTCGATCAACGCAGCAGTCTAACATTCTTTATACCTTGAACCTAGTTTGAGGTTTGATGGTAAATCTGAATGGAAATGCACAATGCTAAGCATATGGATGATCTCTGCGCATGTGCAAGACCTAAATAAAATCTTAAATTTCAAATAAATTTATAGACATGTTGACGCTAAATGCTACTTAAGAAGTGTGAAAATTCATCGAATTCATATATACTGTATAATAAGTATAGAGAAAAAAAACAAATAAAAATTTTGAATAAAAAAAATTATTATTCGGCTTCCAGACTCGAACTCAAGACCACAAAAAACGAGAGAACATCTAGACGTCATTCTATCCACTAAGATACGCATCCCTCGATCAACGCAGCAGTCTAACATTCTTTATACCTTGAACCTAGTTTGAGGTTTGATGGTAAATCTGAATGGAAATGCACAATGCTAAGCATATGGATGATCTCTGCGCATGTGCAAGACCTAAATAAAATCTTAAATTTCAAATAAATTTATAGACATGTTGACGCTAAATGCTACTTAAGAAGTGTGAAAATTCATCGAATTCATATATACTGTAGAATAAGTATAGAGAAAAAAAACAAATAAAAATTTTGAATAAAAAAAATTATTATTCGGCTTCCAGACTCGAACTCAAGACCACAAAAAACGAGAGAACATCTAGACGTCATTCTATCCACTAAGATACGCATCCCTCGGCCAACGCTGCAGTCTAAGATTCTTGATACCTTGAACCGAGTTTGAGGTTTGATGGTAAATCTGAATGGAAATGCACAATGCTAAGCATATGGATGATCTCTGCGTATGTACAAGACCTAAATAAAATCTTAAATTTCAAATAAATTTATAGATATGTTGACGCTAAATGCTACTTAAGAAGTGTGAAAATTCATCGAATTCATATATACTGTAGAATAAGTATAGAGAAAAAAAAAAATATTGAATATAAAAAATTATTATTCGGCTTCCAGACTCGAACTCAAGACCACAAAAAGCGAGAGAACATCTCGACGTCATTCTATCCACTAAGATACGCATCCCTCGGTCAACGCTGCAGTCTAAGATTCTTAATACCTTGAACCGAGTTTGAGGTTTGATGGTAAATCTGAATGGAAATGCACAATGCTAAGCATATGGATGATCTCTGCGTATGTGCAAGACCTAAATAAAATCTTAAATTTCAAATAAATTTATAGATATGTTGACGCTAAATGCTACTTAAGAAGTGTGAAAATTCATCGAATTCATATATACTGTAGAATAAGTATAGAGAAAAAAAACAAATAAAAATATTGAATATAAAAAATTATTATTCGGCTTCCAGACTCGAACTCAAGACCACAAAAAACGAGAGAACATCTAGACGTCATTCTATCCACTAAGATACGCATCCCTCGATCAACGCAGCAATCTAACATTCTTTATACCTTGAACCGAGTTTGAGGTTTGATGGTAAATCTGAATGGAAATGCACAATGCTAAGCATATGGATGATCTCTGCGCATGTGCAAGACCTAATTAACATCTAAAATTTCAAATAAATTTATAGATATGTTGACGCTAAATGCTACTTAAAAAGTGTGAAAATTCATCGAATTCATACATACTGTAGAATAAGTATAGAGAAAAAAAAAATATTGAATAAAAAAAATTATTATTCGGCTTCCAGACTCGAACTCAAGACCACAAAAAACGAGAGAACATCTAGACGTCATTCTATCCACTAAGATACGCATCCCTCGATCAACGCAGCAGTCTAACATTCTTTATACCTTGAACCTAGTTTGAGGTTTGATGGTAAATCTGAATGGAAATGCACAATGCTAAGCATATGGATGATCTCTGCGTATGTGCAAGACCTAAATAAAATCTTAAATTTCAAATAAATTTATAGATATATTGACGCTAAATGCTACTTAAGAAGTGTGAAAATTCATCGAATTCATATATACTGTAGAATAAGTATAGAGAAAAAAAAACAAAAATATTGAATATAAAAAATTATCATTCGGCTTCCAGACTCGAACTCAAGACCACAAAAAACGAGAGAACATCTAGACGTCATTCTATCCACTAAGATACGCATCCCTCGGTCAACGCTGCAGTCTAAGATTCTTAATACCTTGAACCGAGTTTGAGGTTTGATGGTAAATCTCAATGGAAATGCACAATGCTAAGCATATGGATGATCTCTGCGCATGTGCAAGACCTAAATGAAATCTTAAATTTCAAATAAATTTATAGATATGTTGAAGCTAAATGCTACTTAAGAAGTGTGAAAATTCATCGAATTCATATATACTGTAGAATAAGTATAGAGAAAAAAAAACAAATAAAAATATTGAATATAAAAAATTATTATTCGGCTTCCAGACTCGAACTCAAGACCACAAAAATCGAGAGAACATCTAGACGTCATTCTATCCACTAAGATACGCATCCCTCAATCAACGCAGCAGTCTAACATTCTTTATACCTTGAACCTAGTTTGAGGTTTGAGGGTAAATCTGAATGGAAATGCACAATGCTAAGCATATGGATGATCTCTGCGCATGTGCAAGACCTAAATAAAATCTTAAATTTCAAAGAAATTTATAGATATGTTGACGCTAAATGCTACTTTAGAAGTGTGAAAATTCATCGAATACATATATACTGTAGAATATGTATAGAGAAAAAAAACAAATAAAAATATTGAATTAAAAAAAATTATTATTCGGCTACCAGACTCGAACTCAAGACCACCAAAAACGAGACAACATCTAGACGTCATTCTATCCACTAAACCACGCATCCCTTGGTCAACGCAGCAGTCTAACATTCTTAATACCTTGAACCGAGTTTGAGGTTTGATGGTAAATCTGAATGGAAATGCACAATGCTAAGCATATGGATGATCTCTGCGCATGTGCAAGACCTAAATAACATCTAAAATTTCAAATAAATTTATAGATATGTTGACGCTAAATGCTACTTAAAAAGTGTGAAAATTCATCGAATTCATACATACTGTAGAATAAGTATAGAGAAAAAAAAATATTGAATAAAAAAAATTATTATTCGGCTTCCAGACTCGAACTCAAGACCACAAAAAACGAGAGAACATCTAGACGTCATTCTATCCACTAAGATACGCATCCCTCGATCAACGCAGCAGTCTAACATTCTTTATACCTTGAACCTAGTTTGAGGTTTGATGGTAAATCTGAATGGAAATGCACAATGCTAAGCATATGGATGATCTCTGCGTATGTGCAAGACCTAAATAAAATCTTAAATTTCAAATAAATTTATAGATAGATTGACGCTAAATGCTACTTAAGAAGTGTGAAAATTCATCGAATTCATATATACTGTAGAATAAGTATAGAGAAAAAAAAAAATATTGAATATAAAAAATTATTATTCGGCTTCCATACTCGAACTCAAGACCACAAAAAGCGAGAGAACATCTCGACGTCATTCTATCCACTAAGATACGCATCCCTCGATCAACGCAGCAGTCTAACATTCTTTATACCTTGAACCTAGTTTGAGGTTTGATGGTAAATCTGAATGGAAATGCACAATGCTAAGCATATGGATGATCTCTGCGCATGTGCAAGACCTAAATAAAATCTTAAATTTCAAAGAAATTTATAGACATGTTGACGCTAAATGCTACTTAAGAAGTGTGAAAATTCATCGAATTCATATATACTGTAGAATAAGTATAGAGGAAAAAAAACAAATAAAAATATTGAATAAAAAAAATTATTATTCGGCTTCCAGACTCGAACTCAAGACAACCACAAACGAGAGAACATCTAGACGTCATTCTATCCACTAAGCAACGCATCCCTCGGTCAACGCACCAGTCTAAGATTCTTAATACCTTGAACCGAGTTTGAGGTTTGATTTTAAATCTGAATGGAAATGCACAATGCTAAGCATATGGATGATCTCTGCGCATGTGCAAAACCTAAATACCATCTAAAATTTCAAATAAATTTATAGTTATGTTGACGCTAAATGCTACTTAAAAAGTCTAAAAATTCATCGAATTCATATATACTGTAGAATAAGTATAGAGAAAAAAAACAAATAAAAGTATTGAATAAAAAAAATTATTATTCGGCTACCAGACTCGAACTCAAGTCCACCAAAAACGAGTGAACATCTAGACGTCATTCTATCCACTAAGCCACGCATCCCTCGGTCAACGCAGCAGTCTATGATTCTTGATACCTTGAACCGAGTTTGAGGTTAGATGGTAAATCTGAATAGAAATGCACAATGCTAAGCATATGGATGATCACTGCGCATGTGCAAGACCTAAATAAAATCTTAAATTTCAAATAAATTTATAGACATGTTGACGCTAAATGCTACTTAAGAAGTGTGAAATTTCATCGAATTCATATATACTGTAGAATAAGTATAGAGAAAAAAAACAAATAAAAATATTGAATAAAAAAAATTATTTTTCGGCTTCCAGACTCGAACTCAAGACCACCAAAAATGAGAGAACACCTAAACATGATTCTATCCACTAACCCACGCATCCCTCGGTCAAAGGTGCAGTCTAAGATTCTTAATACCTTGAACCGAGTTTGAGGTTTGATGGTAAATCTGATTGGAAATGCACAATGCTAAGCATATGGATGATCTCTGCGTATGTACAAGACCTAAATAAAATCTTAAATTTCCAATAAATTTATAGACATGTTGACGCTAAATGCTACTTAAGAAGTGTGAAAATTCATCGAATTCATATATACTGTAGAATAAGTATAGAGAAAAAAAACAAATAAAAATATTGAATAAAAAAATTATTATTCGGCTTCCAGACTCGAACTCAAGACCACCAAAAATGAGAGAACACCTAAACATGATTCTATCCACTAACCCACGCATCCCTCGGTCAACGCTGCAGTCTAAGATTCTTAATACCTTGAACCGAGTTTGAGGTTTGATGGTAAATCTCAATGGAAATGCACAATGCTAAGCATATGGATGATCTCTGCGCATGTGCAAGACCTAAATAAAATCTTAAATTTCAAAGAAATTTATAGACATGTTGACGCTAAATGCTACTTAAAAAGTCTAAAAATTCATCGAATTCATATATACTGTAGAATAAGTATAGAGAAAAAAAACAAATAAAAGTATTGAATATAAAAAATTATTATTCGGCTTCCAGACTCGAACTCAAGACCACAAAAAACGAGAGAACATCTAGACGTCATTCTATCCACTAAGATACGCATCCCTCGATCAACGCAGCAGTCTAACTTTCTTTATACCTTGAACCTAGTTTGAGGTTTGATGGTAAATCTGAATGGAAATGCACAATGCTAAGCATATGGATGATCTCTGCGCATGTGCAAGACCTAAATAAAATCTTAAATTTCAAAGAAATTTATAGATATGTTGACGCTAAATGCTACTTTAGAAGTGTGAAAATTCATCGAATACATATATACTGTAGAATATGTATAGAGAAAAAAAACAAATAAAAATATTGAATTAAAAAAAATTATTATTCGGCTACCAGACTCGAACTCAAGACCACCAAAAACGAGACAACATCTAGACGTCATTCTATCCACTAAACCACGCATCCCTTGGTCAACGCAGCAGTCTAACATTCTTAATACCTTGAACCGAGTTTGAGGTTTGATGGTAAATCTGAATGGAAATGCACAATGCTAAGCATATGGATGATCTCTGCGTATGTGCAAGACCTAAATAAAATCTTAAATTTCAAATAAATTTATAGATATGTTGACGCTAAATGCTACTTAAGAAGTGTGAAAATTCATCGAATTCATATATACTGTAGAATAAGTATAGAGAAAAAAAAACAAATAAAAATATTGAATATAAAAAATTATTATTCGGCTTCCAGACTCGAACTCAAGACCACAAAAAACGAGAGAACATCTAGACGTCATTCTATCCACTAAGCCACGCATCCCTCGGTCAACGCAGCAGTCTATGATTCTTGATACCATGAACCGAGTTTGAGGTTAGATGGTAAATCTGAATAGAAATGCACAATGCTAAGCATATGGATGATCACTGCGCATGTGCAAGACCTAAATAAAATCTTAAATTTCAAATAAATTTATAGACATGTTGACGCTAAATGCTACTTAAGAAGTGTGAAATTTCATCGAATTCATATATACTGTAGAATAAGTATAGAGAAAAAAAACAAATAAAAATATTGAATAAAAAAAATTATTTTTCGGCTTCCAGACTCGAACTCAAGACCACCAAAAATGAGACAACACCTAAACATGATTCTATCCACTAACCCACGCATCCCACGGTCAACGCTGCAATCTAAGATTCTTAATACCTTGAACCGAGTTTGAGGTTTGATGGTAAATCTCAATGGAAATGCACAATGCTAAGCATATGGATGATCTCTGCGCATGTGCAAGACCTAAATGAAATCTTAAATTTCAAATAAATTTATAGATATGTTGAAGCTAAATGCTACTTAAGAAGTGTGAAAATTCATCGAATTCATATATACTGTAGAATAAGTATAGAGAAAAAAAAACAAATAAAAATATTGAATAAAAAAAATTATTATTCGGCTTCCAGACTCGAACTCAAGACAACCACAAACGAGAGAACATCTAGACGTCATTCTATCCACTAAGCCACGCATCCCTCGGTCAACGCACCAGTCTAAGATTCTTAATACCTTGAACCGAGTTTGAGGTTTGATTTTAAATCTGAATGGAAATGCACAATGCTAAGCATATGGATGATCTCTGCGCATGTGCAAAACCTAAATACCATCTAAAATTTCAAATAAATTTATAGTTATGTTGACGCTAAATGCTACTTAAAAAGTCTAAAAATTCATCGAATTCATATATACTGTAGAATAAGTATAGAGAAAAAAAACAAATAAAAGTATTGAATAAAAAAAATTATTATTCGGCTACCAGACTCGAACTCAAGTCCACCAAAAACGAGTGAACATCTAGACGTCATTCTATCCACTAAGCCACGCATCCCTCGGTCAACGCAGCAGTCTATGATTCTTGATACCTTGAACCGAGTTTGAGGTTAGATGGTAAATCTGAATAGAAATGCACAATGCTAAGCATATGGATGATCACTGCGCATGTGCAAGACCTAAATAAAATCTTAAATTTCAAATAAATTTATAGACATGTTGACGCTAAATGCTACTTAAGAAGTGTGAAATTTCATCGAATTCATATATACTGTAGAATAAGTATAGAGAAAAAAAACAAATAAAAATATTGAATAAAAAAAATTATTTTTCGGCTTCCAGACTCGAACTCAAGACCACCAAAAATGAGAGAACACCTAAACATGATTCTATCCACTAACCCACGCATCCCTCGGTCAACGGTGCAGTCTAAGATTCTTAATACCTTGAACCGAGTTTGAGGTTTGATGGTAAATCTGATTGGAAATGCACAATGCTAAGCATATGGATGATCTCTGCGTATGTACAAGACCTAAATACCATCTAAAATTTCAAATAAATTTATAGTTATGTTGACGCTAAATGCTACTTAAAAAGTCTAAAAATTCATCGAATTCATATATACTGTAGAATAAGTATAGAGAAAAAAACAAATAAAAGTATTGAATAAAAAAAATTATTATTCGGCTACCAGACTCGAACTCAATTCCACCAAAAACGAGTGAACATCTAGACGTCATTCTATCCACTAAGCCACGCATCCCTCGGTCAACGCAGCAGTCTATGATTCTTCATACCTTGAACCGAGTTTGAGGTTAGATGGTAAATCTGAATAGAAATGCACAATGCTAAGCATATGGATGATCACTGCGCATGTGCAAGACCTAAATAAAATCTTAAATTTCAAATAAATTTATAGACATGTTGACGCTAAATGCTACTTAAGAAGTGTGAAATTTCATCGAATTCATATATACTGTAGAATAAGTATAGAGAAAAAAAACAAATAAAAATATTGAATAAAAAAAATTATTTTTCGGCTTCCAGACTCGAACTCAAGACCACCAAAAATGAGAGAACACCTAAACATGATTCTATCCACTAACCCACGCATCCCTCGGTCAACGGTGCAGTCTAAGATTCTTAATACCTTGAACCGAGTTTGAGGTTTGATGGTAAATCTGATTGGAAATGCACAATGCTAAGCATATGGATGATCTCTGCGTATGTACAAGACCTAAATAAAATCTTAAATTTCCAATAAATTTATAGACATGTTGACGCTAAATGCTACTTAAGAAGTGTGAAAATTCATCGAATTCATATATACTGTAGAATAAGTATAGAGAAAAAAAACAAATAAAAATATTGAATAAAAAAATTATTATTCGGCTTCCAGACTCGAACTCAAGACCACCAAAAATGAGAGAACACCTAAACATGATTCTATCCACTAACCCACGCATCCCTCGGTCAACGCTGCAGTCTAAGATTCTTAATACCTTGAACCGAGTTTGAGGTTTGATGGTAAATCTCAATGGAAATGCACAATGCTAAGCATATGGATGATCTCTGCGCATGTGCAAGACCTAAATGAAATCTTAAATTTCAAATAAATTTATAGATATGTTGAAGCTAAATGCTACTTAAGAAGTGTGAAAATTCATCGAATTCATATATACTGTAGAATAAGTATAGAGAAAAAAAAAACTAATAAAAATATTGAATAAAAAAAATTATTATTCGGCTTCCAGACTCGAACTCAAGTCCACCAAAAACGAGTGAACATCTAGACGTCATTCTATCCACTAAGCCACGCATCCCTCGGTCAACGCAGCAGTCTATGATTCTTGATACCTTGAACCGAGTTTGAGGTTTGATGGTAAATCTGAATAGAAATGCACAATGCTAAGCATATGGATGATCTCTGCGCATGTGCAAGACCTAAATAAAATCTTAAATTTCAAAGAAATTTATAGATATGTTGACGCTAAATGCTACTTTAGAAGTGTGAAAATTCATCGAATACATATATACTGTAGAATATGTATAGAGAAAAAAAACAAATAAAAATATTGAATTAAAAAAAATTATTATTCGGCTACCAGACTTGAACTCAAGACCACCAAAAACGAGACAACATCTAGACGTCATTCTATCCACTAAACCACGCATCCCTTGGTCAACGCAGCAGTCTAACATTCTTAATACCTTGAACCGAGTTTGAGGTTTGATGGTAAATCTGAATGGAAATGCACAATGCTAAGCATATGGATGATCTCTGCGCATGTGCAAGACCTAAATAACATCTAAAATTTCAAATAAATTTATAGATATGTTGACGCTAAATGCTACTTAAAAAGTGTGAAAATTCATCGAATTCATACATACTGTAGAATAAGTATAGAGAAAAAAAAAAATATTGATTAAAAATATTATTATTCGGCTTCCAGACTCGAACTCAAGACCACAAAAAACGAGAGAACATCTAGACGTCATTCTATCCACTAAGATACGCATCCCTCGATCAACGCAGCAGTCTAACATTCTTTATACCTTGAACCTAGTTTGAGGTTTGATGGTAAATCTGAATGGAAATGCACAATGCTAAGCATATGGATGATCTCTGCGTATGTGCAAGACCTAAATAAAATCTTAAATTTCAAATAAATTTATAGATATATTGACGCTAAATGCTACTTAAGAAGTGTGAAAATTCATCGAATTCATATATACTGTAGAATAAGTATAGAGAAAAAAAAACAAAAATATTGAATATAAAAAATTATTATTCGGCTTCCAGACTCGAACTCAAGACCACAAAAAACGAGAGAACATCTAGACGTCATTCTATCCACTAAGATACGCATCCCTCGGTCAACGCTGCAGTCTAAGATTCTTAATACCTTGAACCGAGTTTGAGGTTTGATGGTAAATCTGAATGGAAATGCACAATGCTAAGCATATGGATGATCTCTGCGTATGTGCAAGACCTAAATAAAATCTTAAATTTCAAATAAATTTATAGATATGTTGACGCTAAATGCTACTTAAGAAGTGTGAAAATTCATCGAATTCATATATACTGTAGAATAAGTATAGAGAAAAAAAAACAAATAAAAATATTGAATATAAAAAAAAATTATTATTCGGCTTCCAGACTCGAACTCAAGACCACAAAAAACGAGAGAACATCTAGACGTCATTCTATCCACTAAGATACGCATCCCTCGATCAACGCAGCAGTCTAACATTCTTTATACCTTGAACCTAGTTTGAGGTTTGATGGTAAATCTGAATGGAAATGCACAATGCTAAGCATATGGATGATCTCTGCGCATGTGCAAGACCTAAATAAAATCTTAAATTTCAAAGAAATTTATAGACATGTTGACGCTAAATGCTACTTAAGAAGTGTGAAAATTCATCGAATTCATATATACTGTAGAATAAGTATAGAGAAAAAAAACAAATAAAAATATTGAATAAAAAAAATTATTTTTCGGCTTCCAGACTCGAACTCAAGACCACCAAAAATGAGAGAACACCTAAACATGATTCTATCCACTAACCCACGCATCCCTCGGTCAACGGTGCAGTCTAAGATTCTTAATACCTTGAACCGAGTTTGAGGTTTGATGGTAAATCTGATTGGAAATGCACAATGCTAAGCATATGGATGATCTCTGCGTATGTACAAGACCTAAATAAAATCTTAAATTTCCAATAAATTTATAGACATGTTGACGCTAAATGCTACTTAAGAAGTGTGAAAATTCATCGAATTCATATATACTGTAGAATAAGTATAGAGAAAAAAAACAAATAAAAATATTGAATAAAAAAATTATTATTCGGCTTCCAGACTCGAACTCAAGACCACCAAAAATGAGAGAACACCTAAACATGATTCTATCCACTAACCCACGCATCCCTCGGTCAACGCTGCAGTCTAAGATTCTTAATACCTTGAACCGAGTTTGAGGTTTGATGGTAAATCTCAATGGAAATGCACAATGCTAAGCATATGGATGATCTCTGCGCATGTGCAAGACCTAAATGAAATCTTAAATTTCAAATAAATTTATAGATATGTTGAAGCTAAATGCTACTTAAGAAGTGTGAAAATTCATCGAATTCATATATACTGTAGAATAAGTATAGAGAAAAAAAAAACTAATAAAAATATTGAATAAAAAAAATTATTATTCGGCTTCCAGACTCGAATTCAAGACAACCACAAACGAGAGAACATCTAGACGTCATTCTATCCACTAAGCAACGCATCCCTCGGTCAACGCACCAGTCTAAGATTCTTAATACCTTGAACCGAGTTTGAGGTTTGATTTTAAATCTGAATGGAAATGCACAATGCTAAGCATATGGATGATCTCTGCGCATGTGCAAGACCTAAATAAAATCTTAAATTTCAAATAAATTTATAGACATGTTGACGCTAAATGCTACTTAAGAAGTGTGAAAATTCATCGAATTCATATATACTGTAGAATAAGTATAGAGAAAAAAAAACAAAAATATTGAATATAAAAAATTATTATTCGGCTTCCAGACTCGAACTAAAAACCACAAAAAACGAGAGAACATCTAGACGTCATTCTATCCTTTAAGATACGCATCCCTCGGTCAACGCTGCAGTCTAAGATTCTTAATACCTTGAACCGAGTTTGAGGTTTGATGGTAAATCTGAATGGAAATGCACAATGCTAAGCATATGGATGATCTCTGCGTATGTGCAAGACCTAAATAAAATCTTAAATTTCAAATTAATTTATAGATATGTTGACGCTAAATGCTACTTAAGAAGTGTGAAAATTCATCGAATTCATATATACTGTAGAATAAGTATAGAGAAAAAAAACAAATAAAAATATTGAATATAAAAAATTATTATTCGGCTTCCAGACTCGAACTCAAGACCACAAAAAACGAGAGAACATCTAGACGTCATTCTATCCACTAAGATACGCATCCCTCGATCAACGCAGCAGTCTAACATTCTTTATACCTTGAACCTAGTTTGAGGTTTGATGGTAAATCTGAATGGAAATGCACAATGCTAAGCATATGGATGATCTCTGCGCATGTGCAAGACCTAAATAAAATCTTAAATTTCAAATAAATTTATAGACATGTTGACGCTAAATGCTACTTAAGAAGTGTGAAAATTCATCGAATTCATATATACTGTAGAATAAGTATAGAGAAAAAAAACAAATAAAAATATTGAATATAAAAAATTATTATTCGGCTTCCAGACTCGAACTCAAGACCACAAAAAACGAGAGAACATCTAGACGTCATTCTATCCACTAAGATACGCATCCCTCGATCAACGCTGCAGTCTAAGATTCTTGATACCTTGAACCGAGTTTGAGGTTTGATGGTAAATCTGAATGGAAATGCACAATGCTAAGCATATGGATGATCTCTGCGTATGTACAAGACCTAAATAAAATCTTAAATTTCAAATAAATTTATAGATATGTTGACGCTAAATGCTACTTAAGAAGTGTGAAAATTCATCGAATTCATATATACTGTAGAATAAGTATAGAGAAAAAAAAACAAATAAAAATATTGAATAAAAAAAATTATTATTCTGCTTCCAGACTCGAATTCAAGACAACCACAAACGAGAGAACATCTAGACGTCATTCTATCCACTAAGCAACGCATCCCTCGGTCAACGCACCAGTCTAAGATTCTTAATACCTTGAACCGAGTTTGAGGTTTGATTTTAAATCTGAATGGAAATGCACAATGCTAAGCATATTAATGATCTCTGCGCATGTGCAAGACCTAAATACCATCTAAAATTTCAAATAAATTTATAGATATGTTGACGCTAAATGCTACTTAAAAAGTCTAAAAATTCATCGAATTCATATATACTGTAGAATAAGTATAGAGAAAAAAAACAAATAAAAGTATTGAATAAAAAAAATTATTATTCGGCTACCAGACTCGAACTCAAGTCCACCAAAAACGAGTGAACATCTAGACGTCATTCTATCCACTAAGCCACGCATCCCTCGGTCAACGCAGCAGTCTATGATTCTTGATACCTTGAACCGAGTTTGAGGTTTGATGGTAAATCTGAATAGAAATGCACAATGCTAAGCATATGGATGATCACTGCGCATGTGACAGACCTAAATAAAATCTTAAATTTCAAATAAATTTATAGACATGTTGACGCTAAATGCTACTTAAGAAGTGTGAAAATTCATCGAATTCATATATACTGTAGAATAAGTATAGAGAAAAAAAAACAAAAATATTGAATATAAAAAATTATTATTCGGCTTCCAGACTCGAACTCAAGACCACAAAAAACGAGAGAACATCTAGACGTCATTCTATCCACTAAGATACGCATCCCTCGGTCAACGCTGCAGTCTAAGATTCTTAATACCTTGAACCGAGTTTGAGGTTTGATGGTAAATCTGAATGGAAATGCACAATGCTAAGCATATGGATGATCTCTGCGTATGTGCAAGACCTAAATAAAATCTTAAATTTCAAATAAATTTATAGATATGTTGACGCTAAATGCTACTTAAGAAGTGTGAAAATTCATCGAATTCATATATACTGTAGAATAAGTATAGAGAAAAAAAACAAATAAAAATATTGAATATAAAAAATTATTATTCGGCTTCCAGACTCGAACTCAAGACCACAAAAAACGAGAGAACATCTAGACGTCATTCTATCCACTAAGATACGCATCCCTCGATCAACGCAGCAGTAACATTCTTTATACCTTGAACCTAGTTTGAGGTTTGATGGTAAATCTGAATGGAAATGCACAATGCTAAGCATATGGATGATCTCTGCGCATGTGCAAGACCTAAATAAAATCTTAAATTTCAAATAAATTTATAGACATGTTGACGCTAAATGCTACTTAAGAAGTGTGAAAATTCATCGAATTCATATATACTGTAGAATAAGTATAGAGAAAAAAAACAAATAAAAATATTGAATAAAAAAATTATTATTCGGCTTCCAGACTCGAACTCAAGACCACCAAAAATGAGAGAACACCTAAACATGATTCTATCCACTAACCCACGCATCCCTCGGTCAACGCTGCAGTCTAAGATTCTTAATACCTTGAACCGAGTTTGAGGTTTGATGGTAAATCTGATTGGAAATGCACAATGCTAAGCATATGGATGATCTCTGCGTATGTACAAGACCTAAATAAAATCTTAAATTTCCAATAAATTTATAGACATGTTGACGCTAAATGCTACTTAAGAAGTGTGAAAATTCATCGAATTCATATATACTGTAGAATAAGTATAGAGAAAAAAAACAAATAAAAATATTGAATAAAAAAATTATTATTCGGCTTCCAGACTCGAACTCAAGACCACCAAAAATGAGAGAACACCTAAACATGATTCTATCCACTAACCCACGCATCCCTCGGTCAACGCTGCAGTCTAAGATTCTTAATACCTTGAACCGAGTTTGAGGTTTGATGGTAAATCTGAATGGAAATGCACAATGCTAAGCATATGGATGATCTCTGCGCATGTGCAAGACCTAAATAAAATCTTAAATTTCAAATAAATTTATAGACATGTTGACGCTAAATGCTACTTAAGAAGTGTGAAAATTCATCGAATTCATATATACTGTAGAATAAGTATAGAGAAAAAAAACAAATAAAAATATTGAATAAAAAAATTATTATTCGGCTTCCAGACTCGAACTCAAGACCACCAAAAATGAGAGAACACCTAAACATGATTCTATCCACTAACCCACGCATCCCTCGGTCAACGCTGCAGTCTAAGATTCTTAATACCTTGAACCGAGTTTGAGGTTTGATGGTAAATCTGATTGGAAATGCACAATGCTAAGCATATGGATGATCTCTGCGTATGTACAAGACCTAAATAAAATCTTAAATTTCCAATAAATTTATAGACATGTTGACGCTAAATGCTACTTAAGAAGTGTGAAAATTCATCGAATTCATATATACTGTAGAATAAGTATAGAGAAAAAAAACAAATAAAAATATTGAATAAAAAAATTATTATTCGGCTTCCAGACTCGAACTCAAGACCACCAAAAATGAGAGAACACCTAAACATGATTCTATCCACTAACCCACGCATCCCTCGGTCAACGCTGCAGTCTAAGATTCTTAATACCTTGAACCGAGTTTGAGGTTTGATGGTAAATCTCAATGGAAATGCACAATGCTAAGCATATGGATGATCTCTGCGCATGTGCAAGACCTAAATGAAATCTTAAATTTCAAATAAATTTATAGATATGTTGAAGCTAAATGCTACTTAAGAAGTGTGAAAATTCATCGAATTCATATATACTGTAGAATAAGTATAGAGAAAAAAAAACTAATAAAAATATTGAATAAAAAAATTATTATTCGGCTTCCAGACTCGAACTCAAGACCACCAAAAATGAGAGAACACCTAAACATGATTCTATCCACTAACCCACGCATCCCTCGGTCAACGCTGCAGTCTAAGATTCTTAATACCTTGAACCGAGTTTGAGGTTTGATGGTAAATCTCAATGGAAATGCACAATGCTAAGCATATGGATGATCTCTGCGCATGTGCAAGACCTAAATGAAATCTTAAATTTCAAATAAATTTATAGATATGTTGAAGCTAAATGCTACTTAAGAAGTGTGAAAATTCATCGAATTCATATATACTGTAGAATAAGTATAGAGAAAAAAAAAACTAATAAAAATATTGAATAAAAAAATTATTATTCGGCTTCCAGACTCGAACTCAAGACCACCAAAAATGAGAGAACACCTAAACATGATTCTATCCACTAACCCACGCATCCCTCGGTCAACGCTGCAGTCTAAGATTCTTAATACCTTGAACCGAGTTTGAGGTTTGATGGTAAATCTCAATGGAAATGCACAATGCTAAGCATATGGATGATCTCTGCGCATGTGCAAGACCTAAATGAAATCTTAAATTTCAAATAAATTTATAGATATGTTGAAGCTAAATGCTACTTAAGAAGTGTGAAAATTCATCGAATTCATATATACTGTAGAATAAGTATAGAGAAAAAAAAAACTAATAAAAATATTGAATAAAAAAATTATTATTCGGCTTCCAGACTCGAATTCAAGACAACCACAAACGAGAGAACATCTAGACGTCATTCTATCCACTAAGCAACGCATCCCTCGGTCAACGCACCAGTCTAAGATTCTTAATACCTTGAACCGAGTTTGAGGTTTGATTTTAAATCTGAATGGAAATGCACAATGCTAAGCATATGGATGATCTCTGCGCATGTGCAAGACCTAAATAAAATCTTAAATTTCAAATAAATTTATAGACATGTTGACGCTAAATGCTACTTAAGAAGTGTGAAAATTCATCGAATTCATATATACTGTAGAATAAGTATAGAGAAAAAAAAACAAAAATATTGAATATAAAAAATTATTATTCGGCTTCCAGACTCGAACTCAAGACCACAAAAAACGAGAGAACATCTAGACGTCATTCTATCCACTAAGATACGCATCCCTCGATCAACGCAGCAGTCTAACATTCTTTATACCTTGAACCTAGTTTGAGGTTTGATGGTAAATCTGAATGGAAATGCACAATGCTAAGCATATGGATGATCTCTGCGTATGTGCAAGACCTAAATAAAATATTAAATTTCAATTTAATTTATAGATATATTGACGCTAAATGCTACTTAAGAAGTGTGAAAATTCATCGAATTCATATATACTGTAGAATAAGTATAGAGAAAAAAAAACAAAAATATTGAATATAAAAAATTATTATTCGGCTTCCAGACTCGAACTCAAGACCACAAAAAGCGAGAGAACATCTCGACGTCATTCTATCCACTAAGATACGCATCCCTCGATCAACGCAGCAGTCTAACATTCTTTATACCTTGAACCTAGTTTGAGGTTTGATGGTAAATCTGAATGGAAATGCACAATGCTAAGCATATGGATGATCTCTGCGCATGTGCAAGACCTAAATAAAATCTTAAATTTCAAAGAAATTTATAGACATGTTGACGCTAAATGCTACTTAAGAAGTGTGAAAATTCATCGAATTCATATATACTGTAGAATAAGTATAGAGAAAAAAAACAAATAAAAATATTGAATAAAAAAAATTATTTTTCGGCTTCCAGACTCGAACTCAAGACCACCAAAAATGAGACAACACCTAAACATGATTCTATCCACTAACCCACGCATCCCACGGTCAACGCTGCAATCTAAGATTCTTAATACCTTGAACCGAGTTTGAGGTTTGATGGTAAATCTCAATGGAAATGCACAATGCTAAGCATATGGATGATCTCTGCGTATGTACAAGACCTAAATAAAATCTTAAATTTCCAATAAATTTATAGACATGTTGACGCTAAATGCTACTTAAGAAGTGTGAAAATTCATCGAATTCATATATACTGTAGAATAAGTATAGAGAAAAAAAACAAATAAAAATATTGAATAAAAAAATTATTATTCGGCTTCCAGACTCGAACTCAAGACCACCAAAAATGAGAGAACACCTAAACATGATTCTATCCACTAACCCACGCATCCCTCGGTCAACGCTGCAGTCTAAGATTCTTAATACCTTGAACCGAGTTTGAGGTTTGATGGTAAATCTCAATGGAAATGCACAATGCTAAGCATATGGATGATCTCTGCGCATGTGCAAGACCTAAATAAAATCTTAAATTTCAAAGAAATTTATAGACATGTTGACGCTAAATGCTACTTAAAAAGTCTAAAAATTCATCGAATTCATATATACTGTAGAATAAGTATAGAGAAAAAAAACAAATAAAAGTATTGAATATAAAAAATTATTATTCGGCTTCCAGACTCGAACTCAAGACCACAAAAAACGAGAGAACATCTAGACGTCATTCTATCCACTAAGATACGCATCCCTCGATCAACGCAGCAGTCTAACATTCTTTATACCTTGAACCTAGTTTGAGGTTTGATGGTAAATCTGAATGGAAATGCACAATGCTAAGCATATGGATGATCTCTGCGCATGTGCAAGACCTAAATAAAATCTTAAATTTCAAAGAAATTTATAGATATGTTGACGCTAAATGCTACTTTAGAAGTGTGAAAATTCATCGAATACATATATACTGTAGAATATGTATAGAGAAAAAAAACAAATAAAAATATTGAATTAAAAAAAATTATTATTCGGCTACCAGACTCGAACTCAAGACCACCAAAAACGAGACAACATCTAGACGTCATTCTATCCACTAAACCACGCATCCCTTGGTCAACGCAGCAGTCTAACATTCTTAATACCTTGAACCGAGTTTGAGGTTTGATGGTAAATCTGAATGGAAATGCACAATGCTAAGCATATGGATGATCTCTGCGTATGTGCAAGACCTAAATAAAATCTTAAATTTCAAATAAATTTATAGATATGTTGACGCTAAATGCTACTTAAGAAGTGTGAAAATTCATCGAATTCATATATACTGTAGAATAAGTATAGAGAAAAAAAAACAAATAAAAATATTGAATATAAAAAATTATTATTCGGCTTCCAGACTCGAACTCAAGACCACAAAAAACGAGAGAACATCTAGACGTCATTCTATCCACTAAGCCACGCATCCCTCGGTCAACGCAGCAGTCTATGATTCTTGATACCTTGAACCGAGTTTGAGGTTAGATGGTAAATCTGAATAGAAATGCACAATGCTAAGCATATGGATGATCACTGCGCATGTGCAAGACCTAAATAAAATCTTAAATTTCAAATAAATTTATAGACATGTTGACGCTAAATGCTACTTAAGAAGTGTGAAATTTCATCGAATTCATATATACTGTAGAATAAGTATAGAGAAAAAAAACAAATAAAAATATTGAATAAAAAAAATTATTTTTCGGCTTCCAGACTCGAACTCAAGACCACCAAAAATGAGAGAACACCTAAACATGATTCTATCCACTAACCCACGCATCCCTCCGTCAAAGGTGCAGTCTAAGATTCTTAATACCTTGAACCGAGTTTGAGGTTTGATGGTAAATCTGATTGGAAATGCACAATGCTAAGCATATGGATGATCTCTGCGTATGTACAAGACCTAAATAAAATCTTAAATTTCCAATAAATTTATAGACATGTTGACGCTAAATGCTACTTAAGAAGTGTGAAAATTCATCGAATTCATATATACTGTAGAATAAGTATAGAGAAAAAAAACAAATAAAAATATTGAATAAAAAAATTATTATTTGGCTTCCAGACTCGAACTCAAGACCACCAAAAATGAGAGAACACCTAAACATGATTCTATCCACTAACCCACGCATCCCTCGGTCAACGCTGCAGTCTAAGATTCTTAATACCTTGAACCGAGTTTGAGGTTTGATGGTAAATCTCAATGGAAATGCACAATGCTAAGCATATGGATGATCTCTGCGCATGTGCAAGACCTAAATAAAATCTTAAATTTCAAAGAAATTTATAGACATGTTGACGCTAAATGCTACTTAAAAAGTCTAAAAATTCATCGAATTCATATATACTGTAGAATAAGTATAGAGAAAAAAAACAAATAAAAGTATTGAATATAAAAAATTATTATTCGGCTTCCAGACTCGAACTCAAGACCACAAAAAACGAGAGAACATCTAGACGTCATTCTATCCACTAAGATACGCATCCCTCGATCAACGCAGCAGTCTAACATTCTTTATACCTTGAACCTAGTTTGAGGTTTGATGGTAAATCTGAATGGAAATGCACAATGCTAAGCATATGGATGATCTCTGCGCATGTGCAAGACCTAAATAAAATCTTAAATTTCAAAGAAATTTATAGATATGTTGACGCTAAATGCTACTTTAGAAGTGTGAAAATTCATCGAATACATATATACTGTAGAATATGTATAGAGAAAAAAAACAAATAAAAATATTGAATTAAAAAAAATTATTATTCGGCTACCAGACTCGAACTCAAGACCACCAAAAACGAGACAACATCTAGACGTCATTCTATCCACTAAACCACGCATCCCTTGGTCAACGCAGCAGTCTAACATTCTTAATACCTTGAACCGAGTTTGAGGTTTGATGGTAAATCTGAATGGAAATGCACAATGCTAAGCATATGGATGATCTCTGCGTATGTGCAAGACCTAAATAAAATCTTAAATTTCAAATAAATTTATAGATATGTTGACGCTAAATGCTACTTAAGAAGTGTGAAAATTCATCGAATTCATATATACTGTAGAATAAGTATAGAGAAAAAAAAACAAATAAATATATTGAATATAAAAAATTATTATTCGGCTTCCAGACTCGAACTCAAGACCACAAAAAACGATAGAACATCTAGACGTCATTCTATCCACTAAGCCACGCATCCCTCGGTCAACGCAGCAGTCTATGATTCTTGATACCTTGAACCGAGTTTGAGGTTAGATGGTAAATCTGAATAGAAATGCACAATGCTAAGCATATGGATGATCACTGCGCATGTGCAAGACCTAAATAAAATCTTAAATTTCAAATAAATTTATAGACATGTTGACGCTAAATGCTACTTAAGAAGTGTGAAATTTCATCGAATTCATATATACTGTAGAATAAGTATAGAGAAAAAAAACAAATAAAAATATTGAATAAAAAAAATTATTTTTCGGCTTCCAGACTCGAACTCAAGACCACCAAAAATGAGACAACACCTAAACATGATTCTATCCACTAACCCACGCATCCCACGGTCAACGCTGCAATCTAAGATTCTTAATACCTTGAACCGAGTTTGAGGTTTGATGGTAAATCTCAATGGAAATGCACAATGCTAAGCATATGGATGATCTCTGCGCATGTGCAAGACCTAAATGAAATCTTAAATTTCAAATAAATTTATAGATATGTTGAAGCTAAATGCTACTTAAGAAGTGTGAAAATTCATCGAATTCATATATACTGCAGAATAAGTATAGAGAAAAAAAAACAAATAAAAATATTGAATAAAAAAAATTATTATTCGGCTTCCAGACTCGAACTCAAGACAACCACAAACGAGAGAACATCTAGACGTCATTCTATCCACTAAGCAACGCATCCCTCGGTCAACGCAGCAGTCTATGATTCTTGATACCTTGAACCGAGTTTGAGGTTAGATGGTAAATCTGAATAGAAATGCACAATGCTAAGCATATGGATGATCACTGCGCATGTGCAAGACATAAATAAAATCTTAAATTTCAAATAAATTTATAGACATGTTGACGCTAAATGCTACTTAAGAAGTGTGAAATTTCATCGAATTCATATATACTGTAGAATATGTATAGAGAAAAAAAACAAATAAAAATATTGAATTAAAAAAAATTATTATTCGGCTACCAGACTCGAACTCAAGACCACCAAAAACGAGACAACATCTAGACGTCATTCTATCCACTAAACCACGCATCCCTTGGTCAACGCAGCAGTCTAACATTCTTAATACCTTGAACCGAGTTTGAGGTTTGATGGTAAATCTGAATGGAAATGCACAATGCTAAGCATATGGATGATCTCTGCGTATGTGCAAGACCTAAATAAAATCTTAAATTTCAAATAAATTTATAGATATGTTGACGCTAAATGCTACTTAAGAAGTGTGAAAATTCATCGAATTCATATATACTGTAGAATAAGTATAGAGAAAAAAAAACAAATAAATATATTGAATATAAAAAATTATTATTCGGCTTCCAGACTCGAACTCAAGACCACCAAAAATGAGAGAACACCTAAACATGATTCTATCCACTAACCCACGCATCCCTCGGTCAACGGTGCAGTCTAAGATTCTTAATACCTTGAACCGAGTTTGAGGTTTGATGGTAAATCTGATTGGAAATGCACAATGCTAAGCATATGGATGATCTCTGCGTATGTACAAGACCTAAATAAAATCTTAAATTTCCAATAAATTTATAGACATGTTGACGCTAAATGCTACTTAAGAAGTGTGAAAATTCATCGAATTCATATATACTGTAGAATAAGTATAGAGAAAAAAAACAAATAAAAATATTAAATAAAAAAATTATTATTCGGCTTCCAGACTCGAACTCAAGACCACCAAAAATGAGAGAACACCTAAACATAATTCTTTCCACTAACCCACGCATCCCTCGGTCAATGCTGCAGTCTAAGATTCTTAATACCTTGAACCGAGTTTGAGGTTTGATGGTAAATCTCAATGGAAATGCACAATGCTAAGCATATAGATGATCTCTGCGCATGTGCAAGACCTAAATGAAATCTTAAATTTCAAATAAATTTATAGATATGTTGAAGCTAAATGCTACTTAAGAAGTGTGAAAATTCATCGAATTCATATATACTGTAGAATAAGTATAGAGAAAAAAAAACTAATAAAAATATTGAATAAAAAAAATTATTATTCGGCTTCCAGACTCGAATTCAAGACAACCACAAACGAGAGAACATCTAGACGTCATTCTATCCACTAAGCAACGCATCCCTCGGTCAACGCACCAGTCTAAGATTCTTAATACCTTGAACCGAGTTTGAGGTTTGATTTTAAATCTGAATGGAAATGCACAATGCTAAGCATATTAATGATCTCTGCGCATGTGCAAGACCTAAATACCATCTAAAATTTCAAATAAATTTATAGATATGTTGACGCTAAATGCTACTTAAAAAGTCTAAAAATTCATCGAATTCATATATACTGTAGAATAAGTATAGAGAAAAAAAACAAATAAAAGTATTGAATAAAAAAAAATTATTATTCGGCTACCAGACTCGAACTCAAGTCCACCAAAAACGAGTGAACATCTAGACGTCATTCTATCCACTAACCCACGCATCCCTCGGTCAACGGTGCAGTCTAAGATTCTTAATACCTTGAACCGAGTTTGAGGTTTGATGGTAAATCTGATTGGAAATGCACAATGCTAAGCATATGGATGATCTCTGCGTATGTACAAGACCTAAATAAAATCTTAAATTTCCAATAAATTTATAGACATGTTGACGCTAAATGCTACTTAAGAAGTGTGAAAATTCATCGAATTCATATATACTGTAGAATAAGTATAGAGAAAAAAAACAAATAAAAATATTGAATAAAAAAATTATTATTCGGCTTCCAGACTCGAACTCAAGACCACCAAAAATGAGAGAACACCTAAACATGATTCTTTCCACTAACCCACGCATCCCTCGGTCAATGCTGCAGTCTAAGATTCTTAATACCTTGAACCGAGTTTGAGGTTTGATGGTAAATCTCAATGGAAATGCACAATGCTAAGCATATAGATGATCTCTGCGCATGTGCAAGACCTAAATGAAATCTTAAATTTCAAATAAATTTATAGATATGTTGAAGCTAAATGCTACTTAAGAAGTGTGAAAATTCATCGAATTCATATATACTGTAGAATAAGTATAGAGAAAAAAAAACTAATAAAAATATTGAATAAAAAAAATTATTATTCGGCTTCCAGACTCGAATTCAAGACAACCACAAACGAGAGAACATCTAGACGTCATTCTATCCACTAAGCCACGCATCCCTCGGTCAACGCAGCAGTCTATGATTCTTGATACCTTGAACCGAGTTTGAGGTTTGATGGTAAATCTGAATGGAAATGCACAATGCTAAGCATATGGATGATCTCTGCGTATGTGCAAGACCTAAATAAAATCTTAAATTTCAAATAAATTTATAGATATGTTGACGCTAAATGCTACTTAAGAAGTGTGAAAATTCATCGAATTCATATATACTGTAGAATAAGTATAGAGAAAAAAAACAAATAAAAATATTGAATAAAAAAATTATTATTCGGCTTCCAGACTCGAACTCAAGACCACCAAAAATGAGAGAACACCTAAACATGATTCTATCCACTAACCCACGCATCCCTCGGTCAATGCTGCAGTCTAAGATTCTTAATACCTTGAACCGAGTTTGAGGTTTGATGGTAAATCTCAATGGAAATGCACAATGCTAAGCATATAGATGATCTCTGCGCATGTGCAAGACCTAAATGAAATCTTAAATTTCAAATAAATTTATAGATATGTTGAAGCTAAATGCTACTTAAGAAGTGTGAAAATTCATCGAATTCATATATACTGTAGAATAAGTATAGAGAAAAAAAAACTAATAAAAATATTGAATAAAAAAAATTATTATTCGGCTTCCAGACTCGAATTCAAGACAACCACAAACGAGAGAACATCTAGACGTCATTCTATCCACTAAGCAACGCATCCCTCGGTCAACGCACCAGTCTAAGATTCTTAATACCTTGAACCGAGTTTGAGGTTTGATTTTAAATCTGAATGGAAATGCACAATGCTAAGCATATTAATGATCTCTGCGCATGTGCAAGACCTAAATACCATCTAAAATTTCAAATAAATTTATAGATATGTTGACGCTAAATGCTACTTAAAAAGTCTAAAAATTCATCGAATTCATATATACTGTAGAATAAGTATAGAGAAAAAAAACAAATAAAAGTATTGAATAAAAAAAAATTATTATTCGGCTACCAGACTCGAACTCAAGTCCACCAAAAACGAGTGAACATCTAGACGTCATTCTATCCACTAAGCCACGCATCCCTCGGTCAACGCAGCAGTCTATGATTCTTGATACCTTGAACCGAGTTTGAGGTTTGATGGTAAATCTGAATGGAAATGCACAATGCTAAGCATATGGATGATCTCTGCGTATGTGCAAGACCTAAATAAAATCTTAAATTTCAAATAAATTTATAGATATGTTGACGCTAAATGCTACTTAAGAAGTGTGAAAATTCATCGAATTCATATATACTGTAGAATAAGTATAGAGAAAAAAAAACAAATAAAAATATTGAATATAAAAAATTATTATTCGGCTTCCAGACTCGAACTCAAGACCACAAAAAACGAGAGAACATCTAGACGTCATTCTATCCACTAAGATACGCATCCCTCGATCAACGCAGCAGTCTAACATTCTTTATACCTTGAACCTAGTTTGAGGTTTGATGGTAAATCTGAATGGAAATGCACAATGCTAAGCATATGGATGATCTCTGCGCATGTGCAAGACCTAAATAAAATCTTAAATTTCAAAGAAATTTATAGACATGTTGACGCTAAATGCTACTTAAGAAGTGTGAAAATTCATCGAATTCATATATACTGTAGAATAAGTATAGAGAAAAAAAACAAATAAAAATATTGAATAAAAAAAATTATTTTTCAGCTTCCAGACTCGAACTCAAGACCACCAAAAATGAGAGAACACCTAAACATGATTCTATCCACTAACCCACGCATCCCTCGGTCAACGGTGCAGTCTAAGATTCTTAATACCTTGAACCGAGTTTGAGGTTTGATGGTAAATCTGATTGGAAATGCACAATGCTAAGCATATGGATGATCTCTGCGTATGTACAAGACCTAAATAAAATCTTAAATTTCCAATAAATTTATAGACATGTTGACGCTAAATGCTACTTAAGAAGTGTGAAAATTCATCGAATTCATATATACCGTAGAATAAGTATAGAGAAAAAAAACAAATAAAAATATTGAATAAAAAAATTATTATTCGGCTTCCAGACTCGAACTCAAGACCACCAAAAATGAGAGAACACCTAAACATGATTCTATCCACTAACCCACGCATCCCTCGGTCAATGCTGCAGTCTAAGATTCTTAATACCTTGAACCGAGTTTGAGGTTTGATGGTAAATCTCAATGGAAATGCACAATGCTAAGCATATGGATGATCTCTGCGCATGTGCAAGACCTAAATGAAATCTTAAATTTCAAATAAATTTATAGATATGTTGAAGCTAAATGCTACTTAAGAAGTGTGAAAATTCATCGAATTCATATATACTGTAGAATAAGTATAGAGAAAAAAAAACTAATAAAAATATTGAATAAAAAAAATTATTATTCGGCTTCCAGACTCGAATTCAAGACAACCACAAACGAGAGAACATCTAGACGTCATTCTATCCACTAAGCAACGCATCCCTCGGTCAACGCACCAGTCTAAGATTCTGAATACCTTGAACCGAGTTTGAGGTTTGATTTTAAATCTGAATGGAAATGCACAATGCTAAGCATATGGATGATCTCTGCGCATGTGCAAGACCTAAATAAAATCTTAAATTTCAAATAAATTTATAGACATGTTGACGCTAAATGCTACTTAAGAAGTGTGAAAATTCATCGAATTCATATATACTGTAGAATAAGTATAGAGAAAAAAAAAAAAAATATTGAATATAAAAAATTATTATTCGGCTTCCAGACTCGAACTAAAAACCACAAAAAACGAGAGAACATCTAGACGTCATTCTATCCTTTAAGATACGCATCCCTCGGTCAACGCTGCAGTCTAAGATTCTTAATACCTTGAACCGAGTTTGAGGTTTGATGGTAAATCTGAATGGAAATGCACAATGCTAAGCATATGGATGATCTCTGCGTATGTGCAAGACCTAAATAAAATCTTAAATTTCAAATAAATTTATAGATATGTTGACGCTAAATGCTACTTAAGAAGTGTGAAAATTCATCGAATTCATATATACTGTAGAATAAGTATAGAGAAAAAAAACAAATAAAAATATTGAATATAAAAAATTATTATTCGGCTTCCAGACTCGAACTCAAGACCACAAAAAACGAGAGAACATCTAGACGTCATTCTATCCACTAAGATACGCATCCCTCGATCAACGCAGCAGTCTAACATTCTTTATACCTTGAACCTAGTTTGAGGTTTGATGGTAAATCTGAATGGAAATGCACAATGCTAAGCATATGGATGATCTCTGCGCATGTGCAAGACCTAAATAAAATCTTAAATTTCAAATAAATTTATAGACATGTTGACGCTAAATGCTACTTAAGAAGTGTGAAAATTCATCGAATTCATATATACTGTAGAATAAGTATAGAGAAAAAAAACAAATAAAAATATTGAATATAAAAAATTATTATTCGGCTTCCAGACTCGAACTCAAGACCACAAAAAACGAGAGAACATCTAGACGTCATTCTATCCACTAAGATACGCATCCCTCGATCAACGCTGCAGTCTAAGATTCTTGATACCTTGAACCGAGTTTGAGGTTTGATGGTAAATCTGAATGGAAATGCACAATGCTAAGCATATGGATGATCTCTGCGTATGTACAAGACCTAAATAAAATCTTAAATTTCAAATAAATTTATAGATATGTTGACGCTAAATGCTACTTAAGAAGTGTGAAAATTCATCGAATTCATATATACTGTAGAATAAGTATAGAGAAAAAAAAACAAATAAAAATATTGAATAAAAAAAATTATTATTCGGCTTCCAGACTCGAATTCAAGACAACCACAAACGAGAGAACATCTAGACGTCATTCTATCCACTAAGCAACGCATCCCTCGGTCAACGCACCAGTCTAAGATTCTTAATACCTTGAACCGAGTTTGAGGTTTGATTTTAAATCTGAATGGAAATGCACAATGCTAAGCATATTAATGATCTCTGCGCATGTGCAAGACCTAAATACCATCTAAAATTTCAAATAAATTTATAGATATGTTGACGCTAAATGCTACTTAAAAAGTCTAAAAATTCATCGAATTCATATATACTGTAGAATAAGTATAGAGAAAAAAAACAAATAAAAGTATTGAATAAAAAAAATTATTATTCGGCTACCAGACTCGAACTCAAGTCCACCAAAAACGAGTGAACATCTAGACGTCATTCTATCCACTAAGCCACGCATCCCTCGGTCAACGCAGCAGTCTATGATTCTTGATACCTTGAACCGAGTTTGAGGTTTGATGGTAAATCTGAATAGAAATGCACAATGCTAAGCATATGGATGATCACTGCGCATGTGACAGACCTAAATAAAATCTTAAATTTCAAATAAATTTATAGACATGTTGACGCTAAATGCTACTTAAGAAGTGTGAAAATTCATCGAATTCATATATACTGTAGAATAAGTATAGAGAAAAAAAAACAAAAATATTGAATATAAAAAATTATTATTCGGCTTCCAGACTCGAACTCAAGACCACAAAAAACGAGAGAACATCTAGACGTCATTCTATCCACTAACATACGCATCCCTCGGTCAACGCTGCAGTCTAAGATTCTTAATACCTTGAACCGAGTTTGAGGTTTGATGGTAAATCTGAATGGAAATGCACAATGCTAAGCATATGGATGATCTCTGCGTATGTGCAAGACCTAAATAAAATCTTAAATTTCAAATAAATTTATAGACATGTTGACGCTAAATGCTACTTAAGAAGTGTGAAAATTCATCGAATTCATATATACTGTAGAATAAGTATAGAGAAAAAAAACAAATAAAAATTTTGAATAAAAAAAATTATTATTCGGCTTCCAGACTCGAACTCAAGACCACAAAAAACGAGAGAACATCTAGACGTCATTCTATCCACTAAGATACGCATCCCTCGATCAACGCAGCAGTAACATTCTTTATACCTTGAACCTAGTTTGAGGTTTGATGGTAAATCTGAATGGAAATGCACAATGCTAAGCATATGGATGATCTCTGCGCATGTGCAAGACCTAAATAAAATCTTAAATTTCAAATAAATTTATAGACATGTTGACGCTAAATGCTACTTAAGAAGTGTGAAAATTCATCGAATTCATATATACTGTAGAATAAGTATAGAGAAAAAAAACAAATAAAAATTTTGAATAAAAAAAATTATTTTTCGGCTTCCAGACTCGAACTCAAGACCACCAAAAACGAGAGAACATCTAGACGTCATTCTATCCACTAAGATACGCATCCCTCGATCAACGCAGCAGTAACATTCTTTATACCTTGAACCTAGTTTGAGGTTTGATGGTAAATCTGAATGGAAATGCACAATGCTAAGCATATGGATGATCTCTGCGCATGTGCAAGACCTAAATAAAATCTTAAATTTCAAATAAATTTATAGATATGTTGACGCTAAATGCTACTTAAGAAGTGTGAAAATTCATCGAATTCATATATACTGTAGAATAAGTATAGAGAAAAAAAACAAATAAAAATATTGAATATAAAAAATTATTATTCGGCTTCCAGACTCGAACTCAAGACCACAAAAAACGAGAGAACATCTAGACGTCATTCTATCCACTAAGATACGCATCCCTCGGTCAACGCTGCAGTCTAAGATTCTTGATACCTTGAACCGAGTTTGAGGTTTGATGGTAAATCTGAATGGAAATGCACAATGCTAAGCATATGGATGATCTCTGCGTATGTACAAGACCTAAATAAAATCTTAAATTTCAAATAAATTTATAGATATGTTGACGCTAAATGCTACTTAAGAAGTGTGAAAATTCATCGAATTCATATATACTGTAAAATAAGTATAGAGAAAAAAAAAACAAATAAAAATATTGAATAAAAAAAATTATTATTCGGCTTCCAGACTCGAACTCAAGACCACAAAAAACGAGAGAACATCTAGACGTCATTCTATCCACTAAGATACGCATCCCTCGATCAACGCAGCAGTCTAACATTCTTTATACCTTGAACCTAGTTTGAGGTTTGATGGTAAATCTGAATGGAAATGCACAATGCTAAGCATATGGATGATCTCTGCGTATGTGCAAGACCTAAATAAAATCTTAAATTTCAAATAAATTTATAGATATATTGACGCTAAATGCTACTTAAGAAGTGTGAAAATTCATCGAATTCATATATACTGTAGAATAAGTATAGAGAAAAAAAAACAAAAATATTGAATATAAAAAATTATTATTCGGCTTCCAGACTCGAACTCAAGACCACAAAAAGCGAGAGAACATCTCGACGTCATTCTATCCACTAAGATACGCATCCCTCGGTCAACGCTGCAGTCTAAGATTCTTGATACCTTGAACCGAGTTTGAGGTTTGATGGTAAATCTGAATGGAAATGCACAATGCTAAGCATATGGATGATCTCTGCGTATGTGCAAGACCTAAATAAAATCTTAAATTTCAAATAAATTTATAGATATGTTGACGCTAAATGCTACTTAAGAAGTGTGAAAATTCATCGAATTCATATATACTGTAAAATAAGTATAGAGAAAAAAAAACAAATAAAAATATTGAATAAAAAAAATTATTATTCGGCTTCCAGACTCGAACTCAAGACCACAAAAAACGAGAGAACATCTAGACGTCATTCTATCCACTAAGATACGCATCCCTCGATCAACGCAGCAGTCTAACATTCTTTATACCTTGAACCTAGTTTGAGGTTTGATGGTAAATCTGAATGGAAATGCACAATGCTAAGCATATGGATGATCTCTGCGTATGTGCAAGACCTAAATAAAATCTTAAATTTCAAATAAATTTATAGATATATTGACGCTAAATGCTACTTAAGAAGTGTGAAAATTCATCGAATTCATATATACTGTAGAATAAGTATAGAGAAAAAAAAACAAAAATATTGAATATAAAAAATTATTATTCGGCTTCCAGACTCGAACTCAAGACCACAAAAAGCGAGAGAACATCTCGACGTCATTCTATCCACTAAGATACGCATCCCTCGGTCAACGCTGCAGTCTAAGATTCTTAATACCTTGAACCGAGTTTGAGGTTTGATGGTAAATCTGAATGGAAATGCACAATGCTAAGCATATGGATGATCTCTGCGTATGTGCAAGACCTAAATAAAATCTTAAATTTCAAATAAATTTATAGATATGTTGACGCTAAATGCTACTTAAGAAGTGTGAAAATTCATCGAATTCATATATACTGTAGAATAAGTATAGAGAAAAAAAACAAATAAAAATATTGAATATAAAAAATTATTATTCGGCTTCCAGACTCGAACTCAAGACCACAAAAAACGAGAGAACATCTAGACGTCATTCTATCCACTAAGATACGCATCCCTCGATCAACGCAGCAGTCTAACATTCTTTATACCTTAAACCTAGTTTGAGGTTTGATGGTAAATCTGAATGGAAATGCACAATGCTAAGCATATGGATGATCTCTGCGCATGTGCAAGACCTAAATAAAATCTTAAATTTCAAAGAAATTTATAGATATGTTGACGCTAAGTGCTACTTAAGAAGTGTGAAAATTCATCGAATTCATATATACTGTAGAATAAGTATAGATAAAAAAAAACAAAAATATTGAATATAAAAAATTATTATTCGGCTTCCAGACTCGAACTCAAGACCACAAAAAACGAGAGAACATCTAGACGTCATTCTATCCACTAAGATACGCATCCCTCGATCAACGCAGCAGTCTAACATTCTTTATACCTTGAACCTAGTTTGAGGTTTGATGGTAAATCTGAATGGAAATGCACAATGCTAAGCATATGGATGATCTCTGCGTATGTGCAAGACCTAAATAAAATCTTAAATTTCAAATAAATTTATAGATATGTTGACGCTAAATGCTACTTAAAAAGTGCGAAAATTCATCGAATTCATACATACTGTAGAATAAGTATAGAGAAAAAAAAACAAATAAAAATATTGAATAAAAAAAATTATTATTCGGCTTCCAGACTCGAATTCAAGACAACCACAAACGAGAGAACATCTAGACGTCATTCTATCCACTAAGCAACGCATCCCTCGGTCAACGCACCAGTCTAAGATTCTTAATACCTTGAACCGAGTTTGAGATTTGATTTTAAATCTGAATGGAAATGCACAATGCTAAGCATATTAATGATCTCTGCGCATGTGCAAGACCTAAATACCATCTAAAATTTCAAATAAATTTATAGATATAATGACGCTAAATGCTACTTAAAAAGTCTAAAAATTCATCGAATTAGTATATACTGTAGAATAAGTATAGAGAAAAAAAACAAATAAAAGTATTGAATAAAAAAAATTATTATTCGGCTACCAGACTCGAACTCAAGTCCACCAAAAACGAGTGAACATCTAGACGTCATTCTATCCACTAAGCCACGCATCCCTCGGTTAACGCAGCAGTCTATGATTCTTGATACCTTGAACCGAGTTTGAGGTTTGATGGTAAATCTGAATAGAAATGCACAATGCTAAGCATATGGATGATCACTGCGCATGTGACAGACCTAAATAAAATCTTAAATTTCAAATAAATTTATAGACATGTTGACGCTAAATGCTACTTAAGAAGTGTGAAAATTCATCGAATTCATATATACTGTAGAATAATTATAGAGAAAAAAAACAAAAATATTGAATATAAAAAATTATTATTCGGCTTCCAGACTCGAACTCAAGACCACAAAAAACGAGAGAACATCTAGACGTCATTCTATCCACTAAGATACGCATCCCTCGGTCAACGCTGCAGTCTAAGATTCTTAATACCTTGAACCGAGTTTGAGGTTTGATGGTAAATCTGAATGGAAATGCACAATGCTAAGCATATGGATGATCTCTGCGCATGTGCAAGACCTAAATAAAATCTTAAATTTCAAATAAATTTATAGATATGTTGACGCTAAATGCTACTTAAGAAGTGTGAAAATTCATCGAATTCATATATACTGTAGAATAAGTATAGAGAAAAAAAACAAATAAAAATATTGAATATAAAAAATTATTATTCGGCTTCCAGACTCGAACTCAAGACCACAAAAAACGAGAGAACATCTAGACGTCATTCTATCCACTAAGATACGCATCCCTCGATCAACGCAGCAGTCTAACATTCTTTATACCTTGAACCTAGTTTGAGGTTTGATGGTAAATATGAATGGAAATGCACAATGCTAAGCATATGGATGATCTCTGCGTATGTGCAAGACCTAAATAAAATCTTAAATTTCAAATAAATTTATAGATATATTGACGCTAAATGCTACTTAAGAAGTGTGAAAATTCATCGAATTCATATATACTGTAGAATAAGTATAGAGAAAAAAAACAAAAATATTGAATATAAAAAATTATTATTCGGCTTCCAGACTCGAACTCAAGACCACAAAAAACGAGAGAACATCTAGACGTCATTCTATCCACTAAGATACGCATCCCTCGGTCAACGCTGCAGTCTAAGATTCTTGATACCTTGAACCGAGTTTGAGGTTTGATGGTAAATCTGAATGGAAATGCACAATGCTAAGCATATGGATGATCTCTGCGTATGTGCAAGACCTAAATAAAATCTTAAATTTCAAATAAATTTATAGATATGTTGACGCTAAATGCTACTTAAGAAGTGTGAAAATTCATCGAATTCATACATACTGTAGAATAAGTATAGAGAAAAAAAAAACAAATAAAAATATTGAATAAAAAAATTTATTATTCGGCTTCCAGACTCGAACTCAAGACCACAAAAAACGAGAGAACATCTAGACGTCATTCTATCCACTAAGATACGCATCCCTCGATCAACGCAGCAGTCTAACATTCTTTATACCTTGAACCTAGTTTGAGGTTTGATGGTAAATATGAATGGAAATGCACAATGCTAAGCATATGGATGATCTCTGCGTATGTGCAAGACCTAAGTAAAATCTTAAATTTCAAATAAATTTATAGATATATTGACGCTAAATGCTACTTAAGAAGTGTGAAAATTCATCGAATTCATATATACTGTAGAATAAGTATAGAGAAAAAAAAAACAAAAATATTGAATATAAAAAATTATTATTCGGCTTCCAGACTCGAACTCAAGACCACAAAAAACGAGAGAACATCTAGACGTCATTCTATCCACTAAGATACGCATCCCTCGGTCAACGCTGCAGTCTAAGATTCTTGATACCTTGAACCGAGTTTGAGGTTTGATGGTAAATCTGAATGGAAATGCACAATGCTAAGCATATGGATGATCTCTGCGTATGTACAAGACCTAAATAAAATCTTAAATTTCAAATAAATTTATAGATATGTTGACGCTAAATGCTACTTAAGAAGTGTGAAAATTCATCGAATTCATATATACTGTAGAATAAGTATAGAGAAAAAAAAACAAATAAAAATATTGAATAAAAAAAATTATTATTCGGCTTCCAGACTCGAACTCAAGACCACAAAAAACGAGAGAACATCTAGACGTCATTCTATCCACTAAGATACGCATCCCTCGATCAACGCAGCAGTCTAACATTCTTTATACCTTGAACCTAGTTTGAGGTTTGATGGTAAATCTGAATGGAAATGCACAATGCTAAGCATATGGATGATCTCTGCGTATGTACAAGACCTAAATAAAATCTTAAATTTCAAATAAATTTATAGATATGTTGACGCTAAATGCTACTTAAGAAGTGTGAAAATTCATCGAATTCATATATACTGTAAAATAAGTATAGAGAAAAAAAAAACAAATAAAAATATTGAATAAAAAAAATTATTATTCGGCTTCCAGACTCGAACTCAAGACCACAAAAAACGAGAGAACATCTAGACGTCATTCTATCCACTAAGATACGCATCCCTCGATCAACGCAGCAGTCTAACATTCTTTATACCTTGAACCTAGTTTGAGGTTTGATGGTAAATCTGAATGGAAATGCACAATGCTAAGCATATGGATGATCTCTGCGTATGTGCAAGACCTAAATAAAATCTTAAATTTCAAATAAATTTATAGATATATTGACGCTAAATGCTACTTAAGAAGTGTGAAAATTCATCGAATTCATATATACTGTAGAATAAGTATAGAGAAAAAAAAACAAAAATATTGAATATAAAAAATTATTATTCGGCTTCCAGACTCGAACTCAAGACCACAAAAAGCGAGAGAACATCTCGACGTCATTCTATCCACTAAGATACGCATCCCTCGGTCAACGCTGCAGTCTAAGATTCTTAATACCTTGAACCGAGTTTGAGGTTTGATGGTAAATCTGAATGGAAATGCACAATGCTAAGCATATGGATGATCTCTGCGTATGTGCAAGACCTAAATAAAATCTTAAATTTCAAATAAATTTATAGATATGTTGACGCTAAATGCTACTTAAGAAGTGTGAAAATTCATCGAATTCATATATACTGTAGAATAAGTATAGAGAAAAAAAACAAATAAAAATATTGAATATAAAAAATTATTATTCGGCTTCCAGACTCGAACTCAAGACCACAAAAAACGAGAGAACATCTAGACGTCATTCTATCCACTAAGATACGCATCCCTCGATCAACGCAGCAGTCTAACATTCTTTATACCTTGAACCTAGTTTGAGGTTTGATGGTAAATCTGAATGGAAATGCACAATGCTAAGCATATGGATGATCTCTGCGCATGTGCAAGACCTAAATAAAATCTTAAATTTCAAAGAAATTTATAGATATGTTGACGCTAAGTGCTACTTAAGAAGTGTGAAAATTCATCGAATTCATATATACTGTAGAATAAGTATAGAGAAAAAAAACAAAAATATTGAATATAAAAAATTATTATTCGGCTTCCAGACTCGAACTCAAGACCACAAAAAACGAGAGAACATCTAGACGTCATTCTATCCACTAAGATACGCATCCCTCGATCAACGCCGCAGTCTAACATTCTTTATACCTTGAACCTAGTTTGAGGTTTGATGGTAAATCTGAATGGAAATGCACAATGCTAAGCATATGGATGATCTCTGCGTATGTGCAAGACCTAAATAAAATCTTAAATTTCAAATAAATTTATAGATATGTTGACGCTAAATGCTACTTAAGAAGTGTGAAAATTCATCGAATTCATATATACTGTAGAATAAGTATAGAGAAAAAAAACAAATAAAAATATTGAATATAAAAAATTATTATTCGGCTTCCTGACTCGAACTCAAGACCACAAAAAACGAGAGAACATCTAGACGTCATTCTATCCACTAAGATACGCATCCCTCGATCAACGCAGCAGTCTAACATTCTTAATACCTTGAACCGAGTTTGAGGTTTGATGGTAAATCTGAATGGAAATGCACAATGCTAAGCATATGGATGATCTCTGCGCATGTGCAAGACCTAAATAACATCTAAAATTTCAAATAAATTTATAGATATGTTGACGCTAAATGCTACTTAAAAAGTGTGAAAATTCATCGAATTCATACATACTGTAGAATAAGTATAGAGAAAAAAAACAAATAAAAATATTGAATATAAAAAATTATTATTCGGCTTCCTGACTCGAACTCAAGACCACAAAAAACGAGAGAACATCTAGACGTCATTCTATCCACTAAGATACGCATCCCTCGATCAACGCAGCAGTCTAACATTCTTAATACCTTGAACCGAGTTTGAGGTTTGATGGTAAATCTGAATGGAAATGCACAATGCTAAGCATATGGATGATCTCTGCGCATGTGCAAGACCTAAATAACATCTAAAATTTCAAATAAATTTATAGATATGTTGACGCTAAATGCTACTTAAAAAGTGTGAAAATTCATCGAATTCATACATACTGTAGAATAAGTATAGAGAAAAAAAACAAATAAAAATATTGAATATAAAAAATTATTATTCGGCTTCCTGACTCGAACTCAAGACCACAAAAAACGAGAGAACATCTAGACGTCATTCTATCCACTAAGATACGCATCCCTCGATCAACGCAGCAGTCTAACATTCTTAATACCTTGAACCGAGTTTGAGGTTTGATGGTAAATCTGAATGGAAATGCACAATGCTAAGCATATGGATGATCTCTGCGCATGTGCAAGACCTAAATAACATCTAAAATTTCAAATAAATTTATAGATATGTTGACGCTAAATGCTACTTAAAAAGTGCGAAAATTCATCGAATTCATACATACTGTAGAATAAGTATAGAGAAAAAAAAACAAATAAAAATATTGAATAAAAAAAATTATTATTCGGCTTCCAGACTCGAATTCAAGACAACCACAAACGAGAGAACATCTAGACGTCATTCTATCCACTACGCAACGCATCCCTCGGTCAACGCACCAGTCTAAGATTCTTAATACCTTGAACCGAGTTTGAGATTTGATTTTAAATCTGAATGGAAATGCACAATGCTAAGCATATTAATGATCTCTGCGCATGTGCAAGACCTAAATACTATCTAAAATTTCAAATAAATTTATAGATATGTTGACGCTAAATGCTACTTAAAAAGTCTAAAAATTCATCGAATTAGTATATACTGTAGAATAAGTATAGAGAAAAAAAACAAATAAAAGTATTGAATAAAAAAAATTATTATTCGGCTACCAGACTCGAACTCAAGTCCACCAAAAACGAGTGAACATCTAGACGTCATTCTATCCACTAAGCCACGCATCCCTCGGTCAACGCAGCAGTCTATGATTCTTGATACCTTGAACCGAGTTTGAGGTTTGATGGTAAATCTGAATAGAAATGCACAATGCTAAGCATATGGATGATCACTGCGCATGTGACAGACCTAAATAAAATCTTAAATTTCAAATAAATTTATAGACATGTTGACGCTAAATGCTACTTAAGAAGTGTGAAAATTCATCGAATTCATATATACTGTAGAATAATTATAGAGAAAAAAAACAAAAATATTGAATATAAAAAATTATTATTCGGCTTCCAGACTCGAACTCAAGACCACAAAAAACGAGAGAACATCTAGACGTCATTCTATCCACTAAGATACGCATCCCTCGGTCAACGCTGCAGTCTAAGATTCTTAATACCTTGAACCGAGTTTGAGGTTTGATGGTAAATCTGAATGGAAATGCACAATGCTAAGCATATGGATGATCTCTGCGCATGTGCAAGACCTAAATAAAATCTTAAATTTCAAATAAATTTATAGATATGTTGACGCTAAATGCTACTTAAGAAGTGTGAAAATTCATCGAATTCATATATACTGTAGAATAAGTATAGAGAAAAAAAACAAATAAAAATATTGAATATAAAAAATTATTATTCGGCTTCCAGACTCGAACTCAAGACCACAAAAAACGAGAGAACATCTAGACGTCATTCTATCCACTAAGATACGCATCCCTCGATCAACGCAGCAGTCTAACATTCTTTATACCTTGAACCTAGTTTGAGGTTTGATGGTAAATCTGAATGGAAATGCACAATGCTAAGCATATGGATGATCTCTGCGCATGTGCAAGACCTAAATAAAATCTTAAATTTCAAATAAATTTATAGACATGTTGACGCTAAATGCTACTTAAGAAGTGTGAAAATTCATCGAATTCATATATACTGTAGAATAAGTAAAGAGAAAAAAAACAAATAAAAATTTTGAATAAAAAAAATTATTTTTCGGCTTCCAGACTCGAACTCAAGACCACCAAAAATGAGAGAACACCTAAACATGATTCTATCCACTAACCCACGCATCCCTCGGTCAACGCTGCAGTCTAAGATTCTTAATACCTTGAACCGAGTTTGAGGTTTGATGGTAAATCTGAATGGAAATGCACAATGCTAAGCATATGGATGATCTCTGCGTATGTGCAAGACCTAAATAAAATCTTAAATTTCAAATAAATTTATAGATATGTTGACGCTAAATGCTACTTAAGAAGTGTGAAAATTCATCGAATTCATACATACTGTAGAATAAGTATAGAGAAAAAAAAACAAATAAAAATATTGAATAAAAAAAATTATTATTCGGCTTCCAGACTCGAACTCAAGACCACAAAAAACGAGAGAACATCTAGACGTCATTCTATCCACTAAGATACGCATCCCTCAATCAACGCAGCAGTCTAACATTCTTTATACCTTGAACCTAGTTTGAGGTTTGATGGTAAATCTGAATGGAAATGCACAATGCTAAGCATATGGATGATCTCTGCGTATGTGCAAGACCTAAATAAAATCTTAAATTTCAAATAAATTTATAGATATATTGACGCTAAATGCTACTTAAGAAGTGTGAAAATTCATCGAATTCATATATACTGTAGAATAAGTATAGAGAAAAAAGAAAAAAAAAATATTGAATATAAAAAATTATTATTCGGCTTCCAGACTCGAACTCAAGACCACAAAAAACGAGAGAACATCTAGACGTCATTCTATCCACTAAGATACGCATCCCTCGGTCAACGCTGCAGTCTAAGATTCTTGATACCTTGAACCGAGTTTGAGGTTTGATGGTAAATCTGAATGGAAATGCACAATGCTAAGCATATGGATGATCTCTGCGTATGTACAAGACCTAAATAAAATCTTAAATTTCAAATAAATTTATAGATATGTTGACGCTAAATGCTACTTAAGAAGTGTGAAAATTCATCGAATTCATATATACTGTAGAATAAGTATAGAGAAAAAAAAACAAATAAAAATATTGAATAAAAAAAATTATTATTCGGCTTCCAGACTCGAACTCAAGACCACAAAAAACGAGAGAACATCTAGACGTCATTCTATCCACTAAGATACGCATCCCTCGATCAACGCAGCAGTCTAACATTCTTTATACCTTGAACCTAGTTTGAGGTTTGATGGTAAATCTGAATGGAAATGCACAATGCTAAGCATATGGATGATCTCTGCGTATGTACAAGACCTAAATAAAATCTTAAATTTCAAATAAATTTATAGATATGTTGACGCTAAATGCTACTTAAGAAGTGTGAAAATTCATCGAATTCATATATACTGTAAAATAAGTATAGAGAAAAAAAAAACAAATAAAAATATTGAATAAAAAAAATTATTATTCGGCTTCCAGACTCGAACTCAAGACCACAAAAAACGAGAGAACATCTAGACGTCATTCTATCCACTAAGATACGCATCCCTCGATCAACGCAGCAGTCTAACATTCTTTATACCTTGAACCTAGTTTGAGGTTTGATGGTAAATCTGAATGGAAATGCACAATGCTAAGCATATGGATGATCTCTGCGTATGTGCAAGACCTAAATAAAATCTTAAATTTCAAATAAATTTATAGATATATTGACGCTAAATGCTACTTAAGAAGTGTGAAAATTCATCGAATTCATATATACTGTAGAATAAGTATAGAGAAAAAAAAACAAAAATATTGAATATAAAAAATTATTATTCGGCTTCCAGACTCGAACTCAAGACCACAAAAAGCGAGAGAACATCTCGACGTCATTCTATCCACTAAGATACGCATCCCTCGGTCAACGCTGCAGTCTAAGATTCTTAATACCTTGAACCGAGTTTGAGGTTTGATGGTAAATCTGAATGGAAATGCACAATGCTAAGCATATGGATGATCTCTGCGTATGTACAAGACCTAAATAAAATCTTAAATTTCAAATAAATTTATAGATATGTTGACGCTAAATGCTACTTAAGAAGTGTGAAAATTCATCGAATTCATATATACTGTAGAATAAGTATAGAGAAAAAAAAACTAATAAAAATATTGAATAAAAAAAATTATTATTCGGCTTCCAGACTCGAACTCAAGACCACAAAAAACGAGAGAACATCTAGACGTCATTCTATCCACTAAGATACGCATCCCTCGATCAACGCAGCAGTCTAACATTCTTTATACCTTGAACCTAGTTTGAGGTTTGATGGTAAATCTGAATGGAAATGCACAATGCTAAGCATATGGATGATCTCTGCGTATGTACAAGACCTAAATAAAATCTTAAATTTCAAATAAATTTATAGATATGTTGACGCTAAATGCTACTTAAGAAGTGTGAAAATTCATCGAATTCATATATACTGTAAAATAAGTATAGAGAAAAAAAAAAACAAATAAAAATATTGAATAAAAAAAATTATTATTCGGCTTCCAGACTCGAACTCAAGACCACAAAAAACGAGAGAACATCTAGACGTCATTCTATCCACTAAGATACGCATCCCTCGATCAACGCAGCAGTCTAACATTCTTTATACCTTGAACCTAGTTTGAGGTTTGATGGTAAATCTGAATGGAAATGCACAATGCTAAGCATATGGATGATCTCTGCGTATGTGCAAGACCTAAATAAAATCTTAAATTTCAAATAAATTTATAGATATATTGACGCTAAATGCTACTTAAGAAGTGTGAAAATTCATCGAATTCATATATACTGTAGAATAAGTATAGAGAAAAAAAAACAAAAATATTGAATATAAAAAATTATTATTCGGCTTCCAGACTCGAACTCAAGACCACAAAAAGCGAGAGAACATCTCGACGTCATTCTATCCACTAAGATACGCATCCCTTGGTCAACGCTGCAGTCTAAGATTCTTAATACCTTGAACCGAGTTTGAGGTTTGATGGTAAATCTGAATGGAAATGCACAATGCTAAGCATATGGATGATCTCTGCGTATGTGCAAGACCTAAATAAAATCTTAAATTTCAAATAAATTTATAGATATGTTGACGCTAAATGCTACTTAAGAAGTGTGAAAATTCATCGAATTCATATATACTGTAGAATAAGTATAGAGAAAAAAAACAAATAAAAATATTGAATATAAAAAATTATTATTCGGCTTCCAGACTCGAACTCAAGACCACAAAAAGCGAGAGAACATCTCGACGTCATTCTATCCACTAAGATACGCATCCCTCGGTCAACGCTGCAGTCTAAGATTCTTAATACCTTGAACCGAGTTTGAGGTTTGATGGTAAATCTGAATGGAAATGCACAATGCTAAGCATATGGATGATCTCTGCGTATGTACAAGACCTAAATAAAATCTTAAATTTCAAATAAATTTATAGATATGTTGACGCTAAATGCTACTTAAGAAGTGTGAAAATTCATCGAATTCATATATACTGTAGAATAAGTATAGAGAAAAAAAAACTAATAAAAATATTGAATAAAAAAAATTATTATTCGGCTTCCAGACTCGAACTCAAGACCACAAAAAACGAGAGAACATCTAGACGTCATTCTATCCACTAAGATACGCATCCCTCGATCAACGCAGCAGTCTAACATTCTTTATACCTTGAACCTAGTTTGAGGTTTGATGGTAAATCTGAATGGAAATGCACAATGCTAAGCATATGGATGATCTCTGCGTATGTACAAGACCTAAATAAAATCTTAAATTTCAAATAAATTTATAGATATGTTGACGCTAAATGCTACTTAAGAAGTGTGAAAATTCATCGAATTCATATATACTGTAAAATAAGTATAGAGAAAAAAAAAAACAAATAAAAATATTGAATAAAAAAAATTATTATTCGGCTTCCAGACTCGAACTCAAGACCACAAAAAACGAGAGAACATCTAGACGTCATTCTATCCACTAAGATACGCATCCCTCGATCAACGCAGCAGTCTAACATTCTTTATACCTTGAACCTAGTTTGAGGTTTGATGGTAAATCTGAATGGAAATGCACAATGCTAAGCATATGGATGATCTCTGCGTATGTGCAAGACCTAAATAAAATCTTAAATTTCAAATAAATTTATAGATATATTGACGCTAAATGCTACTTAAGAAGTGTGAAAATTCATCGAATTCATATATACTGTAGAATAAGTATAGAGAAAAAAAAACAAAAATATTGAATATAAAAAATTATTATTCGGCTTCCAGACTCGAACTCAAGACCACAAAAAGCGAGAGAACATCTCGACGTCATTCTATCCACTAAGATACGCATCCCTTGGTCAACGCTGCAGTCTAAGATTCTTAATACCTTGAACCGAGTTTGAGGTTTGATGGTAAATCTGAATGGAAATGCACAATGCTAAGCATATGGATGATCTCTGCGTATGTGCAAGACCTAAATAAAATCTTAAATTTCAAATAAATTTATAGATATGTTGACGCTAAATGCTACTTAAGAAGTGTGAAAATTCATCGAATTCATATATACTGTAGAATAAGTATAGAGAAAAAAAACAAATAAAAATATTGAATATAAAAAATTATTATTCGGCTTCCAGACTCGAACTCAAGACCACAAAAAACGAGAGAACATCTAGACGTCATTCTATCCACTAAGATACGCATCCCTCGATCAACGCAGCAGTCTAACATTCTTTATACCTTGAACCTAGTTTGAGGTTTGATGGTAAATCTGAATGGAAATGCACAATGCTAAGCATATGGATGATCTCTGCGCATGTGCAAGACCTAAATAAAATCTTAAATTTCAAAGAAATTTATAGATATGTTGACGCTAAGTGCTACTTAAGAAGTGTGAAAATTCATCGAATTCATATATACTGTAGAATAAGTATAGAGAAAAAAAACAAAAATATTGAATATAAAAAATTATTATTCGGCTTCCAGACTCGAACTCAAGACCACAAAAAACGAGAGAACATCTAGACGTCATTCTATCCACTAAGATACGCATCCCTCGATCAACGCAGCAGTCTAACATTCTTTATACCTTGAACCTAGTTTGAGGTTTGATGGTAAATCTGAATGGAAATGCACAATGCTAAGCATATGGATGATCTCTGCGTATGTGCAAGACCTAAATAAAATCTTAAATTTCAAATAAATTTATAGATATGTTGACGCTAAATGCTACTTAAGAAGTGTGAAAATTCATCGAATTCATATATACTGTAGAATAAGTATAGAGAAAAAAAACAAATAAAAATATTGAATATAAAAAATTATTATTCGGCTTCCTGACTCGAACACAAGACCACAAAAAACGAGAGAACATCTAGACGTCATTCTATCCACTAAGATACGCATCCCTCGATCAACGCAGCAGTCTAACATTCTTAATACCTTGAACCGAGTTTGAGGTTTGATGGTAAATCTGAATGGAAATGCACAATGCTAAGCATATGGATGATCTCTGCGCATGTGCAAGACCTAAATAACATCTAAAATTTCAAATAAATTTATAGATATGTTGACGCTAAATGCTACTTAAAAAGTGTGAAAATTCATCGAATTCATACATACTGTAGAATAAGTATAGAGAAAAAAAAAACAAATAAAAATATTGAATAAACAAAATTATAATTCGACTCCCAGACTCGAACTCAAGACCACAAAAAACATATAGACGTCATTCTATCCACTAAGCCACGCATCCCTCGGTCAACGCTGCAGTCTAAGATTCTTAATACCTTGAACCGAGTTTGAGGTTTGGCGGTAAATCTGAATGGAAATGCACAATACTAAGCATATGGATGATCTCTGCGCATGTGCAAGACCTAAATAACATCTCTAATTTCAAATAAATTTATAGATATGTTGACGCTAAAGGCTACTTTAGAAGTGTGAAAATTCATCGAATACATACATACTGTAGAATATGTATAGAGAAAAAAAACCAATAAAAATATTGAATTAAAAAAAATTATTATTCGGCTACCAGACTCGAACTCAAGACCACCAAAACGAGAGAACATCTAGACGTCATTCTATCCACTAAGCAACGCATCCTTCGGTCAACGCAGCAGTCTAACATTCTTTATACCTTGAACCTAGTTTGAGGTTTGATGGTAAATCTGAATGGAAATGCACAATGCTAAGCAGATGGATGATCTCTGCGCATGTGCAAGACCTAAATAAAATCTTAAATTTCAAATAAATTTATAGATATGTTGACGCTAAATGCTACTTTAGAAGTGTGAAAATTCATCGAATACATATATACTGTAGAATATGTATAGAGAAAAAAAACAAATAAAAATATTGAATTAAAAAAAATTATTATTCGACTACCAGACTCGAACTCCAGACCACCAAAAACGAGACAACATCTAGGCGTCATTCTATCCACTAAGCCACGCATCCCTCGGTGAACGCAAAAGTCTAACATTCTTAATACCTTGAACCGAGTTTGAGGTTTGATGGTAAATCTGAATACAACTGCACAATGCGAAGCATATGGATGATCTCTGCGCATGTGCAAGACATAAATAAAATCTTAAATTTCAAATAAATTTATAGACATGTTGACGCTAAATGCTACTTAAGAAGTGTGAAAATTCATCGAATTCATATATACTGTAGAATAAGTATAGAGAAAAAAAACAAATAAAAATATTGAATAAAAAAATTATTATTCGGCTTCCAGACTCGAACTCAAGACAACCAAAAACGAGAGAATATCTAGACGTCATTCTATCCACTAAGCAACGCATCCCTCGGTCAACGCAGCAGTCTATGATTCTTAATACCTTGAACCGAGTTTGAGGTTTGATGGTAAATCTGAAAAGAAATGCACAATGCTAAGCATATGGATGATCTCTGCGCATGTGCAAGACCTAAATAACATCTAAAATTTCAAATAAATTTATAGATATGTTGACGCTAAATGCTACTTCAGAAGTGTGAAAATTCATCGAATGCATATATACTGTAGAATATGTATAGAGAAAAAAAAAACAAATAAAAATATTGAATAAAAAAATTATTATTCGGCTACCAGACTCGAACTCAAGACCACCAAAACGAGACAACATCTAGGCGTCATTCTATCCACTAAGCCACGCATCCCTCGGTGAACGCAAAAGTCTAACATTCTTAATACCTTGAACCGAGTTTGAGGTTTGATGGTAAATCTGAATACAACTGCACAATGCGAAGAATATGGATGATCTCTGCGCATGTGCAAGACCTAAATAACATCTAAAATTTCAAATAAATTTATAGATATGTTGAAGCTAAATGCTACTTAAGAAGTGTGAAAATTCATCGAATACAGACATACTGTAGAATAAGTATAGAGAAAAAAAAACAAATAAAAATATTGAATAAACAAAATTATAATTCGGCTTCCAGACTCGAACTCAAGACCACCAAAAATGAGAGAAGACCTAAACATGATTCTATCCACTAAGCAACGCATCCCTCGGTCAACGCAGCAGTCTAAGATTCTTAATACCTTGAACCGAGTTTGACGTTTGATTTTACATCTGAATGGAAATGCACAATGCTAAGCATATGGATGATCTCTGCGCATGTGCAAGACCTAAATAAAATCTTAAATTTCAAATAAATTTATAGACATGTTGACGCTAAATGCTACTTAAGAAGTGTGAAAATTCATCGAATTCATATATACTGTAGAATATGTATAGAGAAAAAAAAACAAATAAAAATATTGAATTAAAAAAAATTATTATTCGGCTTCCAGACTTGAACTCAAGACAACCAAAAACGAGAGAACATCTAGACGTCATTCTATCCACTAAGCCACGCATCCCTCGGTCAACGCTGCAGTCTAAGATTCTTAATACCTTGAACCGAGTTTGACGTTTGATTTTACATCTGAATGGAAATGCACAATGCTAAGCATATGGATGATCTGCGCATGTGCAAGACCTAAATAAAATCTTAAATTTCAAATAAATTTATAGATATGTTGACGCTAAATGCTACTTTAGAAGTGTGAAAATTCATCGAATACATACATACTGTAGAATATGTATAGAGAAAAAAAACAAATAAAAATATTGAATTAAAAAAAAATTATTATTCGGCTACCAGACTCGAACTCAAGACAACCAAAAACGAGAGAACATCTAGACGTCATTCTATCCACTAAGCCACGCATCCCTCGGTCAACGCAACAGTCTAAGATTCTTAATACCTTGAACCGAGTTTGACGTTTGATTTTACATCTGAATGGAAATGCACAATGCTAAGCATATGGATGATCTGCGCATGTGCAAGACCTAAATAAAATCTTAAATTTCAAATAAATTTATAGATATGTTGACGCTAAATGCTACTTTAGAAGTGTGAAAATTCATCGAATACATACATACTGTAGAATATGTATAGAGAAAAAAAACAAATAAAAATATTGAATTAAAAAAAATTATTATTCGGCTTCCAGACTCGAACTCAAGACAACCAAAAACGAGAGAACATCTAGACGTCATTCTATCCACTAAGCCACGCATCCCTCGGTCAACGCAGCAGTCTAAGATTCTTAATACCTTGAACCGAGTTTGACGTTTGATTTTACATCTGAATGGAAATGCACAATGCTAAGCATATGGATGATCTGCGCATGTGCAAGACCTAAATAAAATCTTAAATTTCAAATAAATTTATAGATATGTTGACGCTAAATGCTACTTTAGAAGTGTGAAAATTCATCGAATACATACATACTGTAGAATATGTATAGAGAAAAAAAACAAATAAAAATATTGAATTAAAAAAAATTATTATTCGGCTACCAGACTCGAACTCAAGACAACCAAAAACGAACGAACATCTAGACGTCATTCTATCCACTAAGCCACGCATCCCTCGGTCAACGCAGCAGTCTAAGATTCTTAATACCTTGAACCGAGTTTGACGTTTGATTTTACATCTGAATGGAAATGCACAATGCTAAGCATATGGATGATCTGCGCATGTGCAAGACCTAAATAAAATCTTAAATTTCAAATAAATTTATAGATATGTTGACGCTAAATGCTACTTTAGAAGTGTGAAAATTCATCGAATACATACATACTGTAGAATATGTATAGAGAAAAAAAACAAATAAAAATATTGAATTAAAAAAAATTATTATTCGGCTTCCAGACTCGAACTCAAGACAACCAAAAACGACAGAACATCTAGACGTCATTCTATCCACTAAGCCACGCATCCCTCGGTCAACGCAGCAGTCTAAGATTCTTAATACCTTGAACCGAGTTTGACGTTTGATTTTACATCTGAATGGAAATGCACAATGCTAAGCATATGGATGATCTGCGCATGTGCAAGACCTAAATAAAATCTTAAATTTCAAATAAATTTATAGATATGTTGACGCTAAATGCTACTTTAGAAGTGTGAAAATTCATCGAATACATACATACTGTAGAATATGTATAGAGAAAAAAAACAAATAAAAATATTGAATTAAAAAAAAAATTATTATTCGGCTACCAGACTCGAACTCAAGACCACCAAAAACGAGAGAACATCTAGACGTCATTCTATCCACTAAGCCACGCATCCCTCGGTCAACGCTGCAGTCTAAGATTCTTAATACCTTGAACCGAGTTTGAGGTTTGATGGTAAATCTGAATGGAAATGCACAATGCTAAGCATATGGATGATCTCTGCGCATGTGCAAAACATAAATACCATCTAAAATTTCAAATAAATTTATAGATATGTTGACGCTAAATGCTACTTAGAAAGTGTGAAAATTCATCGAATTCATACATACTGTAGAATAAGTATAGAGAAAAAAAAAACAAATAAAAATATTGAATAAACAAAATTATAATTCGGGTTCCAGAATCGAACACAAGACCACCAAAACTGAGAGAAGACCTAGACATGATTCTATCCACTAAGCAACGCATCCCTCGGTCAACGCAGCAGTCTAAGATTCTTAATACCTTGAACCGAGTTTGACGTTTGATTTTACATCTGAATGGAAATGCACAATGCTAAGCATATGGATGATCTGCGCATGTGCAAGACCTAAATAAAATCTTAAATTTCAAATAAATTTATAGATATGTTGACGCTAAATGCTACTTTAGAAGTGTGAAAATTCATCGAATACATACATACTGTAGAATATGTATAGAGAAAAAAAACAAATAAAAATATTGAATTAAAAAAAAATTATTATTCGGCTACCAGACTCGAACTCAAGACCACCAAAAACGAGAGAACATCTAGACGTCATTCTATCCACTAAGCCACGCATCCCTCGGTCAACGCAGCAGTCTAAGATTCTTAATACCTTGAACCGAGTTTGAGGTTTGATGGTAAATCTGAATGGAAATGCACAATGCTAAGCATATGGATGATCTCTGCGCATGTGCAAAACCTAAATACCATCTAAAATTTCAAATAAATTTATAGATATGCTGACGCTAAATGCTACTTAGAAAGTGTAAAAATTCATCGAATTCATACATACTGTAGAATATGTATAGAGAAAAAAAAACAAATAAAAATATTGAATTAAAAAAAAATTATTATTCGGCTACCAGACTCGAACTCAAGACCACCAAAAACGAGAGAACATCTAGACGTCATTCTATCCACTAAGCCACGCATCCCTCGGTCAACGCAGCAGTCTAAGATTCTTAATACCTTGAACCGAGTTTGAGGTTGGATGGTAAATCTGAATGGAAATGCACAATGCTAAGCATATGGATGATCTCTGCGCATGTGCAAAACCTAAATACCATCTAAAATTTCAAATAAATTTATAGATATGTTGACGCTAAATGCTACTTAGAAAGTGTGAAAATTCATCGAATTCATACATACTGTAGAATATGTATAGAGAAAAAAAACAAATAAAAATATTGAATTAAAAAAAAATTATTATTCGGCTTCCAGACTCGAACTCAAGACAACCAAAAACGAGAGAACATCTAGACGTCATTCTATCCACTAAGCCACGCATCCCTCGGTCAACGCTGCAGTCTAAGATTCTTAATACCTTGAACCGAGTTTGACGTTTGATTTTACATCTGAATGGAAATGCACAATGCTAAGCATATGGATGATCTGCGCATGTGCAAGACCTAAATAAAATCTTAAATTTCAAATAAATTTATAGATATGTTGACGCTAAATGCTACTTTAGAAGTGTGAAAATTCATCGAATACATACATACTGTAGAATATGTATAGAGAAAAAAAACCAATAAAAATATTGAATTAAAAAAAAATTATTATTCGGCTACCAGACTCGAACTCAAGACCACCAAAAACGAGAGAACATCTAGACGTCATTCTATCCACTAAGCCACGCATCCCTCGGTCAACGCTGCAGTCTAAGATTCTTAATACCTTGAACCGAGTTTGAGGTTTGATGGTAAATCTGAATGGAAATGCACAATGCTAAGCATATGGATGATCTCTGCGCATGTGCAAAACCTAAATACCATCTAAAATTTCAAATAAATTTATAGATATGTTGACGCTAAATGCTACTTAGAAAGTGTGAAAATTCATCGAATTCATACATACTGTAGAATAAGTATAGAGAAAAAAAAAACAAATAAAAATATTGAATAAACAAAATTATAATTCGGGTTCCAAAATCGAACACAAGACCACCAAAACTGAGAGAAGACCTAGACATGATTCTATCCACTAAGCAACGCATCCCTCGGTCAACGCAGCAGTCTAAGATTCTTAATACCTTGAACCGAGTTTGACGTTTGATTTTACATCTGAATGGAAATGCACAATGCTAAGCATATGGATGATCTGCGCATGTGCAAGACCTAAATAAAATCTTAAATTTCAAATAAATTTATAGATATGTTGACGCTAAATGCTACTTTAGAAGTGTGAAAATTCATCGAATACATACATACTGTAGAATATGTATAGAGAAAAAAAACAAATAAAAATATTGAATTAAAAAAAAATTATTATTCGGCTACCAGACTCGAACTCAAGACCACCAAAAACGAGAGAACATCTAGACGTCATTCTATCCACTAAGCCACGCATCCCTTGGTCAACGCTGCAGTCTAAGATTCTTAATACCTTGTACCGAGTTTGAGGTTTGATGGTAAATCTGAATGGAAATGCACAATGCTAAGCATATGGATGATCTCTGCGCATGTGCAAAACCTAAATACCATCTAAAATTTCAAATAAATTTATAGATATGTTGACGCTAAATGCTACTTAGAAAGTGTGAAAATTCATCGAATTCATACATACTGTAGAATATGTATAGAGAAAAAAAACAAATAAAAATATTGAATTAAAAAAAAATTATTATTCGGCTTCCAGACTCGAACTCAAGACAACCAAAAACGAGAGAACATCTAGACGTCATTCTATCCAATAAGCCACGCATCCCTCGGTCAACGCAGCAGTCTAAGATTCTTAATACCTTGAACCGAGTTTGACGTTTGATTTTACATCTGAATGGAAATGCACAATGCTAAGCATATGGATGATCTGCGCATGTGCAAGACCTAAATAAAATCTTAAATTTCAAATAAATTTATAGATATGTTGACGCTAAATGCTACTTTAGAAGTGTGAAAATTCATCGAATACATACATACTGTAGAATATGTATAGAGAAAAAAAACAAATAAAAATATTGAATTAAAAAAAAATTATTATTCGGCTTCCAGACTCGAACTCAAGACAACCAAAAACGAGAGAACATCTAGACGTCATTCTATCCACTAAGCCACGCATCCCTCGGTCAACGCTGCAGTCTAAGATTCTTAATACCTTGAACCGAGTTTGACGTTTGATTTTACATCTGAATGGAAATGCACAATGCTAAGCATATGGATGATCTGCGCATGTGCAAGACCTAAATAAAATCTTAAATTTCAAATAAATTTATAGATATGTTGACGCTAAATGCTACTTTAGAAGTGTGAAAATTCATCGAATACATACATACTGTAGAATATGTATAGAGAAAAAAAACAAATAAAAATATTGAATTAAAAAAAAATTATTATTCGGCTACCAGACTCGAACTCAAGACCACCAAAAACGAGAGAACATCTAGACGTCATTCTATCCACTAAGCCACGCATCCCTCGGTCAACGCTGCAGTCTAAGATTCTTAATACCTTGAACCGAGTTTGAGGTTTGATGGTAAATCTGAATGGAAATGCACAATGCTAAGCATATGGATGATCTCTGCGCATGTGCAAAACCTAAATACCATCTAAAATTTCAAATAAATTTATAGATATGTTGACGCTAAATGCTACTTAGAAAGTGTGAAAATTCATCGAATTCATACATACTGTAGAATAAGTATAGAGAAAAAAAAAACAAATAAAAATATTGAATAAACAAAATTATAATTCGGGTTCCAGAATCGAACACAAGACCACCAAAACTGAGAGAAGACCTAGACATGATTCTATCCACTAAGCAACGCATCCCTCGGTCAACGCAGCAGTCTAAGATTCTTAATACCTTGAACCGAGTTTGACGTTTGATTTTACATCTGAATGGAAATGCACAATGCTAAGCATATGGATGATCTGCGCATGTGCAAGACCTAAATAAAATCTTAAATTTCAAATAAATTTATAGATATGTTGACGCTAAATGCTACTTTAGAAGTGTGAAAATTCATCGAATACATACATACTGTAGAATATGTATAGAGAAAAAAAACAAATAAAAATATTGAATTAAAAAAAAATTATTATTCGGCTACCAGACTCGAACTCAAGACCACCAAAAACGAGAGAACATCTAGACGTCATTCTATCCACTAAGCCACGCATCCCTCGGTCAACGCTGCAGTCTAAGATTCTTAATACCTTGAACCGAGTTTGAGGTTTGATGGTAAATCTGAATGGAAATGCACAATGCTAAGCATATGGATGATCTCTGCGCATGTGCAAAACCTAAATACCATCTAAAATTTCAAATAAATTTATAGATATGTTGACGCTAAATGCTACTTAGAAAGTGTGAAAATTCATCGAATTCATACATACTGTAGAATAAGTATAGAGAAAAAAAAAACAAATAAAAATATTGAATAAACAAAATTATAATTCGGGTTCCAGAATCGAACACAAGACCACCAAAACTGAGAGAAGACCTAGACATGATTCTATCCACTAAGCAACGCATCCCTCGGTCAACGCAGCAGTCTAAGATTCTTAATACCTTGAACCGAGTTTGACGTTTGATTTTACATCTGAATGGAAATGCACAATGCTAAGCATATGGATGATCTGCGCATGTGCAAGACCTAAATAAAATCTTAAATTTCAAATAAATTTATAGATATGTTGACGCTAAATGCTACTTTAGAAGTGTGAAAATTCATCGAATACATACATACTGTAGAATATGTATAGAGAAAAAAAACAAATAAAAATATTGAATTAAAAAAAAATTATTATTCGGCTACCAGACTCGAACTCAAGACCACCAAAAACGAGAGAACATCTAGACGTCATTCTATCCACTAAGCCACGCATCCCTCGGTCAACGCTGCAGTCTAAGATTCTTAATACCTTGAACCGAGTTTGAGGTTTGATGGTAAATCTGAATGGAAATGCACAATGCTAAGCATATGGATGATCTCTGCGCATGTGCAAAACCTAAATACCATCTAAAATTTCAAATAAATTTATAGATATGTTGACGCTAAATGCTACTTAGAAAGTGTGAAAATTCATCGAATTCATACATACTGTAGAATAAGTATAGAGAAAAAAAAAACAAATAAAAATATTGAATAAACAAAATTATAATTCGGGTTCCAGAATCGAACACAAGACCACCAAAACTGAGAGAAGACCTAGACATGATTCTATCCACTAAGCAACGCATCCCTCGGTCAACGCAGCAGTCTAAGATTCTTAATACCTTGAACCGAGTTTGACGTTTGATTTTACATCTGAATGGAAATGCACAATGCTAAGCATATGGATGATCTGCGCATGTGCAAGACCTAAATAAAATCTTAAATTTCAAATAAATTTATAGATATGTTGACGCTAAATGCTACTTTAGAAGTGTGAAAATTCATCGAATACATACATACTGTAGAATATGTATAGAGAAAAAAAACAAATAAAAATATTGAATTAAAAAAAAAATTATTATTCGGCTACCAGACTCGAACTCAAGACCACCAAAAACGAGAGAACATCTAGACGTCATTCTATCCACTAAGCCACGCATCCCTCGGTCAACGCTGCAGTCTAAGATTCTTAATACCTTGAACCGAGTTTGAGGTTTGATGGTAAATCTGAATGGAAATGCACAATGCTAAGCATATGGATGATCTCTGCGCATGTGCAAAACATAAATACCATCTAAAATTTCAAATAAATTTATAGATATGTTGACGCTAAATGCTACTTAGAAAGTGTGAAAATTCATCGAATTCATACATACTGTAGAATAAGTATAGAGAAAAAAAAAACAAATAAAAATATTGAATAAACAAAATTATAATTCGGGTTCCAGAATCGAACACAAGACCACCAAAACTGAGAGAAGACCTAGACATGATTCTATCCACTAAGCAACGCATCCCTCGGTCAACGCAGCAGTCTAAGATTCTTAATACCTTGAACCGAGTTTGACGTTTGATTTTACATCTGAATGGAAATGCACAATGCTAAGCATATGGATGATCTGCGCATGTGCAAGACCTAAATAAAATCTTAAATTTCAAATAAATTTATAGATATGTTGACGCTAAATGCTACTTTAGAAGTGTGAAAATTCATCGAATACATACATACTGTAGAATATGTATAGAGAAAAAAAACAAATAAAAATATTGAATTAAAAAAAAATTATTATTCGGCTACCAGACTCGAACTCAAGACCACCAAAAACGAGAGAACATCTAGACGTCATTCTATCCACTAAGCCACGCATCACTCGGTCAACGCTGCAGTCTAAGATTCTTAATACCTTGAACCAAGTTTGAGGTTTGATGGTAAATCTGAATGGAAATGCACAATGCTAAGCATATGGATGATCTCTGCGCATGTGCAAAACCTAAATACCATCTAAAATTTCAAATAAATTTATAGATATGTTGACGCTAAATGCTACTTAGAAAGTGTGAAAATTCATCGAATTCATACATACTGTAGAATAAGTATAGAGAAAAAAAAACAAATAAAAATATTGAATAAACAAAATTATAATTCGGGTTCCAGAATCGAACACAAGACCACCAAAACTGAGAGAAGACCTAAACATGATTCTATCCACTAAACAACGCATCCCTCGGTCAACGCAGCAGTCTAAGATTCTTAATACCTTGAACCGAGTTTGACGTTTGATTTTACATCTGAATGGAAATGCACAATGCTAAGCATATGGATGATCTGCGCATGTGCAAGACCTAAATAAAATCTTAAATTTCAAATAAATTTATAGATATGTTGACGCTAAATGCTACTTTAGAAGTGTGAAAATTCATCGAATACATACATACTGTAGAATATGTATAGAGAAAAAAAACAAATAAAAATATTGAATTAAAAAAAAATTATTATTCGGCTACCAGACTCGAACTCAAGACCACCAAAAACGAGAGAACATCTAGACGTCATTCTATCCACTAAGATACGCATCCCTCGGTCAACGCTGCAGTCTAAGATTCTTAATACCTTGAACCGAGTTTGAGGTTTGATGGTAAATCTGAATGGAAATGCACAATGCTAAGCATATGGATGATCTCTGCGCATGTGCAAAACCTAAATACCATCTAAAATTTCAAATAAATTTATAGATATGTTGACGCTAAATGCTACTTAGAAAGTGTGAAAATTCATCGAATTCATACATACTGTAGAATAAGTATAGAGAAAAAAAAAACAAATAAAAATATTGAATAAACAAAATTATAATTCGGGTTCCAGAATCGAACACAAGACCACCAAAACTGAGAGAAGACCTAGACATGATTCTATCCACTAAGCAACGCATCCCTCGGTCAACGCAGCAGTCTAAGATTCTTAATACCTTGAACCGAGTTTGACGTTTGATTTTACATCTGAATGGAAATGCACAATGCTAAGCATATGGATGATCTGCGCATGTGCAAGACCTAAATAAAATCTTAAATTTCAAATAAATTTATAGATATGTTGACGCTAAATGCTACTTTAGAAGTGTGAAAATTCATCGAATACATACATACTGTAGAATATGTATAGAGAAAAAAAACAAATAAAAATATTGAATTAAAAAAAATTATTATTCGGCTACCAGACTCGAACTCAAGACCACCAAAAACAAGAGAACATCTAGACGTCATTCTATCCACTAAGATACGCATCCCTCGGTCAACGCTGCAGTCTAAGATTCTTAATACCTTGAACCGAGTTTGAGGTTTGATGGTAAATCTGAATGGAAATGCACAATGCTAAGCATATGGATGATCTCTGCGCATGTGCAAAACCTAAATACCATCTAAAATTTCAAATAAATTTATAGATATGTTGACGCTAAATGCTACTTAGAAAGTGTGAAAATTCATCGAATTCATACATACTGTAGAATAAGTATAGAGAAAAAAAAACAAATAAAAATATTGAATAAACAAAATTATAATTCGGGTTCCAGAATCGAACACAAGACCACCAAAACTGAGAGAAGACCTAAACATGATTCTATCCACTAAGCAACGCATCCCTCGGTCAACGCAGCAGTCTAAGATTCTTAATACCTTGAACCGAGTTTGACGTTTGATTTTACATCTGAATGGAAATGCACAATGCTAAGCATATGGATGATCTGCGCATGTGCAAGACCTAAATAAAATCTTAAATTTCAAATAAATTTATAGATATGTTGACGCTAAATGCTACTTTAGAAGTGTGAAAATTCATCGAATACATACATACTGTAGAATATGTATAGAGAAAAAAAACAAATAAAAATATTGAATTAAAAAAAAATTATTATTCGGCTACCAGACTCGAACCCAAGACCACCAAAAACGAGAGAACATCTAGACGTCATTCTATCCACTAAGCCACGCATCCCTCGGTCAACGCTGCAGTCTAAGATTCTTAATACCTTGAACCGAGTTTGAGGTTTGATGGTAAATCTGAATGGAAATGCACAATGCTAAGCATATGGATGATCTCTGCGCATGTGCAAAACCTAAATACCATCTAAAATTTCAAATAAATTTATAGATATGTTGACGCTAAATGCTACTTAGAAAGTGTGAAAATTCATCGAATTCATACATACTGTAGAATAAGTATAGAGAAAAAAAAACAAATAAAAATATTGAATAAACAAAATTATAATTCGGGTTCCAGAATCGAACACAAGACCACCAAAACTGAGAGAAGACCTAGACATGATTCTATCCACTAAGCCACGCATCCCTCGATCAACGCAGCAGTCTAACATTCTTAATACCTTGAACCGAGTTTGAGGTTTGATGGTAAATCTGAATAGAAATGCACAATGCTAAGCATATGGATGATCTCTGCGCACAATGCTAAGACATAAATAATATCTAAAATTTCAAATAAATTTATAGACATGTTGACGCAAAATGTTATATATATATATATTTACGCTAAATTTTATTTTAGGAATTGTGAAAATTGATCGAAATCGCAGTACCTATGAAATAAATATGGAGAAAAAAACAAATAAAAATTAAAATATTGAATAAAAAAAATTACTCTTCGGCTTTCAGACTAGAACTTAAGAACACCAAAAACGGAGAACATCTAGACGTCATTCAATCCCCCAGGTCACACATTCCTCGGTCAGCTCAGCAGTCTAAGATTCCTAATAAATTGAACCGAGTTTGAGGTTTGATGATAAATCTGAATGGAAATGCACAATGCTAAGCATATGGATGATCTCTGCGCACAATGCTAAGACATAAATAATATCTAAAATTTCAAATAAATTTATAGACATGTTGACGCAAAATGTTATTTAAGAAGTGTGAAAATTGATCGAATTCGTATTAACTGTAGAATAAGTATGGAGAACAAAAATAAATAAAAATATTGAATAAAAAACTTATTTTTCGGCTTCCAGACTCGAACTCAAGACCACCAAAAACGAGAGAACATCTACACGTCATTCATTCCTCCTGGCCACGCATTCCTCGGTCGACGCAACTGTCTAAGATTCTGAATACCATGAACGAAGTTTGAAATTTGGAAATCTGAATCTAAATGCACAATGCTAAGCATACGTATGATCTCTGCGTATGGGCAAGGCATAAATAATATCTAAAATTTCAAATAAATTTATATATCACGTCAAATTTTATTTTAGCAAGTAAATGAATTGATTGAATTCGTAGTAACTATAGAATAAATATGAAGAAAAATAATAAATAAAAAAAATTATTAGTTCGGATTCCAGACTGGAATTTCTATCCACTTCCAGCATGTGAAGAGAGTGGAAATCAACATTACATTCTATCCACTAGGCCACACGTCCTATAGTAGCTCCAACATTTTTCCAGGCCAAATTTGTTTGTTATATGAATATTACAAAGATAGTATTTTGGCAATTATTTTTATTTGTTGGAGTCATTAGGCGCATCATTTGCTTTGTCCAGTTATTTCAACATTACTAAATAAATGGCCAATTTGCATTGTCAACTAAATATCGTAAGAGATATTTAATTACAAAATTTTAATCATGCAGATAAATTCCGAATATCAGTATCTCTGAAAGTGAAATATCTTATAGAATTCCCTAATTACACAATTATTTTTTTAATACTGAAGAAACACAATCATCAAGTAGTGTTAATTATCGCAATTAATGTTTTAAGAACGCTCTTTAATATATTGAAATAAATTGGCATCGAGGTGAAAGGATTTTTTTAAGAATTAAATCGCTTGTACGTATTGTCGAGAAATAATTTAACAGTACTTCGGAATAAAAAATTTTGAGAAACATATTACAATTAAACTAGATTCTTATCAAATTAAATATGAATAATAATTTATTCATAACGTAAATTTTATGTAATGATTTATGAAATAATCGAAAAGCCTCTAAAAAATACAATCACATTTTCTGCATTTTCAATCGATGTTATCAATCTCTTCCTAAATACTGAAAGAAAAATGCTGTTTGAAATCGAAAGACTGCAATAAGCAACACCTATCATTCACATCCTGAAGTCTGCTAATCACTTTCTCTTTGCAGCGCTGAACTGACCGCAAAAGGGGAAAGTAATCCTTTTGACCAAACTCTGACATTTTTAATGAAAAACCTGTTATTGAAGAGTGCCGCTTTCAGTAAGGATAGCAATCTGAAAGCCGCCGACAGGAGCGTTAAAAATTACAACGAAAATCTCGTTGAAACACCGGTCAAATAAAATGGTTAAAAAAAAGAGAAAAAAATGCTGACGCTTCAAAGCATGCTTGCACAAAGGCAATCAAACATCGGAGGCAGCTGAGGCTGTCTTCTCACAAACATTGGCTTTTTATGCTTCTCAACTTTCCTCGTCGAATTTTTATTGCGTATCTTACTGAAAATGGGCATATTAATAATAAAAGTACATAAATTTAAAAAAAATCCAATTTTTCCCCATCTAAGAATTGTCAAATAAGGCTAATTGCCTGAAGATTTAAGAAAAAAAAAAGAAATAAAGCGTACGCAACGCACCAACGCTCTTAGACATGTCAGGAGAGCCTTATTACCAACTTTAACTAGACAATTAAAGACATAGAAGATCACATCACAAAATTGGCTCGAACCATTTTTATGGATCTTTTAGAACATCAGAATTCATCCACGCAATACCTGGTGGACTACTTTCCAGGAGTATTAAAATCTTATAAATAAAATCCAAATAACTCACTAACAGTTCATTATTTATTATTAACAGTTTATTTAGTTATAATTATTTAATTAATTTCAATATGTTCATTAGATTTCAATAGTCTATCTTTGAATTTTATGTTTCTGGTGTGTTTATCTATTTTTAAAGCAGTAATTCAAATAAAGCAAAAGTGCCCAGCACTGGTTATGCTGTCATAAGTCAATCGTCATCGTTTTGTAGTGTTTTGTTTTTGCAATCAGCGAGAGTGATCTTTCCGAAACTTCCTCGCATGCTCTCTAATAACTCTCTCTATCCTCCTCAAGCCACATAAAATTCTGGACCTCAGGTAAGGCCGCAACTGAATTGGAAGGCATTAGCGAACACTAATTAAGAAATATTGTTCTTTGGCTTGCATTTAATATTTTTACTGAATCCATCAGATGATTCTTGGTGATTTGTCCTGGGAAATCGGAAAATAGAATTAGACTCGTTTTTTCCAACTGTTTGAAACCAAAATTTGATACAGTTCTGCCATTTTGATCTCAATTTCAGTTTGGTATCAAATTTGATATATTTAAGTTATTGTGCTTTTGAATGATCACATTTATTATATGTGAAAGTACAGAATGACAGACAGCTTGAATATTTGAAAAGTATCTACACTTTAGATGTTAAATCCGTGTAATAAATTGCATCTATCTAACTTGTTTCGTTTTGTAGTTATCGTGTTCATTTATACTTCGGACAGCTGGACAAACAGACTTCCCCTGAATAGATTTCACTAAAAATTTTAAAGAAATCTGAAAATTTGATGTAAAATCCATGTACCAAATTTCCTCCGTCTTTCTCAGAAGCCTTTTTTAGTTTTTACTGTGTCCAAACATACAGAAACAATGCCAAAAATGCTCTCTTCAATCTCAGGGAGAACTAGAACGCTCTAGAAAATTCGTCAAAATCTCGAGTTCGAATATTTTGACGATTACATTTTATCTATATTTCGTATAAGAGAAAATAAAAACAAAACAAATATAACATTGTGTTATTATCTTCTGGATTTTACTCATAAATCTAACTCGTGTCTATCTAACTCGTTTCGTTCTGTAGTCATCGTGTTAACTTATACTTCGAACAGCTGGACAAACAGACTTCCCCTGAATAGATTTCACTACAAATTTTCAAGGAATCTGAAAATTTGGTGTAAAATCCATTCTTCCATCTTTCTCAGAAGCATTTTTTAGTTTTTACTGTGTCAAAACATACAGAAACAATGCCAAAAATGTTCTTTTCAAGCTCAGGGAGAACTAGAACGCTCCAGGAGATTCGTCAAAATCTCGAGTTCGAATATTTTGACGATTACACTTTATCTATATTTCGTATAAGAGAAAGTAAAAACAAAACAAATCTACCATTGTGTTATTATCTTCTGGATTTTACTCAGAAATAAATTAACCGTTTCGCTGATACATTAAGCATGTAAATATACGATTTCTTTTATCTTCGAAGAACCTACTTTGGGTTTAGAAAATGATGGAAGATATTGTATCAAGGGTTCAAAAACTATGGTATATGCACTACTAATGGTACATTTCATAATTTTCGATAGTGTAGTTTCTACACTGAAGATTTAATGAATGTAAATGGTGTCATTCTAATTTTTAACCTTTTATTCACTAGTCATCTTGGGCGACCAACTGGTTTTCCGGGAAAATTTGTGTTAAATCTCTTTAAATATCTTATGCCTAAATTGGTGTTAATGATTTCCATAAAAAGGCATCTTTAAAATGAAATTGTGATAGATATTTGATCTGTGCTGTTTTAACAGCTTTATACTCATTCTACTTATTGAGCATACTTTACTACAAAAGTAAAGTTCCATGACATCATAGTGATATTAAAATCACAGCTAACTGAGTAATCTATTTTCTAATTGAACTTCGGCAGTGGCAGTAAGATAACATCACTTTTTTACTCATATAAATTACAAATGTATTAAACATAATTTTTCTTTATTAGGCTTCAATATTGAAAGAAAATTACAAGATTAAATATTTGATGAAAAATGAATATGATTAAAATTTTGTTGCAACAATAAAAATGTATGCTCTAAAATTGTGCAAAAAAAAATCTTCTGCACAAATTTAGGAAAAAATTTGCATACAAATTAAGACAATTAATTATTAATTAATAACTAACAAGATAATTTTTTTAATTTTTAAAATAGAGTAAAAATTAACTTTTTTTCAAAAGTATTCTCTGTAATTATTGGGGGGGGATGTCAAAACTATGTCTTAAATTAATTAACAGTTTAATCAAAGTAAAAAAATGGCATTTAGGTGCTTATTCTCATCCTAAAAAAGTATACCTTTTTTTTTTCATATCTCCCTTGTAGTGTGCTAACATACACGCTTTATTTTTTGATTAGTGCAAATATCACAACTTTTATATTAGTGCAGATATTATCAGACTTATTAGTGCAAATAAATAAAATAAATTTGTATGGCTATACATTTTACAAATCAAATGTTTCTTTTATCTCAAATTGAATGTGTACGACATATTTGGCACATTAAAATTATTCTATTTAATAAGAATGCAATTGGAAAAATCATTAGCAGTTACAGAACTCTTATTTCATCATACATAAGTACAATTAATATAATTAACAAAATAAATTCATTACTGTTGCAATTCATATTTGGAATTGCACACTTTACAGGACTACAAAAGAAAAAAAAGAAAAGAAACATGTTTTAGCACACCAGCAAACGTTTACTTCCTGATTGAAATCATATAACATCACATTCATCAGAAAATCACGAAAATATTCAGTGTTACATTGAACAAATCTGACAGATGAAAATTGCTAGTGGCCGAATTATGAACAAAATCTTTTCAGTATTCGCTGCAGACTCGAGAACCAGTGAATAGCAGTTTCTTTTTCTCCTTCTTCTCCCCCTCCCTCCCTCCCTTTCTTCTTTTTCAGTTTTCACAATTTTCTGACATTTGCCAAAATATTTAATACCCTTTGAAAGAAAGTCATCATCTTCGTCCTTTTTTAATCCAAAATAACAGGAAAAGTAAATTACGCCTCTAATTAGATTATTGCCTGTTATAAAGCAAGAAAATAATAACAATTGAGGACTTGCCGATAGCAAACTCTAACTTCCGCTGGAATATAATTTTGTTGCTCAAAATCTGGCAATCTTCATTCACCGGCGCAAATCCAAAATTGCGATGAAGAGCGCATAGATTTCATTCTCCGGTTAGATCTCGCGGTAGCACTACGTATGGCTAGAGTGTGGAATGGCTCTCACGTTGTCGACTAGTTTGAACCATATAACTAAGCAAATACTCGAAAATCGAATATTGTTGCGATCTGTTTCTCCGGCGACAAGGTGGTTGCATCAATTACCTACGTTTTCAATGAAGGTAAATTGACTTTAAATATAAATTAAGGTGTATATATGATCACGACCTTTACAGGGTCAGTTATACAATCCAACTTCTGGGTTTGTTTACGTTGTCGGTAATGGTAAATTTTGCTTAAAATAGCAATAATTGGCAAATGTTCATCATAATACTTGTACGTCAGATTATGTAGAACTTATATTGATATCAATCTAGCGATATTTTATAAACTTAACATGTTTTATTCATTTTTATTTTCCTGCGAATTATAACATTTTTTTAATTCAAAAATTAGTTCTGAAATTTTAGATTCATTGAAAAGAAGCTTAGTTGAAATTTTTTCAACTAGTTTTCATCTCAGATCTCAACACTTTATCACTATAATTTAAATCCCCTTTATAATATACTTAATTTAATTATAATTCCAAATTATATAGTGTCAAGATTGTCATTTAATGAAAACAGCTGTAACCATATTGTATTTGTGGAATTGTTTTACTGATATTTGTTTGCCATTTTGAAAACATAGAAAAATTACTTGACTGTTTTGTTGCAATTAAACCAGTTTTCCTTTTTATCTTTCAGTCGATTTAAGGTATTGTGTAAATGTCATTGTGATTTTTACATTGTGTTTCTACAAAGCAAAATAGATTGTTATTTCCTATCAAAACTTTTGTAAATAGTTTGAAAATACAGTTATTAATATACTTTAATATATTTGTAACTAGTATGATATTTATATTTTTATATTCATGTCAGTAAAATGATTGTCTGAAAAAATTTTCAATTTATTATTTCTCTTATACTGTAGTTTTAATTTGTATACTGAGTTTTATGTTTTTACTATGAGGCTTATATATAGGTTAGTTATATATTTAATGTTATTATTGAATATTTTCAATATAAATCTGTATCTTGAAAAAATTATTTGTTATGTCATTAAACCACCTATGATGAATCAAATTATCATATTTAGGAGTAATGAAAATGTTGCACTTATGATAGGATGCCATATTGAAAAAATTTGTTGCATTTTTTATATTTTCCAGCCTTTTCTTTTTGGTTCACTGAGAAGAATTGATTGTCACAATAACAGTGGTGCATATAAATAGTTCAAGATGTATTATTATTTTTAAACTTGCATATAAATATCTCGTATTTTTGGCTTCTTAAGCCTTTACAAACATATTGTATCTAAATCTTTTAATTACTTTTCTTTACCTATTTTTTTAATTGCTGCATTGATAACTCATGTTGATATGCATAAAATGCTCTGAAGGGCTTTATCACCATTGAAGTGCATAATCTGGGTTCTCAATACTACTTAAGATCAAAGACGTTAAACACTCATCATTTAAATATAATTTTGTAAAAAAAAATATATTGATTGTTTCTATACTGATTGTTCTGATTGATTGAAAATTTGTGAAATTGTTTCTGATAAGATACTAAAAATGGAAAGCATGATAAATATAATGATAATAAACATTATAAATGGCTACAGATAAAACATTATAAATATAATATTAAGTGAATGAATGATGCCAATGTTTGAGCATGCCAAATATTGGCATTGATAGTAACATAGAATAGCATAGAGAAGCCCTGCAAATAGAATAGTAACAGCATGTCATTTGATTTCAAATATATTAAGTAATATTATTCGAATACATTATTAAGTAATATTATCGAATACATTATTAAGTAATATTATCGAATACATTATTAAGTAATATTATCGAATACATTATTAAGTAATATTATCGAATACATTATTAAGTAATATTATTTAAGTATTTCGAATATATTAATTATTCGAAAATATTATTTGATTAAGTGGAATGACTTACCTCGTAGTTTTTCCAGTATTATCTATTCAAATTGTAGCTAAAATTTTGTCTAGAGATATTCAAAACTTTGAAATGTGTATGCATTCCCTTCCTATGTTGAATTATGTGTTTCATATTTATAAAAAAGGAAGAGCACTTGTTTACCAACTTTGCATGAATGTCTCTTTCAGTATCAGTTTTTCTGTTATTTGCCAAAAAGGACTCTGTTATTTGAGTTAATCTTTAATCCTTCCACGATGGATTCTATTTGGCGCCTTGTGTTTTTTTATGTGTTGTCATAATTTTTAAGACAAAAAAATAATTCATTTAAATAATTTTGGATTTAGTTTCAAACTTTTCTAAGTTTAGAAGTATAGACCTCAAGAAGTTAATTGCATTATTGCAAATATCTCACAGTTATTTTTATATAAAATCAATTAGCCAAACTATCCACTTTTGTCTTGGTTCAATTTGAGTGTTTAGTGAAAATATTAAATTTTAAGGGGGATGAATTGTTTTTAATTAAACTGCAAATATTTTATTAACTTTTCATATCTTTTATTATAGATATGTTTAACATATTAAAAGTCTTATAAAAAAATTTTTAATCCATTGACTATCTAGCATCGAAAATTTTTAAAACAATGACATTTGAAGGTTTAAAATTGTTTGTTGCATGATCAAAATTCATTTTTTACTTTTATGTGAATTTGACAATGACTTTTAATGCCAAAAGTGAAAATCAATTCCTAAGTTTAACGAAGCAATTTTCAACAGTGTTTTTTTAAGAGAAAGGTAAGATATCTTGCAAGAGCTTCATCATCCAACTCCTTTCTATTCAATTCCTTTAACTCTTGTATTTTAGATTTTCTGTGATACTAAAGAATCCATACTTATTTTATGCATTATTAAGTACTTCAAATTGATAATTAATGATAGCACTAAATAACTTCTAAGCTATTTTAATTATCTCTACAATAATTGCAATTAAAACAAACTTTTTTTTTTCATACAAAGAAATTCAGATTTCTTTTTGAAACTATAATTGTTTAAAATCTGGTAATGAAAAAAAAAATTAAGCAAATGATCATAGAATGTTATTCGGCAATTAATAATACATTTTGGGGAAATCAGATAACATTTCTTAAAATGCCTTTGAATGTTTCCCCCACTCCATTTTTTTTTTTTTTTCTTTTTTTAAGTGTTTTCATTTTATTTATTTTAAGGGGAAGGAGCGAACTTTGTTTAAAACAATGATTGATTAAGAGATTTTAATCTTAAGCTTCTTAAATTGTAATTAGAGTGACTTTTTACTGGCACTTCTCTGGATTAAATTTGGTATAGGATTTTGTGACTACAAGTGCAGTTTTGTGTCAAATTTTTGTTTTAATTGTTTGATAAAAAAAAGCGTCTAAAACACAAATTCGGTTTTCGGATACTATTAATGTAATACCAGGGATTAACCGCCAAGGATAACATAATAGATTCAGTAAAAATGGTTAATTCACGCTAAAAGTTAATATTTCGTAACTATTGTACACCAGTGCCATGCAAGGCGTTCTCTGGCATAGCAACTTTATTAGAGAGTGTGCGAGAAATTTTTGAAGAGACTATTCCTGCTGATTAGTTATAATATTCATTTATGTGTATAACCATCTATCAATTGAACATATTTAATCCATTTATTTTTGCATATGTTGCTGTGGTTATAATTAAAATTTAAATTGGTGTGTGGAGGGAAGAATCAACAAATGTATTTACATCATTGAATTAAAACAAATCAGATCACTATTAAGATGACTCAGCCTTTCATCCCTTCAGTGGATCGATAAACTAAGGACCAAGCACGCTTGGGAACTAAACACTTGGGGTTCCGCGTTAGGCTGACCATCTAACCAGGACATATGTCTTGCAACCCAAGGCTCTCAGTCAAGAAAGCAGATATGGGTACTGTAGGCTTTGGCCCACATGGGCTGTCGTACCACTGAGTTTAATTATTAAGACGATATAACAATAATTTTTTTCCTGAAATTATCGCCGAAAAGTATCAAAATTACAAAGTTAAAATACATGTGCAGTTACAAATCGTTAGTTGAAAGATAATCTGGATTCTTTATGAAGCTCTTGTATTCTGATCAATAATATTTTAGTAAAGTTTTTATCTACTACTACCTGGATACTGAACTCGAAAGGGCGCGTTCAGCCCAAAATAGCATTACAGTGTGTATCAAAGTTTTTAATAAAAATTTAGTTATTTAATTTTTAAATCCTTAAATACGCGTAGCTATCACGACATTCTCCAACGATCGATAACCGATCATGTTACATCAACGCACCATTTTCCATACTCCAGTTGGTTTTTGCGGTTTATTTCGCCCATATTAGAATTGAAATTTGATATCTCTGGACCACAACTTATGACTTGTATACATATGAAAAATATGTATACAAGTCAACGGGAAAACAGTCTTGATTTTGATGATTATACTTTCTCATGTACAAAGTATACAATAAAAAAGTGTTATAATTTCCAAAAAATTCAAAATTTTGAGGAATCTTGTCGCTTCAAACCAGAGTCTGAAAAACATTTTTTTTTTTTTCCATTTGTGTGTGAATATTGTAATTCGCTTTGAACTGTTGTTGGCGGTATGAAATTTGGTTTTTAATTTAAATTTGAATATTTTCTAAAATTTTAAATGAAATCCATTCAGAGGAAATCAGTCTGTCTGACTGTCCTAATATAAGATAACTACAAAACGAAGAGAGATAGATGAATCAAATTTGGAACTAAACCCCCTTAATTTACACTTTACTATTACAAGCAAGTAAATGCGATCTCAAATATGCAGTGATATCTATATATAAGAATTGATATGTAATTTTAGGCTACATTTACAGTTCTCTGTCAAATTTTGGTTTTTAATCGATCGGGGAAAAAGGCGTCCAATGTACACATTCGATTTTCTGGTACTTATGTGCTGACCACTTCTCTGGTAAATTAATCGGTAAAAATCCCACTCTAATATGCTCTTTCATAATTATTATGTGCCAATGACACGGTTAATAATACATAAGTACATTTGTTAGATAAATGTATTAAAAAAATTCTGGTTGATACTCCCCCTGATTTAAAAGAGTGTATTGACTTTCCTTTGAAATTTTTAATAAAGCAGATACTGTAAATATACTGTCATTTTTGCAATAAAAAAAACCCTAGATTTTACAGTGGGCCTCAATTTGATAAAGATATTATTTGGAGAAGAAAAAAAATATTCAGATGAATGTTAAAGAAGCTATTTTTATTGTTTTCTAGCATCAGAAAAGAATGCTTTTGAAAGAAAGAGATTTCCCTCACCACCATCATCACACACACACACACACTCCTTCAATAAACAATCTGCATTCAAAAAATAAGCTGCTTTTCGGCTGTTAATAATCTAAATCTTGATTCTAGGTTAAGTTTGTCCAAAACTTTTATTTTAATATTTTGATTTTGAAACGTATTCACGAAATGTTATTTTAGTAATTTTTACTCTGTATATCTAATTTAGTGCAACATTCGTGATCTTCGGATGTGCGATTTTGCATTGTTGGCATTCATATCGACACTTTGAAGGAAAAGACCGTTATGTTAAGATTGTGCCTTGCGGTGCACTTAAGCATAAAACATCTGGTATCCTGAATGATTTCTTGCCGAGTTATTTGCTTTATACTTAAATCCAATGTTCAACATCTCAAGGAGTCAAACTTCTCGGTTGGCAGGACACGAGATGTTTGAATGATGGTTCTGTTCCAGAATTTGATGTGAAATGCTCGGCTGGCGTTTTGGAAAGTATTGTAATGTGGTTCTTATTTTTCCTTCCAACCCGTTCTCAGACAACGTAACGAAAAATAGCATTCGATTGCTGAACAATAGACAAGGAAGTAACTAGCCCCATGCGGTTCACCAGAAAAACATTCTCTCCGTTTACAAAGCATTTTTCTTGGAACTTGCGACACCTTTTATTCTATATTTTTGCCATTTTCTTTTTTACTAGTGGTTACGATCTAATTGTCAAGCTGGAGCAGGTTGGGTCAAGCGACAAATCGCGTGATTTGGGAACTATAGTCATCTAATGGCGGGCCCTTTTAAGTAATATACCACTTGTTGTGGAACAGTCTTATGGAACCACCCAGTTTCTTTTTGAAAATGATAAACTCATTTTATTGAAGAAAACCGCGACATCTCTTATTGTCTTTCGATGTGATATATGATTTTCGATTTTTTTTTAATTGGATTTTTCTTAAAATCAAACATTTTTTAAACAGAATTAATCAACATTTCATTAAATTGACCTCTCAATATGTAAACATCGTTTGCATTTGATATTGTAGAAGTATTCAGTGAATAAAAGAATATTTTTTGAAGTATTATCAAAGAGAAAACAAAGGACTATCAATCTTTATTTGAATTTTCGATATTCTTAAAACAACAACAAAAGTCGAAAGAAAATATTTACTTTTATAAATTTTTGTTCTTTAAAATTCTCACATGCTTCTACAATTTTTCGCAACCGTCTCATTATAATGATTGTGGCAATTTAAACTTAGTTTGAAGTCCTATTGTGAATTGAAAGTTCTTTCATTCTGTATGTCCTGTTTATACGCTAATATGTAATACTCTCCCCCCCCACACACACACAACTATTGTGTTTCAAACTTAAAGATTAATGAGATGCGATTATTTATCAGATGATGTACTAATGATGCAATTTTAGCGTCTTCTTGTGCAAACTTGTTACCGAAATACTTTTGGACCACGGAACTTCAAAAACATATAGGAGATTTCATATCCAACTGTTTCGTCAGTAACTTGAAAGATGCCGGAGGAATAAAAAAAGACCGAGGAAAAAAATTGTTTCCAAAGCAGATACACACACTTGTCTGTTCTACTTCCTCGACTGAATGGGGAAGGCCCGGTTTTTTCGTTTGGGTCACTCGACTGAGTTCAAATTCTCTTGACATACATCGTGATCACTCTCGACTCATTTTTTTCTTAACGAAGACGAGTTCAGTGGGCACTGGCTTATCTGTGTTTGTTTTTACCATTCCGCTCCGAGGCATCGCTGCTAGATCCGTTACCTGCCCTGTTCCAGGGAAGTAGATATTTCCTCATTCCTCTTTCAAGGTCACGGCTGGTTAATGACCTTAAAACAAAACGCCGATTTGGCAAAATGCGGCTCCCTTTGGCGTAAGTTATCGCCTTTCTTCGAGAAGATGAACCAACCCGTTTCCGTCTGAGGATCATAAGTGTCCCCATTTTATTATATATGTATATTTTTTTTTAATTTGATCTTCTGCAGATGGACTTAATTGGCTATTCTTTTCCTTTCGGTGTGTAATGAGATTTAGACAATGAAGTGAATGGCTACAAATAGGATTGGGGTTCGGTTATCAGTAGCTTTCTGCCTCAACCGGAATGGCATTCGTAACCTAAATTTTCATTAAAATTATCTTTTTGATTGATAGTATGTCTTTGTTTTGAAGTGTCGCCTTTCATGTGTTTCATTGAATGACTTTTCGCTCTTAGCTCTTTTAGATGAAGTTTTACCTTCCGATTTAAACTCGTTTTATGACTGGTGTCTTATTTACATTCGTTTAATAATTCATATAATGAAGGCCTGGCTTAGCTATAGCTTGTTGGTATTCTCTCATCTTGGAACATTTTGTGCCAAGTAAACATTGCATAATATAATTAAGGTAGTAGCTGATATATTTACCAATCACTTGGAGAAGTCATATCACTGACTCTCCAACTCGCCCGAAGGTACACGGATAATAAATACTGAATGACCGGACCTCTGCAACAGCAATACTGGCGGGAACTGTGGTTGAGTCCTAAGGGCCATCACCGACCACGATACAACCCTTCCCTAAGGAAGTACGTCCCGTCATCGATGGTAGGAGCCAGACTCCCACCTTTTCGTGTACCCTCCAGGGTGGTGAGATCCAACCACCATGCCGGAAGCATCCTATCCTCCTTTCGAGGTGCCCCCCCCGGGGGGAAGTCTTTTGGAGAAGGCATACCTTGACTGAAGAACATGAAAAATATTGGGTACTATCCTTTGGTTGTACTCTTAATCTCCATAATTCAAAAATTAATTAGTTTGACAATAAATTTCTCTCTGCATCGCAGTGGCACCTGTTGATTTTCTTCCCAATAGAGCGTAAATGTGGGACTTCCGCCTCTGAAATGCCTTAAGGAAAGCTTTCTGTTCTCCATATTTTGGATCTAATTTTTACCTGAATTTTTCCAAAGTCACTTGACTAAAAAAGTCCCTTTTTTTTAATCATGAACCCTTGATTCAAGGATTTGACTTGACATGGCTTTTGAATTTAAACCATTTGCTTCATGCAACTTATTCGTACATGGCCTTTAAACCGCATTAAATCATGAATTTGACTAGACATGCCAGAAAAGTGTTCTTCGTCGATTTCACAAAGTTTCCTTAAGATATATATAAGATCTTCGAAGAGCATTGGGTGTTTTTGAGTTAAACCCACAATTAGTGAACCCGCTACACAAAATAAAAAAATAAAAAAAAATGCAGATCCGAGTTTTGTCTTCTAAATGAGTCTTGCTAACAGATTGGAGGCATCTTTGTCTCAGATATATATCATCTTTTAGACTTATTAACTACAGGTTTCAAACTCTCTTATTTATATATGTAATTTTTGCAATTAAATTGTGACAGTATCCTTCTAGCTTGTTTCAAAACGGGACGTTAATATAACTCATATAAACTAAGAATGATGTAAGATCTTCAATGCAAATTCAACTGAGAAGAAAACAATTCATTGGTGAAATCGATTCATTCTCACATGATACACGTCAGATGGGCCATGCAAAGGTGTTGCAACAATAAGTGGCGCCTAGGATATGGTTTAATTTCTTTTTTTTTTATCGTAAATGACTTTAAAAAAGGACATAAGCGTGACAAGCCAAGGTGGTTTACCACCTTGGCGCGCCCTATGACTGGCTGTTATATGCACTTCCTTTACCCGCCCGGTTGCTAAGTCATTGGCGTCGTGTTAATTTAACTTTAGGATTCATTGCACATTGGGATTTAAAAAAACACAGCGGGAGTGGTCATATCAAAACTCTTGCATAAAGGTGAGTTTTACTTGCTCTTTTATAAAGGTGAGTTTTAGAGGCGTTTTCTCCCAACCGACTGAAACCAAAATTTAACACAGAATTACACTTGCAGCCACAAAATCACATATCAAATTTTATTTATTTTAACCAATTCGTTTTTGAGTTATCGCGTTTACATACTTCTGAAAGTTCAGACTGACAGACAATCAACACCTTGTTGATTTTGTTCAAAATTTGATTGGTGTTTACTTTTTTTTTAGTTTTAGTTATATTAACGTCCCGTTGTAAAGCAACACTAGGGCTATTTTGGGACGGACCTCGTCATTTTGAACCGCGGTCAGATGACGAGGACGACGCCTGAGCTGGCACCCCCTCTCCACACCGCAGCACGCCAACGTAAGGACGTTTGACCCTGACGGATTTAACGTGCAACAGACTCCCTTACACAACAGTTCATCGGTGGAATCGGGTCTCGAACCTGAAAACCTACGACTCGCGAGCCGAGACCTTACTATCAGGCCACTGATTGGTGTTTACACCATAAATATTAAATAAGCGTTTTGAATTTTATCCTTCCAACTCTCTTCGTTTTGTAGTAATCGTGTTCACTTATATTCGCGCAGCTGGACAGAACAAATTTCGGTACTTACGTATTAACGCCATCGCTGCTACAGATTTGGCGGTTTTTAAGTGTTGTGTGCGAACAACAGGATTGCTCTTTATTGGCGCATTAGTGCAAAAAACGCCAAATCCGTAGCTGCGATGGCGTTAATACATAAGTACCCAAATTTCCTCAGAATGGAATTTACTTAAAATTCGACAGGTATCTTGAAATCTAGTGTAAAGATCATATACCTAATTTCATTCGTCTAGATCCATTCATTCCAGATGAACAAATAGACAAACAGACATTTTCCAAAATGTGTTTATCGAACTCAGGGAGATATGAAATGAAGAGATTCGTCAAAATCTCGAATTCGAATATTTCACGGTGACAGTCCTTTCTGTAACTTCGTATACGAGAAAGTAAACAAGAAAAAAAAAAGTAACATAATGCCGCAGCGTAAGATAAAGTATAATCGGGTAATAATCGCAAATAAGTTTCCTTATTATTATTATTTTAAGGAAAGATCACATGAAATTCCTCCATTTTCAGTCTTCTTGATTACTCTGGAATCCATATTATCTCACAGTATTTTCATTATCAGCTGTTTTAGAAACAATAGAGCAAAGGACGTTGGTGACTCGTCTGTAACTAACTTCATTAAAATCATAATAGAAATTAAAGTGCAGCCTGAAACTTCTTGCATACCCACCATCTCGGTTCTAAAACTTGGCCTTTTAGTTATTTTTACCACGTGTTTATGGTTCGGAAAGAATGCTTAATGAAAAAATTTCACCAAGGCTTACGCGAAAACCGGCTGAAGATTTTAGATGTCCCAGAGACCTTTTCCTCTGCTCACAACTTGCGTGAGATTGAATAACCTGGTTTTTCTTTTAAAGAGCTACTCAATTGTTTTATCAGATTCCGTTGAAATGATTGAATAAAACCGGATGTTCGGTTGACACGAAATAATAGGATGTTACGACAAACCCTATTATTTTTAAGAGTTTTTAAAATTAATTGCAGATTTATTTCATTATTAGCGTCTTTGATTAGAAGCCAATAAATGAAATACTACTTTCTTCTTCTAAATTCTTTGTTTTTCTGATGGAATCTTACATGCTATTTTATGGAAAAGATATATCTGGTGAATATTTTAGTAATTTGTACCAACAAATTCGAATCGTTTTGTTTAAATGGAATGGATGTGTGTAAATTCTCAGGTATACCCACACTATTCATTAGTGTAAAAGTGTATTAAATTTTGGCATTCGGAAGAGAAATTCGATGCATAATTATTCATCTAATTCAAGAATTTGTTGGTTGCTCCGAAATAATATATATATAATCGTTGAATTTCTCCAAATAATTAATCTACATCTTCTTACTACTCTGTAAATATTGTTAATAATTAAAGCTAAAAGTTAGTAAAGCGTCAAAAGGATACACTGTCTCGAATGGTGGTGAGCGGAACCATCCGAGTGCAAATTTTTAAACTATACAGCAGAAAAATTTGTTTAATTATAAAGTATGCTGTAGTTAACGAAAGTCGCCTATAAACTTGATGAGGATAACTTGCTTATGAACCTATTTCTAAATTACATCAAATCTAATGTAAAATGTATTTCAACTTTGTCTTCTTATATATCACGGTCTTGGTATACCAATTTACCAAACCGTGGTCTTCAATTTTATTTACTTTCCCTTATTGGTTTACTTATCTTACCTTTTATTGGTTTACAAATAAAATAAAGTTTTAAAATATGGAAAGATGATAAAATTTTGAAAGTTTTCGCCATTTCATATTGTTTAATATCACCCCAATGAGTGTAAATATTTTCATTTTTAATATAGATTGTTTTAAATTAAAATTGTTGATCCACAGTTTTTAATCTTAGAATCTGTACATATCTATTGTCTGTTTCCAAACAGGAAATCCTCAACGGCTTTCGATTCCACCAGAATAGGGTTGAGATGTAGGTGGCTGTGTTTATTTATTTGTTTTTACTGAGCAATATATAGGAAATTAGTTTCGAATCAAAACGAAATAGTATTGTTTAAAAAATTAATACCAACTTCGGGAAAAGATTTAGAAAATTGTGCATTGAATGGAACTCTGGAAAAACGGTTTATGTATTTACTGCGTGTAACCCCTCCGTGAAATAAAATCCTTCAAAAGTGATAAACATGGGTTTCTGAAACGTATATATTAGACTAATTAATAACCTCGGTGGTCTTATGAGATCTCATTTTCGGAACCAAAAAATTCCAGGTTCCAAACCCATATTGTATCCGTCGTGTTTGGTGTCTAACGTTTAAATCTAACGTCATGGGTCAATCGTATTCTCATTGATGTGGTGCGAAAGTTTGGAGAGCGGATGTCATCTTAAGTGTCGTCTTCGTCACCCGTCATCTCCCTCATCAAGATTTCGAGGGCCGTCCTAAAATAGTCCTAGAATTACTTCCAAGCGGGACATTGTTATAACGAAACAGATTAATCCGGTTTTGTACCCATCCAGCCCTTGTATTCTGGTTTTCAGAAGGACGAATGGGGCTCATTCAAAGGAGAGAAAAAAAAATCACTTATTGGGAATTTCGGTGAAGTAGGGACGACGTAAAAAAAAGAATTTTGATTTCTATTTTGTTATATTTATTATGTATAGTTTTCTATAAAATTTGGTAGTGTTTGTTTTATGCAATAAATATAGGTTTTATTATTTAAAATCCGTTTTTTGAAATAAACGTCTATTGATCCAACAGTTCTCCATTCTGATTAAACTGCATATACTGTTTTTCGGAACAGCTCTTGGCTTTTTTAGATTTGTTTGAATCACATTATCCCCTCCCTCTTGGTGTTATTTTTACGCACGTTACAGAACGCATGGTGCTTCGATGAAATCGTATCCGCTCCACACCCTGATTTGAAATGCCCCTGCTTCAGTCAGCTTTCCTTTCGCGGGGATTCATTACTTCAGTTAATCATGTTTTTTTTTCCCCCTTCGCTCTTAATCATTCTTTGAAGTATCATTTATCACGATTTATCTCATTTGTTCAACACAAATGAGACGAGTAATGAATAGCATGCGTTTGGAATAATGCCCTTTTATTAATTGTCTTTTTTTTTCTTTTACTGCAATTCTCTTAGTTACTGAAAACATGCAGTCTACATACATTTTATCAACAGTTAATATCGGTACACAAATATGGACCAATCATTAGGCGGCACAAGTTCAGTTTTAGTTTAACCCATTATACTGAAGTGATGTGCCAGATATGTGCATTGTTTCATATTTAAATCTGTTTAAGTTAAAGTAGCAGTCAAATTAAAAGACAAAATCTATTGGGCACGCTTAAGTATCTCAAATTTTCTCTTCGCTCTTATATGGATGGAAATAATTATAAATACCCTAACTAAAATTTGTTATCTTATTAAGGGTTTAAATAAATTCTCAGTAAAAGGACTTAAAACGAGGCTTTAAAGCTATCCTGCTCCTGTCCCAGATGAGATCATTAATGCACTAACAAAACTAACTGATGACAATTTTTTTTATTATTATTAATTAGCAGAAGTAACTCAGAAAACAGTCTTGATTCGGAACTTTTATTAGAATATCCCATATGTAAATGGCTATTTCGTTGGCAAAAAAATTCCTACCAAATTAATCATTTTAAATCCAACAGGTGTTTTTTTTTTTTTTTTTTTGTATAATAAGTAGAGGGAATTTATTTTTCTAGTCGTCTGTCTGTGCGTTCGTTTGTGTGCTTGCTAACATAGTAACTCAAAAACATGACGAACTAGGTATAATTGGAATTAGGCATGTATGAAATATAATACAGTTATAATACGTTAGACATTATTATAACTGTATTAAATTTCAGACCAAATCTGACGTATTGATTTCTGTCGTTGTTTTTTTTTTTTTTTTTTTTTTTTTGTTGTTGTTGTTGTTGGTGGTGGTGGTGGTGGTGGTGGTGAATATTCGAAATGTGTTAACTCAAAAGATGGAAGACTTTTAGCATATGATACTTATATTAATCAGCGGAGTGGTCCCCCCGAAACTTTCTCGCATGTTCACTATTAAATGTAGTGTATTATTAACCGAATTGACGAACAATAATAACGGAAGAGTCCATCTTTGGTGATTCATCGCTGGAATGCTGTTAATAAGCAAGGGCCAGGAAACCGAATATGTACTTTCGCCTTTTTCCTGGCCGATTAAAGACGCAAAAGTGCGTTTTCAGTCATAAATCGTATACCAATTTTCATATATTGTGTCGTTATGTTTTTGAGTTATCGCGTTTACGTGCGTGAGAAGTTCAGACCAGCCAACCTTTTGGCGGATTTGGTTCCAAATTCGATATACATCTACATTCAAAACGTTAAATTTGTTCAGTTTTTATTCTTCTTGGCTGTTTTTTGTGTTGTAGTTCTGTGAACTTATATTCAGACAACAGGGCAGATAGACTTTTTCTGAATGAATTTCGTTCAAAATTAGTTAGAAATCTTCATGATAAGAGTGTGCCAAGTTTCCTCTGCCTAGCTCAAATCGTTTTTTGAGTTAGCGTGTTCACAGGCAGTCTGATATAACTCCAGAAATGTGTTTTTCGAATTTAGGGAGGCATGAAACATGGAGATTTGTCAAAATGAAGAGTTCTGATTTTTCGACGATTACAATATTAGTGAAAATATGGAGTTGCAGTTGCGTGGTGGTTAGGTGTCGACTACGGAGCCGAAAGTTCCTATTTCGAAACCCAATTTCACAGAATAACTTATTTATGAGCGGACCTGGTGTACAATAAATCCATCATGCGCAAATGACCTCTCACCCCTTTGTGATGGAAGTTGGGGGGTGGCTCAGATGTCGGTTAAAAACATATATATGGTTCAAAATGACGAAGCCCTTTCGAAAATAGATCTCGTGTTGCTTCTGAACTGAACGCAAATATAACTAGTTGTATCAAAATAACAGATTATCTTCTATTTTTGTACTAAATCTGTCAAAAAACTGACTTTATTTTCTCGTGTACGAAGTATAAAGTATTGTAATCATCAAAAACATCGAACTTGAGATTTTGACTGATCTCCATGTTTCGGACCTTCTTGCACATTTCCTTGTCGAAAAACACATTTTTGGCTTCATGTCTGTGTATTTGTAATAAAGATAAATAAAAAAACACTTTGAGCAAGATGGGTGAAATTTGATCTATGGAATTATGACCAATTTGAACCAAATTCATCAAAGTGTTGACTGTCTGTCAGTCGGTACTTTAACAAGTATGTAAATGAGAACTCAAAAATGCAGTACTGAATTATATAAAACTTGATATGTGTTATTTTAACTACAATCGTAGTTCTGTGTCAAATTTTGATTCAAATCTGTTTGTGGGGGGGGGGGGGGAAGACACATCTAAAACACAAATACAATTTTCGGATCTATTAACTGCATGCCAGGGATTCATTCCCAAGTATCATTCGCAGATTCAGTAAAAAATCTAAACCCGTGCCAAGATCAATATTTTGTAACTGTTGTTGGCCAATACTATACGAGACATTCGCCGCCTTAGCCAAAGTTCACAATTTCATACGGAGATAGGTGGATAGTACATTTATTAGAGAGTATGCGAGAAAGTTTCAGAGAGACCATTTCGGCTGGTACTAGTGTATTATGTGAACGTTACATCTCAAACACAACAAGCTACATAAATATCCAAACCAAAACAAATCAATAGCGCATATTCTTTCTTTAATAAATCGGATTGCGGTATCCGAAGCAAATTAGCTGTGAAACTTAAGTCGTTAATATTTCCATGCAGTTCGTTGAATACTAATTATATCTCAATAATCTCTCGTGCTAGCATCTCGAGAAAGATTTGATTTCCATGGATAACCATGCGAATTATCATTGCAACGATGTTAGATGTCGCTGCTAAAAAGACTCGGTTCATCAGAGCATGTTTATCACGAAAATTATTCAGTAGGAGCCGCTTTCTAACGGACATTTGAATTCTTGTAACGCAACAATTGGGCAGTATTTATATGACAACTGAGGAATTTGTTTTAAATGCTTTGACATAAACCGACTTGTCTTAAATTACGAGTTCTGATCTCAAGTGTCACGTATATATGAATAATGGGGTCTCCAAAATACTTTCAACGCATCAGAATCTTCAATGTTAAATAGCAAAGAAAGCTGTATCCGAAATGTTCCATTCAATTTTTTAAAAAAAACGCTTAGTTAAGTTTTTGTTTTGTTTTTTTAAATCTTTAATTTTTGTTTCAGAATTATTTTTCCCTTCTCCACGTATACGTACATAAGGAATTATGAGCACTTAACGCTTATTCATTGGACCATATATTTCTGACAATGAAATATGGTTTCGAGTAGCAGTAGTCCTGATAAGTGAAGAGTAGTCAATGATATTACATAATTTTTCACAGAATTGACTATCAGAAACTAAAAGAATTTAATTGCTAAAATGCACTTTGTATCAAATGCAAATAGTGTGGACTCCCAAAAAAAGTTGATGCTGTGATAGTCCTCAGGATTTCATTATTTATCTACCCTTAAACATATTATCCTTAATGTAAAGTGCCTTGAATTGAATTAAATTGTTGCTTTTAATACCGTTTTGGACATACTTTTACAGAAAGAGACGGCAAACTCCATAACAGCATTTTGAGATGAAGTTGTTTGCTCAAATTATAATTGAAATAAATTGTGATGCTATATTATACAGAATATGGTCACAGTTGCCTCGATTTTGGACAGCAAGATCACGTAAATTTTAATTAAGATTTAATGCCAAATTCGAAATCCAGAAAATAGTATTTGTTCTTAATCGCCTAATTATGGACATTTATTATTGAAGGGGTGGGTGGGATGTGTGCTGATTTCAAATCTAGCTTCTTGTTGATTTTTTCATTTTTATATGGTACGAAGATGCGAGGATATGATGCTTCTTTGGATGTGTTAATTTTAGATTATTATTTTTTTTAACGTAGATTTAATTATTAATCATTATGCAAAACTGGTCTGACGATTTTTCGCAATAGTCGCTATTCCTTTTGGTCTAAAATCCGTCCAACTCAAAGCGTTTTTGTGTTATCTTTATCATCAATTGATAGATTTTCAAATAGACAGACAGATAAACATTTATATTCCAAAAGTGTATTTTTTCGAACTCAGGGAGATCTAAAACGCGGAGATTCGTCAAAATCTTGAGTTCGAATTTTTTTCGTTCGATTACAATACCTTCTTTATACTTCATATACGAGAAAGTAAAAAAGATGGAATTTGCTATTTCCCGCACATGCTAAAAACAGCAGCTTACAAAAAGAATACATTTTGTATTATTCAATCTGGTAACTTCTCACCGCTTGTCTCAGTTTAATTCAGCCAGAACTGGGAAGAAAATATGGAACAAATAAGACGGGTCATCAAAGCAAATTAAACTGTATGATAATGACATACTTCAGTGTCTTTAGGAAGAATTGGACTTCCTTAGAAAGTTGCATTTTATGAAATAAATTTAAAAGAAATTTATAGATATTAAAGAAACTGTTATGTGATATTGTTTTTATTTTTTAATAACTTTGTATAATGAAACAAAAGACTTGATTTTAGCTTCCGTTGTAAGCTTTGAACCAGGAAGCTGTTGTGAAAAACAGTCATCGTGATTTTTCACTTTTTCTTTTTGCTTGCTAAATTGCTCAGTTTTATAAAAAATATTTCCGTGTCTTAGACAGGTTTATTAGACAAGTTTAAAATATTCTGCTAAACTGTAAAAACTGATAATTATGTAAGGGTGCTAAAATATTTCGCTGCAAAATGCAGGGTTTATTCGAATTGTCGGTAATATTTATAAAATTTCGTTTTCTTACTCAATTTTTATATTTATTCTAATATTATTAATTTCTTCGTTTAGGCATGGAATTTCCATACTGGCATAGAACACATCCAATGTGAGATACAAATTTAATTTTGAAAACCTTTGCATGTATTTCAAAAGCTGAGCTCCTCGGGGCAACTTAATGCTCACTGGAGTCAAATATTAGTTTGTATGTGCGAGTTTTTGTTTAAATCCAGCGTTCAGGATTACTCGACGCCAAGCAATGAAGTTCCAAAATCGGTCATCAGTGCGACAAACCGCTTTGAATCAGATGACGAATTAAAAAGTTGGATATCCAACCCATTTTCATTTCATCTCAGTTCATTTTCATGGAATGGGGTGGAGGGCGTAGGAAGAGATCTGGGGCGATTGGTGAGATTGCGGTCTCTTGCAGTGTGTTCTCGCAAGAGTGTGGTTTGGTATGGAGCATTTAGAGAACATCGTTAGAACGTACTTAGATACAGGCTTATGACCTACGAATTTTAGAACATACTTATTAAATCGATTTTCCAATTGTTCAGTTATTTCGTTCCATTTCGAATTCGTTGAAAAAATAGTATTCCTGTCTTCATTTCTGGACTGTAATTTATTTCTGTTAAAATATTTTTGATGTTTAAAGTGCTCCTGATTCTTTCAGGACTTTTAATTTCTACCCTTCTCCTTGTTTATTTGAAATGGACAAATGAACTAGAAAGTAAGTGTGAACTACAGGGGAACCATACTTTCTTTCTCTGAATTGTTTCATAAAACACTTATTCTTCTGTCACATTCACTGCCTGCTGACATAGTACATTTAAGTGAACTAAAATTCATTCACACTTTTCATTACTTATACTTTCCACCACACTTTAACATTTCATGTATTGTCAATTCGATGTACTCTGTCTCGAGAATTTTTACTTTATAATTATCAACATATATATTGAATTTGGAAAAATATTAATTTTTACTGTTTACTGTAGTATTGTTTTCAGTTTACTAATTGTGTTAGCTCATCTCACCGACGTTTATCAATGGGGGAGGGGAATTGAAAAATGGCGAACAACTGTTGTTGGAATAGAAGTTCGTTTCCATTTCGCGCTCCACCATTTGCCCGTTCCGGTCATTTTCCAGGAATGCCGAGCATCGCGTTACGGACGTCAGAACAATGCTAGAAGTTGTATAGAAATCGAGTTCAAGGATTGTGATGTGTCAATCAGCTTGCAGAAACAGACAGAAAGTCATTGTGGAAGTCTTGTTTAGCTTGCAGATTCTCCACATCTGGATCCACCTGCTTTTCTGCGTATTCAGCTTGAATGAATGGTAATAAATACCATTCATTCACAACTGCCACAAGTTGCCGAAAGCCTTTTGATTGAAATCAAGGCTCTAATTACTAGAAACAAAAAAATTATTATACTATTGAAATATATATATATATATTGATTTAATGCTTTCATTACTTTCTAATATAAATTGAGCACCTTGTTCGTACAATTTTGCTCCTCTATTACCTCCCTCATTTTAATTAGGTGCTGCATGGCTACCATTGCTAAAATTTTGAAGATACAAATGAAAGGAAAGGGTATTAAGCAAATGAAGAGAATGTTTAAGTACTAAGCAAAACATGAAAAAAAAAAAGTTAGTAAGTAAGTAATGGTTTGTTTCACTCATAAAAAAATCAGCAATGCTTAAGTAATCTCATTAAATGAACACTAGGGTAATAAAAATTCTACTTTAATTCTTTTTAGACCAGTCACATTTTAAAATGTATTTTACTTTCTTAATTTTGTTATTTTATTCTTTCACACGTTTAAAAATTATAATGTAAAAAAAAAAAAAAATGTCGCTTCTGACAACCTGTTTATTTCACTCGATTTTGAGTTGGTATTAGGAAAAATACTCTCTCGACATTTGTGTTATGGGCTGAAATAGCAGCTTACTAATAAATGCAGAGCTTTATTAGGCATGACTTCTGATTAATATACTTTATATGTGCATAAAAACTTCAGCCATTTCTCTTCCATGCTATTTGGAATGAAAGACGAGACAAATAGTAATACGGGAATTAAATAATAAAATACGATAACAATGCCATACATTCGGAATGTATTGCAACTTTATATATATGACCCAAATTAAAAAATAGCTTATTTCATGTGATGGTTATATAAATGCCTAAACAAACTAATATTAATCAGCTTTCTCAAAGTAACAATTTTTTTTTAATTGATTCATTTGAGGTCTTCAATTATATTTATTATTAATAATTTGAAACCTCACCTCATGGAGAGAACGGACTATCACACCATGAATGAATGAATGACGTAAAATGTCTTTCTATACGTTTAAAAATTGTGTTTCTTTCTATGTCTGTCTGTCTCTCAAGTGATCAAGTACATTTTTTCCACTACTACACAAATTTGCTGCCTTTTATTTTTGAGGCTTCGAATTTAATAAATCATCCTATTAGAGTTCGCGTTTTAGACGTTGAATTCGTTCTAAAACTCAGATGTCTTTTGAACAGTAGTTAGCGCTGTATATTTTCGAGCTATTGTTTTAATTCTTCCTGAAGAAATTCAGATTTGAAGGGAAAAAAATTTAATTGCTTTTCTTAACTGCTCTTTACTATTTATTTACTGGAATCTTCAGCTCCGCTTGGGGGGGGACGAATTTCTTTGTTTTCATTTCGAAATGCTTTATAACAAATATCAACAATTTAGAACTTTTTCTGTCGTTGGGCATTCGACATTAATTTGCGATTATCATTCTATTTGCCAAATTGAAATAAGTCGTTGGTTGTGGAGGTAGCAAGTCGGTGAGTTCAATAATTCCATTTAAAATTCTTTCTTCCGTTGCCGTCGTTTTTAAATACTCCGTGTAAATTTTAGATTAACAGATGTCGGAATAAGGTTCCAAATTTTGTTTTGGGGAACTTTTATACCATTAAAAGACGTCTTTTATTTCAGATTTGTCTTATCTCCCGCCTTTTTAGCGTCTGAATATGGTTACTCGCTTTGTCATTCAAGTATCAGTTTTTGAGTATGCTAAATAAATAAGAATATAATATTCTTAGATTTTCTGTTTTTGTATAAATTTCGGAACTGTAAAATGCGATGCTGCCAGATGAAATTTTTTAAAAAATCATTTACTTATTAAAGTACTTGACTGACAACTGATACTTCTAATCAAAAATTGTGCCATCAAATATCAGTTTCTTTTAGCCACGAACATTTTGCTTTGCCCTTAAACTGTTCTAATTTTTACTTTAGGTGAATGCAATCTGATTCTAATAAGATTTCGCGTGCCATTCGAAATCCTTCCATGACCCAAATGTGGTTGGGGAAAAAAGATGTTTCATTTTTCGTGCTTTGTAGAACTTAAGTTCCGTTTACTAATTGAAGAAATCCTATTACGTTTCGTAGGCGGAAGTAAAGTTTATTCGCAGTCTCAAAAAAAAAATGTGAATTTTTCTTCTGCTGTTGTTAAGATTTGTTTTGTAACGATCGTGTTTAGAAAAATTGTTTTTGTGTTTGAATTTTAATAATATAAATCAAATATAATATTGAGAGAAAATTTGTTATGATAAATTTCATATTTTTCTGTCTTAAAGATGTCGATAAAACGGAGGATTATGAAAATTTGGCGATAATAAAATAATGTCTGAGTCACATTATTTTTATATGCCTTTAAGAATATTTGAGATATCATTTAAAAATTTTAAAGTAATAATATTTACTTGTTGGAGGCTATATCTCAAATGTGATCATATTCTCTATCTTAATTACTGAAACCACAGAGGATTAGAAACAATACCGATATTAGTCAATTTGGAATATCAGTTGATGTTACATGACAAAAGAAAAGAACATACTTCTCTAAGCGGTTGAGCGTATGCTGTATCTGTTTACATCGGGAAAGTGCTTGATGAAGAAATGATGCCGAACATATGAAGAATTTGTAATTCATCATCACACAGTGTTCATGATTGCACGAAACATATTGTATCGTCATATTCGAAGAAAGTTATCGGTGTCTGCTAAATGTTCAAACGTTAACAAAATAATAATGCGAAATCTGCGGGATATGAGATGTTGTGAGACGAAGTTTAAAACGATTACTAGAATGTGAAGTATATGTATGGGAAGGGAAGTGTAGCAAAGCTGGAATGTATTCGGTATATACAAAAGAGAGTAGTTCTGGTCTTAGAAAATTATAAAGTTAATATAAAAGCTTGAGGGGGAGTGGAAGTAAGAATAACAAACTATTTTATTGATTTTCAGAATTACTATAGGATAGCCTGAAGAAGTAAATAAATATTTTAAATTTAATGCAAAACTGTGTATGAGTTGCTTCCCCCCCCCTTCATTTTTGCTTTAGTAAATCTCAAACACTGCTTGAACAGTGTCCGATGGACATTGGCAGATAGAGTAAATATCATCGCGGAATTGCCAATGGTATAAAGTACCAAGATAAATCGAAAGGATTGACAAAAAGTATTATGAATCTAGTAAAGCATGTATGTATGAAGTTATGTGAACGTAAACTTCTGAAGCGGTGTTTAGTTAAGAAGACCCAGAATTCAGGTAAACAATTTGTAAATACTTTCCAAAAGTGGAAGTTTGTGAAAGTGCAAATTCTGACATTGAGGAGTGATATATATAGCAGTCATACTATTTAACTAAGACTTTAGTGGATTTAAAGCTTTACTTGCCGAATTAAATATGTCGGTAGGTAAAAATTACTGCTATTGGGTGCGCTGCTCTTGTTCAGAAACGAGTGAATGAATCGAAGTGTCTACCTACTATAACAAAGTTGTCCAGGGGGAAAAAATCTCTTTCGAGAAGAAAAAAGAGGATGTAATGTATAAATGTGGTGAATTTTAAGAAAAACACTGTATAATTTTATACAAATAGTGTGTTTCTGCACTTTAAAATATGTTTTACTCACAATTAAAAACGTCATAAAATTTCTACACTTGTGATAGGATTTCGCAAAATCTTTTTGTGATACATCTTTCAAACTTGGTATGCAGATTTCATATATCATTTTCTAGAGAATGTGTGAGAAAAAATTATGATTCAAATCAAATTAAAAATTATGATTCATAGTTGAATCATAATTTTTAATTTTATAGCCCTTTATTGAGTTGACAATTGTGTAAATATTAGAAAAATTCTGATTTATTCACTTTTAAGATTTATTTTTGAAATTTTCCATTAGATTCGTGTACATTCTGTAGACAAATGTGCTAAAAGCGTTCCAATATACTTTATTTGCAATTTTATCCCTATAATTTTTTAACACTTCATAGGCTTTTATAATTCTTTGTTAAATTTCAATTTTAAAAATTATCTTATAGTTAACTAAGTTTTTATTACTTAAATAAGTTTTTATACAATAATGATCATGTGTATGCAGTATTTATTTTAATTATATTTCGCAAAATGATCTTCGAACGTATGCGGATACCTTAAGTAATTTTTTTTTTGCAAGTTATTATTGCTATAATCAAATAGAAAAAAAAATTAAATTATATAGTCAATTTAAATTTGAAATATTATTATATGATATTTTGGTCCAGTGGTTTGAATTTCTTCACTTTTTGTGCTTTCTTTTTAAACCTAATGATATTTCTAATATTTTAACACAGTCAGTCATCTCTAAAATTATTCTAAAATACTTCTTGTTCAGTTGAAGAAGAATTCAAACTTCCTAATGTAATTTTTTCCCCAGAAACCTCTGTTTTTAATCAGCAGTTCTTCCGGTCAAACCATTTGATCTAGAACTACGGAATTCGGCATGTTTTATTTTGGAGAATGGGAATGTGTACTTCATAACGATTTTTCCCAATTGAAATTTTAATTCATTAAAAATTAAATGAGATTTTGATGTTATACAGTAATAATTACCAAAATTTCTGTTGCATAAAAATGAATTTAGCATCATTTAAAAAATTGTCTTTTTAATGATATCCTAACTTTGGCGACCAGTTTGTTAGCTCAAATTAATCTTTTTTTGCGTGTGTGTGTGCTGTAAAGAATTAATGTAGAATGTATATTTTTAAAATTCCATCCGTTTATTTGATGAGACAGAAAAACATGAATTAAATTGAATAAGTCAAAGCAAATGCAAACATATGAAAAGATGTATATACTAAGAAAATTCTACTTCGGAATTATATTCCTGGAAAGCTTTGTTTTAATTTTTAATTTTAACATGAGCAAAAGCACGCCGCTGAACGTTTTAACGGACGAATGTGAATTTCATAACATTAAAATTACAAATTATATATTAAAGAAATTTGGTAAAAAAAAATAAAGGAATTATAATACAGAAATAAAATTGATATCATTAAAAAAGTAATATTCGAGTTTTAAATGATATAAAACCATTTTTGTGAGGTAATAATTTTTGAAGATGTGGCCATCGTTTTCTATTGTAAGTCATGGTGATTGCCCATGTGAAAATCGTTAAATCATTTTCGCGCTCGCTTAAACTTTGTTTGATGCCTATTTTCTGATTTCTTTTACATCTTCTTTCCTCTGTGTGAATAGAGTTTTAAATGAGTCTTATCCAAAACATTTCTAATAATATTTTTCAGCTTTATTAATTAGCGAAGCGTTTTGACCGTTGTTTGCGTTTGACCGTTGCCATTCGGTCTTCTTATGTAATAAGAACGATTTATGTGCCACATACTTTAGCATTTTACATATATAGAGGTTTTGGAATTATTTTGAACAATGAAATTCAAACTGTTTTCATTGTTTCATCAAATATTTAATTGCCGAATTTTCTTTCCTTTTGAAGGTTAAGGAAAAAATATTCTTCTTATATGTATTATTTGCATGCAAAATAAGGAAAAGAAATTTCATGCGATAGAATAAGTGTATTGTGTGGTGATAGATTATCGATATATTTTCATTTTTAATAGCATTATAGTGCTGCGAGTACTTCGTTGAGATAAATCACAATCATCAACTAACGCATAAAAGATTTAATTGAAATGAAACACAAAAACAATATCTTGACAAACCAGCTAGTTGTATTATAATTTAATTTCGGAATCCACCGATTACCATAATATAAGCAGAGCGACAAGACATACGTCTGTTGGAAACATGCTGCGGGGAAAAAAAAAAAAAAAGGTACAGTCGTATTTAAATGGATTGGCGCATGTCATATAGGCTATTTCAGGTGAATTGTCTTGAAAAATTGTCATCTTTGAAAATTTGAACTCTTAACTGATTGGCAGAAATTTAAAAAATCATCTGCCTCGAATCTTAATATAGCTTTTCAAAATGTCATCCAATACTCAATATAGTCTTAAATATAAATGATTGTAGCTATATATGTATGTTTCTCATGTGCTCCATGACAACCAAGACCAATTTAACCAAATTTTGCACATTTTTTTTTATTTAAGAATTATTCAAAGATGAAAAATGAATTAAACATTCAATTAATTAGAAATTAACCAACTTATTACCGTTTCCCAGTTTTCCATCTTTTTTAAATGTTTAAATATTGTGATGAATATATTGACTAGAAAAGAAAAATATAGTAGAAAAAATTGAACTGTAATAGACAAATTACATAAATACATTCAAGCAAATTTGATGAATTCTGTATTGTTAATCTTAAAATTTGCCGACTCTGTCAGTTTCAAAAATCTTGATCATTTGTATTATGGTGACATTAAGCAATTTAAAAAGCTGTGCGAAAAGGCATTGGATTGTAAATAATTTATGCTTTAGACGCTGAATATTACACCTTTAAAGGAATAATAATTTTCCTTCGACTAGATGTTTCTGAGATGCGTCAGAGGAATAGGATGGAATGTTCAGTCTCGGGCTGCATTTAAAAAGCCATTTGGGATTTAGACATCTGAAATGAAAAATGAATATCTTGCTAACCAAATCAGATGTCCATGATAATGAGTAGCAATACATATAGTGAATAAGCATTATGGAAAAGTTTAAAAATCAAATTAAGTAATAACGGAAAAATCCAAGAAAGCTAACAAAACGCCCAAACCATTATTTGTATTCATTGATGTTGACAGCGCGTTCAGTAATTTATGTTGCAAAAGTGTTAGGTACACTTTTGTGTATCAAAAGTGTACCTAATGTATTTTGGATAGGACAGTATATCCAACAACAATTGCCTAAATCGCGTTCATTTGAACTAATATAGACCAAGACCAAGATCTGACCTAGCAAACGATAAGTTCATCCCCTGGTATTGATACTAACGACAAAAATATTTTTGACACGAAATGATACTTGCTGGAGCCTAAAGCGATGATGTCGCTGAACATTCTGGGAATTTCTTGCCGATCCACCTGTGGTGATATTACAATAAATAACAATTTCATCCAGTCCGAGGGTAAAGCAATTTGAAACGGTACGAACGCTTTTGTAGTTCGTTTGTAGAGTTGTGTCACGTTTGTTCTCCGTAATGGCCTTGAACTTGGGCTGGGAAAATGTGGCAACCCAACTCTCTGGGTCGGCCGTTCAAAGATGTTTTGACAAGTCTTTTTTCACCTTTTTTTTTATTCTGGGAAGAAGTAGGCGAAAAAGAAGTTTAAAATTGCACCGAGAATATAAATTTATCTTCCGCGAAAAGACGGATGTGAGTTTAGGATATGTGTCATGGAGTTTTCTTTGTGTTGCGGGCTGTTCTTACGTGACTTATCAAGGAAAATTTTTAAATATACTATTTCGCTTTATTAGAATAACCATTAACCCCTTATAGTTATCCGATATGCATTCTTACCGCCTGCAATTTTTTTTATGAGGGCTGAAAAAAAATATAGTAAAATAAATAGGGCAATAAGATGTTTAAAATTCGATTGAGCTACCTTAAAAGCTCAAAAATACATTAAATCTATAGTTAAATATCATTTATATTCAAGAGTGGTACATATGCTTACCATTGCCCGTTCACGATGTAAGGGTTTTCGTAGAGACATTAAATTCCAGCGTTTGTCATTAAATTTTAGCTCCTGTAAAAGTTTTCAGAAATGCAATACCACTGTATTGTGTTCCTTATATCTAAGATATTCTAATGTTTAATTATTATTATTTGTTATTGAATGTATTTAATGTAAATTCAATATTCATTTTTAAAAATGAACAAGAACTGTTGATGCAGTTGGAAATTTCTTAAAATACGGAATCTTCCAGTTAATGATTTTATGCATATTTTGACTTTATTTTTGATATATTCATTATTTAAATACTGTAATTTACGACATTATAGTTCGTTTTTTAACGCAAAACGTGGCTAAGATGTTATTAATAAAATTACATCAGATAGGAAAAGGATTGGATTATTTTTGGAACATTTTATTCAAAAGTGTTGGCTGGATGGACAGTGTAATAATCCGCCCATCCAGCCTAACAAATTCAATATATATATATATATATATATATATATATATATATATATATATATATATTAAATTGTTTTAAGTTGAAATTCCTACAAAAATTAATCTACATCTTCTTACCACTCTGTAGGTATTTTTTGACCATCAAAATGAAAGAATAAATAAATAAAACGTCAAAATGATATACCGTCTTCAATTGTGCCTGAGTGGAGCCATCCGAGTGCAAAGTCATATACCGAATTCCATTTATATAAGTCATTGGGTTTTTGAATTATCATGGTTTACATGCATGTATAGAATAACAAGCGGTCAACCCTTTGACGATTTCGTTCAAAATTTGATTCGGATCTGCAATTTAGATGCTAAAACTGTGCACCAAATTTCATTCATCTAGCTCTATTTGTTTTGTAGTTATCGTGCTCACTTGTATTCGAACTAACAAACCAATAGACAAGCTTCTTGTGTAGATTTCATTCAAAATTTGAAAAATCGTTATAAAGACTGCATACCAAATTTTATCTATCTGACTCGAAGCATTTTTTAATTATCGTGTTTGCAGACGAAGCGACAGACAGACATAATTCCAAAAATGTATTTTTTTGGATTCAAGAATATCTGAAACTTGGAACTTTATCAAAATCTTGAGTTCCAATTTTTTCAAGTACTCTTTGTATATTTCATTTTCACAAAAGTAAGCATGGCGAGGGTTTAACATTGTTAAAAATTTATTGTTAAAAATAACTTTTTTAATATCAGAGCTTACGATATTCATGAGTAATATGTTTCTTTTTATATTTATTGTTTCATTGGAGGATAATTCAACTTATAACACCCAAGCTGCTCTTTCCATTGAGGAAAAACTGATTTACAGGGTAGGCAAAAAGTTCGTAAAAAATTTAAAAATTCATAAAACTCGAAAAAATAAGCAAAACAAAAAAAACAGTTTGCAGGTTTAGCATTGACAGGTCTTGGGATTTTTTTTAAGATAAAAAAAAAAAATTTTAAAAACAGCAGACAGAGAGCGCTGGTACGAACGACTCATTTGGAAATATGCAAATGAGACAAGCGATTATAAATACTTATGCTCTTGATTCAGAATAGCTGTCTTGTCGTGAGCTTTTATCTGTCGGATACCGTAGAGAGAGAAGTTGCGAGGTGGGATCTCTCCAAAATTAAACAAGATCTCTCCAGGGTCTTTAAATTTTGTAGACAAATGAAACTCAGTTTCCGCTCCATGGCGACTTTCCGCTCCATGGCGACGTTAGTACACATAACTGTCACATCTGGGCAACGTCAAATCCACGAATGTACACTGAGAAACCACTGCATTCCCCCAAAGTCACAGTGTGGTGTGAGTCCATAGGTTCCTTCATGATAGAAAAGTTCTATCAGGAAGGAATAGAATCCTATCATGATCCTTCTTTGAAACATAGTTTCCAGTAAATGGGTGAAAAACGGTGAAAATAAATGCTCAATGTTATTTAGCGCTTCTTCGCGAAAAGATTGTTCCATGTTTACGTGAAAAAGAGCGCCTTCTACTGTTACGTTTATTCAAGATGAAGCAACAAGTCACCCTGCTACTCCAATCAAGGAATTCCTGATACAGACATTCGGAGTAGAGAGAATCATTAGCAGACGTTGCAAATTTCCATGGCCTCCTCGTCTGTAGATCTGACGCCAGGAGACTTTTGGCTATGAGGAAATTTAAAATCCCGGGAGTATCGATTCCGTCCATCCAATCAGTTCGGAATTGAAGAATGTAATCCGCCTAGAACTGTCATGTATACAGCAGGACATGCTGCAATCTGAAGATACCGGATTTGTGACACGCCGGCAATGTTCTATCACCTGTGGTGATGGATATGTGGGACATTATTGCTATAATAAATTATTTGATATTTTTGCTATTTGCTTGTCTTTTCTTCAGTTATGTAAGAAACGCATGTTGGCTGTTTTTCTTATTTAAAAAAAATTCACGACTTATCGATGCTAAAATTGCAAATCGTTTTTTTTTTCGCTTAATTTTCCGGGTTTTATAAATTTTTAAAGTTTGTACTGACTTCTTGCCCACCCTGTATTTTCTGTTACATCTCGCGATTCTCACGAATTTGCTCTTGCTTGTTACTGTTATAGCATTGCATTTGAATGATATTCACTTTGTTCGGAATTATTCGAACATTATATCTGAATAGGTATTGAAATAATTATGAAATTGCAAATTATTTATTATATCTAAAGATATTTCTATAAAAACCTAAGTCTTTATTCTGTTTCTATTGTGATAAAAATTTTCGCATTAAAATGTTAAGAATAATAACATAAAAAAGCATTAATATTATGTAAAGATTTTGCTCATGTCTGATTCATAACTACTCTGGTACACTTTTCCAATGTTTTTTTATTGGACGCATTTGTACTTTATTTGAAGAGCTTGTTGTTACAGTAGTATCAGGTCCTTACAATAAAAATACGATAAACTTCATTGATAAGATAAATTGTAAGATGAATGAATTTCGCAAAATGTTGCCTGAGAGATACGGATGTAAAAAAGATAATAAAAAATATTTTTCTAAAAATAGCTGCTTTAGGCTTTAGTCTTAAGCCTTTAAGTATCCAAAGAATTATGGATACCGAGTATGTTTTATATACTGGTATATAAAATTGCTATGTGTACTTTAAATATTTTCGTTCATATTCATTACCATGAAGCCCTTTTTATAAGCATGCTGGTGAAATGGTTCGCATGCATTCTGGTTTAAACCGGTGGAATTAAACGTTAATTCTACCGGTTGATTCAGTATTATAATAAACATAATTATAAATTAATTATAAACATAAACATAATTAATATTAATAAACATAATTAATATTAATTAACAGATAAAAAATTATACTACCAATCTTAAGTGTTTATCCATTTTTGTTATTCGAAAATAAAATACAGACATTGGGCCAGAAAAACTTGAAGTATCGAAAAAAATGGTGATTAATTGTGCTTGATATTAATATTGCACTACGTGCTTTTCCTCTACACTTGCTGCTACAAAATATAGTAGACTATATCTTTAAGAAGGAAAAAAAAAATTCTTTTGGCAATTAATTATTATCTACTTAATTTCATTTTATTAAATGATTTGAAAACAAAATTTTTGTAAATGCTTTGATAATTCTGTTTTTTAGAATATAATATATTGTAAAATAAAACTTAAATGTTTTTAATGTAATATTTTTAAAAAAATAACCTAAATAAACTGTTTATTATATTATGTTAATTCTTTTGAGAAGAGTTTACAAAATTGATGATTATATTTGTGTCGAAACCTTTTTAACAACGATTTCAACTAATGTTCATTACCTAAATGAAATCCTCCCGTGCAGTATTAAAACTAAATTGAACATATTGTTCAATTTAGATCTTAAGTAAGTTTAATAAACTGGGTTTTTACAAGTATTCTTTTATTTGTGCACTAAAAAGTATAATGTTTATTTTAATTATTTCCTATTTTCTTAGTTTTTAAATTTACTAGTAATTCTGTAAACAATACACTTTGCTATAAAAATACTAAAATTCTCTCTTATATGTGTTAATTAAATTATTTTTATCAGTATTAATAAAATTTTGTACTTCTAAAACTTTTTTTCTTTTTATGCAATAAAGGAACGAAATGAATGATAAGGACCAATTTTGTACTTCTTTCTGTATGTTATGGGTTAAATATTAGGTGATTCTGTATGTTATGGGTCAGCTAATACCAGGTGACTCTTCAGTTTGGTCAGGGAAGAAAAGAAAAAACAAATAATTTCATTCTTAAGTTGTTGATACTTATGGCACTTGTCATAGACAAGCCCGCTGGCAAGCTGTCAGCGATTTAAGCCGAGATAGTGCAGTAGCTTTTGAGGGTAAAGGCCCTTGAGTACCCGAGGGTAGAAGTCTGAGTTCCAGCTCGTATGAAGATGACACTCACACACTCGCTTGCACAACCCCTTTTTACAGGGGGGGGGGGGGGGGCTTTCACACACCTCATAGATAGAACACAGGGTAAAGAACAACCATGGTCGAACCAAGACTCGAACCTGGGATGCCAGATCACGGATAAGACGTGCCACTCCTAGGCCAGGACACCGGCTCATTCTTAAGTACTTTGCCAATGTGTATCTTTTGTGATTAAATCGGACAAACAGTTATGACAAATTCTCTAAAAGTCGGTCTAAATGGGCATGCATCTTCTAGTGTGATTAATATTTTTACAAAAAAGGAGGAGTGCTGTACATAATGGAAGCTTATCTAAAATTCAATAAGGAAAAATGATGTTTTTGTTTATATTTTCTTAGTAATAAATTTTATTTTGCATTGATTTAAGAGAAGAATAATTTTTCACATATAGTTAAAGACATATTATGCAATAAATGAAGAAAACAATATAAAGCAACACCATTCCTAGGATGTTAGATACATCTGAAAAAAAGTCAGGAAAATGGCCAACTTGTTGTGATACATATGAAAAGACTTCCAAGTTTTATTTGTAATGTTTTCTAAATATCATGTATTCATTCAGCATTGCACTTGCTTATACCGTATTTTCTTTTTTTCAGGCAAATATTTTATTTATACACAGATGGCGCCTTTACAGGCACATAGGAAGGTGTACAAGACAATCCATTCCAAGACTAAAGCAGTTTTCAACTTGTTCCGTAGTCCACCAAACTCCTGCAGCCCATGTGCCTGGTACAATCCAACCTGAAATAGATCCTTTTAAACTAGCAGAGCCTGATTTAATAAACCTCTATTCTGACATTAGGAAGGTAGGCAGGTAGTTTCACTTTTTATTATTTTGTTCACATTTTCTCTACAATTACTTCTGTAGAATTAAATGATATTCCTTGTGTTGTATTCAGTATGGAAGGTAAATAATCCCATGTTACAATGTTACATGATACTACTGGATTGAAAAATAACAAAAGGTATAAATTATACTAATAGATATAATTTTGATTAATCTATATACAGCTATATTTTTGATATTACAAATCTTGAAATTTTTATATATCTTTTATACAAGTTTATTTTTTTCAACTATATCAATGTTATATAATTTGTTTTACATAATCCATAATAATAACTATAATTTTATACAAAAATAAATTTTTAAATTAGAAAATAAACGACTATTTTTCCGTTGGATAATATTGAATATAAAGGTTGATATGACTAATCCTGATTCTGTTAATGTATAAGTTGCTTTAATGTGGTTAAATGCACCAAGCATATTGCTAACTTTATATTCCAAATTAATTTACTAATAACTAGTCTGATATTATTTTGCATCATTGGATAATCTTTGGTACAGTATAATCTCAAAGAAGATGGAAACAAATGTTTAAGTGGAACAAATTATTTTGATTAATAATTTAAAAAATTATTTATATCTCCAGCTACTATCTAATGCTTTTTTTTTGTCATAGTAACATTCCTCATTTCTTGTGAACATCAGGGAAAATGATCATATCACTAAAATATAAGTATGATTAAAGTATTACTTTTAAACGCTATCAAGATATAAAAAAATTTCATATCTTATGAATTAAAATTCTACACATAAAAATTTAATGTGCATGAACTAAAATATCATCTTTTGTTGTTTATAATTAAATAGAACTTTTGATTTTATGTTTATATTTTGATATTCATTTTATTCTCCAGGAGCTATCAACACAAAGTAATCATCTAGGGCAGATATCAAGTTACTACTTTGATGGTCATGGAAAAGCATTCCGTCCTGTAATGGTTGTACTTATGGCCAGAGCTCTAAATTATCATATATTTGAATGCAGTAGGTAAGGATATTCATAAGCATTTTGTAAATAATTTTATGCCCACAAAGTAAATATTTATTTAAATATTATTTTTATATAATTTTTTAACCATGCTTCTGTATACAGTTTAGCTATACTTTCGGTCAGTGACAATCTATAATTATCAATAAGTAAAACTGCTACCAGCTACCTCATCACTAGTGACATACCTGATATTTGTTTCTACATATATTAAGGCTATGTGAAGAGCGTGCTGAAATTAAATAACTTCACTTTTTAGCTGTAGTTTTATTTCCTTGAATATCTCATTCAAATGTTTAAAAGGGATCATTATGCATTTAAAAGTAATATCCATAATATAATTCAATATTAAAAGTAATATCAAATACTTTTAAATATATTGAATTATATTATGGATTATTCAGCTTGAATAATGATGTCCCATGTAGCATTTTCAGTATTGTCAACAATAACAAATATTACAAGTATTTTGAACGACTTGAAAATAATTTTTTAAAAAAAATTAACTTCTGTGTTTTAGAATGGAACTAAAAAATATTTATTTCTTAGGTAATGCAAGTTTTCTTCCAATTTTTTTCCTTTCAAAACTTTTTACTAATGAAACAATCTTATGCAAATGACAGTATATTTCTGTGTAATATAATTTTAAAAAACTTCCATGTTATATGAATACACATTTCGAAAATCTCACTGCACGGAAATTTTATCCTCGTAAAAGTCAATTTAAATAAATTTATCTTATTGTTTCACTCTCTATTCATGTAATGCATAGTTTTTAATAATATTGGAATCTGTTATTTTACAAATTTTCATGTAAATATTGTGTGTAAGTTGATGATTCAATTGAGGTTATATAAAACAAATAATAACTAACTAATATACTTTGCAATGGTTTTGCTTAGCAAAATTGATTGTGTGTGTGTGATATTCTAGACTCTTTTTGCTTACTATAGTTAAAGGAAACTCGTTGTATATTTCAAATTTTGAATTGAGAACATCTGAACAAATCCGTCGCTTCTGAATTTTTTATTTAAGTTTAAACTCCCATTCCCACTTTATTTTATTTAGAAAAAATATCTATTAGTTTGCTACTTTAAAATAGAACATACTCAATAATGCTTTGGGAAACATTACCAATTAGAAATTTTAAGTATTTCCCAGGATAAATTTGCTTTTTGTCCTTTGAATTAATTCTTGCAAATGTCTTTATTATAGATTTATGTCCCAAAAATTCTGCATATGTCAAACCCGTCTTCTAAATGAATTGGTTTATTTATTATTAACTTATCCTCCCTTCCCCCCCCCCCATTCCTTGGCCTTTGGCTTGATTGGGATTTGTTTATCTTCTCATGTTCATTATTAATTTGAAAAATTTAATATTGAGATCTTATAATAGTTTTAATTTGTTTTGCATTCAGCAAGTGTTTTTTGTTGTTGTTGTTGTTTGTTTATATATTTAATTATTAGAGTGAAATCTGATATATTTTTAGCTTCTTATATGGAATTTAAAATACTTGGAAACATTTCCATTTCTATAATGTTTTTCCTTTATTCTTGATGTTACAGTTTGTGATTTCCATGTGAAATCTGTAATATTATCTAGATTTCATGTTAAAAATTTTCTTATTGTTACTTTAGATTATTAGATACCCAACATCGCATGGCCATTATCTCTGAAATGATACACACAGCTAGTTTAGTGCACGATGATGTAATTGATACATCGGACACTCGCAGAGGAAAATCTAGTGTGAATGTTTTATGGGGCCAAAGAAAGGTAAAACTAATTTTTTCATTATGCTTTTTTTTTAAACTTTTACTTTGTATTTATTTACTTTTGTATTTAGCAATTATTAGTTTGATACTGCATTATTGTCACAATATTATGTGCATCTTGATTTATTATTTCCAGTATTTTTCTACATTAGGGTGTTATTATCTATGTATAAATATGTTAGAAAATGTATCAAGAAATAGAGTGCTTATTCTTAACCTTAAAAATAAAACATATTTAGGTACATATCCGTTTTATTGGATTGATCATTACATTACAGTATTATTTGTTTCTTTGTTCAATTTAGATGCTTTTAGAGACATGTTAAAATGAAGTGCTTATTTCATTACATAAGGAAATGTGCACATTTATTTTATTACATTTAATTTAGAATTTGAGTTGTATCAATTTAAACATGTAATTGCAGATAATTACTTTTAGTTTGTAACATATTGTTCCTTAAAAACATCATCATGTGTAAGTTGAATTTTGAACAAATTTTGTTCCTAATATTCTTTCAAAAATGGAAATTATTTCAAATAAAATAGTTATAAAACTTATTTACAAGTTTATATCATTATGCTTTTTATTACATTCAGCAATTTAACATATTGATTTACTTATTTCATAATAAATGTATTTCAATATTAAGATAAATAAATTATTTTATCTGTTATATTTAAATTCATAAGTTCTTCATGTTAAAAGTTCCTGATGTTTCTAAATATAATTATAAAAGAAATTCTAAGCTATTTCTTAAAAATGATAGCTTTGTCCGTAATCCAAGTTGGGAGTTTAATTTATATCAATCTTAAATATTTAACAGTTGCTGAATTTCTAAAGTTTTCTAAAATTATAATTTTTTAAAAAATTATTAAAAATAAGTTTACTTTTCACTTATTTTCCTTCTCCTTTATTTTGTATTTTATTTTTCAGGCTATTTTAGCTGGAGATTTTATTTTAGCTCAAGCTGCACGAATACTTGCTCAGTTAGATAATGAAGATGTTGTTCATCTTTTAGCTCAGGTAGGAATTTGATATTCATAAAATACATTTAACAGAAGATTAACCATTATTAGAATACTTTAATTATTTTTATAATTTTGAGATCAATTCAATAAATGTTTTTTTTTTTTTTTTTTTTTGTTTCTGTCTAAGTGTGATTTGTAAAACCTTAAAAATAACAGTTATTTTTAATTATCTTATTTTTATTATCTCTCTCTCTCTCTCTATCTATCTCTATCTCTATCTCTCTCTCTCTCTCTCTATCTCTCTCTCTCTCTCTCTCTCAATGAAGGGCCATTGAACTTTTCTATTAGGCTGAATGTCACATTTAAAATTGTGATTAGGAGACATTTGACATTTCAATTTAGTTATGCTTATTCTGGAACTTTGTTTTGTCCCAATTTTAAGTTATTGTTTTTGCTTATATAACAGAATACCGATGTCAGCAATATATTATAAGCTTCAAGTCTAATAGTATAATTTTTCTGTTCTCATTTTAGGTGCTTTTAGATCTGGTTCAGGGAGAATTTATGCAGATGAGTTCAACTGAAGATGAAACAGAAAGGTTTAATCATTATCTTAAAAAGACTTTTAAAAAGACAGCGAGTCTCACAGCTTACACTTGTAAAGCAGTAAGTGCATCATTTTAAAAGTATATATTTTTTTCTAAGTTAAAAATTATTAAAGCATTCTTAGATTGTTTGTTTTTTATTGTATGCATGTTAGCAATTTCTATATGATAACTCATTATAATTATTTTTAAATAAGATCTTCAAATTTATTATTTTTTGGAAAATCTTCATCAATTTTAGCATGGCATGGTAACTTTGATATCCCATATTATTTTGTGTATCTTTGAAAATATCAATTAAAATAGCACTCTGAAATTTCTTTTCATATTCAATCTGCCCACACTTCATAAGATATCTTTAATAATAATTTAATTGTCAATGATATTAATCCATTGGATCCATTTCACGTATTTTGAGCCAATAATTTTCCTTGTGCCATCAATCTTTTATTTATATTAATGCTACTAAAAGTACAGATAATTTCTTAAGTAATGTCTGCTCTTTTTAGTTTTGAAATCATTTATTCAGTAGCTGTGTTTTGTCCAGTTAGTCTCATATCTCTCATGCATGAGTTTTACTTTGCCATGTGACTACTCAGAATAAGAAACTGGATTTATTTATGAATTAATTCATTGAATTTGCAATTTAGTATTTTGCTTTAAAAAAAACATTTTGTATTCTTTTTTTTCTTTTTTTCCATGAAATTGGACCAAACTATACTTTAACCTTTATAAATTTTGAATTTTGTTTAGTTGATAATTGCATTTTTGTAGTTTCTGGGCAAAAATAAAAAAAAAATCCCATATTCTAATATATTTGCCTTATTTTAATTATTTAAAATCCTTGCATTTTTTTCTGCTGGAAACAAATCTGTTAATTCACACTCATTTTCTTAAACAGTGTTAAAGAGAAGTTGATTGAGAAATATATTAGTTTTTGTTTATGTTTGGAAAGATTTTATTATTTTCATATTATATTTTGTAGACTTTTTCTAAAATAATTTTTTTCTACATAAAATATCTGCTATAACTATCATTACATTGATTTAAAAAAATGTTAAAATATGAATGATAATTAAAAGCTTCAAAATTGTTTTATTTTCTAATTATTTCTAGTTCTTATTTCTTGGTGGTTTACAAAATATTAATTGTTTTAATTAGCAAACATTAATTTATGTAGTGTGATGATCTAGATTATAAATTACTGAATGAATTACTTTTTAAACTTTCAACTGGCATTTACAAGAATAAAAATACTTTGAAATTTAATTTTTAAGAATATAAAATTACTGAAACTCTACCGATCTTCCTATAAAAAAAAATTGAAAGAAAACACATCATTAAAATGATGGTTCAAATTTGATGTTCTGTTATCCCTTAGACACGTGAATACTTTTTATTTCTTAAGTGGGTATCATTTTCTGTCTTGTGGCTTTTTTTTAAAATTCTGATAAGAATTAGTGGACATTTTGAAATGTACTGATGTGTTTTACAAAAAATTAATAGTTTTATTTCTTTACTGGTATTTCAACTCTAATCTAGTCGTTTAATTTATCAGTTACATTGCATACTTTTGTTTTAACATATTTATTAGAAAAGAACATTGAGTTTAACATTAATACTGTTTTTCCCTGATAATCTTTAAATTAAATGATATATTTAAAGATAAATTCTGAAATTTAAATGGAATACAAGAAAGAAATTGTATTTAAGGAAAGTGGGAAAGCACTGTATGTATTGCTGAAGTTTTTGTGAAAATGAGGTGGAAAATTTATTTTAATGGAGGGGGAAAACTATTCCAGTAAAATTATGTCCTTCTTGCAGTTCTTGAGAAGTTTGGAACATAAAAGCTGTGTTTAATTTGTTCCAAGTTTGTTTTAAAGTAATTTTTTTATGTATTACTTTAACATTAGTTTCGTGATCTTTGTAATTTTCTGATTTGAAAATCTTATTTAAAGGCAGCTGTGTTGTGTGGAGCTGATGAAACTTTACAAGAAATGGCTTTCCAGTATGGGCGAAATGTTGGAATCGCTTTCCAGGTTTGTTTGTTTTTTTCCTTAATTTCTCAGTTATGAAGATGGTTTAGTAACAATGTTTTATATTTATTGACGAGATCAGTTGTAATAATATTAATAAAATGAATAATAATTTTTTATTTTAGAAATAAACATTTCTGATTCTGAGTGGTCTGTAAATATTGACATTTAAAAACTATGATGCTATGCAAAGTGTGCAATATGATGCTATGCCAGCATCATATTGCACACTTTTTCATTTTAAGCAATTTTATGAATAACTTTAATAATAATAATCTTTATATAGCATGGATATTTTGAAATGTTAAAATCATCTGCAAGAAAATAATGAATTAAAATTCCAGAATTTTTCATTTATATGTTTTTAGTCTTAAATAACTAAATGAGAACAGTATATTTAAATGGTTTTTCAGTATTAGTATCCTTGCAATAGCAGAAAGTGTTGAACAAAGAGAAAGGTTGCAACAATAGTTTATCTGCAATAGAGAATACTCATTCAGAAGGCATATTCATGTGAAAATTATTTAGAAATTAAGCCTTACTACTGTTACTTAAAACTAACATTACATTGCTACATATTAACTATCAGTTTAATGGCTAAAATTCTGTTGCTTCTATTACAAGATGTTTTCATATGCCATTAAGGGCTTTACAGTATCCATTTAAAAAAAAATTTTGTAAGGTGTTTTCTTTTACAAAAAATTATTTGGAAAGAACAAAAATCATGAATTTTTCCATTACTTGTTTTGAGTTGCACACAACAACAGTAAGCTCAATAATACTGGTTATTATTGTTTTAGTTTTTAAAACAACATTCAAAAGAAATAGAGAAATTGATGTAGAAACTGAATTATTAGTTTATATATTAATTTTAATGTTTCTAATAATACATTTATTAACTTAGAATTTAATCAAAATTATATTCATGGCTAATTTTTGTAATTTTCTTATGTTTAGTAAAATTTTTATTTAAAGAATTTTTTTCCGAATTAAAATCTTCTTATTAATATAGGCCATGTCTATATAAAGAAAAATATTACTTTTGATTTGATTTTACTGGAATAGTCTATTATTATAAATTCTAAAAGGACAGCATTGGTTGTTAAAAAGTTTTTAAACAAAACAATTCAGTTTTTAAAATTGTTAAAAAATTATTTTTTTTTAACCAGTAAACATTATTTAATTGAATAATCTGAAGGCTGAATCTTAATATGTTTTGATTGAAAATTATAGTTAAGTTTTTTCTAATTTTTCTGCGTATGCTATTTTTTTAATGGTTCAATGATTACAATATAATTTGATCATTAGTTGCATAGCAATTACAGCCGACTTTGCAGTCACTCCATATGTTTTTTCTTTTTTAACTACGGTCATCTGATTCAGCTTTGATGTTAGAAAGGCAATAAACATATAAACTAAATTCCTTATCAGTTCAATATTACAAAATTAAAATTATTTTATGACTACTATTAATGCTAAGAAATTTAAGTTATAAAATTCTGAATAAGCTCAAATGTTCTGAAAACAAACATGGCCTTTACTTATTTAAAATTTGGTTACATTTTCTTTATCATTTCTGTTTTTATTTTCTGTACATTTCTTTTGACTGTTAATTACTACTTCCTTATTGTAAAGTTAGTTGCCATTATAGAATATTTTACTTTTTCTATAAAGATTATTGAAATCTTACTTAAAATATTTGACCATTTTCGAATAAAATAAATATATGATTTTTCAGCTTATAGATGACTACCTAGATTTTATTTCAAGCCAGTCTGATCTAGGTAAACCTGCGGCTGCTGACTTAAGACTAGGGCTGGCAACTGCTCCAGTATTATATGCAAGTCAAAGGGTGAGTTTCTTTTGTTAAAATTGTTATCCGAAACATACTTACTTTTGCACATCTTATTACAAAATGGAAACTACAACTTACTACAAAAAAAAAAATCATTAATAGTATGTTTATTCCTCATCTCCTCCTAAATCACTAGTTAAATTTCAATAAAATGTAGGAAAATTATTATAATACAAAGAATTGTTATAATACAGAGAAAAAATACTATTAACTTTTCAAAATGCAATAGTTAATTTTTCATTCAATTAGAAATTAATTGAAGTTATGATGTTTTTTCCCAGTAATTTCAGACTAAATCATGATAAAAAAATTTAATTTAATCTTAAATTGTAAGAAATTATCTTCAAATTTAAGAAATCATTATCATCTAAAATTTTAAAAAATTACCTTCATTATTATACTAATTTCATTTCCATGCATTTTCTCCCCTATCTTTTATACATCTTTCAAGTTAATGTTTGAACATTATTTGTAAAGGCATCATTCATCATTATTTCAAAATGTGAACTTTTTTTTTTCCATATCTTGATGTATTTAGTTCACATTCATAAGTCTTTTAAAATGCCACTTTCAGTTTAAACAAAGTTATTTGTAATATTTTTATTTCATGTGATTATTTCTGTTAATTTTAATTATAAATATGTTTACTTTTAAAATAAAAGAAATAGCTAATGCTAAAAAGAAGAATGAAAATAGGTACTTAGTGCAAGGACATGATTATTTAAAATGCATAATAAGTTAATAAAGATTAAAGCTGTCATGGATGTTAATGATTTTGAAATAAGGAATTTTTTAATGTTGAATAAACCGAGATTGTAAATAAAAGTAAAGAAATAATTGTAAAATAAGAAATACAGGAGAAATTTGTGTTTGTTGTGAAAAGTTAATTAAAAGTCTTGTAAAATAAAATGTGCTATTTTATTAAAATATTATAACCCCAAGCAATGTTTCGTATATGAACTAGAAAGTAATAAATGTTTTCTGGATTTCATTTTATTGTACATTATGGTGGTAAATAATTGTAGAAAAGCTAATTTGCATACTTCGCTTTTTCTTCTTTTCACCCTTCCGATAGTATTTTTTAGCATTTTTAAATATATCTCTATACATTGAAATTGTTCATTTAATTTAAATAATTTCATTCAGTTTAAATCGTTCATTCATGCTAAAAATCAAATTAGTTCATTTAACATAACCCATTCTGCTATTATTCATTTCAAATCTACTATTTATGAGAATAATTTTTTTAAAAATATTACTTAGCATTTGTTAGTGCCAAAGTAATTGTCCTGGGAGAAAAAATTCTGTCGGTGTGGAAAAAGAAAAAGAAAGTTATAAGATACCATATTTCCTTTGCTTTAATATATATCATTTTAATTTTTAACCAATGAATTTAGCTGTTTTCAAATTTAAAAACAATAGAAGCATTTATTAAAACTTTGCTGTGACGGTCAGACACTTTTGAGATGAAAGTAGAAAATTTATGAAAGCTCAAAACATCAACAGATTTATTATGCTATAAAAATCAATGAAGTATATACTTTAAAAATTTTTAGGGTAAACTATCCTGAATTTTGTCAATTATAACTAATATGAATCTAAGAATAGAATTTTGTATGCTATTATTTAAAATCTGTAAAGAAAAGTCTTTAAAACAATCTACATTGCATTTAAATAATTACCAAAGAGCCAATTATTGTTCATTTGAGTTGTGATGGGGACGATAATTTTATTCATTCCTGTGTTTTTAAATGGTAATGAATTCTGAAACACTGAAATGTTCAATTTTATAATCTATGTTTTATTCACATTATTTATATATAAAGCATTTGTTATGAGTGTTAATATTTAGTCTATTATATGGAAAATATACTTTTTTGAATAAATAAAAATGTTTTTAGTTTCATTGTTCACTTTTTTTCATATGTTGTGTATATTTTTGAGTAAAATGAATAGAATGAAATTTAAAAAATGAGTAGAAGGTTTCACATATCAGTAAAAATGCAAATGCACTATGAATAATTTTGTAAAGTTTAAATGTATAAAATGTGGGATGGGGGAAGATGGTAAGTAATCATCACAAAAAAGCACTATTAACAATGCACTTCTGAATATTGAAATTGTATGTGTCTTTATATTCAGATCAAATATTCATTTGACTATTTCTAATTTCACTGGAGAAATGTTGCAGAAACACCACGAAAGACATATATATGTTAATAAATCTTTCTCTGAATGTTGTTTAAATTTTAATTTAGTCCATGCTATTTTTTAAGCATATTTACTGTGTGAGTGTGCCTGAGCTGAAATTAATTATGTATCACTCTATTAATGTGGGATTATTAACATTTATTCAATGCTGTATTCCATTAAAATAGTGGTTCCTTTTATCTGCTCTTGCGAGATTGGATTATTTCTCTTTCCACTGTGTCCTCTTTAGAGGGAAGTCTTTGTAATCATTAAAATACCTTAAGAAAATGTTTATTGAGAAAATGCAGTTCGTAATTAATATACACTATCTTTATCTTATATAAAATGTAGATCATGTGCATGTCATGTAAAGGTTCTTGAAGTTTTGAGAAATAGGATAATATTATAGTTATTAACGATGTTTGAGAAAGAGAGTATGATCAATTTGAAAATTCAAATAATATTACCAGTCCGTCTTGTAGGATAAATAGTTTTCAAATTTTATGCTTTATAATTTGTAGTATACAATGAAAGAATCTCTGTAATATTCAAAAGAGATAAGGATAACCGCCATCCCTTTTTAATGTTAACATTTTTTTTGTAATTATTTTTTATTATTATTTCCATTTGATTTTTAATCCTATGCTTTCTATATTACTGAGATTATATGAGCTAATATTCCAGTAAATGATTATTTGTATCCATATATAATAAATAATCTATAAAATTTCATTAAAACTGAACATTTTAATATGTATTTCATGATTTTTGTATAAGAAGTAAATACTTTTTATTTGAATAATTCCTTTATTTATTATCTGTTTTTTATATAGTTTCCACATTTAAAACCAATGATTGCTAGGAGGTTTAGTGAGTTAGGGGATGTTGAAAAGGCATTTGAAGCTGTACATAAAGTGAGTAGTTTCTTTTCATAATATTATAAAATGCATAACACATTTGAATTTCAATTCAGAAAATATATAGTAATCAATCATATATTATATATAAATACCCATATAAATTATGGTTAGCACTGATGTTTTTAAGGTTATTTGAAAAAGAAATGGCATCTTGTCCCTTTTTTTTACTATTGGTGAATGCAAATGTAATATCACTTTTTGCTCTAAAGAAATTAATTTGTTTACATTTAAGCAATATAAATGCATTATTTTTACTGGATGAATATTGACTTTTTTTTCTTATGATTGGTACAAATGGTGTACTAGCAGTATTTTTCCTTTTGCTTAGAGACTGATTTGATTCCTGTACTTGTAAACAATTAGCTTTATTCTGCTGTTAATAAATTTGTTTGTTCTAATCTCTTACTAGTTAACTTCCTTGCCCTATTCAGACAGCGAATCTTATGTGACTAGCAGTTTGGTAGTTTATGTTGTTATAATTACTGCACAATTTCATTCAGTATTAAAAGATGCGATCATTTTTCTTCCAAATTTCCTTTTATTATTTTTACATGATACTTCATTACTGTATTCCAGATTCAAAAAAGCATGGCTAATGTTATTCAAATACAAGAAGCATATGCTTTAAGAGAAAATATTTCCTTATTCTGTATTTACTAGCCATGGCCATTAGTAGACAAAATTTATTTTTCACTCCACCCTGGGGAAGAAGGGGGGGGGTAGTTTTGATTTGATTCTTAATGCTGTTTTTATGTGAAATACTGTTTGTTCCTCTTCCTCTTTGCAAAATGTCCAAGATCATGGGAAAGAAAGAAATGAATTTCATTGAAATTAAAGGGGTGGTCACTCCTGATGTTCCAAATGGGTTTAAATAATTATTCCTAGATTTATTTTAATATTATGTCAAAGAATCAGAAATTGCTTGTCAATCAATTGAAATGTATGATAACCTGTAATTTAAAAATTATTATTTATTTTAGTGTTATAATTTTCATGTGTTTAAATCTATTGTATCTTTTTTCTTTTTCAGAGTGATGGACTAACACACACCAAACTTCTAGCTAGAAGACACTGCGATGAAGCTTTAAGTCACATCTCAATTTTGACAGATTCTGTAGAGAAAAGAGGTTTAATAACTGTGATTGAAAAAGTCCTAGAAAGAAGCAAATGAATATGCTACAAAAAATTATTTATTATTAACAATGCAATTAACATAAGAGAATGGGGTAATATTGTCATCAGGTGGCCTAGGGTATACTGTTCTGCATAACCTGATGGCAACAGTAGCATCCTGTATAGAAAATTGCACAAGTTAGATGCTCACGTATTTTGCTGTTTGGATAATCAGATTCTGTGAGGCTGATATGTGATCTTCAGCGACTAATGTTCTGTGCATTTTCATCAGGGCCCATCTGTTATTTGTTCCAAATGCTGTCTGTGGTAATTATGTGCATTCAGCCTATGTATGATAAAGAGTATGTACCATAAACTGTATGCAATCCTTCATTAAGACTGCCAAGTGATAAATTATAGAGATATATTTTCATCCATTCAATCACTTTGTACAAACATGATTGAAATGAATCTTTTATTTATGTATAAAAAGGGTGGGTGGGGAATATATGTGTAATTAATATGATGCAAGAAATTACTTTATAATAAAGTATTAAAATGATATTGCATTTTGTGTATAGCTATTGTTTTAAGACTGTGAAATCATTTATTTTTTGATCTTCTAGTTCTATTATATTTATCTGGTTGAATTATGATCTGTAAAATATGATGATGGATATTGTCCATTTATTGAAATGTATAATCATTTTAATGCAACAAAACTGGCAATTGTTGAAATAAGGTTTTAATGAGGTGCTTCTAAGAACAGATTGTTTAAATATTGACTATATGTATTTATGTTTAAGCAAATTACTACAGGAAATCATTGTTATTGATTATCTAATTTGTTTTATTTTATTTTTAACTGCCTCTATGAATCATATTGGATAAAATTTCCAATGAGTTTCTATTTTTAAATTTAGGTAACCAAATATTCTATTTATTGGAACAAACTACATGCATAGATGACCAAATATATGCAAATTCTTGAAAAAGTAAAATTTAGAGCCACAACCAAATATATGTAATGATTGTTGAAACGAAAATATCTTAAGAGTGTTAAAACTGAAATAAAAGGACTTTACACAGGGTTTAAAAAAAAGCAAGTTATAATTATAATAAGGACAAAGAGAATCATTTCAATTTTTGAGATCTAATTATATTTAATCTTTTTGTTTGCTTGATGCAATACTGCTTTTGTAAAAATATAATAGGTGTTATTCTTACTTAAAATTTAGTTTTCTTCATTTTTTAAGTAGAAGCACTAATTTGATGGATTGTTTCTATCGATATTGTTTTAGAAAAACTGAAGTGTATAACCCAGTGATTAATATTGCCAGATTTATCAAATCATTTCCTTTTTTTCTGTAAAAAATTATTGACTTTTTTTAAGGTAGTTCTTAAATATGTGAAAATATGCTGGCCATTATTTCAGTAAACTAAACCAATTACTTTTTAGTGTTATACAACAATTTTATGAAAAGCTTCTAATAAGAAAAATTTTTATTTGAATGTAAATTATCAAAAAATAATACAATACTTTTTAAATCAATTTAATAAATGAAAATACGATTTTAATATATTCTTTTTTCAATTAAATTTAAATTATGATTACATTTAAATAAATCACAATATTTTTAGTCTGTGTTTTATTTACTTGTCATCTAACATTACAATATTATTACTAATAAAGTTTCAAAAATGTGTAATTGGCATTTAAATTTTTTCATTATTCACCATAATTTATTAAAACAGACATAAATAGTTATAACTTTATATATATTATATATAACATCATTAAAACTTTTGTTTATTCCAACTTCTTATGACATTTGAGTAGAAAGATAGCTATGCTAAAAGTATAGCTATTTGAAAATATATTTTATGGTTAAAAATTCATTTGCTCTTTTATTATAAAATTTTAATTTCAAAAAAATTCGCATTATTTATTACTAGTACTGATGAATTATTAGTATATGTTAATAGGTTTGGACCAAAACATAATCAAATGTATATAAAAAAATTAAGAAATGTTGACTTTTATTTTAAATGAAAGTGTTCAAATTTTATTCTGAAGCATATTGTGATAAAATTTTGGTCCTTTTTATGTTTTCATTGAAATGTATTCATTTGCTTGTAAATTCTTACAAAGTTCAATGAAAATTTATTTTTTAAATTAATATATATATATATATATATATATATATATATATATATATATATATATATATATATATATATATATATATATTATATACTTTTCTACTGAATATAAGCAAATTGAAAAATCTTGCAAAAGCTCCCTTCCTCAGAAAATTATTGTAATCTATGGCTAATAATTTATAAATAAAATTGAGACTTTAAAAAAAGATATTGTAAGTCTGACTATTAAAAAGAATGAGTGTATGCAGTAAGAAAAGCGTTTAAAAGAATTTATTGTGACTGTTTCATACATTAATTTATTTTGTAAATATATATCAGTTAACAAAAGTTAGTAACAATAAGTATAAAAATCAAAAACCGAAGTTTTTTCTTGGATGTATTAATTGTTTCTTATTAGATTTGTATATAAACCATTTTTGAATTTTTTTTTTTTTTCATTCAATAATTTATTGTTCTTTTTTTTTTTTTTTTTTTCTCTATAATGTTCCTAGTTTGATATCTACTCTGATTTGGAGTAAAAAAATTGCTGGACATGCCTTTACCTGCTAAGTACAAATAATAATAGTCTTAAAAATTTGCCTTGCCTATAGAAACTCATTCTCTTTACATAGCTTACAATTTTATCTGATTTTTTCAGCATAAATATCTTGAACTGAGATCTTTAATGAATTGATTTTATGTTGAGATTCAATAAATCCTGTTGTAATTTATCTTATGATACAATAAATACTAATCTTTCTATCAAACTATTTACATCTTCTTTTTTTATTTTTGATAATTCATTTAATCTTTATTGGCAAATGTAAAGCCATATTTAAGAAATTTATCTTTTCCTTAAAATGGCAAAATATTATCATTTGGACTAGTGCACTAAAAGTCAGAGATATGCTGCTGAATTATTGTTTTTTTTTGTTTGTTTGTTTTTTTAAATTCATATTGAAGAAGAAGAAAAATGCATCCGTGTTGTAAGAATTAAGTTAAGAATCACAAACCTCGGAAAAAGAATTTTCTATCAACATTTGGAACAAATTTAGTATTATTTTAAATACTTACATATATTTTTAAAAAAATAATAATTATTAATAATAGTAAATTTCATATTAATGTATACTTCAAAATGTCAATTATGCTTAGGAAAATGAAGTTCTTGTGATTTCAGATTTATCGATGATACATTTTATTTATTGTTAGATAAATGAAATATAATGAAAAAATGGTGCATTTTTCTGACTTGTTTTTATAACTACAAATAGAAAAGTTTTTAAATTGAAATCTTAACAAATATATTTTCCGTTTTGTTAAAAATTTGATATGAATATTATTTTTTTTCTTGTATTATCAAAGACTTATTTTATTATCTAAACATTATTAATTTACAACGATTTACTTTGTTCCGTGTGCATTTATTTTTCACGTGTTTTTGTGTAAATTTATGTAAATGAATATAAGGGCTAATAATAAAAATTAATAATTGCTCCAAAAAGCAGTTCAATAGTTCTACATATAATGGCAAATCTAAAAATTAACAGTCAGATTATGTGCATCAACTAAAAGTTAGAATAGCATTCATTTATTTCATAAAAAAAGAGAGAAAAACAAAAAATTTAACGTCTAATACGAAACGTTGTAACATACTAATGTTTTTAATTTGATTGCATGAGAAATTCCATTCTGTGCAGAATGATTTTTACACCACATATTGTACAGAAAGAATGTTAGATTCAAATGATCAAATAAAATAATCTTATGTTTTGAAATTTGTTAAAGTTTTAGTTTGTAATAAGTTGAAAAACTATTTATTTCTATTTAATCGCTACTAAAATATTTGCACTCTTACACGTTGCTATATGAAGGAAAAGCATTGTAACAAAACTGTGCTTAAAACTATGAAGAAGTTAGAATCAAGATTGAACAATGATGTTAAAAAATCGATTTTTTTTTTTTCCCAAAAAATTTTATTCAATGTTCTTAATTTCTGAATAGTTTTCTTCATAAAACTTTTCGAAATTTTTTTTTACTAACTTCATTCTTTGGAAAGTTGTAGGGATTTTCATATATGTGTAATAACATTTCAATGCTTGCCATTTTATATTTTTAAATGCTATTTTTTCATTGTCTAAATCTTGATAGAATTTTCTTACGAAATATCTCATAAATTAAAATCTAATGCATATTTTCAATTCCATTTCGTATAATAATTGGTTCTGCTGCTCCTGAACTATAAAATAAGAAATCTGATAAGCAAAGTTAGAAATACTCTATGATTGTTTTAATGCTTCACAATAAGAAAAAAAAAATGAAAATATCCGGTTATCAGTCAATTCCAATATTTAAAAATTGGAGATAATAAATACCCTTTATTTTTTTAGTTCAGAAATCTGGTAATGTATTTCTTAAGTTATCTATAAGATTTTTAACAAATCGTTTGATAAACATCTAAATCAAAAGGTTTTTGCCTTATACCCACCCACCCCCCAAACAAAAAGATTTGTTTTCAATTCTAAAAATTAGTATTTAAATAGCATAATTTGATTTCACATTTGTTTATTAACATATTTTATGCAAAAGTTCAAAAATATAACTATTTTATAGTTGTTTTTTTTTCTATTATAATATAACTATTTTATAGTTTTTATAACTATTTTATAGTTTTCCAAAAATACTCATTTTGAATGTAGTGACGTTTTTAAAGGGGGGGGGGGCTGCAAAAAAACCTATATATATATATATATATATATATATATATATATATATATATATATATATATATATATATATATATAACATAATTTTTTGAAGGCAGAGTCGTGTCCGATGGAGGAGAAATGATACTCGAATTTTAACTTTTATTCATCCCGGGAGGCATGACTTATGTACAAGCATAAGCGACGAGCACACCAACACACAACGACACAAGAGTGAAAATAGCAGGAAGAGACGGAAAATATGTTTCCCAGTGCTTATATACTATGAGATTCTGATAGGGATTTTTTACACGTGTCGACCCAGGCAAAAGAATCATAGGGATCTTTTAAAAAGAATTCGCTTGGCTGACAATTTTTTATCCCTTCACTCGGAGCGTGTAAACTGCCGATTTAAGCATTTTTTTAAAAAGCTTCTGTTGAATAATTAAATAAAAAAAAGTGGAATTGGATCAGGAAATAAAAGAACATTTTAGATTTAAGTTAATATGGGCTGGATTAAGATAAAAGTTTGGAAATTAATTTGGATTTAAATTAGATTAATTTCTAATTAACTAAAAATTGAATTAAAGGGAAAAATCAGGAATTCTAGGCATATTAATATCTTTTCAGATTTTATTCTCAGTATTAATTTCATACTTAAAATGGTGTTAATATTTATGTTAAATTAGAATAACAAAAAGAGGTGAAATCCAAAAAGAATTTCACCTAAATATAATTTGAAATGTCTACAAAAAATGCAAATTTCATTATCTCCACCCCCCCCCCAAAAAAAAATTACATATCTATTTGCATACAAAAAAATTTTTTGACTATGAATATGTCGTTGTCAATGTAATTTTAGTAAATTACTTTTTTACGATATATAAATATAAATGATTGCGCATAATTTACATATTAAAATAAACATTTTTATTAAAAAAAATGAGTATTTAAAAAAAATTGGAAAAAGAAGAATTTTAACAATGAAGAATAATATTTTTAACAGAAAGTTGATGAATCTTCATTGGAATGACGAGTGGGCGCTTTCATGATGATGGTGATGTGAAAGGTGCTATTTTAACGATGAATAGCCAACCAGCATTGTGTTTGGCCCCAGAGACATTTTTCACAAAGGATGTTGGGATGCGGAATTCGGGAACCTCTGTAGGCAGTGCCTCTAGGATATCGTTCTCCTTTATACCTGAAAAGAGAAAGATATAGAGACATTATTTATTACTTATGTTTCGGAAAAGATAGTTGATAAATAAAGTTTACTTATTTTTTATTATTTATGTTTCAGAGAAGCCAGTTGATAAATAAAGTTTTCTTAAGGTGGATTAGCTTATGAACCTTTTCAAGCTGTCTGCCTATATCAAATCAGTAACTGTGAGATTAAATGAAAGCTGGAAGAATGTGTGCGCGAGATATGCAAAAGTAAATTATAACAAATTGCGAGGAGTAAGCTCTTCTTGGCTTTTTTATTCCACAAGGGGGCACCCCAGATATGGGGATGAGAAGTATGGTGGTTATTTCTCATTACCCTGCAACAGTTCGAGCTGATATATCGTCTGTCGAAGTAGAGTCTTCAACAACAACAACAACAAAATGTGACACCTCTGTAACTTTTTTTATTTATTATCGCATCTTCATAAAATTGGTGTCAATGGAAATGGCTCGAGGGAACAGTTTATCTCGTAAACTGATTAACTGAGTTAATTAACAACTATCTCCAAGTTTTCCAATTATGGAAATTGAGATTTTTTTAATTCGAATCAGCAGGCTTTTTTATGTATGTATATCAAATTTCGTTCCGAAATTCGCAGTAGTTCTTGAGATATACTTACTTTTGTTTGCTCAAAACTCTCCCAAAAAGAACCAACCTACTGGTGACTATATATTAAATAAATCCCATCTTGTAAATAGCAGAAGAAAAAAAAAGACTTTTTTTTTCACATAATTTCGGAAGAATAATCAACGTCATTCAAATTTATCTTTAATATGAGCATGATTTTTCAAAATATAAATCTTTTAATTCTTTTTAAATATTATAAAATTTTTCTTACTGTTTCAATCACTTTCACTATTCAACCACTTTATCTGGTCTCGAAAAAATTCTGGTCTAAATAAATTAACATTTTTGTTTTTTTTTCATTTGTTATGATGATTGAATACTTTTTTTTTTTTTTTTTGAAAAAATTAACCTCTGATTGGTGAGTTGCGCATTCCGTAAAGATATTTTATGCCAATGAAATTATCAGTGATTATTAGTGAGGAGGGAATCCATTTATTACGCCCTTACTTATAATCGTAATTAAGAGATATAATTATTCTTCCCTCAAAAAGAAATCTGTTATATTAAAAGCTATAAATATATCATCTAAATGAAAAAAAAACATTAATATTTTAAAAATAAAGCAAAATTCATGCTAAATTAAAATCGTCCGATCTCAAATTATTAAGCCAACAATATTATAATGGCCATTAAAGCCCTTATTTCACAGTGTAGATATATAAATACAAATAAATTTAATATACGGCTCCTCAAAAAGTGGACGTTGCAAATCGATTGTTGGAGTTTTACAGTTTTTGTCAATATTTCAAAAACTTTTGAGATATGCACTTAATTTTTTCAATTCAGACGTTTTACCATGTTCTCGGGGGGGGCACCTCGAAATGAGGATGAGATGCTTCCGGCATGGTGGTTGGATCTCGCCACCCTGGAGGGTATACTAATAGGTGGGGGATCTGGCTCCCCCAATCGATGACGGGACGTACTTCCTTCGGGGAGGGTTGTACCGTGGCCGGTACAACCCTCGGGTCGGAGAGTTAGAAGGTTACCATGTTTAGCAGACGTCGGCTTGCACCCATGTAAAAATTTTACTATGTCACTATTCGCTTTTTTTTCTTTATGTTTAAAAATTCATTTAAAAAATATTAAATTTGTTTGTTTGTTTCTTATGGCACTAAAGCCTGAGGGGAACGTCTCTTATTTTTTATAGCAGCGCCAACTAGGGCCAAGAGTACGACTTTGCCACTCACGCATCACTCATTCGCTTGCACAACCCCTTTTTACAGGAGGGCACATTCACACATCTCACAGATAGAACAACAGAAGAACAACCATGCCCAAACCGGGACTCGAACCCGGGACGCCCAGATCACGGGGAAGACGCGCTACCCCTATGCCAGGACGCCGGCATTAAATTTGTGTTAGTTATATCGGGTGCGTGAAAAAATGTATACACACTTTGAACCATTATGGAAACTGTATTTCCCGTGCTACAAGATTCAATTTCTGGAAGAAAGTAATGTTACCTTTCCTCAACATGTGGCAGCAGAATTGTCTCTCTAGCTACTCAACCTAGTTAGTAGCAAGGAAGTAGCTGCAAGATGGCGGACGTACGTTTGAGCTTTGAAACGCGGAAGCAAATAATTAAACGGTACTGGAAGTTTGAGAATGTTGCTGTAGTTCAAAGACAGTGGAGGCGTGAGTATGGTACAGAACTACCTTCAAGAATAACAATTACACGTTTACGAGGCAAATTCGAAATGCATGGAATAGTGTGTGATATACATAAAGTTCGATCAGGGCGACCACGTACAACTAACTACAAGTGATTAATTCTAAACAGAGGTCTTTCAAGTCAGAAAGTGCATTTTTGTTTCAAATTGAACTTTAAGCTTTCCATTTCCAGAAATTGAACCTCGTAATTTCGTGATTTAATGAAAAATGATAATTTTCTTTTAGTGAGCTAAAAAAAGTTTTAAAAAATATGTAATAGTTTCTAAGATATCGCCAAAAATATATAAATTTCATTTGATATTAGAATCGTTATTTTTCAAAACCCTATGACTCTCGAAATTATCATCAGAATTTCACAAAATTTTATTTAGAAGTTAATTGCAAGCTGATAAAACGATTCAGCTAAAAATCTCGATTTCCGTAATGGAAAAAAATTTTGAGATAGTAAGTAGTTCATTAACTTAGTTAATCAGTTTGTTGATTGGAATAAACCTGTTCCCTCGAGCCATTTCCATCGATACTAATTTTGTGAAGATGCGACAATAAATAAAAAGTTAGAGAGGTATCTTTTTTTTTTTTTTTTGGACGATTGTACCTACTACGGGAGAGGTTGCACCTTCGCCGATGATGGTGATTAGATCTCAATCAGAGTACCATCTCATTGCTATCGAAACCATGGTCATTCATTTTTTCCCAGATATCTTTAAACAGGTGTAATTCAAATGTAGTACACCCTAATAAAAGCATCACCTCCTCACATGAAAATTGCTGGCTTTTGATAAGGTTGGGACCGCCACGAGAATCAGATTTTTACTACGTTGCAAGCAAGGACCGGCGCAAAGCAGATGGTTGACAACACAAACGGGAGAGACCCCCTCCTTGTCTAGTAAATAAAATTTGGAACGCTCTATACTTCTTAATACAATGAAGCAAAAGTCCGGGTGAGCATTTTGAACACCATTCCGAACAAATTTTCATTTAAACATGCAATTCCATTCAAAAGATCATATATCAAAAAAAAATTTTATTCATTTAGTTGCCTTTTAGAGTTATTGCATTCGCACACAAGCGATTAAACAGATTAACAGACTGCCAAACCTTTGACGAACTTGATTCAAGTTTGATACAAATTCACAGTTCTTATGATAAAACAATGTACCACATTTTATCCATCTAGCTATCTAAGTTCGTGAGATATAAGGTTCCTATGCACAACGATAGATGTGTCAGTTCTGTAGACGGATTAACTTTAAAATTAGAAAGATGTGGTGTAAAAACCACAAGTTAAATTTATGATAACATTTTATTTAACACAATTTAACATTAACAAATTTGTGATAGTAAAATATAATAACAATTAATTATGAATTCAAAAAGATTTCATTTTTTGAAAATACTTAAAGGAAGGACGAAAAATACTTATTTCAGAAATCATTAGCTAGTATAAATTCTTACGAATATAAGCCAAATTTTTATTGTTAAATTGAATTTAACAAACTCTTAAACAGAAATTTTCAAAATAAATGAAAAGGCAAATCATTTAAAATAACTTATTGTAGCTTTAAAATATTAATTTATCTTTCGTACTCAACCACAATGTGTTGTAACAAAATAATGATAATAAAAAGAGAGAAAAAATCCGTCGAAATAAATGCTTAATTCTTAAAAATTGAAAATATATACACGTATTAGAGAGAAAGAATGAGAAAAAAATAGAAATTGTTTTAAATTTGTTTGAAAATTAACTAGTACTTCTTGTGAACAGCCGACCACCCCACCACTACTGAACGAAGTAGCATTGACACGATTTGTTGTGGCCGGCTCTTGTCTTTATCACAATCCGTCCATAATACCGGCCGATTCACCGAACTGACATCCTCATCGAGGCAGTTGGTCCCTAGCCACAAAGTGGTCAAAACTGACCTTCTTCGTCGTGTTCCTGTACATCTATTCACTGTTAAACGAGGAGAGGGCCACCACATTGAGCAAAATCTCCTCGAAATTCTCAATATTCTTCCAAATTATCGTTCTACAATAATAGAAATCCAAACACTTTAAAACTTTCAGAGTTAGTAAAAAACTAATAATTTTTAACATCCTGCCCTTCAGTGTCTTAAGATTATCTAATGCCATCAGTGCAGTACTTAAATTATCATTTTCAACTTTCAGATTCTTTCTTGATTCCGAGATATCTATGTATTCTTTAAAATAGTGGTTAACAGTACCAATTCCTCCACTGATGCATTCATTTTCAATTAGCCAGTACTTGAAGAAAAGGAGAAAAATCGAGTAAAATATTGAATTTTACAGACCTAATTTTTAAAAATAACTAGCTGAAAATCAAGTTATTAAATGGATGGTGCTTGGATAAAGGTGATGTGTTTATTATAAATGCGTAACTGCAGAACCCCTTGAAATTCAAAATTCAATTCATTCATTTTTCCCCACTTTTAAACCTGTTTGGATTTTTTCCATATTAAAAATTCGATAAAGAACGGAAAAAAATTAGTAAAAACAAAGAAGCAAGGTAAATATGTCGATAGATAGAAATATGAAAATAGAGGGATGCAAGACCAGCCTCAGAAGCATCAAAATTCGCTTATTATGCAATAGCTGCGCAATAACTCGAGCCAGAAACGAAAGATTCCTCCCGTCGAGCCTAGGGTCGCTGAACCCCTCTAAATGCAGATCAGATTTGACGGACTGTTAATTGTTATGATGTTATTTATTCCCTTTTTCTTTCTCCTCTCTTTAAATAATACTCTCATTTGCTCTCTTGATTTGTTTCGCTTCTATTTCTTCTCGTTAACTATTATTTGACTCGGCTTTCTCTTCCATTTAGTTTCAAGAAAAATCTATCTGCATAAATATTTCTTTATGAATTAATTTGCATAATAAATAAATAAACGGATATATATTTATATCCGTTTATTTATTTATTTTTACTTTCTTGTATACGTAGTATAGGGAAAGCATAGTAATCGTAAAAAAATTCGAACTATTTTAACAAATCTCCACGTTTTAGATCTCCTTGAGTTGTTCGAAAAATGTCCATCTGCTTGTGACAAAAATATCTCAAAAACGCTTTGATCTAGACGAATGAAATTTGGTGTATGGGCTTAACATTAAATTAGCAGATTTTTATTAAATTTTGAGCAAAATCCGAGCATAAGAAATCTATCTGTCCGGCTGTCTGAATATGACACAATAACTACAAAACAAAGAGGGCTACATAGATAAAATTCGATACACAAAATTAACATCTATAGTCTAGACATCTGTCAAATTTTGAGGCAAATACAACAAGAGTTTGATCGTCTGTCGGTCTGTACTATTAGAAACATGTAAACGCGATAGCTTAAAGTTGCAATGACTTAAATATCTCACATTTAGTATATGATTTTGTTTTTCGTGAAATTTTTATTTCAGTCCGTTGGGGAAAACGCAAATTAGATTTTCGGATGCTATTAATCGTATACCAGGGATTAATCGTCAAGAATCATGCGATAGATAGAGTAAAATTGCTAAATTCACGTCAAAGCTTAATATTTCGCAATTATTGTACGCCAATACTGTGCAAATTATCTAGAGTTTAGTTTAGTTGTTTTATTAACGCCCCGTTGTAAAGCAACACTAGGGCTATTTTGAGACGGACGTCATAATTTTGAACCGCTGTTAGATGACGAGGACGACACCTGAACTGGATTTTTGTGACTACAAGTATAGTTTTTTCACAAATTTTTGTTTCTATCAATTGGGAAAAACGCGTCTAAAATACAGATTCGTCTTTTGGTAACTATTAACCGTATGCCAGGGATTAATCGCCAAATAACTCGCCAAGGATGACACGATAGATTCAGTAAAAATGCTAAATTCACGCCAAAGGTTAATATTTCGTAACTATAGAACGCCAATCTTATGCAAGGACCTCTCCGGTATAACACCTTTATTAGAGAGTATGCCAGAAATTTTCGGGAAGGGTACTCCAGCTGGTTGTAACTGTAACTGGAGAAGAATGATCTCAATGTTTATGCATACATGGAAACTTTATAACACAACTAAGCAGTTGGCCAAAATTTTGCAGATTGTCCTTAGACTGAAATTGTAAGATTGTATCAAATTTTTGACAAATCTATTGACAGGAAAAGGCTGTTATATGAGGATTATTTTTAACATTCTCGCCGTCTTTCACTTCCGATGGATATACAGTGGCTTCTGGAAATGTCCGCGCATCTTCAATATGTAAAGAAAAATTTGCTTGAAATTTAATTCGAAAATGAATTTGAGTATACTTTTCGCCTCATTTCATGTGATGCTAAAGAAATTATTTTACTTATTTTATAAAAGCAAGTATGAAACGCTCACAAAAAATAATCGTTTACTGAAAAAAATTTGATAATTTCGTATCTAAAATTATCGTCTGTCATTTTTTTTTTTTTAATTTTTGCCATTTGGTGACATTTTAAAAAGTTATTTGACTTTAATTCTTACTTCCTTATTTTTCTATATTCTATTTATTATTTTAAAATGGCCCATAGTCGTAGGGTGCAGCAAACAAAGTTCGAAAAGTGATTTTTTTTTATCATAGTAATGATAAATCAATTCGGCGTTTACAATTACAATCAAGTTAGTAAATTCATCCCATTTTACAAAACAATATAATTGATAAAGTGCTTTAAAGAAGAAAATCGAATTGAAAACAAGATAAGAGAAGTTTTTTTTTAAAAAAATTAATGTAATAAAATATTCATAAGTAAAAAATTCATGAAAAATTCACGTTTGAATGCCGTAAAACTTTCTACAAATTTTACCAAAATGTTTTCTACTTCTATCTTATCCGGAATTATTGGATGTGTGCTCACATCAGCTATATTACGTGGAAGTTCAAACCAGAAAAAAATTTTAGAATAAAAAAAATGGCGAAATATACCCAACACATATTGGAATCATAACTTATTTGCAAATGAAAATAAATTTAGCATTTTTGGTTCTAATAGAATAAAAAAAATAAAACAAGAAATTAATTACCAAAACTTAAATGGAACAATAAAGTATGGCGGTAGAAAGGTTCTTTGTAGGGGTGTATTTCAGCATTAAGACCAGGTAATTTGGCATTTATTAATGCATTAATAAATTTTCTTTATTTAAATATTTTAAAAGACAATTTATAATTATGATTCAAAAATTTGGATATTGGAAATAGTTTTTTATAAAGATAACGATCTTAAACACATTGCTCAACTTTCACTTTCGGTGTCTATGATTTTGCGCAAAATCTGAAAACACAACATTAATACGAAAATATTTTATCAGTTTATTTATCATAATATTTGTTATTTAATAATTGTTTGTACAGAGATTAAATTAAAATCAATAAAAGCAATCTGATTTTGGAAATTGTAGAAAGGAAAGGGCATCTTTGAACATAACCTAAGTGTCCCCTCCCCAGCAATGTTTGATCTAAACATTGATAATTTTCAGGTTGATAAAATATATTACGATTCTTCCTGTTCTGTATTTTATAATTATATTACAGACTCATTTATAAATAAAATGAATATTTTCAGGATACTAAATTCAGTGGAAATAAACATCACAGAAAGTCCATGAATAAAGTAATAAAAAATTAAGAATTTTTCTAACATAATATGAAAAGCATAAAAATTACGTAAATCAAAAGTAAATTATTAAAAATATGTTTATATTTTTTTATCATATCCAATTTTGACTTTTAGAGCATTTTTAATTGTCAATAAGAATTTATATAAATGAAAATTACATTTATAGTATTTATTCTAGTATTTCTATAGTTATAATATTATAAATAATACTAGTATAGTACACTAGTATTATTTCATTTATAACTATATTTAATCATTATCATTTATATTATAATTACAAATACTATTTTTATATCTATTAAATACTAGTATAATATTATTATATTTATAGTATTTATTAAAATGTGAATTATATTAGTAATGAATAGATGATGTTATGATATTTCTTCCTTTAAAATTTCACTACTGAATTTTATCGGCACATATAACATTAGGAAACATGATGTTAAATTTTCTAATATTCAGTTCTCTTTAATTTTGTGCACACGAATAAAATAGAAGGCCACATCTATTAAAAAGCAGTTTATCATCAAAGATGGTATTAAATGCAACATGAAATGAAATTAGTATGATGAGATACTACGTTATTCTAAAAACAAATTAATTAAGACAATTCATTACTTTTTGAAAATTGTATCTTATAATATTTGCTCCAAATATAGGAACGAATGAATTAAATGTATGAAAATATTTGGCATGAAGTCAAAATGAGTCAATTGTGCAAGATCATCCATGCATATACATACATTTAAAAAGAAAAAAAAAAGTTCCAACATAATTTTAAACATTTGCAACTTCCCTAATCTATTTCTTTCACTGAACATAATGAAAATTAGGAATAGATATCATCAGGGCAAAATGAGTCATTTAAACAAAATCATCCAAGCATTCGTTTACAAACTTAAGGGGAAAAAATCAGTTCCAACATAATTTTAAACATTTGCAACTTCCTAATCTACTTCTTTCACTGAACATATTGAAAATTAGAAATAGATATCATCAGGGCAAAATGAGTCATTTAAACAAAATGAACCATGCATACGTTTACAAACTAAAGAAAAAATCAGTTCCAACATAATTTTAAACATTTGCAACTTCCTAATCTACTTCTTTTACTGAACATATTGAAAATTGGACATAGATATCTACCCCAATCAAATGACAATGATATTGCTCCACTTGTCAAAATGTCAAACCAGCACAATATTATACAGAACAAATATTCAAAAATTACAAGTACAAAATACACGAAACAATATAAAATAGAAAAGTAAAAAAGAAATTTCTTAAGTTATAGAAGAAAACACTCACGTGTAAATTGCTTTTTCTACCAGCTTTTCTGTTTCTTCCAAATCAAAAGTGGGTTCGACACCTATATGCCTGGGATTGGCGCAGCACAATTTACATTTCATCTTCCACCTGTACGTAATCCTCTGATCCAAGAGGTCCACTTGAATCCACGAGAAAAAAGACTCCCATGAATTAGCGCAGAAATTGCAGCAGAACTCTCCCCTGCCATGTACCACGAATGCCCTGTTGGCTTTTTTGATATTCTGGGGTTTTAGTTGATGGCGGGCCATGACTCTGTTGATGAGGCCGCCAACATTCTCGGGATCGACGATCCTAGGTGGTGGAGAAGCCATATTCGATCTCGCTCGATTCCCTAGGAAAAACAGCTGCCTACACAAAACAAACAAAAAAAAGGATAAAATGTATATTTACTTTTATTTTAGTCAGTTTTTACTTCCTTATCAAAAAAAACCAAGCTGCCTCCGCTCACGGAGAGATAACAAATGCTTATCGAAGCAAAATGCAATCAATTCAGAATCAGACGCTTTTTCCATGCTGTTATTGGCTGCGTGTACTTTGCATTCCGCGTTGAAAAATAGAAAAAAAAAATTGCGCGTGTTATCTGTTGTAGGAACATGTGACAGAAATGTTAAAAAAAGGAGGGAAAAGAAAAGTCTGTTTAATGAAAAAGTATTCATGGAGTGAAAGGGATAAACTTATTATGCTACGTATTTCCGGAGTCGGAGTGAAATGGATTAAGCCACGTCATGCTATTGTGTGATTATTTCCCCAGTGTCGACAAATGGAAGTCAACAAATGTTATGTGTAATGATCTCACTTTAATTTGCATGTCTGGCGTTATGCAACGAATAAAAATATGCGTTGATTATTTGCCAGCATTCCGATAAAAAAAAAAATACAGATAACTCAAAAATGAGACAAAATGGCTTAAAATAAGCAGCATTAATGTCTTTTGGGAAACAATATTGATTTCAAGCCGAATCTTAAAATAAATAAATTTAAAAAGATATTTTTACTAATGTAATAAAAAGCAAGGTGTTTTTTTTAAAAATATCAATCATATATATATATATATATATATATATATATATATATATATATATATATATATATATATATATATATATATATAATGAAAACATAATAATTTTTAAAAGCAGAAGACAGTTTCGACGATAGCAAAGACACTTTGCATTTTTAAGTTTCGTTTTTTTCTCTTTAATCCATCTCGGGAAGGCAAAATTATTTTAGTCTTAATATGGAATCAAAACCTTATTAAATTAATTGATTAACTGATAATGAAATCAAGTAAATATTAAAACTGTATATTACTATCCTGAATGCACAAATTCAAAAAAAATTTAAAAACTTTAGTATATCAGAAGTCATGAAAAAAAAAATTTAAAAAATTCCATCTTTAAAAACATTAAAAAAAAAAAGTTTAAAAAAAGAATTCGTAATATATTTAAAATAGCAGTTATTAACGACCAGTTGATACACCGTTATTGGTTATTAATGATTTTAGTTAAATATATTTTTTCTAACGTAATCGTAATAGGTTACTCAGTAAAATATTTTTAAATTTCAAGTTTTGACACATATAATCCGTAATGTTTTAGGGCTTTACACAATCTAGTTCATTGCACTAAGATATTCCCAAATTTTCCGTCTATACATCCAGTTATATCACAAGAAAGAGTAACAGTATTAAAAAGTAGGTGCATTTATAAAGCTGTCATCATTATTTCAATCGGAATAAAAAATCTATAATTAGCACTGAAATCCCCTCAATATTTATAAGAATAAGCCGAATAATTATCAATAATGGAAAAAAAAGCGAACATGCAACAACGAAAACGATTTGAGTTCTACATCAACAATGAAATATACTGTGGTAAAATACGCTTAAACTACTTTTTAATTTATTAAAAATAGGAAAACATTATGCTGTAAAAGTTTATATCATTGATAAGACAATTTTTTGAATTTTAAAATGATGCAAAAAATCATTTTTGTGCCGTAATATTTTTAGAAATTATCATGGGGAAAACGTCAAAATTCCACTTAATTTTTAATTAATTAAAAATCTAATTAAACATTTAAAAAATCGCACCAAGATTCATATCTCCACCTTCCAAGTATACATGTGGCTTATTTGGTAGTTCTAAGTGAAACGGTCTGATTTGTATAACGTCAACTGAACTACTCTAAAGATTTTCGTTACTCGAGCTCTTTGGGATCTATAAAATAGTTTATTCTGCCTATCTGTTCATACACAATAAATGGGGGGAAAGGGGACCCCCACTCCACTTTTGCCTAAAAATAACATTAATTGTGTTCATTTCATAAATTTTTCAATATATATTGGTACAATCGTCGTGTATAGAAGTTAATTTAATTCCTGTCTATGAATAGCGTCTTGTTCTGTATTTGAATAGTAGGAACAAAACACGTACAGCTTTTGTCAGTTTGTTCGCGATTTCCACTATTAGGTGTGAAACTTTGCTTCCGCTCTATTCCCTCCCCCCCCCCTTTTTTTTTCTCCCAAAACTTTGAGGCTTTATTCTTAAAAAGTGTTTACATATTCATAATTCAAAATATTGTCCGTCGCTAGTTGCTGCTTTTTTTCGTCTTTTTCGCAATTGTTGGATAACATCTAGAAAAAAATTGTGTATTTTGAGACAATCCACGAATTGTTCCATTTTTTGATTTTTTTTCATAAGAGCAGAAATTTTCATCTGCCTGGCTGTGTCATCGATCGAAAATGTGGTAATCGAAAGGAGCAACGTCTGAGGAGTACGGTGGATGAAGAAGACCTCTCTGTCGTATCTCTCTTATTACTGTCGTCGTTTTTGCTCCAATACTCCACTCAAATGCATTCGAAACGGATTCCATTTGATCCAGAGAAGAATATCATGTTTAGTAAGAAGTATGCGAAGAAATTAAGCTTATTAATTATATGTATTACATTAATTTTTCTGGGGTTTTTTTTCTTCTTCAATCCATTAATTTCTTGTGAATGCACACGAGATAATTTTATCATACATCAAGAAGTTTTTATCACGTATCTGCCTCTTTATCTTTTCTGGCTTTTGCGGCAATGAATTCGCCAAAACCATATCCTTATATTTCGAAAGTTCTCAGAGATAGCTTAAAGGTTTTTGGTTGTTTTTTTTTCCCCTCTAGTAAGCATTGTAATTGATTTCATCTAGCAGGAATAATCAGCATCACTTGTATCTGATACGGCAAAGTTAGGCATCAACCTAAAACTAATCAGTTTTGCATACAAGGAAAAACAAAATTAATATACTATGAGAAAAGTTAATAAAAAAGGCAACTAAAACAGCAATGAAATTACAATCAAGTTTTGTATAACGAAGACCTCTCAATAATGGGCAATTCGCATAATGGCCAAAATAAAATGTTTAAAAACACATACACATTTTCCTTAAAGAACGATAACGATATTTGACGAGAAGACTTCTTAACACCGTATGTAGAATCCTACCGGTATCTCGATATCTGTCTATGTTTAACATTTGGTTGCTGATAGTTTTTTTTTTTTTAAATTAACAATGAAACTATTAAATTGCAGTTAAAAGAAGTGTTAAAAAAATCCGCGAGACGCTTCGGTAAGCGACAAAACTAATCTATTCATTTATTGGAAAAATCGATGAAAATTTATTTTCTTTCATTTCATTCCAAAATTTTGATATCTAATAATTTCAGGTGTGCAAATTCTTTGCTAGCTGTTGAAAGAAACGGAAATGAATACGATAAGAAAAATTAATTTATCACTTATGCATATAGGTGTTATTGAAATTGTAAACATTCTATAAAAAATAATTCTACAATTTTTTCTTGTCTAGTATATTTTATTAAAAATTTCTCAGTGATAAAAAAAGATAAAAAAATTATAAAGATTAATGCTTCTGAAGATATATGCCAAAAAAATAAAACTTTTCAAATTTCATAGATTTAACTTTCAATATTTTTATTAATTTAAAAGGGCATTCTGGAATGTATTCTGCTTCTTTAAAAAATTTTATTGACATTCATAACAAGTGACATTTATTGACATACATAACTGACATTTTTTTTTTTTTTTTACATTCATTCCGTGAATGCGCAATTCTTTGAAAGATAAACAGCAAAAAATTTCGAATATCGGTTATCACTTCTTTTTTATTGTTTTAAAATATATGGTGATTAGTTTTACGGCGATAACTTGAAACAGTAATTTCCAAAACAAATAAGCAGTGAATTCGTTGCTCCCCTTGTGGAATTAAAAAATAGCAAACTAATCACCAGTAAGTCTTTTTATCTTCTAAAAACAAAACAATAACCCAAATGAAATATTGATGATAACAAATAACGATTTTTATCAGATCGGTTTATCTTGTGGTGATGTTCATGTAGTGTAGTATAAAACATTTCATCGCTATTAGAAAAATAAACTCTTTATTACACTAACAACTATCGAACATCGCTGCTTAGCGCACGTATACACAGAACGGGGATTCCCCGGGAGAAGTATATACATAGATTGTATTAGGGAAAGTAGATAGGTAGCGCTTTAGAATGACATGATTAAAGATGGCGCTACGATCACTACATGAGTATCCCCCTAGTGAACAAGGAGAACGACAAATGTAATAATACAAGATAATTATACGCGCATAAAAATAAAACATCACATAATACAATAAGTATAATATAGGATAATGGTTTCAATGGTAAATAGAAATTGAAGTAAATAGATGCAATAATATATGAAATACATAAAATTACAGTTACAATATATATATATATGCATAACAATTTATATCTCAGTAATTAATCTCGTTGGAAAATGGACATGACGTCCACTACGAGTGGTAGTTGGTTTTGTCGGTAATTGTTCATTTTCAGAAGAAAGTTCACCTTGAGTTTTATGAATAGTTGCAGGTATAGAAGGTAACGACTCATTAAATCCTGTCATCACATATGCAGGCTTGACACGGTCTATGGAAACTGTTACATTTTTATTATTAACTTTTAATACAAAAGTTTTATCTTTCCTGCTGATTACAAGGTGTGGACCAGTGTAAGGAGGTGAAAGAGGAGGTTTAACACTGTCCACTCTCAAAAATACATGAGAGCAAGTACTTAAGGATGGATGAATATAAATAGGTTTAACCGAGTGTCTAGACGTTGAGATAGGATTTATAGATTGCATTAGTGCTTTGAATTTTGATACATAAGTATCTGTTGGTACTGATAGATCTACTTTTGAGGTTAAAATGTCAGAAGGCAATCTGAGGGTTGTACCAAAGACTAATTCAGCACATGTGGCATTTATGTCCGGTTTAATTGCAGATCGAATTCCGAGTAAAACTATGGGAATAGTTTCAGTCCAGTTTGGTTGACAATGGGCTATAATTGAACTCTTAAGATCCCTGTGGAAACGTTCTACAAGTCCATTGGATTGGGGATGGTAGGACGTTGTGCGAATTCGATTTGTGCCCAAAATATTATTCAAATGTCTAAATAGATGTGAATCAAAATTTTTACCTTGATCTGTAGTTATAGTTACTGGACAACCGAAACGAGATATCCAATTATGAATTAGGGCTTTACATGTTGTTTCAGCAGTTATATCTGAAGTAGGAATAGCTTCCGGCCATCTGGTAAATCGGTCAACTATTGTCATACAATATTTATAACCATCAGATAGTGGGAGTGGTCCTATGAAATCAATGTTTATATGGGCAAATCGAGCATCTGGCAAAGCGAAAGTGCCTATAGGAGATTTTGTATGTTTTTGAATTTTAGAACGTTGGCAATTATGACAAGATTGAACAGAATTTTTAATAAATGAATTCATGTTTGGCCAAAAATAACGTTTAGTAATCAGCTTTCTTGTTGCTCGAATGCCAGGATGAGAAAGATTGTGAATATTTTCAAAAACTATTGAACGAAAAGAATTTGGAATGTACGGACGAGGTGAATTAGTAGATAAGTCACAATACAAGGTTACATCCTCTAAGGGAAAATATTGCTTTTCTATTTTACAATTTGAAGACTTCAGATATTCTTTAAGTTCAGAATCATTTAACTGTGCAAGTGAAATGTCATTAAAATTTAAATTTTTCTTTGAAATTGAATTGATTTCAATGCGAGACAATGCATCTGCAACAATGTTTTCTGTACCCTTGACATAACGAATGTCGGTAGAAAACTGGGATATGAAGTCTAAATGTCTCAGTTGACGAGGTGAGCATTTATCCGGCTTTTGCTTAAAGGCTTCAGTAAGGGGTCTTTGATCAGTATAGATTGAAAATTCCCTACCTTCAAGCATGTGTCGAAATTTTTTTATGGAAGCATAAATAGCAAGAAGTTCTCTGTCGTATGTTGACCAATTAGTTTGACTTTTAGAAAGTTTCATTGAGAAGAATGCAATAGGTTCCCAAATTCCATTTGAAAGTTGATTTAAAGAGCTTCCGATAGCAAATAAGGATGCATCAGTCCACAGACTTAAAGGAGCTCCAGGAATCGGATGTTTGAGTAGGGTAGCTTCGGCAAGAGCTTTCTTAGCATTAGAAAATGCCTTATCAGCTTCCTCAGACCATTGCAGAGTAGTTTCAGATTTTTTTGCTGGCCGTGGTGATTTCTTTTTGTTAGTATGGCCTTCAAGAAACTTAATCAAAGGTGATAATATGTGAGCTGCCTTGGGAAGAAATCTGCGGTAAAAATTAAACATACCCAAAAATCTACGAAGTTGAGTAAGGGTAGTGGGTCGTGGGAATTCTTGAATTGCACTAACTCGATCAGGAATTGGAGAAATACCTTCTTTGGAAACTTTAAATCCTAAAAAATCTAGGGTAGGAACACCAAATGTACACTTAGAAGATTTAATTGTAAGTCCATAATGGTCTAATTTTGAAAAGAGAACTCTGAGATGTTGTCTATGCTCTTCGATTGATTTTGAAGCAATTAATAAATCGTCAATAAAAGCATACACACCATCTAAATCTCTAGTAACTTCATCAATAATTCTCTGAAAGGTACTTGATGCATTGCACAAACCAAATTGCATCCGAGTGCTCTCGAAGAGTCCGAACGGAGTACAAATAGCTGTTTTATGAACGTCCTCGGGAGCAATCGGAATTTGATGAAAAGCTTTTACTAAATCAATATGAGAAAAAATTGTGGTTCCATGTAGTTCGCTAGTAAAATCCAAAACACTGGGAATCGGATATTTGTCCTTTTTGGTCTGAGCATTAAGAGCTCTAAAATCACCAACAGGACGCCAATCGTCACTTTCCTTTTTCGGAACCATATGTAGAGGAGAGGCATAATTGCTGTTGGATGGCCGCATATGGCCTAAATCCAACATATGCTGAAATTCCATTTTAGCGATTTTTAAGCGATCGGGTGCTAGCCTACGAGGTTTTGCATAAACAGGAGAACCAAAAGTTTCAATATGATGCATAACAGAATGTTTTACAGTTTGGTTTGCACATGGAGCTTTAACAATATTAGGAAAATCATTCAATAACTTTGAAAAATCATCATTACAAAATACAGATTTTACAGAATGAACATCAGTATTATTAAGAATAGCATGAGCATTTATATGTGTATAAATATCATTTAAACAACGATTTCTTAAATTAGGTTGCAAATTAAAATGATGTAAAAAATCTGCACCAATAATTGCAGTTTTAATATCACAAACATAAAAAGGATAAACAAATTGTTTTCTTAAACCTAAATCTAAAGATAATAACTTCTGTTTATAAACATTTATAATGGAACCATTTGCTGCAAAGAATTTTTGAATCGGAGTACACAGTTTATCATTTCTAGTCGCAGGAATCAAACTACAATCACTGCCAGTGTCAACAAGAAAATTTACATTTGATTTTCTATCGCGAACAAAAAGGCGACGAGAACTACTGGGCGAGGCGTATGTCGCCGCTACTCCTTGCCGTTGTGGTTTGGCTGATAATTGCAAGGCGGAATGCATTTTTGCGCTTTGGAGTCGTACTTCCGATGATACCAACAAATATCATCATTACTGGCAGGGCTTTTACGTCGAAAACGAGGTTGGCGATTCCGTGAATGACTTCTGGAATGGCGACGCATCTGTGCAATTTCTTTACGCAACATTTTAATTTCTGATAACAGTTCAGAATCAGCTGTAGCAGTTGCATTTGAAACAGCACTTACCTGGTTTGGTGTTATATCCAGTATTTTGTCGGCTATTTCAGAGGCTTTTTGAGGTGTCAAAGGTTGTATTGAGGCAAGAATCGATTGCACATTAGATGGTAGTTGCTGAAGAAATAATTCCAGTAAAAGAGAATCGGCAATATTGTGACTTTCGGCACGTCTTTGCATAATTCTTAACAGCTCGGACGGCTTTCTATCATGCAACTGCTCTCCAGCCAATAACTTACGAATTTCCTGAGATTTTGATTCTCCGCATCGGGAAATTATCTCAGATTTAAGTTGGCTGTAAGGGTCAGTTGCATCTGGCGAAAGAATGATATCGCGCACAGTTATCGCGATTTCAGGTGGCAAAGTGCTCACGCAGTAGTTGAATTTAGTGCGAGAAGCTGTAATTGGCTTTGGAATAGCCAATTCAAATGTTGACTCCACCATCGTAAACCATAGTGAAGGGTCGGACGGAATGAAGTTAGGCATCCTCACAGCTGAGATTTCCTCCATCATGAAGTGCGCTTTCGTTTCAAAACGAAACTTAGTAAGATAATATTAATCAAATTGAATAAAAAGAGATGCGTGATTTATTATCCGGGTCACCATTTGTGGTGATGTTCATGTAGTGTAGTATAAAACATTTCATCGCTATTAGAAAAATAAACTCTTTATTACACTAACAACTATCGAACATCGCTGCTTAGCGCACGTATACACAGAACGGGGATTCCCCGGGAGAAGTATATACATAGATTGTATTAGGGAAAGTAGATAGGTAGCGCTTTAGAATGACATGATTAAAGATGGCGCTACGATCACTACAATCTATTAACGTTTTCAAACTCTAGGAAGCGAAATGTTATATAAATAGTTATTAGCAATTTAAGAATAATTATGCATTGAGGAACTAACTCCTAATTGACGTATTTTGAAATATAAATATTTTTGTTAAACATTACAGAAAAAATTTTCAAGCACCATTTTTCCAAAATTTATTTATAATTAATCTACAACTTTATTGTACTAACTTCTTCACCAAAAGTCACTAGATGGCGCTACGGATGCCTTAAATACAAACAGTACGGAAAAAAATTATTCAATGTTTCTACTATTTTTCAGAATATCTATCGTTTTCAATCTAAACTCGACGTTGTTGTTGATGGTGTTTACGCAGAAAAATGCAATTTTATTTCTTATAGAAGTGGTCTCGTCTCGTTCAATCAACGTTAGTGGTCTCACAGAAACAAACTCGCTGATTTAAGTAAAGGAATTAACTCTCCTATGCATAAAATTGTGCACCTTGATTAAGTGATGCTTTGAGATATAAATTTTTAGTTTTATTTACACACTTGAGAATTTTGTGCTTCGCAATATAAAGATTCAAAATTTGGTTTCCTAGACCGACTGAAACCAAAATTTGACACTGACTACCGTTTTAATAACAACTTCACCAGTGGTGGATTTTGACAACTTGAGGCCACATGCGGTAAATTGTTCTGAGGCCTCTCTTTTAGGTAAATTGTGTTGATGATAAGGCAATAATGTGAACTAAATTTATTTGAGTTTTTAAATTCATCTTTAAGCTTATTTTATTTTTGATATATATACACAGTGGCTCCCAAAAGTGTTCGTACACCAACAAGAATCAATTAAAAACCTCATTATTTACCATTATATATTCTTATTTTTACATGAAAATTTTTTCATAGCATATTTTTACAGTTCTTAATAAAACAGTGAAGAATAAATTTTAATTACGAGGCAAATTATTTTTTAAAAAATGACAATAAATAAAATTGCACAAAAATAGGACACAAAAGTGATCATACACTTTAAAAAAACATCACTAAATATGAAATTTTCTAAATTTTTATAAATGTTTAGTATTTAGTAGGATATCCTTTATTCTTTATAACAGCGTTTAAACGTTTGGACATAGATTTATCTAAACGGTCGGTCACTTCTGCACCGATCTTGTTCCATTCTTCGATCATTACTGCTTTCAGTTGAATTTTCGATTTAATGTCGTGACTTCTTATTCGCACCTCTAATTCTTTCCAAATATGTTCTATAGGGTTTAAATCCGGTGATTGAGCTGGTGTTTTAAGGGTTTGAGGGCAATGATAGAGGCAAAAAAGACGAACATGGCCGTGTGTTTAGGATTGTTGTCTTGGTAATACACAAAGTTGTTTGAAATGCCCAATTTTTGTGCTGACACTTTTAAATTATTATTGAGAATATTTATATAAACTCTATGATCCATTATACCATCAATGAATACTAAATTGCCTACTCCAGCCGCTGACAAACACCCCCAAACCATGACACCTCCACCGCCATGTTTTACTGTTCCAACTAAATTCTTGGGATTAAGTTCTTCGTTTTTTTTTTTTTTTTTTTTTTCCCCTCCATACAATGATTCTCTCATCCGACCCAAAGATGTTAAACTTACTTTCATCTGCAAATAAGACACGATTCCAATAGCTCTCTGGCTGCTTTATCATAGATTTGGCAAATTTAAGCCTAGCAATTCTGTTTTTCTGACTTACAAAGAATTTTCTTCGCGCAGAGCGGCCATGTATACCAGCATTCCGAAGAATTCTACGAATAGTTTCACAAGATATAGAAGTTCCATTAGATTCATTATATTGTGAAGTAAACTTTATTGCACTCAGACGTGGATTTTTTAGAAATTTACTCACAATATTTCTTTGACTTCTAGCTGACAGAATTTGAGGGCGACCATTAGAGGCTTGTTTGCAATCTTTTTTCCCTCTCTGTAACGTTTTATTATGCTTTGCACTGTTGAATGAGGTAGATTAGTTACAGTTGCAATGCCTCTAATTGATTTTCCAGCTTTAAAATGAAATATAATTAATTTTCGTACGTTTCGTAGAATAAATAATTGTGATATTAAATACTGAAATCAAACGATTTTAGTGTATTTTTCAATTAGAAGAAAAATAAGCTGCAAAAAATATTTTTATGATGAATTTAAATAAATAATGTTTGGATGTACAAAGGCTTTTGTGTTCTAATTTTGTGACATTTTTTTTAAATTTATTTTTTAGAACAATACTACTTGATTTTTTATAAAAATATTTGTTCAGTTTTATTAAGAACTATTTAAAGATGCTAATTAAAAAAAAAACCAACTAATAAAATGCTTTATTAAGAAGTATAGAACACAATTTCTGCAAATTTCTTTAGTGTACGAACACTTTTGGGAGCCACTGTATATATATATATATATATATATATATCACATAAATAAGATTGCTATCCTTTATCTTTATTTTTTCTTCTAATTTTTTTTATAGTATAAAAGGTTAAAGTGACAGTGATTTATTAGCATATTTTTTAATGAGACTTTAATTACAGTGCCAAGTATTCAATTTTTGAAATTGAAAAATTTTTCTTGACAAATGCATCATTTTTGTTTTTCTTAAAATGTTCTTTAAGAAATGTTCTTTTCTTTAAGATCATAAAAAAAAAATAACTATTCTACTAAAATAAGTTTTGAGTTTATAAATCCTCAACTTTTAAACTTTTTTATAAACTATAAAGAATTATATTTTAAATCAAGAAAGAAATATTGAAGGAATATATTTTCGTTTATATTACTTTTGAACTGGAATAAAAAGTGTCAACATTCTTTATCCAATGGCGTGAATGGTATTTTTTAATTCGTTTGCAATCTTGTATGTTAACTTTTTGAGAGAAAATGTATATTAAAAAAATTAAATTAGTTTTATCTTATTTAATTAATACTTAATTTTGAATTTAAGTTATTATATTTATTATTGAAAATGGCACTTTGAAATTATTTAATGGACTAAATTAATTATTGTTGACTTAAATATTTCAACAAAAGAGAAAAAAGATCCTAAAACTTTTTAACAGTTTAAATATTCTTTAATTGTAGGAATAAAGATTCTTTAAAACAAATCATATTTTATATTTAAATCTTTTTTTATAATATTATATACAATTTTCTATTGTAATTTTCCTCAGTTTGTTTTATACATATTCAGTTAAATTATTTTAGAAATCAATTTTTAAAATAAATCATGTTCACTGGCCATTGTAGAAGATAGTTCAGGTTTTCAGAAGATAGTCAAGCGTTTTTCAGCAATTTCAGTGACGTAAAACTTCATTCACCGTTTGCATCTTTGTCCATTAGGTATTTGTGTATCTTCGATGCAATCATTACATTCAGAAAAGTTGATTCAACCATATTATCGTGCATCAATTCATAAGAATTCATTGCAAGAACTATTTTTTCTTCATTTGTTCCAAGAAGTTATGACAGAAAGAATTTAAAATATACCATTTCATTACCATATTCAGATTCACTATTCTATAAATAATGTTTATTATTATTATTATTATTTATTTATTTATTATTTTGAGCAACTTTCTTAATTTTAATATTTTTTTTTATTTTTGCAAAATTAACCGAATATCCAAATATAGAATTTACTATATGCTTCAAAATGCCATAAAAATTCTGGGCATAACGTGCCTAATAATTTTGTTTTGACACTTTGTTTTTCCTTTCTTATAAGTAAAATGTCTTCCATATTACGAATCCCGATTATTCCAAATTACCATTTTTCCAATGTTTTTTCAATTATTATTATTTGGCTTCATCTCATAAATATCAAGCATTTCCAGTGATATAAATACGTCTGTCTCAGCGCTCTTCAATACATCACGAATTCTCCCACTAGAGACAGGAAAGAAATCGATTCATTATCTTTATGTCGAACACTTTTAAAGACGGATAAAAACTAAATCACAAAATAAAATAAATGAAAAAAGTGTACGTTTTTTTTTTTTTTTTTTTTTTTTTTTTTTATAAAGATACATGAATGTAGCAATATAAAAATACTGAAATTATTACTTTAAAATTTGATTCCTCTGCTTGTAATGTTATGCAAAGATCTACATTATCAATTCAAAATGTTATATGAATTGATAGCATCAATATATTATTTTGATTTTAATTTTAAAACCGAAAAATGTGGAAGATATATTTATAATAATAGCAAATAGTTTGAGACTTGAAAATTTTAGATAAGCTAACAAAGCTTTCGCTTGCAAAATTTAACATAATGTAATTGTAAAGCGTAAATTTCAAGCCATTTTAAGGTTATTATTGTCTGATTAGCAATCCCTTCTGCTTTGTTTGCTTAGCTAATCACTATTTTTTTCTAAAATAATCGTTTTGAAAGACTCATTGGAATTTAATTTATTAGAAAGAGAAAGAGTTATTGTGCATCAAATATATGATTAATGAATAAATATTTCGCTGATATTTTCCAAAATCTTAAGATTTTTTTACTGATGGTATGGAAGAGAGTAAAATCCTATTACTTTTGGCAACCAAAATTGTCATTGTTGACATAAATAGAAAACTGCTCGAAATCCAACTCAAACTGAAATTCTATTTATTATCATTAAGTTCACGATAGTCAAAAAGAATTAATCCTTTTTTTATTTTATCATGAACATTTATTTATAGTTTATATTTACTGAACTTGTTTACAAATAGTTTTATAAGTAAATATTTAATACTGCAAAGAGTAAAATAATAAAATAAGGAGTTTACTTACCACTTCCAAACAGTATTTTTCGTCTAGTAACTGCTACGATTGAACAAAAATTGTCTTTGTTCTTATTCCACTCTTTAACGTTGGCAACCATAGAGATATTTGACCAATGGGAGTTGAAGGGATAGAGTGATATAAAGACAACCGCATTTCCTTCGGCCATAAATTTAAGAGGGTCGGCCCTTCCCTTCTCTGGGGGACCCAATCTACCCCCTTTTTCACAGATGTTCGAGCATCATCAAATAACAAGATCCTTCCAGTGTTGAAAGAAGAAATTGCTCTCGTTGCCTCAGTGGCTTTTTGCTAATCCTGATGAAAATTATTGTCAAGATTGAATTCGAGAAATGCGCACTTTTTACTTAGAATAAACCTACTCCTGGATTAAATGAGTAAAAACAAATCAAAGCTATATATATATATATATTGTACCAAAAAAAGGATTAAATTTTGACACAGAATGATTAAAAAACTGTGTAGATCTTTCAAAGTAATCTTTAAATCTACTGTGTAGATCTTTCAAAGTAATTTTTTAAAGATGAGATTTTCATGAAGCCTTTAGTGTGCTTTCAAAATATTTAACGCTGACAAAGTTTCAAAAATGCTCGTGATAAGATCCAAGTGATTAAAAAAAAAAAAGGATAAAAAGTTTCATATGTTTGTCCCTCCGTATTTCCGTGCGTTTTTTTATTATTATTATTATTATTTTCCCTTATCTCCATACGCATTTTTTTTCAAGGAATGCCCTATTCGTGTTAAATTATAGAACACTTCTTAAAATTACAGAAACAATTTATGATCTAAACATTGTAACTACTAACATATTATGCATAGCATTCATTGATTTATAACACATATTTAAAGAAACTGATGTTTCAGCATTTCTAGAATTAAAATATTTCATTGTTAAATGTAATTCACTAAACTTAAATACTTCTACTTTTTTTTTTTTTTTTTTTTTTTTTTCTGAATCGAAATCTGTTTGCAGAAAATAAAAAAGAGAAAAAAAATCCCAAATTAGTAGGTGAGAACAAAAGAAACTAACGTATTATAAAAAAAAGATTCAGATAGAAAAGGTCAAATGAGCGACCTTCAAGTGTGAATAATTTGGCTTTAACAAATGTTAGTGTTCTCATAAATGGGCTCAATTGACTAAAAACATAACCATTTAGCTTATAGTAATAGTAATTCTTCTTTGCTGTTATTGTTAAATAATAAATACCGTCCATGTGATTCTTAGAGCAAAATAATAAAATTTTCATTATTTTCTCGTAATACATATTTTTATGAAAGTTTTTATACTAAATGTATTTTTAATTTTTTTTTTTTTTATGTTGGAAATAATTCTAAGAATCCATGAAATAGGTTCTAAGAATAGTATATCTCAAAGTTTCATGTTTTTACTAAGACCTCATACTGGGAGAATTTAAATATTAAACATTTTTTGTTTAGTATTTAATTTTTTTAAAAAAAGGTTTCATTAAATTAATATGAAAATAAGCAGGTAGTAAAAATCAACATTTCATCTTTTAACCATTATTATTTATTTTATTTTATAATAATTTATACTCAATTTCTTTTTTTTTTAATTTAACATATGCAGAAAACTATCGAATGCATTATCTTTAAATCATTTACGAATTGAGCTTAATAAATATTTATGATAACTGAGAAAAGTTGTATTTTTGATTTTTAAAAGCTGCATTTGTTAGCCTTTATTATAGTAATAATAATAAAGTCTTTATAAAAAGATGCTCAAACACTGTTTTTTTTTTTTTTTTTTTTTTCAAAAATTCAGCAAAAGAAGAAAAAGTGCCAATATGTTGTGAGTGGATAATGGGAAAAGTGCACAGAACAGAACATACTCAGAAATGTCCAAACAGTGTCATCCCCTCGGCATAAGGTCAAAAGAAGGTCAATGTCGCACCCTTTTCTCCGTGAAGGGGGAATAAGAATGCGTCATTGACAATTATTTTTTTCTTCTTTATTTTATGATAGCTGAGATTTGTTAACTTGCAAGTTAATCAGCGAACGAAACAAATTGGACTTCATTGACCTGATAACAAATTTAAAATACCCTAAGAATAATATCCTGAAATTTCGAACGAAAGGTGATTTGAATTAAAATGAGTGTAAGTTTCTGGTAAATCAATATAAGTTGCCTATGTGGATCTGATAAAAAGAGTTTGGATCATCATTTCGGTACACCATATCTCATTCGGTTAATAATAATTTTCGAATTATATGATACTGTTAAACATATTGCAACTTATTTAGAACAAATAGTTTTTATATTTTGTTTTCTTCTAATATTTTATAATTTTTTAATATCTTTTTATGTTCTATTCATGCTTTTTTTCTCCTTATGTTTTGATTGACTCTTTATTTTTACTTGGTTTCTTTCTATCTTTGATCCTTGCATTTATTTATTTATTTTATAATAAATTTATAAAAAAATTTGCACATTTTAGTTTTGCACACGAGTTATTTATATGATAAGTAGAAACTTTATTAAAGTAACAATACTAGGTGAAATTCATATGTATATTTATTTTCTATTCAATACCGAGTAAAACCTGACGGTCAAGGAGTGGCCCTGTGTACAATCAGACCATGTACTTAGGGCCATTTTCTTAAATAAAAAAAAACTATTACGACAGAATTCATTATTTTATCATTACCAATTCCAATAAGAAGTAAATTTGTATAACTATGGATGCATATTAGTTTTACAATTTCAAACCAGTTAATAACTCAATATTTTTCCAAAAAAAAAAAAAAAAAAAAAGGCGACTTTACATACATATGTCTTTCCTATATCGCCTTTGCACGAAGTTTGTAGACGTCTGCAAGATCCTAAACGAAATCATTCATAAGATGTCTGTCCAATTTGTAGGTATCGTGTTTAACTTTTATTGTGAAAGCTATTTAGATAAAAATTGGGTACATATTTATCATGTAAATCGCAGTCATGTAATTTGGAAATTAGTAGTCATTTGGAAGTAAATATATCAAAGTTGACAGTCCGGCGGTTACTTTCACATTAATATAAACGAGAGATCCCAAAAATATAATGATTTAAATATACGAGAGTTTGTATGCCACTGTAATTTTGCTTCGAATTTTCATTTCAATCTGTCGATAATGTGAATCGAGTATTCTAGTGTTTGTTTAATTATAGCAACCCAGCGACTAGGGTTTTTCATATTTATCTTTCGTTAACGTCATGCGTCCATAACACAAATGCACTTTTAAGTTTCAAATTATTTTGATTTAGTTAAATTTTAGAGCGTTCAAAATGTACTTCTGAACTAATAGTAACTGCAGTTCTATAAATATCGGAGCATCATTTAGCGTCCAAGCAACATAGCATTATAAAAGTCGCACAAAGGTGTACTTATTGAAGTATTTGCGAAATTTGATCCATTCGACAATCATCAAGACCCCAGCGGGAAATTAGAGGGGGAGGGGTATTTTATCATAAATTGCTACTTAAATTTAATTTTATTTTGGGTCAAATTATCCTGATCCAACTAAATTTATTATTTAACTCAAAGCATTTTCCTGTTTTGTTAAATGATTTTCCAGACTGAAGCCATCCCAAACACTTATTTTAATGCAAGACTTAAGATAAGGTAGTTTTTAGGAATGATTTGCGTCTTGAAACATTACGATAAGAGACAATATCCAAGACGTGTATAGAAGTGCCCCAGTACAGCGCAAATTTGAATTTAAAAATCTCTTTTAAGATGATTTTTTTTTTTTTTTTTTTTTTTTTTTTAAGTTTCGTCAATCGAGACTCGTCATCCATTGTAATAATGTCAAACAAAATAGCTAAAAATGACCCGATTTTAAAACTAAATGAAACGGACACAAAGTTATGAGAGAACTAATCAGTCAATTTCATCCGCCGAAAAATGTTTCCTATTCATTGTTTTATCGAAGGGGGGGGGGAATCTGGCATTTATCTCCGCACCATCGCAAGTTCCCTAATATAGTTTTTATATGATCCGAAATCGGGCTAAAATGACATTGAATAATTCAGAAACTTAAACTGAAATTTTACGCAGTTGAAGGATTTATTTAATGAAACTAAAATTCCTTCTTCCTTTACATCTGTCGAATCGCATTTTGATACGGGGGGAAAAAAGCATAACAGCTATTTCGATGGTTTAAAGTTAAAGGATTTTAGCAGTTTGTGAGTCGGGTTTCGGTAATATACGATATGATAATCCTCTTTTACTGAACTGAACAACTCAATTAAAATTGAAACTAAACATCACATTAATGATTTATTTTGGGTTAAATTCTTAGCAATCTATAGAAATGCAATTTTTTTTCGCATCCAATAAGATTTGCAAACTTTATTGTTTAACCAGATACTAGGTATTTACATTTACTTAACAAATAGAATTCTTATAAAGAGACTAGGAAGAGGCATAATTACTCAGGCTCCGGTGTTAGGCAACTTATTTCGCAGCAAGACTAATGTTTTTATATCGACCTGCTTTGTGTTTATAGGAAATTACCTAGTTGGAACTAAATTTGCAGACGGACTGGGGTAGGCTTGGGCTACGTTTAAATTATAAGAAAAAAAAAATGATAGTTTAAACATAAGAAATGGAAGATATTAAAAAAAAAATCCTTATAATAAATTAACGTTAAGATAGCTCAATTATGCCGAGAATAAATTTCCTTGAAAAAAAATTCCTTAAAGTTTTGAGGACTAAATTTTAAAAAAAACTATAGTGAAATTTCATTCTACGTATATTATTAGAAATGCATTAAAGTAATAATGCAGATAAGGAATTTTCACCAGCTTTTTTTTATTGATTGATTGATTGATTGATTGATTGAGAGAGAGAGAGAGAGAGAGAGAGAGAGAGAGAGAGAGAGAGAGAGAGAGAGAGACGTACAGGGCTGTCGAAAAATACCAAACTTATCTGTTTGGCTGCTGTTTTTTTTTTTTTTTTTTTTTTTTTTCCCGGCACGAACTACAAAAGAATTAACTCTTAAAACGCTATTCGATTTCAAATGATATTGCGCTGGGCGATTTTCAAAAGAAAATCGAGACTGAATATTAACTTCAAACTTATTAAACGCAAACCTATTTTCCCAACTATTTATTATTTTCCGAAAACCAATTGCCACTAAACAAGATCATTTTCTAAAAAATCGACCTTTATGATAATAATCGAAATTGTAGAATAATCTTTTCATATTAAATTAACTGCTCCGGCTGCGAATTTTGACCGACATAAAAATTTCAGGTATTTTTCAATCAAATAAAGTTTTTTAAGGGGAGGGGAATACAGATTTCAATCTGAAATTTCATACTTTACTACTTATATAACACTACTTAAACCTTTGCCGGCGTCCTGGCATAGGGGTAGCGCGTCTGCCTCGTGATCTGGGCGTCCCGGGTTCGAGTCCCGGTTTGGGCATGGTTGTTCTTCCTGTTCTATCTGTGAGATGAGTGAATGTGCCCTCCTGTAAAAAGGGGTTGTGCAAGCGAATGAGTGATGCGTGAGTGGCAAAGTCGTACTCTTGGCCCTACTATAAAAAATAAGAGACGCTCCCCTCAGGCTTAAATCGCTGTCTTCGTAACAGCGGGCTTGTCAGTGGCAAGTGCCATAAGAAACAAACAACTTAAACCTTTAAAAGGTCGGATTTCTTTAAAAAAAATTTCTAATTGCACTATAAAATATTTTTAGCATCAAGATTATTTTTCTAAGGCGGAAAAAGATTTGTTACACTTATTAAATAGCTTGATTTGGTTAATTAACACATCTGGTTAATAATGCGAAATATGAATAAAAATTTAGAATTTTTTTTTTTAATTCCCCTTTGAAATAATTGGTGAAAGCACACAAACGTATTTGCTTACAGGCATGAATGAAATTGAGTAAATTTAACACGACCTACAGAAATGAACCAAACTTTCGCACACACTTTACGAAAAAGATACTCTCGACTTATTCAGACTATTGTAATATTCTACAATCAACTTTAAATGTCTACTTTCAATGTTTCATTTACAGTTATGAACCCAATATCTCAACAACAATCCGCCTACCCTTCATTAACAAAACTAGGTGCAAACTAAGATGACCATTTGGAAAATCAAAAATTAAAGGAATGATTCTTTTTCCCCTCAATATGTTGATACTCCACTGAAACTGATGCATTTCATTGGGACTATTTATTCAATTCATTTAAATTGCAATCAAATCCTGCTGCTCTTCCGAAATTTATATTGATCTTATCCATTACGCATTTTCTAACATAAATAGTGCTTATAATCCTGCAATAATTTGAGTAATTTTATCCATATATTTCTATTCTAACATTTAGGGAGGGGAGGGGTGTTTGGAAAGGGCTGCGATTGATATATTTAATCTCATATTATAGGTTTTATATCATTTATTGCTAGTCGAATATCAAATTGTGTTTTACAAGCTAATGAAGCCAATATTTATACGATAACCCGGGATTGAAATGCAAATAAAATCATCTTTATCTTTAAATGAAGTTTTTATAACATAATGTATCTAGTTACTAACCTCGTTGTGCTTAACGGACGCATTGTTAATAAACAGTAAAACATTCTAAATTATTCACCATATGATATTTATATTAAGTAAAGCGATGAATTATTAGTTATCACTTTTATTGCTCCGTTAAACCGGCAGCTAATAAATAAAATTCCGAGCAAAATAGTTATTGGATGATAAGCTGGCGGGAACTGAAAGATTTTATAAAAATTCAGACTCAGAATCCGAATAGAAATGTTATTTGTATAATCTTCTTGATTTTTCGTTGCCATCTAACATACTTTATATTTTGACGGCTGCACTCTGTAGTTGAATTCTAACCGAGAACATACAGTTATGTCTAAATTAAAAATTATTCTAATAATCGATATTAATTTTAATTAATATAGAGGTGCAATTAGCCCAATATTTATAACCTTTAAACTATGACAGTAATATGATGCACCGTATATGTATAAGGATCGATTTCCCTTGGAACTTAGAAACCTCAAAATATAGATTTGGTACAATTCCTAAATTTTTTTTTTAATTTAAGAAATTTTGCTATCGTACGGCCTTTGTAATAATCGCTTTCGAATCTGGATTAACAAATGACGCATTTTACAGATTAGGAAATCAGATTCTTCTTAAAAAGTACACATCGCTGGATTCCTAACTATAATAAAAAGCAATTAAACTCCTTTCCCCCCCCCCTCTCTTCTTAAATCGAATTAACTATAAATATATAAATTAAAATTAATTGTAGAATTTATTAATTTGCTACACAAATTTAATTTACATTTCAATTATTAGCTATACATTTTAGGGACATTAAAAAGGTTTTTTTTGTTTGATTTTTCTAACTAATGCCATAATTAACTAGAATTATGATAGTTAGAAATTCAAACGAACGCAGTCAAACTGAACTCAACGACTAGCTCCATATTTTTTTAAGACATGTTCAAATTCTATTAAGTTTTAGATACAGACAGTGTGCTTTCGTAACAAACCGATTGTTAATAATCAAAATTTCATCGGGATCGAAAAGGGAGTCACTGTAATTTAAAATTAGAGATTTGAGCAAAATAACCGATTTGTCCTCAAATATTTTTTTTTCTCCGTTATCTTTATTTTTTTTAAAGAGATGAGGTTATTTTTCTTCCACAAGGTCTTTAATGAGAAATCGATTTCTCAGTAATAATGGAATTTAATTTTACGTGGCAATTTATTCCGATTTTTTTAACGCCTCTCGTTAATTTTTCAAAAGTTTAGCTTACATTATTTGAATAAGTGTACGATTAAGTCGCTATAGCCATCTATGTTCCTGATATTTTATTTAAATTATTTAGCAAATCATTAATTACTAGACAAAATTTATCTATGGAGAGAAAATGCAATTTATCGGTTATTTTATTTTACGAATATTCTGAAACATTAGTTTCCTTGGGCCGAAAATATTTTTATTCAAAAAGAGTTGAATAATAAAAATTCAATTAATGGATGAGTTATTATTTTTACAAAATTTTTAAAGAAATGAAGCTGATGAGAAAAGTGGTTAAAGGTTCCAGCACTTGTATATCGTCTATTTGGTTAAATTTATTAATTTTGACTGAGACTTTTATTATCAGTTTCAGCTTCCGTATGAAATAATTTTGAATTATAATTGAGATGATAACCTTACTAGTTATTTTAAATGTGCGCTGACGTATACGTTTAAGAAATGGTAATTATTCTTATTCTGTCATATTTAATCTAAATAAAGTATAATTTAACAAAAAATGATTATTGAAATGCTATTACGTTAATTGTTACCGGAAAATCATTTGAACTCGCAGAATTTGATCAAAAATTAAACAGTAATCGTTTTTCTGTTAATTCCCTTTTAACTGTTTCTTTTAAAAGGACCATTTATTTACTTTCGAAGAGGAATCTTAGACTTCTGCATAAATAATTTACATATAAATATTTTTCTATTGGCAATCCGTCTTATATCTAAGTTTCTCTGAGGTGTCTTGTGAATGAACGAACACAAACAACAACGCGCACCTACTGACCACACAGCAGTCGCATGCCAGCTCATAAAACGGCGTCTGGATGCGAGAGCTGCGTGTTCACGTAAGCATTTTATGGTTAAATGCCTCCTTCCCTATTCCGGGAGGCGGGTTAATTTTTTTTTTTTTTTTTAACGTTCATACGTTGTTACAGAAAACTAAAAACATCATTCCAACAGAAAAAAAAGTGAAGAAACATGCAAGCTGTTTTAAAAGATTTGTAGAACATCAGATCAAGTCCAAAGTCTTTGTCAGCTGCAAGTCCAAATTTAGTTCATGTTGATTCGTACACAGATATTTCCCATCACAGAGAGAAAAGGAATCAATAGTTTCAAATGTTTGCCAATAATGGTCAAGGAAGATGAATCAGTGCAGCAGTCTCTGCCTTTCAGACTTCAGCGGCAGTGCTTGATTATTGCCGAGGTCAGCCCAGGTCTTTGCAGAATGTCATTCTTACTGTGTTACTGCTCTTCAAGGTTGCATTGCATTCCTACTGGCAAGGTCTTGGTCGCATTTCATCCAGTCAGAGTCGCAACAGCATTCACCTCAAAGATTTGCAAAAAAAAAAAAAAAAAAAAAAAGGTTAATAACAAAGAGTATGAAAAAAATAAATACAATAATATAGAAAAATAATAGAAGAAAACAGCAATAAAGTTTGCTTCAGATAACCATCAGAAGCTTAACCATTTGCGGTGAAAAGACTTGATACGCACATTGCGACGCTTTGTCAGAAAATCGCCAACGACATACGACACACCATTGAACAGGTAATTATTACAGAGGTAAAAATTACGTTCGTGACCTGTTGACTGTGAATGTTTGCTGTAATACCGTTTTGTGGCGAAAATTAATTAATTGATTTAGAAGATATAAATTCTTTTCTGATTCTTATTAAGTATCGGATACTTAGAGTGACTCGCTGCGAATTACAGCGAACTATCGTGGAACGTGTGAATTTCTTGCCACCAGACGTGGTAAAACTTTTTATTGCGTCATAAATCGTTGCGTCAAGTGATGACACCTTACTTTTCAAAAAATAAATACAATTCATCCTCCCATTATTTTCTTTCCTTTTTGAACTTGAACATTTATTATTTTTTATGAGCTTTTTCCCAAACTTTAGTTAAATTCGGCAAACTGGTCCGGCATTACTCACATGGATATGTTTTCACTCAACATTAAAAGGGGTCATCGTTCTACTATGATTAAGTCTCAACTTTTTACAAATATTACGAAAATATTCAAAAGTGATTCTTTTAAACCACCAGTCAATTCTTCAGATGATATAAGGTATAGGCCAAGTAGGTGCAAATGGCCGAGGTTTTCCTTTCATTGTCTATCAATTGAATAAAAACACTTTAAAAGATAGTGATGACATAATTTTATCATGCAATTAAATCTCGCAAACGAGAATTCCAGAAGAGATATTTAATGGCGTACCCAGAAATTTATTTTAAAAACTGCATATTCACCATGGGCATGAAAAAAAACAAACAATTTCCTTAGTAAAGCATTCACCAAATCGTAATTCCAGTGAATATATACTATACTAATCTTACTTTTCCTATTTCAAATTATAAAAATTATATAAATTTTTGAACAAAGTAATAAAAATAAAGAAATCAGGAGAACAAAAATTCATATTTAGCAGAATCGGTGACACTAAACAACATTAAACAAATTCATAAGAAACTATAACTGAAAAAACGGCCATAATTTAAGTAATATTTTAAAAGAAGGTGCGATGATAATGAAGTGAAGAATTCTATACACATTAATTTTTAACAACGTTATAATTATATTACATTTTCGTTTTTGTAAAACATTTGAGACTTTTTCACTCGCTTCTACATATATAAACATATCTATAATAATGAGAAAATCAGTTCAAGCATATTTCGGATGTACTATTTCTTAAGAAGGACAGCATTCACTATATATCTTTGGCCTCTTGCATATCTTAAATTTAACGAATAAGTTTGTCAAAAACTGTGTTAGCGAGATCTTCTACACGTGTTGAAATTAATGGAAAATTAAGAATCATTTTCGCTTAACAGGAATCAGGAAGAGGGACGTTTAATACAGGAATAAATTTGTTTCACTTCGTCTACAAACATTGACTAAAAAGTCTCTTTTTCAGAAGCATCAAGTACTTTTCTCAAAAACTGGTTCAGATGAAGTCATTTTCTTGCCTTCGTGATAACAAAATTTCATTTATGAAGAGAAAGAATCAATCCATTATAGTAAAGTTTAGAAAATCTAACAGCACGATAAAAGAATTACCTGGAAATATTGAAATTTTTCCTTATTTTTAAAAATGTTTTTGGATTAGGGGTGCGGTTATCTCTTTGCATTCCCTCTGGGTACGTCACGGGTGGTATTTTTCGCGGAGGGACTCGGAAAAAAAACAACGTATATATATGTTGCAGCGGATATAGATTTAGAATTTAAATTTCAAGAAATATCACATTTTAAAAAGAATAAAATTTGTCAGATAAGTCCAATACTTCACAAAATAAATGGGGAAGGGGGCGGGGCATGAATGTGTATTTGGTATTTACTATCACATCTTCAAGGGGGGGAAAAGTGTAGATGGAAATGACTCGAAAGTAAAAAAGAGTTATATAAAACCCCTGAATTATCGAGTAAATTACCTAGTTAATTAATATCTCAGAATATTCCCAACAAGGAATTCGAGATTTTAACATATACGAAGCATAAAGAAGAAAATAGTAATTGTCAAAAAATTCGGAATCGAGATTTTGATGAATCTCCCCATTTTAAACCTCTCTAAGTTCGAAAAACATGTCTGGAAAACATCCGTTTGTCTGTGACAAAGATAACTCAAAACCGCTTCCAGCAGGGCGGATGAAATTTGGTATACGGTTTTACAACAAATTTGTAAATTTATCAAATTTTGAGTAAAGTCCGCTCACAAGGAATCTGTCTGTCCGGCTGTTCGAATACAAGATAACTACAAAACAAAGAGAACTAGATAGATGAGATTCGGTACGCAAATTTAGCATCTATAGTGTAGAACCTATCAAACTGAGTCAAATCCAATAAAGAATTGACAGTTTGTCGGTCTGTACTTTCAGAACCATGTAAACGCGATAGTTCAAATACGCAATGACTTTAAATGTATGAAATTAGGTATGGGATTTTGTCACTACAAGCGCCATTTTGTGCCAAATCTTTGTTCCATTCGGTTGAGAAAAATGTGTAAAGTACCAATTTGATTTTTGTGCTATCAACCGCATGTGAGGAATTTATTGCCGAAAACCTCGCTAAGGATGGCACGATAAAATTCAGTAAAAATTCTAAATTAACGCCACTACTGAACGCCAGTGCCACGCAAGGCATTCCTTAGGAAGACAAATTTAATAGATTATACGAGACCGTTTCAGGGAGAACATTCTCGATGGTTAATGATTAACTTTGTAGAAGCTCAATAATATAATACATAAAGAAATCCTTAAATAAATTAGAGAATTTTATTTTTAAATTTATGGGAAGAAAATTTTATAACTTGAATTTTTATTTTTCTGTAGGATATAACCACTGAATTCTTTAGAACAAGGAATTGGCACAATTCTTTCTAATTCGAAGTCCGGAAGGAATATAAAATGTTCTCTTATTAGTTCCTTGTACGTAACAAAATTTTTATTTTATAAACAGGTGACTGATTTTTGAGCTCGAGTCCTTTTATTTGAATTAGTTGTCATTTTTACTTTCTCGTACACGAAGTATAGATTATGGTATTGTAATCGACAAAAAATTCAAACTCGATATTTTCATGAATTCCCACGATTCGGACATCCCTGTAAGTCTTAAAAATACATTTCTGACATTATGTCTGGTTTGTAACTAAAAACCACTTTGGGTCCCCTGAATAAAAATTGGTGTACTGTTTTTATACCAAGTTGTTGATTTCTATCAAATTTTGAGTTAAAAATATGCTGACAGAAGAATTTAAAATCTGTTGAGAGGAAGTCTGTCCAGATATTCGAATATAAGCTAATAAAACTACAAAAAGAAGAAGTCTAGACAGATAGTAAATCTGTGCACTCAGTTTTATTCATGTTGTAGATGTCTGTCGGTCTGCACCTTCACAGGCATGTAAATGCATCAGTTCATCATCTAGGCTCTTCAGTTGATCCCACCCGAGGAAATTAACAACCATTTTAATATTTACATCGAATGAAATGCATTATTTAACCTATTTTTTTAAGTTGTTAATTAGTGAGATGCAAATACTGTAAAGATATCAAAGCCAATAAAATTATTAGTGTTTATTAAAAGGAGAAAATACTTTTTCCAGGCAAAAAGACTGTTCATTGGATAAATGATTTATCAAGTTTCAGAAGAGTATTTTCTGTAATTTTTTTTAATGTTAACACTGTGTTTTGTTCGCTTTGTGATTTGTAAATAGCGAGTCACCTGACCAAGATTTTAAGATTTGTTTGCCAGTATTGTTTAAAATATTTAATAAAAATTTTGATATCGCACTTGACGGCGAAATGGTGACAAAAAAGGCAAAGTAAAGCTTTAACACACCAAATAAAAAGCAGATGAGTTTAAAACAATATTATTCGTTAATTTTTATTTTTAAACATTATTTGTGGCAACACTATTGCATAACTTTCCGGTTTGTTAACTTTATTCGAGTAACAGAAATCTTTCGTCTCACAGCTAGCAATCGTCTGAATATACAAGTAATTACACGAGTTACGCCTGCATTGTCTTTTTAAATAGTAATGGGGCAATCCAGCAATAGATTAAAAAATGCGAGGAAGGACAGAATCTACCAATTTGAAAAGAATAGCCGATCGCGAAGCTGCTACTTTGAAGACAAAACGTGAAAAATTGAATCAATATTTGGGTATCGGAGATACGAGTATATTATGTTCTCATTATGGGGTTTTAAATTTTGAATCGGAAGTAGAGCAATCAAAAAATGCATGTTACCATCATGTAAAGTTTTAGTTTCCAACTCTTAACAAGTGGTAGCCGTGGAGTTTAAAAATTTGCTAACTGCAATTGACGAACACTGCATATAATATCGCTCAACATTAGGGTCGGCGAGCGAAAGCTATGAGCCTCTAGTATTATAATCAAAATATTACATATAATTAAACAATAATTTTAATCTTTCAAGTTCTCAGTAAATGTTATATATTTAAAGATTTGTTATATTTTAATAATAAACTTTTCAATTACAAAAATATTACGGAATCGAACGTTAATTATTGGTATGAAATCAGTTCTGTAATCAGATAAGTGGGAAGATATTATTGCAATAAACAATATTTGGTGTAACGTTTTTTTTTTTTACTTGGCCGTATACAAATTATTCAGAGCAAATAGTTAACGTCCTCAAACAAACTGACCGCTCGATTTCTGAGCATCCTCATATTTCAAGCCACTCCGAGTCCGAAAGAAAAAGCATATTTAAATTATAACCGTCTGTCTCAAAAATGGGGCGTGCTGGAAGGATGAAATTTGCTATATAGTTTTTACATCATTAACTTAAACGAAGTTTTAGATGAAAACGCCATAAAAACTAAATTTGTGGACAAAATGAATTTAAAAAAATGCCAGATAGAAGAAATTTTGTACAGACTCAATCATCAGACTTGTACATCTGTGTGAAATTTTAAAATTCCAGTTTCATCAGATGATTAGATCAGTTATGACACCTAAAACCGCTCTTTATCGAATTATTGGTTCGGTCAGTCGAAGAGATGGGATTTTAAAAATATACTGGACCGAATGTTATAAGAACGAAGAAGATTAACAGAAACCTATTTTATAGGATACGGAAAAATGGTGGAGTTTAAAACGGTGAGCTCGCTGAAATTTCTCAGACTACATAACATTTTTAAGTCCTAACATGTTAGTATTTATAGACCGTGAAAATTGGCGATAAATACAAAGGACATAGTAGTCAAGCACATAATCATGCTATAATTTCTCGAAGTAAAGGTTTTGCGTTCATAAAAAGACATGTCTATCGAAGCTATGTCTTTTTATAAACGCAACTCCAATGAGGAGAATATTTCATAACCGTGAGGGAATCATTAATCCTAATTAATCTACGAGTCAATGTTTAATATTAAGCCATTGAGTATATAAAAAATAGGTGCCAATTCATTTCCTTCATTTAGAGTTAATTTATTTATTGAATAAGAAATGATACGGATTTCCTTGGATCTCTCATTTATTTGTAAACGATAATTGGCGGCACAGAGTAAAAATTAATTAAGAATTCCTACAATCCATTTTTAAATCGGTCTATGAGGGCAAAGTTTTTTTTTTTTTTAAAGAAAGGTAAAATTCGTGTTAAATTAAAATTGCATTATCTGGAAAAAAATGTAATATTAAACTGAGATACTATAGTGTCATTACAGCTCGTGCTTCATAAAGAGTAGACCCATAAACAAATTTGATATACGGTCCCTCAAAAAGTGGGCGTTGAAAATGGTACAATTTTTGCGAATTGTTGTGATAGCGGGAATTGTACCATTTTTGAGAATAGTTCTAAAACTATTTGGGGTATGCGCACACTCATATTTATGAATTCATAAAAAAAAAAAGTGTTAATGTGTTATTTATGCGCTTATTTCGTGATTTTATAAAATATAATTTTCTTTAAAGTTTGGGGGTTTATTTATTTATTATTATTATTATTATTATTTTGATAAACAGTTTTCGAGATGAAGTCAAAAATTCACAAGATTTATTTAAACAGTTGACGGTTCGTTTTTCAAAACCCTGCAACTCAAAATAATCAGAATTTTTTTAAAAATTTTGCTAAGATTTGTTTTGTTAAGAAAAATTTTGTTAACGACATATTAATTCAGCAAAAAAAAAAAAAAAAAAAATCAAAGTTATAACGGTAAAATTTCGTTATATTAGTTAATTAACCATGCTAATGAAGTTGGTTTTCAGAAACTGGCTCAGATTAAATCATTTTTCTTGCCTGCGCGATGACAAAATTTCATTTATGAAGAGAAAGAATCAATCCATTATAGTAAAGTTTAGAAAATCTAACAGCACGATAAAAGAATTACCTGGAAATATTGAAATTTTTCCTTATTTTTAAAAATGTTTTTGGATTAGGGGTGCGGTTATCTCTTTGCATTCCCTCTGGGTACGCCACGGAAGGCATTTTTCGCGGAGGGACTCGGAAAAAATACGACATATATGTTGCAGCGGCTATAGATTTAGAATTTAAATTTCAATAAATACCACATTAAAAGAAAAAAAAAGAAAAGAATAAAAATTATACGTACAATACTTTACAAAATAAATGAGGAAGGGGGCGGAGCATGAATGTAGATTTGCTATTTACTATCGCATCTCCAAGGAAAAAAAAATTGTAAATGGAAATGACTCGAAAGTTATATAAAACCCCTGAATTATCGAGTCAATTACCTAGTTAATTCGTATGTCAGAATATTCCCAACAAATAATTCGAGATTTTAACATATACGAAGCATAAAGAAGAAGAAAATGGTAATTGTCAAAAAATTCGAAATCGAGATTTTGATGAATCTCCACATTTCAAACCTCTCTAAGTTCGAAAAACATGTCTGGGAAACATCCGCTTGTCTGTGACGAAGATAACTCAAAACCGCTTCGAGCAGGGCGGATGAAATTCGGTATACGGTTTTACACCAAATTTGTAGATTTCTATCAAATTTTGAGTAAAATCCGCTCACAAGGAATCTGTCTGTCCGGCTATTCGAATATGAGTTAACAAGATAACTACAAAACGAAGAGAGCTAGGTATATAAAATTCTTTACACAAAATTAACATCTATAGAGCAGACATCTGAAATTTTGAGCCAAATGCAGCTACTGTTTGACAGTCTGTCGGCATGTACTTTCAGAAACATGTACACGCCATAATTCAAAAACGCAATGACTTAACTATATCAAATTAGGTGCGGGATTTTGTGACTGCAAGTACAATTTTGTGCCAAATCTTTGTTCCATTCTGTTGAAAAAAACGTGTCTAAAGTACAAATTTGTTCTTTTGGTACTATTAACAGCATGCAAGGGATTAATTGCCGAAAAACTCGCCAAGGACGACACGATAAGATTCAGTAAAAATTCTAAATCAACGCCACAGGTGAATATTTCGTAACTATTGAACGCCAATGCCACGGAATGCATTGCTTAGGAAGGAAAGTTTATTAGATTATACGAGAACGTTTTAGGAAGAAAATTCTCGATGGTCAATGATTAACTTTGTAGGATCTCAACATTATAATACATCATCTTAAATAATCTTAGGGAATTTTATTTTTAAATTGACGTGAAGAAAATTTTATAACTTGACATTTTCATTTTTTATTTGCATTTTTAATAGAATATACCACTGAATTCTTTGGGACAAGGAATTAGAATGAATTTTGCGAATTTGAAGTCCGGAAGGAGTATAAAATGTTCTCTTATTAGTTCCTTGTACATAATAAAATCTTATTTTATAAACAGGTGAGTGATTTTTGAGCTCGAGTCCTTTTATTTGAATTAGTTGTCATTTTTACTTTCTCGTACACGAAGTATAGATTATGGTATTGTAATCGACAAAAAATTCAAACTCGATATTTTCATGAATTCCCACGATTCGGACATCCCTGTAAGTCTTAAAAATACATTTCTGACATTATGTCTGGTTTGTAACTAAAAACCACTTTGGGTCCCCTGAATGAAAATTGCTATATTGTCTTTACACCAAGTTGATTTCTATCAAATTTTGAGTTAAAAATGTTAAAATCTGTTGAGAGGAAGTCTGTCCAGATATCCGAATATTAACTAACAAGATAACTACAAAAAAAAAGTCTAGATAGATAGTAAATCTGTGCACTAAATTTTATTCATGTTGTAGATGCTGTCTTTCTGCACTTTCATAAACGCGATAATTCAAGAGCACAGTGGCTTAAATATATCTTAATAATAATTATTATATCGCACTTGATGGCGAAATGGTGACAAAAAGGAAAAGGCAGATGAGTTTAAAACAATATTATTCGTCAATTTTATTTTTAAACACTATTTGAGGCAACACTATTGCATAACTTTCCGGTTTGTTAACCTTATTCGAGTAACGGAAATTTTTCGTCTCACAGCCAGCAATAGTCTGAATATAAGTATTACACGAGTTAAGCCGGCATTGTCTTTTTAAATAGTAATGGAGGCATCCAGCGATACCAGATTAAAAATTCCGAGGAAAGAGAATCTGCCAATTTGAAAAGAATAGCTGATCGTGAAGCTGCTAAGTAAGAATAAAACGTGAAAAATTGAATCAATATTTGGGTATCGGAGATACTAGCAAAGTATGTTCTCATTATGGGGTTTTGAATTTTGAATTGGTAGTAGGCCGATCAACAAATGCATGTTGCCATCACATAAAGTTTTAGTTTCAAACTCTGAACAAGTGGTAGCCATGGAGTTTAAAAACTTGCTAACTGCAATTGACGAACACTGCATATAATATCGGGCAACATAAAGGGCGGAGAGCGGAAGCGAACAGGGGACGAAGCCTCTAGTATTATAACCAAAATATTACATATAAAATTTTTACATATAATTAAACAATACTTTTAATCTTTCAAGTTCTCAGTAAATGTTGTATATTTAAAGATTTGTTATATTTTAATAATAAACTTTTCAGTTACGAAAATATTACAGAATCTAACGTTAATTATCGGCATGAAATTCCATTTATCTAATTACAGAACTGATGATATTACAATAAACAATATTTAGGGTAACGTTTTTTTACTTGGCCGTATACAAGTTATTCAGAGCAAATAGTTAATGTTCTCAAACAAACTGATTGCTCGATTTCTGCGCATCCTCATATTTCAAACCTCTCCGAGTCAGAAAGAAAAAGCATATTTAAATTATAACCGCCTGTCTTAAAAGTGGGGCGTGCTGGAAGGATGAAATTTGCAATATAGTTTTTTCATCATTAATTTAAATGAAGTTTTAAATGAAAACGCCTTAAAAACTAAATTTGTGGACAAAATGAATTTAAAAAATGCCAGATAGAAGAAATTTTGTACAGACTCAATCATCAGACTTGTACATCTGTGTGAAATTTTAAAATTCCAGTTTTATCAGATGATTAGATCAGTTATGACACCTAAAACCGCTCTTATCAAATTATTGGTTCGGTCAGTCGAAGAGATGGGATTTTAAAAATATACTGGACCGAATGCAATAAGAGCGAAGAAGATTAACAGAAACCTATTTTATAGGATACGGAAAAATGGTGGAGTTTAAAACGGTGAGGTCGCTGAAAAAAATATTATGTAGTCTAAGAATTAAGTCCTAACATGTTAGTATTTATAGACCGCGAGATGGGGCGATTAATACAAAGGAATTGAGTCAAGCACATAATTATGCTATCATTTCTCGAAGTAGAAGTTTTGCGTTTATAAAAATACGTGTCTATCGAAGCTATGCCTTTTTATAAACGCAACTCCAATGAAGAGAATATTTCATAATTATGAGGGAATCATTAATCCTAATTAATCTATGAGTTAATGTTTAACATTAAGCCATTGAGTACATAAAAAATAGATGCTAATTATTTCCTTAATTTAGCGTTAATTAATTTACTGAATAAGAAATGATACGGATTTCTTTGAATCTCATTTATTTGTAAACGATTATTGCTGGCAAAGAGTAAAAATTAAGATTTCCTACACTCCATTAGTCCTGCAATCCATTTTTATATCGGTCTATGAGGGCAAAAACATCCATTTTTTTTTTTTTTAAAGAAAGGTAAAATTTGTGTTAAATTAAAATCGCTTTATCTGGAAAAAATTTAATATTAAACAGATATTATAGGGCCATTAAACCTCGTGATTCATAAAGAGTAGATCCATAAACAAATTTGATATGCGGTCCCTCAAAAAGTGCGCGTTGAAAATGGTACAATTTTTGAGAATAGTTCTAAAACTATTTGGCTTAAGCGCACACTCATATTTATGAATTCATTTAAAAAAATGTTAATGTGTTATTTATGCATTTATTTCGTGATTTTGTAAAATATAATTTTTTTTAAGTTTGGAGTTTTATTTATTATTATTTTGAGAAATATATAACAGTCTCCGAGATGAAGCCGAAAATTCATAAGACTCATTTAAACATTGGACGATTCGTTTTTCAAAATCCTATACCTCAAAATAATCAGAATTTTTAAAAAATTTTGTTAAGAAGTTAATTTTATGATGACAAATTGATTCTGCAAAACTCAAAACCATAAAGGTAAAATTCCGTATTTTATTATTTAACTAACTATGCTAATTAACTTGGTTACTCAGTGTGTTTCGAACAAACCTGTCGCCCTCGAATCATTTCCATCGACACCAAATTTGTGAAAACATGACAATAAATAAAAAAAGTCCTAAAAGTGTGTAAATTTTTTTGTTCTGATGACTGCACACGATTTTGTGACTGCGAATGTTGTTTTGTGTTAAAATTTTGGCTTCAATCAGTTGGAAAAAAGCGTATGAAAAACATGAATTCGATTTTCGGATATTATTTCCGGCCAGCCAGGGATAAATCGCTAAAACAAGGATTATATTATGCTTGCAGTAAAAATTCTAAATTCACATCAATATTTCGAGACTATCGCTTATCATTTCCAGGCGATGCATTCGGGACTTCACCCGAGATCCACAGTTTTAAGAGAGATGTGGAGAATAATATCTTTATTAGAGAGTATATTATCTATACTTATATAAAGATCAACGTGTGTGTGTGTTGGCGCTCTACAGGCCAGGCCATTTAACCTACAGCTACCAAATTTGGTGCATGTATACGTTGGAGGTCAGGAATGCGCATTTGGGGTCCTTTTTTTTTGAATTTTTAATTAAAATTTTAATTATTAATTAAAAACTAACTTTCCCGCCAAAAAGATCGTTCATTTCCCCACCGCCAAATGAGTAAGGCTTCAGGTTTTTTTTTCCCACTCTAATGAGGCTAGGGTTAAGATTTCTCGGCCGATTATTTCCAACGATTCTGTTTATTTTCTTAATGTTTGTTTATTAATCGATCTTTCAGATTCATTCTGAAGTACTTCTGAATAAAAATAACACAGAATAAAGGAAATTAGAAATTTTTAATCTACGGAGCGTTACCCCAACTAGCGTAGAAAAATTCACGCATTTACGTTACCGTAACTGGAGTTGAAAATTCACGCATGCGCATTATGTTCTGATTATTTACATCTATTATCCACGAATGCGGACTTGATTTAAATTATTTTGAGGTCATTTGTATGCTTTTGTAATTAAATTGTATTTATGTTAGTTATATATTTTTTGTATATGCTTATAGTTTTAAGTACATCGTTTTTAAGTAGTTTTTTTAAACCTGTTTTCTACCGATTATTTTAAACGATTCGTTTTATTTTCTTAGTGTTTGATGCATTTAAAATTAAACATTGTTAATGAATCGATCTGTTCATGATGAATCTGAGAAGATTTTGTTGACAAATTCTTAGGATATTACATAAATTAAGAAAGATATTCTTTAGTGCCCATAAAGTTTAAATGCTCAGTGACTCTTTTTTCAGTGATCATATTATAAAAAAAATGCTTTGTTTCAGTAAAAAATATTATATTAATTGCAGATTAATCCTTTCCACTTTAATTTAAAGCATAAATTCTACGGGAGCTAACAGAAAATTAGAGAGATACATCTTTATAATATTATGAGGGAATTATATGACTATCAAAATTTGAAGTTTTAAAATATTTTGATGAAGAATCTATTAAAGTAGGAAATGCGTAAAGTATTTAATTATTAAAATTTAAACGAACATTAAAGATTGGCGAACCGGCTGGTCGCCAAAGGGGGCTAGTACATAATATACATAGAATAGAATGCGGTTTTGTACGTACATGAGATTTCATTCCAGAATTCGCTAAGTTCTCGAGATATAATTTTATTTGCTTAAAAGTTCTGAATGAAAAGAACCAAGCCACTAAGGATTATATCTATACTTATAATAAAGCTCAATGTGTGTGTGTGTGTGTGTGTGTGTGTGTGTGTGTGTGTGTGTGTGTGTGTTGGCGCTCTACAGGCCACGTCATTTGACATACAGCTATCAAATTTGGTACATGTATACCTTAGAGGTCGGGAATGTGCACCTGGGGTCCCTTTTTTTGAAATTTTAATTAAAATTTTAATTATTAATTAAAAACTAACTTTTCCGCCAAAAAAAATCTTCCATTTTCCCCACCGCCAAATGAGTAAGGCTTTAGTTGTTGTTTTTTTTCTCCCAACAGTAATGAGGCTTGGGTTAACATTGTTCGGCGGATTATTTCAATCGGTTCTGTTTATTTTCTTAATGTTTTATGCATTTAAAATTAAACATTGTTAATTAATCCATGTTTCAGATTCATTCTGAAGTACTTTTGAATTAAAATAACACAGAATAAAGAAAATTAAAAATTCGAAGAAAATTCACGCATTCGCATTGTGTTCTGATTGTTGACATGGCAACCAACGGATGATTTAAATTATTTTTAGGTTAGTTGCATGCTTTTGTAAGTAAATTGTATTTATGTTAGTTATATATATTTTTTTAATATGTTTATAGTTTTAAGTACATCGTTTTTGAAGTAGTTTTTTTAAACCTGTTTTCGACCGATTATTTTAAACGATTCATTTTATTTTCTTAGTGTTTGATGCATTTAAAATGAAACATTGTTAATGAATCGATCTGTTCATGATGAATCTGAGAAAATTTTGTTGACAAATTCTTGAGATATTACATAAATTAAAAAAGATATTCTTTAGTGCCCATAAAGTTTAAACGCTCAGTGACTATTATCAGTAATCATATTATTAAAAAAAATGCTTTGTTTCAGTAAAAAATATATCCACTGCAGATTAATCCTTTGCACTTTAATTTAAAGCATAAATTCTGCGAGGGGTAACAGAAAATTAGAGAGATACATATCACATTATGACTGAAGGCCTTTATAATATTATGAGTGAATTATATACTATCAAAATTTGAAGTTTTTAAATATTTTGCTAAAGAATCTATTAAAGTTGGAAGTGCGTAAAATATTTAATGGTACGACAGGAGTTTAAACCCCTGCTTGGCAAAATTTTTAAAAATAGCCAACAAAGGCCTTGCGAAATGTTCAAAAGCAAAGGAGCAGATGTTCAATCATAGTACATAATAAAGATTGCCAGCTTTGGCCCGTTATCGCAACTTGGCGGAGAAGGGGGTTAAACTCCGGTTCAAGCTATTTAATTATTAAAATTTAAACGAACATTAAGATTGGCGAACCGGCTGGTCGCCAAAGGCGGCTAGTATTGAATAAATCTCAGCTTGTTAAAAGCAAAAGCATTTAGGGTTCTTTGTTTTCCGAAAAATGAACCAAGTGCTATTCAGATTGATCCTTAACAACAACATCAAATTCCAAATATACGGTTTTATTTTAACTGAAAGCATTTAACAAAGTAATGAAATGCTTAATATTTCATTACTTTCCAGAATATTTTAGAATCTATTTCTATGGTTGATCCCATGTTAAACAAATTTCAGAATCAATTTTTTTTTTATTGCAAATGAAATGCATTGATTAATATTATAAAATATAATGCCATGCGAAAGAATCTAAAGATTATTTTTTAAAGACGGAAAATTCTATTTTTCTGTAGAACTAATAGTTAATTGAACAGAATGTTCAGCGAGCTTTTTATTACTTTCTCGTATACGAAGCGTAGAGAAAGTATTGTACAAGTCAAAAACTTCGAATTCGAGAGGTTGACAAATCTCAAAGTTTCAGACCTCCGCCAGTTCAAAAAACACATACTTGGAAAATGTTCGTCTATCTGTGACAAAGAAAATTCAAAAACGCTTTGTGCTACACGGATGGAATTTGGTATATAGGGTCGTTATACTACATTTGTAAATTTCTATCACATTTTAAGCATCATTTGTTCAGAGGAAGTTAGTCTGTCCGACTTTTCGAATAAAATCGAATCAACATGATAACATCAATCTTTTCGAATCAACATGATAACTCAAAAACGAAATGAGCTAGATGGATTCAATTCGGCCACGGATTTAACATCTGTAATAAGATGAATGCCTATAAAATTTGAACTAAAATCAACAAGGGCTTTAACATCTGTCAATCTGTACTTTCAGAAGTATTTAAACAGGATAACTCAAAAATACAATAATTTATTATGTCAAATTTGGCGAGTATATATATATATTTTTTTAACTACAATTGTAGTTCCTTATATTTTCATATATCAGTCGATTGGGAAAAACGTGTTTAAAAAGAAATTCGATTTTCTGATACTATTAATAACAAGCCAGGGAATAATAATAAACTAGCCAAAATTCACAAGATATTTAATAAAAATGTTACAGTTTAATATTTCATAACTATTGCACTCCACACGATTTAAATCTCCCCGAGTTTTAAAAATACATTTTTGACATTATGCCTATCCGTCTGTGACAAAGATAACAAAAAACACTTTGAGCTAGATGGATGTAATTTGGAATACGATCTTCACACTAAGCTTACAGATTTCAACTAAATTTTGAGCAAAATCTGTTCACAACGAATCTGTCCGTCCGGCTTTCGAAAACAAGTTAACACGGTAACTACAAAACGAAGAGAGACGGATAAGATTCGATTCACAGATTTAACATCTATAGTATAGCCACCTGCCCAACTGTGAGTCAAATCCAACGAGGGTTTGATCGTCTGTACATTCAGAAACATGTAAACGCAATGATTCAAAAACACAGTGACATATATATCGAATTTGGTATGGAATTTTGTGACTACAAATGTAGATCCTTCCGCTTCAAGTTTTAGTTTCAGCCAGTTGTGAACTACGCGTCTAAAACACAAATTCGCTTTTCAGGTATTATTAAACGTGCCAGAAATGAATCGCCAAGGATTACACGATGGATTCAGTAAAAATGCTTTCATGTCAAAGACTAATATTTTCCAATTATTGCCACACAAAGTATTCGCACGCTTACCCATTATGTAAAATTTTATGCGAATGGAGGGAGATAACTTTATTAAAAAGTATGCGAGAAAGTTTTGGAGAGACCACGCCCGCTGGATAATAATGATATCAGACGTTTAAGTTTTTAAAAATTTCACACCACCAAAACATTTCGACAACTTTAAAAAGATCAAAAGAATAAGTAAACATTAGGATTCTAAATCACAGAAAGTAAATGTTAGTTTCTTGAAGAAAATTCGATTGATTAAAGTAATTTAGTTAAAACAATAGTATATATTAATAATAATGAAACACATCAAGAATTTTTTAAAAATTTAGAGAAAAAGAAGAAAAAATTGACTTTTGTATGCATAGACAAAGTTTTGTAATAGCCAAAGAATTTCGACCAGGAAAATTTACTTCATTTTAGATTCTAAAATTAAAAAGGACTTAAAATTATATGCACTTGCTTATGAAAATAAAAATTAAACTCTGGTGACGATTTTGCAAATGAGATTTATATGAAAATTTGAATATGAAAAGTCATTATGTAATTATATTCACACGCACGAGGCCACAACGACTATCTAAAAAAAAAGTCTAAATGGATACATTTTGGTACAAGGTTTTATCATAAGACAAAAATATTAAACTTTGGGCCAACTTTGTCGAATGATTGCCTGTGTTGACCTGAATATTTAAATGCGATTGTTCAAAAATGTAGCATATTATATATAGGAAATTTAGTACATAATTTTGAATTCAAACTTGAAATCCTGTGTCGAATTTCCGATTGGTAGTCTTTGGTAGTTTTTTTCTAATCAAATAACAAACATTATTCGCTTTTTTTCAAGTAACAATAATCAGTTGCAGCATAGACACCATCAGAGCAGTCACAATAGGAAAAAAAAAATGATCAAATGATTGTTCATTTGTATATGAATTTTGCAATACTGAAGTCCGATTCGAACTCAGGGTGGCCAGTATTTCTGCTGTTTGATTTTCTGTTATTTCCAGATTTTAAAAATAACTTCCTGGACATTTATCGGAAGAATCTAGAATTTTCAGAATGATTGTTTTATTTCCTTTCGCTTATGAATTGCACACTACAGTCTTAATAGTATATGAAAAATAGTGTACTACTCGTTCTTACTAAAATCGATGCAGAATAAAAACTTAATTTTCAATCATTAAGTTTTGGATGAGTATGATTTTTGTAAATATTTTAGAAACTTTTGCAAATATATTAATCAGGATATGCAATATGCTGGAAGATGCGTGCTTGCCCAGACGGACTTTCTCAGAACTGATTATCCAAATTTATTCATGAAAGAAGCAACAAAATCACATGCATATTAGCAGAGTACTTAAGAATGGAATAATCTAGTGCTTATTTTGGTATAATCTTCCCTATGTGTATTGTTTGCTACCATCCAGATCAACACTGAAGAATAATACCACTAACAGAAAAGAACACACACAAAAAAAAGATTTTGAAGATCATTTCTTGCTTGCGATTGACGTCTCAAAAAGGAATCTTAAATATATATACAAAATTAAAATGAAATCTACGACAGCAAATTTCAAGTTATCATGTGAGAACATTATTATTTTTTAAGTCATTATTTGTCTTATTTTAAGTCTTTAACCAGTTTAAACCGGTTTGAAACAAAGCAACCACGAGACTTCTGTATCGGTCTATATATTATATATATATAAAATGATAATTTTTTTTTTAAAGTTTCATTTTCAATTTTTCTAGCTGGCAGACAAAGTTTTGGAGCTCGACCGATTTTGAGATGAAATAACAGCTATGATGTCATCGTTCTACGTCAACCTTTTAAAAAAGCATCTGCTGTCAAAGAAGCATACGTAATGATAAAGCAATACTAGTAAAAGCAGGTCAACCTTTTAAAAACGCATCTGCTTAGAAAGAAGCATTCATACATAATAATAATGCAATGCTGGTAAAAGCAGGTAAAAAAAATGCGATCAAAAGATGAAATTTGCTATTTATGCTTTATTTATTGCCTACGCGATTTCGAGCTTCAACCCCCCCCCCCCCCAACCAACCAAAACATGTTCTCACATAAAAAAAAAAAAACAGCTACAAAAAATTATTGGCAATAATAACAAGCACTTTGAAACTAAAAGGAGGTGGTATTGGATCAAATAAAAAGAAATTATTCATTGACAGAAAAATTGCATTTTTTAGTCCGTCAAACATGGTAAAAATCACCTGCAGTTGGGTAGAATAACTAATTTACATTAATAAACGAGGAAATTTGATTCTGATCATGAAATTTTTCTTTAATATATAAAAACTATTTCCATTAATGTGTTAAAAAAGATGGAAAGAATGAAGTGTATAAAATTTTTATCAGTTTCAATACTCTATTCTCAGATAGGAAAACCTCTGCCTATGTGTCAGGAAGCGTCGATTTAGAAATATGAAAGATGGGCGAGATGGTATTTACAATATACAGGGTGTCCCAAAAAAATGTATACACACTTTAAATAATTGTAAATTTGGGATTTATTATAATTCGAATAATTTTCAACATGTAAAAGATTCTACAAATATCATTCTATTGTCTTGTTATCGCATGTTCTCAAACTGATGTCCGTTCTGCTCCAGACACTGCTGACAACGCGAAGCGATGTAATAGCACACATGATGGAACAATTCCCTTGGGATATTCGTACATTCATGTTCAATGGTTGCCCTCAATTGAACAACTGTTGCAGGTTTATGGACGTCCTGAACAGTTCCATCAGCTTCAAACTTATCTCTAATTCGAGTGATGGTAACTCGTATAGGTGGTTCTTTGTTAAACACCCTCTTAAATTGTCTTTGCACTTCTACTGCATTTTCATACTTCCAGTAGCATTTTAGAATAAATTTCCTTTCTTCAAATTCAAGTCTGTCTGTCATCACTCGGTTCAATGGGTTCAGTTTGTAAAGAAAGAAGAAATAACTTAGTTGTCAGCTGCTAAAACGTGTATACATTTTTTTGGGACACCCTGTATTTAAAAATATAGAAATTTCGATCATCAATGGAATAGAGTAACCACCGCGGAAAAACAGTTTGGATAGTTCATTTTTACTAACAATAAATGCACAGTTTTCGAACTACAGCATTGCGGAGCAAAATGAGGGGAAAAAATGCATCTGATGTAATAAAAGAATAGCTTTGCAAAGAAATATGATTACGCACTACAATGACAGGTCTCGGGTTACTGAAACGGCCAATATATCAAATCTTTTAAGAAAAGTGTTAATATTTATTTTTTATGCATATTATTTTGAGAAAGTGAGAAATATCGAAGATTGTTATTCGTTATATTATAAAAATTTATAAATTTCATGCAGTTCAGCATTATTTTCCTTTCAGAAGAGTTTTACTTAAGAGAGGAATTTAGAGATACGCAGAATTAAAGAAAAAAAACATTGGCAATAACGTTTTTATGTTCGTAACATTCCATAATTTAACAAAGGATTTGTAATGTTTCCCATTACTCAGAGAAACAAAGCTTACCATAAACAAAATTAAATTCTCAAAGAAAATATATGCAATGCGTTCCACTGTTTCCCGATTCATTAAAAAATTCTTCGAGAAATGTAAAAATAAATTAATTCTCTAATGAAACATTTACAATAAATTAGTCTTAGATTATAGTGTTAGTCAGTATTTTTGGATATTATCAACACGAAATTCAAACTTTCTCAACTCGTAATGCAATCGACTTGACATTCGAAGAAAAAACTAGCTTTACTTATTCCTTAAAAAGCAATCCACCCTCTCCACCATGAATGCTAGAAGTTTTCATAGTCTCGTACATAAGCATTCTGTGCTTTGTAGTACAGCGAAATAAATGAATGTGCGTTTGGGGTATATTTTTTTCGAATGAATGAAAAAAAAATGTAATACATAATTCAAGTTTTAGTAAAAAGACTATAAACCAATTTCATTTACCTAAATCGCTGCTTTGTGAGTTATAACAAGCATGAGCATCTATAGACCAACAGGCTTTGAATCCCTAGAAAGATTTGCTATTTAATATATCATTTCAACACTAAGATGGATAGCATCTAGTATGCTGCCTAACTTCTGACATTTTGTAGTTAAATTATTCTGACAGACTTCCTAAGAATGAGTTTTACATCAAATTTGATAGAAATCGAAAAATGTGGTGTAAAGACGATATGCAAAATTTCGTCCATCTCGGCTTCAAGTGTGTTAGAGGCAACGGGTTCACAGGCTGACCAACATAATGCCAAAGATGTTTTTCAGATTCAGGAAGGTCACGAGCATGTTTTTCAGACTTAAGGATCATCCGTAAAAATAACGAAATAAAAATTTGCCGGTTGCAATAGGTTTACTTTGTATACTCCGTAAATAAAATAAATTAGAATGGATCCATGAAAACTGAAAATTATAATATTAATGTGAGCTGGCCTTAGTTACGTTGCATTTTCCACCAAACACACAAGCAAAACTGTTTTCGTTAATTAAGCTCTTATTATACATTTCACAATTGGACGTTTTTAAAAAAATGTTTCTAGGAAGTTATTATTAAAGAAATAAATTATGATGATTAATTTCCTTTTTTTCTACACTGGAATCAAAATGTTAATACCACCATCTTTATTGTTTCCAAATTATTTTGATTAAGAGCATGGAATGCTAATCCGAGCCTCAATCGCGATTCCATCTAAAAACAAAGAATCAGCACATAATATTACGGTATTTCCTTCAAAATATCATGAATTATGTAAGAAATCGCAGGAAAAAAAGATAATTTTTTAAAACGAGATAAAGTGTACAGCATAGAATATAATAAGACAAGTAATAAAAAACTTGGTTTAAAATCAGTCCTAGAAACGAAATCTATCATAAACTAGGTCCATGTACTTTAGAATTGAAAATACTGACTATCCTACTCAAAAGAAAATTCCGGTCCCATGAAAATTTAAATGTAAATATAACGTCGCCAGGCGTGTGCGCAGAAACGAAAATGGCTTCCGTTTCTGACTTAAGTAAATGACTGATTGTCATTGGTTGCCAACAATGCTACATTGTCAACATTCTACTTTTAAAAAAATGGACCAACTACGATAATAATCATCAAAATAAAATTCAATTTTTGAATAAATTTCCCTGATTTTTCCTGTCTTAAAATTCTCTGATCATTCCCGGTTTTCCCTGTTTCAAGGACGACTGGCCACCCTGGAATACAATTAGACATCAAACTTTTTAAAATTTCATTGATTATCTTCGTGTAATAATATTCATGGTGTAATGCTGAGAACAAGGGATTTATTGCCTAGTTTGAATGAGGATGTCATTGGTATTGCTGTTTCAAAACCATACTTAATAAAATTAGCATGAATGAAAGAAATAATTTTGCAGTTGTATAAAAAGAAAGGTACAATAAAAATAGATGAATGGATGAGACTGAAGAGAGGTATAAAACTGGATAAATTTGAAAGAAACTAAGTCCACATTCTCTTCACAAGAAAGGGAAATTACACAATCGATTAATCCTTAATAGCTTTGCTAGACATTACATCCGTCATCTGAATTCCAAATTTCTAAAATGAAGTTATCTATAATAGCAAATTGGAATTGGATTGCAAAACGGCAAATAGATGGTAAAAATTTATATTTTAAATTTTGATAAAATATTCCTTTGACTTTCAGAAACAGAAAAGTTCCCATCTCTAAAGGTGAAGTTTCTTTCCCTCTCTGAAAATTCGGGGGAGGGGATCGTAAACCGATAACATAGTGCTTGTGAAAGAAGTTAACAACTATGATTTTTCTCAAATATTCTACACGTTATTACAATAGATTAAGTCTGATATTAGACAATTTTCCTGTAATATGCAGGGCGATTTATATTAAATGGGACAAAAAAAAATAGCATAGTACGAATTTTGTAATTGATTTATTTAGTCCAAACCAATTTATCCTGAAACTAAAATTATACGAGTTTTATCTGGCAACAGCGAAAATACCTTCAGTAGCAAAATCACCTTCATCTTTATTAAAATGACGTCATCAATGCAGGAGAAAGCATTCTGTGTTTTGGGATATGCCAAAACATCTTTGTTTATCGTCCAAAGAGATTTTCGATTGGCATTTGGTAAAGAGTTGTAGCATCTTCACAACATCGAACGATGAGTGAAACAATTTCGGAAACGAAAAACCAATCCAAGATGAACACCCGCCAAAACCGAAGTAGTTGAAAAAATTCATGACTTTTTCACGAAAAATCAAGTTTCTCGAAAAATCAACGTTTGTTGCTAGTGCAAACCTGAATGTGCCTCAAACAACAGTGTGCAATGTGTTACGGAGACGTGTGTATTAACTGACTTAACTGACATGTTGGATTCGTTGATAGGGATATTTATTCTATCACGAATGTGGCAGAATCTGAAATACTTGATATTTCCCATATCACCAGAGGGGCACACATAGAACAGTTATTGAAACTCGGAAAATTGAAGTTTTATAGTAATTTTGTTTTATCAAAATTTAATTACAGTGTTCACAGAAATGCTTATTGTCCCATTCAAATCACTCTGTATTTTAATTCCAATAAAATGTTTTATAAAATTGATATTTTTTTGTGTAAATTCGTCAAATGAATATTTAATTGTGCTGCGAAATTTGAAATATAAATACAATTTTAACATTCGAAATACCTTACAATTTTATATTTTGTTTTATAATTGACGCTTTTAAAAGCCTAAATGAATTAGCCATTTATTTTTTGCGCATTCAATTGTGAAAGAGAAAACAAACGAAAGCTCGAAATCCAATATTTCTAATCACCAAACAACGCAGAATCTTTTGTAAAGTTTGGTAAGTTCATGTAAACAGAAAGTTAACTTTAAAATTAACTTTTAAACGTGTGACCTTTTAAATTAATAATTCATAACTATACTAAGCTTGAAGCAACATTTGCATTGTATCTCATTATAATTATTTAAAAATAGTATAGTCATTAACTTTTTGTATTAAATAAAGAGAATAATTTAACTATTATTGTTCTGATTATATGGCACTATCATTTTTTCAGCAAATGTATATTGCTTCTACATTAAGACAACTTTGGTATCTCGGCAGCTCTCAAATACTATAAAACGCAGGTTATCTTTCACGTAAATATATTTGTTCCACAAACTTTATTACTTTGTCTACCTGCAGATGCAATAGACACAACTTTGACTGTTTGATCCTTTAATAAAATTAATGGGCGTTAATAATTTATACAGTATTTCCAGGACGATGGATTAAAATCATGTCCCTACCATGTGGATTGTGCAGCAGAAATATTGTTTCAGTTGGAAAAGGTCAACGGCAGCAATCTTCTGACCTCATAGTTTATTAAAGTAGTCATATTGCATCTCACTGAAGTTTTCCTTCTGCTTAGCTTTGTACAATACAATCATGGGCCGTCCGAAGCCACTATTAATAAAACGTTGGCTGTTGAAGATCTCAGTAGTCGAAATTCCCTTTATAACATTGCAAATATTCTGGCTGAAAAAATGAACGGCCTACAGTTTTTAATTCCCGTAGAACCCTGAAATCGTGCCACAAAAACTAATAGCAGGAAAGAACGGAAACGAAATTTTAGCAATCATTGAGTTTTAGTATTCTATCCACCTTGAGGGTCGTAAAAACTTGCACTGACGGAAATTTTGGCTTTTCGTGAACAGGAATATCTGTAGTGAGGATTAACCACAGCAAGTCGAACAGAAAGAACAATATATTTGCCAAATACAGAATGCAACTTATTTTTGTCATGTTTCTATTGAAATATGGATAAATGCAATTCAGCATTTCCTGTTATTGTATAATCTGATAACCAGGTAGCTAGCGAGTTGCAAAATGATATGTTCCTTACTGGCAAAAATTGCTTGAAGTGTAGTTTTACTAACATCCCATTTTAAAGCACCATTAGGGATATTTTGGGGCGGATATCGTAATTTTGAATCGCGGTCAGATGATAAGAATAACACCTGAGTTGCTCCCTCTCCAAACTTCCACACCACACCAACCGATGGTCGTTTCGGCCCGACGGATTCAACGTCCACCATACGCAGCTCACACGACGGTTCTTCGGAGGAATCGGGTCTTGAACCTGGAATTCTCAAGTCCTGAAGTTCTTACTCCCAGGCCACTAGGATTGGGCCACACTACTCATTCATCAAAAACAATTGTTTCTTCATCGTCGTAATGATTCGTGATGCAAGACGTATACAAATATCGGTCCCTTGTTTCGGATGTATCACAGGATGAAAGATTAATCTACATTAATTACCACAGGAGGAAAGAGTTAATCTCCATTAAGTAAGCGCTGGTAAAAGAATTACAGAAGCGCGTGCCAGAAAAGTTCAATGTAACCCACAGCGAAACCGCATGAAGTATCCCATACTTTATAGAAATAAGAAAAAGCATTCCTATCTTCTAAATGTATTAATTTTCGACCCAAGTCTGTGCTCCGATAAACAATCGACAAGTCGCTAACATCGTTTTCACTTCAGAGATAATTGCCTGCCAAGCATGTCACCTGTCATTGGCGATTTTGTGACAAAAGCATTTCGGACAGCGTGACACGTCTTTACGGGGCAAAATACAGGTTTACAATATTACCAATTGTCTGGAGTTGTACTCAAATACATCAATAAACGATTTTTTACTCATAACGTCGTTACTCCTTAAATAAAACCATGGACACTGTTGCAAACTCGAAAAAGTCCTCACTGGCAAACTTTCGTAAATTGTCAGGCGATTAAATAATTCACATTCTTTACAAAAGTTACGTTGTTGTAGCTAAGCATTGTCTTTACTACTTATACTTCTTTTAGCTTGAGAAAGCTAAGTTTCATCCCAGCAGTTGTACATTTTTGTGAAGACTTCTACAGATACAGGTTCATAGTAGTTATATCAAAGAAAGCGAGCGATGTCACAATATTACTTCGAATTTCTTGCAGCCTATTTAAGTTGTACGTTTTCTTAATTTAGCATTTTTATTACTAGTCATTGAGCACATATAAATGAATTTTTATATTTGCTTCGCTAACATGTTACATATGGACCACAAAGCTGTCTATTAAGAAATTTATCATAGAAACGTCTCCCTTATATAACGCTATAAACAATTAAGGATTTTCGTTTTCTTTCAACACCATGGAAGAGCCAAGCCAGAAATGTCCATGTTTAAACAACAAATTGTGCAAAAGCTGCCTCGCGTAATTTACGAATTACTTTGCTGTTCTTTTCGAATACATCCATACCTTAGACAAATAATTGATGACTTATGTAAAGGTGATGTCCTGTTGCAAATAAACACTTGAATTATTACTCTAAGGTTGCGTGAATAAGGTGTAATGCTAAGGTTACGATTCATAATATTACAATTGATATTTTCCCTTGTATAACTGAATCTACTTGGTCGAAAAACTGTTTCCATCTTTGTAACGAAATTTTTTTCGATGCAATCAGTAACAGTGGTTTGACGTCAAAACAGCAAAAGAGTTAATCAGCCATAGGGATGAAATGTCCATTTTGTTTATTATTATTGAAATAAGGATTGTAAAATGTTCTTGCAGGGGTCCCACTAATCCTGCATAAAAATGCAAAGCTTTTTTATAGCTACTCTTCGTATTTTTAAAGCAATTTAGAATATAAGGATTTGATGTATGGACTAATTTGTTACAAAAGGATTTTTTTTTTTTACAAAAAGCAAAAACGAAATTTCCATTCAGATTACAATAACATTACGAGTTTATTTTTATAAATAATGAAATAAAACAAACTTAAATAAAAATATATAATTTTACAATTCAAAATTTTATTAATTCCAAATATGTTTCAAGCATCTTTAATTTAAGCATCTTTTATTCTTCAATGTTTATCAAAAATTCATTCGATAATTATTTATATTTGCGTGCATTTTCTTTCGATATCTTGATCTTCAAGAGCATCCAAATATTTGTCTTACCCCTCTAACAATCGTTGTTCCTTCGTGATTTCAATGCAGTCTGAATTTTCAGAATATTTCAAACACAAAATTGTATATTTCATCTGGTTATAGAAAATTGTTCCTTCAAGTTTAGTCTTCAATTTCTATTCTTTTATATCAAAAATAAAACTACAGAAACTTGCCCATACAAAATGTTGTATTTTTCAAAATTTGCTCAAGTTATCTTTTCTTAAATACCCTTATAAGAAATTGTCCATACGAACCGTTTCTATTGGATTATATCTCGGAAAATTTTCAACCACAAGTATTATCACTTAACTTGAATGAATTTATCGCATTAATTTTTTTCCCACGCTGCATTTTCACTTAATGAGATGGTACATTTTTCAATTTGTTATACCAGTGAATAATTATACGAAGACAATATAAGCACTTAACTCCTCCAACCGGCGATCTTTTTAAAATAGCATTTTTAAAACAATGTTTGGCGCTATAATTTTAAATCAAAAATTGTCATAAAGACTTTCGAGCATCCATCCTTGAATACAACGACGTGTACCCCCCCCCCCAATCAACCAACTTTATTACTAGATCGAATCATTAGTTTCTGCGTATTCAATATGCATCATCATACGTTTATAGAGGTCACAATTCGCCTTGAAATTTCGAGTTTTCATTGCAGATAAATCAGTTTTTCACTTCCATAAGAGTTTCTTGCTGGGATCTCAAGTAAAAGGAAAATTAAGGCCTCAGATTAGATAAGGAAATTTTTTTTAAGGACCTTCAAACAAAAATCATGGCCTCTATAGGATCCTCTAAAAGGATTGATATCCAAGACCTTATTCGAGTCCTTCGGAACATTGTCAGATAGTTATTTCCAAGCCGCGTCCTGAAAAATGTGGAGGATTGATCCTTCAGGCTATGCAATCTCTGAAATTCCACTATTCTTCATTAAAATATCGATCGATGAAAAGTAGAGGCGACAGACGAAAATCTCCCAGTCGCATGATGAAAATATTGTCACTGTGCCTAATCTTCGCTCCACTATTAACCTGCTGATGCCAAAATTATAATTTCTCACCACAGTAATATATGTCATATATGTCAAAGAAAATATACAATAATCTTAGAGCTATAACATTATTTTACACTTTCTAGAGAGAAAAATATTTTAGCGACTAGTATTTTTAATAAAATTATATTATAGAGCTGCACTGTAAATGTTTTTTTTTCAGGCTTATAATAATTATTAATTCTTAATTTCTAAAATTATGTTTCGAATTTTAGATTTACAGAAGATTCTGCTTTATTTAAAAGTATATAATGTTTATATTTTAAATTTTCTTGCGCGTTTTTCTCTTCCAAAATGAAACTTACAAAATGTTTTTTAAATCCAGTGATAGCTGCCTTCCCAAAACTTTCTCTCATACTCTCTAATAAAAGTATTATACCAGAGAACACCTTCCATAGCACTAGTGTACAGTGGCTACGAAATACTAACCTTTGGCGTTAATAGATGGTATACCGGGATACCGAATACCGGTATTTTGAGCCATTTGTATAGTTCTGTAATACCGGTATTCACAAGTTTAAATACCGTTTCTTCGGTATTTACTAGAAATTTTTTAAATTGTCTCCAATATATGTTCAGGGATCGCAAACATAGCAAAATAGTACATGTTTTTATGTCTCCCTAACAGGGTGAAATTAATTAGCTAATTCATGGCTTAATTGCTTAAATCTAAATTAGCAAAACATGGATTATCCCTGAAAGAAGATATTTTATCCATAACGACTGATGGAGCAACAGTTATGAAAGAAGTTGGAAAGTTGATTGGTGCAAATCAGTAATTGTGCTATGATCATGGAATTCAAGTAGGAATAATAGATGTATTATACCAAAAAAATAAAGAACAGAAGAATCCAAATACTATGGATATAGAAACTTCGGATTCCAACTTTGAGAGAGTCTGAATAATAATGACAATGTAACTGTTGAAGATATTGCTAATGAGGATGAAATATTAACCCATCAAGAACTGCTTCCTATAATTTATAAAGTTCGAAAAATTGTTAAGATATTTAAACTTTCCCCTACAAAAAATGCCATATTACAAAAATATATACTAACTGAAAATAAAACAGAATATATGTTAACAATAGATTCAAAGACACGTTGGAACAGTTTACTCCTAATGATGGAACGGTTTTTGAAATTTAGAAATCCAATCTAAAAAGCAATAATCGACTTAAACCTGCAAATTAATTTTTCAGACAGTGAATTCGACTTAATATCCAGAACTATATCAGCTCTGCTTCCAATAAAACTGACTATAGAGGCATTATGTCGGAGAGATTTTAATTTATTAACAGCTAATGCAACAATAAATTTCATGTTGCAATCATGAAAGAACAGCACACATCACTATCTGAAGAATTATATATTACATTGAAAAATCGCACAGAAAAAAGGCATACCGAAATAGAAAATGTCTTATGGTATTTACATAATTATAATGATTTTAAAAATGAAAATGAAAAAGGTGAAAAGAAAATAATCAATTCAAATCTGATTAAGTTTATAGTAAATTTTCTTACAATTTTTTACCCACAAACCTATCCACATTCAGAAGAATTCGGTTCAGTTAACGAAGATTTTGATGACACTAATGTCGATAGTGAAAAGGAATTGTCTCTTGAACAAAAATTAGAATTAGCGATAAATAAAAAAAAAATTTAACGAACCAAAATACAATACAAAAATCAGCTATATCCAAAACCATCCGACGAGAAATGGATTCATTTGAAGATGAGGGATTTAGAGGTAAATACTTGAAAAAGTATATCGCGTATTGCTAACAGTATCACCAACTAACGTAGATGCCAAAAGAGCGTTTCCTACAGCTGGTAATTTTTACACAAAATTACTTTTCAGGCTTAATGACAGTACAATGGATGCATTATGTTTTTTAAGATCACATTTCAAAAATTTGTAATAGTACCACAGACTGAATAGTGATATTTACACTTTTTTTGTGATTTAAATAAATAAGACGTTCTTTTACTTTGTGATTCTTTATATACTGTTATAATTTATAAGTTACAAAATTATTTGTTGTGATATTTACTCTTATAAAACTGGCAAATGAAACACCTGTGTTTTCTTTCTTTTTCTAAAATTTCTAATACCGTTATTAAAAGCGGTATCCCGGTATTAAGATCTAAAAAATACCGAATACCGGTATTGAAATTCCGGTCCGATATTGCAATCCCTAGGCGTGAATTCAGCATTTTTACTGAATCTATTGCGTCCTTCTTGGTGGATTTTTCGGCAATTAATTAACCCCTGGTATGCAGTTAATGGCATCCGAAAATCGAATTTGTTTTTTAGACGCATTCTTCCCAACCGTTTGAAACAAATCTGACTTGTAGTCACAAAATTTCATGCCAAATTTGATACATTTAGGTCATTATGTTTCCGAGTTATCATGCTAAAATATTTCTGAAAACACAGACAGTATACGATTTGGCACAAAACTTGATATGTGCCTATAATACAGATGATTAATGTCTACCAAATTTTATCTATCTAGCTCTTTGCAATTATCGTGTAAGTTGATATGCGGACAGCCGGACAAACACTTCTGAACCGATTTTCCTCAAAATTTGACAGAAATCTACAAATTTGATGTAAAGACCATATACTAAATTTCATCCTATCTGGATCAACGCGGATCTATGTTACCTTTGTCACAAACAGACAGACGGACACTTTTCAAAAATGTTTTTCGAACTCAGAGGTCTAAAACGTACTAATATTTTTTACGATTACTATACTTTCTCAATACTACGTGTACGAGAAAGTAAAAAAGACCAGTTCACATAAGCTTTTAAGCGCATCACAGATAAAACAAAGCATAAAATACGGTAATTCGAATATTTTAAGTAAAAAGTATTTATGTTTCTGCATTTAAAGTTTCATAATTCATTTAAAGTTATTTAACGAACTTAAAAATTATAGATTTTCATATTTTATTGCTATTTTTATTAAAATGTATTATTGCAGGAAAATTTCAAATATAAGTTTTAAATCAAATGTTTTTAATTACCTATATTTACAAAAAAAAAAAAAAAAAAAAAAAAGAATCTTTTATAGACAAGATATCATTTTACTGTTTGATTTTTTTTCTTTCTTAATTTTTAGGGGGGAGAAAAGAGGGAAGTATTCCTCCCTTTTGAGATTTAAACTTCACTTTTCTTTTTTCCCTGAAGATCAAAGGAATACTATTTGATCCGAGTTTAAATGTATATGTTAATTCTATGTTGTCTAATTAACTGCAATGGATTATAACTTTGGATAAATGTAATTCAAGTCTATCCTCAAAATTTAAGTTCCGACTATTAATAAAATATGACAATGGGAAAACTTTTTTTCATTCTGATTTCATATTTTTGCCACTGACGAATTTTTATATATTCTTACATTTCAACAAGTTGGGTTGCAATGTTTGATTCAAGAAACAGCCGAATGCTGCCGGCATTTTGAAATTTCAGTATGCACCCCTAAATGCATTATGTTAGAGGGAATATTGGAAACCTAAGAAAACTACTCGAAGAATTGGGCTAACATTTTACATGTCCCCCATAAATAAAATTGGCTTGTTCTTTGATTTATGCGCAAATTTAAGCGTGTTCAAAAATAAATCTAATTTTGAAATTTTTCATATATTTGAAATTACTTTTTAATGATATGTGCGTAAAAGATACAGGGTATCTTATATTTTTCGTAACACAGAGTTGCAGTCAATAATTTTTTAATATATGATTAAAAGTCTATCATTTTACTTTAACATTAGAAGGCTAAAATCTTGTTAAGTCAATTATTTTCGAAATTATTGGTTAAGACAAATGAAATTTGTTTCTTCCAGAAAAAAATTTGATGTAATTTTGAAACTTGTAATTTGTAATTTTGAAAAAAATGGCTATTCTCATTGGAAATGTTAATGTTTATTTCCGTATAGAGATAGCGCCTTAAGTTTATTTAAAAATCCTTTAAGAATTGTTAATTCCTTTTGAATGATACCTTTAAGATTGTACGATAAACGATACCAGAACAAAACTGGGTGGTTCCTTTTTTCCACGAATACACATATTTTCATAACACTCCTAAACTGAGATAAAAATGAGCAGCACATAAGTATACAAAAATGTTCAAGGAATTTTCATGCAAACTTTCAATGTTTTTCTATTAAAGTGAAACATTAATCTATACTTACATAAAACTCAGTGCTGTGTGTGTGTGTGTGTGTGTGTGTGTTGGCGTTTTATAGGCCAGACCGTTTGACCTACAGCTACCAAATTTGGTATATGTATACCTTGGAGGTCGGGAATGTGCACCTGGGGTTCCTTTTCTCGAAATTTTAATTATTAATTAAAAACTAACTTTCCAGCCAAAAAATCTTTTCATTTTCCCCAACGCCAAATGAGTAAGGCTTCAGTTTTTTTTCCAACAGTAATAAGGCTAGGCTTTACAGTTTTCGGCCGATTATTTCAAACGATTCTGTTTATTTTCTTAATGTTTGATGCATTTAAAATTAAACGTTGTTAATGAATCGATCTTTCAGATTCATTCTGAAGTACTTTTGAATTAAAATAAAACAGAATAAAGGAAATAAAAAATGTCTATTCTCCGTAGCGTTACCCCAACTGGCGTAGAAAAATTCACGCATTTGCGTTACCATAACTGGCGTTGAAAATTCACGCATGTGTATTGTGTTCCGATTGTTGACAATGGATACGGACGTTTTGAAGGCTTAACCTGTTTTCTACCGATTATTTTAAACGATTCATTTAATTTTCTTAGTGTTTCATGCATTTAAAACTAAACATTGTTAATTAATTGATCTGTTCATAATGAATCTGAGAAAATTTTGTAGAAAACTTCTTCAGATATTACATAAATTAAGAAAGACATTTAGTGCCCATAAGGTTTAGTTTAAATACTCAGCTACTCTGTTTTCAGTACTCATATTTTTTTAAAAAAAAGTGCTTCGTTTCAGTAAAAAATTTCCTTATATTAATTGCAATTTAACCATTTCCACTTTAATTTAAAGCATAAATTCTACGGGAGCTAAAAGAAAATTAGATGCATATTACGTTATGGCTGAAGGCCTTTATAATATTATGAAGGAATTACATGACTTTCAAAATTTGTAGCTTTAAAATATTTTGATGAAGAAGCTATTAAAATAGGAATTACACAAAATATTTAATTAAAATTTTAACGAGCATTAAGATTGGTGAACCGGCTGGTCGCCAAAGGCGGCTAGTAATGAAATAATTTAAACAAAAAACACTTAGAATTTGGATAATGGGAATACTAAAATTTTAGAAATAAGATTAAAAATTAAATGTAGAGTAATTACTGAATCTAATTAATGTGTTAGGAAAATTTCATCTTCAACAGTTTTCTATCAATGAGATTCTGCTTAATGACATTTTCCGTCGATTTTGATCATTTACACGTTCTTTTCTAATAGCATAAAAAGATTTCTATGCACGTCCAATATTTTAGCAATCTTCATATTTTGTTACTTTTAATCTGTCAACAGAATCATTTAAATCGGCAATGCGAGGGCGATTACAATTTCAAGAAAATTCTACAGCTGTGTTTCAATCTTTACAAACTTAATCCTTTTATGAAAATGTTTTCATTTTAATAAACCTGTGCAAAGCAAGATTATAGACTTTTACAGTTATATATATGAATATTTCTAATTGAATAAAAACAGTAAGTAAATTTCACTCTGCTTTTCATTCTCATTTTTATCATTTACATATTTCTAATAAACGATTTTTTTAATAAGGATCAACGAGATATTTTAAAAAGGATTATCGAGACTTCAGTAAATGCAGACACCGCATTTTTTTTTTTTTTTTTTTTTTTTTTTTTTTTAGCTTTAGGGGCAAACAAAACAATTTAAATCTTAGTTTTTTTTGTGTTATTAGAAAAACATTAATAAAACGTTATATAAAATGTTATTTTAGCTATGCAATATATTATTATACGTTCACACTTTTACGATAAACGAAATGCAATTGAAGAAGTCTAAATGCTATATAGACAAAAAGAAAGTTTTTGGTTAATTTCCAAAAATTATTTGTACTACGATAGAGAAAACTAAATTGACACAAAAATATAATTCCACTGTTTAGAGTGTATTCTTCAATAGAAATGGTGAATGATTTCAATAAAATAAGTGACTTCAAAAACAGACAAATTTATTTGAATATAATATAGTTAAATCATTAATTACATTAGGTTAATAAATTTGCTTACTATTTAATTGAACTAGGCACAAATACTTTAATAGACAAATTTCGGTGATATTCACGATAGTATATTTTCCTTAAAAATTTAGACAGGGCTCCTATTTTTTTTTTAAATGCTTTATTTTTTACAATATTTTTATGATTTATTTTCACATCAAAATACTCATTTTCATCAACCATTTCACAAAAATTTAATAAAGTTTAACAATGCCAACTATTTTTTTTTCGAAATGGAAGACATTTTAAAAAAGCCCCCCCCCACACACACTTACATTTAACTGCCATAAATATCAACGAACCCACTATCTTTTATACTAATTGTGTTTGGCAACCACCTGGTTAGCCGGGACTAGGGATTGCAATACCGGTATACCGGGATACCGAATACCGGTATTTTGAGCCATTTGTACAATTCTGTAATACCGGTATTCCAAGATTAAATACCGTTTTTTCGGTATTTACTAGAAATTTTTTAAATTGTCTCCACTATATGTTCAGGGATCGCCAACATAGCAATATAGTATGCGTTTTTGTTTTTATGCCTCCCTAACGGGCGAAATTAATTAGCGAATTAATGGCTTAATTAATTGCTTAAATCTAAATTAGCGAAACATGGATTATCCCTGAAAGAAAATATTGTATCCATAACGACTGATGGAGCAACAATTATGAAAAAAGTTGGAAAGTTGATTGGTGCAAATCAGCAGTTGTGCTATGCACACGGAATTCAATTAGGAGTAATAGATTTATTATACCAAAAATATAAAGAACAGAAGAATCCAAATACTGTGGATATAGAAACTGCGGATTCCAACTTTGAAGAGAGTAAGAGCGAGAGTGATATTGACAATGAAGATAATGACAATGTAATTGTTGAAGATATTGATAATGAAAATGAAATATTAACCTATCAAGAATTGCTTCCTATAATTTATAAAGTTCGAAAAATTGTTAAGATATTTAAACGTTCCCCTATAAAAAATGATATATTACTAAAATATATACTAACTGAAAATAAAATAGAATATATGTTAATATTAGATTCTAAAATACGTTGGAACAGTTTACTCCTAATGATGGAACGGTTTTTGAAATTTAGAAATCCAATCTAAAAAGCAATAATCGACTTAAACCTGCAAATTAATTTTTCAGACAGTGAATTCGACTTAATATCCAGAACTATATCAGCTCTACTTCCAATAAAACTGACTATTGAGGCATTATGTCGGAGAGATTCTAATTTATTAACAGCTAATGCAACAATAAATTTCATGTTGCTGAAGAACAGCACACATTAGTATCTGAAGAATTATATATTACATTGAAAAATCGCACAGAAGACAGACATACCGAAATAGAAACTGTTTTATGGTATTTACATAATTCTGATGATTTTAAAAATGAAAATGAAAAGAAGAAAATAACCAATTCAAATCTGATTAAGTTAGAGTAAAGTTTCTTAAACATTTTTACCCACAAACCTATCCACATTCAAAAGAATTCGGTTCAGTTATCGAAGATTATGATGACACTAATGTCGATAGTGAAAAGGAATTGTCTCTTGAACAAAAATTAGAATTAGCGAACTAAATAAGAAAATTTCAACGAACCAAAATACAATACAGAAATCATATATCTAAAACCATCCGACGAGAAATCGATTTATTTGAAGATGAGGGATTTAGAGATAAATACTTGGAAAAACTATATCGCGCATTGCTAACAGTACCACCAACTAGCGTAGATGCCGAAAGACCGTTTCCTACAGCTGGTAATTTTTACACAAAATTACTTTTCAGGCTTAATGACAGTACAATGGATGCATGATGTTTTTTAAGATCACATTTCAAAAATTTGTAATATTACCACAAACTGAATAGAGATATTTATACTTTTTTTGTGATTTAAATAAATAAGATGTTCCTTTACTTTTTTGCGATTCCTTATATACTGTTATAATTTATAAGTTACAAGTTATTTTTTGTGATATTTACACTCTCTAACAAAACTGGCAAATAAAAAAAGAAACACTTATGTTTTCTTTCTTTTTCCAAAATTTCTAATACCGGTATTAAAACCGGTATCCCGTTATTAAGATTTAAAAAATACCGAATACCGGTATTGAAATTTTGGTCCGGTATTGCAATCCCTAGCCGGGATTTACGGTCGCTAAAATTTAATTCAATATTTTACGCAACTCGATAGTTATGGCTTTCTCCTGCAAAATAATTAAGCTTCAAATTTTGATAGTAATAAATCTTATACTATTTTAAAACCTTAAACGTTATGTTGATTGTACTTTACACTTTTTTTTTATCTTCTCCCCTAAAATTATGTACTTATAAATACTCTTTTAATTTGAAAAAAAAGTGATTAAGCTTCAAGCAATTATTTTTTTTTTACTGAAACCAAACATGTTCGTAAAAATTGAGAGTCCAGAAAATAGCATCGTTCAGTTCTGACGTCTTATGTGTATAATAGAATATTTTTTTAAAGCTTATGCAGTTACTCAGAATTTCATAAATCAAATCAGTTTTTGTCACAAGAAGAATGAAGCTTTTATTACAACCTCAAGAATATTTTATTAATTATAACTCGTAAAACCGAGGGTTCGTATTAAAAAAAAATTGAAATTCTGTAATTCATCGGAGCATTTATCGAATCAAACTACAAAAAAAGTATTGTTTACATCATTTAAACCTTTATTTTTAGATGTGCATCCCTAACAATCCAGAAATTAGTTGTTGATTGCTAATTAATATGAATATCTTGTATACATTATAATACCATGTTTGCCTTAAACAATTTTAAATTATTGAATTTTAATACAATTATTTTAAGTTACAGTAACCGTTTTCTTCTATTTATTTTTCCAAACATTATGTTTCATATTTATTTTTTAATATAGGCACGTACTAAAAATGAACCTTTTCTAGACTTAGTTTACAATGAGAATTCACTTCATCTTTTACTTTGCCTTTGTCAGCATGATGGCAACGAATTCTAATTTTTTTCTATGCTTGCGTAATGTATTCGTGCAAGTCGCATTTTATTTTGTGTGAAATATATTATCAGGAACAATGCTTAAAATTTTTAATTAATGAAAATTTAAAAACAAATTATGATGCAACATAATAGTTTAAATAATTTTCGAATTTTAATGCGATGTAAAAATAATTCTATAAATTATAATTTATGTATAGCATCATTTTCGAAAGTTGTAGAAAAACGCCAAAATTTCAATTTTTAACTAAAATTTCAAAGTCAAGAAGGTATAGTTTACAGAGCACCAAAAGACATGCATTCATTTTTATTATAAGATTACTATGGCTGTAAGTGTACTGAAATCTTAAATATGTGCTTGTGCGCGTGTGTGGGTGCGTGCGTGCGTGCGCGTGCATGCGACGCAGAAAAGAATGATTTAAAAGAGCGGATATCATCGGAAATTCTGGAGCTTTTGATAATATTTGTAATATTCCTTAAGCAAGTGCTACATACAAGGTTCTAATTATTTCAAGTTTGGTTATATATACTTCCCATTTCAACGCAATACCACGACTATTTTGGAACAAACCTAACAATATTGAAACCTGGTCAGATGAAAACGCGCTTGAGCCAGTACCCACACTTTAAACTTCCGCTCCACATTAACGGAAGGATGCACTGATTTAGCGTGCACCAGAACTGCTTCAATAGCGGATCTTGTTCGATGTAATTGGATTTCGAATCTGGTCAAATTTGGCGGCCTGGAACCCTTCGACGCCGAAGTCATGACTTTACTACCAAGACAGATTCATGAATTTCACAATTCTACAGCACACTAGGTAGGATTTGCAGATCATTAACGCGTAATGTTGAATAAATATATCTCATGGATACAGAATAAATACATATCACGTAATGTTTGCCTTAGTTTTAAATAAATATTTTATATATCGATTACCGTCTACACTGAAATAACTCAAAACAATTTTCTTTAAATATTTATTAATTTTATGTTGGATATTTCTCGTATCATGAGAAAAAAAATCATTTTAACAAAGTATCTATCAATTTTCAATCCAGTTAAAATTTTCTTCCAGTTTGGAACAACTTGTAAAAAAGTTACAAACGATTTTTAAAAAATCTTTGCGACACGATTAAACTCACAAAATTTCATTATCTTCAGAACTGCATAGGAAACATCAGATTCACCTGAGATCATTTTACTAAAGCATCGTTAAAAAACACCCAATATAATACATTACTTACCTTCAAAGGGAAAAAAAAATGTTAATGCACCAATTAAATTTCACAATTAATAAACAAAGAATTTGTACAGAATCACATTCACAAGCATACACTCAAACAGAATCACATTCTCAAATATACACATGCAAACATGAGTTTTTAACACGGTTACTGAACTGCACATGTGTAAGCATAAGGATAATTCTGCTTCTAAACAATGCCACGATCCTACCGGAATCGCTCCCGCGTTCCTCTCGTGCCGTTGGGTTGGATTCATTCGACGCGACGTTCATCGGGCAGAGAAGCACCGATCCCGCACTGTTTGTCGAGCAAGGACTTCTATTCCTGCAACACGGTTTGCCGAGTGGGGAAGGTTGAAAATTTGATATTGCATAAAAGGTGAAAATTTGAATGATTTAGATTTTTTAAGCAACCTACTTGCTATGTTGCGTTACATAGCAGCTTGCTTTAGCTATTGGTATGCATGTAAAAATATTCGATACCCATCGCTGACGAAGCCAACATCGGCAAGTTTAAGGCAAGACGTAGAAGTCTTGCAGATTTCCAAAAGGGATTAAAAAGGTCACTGAACAGCATTCGACCTGACAATGAATTTTTTCGTGTGGGCTCTCTCCTCAGGTATATTACAGCTGTGGGGTGGAGGGAAAGGCAACTGATTTTATTCACCTCTTAGAAATTTGAAATTTATTAGGAGAGGTTGATATGAAATTTTAAAAATCCTTTTCAGCGGTTTATTATTCCTTCAGTTTCGTCATAAAAATCCCCTCCACCATGAAAGAATGTGAAACATGAAACCTCGTCACTAATAGGTTAATAACCACTAATGGTCCCACTAGTTCCTAAACACAGAAATGAAAGAGCCCAGTTATAATGACAAAAGCATTGGATTTAGAAAGCAACTCACTATATTCTTTTATATCAATTTTGTTTAAAATTTACTAACTATTAAAATTAAAATTTATCAATTTGTATATTAAATCCAGAAATATAATTTCTCACATTCGTTCAGTCACATTCTTATCTATTTAAACACGATTCTCAATCAAGAAATAGCGGAACTTATTGGAAATTGGCAAAATTTGTGCCATTAATCAGTTCCCTGAACTTTATTTTTTAAAAATATAATAGGGCTCCAGTATAACAAAATTGGATGAATTTGAAAAGCACTGACCAAACCGGTACAGGAAATCACATATCCAGTACTCATTTCTTTCGCTTGTCTTGTCCCCCCCCCCCACCGGCCAATACGTTTCAGTAAAACGGCGTCTATATTGTTAACAATCAGTTAAAAGCAGTTCCATCAAAAAACGAATATTTTGATGTATTCCCATATAAGTCAATACAAAGTAAACCTAAGAAAGTTGATTTTCTATTTTCCATTATAATTTTATTAATTCTAGAATCATTTTCGTAGATTAAAAAAATAACTATGAAAATAAGAGAAACTGTCATAAGATAATTTACGACACCATAGTTAAGAAATGCGTCGATAAATCCCAATTTCGAAATATTTTTCCATATTTCCAATGCCTACCGTGCTTTTTGTATCTCCGTTTCTAAACCGATAGCTATTTCCCTTGTAAACACTACTACAATTCTAAATCTGACGATAAAAAAAAAAAAAGGTAAATTAAACAGCCTTTTTCGATGTAATATTTTCATCTGACTTTTAAACGAATTTATTATTCAACACAATTAAAAATTCGTTCCTTTGTAGGAATTCGAAAAAAAAATTTAATCAAAATTTAATTAAATTTTTAATTAAAATTTAATTCAACAGATTTTATTTTTATAAGGTATACATGATTAAAATTTAATTTCTGGAAACCAACAGAATTAATCTTTCTTTGTACTGATAAAAAGTGCGACTTAAAGAACCAACTAAAAATTTTGAAGATCTAAAAATTAAACGAAATCATGTTTTTGTTTGAATTGCTGAGATAATTCGATGACTTTTTGATTTCAGTGGAGAAATTATACCTGATATGACACTATTTAGTTTAGAGGGCAACACTTGAAGACCGATTCGAAGTTCAATTTCAACTTCGTATAAATTTTCGTAAAAGACGGAATTCAATTTTTAATGTTTACGCTCGTAGTTATTTTTTCCGCTCATGCTAAATCAAATCAGCTTTATACGTTTCTCAATGATATTGAAGTAATGAAAATGATTCAAAACCCAAATAAATGTCTTCATATATTGATGGAATCGCGCTTTTAACTGTTTTGTCTCAATCAGTAAAAACTGTTTATAAAATCTATGAGGAAACAGCACAAATTACGTGATCTTTTCACTAACGCGAAAGCATCATTCTTCAGCTAAAGAAAAGGGGAGTGTTAATTCACTGCATATGTGCCGAAATGATGGCCGGCGATGACAAACCGTCTGCAGGTGTTTATTCACCGACACAGGGCCGCGAATACGAAACTATTTGGGGAGGTGTTTGTTTCGAAAGATGAAAGCCAGATGGAGTTTGGGGGATGCGAAACAAGAAGTCTAGGAGAGCACAGTTTAATCGAGTTTGTATTGAGGATTTTGAAAAGAATAAGGGCAGGAGGACTGGTCCTTTATTTCCTTCCATAGTCTAGGGATTTTTAACTGAATTAGATAATAGTAAATCGCTATTCTTCAAATCCTTGTCAGAAAATAATTTTGGTAGCATGTACCTATATTGATCACAGAACAAGAACTTCCACAACATAGTATAAATTATTTTCTTCTAGGTGCCAGTTGTGCATATTTATGTAAATCAAAACTCGCTGTCAATACTTGACACATGTCTACGAGAAACGATTTTCACTGATTTATTACTTATTGCGGGATTATACTTTACATCATGGAATTAAAAATAGTGGAAATCTGTTCTATTTCTTATCATTAATTTTCATAAGAATTTGCAGATATCCAGAACTTATGAAATTATCTCATCGGAAACTGAAATATCAAGAAAGCGACGTTAAAAACTTAAGCAAATTATTAAAATTTGAGTATTTCCATGGCCCAAAAAGACAATTTAATATGAAAAAAGATGAAAATACCGATTTTTAATTTGAATTCTTAACTATTATTTTTCTAACAAAAGTAAATGAATTACGTATTTCAGCGAAAAAAATATGCATTTGCGAATGACGTATGCCACGCAACGTACGAGAAAGTTCATTTTTGTCCATATGGAAAAGATTAATGCTACATAATAAAAGTAAAGTAAAAAATGGCTTACATCACTATTTCCGAGATTAAATGTTGCAAATACTTTTTAAAATTCAGCTTACATGAACATCACAAAAAACATGGAAAGGAAGAATGCACCTGAATTGCCAAATAAGAATTTATTGCTTTTCTCAAAAAAGCTCCATGACAACCAACGAGCTATCATAAATTTAAAAATGCTGAAGTCATGTCGTTTTTGAAATAAAAAATTTGAAATTTTAATATATGCCAATTTAAAAATCATACGAAAATCAATGCAAAAAAAAATCATGAATCAATCTTGAGCTCAAAAGTATTCGGTTTTTCTTACTATTACAGCCAAGTTTCCAATTCAAACAATAAAATTTAATAAACAATAAAATTTCCTACACTAATTTGACTTTAAAAGATATGCTCATATTTACTTTTCATATTGCGAAAGAATTTCTGTACAAAGAAATGTTCTCAACTAATTTTTTCATCCAACTTTCTCATTTGTCGTTATAGCAAAATCGACGATATCTGCTGACATAAAAAAGGCAGCACCTACAAAGACAAGGAATCGTTGGAAGTATAAATTTTTCTGATAGTTGAAGGCATTGTGACTGCTGAATGTATCAGAGTACGACATATTTCTAAAGTTAAAAAACGCAAAGAATACACTACAATGAGCAAAGTACACAATGAAGAGGTTATTAATACGCTCTTAGCTGGAAGAAATGCTAACAGCATTAGACACAATTTAATGAGAATGACAGTTTCAAGAAAATATTGGAGTTTTCGATTTTTACAAAAGGTGCAAAAAGGATTTTTATTAAATCTTTATAAAGCAGAATTGTGGGCTTTTCTTTACACTTTGGGGTACGTATTAGTTTTTTTCCTCTCCTTGTTTTGTTAACGAAGTTATTTAACGAATTTTCTTTTCAACGAAGTCTTTAAGAGAAACGATGAGATCTCTTTAAATACAGAGACGAGTTTAAAGATTGAATCAGAATATAAACTGCCTTCCATGGAATGACTTAACACCACCACCTTTAATGCCAAAGACCTATCTGATCTCATCTAACTCATAGCAAAACAATACTCTTTCAATATCTGAGGGGGCAAAATTACTTCTTTTAAAGCAACATCAAAAGAAAAGCCTCCGCATTTTTCTTCCGCTTAATTTAAAGTTCGTAAAGAAGTAAATGGTTATTGACAATGACCTAAATATTTTTCCTTCATTGCTATGAGAAACTAAGGTTAGAAGCCAGTCATCAAATGTTAATTTCATTGATAATTTTTCTTCGCGAATTTTATAAAATTACACGAGTTTTTTTTTTTTTTAATTTAACAAGTTTTCTAAATGCTAACACAAATAAATGTACACTTTCGTCTGAACATGGTATGGTCGACGGAATATAAGTTTTATTATGTCACAGAAAAACTTATAATCTTCTGCTTGTGAGATAAACAAAGGCAAGTTCAACAAATTTGAACCTTCAAATTTGGTTTTTAAACAAGAAAAATACGACATTCTAAAAATGGTGACAATTTAATTCTACAGACAATTTTAATTTTGAAAAATTTTTATTTAAAAAATCAGAAACTGCTTGCTTTGATAAATAAAAGTTAATTTGCAAAAAAAAGAAATTAACTTGAGCCTGGTTTTCCGACTACATATACATCTTCGTACCGTTAGGAATTAAAGCTTCAAAAAATATGTGGTGGACTCTAAAAACAAGAAACTTATAAAATATTCTTCTAATCTACATTTTACGTAAAATTTCTAGATCTCTAAAACCGAAGAAACTACATAAAGAATTTTTTTTAAAAAATATCAATATAAAACAAACATAATTGAAATCAAGTGTGCCTTAAGCAAAATCTTGAAACGGAAATCTTTGGGCCAAGCCATCAGAAATTCTGCTTGACTATTTGTGTATTTTATTTCCTCAAAAATTTTAGGAGTGATTAATTTATTAACCTAGAGAATGTTCAAGTTATGCGTGTAACGATTGGGCAAAATCATGCACTCGTATCAAAACCTCCAGTTTCAACGCAACCTGCTTCACAGAATTGAAGGGTAAAAGGGCATTTTTCTTTTTGTGCAGAGAAATTTTTTTAAGGTTTCCTCAACTATTCATCCAATATGTTATTTTGTTGCACCTATTTTACACGTTTCAAAGGAAGGCTTCTATACCTCTACGGCTAAATAAAAAAGAAGAATGTCTTATTAAATTTTTTCTCAATTTCTTTTAAATTTTTTCCATAATTTTTGTTTTAAAGCGCTTTTTTAGTACAAAAGCTGGTCGCATCTTCAGTAGAATTCAGTTTGCTTTACAGTGCCGAAGCTAATAAAACTGCAGAGTGACAATTTTATCATTCTCGTTGCTTTTTTTTTTTTGTTGTTGTTTCTCCTAACACGGAAAATATTAGCACACATTTTCTTTTATTCAAGTATTACTAAAGCAAAGATACAAATATTACATACAAAATAATGTCTTAGTGCCAAAATTTACAAACAAAATATGCTTATATAAAAGAATACAATCATTTACTAATTGAGAAATCTTTTTTAAATATCTCCATTATTTTTGAATTTTTATCTGTTTATGGGTGTTTTAAAATATTAGATACTAAATGTTCAAATTAAATGAAATCGTTAATTTTTCATTTTCTTCCTGTGAACAAGTTAAAGGCGAGAAGTGCTGCTAAATGCATATAAAATTTATCACCTTACAGGTTACATAAGAAAAACATCAGCCAGTTAAATAATCTTAAAAATTTTTTTCCTCCTCTTTTTTTCTAATATAAAAGAATATTTTTTTCTACTTTTATCTTTGAAATTCTGAACTCCCCTGTAAAAATAACGTTTAGATTTACAACTCAAATAGGATGCAATTGTTTCAAAAATATATAGAACATATTTTTATTACGTTTTGGGGGAAATAAATGCGTAGAGCTACACTCACAACCTCACATCAGACGACCTGAACTGAGCAAAGAAACGCTAAATCGAAGATGTAACCCATCTATTCTTTCATTTTGGTTTTCATACCAAAATGAAAGAATAGATGTGTGTGTTTTTTTTTTCTGTATTTGAGTAGAATAAAATTTAATCTTTCAAAAATTGGCTAACTGCTTCGCAACTCAGAAGGCTATATGCCGTACTACTTTGCTTAAAAGTTATTCTCATATTAAAGCACAAATAACGCAAGAATTCACTTGCTACAAAGCAACCGCATTTAAAATAACACTTTTCCAATGAGCATGGTATAGAGAAAGGTAAGTAGTAAATAAAAAAACCGGCTGAACTATTATTCTTCGAATAACACAAGTACAATAAAAGTGAAAGTGAAGTTCATAATTGTGCTGGAAATACTAGATTAGCTTTATTCCAAACATTAAAGATTTTTTTTTTCTTTTCTGCATTTTAATTCAAATGTTAATGAACTGCTAAATTATACAGAATATTTTTTTTAAAAAAACTTTCATTCTGACCAAAAGAATATTTGCTTACATGTTTCAAATTCCTAGTAAGAATTTCAGGTAGCTTTAAAAGCATACATGAAATTTGAAAATTACATATGACATATTTTATCCCTATAAATGTCCATATTATATTATATATATAATCCCTATTAAGAAAAAGGAATGATATTTACTTTAGCCATTTTAAAAATTATCGTTTAGAAAAACAGCCCTAGAAATATTTCAGAAAGCAAATACATTTTTTCCAAAAAAAATTTCTTTCATGTTTAACATATTTCAATATTAGACAATAAGGTTAAGGAAAATTTTCAATATATTTTATTCTTCGAAAAGCAATACATAATGAATATTTCTATTAGAAAAGTAGATTGGAAATCTGGTACAAGTTATAAAAAACTGATCCATTTAACGTTATGTAGTCCGACAACAGTTTAATCATCTGCAAATGAATCATTAAATTGTTCTGTATAGTTTTCCCCCAGATTATGGCAAAAGTTAATATTTTTAATATCAATTGCTTCTTCATAGCATAAGTGAAAGTCATTCTCATTTAACTGGTTCGCGCAACAAGTTCAAACAAGATTTATGTTAAAGTGTCAGAAGTGGTGCATCAAAAATAATGAATTTAGACATTAATAAATTTCTAAAGAATCTGGACAAAGGAGCGGAAGTCTAGAAATTTTTTTTACGAAGCTGAATTTCAAACTTTCAGCATGGAAAACCATTTTCAATCATAGCACAAATTATATTTTATTCGAAGCATTCTTTTAATAAAGCTTTGTACCATCTAAAAAGAGATGCAATTATAACTTCATTTTGCAACCTTTGAATTTATTAGAGCAAGAATATATAAACATAGGTAGAACTCAAACAGTAGCAAACTGTTGAATTTTCATTTGATGAAATTTGTCGCAAATTCATAAGCTCATTTTATGAAACTATTGATACAAAACATTAATCTGTTTAATACAAATGCATGTTTAATGAGTAATTTAGAGCAATATGCAATTATAATTAATGCATTCTTCTCTTTTTATAACTGCACATGGCGATTAATCCTTAATTCAGAGCCGTTCATTATGAATTCAACAGAATTCATTGCTTAAAAATTAAATAAGTTTCTCATGAACTAATTTTTTCATGAACAAAGTCGATTCAGTTTACTGAGAAACAGAATGAAGCATTTATACAATAGCGAGAGATGACAACCATTCTAAATGTTTTCACGATTCGAATGGCTTGAAAACTAGTATCGAATCCGGTTTCTACGAAGAAAGAATTTAAAAATCGCAATTTAGTATAGTAATATTTTTTAGTTTATTGAATCCAACTGATTTAGCAGTGAATTAGATGAATAACAAATCAAAGACCTCACAGAAAATTTGCCTTGCAGATAAATGCTGTTCAACATGCATGTATTCACAGGACAATTGAAGGTCCGATAAACTTCAATAATTTAGAGCGAGAAAAATGTTTCCTTCAAAATACACTAATTCCAAATATTTTCCTTTCAGCAACAGTTCGTTCAAGTGCAGTTGTTGCAAAAATAAGTTTATTTTTGCAGTGCTTTAAAGAACGGATACAGGCAGCTATCTCAGTTTTTTTCATGTATATATAAAAATTGCATTTCGAATTTAAGAAATGATCAGGTTGCTCAAGTAGTTATGAGAAATAAATCTGAATATTACCATTATAAAAATTACTTCAGAAAGTTGCTTGTTAATTTAAGTTAATATTACAAAATAGCTTTTTTTATTCAAATGAACAGAAATATAAGATTCATAATGAAAATGAATAAAATACTTTTTAATTCAATTATTTTTCTTAGGAGTTCTATCGCTACATTTCACACTTTGTGCAACTGTTAAAGAAATTAATTTACAAGATTTTTAAATATACTAAAGTAAGGAATATATTCAAATTTGTTATTATTCTTTTTCTTAAATACATGTTTGAACATTATGTTCAAATAATTGATAAATTAAGACTACAAAATTTTTTTTTCAATGAAAAAAAAATTGACTGCCATCACACAGATCTAGGCTCAATATATTCTGAATTTTCATTCTCTTAGATATGATAAAAATAGCGAATTTTTTAAAGGAAAATTTAAGATATTACTTATATTATAAGAATGTATTACTAAAATGACATTGATAAATGTAATATGAATTAAATTTTTAAAAACAAAGTAATCAAATATTAGTTTTCAATTACTACAATAAATTCTCTAACTTCTAGTTACCGAAAGGAAATCTATTCTTTTAGTTACTTTTTAATAAGCTTTAAAAATTATCTTAATTTATATTGTCTCTTGGAAGATTTTCAGACAGTCAATTTTTTTAAGAGTTAAATTTTTAACTTCTGTACACAAAACAAATTTTTCTTAGTATTGAACATATTACAAATAAAGTTTTTGAATTCCAAAATTGTACAATAAATAACATCAAAAAATTTATAACAAAATTCTTGTAACAAAATTTTTAAATACAAAATAAATACAAAAATTTTTGTATTTATCACTTATTTTTTTTTTCTCGTTTTTTTATATTTTTTTTTTCTTTCAATTTTTTTTTTCATTTTTTTTTATATTTCATTTTTTTTTTTATATTTCATTTTTTTTTTATATTTCATTTTTTTTTATATTTCATTTTTTTTTATATTTCATTTTTTTTTATATTTCATTTTTTTTTATATTTCATTTTTTTTTATATTTCATTTTTTTTTATATTTCATTTTTTTTTATATTTCATTTTTTCATGCAGTATTTTTTCCATTACTTTTTTTCATTTTCTTTTTTTCATTCTTTTTTTAATTACTTCTTTTCATTTTCTTTTTTTCATTCTTTTTTTAATTACTTCTTTTCATTTTCTTTTTTTCATTCTTTTTTTAATTACTTCTTTTCATTTTCTTTTTTTCATTCTTTTTTAATTACTTCTTTTCTTTTTTATTATTTCCATTTTTTTTTTTTTTAATTTTTCTTATTTAACAGACAAAACAGTAATATGCAATTATACAATTATTATGAACTCTTCTCCAGCACAATATTTAACAACATAATTACATAAATTTAATTCCTTACAAACAATATTTTTTTTCAATTTCAAAAATATATAACAAAAATATATAGCAAGTTATATAACAAACAGTTTTAAAGCAATCTATTCTTAAGCCTATATATAGTTCTGGCAAACATTTTGGTTGCCAGAACTATATGTAAGCTTTTAATTTGACCTTCATGAAATAAGAAAACTTGCATTTTCAAATTTGGTGCGAGTATACGTCTAAGTATTTCATTTTAAATGCTTTTCAAGAATTTAACAAAATGCAAATTAAAAATACATTCAATTATTTCGGATTATGCAGAAATATTTCTCGAAATAAAGGCTCGACAAGTTCTTATTTCGCAATAATGTCGGATCTTGCCCAGATTTGAAATTGGAGTGGTTATTCACTTTCTGGGAAGCTCGGTACATGCAATGAATCTCAAGCAATCAGATTCAGATTTTACGCAATATTTAACTTCGTTATCAATAAACTATAATTACAAACTGGGACACCAAAATGCAACCGCCTTTTATTTAAACAATTTGTAAATGATTTCATGTTTTTTCCCACGGTTAAAATACCTTATTTGCTTTTGAAATCAGCACGAATAATTTTTTTAAATGTATTTTAATATTCTTTCATGATAGTTTAAATAAAATTGCATTTCTACCGTTTAATAAAAAAAATCAATATTATCAATTGAAAACGCGCACAGAAATTTTACTGAAATATGCCGATTTCTTTTACAAACATAAATCTTAAATTTTTTTGCACCAATGCATATTTTTCAATAAAACAATGTTCAATAATCATATGAACAAATTTTAAAATTTCCTTCTGGGCGTTTTTTTTTTTTCAGGGTGAATAGTTTTAGAATTTCTTCAACATCATTACCAATTTATAAATGTTATATTCAGCAGAAAATACCATTTTTTGGAAAGCTGCATCACCATAAAATCGTTTCACAATAGAAAATGAGTAAAGGTCATTATACATTCTCTATTCAAATACTTCATATTAAACAGCTCTGCATCTTCTGAACACATTTTAGTCTTCAATATCAGTCACTAGGCATTCATCTCAGCACAATAAACACCAAGTTGAAGCATCCAAATGGAACGAATGAATCACCACATGAAGAGTCGATGAAAGTTCATTAGCATTTGTTGATAGATGACTTGATGGCAGATAAATAATCGTTTAAAGTCATTTTCAAAAGACGAAGCCGGTGAGTGTAGTAAGCACAGAGAGTTGATCTCTGAAGTGTCAACATTACTTTTTTTTTTTTTTTTTTTGAACTTCAGCAATGTTTCAGATTTGCATCTGGTGAGCATAATTTTTGTACAACATAAATTAGAATATCAGTCAGTTATAGTACATCAATACGCCTTCAACCCATTCATTACATAGGTGGAGAACAGGGCCACGTGTCAACGGAGGGAATGCATCAGTAACAGTCTAGAACAGTCGAAACAAGGCTATTCTATATCCAGCAAACTTGAGATGGACGACACAATGGACTAAGTTTGCTTACTTTTACTTGTCTTCCAAAACTGTCTTTGAAATATACTCTGCGAGATCGGCAATTCAAGTCGTTTTAATCTGCATGTACCAGTCACATCATAGGCAGGCAGACTATGGTTTGAAGAAGTAATTTCTTCAGCTCGATCTGTAAATATATTTTATCGATGCATGAATGGCAGACTTCTGATCCATTCAGAGCATACTGTTGAAAACGGTTTTCAACGCAGTAAATTTCTATGGCATAAAATCTCTCCACTTAAAGTTTTTCTCAATGGCAAACTTATTAGTTCCCACTCGGACGCTTTTGGTCTTAATTTCTGGAAAGACAAGAGAGATTTTCTTTGAAAGTATATTCAACTAAGAATTTACATTGGTAGACTGATGTATTCAACACCTTCCCAGCTGCCTTTGCGACTGCTGAGGCTCCAATTCTACAAGAACCTCATATCGTACGTTAAGCAGTCTATGAAATTTGTCCATTGTTCTGTAAATTTTCCAAACAGCCATGACGTCATCGAAAGATGCTAGTTAGTTTCATGGAATCTTCTTGCGGTTCAGGCTTTTTTTTTTTTTTTTTTTTTTTGCGCGCCTAAACACAAACCATGATCTAAACAGTTTTCGATGACATTAGAAATAAGAACAGGATCCAGTTATAGATTCTTGTAAGGCAATTGTTCCGATTTGGTTCGCGAATAGTGGGATCTCGATGTTAAGTTCTGTTAACAGTTTAACAGTCTTCACGTGAGAGATCAACACAATGCAGTATCTTTGCAGCTCTTCAGCAGCAGTGAATCCCTTCCAAGCAATTACAGCAAGAATGATAGAAAGTGTTTTGGCAAAGCACACAGAATATATCAACAGTCTTTCCTTCATGTTTTAAGAATTTTACAAGCAAATAAACTTTTGATGCTGCAGCTCTCGAAAAAAATAGTTGTTATAATTAAAAGCTGTCATATTTCAAGTTAATGGAAGACAACTTTCTATCAAATACTTGTGTGCGTATAAATTACACACTTAAAAAAACCGATTTAAAAAAGATTTTAGGATTTACAAAAATATTTTTAAGACTTTCTCCTTCTACACCATGTATTACGTAAAAGGAATATCTTCAAACATTCTTATAACATAATATCAATTATTTTTTGTAAATATATGAATCATATAATAAGATTTTAAGGAAACAGCCTAATTATAATACATAAAGTCTCTACTTAATTTTATAACATTGAGTTTAAAATTTCATACAATTTTTATTAATGTTAGACACGTTAAAAATTTATAGTAAGAAAATTTCAATACTGTACAAAATACGCATCTTCACACTTAGAAAATATACTGCTGACAAAATGAGCGTTTCTACATTATATTGCAATACAAATGTCATGTTCAACTTATTAAATAGTTTACTACTTACTTAAGCTTTTAAAACTTTAATAAGCTTACTAATTTCAAGCTCGGGATTTTCTTTTATTCGAGCTTTTTTTTTTTTTTTAATTCGAGCTCGGTTTTTTTTTTTTTTAATTCGAGCTCGGTTTTTTTTTTTTTTAATTCGAGCTCGGTTTTTTTTTTTTTTAATTCGAGCTCGGTTTTTTTTTTTTTTTAATTCGAGCTCGGTTTTTTTTTTTTTTTAATTCGAGCTCGGTTTTTTTTTTTTTTTTAAATTCGAGCTCGGTTTTTTTTTTTTTTTTTAAATTCGAGCTCGGTTTTTTTTTTTTTTAATTCGAGCTCGGTTTTTTTTTTTTAATTCGAGCTCGGTTTTTTTTTTTTTTAATTCGAGCTCGGTTTTTTTTTTTTTAATTCGAGCTCGGTTTTTTTTTTCTTTATTCGAGCTCGGTTTTTTTTTTCCTTTATTCGAGCTCGGTTTTTTTTTTTCTTCTTTATTCGAGCTCGGTTTTTTTTTTTTTTTTTCTTCTTTATTCGAGCTCGGTTTTTTTTTTTTTTTTTTTACTTTAATTGAGATTTTCAGAATCAATAAAAATTATTCGAATTTATAATAATTTCTGGGAATTTAATGCAATAATGCTTTCAAAACTTCACGGAAACGCTCAGTCTGCAAGCAACAGATAAAAATACCGAAGTTGAAACTACACATTGGTGCAAAAACTAGACTCAATTTTCAAAATTTCAAATATTGCATTTTGGATTCTCAGTCTTCAGAAAATTATACAGGCAATATTAATACACTTTTTAATAAAATTCTACAGTCATAAAATCTACCATCCTTAAAAAAAATTTTGGAGTCATTTCGTGGTTTGAAATAATTTTTAAGTTTCAAAAAATTTCTATCGCTTAAGATATCAAAATTATACATAATGTAGAATGGATTATAAAACGATTTTAATCGAAAATAAATATTATATATATAGATACATACTTAAATATGTAATATATAAAAATATATTTTATGATATAAAATTAAATACGTTAAAAACAGAAAAAAGTGAAAAGCAAAACTTATTGGGATCATGTAAATCAAATATAATTTATCAACAAATTTAAAAAGACTTATTAGCAAACTGATTGAACAGTGTATATTTGAAACAATGGTGTTACCGTTATATCAGTTCACAAACTAAATGAGCAACCTTGATAAGCATTTACCGAACAATAAACTGATCAAAATAGGCAATATTTATAATTATGATGCATTGATAGAATTGATACATGCTTCAATTATAAACAACTCAATTTTCAAGAAGGAAAGTCGAAAGATTTTCAAATACAGCAATTGCCTTTGAAATGGGACGATGCTTTTGTTCCCATGACAACGTTCAACCATTCATCCGATTACCATGTCATATTAATGCACTCATTAACAGTGAAATATATGATGCTAAGAACAGCTCAATTGATTTTTTTTAATTCTGTATTTTATACTGAAAATGAAATTACAAAATTCATCGCCATTATATTACTACTACATAAGATTAACAGTTTTTCTTAGTCTAAAATTTAGAGATTTAGTGGCAGCAAACAAATTTAACCGAGTTCGATAATACTACTTTTTAGAAATATTCTCGGAAATTTGGTTTGTCAGAATTAATAATTTTTCTCTTCACTAAACAAGAATTAAAAATGCAATAACGTATTAAAGCGCTTTTAAAAGAAAAATATCCGTATAATTCGAATATTATGTATATATCCCCATGGGTAAAGTGATGAAGTTAATTTTGCTAAAGATACTAAAATTTCAAATTTAAATACAATTCACTGCTAAATTAGTCTAAATTATCTTCAAATTACTTATTTTTATTAAAGAAATTACAACGAAATCGGTTATAGAGCATGAAAATTAAAATTCTGCTCTTCTAAAAAATGAAACTTTTATCCTAATGAAGAAAAAAAAAATGTGCTTATATAAAATTCAACGAAATTTCACGAAATTAATGATCTACCCTATTGTGCAAATATCAGTTTGTCCTGAATGAAGTGTTATATAAGAATTTCAAGGATCAGAATCAAAAACGCAGATTGTAACATGGGAAAATTTCACCTCAATGCTGATATGTTTTGAGTGAAATTGCATTTTCATATCTAACTACTTCAGCAAACTCTACAAATATTTTTACTTTTCATTCACAATTTAAACACGTTTTGAGTTATGGTTTAAAATTATATCAATTTAAAAAGAAGCTTCCACGTATTTTTTGCAACAAAACTTTAATAACGTAAATTACATTTAATGCAGTAGATATTTTCCCTAAAGACGACCGGTTAATCGAATAATTCGAAAGAGAAGAATGCATCGATATCATTCATAAATATTTTACGATTATAATATAGCGTCAGATTACTTTTACAAAAATGCAAAAACGTCCTTAACATATTTGTGATAAACCTGCATTTGAACTTAAAAGTTTGCTAGGGTAAATAAAATTATTTTGATCAAATGTAAACACCGATTTCCCTCCTTCGGGCTTCGGGATTTCATTGCTGGAACTCGGTTTAAATTAAACAGATTTCCGTTAAAACAATTTTGAAAACAAACTAAAAAATTGGATCTTTTGGAAGTTTAATAAAGAATGGAGAAATAAATGACTTTTCCATTAATACATTAAAAAACTGAAATGAAACCTTCAAGGAAGTATCAAAATTATAACATTTAAAGTAATTTAGATCCAAAGGCAGATGACAAATATTTGATTCAACTGTTGACGAAAACGGCCGTTTCCAAATGAATGCCTTTTTTTCAAAGGTTAAACATGTTTCTTATCTGCAAATGCAATAAAATTATTTGATTTAAATAAAATGTGGGAATATGCCTTTTTCCACCTTCTTTCAATCTAAAATGCATTGAGCATTTACAAGAAACCAAGGAAGAATTCAAATAAATGCATAAAATTTATTAAGTATTGCAATAATATTGACACAAAAGACAATGTTTATAATCTGAATATGAAGTTTCTGACATGGAGTAAAACAGAAACGAAGAATTTTAATTCATCAAAGGAATTTGAAACATGTTTCGCATCAGCTTTTTTTTTTTCCATTAAGGAGAGGATGCATTTTCCTTCATTAAATTGCAAATTAGATTTATTCAAAACTCATCTCTGCATTCAATTTAAAAAAGATTTTTGGCAGCATTTAACAGTTGCCGAGTCGGATTGGGATTTGGAACCGCCCGTTTTAATTCCAAAGAAGACTGGTTTCGCTGAAAATTTAATATTTCCCCCTATTTTATAATCTGAGAAAATTAGTTTTTGTATGCTTTTTAGAAATTATTCTTTAAAAGCAATTATTCAATTCTTTTAAAAATATTGCGATTAAGTAATAATTTATTGTTTTTACATCTCATGTATAAAATGCATTTTGAATCAATAAAATTGAAATTTGTTCAAAAAGCATAAGCAGCACTTCGCCCCTCCCCCTTTTTTTTTTTTTTTTTGAAAATCACTTATAAACAGCATATAATATTTCCATAATATTTTTAGTGTCAAACATTTTATAATACTGTAAGTTTATATAAAAATTTTAAAAGAATTTAAAAAATGAATTTTTAATTTTAAATGTAATTTTTAATTTTAAATGCAATTTTTGATTTAGAAGAAAACATTTTAATAACTTGCATATTTTTATAAACGAATGTTTTTGCTTTAAACTTTATTTGTAGGTTTACTGAAATATTAAAAGTGGTGCACGGATTCTAAAGGCACATTTAAATTTAAATTTACGATAATATTTTTCAGTACAGTAAAAATATTGCTTTCAGTAACAAATGAGAATGAGCAATGCCTCAATTTCTAGCTCGATCTATATATAAAAAAATCTATAAGCAACTGAATGCTCACTTTTTTTCCAATATTAAACAAGAACAAAAAAATTAACTTTTTTTAAAGCTTGAAATAAAGTAAAACCTAAAACAGGTGAATAAGCCATTTAAAATTCCATTTGCAAATGCATGCTATTTCTAAAGGTCTAAACTTCTGAATTATTAAAAGATGCATTTAATAAAATAAAAATCCAATTAGCCAATAAAAAGTCAATATTTGGTCGTTTCTAAATACGGGTTCCCTTAAATCTGCAGCAGAAGATAGGTTACATTAAGGGCAATCGATAACAGGAGGCGATGCTATCCTTTAGTTATTGTGTAGCGCACTATTTCACTTCCAACCACTTATCGTAATGCAATATATAGATTTAAATTTGAAAAGAAAACTATAGTTAGTTAAATCTCTTATTAGAGAAAATAAAAGAAGCATATCAATACTTTATACGAAAGAAAACAAGAGCATTTTGAAATTCAAGACTTGATGATTGGCCAGCATCTCACTTAAAACTGCATAAGACAAGTTTCTATAACACGTTTTGTATATTCTTGCATTGAATTTGCTTTTAAACTGGCGTTTTACTTTTTCCGAAAAGTTAGTTTTGTTAAAAATGTTTCAATCTGAATTTCATATTTTTCTTGTTAAATGTCAAAAAATTCAAAATTTATAAGCTATAAATTCTTTAAACAATATTCTAGATTTGTTAGAGAATCAATTCTATTTTAGTCAAGCTTATAGGATAATGCATTAAATTCCACGCTTGTGAATTCTTTACCTTTCCTAGATCGTGGAAAAGTTTCTTTCATTTCTTTAACCCATCATTTTTCATATTTATATAGTTGACATCTTTAATAACTTTCTGAACTGAAGAAATTTTCCGAAATCGGAATTTAAGAAAATTACTGTGTCGCGTACATGGCATTTTATTCCATTTAACTGTCCAACGACAGCTGCATTTGATCTCGTTCTATTCGAATAAAAGACTCCATTATTTTTATATCAAAGAATGTATTCCACTGTCCATGAAAAAAAGTATCTAAAGTGCAAAAACATTCAACTTTTTTTGCTACCGGTGAACTCTTATATAAAAGGAAGGGTCACATATTTAAGAGAGATACCTTCATAGATGGCAAAATGTTTCTCTTGAAGCTTTTCAGAAAGTTTAAAAAAATAGAACAAAACTTGATTCCGGATGCCTGACGTTTAAATCGTTTTGAGAGGAAAAGTTTTGAGCAGAACGATTTTGCATCATTGCAAAAATGCTAGAAGTTCTCTACAATGAAATAAAAACAAGTCGCACTTTTCTCCCATCAATTTATATATATATATATATATATATATATATATATATATATATATATATATATATATATATATATATATATATATATATATATATATATATATATATATATATATATATATATATATATAATTGGATCTACAGGACTATTGTGATAAGAAAAGCTAGAAAAGTTTCAACATTGTCCTCTGAAAGCGATCTTTTACCATAAATTATCCTGAGTGTCGGAAATAAAACGGAAATGATAGTACAACGTTCAATTTTAGATTTTTACGAAAGCATTCAAAAGAACAAATTCATTATTTTAACTGAAACAATAATCTTTTGCATAAAATAATGATTATTTTTTAAAATAAAGTTTTTGAAGCTACTGGAAACCGAAAGTTTAAGATTATTCTTCTGATATTTCCTCGGAAAATCTCTACAACAGTATTCAACGAAGAAATTTATTCTTACATTTAATAAACGGATACAACAAAAAATCCTTTAAATAAGCGAAAAACCTTTGTTTTGGGGTAAAATTCACAGGAATATGCTTTTGAGCTCAAGATGTTTTGCAAAGCAGTGAACAGACAATAGGAATGGAAATATGGAAAACAAAAAACATCGGAATAGAATCAACTTTGAAATATAACTGATTAATATGTAAAATAAAAATCTCGACTCAAAATATTAAAAAATTAGAGAAGGCTGTTTTTCCTTAAAATTCGAAGTTACTGGATTATCAATTTCAAGATTACGAAAAATATAAGAAGTTGGACAAAATAACATAACTGTCCAAAACGAGAGAAACAGAAAACATGACAATTTAAAAATATAGCATTTAAAAAATGATTCATAGTAGATTAGACTCATTACGTTAAGTTGTTTAATTTAAACACAAACGACGGATAATTTTGAAATTCTTCAAATGGTGGATAAAAAGTGATCAAATAGTGACTAACAAAATCATCGAAGCTAATCTAAATATGTTACGGGCCATATTTAAGCAAAGCGAATGATCTTTTCGATATTATTTTAAGAAAATGAATAGTCAGTGAAAATTACTTCAAAAGGAAAATTTTTCTTCAGCAATTTCTGGATTATAAAGTGTAATATATAAAATAACCCAATTTTGCAAGCCATTTGTAAAAAAAATTCATTGATTATCACATTAATGGAAATTAGTGTCGAAAGGCATTAGTTAAATAATCAGAAATAAAAGTGCGTCTGCTTTTTCCTTAATGGTCTAACTGTGCAAATATTCCACTGTACAATTTCGCCTTATTTGGACGAATTTTCTACGATGCTGATGCCTACGGAAAAACAATATATCAAGATTTTTTTTATATATAAATGTTTTTGAATTATTTAATTTCAATACGATTTTAACCATTAATACCAGCCATTGTCAACCATTAGTTTTTTTAAAAAAATGCCTTTCTCTAATACGTGGGCTGCGAAGTCCTGATAATTTTTACAACTAAGGAAAAATTCCGCCATATGTAACTCCTCTCCAGTCTTGTTGCACATTTGATTACTAACCCCATTTCTTTTTACCATTATTTGTTATTAATATCTTAGCCCATTATATATTTCGTAGGGAATCCAACTTTCGGGGGGAACGGGCAACATTTAGCACTGGACCTTGGTGGAACTACAGAAGGGGGAAACTACTTTGAACGAAAATACTCGATGGTTCATAAGATCTTTGAACATAGTTATCCTTAGAGCGTCGTTTTTTTTTTTTTGTTGAAAAATTTAATGCACTTCTAGCACTTTCGAAATGGAAAAATTTAGTATGGATTTCATTAATTACGAATCTTAAAATTATTATAAGACAAAACAAAAGCGCTAATTCCCTCTCTTGGAACTTGAAAATTGATTTATGCGAGATTTCCTAGTAGACAAAGGTTTTTGCATAATTAAATATTCTAGAAACTTTGCACCCTTCCTCTATAAAATCGGCGAGATAAATTCTTTATTACATTACATTTTTTGAATTACTCACGTCACCCAACGGCGATACTTCATTTTGTCTTGAAAGAAATGAGTACTCATATTTCCCTGCAAATTATTTCAAAATTTTAATCTTAAAACTTGCTTAAAATAATAAACCAACAAAAATATTTTTTTACGGAACTGTAGCAAAAAGGATAAGTATTATTAAAAAGGATCGTAATCGTGATTCTAAGCTAAAAAATTAATCAAATGGATTATAAATTGTTAAATATTTTTAAGCGGAATAATTGAAATCAATAAATTCAACAAAATTTCGGGGGACCATTTCTTTGATTTCACGGCGGACTTGCAAATGCTTTCAAGATTTCTTTCAAACCGAAATTTCTGGAAGATTCTCAGCCTTCAACAGCATTTATTGCAGCTTCGGTATTATTGCGAAAAAACTGAGTTGAAGAGCGAATCTCCTCTGTGTACGAAGCCAAATCAAATAAAAACTGTTAAACAACCACTAAAGCAAGCAATGTTTATGAATTACAGTCATGAGCAGAATGTACATTTCACCTCTCAATTCCAAACATTCAGATCTCTAAAAGGATATAGGAAAGAAATGGCTCAATTCCTTTAATGAAACGAATTTCAATGCATTGCCCTTTTACAAGAAATTCCAGGGTCTTGTATGATTTAGATTTTAAATTCAGGGAGAACTTTCAAAATAATGATCAATATTAGGCAAACTGATCTTATTTAAAGGTACGGCAAAGTAATGCTAATTCTTCACTTTAGTAAATCTCAAATTTCAAGAATGAGTTTTTTTTTTTAAATTCTGAATTTACTAACAACACGCGTTCTCTATGCACAAACTCCAGTAACTATTGAAGCTTATATAGATCTACTCGTAATATTCAAAGTTACTTCAGAGTAGTTCAGACAGAATTACATGGCATTAACCTCGATTTTTAAAATTTCACTTGCAATTTGTCAAACATTTTCACAATTTACAAAAAAAGTCCATTTTAATTCTGCATTTCCTCGATCTACGTTCATTAATCTTATAAGCAAATAGCTGATATTCATCCAGTACGATCCCGTCAGAGTTAAACTGAAAAAATTAAATTGGGCATGTGTTAAGTCTGTACCATAGGTTCCCAAAGTGGTCCATAGGAGACCACACGGGGGTCCACGTAGACGTGGAAAGAAAACAAGGGTTCACACGTTGTAAGTGGGGGTCCACGAAAAATTCTGGTTTTCATAATAAAGAACAAAAATTTTGGCTTGGATTTACCTATCAACGTAGGCAGGTAGCATCATTCACTAGGTAGGTACTCAAAAATATTCGAGACTCAGTTCAAACACAGAATTGAATAGAACAATAGATAATAGTACAAGTGGGGAATAGTAGGAAATTGCGAGAAAATTTTTGATAGCGTTTCCCTCGTCATAACTTGTCGAAAGAAGTTTTAGTGCCGTTACCAACCTGTTAAAAAAAAAAAGGAGCAGATTGAACATCACAGAACGGGGAGATTTGAGATTACTTCTTACAAAACTGAAGCCAAATATTGATAATTTGCTGTCAATTCATCAAGTACATCTGTCTCATTAAAAGTATGACTATTTTTTATTGTTGATTTACATTTCAGAGCTCATTGTTGATTTTTTTGTCAATTGATTGTTTGTAATGATAAATGTTTATAATTTTGTATAACCACAAGTATTATTTTAATAAATAGGACACAAAATGTGCTACTTTCTTTTCTTCTTAACAGCCCCAAATTAGGGTGATATTTTTTAGGAGTTTTGGGAATACAGTAGAAATGTAGCAGCAAGGGGCCTACCGAAAATAGAAAAACTTTGAAAGTGGTCCACGAGAAAAAAAAGTTTGGGAACCTTTGGTCTGTACAAACCCAAGCGCCCATTTCGATCATGCTGAAAAAATGCTTTGCCTTCAATAAATTGTTAAATATGAAAATAACCGATATCGGGACACAAATTATCTTAAAAGAAATATGCATCTTCATACAAGGTTCGGAAAGGTTCATCTTCATACAAGGTCTTACATCGGAAAGTTCAAAAATCTAAATGAATTGAGGAAATGAAAGACAAATCTAACGTTTTTAATATATAAGAATTAACGGTGCCTAATTTTTGATGTTTGTTTGCAAGACCTGATGTACTTTAGGGCACAATAATGATCAATGTTTTGATTAAAAACAAAGTTTAGCCACTATGCAGCGGAATTCAAACTTGACAGAAGTATCGATAATTTGTCATCTAATCTTAAGAAATTAATGCTTTTGATTTACAAACCAACAGCTTTTACAAAAGCGGTCCATTCCACAACTAAAATTGCCCATTTGTGGTATTTATATGCTTACATCATTCTAAGCAATTACGCACATAAGAAACTCCAAGTTTAACTCATTCACTGCCAGCTATCAGATCGATGACATTTCGTAGTATTTTCGCTTTTTGCCTGAGAAAAGTAATCTTAATGCAATATGCGTACAAAAAGATAATAGAACACTGCCATGCTGAAGGATCTATATTTTTATTACCGATATTAGCCAAAGAACTTAAACTCTGTGATGAATTCTCCTTCCAACTTTTCAGAAAATTTACCTGTATATTACTGCATGGACGAGATGAAATTTGCTCTTAAGATTAGTTTAAATACTTTAAAATATTACGCACATAGAGTGGTGGATATATTTTTTTTTTCAATTCAAAAGGAGGCGGTGGGAATCTTTTGCACCTCTTCTTCTAACACCTTTTGCTTCATAGCAGTACCTGTTACGTAATTTCCTTTCAATGCACCCATGGTTCTCGTTTAATCAAAAACTGCTGATATGCGTATAAAAACATGAAACGGAGGAACGATTTCGCGATAAACCTATTCGTTAAAAATTCATTTTAAATTTTTAAAAAGCCTTCAGATTCTTTCAAGTAATTAAAGTGAAATTTTTAAAAAATCAAATACATATTTCAAAACGTCATTCCTCTATTTTTGTTAATTTTCAGATGCGTAATAAAACTTACAGACTGAGAACAGCTAAGGACAATCAAGCAGAAATCTTTCCGATTCGAGTACTGCTTAAGTTCGCTCAAATCTCCCGCCTGGTTGGATTAGCCTTTCAAGGCCAAGCATTGCTCGATTATTTTCGCTATTTATCCTTAAAATAAATTCGAAACACAGAACGAAATGTGTTTCTAATAAAGATCTTAATTATTTTAGCGGATTAATCCATTCTTTTTTTTATCATCCATCTCTAGTTTTAATAAAATTAACTAAGAAGATTTCCAAAAATATTTATTCCGTTCAACAAAAACCTTCAGTAAAACCTTCAGGGACATACTGGGGGATGGGGTTGTATTGTTACACTTTATGTTTTTATATATGTTAGATATTGTGTCTTCATCACAAATTGTTTTTTCCTTATCCCCCCCCCAAATTTTGAAGTTCGTAAGGGGAGAAAATAGAGTCAGTGATCCTTAACCACGTCCAATTCCCCGGTTATTTTTGCATTATAAACATGTTTCGTAAATGAATAACTCAGTTAAACCTTAAACAGATTACCATATGGCTTAAAAATGAAACCATAACCGAGGCATCACAGAATTCGTATGTAAGGGATTCATATTTTTCTGTCAACTGCAACCGAATTTATTCACTTCATTTGAACTACCCAGTATGATCACCTCATGTGTCATAAATGGCGACACGTTCTTGATTTTTGATACAAATAAAACCCAAGTGAAACCAGAACTGCAGAATGCATTACTTTCTAAACTTAGCGAATGATTGCACACTTGTTAATGCATTCTCGCTATTACTGGCAGTGAATGAGTTAAAAATGTTTTAAAAATTCTGCTCTATGACTGCAGTCCGTCCTTTTAAAAATATATCGTTCAAATTTCCACCTTTTGTACAATATCAAATTCTCGACCTTCCCCACTCGGCAAACCGTGTTGCAAGGAATAGAAATCCTTGCTTGACCAACAGTGCGGGATCGGTGCGTCTCCCCCCGAGGAATGTCGTGTCGAATGAATCCCCCCCAACGGCACGAGAAGAACGAGGGAGCGACACAAGTAGGATCGTGACACTGATTAGAAGGAGAATTATCCGTATGCTTACTCATGCGCAGTTAAATAACTGCATTAAAAACTCACATCAGCATTATATATATATATATATATATGTTTGAATGAGATTCCATGACACACACATCAAGCACACAAAACTGAAAAGAAAAACCCTTTGCATTCCGATGGCCACTAGATATTAAGCGTATCCTATACAGCTGTAAAATAAAATACAAGGATTCTTAAATGCTTTCGGAAAAAGTTTTTGCATATAGGATTTCACATGTAATGCGACTGATTTACAACTACTCACTAATCACGTATTTATTCAACTATTCTATAAGTAGATAATGAATGCATGTGTACAGGAATTTTTTTGCCCATGTGCGTGTGTGTGTGTGTGTTTCTACCATACAATGATTATTTTGAGCTTGAAAGCAATTCTATACATTTAAATATTTCCTCCGATGAGGACCAATGATTTCATTTCAACTATTTTTTTTCTACCGCTGCTAATCATACAAATATCAACAAACGATATTTCTCGCAAAAAATCGTGGGCAGCGCGTTTCTTTTTAATATGGCGGTAAATAGTTCGTTTTCCGATTCCCCCGTTCATTAAAGAGATTAATCATTTTTTCCAGCTTAAATAAAAATGTCGACGAAAATCTGATTATACTTGCCTATTTTTCAACGGCTGTTCCCTAATATATACCAACATACCTTTCTGACTAAGACTGGTGTCACAAAAATATGAATTTGGTCATAACTAACCTCTCACAGCTCATCTATGCCGATATTTAATCACCCTCTAGATTTGTTTTCCACTGCATTAGCACAGTTTGTAGAAATCGGAAAATGAATTAACTCCCAGAGAGAATAAAAGTTCAAGCCTTTCTTCAGATGCCATGAAAGCAGGAAATGAGCATTTTCTTCGTTTTAAGCGCATGAAATCCGTTTTCAGAGAATATTCCAGATTTCTCTTATGATTTAAAAATGCACCGAGTAATTTTGTCTCCGTGACAGATTTCAAAATGGCAAAACAATCAAATCGGAAGCAGATACATTTCAAGAGTAATTTTATTGCTAAAACTAATTCACTAATAACTCATTTCAAGAGTAATTCAATTGAAGCTAATTCACTAATTCGCCAAAATTTGAACATACGATATGCTTTGTTAAAGACATAAGCTTACACAATCGCTTCATGAAAAGTGGGAGATAGATTTCAAATTACTCATTTTTGTAGTATGCTATGAATGAATTTACCTAACGCAGCAATAGACTGAACCTGGCAACGTGAATTTAAATTGAAAAAGCACAAGAAAAAGCCTAAACAGTGTTCCAGAATACTTTATTTCAAGATTTAATGAACTATCTCTGATAGCAATTCATTTATGTGATAAACTCATTTTTTATAAATAAGAATGGATTTAGAGACAGTGCGAAGTACTGAAAAATGTTCAAAATTATTAAAGAAATATTATGAGAATTATTACTGCAAAATATTTTGGGTTTCTGACCGTTAAAATAGCAAATTACTTTTTAATCATCCCAATACAAGATGTAAAATTTGTTAATTTTTCCAGTATTAAAAAATTTATACGTTTTTAATTTTAAAAGACAGCCAATTCTTCACCTTAATTTATTTTAGAACAAAAAATAAAGTTCGGGCTGCTACACAATTTCTGACGAATAGAAAGCAGGTCACATTCTAATAGATATTAGAATATGTTGCGAACACTTCTTGCAACACATTCGAATATGTTGCCTTTCACTTCTTGTGATATATGTACTTGAAAGCATAAAAATTTTTGAAAATGGATTAGGGAAAATATTGTAAAGTCTAAACTGAAGACATTAAAATAAATGTCTTAAAAACTTATGAAAAATTATCAACATATATTGAATGAACCTTGAAACAATATTCCAACGTGGTTGTCTTTTTGCATAATTAAGACTTAAACATGAAATTTAATTTTTAAAAACTCTAGAATTAAAATCATAAATGGCCGATTAAAATACATTCATCTAAACAGCCAAAGGAGGATTAAGTGAAAATATCGAAATATTGAAAATTAAGGAGGTTTTTAAAGTTATAATCCCTTTATTTAAAAAGTTAGGCGAAACTCGATTTAGCAGTCATTTTAAAAAGGGAATTAATATCTCATCTTTCAATCAACACCATATCAATTTGAAGACGATAAATGTACCAGGCAAACAAATGCAGGCCACCTAGGATAGAATTGAATCTAACTTGCAGCTCAATCCTGATGCGAAACCTTATAAGCATTCCAATGTTCACATTTCGGTGATATATTAGGTAATAAATCGATGTAAACTACAGTAACCAGAAGTTATTTCGGCGATATATTAGGTAATAAATCGGTGCAACTAGATGTGTTGTATGAACCACGTCAGTCCTAAATTTAGACTCAGATCAAAAGTTGTACATGTGTCCACGATTTGTCCCGACATTAAATCAAGATCTACGTTTCCTCCTTTTATTTAACGGTGATAATTCATATTAAACATCGACTTCCATTTTAAGGAAGTTAGTTCCACAAAAATTCAATTTTTCAACTTTTATTCAACACGGAATATTATCACCACGTTATGAGTAGTGCAGATGAACTAGATTGAAAAAATATTGCAAAATGGCAAAATATATCACGATTTTCTGTTCAAAATATCGATGTTTCTGTTCAATTTTATTATAATTTGTTCACTGCCTTCAACTTGGACCCTAAATCAAGGTACCGAATTAATGTTTAGAAAATTTAATTACACTAATATGAGCTATTTTCAATTCTCTTCGGATATAATTAACTTCAGAAATGTATTTTTGAGACCGTGTACTAATCATTACCGACAGACACTCCGTTTACCATTTCACAGTAGCTCTCGAATAAACAGAAACGGCTTTCAGAATTTTGTTCCGATTTCTAGCTTAAATGCAGTGTGAACATAACTTTTAAAAAGTGGATCATCAAATTGCTGTGTGCTTTAAATAAGAAAGACCGACATACAGTCTAAAATGTGCAACTTTAAAAAAACACCATTCTTTAATCCAATATTGTTCGAGGTTTATAGAAAAATTAATGAAAATATGTAGAAATTTTAAGGAATTATCATTAACTACATATCAAGCTATATTAATGCAATTTGGAAGTTTCGCATTAATTTCTTAAAAAGTAAAGCTCAAAAATTTTACATCAAAAATGCAAGACCCTTCAAACCGAGGACAAATAATGCATACAAGTTATTTTATATTATTATATTTGGTTTTAGAATATACTTTTAAATTTAATGCAAAATAAAAACATGCATCTTGTAATACCACATTATCATAGTGACCACAGAAATGCAAAGGGCATTAAAAATTCATCATATTACATATACGTAATCAAAGGTGTAATTCAAAATACTCACCTGATACCATAAACTACATTTCATATGGTTTTGTAGCATTTGCACATTATAGTACTCACCTTCACCAATTTCCTAAACTACATTTTATTTAATATCAATTCTTGAAATTCCTTACCAAATAAACGTTTCAGAAACATTTCAATAAATACTAAAATTACGTCAGACTTAAATCATAAAATTGATGTTACAAATTATGAAAAAATGTATTTAAGTTTCCCAACAAAAGTATTTTAATACGACTAGATTCATCAAAAAAATTTCACTAAATTTATTGAAAATATTTATTACTTTAACAAGTCATAAATGTTTCATTCAACTAAACTAACTTGTTAACTTTGGAAAGGTACTACAGGTAACATTTTTTAAAATGATGCGAAATTTGCAGTAAACACATTCGCGACTTTCAAAGCATAAAAACTACAGCTTTCATTATTTCATCTAGCCGTTAGTTAATATGCTTTCAAGAGCTTCTTCAAAATAACGAATAAGCTGTATTTTTTTCCTCATTCGTAATCTAAATTAAGAATTAGTGAAGATGAACCACATTATTACCAAAACTCGGTGAAACGGAAAAGTTAATACTTTACGCTTTCAAACTTTGTACATTACACAATTTTTTTCTTGAGTATATTTGGCCATCAAGTCAGAATGGCCAATTCGACAGATTTTACTTCGAACCTACTATATCTCTTCCTATACAGCTAAAAAGAATGTCTTCCCTAAACTTTCACACATTCTCTAAGGTATTAACCCCCCCCCCCAACACACACAAATGGGTGTAGTATTCTGATTTTTATATCCCGAGTCCTCACATGACCTTTTTGTGCTTCGTATTAAAGAGAATCAAGAATGTATTTTAGACTCTTTTTGACCGATAGTGAAAACAAAATTTATCAGAACTACATTTTTAATAGCAAATTCACATACGAAATTTATTTTTGATGTTGCGGTTTTTTTTAGTTATTACATTAATATGCAAGTTGCTGAGCAGATCGAACAGACGAAGAGGGATTTTATAAAAATCTTAAAATTCAGTTGCCACTTTGGTTCACCTACAAAATTTCATCCATCTAGCTCATATTACATGTTAATAGTTAACGTGCTTATTTGGACTCAGAGGCATATCCAATGAATGAATTGACTTCAAAATTCATCAAATCCAAAAATTTAGTGTAGAGACCACATACCAAATTTCATTCGTTTATGGTTTAGAACATTTATTAATTATCCAGTTCATGCAGACAACCAAAATGTGTTTTTCGGATTAGTGGAAATTAAAGCATGGAGACTGAAAATCCCGAGTTCAATTTTTTTTTCGGTTACAATGTTTTCTTTTTGCGTACTCCGTGTATGAAAAAGCGAAAAAGATCTTGCAACTCACTAGACAATAGCTACTCCAGGTAGGTTTGGCCCACCTGTCAGCCCTCCAGGTTCGAAGGTTTTTACCCTTGCGTAAAACTTTCCAAAACAAAGCCTGACATCTCCCCCTCGGTATTAGATTATTGTATTTAAAGCAAGCGATCACTCAAAATAAACACGCTTCACTGAAGCAAAAATAAAACGGATACATTTAACCAACTTCATACGGAATAATCAAAATAAATTTTGTAAAAAGAAATTGGAATAGTACTCACACTGGTGCAGAGATGAAATGGCGACAAAGAAATGATGAGCGAGCGAGCAGGAATGATGATGCCGTAACTCCCAAGTCTGAAACAATGAATTTCATAAATAAGAAGTAATATAAAAAAAAAATTTGAAGTCAATTCCTACTTAGGTCAACGAAGAAAAAAATTTATTTTAGTTACTTTTTATTAAATAATTACAATTAATATAAATATGTATATGTACAGAATCACAATATTAAATGGCAAAAGAGAAAGCGAATTTCCTTGCAATTGTCCATTTTCTTTTCTATATATATGGTGTTGGACTATTATTTTTGTTTGTTACTATTTATTCGCTTTCTATTTGTTTTCGTTTCTAATTTATGAAGCTGATGGTGGTCTATAATTTCTCATTCTATCCATCTCTTGTAATGCTTCATTATGGCAAGGAACCTTCCCAGCGAGTTTCGAGCAGTCCAGTTTTTCAATTAATAGTCCATCTAATGATTTCACACAACTGACGGTGACATATGCTTGACCTGCTGCGAAGAGTTTTCGTCCTAGATATATTACAACATAATCTACAGTGCACCTTGCATTTTATGTATTGTTGATGGCCATGATAGTATTGATGGTAGCATTCTTCGTTCAGAAGTACCATAGCTGCGTTTGGCGGGGAATTGCACTGACGGCTCGATTCTAATCTAGTTTAATTTATTGTTATCATTGAACTAAATTTAATTAATATTTGAAAGAAACTGTATTAACATCAAGTGTCATCCACTACAAGTTTAAAAAATGTATTTGAACTTGAGTAAAGAAATGAAAAGTATTTTGTTAACGATTGAAAATTTGAACAAGATATATAAATGTAAGCATTATTTTATGTGAAGTAGAATGCAGTTTGAAGACAGTGAAGATACTTTTAATTTCGTTTAATTTTTGAAGAAGCAGGCATATGTACAAGCGATGAGCACACAGAACGACACAGAAAAGGAATGAGGAAAAAGCTCTTGATAGGGAAAATATTTCTTTACAGTGCTAAGTATTATGAGATTTCGATAGGGATTTTCGTTACACGCGTGGACAGGTTAAAAAAATTTTATAGCGATCACTTAGACTTGAAGACGCATGTTGTCATTTATGGGGTTTATTGGTAACATCAACAACAAAAGGCACATGATTACGCCAAAGTGTAGAAGGCCTAGAGAACTACACAAAATTTCTCTATGGAGAGAGAGAGAGCCGAGATCACACTCCCCCTAGTACAGGAGTACAGTTCGCTTCTGCTGGAAAAAATATACTAAACAGGGAGACCACGTGATACATGATTGGCAGCTAGCTCCGCCCAGGAAGATCACGTGGTTAATTGAATTCTTAACAAATGATTTTAATTGAAGTTTTTACTTATCAAATATATGCTACATTTTTCACATCCTTACTAACAAACAGAGAATGAAAAAATCGTTAAAACTTATCTCCAGTTTTAACTTCGGCATATCAGCGAGAGGACATTTGATCTTTCGACATCAAAATTAAAGTGCGCTATATCCTCGTGAACATTGAATATTTCACGTAATATGGTTTCGAACCTGAAATTTTCGACTTTCGAAACCGAGACTACACCAATCTAACAGTATTAATAAAATATAATCAAAATACAATTCTAATAGTGCCTACGATTATTTCGCATATTGTTTTACTGCATTGCATTGCTGCGTATGTGTAAAAAATTAACCTATAGAATCCACACATACTTCTTAAAGCAAAGTTTAGATGATTTGAATAAAACAGATATTTAACTTTTCGCGCTTTAAAAAGTAACTCGATGCACAATTATACACTTCATTAAGAACTTAATTTCTCTGAAGATGTGTTGGGTTGAATTCCCCCCTCCCCTCCCCGAAAAATGAATCTACATTTTAACACATTAAGTATTTTTAACAACCAAAATTTAAAATAAATAAAACGTCGAAATGATGCGCAGTCGAATGGTGATCGAGAGGAAATATCAGAGTTCAAAGGGTTAAACAGTGGTGTAATTCCAATGCCATCAAAAACATAACTTGTAAAAAAAAAAAAGTCTCGCAACTCGGTTCTTCTATCGTAAAAAGTTGCGAGATCCATTTAGTACCAATTCGGTCCATTTATTCAGTCCCTACTTAAGGGTCCTTCTGTCTTAAGTTATTACGTAATTAGCTAACCTAACGACATCTTATAGTGACCATATCAATATTAAAAATCTTTTATGGTTTAAATAAATAGATTGACTTGGCCATCGCATAGATTGACTTGGCTTCTCGGTGAACTTCGGGATGAGACCCCATCGCATGAAATCACAATGTATCTTTACATTAAATTAGATTACATTAACATATTATATTAAATTAGATTGTTTAGTGCGATTGCCAAGTCAATCTATTTATTTTAACCATAAAAGATTTTTAATATTGATATGGTTACTATAAGATGTTGTTAAGTTAGCTAATTACGTAATAACTTAAGACAGAAGGACCCTTAAGTAGGGACAGAATAAATTGACCGCATTGGTACTAAATGGATCTCACAACTTTTTACGATAGAAGAACTGAGTTGCGAGACTTGGTTTTTTTACAAGTTATGTTTTTGATGGCATCTCATTTCTTTTTGTATGTAGTCTTCCTCTTTTTCTTTTCCGGTACTACTTCTTGAGCTTCAGCTACATTTTTTCTTAAAGCCCACTCCCTGTCTCTATGGGTTTTTCTCGTAAGCTTTGATGTTACAATTTTTGACAAGTCTGGACGGTACATGCTTCTTAGTCTGTTGTATTCACAAATTGAGGATTCCTGCGCTTTAATACTTCCAAAGTCGACATTAATTAGATGTAAGCCATCCAGACTTGTAACTCTCGAAAGTGCTACGTAAGCTTGACCGGATGTTAACACTGCAGAACCTATATCCATCAGTGCATTATTTAGACTTAGGCCTTGACTTTTGTGTATGATTATAGCATAGGCTATACATATGGAAAACTGTTCGCGATGAACATAAGCTCTATTAATAATTTCAAATTTAGTTTTGACCGGACTAAGCTCGTAAACATGTTCTTTATTAAATGTGATGTATATTTTCTTAATTATTTTTGTATTTTCCGGATCAACCTTTACTCTTTGCACTATACCGATAGAACCATTAACTAAACCAAGACTCACGTTAATATTTCGCCTTAACAGAATTTTTGCTCCTATTTTTATAATTATGTTCTCTTCGAGGCCTGCAGTCATAGAAGCATCGTCTTCATATTTTTTATGCATTCACGAGCTCTTTTTGTTAAGTATCTGGGGCAATCTATGCTATCTACAGCTGTAAGTTTAATTTCGGGATGTGGAAGAGATTTAGGCATTGCAGTATTTAATTGTTAACACATGTTTTTTGTAGATAATAAGCAAACGGTATCATCAGGAAGTTTCGAGAGGTGTTCAATTATTTCAATTAATATGTTTTCTTTTGAATTGGATTTGAGAGTTATTAATCTAATCGAGAGTAAGTCGCGGTCTTTCTGTAGTCACACCTAATCTTATTCTATTTAGCATTTCAACGAAGTTAGAATCATTGAGCTGTCGCATGTTAATTTTAAGTTCATCGTATATGAACAGTTCAATCGACAGATTCGGTATACTGAGGGAACCTAACAATTTGTTAGTTTCAGCAGTTGATAGTTTTTTAAAAGGTGACTTTTCTCTTACCGGCGGAAGCTGTAAGAAATCTCCGAAAAGTACAAGATGTTTTTTTCCAAACCACCCATTCTGATCATCACTTGTGTCGAATATTTCAGATAAGCGTAAATGAATATATGTTAAAGTAACATTGGATATCATCGACACTTCGTCTATGATAAACAACACTACTTCTTTCAAATCTGATCTCAGAACTTGGAGCACTTTATCAGAAAGTGGCTTGTACTTCGGTGTTTGCTTGTGTTCTACAGGCAGCTGCAATATTCTATGTATAGTCAATCCATTCACATTGAATGCAACTATTCCTGTTGGAGCACTAACTGCCACTTTTTTGTTTAAATACGTCTTAACCCAAACTTTCAGAGTTTTTATTAAAAAACTATTTCCAGTGCCCCCAGTTCCACTCACAAAACAGCGTAAAACGTCAGCGTTATTATCAGTTGTGTCCATTTTATTTGTGATCATATAGAAGACTCTTTTGATCGGCATTAAGTTTTGCGATCATACTTTGAAGATCAGTTTACTTTTCTTCTACCAGATTGATTCTCTGAAAATACCCCATTGCGTTTGCAGCTTCCACAGCTTCAAATTGAATTATTTCAAATTAGATATTGTTACAAGCCTGTAATTTTGCTTCCCAGCGAGAATAGTGTCATCATAAGAAAGATCGTTTAACAGGGATCTATCTGTATTGGATGCAGTCGGATGCCGAGCCAGTGATCCCAGAGCTTGGTGACAAACTTGGTGACCATTTGGCGACTTGGCGACGAATTTGCCGACAAAATGGATAATAGTCGAAACTTCGAGAAATTTATCGATCCAACCATTATTACACGCATATTTTAGTTTTTCCTTGATTTATACACTAAACACTAATTGTATTCTAAATTTGAAGCTTCTATGTCTGCTAGAAGTGCCTTAGAGTTTTGATGATCGGTCAGTCAGTGACAAAATTCACTAACTTTGGCTAGTTATAACTCTTAAACTACTGGTTCAAATTTAATGAAATTTGAAACATACTGTATTTATATAATGCCTGCTTGGATTCTGAAAATTCAGGCTTCTAGTTTTATTCACAACGAAGTTATAGGGGCTCAAAAATGGCCTGAACTGCTTCGAGAAAAGGATGTTACGGCGTGTCGCTTGTTTTTGCTCGACTTGGCGGGGGCACTGCCGTGCCCCCAGATAAGGTAAACTAGACAGTTGCCTAAGGTGGCTAAGCTGAAGGACCGGGTGCAAAGTATGTCGATTTAAAAACTATTTTTCTAATTGCTAAATAAGTTTATAAAAATTCAGGAATAATAAGACATTTCAGCAGAATTAATACTTAATAAAGTATAACTGATCAATTTTCTAAATATCACATTCACTTAATTATTCGATTTTATCTGCTTGAATAATATTGTGCACAAACGTGAACGCCAGTCCACATAAAAATAAACTTATTCAAGCTTAGTAAACAAAATTTTAAATATTATCCTGAAACAAATCATTAGTATGTTAAAAATAAGCTGAAGTGTGAAATTAAATTGACCATCTTAAAAGAAGGGTCCCCCAGTATACATTTCCTGCGGTCACAATATGCCCAAATCCGCCACTTGATACAATAGACGAAAATGTGAAAAATCTCGACTAAAATTGCGATTTTTGTATTTTTATCTTGATGAATGGTTAGAATGCGAGTATTCGCTTGAAAAAAAATATCTTCATTCGCTTATTTAATATTAGGCAGCTTTTTAATTATTAAGATTTAGATGCCATTCCCATTTGTTTACATTTCAACAGCTGTAGTATGACAGTTTCGTTTTCCTTCAAATGCTGGAGTTTTAACCCTTTCTAGGGCCGGGAGAAGTATGCTTCCCACCAAATTTATCAATCTTTGTATGAAATTATGTAGGTTGGCATACGTTCTGAGAAATTTTTTTAGAAAGACAGAAACTTAGATGCTTCAGTTCTTTAATTTGCACAAAATGATGTATCTTGATTTGTTACTTGATTATTAATTAACCAAATTAATTAATCAAATTAAATTTATCTAATAAGCTAAATGAACCCCTTTTTTTATTCTAATTTCAAGCCTAAAAATATTTTAACATAATATGACTAGAAAAAAATGGCCCTTTAAAGGGTTAAAGTATTTTAAAATCACACATCATACTTTTAGTTACAACCCTGAAATTTTCCTGTTAAACTGTATGAACATATGATATAATTTTGTAAAGATCTTAAAAAAAAAACAAATTTTATTGAAGATCTGGAGCAATATTAATACAATGATTTTTTTTTAGAAAATTCAAGAACTGAATTATTTCACATTTAAGTAAAAATTGTATTTTCAATAAAGTTAACCATTCAAAATATTGTGTAAAATTAAAATTTGTAATTAAAAAAATCTGAAAAATTTCGTAATACTTATTCTTTATTCTTTACCAAAAACTCAGTGAATTTTGATGAAAAAATTTTTACATCATTAGATATGATAAATGACATGAAAATTTCAGAACAATATCTTGGAATGAGAATTTTGGCTTCAACGTCCATTGTACCCTTACCACATCATTTAATACAAATGCCTTTAAGGTATCCAACTAGTTTCAGATGGGATTTTTCAAAAAACAAATATTTCAATGTTTATGATATTTTTTTATTAATCTATACTTATAATAAAGCTCAATGTGTGTGTGTGTGTGTGTGTGTGTGCGCGCGCTCTATAGGCCAGGTCATTTGACATACAGCTATCAAATTTGGTACATGTATAGCTTAGAGGTCGGGAATGTGCACCTGGGGTCCCTTTTTTTTGAAATTTTAATTATTAATTAAAAACTAACTTTCCCGCCAAAAAAATCTTCCATTTTCCCCTCCGCCAACTTTTCCGCCAAAAAAAATCTTCCATTTTCCCCACCGCCAAATGAGTAAAGCTTCAGTTTCTTCTTTCTTCCAACAGTAATGAGGCTAGGGTTAACATTTTTCGACGGATTATTTTAAACGATTCTGTTTATTTTCTTAATGTTTTATGAATTTAAAATTAAACATTGTTAATTAATCCATGTTTCAGATTCATTCTGAAGTACTTTTGAATTAAAATAACACAGAATAAAGGAAATTAAAAATGTATAATCTGCATAGCGTTACCCCAACTGGCGTAGAAAAAGTAACGCATTTGAGTTACCTAACTGGCGAAGAAAATTCACGCATGCGCATTGTTCTGATTGTTGTCATGACAACCACTTTCAACGGATGATTTAAATTATTTTTAGGTTAGTCGCATGCTTTTGTAATTAAATTGTATTTATGTTAGTTATATATTTTTTTGTATATGCTTATAGTTTTAAGTACATCGTTTTTAAAGTAGTTTTTTTAAACCTGTTTTCGACCGATTATTTTAAACGATTCATTTCATTTCCTTAGTGTTTAATGCATTTAAAATGAAACATTGTTCATTAATCGATCTGTTCATGATGAATCGGAGAAAATTTTGTTGACAAATTCTTGAGATATTACATAAATTAAGAAAGATATTGTTTAGTGCCCATAAAGTTTAAACGCTCAGTGACTATTATCAGTAATCATATTATTAAAAAAATGCTTTGTTTCAGTACAAAATATTATTAATTGTAGATTAATCATTTACACTTTAATTTAAAGTATAAATTCTACGAGGGGTAACAGAAAATTAGAGAGATACATATCACGTTATGACTGAAGGCCTTTATAATATTATGAGTGAATTATATGACTATCAAAATGTGAAGTTTTAAAATATTTTGCTGAAGAATCTATTAAAGTTGGAATTGCATAAAATATTTAATTATTAAAATTTTAACGAACATTAAGATTGGCGAACTGGCTGGTCGCCAAAGGCGGCTAGTATAAGGATAAAATGTTGAATAAAAGTGAAATTATTCAAACATCTATGTAGATTTTGAAAAAGGCCTATTTTGATGCAAATTGTAGCATTTAGAATAAAATAGGATTGTTCTACAGAAAAAATTTAGTTTTTCCATTTTTCTTTGTAACATTACATATGTAACATTTTAGAATATAACTTATCTAAGAATTATATTCAAAAATAAAATTTGCGTGTAATATGAAATTATCTATGAAGTTTAGGAATTTATTTCAACAATCATAAATCCACTTCTACAGCATTCAACATCAAATCCATAATTCATCACTTTCTGCATAATATAACGAGGACTAATTATAAATTTCATTAAGATATCTTGATTATTGTTAGATATGACAATACTCGTACAGTAGAATTATGAAAAAATTCTTTTCAGAAAATGCATTTAAAGTTTTTAAATGTTTATAAATAAGCATCACTTACACGTTAGTAGTTCGCTGTAACTTAGTTTTAATTGACAAAGACAAAATAAAGATATCACTGGAAATAGAAATATACCTTTTTTAATTGCAAAAAAATGCGAATTTTTATCTAAATTTATGTTTTTAACCTAGTTGGATATCTATTAGAAATGCGGACATGAAAAGAAAAATAAAATCTAAGAATATGGATTAAAGAACCAGATGTTGCGAATTTGCCGAAACTGACCCGAGTTCTGGCTAACTGGGATATAAAAAGTTCACCGAATTTGAATGAAATGTACTGCTTTTTAATTAGTGGCAGTTCATACTAAAAGAACTGATTTTATGCTAACATCTTATTCACTGTTCATAAGATTTATGTTTTTTCCCATCGAATTAAGTCTAGAGAGAATTAATAATAGAAATATAATCAGAAAATCCAAGCGTTTATAAAAAATTAGAACAAAAAGATGAATTAGAAAGAATCTCAAGCCTTCAAAAGAAAAAAATATTCTTGGCTGAAGGGTGTAAAATTATTGAAGTGACTCGTACACAATAGTTTTGGCTTCATTATAAAAAAACAATTTCAATGTGCAACCCAAAAAGTAAACTTGATCGCTTTCAAAAGTTACTTTTGAATATTAAACAGACTCTCCAACATTGCCCAGCTGTTTTGTTATTCCAACTTTAGAAACACTGCAGCTGTACTCTGACCCATCTGCAACTCAACTGAAATCAGGAGTTAAAACGAGCAATAAAAACAATGCAATGTCAGAAGTATAGCTATTGTTTATAACAGCACAGGGCACTCTCAGCCCTTCACGTCTGTTCGATGCAACAGTCATCATACAAGCGGTCCGAGAAATTAATTCGAATTTCATATTAACTTAAGGGGGTGTTAATCTAGTTCAGCGAAATGGCGCTTATCAAGCATTTTACAGAAAACAAGCTAAAACTGAATTTGAAATTTGATTTAAAATTCACAAGTGATTTGAAGTCACAAATAAAATGCAGTGATATTTGGGAAAATTTGTTTCTCTCCAGCAAGTGAAAATGCTTAAAAAATTTCATACGAAATTTTTACTATAGTTGAAATTATTTTAGAAGTTCGTAAAAAAAAAATCTAACTAATGACGTTCACCTAATTAGTTCAAAAAGTAATCAGCACAAACAACATTAGTTCAGAAAAGTTTGATGAAGAACAGACCCCAAAATTACAAGAAATAAATCCAATTTAATCTTCACTTTCTTTTATCTTCCAAGTATAATTTTAAGAAAGGTTTCATTTAGTATGTATTGTTTCAGTATCGCGCGGTATTTTGCAGTAAATATATAGAACTTTCGTATACAGCAACATAGCTAAAAAAGTAATGAAATTGAATATTTTAAAATATTTTCATACATTTCACCATTTAAATAACTCAATAATAGTTCCTTTATTAGAAACATGTAATTGTAACCTTAGCATTTAATTTCAAACTAATCTTAAGGTGCAAAAACAATTTTATAAGAAAAAAATTAGAAAAAGCTTATTTTTTATTTTATTCTTATTAAAATTCATATAAATCGTTTTAATTTGAATTTTTGGAAAGCATTATAAATGAAAAAATTGATGAATAACAAATATATTCAGCTTCCAGTATTATTAATTTATTGAAAATTATTTTAATGCTTCTACATTTTTATTTACATATTTTTTCAATAAATTACCTATTTTTCGGTTAAGCGCGATTCAATTCTAAAACTTTCTGGGTGGAATAAATAAAATTTAACGGAAGGTTGGGGGCTATATCACTCTAGACCCCCAACTTTTATTAACTCTACTTGGAAAACAATTCTTGCACTGTTCTTTATTTCTAATGTATTAATGCTACAGATAACGAAACATTAACAAGATACACTGCTTTGCTTTAAATGTGAAGGGAATTTCAACTAGCCAATGAAATGCAAATTTTCCAAATTAAAATGAAATGTTTTTCATTGCCAGAATCTGGCGCTTATTTGTTTATATATGAATCATCAGAACAGAAGGTTACAGGAGGCCAGACCACAGCTGCTGTGCATCAATAATTCGGACTTGAGCAGATGGAACGTCATTTTACAAAAATGCTGCTTCGAACAGTTTATATATTCAAAACTAAATAAATAAGAGTCCGAAACTTCAGCAGATTTCCCTCCAAGAAATGTGCCTAAATCCATTAGACATAACATCGTGATACGATGCAGCTGCACTGAACTATGCACAGAAACACTGAATTGATACCATATTTGGGATACTTTTATCTAGGAATGAAATAAATGGCTTAAAATGATGGATGAGTAAACAGGCTGAACTTTTTTTCTCTTTGGGAAAAGTTAATTTAGTATAGATCAACATTATTCTAGCCTGGAAACAAAGTTAAAAAGTTTATCTGCCTTTTGTAGCAGTTAATTGAGTTTAAACATCAACCGGAAATTTAACATATTCTGCATATGAGCAGTTTATTTTGAAAATGAGGCAAGTCCATTTTTTGTTATTGCGAGATATTTAAAGATTTGCTTTTCAATAAGTTTACAAATATTGGTAAGTATTAATAGATATATTTTTTGTATTTTGTGGTACCAGATAATGTAGGTTTAAAATCCAATAGTGTTTACAGTGCTGACTAAAAAATAAGAGTTCCATTATAACTAAATGAACTTGCCTCACTTTCAAAATTAATGAATTATTGCAATCATTCATTTAATTTTAAAATAATATTTCAATTGCATCAGCCTTTTTTTAAGAATAAAAACAAAATACTATTCAGATTTTTATAAATATTTATTCATTTGATAAAAAGGGAAACAAAACCAAGAATATTCTAGTAGAAAATATAACATAATAACAATCAATTCAGTTTTATTAAGAATTTCCATGAAATTATACATTTCAGTTTATACGTAGGTATAATCAATTTGAATTTTATTCAAGATTTAACATTTTTAAAAAATTCATGATGAACGGGAGGTATATGGTAATAAATCCATCATATCCTTGTATTTTTCAGATGTAATAAATCTTTTTTTCTTACATAAAAGATGATTTTATATTTCTGAAATTACTTGAAATTATTTACCTCCCTCGTTGTGTTGACAAATCGATAATTTTAAATTCAAAATCTCGTTCTATCGAAGTTTTGTTGAACATTTTGTATGTGCATCCCTTGTAAATCTGATCTAGCATATATAGTTAATCAATTCACGGTTTCTCCATCGGTATTTTTTTTTTCTTTTTAAAATTGCTTTTTAATAAGGTTGGGTTGAAAATAAATTTCCATGTTTAATTTCATGTACTAAAAATGTATTATATTTTCGACCATTTTGTATTACTTTAAAGTAATCCTGGGGAATATGCACGGAACTGGTTTCTGGATATATAGTTCCACTCCAAAATCACGATCGTTCGGTAGAAATGAATGTCCTGACAATAAAAATTTGTGATCAATGATATTTATTTCGTTGTCACTGGACTGAATAATCGGTGATAGAAGTAAACATTTTTATCGACTCACAAAATTAAGGTATACTTTTTATTTATAAAATATTGTACAACCACCGATTTTCAATATCAAAAATAGAAACACCCTAGATTTCAGACATGATGTCAAACGGCCACAAACGCCACATATGGTGAACATAAAGCAACCGGAGCTAAATTTTGTCGTAATATATTCGGTCAAATATATTACGGCAATCTAAGAGTGACTTGCACCACTTTCAAAATAAACAGATTTTCAATACTGTTAACAGCTAAAACTTCCATCTCCCAAATACTAGAATCTAAATATTTTACTATAAATATTTTATTCATAAAAAGATCATAACAAGTTTTATCTATAACTGCCATTATCTCCATTTTTTTCAAAAATGAACTTGCCCCACTTTCAAAATAAATGCAGAAAAAACTAGCGGGTGTTTCTCGCATGCACTCTAAAATAAAGGTTATCCCAGAAAAAGCCTTGCATAACATTAGCGTACACTAGTTACAAAATATGAACCTTTGGCGTGAGTTTAGCATTTTTACTCAATCTATCGTCATCTTTGGGGAGTAATTTGATGATCAATCCATGGCCAACAATTAATAGTATCCGAAAACCATACTTTCGCGTTTTTACCTGAGACATAATTTGATTACAACTGTAGTCACAAAATTAGAAACCAGATTTGATGCATTTAAATCACTGCGTCTTCGAGTTTTCGCATTTATGTTTATAAAAGTACAGACTAATTCTTTGTTGGATTTAATTCAGAAGTTGACAGGTGTCTATACTATAGATGTTAATTCTGTGTATCGAATTTTATCTGGCCCTCTTCGTTTTGTAATTACTCTGTTAACATATATTCGAACAGCTGGACAGACTTCTCAGAGCAGATTTTGCTCAAAGTTTTATAGAAATGCGCAAATTTGGTATAAAAATAGTATACAAAATTTCATCTGTCTAGATCAAAGCGTTTTTCTGTTATCTTTGTCAGACACATTTTCTAAAAAGAATTTCGAACTTAGGGAGGTCTAAAACGAAGATTCGTTAAAATGTAGAGTTTTAATTTTTTGACGATTACAATCTATCGTTTGTCTATACTTCATAAACGAGAGAGTAAAAAATGAGATGGAGAATTCTTCAGAAATCAATTTTTTTAAACTTAATTTGTTGGAAAACTTATATTTATTATCCACTTGTGTTAAAAATATAGGTAATTACATTCAAATCTCTAGACAAAAAGAAAACTGAAGTAATTAACGATATGCTGTTCAATTTACATTTTGCCTTTTAATCAGTAAATCATTAATCAAGAATTTAAATATGCTTAAAATTTTAGAACTAAAAGGGTCAACCTTTTAATAGATTATTCAATAAATTCCGAAAGTTTTTTTTAATCGCATCTAACTTCACAAAGAGTTCTCCTTTATATCTCACCCCTGCTATCAATTGCCCCTTAAATATCAAAATGATTCAGTTCATGGCGCAAATAAAATTGAAAAAATTACATTTATTCAGAATTGCAATTGAAATTTACATTTTAAAGACTAATACATATTTATTCAACATTAAACAAAATTATGTCGAGCGGTTTAGAACGTAGCCATTAGGCATGATTTGAGTCCACACTATGCATTTATGATAATTTTAGATAAAACCAAATTCAAGATGCACAGCATTTCTGCTGTTTAAATTTCCATGATAATTACTGGTTTTTGAAGAATTTTCCTTGGTTTTTTTTCCAGATAAATTTAATATCTTCAGAATGTCACTTTATTTTCTTTAATTACTGCATAACATGTTTTTAAATTTATTTGAAAAAATTATTCTAGTCATTTAACTAAAATCAATGCAAAATAAAATTTAATGATCAGGAAAAGAATCATTTTCACTTATTAAAATTTCAGATAAGCTTAAATTACATAAAATACTTTTTTTACAAATATATGAGCCAAAACCAGAAGATACAAGTTCATCTAGACTGGCTTTGAGCCAACAAATCATTTCAGAACTATGCCAAATTTACTTACGTATGATGCAGTACAAAAAAAAATATACACTATCAATACTTAAGAAAGGATTCATTTCCTTCCACTGTTTTCTTCCCTATTCATTTTGTTTACTAAATGCAAATCACAACTAAATAAAAATTCTAAAAAACTTACAAATAAAAAATGAAATTACTACATTAAAATAAGAACTTCTATAACAATATCAAAACCGCATTGACCTTTAGCGCATCAACTACAGTTAAAAATCGCCTGCTTATTAAGCCGTAAAGTGGAGGGAAAAAAGTGGGAAATTGATACTTATCAATTTTTCTGGGCATAAACATTTTCTGGGCATAAACATTTTCTGGGCATTCTCTATACATAAGAAAAATGTTATAGAGGTATAAGTTTCAGAAAAGATAGCATGAATGAATTGTGTAAATTTTTGTTGAAATCGGTTTCTATATACATCAAAAATATATAAAAAATGCTGCTCTTCTCTTTTTAAAAAGTTTTGAAAAATGTTAAAGAGAATATTAGCAATAACGTCCATTCCATGCCGTTCATAACATGCGTCCATATTAAGAATTTAGTAAATCCATACTCGTAAAGTTTAAAAATAAACAAAAAATGTTTATGAAAGAATGTTGTACAAATTAGCAAATGTACCCAATATTTCATAATTTAACAAAAAGATCTCTCAGAAATGGAAAGAAAATTGTAAAATACTAAATTAAAATAAATTACTTCGGAATTATAACAAATTTAAACAATTTTGAATATAATACTCAAAATTCATACTCTCGCTGTCATTACACGTGGCATAATTGATTTGACGTTTGAAGGAAGAAAAGGACAAAAACGGCAAGCTGGAAGGCAAAGGTAGATTCCTTTACATTAAGTTACTATGTGGCAACAAATGTTTGATGTTAGAAATAGTCAAAATTAGGACTTGAAAATACCTTTTCAGCTTATAACTTTCAAGTTATAGCAGTTTTCAAAAACCTTTAAACACAAAAGTTGTTTATCTTATGAGACTAATTTGATTAATTGAATTCATTTTTCGATTAAAGAGAGAAAGTTATAGCGAAAATGAGAATTTCACTCCCTCCCCACCATTTTCCACCCCCTTCGAGCTAGACGGGCCATTTAAGAACTCGTCCGAGATTTTGCATTTCTAATAACATTTCAAGTCAATTAAAATTTAAACAAAATTGCTAGTCATCCTATTCACAAGGTAGCAAGAGAAAGCGTTCTACGCATGTATATATGTAAACATTTGATCGAAGGGTGGTTTTGGGTTTCCCCAAACTGAAAGAACTGAAAAATTTTTCCCCGAAGTCTTGTCATAAGAACCATTGCAATAGGTAATCTGCCTATACCATAGGTTCCCAAAGTGGTCCAGATGGACCCCCAAGGGTCCATAAGAGACCACACGGGGGTCCACGTAGACGTGAAAAGAAAACGGGGGGTTCACAAGTTGTAAGTGGGGGGGGGGTCCATGAAAAATTCTGGTTTTCATAATAAAGAACAAAAATTTTGGCTTCGATTTACCTATCAACGTAGGTAGGTAGCATCATTCACTAGGTAGGTACTCAGAAATATTCGAGACTCAGTTCAAACACAGAAATGAATAGAACAATCGATAATAGTACACCACATGTCGGAACTTGCAAAGTGCCGCCCGTGCGCCCGGGATGCTTTTTTAGACCTGCAAAGGGATGAAATGCGACTTACGCTGTGCTACTTTTTTGAAACTGAAAATGTGCTACTTTTTTTTTTCTTCTTAACACCCCAAATTTTGGGTGATATATTTTAGGAGTTTTGGGAATACAGTAGAAATGTAGCAGCAGGGGGTCTACCGAAAATAGTAAAACTTTAAAAGTGGTCCACAAGAAAAAAAAAGTTTGGGAACCTCTGACCTATACGAATATAAAATTGCTTCATATATATATAACCTTTTAAATATAAGAGAACCATTAAAACATAAAATCATAACAGTAATAGAAGAGTTCTTCACAACTGAAGGCACTTGTATTATCGTCAATGATACATTTGACGATAATACATACGCGAAATTAAATATAAAATTTAAATATAAATCTTCCGCAGATATGGGGGGGGCAGGAAACAGCTACTGTTTTTGACTATCAGAAAATGTGATTTTTATTAGTTGCCAACGATGTCTCGTTTTACTTACGAAAAAATATCAACGCATCATCATGTTCGATAAGAATTACCGAATTTTAAAAAAATCGAGTTTCATAATAAATTTTCCGATCTCCCGGAATTCACTAACGATTTCCGGTCAGCTGTCCACCTTGAAATATCATCGAGCTACATTACAAGTCAGAGCACAACAAGAACGGATTTATAATTCGCTAAAAACATAGTACAGAAAAAACATTTTCCTTGAAATGCACATTAAGTATTCATACAAACAAATTAGAATATTTGATTTTAGACATTGTACATTAGAATTATTTCATTACTAAATTGTATTTGACACCAAATAATTTCCGACAAAAAACATTTTATAATTTCTTTTTACACGTAAAAATGAATCAATACGAATGCGTGATACAGGTTTTCTTGACAACTTTTACGGAAAAGTGATTTTAAAATTTTAAATTTTCCTCACAGCGCAATGAATTAACCGGCAGAACTGAAGAAAGAACAAGGTTTTACGTCAATCTGCCATATACTAAACAGAATACTCGTCAAGTATGAACTAAAAAATACAGTTAAATTGCCATATTTGGCAGATTATTTGGCTTTAAAAAATATACAGTCAGGTAGTTGTATCGTATTTTTAAGTTTAGACAATTCACTTTTTATAAAAATAGATATCGATTAAATTCAACCCGCAAAATCGTTAGGAATAGCAATAAAATTGCTTGATTCTAGTGTATGCCCTTTCGATTGGCGACAAATTTCAGCGATGAACTACTTCTGGTTTTCATAATGTTTTATTTTCATTGACGTTACTGTTGGGTTACCGATCTTGGCATTAAAAAAAAATCAAGGGGCACCCAATTGTAAACTTTTACCAATTGCTTCCAAGTGGATAACATTTATACAATTAGAAACAAACTCCGATGAGTACCTATGATTTTTTCGAAAACATTACAAACAATTCATACTCTTAGTGTTCCAAAATTACTGCATGGTCGGCATCTGTAGAAGGCACCGGGCAGAATTTTTTAACTTTAAAAAACATCCCACTGTTTCGCTAGCGGCGGGAGCGGGAACCTAGTAGCTTCGTTTACACAATGAACACAAGGACTGTGTGGATAACAGGAACAGTACATAACCAAAAGAAAAGAAAGAACGGAGGACGTTATAGGGACAGATTTCAGAGGGAATTTTAAAGAATTAATGCACTTGATTTATTTAAGACACTTAGAGGCAATCAAACCATTCTCCATACAAAATTTCAAACAAGCATCCTTTCCTTTCATCAAATCGTAAAAAATATACTATATATTCCACTCGCCCTTCATCCATTCTGCAGGTTCGAAATACTATTTTCCATTACATTTACCCGACATCCATTCTTGCACAATTGCCGACATAAATTATCAAGGGAACCAACCGTTAGAACACCAAAAGAATTACGAGAACTGCGAAGAATTCCATCGCAAAAGATTTTTAAAGTAAGAATGCAGACGATTTTTTTAAAGCGCATACTGACAATTAAAAATTGCAAAAAAATAAATATTTTCTGTTTGTATTCACTTTATAAATAAAATTGCAGTGTCTTATTAGTTGTAAAAAATTTAATTATAATAAAGAACAAAATTAATGTCTTTAATCGATATTTTTTTTTATTATTTTTAAGTTAACATTTTTCTTAAAATAGTTGTAGTTCATGTGCAACTCAACCATTGTAAAAAGTAGTAAACAAAACAGCATTAGGGTTGCTAAAAGAACGTTCCGTTGGGTTGCCATATTGGCGACAAACTCGGGGGGCACACTAATCTTCACTTCTATTAAACTACTATTAGGTGGAAGTTTAATTTCATATAGAATAAACACATTTCAGTGCAATTCAAAAATGTTCGGTAAAACAGGAGAATCTACTACAAAAAAATTTAGAAAAAGATTTAAACATTTCTCAACTTATTGTCTTAAAATTATAATTTAGCGCCATTCAAAGCCTACATGGCTAAACGGTGATTAACGGCAACCAAAAAATTTAATTCCAAAATAATTTAATTACAGAAATGACGACATTGATAAAAAACCATCGTCGATTTTATATTTCATTTGCACTTCATAAAGAGAATCAAAATTTGTGCTGAAAAAATTACGAATTCAGCTGCATTAATGAATTTTAAAATTGAAACAATTTTTTTTTAAGCATAAAGCAATTGCTTGGAAAAAAAAGTTACACGAGAGATCAGTAATAGAGTTAGAAGTTATTTATAAAAGACCAAAGAACAATTGTTTGATGTTAATTTAATAAATGAATAATTCAAGGAAGTATTCTTCCTTTTAAAGAAATAGTGGGCTTCAACAAAAAACTTCGAATTGTTTTTATTTCTATAACACTACAGAAAAACGATTCAAAAAAATTGGATCGATTCATAAAGTTGTACTTAACCACTAACAATCGGCATATCAGATCACAAATTTCAATCGCCAAATTATATAATAGCATGTGATTCGCATATGATCTATATTTATGCACATATTTATTGTGTGTGTGTGTGTGTGTGTGTGTGTGTGTGTGTGTGTGTGTGTGTGTGTATAAACACTAGAGTTTATTTTTATAATTTGGCGAAATTTTTTTCTTAGGGCTCTTTTTGGTAGCCGTTAAAAACCAACAAATACCTCACAATTAAATATTTAACTATGCATGCACATACAGTACGAAATAAAATATTTGGCACTTAAAAACTGCAATGAAATAGATTCATATTTAATATATTTTTATTGTGCTTTTACTTTACGTTTTTAATACTATATAAAAATGTACTTTTACTATCTGAAAATATTTTCAAATACCTTTTCATTATACAAGATTTAAAATAATTAAAGTACAATCGAAAAATTTATAAACATTCCCTGCATCTATAAGTCGCGTAATGTCCATCTTTTTAAAAAGGAACCTTCAAGAGGCACTCAATTGTACACTTTTACCAAAAGAATAACCAGTGTTTTGCTATATTATAAAGATTACTTTATCTTCAGTGCCAATGAACTAAAAATAAGGTTTAAATCCAGAATCGCCCACTGCTTGGCGTGATTTTTTGGGTGCGTTTTTGAATAGTCATAACTGCGATAATCAAAACACTAGAAGATGCGAGATCAACCATATTAACAATTTTGAAAATTACGCCAAGCAGTGGGCGTTTCTGTATTTTTAACGAAAATTACACATTTAATAAAATTTATTTCCTGGATAAAAAAACTAATAAATACACAAGCAAAATACTCATTTTGCGTTTGATACTTAAAAGTCACAAAATAAGACGTATTACTTCCATTAGCAGAGAACTTGGCAATAATAATATCGCTTAAATAAGTAAATATGAACTTACCGGAAACATATAGCAGAAAAGTCCAAATACACAGCAGTTCAGAAGTAGTTGTAGCTCGATTATAGGTGCGAATTCGATATTTATGTTGTTTCTTTCATAGCATCTCTTTTCTTTATAAATTTTCATTTTTCCTATCATTACTTTGGAGATACAAACGGGAGACTCGTAAAGCTCCGTTGAAATCCTTTAACAGAATAAGTTTGTAAATATATTCTTTTACTTGCATTTTAACAAGTTCAAAAATGTAAGAAAGAAGCAGCGGAATCCAATATTCACAGAAAGAATAAGTCTAAATCATTTTTTATTAAAGTGACGTCACAATCATCACCAATAAGCCTAATTTCACAGCCATATCTCCCACTCAAAGACAAAAACCAAATGAAAAACGACGCCAGAGAATAGGTGAAAGTGGAATGCGCGAGCATTGATGACGTCAAAATACTGATTAGCATAATATTTTCAAAAAATTAGCAAATGACTTTCAAGGATTAGAAAACGTAGTACATGTTTAACGCTTACAACCAATCAGGAACGATTCGTGTCTTTAAAGAATAATTTATAATTATTTTCGCCAACTTGAGTATTGAAAATCTCGCCAGTTGGCAAAGCTTATTTGCATTTAAGAGGTTTTCACATTTGATGATAAATATATTTTAGGCTCATGGCATTTAAAATTTATTAGTATGTTTAATGCGATAAAATCTTTATTAAAATCTCCATTAATACGAATTCTTAATTCTGGCCTTTTTATATCCAATTTTTTAGAAGAAGAAAAAAAAAAGGAAAGATGTGATTGAAATATGGAAGTTATGCATTAGCAATTGAGAAACGGTATTCGATTAGTATTAAATTAAAAAAGCGAATCATTGTATTTTTTCGGTATGATATCTTTTATAGTGTTTTCAAGCACAATTTATTTAAATTTTACACTGAGTATTCATATCAAATAATGCTAAAAGTAAATTCGTTATATATAGCCAATTATTTATTTAGAATACCAGATGAATCACGTCTCGGCTAAACCAAACTTATTCTTCCAAATATTTATTGTAATCGATGATCGTCCATATGAATGATTTTTTATGAGATTAGGTTCGAATTTTAAAACTTCGCAGGAACCAATAGGAGAGGTGAATTTGATAAAATTATATCAGTTTAGCCGGCGTCCTGGCATACGGGTAGCGCGTATTCCCCGTGATCTGGTCGTCCTGGGTTCGAGTCCCGGTTCGGGCATGGCTGTTCTTCATCTGTTCTATCTGTGAGATGTGTGAATGTGCCCCCTGTAAGAAGGGGTTGTGCAAGCGAGTGTGATGCGTGAGTATAAGACGTATTCTTGGCCCTAGTTGGCGCTATTAAAACAAGAGACGCTCCCTTGGCTTAAAATCCCATGTCCATGGCAAGTGCCATTATAAACAACAACAATATCAGTATAATTTTGGTTTGGTTTAGTTTAGTTTAGTTATATTAACGATCGATTCGGGAGTAGCGCATAAGGGCTATTTTGGAACGGACCTCATAATTTTGAATCCCATCAAATGACGAAACCTACATCATACCGTATACACGGCGGATCTTTTGTGGAATCTAGTTTCGAATCCGAAACTTTCCAACTCAACAATCGAAATTTTATCATTAGACTGTCGCAGCTGTTAAATTTGTACCGAGGTCACTTGACGAGGATGATACCACGGAAACATTTCATTTCCAAATTTTTAGCTTATAACAATGTTAAGACAAGATGTTTTCAATAGCAGGAACATATTCCACCAAAAATGCACTGTTCATGATTTTGAGGATGATGATGTATGATGAAGTCTCAAAAAAAATCATTCATAAAAATGACAAAAAGAACCGGTGAAAGAACACTGCTCTGAGGAAAGGCTTTATGAAGAGGACTTGTGTTTGAAATAGTATTTCGCCATCTAATCCTAAATATTCAGTCTTGAAGAAAGTTGTGCACCTATTTAGTGTTGTTGCCTGTGATACCAAGCTGGAGACATTTATAAATCCGATCATCAATAGGAACCGAGTCATAGTCGCCTTTCAAATCAAGGCTAATCCCAATAAAAAAATTTTTTTTGCTTTATGTGATTCAGAAATTGCTGAATAATTTTCGTATGTTGTTGTTTGGTTATCTCTCAATGGGATAAAACTGTGTTGGTAAGGATTGATTTTTTTTTTTTTTTTTACTACGAGTTAGACATTGAGTAATTCATTGGGCTAAGATGCGTTCAAATATTTGGAAAAAAACTAAAGTAAGAGCTATTGATCTATAAGAGGTAATTTTTGTTTTATCTTTGGTTTTGGAATTGGAACAATGACAACATGCTTTTAATTCATTAGCATAAAAGGAGAAAATTAATTATTGTTGAAAGATATCAAGGATTTTGTAGATAGCTGTTTCATCAAGTTTTTTGTACCAAACTGCACGGATTTTATATGCACTTGGTTTTCGAATGGCTTCTTTGATATATTTATACTATTATTTAATTAATTAATTTAATTTATTTATTAATTTAATTTATTTATTAATTTAATTTATTTATTAATTTATTTATTAATTTAATTTGTTTATTTATTAATTTAATTTGTTTATTTATTAATTTAATTTGTTTATTTATTAATTTAATTTATTTAATCTATTTATTATTAATATGTATACTATTATTTAAAAGTTCATTACTATTACTATAGTCCATAGGAATAAGTTCAAGTTGATAATCGTGCGCTGCAAAATGTTTTACAAAAAGCTTACTTTGAATTTTAGAACTGCTTACGTATCTATGTTATGAAAAATGATTCCATTGGTCATAACATTTGGATTAGTATGATTGGATAATTTATTAAGCATTTTAAACAGTCTAGGGTTGCGAGAATTTTGACACAAGTTTCTATCTTTAGATTTTTTTGACGTGAAATTTCAATTTGTTTCTGTATTTTTTTATAGTTAATCCTGACTATTCTTCTTCTCTACATGTGTTTCTTCAAACGATTGAAATTGTTGCAAAATGCATTCCACCACGGAGGATAATCCTTACTAGGTAAGATTTTATTTGTTGTATATTTAATATTGATTTCTGAAACTTTATTAGTAACAATGTTGATCGTCGGTTGTGTAACGGTGTTAACAATTTCGCTCGTTCCTTTTATTTTTTTTATTCCAAAGCACATTTTTAAGGTATTTAGATGCAGCATTGAGTTCCGACCATGAAGCGACTATAGGCCAATGATCACTCTCAAAGGAACAGTCAAAAGCAGAACAATCGATCTCTTCCTAAAAGTGAGTAGAGGATAATGTGAGATCGAGAATCGAATATGTGCTCGAATAGGGGAAGACGTGTTGAGAAGTATAAAATTAGAACTGTAGAGCCATTTAAGAAAATCATCGCTATGAGTAGAATGATGGTCTTCGCTCCATAAAGGGTGATGGAGGTTCAAATCGCCAAAGATGAAGGTTCGCGAAAATTTTGATCACGTTAATATTGAAACCGTAAGGAGCGTAAATATTCATTAGTGTGAAAATTTGGCTACAGATCTGGGTTTCTACAGCAAGGATTTCAAGATTTGGGTCATTTTTTTCTAACAATAATATCATACATATCAAGTTCACTTATATAGTATGTTTACTGGGACATATAGCCATTATCAACATGTGTAGGATAAAACATACACAATCGGTAACATTGAAAAGTCTAATTATAATTTTTCGAGATGCTTCCAAAATATCGCCAGGGAAAAAATTCATCGCATTTTGCAATAAAAAACAGACTCGCCTATCCAACAATCGGGAGCTTTCGCACCCTATGTTTTTTTTCTCCTTGCATTCAAGTTGAAGATTCATTACGGAAACTTCGTTTATCCTATACGTAAGTCTTTTTCGCCTCTTTTTGATGGAAACATTTTAGTGAAATTGTACAAGATATAAAGACTATTTTAGAATTTTCACTCATTTACACTGGATTTGGAAGCAAGTAGTGAAGTTTGAAAGAACTGATGTTCTATAAGATTAAAATAAAATAAAAAGACTACTATTTTTCATATTACTTTCAGATAGAAATAATAACAGAATATTTAGTTATTATCTATAACGCTTTTTTAAATGTTAATATCTACTTGAATATTTTTATTACATTATGATAACTTATTGAGTATAGTTAATAATGCATCCTTTAACTAATTTCAAATATAAAATCGCTGCATTATAGTCTCTTCAGAATTTCTGACTCTTTCTATTAAAATGATAATAGAAAATAGAGTAAATTTAGCTTAATTTATTGAGATTATTTTACTTATTATGATTCATTAACAATAAATTAATGAACAAAATACGAAATTATAAAAATTAATGAAAAGCATATCTCTACAATCATTCTCAACTCACATTTAATGATTTCTAAATGTCTCACTTAATTATTTTATTCATAATTAAAGACTAATAGCCAATCGGTTGCGAGAAAACAGCCTTTAAATGTTTACCAAGGCTTATAATAATAGCAACTTGTCTTGCGCCTTAAGCATCATTCATCGTTCAATCTTGGATGGGTCTTTTCAATTTTTTCAAAATTGTTTAATTTACATTAACAATGTATAAACAGTTTGAAGTATAGTGTTTTTCATTTTTTTTATACAAAAATAGATGTTTACTTTTGTAATTCTTGAATTATAATTTTATTTTTTTAAAAATATAAATATAGATCTGTTTTCTTAAAAGAATTTTCGAAATTGTTTAATTAAAAAAATTACAGATAATTTTAGCTCATATTTTATTTATTTTTTATGCATAAATGATTATTTCCCTTATTATTTGAATTACTATTTAATTTTTAAGAGAAATTTAAGATTAGTATTGAACATCAGTATTACCCTACAGATCATATTTAATTAACTGAAGGGCGATACGAGACACAACAAAAAGCTTTACATCCCCATTCTTCGCTCGAGTTCGAATGATCACTGAAGTTTTGGACCATCTGCTTACGCATTCAATAATATAACACCTGCTTTCTGCTTTTCTTTTCGATAATAATATCAGGAACATGTTTGCCTATATATTACATAGCAGTTGATGATTGATTATCAGCTGCCTTCATCAATATATAATATAAATTCGTTTCGTTGAATTAGAATAAATAATTTATCGCTTATTTTAGCTAAAAAAAAAAAGCTTGCTTTAAAAATCTAAAACTTATATGAATCTATAAACTTTTTAATTGTTTTAAAGATAAATTAAAAATTTAAATTACTTGTAACATAATTTGTACATTTATATTTAATTTTTTCTTTTAAAAATCCAATTATAATTCAAATATTAGAATAATAAATATTTCTTTGCATAAAAACTGGAAAACATATTTATCTATATCTATACTTATAAATAAAGCTCAATGTGTGTGTGTGTGTGTTGGCGCTCTACAGGCCAAGTCATTTGACCTACAGCTACCAAATTTGGTACATGTATGTATACCTTAGAGGTCGGGAATGTGCACCTTTCGTTCCTTTTTTGAATTTTTAATTAGAATTTTAATTATTAATTAAAAACTAACTTTCCCGCCAAAACAATCTTCCATTTTCCCCACCGTTAAATGAGTAAGGCTTCAGTTTTTTTTCCGAACAGTAATGAGGCTAGAGTTAACATTTTTCGGCCGATTATTTCAAGCGATTCTGTTTATTTTCTTAATGTTTGATGCATTTAAAATTAATCATTGTTAATTAATCGATCTTTCAGATTCATTCTGAAGTACTTTTGAATTAAAATAACGCAGAACAAAGGAAATTAAAAATGTCTATTCTCCGTAGCGTTACCCCAACTGGCGTAGAAAAATCCACGCATTTGCGTTATCGTAACTGGCTTTGAAAATGCACGCATGCGCATTGTGTTCTGATTGTTGTCATGACAACCATTACCAACGGATGCGGATTTGATTTAAATTATTTTTAGGTTAGTTGCATGCTTTTGTAATTAAATTGTATTTATGTTAGTTATATATTTTTTTGTATATGCTTATAGTTTTAAGTACATCGTTTTTTAAGTAGTTTTTTTAAACCTGTTTTCGTCCGATTATTTTAAACGATTCATTTAATTTTCTTAGTGATTGATGCATTTAAAATGAAACATTGTTAATGAATCGATCTGTTCATGATGAATCTGTGAAAACTTTGTTGACAAATTTTTGAGATATTACATAAATTAAGAAAGATATTATTTAGTGCCCATAATGTTTAAACGCTCAGTGACTCGGTTATCAGTAATCATATTATAAAAAAATGCTTTGTGTCAGTAAAAAATATTATTATATTAATTGCAGATTAATTCTTTCCACTTTAATTTAAAGCATAAATTCTACGGGAGCTAACAGAAAATTAGAGAGATACATCTTTATAATATTATGAGGGAATTATATGACTATCAAAATTTGAAGTTTTAAAATATTTTGATGAAGAATCTATTAAAGTAGGAAATGCGTAAAGTATTTAATTATTAAAATTTAAACGAACATTAAGATTGGCGAACCAGCTGGTCGCCAAAGGCGGCTAGTTAAAAATATTTGTAAATAATTTAATTTGAATAATTTTGAAAACAATTAAATGGAAAAATAAAAAGATGCACCCAGGGTTGAATTCAGTGTTCCCTCATACGAATTGATTAGTTTAATAACCACGTCGTTGGTGTACAGAACACGGGAGACAATTTTCTAGTATAAAAACTATGCCGAAAGTTTGTAGACTATTTTCTCAGAAATTGCTGGTTACTGCATTTTAATATTTTTTATGAATTAACATTCAACCATCATGCTACATTTCACTCGAAATTGAATTTTCCAGCCTATATCCCATCTTAAAGTACTCTTGTCAAACAGACATATAAATTGAACAGAAATTTATTTATCTATTTTTAAGTGCATCTCGGGGAAAATATCAAATTACACTTTTATTATCATACCAGATTTAAAAAAAAAAAAAATGGGGGACAGTTTAACGTGATAAAATGGCAAATTCTGGTGTGTAAAACAAGTTTTAACTTATTTGCACCGATACCACATTTTTCGATATATCTCGTCGTCAGTTCACCGAAATAGGATACTTCACAATTTTCTGTTTAAAGATGACGTCGAAACAACATAATATGATGAAGTGGGAAATATTTATTTTTCGCCTATTTATAACTGAGATCACAATATAACGAAACACTGAAAAAAATATATGCATTACATATTCATCATATTAAAACTTATTCTAATGAATGTCAGGGAATTTTAGGATTTAACAAATATATTTCTAGTAAATTAAAAGAAATTGTACAGTTCTTCTATAATTACATTTTACCGAAACTTTGAGCAAATTTCGCCATAGAGTTACATTGCTGAATAAGAAAACAGATTGTTAAATGTAAAAAAATACTTCTCAGTAACTATGAAAAAATAGTATTAACTTTATTTTTATGACACATTCGTTCAATGATGGAAATTTAGAAAGTATTTTTAGCCATCCATTTCGAAACACATAAGTTTTGATAAACTTATTTACAGACAAAATCGTTTTTAATTTTATAGCTAGATACTAAAAATCCTATGCTGTATGGTCAGAGTAACCCGGAAAGTTTAAGAATACGAGTAATGTTTCTACAAATATTATTTAGAGCAGAGATTTACAAACTTTTATACTGAGTGATTCATTTTTTACGAACTGATTCTATTGAAAACTACTTCCTTCGTTCTCAGTGCATTTAATTTTTTTAGGTTCCGTTCTTTTCCAGTCGGATGGGCCAAAAAAGGGACTTTAGCAAAAATAAATAACTATTTACTGTTAAATATAATAAACGTTCATGCGTAACGAACTGAAATTAATTCTTACGAAAGACTGATTAGAGCGCTCATAGTGCAAAATAATTTCCCATTGGATGGACGGATTCTGCACGGAAATATAACTTTAGCCATGGTGTCGAGTAAGAAGCAACGTGATAAATGTATCATTTATTCTTTATATATGTCACCCGCAAGCTAAAAAGACATTTGTTTTGTTACTTCATCATTCGACACGAGTAACTTATTCACGTATTGCGCTCTTTTTTCTTTTGCCATGTTATATTGTAACGTAAAAGCATAAATATTGAAGAACTTGATACGACCCACAGTGTGGGAATAGAGTTGGATTAGAGAAATCAAGTATGTTTAATATGAGACTATATGCCTCTATTACACGTTCAACAAAAAAAGAATTGAATTCTGTAAGCATTAAAGCAGTTTATTTGCTTTTTTATTTATAAAATTAATCATTGAGACATGTAGAAAGAAGTCTGAATTACAATAGAAGAATGAAGAAAAGAGGTTTGGCATTACAATATTCATATCTGCAAGAGATGTCCATGTGGGAGCCGAGCTGGTTTACAGGTTTTCCAACATTCCTTTTTACCCCATTCACATCTTTCGCACAGTTCTTTAGGATGGGGACCTTTCGACCCAATCTGGTACAATCCAAGATCAAGGTCCATGAACAGTTCGTATAGATACCTGTAAAAAAAATAGTGATTTTCATGGAAAGTTCATTTACACACTTTATTGCAACAAAAAGTTCAGATGTGAAGCGTTAAGGGGTTCAGAAAGTGAAAGAAGTGTGCGAAGCAAGTCCGTCAACTTCGGTACGACAGGTGACACGACAATTCGACTTGTCCTAAAGCACGGTGCATCTGTTAATGAGAAGGGATGCAGTTCTGTTCCCTTACGAAATTCAAATCAATCAATCAATGACCCCACGCGTTATATATCAAAATACTCTTCTTGACATGTTCTGTAAATATTAGACGCTGCATACCTTGTTGGACAACCTGTATGTTCCCATCGTTTATTTTACTTTTTACTGGAGGTTTCAGATTAAATTAACTTCTCTTTTTGAGAAACAGAAAATCCTCCACGCCTTTTTGCATTTGCAAATCAACTTAGATTTTTACCAAAACAAGTATGAGAAGTTTCTGCTTGTGCGTGCGTGCATGCATGCATGAATGTGACAATAATTTAGCAGTAGCAATGTAAAATCTACATAATATTCCGTACCAGTACGTCCAACCGTACGGAGTTGAAATTCCTTTATTTGATCTTCAGTGATTAGATTGCAGGTGATTTTATTCAAAGGTATTGAAATATAACATCAGGTCATCATATTCACTGCAGAGGGGGCATCACGTAATCAGGGAGGGGCTGGAAACCACGCCAATGCGTGCATCATTTAGCAATTTTCTCATCTGAAAGGAGATTCCGTCGCCGTCAGCGCGGGGAGTCCCAAGAGTAATTTAAACTGAATCTCGGGAAGTTAAAGTTACAATTAATTATGGACAAGAGCTTAGTAAAAATAATGATTTAAATTTGGAATGGCGTCCTATACTTAAAATTAGAAAAATGTTAATTATTACATTTTAAATAAAATTAGAAAAAAGTTTGATTCATTTTTTGAATCAGGAAATATTTATTTTTATAAGTTAGTTTCATAGATTCTGCTTTAATTCTATGGTTTGTAGTTTCTTATACATGCACATTGCGGGAACTGAACTACATTTGCGCTTTTCCACTAATTGCAAATGTTTAAAACAATTTAGAATTTTTTTCTTTTTTGGATTGGAACCGAGGATTCTGGGTTGTTGAAGTTAAAAGATTTTTTTTAATTGAATGAATTACTCAAAGCTTGATAAAAGAATTTCTCACAGCGATGGCCCGTCGCGCGCTTTACCGATGGGCACTGTAGATAGCTTTTTGCTTGGAAAACAAAATGTTACTTGCATAACTGTTTTGTACAAAAAAAAAATTATAAAAGTACAAAAAAAATAGTGGATTTGCGGTAACAAAAAGTGTAAAACTTGCCCTCTAACTGGCAAAGAACAAAATAAAAATGAAAAATCAAATCTAGAAGTGTTTTGTAAAATTGGAAAATCTTATTTATTTTATACAATGTAAAGAATATGAATTGAATTATACAGGACAAGCCAGTCCTGAATTTAACAAGAGTAAATAGCCATAAATCTGCTATTAAAAACTTTACGATAAGATTTAAGTTAAAGACTTGTTCTTTAAATGATCCTTATTTATTCCCAACAGTCAAATTCCATTTAAAAAAAAACTTTAAAATTTAGATTCGTAACATGTAGCACTGGTATTTATTATTCCCATATGGCAACACATTTCTTTAATATCTAAAAATTATCCTGAATAAACTTTTTTAAAAAATGAGAAAAACTTTAATTATTTTACTATGGCAACAAATAATTTCTGAAATTTCTAAAAGATAACAATGCTAATAAACTTATGATTTTGAAAATGTGTACATAAACCTACCCACGAGAAATTAATAGATGTTCGTCGTGTATTATTATATACGACTAACATTTTAATAGAGATTTTATTACAAAAAGTAATTGATTTGCATTATATAAATTTAATATTTCCGAAAATTATATTTTTAACTGGATTAGTTTTTAAAAATAAGTGACGGAAATTCCAATGAAACAGATTTTTCAAGGACTTTAATATTTTTTAGGAAAGTAATATTTTTCTACATTAATAGGAGAAAAAAGAAATTAGACACAATTTAGTAAAGGATTTTAGATATATTGATGATTTACTTTTGTTAAACATAGATAATTCTAATGTTGATATTGTATTTAAAGGAATTAAGTTTAACTGAAACGAAGGAAAATCAATGCAAAGCTACTTATATGGATTTAAAAATAGAAATTTCTAATGGAAAAACTTTGGTAGGTATTTACGATAAAAGGGATGAGTTTGACTTCAAAATAATTCAACTTAGTAATTATTATTCTAATTTTAAGTCTAAAGTTTTCAAAAATTTGATTTTCTCTCAATTTAACAGGATAAAAAAAAATTTGTAATAACAAAATTTCTTACATACTGAAGCAACAAACAATCTTTTTAAAAATTTACTTTCAATGATTTTCCCCAAAACGATTGCAATATAGAAGTTTCAATAAGAGAGAGAGTTTATCTATTTTCTAACCTACATTCTAATATTTTCATAACCGAAGATATGCTTTCTAGTTTATTCTCATAGATTTTTATTTCAAATAAATAGATGGCACTGAGATCGTTCACTTTATTTCATATGAGGACGAGGCACTATGACCAAGCGTTGCAGGAGTTTTCAGCTTTAAGCGCGGGAACGTTGAATTTAGATAAGTATAATTGTCTGCAGGAATAAGTTTAATTTTCTTCATAAAAAGCTATTAAATTGTTTTCAAATGGTATGTTCTTTGCTTTTATTGATGTTTTTTTGGTTTTATAGTTTGATAATTGCCTTATAGTGGTTTGATTTGATTTCGATTTTTGGGGGGTTTTGCTTGGATTTGAATTTGGAAATAACTTGTCAACTAAATAAATATTTTGTTTATAATTGTCTAATTTTAATGTTATTGTTTTGTTTATATTAATTCTTGTCTTCAAAAAAAACTCCTCAATTTTTTGAGATTTTTGAGTCAAGAGGGGTCAATACTTGGACAAAAGATCTCGCATAGAAAAAATCATTGGTTTGAATCCCTTCAGGAGGGTGACCCTTGATAAAGTCTTCAGGCCGAATTCATCATTTTCATTTTTTATTCCATTGTTATTTCAATTTAAATTTATTTTTCTAATTTGGTTAAATGCATTCGTGTTTTCATATGTAGCAACATTGGTGCGCTCTAAATACAATGCACCTTCTTTGTAATAGTTTTTGACTGGGGAAATATTTACTTTATTGAAAATTTCTGAAACAAACTTATAATTTTATGGTTTGTAGTTTATTACATTTTACTAATTTTAAGTAAACATTATATATATATATATATATATATATATATATATATATATATATATATATATATATATATATATATATATATATAATGCAAACAGTATATTTTAGCAGTTGCGTGGCGGAAGAGAAGAAACTTTTGGAATTTTAAAACGCTGATTTATTTCATCGTGACACAAGTGCAGAAGAGACCACAATTTTTCCCTTCAGTGGTTTCACCATGAGATTTTGATAGGGATTTCTTTGACACATGTCGACTTAGGAAAAGGATTCATAGGTATTTTTAAAAGATTGTTGTAAGCATTAAGGATTTTCATCCCTTCAACTAGGAGCGTGAGAAAATTCTGAGACTAGTAGTTTTATAGAACGCGTGTAGCATTCATTAAATAAAAAGTAGGAATCGGATCGGCAAATAAGGGAGCATACTAGAATGACGCTAATATCATCTAAATTAAGATAAAAATTAGGAAATTAATTAAGATTTAGATTTTAAAATATCATAACATATATATTGCTATGCTTTTAAACCTGAATTATTTTTAAAAAGTTAATATTTTTCTCTGTGTGTGAATATTAAAGTCGGGATATTAATAAAGTGCTTTTTTGCATATCATTCTATATAGTAATAAACCTTCAAGCATGAAAGGTGTGGCTTTCTGAAGTGAACGGCAAACTCAATTGATTAATTTTCTGAATTATCTAATTAAATGAAATATTTGAATTTTGGGAATGTTTTGTGGTTGTGATTCAAACGAGAATCCAGATAATACTTGGCATATTGTGTATTTCAAGTAATTTTTGCATTGAACTATAACTTTTATGAGATTTACACCATTCATGCATATAACAATGGCTTAGCTGTTGTGAGCTTAAATGAGGAAAATCCGATTCATATATAACTTGTGGCCAAACCAGTTAAAAGGTTAATACAGGTATTTCCCATGACTGATGTTTCTTTCCTACTGGTTTGCACTACTATAACTCTGGTCCCTCAGAAAATGAAAAAGGAGAATAATATGGTGTGTTTGATTTTGGCATCAGTTAGGGCCTGTTCTAGTCAGTTAAAAGCGATATTATTGTTCTTTGAAGTTTGAAAGAATGAAAGATTATTTTCATGTATCACGGCCTGTCTTATGAAGTGCTTACTTATTCAATAATTGCATCTATTAGTGAGGCAGCTATTGATAACCACTGGCAGGATAATAGAAAGCTGAACTACTCACAAGTTGATGGCCTTCTTGGTGAGGTTCTTAATTTCTTCTACGGCGAAGACTGGCGTGACCCCAGCATGTTTCTCATGAAAGCAGCAGTACTTGCACTTCATCTTCCACCTGTAGCTGATATTCGGCTTCCTCAAGTCCACCACCACCCATGCGTAGGCACATCGCCAGTAATTGTAGCAGATATCGCATCTATAGTAGCCGATTCCGGGCACGGCGAATTCGCTTCTGTTAGGTGCAAAGTCATATGAGTGCATGTTTCGCTTTCTCATCTCAAGTGACATAGGGATAGACACATCTTCAGGTTCTACAGCTCGGGGATGAGGGCACAATGACAGATGAGCAAGATATTTGAACATGGCTTTAGGCGTTTCTGAAAAAAAAAAAAAGGGGAGGTGGGGGTGAGAGAAACAATTGTTTCATTCTATCAATGATATAAAGATTAGAAATTTAACAGTGACAACCTTAAAATTAGAATCGACAACATAACACTGGCATAAACTTTAAATAAGTCGGTGTTCTAGCCTAGGGGTAGTGCGTCTTCCCCGTGATCTGGGTGTCCCGAGTTCAAGTCCTGGTTCCGGCAATGGTTGTTCTTCCCCTGTGTTCTATCTTTGAGGTGTGTGAAAGAGCCCCCCTCCCCTGTAAAAAGGAGTTGTGCAAGCGAGTGTGTGAGTGCTATTTTCATATGAGCTAGAAGTCAGACTTCTGCTCTCGGGTGCTTTACCCTCAGAAGCTACTGCACCTCCTTTCTGAGGTAACGCGGACACGACATCAACATCATAAGTTTGAAATGTTTATAACCTATTTACATTGGTACAATCAAAAGCAAAGTATTTTGTGACCTTAGGCAGAGAATATCATGAGATCCTCGATTTCTTATTTTCTCGTATACGAAGTACAGAGAAAATGCTGTAATAGTAAAAAAAAAAAAAAATCGATTTGACTTATCTCTTTGAACTCGAAAAACGCATTTTTGGCATCAAGTCTGTGTGTTAGTCCGTGAGCACGATAACTGAAAACCACCTTGAGGAACATGGTTGAAATTTGGCATATGGAACTTAATTTGTAGATTTCTATCAAATTTTGAACGAAATCCATTCATAGGAAGTCTTAATTTTATGGCTGTTCGAATACAAGTGAACTTAATAGCTGCAGAACGCAAGAAGGTCCTTAGATAATTTGGTACATACGGTATCTAAAGAAAATAAATCTGAAATAATTGATCAAATTTTGAACTAAATCCATCGAACAGCTGACCGTGTGTCAGTCTGCACTTTCGCAAGCATCTAAACGCAATAACTTAAATCAATGAAATTATGTTTATTTTGTGACTACAATTGTAGTTTTGTGTCGAATTTTGATATTAATAGGCCTACAAAAATGCTTCCACAATACAGGGTGGTCATAAAATATCTTTTCTTACTTGGAGGTATCTGCAGCTAAAACGAATGAATGAAATGAAATTATATTTCATATACAGACTGTAAAAGGCATGAGAAGATGAACTCGGCGAAAAAAAAAATTTGTACTGAAAGTTACCGATAGGGAAAATACTGGCTCTGTGGAAGTACAGTTATGAATGAATTCATAAAACACTCAGAAAATAATCTATTATTCATCAACATTAAGATCCCCTGGACGTCGTTCGGCATTTTCAGTATTCTGACCTTCCCTGTGTACAACATACAGCGAACAGTGTATGATGTTCTCCACTGCTGCATGTAAATTATCAGTTTCGATGTTCATAACAACTTTTCATATGTTCTGTTTCAAGACATGCAGGTTTGCTTAAGAGTAGCCATGGCATTACACTGTCTAGTGTAGAACAGTCTTACCAGTAAAGGTAGGGTAGGTAGGTACCAGTGAGGTAAGGTAGGGCACACTACCTTCAACAGTCAATCAAACTTTGTGAAATAAAGGATTTGCACAAACTTGTGACTTCAACAGTCAAACTTTGTGCAAATCCTATTTTAGGATATTTTGATTTAACTGTATATTTGATTTTCAAACTGCTTCTTGCTTATTACGGCGAAGGTATCTGGGACATAGATAATATCTGCATTTATAACGAGTTTAATGTTTTCAAAAAAAATTTGGATGAAGAAAAGTACAGATTTATAAAAAATCGAGATTTAAAAGAGGTAAAGAAATAGGTGGAGATTATGATATTATTTTTGAGGAATTTCTCAAATATTGAAATCTGGAACATAACATTATTATAATTAAAAAATTTTTTTTGGCCAAATCTATACTTATAATAAAGCTCAGTGTGCGTGTGTGTTGGCGCTCTACAGGCCAGACAGTTTGACCTACAGCTACCAAATTTAGCACATGCATACCTTGGAGTTCGGGAATGTGCATCTCTGAGCTATTTCTTTAAATTTTAATTTGAAAGGATGATGTATAATCTAATGTGACATTTAAAATGGACAATGTGCCTTTTCTATTTAGATGACATTGTGGTATTCTCAGAAACATTCGATGAACATCTTCAGAGGTTGAATACCGTCCTTCAGTGTATACAGAACGCAGGCCTTGTCCTTAATCCAAAGAAATGTCGCTTTGGAGCACAAGAAATAAAGATCTTGGGACACCTAGTATCCAGTGATGGCGTACGATTGGACCCAGAAAAAGTAAAGGCCGTGAGTGACTTTCCCGTGCCTAGGAATATCCATGACATCAGAAGCTTTCTGGGACTTTGCTCTTACTATCGCCGATTTATCAAAGACTTTTGCCATAAAGCCGAACCTCTACAGTTGTTACTGAAGGGGGACACAAAATTCTGTTGGGGACCTGAACAACTGGAAGCTTTTAATATCTTGAAGAATAATCTTACCTCCGATCCAGTCTTAGGCCTTTATGACGAAATTGCACCAACGGAACTTCACACTGACGCGAGTGGATACGGAATCGGCGCAGTATTAGTCCAAATCCAAGATGGGAAGGAAAAATTAATAGCTTATGCCTCGCGCACTCTGACGAAGGCTGAGAGAAACTATTCCACAACTGAAAGAGAATGCCTTGCGGCCATATGGGCTATAACTAAGTTTCGATCATATCTCTTTGGAAAGGCTTTCAAGATCGTCACTGACCATCATTCCCTGTGTTGGCTGACAGGACTGAAAGATCCCTCTGGAAGACTCGCTAGATGGGCGCTGCGATTCCAAGAATACGACGTATCAGTGGTGTACAAAAGTAGAAGGAAACAGACGTTGATAGTCTGTCCAGAAACCCATTAAAAGTCGATGTTTCATGGTCTGGGGACTCCATAGGTGTCAATTTATTCACTAATCTCTCAGAAGAGCAGATGAACGATCCGGAATTGGCAAAAATAATAAGAGACCAACAAAGTACCGAAGCAAGCAAGCTGAGAAACTTTGAATTAGTCGAAGGAGTCCTCTATAAGAAGAATTTGTATCCTTTCGGAAGGAAATTCCTACCAGTGATCCCGAAGCATTTACGGCTCAGTATTTATTTATTTAAAAGCTGAAGTGTCAAGAATATTTCGCAGAAAATGATTCCTTAGGACCAATGGAATGTATAAAATTTAGACTTAGAAAAATTAGACTTTAAATTTTTGAAGTATATTTATCGACCGAAACAAAGTAAAATATTATTATTCACGTCATTTAAATCCGTTTGAAAGTAAAACTAAAAACTAAATCTTATGATGAATCTGAGAAATTTTTGTTGAATAATTCTTGAGATATTACATAAATTATGAATGATATTCTGTAATGCACATAAGATTTAAACTGTGACTCAGTTTTCAGTACACATATTTTTAAAAAAGGCTTCGTTTCAATAAAAGATGTTTTTATAATAATTTCAGTTTAATCATTTCCACTTTCATTTAAAATAGAAATTTTAAGGGAGCAGACATAAAATTAGAGAGATATATAGTACATTATGCCGTAAGGTCTTTATAATAGCATGAATGAATCATATGACTATCAAAACTTGAAGCTAAAAAATATTTTGATGAAGAAGCTATTAAAAGATAAGTTACATAAAATATTTAATTGAGAATTTGAAAGAGGATTAAGACTGACGAAACCGGCTGGTCGCCAAAGGCGGCTAGTTAAGAATAAAATTAAACATTTATTAATAATAAATTTGGGGATTTAGGATTTCTGAGAGAGTCATTAAGACATATTTTTACAAAATATTAAATATAAATTTTCATTAATCTTTAATTTTAACAAATCAATTCGTCTCCAAAGGCTACTATTACAGCAAATAATTCGATGCAAATCTAATGAAATTTACTCCAGTTATCGCACTAATAAGATTTGTTTTTAAACAGCTATCTCCTTCTAGAGAGGGTATTTCTATATTCGAATTTTTTTTTCCATCTAAATATATTCTTTCAAATTTTTCACTTTAGAATTTATTTAACAGATGGCACTAAGGTCATTTAATTTAATTATTGTCATAAAAATGTCTTTTGACGAAGTGCTGTAGGAGTTTTCAATTTTCAGCGTGGGAGAGTTCCGATTGGATACTTACACCTGCATTCAGGCGTAAGTTTAGTTTTTCTCCTTGAAATTTTGTGCAAATCTTATTTTATGATCTTTTGATTCAACTGGCATGCTTTCTTTGCAATTTTATTTGATTTTCAAACTTATTAGTGTTTAATATGGCGAATTGTCAGTATTTATTTCTGTGACTTAGATAACATCCGTATTTATAATCACTTTAGTGTTTATAAAGCATTTTTGGGTAAAGAAAACTCTCGATATATAAAAATAAGATATTTCAGAGCTATAAAAGAAGGGATGGCATAATATTATTTAAACTATTTCTCAAATATTTCAATCTGGAACACAAGGGTGATAACATTCTTAAAATTAAAAATGTTCTTTTCGTTCTTAGAAAAAATAAAATTAATACGGTTCATTAATAATAAATTTGGAGATTTAAAATTTGAAAACTCCTTCATTACATTTAAAATAACAAATTTAATAAAATTTAAACTCAAATTAGGAAATAAACAATTTACTATATAAATATAAAAATATTTAAATGAAATGTATTGTTTAGTCAGATTTTTAACTATTAATTTCGAAAACCTGGAAATACCAAAAATTATGCATAACAGTAAAGATGTTTTTTCCTTAATAGTGCAATACAGATGAGTCAATAGCTTTTGGTTATCTACCAATATGAAGAAAACGAATTTTTATGTATAAGTACTTGAGCAAAAATTAAGTAAAATAGATAAAGCAGATTGTGACTGTAATAATGAAAATTATAAAGATTGATAAAAGATATATTATATTAGGAATTTAAGGATTACTGAACCAAGTACTTTATTATAATTAATGGAGTGTAGATAAAACATAGATTGGAAAAAAAGTTAAATATTAAACTGGCAAATTAACTAGTCGCCAAAGGTGGCTAATACAATGAATAATTCGATCCAAATTCTATGATACTTTCTTCTGTTATCGCGCTATGTTTATTTGTATCGTGCTATCAATTGTTTCTTAACAATAATATATGGGTGTTACACTATACTTTCCAGTGTTAACAAATTATTGAGATATTGTGACTAGTAACAGTATTACTGTGTTAATTAATAAAATGAGAATCCTTAGCCCATGCGCACAAAGTATCTTAAAAAATATATTTCAGTATCGGCAATATGGCCGACAAATCCACCTCATGATTGATGATGATGATGTCGTGTGCGCATTACCACGGAAAGGGAGTGCAGTAGCTTCTGAGGATAAAGTCCCCTGAGCACCCGAGGGCAGAAGTCTGACTTCTAGCTTATATGAAGATGAAACTCACACATTCGCTTGCACAACCCCTTTTTACAGGGGGGCACATTCACACACCTCACAAATACAACACAGATGAAGAACAACCATGCCCGAACCGGGATTCGAACCCGGGACGCCCAGATCACGGGGAAGATGTGCTACCCCTATGCAAGGACGCCGGCACCTAATGATTGATGTACCCTTCATATAAAGCTTATCACTGTACCAGTAAAATATTTGTTTATCTGGTAACATCTTATTTACATAAATAAGGTTATCCTTCTGTCACTGAATGGTTGTTAGGTATATATCATAGGCAAGGCGCCACATACACACACAACCACACATTTACACGCACGCAGACACACACATTTTCACATCAAATTTCTCAGTAATGAAATCTCGCAACTAATTTATTAGCAATTTGAACTAGATTAAGAAAAAAAAATATTCTAAGAATTTCTTGTTGCATGTTTAATTATTTAACTGATTAGTAGAATTTTTAAAAATTTTTAATGAAAATTTTTTTCACTTAGAAAAATTGCCTTAATGTTTAGCTACGATTGTTGGGGTAAATAGAACAATGAGAATGAACATTATCACTTTCCATAACAATGTTAATATTTTGTTCTAATTTAAATAGAAGAAAATTTTTGTGATGTCATTGATTCTGCAGCAAATGCCTGAGCTGAGTATTGTTTCACACAACACAGCATTAACACTGTTATAGGTAATAAACATCGCACGTCATTATTTTAAAGACGTATCTTGGTGAGTGATCTTTTGCGTTTCTTACTTGAAAAAAGCTCTTGATATTTTAAAAATGAATCGAAGACTTTTTTTCAAAAGGCTTCGAAGGTTTTTCCGCAGGTACATTTGCTGTACCAGAGCGGACGACTTCTGCTCTAACATTTACGTAGGGGAAGATCTTTATTACTTTCCAGTTCCTCAGCCACCCATTCAACCCTGGTACTACGAACTAATAACTTTGTATAAGGCACCCTCAGACTTACAACTTGAACCAATACCATTTGAAATAGTATCCACCTCATCCTCTGAATATTTTACCTGCCCCGAAGATAATAGTTCAACTTCATCTTAAAACAAATATATCTCTCATATTCAAAAACAATAGTACTTGAAATAGCCCATAATGACGATCTTCCCCAACATAAATGCTAGAGCAGAAATGTTTGTTTAAAATGTTAAAACAAGCCAGTCTGATTGAGAACTGACAAGGGACTGGATGGCTATGCTTCCAAAAAGGCAAAAGAACATCATCAGTTTCTTGACTGGTCTGCTGAAAATCATGTTGATTTCTGGAAGATAATGGATTATTTCGACTACAAGTGCAATTCTGATGCGATAGTACTTTTCCTACCGACCTTCTCTGAATATATATAAACAAGGGATAGAAAATCAGTGCTGATAACATTGATCTTTTGATTGCAACACAAATATACATTTCTGAAACGCAAACTTTCAGCGAGCAAGCCTTAAGGCAAATCTATTTCAGAGTCGGACAAAGGAGTAGAGAAATCTGCTTTCCATCAAATGGAAGAACTTCATCAACAGTTTCCGTTGATGAAGATGTTGAGTACGATTCTTGAAGATTAAACTGCATTATAAATGCATCGCTTCGCGACTTTAAACTCACCAAGAAAGTGATAAACATGAAGAAATACTAAACATTTATGATGAATGTATGATGAAATGGAAACAAACTGTATTAACTGGGAATCATGTTATGTATCTTTAGACGAGAGAAAGAGTATGAACTTCATTGGTTCCCGAATTAATATGAAGTTACATACTGTCTTTTTCGTTTGGCTTTCATCGATTGAAAAGTGTCAAGGTGTCCACAGTGACAATCGGTATATTTAACTGAACTCAATTAGGTGTCCTTCACTCATCACGAGACACTTCCATGTACGATCGCTCTGACGCGCATGATTTCTACGCGCATGAAGACAGCTAAAGAATCTTCAAAAATCTTGTATACAAACTGAAAAATATGTATTCTAAATTTTAAATAAATATCATCATCTGGAAAATATTAGTTTAAATTGTGAATAAATATATTCATACTGACTAGATTTTTTATTTTTTTTAAAAAAGCAATTGTCTTTACAATTTTACTTTTTCACAATTTCAAGTGTGAGGATTTAGTGGCTTGAAATGGTTTAGTATTCCCGACTTTTTAGTATTACGGTCATTTGCGAAACCTGTCGAATAGCCCTGTTCTATTTTATATCATGAATGATTTTTTTTTAACTTGTAAGGAAGAAAAACAAATTTAGTGTCTAAATTACTTAACTATACAAATGAAATTTAATTGTTTTAATAAACTATTCTTTAATAAATTATTCTGATATTGCTATGCATAAACTATTATTTATTTGCTCCAAGAAATTTTCATTTTTTTTATTAACTTTTTTTATGTAAAAAAGAGATCATGAAAAACATGGCTGTGCTAGTCTTTCATAATTAAAAGCCATTATAAGTTGGAATGTTTTAGTTTCTCTTATACGAAGTATAGAGAATGTATTATAATCGTCAAAAATTCCTACTTGAGATTTTGAAGACTCGATATGTTTTAGATCTCTGTGAGTTCGAAAAACACGGGGTTTTTTTTGTTGTTGTTGTTGGCAATTTGCCTGTTTGTAACTAAGATAACTCAAACCACTAGATGTGGTAATTCGAAAAATAAATTCATAAAATTTCGAAATAAAAAAATTCGAAAATAAATTCAAAATATTTTCATAAAATTCGAAATACAGGCTTTACATTTAATTTGTAGATTCTAATAATCTTCGAGCAAAGTGTATTCAGATGAATTCTGTCTGTCCGGCTGTACGAATATAAGTTAACACTATAATTATAAAACTAGGATAGCTAGATGTGAAAAATACTGTATATAGTTTTAATTTGTACATTATTTTGATATCTTTTAAATTTTGAGCCAAGTACAGTAAGTAGCTCATGAGCTAGTCTCTTTTCTTGCAAATAGTTTCTGTAGTATGAGGTGTAAACTTTAATAGGGGATTGCGTTTATTATTCTGGTGTTCTACAGTTCTATTATTCTGGTGTTAATTTACTACACTTTTAATTTCTTTCTTAGTTATGTCAGCATATCAGAGATGTCCTTCTTTATTTTGGAATTTAAAATACTTTTTACATAATTTCAAGCTGCTATATACTTCTTTTGTAATTGCAGTTAATACAAACTGGTTCTTTCACCTTTTTTTAAATTCACCATCGAAAATGCATAAGCATTGAAAAAGTAATTGTAATTTTTCTGAAGTAATTAATAACAAAAATAAAATCACGCATTAAATAAACATGCAATAGTATTATATGTTCGTGTTTGTATGTTTTTTTCTTGTTTTTTTTTTTTACAAAAAATTTAGTGCCCCAAATAGATTCTTACACTCTGGCCCCTTTAAAGAGAACCCAGCTGTGGACTTCGTGGAGTCACTTTGGATATACAAACGTAATACATATTTAAATACATTTACTACAGAAAAATTAATTTGATAGCCGGAAATAATGCAAATTCTAAGAAATAGGTTACGAAAAACACCATAGAGATTTCATTGAAATACTGGCTTTGGACTCATGTCTATTTCTATAACGTATCTAAGTCTCATGCACTGATTCTATGAATACCATTATCCGAAATCAATAAATTAGATAATTTTTCTTTTTAGGATGTTTATTTGAGTGAAAACTCGTAAGTCACTTATGTTCAATAAAATAGACATCCTTCATGCAAAAGCACGAGAAATAATTTTTTCCAAACATACAAGATGGCCATAAAATTACTTTTTTCTTCTTTGGCGGCATCTGCAGCTAAAACGAATGAACGAAATGAAAACATATTTCATATACACACTATGGAAGGCGTGGGAAGTTCCGCAGAAAAAAAAATAATACCAAAAATTGCTGATAAATTTTGTAATAAATTACGAATATATACATTTTTTTTAATTTTAGGAATACATTTTGTACCACGCTGTGTGTTTTGATATAACCAAGCGGACGTTATGAAACTGATGGGAACCAGACTAATTATATTTGACAAAGTATTAATATAATTTTAATATTTTAAAATTTATTGAATTTTTATTTACAAATTTATGTATTCAACAATTTGACTAATTATATATTTTTACTCAACCTGCTGTGGTCCTCCTCAGATCGTCGCCTCTAAGGTAGTTTCCTAGTTTGATATCCACCATTAGTGAAAACAGAATAAAGAAATACAGAACTGGTACTTACTAATAATAAAATAATCCTGGCTTTTAATTCAAATGTAAGGCAAATTCGGCAAAAGGACTCAAAAATCGAGACTGATCTGGCTGATCTGGAACGTCTGCTAACATGAACCAATCTATGAGTTTCGTAGAAATCAAAAGAAATGTCTCAATTTTCCCATTTTATACCAAGAGAAATAATCAGCATCGGCTTAGTAATAAATTTCGGATTCAAATTTTAGATTATTTATTAGTAGAAACGAATACGCCGTAATATCAATCTCTAAACAGTGAGAATACTTTATTTCTAGGAAAGGTTTTTTTTTTATTATTATTATGATTCATTTGTCTGGGTTTTTTTTTGTTTTGTTTTTTTGTTTTTTCAGAAGTTTATTCCACTGTTTTGGAATAGCGATTTTTGCTTCTTTCCTCTTTTTTTAATTTTTGTTTTGTAATGGAGAGATAGAGCATTCATAGAGAGAGAACATTTCATAGAAGTAAAAAATTGTAATTTTCTTTATCTAAATGTGTTTTCTGATTATCCTAAATTTAAAAATAAATAAGTATTTTTTCTAAGTAAAAAAAAATAAATAAACTGTTGAGAAACATAGAATAATGTATTCGAACTCAAAAAGCTGTGCTAATAGTTTACAATATAAATTATTTTGAGTAAAAAACAAATTATTTTGCTGTTGCTTTTATGATTGGGAAAACAACACAAGAATATCAGAACACGGAAAAAGTACTGAGCACAGAGACAGCTTATAAACCTTTAGATTGAGAGATAATTCAATACAACAAATTTACACAAAACAAGTTGAGTATTCCGAATTTGATGAGAATTTTGTACAAGATACTTACATTATAGATGACCGAAACAGAGAAAAGAGTGACTTTCTTGTACGAACTTATCAAAATGATTTATGGAATGCTTAGTGCATTAATTTCGAACAGTTTCCGCTTGCAGTTGAATCGGAAGAAAAGCTCACATATTCCTGGGAAATTCTTAAATAAATTCTTGAAGAACAACCATTCAGTCTTTACATCAACTGCTAATGCATCTGGAATATACATGTAATATCCGTAAAAGAATAAAGAATTACCAAAGAAATTCTTTTACAGAAGAAAGATTTTCAAGTGTAACGTAACGTGTTTTGTTTCAAACTCTGAAAAATTGTTAAAAGAGCTGAATTCGAAGATACAACTAAAAATTTTGTTGCTTTTAAAACATGTCGAATTGAACTGTTAGATGAACCTTATGATTTATTATTTATTTATAATGTATTGGAATATTAACTAGTCATTTATTTGGCGTTATACATCACTTTTCAGATTTTGTAAAATAATAATTTGTATAAATCATATGAATTTCTAATTGCAACTATTAAAATTATATTCCAGCAAACATAATAAATTATATTTGCTTGCTATATTATTATCTTTATATTAACAAATGCAATGATTAAATTCTTTTGATTTTTATCTTATATATAAAGTTATATATGAAGTCGGCGTTCCGAGCATGCGCGTTTACTGGCTCTCAACTGACGCCATTTTGGTTCCCTTACGTTATGTTTTCGGTTTGCTGTACACATTTAACTTGTTTAAGAACAATTACTCATCCCACCGACTGTGAGATTCGTGCTGTAATTCGATTTTTGAACTCAAAGAATGTGAAATTGGTTGAAATCTATCATCAAATTAAAGATATTTATGGTGAAGACACGATGAGTGATGGAATGGTGAGCAAATGGTTTAGAATGTTTAATGAAGGTCAAATAAATGTCCACGATGAGGCGCGGAGTGGTCGGTCTTCTGTTGTCAACGATGATTTGGTAAGGAAAGTTGATGAAAATATCCATGAGAATAGACGTTTTACAATGATTACGCTTTCAGACGAATTCCCTTACTGTTTTGTACGAAATTGTTACAAATTGCCCAGCTTATTAAAGGTGGGCTTCGTGATGTGCATTCAGTAGATCCGCAAAATATCTAAATTCTCCCCCTGAAAAGGAGGCAATTATATTCTGTACAAAATGTATCAGAATTAATAAATATACATTTTTACAACGCAAAAAAATGTATAATACATTTTTTACCAGCTGTACATCCCTTTTTTTACTTGTAAAAAATGGAACAATTATGGGGTGGGTAAAGTATTCAAATGCTGAACAAATATTTAAAACGAACGTATCCTCCTGATCACTAAAATTATATAATTTACCGGCTTTAAGTTCGCCATTTTTGGCGTATTTCCAAATAGGCAAATGCCTAAGGCTGCTAGGAGGCTGCGTATTGGTCTATTACAAAATTTGATTTTCCTAGTTGCCAAACAAATAAGTTTGTTAAACAATGCAAATTCAATTAGTTATAAAATATTAGCATGAAGTTAACAATTTATCAAACATAATTTATTAGGTTCTTATATGTTTCACTTCTTTATTTTGTTATTAGAATATTTAAAAACGCCGAACGCCTGCTTCAGTACTATTTTATATGTTCATGGATACAGGGCGGTCTAGAATCATAATGAATAAACGAAAACAAATATATTATCACAAAATTATTCTAAAGATAAATCATTATCAATTATAGAATGCGTTGAAGTGTGAGAGTAAATTGTTCAGTTTATTAAAATAAAAGCCTTACAATGTACATTGCATAGGAATGTAAAATACTTAAATTCAGGATTGTAATTTTATTGACTAGCTATGAATTTTTCAAGCGTGCAGGAAGAAACAACTTAAAGAAAATATTATAAGCGGCCCTGACTTTGACCGTTGTAACCTTTAATTAAAAGAAATAAATATTCACAGTATTCTGATAAGAAATAAACAACAAAAATATATTTAAAAAAAATAGGCGCCAATAAGATGATGTGATAAAGTATACTTTTTCACATCATTGGGAAAAGAACATAAAAAAAGAAGGAAAAAAAATCAAAACACATTAAAGAATATGTTTAATAAAAGAATGGCCTTGGATGATTCACTTTACTTGTGATCTTTTTTTTATTTAATTATTTACTGTTTCGATTCTGTTTCGTTCTGACGAGTGAGTATAAGTGGAGTTCAAACTTCGAGCTCTACAATTCGAATCGTATCTTTGCGAATGTTGTTGTTGTTACAGTTTCTATAGAATGCTACCGAGAAATGAATGCAAAATAAAATCGTAACAGGATAACAGGTAATAAAAATTCGGAACCCCTGAGAATGGAATGGATTTCCATTTCCGAAAATCTACGAAATTTTTATTGAAAAGTTGCCTAGACATATTTATGAAGAAGAATTAGTAAAACAGTGTTCACTAATCGTCGACTCTTTGATCTGATCGACATTTTAATTATACGAGGTGGATGGTTTATCAGAGCGTGAGTCATCAATGGACGGATTCTCTACTTTGTTTACGTATTTCAATCCACTCTAATATTCTTGTTTTTGATGAGCAATTGTCCTTAAAGGTTTTTCGCAACATTTCAACTATTCTTGTTGCAAGAATTACTCTGAACTGGCATATTTGAATGCATATTCTCTACTCAATTACGTGCGCCATTTTGGAAAAATTGATAAAGTAAAAATTCGTATCCGATTAAAACCCTTTGTTATCAGATGAAATTAATTCCTGATTGTTGCCAGATGTCGCTAAAATGTTTCGTGCAGACGATAAATCCTAGATATATCATGCAGTTTACTGACGATATCTACTGAAGTTTTAAATGAAATATTCTTTTTCATTACTTTACAGATACTTTTTGATCACAGTACCATTAAGATATTTAAAAAGACCATAACAAAGGATTAGACCGATTTTGAAACTGAAGTTGGTGAAAAGAGTTTGAAAGAGGTAAGATTCTTAATTAATTTTAAACTGTCATTTGGTAATATTGTATATAAGGGAAAAGGATTTAGCAGTTTTCAAATCTTTAATCCAAATGTGGGATTATTATTGACTATTCCACCGCTATTACTTTAAATGTTCGAATTCCGAACAAGCATCAGTCTAGAACAGTGATTCTCAACCTTTTTTTGGCGCGGCAGATTTTTAATGATTTCAAAATTTGGTAACACACAAAGAAAAAGATAAGTTTAAAAGTTGTTTACGTACCTATAATAAATACACTGTATAAAATATCGAAGATAAAAACAGTTAAAAACTGTTTTTCTAGAAAACAGATTTCTTTTACAGTGTACTTTTCTTTAATTTAAACAAACTTTTCTCGTAATAATAAAAAAGCATTGTAATTTTTACTATATATATTTCTAAAATTTGGCTGCACACAAAAGTGCCGCGGCACAGTTTTTGAGAATAATTGATCTAGAGCCTCATCATTTCGAGCACAATGTGTTTTGTTTATAGATTAGAGATGTTTACAAAGCATTCTCTAGAGGTATCCAACAAATGTCTTCAGGAAAGAATGCTACGCCAATAAATAAAATAAATACGCAATAAAAGAGAAAAGTACTATCTTGGGTAAAATTAAATGCTTTTGATTTGCGTAAAGAGAATATCCTTTTTTTCCTATGCTTTTGCAATGGTGAATTTCCGGTTAAGTAAACTAAATTGTCTTAGTCACTGGCTTTAGAGGAGGGAACAGGCAAGTAGATTAAAAAACAATATGTTGCTGAATATTTAAATTTGGAAAAAGTACATGAATTATAAGATATAGTATGCGTTTGCATTGAATTATTAAAATCATTACTATCTCTCGTGCGTCACAAGGACATTGAATGATTGGATCTCATATTTATGAGCAGAAATTAAATATTTATAAAACGCTATAATTCAATAAAAAAACTCACATAGGCTTTTAACAAAATATTTAATGATTCTTATTTGAATCAGTAAGATAGCACATTTCTGAAACAGATTATGCCATCAGATTCGGTTATAAATTATGCAAAATTGCTGAGAATTTTAATAAAGTATAAATAATATATATATTGGAGTATTTTTTATTGAATATTCATTTAACTCTGTATGTTATTTTTTACTTAATGGATTCTGTAAAAGAATAATTTTTTGAAATTCATTATTCCGGTATAATTCTTTTTAATGAAACATTTCTTTAATTTGTAAATAAGAAAATCGTTAATTATTAATTACAGATCATTTTTCAACAATTTTATTACTTAAGTCATATTTTTCTTAATTCTAATTAAAATTAATGAATCGTGGTGTATTGACCAATTGTCAATATAGAGGTTTCATAATTTTTCACGGCCTTGTGCCCCAAAAGGCCAATATCTGCTTCTGACCTGTTAGTGAAAATTAACCGTTCAAGTAATTTTTTTTTGTGTGTGTGTGATGATATCTCTTAATTTAATTTAAATCCTAATTAATTTCTTAATTTAGCACATATTAACCACATTCTTATTCTCTTATTTTCTGATCCAATTCCTGCCTTTTATTTAATTTACATACCGTCTGTAAAACTGCTGGATTCAATAGGCTCTCACACTCCGAGTAAGGGTTTAAAAATCCTTAGTGTTTACCACATTTTTTTTTTTTTAAGTTACCTGGATTTCCTTTTCCTAAGACCACACGTGTCTAAGAAATCCCTATCAAAATCTCATTATAAAATCACTGAGGAAAAAGTTTTGGTCTCTTTTTGCTCTTCTACTCTTGTGTCGCGATGTAGTCTGACGCGCCTTTTGATCATCGTTTCTTCTTTGTACATAATATGGCTCCCTTGTTAAAATAAATCAGTTACAAAATTTCATAAATTTCTTCAATTCGGCCACACAACTGCTAAAATATGTATATAATATAGCTTTATTTTGTAATTCTTCATATACACTGGACAAATAATAAGTAGAACTTTTCTTGGGTTTTTGAATTATGGAAGAAACTAACATTTGATGAAATAACATATCAGTTTGAATTGCTTTTCTACAATGGAAGATATTGTTGAAAATCACGTAGAAGTACTTATTTAAAGAGTTGTGGAATTTCAGAATAAAATTGCTCGACAAATAAAATGGAATCATTAAAATAACAATTTTTTGAATTTTTAAATGGTGTAAGAATTATTTTTGTGAAATTTTATTTCCAAAATTAATGGAGGAAATGTGCCAAATCCTCGCTTAATTCTTCCATCAATAAAACTTGAAATTATTATATAGATTCGAGGCATATTCCAACCTCGAAGATATATTTGAGCCAGATTAAGTAACACTGCCTCAAACGGCATAGCTTAAAGAACGCTAACACACACAAGCAGATACACATTCCCCTTTATTATTTGTAGAAATGTTTTAAACGAGGTGATTAAGAATGGATAGAAATAGCATTGCTTCAGAAGCCCGCAACTGATGATCATTTGTTTACTTTATTGGATTTTGGCATTCCTATCTTGACTCTACGTTCTTCAACTCGTCCTAAAATGAAAAGAAAGTTACAGTTTGTAAGGCTGGAGGATTACAGCTTGTAAGAAAAGAAGATATATTATGCTTTAAGTTAGAGCAAATATTTCTTTAATGGCACTGTTTCTCAATCTTTTACGCATATCTTATATTGGATCCAAGTTGAGTTGATTATTGAATCCAAGTTGATTGTTTTGAGTGGGCATTTAACTCCTGATCAGATACTATTTTTTGTACAGTTGAAACAAAGACCTGAAATAAACATTTTCACAGTGACGGGTTTTTGATTCAGCAAGCTGTGCAGTTGGCTTGGCAACAAAGGATCGAAACAGCGAGGCCTATTAATAAATAGTTATTAGCCTAACTAAGAAATAGTAAAAAAATATTTAATTTTTATTTATGAATTATAAAATATTAGAATCCTATTAACCTTTTTTCAAATGGAATTGGACAAGTTCATATCTTTTTTATTATGTTCTCTTAATGATTGCAAATTTTGGAAAAATATTGTTTACAATCGCAGTCATGAATCGTAATGTGATCCAGATAAATTCAAATATATTTTTTACCAATTTACAAAAAAAAAAAAAAAAAAAAAAAAAAAAAATCCTTAACATTTTGTTAAGTTTAAAATGCACAGAAATGTAGAACTAAATTTACTGATTTTTTTTTAATGAAGGACCTCATATTCTTTAGACTTGGTACTTAAGCTCTCTTATGTAATTTATACTTTGAATTGAGATTTTTTTCATTAATTATTTCAATCCTTTTTATTTTTATAAAAATAAAACCAATAAAGTGCAAATAAGACCAATTATTTGGGAATTTCTGAAGGATTTAAATCCATAAGCAAGGAACTTGTTGGATTTTTTTTTTTGGGGGGGGGGTACCGGGTATAAATAATTTTAAAAAAATGATTTTTGTATAAAGCATTATAATTATTATATATTTTGAAATATTATTTATAATATCCAATTAGAATCTAAAAATCTGCAATGCTCGCCATTAGATAAATACTAGCACATTTGGATCGAAAAATTTTCTGTAAACAATGGATTTTGTTGACCAAACAGGTTGCGCCATCTAGGTGACTAATTATGAAATATATGCGGCTAAACTTGTTCTACACTCGTAGTACATCGCAATGAGTTTCAAAGTAATTTTTATCCTAGTTATAAATTTTAAATGGTAATGGAAAATATATTTCATGCTTGTAGTCAAAGGTTAGACTAAAAGTCGGGAACTGAAAATATTCGGTCTGTAAAAAATAAATCTAATTAATATTTTTTTAAGTAAATAGTTTGTGAAAAGACAAAGGTACTCAGAAGCATTCTTTCAGATTTGGAACACTTTTTGACTCCCAGCCAAAAGGAATAAAAAATTCAATTATCCTGGCTGGAATCTGGACCCCATATTTTTTATTTATTTGGCATGTGGCACAGTCTGAAAAATTTGCTAATTCTTTATTTTACATAACGTTTTAAAATAAATCTATTTTTTAAATAAATAAGTAATAAATTTATTTATTTTTAATATGAATTATCTTAGTAAAATATAATTCCAATCAGGGTATTCTATTCATTTAGAAGCAATTTAAGGTACGCACTAAATTATTATAATTTCCAACTGCCTAGTCTAATCTGAGATGAGGAGAAGAAAAAAAAGAAAGAGCTGAGGAAGTTTGTTTTTATTATTTTTTGCAAATGTATTCGGGCCTAATAAAGTAGTGCTAATTTTGATTAATCACGAATTCATATTTTTATTATTAATTATTTTTTTTTCCTTTTTAATTCTGTTGTCGAATGTTAGCATTCTTAATGTCATAAATTATTCAATCGGTGCTAATTCCAACTTAGAAGCAAAATTTTATATTTACGATATTTTTTTTTTCTTTTTTTATAGTACATTTTACCTAAAGCAATAATAAATATTCAAAAATTAACGATAGGATATTTTTTTTTTCTTTTTTTATAGTACATTTTACCTAAAGCAATAATAAATATTCAAAAATTAACGATAGGAATGAGAAAAAGAATTTCCTATCGATAGTAGAACTATTTTCTTGATTATTGAAAATGGCTTATTGTGTAATTCATCTTTTTGTGCGCTGAATCTTTAATCTTAATTTTCGCGATGATTTTGCTCTAAATTCAAAAATTTCCCTCTTTTATACTTTTTTCTACTTTTTGAAATTTTACCATTAAGAATAGTAAGAATTAGTTGGTATAAAATTTCAAAATATTATGTTATGTTTAGAAAGTTATTTTCATAAGCTAGAATTGTATTTTGAAATTATTTAATAGGCAATTACGGGCAAATTTTAGTGTGTATAAAGGGTATTTAAATTCTATTATTCACATGATCATCCTAAAGACCGCATCACTTGATTATAAGGAAATAATTTTGTTAGATAATGTTAAGCATTACTAGTTTTAAAAAAATACCGCCCCCGGGTGGGCTCGAACCACCAACCTTTCGGTTAACAGCCGAACGCGCTAGCCGATTGCGCCACGGAGGCTGCGAAGTACAGTTATGTTATATCTATATAAAGAAGTTCAAATTTCTAAAATTGTTTTCCTATTTAATTTATTTATTAATTTGCTAAATGTCCTATAAATGGTAATGTATCCTTAGTTATTTTACATAAATAAGCCTCGTAAAACATTTGCAATTGTCTTGTCTTTTCACTTCTATCGGAACAAAAATTGCCGTAAAACTCCCATAAAAACTTTTTTTTCCCTCCTAGTGCTAAAGTTATTAATGTGTCACAGTTTTATTTAAATAGGTAACTTATTAAACTTCTAGCATTATATAAAATGAAATGACAACTTTGCTTTAAAAAAACTAAAATGCATTTAGCAGATAGCATTCAATTCACTTATGTGCAATTTAAAGGATTTATTTTGCTCTTGATGTTTAATTCCCGGACCATTCTTTTCAATTTTTTTCATTTGTAATTGAATTACTTTACTAATATAACAACCTCAGAAACTTCTGGGAATAAAATTTATTTTCATCATTACATGTCACACCATTGTTGAAAATAATTCTTTGCGAAACACTTCCCTAGATGGCAGCATGTCCGACTCCAGAAACATCGATTGCTGAGACGTCAATTTCCTTGTTGCATCATTCGACCTTCACAGGAGCTATTTCCGGAGAAGAAGAAAAAAAAAAAAACTGCGCGTCTTGCTCTGCGCATAGAAAGATACGTAGTAAATACAAACATATTGCCTCCGTGTTTCATCATGCCGCCACTAATCCTCATTGATTGCTATTCCCTGTAAAGAGAAATATTGTATAAGATACAGACGATGCAATAGATTTCTTCTCTTTCTAAGATATGTTACAACATTATGTTAAAGATGTAATAAGTTAGTTCGATAAAATGTTTGATTTTTGATTAAATATACACAACTGTGCAACGCACTGCATTAATTATTTAGAAAAGGTGGAATGAAATTTGTAAATAATTAAATATCTGAACATGCTTCCCTTTGAATATCATGTTGAATTTCTTACATAATTCCCACATGGAGACCGATCTTTACCCGATTCGACGTGAATTATAACTTGTTTGTGAAGAGGAAATCTATTTCAAAAAATTAATACGTAAATTCTTTAATTCAAAATCCAAAAATCAAGTCATTAGAACAAAATGTTTATGTAATTAAGAATAAATATTCTAATTACAAGAAAAAGACTGAATCAACGAATATTAGAATTATAAATATATATTAAGGAAATTGAATGTCAACTTCTGAATTACAAAACAGTTGAAATTTAATTTACTAACATATATTTTATTTATAGTAGATGAAAAAGGAAATTTATGAATTTTTATTGGAATCATTATAGAAAAATAAATAAAATTTTAGAATTTTATGTATAAATTTGTATGGAAAATTTTATTTTATTATGAAAATAATTTTTTAAGTTTCTTAATAATGAAGATGAAAATTATTAGGGAAATTGGTCGACAGATAAAACGACTTATTTCCAATATTGAATTATATATGAAGAAAGACATAAAAAAGTATACGGTCGTAATTTGATCTAGGCATATGTCTTGTCTAAGCTCCAATAATCTAAATTTCTTGTGCTTTTTGCTGTTAAAGGCTTACTTAGTTTTTTTGTTAACAAAACAAATGTGATAGCTAGTTCATTATTTATTTAAAAAATAATTCATAAAATCAAAAAAATTAAAATAATTGAACACATAATTATTGTGTAAGTTCATAATCGTTTGATACTGAAATGGTTTTTAAATTATTTTATTTATTATTATTGAAAATTCAATCATTCTGCTTCAAATGTACGTTTTTCAATCTAATGACCTAACTTGTGAGCTGTAAAGTCGTGATGCAAATTATTACTTTTTTTTTTCTTCTATTGCCTGTGTAATTGCGTAATTTTTACCAACAGATTAAGATTCGCTTATTTTCTGTGGTTGTTAAATAGAAATGCGTTGATAATTGTTTTATAGAGATATATACTGAGAAAGAATATTTCATGTTTCTTAATTATTATATTACTAAAATTAAGTAATGTTTTTATCATTCTTCCATCTTATTCCATTGAAAAATGTAACTTATTTTTAATGATGATATAAAAAATTATTAACCGAATTCATCTGATCTTTTTAAGCTAAGTTTAGTAATGTATTCTTATTTTTTCGCGTTTGTTTATTTATTTATTGCAAGTTTTAAATCGTTTTTAGTTAAATCACAACTGAAACAATTCTGGAATTTGGTGTCTTTTTTAATAAGTTTTAAACTATTTTATTTTTAAAATAGTTGTTAAAAAGTACACAAATCGTTAAAATCCAATTAAATTATTACTTTATTTATAACTTTATTTTGTGATATTTATCAAATTGGGGATTTAAGCTATCTTTCATAACTCCTGATTATTTTTTTTCCCCTTGGTTTTTTTTTTTTTTTTTCGTTCTTTAAATTGAGCTGTAATAAAGTGGACATTTCTAGAACTTCTGGCGTTTATTGTGTCTAAAAGAGACAATAATAAGTTTAGTTAATGGTATTTTTTTTCTAGACAAATCATTAATTTTTTTTACACAGTGGAAAAAAAGTAATTTGCTTTTTTCCTCCCCTTTTTCTCTTGTCTCTGCTTCGCCGAGTGAGCATTGTATACAAATGATCCTCTACTTAAATTGACAAAGGAATAGAGAAGTGACGTCACCACTTTGAACTATGCAGTTGTTGAGCGTTGGTTTTTTTACCATGTTGCCAAGAGATATAATATCTCTTGGCAACTTATTATTTTGCTTTTCGTTGTTGTGAGTATTACAAAAAATAAAGGTATTGATAAATTTTTATTCTTAAAATTTACTTGTTTTTAAATAAAAATAAACTATAAAAAATATTCCATCTTTTTTAAATATAAAAGGGAATATTTAATTGAATTCTCAATAATTTTTTTTAATGTTTAATATTAAGAGAAATGCAAAGGGTTGCTCTCATTACTAAGAGTTCCTAATGTCAGTATTATTAAAAGCATCCTTTTGAATAACTTTAAAAAAGCAACAAAAAATATTGCCATGAAAATTATTATAAAAGAGATTTGAAATTAGCTCCAAATGAATTTTATATAATATCTAGCACATACTTTATATTAAATTTTAAACCTTAAACGGTTAATTTGAATTATTATTATTATTATTATTATTTTACATACATAAGACAAATATTTTCATAACGTTTAAGGCATGAGAAATTTTAGACAAATTTCAAATTTAAATCCCGACATGCAGTCTGAAATTTACAATGGAGCTTTAGTGTCGAATTTATAATTTTTATTGCATAAATTCTCGGAAACTATTAACACCACTCTCGCTTGAAAATTGCGGATATTGAACAAGGCTAGAATCGTCATGAGTGTTCAAATTTTTATTATTCGCGAAATCGAATATCAAGACAATGCGGAATCTTTGATGACACAAACATGAAATCTTACTACTTACCATACATATAATGATACAATATGACGACTTTCACCTTTAATATGAATAAAACCTAAAATATATTTTGAAAGCTTTCTTTTCGATGAACTAGCTCCGAAATTTGCTATGACGTGCAGTTTCGATTATGAGACCACATACTACATTTCATTTATGTGAATAGTGAATTTTACAGTTATTGCATTCATATGATAGATTGTGCCTCAAATTTTATCCATCTTATTGTTTCCACTTTAAAGTTATCGTAATTCACATGTACATGGTTGCGTAGACAGACAAAACTACTTTGTCTGCCAAACTTCTAAAATTCGATGAAAATCAGCAAATTTGATACAAAGATCAAATACCAATTTTCATTCATCTAGCTCAATGTGTTTATGAACTACCGCATTTACAATTATATTTGCCAGAACAGCTTTCTCTATTTAGAAGTACCGAATCTGTGAAAATCCATTAAAATCAGGCTGTCGAATTTTTTAATGATTACATAACTCTACCTTAGTATAATTTCTATGTGAGGAAACAAAAAGGAGCTTGTAAAAAATCTATATTGTCATGATTATAATAATAATTTTGTATTTCGATGTTTTTTTTTTCCCTCTCCTAATTCTCATATATTAACAGATATAATCTAATCACAGCAGATGAACTAATTAACAAACACGTGCCAATATTTGATTATAAAAAATTGAAATTTTTTAAGAAAAAATATTGCTTATTATTATTATTTGTGAAATTCAGGGCAATTGCAGTGCTAGTCCCCTTAAATATAGCATTAAAGGTGGGTAAAACTGGCTTATTAAACTAATGCAGAATAAAAACACAGTTCGTTTACACCCAGATACCAGCAGACAGGGCCCTGTAGATGAACAAGAATTTAATTGGCCCGCCACGGGGGTTGCAGAACCTGTTTTTCATTCCCAGAGAAAACTTTTTTTTTTTTTTTGCCTCTCCCTCCCTTTGGAAACAGTCATTTGATCGTCACGTTACTTTCCAAAGTCGAATTTTCTTTACTTTGTACCGTTGTCATTCGAAGATATATGTTGGTTTAATTTTGTAAAGGTTAATAAATAAAAGAATTTGAAATATATTTTTTATACGATAAAATTATATATCGGTGTGAAAGCATAAAAAAATAATAATTAAAAAATATCTATAATCGAACATAAATAAGATTCTTTATTAGCACAGTAGCAAACGATTTTCTACTCGCCTTCAATTTAATACAAGAACTTTTTATTTCTTTTTTATTTCATTTCTCAATAGTCGTTGCTTTAACAATTTAAATGGCAGTTTTTTTTTTTTCTGGTCATGGTATACTGATACGTTTTTAGGATTGGAATTGGTTTAAAAATTATTCATTTAGCCTTTTAGATAAAGTTAATTTGACTTATTAATTAATTTTATTAGTTAATAATTAAATAACAAATCAAGACACAACTTTTTGTGCGAGATAAGGAACTGAAGCATCTAAGTTTCTGTCTTATTGAAAAATTTGTTATGAACTTTATATCAACTTGTGTCACCCTACATGACTTCATATAAAGATTGATGAATTTGGTGATAAACATTCTTCCCACGGCCTCAGAAAGGGTTAAAAAAATCTCATCTGTCAATTATTAAAACAAAAATAATTCATATTACCATTTAGTGTTGACTCTATTTAGAATTAAGGGAAAAAAAAAAATACGTATCCTCTAACATTAGCTTATTTAGCGACTCAAAAAAACGCGTTTATTTCTGAGATTATTCGCTCTTAAATTTAGAATACAATTTTCAAGGATTTGATGCTCTCATCTCAACTAATCACTAGGTAATTTTTTAGAAATTTCTAAATAATCCGCTTTGGTGAATTTTTTAAGAATAAAACATTAATTATTTTTTGAAAAATACTTTGAATGAATTTTTTTTGATTGTGTATTGCTTAATTTTGAAGTCAATTTGTTGTTAAAAATCTTATTAATTTTTTTTAAAGACATTTCAAAATTAAGGAGAACTAATTTATAAAAATCGACTACCAACTTATTAATAAACTTCTTGATAAACCTAAATGCCCTTTATATAATAAAATGGGAAATTATTTTTATGAAAAATCAAGCTCTAATAATTTTTAACATGTAGCACTTGTTAAAAGTGTCCTTTATAATATCAAAATTGTGTTACTGCGTTCACATCAGGACAGTAGCACGTAGATTCTTTTTTGATCTTTCAAGTAAACTTCTTGTTAAGCTAAATTTGGTGTTTTTTTTTAAAAATCGATTGTGCTAGGATCCGCATCTTTTTTTAAATGCATCTTTTAGTGGAAACTTTAGCTCAAATACGTTATGTGTAGAAATGAATATTTTTGTTCTTGGACCGGTATATTCATTAATGAAGTCCACCCTATGCAGTGTATTTCTATTTGCAGCACTAGCATTTCTTATTTTTTTAAAAATTAATTTTGATTAATTTAATAACTGTTTGAAAACGTTATTTTTTACAAGATTTTTGACTAGAAGAAGTAGTGTACTAGGAAAGGATTTAAATAATTGATGATTTTTAATGGAATTAATCATGTGACGCCTCCAGGGGTGGAGACGTCACATAATTTAGTCTCGATCTACGGTCACTCTTGTCTTTTAGTAAGAGATGACTGTCTAGGGCCATCTCTATTAAAGGTAGACGATCGTCTCTAAGACAGTAAAACCCTTTTTTTTTGTTTTATTCGAATGAAACTATCATTCGTTGATTGGTTTTCCGCTTCGCATAATAAATATAAAATTGCAAAATGTATCTAACTGTAACTATAAATATATTACTAAGTATATTTGACAATTATAGATACTTAAAATGAAGTATTAATTTCGAAAATCGATTTGCCGGTTTCCACAATCTGTATGTTCCGTTAATTTAAAAGAAATAGCTATATATATATATAGCTATACAGCCTTGCACGCTATGTTGACGTCGCACTTATGGGACAATAATAAACCTGTCTATTATGTAATTTTTAATTATTATTGTTTTTCCCTAAGTTGGGAGCATAATGCCACAAGCGGCAAAATACAAAAAGAACGATGAATTAAAAAAGAACAATTGGGGTCTTTTGATGTGTGTCATGTAAATTAAATGCCTAAATGCACATATAAAAGGTACGTGACAACTACAAAACGGAAAAAGCTAGATGCATAAATTTGGTTTAAGCATCTAAATTGCAGACTCGTATCACATTTTCACTCTAATCCGTCAAAGGATTTAACAGTTTGTTAATCTGCGTTTTTTGCAAACATGTAAATTCCATAACTCAAAAACACAACGATTTAGATAAATGAAATTTGGTATATGATCAAGTTACTCAAATTGTAGTTTTGTTTCAAAATTTGATTTGAATCGTTCGAGGAGGAAAAAACATCCAAACTGTTCATTTGGTTTTCTTACTAAACAATAAAGTATAAAACGCTCAAATGTAGGATTCTGTAAATACAAATCTGAGCATTTGTGGTTTTTATAGCTTTGGCTAAAATCTGCAGTTTTTCTGCAGGCGAAAGGGAGAATTATTATTTATTCATTTGGAAATTTGCGAAAAATATTCGGGAAACCCTGCACCTTTTAATACTCCCCATTTTAAACATGAAGTGTTTTCCATCTGTATCGGAATTGGGCATTTTGTGGCCCTAGACCGTGAAAACTTTATGAGTGTCTATTAATATGGTAGACATTTTAACACATTTTTAACAAGTTAATACTTATATATATCTGTTTTTTATTTATCTGTTGCCCTGCTTCCAGATTTGCATATTAACATTAACATTATTCCAACATTAATGAGACAGATAATTGGTTTTATAAATATTCTAATAATTAAGCGAACGTAATATAAGGGAACCTGACTAATTAATATTTGATGAAGTGTCCATAATTATTCTAATATTTTATCATTTATAGAATTTGCATTCTTCACAAATTTGATTGTCATTGGCAACTAGAGTGATGATGATTTTTAATCAATCTACTTATGACTGCTTCTTTTCCTAGCGATCCTAGGCAGTTGCCTAGTTGAAAAATCTGCCACTGTTTTGCTTTACAGTAAAAACTGTACAATGTTCCAGAAATGTAAATCAAATTATGATCTCAAACGGTCAAAAAATTGTCTCTTTGCTATAGCATCATTAAAGATCTCTGTTAATTCTATGAATTAAATAAATATGTGTAAGAGCTCTACTTTGTTATAAATGTACCACCAGGTGGCGCTGTTGTTACCTTTTATTCTGATGAAAATTGATTGATATGCAAATAAAAATTAAATAAAAAGATCTCCCGTAATGAGTCCTTACGACACATGATCCTGGACGGAGTTTGTGACTAAACACTCCCTCCTTCCCTCTGATTAGGAGAGTAGTCGAATTACCACTAGTTCGTAGCGCATGACATCATCGGTGTTTGGTAACTCTGTGCCCGCGCGCAGGTTCATGAACTTGTGGGTATACCGGTTCTAGACTGTTCATTGATTTTAAATTTTAATTTAGCAGGTTGTTGAAATGGATGAAGGTCTGTGAGAGAAAGTAAGGCTGTGTATGAGGAGGAAGTTTTGAAACTGTCGTCAAAGCTGATTTTTGAAATGATAATAAATGAAATGAATTTTTTAATAATAATGAAATAGATAATGTATTTGAATAAATGTATATTAATAAGTTTCGGATTGAATATTTATGAATTCTTCATGTCACTGGAAGTTATTTATTTATTCGAGCAATTATTTAATTTTTCTAAATTTATTTTACTGTCAAATTGCTTTCATTATTCTTAAATTGCAGTTGGAAAACTTTTTGCCTTGCTTTACATTATTAATTAATTATATTGATTTTAAATATATTTTTTGCCGTGAGATGTCAATATTTTATTTATTTATTTGTTAAATTAAAAGATGGTATATTACAGTTTATTTATTAATGATTCTGGGCGACAAGATTCAGCTTCGTAGAATATGTTAAGTTTGATATCAAATTCTGTTTAAGATTGATTCAACGTGATGTATTATATATGAGGCATTTTAAGCCTATCATCGTGTCCAAATGTCTCCTTGTTAATGTAAAAAGGAATTTAGGGAATTACTAAGCTGGTACAAGAATCATCTTGATCACATGACTACTATTTAGAAGAGTTAAGATGATACTCCGGGATCTTTGTATAGCTGCAAATCAGAACTCTGATAAAACTAATCAGTTATTTCTTTTTAATTATTATCACTAATATATTATTCTAAAGGTCTAAAATATAAAAAATGAAATAGAAAAAGAGTCATAATTACTAATAAAATATCCACTAATGAAATACATATAAGTGTTTTCAATGTTTATAAAGTTTATTTGCTTCATTTTAAAATTATTTCTTTATTCTGCATTTGCTAATATTATGGAGTAGAAGTTAATATTTTTATGTAGATAGTTATTGATTTTAGTAAAAGTAATTTTTTCTTAGTGCTGTCTTACTTTTTTGCTTTAAAGTTCTTTCTGTTATTTTTAAAGGATTTTACTTTAAGACGAATAACATTTTTTTTTCTAGAGATGAAAAAAATTTTGATATAATGTTGCCATACACATTTAAAAAATATCGAAATCAGAATACTGAGGAATTTTAATTGGTTGCGATAATTATCGACTCGTATTACCAATAAATATTGTAAAGCAGGAAGATTTATAAGTCTAATAATCGTAAAAAGCGATTTGCAAAAAATTTTTATTCAGTTTTTATTTTATAGTTGTGAAATGAGCGTTAAAAAATGATTATAAATTTCACCATAACGATAATATTTGGATTTTAGAAGTAAATCTGATTATAAACGAATCTTTTGCTTATAGTATATAGAATAATTGTTTATTTTTCTGTGTACTGTGTGCTGTTTAAAAAAAAAAAGATGAATAAATGAAATAAAAAATTAGAAAAAAAAATCATATGTATCCTTTTTAGCTATCTGCTTTTTATTCAATTAAGTATTCAAAAGTTAGCAAATAAGTGAAATATTTAATAATTCCGCAACATTATACATAAATAGTGATTCTAAAGTAATGTTACGTTTAAACAATGTTTTTAAAGAATTCTTTTGATATTTAAGACTTTGCATATTCTTATTAAATCAAGAAATATTCTGCTTTTTATCCTCTTTTTCAAAGAAGAATTGGACCCAGAAACATCATATTTATCGTCATTTTTGCATCAAATCGTTTGGTATTTATTCAGCATTGCCAAAAATGGGAAATAATTGACAAACGATAATTTAAAATTTAGTAACAGCACCAATAAAATACTTTCAGCTCATTTAAATAAAATGAACGACAAATTATTTTAAATATAATCTCTGTAATCAAATTACAAGAATTTAGCCTCTCTGCTTCAAATGTACATAAACAGTTTTTAAATCTAATTTATTCAATAAAATCATTTTGTAATATAATAAGGAGAAAAAACAACTTCTGAATAAGAAGAAAAAAATTTAGTAGCCGTTTTGCAGTTTATGCTGGTTTTTTTCAAAAAGAAGGCTGTAAGAGGCTTTATTGCTTTTCCAAAAACAACTTACTATTCTTTTTCATCTGATTGCTTCATCAAAATATCAGAGGTCATGTAGTTGCACTTAAATCCCGCATTTAAACATTTTGAAGAGTAACTGAAAAAATAAAGAAAAGGAAATAAATATGTATGAGATGAATAAGGTCAAATGCAAAAGATAGAAATTCATTAAGTGTGTATTTTATGAGTGTGGGTGTATAAAAGACACTATTTTTACTTATGCAAATAGGTTTAATTTAAAAACGAATATTATAAACACAATAAAAAAACTTATGCTTTACATTTTGAAAATTTTGCGTTCCGAATAATTTTGTATAGTGACAGTTTATCAGAATAGTTAAATAAAAATAATTGATAGAAATGCATAATAAATTGTGGAAAAAAAGAATACATTTTTTTTTTTTTTTTTTTTTTTGTTTATATATGTATATAAAATACTATGAAGTTTTTTCCTGTTCCTTTTTTGGTTTTAGTTTGAATAAGAAATAATTTTTAGTTGCAATTCCGTAACTATTTCGTTTCGTTTTCAAACTATTTCTTACTTTAGATTGGTTACTTATATATATGTATATAAATTTTTTTTTGAAGCAGAGTCGTGGCCGATTACCAAGAAGACACTTTGAATTTTTAACTTCGTTTTCTTTGCATCCCGGGAGGCACAAGCAGCACGGACAAACATGTCCGCTCACAGTGCGGCACAAGAGCAGAAGTAAGCGAAAAAAGGGCAAGAGAGAGAAAATAATTTTCCCAGTGCTTATATACAATAAGATTTTGATAGGAATTTCTTACATGCGTCGAATTAGGTAAAGGAATCATAGAGATCTTTTAGAAGAATTTGTTTATGTCAGCAATTTTTATTCCTTCACTCGGAGCGTGGGAACCGCAGACTAAAGCATTTTAGAAAGTTTCTCTTGAATTAATTAAATATAAAAAGTGGAATGGGATAAGGAAATAAGAGAATATTTTTGAATGAAGTTAATATTGGTAGAATTATGATATACTTTGGACTGAAATTTGAAATTAGAGTTTTAAATATCATTACACACACACACACACACACACATATATATATATATATATATATATATATATATATATATATATATATATATATATATATATATATATATATATATATATATATATATATATATATAATATTGTTTTTGCATATTGTAATTGAAACATATTAAATTTTCAGTTTCTAATTTCTTTACCCACGAAAAATGTTTTAAAATCTTTTTAATTGAATAGTATTTTCTCTTATCAATTATTGTAAGATTTGAGATTCTGCAGACGTGAAAGAAACGTTATTAAAAATAAACATTTTAATATGTTAAAGTATAAAAATTGGCATTCTATTTGTAAATTGCGAAATGTCCGATGAAGAAATTGGTCACAATGCTTAAGAATAGTAATTCCCAAACTTTTAAACATTGCAACCCACTTCATCCTTAGGACGTTGAATGTTTCTTGAGACGAACGGCGCGCGTTTTCTTTCTTTCTTTATACGAAGTATAGAAAATTTATTGTAACCATCAAAAAATTCAAACTCCAAATCCACGTTTATAATCCCCCTGAGTATAGATTTTTAAACAATGTCTGTATGTGACGTCTTGAATTTGACTGGTGAAATTCGGTATATGGTATTTGCGTCAAATTTTTAAGTTTCTATCAAATTTTGAGCACGAAAGTCTGTCTGTCCGACTGTTCGAATATAAGTTAATTTGATAATTATAGAACTAAGTGAGCTTGACGGATAAAGTTTGGGAACATCGATTTAATATCTGTATTGTAGATATTTATCAAATTTTCAGCTTAATCCAACAAAGGGTTGAACATCTGTTGGTCTAAACTTTCAGAAGCACTTTAACGCTATAACTCAAAAATGCAGTGACTTAAATACATCAAATTTAATAAGTGCTTCTGTGACTACAATTGTCAAATTTTTCTTTTATCATTTTCAGTCGATTTTCGGATCTATTAACCGTATGCAAGGATTAATTGCCAAAACCCTCACCAAGAATTGCATGATAGGTTCAATAAAAAGGCTAAATTCATGCCAAAGCTTAAAATTTCATAAACACTGTACACCAACGTCATGTAAGGCGTTTTCTGCCTTACCCAGGCTGCACAATTTTTGGCGCGTATGACGAATTACATGTTTATTAGAGATTAAGCGAGAAAGTTTTGGGGGGATCACTTCCGCAAGACCTAAGAGACATTCCGTTACCTAAAGAGATTTTATGGACATCACAAAAAAGGGGGAAAAACACAAACATTTATTTTAAAACATAATTTTTACAAAAAAATATTTCTAACATCTAACTTGTTAAAGCTTTTATGTCTATTTCACATTTTTGCAAATTGAAAAAAGATTCAAAATCTTGTCTCAATCAACCAGTGAGTAGCTACTTTCATTTGGAACCCTTGTTCTGGACAGCAAACGAGTAGTTGCGAGTAGAGCCGTAGTTAATTCTTGGGTACTAAGTTATTAAGTATTTACTAAGAAACAATTTTCAAAATTTTTGTTAAATTTTAAAATAAAAATTAATCAAAATGATAACGATTTTTCTTTATAAATTCGGAACGCAAAATCAGACAAACTTTTTTACAACTCCTTAAAGTTTCAAAAATAAACTTTGTAATGATACTAATTGTATATCCGTACATTTTTTTTTGAAATTTTAATTAATTAAAAATAGTATAAAGCATTTTTCATTACATTTAAGTATTATTCAAAGCATTCATTACTGGGAATGCACACATGCTTGTTGTTACAGTTTTAAATACATTTTTTGATGTGCGAACTATTGTTGCTATATAATTAAGAGCAACTTTTATAAATAATATATAGACAAATAAACCGAAAACACATATGCCACAATGTTTCCCCCCCCCCTCCCTTTTTTTATCTCTCTTTCTAATTTTTACAATGATAAATAAACTCCTATTAAAATTACTCAAAAAAAAAGTATTAAACATCAGGAGTAAATGTAAAAAAAAAGCAGATTCACATTGAATTATTTTAGGCTATTTATGTTTGAATTTTGAAATGATTTGCCGATGATTTGAATTTGTTTTAAGGATGAAAGAAAGGCTTTCATGGCCTATAATGTATTAGTAACATCTAGTCTTAAATTAGTTTTTCATTCATTTATAATTTTTTTATAATAGTATTTTTTGTCACGCATAAATGTGGTACTGTTTTGAGAATGAGGTTAATGCTCTTCACAGAGAGAAGACATATCACTCCTTGCCATCTTTCACCAGAGATTAGTTTTTTAAAGATATCTGCTTTCATCAGTTTTGTTTCTAATTTACTTTATCGTGCTGTGTACAATTTTTTTTATTCCTTATTTTTCAATTGCAGTTGAGCTAAATCAGAATAAAAAATAATTAGAAAAAACAAACAAACAATGATTTAAAAGATTAAATTTAGATTTAATTTTTTTCATTTATAGTAAATAGTTAAAAACTGTGACAAATTTTGCAATTAAAAACTGTTCATGCTTTGAATCAGAGTGTAGTAAATAAATAAATTCACTTTTAGATGATTAAATTTATTTAATTTTAATTTTTAAATAAAATATAATTGAAGCATTTACTTAGTAAATTGTTGCGCTTTATAGAGTTAATTGACATTAAAAACATCTTGTAGCTTAAATACTTTGATGTAAAATTTTTCTTTTAGAAATTCTTTACAAAATTAAGAAACTAAATTTGTTCTCTTAGTTTAATTTTATAAAATGTTGGAAGAAAGGGTTTTCGGTCTTAGGAAGGTTAGAATTATGCGTTTGTGCCTTTCAGATTTTTTGTTTAATTTAAAAGCGTTACTGCAACTACTACATTTTTTTTAATTCACTCATTTTACCAACTTTTTCTAATAGCTAGCGAAATGTGAATTTTGTAAACTAGCGAAATGTGAATTTTGTAAATTCTATTGCGATAATCGCCAGATTTTTCTTAATAAAATATTTAGATTTAAAAAATATTTTTTGTTTTGTTTGCTACATTGCAATAGTGTAATGATTTCAAATGCGTCAGAATTGCAAGATTTATTGATTTCTGAATATGTAAAGCACCTAAATGTAGTAGAATAGAAAAATATTTTGAGTCGTGAAAGTTGCAATTCCCAATATACTGGAAAACATTAATTTTTCCAAATTTGTTTAGAATTTTTCTTCTAGAAATTTAACCCATTATTAATGGTCTTATCACTCAGAGAATAGAACGCTATCGCCGAGTAGAATAGAACGTTATCGCAGAGTAGAATAGAACGCTCTTCTATCATATTTTGGAATTTTGGAACTTCCGAGAAAAATTGTGCAATTCTGAAAAAAAAAAAAAAAAAAAAAAAAAGAAAGAAAGAAAGAAAGAAAGAAATTCAGGAATCTCTAGTATTTTCTACTTTATCTACTAGAATATTAAAATGCCCGTTCTTCGGCTCGTTCGACATGTTTTCTCCTTTCTTGAAATGCAACTTTTAGTGTCGTAATTCCGTTAAAAATTACATTACACGTATCGACATATTATTGCAAAAAATATTAAACCTGTTTTAAGATTTAATATTTTATATATTGCGATTGATTGTAAAAAACATTGATTTTTAGTAAGGAAATATTTTGCAAAGTAAATTATAGCAATAATTCAGCAAAAAACAAAAACAAACAAACAAAAATCATTTCTATGAAATTATTGTTATTAAAGACAGACAAAAATCGTGTGGCGTGTTTTTGTCGATTATTATAAAGACAAATTAAGCTTAAAACATCATCATGCCACGATGTTTTGGGTTTATAGATGGAATTTACAAAGAGGCATATATATTTAATATGTATATACATTTCATTTTCTAATAAGCAATTTTGTCTACCTTGGGCTACTGTAATTTAGGATTTTGTTAGAATCATAAGTAGGAGTTTAAATGGTTGCAGTCAAAATACATATTAAATAAAATAATTGAGGAGCAAAATGATTAAGTAAATAAAAATAAATAAAAGTTAATTGTTCGCTAATCCTCGGCTTATAAACTTGCAAATTGGTATATTTTCAACATATAATTTCATTTGCATTCCGTGATTACACACAAACAATTTTAGTGGTTAGGTAAGAAAAAAAAATTATTTTTTAAATTCTATTCTATCCATTTATTTATACAAAAATACAACACTAGACATGGTATTTAAATCAATGTAATAAAACATATATCAATTGTAACTTGTTTTCAACAAACAGCTAAAGCAATATAAATATATTTATATTACATTTGCTTTTATATTAAAATATAACGTAAGCATATATTTACTTTTTAATATTTTTAAAATTATATATTAATTGATTCAAAAAATAAAAAATTTTAATTTATAATATTAAAAATGTTACATGTTTAAATGATAAACATGTAAACAGTAAACAGTGAACATGTAAACAGTGTATTTTTATATGTATAAAAATACACTTCTTATTTCACAATTTTACACAGCGATAAATTAATACATGTATGAATAATTTTGATTTGATCTGCAGGTTCTGATTACCAATGTTCTGCGCATAAAGTATTTAACCAATTCAATTAAATTGTTCGTATGATGATTTTGTTCTGAAAGACGACGAGATTTTTTTTATGTCTTATGTAAAAAGATTATTACAGTTTGAATCAAGATTCGATTGTACGTCTTCTTGTTAGTATGCAATTATGAAATGAGTCCTTGTATGACGTATTAACGAGATTTTAATATATATATATATATATATATATATATATATATATATATATACATAATGGACGTTTAAACCTTTTATTTTACTCCCCTCACTTCATATTGACAATAATACAAATGGTATTAGTATGATACCGCATGTACATTCTAAATTGTATTTATAAATCTTATATTATTATATATTAGTATTAAGTTAATACAGGAAAAAAAATTTTTTGTAATTTTTTGAATTTTTGAAATTTTTTTTTCTTCTTTTTTTTATTTTTATGATGATTTTAAAACTAGATGCCACATATAGTAAACTATGTGGAGCGGTATTTTTAATGTGCTAATCAAGGATTATCTCTGTTATTTTTTAAAAACCATGTCTGCCTTAGAATTGATTTAGAGATAATAAAGCGAAAAGAAGAAAAAATATGTTTATGTATAAGATAAGGAAGAAATTTTATTTTTGTGTTTTGATATTGTTATTTCTTCCTTCCTCTCTCTCTCTCTTTAATTTTTTTACTAACGTTTTGCTTTTAAAAAAGTAACTTTTTTCCTTTTCTTACTTTTAGAAGTATGCAAATTTATAAATTAAACGCAATCACTCAAAATTCTCACTTTTTTCGTGATTTAAATGCACAGAACAAAAATTACTTTTTTGCCTTTCTTCAAAATAAAATAAAAATTTGTAGTAATAATAAACCGCCTACTTTAAGTTTAATCCTCTTTTTTTGTTTTTCAGTACATTGCAGGGAAAAAGAAGTTCAAAAAAATACACGATTAACCCGTTTCTCTATCCAAAATAGATTATTCTTATCCATGCGTTATTCGTTTTGTTTCAGAATTTTACCGCGAGAGGTCGCAAAAATCGGAGGCAAACGACACTCGGACGAGGAATTTGCATGTAGGTTCGCGCTCTTCGTGTAGAAGTCACGGTTACAAGTAAGAGAGCGAAAGTTCTTGCACGTGTTCCTTTTGTTTGCCATTTTCGGCTGTTTATTCTTTGTTCGCTTCTTCCTTGCAGTTTGTTTTCTGATTGTCTGCTCCTCGTCTTAACCATTGTTTGCTTTCTTCGTAACCCTAATTCCTATTTCCGTTGCATTTTTTCTTCTTTATCTCTTCTAATTTCGATGTTTTATTTTTTGTTCCAAATTATGTATTTTAAATTTCGAATAGTTTGAATTTTTCTTGAGGATTTTTTTTTATTATTATTATTGAATTTTCGTAATATATTAACACTGGAGTTGTACGATTAATTCTTAAAAAAGATAATGAAAAAAAAAAGAATTAAAAAAAAGATTTTTAATATTCATTTCACCGTATATAGCACACAAAAATATTAATTTCTGCTTTAGTAAAATTTTAAATATGTCTCTTTTTTCTTTTCTTTTCTTTCTTTCTTTTTTTTTTTTTTTTTGTCACTTTTAGAATGTCTGTGCCATGATAATTGCACTGCCAGCTCGAAAATATATTTACACTTTGTAAAATATTATATTGTCAATAATAAATATCAAATTTCATAATTCAGATAATTATCAAATAATTGTTTTCGTAATGTGAGGAAGCCTCTTGATGCAGTGTTGCTAAACAAATGATTATGATACAGGGTTACTTCTCTAAATCTTATTCCTGTGGATTTATATGGACCGAATGGTGAAATGTACTATACTACTCGTGCATTAAAAGCAGAATCATTACTTGTGCATTAAAAGCAGGATCATTTACCATCAGCATTTTGAGAATGACCATTGCAAGAGAATGTGAGAATTCTATTCGATACATTCATCAGAATTATCACCAATGTTATATAAAAATGACAGACACTGTTGATAACTGAAAAAATTAATACATTGGTATTTTAATTTATAAAACGTGGGTGTATGTTATTACTTGGAAATATAATAGCACCATTGTGACAAATTATTTTGCTCATTTTGAGAGAAAGTGTAATTGTAGAAAATTATCAAAAGCAGATGACAGCTTTCATTTTGCCAATAAATGAATTTGTGTCACTGCTGTAAAATGTAAGTAATCTTACTTCGGCTTAAAGCTACTACGTTCTACGCCCACAAAAGTGACATTTTTTTTTATCCTTACAGGAAGTTCAGAATGGCATTCCCGGATATTACGGATGTCATAAAATCAGAGCGGATGGCATTCTTTATGTCACTTGGGATTTGATTTACTATATAGGACGATTACTCGCGACATGTGAGTAAAGGTAATCCTGGCGACTGCGTAATTTCTAAATTTATTAATATGACTATACCTGGGTCAGTCAGAATAGTTACAGCTTTTAAATGCTTGTCTCCCGATGTTGATAAGTGCCGCGGAAGTGTTCCATTTTTGAATTACTTAGAAGTTTTCAAATAAATAAAAAAAATTAATTATATGAAAATTTTTTAAAAAAAATTAAATTGTGAAAAATTAATCTTTAAATTTTAAATATATGTAGAATATGGTTACTCTGATACAACTAATGTGGACAAATCAGTTCGAAAGAAAGAAAACGATAAAAGAAAAATATAATAATTTAGCTTCTTTATCTCTTCTTACTTTCATTTTTGTAAGTTTTTTTTTTCAGTATAATTTTTTCCCTTGTTCTTTATTATTATTTTTTGTTTGTTTCATATAGAAAACAAATTTAATGTAAGAACTTAACAATGCTTGTAGCACAAGTATAGCTCTATCAATTTGAAGGTAAAATAAACTAAAAAACATTTTTTTTGCAAAAGAAAAGAATATTGGTAAAAATTTATTCTATTTAAAAAAATAGTTAACTAAAAAATTCAACTTTAAATTTTTAATACACAAACAATGTTTTAGTATATACATATTCTGTTCGTTCTGATATAATCCATTTGGATGAACCAATCGGATGAAAAATAATAATAAAGGAAAAAAAAATGTATTCATTTTGTTTCTTTTTCTCTTTTATTCTCTTCTTTTTCATAGTTTTTTTTTCAAATAATTTAATTTATTCTTGTTCTTTATTATTATTATTATTATAGAAAAATAAAAAAAAATTCCACGTTGAAACTAAAGTACGTTTTCTAGGAAAAAGTAACATTATAAATATAAAGATAATAATTTCCTAAAAATAGGCTTAAGAAAACGTATGTTTTATAAAATTAAGTATGTTCGTAAAGGGGAAAAAAATCCCACAGTGTTAGTTTAACGAAAGAAAAAAGAATAAGCAGTCATATAATAATGAATGCTAACTTGATTCATAAAACATACGTTTGTCATCAGTTTTGTATTCAGATACATATATACTTTTTAATTGGTTCTTTTTACTTTAATTTTTATTGCCTTTTTATTTTATGATATAGAATATGATTCAACATTTTGATGAAATCATAGCCATTTTCTGTGTATGAAGTGATCTCTAAAAAAAACGGTGACCTTCGAATATGACCTCCTGTCTTAGATCACCGTGTCGCACAGATGGTTTTTCAGTGAGGAGTCCGCCTAATCTCTTACCTGCTTCGCTTTTTGTGCCGTAATTACGATGCAAGTCAAGGCCGGTTGCGCCTATGTTTAGCTCGCTTTTTGGAGGGAGGCCTCCTTCTTTGAGGGGGCTGTTCACTCAACTCTTGCTATTTATACGGCGTAGTGCACAATCTAGTGATGTGCTAGTTTTTTTTTATCCGGACAAGGCCTTTTCGGATTACCAAATATTTTATATGTCTGGCATTCATTCGTAAACTATCAAAGCTATAAAATCATTAAAGGTTAATAGTAATGGTATGTTTTTAGTTTTTCGTGTGTGAAATATATGAAAAGAAATTGTCAAAAAATTCAATCCCTGCATTTTAACGATTCTCCGCGTTTCAGATATGTTATATATTATTGAATGATAATGTTTAATATTATTGAAGTAATCAAATCGCCAATCGAAGAGCTAAAAGTAAGAGCTCTAAGGCATATTCTGAATCAAAAATGAATCTAAGACTGCAATCTGTTTTCAAGAAATGTTTGAATGAAAAAAAGCAGTCGATTAGATATTGTTTAATATTGCCGAAGCAATCAAAAAGCCAATTTTGATCCTCAATATTTTCAAAAACAGTTACCAAACTTTTATTCAGATGAACTGAATATTATAATTTAAATGTATCATACTCTCCCTTGTAATTCAACATTTTTAAATTCTTGCTTGTAAATAAAAAGAAATGAAATATGTTTGAGTGTGCTTAGTTATGTTAACGTCCCTTTTTAAAGCAACACTATGGCTATTTTGGAACGGGCCTTGTAATTTTGGACCGCGGTTAGATGACGAGGACGATACCCGAGTTGGCACGACACCTGAGCTTTAATCAAGGTGCATAACTTTTTGTAGGCGAGATGGGATAAGACCTTATTGGAGAGTATGAGGGTAAATCTATTTCTAGGAAATTTGTATATATGACTGTTCGAGTACAAGTTCAGTAAAAATGTTAAAAAAAAAATGCTAAAAGTTAAAATTTCGTAACTATTTTTCGCTACTGCTGTGCAAACAGTTTGTAGCTTTAACAAAGGTCCATAACTTTTTGTTGGCGAGGGGATAAGACTTTTATTGGAGAATATGAGAGTAAATCTATTCTTAGGAAATCTATATATATGTGATTCTTCAAGTAATAGTTTACTCTGTAACTACAAAACAAAAAGAGCTAGGTAAATAAAATTTGATGCTATATGTGACATCTAAAATATAGAACCTTATCAAATTTTATACCAAATTTATCAGGCAGATTGACCATCTGTCGATCCCTCCTTTCCGCATGCATGTCAACGTAATAACACATAAATGCAGTGGCTAAAATCAATGAAATTTAGTTTATTTTATGACTACAACTGTATTTTGTTGTCAGTCGGTCTGAAAAAAAAAGAAAAAGAAAAGCCCCCAAAATATGCATTTTGGCGATCGATGCAGTAAAAATGGCAGATTCACGCCAAAGTCTATATTTCGTATGCATGCCACTCATTAAATGGCATGCAAGTTATTCGCGGCTTGCTGAAGGTCCGCAATTTTATGCGGTAGAAGGGGGATAAGATCTTTATTGGAGGGTATGAGATAACGTTTCTGTGTGACCACCCCCACTGGTTTAATTAAATGGATGATTAATTAAATGGATTAATTTGATTAAATGACTGGTTAAATTAAATGGATAATAGATTAAAAAAGCAAATTATTGATTATAATTCAGAAATATCGAGTCTAATCATAAATTAATTTTTAAATAACAGTGATTGGTTGGTGAAAAAATTATTTCATCATGATAAATTTTATAAATTGGATATTATTACTAAACTGCGTATAATTATTTATAAATTGTGTATAATTGCATAGTATAAAAATTATTTCAAATATTCTATTCGAGAGACCATTAGAACCCAACGTACTTGAATGCATTACTCGTGCAAATTAAATCAATACATGAAAAGACACAGCAGCGATTTTTGAGGCAGCAAACACGAATGCAAGATCACTACAGAACGCTCTCCCCCCCCCAAATGAAATGGCTAATACTCTTTTTTTTATAAAAACGCAAAAAAATCTCAAATTAATTTAATCGATGTATTAAAGTGTCATATTTTAACATTTTGAATTGAACAGATTTTTTTTAAAGTTTGTTGTTACTCATTTTTTTTTCTTTTAATAGATTCAATGATTTTTTTAAAGAACTGTTTGCAAATGACACGAAATAACCTAAAAATTAGATTCAGTGTTTGATACAGTATAATGGATTCATAATTTTAGAAAGAAAAAAAAATGATAATTATTTTAGAAAATTTAGATAGACGAATTTTCTAAAATAATAAACGAAATGTATATTTCGTGAATTTAAACTTTTTCTTAAGAATTCGTTGAAAAAAGTACAGTTCATTAAATGTTCTATTAATAAACATAAGAAAATATCGTTTCTGTCAGTAGGAGGAAAATCAATACGGAAATACTAAACGCAACATATTCTTAGGAGATGCTTTTAAATTATAGAATTTCGAAGAAGTCGTTTGAAACAAAATTGAGATGAGAGATATTCTGAAATAGTTTCTCCCTTTCAAGTACAGAATATCATCATCCAATAATATTTTCACCTTTCGGGAAGATGAACCGAAAGCGAAGAATCCGCCTACATCCCTCTTCAGCTGTGCAACCAAAACGATGTGCAGAGAGCGTCCAAAGATGGCGCTTTCGCTGAAAAGTTCAGCCGATCAATAAATTTGATTTTGTTTCTCCGGAACCTGGTTTCCCTTGAAGCGCTCTTAAATGAAGGATGATACCTTTCAGTTTAAAAGAACTAAAATAAAGCTGAACGGTGACATTTCGCATTTAATAACGTATTTTTCTGCAAATCGAATGCGTTCACTTTTTTTTTTTTCCCCTTCATCTAACTTCGATGTTAGAATGCTTTCAGAATTTTAAAATCTTCGTGATTTCTGACAGAAAAGAAACTTTTTATTTCGTAATAAAGTGGATATGATTAACAAGAAGCTCTTGATGAAATGTGTGTTTTTTTTTCCTTCTCCTCTTTAAAACAGATGTGTAGGACATTCTTTTCAAATTCATTCGAAGATGTTTTGAAATGCATTTAATTATTTTATTCCGAAGAAAAGATTCTCCAATAAAAAAAATGTAATTGGTATTAAATAAAATCAAAGTAATTTTCAAATTTCTTTTTTAAAAAAATTAACAGCGTGGCCTTAAAAAGACAATAAGAGAGAAACAGAGAATGGATGTTGCAAGGCATGTGATACCTATGTAATATAAAGCAGACGATATACGACTGAAAGTCTTGCTATTACATAAAGAAAAATATTTTTAATTTACTTTGCACTTTTACGTTTATTTACTCATATTTACTCATATGTAAAGTAAAATAACTTGACAAAACATTTTTTGATGAATTCATTCCCACATTTTAGACGTTGAATCCAAAAAATGCATTTTTTGCAATTATGTCTCTGTGCATTTACACAATAACGTTGTGTGCTAGACGGATAAAATTTGGTACTTGGTATTTTTTCAAATTTCTATCAGATTTTGAAACGAATCCATTTATAGTAAGTCTGTCTGTTTGAGTACAAATGAACAATATAACTACAAAAAGTAAAAAAAACTAAAGGCATGAAATTTAATACATAGTTTTCGTAACAAAAGTCTAGATAGATTCATATGAAAATGTGAACTACATCCATAGTAGGCTAGACCATCTGTCGGTCTGCTCATTCGCTTGATTGTAAATGTTGTAACCCAAAAATGCAATGACTTAGATAAATGAAATTTGATCTGCAATTTTGTTACTAAATTTGTAGTTCTGTTTACCGGATTTTAATTTTAATCGGATGAAATAAAAGCGTACTAAATGGATAGTTGATTTCTTCTTCTATATTACGAAGCAGAAAACACTCATTTACGCGAGTCTGAAAATGAAAATTCTTGGCGTGCTCGGCCTTGCCTTTGATCCTCACTTTTTTAGGCAGGAGGAAGGCAACATTACTCTTATTAAGTTTTATGCGGGAAAATTTCAAGGAGACCGCTTAATCTGGCTTTGCATAATTTTTAGCGCTATTAATTGATTGTCTATAATAATTCTCAAAGCTTAAAAGCTTGTTATAGAAGAAATAATCAGTTAGCTTCCTTAATGATTGGTTTTTTCCCACCTTAAGCTTCTGACTATAAATTGTGGTTGTATGACAGATGCGTACAACCATTTGCGTGCAGCTCATAAAAAAGCCAATAAATCACGCGTAGCTCTTTGAAAAAAGGGGGTAGGGAGTAATTAGTCTAGGTTTGCTAAAACATATGTTATCTGTTGGCAAGAGTATTTGGCGAGAAAATGTATTGGTATTTTAACTAAATTTTGATGCTTAAACACAGGGGAAAATCTTTTGTCTCTATGTGTATATGCTGGCTCAGTACACACCAGGCCGTCTGCCTATCAAATTTGGCAAATATATATTTTGGAGGGTAGGAAAGTGATTTTTTGAATTTTTAATCAGAATTTTAATTTATCAAAAAATAAGAGAATTATTTGATAACTTTCTAAAAATTTACAGTAAAAAATAGTTTTTACTTTCAAATCATATCCATTCTCTGCATTATTCATTCACAGTCAAAGTATGCTAAATATAGTTCTCAAATGAAAATAAATAAAGTTTAAAAGAAAATCTGGAACAGGAACACCTGAACTTAACTATTACCATCACAAGCGATTCCAATTGTTTTAATATAAGTGGATTATTTAAATGTGCATTTCAGCTAATTAATAACACACAAGTCAATAAGAGAATTTAACAGTTGATAAATTTGCTACTATTTGAAATTAAATTTGTTCAAAACTTTTGATAAATCTGGTAATCAAATAAATAATTCATATACACATGAAATAAATAACTTAAGAAGCCCGATATAGTTATAAAAATACATTTTATCTTATATTTAAAAATCTAGTTTTCTCGTTTATATGAAAACTTTATCTTTTCATACGTAAATACAAACGGAAGATCTTGACTATAAAACATACATGCTATCTAAGATCTGTATTCTTTTTACAGAATAAAAATACGCAAGGACTGATAAACCAATAAAATGAATGTTGTTTAAAAAATTTTAAGATAATTTACATTAGAGATAACATTTTTTGTATTAATATTTTTAAATGCACAGAATTGCATATTTCTTTCTCCCAAACATACGTGTGTTAAATTTAGTATCTCTAAATCCAATGGTCGATATTTTAAATAGATTGATAGACGCATATATATACATTCACTTTTATTCTTGGAAGAAAATCTTATTTTGTTAATTAAAACTTCTAGATTAAAGTCTGAATATTCCACACTTTAATTTTTGAATAATTTTAAACGAAAAATTTGGAAATACCTGTGAAATTTAAAGTATATGCTTCCTTGTTTAAAGTCAATTTTTTCCATTCCCTCCCCTTCCCCCTCCTTTGTGTGTGTGTGTGTGCGCGCGCGCGCGTATGTTATCAGGTATTTTGTTATTTAAGTTCTTAAATCAGTCCTTATTTTATTTTATGAATTAAAAATAAAATTCGGGATATTTTAATGGAACATTACAACTGAAAATGGAATAATAATACGTAAGAAAGCATTTTTTAAACTTTTCCCGAATTTACTATTTATTTGATTTTTATAATACCGCAATGTATTGAATATTATTTTAAAATATTCTTAGTATGATTTCTTTTATCTTTAGTGACATTGTTACAAATTTAGATAATTTTTAAACGCTGTATTCTCTTATTTTTCCATTGATGATGTAAATTTTGAAAGTAGAATGCATAAGAAGCTTATAAAGAATACTTATGATAAATATTAATCGCAAAATGCATATGCAGGTAAGTTAACATAATATTCTAATTGGATGAAAAAGTATTTAAATATGACAAGTCTGATTAAATGACAAATCTTAACTAAGAGTGATTAGTTAAAAAAAGCAACAAAGAAAACTAAACTCAGCTCTTGATAATTTTTAGTAGTTGTAGAAAGGTATTTTGTTTTATACTTTCATTTATGAAAGACGGCCCTGCAGTCAATTTATTCAAGTCATAATCAAGTATTTATTAAATTAATTTTAGAATTTTATTCTAGTTATATTCCTAATTACCATTTACAAGTTATTCGTTATGCTGTTTTATAATTCTAAAAAATTTGGATCTTTACAGTTTAAAAAAATATATTTCATATTTCCTCCTTTTACAATATTGTTTAGAGTGTTATATAAAGTTGTCTTTTGTTTTCGAAATTTTGCTTAAAATTAATTTTACGTTTTGACTGTGCACTTTTTTTATTTGCACAATATTGAAATGGACTTTTTAGAAAGGGACATAATATTGCGACTTCAGTTTTCAAAATTTACTACTTAAAATTGCTGAATAAAAATTAAATTAAAATCAATTAAAAAATTTGGAGAGAAAAAGGGCTTTGAGATTTGCATTATCTCAGGACCCCTGGAAGGTTTAAAACGGCTATAAATTCTTCTGAAATAAGAAATAATTATATTGATTAAAATATGGATAAAACGCATAGCTAATCAGCAAACATTTTAATTAAGGTGTAGATGTATATTGTTGAAGAGTGTATTACCAGAACTTCATTCAAAACTATTTTTAATGATTTATTGTAAATATAAGAACGATCTTCAATAAAATTAAAGTTACTGAAGAACATATACTACATATATTAATGTAAAAATCATTTTTCTTAATTCTATTTTATTTTTTAACAGTAGATTTGTATTATGGTTTAATAAATAGTGCAACTAGAAGAAAATTAAATTTGAATTCAGCTAATATCTCCTACAAATTTTCGCAGATACAAATGATCAGTTAGCAAAATATTAATATACTTCTGATTTAGTAAGTTGCTTATTTTATACACCGTATACTTACAATATTTCATATACAAAACGCAAAGTCATACAATGAACAAATAATTTATCTTTATCAGAGTACAGATTTTTAAAAAAATGTAACAATATTTAAATTATATCTACGATGACAAACAGAAAATTTTAAATTTGTAATGGCTTTCTACTCTGGAAACTGATTTTTTTAAAATTGATATAGCGTGAAAACTTAACATCCGTAATTGGAAGCTTTTCTTACTACTTACGAAATTTCCAGAATTTCTTTTGCAAGTTTTCCCTCTTTACAAATCATTCCAATACCACTAACCTCATTTAATTGTACTTTAAATTTAAGAAACAACTTTTTTAAGTGCCTATATTTAAATAACATATTTTAATGTTCGAAATTATTGAATTAAATAAACGAATGAAGAAGAAATAAATCAAAAATTAATGAAACGCAAACTTTTTCGTTTAATGCAAAACGTTATATTGATGTAAAGTAATGCATTTATATCTGAAATCTAGAAAAAATGATTATTATTTTGAAGAGGGTACACTATTTATACGAGCAAAAATATCATTCCTCAATGTTTTTATCTTACATTTTTAAATAAATACATGGAAAAGCAATCCATCTTTCATAAAAAGCAAAGTGGAAATTACTCCTATAGTATTAAAACGCATGAAATTATATTAATGAACGTATCGTTAAGTATTCGAAATTGTGTCAAACATCAGGCTAACTCTCGCCAAATATGACACTTTTAGATAACGTTTAAGATGTTGTAACCTCTTCTAGAACTGAACCTTCTCAGTAACACAACCGCATTGTAAACGAGACAACTGATTGACAGTTTTATGATCCGTACTCAAATGGTTGTACGCATCTGTCCCACTACCATAAATTGTCACCTCACATTTAATTTTATCGTTCAAAAATTATTAAAAGATTATTCAAAAATTATTATTAAATTATTCAAAAATTAAATTTATTGATTATTAAAAAAGATAATCGTTATTAACTCACAATTTATAGCATAATCAACTGTTTATCGGTTGCAACATCACCATCAGTAATATAAATTGTGGCTTGCTTTTGCCGTGATTCTTACACAGTAGTGTTTTTGTCACGTGCCCTTTCTAAAATGTAATTCTTTCAGGAAATAAGCAAATAATTAATAGTATTCTTTCCCGCGGGCCTCCTCAACATCAATACTATTTCAAAAATTGAGGTACTTAGTGACGTTTGTTTATCAAAATTTGCAAAAATTGCGTTATTGTACAGTTAAAAAAAATCGAATTGTCCGGTGGATGGATATTTGGTATATCCATCTAATGGAATGTAAGCCATCAAAGTGAACAACTAAAAATGACATCTTTTTTTTATGAATTTTTTTTTATAAACAAAAAGAAACTCAGAATGCATATTATAAAACCTAAGCCAAGATGTACTCAAAGAACAACGCTTATAGATATTAAAAATGCAAGTAGATTATAAAAAAAACTAATTAAATAGTAATAACAACGCTCAGCGTATACAATTCCCCCAACTTGGAATTTTTAACATCATCTAGAAAGTGAGACTAGCTTGTTTGAGCGCTTTGAGTTTATATAGTTTCCTGACTGAGTGTGACTTCACATGTTCTTATAAGAATCTTCAGATTTCCGTTCTTAAGAAAGAAAGAAAGCTACTTTTCTTGTATTTTCCAGAACTTTTATTTCTGTGGCTAAAGTCGCCAGATAATTGCCAAGGTCAGACGTCAATTTGCATCTTTGCACCTTTATGAATCTTTTTAAATCTTTTTTTCCTTCCACCAAAATGGCTGAGAAATGGTATAATAGGTTTATAATACTGATTTTGTAGCAAAGTAAATCAAAATTTATAAAAAAAAGTAAAGCTGATTACATTTTTCATTAAAACTGGAATACTTTTGAAAGAGATTGCAAATTTCTTTCCCCTGCATTTAGCATTTTCGCTGATACAAATTGTTGTTAGGCACATCCCTTTTGTTTCAAAAATATATAAAGGAAAGTGTTGATAAAATTGTATTCATTTTCAAAACTCTATGACCGGCGGATAATTGATTCGCCGGGATTAATAGTAATTAAAAAATGTGGGTTTAACTTTTTTTTTTTTGTGGTTTGATTCCTCAGAAAAATATTTTTAACCAAATTTTGATAGATATGTAACTCATAACATTTTAGTATCCTTATAACATTTTGTTTTTTTTACTTAGCATTTCTCTAATTTACTGCATCTTTAGATATCCTAATATATCACAGAAAAAAAGTAGCAATGCTTAAAAATAGTCATATTTCAAAAATACTTCACTATTGCACAGTTCTAAAATTATATATTATATCAAGTACAACAATATTTCACATTTTTTTTTAACAACATACCTTATACATGCTCAAACATGGGGGGGGGGAATTATATATTATATCAAATGCAACAATATTTCACATTTTTTTAACAACATACCTTATGCATGCTCAAATATGGGGGGGGGGGAGCCGAATCTTCGCATCTCTGAATATCAACAATGAAAAAAAAAATGAGACAGAATATTTATAATAACAATAAAAAACAATTTCAGTTTGTTTGTTTTTTTGTAACAGCGATATATATTGTAAAATAAACTTAAAAAATATTTTCAAAAATAATTAAAAGTAAACACAAAAATAGACTTTTAAAATTTTAATATGGTGTTAAAATTTTTTGCGCTGCAATATTTTCAGAAGCCATAATGAAAAGAACATCAAAATTTCACTTAATTTTTAATTAAAATTCTATTTAAAAATTTTTAAATTTATCCGAAAAGCATATTTTTACTTTCCAAAGTATATCTACACCAAATTTGGTAGCTGTAGGTCTAACGGTCTGTCATGTTGAGCAACACGTTCATGCATGGACAGACACACGATCTCTTTAATTATATATTTTTTAAAAGGAAGTGGTCATATCATGCGCAGTGTTTATCAGCTGAAACATAGCCATTTTTACTGCATAATTACTGGCGAAATTTACCAACTCAATTTTTTCATAAGTTTGAGTAAATTTATTTGAATAAATTTAGTTACTAATATATTTAATATTGTATTTAATATTTAAATACATGAACAATCTAATATAAATTTCCTTCCAACGCTTTCTATCTGTAAAAAACGAAAGCAAATAATAATAATAATTTTCTACTTGTCTTTAAAGTTTGTTTTGCTGAGGGGGGCTGAGACGCTTGTAAAACTGCTTTCGCCATTTTTTTCCTTCAGCATGTATGGCAACAAAGCACTGGTTTTTTTGTGTGTGTGTGTGTGCGCGTGTGTGAGTGTGTGTACGATGGCTTTTCAATTAAATAGGATTATAAATGAATGTAATCCACGTGAGGGGAAACACTTGTTTCGCATTTTAATCTGAAAACCAAAAAAAGAAAGTGAACGAGAGTTAAGAATAAGTAGCAATTAATTTTAAATAGTTTTTTTATTGTATCTAAATTCGGAAGACATTTTTTCATTACTCGAATTATTTCTTTCTTAGAAATTATTTCGATAGATACACTCACACATACAGGGATAAAAAGTCACATATCCCTGTATGTGTGAGTGTATCTATCACATGCATTCATTTTGGTTGTTAGTGGAGATGAAGACTTCAGCTGCCTAGCTGCCATGTGTTTACAGAATACTTTTGAAGCAGATGTTCGGTGTTTATAAATATAAATAAACATATAAGAGCCTGACTTATTGTGTGTCATAGAGTGTTAACATTTCTTAATATATTATAATTAATTGAATTTGCATTTTTTGCAGTCTTATTTATTTAACAATTAAGAAAATAATGTTTGTAATCGGGGCCCCTTCCCAAGCTAGCGGCCCTAGTCCCTTTCCTAGCCTGCTTAGGCAACTGATCCGCGACTGATTATCATTGCTGTGTAGTTAATAATAAATTTCAAAACAAAGATTGGCGAATTCAACCTGTAACCTCATCTTGCTGTTTTTAAATATTCGAATCTTGTTCAAATTTTTTTAATGATTTTTCTACCAATTCTTTTAATTAGATAAAAAAATATTTTTCAAAATTTTGGGAATGAAGTTTTATCCCTTTAACCCTTTCTAGGGCCGTGGGAAGTATGCTTCCCACCAAATTTATCAATATTTGTATGAAATTATGTAGGTTGACATAAGTTCTGACAATTTTTTTTAAAAAAGACAGAAATTTAGATGCTCCAGTTCTTTATCTTACACAAAATGATGTGCCTTGATTTGTTACTTAATTAACCAAATTAATTAATTAATCAAATTAAATTTATCTAATAAGTTAAATGAATCTCTTTTCTTATTCTAATTTCAAGCCTAAAAATATTTTAACATAATATGACTAGGAAAAAATGACCCGTTAAAGGGGTTAAACATCATTTACTTGATGATCTTTAAACGCAATTAAAAAATTTTTTACTGAAATTTATTGTTTTAATTCAGTTAGACGTTAAAGATTCATAGGTAAGATATATAAGTAGTGTTAATATTAATCACTGAGAATCGAAAAATTATAAGAAACCGTTTCCCCATAGTTAAATTGCATGATTTGGTTCTGCTGATAAGAATTCTTATTTGATTCTATTGTAACAAAAAGAATAATTAGAAGAAGAAAATTTAATTTCTTGGTTAAGGTAACACTAAAATATGGATCCAAAAGAAAAAGAGTCAAAATTCCCGCAGAAAGCTGCTCTCTTCAAACGAGGCTTAATTAAGCCTAATCTGACGATCAAAGACCGGATGCAATGTGATTAAGACTGCGCGTAATTCTGTCGAAAAGGAAGCTGGCTGCTGCGTTTGTTGCTCAGGATTCAGCCGATGAGATCGAATAATCGTAAAAAGCTGGGTTCAATGTGTTCCTTGTGACGGAAACAATGTGATGTAATATCCGAAAAGATTTCTCGCACGCTGCTTATGGAACAATGAGTTCTCATTAAAGAAACTGCTGTCCGTCTATTTTTAAAACTTCAAAGTCTTGTTACTCTGTCAGAAGATTTTTATGTTCAAATATTTTATTCAATACAATAAATACAAAATGACAAACAGTCATTCTCAGATTTCTCATAGTAGTTATGTTTTGCAATTCAATAAATTATTCCATTTTATTACTGCTTTCTCGTGTCGATGGAAGAATCGATAGTAAAAAACTCTGTGATCGTCAAAAAAATTCGAACTCGAGAAAAAAATCAGCGGAAACAGATTTTAATTGCATCGTTCCATCAGAAAGTATTGTTACTTGATGTAATTAAATAAAAAAACTTTTTAATTAACTACAAAAAGCTGGATAAGCAAGCTTCAAAAAGGCTGTGTAATATTTGTATAGTTTGCAAGAGAAACCAGTGAGAGTGGTCTTCCCAAAACTTTCTCGCATACTCTCTAATAAAGGTATTATCCCAGAGAAATACCTTGCATGGCACTGGTGTACAATAGTTACGAAATATTAACGTTTGGCGTCAATATAGCATCTGCACTGAATCTATCGTGTTATCCTTGGCGAGTTATTTGGCGATTAATCCTTGGCATGCGTTTAATGTCATCCGAAAATTGAATTTCTGTTTTAGACGCGTTTTTCCCAACCGATTGAAAAAAAACTTCATTTGAGGTCACAAAATCCCATACCAAATTTGTTATATTTAAATCATTGTGTCTTTGAGTTATCACGTCCACATGTTTCTGAACGTATAGACCGATAGACGGTCAATCCTTTCTTGGATTTGGCCCAAAATTTGAAAAGTGTTGAGACTATAGATGTTAATTCTGTGTACTGAATTTTATCTATCTAGCTCTCTTCGTTTTGTATTATCCTATTAAATTATATTCGAACAGCCAGACAGACTTCCTCTGATCAGATTTTGCACAAAATTTGATAGAAAACTTTAAATGTCATGTAAAGACCGTATACCGAATTTCATCTGTCTAGCTCAAAGCGTTTTTGAGTTACCTTTGTCACAGATAGACAAACAGACGGCCATTTTCTAAAAGTGTTTTTCGAACTCGGAGAGGTCTAAAACATAGAGAATCGTTGAAATCTCGAGTTCGAATTTTTTTGGCGGTTACTGTTCTTTCTCTATACTATGTATGCGAGGAAGTAATGAAAAAGAGAAGTTACAATGTCGCAAAATTTAGATGAAGCTGATGTTATGAGACTGTCTCTATAAAGGTTCATGCACGCGGTAACTAGAACTTGAACAATTAAAATACTATAGTTTTAATATCAGACAATTTGGCGGTAGATTTGGCGATTTATCTAAAATCAAATATTACCAATATTCCCGATGTACCAGCTGGTCGCCTGAGATGACCAGTATTCAATAAATTATTTTAAATCTACATTTCGAAAATTTATGTTTCTTAATTTAAGATTCTGATTTGCAAATCTGTAATTAATATTTGATGATTATAAAAATGGTTCGTTATGAAAAAGAATTTGCCCAACTCCCATTATTAAAAAAAGTAAAAATTTGTTGATCTGTCATCTGTAGCGACTGTAAAGGGAAATTTGATTTATTTTTCAAAGTTAATGGCATAAACCAAGTTTCAAAAACCAAACAAATAATTCATTGCAGCCAACTAGAAATAAATAATTAATCGAAACGTTTTTATTTATAAAATTTCATATACATCTAATTATTATTTTAGAATGGCAGCGTCGTAAAACCGTGGAGCGTGATATCGTCTGTTCTATACATGATTGATTAGTTTTTTTCCGCTTACTGCATACATCGATTTTCATTCAAAAATAAATGGAGAAACAAAAGGAACGAAAACTGTTTGAGATCGATTTATTTATTCCATACTGGGAGAAAAAAAATAATAGGAATTTCAGGTATTTGTTATGGAAGGAATTGTAGTCTTTTAAGGTTAAACATCTTTCTGATAAATAAACCAGCTAAATTAATAATGAAAAGTTCCTCATCTTTAGATAATGGAATAAAATTGTACCGTAGTTAGGAGAGCAAAATCTTCTGAAACCAAAATGATTTCTATGAATTTTGACCGGCATTGGAGTTCTTGGGTTCGAAGCCCACTTCTAAATAAGTATAAGGGCTATTAATACTGTCTTCACCGGTCAAAATATATTCAGTGCATTCAATGTGCATTCAATGACGGATTTCGACATTTTGCAGTCCATTTTGCTTACTCAATGAATGACTTATTTTAAAGCAGTTTTAAAGTTCATTTGAAACTGTCCTCGTAATTTTGAATCGTTTCCAGATATCAATGACGACGCCTGAACTGATATCTTATTTCCAAACTTCCACACCACACTAGCGGGATGGCAGTTGGACCAGATGAATTTAGCAAGTACCAGACTTACTTACAGAGCAGTTAGAACCATTTCATTCCGTAGTCGAGATCTTACCAGCAAATCACTACGATTGTAGAGTGCGTGTACCATGAGGACTTTTTTTTAATATATTGATCAATTTAATTTTACATTGCAACAGGTTTTTAATTTAATTAATACGTTAATGCTTTATTTTATATTAAAATTCTATTTTTATTTATGTATGTATTATGACTCTGTGGCATCCATTTTCTACACTATTATATTTAAGAAGATGCTTGATGTTTATAAGTAAAATAATAAATATATTAATGTGATAATACACATATGAATCTGACCAATATGATTTACAGAATGTAAATATTAGTATATTAGTCGCCTCTGGAAACTAGCTGGAATATTGGTCGCTTAGAATATTGGTTAGGTTTTGTTTCATATAAATCGTTTAGATATAATTTTATATCTATGAATTTTTGAAATAGTGTGACATCAAAGCCTTGCAATTTTAACTGTCTTACTTTAATTCTATTCTTGGAAATTAAGCAAAAAATATTTTTAAAAAATCGCCGAAATTTGGAAATAATTTGTACGAATATTAAATTGGTGCCATTTAAAAGGTAATTTTTTTAATTTTGGATGAATGTAAAAACCATTTTTTGTGCAATAATATTTTCATAAGTTATTGCTGAAAAATGCCAAAATTTCGCCAAATTTTTTATTAAAATTTCAAGAAAATTGCACCGAGGTGCATATTTCTGCCCCTCAAAGTATTTGTGTGCCAAATTTAATATTCTAGGACAAATTGTTCGATTTTCAGATTATATCAAAACCGTTTCCCATAGCTCTATTATACATAAGATGCCAAAATGGCTGCTTTATCGGGTTTATTTGACAATTTTCTGATAATTACGCCAAAATAATGGGTTTATATGACGTATTTCAGATTACTCTAAGATCTTGAAACTCCATTTCTACTAATAATAAAGATATACTTTGGAAGGTGGGAATGTGCATCTAAAAGAAATTTTAATTAAAATTTTTATTTCAGATTAAACTAAATTTTGGCAGTTTACTGTGATAATTTCAGAAAAATATTGCTCAAAAATGAATTTTACACCATTTCAAAATTTTAAAAATGGTCTTTGTAATTATATTATTTTAATAGTAGTACGACTTTTTTGGTGGGTTTAGTCAAATTATTAAAAATATTTAATTTGTCTCTTGTCCATGAATAGATTACTTTCTTGCCTTAAAAAACAGACTGTTTTCATTGTTTCATTAATTATCTGATCGCGCGATTTTGTTCTATTGTTGAAAGCTAAGAAGAAGAAAGCCTTAAAAAGAAAGCAGAAGAAAATCTAAAGAACAAAGGATTTTATTTGGTATCTGTATAGTTTTCGAGACGGATAAGTAAGTGAAATTACAATATCGCGAAATTTATAAGATAAATGAGCTACACATTTGTATTTTTAATCGCGCCATCATGTCATGGAACTCGTCTCTATTAGAAAGTTTCATGTGCACATTGAACAGTAACACAATCTTGAATGTCGAATAATTTCTCGATATCACGGTTATGAAGTTATATTTAAATGATTTCACTGAAATTAAAGATAATCAATATCCCCAGCTAACCAATTGGTCGCCAAAGGCGGCTAGTTATATATAAAATGCAATGATTTCGCCAAGATGATTGCATTCCCGAGTTTACTTGACGAATTACGACAAAATTATTTTTAAATTGCAAGATCGAGGTGACATGCTTATGTAGTAATTTTCAGGTTACACAAAGGAAGTGAATGTCCATTCGCCAGTTGGCGATGGTTTGAAATTTTTGATGATTTATCGTGGAAGCCGAAAAAATAAGCCATTACTAAACTTTTTGCTAAATGGGGGGGGGGAGCTAAAAATAACTAATATTGTTTTTATTTCATATGAATAGGCCTAGCCATAATTATATAATTGCTTGAATATTTAGAAAGAATTAATTGATCAAGTTTCTGTAAAATTTATGGCAAGTCGATGGTCGTGTAACAATCAGTTTTAATTTATTAGGAAGATTACATAGTTAAAAAAAGCTCTGAAAGAAGTGAATATTTGACATTTTCTTTGTCTATTTACTGAAACTAAATTTAAAGAGTACATAAAAGACATTTACAAATATTTCATCATCTGTCTCGAAAACAGTTTTAGTTATTAAAAGCGATATAAATGTCAGTTGCAGAAGTCAGTTTCATGCGAAACGAAGGAATCCGTTTATCTGGATGAAAAGATAAATTTATGTGTCAGCTGTAAATGACAAAGCTTCTTTTACATTTGCGTCAGAGCCTGTCGCATGTTTTCCAGAATGCCGGCCGCCTTCTTAAGAAAGTCTTATTATAAAGCCCTAATTCGTTTTTTAATCCTTTTTTTTATTTGCCATTTCTCTCTTAAAGAATCATTTTTAAAAGAAACGTTTTATTTTTAAAAGAAACGCTCTTTATACGAATCAATCATTATTGTTTGACTTTTAAATTCCTTTGGAAAAATCTGGCAAATGTTATTTTTTATTTATTCTGTAAGATAAATTAGATTAAATTATTCTGAAAAATAAATTAGAATAAAGCATTTCTGAGTTAGTCTTGGAATATTATTGATTAAAAATAATTATAGAAAAAGTAGAATTAGAAGTACATTGTTAGAAGTTTTATTATCTCAGTTATTAAGTTTATTGATTGTCTTAGACTTGATAATGCTGTGACATAAATTATAAATATTTCATTTAAAAGTAACTGATGAATAGTTTAATAATTATAAATATTATTTTGTAAATAGTTGTTAATTCCGATTGGCAACAATGATATGTGATTTAATTTTTTGAGTTTGTTGTTTCAAAAGATACTAAAATTTAAATAAAGTAAAAAAAATTTTAAAAAATGCCAAAAATCCCATTTTAATTAATAAATTTAAATAAAAGTAAGTTGATGTTAATTTGATAATATTATTTATAATGTAGTAAGATTTCATTTAATAGCAAGTTTGTCTGCATTCCATCTTTGTTCATACACGAATGCAACAATAATTTAAGCAATAACAGTTTATGAGTATCTACTTTATTGAACATATATAAATAATCAGGCATTAATTATATCTCCAGATTGGAAAAAAAGTGTCTCTGTTATTTTCCTCGATTTCCATTAGATTTAATATCTATATTTTTTAAAAATAACTCTTGTGGAAAATTTTGCAAAATTTGTTTTCTTTCACTTAATTTTTTAAAATCACATCTTAAGCAAAAACTGAAACTGTGATGAAAAATAAATAACATACGAACTTATTTAATCAATGTTTGTATTTTTAAAGTTGCTGTAATTATGAACATTAAAGTATCTTATTTACAGGTAAGAAGAAGAATTTAAAAATTATTCATTTAAAGAATTTATTAATGAAAAAATTCTCGTTTTAAATTAATTCTTTAACGAAAATTAATTTTAAGAGGCATATTTTCAAAGGATGTATGTAAAAAAAAAAAAAAATTACGTATTAATGTGATTTTTATTTTTATCTCTTCCATACGTAGTTTTGTAACAAATAGAAGGATAGCCCTCTAGCGGTGGTAGAGAGAAACAGATAGGCAACCGCTTGCCGTCAGAAATGTAGCGTCACTAGGATTTGTCTAAATTGTTTAATGTGTTAATTATGCTTTATCTAAATGTTTGTGACTGTAGCTCATTTGATCTTATTTTAGATAGTCTCTCATTCTTAAATCATTCAGTTACAAATTTCTATCTATTACGGTATTGAATTAATTTTTTTACTAAATTTTATAATTTATCAGTGAAATTAATTACTTACTATATTTTTTGCTTGAAAAAATGTTTTAAATTAGTTCATTTTTAAAATTGTAATTAAAAATGAATTTTTAAAAATTATTTTTCCGCATTCATTACATTTATTAAATATATTTACATTCAAAACATTTATTGAAAAATAAAATAAAAAATGTTTATAGTATAAGAATAAATAAGTTTTCTTAACGAATTTCGCTGCAGATTCTGGTGATGGTCTTGAGTGAAAATATCAAGCTAAAATGGAAAAAATTATCGTTTGTATCTTCTGCTGCCAGAAAATATTCGGGTTCGGTTAAAAGGAAGTAGAGCTGCCCAGAAAGTCGACGCAAATAAATAAGAAAAAGAGTGCCACGCTGCATCCTGCCGTATCCTAGCAACGTGGCGCACAGCGATTTAATTTTTACGGTTCTCGCTCGTGATCGGCGTTCACGTGAGGCGGGCGTTTTTCTTTTCAAACGTGCTGCGGTGCTTGTCACGCTGGAAAGTAATGATTTTGAAACGAGTTGAGTGCGGGATGAGTCGAAGAACAGGTTCTGTGGAAAATATGAAAGAAATTCTAATCTGCACTATTTGTTTACATCCAGTTTTGTATGCATTATCTCTATCTTTATACGGTGTTGCTCTGTTGATTAATACGCATCTTTTACGTGGGCGGTGAATAGATAAAAGAACGGAAAGTGTCCGACTATTACTAACTTTATTCTATGTTTTGCTTCTTATAGTATTCGTTATTCTTTTCGTTGTTTTTTTATATAGTTTTTATTGCATCATTTCTTTTGTGTAAATTTTCAGTTTTTTTTTTTTTTTAACTTTTTCTTATAACAAAGTATTTATTGAGTGAATCGAATTAATATATTCATGTTGAGAGAACTGTTGACGGGGGCGGACGCAGAAAACTTGCTCTATGAGAAATTAACCAATGTGTTTCTGTTTTTCCACATAAACTTTGGATGACATTATTCTGTAAAAATTTATGCCATTATAAAATTAAAATTTTTGTGCAATTTTTTTTTGTTTCAGTTGTTTTTAATTCTGTAGAAAAATTAACGCATATGATTTTGAAATAAGAAAATTTATTCCTGTAATGGACAACGTCAAGACTTGGAAATATTTTGCCATTATATTTTTAACTTTCTCTCTTGTTTCGATATTTATATCTTGAAAGAGGTTTTGTGAATTATAATATTCTACACAAAACAGTTTTATTTTAAATTATTATTCGTGAAAGGATTTTAATTCCGAAAAGTGTCGGATATATAAGTTTACCTTCGTTTTTTTTTTTTTTTTTTTTTTTTTTAATTTTCTTTTATTTCAACAGGGCCGGCCATGTGGGGGGGGGGTGCAACGGATGCAGTGCACCTGGGCCCTGCGATTGAGGGGCCCCCAACATGATCAAGGACTAAAATAATGTTCTGAACAGTAATAGCAATATGGAAAGAAGAGAGGAAGAAATTTAATTGGAACAATCGACAGGTTTGGAAATATACGAAGTTTACAGATATTTACAGTCTGGTGTAAGTGCGCAACGTATTATACACATAAAATAAGTAGATTTACAGTCATTTTCCTCAACTTCTAGATTAGATTGCATATAAATATTGATAATTCATCGATATTGTTAGTAAGATGTTTAATATTGTTAGGTTTAATCATGTCCATGCCAACAAACTATCCTTCTGGGTGTCAAAAAAGAAAATTAACAGGAAAGGGAGAAGTTGTTCTGTGTTTTTGTCTATGAAATAATTTTGGCAATGATATTGCTTCGACTTCAGAAGTTACAATTCAAGCTCCAACTGGAGAAGAAAGTTCCATACAAACTGTATAATCTTGCAATGAAAATGTAGAAACACGCTTAAATGTACTTGCTATTCTAAGCATCGAAAATAAAACAAAAAATTGTAATTTATCTAATGTAATTAATAGCAAAAACAAAATCACTTAATAAATAAACACGCAATAGTATTATATATTCTGTCTGTAATTTTTCTTTACTTTATAAAAAATTTAGGGTCCCAAATGGTTTCTTGCACCCATGTCTCTTTATAGAGAAGACTGGCTCAGTATTTCAACATTTATATTTTGAAAAGAGTTTCGAATATCATAATATTTGGTATGAAATAGCTTCTGTGTTGACATTATTATTCACAAAAGGATTTTAATCTCGAAATGCGCCGGATATTTATCTGCTGGCAAATAACCTGGAAAGGAAATTAAAAGCTTTTTGTAAAAAAAAGTGATTTATATTTTTGCTCTTAGTTTTAATGCTTTTTTTTTCCTTAATCGATTGACTATTCATTTTATTTAAAGTCGCATAGTTTAATGTTATTTTATTCACACACAAGTATATATTTTGATGATAAGATACTAAAAAGGAAATTTCCTTTGACCGTAAATTTTCTGCCAGTTTTGAAATTTAGATTTTCCTTTAGCTCTATTATACGACAAAATTTCGTTATGTAAAATGCTATTTTTTTCAGCTTACAACATTCTATCTTTCACAAAACGCAAGCAGGATAATAAAAACACATCTCGAGTAGAACACGCATAACCGATTTCGATTCGAGTGTTCCTTTATTTCCTCAAAAATCGTAAAAATCTCTTTTTTTTATGTTCCTAGAACGTGGGGAATAATCAACTTGGTTGGAAACCATTTTTAAAAAATCGTCTGACGGAACATTATTCTGCCACATGGTTTCTCGACACCTGCTTCCGTTTCTGGGAGATCACCTGCTCGCCATATCCCCTAATGCGGAAGGCGAGGTTCAATAGGTTTATAGAACTAGTGTTAACAGAGTTACAACAGGATTTATTTTGGGAAAGAAAAAGTGAATCTCAAATTCTGTTTTAACCCTGCAGTTGGGTCGATGTGACTCAATAACACATGGGAAGCACTTCTTTTTTTCCACGTTCTCACTTCTAGGTTAAAAAGCAAACGAAAAAAATATAAAGGCTATAAGACACTAAGAAATTTTATTTTCTAATTATAATGTTGCGAATTCAATTTAAAACTTTGTAAATACATCAGTGCTAGTTTCGCAAAGCTAATTTTTTGTATACTTATGCCGCTTTTTATTTTCTAGTATACGAAATAAAGAAATGAATATTAATCAAAATATTTGAACTCTCCCCGTTTAAGACCATCCTCAGTTCGAAAAACACATTTTTGGAAAATGTCTATTTATCCATCTATTTGTGACAAACGGATAGACAGACATTTTGGCTAGACAGATGAAATTTAGTATATGATCTTTACACAACATTTGTAGATTTCTATTAAATTTTGCTCAAAATTCGTTTTAAGGCTGGCTGGCTGTCTGTCTGGTTGTTCGAATGTAAATTAGCGCGATAACTACCTAATGGAGAGAGCTAGATGGGCAAAATTGTACATAGATTAACAACTATATTGTAGACACCTATCAAATTTTGAGCCAAATGCAACAAGGAGTTGACCGTCTGTCGGTCTGTATTTTCAAGAGTTTGTAAGCGCGATAACTCAAAAACGCAGTGACTTAAAGATATCAAATTTGATATGTGATTTCGTGAATACAAATGTACTTCTGAGCCAAATTTTGGTTTCAATTAGTTGGGTAAAACGCATCTAAAAAATTCGATTTTTGGATGCTATTAACTGCATGCCAGGGATTAATCACCAAAAAAATTCGCCAAGGATACAATAGAAATGCAAAATTTATATCAAAGGTTAATATTTTGTAACTATTGTACGTCAAACTATTGTAAGCATTCTTTGTCTTAATTTGGCCATAATTTTTTATAACAAACATATCAGAACAACTCTATTTTATTAGGTGTATTTTAGATATTTTTATTAATATATTTATTTAGGAATAACAACTTTATTAGAAAGAATGCGAGAAAGCTTAGGGGAAACCACTTCGGGAAGAGGGTTTTTTTTTTAATAATTTATAATTAAATGTTTTTATCTAATAGAATATTTTCTTCTCGATAATGCATAGTAATTTCGTCTTTTGTGTTTTGATATTTTTTTCCCTCAAAAAAAATTAGAAAATGGCTTGGTAAAGCAAGAAGCGGGAGCATCTTCATATAAGTTAATGAAGTAATTAGTTTAAATTGTTAATAAGAAGCTTCAGTATTTTCATTATTAAATCCTTTTTTTATTTTCAGAGCTTTGGCCTCATTTTTGAAAAATAATTACCAGTTGGTAATAATTTCGAAATGCTACACAGTCAGAGAAAGGAACTAATGATTTAATTTATACAGTGGAACATCACTTAATAAGCATAATACTTCCCCGAATTTTGCTCTTGTGAAACATTTATTAAGAAAAACAATTTTTTTTTCTATAGGATCAATATAAAATAGGATAATGGATTCCATTTCTAAAAAAATAACTCTAACAAATTTGTGATGATGTAATTTGTTACTTATAATACATGCGTTTTTTTTAAAAAAAATGTTTAAAGATATTTATTTTTTCCCTTTCCTGTGTTTCAAATTTGTCGAAAATGCGACACAGTATTATCGCCAAATAAATTTGTGGCACTCATAACCATGGCTTTATTAGATAATGCTTCTCAGCATGTTTCGTATGCTACCAGCATTTCCCTCATGTCTCTGGAAGATTGTTGCTCTGTTGAGACTGTTATCTCTAACTCTTCTTATGAAATCCTCCTTATTACTTCTTATGAACCTCCTTCTTTCTGTGACGTAGAATCTATAAACTCTTCTATAAGAATCTAAAACAGTTCTATAAACTCTTCAGTAGTCAATTTAGGTGTATCTTCTTCTCTAGAGTATCGATGTCATTTCTATAAACCTCTAACCCTCCCATAATCTTGATCAGATATAAAATCTCGTCAATTACAAGCTCCGCAGGCACTTTCCTCAGACTCTCGGTATTGCATTCGACAACGGTTTCTGGCGAAAGCCTTTCCATGCATAAATATGGACTCTATTGATTGTTTCGTTCCATGCTCAAGGTGTGAAAGTTGTCTTTCCACAATTTTCTGAGAGTGATATTGTTTCAGTTACCTCAAAGCAGTAACTCAAAGATTACTTTAGTGTAGCATTTTTTTAAAATTTGAAATGACCTGCTAATCTATGGGCTACATTAAAGAAGTGGTATTGGAAAGCAAGAATTGAATCTTAATGAATTTAAATTATTCAAAGAGGACATATTTTAGACTTGCAGGGTTTGCAGAACGGTTGTCCATTACAAGCAAAGCACGGAGTGATAAATTCATCGCAAGTAAATATATATATTGTTAAATATTAGAACATTTTATTGATCAAATCTGTAAAAAGATAACGTACCATTCAGGCATGAGTCTGTTCTTCTCGGATTTATACTTTTTAAAAGCTTGTGAATTCTTCGAATTGTAACCTAAACATCTACTTCGAAGACATGCAGATAAATCTAATCACCAGACGTTGCGACAGCATAAATAGGAACTAAGATTGACTAATAACGATCATCGCCGGCTACAGTACAACCTTTCCCCTAGGAGGCACGTCCCGCCATCGGTAGGGAGTAGCTATCCCCATACCATTTCTGTACCACCAAGGTGGCGAGAATCAACTACTGTACCGGAAACTTCTCATTCCTATGCCTGAGGTGCCTCTCGGGGGAATTTTCCAAATTGTAAATGGGCAGCGGTTTCATTTTCAAAACACCATTTACCCCAATATGGCGAGAACCAAACACTATATCGGAATCTTCTCATCTCTATGTCCAATGTGCCCCTCGTGGGTTGTTGTCCGAATCATAAATGAGCAGCTGTTTAATGTTCAAATCGCTACTTGCATTTACACTAAACAACAGCTTAAAATGGTTTTTCACTGTTTTGTGACTCGACAATGCCTTCCTCTCTGTTGCAAAAAATGTTTTTCCAAAAGAGAACCGTCTCGTCACAGTTAAAAGCTTGCTTAAGCGGATAACTCTCAGAATTCACAAGCTTCTTGAATATATTGATGAAGTTCTCGGCTGTCATTTTATTTCGGCTTGTTGCTTCACCATGCCGGTTCTTTTCTCAAACTTTTCAAGCCCACCGACGGTTTGCCTTTTAATTCTTCTCCGTCCGTTGACCGGATTCCTGACATTTTCTTAACGAGAGCGGCCAAAATTGGTTTCTCTTGACAAATGATGTGTTTTCATTAATAGTGTCACCTTGCATTTGTTTCTCGGTAAATAAATGTGATATATAATCTTTCATTATCGTCGAAAGTGCGTGGCCGTTGCGTAGACATTTTGGTGACGCCCTTTGAAATATCCGTCTGCTTAATCTTATCTCTGTTTTTTACTTTCTCGTATACGAAGTTTAGAGAATTAGTCAATGAATTCGTACTCAAGATTTTGACAATTTTTTACTTCTTAGACCTCCCTGAGTCCGAAAAATATTTTTGACATCATGTCGCTGCGTTTGTCTATTACAAAGCAATTATTGGTAACAGCGACGCTATTAATATTTGTTGTTTCTGTTTCGCTTAATGATATAGGTACATTGCTTTAAAAAATAAGGCCAAACAATCCGTACTGGCTATTTTATACTTTACTGGAATCAACAAAGTATACGCCAACTTTTGGATGTCCAATGGACTTATTTCATAAAATTGCCTGACTAATTTCAGAGCATATTAAATGAATTATTCTTTCTTGGGAAATTGAGAACGTCGCCTTCCGTTCAAAACTATTTTAGACAGGTAGGATTGTATAATTATCTCTAAGATGTATTGAGGGATTGAAAAAAAATTCCTATTTTCTTAATTTATTGGCCACCTTGTAGAACAATTTCATTTCAGTAACTGCTTTCAATCGAGCCCAAGATTTTTTTTTAATACATCGTGTGTAACTTTGAAGCATCAATAAGATTAACACAATACCCATTAGGTAAAGGACATTTTTATATTGCTTAATTCTGCGCATCACTTGTATCGTTGCGCGAAATTAAACCATACAGAATTTTCCCATTAATGGCACTTGTTTGATCCTATCCTTACAGCCTATCCTATGAAAAACACGTGGTGTGACTATATTAGCTGATAGAACTTTTATATTTTAGCATTCAAAGCTAGCCTCTGAAAACCGGATTTTTAAGGAAAGCACCAATGTTTTTTAATGTCCGAGAATTTAATAATAGTGATGAAAAAAGAAGATGGGTATCTATTCTGATTCAAATATCATTTCCAATCTTCAGGTTGGAGGTCCAAAACCCCCTACTCGTAACAACTGAAACTAATTTTATATGATATTCTCCCTAAGCAACCCGTTATTTTCTTTTATTTATGTTTTGCTTGTAAAGATTAAACCTTTTAAGTGATTAAAAGTAGAAGAACGTGCTGAACTCTAAAGCAATTTTATTTCTTAACTAATTTTATTCCTGATATCATCTGAAAACTTGAAAAAGGAGAAATGCAGCTACGGATGAGCTTCGCTTTTGGTGAAAAGGGCCTTGATCTCCAATAGGGACGTAAAGAACGGGGGAAAAAAAATACTGCACTTGTGGAACCGGGCCCCCAACCTGCCTACAAAGAACGGGAAACGAGAACTGCGCCTTCCGAACAAAGGACAGGTTTCAGCTTCCCGCCTTTCATCTTTCTCCTCCCCACGTTCGATTTGCAATTTTTTTTTCGAGAGACGGATCTCTGATGTGTGTTGCATCTGAAACATATGTGATGCTTTTTTACATTTTCTTTTCTTTCTTTTTTATTCTCTTTCCACGTAGCATAAACAAGCCTTCATTGCAACTTTGCTATTATAATTCTTTGTATTTTCTACAGGGATGCTGCAGTGTCCGTGATTTCAAAAGAAAATGGAGTAATGAAAAATGCCTTTGTTGAAGGGAACGGATTTTGTTACATTGCAGTTTTGGAATGGATGTGATGTTGAAGTTTCGTGACGGCGAATCAGCGAATAATTATTTATTTCGATGTATAGATTCATGAAAACATTTTAAGTCACAGTAGTAATCACAGTAGTCACTATAGAGAAAATACAGTAATCGTCAAAAAAATTCGAACACGAGATTTTGACGAATCTACACGTTATAGACCACCCTGAGTTCGAAAAACACATTTTTGAAAAATGTCTGTCCTGTCTGTGAAAAAGATAACTCAAAAATGCTTTAATCTCTAGACGAATGTATTCATAGGAAATCTGATTGTCCGGCTGTTATAAAACGAAGAGTGCTAGATGGATAAACTTCAGTACTCAGATTTAAAAAATTTATTGTAGACACCTATCAAATTTTGTGCCAAATCCGCCAAAGGCTTGACCGTCTGTCGATCTGTACTTTCAGAAACATGTAAACGCGATAGTTCAAAAATACAATGATTTAAATATATCAAATTTCGTATGTGATTTTTGTGACTACAAGTGTACCTTTTTGTTTCAAAACGTCGACCGAAATTCGATTTTCGGTCGCTATTCATCGCATGTCAGGAATTAATCGCCAAAGAATTCGCCAAGCATTAGGTGAATGGTGGCACCGTAGATTCAGTAAAAATTCTAAATTCAAGTGAAATATTAATATTGCGTAACTATTGTACACCAATGCCATGCAAAGCGTTCTCTGGGATATATCGCCGTTACTAACGAGCATGACAGAAAGTTTTGGGGAGACGAAACCCTGGTTTAAATTTACCTTTTATTAAATCATTCTTCTTTTATTTACCTCTTTGTTACGACCGGCATCAGCATATAACTTTCCTCTCTCTACGAGTTTATGCCATTGTTTTGTCGCCAAATCATAGTTTCTTTAATCACAGGACAGAACCTGCGGGTCACATTGCATAAATTGGGGGCTCGCATGCATATATTGGGGAGGGGGCGCATGCATAAATTGGGTTACAAGAAAGCACTGAATACATCTACTTTTTTCTATACATTCAAAAAGGTTGATTTGTGTATAGGGATTGCGTAATAGCAGTACTTCCAGATTCTTTCTATAGACAAATTTAATCACACTTTTTAGTATATGATATATAGATCCACAACAATAATGTTTTGATGTTCCTGTCTTCACCCAAAAAGCAAAGAAAAAGAAAAACGAGGTTACTTGAGAGAATTACTTGAAAGAAGCTTTGCTTTTCTCAGAATATTGTCTGGCCCAATTTCATTCTACCGAGTATGCGCATTTATTAGGCGCGTCCTAGTGTTCTTTTTCCCGAATAAGCCTTTAAGGAAGGTATAAAAGATCCTCCTTTAATCCGACCTCTTTTATAATCCGGCGTAATCAGGAAAGCCGTGTACGACATATATGATCTGTGTACATATACGTCGTGTATAAGCCGTGTCCCTCCGTGTTAAGTCGTTGTGTGATTTGAAACGAACATTAAAAAATTATTTTTTCGTTTTTTTTCACTCGAAAAAACCTCTCACGATAAGACTCCCGTCTTATCGGGGACGGGAAGGGGTTATTACATATTTCTTTGTGGGTATTTGATAAAATTATGGTCAATAAATTAAGTAAATTAAGAAGGTAATAAAATTAAAATCAATTCCGCTGTTATTTAATAATACTTTTATACTTACAAGTGCATTTATTTCAATTTACGAATTTTAATGAATTTCTTTTGTGTTGAGCGTTCAACTTCTAAATACTTGCACAACAAGAGTAACAGAAGTAGAAAAAAAAAATGAAAACATTTGTAGACAATTAAAGGTTCATTAAAATCCGGAATTTCTAAATGAAAAAATAGAAAATTATATGAAAAATAGCTGCCATCTGGTCGATTATCTTAATTATTTTACAGTGTATATAAAATTGTGTCTGTTTTCTTGAATTGTATATACAATTCCACACCCCTTGACAAGATCGAATAAAACTTAACACGCCTGCTTTTAGCACCTTAAAGAGTTAACTGCGACATTAAAGAATTTCTGCGGCACCCGAAAGGAGGTGAAATGGAATTAGAATTATTTTTTGTTTTACCGCCTAATATTGAAACATATCACTGCATAAAACTTATTTTTATACCATCATAAAATTTAAAAAAAGAAAAAAACTTTTCAGTAACATTTTTTCAATTCTATACAACCATTTTGCTAATTTTAATAATTTTTTCAATGTTACTATTTAAATGAGGGTTGAGATTTATAAAACATCTTAAGGGGTTGAATATTAGAATTCAAAAAGTGTACGACTTAAAATTGTAATTTAATTTTTTTTTTCTCTTTCTCTCTCACACATTCACAAACACGTGTTAAATTATAACATTTAAAATTTATTTTGAACTAGTCTCTGCAGCCATGACTCCATCTGCCTTTATTTTCTCTCTTTAAATTGAATAATTGAACTAAAATAGCTTAAACTTAATAACCATATCGTTGCAGTAACTGAAAATCGTATTCTGCGTATTACCATTTTTGTATAACTTAACTTTTTGCTTAACTAACATTTTCAGTTTGGTTATTTAGTTCAATTATCTGTCTAAAATTAATCATAGAATCCTTTGCAGTTTGAATTTATGTTACTGGCATACACAATATATTAATAAAATTCCAAAAGTAATTTATTTCGAATTAGGGTACTGTCGAAAAAGACAATATTGTAAAAAATCTCGATGTTAAATATTTTGATAATCTTGATATGAAATATATATATATATATATAATCGGTAAAACTAAAATGAAACAAAAATGTGGGGTAAAAAACATCTCTTTCTCATCTTATTATGCATTTTTCATGAAATAAAATTACTTTGTAAACAATTTGATGGGTTATATTGTAAAAAAGTTAATGGAGAATTATCTGATGTAAAAAGAAAGGGTCGAAACGCTTGAGAAGTAGAGATTACTATTATATTAAGTGTACTTTTTTTTTACCCTATGCGTTTATGTGACCTTGAGCAAAGAGCTTGTATTCCGAGTTCAATTCACTGTGTAACAGGTAGTTTTCGCCAAAGGGCTGTAGTGATCCATCAAGGACAAACAGCCTTTCTATCAGTATCGGATTATGTCACATACATTGGGCTTTTGTTTGTCTATTGTAAACAAAAGAGGATTGCATTGGCTAATATAGAAGTCGACTAATATGTGCAATCTGATCCAGGAGGAAGGTCCCGCATGTGATTTGATTTTTCTGTCTGGGAGTTATTAAAATATTAAAAAAAAATGAATATTTAATGTTAGATTACTTTTAATGCACTTTTATAAAATTAATTAATGCCCTTTTCTAATTGTGAAAGATTATTTTTAATGCACTGTTATAAAATTAGTTAATGCCTTTGTCCAATTTTGGAAGATTATTTTTAATGCACTATTATAAAATTAGTTAATGCTATTTCCCAATTGTGAAGGATTATTTTTAATGCACTGTTATAAAATTAGTTAATGCTATTTCCCAATTGTGAAGGATTATTTTTAATGCACTGTTATAAAATTAGTTAATGCCTTTGTCCAATTGTGAAGGATTATTTTTAATGCACTGTTATAAAATTAGTTAATGCCTTTGTCCAATTGTGAAGGATTATTTTTAATGCACTGTTATAAAATTAGTTAATGCCTTTTTCCAATTGTGGAAGATTATTTTTAATGCACTGTTATAAAATTAGTTAATGCCATTTACCAATTCATTATTTATTTCTCAATATGAAGTTGATTTAATTTACCTGATTTTTTTATTTGATAACTTTACTCTGAAGACAGTGAAAAAAATATAAACAATCCTACTATAATAGCGATTATTAAATATCTGTCAGAACCTGAAATTCAAAAAATATAATCTTCTGGGAACTATGAATATTAAATTATGCAAAAGTGGTTCAGTTGAAATGAAATCTAGTCACTATTAATGCCAGACAAGCCGTCGCCAATGACGACTAGTTAATAACATAGTGGTCTAATAGTCTTCGAAGCTATAACATCATATATATATGTATTGAAACCGTAGCTGAATTATATATATATATATATATATATATATATATATATATATGCTTGAAATCAGATTCCTTTTTTTTTTGCTTTGTTTTTATTTATCATGTTGATGTAATAATAATGATGTAACTTTAAAGAATATCGATAGCATTATTTATTTTGCTATCAAAAATAAAATCATTCTTTTGAAATCTGAAAACATCCATACTCTTCCAAGTATTTATTTTCATTAAAAAAAATAAAAATTGATAAATTGTGCAGCATTTTTAGGATTTCCCGTTTCTTTTTTTATCTGTAAGTAAATAAAAAAAGGAGAAGGATATTGTAAGAGAAAACTTGTAAACTATTTCAACAACGCCTCGGACATTTAAGTGGTTTCCCAGGTTTTGCTCCGTTGCCTATTTTCCAAAAGATAGCGCTGTTTGCGAGTTTCAGCAATGCGGATGATGAAGTGTCATTTCTATAGTGTCATTTAACAGAGATAATAAAAAAATGACTCATCTTAAAAAAAAAAAAAAAAAAAAAAAAAAAAAAAACATTGTGCATGTTGAAAAAATACTGTTTCTAGCTTTCAGTTTCACCTTCCTGTACAATAGGCATTTCATATTTACTCGTATGTTATTTAACTCCTTATGAAAGATTTTTTTAAAATTACATATTACTAGGTAAATATATTAGTTTTTAGCAAATAATAAACACAAATTTCTCGAATATCCCCAATTTTATAAATGAAAGCAGGAAACAATAGAAATATCAGCTGCAACATTTATATCACATTGAATTACAAAGTGCGAAATACTTATTCATACTCTTTTATTTTGTATTGTATATTTTATAAAAGCCGAATAAAAATATTGTGATTTAAACACTTAAAAGGAATATTAAAAAGTCCGTTTCATAACAATTTATTAATTACATTAAATAATTAAAAATACAAAAATGGATCCGAATTGGGCTATTTAAAGACAAGCGAACTAAGAAATTAAAAATTTTAGAAAAGCATTAGGATAAATTTAAAAGTGTAGCGGTTACATAACTTTACTGCCTACTGTTTTGATACAATAAATGGCGCTAACTTATTAACCACAAGATATATTACCCATGATCCTTCTTGTGGGGTTATTATTAGATTGTACTTTAAGTGAGTGTCGTGTATTTTCGTGTTCGTGTCTGTTTTGTCTTGAGAAATGCGGATCATAGAAAAAAATTCGTCTGTTATTTTCATCTACCTCATAATGAAGTTACAAAGAGTCTCGTCCCTCAACAAAAGGCAAATTACATACTGCTTATAATTGTGAAATAATATGTGCTAGAAAATAGAAGAGGAAATGGAAATCTACTTTGAAGTTCAAATAAAACTTTTTTTTTAACCATAGCTAAGTGACAGACAGGTTTGATAAAATAATAAAACTGGAATGAATTTCGTTACTCTAATGCATCGGTAAATTCATTTTCATTTCAATTAAAATATATATTTGTCTCTTTATTTAGTTCCATTTTTCTCAGCCTAAGTGTTAAAAAAGTATTTGTTTGTAATCCGAAGTTATAATCGATAAACGATAGAGTTCATTTGCACTTAACCAAAATTGCTAATTATTGGTTAGACAGTCCTTTCTGCACAATGTCAACAAACAGATAAATATTTTATTTTTATTATTGTAAACCGACTTATTGTATCCAGAAAATTGTCGTGAAATATTGTCAAGTACATAACACTAAAGTAATGTAGTGAATTATTTTTGAAAACTTATGGCTTAAAATATTCGATGACTTTTAGCGCAGCAGAGCCAAATCAGTATAATAAAAATATTTTCAAGTTCGAAACAGTAGAATTCGAAAATAAGATTATATTTAAAATCAATTCTGAATATGTGTAAAAATACTTTTAGTTTCTTCTATAGCAAATAAATTTATATTGTTGTTGTTTATAATGACACTTGCCATGGACAAGCTCGCTGACGAAGTCAGCGATTTTAAGTCAAGGGAGTTTCTCTTGTTTTAGTAGCGCCAACTAAGGACAAGAGTACGTCTTAGGGAAACACATTCACACATCTCATAGATAGAACAGATGAAGAACAACCATACCCGTACCGGGACTCGAACACAGGACGCCCAGATCACGGGGAAGACGCGCTTCTCCTATGCCAGGACGCCGACTAAATAAATTTATATAAAATGATAAAATGAAATATAAAATTTATTATATAAATAATAATGAATAAACAATAATTTACATAAAAATAAATTTATATAAAATAAATAAATATTAATAATAAAAATAAAATAATTTATATAAAAATAATTATATAATATAATTCTATATAATAAATTCGATAATAATAAAAAAATTTACTATCCAATTATTAATAACATAAATTAATAATCCGACAGCATATAACTAAAAATAATTAAAATATTTTATTTTAATTATATAAAAATAAAATAATAATATAATTTTATATTATTTATGTAATAAAATTTTTTATGTAATATTAAATTTATTTAAATAAATGATTAAATTTATTTAAATAAATGATTAAATTTTATATAAATAAAAACCACTCAAATTTTGAAATGGTTCTCTCTGAGTTGGTATAAAAGTTTTCTTAAGGTTTAAAAAATCTGGATATTTCCATAAAATAGAATAACCACTTACTGCCAATATATAATAAACTCAGAGTTATTTATTTATTTTTCTTTAAAATTACTGTTTGAACATTTTCTAGAAAACTTCTTTCAAATATGAATAATATTACATTGTTTATTACTCATTTTTATTCCAAAATGACAGGCAGGAATATTTATCATAGAGAAAATAAAAGGACGATTTAATCGGTTCATCAAAATTCAGCCATGCTACATTCTTTTTCCATTAGAACAAAGACCCAATAAATTACCGTCTGTGGAATTTGTTGCATGAATCCGGCACTATAACTGCACAGTACGCAATAATCTCGATGCAGTTGATTCTTAGGATTATTATTATTATTAAAAAAAAAAAACGAATAACTAACGATCTTACATCAAAATTTTACTTTTTTTAAAAAGATATATAATTTTAAAGATTGTTAATCTTCATAACTTTAAATACATCATTACAGTTTGCGTGTCTAATTAAACTTTAAAAAATTAAAATAAAGAATGGCACTGAAATAAAATGCATGCCATTATAAAGATAATCTTTTGAGTTTTAATGCAAATGAGTTTTTTGAGTTTTCATTTTTGTGAGATTATAATTTTGGTCGATGTGGTCATCAATTTCCATAAGTAAGTCATTGCGATTACCAATAGTTAAGTCTAATTTCCCGCTCTTAAATGTTTCTAACAACTATCTCTTGATTTTATTACATTTTTTCCTCTCTAATTGAACTTTTGAAGATATGGTGAACTGTTTCCAGAACAGTCCTGATAATATTTTGCAGCCCAAAGTATTGAATTAAGAGCAGCTATAAAAACATTCATTCAAGTAGTCTGAAGATTTGTTTACATTTGATTGTTGCTATTTAGCAATAATTAACAAGAAAGAGTTTTGTAGCACGTATATGTTAGCGTTTTATATATAGAGAGAGATCTTTGTTTTTATATATTCATTTTTCTGTTGAATGTTAATTTGCAATTTCATATTCCTTTTTTTTTATAATTTAAATTCTTAAAATATATACTGATGGTTATTTAATGGTAAGGGATAGATTAATAGTTGATTTTTAATATTCTATTGTCAAATTTATTTTGCTGTAGGCTATATATATATTACGCTAAATGCACCTTTTATATTTCAAATTTATATACCAGCAAGTTTTATATTTTATTCTCCCATCATTAGATATGTTTTCGTATAAAAATTGCCCAAATGATTTCATGAATTAGATTTATATTTTTAAATTCTGCCTTCATTGCTTATTTTCGGAACTCTTTGTATTTTTGCGTGTACGTGCATGAAAAAACGAATATGTATGAAGTGAAGTAATGAAAGCAATACTTTTCAAGTAATATCGTTATCAAGTAATATCGTAGTATAAATTATAATTATGTATTTAAAATATATATAACTATATTATATGTATAATAAAACTATATAAATTTTAATTATAAATGATTATTATTCTAATTAATTATTATTTTAATTATTAATTCATGCAGTAAATTCATGTTGTCTACTTGAAAAATCTGTTGCATTTTTATGGATTGCGAATTTTTTAAACATAGCGACATTTGTTGAGCAAAACTTTATAGATATGTCTCAGTGTGTACAGAATATTTCAAATTTAGCGACAATTCCTGAAAAAATGATTTATTTATATAGTGAAAACAAATTTTTATTTCTAGAAAAAATATTTCTGTTTTTGTGGAGAAATTTAAGATTTTTTTAATTTCTATATTTTTGTTTATATGATTCATTCTATTGCATAAAAATATAACCCATCCATTTTCTTTTGATCAGAATAGTACGAATAAATTTTTTTGATATATATGTAAATAAAAATGTTTAGCTAAAGAAAATTTGGAACAAACAAAAAGGAATTATATCAATAGTCTTTCTTTCTATTTTTTTTTTCCTTTCATAGAAAATAATATAATTTTTTTTATCATCTGCATGAAAAATAAAAATAAAAATATCTACTTGAAGTGCAGAAAGCGAGAGGTCGAGAAATGATTTTATAGCACTAAATTAATTTTTTTTTATATTAATTGTTTGATTTTAACGTGAACATAAAAATTGATGATTGGAATGATTAGAAAATTTAATGATTAGAAAAAAATAGCATCTTAGTACTCTAAAAAAAAAAGACAAAAAACAAATTGATTCTTTTTTTTATTTTGTTTCGAACTCTTCAAATAAATAAAATTCTCTGTTTAAGTGTGTTCACTTGTAAGAAATCTTTTTAACTCCATAAAACGAAAGAAATTTAATTTCGCCGGGAGATATATTTCGAAGAAAGTGTAACACCGGTGAAAGCAGGTTCAAAGCGTGATGAGTGAAAGTATTTTAAGTAACGGTCCACTGCATCTTGGAAAAACAACACCTTCCATAAATCCAAACTGGTTTCGTTTTTCTAAAGCCCAGACGGTGAGAATGGATGTTTATTGAAGTTATCTGGATTTATTTATTTTCTTTTTTGTTCCAAACGATATAAATGATAAATATTTTCACACGATTGAGATGAAAATTCCAATCAAAGAATTGGTATTTTGCAAACAAAAAATTTCAAACCAAATATTTGATGTTTTTTGTTATTTTTATTGAACTAATTTAAAATGAATTTGTGAAAGTGAAATTTAAAAAAAAATGGAGAGAGAAACGAGATTAAAACGGAGGTAGTAAACAGATAAGCGTCTCTTAATAAAAATGTTTTCATATAAGTAGAAAATTTTAAATTGGAGATAGGTGTTATTTGAGATTGATTTGGTAAACATTGTAAACTTCTAGGAAGCGAAAGGGAAAATATGTTTTTAATCAGGGCAAAGGACATTCTTTCATACACAAAATACTTTACGCGAAATTTATTGAAGATTAGCAAAGCATGCCGTTTCCATTGACTTGATGAATGTTGGAAATATCAAAACTGCAATAATATAAATTGAAATCAACGAATAAGGACGAACTTAAAACAAACAAAACAAAATTGTTATAGATGGTGCGATCGATAACAATTTTCTCTACAAAAATATGGTGTACGAAACAGTAGACGATGAAAATCGAAACAAATAACCGAAAAGGAGAACACGTTTGATTAAAAAAAGAAAGAGATTGAAGATAAAAAATATACTACAAATAATTTTATTAGAATTTAAATTGCTTAAAAATAATTTTCAGAATTCTTGGAGCATTAATTCTTATTTGACTTCTACCAAGTCAAGAATTTGAAGACAATAATATGTTAAGCCAATAATAACTCATTGAAGATGAACGGTCCACCCTCTCTCCTTTTTTCTGACAATGAACCACCTTTGCGTCGCCATCTCTTCTGTGCATTTCCACGTCACACCAGTCACAGGGCGATAAACCCTAATTAATTTAACATTCTTCAGGTCACCTTCAGGGATGATCTTTTAAGATCAAGTCTCAAAACAGGGACAATCTCTTCTGGAAGTTCATGCTTAGCCTCTTGGCTCTAAAAAAAATCTCCATTATAATCATGGATTTTCCAAATTCTCGCATCGTACTAGTTTCCATTAATTTTTGAAGAAAACTTTAGAAATATGATGATCAGTTGGTGTTGATTCTTCTGCAGTAACCTATTTATTGGAGTCAAAGAAGTATGAATGCTTTGTGAGACCCAATTTACTAACAAGCTTTCCCTGAGTAAAAACCACTTAAATGATTACAGTTGTGGTCGCTTTTCCAATTGCAAGAAGCTTAGTTCTCTTACCTCGAAATTGTAGAGAAGAGTAAGATACTGCTCATTAACGGATTCGAAAACCCTCCGCGCTTTTGCACATGCATCAGGGTGTGTTTATTTAATCAAAACAGTGGTGAAATGAAGGGTAAAAGGAGGAGATATATGCATTTAATGATAGGGTGAACTTACCCGCGAAATTGGGAGGCATAAAACTCCAGATAACTTGTAATATTGTCGAAAAAAATGCTATTTCGCAATAGAGTAACTTTTATTTACTGTAAGGGCTGCAAACATTGAATTATGATGAATAAATGGAAGATTTATGTTTTCAAAATTCGATAATTCGCTTTTTAAAATATAACAATATATATATATATATATATTTTGTTAAGCCTTTTTTTTTTCTGTTTTTGAATTTTTTGATACTGTTTTGGTATTAACAATTGTAGATAATCTCGGTCACATTTAATGATATTGCGGTGCGGTGTGGTGTGGTGTGGTGTAGAGAGGGGAGTGCCAGCTCAGGGGTCGTCCTCGTCATCTGACCAGGGTTCAAAATTACGAGGTCCGTCTCAAAATAGCCCTTGTGTTGCTTCAAACGGGACGTTAATATAACTAAACTAAACTAAAAAAACTTAATGATATTGCGTAAAATATTTTTCGTGCACTTCTGAAAGCTTATTTGCTTCTTGAACTAGCCATATAAGCAATCAATACGCAATTTTGAGTTAAAATAAAATAGTAGAATAAGAAACAACACAACTCATATATGTGTGGGGGAAAAAATTGAACGGCAAAATATCTAAATAGAGATCGAGTAAAAATCAAAGTCGAGGAATTCCGGAAAAGCGCTCAACCTTTCGTATGTCACCCCTTAGTGATGTAGAATCGTCGAAAAGTGGTAGTCTTGGGATACGGAAACGAACAGCAATTAGCTTTATTCGCATACCGATAAATCAGTCACTTTAAGCATAAAAAAATCACTTTAAAATGCTTGACGTCAAAACAGAAATTAGGACTTGTAAATCCGATAAATGGTGCGAGTAAAAGAGACGGGGATATTTTTAAGCTCCGCCCAGCGTTCACTTGCTTATTCTTAAAATATGCCCCTGATTTTAAATCCTATCACTTGGCACCCAAATCGGGCATCATGAGTACGTGAAATAGAAGCTGCGTTACGATTATAACCCTCCCCTCAATTTTCTTAGAGGGGAGGGTTAAATTAATGATGTGGGGTCGAATTTTATCCGTTTCGAGGAGGGAATCAATTTTTTGTATGAGAGGCTTAGCCCGTAACCGATTATTTCTCCTAGGATTACACCTGTACTTCCCTTGTTTTTTGTCACGATGACTATATTTGAATTAAATAGGTACAGGTGGGTCGAGGATTTTTTTACAGTATCTGCTTATACAGAACTTGATGCTTATTTGTAAACCCTATCAGTGTCATAATATATATATATATATATATATATATATATATATATATATATATATATATATATATATTCTTGGTCGACCAGAGCTCAAACAAAGGCTGACTGACCTGACAATAATACAAACTGAACTCGAAATTGTTGTTAAACTTAATATTGATACATTCAACAAAATATTTGCACGAGTAAAAACATGAAAAAAAATCACATTTTCATGATGAGTATTAAGTAGGAATGTATATTTAACCAATGGGTATCTCTTAGAAAACCTTTAAAGTTTGAAGTATGACTTGAAGATTGTTTTTAAGAATGTTTTTTTTTTTTGTGTGTGTGTGTGTGTGTGTGTATACTATAAATATTCATGTGTTGGACTTAATTTGCCTAGAAACATTTTGTGCTGTTTGATTGGTTCTGATGCCTAGGGCAGCTCAGTTAATGGGTGTCAATGGAAAGAAATATTACTGCATATTCATTCATTATATCAAAATATATGTAATTTGCCGAAACATATTATTGATCAAAATTGTGCAGATTATCTACATTTATTCTCAAATTACTGTGTGAATGATATACGATTGTTGTATGTCGCCATAAAATGCTATACGTTTGTTTTTAATATTTGCGACACGCCAAATATATGTTTTTGTTTCTGTGTAGAATTTGAACTGCGGCATTTTTATATAACAGCAACGATTTGTCGACGTTTTAGGTTAAATGCGACGGAAGAGCCTGACTGTTGAGAGTGTAACGCTCCCCGTTTCTCACACCTGATAAGTGGTCTTCCAGCAAGATGTAATGCCACGTGTTACCCCCCTCCCTCCACTTATACACACACATTGATAAGTGCCTCCGGACTACCAGAAGGGGGATTTTCTTAACCAGTAGGGTCATTGTGTCTGGTCATTAGCTGTATCCAGAATAAAGAACCACATGTGCATGTTTCGTCGTTTCAGGGAAATCTATCGTATCGTCAAGGAAGAAGAACGTCAAACCATCCAGATGCTACGCTTTTTTTCCATTATGAAGGGACTGTAATTAACATTTGTTCGGGAAGAGTCAACTACAAAGATGAATCATTAACGGACATTCCCACGATCGACTAGAGACTATTGTAGAAACATTGCTGAACTTGCTCTTGGGTGATGAAGAGCTCAAGTGCACCAATGAGAAAATGGGAGGCGGAGATTTGACGGAAATAAAATACGGTATTTTTTTAAGAGAAGGAGGATAGCGGTGAGAGTCGTTTTAATGAGGATTCGGTGAGGCATGAGTGCTGGAAGGTGTTCTTGTTTTTGTGTGAAGCTCCGTGTGATTCGGGGTTCTAGGTTCTACCGATAAAGATCCGTGGATCCGTAAGATCTACCCGATAAAGATCCGTGGATTTCTAGAGCTATCCCTGGAGTAGCCGTTTGAGCTTACAGCCTGTTAGCGTTTTATGTGGTGTTTATTTCCCGAATGGATCGAGGAGCTATTTCATGATTAACTTTCAACTGTTGTGTAAATTTTGTAAATAATATTAACCTAGATGAGAACAAGTTGTTTTTGTGTACATATAAGGCTGTAAATAAAAGAATTGTTTGTTACGCTATTCTCTTATTTGATCGGTCAGGATCAAGACATTACAAGAGCATGACGCGTCGTAAATCTTGGACGCCACTTACTCCTTTAAGCCACTGCTGTGCTGCTAAACAGTGGCATATTGCGGGGAAAGGTATAGATGCCGCTTACACCTCTCATCGGAAGCGCTATAGAGATAATATTTTGGAGATATTTTTAAAGCTGAATGTGATAAAACGAAAATATAATTTTACTTCTCGAAACTGTTTGTATTTTCTAAGCCTCTAATGACGACAAGACAGAAAAATCATGTTATTCCGTAGACCCCGGTTGCCCTAGCTACGCCACCGCTGCTAATCCTGCACGAATCACCATTTTTAAAGGCGGAGAAATGCAACTTTCAGAAGATAACAAAATGTGCGAATGTTTATGTTCCAGTGTTTCAGAATGGGGCATCTTTTAAGACAGCATTTCTTAGGTGAGTTGTTTATGGTCGATTCAGTCCGTTGCAAATGCCGCAATCTCTCTCGCTTTTCCTTTGTGGCCGGGCGGAAAGGGAAGTATCGTTGCCCCGATTATCTTGACAAATAGCTCCTCTTTGGTCCATTGTTAGCGAAGTAATCGCTACCAGTGATCCGCAAAGGAAACGCGGTTTTTTTAAAGAGGCCTTTTTTCCTCCCGTCCTCTACTTCTTTTCTATTTCTCTATAAAAAAAAAAGATCAGAATCTTTTTTTTATATATAGAAACATTAATCAACGTTCATTTTAGTATAAACCTGGCGCTACGCGATCTGTGAACAACTTTCAACTTTGAACCTTATGAAGTTTGTAGCAAGCACCGTGTAGCGGTTGAAGAGTTTTGTGAAGATGTCTTTTTGGAGTGGTATGATAACAGCAGACGAGTTGAAAATAAAAATTCGGTCATTCTATTATAATGTGGAGTATAGCAGTAGTTATTATTGACATATTATACATCGAAGGCGGGTTGCGCACAACAAATGTTTATGCATAAATCCAGAATGATGCTACTAACACTTACCAGCATTACGTGCTAGATTGTTTGTAGCTCCGTGAGGCGGGTGGGACGCTCCACGAAGATGTCTTTTGAGTGGTTCGTGATGAATGAAGACAGTAGATGAGTTTGGAATAAAAATTCTGTTATTAATGTAATATTTAAAATGTAGAAGATAAACAATAGATGTTGATATGCTGTGCATTGAAGAGCAGGTTCCGAACAACAAATGCTTATACATAACGCAGAATGATGCTACAAACACTTTCAAACATTCGACGCTAAAAAGTTTGTTTGATCCATGTGACGGATGGGGAGCTCTGTGAAGTATATCTTTTAAATTCGTTTTTGATAAATGAAAGGAACAGATGAGTTGAGAATAAAAATTCTGGCATTCTGCTAAAATATGGAGGATCAGTAATAGATATTGACATATTGTACATCGAAGGGTGGGTTTCGAACAACAAATGCTTATAAATAACGTCAGAATGATGCTACGAACACTTTCAAACATTCGACGCTAAAAAGTTTGTATCACCATGTGACGGATGGGGAGCTCTGTGAAGTATATCTTTTAAATTCGTTTTTGATAAATGAAAGAAACAGATGAGTTGAGAATAAAAATTCTGGCGTTCTGCTAAAATGTGGAGGATCAGTAGTAGATATTGACATATTGTACATCGAAGGGTGGGTTCTGAACAACAAATGTTTACTCATAAACCTAGAATGGAGCTATGAACACTCCAACATTACATGCTAGATAGTTTGTAGCACCATTTGGTGAATGAGGAGCTCTGTGAAGACATCTTTTAGAATGATACGTGCTGATGAGTTCAGAATAAAAATTCTGGCATTTTATTAGAATGTGGAGGAGCGACAGTGGGTATTGGCATCGAAGGCCGGGTTCTGAACAAGAAATGCTTATACAAAAACAAACAAAAAAACAGAATGGTGCTTCCAACATTGGATGCTATATGGTATGTAACAGCATGTGGCGGAGCTATCGCTTTACCAGCTTTCAATATCAAGCATCGAACATTCGCGCTTTAAGACGATTTGAGGATTGTCGGTCGTGCACTTGGATCAAAGGAATTCTCAAAATTCGTCGCACATATCTCGCATGTGTGAGTGTACAGCTACATGACAGGAACCGCCTTTAAGAAAGTAAATAATTTTTACATTTCATTTGCTTTCATTATAACAGAAATATTTGCCTTTATTATTGAACAAATCATTTTGACAGAAATGTTGGTTTAAACATTTTAATCAAGGTTCAACGTATCATGTAGCACAGTTTAAGTGAAGGCAGTGTTCACATTTGTTAGATATGGAACAAGTGTGAACCACTGCCTTATATGATAATGAACATTGACTAATGCGTCTTATAAAAATATATTGCGAGCAATCAGTTTCAGGTACACAGAAGTAATATTGATAATGACCAGTGGTGAATTTGCGATCCCGGTCGAGGAAAATAGCTAAGGGTTTAAAAATTCTAGAATTTTGTAGAAGTGAACGAAGTTTCTGCTACTATAAAAAAATGGAATAAAATTTAAAAACTAAAATAAACTCTGAAAATATTTTTTTTATTAATTTGAGTCCTTTTGACTTGGGACGAATCAAAATAAGTGCTGCGAAATTGCAGCGCCCTAATTTTTTGTAATTGTATAATGGAATTAATAGAATTTCACACACAAACACAAAAATACATCTGTAACTCAACACGAAAAAAGGGGAACACACTACATATTCACTATGGACGAGAGTCTTTGTTACTACTTTAATGCTAGGAGGAAATAATAAATAAACATGTAAAACCAAATAAACCTGTTCGATGAATATTATTGGGAACGTAGAATAAGGGGATATGCTATACGAAGAATAAAGGGATGTGGGCGTCAACATATAAATTTAATTACTAAATTATTTTATTTCGCTAAATGATTTTGTCTTATTTTATTATTATTTGTGGTAGGGTTCATGGAGTGCATGTACTCCATGGTTCTTAATCTCTGGAGATTAAGCTATTGTTTCGAGAAAGTGGCATAACAATTCATATGTGATAATGCTTTTAAAAATGTAAATGAATACTTAAAAAGATGTCAGCAGACGTAATGCAATGATATTTTATTTTACATTTAATATTCAAATGTATTCAACGGTCTAATGCAAGGTTACATTAAATAATCGCGCTTTTGAGATGCAAGGAGAAACAGACTATGCTGAATGCTAGAAAACTAAGTTCCCTTATCCGTTCCCCTATATAAAAAGTTGCGTTTGTCACTAACTGAAGGTTATGCCTTTCTGGGAAGGAGAGGAAATAACTACTCGAACGAACTGTGCTTCCTTCCGGTATCAAATTCGCCCCAACCAAGGGTCTAGTTACAGTGCGTAGGTTTCTCTTACCTTTCTCCGCCATGTTTTTAAGTTAATTGAGCGAAGGCGGAGAGTATCAAATATGCTAAAAACGGAGTTTTAATTGAAGATTTTCAAACATCAGAGTTTTGAGATTTGGAGGGGAAACGAAGTATAATTTGTATATATAAAACAAAGTCGTAAATCGTGTTAGTTACATCATTTATAAATCAAGAACGGCTGTGCCGATTTTAATGATATTTGTGTTTTTGGATTCGTCTCAGCCCCGAATAGCAGAATAACGGTTAAAATATCGTAAAAGTTCACGAGAAAAAATTAAGGGTGCATCGTAGGGTTAACGGTAACATGTAACTGCAAAACCTTGTAACAGATTCGAAACAGTCCGCAATGCCAAAATATTAGTAGCATCTAAAATCATCATATGGGACGAATGCACGATGGCGCACAAACGCATATTGGAAGACTGTCTGGCGATTTCCGCCAAACACTGCCAGTCATTTCAAGATCGACTGCTGCTTGCTGCAATAAACGCTTGCCTCAAATCATCAAATCTGTAGCGCTATGTGAAGAAACTTCAACTAACAACAAACATGAGAGTTGCATTGCTGAACGATCCATCTGCTGAAGATTTCTCCAAGCAATTGTTGACTATCGGTAATGAGCGTGTTCCTGTTGACGAATCGAGCGGATTGATTTCATTTTCTCGGAATTTTTTAAATTTCATTATATCGGAAGATGAGCTCATCAACAACGTGTTTCCGAACATCACAAATGGTTGAGTGAGCGAGCAGTTTTGGCGGCTAAGAACAAAGATGTGGATGACTTAAACTTCGTAATTCAGAATCAAATCGTTCGTACTCTGCAATAATTCAAATCCATTGATTGTGTAACAAAAGAAGACACTATTCATCTGAATTTTTAAACTCCTTGGATGTGCCTGGCTTACCACCACACAATTTACAGCTGAAGGTTGGCTCGGTTGTCATGATGCTTCGAAACCTAAACCAACCAAAACGATGCAATGGAACGCGTTTGATGATTAAAGAAACTAATGATCATTGTGATTCACGCGACTATACTCAAAGGAAAATTCAAAGATGAGGATTTTCTCTTTCCGAGGATTCCCATGATCCCAAGCGATATGCCCTTTGAGCTTAAACGAATTCAATTTCCATTTCATGTTGCATTCGCGATGACGATTAACAAATCACAAGGCCAATCGTTGAGTATTTGTGATCTGAATCTAGAAAACCCATATTTTTCTCATGGTCAATTATATGTGGCATGTTCACGTATTGGTACACCATCCGCTTTATTTGCTCTTGCGCCTGATAACAAAACAAAATATCAGAAGGCGCTTGACTCAAGAGAATAAACCCGAATGTATATATAGATTGGGTAAAGAAAATGTCCTTCTGACAAGCCATTTTAATGCTTATTTCTGTAGTTTTACTGAATTTGTTTTCCGTTATATTATTATAACAAGTTAAATATGATTAAAATCGGAACAGCCGTTCTTGAGTTATAAATGGTGTAACTAAACTGTTCAATGATTCTTACTCGGTACGAAGTTCGCCGGGTCAGCTAGTTAATGATAAATGAAAGCCGAGATAAAAATAGTTTTTTATGGCGATAAAATTTGAATATAACTTTCTTTCAATATACTTGGTCTCCCTCCCCCCTTCTCGATAATGTTTACATATAAATATTGATGTATATGAAAGAAAAGATTTTAAAAATTTCTAGAAACTCAATATTATTTTGAATGATCCTATTTGGGATAGTGATTCATTGCTTTTAATAAGTCTCGATTTCAAATAAAACACGTTTAAACAAGAAAAAAGAATTTATAGTCTCCTTTAATAAGTGCCATTGTTTTCCTGCTGATAGGCGTACCAGAACTGCAATTTACGTAACAAGTTCATATACCAAATTTCATTTATCTAAGATGTTGCGTTTTTGAGTTGTATCATTTGCATGTATGCGAATGTGCAAACGAACAGATCTTTAACTCCATTTACTGATTTTATTCCAAATTTGTTTGGACCTGCACTTAAGATGCGAAAACTGCATACCAAATTTCATTCATCTTACTCAAATACTAATTCATCTAACTATCGTGTTCACAGACAGACAAATATATTTCCCCACAATGGCCTCCCCAAGACTTTCTCTATTAAAAGTGCCTCAGAGAACCCTTTGCCTGACTTTGTCGTACAATAATTAGAAATATGTTGTTGTTTCTGATGGCACTTGCCATGGACAAACCCGCTGTTACGAAGACAGCGATTTTAAGCCGAAGGGGGAGCGTCTCTTGTTTTTATAGAAGCGCCAGCTAGGGCCATGAGTACGACTTTACTACTCACGCACCACTCATTCGCTTGCACAACCCTATTTTACAGGAGGGCACATTCACGCATCTCACAGATAGAACAACGATAGAATAACCATGCCCAAACCGGGACTCGAAACCGAGACGCCCACATCACGGGGAAGACGCGCTACCTCTATGCCAGGACGCCGGCAGTTAGAAATATAAACCTTAGACGTTAATTTAGCAATTTTATTGAATTTATCGCATGATCCTTGGCGAGGTTTTTTGGCGATTCATTCCTCGCAGACGGTTTATAGTATTCTGAAAATCATATTTGTGTTTTAGACGCATTTTTTTCAACCAAATGAAATTAAAATTTGAACAAAACTACACTTGTAGTCACAAAATCCCATACCAAATTTGATATATTAAAATTGTAACGTTTTTGAATTATCGCATTTACATGTTTCTAAAAGTATACACCGACAGGCGATTAACTCCTTGTTGGATTTGGATCACAATTCTGTTAGTGTTTACACTATAGATGTGCAAACACTAACCTGTACTGTATTGTATCCATCTAGCTCTCTTCGTTTTGTAATTGTCGTGTTAACTTATTTTCGAACAGTCCGACAGATAGATTTCATCTGAGTGGATTTTGTTCACAATTTGGTAGATGTACGCAAATTTGATGTAAAGACTGTGTACCAAATTGTATCAGTCTAGCCCAAAGCATTTTTGAGTTACCACAGACGGACATTTTCTAAAAATGTGTTTTTCGAACTTAGGGAGGTCTGAAGCGTGGAGATTCGTCAAAATCTAGAGTTCGAATTTTTTGACGATTATTATACTTACTCTATACTTCGTGTATGGGAAAGTAAAAATGCGTTCTTTTGAATCAAGATCTGAAAGCCAAAGATTCGACAAAATCTCAATTTCGTTTTTTTTTTTTTAATTATTGCTATACTCTCTCTTTATACACTTCGCATACGAAAAAATAATACAAGCGCTGAATGTTTCTCTTTTGTCGATGGCAGCGCATCGAACCCTTCCCAATCATCGATTGATCGGGGCGCCCCGGTAATCCGGTTCCTTCGAGAAAGCTGGCTCCCATTCAACTCACGTGAAGAGCGCAAACGATCGGCAACTGTGTCCTGAGATGCAGCGTGTGTTCGAAGAAAAGAGAGAGAGAGGGGGGGGGGGATCTCCGAGCGAGTTGGCGGAGAGCCCACTGGGAAAATAATTAGAAAACTGTTGGATATACCTTTCTTGATTCCTGTATTGCTGCTTATTGTTGTGGGAACGGGAATTGTGCTGCAAATAGGCCGTATTAAGTGCCACAGAAGTACATAGAATAGAAATCGAGAAATGTTCCCTCTCCACCATAAGGAACTTTTTTTAGAGTTAGATTTACCTAAATAAGATAGAGCCTCAAATTAGGAGTGAATTATTCACATTCAGCAGGAGTTGAATTTCTGAAAACTCAATTTTTTTTAATGTTTAAAATGAGTTTGATTGAGTTTAAGTTAAAATGATTTTTTTTTTTGGTTTAAAATGTTTTTGTTTTATTTTGTTGTGCTTTGCTTAAGCATTTTTGTGATAAAATGTAGTGAAATAGAATATAATTATTTTTGTTAGTGCTATTAATTATAAGATATAATTATCTGTAAAAAAATAAGTGATTGTAAATATTTTTTAAACATTTATTTTCATTTTTCTTCCTTCAAATAATATTTAATGTTTACAAATTTTTTTTCAATATACAATAAAACACTGTTTATATCTCTTTCAATGGATTAGCAAAAAGCGACGTATAAATGTGAAAACATATATTCGAAATTTTAATGAGCAACTTTGATTTTTACTAGTTTAATACTATTGATGTGAATTCATTTACCTGCAATAATTGTAAAGACAATAGTATATCACTAATAGCATTAAAAAAGTTTCAAAATTTAAAATTCAATACATTAAAAATATCATAACTTTATTGTCTGTCTTGTGTACTTATTATACAACTCTCATTTTATATGATTAATGTGTATGGAGTCGGACATAAAAAGTGCTTAATCGGCTTTTACTGTGTTGATTGTCTGTGAACATTACATACAGCACTATGAAACAAATTAAATTCATTGAATGTTTTTAATTAACATTTTAATAAATAAAATAAGTCCACTGCATCTTTAGAGGAAGATGTAATAACTTCTTAATTCTCAAATTTTTCTCTTAATTTAGCCCATAGTAACTTACTTCATTCTAAAATATTCTCTTATTTCCTGATCCCATTCCACTTTTTCTATTTAATTAATGCAACAAAAGTTCTATGAAAATGCTTTCGTCAGCGTTCCGAGGAAAGGATAGCGAGTGTGAAAGGATAGAAAATTGTCCAGCAAGCACATTCTTTTAAAAAAGATCCCTGTGTTTCCCTTATCAAAATTTACATGCGTCAGAAATCCCTATCGGAATCTTAATAATATATTAGCACTGTGAAAAAATATTTTCCCTATCAATATCTAATGTTATATAAGGCGAGGGATAATTAATTTCTCTCTCTTCCCCACTTCTTGCCTAATCTGTTGCTGTGAGCGGACGTGCCTTGTCCGCGCCTTCTTGTAAATAAATCGTCCTGCCTCCTAGGACAGAATAAAACGAAAACTTAAAAATAAAAAGTCTCTTCACTGTATCCGCTATTGACTTCTGATTAAAAAATTATATGCTTACATTATATATATATATATATATATATATATATATATATATATATATATATATATATATATATATATATATATATATATGAATGTGTGTTATTGTATATTAACGTTCGACAAGCATACCTGTACCTAGAACTACTAGACGTCATATATATATATATATATATATATATATATACATATATATTGTGCATGTTTTCTTAGAGTGATTTTTTGAAACTTTAATTAGAATTTTAATTAATTAAAAATTAAGCGAAATTTTGGAACATTATAGTTAAAAAATAATTTTTATATTACAGTTTACTTACCAAAAATATTACAGTTTTAAATTAATTTTTACATCGTCTTAAAATTTAAAAAATTATCTTTTCAATTATACAATTTTTTTGTCATAATTTTTTCTTTATTTTTAATCAATTTTTAAATAAGATTTGAGGCGTATTTTACAGCAATGTATTTCGTTGTTGAATTTTATTGAAGCATTCATAATTAAGAATGGTGAATTAAGTTGAAGTTCACTATTATTAATGATGAAAATACGAATTTACGGTTGATTTTTCCACAACGTGCAAGTTTCTATGTAAAATATGCTTTATATATAAATCTTAAAATTTGTTAATCTTTGAAATCTTTTTAAAGTATGTTTATTTTTAAACAATGCTACTCTTGAATGTAAGCAAACTACACAAAATATTTATTTGAAAATTTTAGCATTGATGTAATTCCGACGAACCAGTTCATCGCCAAAGGTGGCTGGTACTTCATAAGAGTTATGTAGTTTCTAATATGGAGTGATTACAAAGGAATATCCCAATTTTGCAGCGCTATTAGAAGAAAGCAAAACAAAGTATAACTTTATCATTTAATCGAAATCACAAATAACAGTTGAGAATTTATATTTAACACAGTTATAAGTGTTTATTATAAGCACCTCCGAAAATATGGATGATATCATGGTGATACGATATCCAATTCCATACTCTTTCAACATTTCTGATGTGATGAAATCCTGTTTATAAGCATGTCTTCAGTTCATCAACGTCAATTGATAGCGGGGGAACAAACACCTGCTGTTTGATGCAGCTTCAGAAATAAAATCTTATATCGCCATGCTCGCATATCTGCTCCTTTTTAAAACTTCACACCAGGCATGCAGAAAAAATTGTGGAATGAATTATCACACCGTTTCGATATAATTCGTATTTCTGGAGGGGCTCATATTGAAGTTTTAAAACTGAAATGGAATTAAATTTTGAACTGTTATTTTTTGTTTCCAGTGAGAAGACAAGAAGGCTATTCCTTATTTTTTTTTTTTTTAACAGACCTGTAAAATTGGGATATTCATTTATGACACCCTGTACAATTTGTGTTGTTGAACTACTACGAACTTGCGCACTGAAAGAACTACATGGAAACCCGGTTTACCGGCACTTGCCATAAGAATCAGATGGCTCCTTTTTTCCTCCCTTACTTATCAAACCAGATATTTTTTTTTTTGTTAATTTAATTGAAGTAATAATAATCTATGTAAGCATCTCTTAAGCAACACATCACAGAGATAGAAATTTAAAAAAACATTAATTTACGGTCCACGTTCAAGTTAGATTCAGTATATCAACAGATGTAGAGATAATTTCTTTTAACAGACCTGTAAAATTGGGATATTCATTTATGACACCCTGTACAATTTGTGTTGTTGAACTACTACGAACTTGCGCACTGAAAGAACTACATGGAAACCCGGTTTACCGGCACTTGCCATAAGAATCAGATGGCTCCTTTTTTCCTCCCTTACTTATCAAACCAGATATTTTTTTTTTGTTAATTTAATTGAAGTAATAATAATCTATGTAAGCATCTCTTAAGCAACACATCACAGAGATAGAAATTTAAAAAAACATTAATTTACGGTCCACGTTCAAGTTAGATTCAGTATATCAACAGATGTAGAGATAATTTCTTTTAACAGACCTGTAAAATTGGGATATTCATTTATGACACCCTGTACAATTTGTGTTGTTGAACTACTACGAACTTGCGCACTGAAAGAACTACATGGAAACCCGGTTTACCGGCACTTGCCATAAGAATCAGATGGCTCCTTTTTTCCTCCCTTACTTATCAAACCAGATATTTTTTTTTTGTTAATTTAATTGAAGTAATAATAATCTATGTAAGCATCTCTTAAGCAACACATCACAGAGATAGAAATTTAAAAAAACATTAATTTACGGTCCACGTTCAAGTTAGATTCAGTATATCAACAGATGTAGAGATAATTTCTTTTAACAGACCTGTAAAATTGGGATATTCATTTATGATCTCCCTGTACAATTTGTGTTGTTGAACTACTACGAACTTGCGCACTGAAAGAACTACATGGAAACCCGGTTTACCGGCACTTGCCATAAGAATCAGATGGCTCCTTTTTTCCTCCCTTACTTATCAAACCAGATAATTTTTTTTTGTTAATTTAATTGAAGTAATAATAATCTATGTAAGCATCTCTTAAGCAACACATCACAGAGATAGAAATTTAAAAAAACATTAATTTACGGTCCACGTTTAAGTTAGATTCAGTATATCAACAGATGTAGAGATAATTTCTTTTAACAGACCTGTAAAATTGGGATATTCATTTATGACACCCTGTACAATTTGTGTTGTTGAACTACTACGAACTTGCGCACTGAAAGAACTACATGGAAACCCGGTTTACCGGCACTTGCCATAAGAATCAGATGGCTCCTTTTTTCCTCCCTTACTTATCAAACCAGATATTTTTTTTTGTTAATTTAATTGAAGTAATAATAATCTATGTAAGCATCTCTTAAGCAACACATCACAGAGATAGAAATTTAAAAAAACATTAATTTACGGTCCACGTTCAAGTTAGATTCAGTATATCAACAGATGTAGAGATAATTTCTTTTAACAGACCTGTAAAATTGGGATATTCATTTATGATCTCCCTGTACAATTTGTGTTGTTGAACTACTACGAACTTGCGCACTGAAAGAACTACATGGAAACCCGGTTTACCGGCACTTGCCATAAGAATCAGATGGCTCCTTTTTTCCTCCCTTACTTATCAAACCAGATAATTTTTTTTTGTTAATTTAATTGAAGTAATAATAATCTATGTAAGCATCTCTTAAGCAACACATCACAGAGATAGAAATTTAAAAAAACATTAATTTACGGTCCACGTTTAAGTTAGATTCAGTATATCAACAGATGTAGAGATAATTTCTTTTAACAGACCTGTAAAATTGGGATATTCATTTATGACACCCTGTACAATTTGTGTTGTTGAACTACTACGAACTTGCGCACTGAAAGAACTACATGGAAACCCGGTTTACCGGCACTTGCCATAAGAATCAGATGGCTCCTTTTTTCCTCCCTTACTTATCAAACCAGATATTTTTTTTTGTTAATTTAATTGAAGTAATAATAATCTATGTAAGCATCTCTTAAGCAACACATCACAGAGATAGAAATTTAAAAAAACATTAATTTACGGTCCACGTTCAAGTTAGATTCAGTATATCAACAGATGTAGAGATAATTTCTTTTAACAGACCTGTAAAATTGGGATATTCATTTATGACACCCTGTACAATTTGTGTTGTTGAACTACTACGAACTTGCGCACTGAAAGAACTACATGGAAACCCGGTTTACCGGCACTTGCCATAAGAATCAGATGGCTCCTTTTTTCCTCCCTTACTTATCAAACCAGATATTTTTTTTTTTGTTAATTTAATTGAAGTAATAATAATCTATGTAAGCATCTCTTAAGCAACACATCACAGAGATAGAAATTTAAAAAAACATTAATTTACGGTCCACGTTCAAGTTAGATTCAGTATATCAACAGATGTAGAGATAATTTCTTTTAACAGACCTGTAAAATTGGGATATTCATTTATGACACCCTGTACAATTTGTGTTGTTGAACTACTACGAACTTGCGCACTGAAAGAACTACATGGAAACCCGGTTTACCGGCACTTGCCATAAGAATCAGATGGCTCCTTTTTTCCTCCCTTACTTATCAAACCAGATATTTTTTTTTTTGTTAATTTAATTGAAGTAATAATAATCTATGTAAGCATCTCTTAAGCAACACATCACAGAGATAGAAATTTAAAAAAACATTAATTTACGGTCCACGTTCAAGTTAGATTCAGTATATCAACAGATGTAGAGATAATTTCTTTTAACAGACCTGTAAAATTGGGATATTCATTTATGATCTCCCTGTACAATTTGTGTTGTTGAACTACTACGAACTTGCGCACTGAAAGAACTACATGGAAACCCGGTTTACCGGCACTTGCCATAAGAATCAGATGGCTCCTTTTTTCCTCCCTTACTTATCAAACCAGATAATTTTTTTTTTTGTTAATTTAATTGAAGTAATAATAATCTATGTAAGCATCTCTTAAGCAACACATCACAGAGATAGAAATTTAAAAAAACATTAATTTACGGTCCACGTTTAAGTTAGATTCAGTATATCAACAGATGTAGAGATAATTTCTTTTAACAGACCTGTAAAATTGGGATATTCATTTATGACACCCTGTACAATTTGTGTTGTTGAACTACTACGAACTTGCGCACTGAAAGAACTACATGGAAACCCGGTTTACCGGCACTTGCCATAAGAATCAGATGGCTCCTTTTTTCCTCCCTTACTTATCAAACCAGATATTTTTTTTTTGTTAATTTAATTGAAGTAATAATAATCTATGTAAGCATCTCTTAAGCAACACATCACAGAGATAGAAATTTAAAAAAACATTAATTTACGGTCCACGTTCAAGTTAGATTCAGTATATCAACAGATGTAGAGATAATTTCTTTTAACAGACCTGTAAAATTGGGATATTCATTTATGATCTCCCTGTACAATTTGTGTTGTTGAACTACTACGAACTTGCGCACTGAAAGAACTACATGGAAACCCGGTTTACCGGCACTTGCCATAAGAATCAGATGGCTCCTTTTTTCCTCCCTTACTTATCAAACCAGATAATTTTTTTTTGTTAATTTAATTGAAGTAATAATAATCTATGTAAGCATCTCTTAAGCAACACATCACAGAGATAGAAATTTAAAAAAACATTAATTTACGGTCCACGTTTAAGTTAGATTCAGTATATCAACAGATGTAGAGATAATTTCTTTTAACAGACCTGTAAAATTGGGATATTCATTTATGACACCCTGTACAATTTGTGTTGTTGAACTACTACGAACTTGCGCACTGAAAGAACTACATGGAAACCCGGTTTACCGGCACTTGCCATAAGAATCAGATGGCTCCTTTTTTCCTCCCTTACTTATCAAACCAGATATTTTTTTTTGTTAATTTAATTGAAGTAATAATAATCTATGTAAGCATCTCTTAAGCAACACATCACAGAGATAGAAATTTAAAAAAACATTAATTTACGGTCCACGTTCAAGTTAGATTCAGTATATCAACAGATGTAGAGATAATTTCTTTTAACAGACCTGTAAAATTGGGATATTCATTTATGACACCCTGTACAATTTGTGTTGTTGAACTACTACGAACTTGCGCACTGAAAGAACTACATGGAAACCCGGTTTACCGGCACTTGCCATAAGAATCAGATAGCTCCTTTTTTCCTCCCTTACTTATCAAACCAGATATTTTTTTTTGTTAATTTAATTGAAGTAATAATAATCTATGTAAGCATCTCTTAAGCAACACATCACAGAGATAGAAATTTAAAAAAACATTAATTTACGGTCCACGTTCAAGTTAGATTCAGTATATCAACAGATGTAGAGATAATTTCTTTTAACAGACCTGTAAAATTGGGATATTCATTTATGATCTCCCTGTACAATTTGTGTTGTTGAACTACTACGAACTTGCGCACTGAAAGAACTACATGGAAACCCGGTTCACCGGCACTTGCCATAAGAATCAGATGGCTCCTTTTTTCCTCCCTTACTTATCAAACCAGATAATTTTTTTTGTTAATTTAATTGAAGTAATAATAATCTATGTAAGCATCTCTTAAGCAACACATCACAGAGATAGAAATTTAAAAAAACATTAATTTACGGTCCACGTTCAAGTTAGATTCAGTATATCAACAGATGTAGAGATAATTTCTTTTAACAGACCTGTAAAATTGGGATATTCATTTATGACACCCTGTACAATTTGTGTTGTTGAACTACTACGAACTTGCGCACTGAAAGAACTACATGGAAACCCGGTTTACCGGCACTTGCCATAAGAATCAGATGGCTCCTTTTTTCCTCCCTTACTTATCAAACCAGATATTTTTTTTTTGTTAATTTAATTGAAGTAATAATAATCTATGTAAGCATCTCTTAAGCAACACATCACAGAGATAGAAATTTAAAAAAACATTAATTTACGGTCCACGTTCAAGTTAGATTCAGTATATCAACAGATGTAGAGATAATTTCTTTTAACAGACCTGTAAAATTGGGATATTCATTTATGACACCCTGTACAATTTGTGTTGTTGAACTACTACGAACTTGTGCACTGAAAGAACTACATGGAAACCCGGTTTACCGGCACTTGCCATAAGAATCAGATGGCTCCTTTTTTCCTCCCTTACTTATCAAACCAGATTTTTTTTTTGTTAATTTAATTGAAGTAATAATAATCTATGTAAGCATCTCTTAAGCAACACATCACAGAGATAGAAATTTAAAAAAACATTAATTTACGGTCCACGTTCAAGTCAGATTCAGTATATCAAAAGATGTAGAGATAATTTCTTTTAACAGACCTGTAAAATTGGGATATTCATTTATGACACCCTGTACAATTTGTGTTGTTGAACTACTACGAACTTGCGCACTGAAAGAACTACATGGAAACCCGGTTTACCGGCACTTGCCATAAGAATCAGATGGCTCCTTTTTTCCTCCCTTACTTATCAAACCAGATATTTTTTTTTTTTTTTTGTTAATTTAATTGAAGTAATAATAATCTATGTAAGCATCTCTTAAGCAACACATCACAGAGATAGAAATTTAAAAAAACATTAATTTACGGTCCACGTTCAAGTTAGATTCAGTATATCAACAGATGTAGAGATAATTTCTTTTAACAGACCTGTAAAATTGGGATATTCATTTATGATCTCCCTGTACAATTTGTGTTGTTGAACTACTACGAACTTGCGCACTGAAAGAACTACATGGAAACCCGGTTTACCGGCACTTGCCATAAGAATCAGATGGCTCCTTTTTTCCTCCCTTACTTATCAAACCAGATATTTTTTGTTAATTTTAATTGGAAGTAATAATAATCTATGTAAGCATCTGTTAAGCAACACATCACAGAGATAGAAATTTAAAAAAACATTAAATTTCGGTCCACGTTCAAGATAGATTCAGTATATCAACAGATGTAGAGATAATTTCTTTTAACAGACCTGTAAAATTGGGATATTCATTTATGATCTCCCTGTACAATTTGTGTTGTTGAACTACTACGAACTTGCGCACTGAAAGAACTACATGGAAACCCGGTTTACCGGCACTTGCCATAAGAATCAGATGGCTCCTTTTTTCCTCCCTTACTTATCAAACCAGATATTTTTTTTTGTTAATTTAATTGAAGTAATAATAATCTATGTAAGCATCTCTTAAGCAACACATCACAGAGATAGAAATTTAAAAAAACATTAATTTACGGTCCACGTTCAAGTTAGATTCAGTATATCAACAGATGTAGAGATAATTTCTTTTAACAGACCTGTAAAATTGGGATATTCATTTATGATCTCCCTGTACAATTTGTGTTGTTGAACTACTACGAACTTGCGCACTGAAAGAACTACATGGAAACCCGGTTTACCGGCACTTGCCATAAGAATCAGATGGCTCCTTTTTTCCTCCCTTACTTATCAAACCAGATATTTTTTTTTTGTTAATTTAATTGAAGTAATAATAATCTATGTAAGCATCTCTTAAGCAACACATCACAGAGATAGAAATTTAAAAAAACATTAATTTACGGTCCACGTTCAAGTTAGATTCAGTATATCAACAGATGTAGAGATAATTTCTTTTAACAGACCTGTAAAATTGGGATATTCATTTATGATCTCCCTGTACAATTTGTGTTGTTGAACTACTACGAACTTGCGCACTGAAAGAACTACATGGAAACCCGCTTTACCGGCACTTGCCATAAGAATCAGATGGCTCCTTTTTTCCTCCCTTACTTATCAAACCAGATATTTTTTTTTTGTTAATTTAATTGAAGTAATAATAATCTATGTAAGCATCTCTTAAGCAACACTTTACAGAGATAGAAATAAAAAAACATTAATTTACGGTCCACGTTCAAGTTAGATTCAGTATATCAACAGATGTAGAGATAATTTCTTTTAACAGACCTGTAAAATTGGGATATTCATTTATGATCTCCCTGTACAATTTGCGTTGTTGAACTACTACGAACTTGTGCACTCAAAGCCGACACTTGCCATAAGAATTGAATGGCTCCTTTCTTCCTCCCTTACTTATCAAACCAGATATTTTTTGTTAATTTTAATTGGAAGTAATAATAATCTATGTAAGCATCTCTTAAGCAACACATCACAGAGATAGAAATTTAAAAAAACATTAAATTACGGTCCACGTTCAAGTTAGATTCAGTATATCAACAGATGTAGAGATAATTTCTTTTAACAGACCTGTAAAATTGGGATATTCATTTATGATCTCCCTGTACAATTTGTGTTGTTGAACTACTACGAACTTGCGCACTGAAAGAACTACATGGAAACCAGGTTTACCGGCACTTGCCATAAGAATCAGATGGCTCCTTTTTTCCTCCCTTACTTATCAAACCAGATATTTTTGTTTTGTTAATTTAATTGAAGTAATAATAATCTATGTAAGCATCTCTTAAGCAACACATCACAGAGATAGAAATTTAAAAAAACATTAATTTACGGTCCACGTTCAAGTTAGATTCAGTATATCAACAGATGTAGAGATAATTTCTTTTAACAGACCTGTAAAATTGGGATATTCATTTATGATCTCCCTGTACAATTTGTGTTGTTGAACTACTACGAACTTGCGCACTGAAAGAACTACATGGAAACCCGGTTTACCGGCACTTGCCATAAGAATCAGATGGCTCCTTTTTTCCTCCCTTACTTATCAAACCAGATATTTTTTTTTGTTAATTTAATTGAAGTAATAATAATCTATGTAAGCATCTCTTAAGCAACACTTTACAGAGATAGAAATAAAAAAACATTAATTTACGGTCCACGTTCAAGTTAGATTCAGTATATCAACAGATGTAGAGATAATTTCTTTTAACAGACCTTTAAAATTGGGATATTCATTTATGATCTCCCTGTACAATTTGTGTTGTTGAACTACTACGAACTTGTGCACTCAAAGCCGACACTTGCCATAAGAATTGAATGGCTCCTTTCTTCCTCCCTTACTTATCAAACCAGATATTTTTTTTTTGTTAATTTAATTGAAGTAATAATAATCTATGTAAGCATCTCTTAAGCAACACTTTACAGAGATAGAAATAAAAAAACATTAATTTACGGTCCACGTTCAAGTTAGATTCAGTATATCAACAGATGTAGAGATAATTTCTTTTAACAGACCTGTAAAATTGGGATATTCATTTATGATCTCCCTGTACAATTTGCGTTGTTGAACTACTACGAACTTGTGCACTCAAAGCCGACACTTGCCATAAGAATTGAATGGCTCCTTTCTTCCTCCCTTACTTATCAAACCAGATATTTTTTTTTGTTAATTTAATTGAAGTAATAATAATCTATGTAAGCATCTCTTAAGCAACACTTTACAGAGATAGAAATAAAAAAACATTAATTTACGGTCCACGTTCAAGTTAGATTCAGTATATCAACAGATGTAGAGATAATTTCTTTTAACAGACCTGTAAAATTGGGATATTCATTTATGATCTCCCTGTACAATTTGCGTTGTTGAACTACTACGAACTTGTGCACTCAAAGCCGACACTTGCCATAAGAATTGAATGGCTCCTTTCTTCCTCCCTTACTTATCAAACCAGATATTTTTTTTTTTGTTAATTTAATTGAAGTAATAATAATCTATGTAAGCATCTCTTAAGCAACACTTTACAGAGATAGAAATAAAAAAACATTAATTTACGGTCCACGTTCAAGTTAGATTCAGTATATCAACAGATGTAGAGATAATTTCTTTTAACAGACCTGTAAAATTGGGATATTCATTTATGATCTCCCTGTACAATTTGCGTTGTTGAACTACTACGAACTTGTGCACTCAAAGCCGACACTTGCCATAAGAATTGAATGGCTCCTTTTTTCCTCCCTTACTTATCAAACCAGATATTTTTTTTTTTTGTTAATTTAATTGAAGTAATAATAATCTATGTAAGCATCTCTTAAGCAACACTTTACAGAGATAGAAATAAAAAAACATTAATTTACGGTCCACGTTCAAGTTAGATTCAGTATATCAACAGATGTAGAGATAATTTCTTTTAACAGACCTGTAAAATTGGGATATTCATTTATGATCTCCCTGTACAATTTGCGTTGTTGAACTACTACGAACTTGTGCACTCAAAGCCGACACTTGCCATAAGAATTGAATGGCTCCTTTCTTCCTCCCTTACTTATCAAACCAGATATTTTTTGTTAATTTTAATTGGAAGTAATAATAATCTATGTAAGCATCTCTTAAGCAACACATCACAGAGATAGAAATTTAAAAAAACATTAAATTACGGTCCACGTTCAAGTTAGATTCAGTATATCAACAGATGTAGAGATAATTTCTTTTAACAGACCTGTAAAATTGGGATATTCATTTATGATCTCCCTGTACAATTTGCGTTGTTGAACTACTACGAACTTGTGCACTCAAAGCCGACACTTGCCATAAGAATTGAATGGCTCCTTTTTTCCTCCCTTACTTATCAAACCAGATATTTTTTTTTGTTAATTTAATTGAAGTAATAATAATCTATGTAAGCATCTCTTAAGCAACACTTTACAGAGATAGAAATAAAAAAACATTAATTTACGGTCCACGTTCAAGTTAGATTCAGTATATCAACAGATGTAGAGATAATTTCTTTTAACAGACCTGTAAAATTGGGATATTCATTTATGATCTCCCTGTACAATTTGCGTTGTTGAACTACTACGAACTTGTGCACTCAAAGCCGACACTTGCCATAAGAATTGAATGGCTCCTTTCTTCCTCCCTTACTTATCAAACCAGATATTTTTTGTTAATTTTAATTGGAAGTAATAATAATCTATGTAAGCATCTGTTAAGCAACACATCACAGAGATAGAAATTTAAAAAAACATTAAATTACGGTCCACGTTCAAGATAGATTCAGTATATCAACAGATGTAGAGATAATTTCTTTTAACAGACCTGTAAAATTGGGATATTCATTTATGATCTCCCTGTACAATTTGTGTTGTTGAACTACTACGAACTTGCGCACTGAAAGAACTACATGGAAACCCGGTTTACCGGCACTTGCCATAAGAATCAGATGGCTCCTTTTTTCCTCCCTTACTTATCAAACCAGATATTTTTTTTTTTTGTTAATTTAATTGAAGTAATAATAATCTATGTAAGCATCTCTTAAGCAACACATCACAGAGATAGAAATTTAAAAAAACATTAATTTACGGTCCACGTTCAAGTTAGATTCAGTATATCAACAGATGTAGAGATAATTTCTTTTAACAGACCTGTAAAATTGGGATATTCATTTATGATCTCCCTGTACAATTTGTGTTGTTGAACTACTACGAACTTGCGCACTGAAAGAACTACATGGAAACCCGGTTTACCGGCACTTGCCATAAGAATCAGATGGCTCCTTTTTTCCTCCCTTACTTATCAAACCAGATATTTTTTTTTTGTTAATTTAATTGAAGTAATAATAATCTATGTAAGCATCTCTTAAGCAACACATCACAGAGATAGAAATTTAAAAAAACATTAATTTACGGTCCACGTTCAAGTTAGATTCAGTATATCAACAGATGTAGAGATAATTTCTTTTAACAGACCTGTAAAATTGGGATATTCATTTATGATCTCCCTGTACAATTTGTGTTGTTGAACTACTACGAACTTGCGCACTGAAAGAACTACATGGAAACCCGGTTTACCGGCACTTGCCATAAGAATCAGATGGCTCCTTTTTTCCTCCCTTACTTATCAAACCAGATATTTTTTTTTTGTTAATTTAATTGAAGTAATAATAATCTATGTAAGCATCTCTTAAGCAACACTTTACAGAGATAGAAATAAAAAAACATTAATTTACGGTCCACGTTCAAGTTAGATTCAGTATATCAACAGATGTAGAGATAATTTCTTTTAACAGACCTGTAAAATTGGGATATTCATTTATGATCTCCCTGTACAATTTGCGTTGTTGAACTACTACGAACTTGTGCACTCAAAGCCGACACTTGCCATAAGAATTGAATGGCTCCTTTCTTCCTCCCTTACTTATCAAACCAGATATTTTTTTTTTTGTTAATTTAATTGAAGTAATAATAATCTATGTAAGCATCTCTTAAGCAACACTTTACAGAGATAGAAATAAAAAAACATTAATTTACGGTCCACGTTCAAGTTAGATTCAGTATATCAACAGATGTAGAGATAATTTCTTTTAACAGACCTGTAAAATTGGGATATTCATTTATGATCTCCCTGTACAATTTGCGTTGTTGAACTACTACGAACTTGTGCACTCAAAGCCGACACTTGCCATAAGAATTGAATGGCTCCTTTCTTCCTCCCTTACTTATCAAACCAGATATTTTTTTTTTTGTTAATTTAATTGAAGTAATAATAATCTATGTAAGCATCTCTTAAGCAACACTTTACAGAGATAGAAATAAAAAAACATTAATTTACGGTCCACGTTCAAGTTAGATTCAGTATATCAACAGATGTAGAGATAATTTCTTTTAACAGACCTGTAAAATTGGGATATTCATTTATGATCTCCCTGTACAATTTGCGTTGTTGAACTACTACGAACTTGTGCACTCAAAGCCGACACTTGCCATAAGAATTGAATGGCTCCTTTCTTCCTCCCTTACTTATCAAACCAGATATTTTTTTTTTTGTTAATTTAATTGAAGTAATAATAATCTATGTAAGCATCTCTTAAGCAACACTTTACAGAGATAGAAATAAAAAAACATTAATTTACGGTCCACGTTCAAGTTAGATTCAGTATATCAACAGATGTAGAGATAATTTCTTTTAACAGACCTGTAAAATTGGGATATTCATTTATGATCTCCCTGTACAATTTGCGTTGTTGAACTACTACGAACTTGTGCACTCAAAGCCGACACTTGCCATAAGAATTGAATGGCTCCTTTTTTCCTCCCTTACTTATCAAACCAGATATTTTTTTTTTTGTTAATTTAATTGAAGTAATAATAATCTATGTAAGCATCTCTTAAGCAACACTTTACAGAGATAGAAATAAAAAAACATTAATTTACGGTCCACGTTCAAGTTAGATTCAGTATATCAACAGATGTAGAGATAATTTCTTTTAACAGACCTGTAAAATTGGGATATTCATTTATGATCTCCCTGTACAATTTGCGTTGTTGAACTACTACGAACTTGTGCACTCAAAGCCGACACTTGCCATAAGAATTGAATGGCTCCTTTCTTCCTCCCTTACTTATCAAACCAGATATTTTTTGTTAATTTTAATTGGAAGTAATAATAATCTATGTAAGCATCTCTTAAGCAACACATCACAGAGATAGAAATTTAAAAAAACATTAAATTACGGTCCACGTTCAAGTTAGATTCAGTATATCAACAGATGTAGAGATAATTTCTTTTAACAGACCTGTAAAATTGGGATATTCATTTATGATCTCCCTGTACAATTTGCGTTGTTGAACTACTACGAACTTGTGCACTCAAAGCCGACACTTGCCATAAGAATTGAATGGCTCCTTTTTTCCTCCCTTACTTATCAAACCAGATATTTTTTTTTGTTAATTTAATTGAAGTAATAATAATCTATGTAAGCATCTCTTAAGCAACACTTTACAGAGATAGAAATAAAAAAACATTAATTTACGGTCCACGTTCAAGTTAGATTCAGTATATCAACAGATGTAGAGATAATTTCTTTTAACAGACCTGTAAAATTGGGATATTCATTTATGATCTCCCTGTACAATTTGCGTTGTTGAACTACTACGAACTTGTGCACTCAAAGCCGACACTTGCCATAAGAATTGAATGGCTCCTTTCTTCCTCCCTTACTTATCAAACCAGATATTTTTTGTTAATTTTAATTGGAAGTAATAATAATCTATGTAAGCATCTGTTAAGCAACACATCACAGAGATAGAAATTTAAAAAAACATTAAATTACGGTCCACGTTCAAGATAGATTCAGTATATCAACAGATGTAGAGATAATTTCTTTTAACAGACCTGTAAAATTGGGATATTCATTTATGATCTCCCTGTACAATTTGTGTTGTTGAACTACTACGAACTTGCGCACTGAAAGAACTACATGGAAACCCGGTTTACCGGCACTTGCCATAAGAATCAGATGGCTCCTTTTTTCCTCCCTTACTTATCAAACCAGATATTTTTTTTTTTGTTAATTTAATTGAAGTAATAATAATCTATGTAAGCATCTCTTAAGCAACACATCACAGAGATAGAAATTTAAAAAAACATTAATTTACGGTCCACGTTCAAGTTAGATTCAGTATATCAACAGATGTAGAGATAATTTCTTTTAACAGACCTGTAAAATTGGGATATTCATTTATGATCTCCCTGTACAATTTGTGTTGTTGAACTACTACGAACTTGCGCACTGAAAGAACTACATGGAAACCCGGTTTACCGGCACTTGCCATAAGAATCAGATGGCTCCTTTTTTCCTCCCTTACTTATCAAACCAGATATTTTTTTTTTTGTTAATTTAATTGAAGTAATAATAATCTATGTAAGCATCTCTTAAGCAACACTTTACAGAGATAGAAATAAAAAAACATTAATTTACGGTCCACGTTCAAGTTAGATTCAGTATATCAACAGATGTAGAGATAATTTCTTTTAACAGACCTGTAAAATTGGGATATTCATTTATGATCTCCCTGTACAATTTGCGTTGTTGAACTACTACGAACTTGTGCACTCAAAGCCGACACTTGCCATAAGAATTGAATGGCTCCTTTTTTCCTCCCTTACTTATCAAACCAGATATTTTTTTTTTTGTTAATTTAATTGAAGTAATAATAATCTATGTAAGCATCTCTTAAGCAACACTTTACAGAGATAGAAATAAAAAAACATTAATTTACGGTCCACGTTCAAGTTAGATTCAGTATATCAACAGATGTAGAGATAATTTCTTTTAACAGACCTGTAAAATTGGGATATTCATTTATGATCTCCCTGTACAATTTGCGTTGTTGAACTACTACGAACTTGTGCACTCAAAGCCGACACTTGCCATAAGAATTGAATGGCTCCTTTCTTCCTCCCTTACTTATCAAACCAGATATTTTTTGTTAATTTTAATTGGAAGTAATAATAATCTATGTAAGCATCTCTTAAGCAACACATCACAGAGATAGAAATTTAAAAAAACATTAAATTACGGTCCACGTTCAAGTTAGATTCAGTATATCAACAGATGTAGAGATAATTTCTTTTAACAGACCTGTAAAATTGGGATATTCATTTATGATCTCCCTGTACAATTTGCGTTGTTGAACTACTACGAACTTGTGCACTCAAAGCCGACACTTGCCATAAGAATTGAATGGCTCCTTTTTTCCTCCCTTACTTATCAAACCAGATATTTTTTTTTGTTAATTTAATTGAAGTAATAATAATCTATGTAAGCATCTCTTAAGCAACACTTTACAGAGATAGAAATAAAAAAACATTAATTTACGGTCCACGTTCAAGTTAGATTCAGTATATCAACAGATGTAGAGATAATTTCTTTTAACAGACCTGTAAAATTGGGATATTCATTTATGATCTCCCTGTACAATTTGCGTTGTTGAACTACTACGAACTTGTGCACTCAAAGCCGACACTTGCCATAAGAATTGAATGGCTCCTTTCTTCCTCCCTTACTTATCAAACCAGATATTTTTTGTTAATTTTAATTGGAAGTAATAATAATCTATGTAAGCATCTGTTAAGCAACACATCACAGAGATAGAAATTTAAAAAAACATTAAATTACGGTCCACGTTCAAGATAGATTCAGTATATCAACAGATGTAGAGATAATTTCTTTTAACAGACCTGTAAAATTGGGATATTCATTTATGATCTCCCTGTACAATTTGTGTTGTTGAACTACTACGAACTTGCGCACTGAAAGAACTACATGGAAACCCGGTTTACCGGCACTTGCCATAAGAATCAGATGGCTCCTTTTTTCCTCCCTTACTTATCAAACCAGATATTTTTTTTTTTGTTAATTTAATTGAAGTAATAATAATCTATGTAAGCATCTCTTAAGCAACACATCACAGAGATAGAAATTTAAAAAAACATTAATTTACGGTCCACGTTCAAGTTAGATTCAGTATATCAACAGATGTAGAGATAATTTCTTTTAACAGACCTGTAAAATTGGGATATTCATTTATGATCTCCCTGTACAATTTGTGTTGTTGAACTACTACGAACTTGCGCACTGAAAGAACTACATGGAAACCCGGTTTACCGGCACTTGCCATAAGAATCAGATGGCTCCTTTTTTCCTCCCTTACTTATCAAACCAGATATTTTTTTTTTTGTTAATTTAATTGAAGTAATAATAATCTATGTAAGCATCTCTTAAGCAACACATCACAGAGATAGAAATTTAAAAAAACATTAATTTACGGTCCACGTTCAAGTTAGATTCAGTATATCAACAGATGTAGAGATAATTTCTTTTAACAGACCTGTAAAATTGGGATATTCATTTATGATCTCCCTGTACAATTTGTGTTGTTGAACTACTACGAACTTGCGCACTGAAAGAACTACATGGAAACCCGGTTTACCGGCACTTGCCATAAGAATCAGATGGCTCCTTTTTTCCTCCCTTACTTATCAAACCAGATATTTTTTTTTGTTAATTTAATTGAAGTAATAATAATCTATGTAAGCATCTCTTAAGCAACACTTTACAGAGATAGAAATAAAAAAACATTAATTTACGGTCCACGTTCAAGTTAGATTCAGTATATCAACAGATGTAGAGATAATTTCTTTTAACAGACCTGTAAAATTGGGATATTCATTTATGATCTCCCTGTACAATTTGCGTTGTTGAACTACTACGAACTTGTGCACTCAAAGCCGACACTTGCCATAAGAATTGAATGGCTCCTTTCTTCCTCCCTTACTTATCAAACCAGATATTTTTTGTTAATTTTAATTGGAAGTAATAATAATCTATGTAAGCATCTCTTAAGCAACACATCACAGAGATAGAAATTTAAAAAAACATTAAATTACGGTCCACGTTCAAGTTAGATTCAGTATATCAACAGATGTAGAGATAATTTCTTTTAACAGACCTGTAAAATTGGGATATTCATTTATGATCTCCCTGTACAATTTGTGTTGTTGAACTACTACGAACTTGCGCACTGAAAGAACTACATGGAAACCCGGTTTACCGGCACTTGCCATAAGAATCAGATGGCTCCTTTTTTCCTCCCTTACTTATCAAACCAGATATTTTTGTTTTGCTAATTTAATTGAAGTAATAATAATCTATGTAAGCATCTCTTAAGCAACACATCACAGAGATAGAAATTTAAAAAAACATTAATTTACGGTCCACGTTCAAGTTAGATTCAGTATATCAACAGATGTAGAGATAATTTCTTTTAACAGACCTGTAAAATTGGGATATTCATTTATGATCTCCCTGTACAATTTGTGTTGTTGAACTACTACGAACTTGCGCACTGAAAGAACTACATGGAAACCCGGTTTACCGGCACTTGCCATAAGAATCAGATGGCTCCTTTTTTCCTCCCTTACTTATCAAACCAGATATTTTTTTTTGTTAATTTAATTGAAGTAATAATAATCTATGTAAGCATCTCTTAAGCAACACATCACAGAGATAGAAATTTAAAAAAACATTAATTTACGGTCCACGTTCAAGTTAGATTCAGTATATCAACAGATGTAGAGATAATTTCTTTTAACAGACCTGTAAAATTGGGATATTCATTTATGATCTCCCTGTACAATTTGTGTTGTTGAACTACTACGAACTTGCGCACTGAAAGAACTACATGGAAACCCGGTTTACCGGCACTTGCCATAAGAATCAGATGGCTCCTTTTTTCCTCCCTTACTTATCAAACCAGATATTTTTTTTTGTTAATTTAATTGAAGTAATAATAATCTATGTAAGCATCTCTTAAGCAACACTTTACAGAGATAGAAATAAAAAAACATTAATTTACGGTCCACGTTCAAGTTAGATTCAGTATATCAACAGATGTAGAGATAATTTCTTTTAACAGACCTGTAAAATTGGGATATTCATTTATGATCTCCCTGTACAATTTGTGTTGTTGAACTACTACGAACTTGTGCACTCAAAGCCGACACTTGCCATAAGAATTGAATGGCTCCTTTCTTCCTCCCTTACTTATCAAACCAGATATTTTTTTTTTGTTAATTTAATTGAAGTAATAATAATCTATGTAAGCATCTCTTAAGCAACACTTTACAGAGATAGAAATAAAAAAACATTAATTTACGGTCCACGTTCAAGTTAGATTCAGTATATCAACAGATGTAGAGATAATTTCTTTTAACAGACCTGTAAAATTGGGATATTCATTTATGATCTCCCTGTACAATTTGCGTTGTTGAACTACTACGAACTTGTGCACTCAAAGCCGACACTTGCCATAAGAATTGAATGGCTCCTTTCTTCCTCCCTTACTTATCAAACCAGATATTTTTTTTTGTTAATTTAATTGAAGTAATAATAATCTATGTAAGCATCTCTTAAGCAACACTTTACAGAGATAGAAATAAAAAAACATTAATTTACGGTCCACGTTCAAGTTAGATTCAGTATATCAACAGATGTAGAGATAATTTCTTTTAACAGACCTGTAAAATTGGGATATTCATTTATGATCTCCCTGTACAATTTGCGTTGTTGAACTACTACGAACTTGTGCACTCAAAGCCGACACTTGCCATAAGAATTGAATGGCTCCTTTCTTCCTCCCTTACTTATCAAACCAGATATTTTTTTTTTTTGTTAATTTAATTGAAGTAATAATAATCTATGTAAGCATCTCTTAAGCAACACTTTACAGAGATAGAAATAAAAAAACATTAATTTACGGTCCACGTTCAAGTTAGATTCAGTATATCAACAGATGTAGAGATAATTTCTTTTAACAGACCTGTAAAATTGGGATATTCATTTATGATCTCCCTGTACAATTTGCGTTGTTGAACTACTACGAACTTGTGCACTCAAAGCCGACACTTGCCATAAGAATTGAATGGCTCCTTTTTTCCTCCCTTACTTATCAAACCAGATATTTTTTTTTTGTTAATTTAATTGAAGTAATAATAATCTATGTAAGCATCTCTTAAGCAACACTTTACAGAGATAGAAATAAAAAAACATTAATTTACGGTCCACGTTCAAGTTAGATTCAGTATATCAACAGATGTAGAGATAATTTCTTTTAACAGACCTGTAAAATTGGGATATTCATTTATGATCTCCCTGTACAATTTGCGTTGTTGAACTACTACGAACTTGTGCACTCAAAGCCGACACTTGCCATAAGAATTGAATGGCTCCTTTCTTCCTCCCTTACTTATCAAACCAGATATTTTTTGTTAATTTTAATTGGAAGTAATAATAATCTATGTAAGCATCTCTTAAGCAACACATCACAGAGATAGAAATTTAAAAAAACATTAAATTACGGTCCACGTTCAAGTTAGATTCAGTATATCAACAGATGTAGAGATAATTTCTTTTAACAGACCTGTAAAATTGGGATATTCATTTATGATCTCCCTGTACAATTTGCGTTGTTGAACTACTACGAACTTGTGCACTCAAAGCCGACACTTGCCATAAGAATTGAATGGCTCCTTTTTTCCTCCCTTACTTATCAAACCAGATTTTTTTTTTGTTAATTTAATTGAAGTAATAATAATCTATGTAAGCATCTCTTAAGCAACACATCACAGAGATAGAAATTTAAAAAAACATTAATTTACGGTCCACGTTCAAGTTAGATTCAGTATATCAACAGATGTAGAGATAATTTCTTTTAACAGACCTGTAAAATTGGGATATTCATTTATGATCTCCCTGTACAATTTGCGTTGTTGAACTACTACGAACTTGTGCACTCAAAGCCGACACTTGCCATAAGAATTGAATGGCTCCTTTTTTCCTCCCTTACTTATCAAACCAGATATTTTTTTTTTGTTAATTTAATTGAAGTAATAATAATCTATGTAAGCATCTCTTAAGCAACACATCACAGAGATAGAAATTTAAAAAAACATTAATTTACGGTCCACGTTCAAGTTAGATTCAGTATATCAACAGATGTAGAGATAATTTCTTTTAACAGACCTGTAAAATTGGGATATTCATTTATGATCTCCCTGTACAATTTGCGTTGTTGAACTACTACGAACTTGTGCATTCAAAGCCGACACTTGCCATAAGAATTGAATGGCTCCTTTCTTCCTCCCTTACTTATCAAACCAGATATTTTTTGTTAATTTTAATTGGAAGTAATAATAATCTATGTAAGCATCTCTTAAGCAACACATCACAGAGATAGAAATTTAAAAAAACATTAAATTACGTAGTCAAATTCTAGTTAATTTCAATGCATCCCATATTTAATAGATATAAAGATAATTTTAATCAAAATGAAAAAAAAAATAATTTTTTTTTACTCAATATTAATATTGTAAATAAAGTTTCTACTAGAATTCTTGATTTTTAAATCAATCAGGCAACATTAAATAAAAATTCCTTTTCTATAAACAGAGAGAAAGACAGGATTTATGAAATTCATCAGTTATCGTTTCCGCTGAATTCATGTTGATGTAAAATTAATAAGATATTATTAAATTAAAAAATTAAAGGAGATTCGAAAATTTAATTGAAACCATTGTAGTACGATGATATTTTTTAATAATTACCGCTTAATCACGGCGACACCCTCATAAAATATAATATCGTTACAATTAGTGAAGATTTTATTCCTCCAGGTTTGACAACTGAATTATATTATTGCAAAACACACTTAAAATATTTTTAAAAAACTATAAATAGAATAAATATTTACGAAAATAAAATTGGCATCACTAAGAAGCTAATTCTTGGAATTTTAAAATTGGCTTTTGTTTAGTCGGATTTTTTTTGAATTACAAATTGGTATACTATGGAATGCGAGTCTCTGATTTAATGAATCTTTGATTCAATTCATTTTTCTATTGTTTACATTTTGTCCCTTCCTCTAATTTTTTTTAAAAAAATTATCTTATAAAATTTAGAGTCCTGAAGGAAAAAATTGTTTAAGAAACCCATCTTAGTAAAATTGATCCATCAAAATGTCGCTGCAAGATGATCTGACGTAAAATTCAATTGATAATGGTTTCGATGTTAAAAGTCCGCTCCAGTTTCAGAATCATATCTTTCAATGGCATTGCAGCGTATTTTTTTATTCATGAAGAGATGAAATTCAAGAAAAAAAATAGTTATGACTTTTTGAACATGAAAATTTCCAAAATAAAAATAAAAATATTCCGAATGCACCTATGACTAGTCATTCGGCATTTGCCTGCAATCCATTGTGTCGACGTTTCCCGCCTTTTCGCACAGCACGGGAGTGGGAAAAGTGAGAAAAAAACATACAGTTGGTTCGACGGACTTCCCATTTTTCGGGCTGTCTGCCAGCTGCATACTTTTTTGCTTGCTTTCGTTCTTTAATAAGAATGAACGACATTTGTTCCTTCGCATTTATTTTGGTCTGTTCGTAATCGAAATCTACTCTTGGAATATTCACCCTTCTGCCAACGTTTGGAACGAAATTTCTGGACGAGCAGCTGAAATTTATAGAGTGGCAGAATCAAAAAATACGAAAACAGTAAAGGGGTTAAGAGCACAGTTTAGATACGAATGGCTGTTTAAGTGTTCCAGAGATATTTTTATGCAAATTTTTTTATTGATTTGTGATACAGATTGCCCCTTTTGATGAGAAATCAATTTTTTATATTTATCATGGCAATTCGAGTCTTTGGTTCTATTTTAAGCTATCACTTCTCGATTTAAAAGAGAGATTATTACTTTTATTACACTGAGTCTATTTCATTGGTGGGAGAGGGGCATTTTATCATTTTGTTAGCAAATGTCTGACTGCAAAGACAAAGATTTAACTACTTTATCTAAACGATTAACGTGTACAAAAAAAAAAAAAAAAAATTCTAACATGATAAAATAAAACTTTATTAAATCATGCTATTAATTGTGTATTAAAGGATCGAAAAGGTTGATATTAAAACAATAAAAGCTTCTTAAATGGAGAATCAAGGAATAAAACATTTTCAATTTGTAATATATAATTCTGTTCATTTCTGTTCGTAAATATAAATCCAGAATTCTCTAACTTAAAAAAAACAAAATCAGGAATATATGTACCAACACAAAAGAATTTTGCGGTGGAAAAGAAATTAATTCTTCGTAAGGTACCCGACTAGGTTGAAAACATGAATTTGGAGGAAATTTCACTTTTTTTCCCAATTAAAAAAAAAAAAAAAAGCACATTTCAGTTTCTAGTGATATCTTTATTTTGTCTCTATATGAGTTAGTAGCAGTTATAGCAATTGAAATATAAGTGATGTTTATTTTTACACATTTGGAATCTTTAAATGCATTTTCTGAAGAACGAGAATTTTTCATAATATTAATATATGAGTATCATCATATCTCAAACAATAATCAAGATATTTTAGTGAAATTTATAATTAGTGCTCATTATGTTAAGCAGAATGTGATGAATTATGGATTTGATGTTGAATGCTGTAGAAGTGGATTTATGATTGTTGAATGTAAATATTGATGGGAAAGATTCCTAAATTTCATAGATTATTTCATATACTACACTTAAAAATTTAATTTTTGTTTACAATTCTTACATAATAGTTAGTTACACTCTAAGATATGCTGCACATGTAATGTTACAAAGAAAAATGAAAAACTGTGAAAATGTTTTTTTCTTTGAAACAATCCTAGTTTTTGTGAGTAAATACTAAAATTTACATCAAAATATGCTTTTTCACATATATTAAATAATTTCACCTTTATTCATCATTTTATCCTTATTTTAATAAAAAAACATCTTGTAAACATTAAAATATTTGTTTTTTTAAATACCCTCAGAAATACCGGAGGTATCTTAGCCGGATTCCTGAAGTGGAATATAAACGAATAAAACATTTTAAATTTATAATATTCAATTCTGTTCGTAAATGTAACTGCAGGGTTCAAAAAATCATTAAATATTTTATCACATAAATAAGAAGAACGATTATATGTACCATCATAATAGAACTTTGCAGTCAAAGAATAAAAGCGTCTTAAATGGAGAATCAAAGAATAAAACATTTTTAATTTATAATATTCAATTCTGTTCGTAATTGTAAGTCCAGGGTACAAAAAAATCATTAAATATTTTATCACATAAATAAGAAGAACGATTATATGTACCATCATAATAGAACTTTGCAGTCAAAGAATAAAAGCGTCTTAAATGGAGAATCAAAGAATAAAACATTTTTAATTTATAATATTCAATTCTGTTCGTAATTGTAAGTCCAGGGTACAAAAAAATCATTAAATATTTTATCACATAAATAAGAAGAACGATTATATGTACCATCATAATAGAACTTTGCAGTCAAAGAATAAAAGCGTCTTAAATGGAGAATCAAAGAATAAAACATTTTTAATTTATAATATTCAATTCTGTTCGTAATTGTAAGTCCAGGGTACAAAAAAATCATTAAATATTTTATCACATAAATAAGAAGAACGATTATATGTACCATCATAATAGAACTTTGCAGTCAAAGAATAAAAGCGTCTTAAATGGAGAATCAAAGAATAAAACATTTTTAATTTATAATATTCAATTCTGTTCGTAATTGTAAGTCCAGGGTACAAAAAAATCATTAAATATTTTATCACATAAATAAGAAGAACGATTATATGTACCATCATAATAGAACTTTGCAGTCAAAGAATAAAAGCGTCTTAAATGGAGAATCAAAGAATAAAACATTTTTAATTTATAATATTCAATTCTGTTCGTAATTGTAAGTCCAGGGTACAAAAAAATCATTAAATATTTTATCACATAAATAAGAAGAACGATTATATGTACCATCATAATAGAACTTTGCAGTCAAAGAATAAAAGCGTCTTAAATGGAGAATCAAAGAATAAAACATTTTTAATTTATAATATTCAATTCTGTTCGTAATTGTAAGTCCAGGGTACAAAAAAATCATTAAATATTTTATCACATAAATAAGAAGAACGATTATATGTACCATCATAATAGAACTTTGCAGTCAAAGAATAAAAGCGTCTTAAATGGAGAATCAAAGAATAAAACATTTTTAATTTATAATATTCAATTCTGTTCGTAATTGTAAGTCCAGGGTACAAAAAAATCATTAAATATTTTATCACATAAATAAGAAGAACGATTATATGTACCATCATAATAGAACTTTGCAGTCAAAGAATAAAAGCGTCTTAAATGGAGAATCAAAGAATAAAACATTTTTAATTTATAATATTCAATTCTGTTCGTAATTGTAAGTCCAGGGTACAAAAAAATCATTAAATATTTTATCACATAAATAAGAAGAACGATTATATGTACCATCATAATAGAACTTTGCAGTCAAAGAATAAAAGCGTCTTAAATGGAGAATCAAAGAATAAAACATTTTTAATTTATAATATTCAATTCTGTTCGTAATTGTAAGTCCAGGGTACAAAAAAATCATTAAATATTTTATCACATAAATAAGAAGAACGATTATATGTACCATCATAATAGAACTTTGCAGTCAAAGAATAAAAGCGTCTTAAATGGAGAATCAAAGAATAAAACATTTTTAATTTATAATATTCAATTCTGTTCGTAATTGTAAGTCCAGGGTACAAAAAAATCATTAAATATTTTATCACATAAATAAGAAGAACGATTATATGTACCATCATAATAGAACTTTGCAGTCAAAGAATAAAAGCGTCTTAAATGGAGAATCAAAGAATAAAACATTTTTAATTTATAATATTCAATTCTGTTCGTAATTGTAAGTCCAGGGTACAAAAAAATCATTAAATATTTTATCACATAAATAAGAAGAACGATTATATGTACCATCATAATAGAACTTTGCAGTCAAAGAATAAAAGCGTCTTAAATGGAGAATCAAAGAATAAAACATTTTTAATTTATAATATTCAATTCTGTTCGTAATTGTAAGTCCAGGGTACAAAAAAATCATTAAATATTTTATCACATAAATAAGAAGAACGATTATATGTACCATCATAATAGAACTTTGCAGTCAAAGAATAAAAGCGTCTTAAATGGAGAATCAAAGAATAAAACATTTTTAATTTATAATATTCAATTCTGTTCGTAATTGTAAGTCCAGGGTACAAAAAAATCATTAAATATTTTATCACATAAATAAGAAGAACGATTATATGTACCATCATAATAGAACTTTGCAGTCAAAGAATAAAAGCGTCTTAAATGGAGAATCAAAGAATAAAACATTTTTAATTTATAATATTCAATTCTGTTCGTAATTGTAAGTCCAGGGTACAAAAAAATCATTAAATATTTTATCACATAAATAAGAAGAACGATTATATGTACCATCATAATAGAACTTTGCAGTCAAAGAATAAAAGCGTCTTAAATGGAGAATCAAAGAATAAAACATTTTTAATTTATAATATTCAATTCTGTTCGTAATTGTAAGTCCAGGGTACAAAAAAATCATTAAATATTTTATCACATAAATAAGAAGAACGATTATATGTACCATCATAATAGAACTTTGCAGTCAAAGAATAAAAGCGTCTTAAATGGAGAATCAAAGAATAAAACATTTTTAATTTATAATATTCAATTCTGTTCGTAATTGTAAGTCCAGGGTACAAAAAAATCATTAAATATTTTATCACATAAATAAGAAGAACGATTATATGTACCATCATAATAGAACTTTGCAGTCAAAGAATAAAAGCGTCTTAAATGGAGAATCAAAGAATAAAACATTTTTAATTTATAATATTCAATTCTGTTCGTAATTGTAAGTCCAGGGTACAAAAAAATCATTAAATATTTTATCACATAAATAAGAAGAACGATTATATGTACCATCATAATAGAACTTTGCAGTCAAAGAATAAAAGCGTCTTAAATGGAGAATCAAAGAATAAAACATTTTTAATTTATAATATTCAATTCTGTTCGTAAATGTAACTGCAGGGTACAAAAAAATCATTAAATATTTTATCACATAAATAAGAAGAACGATTATATGTACCATCATAATAGAACTTTGCAGTCAAAGAATAAAAGCGTCTTAAATGGAGAATCAAAGAATAAAACATTTTTAATTTATAATATTCAATTCTGTTCGTAATTGTAAGTCCAGGGTACAAAAAAATCATTAAATATTTTATCACATAAATAAGAAGAACGATTATATGTACCATCATAATAGAACTTTGCAGTCAAAGAATAAAAGCGTCTTAAATGGAGAATCAAAGAATAAAACATTTTTAATTTATAATATTCAATTCTGTTCGTAATTGTAAGTCCAGGGTACAAAAAAAATCATTAAATATTTTATCACATAAATAAGAAGAACGATTATATGTACCATCATAATAGAACTTTGCAGTCAAAGAATAAAAGCGTCTTAAATGGAGAATCAAAGAATAAAACATTTTTAATTTATAATATTCAATTCTGTTCGTAATTGTAAGTCCAGGGTACAAAAAAATCATTAAATATTTTATCACATAAATAAGAAGAACGATTATATGTACCATCATAATAGAACTTTGCAGTCAAAGAATAAAAGCGTCTTAAATGGAGAATCAAAGAATAAAACATTTTTAATTTATAATATTCAATTCTGTTCGTAATTGTAAGTCCAGGGTACAAAAAAATCATTAAATATTTTATCACATAAATAAGAAGAACGATTATATGTACCATCATAATAGAACTTTGCAGTCAAAGAATAAAAGCGTCTTAAATGGAGAATCAAAGAATAAAACATTTTTAATTTATAATATTCAATTCTGTTCGTAATTGTAAGTCCAGGGTACAAAAAAATCATTAAATATTTTATCACATAAATAAGAAGAACGATTATATGTACCATCATAATAGAACTTTGCAGTCAAAGAATAAAAGCGTCTTAAATGGAGAATCAAAGAATAAAACATTTTTAATTTATAATATTCAATTCTGTTCGTAATTGTAAGTCCAGGGTACAAAAAAATCATTAAATATTTTATCACATAAATAAGAAGAACGATTATATGTACCATCATAATAGAACTTTGCAGTCAAAGAATAAAAGCGTCTTAAATGGAGAATCAAAGAATAAAACATTTTAAATTTATAATATTCAATTCTGTTCGTAAATGTAACTGCAGGGTTCAAAAAATCATTAAATATTTTATCACATAAATAAGAAGAACGATTATATGTACCATCATAATAGAACTTTGCAGTCAAAGAATAAAAGCGTCTTAAATGGAGAATCAAAGAATAAAACATTTTTAATTTATAATATTCAATTCTGTTCGTAATTGTAAGTCCAGGGTACAAAAAAATCATTAAATATTTTATCACATAAATAAGAAGAACGATTATATGTACCATCATAATAGAACTTTGCAGTCAAAGAATAAAAGCGTCTTAAATGGAGAATCAAAGAATAAAACATTTTTAATTTATAATATTCAATTCTGTTCGTAATTGTAAGTCCAGGGTACAAAAAAATCATTAAATATTTTATCACATAAATAAGAAGAACGATTATATGTACCATCATAATAGAACTTTGCAGTCAAAGAATAAAAGCGTCTTAAATGGAGAATCAAAGAATAAAACATTTTTAATTTATAATATTGAATTCTGTTCGTAATTGTAAGTCCAGGGTACAAAAAAATCATTAAATATTTTATCACATAAATAAGAAGAACGATTATATGTACCATCATAATAGAACTTTGCAGTCAAAGAATAAAAGCGTCTTAAATGGAGAATCAAAGAATAAAACATTTTTAATTTATAATATTCAATTCTGTTCGTAATTGTAAGTCCAGGGTACAAAAAAATCATTAAATATTTTATCACATAAATAAGAAGAACGATTATATGTACCATCATAATAGAACTTTGCAGTCAAAGAATAAAAGCGTCTTAAATGGAGAATCAAAGAATAAAACATTTTTAATTTATAATATTCAATTCTGTTCGTAATTGTAAGTCCAGGGTACAAAAAAATCATTAAATATTTTATCACATAAATAAGAAGAACGATTATATGTACCATCATAATAGAACTTTGCAGTCAAAGAATAAAAGCGTCTTAAATGGAGAATCAAAGAATAAAACATTTTTAATTTATAATATTCAATTCTGTTCGTAATTGTAAGTCCAGGGTACAAAAAAATCATTAAATATTTTATCACATAAATAACAAGAACGATTATATGTACCATCATAATAGAACTTTACAGTCAAAGAATAAAAGCGTCTTAAATGGAGAATCAAAGAATAAAACATTTTTTAATTTATAATATTCAATTCTGTTCGTAATTGTAAGTCCAGGGTTCAAAAAAATCATTAAATATTTTATCACATAAATAAGAAGAACGATTATATGTACCATCATAATAGAACTTTACAGTCAAAGAATAAAAGCGTCTTAAATGGAGAATCAAAGAATAAAACATTTTTAATTATTAATATTTAATTCTGTTAGTAAATATATGTCCAGAATTTTCTAACTTTTAAAATATTCTATTAGATAATTAAGAAGCAGGATTATATGTATTATCACTAAAGAATTTTGCAGTAAAAAAAATCAATACTTTAGTGAAAATTCAAAGGGGGGGGGGAAAAAAGTCTTTTGGTTTAGGATGAAATAGGTCGCTCTAGATTCGGTTTTTAAAAATTGGTACCCCGTGCTTAAACTTTTGAGAACCTCTAGTTAAAGGATGAAAGAGAAGTTTATATCTAATCCCTTATAAAAAAAATATATCTTTCATCCCAAAAAATTATGTAAAAGACACATTACAATTTTAGTTTTTATTTTGAAATAGCCAAAATGAGTTCTAATTATAGGCGGTATATTAACATTTATTCTAAAAGTATTCGGGAGATCAGAGAAAAATTCTGTATTATATATGATTTCAGAATGAGAAAGTATGAATTAACTAACTTTCATTGCATATATAATGATATTTATAAGGATAGCTTTGCCAAAAGTAAGTCATTCTAAAATAACTTTTTTTAGCAAAAAATATCGATTAGTATCCAAGATAACGCGGAAGAATTTCAGAAATGAAGATGAGTTGTCGAAAAGGAAACGCCCTTGATGAAGGACAGCGAAAAAATCATATATTAATACATAATGTTTCGGATGGCAATTTATTTTTAAAAAATAACAATAGTACTAAGCCGAAAATAGTATACTTAAATGCCTAAGAATGGGTCATTTTGATCCCATTGGCATTTATAATGTTTAGGCCTAAAAACCAATCTGGAAAAATAAAATACTGGCGATCAGTACTTATTATATTGTTATTTTCACGACGTTATGAACAAATAAAATAGTACTAAAACTCAAGAAAAGAAAATAATGTTTTTTGAGAATGAGTGTAATAATATATTATAACTACTGCTCAGAGTTCTGGCAGTTCAGTTGGTCCATTAAAAAAAATTCATAAAATTGAACTGAAAATATGAGGCTTTTAAGAATAATTATGTGCGTTTTTGTGGGTTTATACTACAGATTTGTTGATCTGTAGTACAAAGCTCATCCCCTCCCCCTATTTTGTTGCCAATAAAAATAAATAAGAATAAGAATAATAAAGAGACTCCAGAAGTTTATTAAGATAGCAAAAGTATAAAAGAGAGCTTTGCGAAAAAACCCAGAAATCTTAGAAAATGTGTTCAATATGCATTTTTACTTCGAAGTATAGAGAAAATATTGTAACCGTCAAAAAATTCGAACTCGAAATTTCGATGAATCTTCACATTTTAGATATTTCCTAGTTCGCGAAACACAATTTTGGCATTATGTCTATCTACCTGTCTGTGACAAAGATAACTCTAAAGCGCTATGAGCTAGATGGACGAAATTCGGTATGTGCTCTTTGCATGAAATTTGCAGATTTCTGTCAGATTTTGAGCAAAATGTATTCAGTGGAAGTCTGTCTGTCGGACTGTTCGAATATAAGCGAATGCGTTAATTACAAAACAAAGTGAGCTACATATATAAGACAGATTTAACATCTATATTGTAGACACGTATCATATAATCATATCATGAGCCAAATCCAACGAGGCGTTGAACGTCTGTCTGCCTGTACTTTCAGAAGCATGTAAACTCCATAACTTAAATATGTCATATTTGGTATTGAGATTTTGTGACTGTAGCTCTGGGTCAATATTCAAAACGTTTCTGAAACACGAATTCAAATGTATTAGAGACGGTGCGAGAAAGTTTTGAAGAGACCACTTCCGCTGATTTAAATGCAGAAAAAACATTGCAAAATCTCCAAATGAGGTTAAATTGGCCATATTTGGAGGAGCAATTATAGAAATATAATATTATTTTTTGTATAATTTTTATCTGCCATATTTTTGTACCAATCTCTTGTTTCACGTAATACGGCAATCTATCAATCATACGTGTTATTTAAGAATTGTTTGTAGCAAAATTATTACTGTCTTAAAGCGGAATTGAAAAATAAAAAAGTAATGAAATTATAGACATGTTTTCTTTCTTTCTGATAATTTTGTGTTCTTTTAATATCATTTGGAATTAAAAAAAATGACACTGTTATGTTGCCGAAGTGAAGTTATCGGTATCTGTCCTGTTATCTCCACACAGCGGTGGATCAAAGGCACGACGTCGGCTTCAGCATTTGCCAGCCCCCGCATGCACGGTATATTTTTAAGAGAATCGGGTTTCGAACTTGGGCCTCTTTCTGTGCAACATTGATACTTTACTACTAGATCCCTGTAATCCTTTCTTTCATCTCAAAACATATATAAAGTTACATTTTGTTATAAAAAAACGTTAATTGCACAAAACAGAAATGATATTTTCAGACAAATATTTCTTCTAAATTGCGAGATTTAAAAGTATTTAGTCGTATGGATTTTAAAAATGACTGAACAATACAAGACATATGGTGAATTGAATTTATATTGAATTGATAACAAAAAAAGGTTCCATTTCTAAAATCGGTATAAAATACAGTTGCGACCTTCTTTTAAACAATCTAATTCTGAAACGCGAGCGCGCCGATCGGGCTTCAGAGGTCAGAACACCTGTTTTTTTGAGATAAGAAATGGAGTAAATTTTCGAAATACCGATTCAATTTTCAATTGCCTTGAATGCAACTATTGTGAAACTATACTTTTTCCACTGAAAAATTTATTTTCTGTGATATGAGTGTAGGCGGCCCGATGCGTGTCTTCCCGGATTAAATTTTTCGCTGAAATCTTGATGGTTCTGATTGTCTAATTTTCTGTTGATGGTTCTGACACTATCTTCATCATCCTATAACGATTCTAAATGTTGAGATCCGTACAAAAATAAATCTGTGTTACTTCAAAATAGGATGCCAATAAAGCTAAATTAATTAGTTATAAGCTACTTATTGTAGCATATTTTTTATCTCTGTATCATTGGTAACCTAATAAGCATGAATTTCCATCCATATATTTCAGAATGAGTTTCTGCCACAGAAAATTCATGAAAATAAAAAGTGATGCTCATAAACATGTTATTTAGTTACTAGTTTAGTTATGTAGTTACAAAAAAAGAAAGATAAAAATATCAAAAATCGTCATGTAAACTGAGTATTTAAAAAAAGAAAACTTTACCATACTCGATTTGAAACTAACAATATTTTCTTGGTTATTGAGAAATAAGAGATATCATTTCCGAATGTAAATTTTTCCGCTGAGACAAGAACATAACGCGTTAATTATTTCCCTTCTTTGAAATAACTTAGATTAACCAAAACTCTTTCGAAAGTGCAAAGGAAATCCTGTCACTTTGCAGCGCTACTACAGCTTCATGAGTTGGCAAAAATAGTTTACCTTTTGTTGTGTCTAAGTCTTGCCTCTGTGTATGGAACGGTTTCTACTGTAATTTCGAAACAATTTGTATTGTTTTCCTTGTGAATTAAACATAATCGGATTTGAAAGGAGTTTCTTCGGAATTACTTTTGTTATCTTTTCTGTGAGCTTTTAACCCTGCCTTGGTTGCAATATCTTTAACAGATGCATATGCTAGCTGTAACTGCTATTAAATATGAATTTTTCTTATAAAAATTTCGGTTGAAATTTACTTTAATGTGCTCTTGCGTTTCTCTCCAATACGATAATCCAAATAATCAAGTGTAGTAGTTCTTCAAGAGCAACTCTGTTGCGAATTCGTTTACTAATATTATACTTTGTGGAGTTGTACCCTTGTTACTTTGGCTATTTGTCACTGTTTGCACTCTTGGCCAAGTGAAGGGGCATATTAACGTAGATTTCAACTCAAAATAATTTTCATTCTTATATTCCTATTTGGACCCTACTATTATGGTTGTAAAGCAAAACTAATTGAAATCTACTTTAATCTGTGCCTTCATATCGTCAAAGATCCCAAGCCGCATAAATCAAAAATCAATATGACTGACAAGTAACTAATACTATGAAAAAGGATTACTCCGCCTTCTTGTGTTGCCACATTATCGACAAACTCTAAGGGCACATTAGATTTCAACCGAGAAGGAAATTATTGCTAATGGAGGGTAACTTAATTCAGTTCATCTTCTTTAATTGGCTTATATGCCCCCTCTTTTAAGTCGAACAGCCCTAGGCAGATGCCTAATAAAATACTTACATAAGCCTTTAACACCTAAAAGTTTCGTCCTTTTACATCAATCCTTCATCTTAACAACAATCAACGTCAAATCCTTAAACATCAAAATCGTTTGTTGTAACTCGAGTCGTTTTCTTTCCTTTCGCGATACTATTAATAGATCCAGGTCTACAACGTGGCCCTTGAGTTTTTCACTAATATGATTACCCCACCAGGTAAGCAGAATAGTTCCTCTAGCAACCTTATGCACATTAATGTTTACCTTGTCAACCATCTTGATCAAGTAGATTTTCATATAGATTCCAAAATTAATTTGGTTCAATTTATCCAAATGAATGCATTGCATTACATGAGTGTAAAATTAGTACTACTCTGAAATGAGGTGTTAGTGAGGAAAAGAATCTTGATAGATTCACGGTGGAACTTATCCGGTTTCGTGTTATTGTGACTAAAAAACGGAAAGTAAATATTTAAGAAGAAGGAGGATGATATTCATAATTATTATAAATCATCATCTTTCTGAAGATAAGAATTCTGGACATCACACATCGATAAAGATTATTTAAAGAAAATATCGATGAAACAGAATCATTTTTGTTGTTATTATTAAGGGAAAATTCAATAATCATTTCAATAGTTTGCTCGAAAGAATAACTTGTTTAATAATCGGCAAACTGAGCCAAGTAGGGGGAGAAAAAAACCACTTGACAGTTTTTTTTATTTGTTCACTTAGTAAAAATACCCATAAATTCTCTTTATTGTATTTGCAGAAGACCAAGACAAAGGGCAGAGTGGAATCTATGTCAAAGAGCGTGAATGAAACGTTCTACTTTCCGATTGCGCGAGTGCTGAAGCCTATCCGGAACACCTGCTCCACCCCTGGAGTCAGTGACATCTGATTATGAAGATGCACAAGGTGAATCCAACAAAAGAAATACAAAATGAAATGATTATTCGATTGACTCGAGCATTGGTATCTTTTTAATTTATTGTCTTATCTAAAAATTTTTTATTTAACTTACCAAGAAATTGAATCTTATAATTCAAGAGCTCGTTTTGGACTAGACTATATTATATTCGAGCACATAAAGCATTCGGAGAGTTTTATGCGGAATCAGGTCCCGAGTTGGTGACCCTCCGGCTCTTCATCGACTGTCACCAGGCTAAAGAATCTAATCTGTACTAGAGATATAGTGTCCTAATTTAGTATCTTTAGTCCAAACTTCTCGTTTTGAAACTATAAGAATTATTTTGAGAAGGACTTCGCAAATTTTAACTTCTTTTCCAAAGGTAACTTTGGCTTATGCTATCTCTTTCCAAACTTCTCCCTCACGACAGCTTGAGAACTTTCATATGCATTTAGCATGAACTAGACTCATGAAGTCAGAGAATTTTATGTGGAATCCGGTCTCGAGTTTGCAACCTTCCGGCATCCCATCGACTGCCACCTGTCTAAACAATCCAGTCTACACCAGGAATGTAGTGGAGCCAGAACATTGTTCCAGTACTTGTTATTGTTGTTATTTTTTTATTATTACAATGGAAGGGAACGTTAGTATAACATAGCTTAACGAGCGCAATTCGTCCTTGAATCTCATTCGTAATGTGAACCACTCATTAAGGGTCGCATTTTTTTTTCATAGGAATCAATGTATAATAGGACAATGCATACCATTCTTAAAAATACATTCAAACAAATGTGCACCAATGCAATTTATTATTTATAATGCGTGCTTTATTTCACAGGAAAGTAATCTGAAGACATTTGTCTCTGTCTACGTTTTAAAATTAGACACAGCCCTATCATTAAACAAATTACATAGTATTATGAATAGCTATTGCCTTATTAGTTTGATGCTTTTCAACGTACGATACAATAATTCAACTTATTGCAATTTCAGCACACTCTTTTTCGTTGGAAAGTTGTTGAATATTTCCTCCTCTATTCACAAAATCTCCTCCGCAGCTTTTTACTGTGACACAGAATACAGCTCTATAGTTCTAGCTTCGGTAATTGCTATGTTCTTCCACCAGTTCATCGATATCTTTGCGAAGTATGGTTACAAATACTAAATGAGACGTTTTAAAAAGTTTTTTAGTTTGCTGTTTAAATTATAATGCGTTTTGACTGCTGCTCTCAGTTGAAATTGTGCAAGAGATTAATTCCTTTTTCTTCTCAAAAAAAAAAAAGAAGTTTATTTTCAACCTTGGCATGATAGATTATTAATGGGAACAAAACAGTTCAGGAATTAGTCTTTAAAAAACTTAATTTATAAGAATAATTATTAAAACTATTTCATTACAATGAAACAATAGGTTTAAAATATTAACCATTTTTCATGAAATTTAAAAATAACTAGTTAATTTGACAACATTATTAAAAATTATTACTGTACTAAAATATAAAATAGTGATGAAAATGAACACGGAGAATGACTATTTTGAGCAAATTTATTGAAATTTAGCTTTGTAACAGTTTATAAATTGTTTCTCTACAACTCTATTTTCAGGAAAGAATTCAAATGCCGTTTTTATATTGGCGGGAAACTCTCAACAGCCGAAATTCCTTTTGAGTTTATCAATAAAGTATCATTAATATTGATTTGAAGACTATTTTAGAATTCACAAAAGTGTCAGGAGAAAAAAAAATCTATGATTGCTGTTTTTATAAATTCCTTTTTCATACAACCAACAAAGGGACAGTTCTGGCGGTACCATATTCACATAACAAAAGTTGCTGCATACATTGTATAATATTTAATGGCATGTTGCTTTACACATTTTCTCCAATGAGATGTTCATTACACTCTAACATTGTATTAGCATTATGTATTTCACGTGAATATCCATATGATATCGAAAAAGACATTAATTAATTCATAGGGCATGGGGTTTATTAAAAATATGCATTTTCTTTAATTTAAAGCTAGATAAATGAATCCAGTTAAGAAATTTTTTTTTTTCATGATACACCTATACCATAGCAAATTAACTGCAAATAAAGAAACAAACAAAATGCTGCGAAATATGCAGCGCATAACACTGATGAATTTATTTTACTATAAGATATCTAAATAAAATGCCTTGATTTTCGATATTTTAAAAAACAAATGTCAAGTAGTTCCAATATTTTTTGCTGTATTAATCTGTCTCATTTATTTATTTTTATCTATCTGTCTATTTAATCGATATTATATATGCTTGTGTGTGTGTATTTTTGTTCTGCATTTTAACATTTGATTTTATGTTTTATTTTTATTTCATATAATATTTGGCAATAAGTAGGTTTAGTTTGATGTTTATGTTATATTTTTCTTCCCTTATCACAATTTTAATTTTAATAATTTCATTACTTTTTCCCCTTAATGCTGTTTTTCGTAAAATTCAATTTTTTTTTCCTGAATGTTATTGTTATTTGAAAAGCATTTGCTATATGCTATATTATTATATTTGTTGTGCTTATTATATTTTCTATATTTTAAAAATCGTATAACTCTTTTAAATTCAAAGTATTTCAAAAATTTTTTTTCTTCGTTTCCTTCTAGAATTTATAGATTCTCTGCAATATTGCAACCTTCTTTTCACTCCATTGTGTCTTTTGACCTTTTTCTTGTTATAGTTTTCCCTCTGGGAGAATCAATTAATGCTCCTAAAATCAAAAAAACTCAGCTGCCTTTCTTTGAATGAATGAATAACGAGATTTTCTGAGCTAAAATTCGAAATGTTCAAAATACTTGTTGAAGAGAAAAGCTCTTTTTACAGTCCTGGACAAAAACTAAGATCTTGCTGGTTAATTTTGATCGAAAGATCACTTAATCAATTGCTGCTTCTCATTTTTCCTATACCCCAAATATTTAATTATCGAAAATTCTTTTAAAGCTCAATCGATAAGAGTGCTTGTGCAGATCACTATAGCTTATTGCTATTAAAATTTAATGCTATTCCAAATTATGATATTGAACCTCAATTATTAATTAAAGTAGGATGATCGTTTAGCCCAGTCAAATTGTCATAAAAACAATTAAAATCTGGGAAAAAAATACATAACAGCAATTTTATTGCTTTAAGTTGTTGATTTGGCAATCCAAAACAGACCTTTAATTTTGCTTCCGGATTATGTTGCCATATAAAGGAGAAGAAAGGTAGTTGAAACACAAGTTTTTCAATAATAATAATATAAAATAAATAAAAAGTTTGTTTAATAACTAGTGGAGAGTTGGGAGGAAAGAGACAGCTGCTTTTTTGTCTAAATAAAAGATTAGAATCTATTTCTAATTTATCCATTAGATAGAGCATCTATAATCTTTTGCATGATTCTAATTGTTACACCAGCTGCAATATCGTTTGTGTTTAAAACGGAATTTAAATGTATATATAAACTCCAAAATGTATCGTTTGCAAACAAACAGTCAAATTAAACTGAAATGTAACATAGTTTATGTGATATGCATTTTAAAAGAAAATTCTACAGTGGGAAGAATGGGGCAACATCAATTAGAGTTGGTTGGTTGGTTGTTCGGTTTTTTTTGGCGCAAGAGCCACGTTTGGCTATGCTGCGCCAAGCAGATGGTAAGAAACATAAAAATAATTTATATAAACACACATGTTAAGATATAAAAGCCAAATGTATCAAAAAATGGGAAAAATGAAAGTGCAGAAATATATAAGGTTAATGAATTTATAAATGAAATACTAATTCGAAAAACGAACGTTACAATGAATTGATGTGAATTGTCGAATGTGAACAGAAGTTAAAAAATGCTAAATACAACTATAAAAACCAATGGTTTTTAAACATTTAAAAATGTTTGGGTGGAAATTTTCACCCACCAGGTCTTGTAAAGTTAATGACGATGATTTAAAGAAGTGTAAACGAAAGGAATTAAAAGATGCGCACTCTATTAAAATATGTTTAATGGTAAAATCTACACAACATGTGGAGCACTTTGGTGTTGCCTGGCCAAAAAGGAGATGTTTGTGTGTAAAACGACTATGTCCTATACGGAGGCGAGGGGAGGAATGGGACATATACTCTATTACATTTAAATACACTTTCTAAATAGCTAGATATGCAAACAATTCAAGTTTTTAATTTTTTTTAATTGTTGTTTCAAAAAATTAGTTGTTGGAGTGTAACAATGCAATACTAAATTGATGATTTTAAATTTACTAAATATATAAGGTAGTGTTACATTATAATGTTATATGATATATAGTTTAAATAATATAAAGGAGTAATGTACAACAATAAACAACAACAAAATTTTGAGTTAAATTGGAGAGTAATAATTATACATGTTTATATGTACGAATATAACATGCACGTCTTCAAATGATGCATTATAGCAGAGTATATGAAAATTATATTCCATTTTTGCTTTTTTACGATAGCATCATCTGAATAAATGAATAATAAATTCAATTATCTTGTGAATGTTATATTTATTTTTCATAAAAGGTATAATATATTTATTTGATTTAAAAAGCTGAAAAAGAATAACCAAGAAAACATTTTACACCAATTTTCAAAATAATATTAACAAAATAATTTCTTGAAATATTTCGTTTCATTTTCACTACCGTTTTGATCTGTTAACGTTATAGCTGAACCAATAAAATATTGAAGCTTTCTGAAAATTTGACTCCTCTTTTCTGGAATTTTTCAGATTGTAAATATGTTTACGTTTCTATTCGCTGATTTTTTTTCTTTCTTTTTTTGAATGAAAGTTTTATTGGGTCGAAAATACAATAAAAACAAATATAAAATATCCATCACAGATTTCGTCGCAAATACGCTATATCGTAAAATTGTTCATTCGAAACAAAGAAAAGTAAACTGGAATAAATCGATTCGAAAGTTCCCTTTTCGAAAATCAAAAACCCCTCTCACATGCAGCCAATGGAGTAGGCGGAATTCGCCCGTTCTAAAAGGAAATGCAACGATTACTTCCTCTCTGTTTGAGGAGCATTCTAGAGGCATCAGCATCGACGTCACAACCGCCACGTGGAGATATTTTCCCGCCGAAATGAATCACGGGAGATGCGGGAACTTGGCGAGCATCTCATTTGGCGCGATGGACCTTCCGACTTCCTGATGCGAAAGTCGGAACGAGTTCGCTACGAGTTAGAAGTGAAAAAGGATGGAAGAGGATTCCGACATTTATTTGTCATCAATTTTATTTACTGAAACCTAGCGCGAAAAATTGGGATTTTTATTTTTTATTTTTATTCCCTTCTGCTTCTAGGTTACTGTAAGTTCTACATTAATAAGTCCGTAGATTAAATTTGATTTGGGAACATTATTTCATCTGCTGTGCATGATAAACAATGATTTTCTTTTTTACACTTTTTTTGTTTGCGAATTGTATAGCAGATTCTTTTTTTTTTTTTTTTTTTTTTCGCTGAATAAAGTTTGCTTCGGCTTTATTTATTTTGATTCAGAGACGAACTAATTATTTTCATGGGCTTTCTGAAGTAAAGAGAGAAATAGTAAAAAAAATTATGAGATAATGTATCTTACATAACGGCAAAATATTTATAAAAACATTATATAATCAAATTTATCTCTTTTCAAATATCTTCCCAAACGGTAGAATTCATTTTTTTTATTCATTTTATTCGCAATATATTGAGATGGATTACCAAATAGGCAAAATGGATAATTATTTTAATGTTATTTTTTTAAAAGTATTTGATCTTATTAATTAATAGGGCAACGCACTCGAATTTATGGAAATTAAAATCAATATAAGAGAATTAATTCTTATTGGTTTTTTTTTTTTTTTTCATGCTTATTTCTTGGTCAGTGTCACCTTTTTTTCTCCTACAATCATTATATTATATCATTTGATCACGTTAAAAACTTTTATACCGATTTTTTTCAAAATTACTTTTAATTTAATTTTTTATACTTGAAATGATAAAATTAATTCTCATAAAGGTGATATGCAGTCATATTCTATATATTATTTAATATATAGCTTATAATACATTAGCAACATTATTACTTAAAAGTTGCTAGATTAAATATTGCATTACAATTAATAAAGCTATCTAGTTTTAAAAATTAACTAGAGTTAAGGATGATTCTGAAACTCGCATTACCTTAGAGGCCTTGCAGAGTATAGTCCAACCTGGTAATTTAACTCAGAATGCCTGAAAGAATTGTGCTTTGGGGTGGGTTGAAAGATATGCATGTTTCTCTTTGCATAATTTCCCTTCGTAAGGTTGGCTCATATATAGGCATTGCGAAATTGCATTAAAAACCCAACTTACACATTGTATTAATAAATGTTGTTATAAACTATGTAATTTAACCGTAAAATAATTCATCAATGTTTTAAAACTCTTTCCCACTAAGGGAGGGAAATAGTGGAAAAAATTGATGCCTTTCATAGTAGAGGTACCATGTTCGGAACTCAGAAGTTCTGCTTACTAAATCAGAAGGTAGAACTGCCACGTATCACGTCATCCATTTTCTTGCTGTTGCGCATGCGCATTAACTAAGTTTATTCGCTTTTACTACGTAGTTTATGAAAGGAAAAAAATGCAGAAGACAACACAGTATCACAAATGTTAGAATTGTAAATTGATTTCTTCACTATTTCAACAGCCTAAAAAATAAAAATATTCATAAAAAAAGCAACAAAATTTTTTTAAAGGATTGTACTTTTAAATAAATATGAAAGTAACTCACCTAATGTAGTTGTTAACATATATGTTTTAATCTTGTGCTTTCGTTAATATTTTGTATTGAGCAATTGTATTTGCAATGCATTTTATAAACGGAATTGAAGTTGTTGAAGGTATACGCTTTTCACAAGCTTGACATTGGAAAACAATAAAACGAAAGATAATTAATAAAAGTATAATTCAATTAAAGATATTGCATTATAAAATCCTTAAATAAGTATGAAAATGGCATTAATACGTTTGTATTTATTTTAACAGGTCGCTTTTAAGATCTTTTATTGATTTGCCGCAGTTGAGAAATTTTTATAAACGAGAGTAAGACTTGCCTTATCTTTATAAATCGAATAGTTTCATAAAAAATAATGGTTAACGTTTATTTCAATTAAAATGAATTCTCTGCTAGTATTGCTTTATTATATTTTTTTAACCAATTTAACCTTTATAAAAAATATAATTAATTTTAATGCCTAGTAAGTAAATCATTTAAACTTATTTAGAAAAGTTAAAATTTAAAGCTGAAGATATTAATGTGAGATGTAACACTCTCAACGCTATATTTCACAAACCGCTTTCATCCCGCCTTATCACGTAAAATTATGCAAGTATTTTCAATTCATTCAAAAGTAAGCTATAATCGATGACATCTTTATAACCCATTACAAAGATAAGGTCAAACACCAAAAAGGAAAAACCGTCATGATAAGAAAAAAAACGAAAGAATAGAAGAGTCAGAGAACTCGGAAATCATCACATTTTGCGTGTTCTTTTTTCCTGACCGATCCTTTTCCTTATCAGATGTATGAGGGGAAAGGAAAGAGAGAAAAAAAAATCACTGTCTTGTCGTAGCATGCTTATATAAACTGCGCTTATTTTAAGAGCATTCATATCTTTTGTTTCGTAACGACTGAGTTATATTTGTTGTTGCTTTTTACGTAATCACTCTGAACGGGGGGTGGGGAGGAATTCTGAAAGTATATGCATACTTACGTCATAAATACGAACGTTTAATACTAGAATACATTATACGGAAGAATATTAAAGTCAAATCTAAAAATTATCTTGTATTTTAATATTTTATGTCTGTAAAAAGAAAATAGATCAACTGTGACAAATTGTAAATTTTAAAACTAGCATTGTAACATAATCCCTTATAGATTGAATGTTATCCGTAAATTGCATTATATAACATGTGAAAAATCGTTCAAACTCTCTACATAGCAGACTGTTGGATCTACAGCTATCAAATTTGGCACCAAAGTTATTGTTTTGGTACTTGATTTTTCTCTAAGAAAGTTTTTTGTAATAATTTAGTGAGATTTTTAATTAAAAATCAATAATTATCAATGAAATTTTTGTTCATTTATTTTTGGATCTAATAGTGAACAAATGCCGTTTTTGCGTCACTTTTAAATTTAAAAGAAACTTCAGTGTTATCATTCACTTCAGTTTTAATAAATTAAAAAAAAAATTGAAAAATTCTACGATGTTTCTGAGAATCAAATTTCCGTTTATGATTTTTAAAATTCTTTTCGTTTAATTTCAAAACTTATTGAAAGCAAGCTTATTGATTATTGTGGACTGGCGAAGTTAAATCTGTATTTCCTAAAACACATTTTTTACTGTTTTTATCTACGGTTTCATGGGAATATGGCACAGAGCTTCCTTTTAATAATTTAATTGTATCAGTATTTTTTTTCTCACATATTAAGTATGGAGTTTAGTATTGTAATCGTTAAAAAATTCGAACTCGAGATTTTGACGAATCTCCACGTTTCAGACCTCTCTGAGTTAGAAAAACACGTTTGTCCATCTGTCTGTGACAAAGATAACTCAAAAACGCTTTGAGCTACACAATTGAAATTCGGTATACGGCCTTCACACCAAATTTTTAAGATTTCTATCAAATTTTGAGCAATAACTGATGAGAGGAATTCCATCTGTCCGGATATAAGTTAACACAATAATTACAAAACGAAGAGAGCTGGATAGATAAAATTTGGTACACAGATTTAACATCCATTGTGTAAATACAAATTTTGAGCCACATCCATCAAGGGGTGGAGTATTTGTCGAGCATGCTTTTCATAAGAACTTTCATAAGCATGCAAACGCGGTAACTCAAAAAGGCAATGACTTAATTATATCAAATTATGGTAGGAGATTTTGTAACTGCTTTGTTCTGTGTTAAATCTTGGTTTGAGTTTTGTAGTTCTGTATTAACGTTTAGTTTCAAATGATTGGGAAAAACTGTATCTGAAACACAAATTCATGTTTATTAGAGATTATGCGAGATAGTTTTGAGGAGACCATTCCTGCTGGTTCTCGCATACAGCAAGATTAGCTCTGAGTTTGCGTGTTTTGTCTTGACTATTCTGAAATTCTGTTCAAAACTGTTTATTCCCTTATTTTAAACTGTTTATTATTTATTCTGTTATCAGCAATTCTGTTTATTCTAAATTTAATTATATTAAATGGTTTACTTGATATAAATTTTGTTAGACTTTTCACAGGATCTCTGGGGAACTTGACATTCATCATACGACGCTTAGCGGTTTTAAAGCGACTTGTTCTGAATTTTTATGTACTTGACCTTACTTTGTTTTTCCAATTTATTATTTTTTTAATCCTGTAACTGTTTTATTTTCTTTACTATCTAATAAGATGACACCTTCTATTTTGGGAATATTTTCTTATTTTGATTCAAATGGAAATCCATTGAATACTTGACTCATTTATGTATTCGAAGTCATTTTAATATTGAATTATAATCGTTATGAATGGTCTATTTTTTGCTTACAACTATCAAAATTCGATAAATCAATGTATGTATGGCACTCGGGCAAAGCAGTTAAGCGGTTAATACTTGACTGCACACTTTTTTTTAACTATACTATATATTGCAATATTTATGTGCACTCATGCGTTGGTAAATGCTTTTTTTTTTTTTTTTAACTTTTTGACTTTTGCTAGCCGTTTACATTTTTATACATACACGGTTTAGAAAACTTTGGAATTCTTTATTCTTTGCTGTTCTTTTTTTTATGTGTGTTTTTATTAGGAGCGCGGTTTGCGCTCCTTCTGTGTTTTTGATTTATTCACTCTATAAATGGAGTCAATCTCTGTAATCTGCTTATTTAAAATAAATAAATAAAAGAAACTATTTAACATAAAGTACCGCTCTTTCACAAGCAATTAACTTAATTTGCTTTCTTTTAAGTTGCAGGAGTTTGTCTTCAGTTTGATTCTGTTGAGGAAGTTCTTGAATTGAAACAGCACTCAGCAACGAGAACATACTTTCTCTCTTTTCATGACTACGTTGAAAAATCTTTTTCTTGAGAAAATGTGAATTTCTGTTATTTAATATTTTTAATATTTAACAGATTTCTTTATAAAACCCGTTTGAATTTTTTTCTATTTTTTGGGAAATTGCATTGATTTTTGTATTTACGTTTATATACGCTTTCATGCTATTTTATTTCTTCAGATGCTGTTTTCTCAATTCCCAATCTTTGGTCTAGTTTTCTTACGAGAAACCTCATAAATTAAAACCTAATGCATTTATTTCTCAATATATTCTGCCGCTCCTGACTTACAGTTCAAGTAACCTATTAGTTCTAAATATATTGTATAGTTTTTTAAATGCTTCACATTGTGGAAAAAATTAGAAATGTTATGTTATTTATCATTCTAACACCAATATTTAAAGAATGGATAGAAATATAGCTTATTTTTTAATTCAGGAATCAGATAATATATTTCTTAAACTATTTGCAAAATGTTAAGCAAATCATTTAATAAACCTCTAAGCTAAAAATTTTCTTCTTTAGATTTTTTTAAATGCATTTTTTTTCTACATTAAAAAAACATTTGTTCACTTCACTGCTATATTTTGTCTTCGTAGATGTTTTTTTTTTCAATCTTTTTTATCCAAAAATTCAAAAAATAACTATTTTTGAGCGTTTTTTAAAAATATTCATAAATCACATACCTTAATTAAGATCTGCTTTTAACAAAGAGTGTTAAGAGAAATTCGAATCTCTAGGATGAAGTAAAACAGCATGATAATGTTTTATAGTCTTTTGTTCATCGGATTTGATTGCATTAGCAATAGCATTCTGTGTGTAACAATTTTTTTGCTACGCAATTTACAGAAAGAAAAAAATGCAATGTAACAAACTTTGTAAAAGTAATAAAACCTTAATTGTTTTGAAACATCTTAAAGTTTCATTTATTATTTAACAGTTATGGACAGTTTTTAAAATTAATCTAAAAATTAATTTTTCTCAGTTTGACGAGAACTATTATATAAGAGAAAATATTAAGATATTATATAAGAGAGATTATATAAAAGAAAACATTGCCCAAAATTTTATTTAAAAACCTTTGATAAATTGATTCGGATAAAAAAATATATTGTTCAGAAATAAAATTAATATCACAGAAAATTTTAAATTTCACTATTTTAAATTAGAATAAAAATATTTTTGTAAGATAATATACTTCGAAGTTTTTGAGAAACTTTAAAAAATTTCGATAATTTTGTAATTAATTAAAAAACGAAATCAAATTTGTGAAAATCCTTTGTCAGTGAGCACATGCTAAGCCTGCCAAATTTGACATCTTTAGGTGCAGCTGTTTGTTCTGTTTAGCACTTTGGCTGATTTTTGCAGCATGCTATTTATAGAAAATATACTAGCATTTTATTTTTAAAAAAAAGCAATTATAATGGAACTAATTTTTGACTGCTTGCGTTTTGAAACTCATTGTCTAATTCTAATTCCGCCAAAATTTTAATTCATTATTTGAATCATTTGATCATTTTTTTTCCAAACAGCATCGCGTGTATTTATGTATCCCTAAAATCGTATAAAATACAAACGTTTGTCAAAGTGACATTTTACCCGAACTTCAAATGCTCCATATTGGAAAGAATGAACTGTTTCAGCCACGCCTGTCGCCATAAGGGGGATTTATCTATATATCTGGTAACCCCGCAAGGTTTCGAGAGTGTTCACTGCACTATTATTGCTTTGGAGGGAAATAATGCCGTGTGCGCATGCTCAATCCTGTTTACCTTTGACTGTGCCGCTGCGGCATCGGACATTCAGTTTCTGTCGTGGGAGCACTATTCCGGGGTGGCGGGAAATGGTGCATTTGTGAAATTTTTGTTTGAGTTAGAACACCTCGTAACTATATTTACTTTTGGGTAGGAAATAATATTGATGTATTAAATTCTGTTGAACGGCGTTTTTCTCTCTCTGAGTTGCGAGCTTACGGGTCGTTAGAATAAATCATATCTGATGCAATGGCGTAGCGACCAGGGTCAAAGTGATGTAGCGCCTGTCTTAAGGGACGCCATTACGGCATTTATGCTAATTTTTGAATTCGAATATGATGGGGAGGCAGAAAATAATATTTTATCCCCTTTCATGACATTGTACAACATTCAGAATAGTGAAAAAATCTTGAAGATATTTTGTGCTAACAGGGTGAGGGCTATTTACACATTTTAAGTGCATGATGACAACGGGTAAGGGGCGGAATCATCATGTCATCATCACGAAATCCCATATCATGGGTGCTACTTACCCTCGTTATAGGTGCTATTACGGCTGAAACATAACCAAGCTTATCTGTGTAGAGGCCCATAGGTGCTATAAATTTCATGTGCAGCCTTTCTGATTTAACTTCTCCCCAAACCAAATTTTTTTATTTATTTATTTTAATTTAATCTGTATTATTTATTTTAATTTAATCTTTTTAACTTACAAATATTAAGACAACCTGAAATAGCGAAGTTTTTAATAACGGGTCAACTTCGAAAAATTTCCAGCAGTTGCAGTAGTTTCCCCATAATTTTCTCGCGAAGTTTCTCACCAAATGTTGTGGATCTTCAAAAAAGCAATGAACTCCACGAGTGCTCAACTTTTTGATTTCAAACTCCCGCTGATTAGAGCTTTCGGCCTCATAGTATAATAAAGCAGGAGATGCATTTTGGATGTCCCTTTTCGAACGATGGAAACCAAAATTGTATGCAGAAAACTATAATTTTAATTAATAGGATCACATGCCAAATTTCATTTATCTTGCGCATTTTGCGAAAGTACAACCCATTAATTAATTTGCTTCAGAATTTGATATGGATCTGCAATTTAAATGCTGAAATTTTGTATCAAAATCGATCTATCTATTTCTACGAATTTTATAGTTGCCTAGTTCACTTGTAGTTGGGCATATAGACAAATTTCCTATAACGAGCTTTATTTAAAATTTAAATGAAATCTATGAATTTGGTATTAAGAATAGATACAGATTTCATCTATTTAGCTCAAATGTTTTTGAATAATCATGGTCACAAACAGATAGATATAATTCAAAAATATATTCTAACAACAAGACATACAGGCTTCTGAATGGATTGGACTCAGATTTTGATGAAATCTACAAATTTGGTCTTAAGACCAGATATCAAATTATATCCTTCGAGCTGAAAGCATTTTGGAGTCGCAGACATTTTCTAAAAACGCAACGCACAGACATTTTCTAAAAATATTTTTTTGGAACTCAGGGTGGTCTGAAAAACGTGGAAAATTGTAAAAATCTCGAAGTCGGAGTTTCTTCTCTTTGTATACCATGTTTACGAGGAAGTAAAAATATTTAAAGCAATTTAAAAAACAAGATCGTACAAAAAAAAAAAAAAAATGCTAACCCTTTCTAAAAACTCAAATGCTAAATTTGTCTAATTTGTATTTCGGTGTCTTTATTTGGAAAGGATTTAAAGAGGGGGGGGGGCGACGTCCTGGCTTAGGGGTAGCGTGTCTTCTCCGCGATCTGGGCGTCCCTGGTTCGGGCATGGATGTTCTTTACCCTGTGTTCCATGTGTGAGGTGTGTGAAAGAACCCCCCTGTAAAAAGGGGTTGTGCAAGCGAGTGTGTGAGTGTCATCCTCATTTGAGCTAGAAATCAGACTTGTGTCCTTGGGTGCTCAGGAGTCTTTACCCTCTGAAGCTACTGCACTCCCTTTCCGTAGTTTCGCAGACAGACATCATCACCATTAAAAAAAAAGAAAGAAAGAAAAAAAAAACATTATCGGCAAACGGTTTTAAAAAGGTTAAAAAAAGATTAAATTCTGTGTTTCTCCTGCTTTTCTCCCAATCTCCTTTTCAAGCCCAAGTATAACAATATTTTTTCAGCTCTCTTATCGTGTTTTCCTTTCCAAGATAAAATCAACGCACTATCTTTTTATCTTGGCGATGCAACCTCCCTCCCAACCTACGTCTTAGAATCATCTGATTGTTTCTACTCATGTCAGTACTCTATTGCATGCCAAATTGTTGAATGTAATAATTTATTGTATTTATAAATTTTGGTTACACATATACACACATTTTTCAGTTAACCCTCATTATTTTCTTTTGTGCAAAAAATAATGTTTTATAATCGTGAATAAATTCTATCTTCAGATTTAAAAAATTTCCAAGTTTCAGATCGCCTGAATTAAAAAAAAAAATGAATTTGTCTGTGAATAAGTTCAAATGAAATTTAAAAGATAGATGGACTAGATATTTACATTTTTAATAGCATTATGGTGTTATAGGACTTCCCCGTTAGAAAATTTCATACACACAATGAACTCTCAAGACAAGATAATTAAAGTAACACATCTTTAATGGCTGGCAGTTCCACAGGATCACGCATACGAACTTCTATCTAAACGATTTACCTGAAATGAAAGGTAATCATTACCTCTGTGAACCAGCTGGTTGTCAAAGCGACTAGTTGATTAATAAAAATAAATATATTTTCAGGAACATAATCAAGTATAAAAATTAACTCAAATAAATACATTAACTTTACTAAACATTAACTTTTAGCACTGAAATGTGAAACTAAAGTGACTAGTTTATTAAAAGAAAGGCCGTCATAATGTTTACCCCTTAGGGTCGCTAAATAAATCCGCCTCAGTGTTTTTATACATCTATCTGTCCATGTGCATGGAAAGGAATAAAAATAAATGTAATTGAATAATGATAATAACTCAAAGAAAACAGATAAAATTAGATGCCTAATTGTATCGTCAGAAATATAAATCCATATCAAACTCTGTACTATATCAGTTCATTGACATCTTTGTAATTCGATCACTCAGATAAACACTATTTTTAGACCAATGAAATTTGATATGTGATCTTTTAATTACAATTATAAGCCTGCATCAAATTTTGTACTCATCTCTCAATCGATAGAAAGGAAAGCAAGCATGTTCGGTTTTCACCATTATCTTATGAACCATTATCTTTCACCATTATCTTATGCACCGAGCATGGAGTATTTTGTTGCACATCCGGAAATTGACAAAGAGGAATATGCCGTAACCCTATATGCCTGCTCTTCCCCCAACCCTCGTGTTGCATTCAAGGGATGCAGGCACTGAACTGAAAGGACGATGCTTGGTTAAATTGCGAAAATGTACGATATAGCCGATTTCCTTTGTGTCTGTTTGTGTGTGTGAGAAAGAGAGAGGGAGAGGGATTTTGGAGGTCAAGAGACTTAAGAAGGACGCACCATTTAAAATGATGTGGGGATTTTCATCAGAAAATTGAATCCTAGTAGAGAAGATTCAATTTTCTGAGGAAGACGCATTTAATGTTTTAAAATGTTCTGTCTTTTATCAATCGTCTCTGGCTAACTTTCTGGGAATATTAGTTATAGTTAATTTCAGATAAATTGTTTAGATATACTTTCATGCCCGTGATTCATCCGAAATCTCTAAAATTAAAGCTTGTGTTATTTTAATTGATTTAGTTGAGTTCTGGTAAATGTGTACGCATGAATTTTTCTAATTCAGACCAATCCCCAATCGTCGTAGCACCGCTTTTAAAAACGTTATGATGAGGTTCATTTATCCTCTCAGTATATCTATCAAGTTTTGTAAACTTCGTCGAAAAGAGCTAGTCTCGGCATCCAGTACTTGTAAAAAACGCTTCATCAGTAAGATATGTCACTGTTGTTGTTTTTTAATCACAAATGCCATATTATAGGATAGTCGTGAAATAAGTTCCCTTATTTTGGGCCATCTACAATTAAAAGTTGTTTGTTTGTTTGTTTCTTATGGCACTTGCCACTGACAATCCCGCTGTTACGAAGACAGCGATTTAAGCCTGAGGGGGAACGTCTCTTATTTTTTTATAGCAGCGCCAACTAGGGCCAAGAGTACGACTTTGCCACTCACGCATCATTCATTCGCTTGCACAACCCCTTTTTACAGGAGGGCACCGGATTTACAGAACCCATTTACAATCGCTATGATAGGCAAGAGACAAGAATAACATTTTAGGACATTGCTGCTGGAGCGAGTGGTCATTTATGATAAAAATGACAGTTCAAATGATGGTCACCACCTGATCGGAAGCGTACAGACCAATGCGGGTGGTTGTTGAAAATTAGAATAGTGAGTGGCTTTTCTTTCCAGTTTGGTCCGTTTCTTATAATATATGTTTACATTTCTCAGCAGCATTTACTTTTTTTTTCAATTGCCAAGGAAATTATACCTGATTTAGGGTATCTTGAGGCTGTTGATTTCAAAACTGATGTAACTTTGCTAAATTGGCTCTAATGCTTTTTTAAAAAAATAAGATACATTATTAATATTTTAGTGGTGCCTGTAGTCTCTAGATCTACATTTAATTTTTGTTTTCCTTGTTGCATTCATTTTATTATTTTACTTTGGGGTTCGTCAGGAATATTAATTTGATTTCAGATAAATCTTTAAATATAAATTTATGTCCATGATTGCGTCAAAGTGTGAGATATGACCACGTTATTTTAGTTCTGTTACATATGTTCTGTTCATTGTACATAAGGACATTTTTAATGATGACCGATCCCAAGATGCAACAGAGTTATTAAAAACAAACATATCTGATTCATCTGTCTTCTAACATTCGTGAAATTGTAACTTTTCTTTTTCATATTCGCTTTGTAAATTCTATAGATATTAAGCAGAATCGTTCTTTAGCTTTCAACAATGGAAAAAAAATCACACGATTAAATACTTGTTGAAACAATGAAATCCTTTTGAGTTTCAGGGACATAGTATAATCTGTTATTGCAAACGAGGCAAAAAAAAAAAATATTTTTAAAAAATTGCCAAAATTCAGGAAAAACTTGCACGATTATTAAATGGGTATTATTAAGACAGTTTTTTTTTTTAACTTACAAAATTTTATTTTTGTACAGTAATATTTTTGGAAATTATCTCCAAAAAACGCTAAAATTCAACTTAATTTTTAATTGAATAAAGTTCTAATTAAAATAAAACAAAAAACTGTTTTGAAGTGCACATCAGTTGCTTCCAAAATATGTAGCTGCCAAATTTGTTACTTGAAAATCAAACAGTTTGCCTTTTAGAGCACCAATACGAGTATATACGCGCATGCACATCTTAATTATTAGTAGAGGTTTATATTTTTATTATTGCAACAGAAATTTTATAAGCCGCTTTTAGCATTTAGAGTAAAGGGAAAACATGTTTTAAAAAAGGAGAAAAAAAAATTAGGTTAAAGGGAAAAAAATATCAAGATCTAAAGCCTAGTCCATACAGAACCATAAAAAGAGAAATTTTTGCCTTATGCTATTAAAGATAGACAGTTTGTACATTGCAGTCATTTTCCTTAGCTTCTTTTTCTCATAGGAATAGAATTTGAACAAAAAGACTGGAAACGTTTTATAGACAGTTTGACTCGTGTTAATGTCAATGATAATCACTATCCTTTCCTACTACGAAGGTGCATTTTTGGCATTGCCACATGGACAAATTTTCAATCTGTGTTATTTTAATAAGGAGCTATGAAAGAAGCCCCGATGGAATATCAAAATAATGGAGCAAAGTTTTTAAAGCATGGGACATGATGCAGATGGCCTACTATACATTAGGCATAAACGGAAATCATGTAAGAAGTACATATCTATGAATTAATGGTACCAATTTATTTAGTTTCCTTTTTATTCGATTTAATGCGACATCTTCATGTAATTTCCAGCGAGCCGTCCGTCACTAGTTTAGTGTTCTATCAATGCGTTTTGACAAATATTAATTTCTCTGCTTCATTCAAATGTTGTTTTGATTTTTATTCTTTAAATTTCTCTTGATATAGATTTCATGTGATTTCTGTATTGATTTATCTTTTGATTTATACACTGATTATTATCTATGATTAATTTGATATATTGTATTGATTTTGATTTACCTTTATTGTTGATTTATATTTGTTACAATTTAAATGAAATTCGTGTGTTTGCACATTATGTTAAAATTTAATTTCCTATTTATCTTATTTAACTAAAACCAACCTGGCTAAAACAATACCAGATTAGGAATCAGCACCAGAAAATTATCCTAAAGTCACAAGAACATCATTAGTAATCGAATAACTGTTGAGTAGTTTTATGTTAGTATCGCTGTAGCTGGTGCTAGATATGCATGTTATCTATCATTTTCTATTAATAGCGACTTGCAAAATGTGGGAAGAAACGTTCTGTAGGCGGATCATTGGGACCTAGAACTGCCAGATTTTGCACACGGTTATTTCTTGGGTAAAAAGGAAGGAGTTTTCAAAACTTTAATTAAGAAAAGTAAATCGAAATGTAACACTTTCTTTTATTTCTTAAAAACCTCGGAACATACCATTCTTGAAATTCGTAGCCATTCTTAAATTTAAAATGTGATACCAGTTTGATTTTCGTTTAATTTTTTTCTTTTAATAAATAATTTTTTTCTTTTATTTTCAAAATATATTATACAAAGGCTGTTGCAATCGATTTTAGGTGATGATACTTTTTAGGTTGCCACACTAAATGGAAACTGCATGATGTGAAACTCGATCGTAGAGGGGAAAAAAAGAGTATGAAATTTGTGGGAAAGCTTGTTGCAAGTTGACAGTGTTAACAGTTGACCATTTCTAATAAATTCAGTTTTTGAGACAAATTGTTTTTATTTGTATTTATTGTTAGAATGATCTTTTACTGCATTTCATTTCACTGCATAAATTTTTATTTTGATATAATCAGTCATTTTGGAAAGATAAAGCAAAAGCGACATCTTGACTCGATAGATAAGATGTCAGTCCTGATAAAAGTTGAAAATTTATTTTATCCTTAGAGGATATTAGATAATGTACTAATTAATTAAACATTATTAAGTGCTTGTATTGTACATAGCTGAATAAATGATTTTGGATTTATCAATATAATTTTGTTGTTTTGTAAAGATAATGCCGAAACGTCATCTTGACTCGGTATTGGGATAAGATGATTTTGACAAGATGACTTGCTAAAAGTTAAATGCATTGTCTTTTTTTTAGAGGATATTAGATAGTTCACTGATTGCTTAAGCATTCTTAAGTATTTTGTCTTGAATATTATATAATGAAAGGGTTATTGTACTTAAAATTTTATAAATTAATAATAAATTAATACAATTCAAAATCGGTGTTTTATTAGAATCAAAAATTAAACACAAATTTACCTTTCTCTAAGGTTGAGCATCCCTCGTGCTTTTATGTGTAGCTTTTGTAACATTCTAACCCAGTTTTACTTTCTTCGGATTAATTTAGTTATATTAACGTCCCGTTTTAAAGTAACACTAGGGCTGTTTTGGGACGGACCTCATAATATTAAACTGGAACGACACTTGAGCTGGCATCCCTCTCTCCAAACTTCTCACCACACCAGCGATAGGACATTTGGTCTCGACAGATTTGACATGCACCAGCTCCGCCTACACGACGGTTATTCGATGGAATCGAGCCTCGAATTGTTGCCCAGTTGGCATAAATATTTGCCATTGTTTCGATATTGTTATTTCAGTTGTTTACTTTAGAACAATTCTAGGACAACAGCAGAGGGACAGTATTGCTCGCAACAATTGGATTCCTTGATGAATGCACATTTGTAGTTCCTTTGTTTTTGCATCCTGGGTCTTTTGCCTCAGTTGTTTTAAATGTTCCTGCTGTGCTTTATGTGTTTCCTTTTGAGCTAATGTATCTTTTAATTGTTAAAAGGTTATCTGTGTGTCTACGCACATTTTAATATGGTACGAAAGAGTTTGTGAATCACGTAGCTCAAGAAAATCACGCCAAATAAAGAAAAATGCATTTAAATCTTTAACAGAAAAAAAAATTAAAAATGTTTGAGAGGGATGACGAAATCATCACCTTTCTTCAATCCAAAACATTAAAAAAAATCCTTCATTTCTTTGGCAGGATTAATAAGAGTATAATATGATTGTGAAAAGTGTATTGTCTTTGATTGTCATTAGGGATTGCAATACCGGACCAACATTTCAATACCAGTATTCGGTATTTTTTAGATCTTAATACCGGGATACCGGTTTTAATACCGGTATTAGAAATTTTAGAAAAAGAAAGAAAACAAGGTGTTTCTTTGTTTTATTTGCCAGTTTTATAAGAGAGTGTAAATATCACAAAAAATAATATGGAACTTATAAATTATAACAGTATATAAAGAATCACAAAAAAGTAAAGGAACAACTTATTTATTTAAATCACAAAAAAAGTGTACATATCACTATTCAGTCTGTGGTACTATTACAAATTTTTGAAATGTGATCTTAAAAAACATAATGCATCCATTGTACTGTCATTAAGCCTGAAAAGTAATTTTGTGTAAAAATTACCAGCTGTAGGAAACGCTCTTTTGGCATCTACGTTAGTTGGTGATACTGTTAGCAATACGCGATATACTTTTTCAAGTATTTACCTCTAAATCCCTCATCTTCAAATGAATCCATTTCTCGTCGGATGGTTTTGGATATAGCTGATTTTTGTATTGTATTTTGGTTCGTTAAATTTTTTTTTATTTATCGCTAATTCTAATTTTTGTTCAAGAGACAATTCCTTTTCACTATCGACATTAGTGTCATCAAAATCTTCGTTAACTGAACCGAATTCTTCTGAATGTGGATAGGTTTGTGGGTAAAAAATTGTAAGAAAATTTACTATAAACTTAATCAGATTTGAATTGATTATTTTCTTTTCACCTTTTTCATTTTCATTTTTAAAATCATTATAATTATGTAAATACCATAAGACATTTTCTATTTCGGTATGCCTTTCTTCTGTGCGATTTTTCAATGTAATATATAATTCTTCAGATAGTGATGTGTGCTGTTCTTTCATGATTGCAACATGAAATTTATTGTTGCATTAGCTGTTAATAAATTAAAATCTCTCCGACATAATGCCTCTATAGTCAGTTTTATTGGAAGTAGAGCTGATATAGTTCTGGATATTAAGTCGAATTCACTGTCTGAAAAATTAATTTGCAGGTTTAAGTCGATTATTGCTTTTTAGATTGGATTTCTAAATTTCAAAAACCGTTCCATCATTAGGAGTAAACTGTTCCAACGTGTCTTAGAATCTATTATTAACATATATTCTGTTTTATTTTCAGTTAGTATATATTTTTGTAATATGGCATTTTTTGTAGGGGAAAGTTTAAATATCTTAACAATTTTTTGAACTTTATAAATTATATGAAGCAGTTCTTGATGGGTTACTATTTCATCCTCATTAGCAATATCTTCTTCAACAATTATATTGTCATTATCTTCATTGTCAATATCACTCTCACTCTTACTCTCTTCAATGTCGGAATCCGAAGTTTCTATATCCACAATATTTGGATTCTTCTGTTCTTTATTTTTTTGGTATAATATATCTATTACTCCTACTTGAATTCCATGAGCATAGCACAATTGCTGATTTGCACCAATCAACTTTCCAAATTTTTTCATAACTGTTGCACCATTAGTCGTTATGGATACTATATCTTCTTTCATCGATAATCCATGTTTCGCTAATTTAGATTTAAGCAATTAATTAAGCCATTAATTCGCTAATTAATTTCGCCCACATAGGGAGACATAAAAACAAAAACGTTTACTATTTTGCTATATTGGCGATCCCTGAACATATAGTGGAGACAATTTAAAAAATTTCTAGTAAATACCGAAAAACCCGTATTTAAACTTGTGAATACCGGTATTACAAAATTGTAAAATGGCTCAAAATACCGGTATTCGGTATCCCGGTATATAGGTATTGCAATCCCTAATTGTCATGATTAACCAAATATCTATCGTTCTAATGTTGGAGCATCATCTTGTCCGCATCGTCAATTTGTCTCGGTTTCCGTTATTAGAAAAAAATGCTATTATACAGGCAAATAAATATTCTTTTGGTAAATTGATTGATATAAAAATCAGTATTCACTAAATGTAAAGGCTGGGGCAATCAAACCAAACGAAAACTAGATAAACTAAAAACTTTATAGTGCGGAAGTGTTTTGGATTAGATGTTTGAAATCGTTTTATCGTATTCATTTGCTATTGAAATACACAATAGTCTTTTTAATTGTGGAGTCGACTTACGCATTTTATTAATTTGTTAACTTGATTTTTAAAAGAAGACGAAGTAATATTATAAACAGCAATAAAATAAATAATGTTTTTTTAATGATAATATTATTATACTTATTTTACGATATTTTAAACAAGAAATTCAAATTTCTTTGATTTTTTTTATAATTAAATATTTTAATAACAAATTAGTGGCTCGAACACTTCAACTGATTCGAAAACTGAAAAAGAATTAGTTCTTTCAAAAGTATCGAAAAGGTTACTTTTATTGATAATGTTCTTAATAATTTTTTTATTTGCTCTTTAAGGAGCGCGGTTTATTATTTTTATTTTGAGAGTTGAATGAAAAATTCCAGATTTTTAATTTAACTAAGAAGTTTTCAAATTTACGATTTTATTTTTTCCCATCCTCTTAAAGATTTACGTTTTATTGCTGAAAAATTTTGAATTACTAATCCATAAATCTATTTTTCTGGGAAAGTGCGACATTGAAAATAAACTGAATTTTCATGGAAAGCAGTAATTTTATTCGTAAAAGATCATAAAATTAGCTTTTTTTTTATTACTGTGCTGTAAATGTTGAAAGGATTCCCTCTTCACTTATTACCATATGCTAATGCAATGTTGCTTTATAAAAGGAGCGCGCTTCTTCGTAGGTTGCACTTTTAAGATGTTGACACACAAGTAAACTTTTCGATGTAGGTGTAAAGAGGCAAAAAATGACGAAAATGGCGACAGATTTAAACTTATCACATTTGCTAAATTTATATTTGTTATTTTTGAAAATTTTTTAAAGCATATTATTTGTACGAATATGCACGAATAAGTTTATTTTTGTTTCCTTATTTTTCGTTTTCTCTCAATTATATAAAACATTTTTATGTAAACATTGCGTTTTAGTCGCTTTGTGATTGGTAGATAGCGAGTCACCTGATCCATGACATTTAAGGTTTGCTTTGCCAGTATTGTTTGAAATATTTAATGAAAATTATCATTACCTCGCAGCAAATATTTATATCGGCCTTGACAATGAAATGGTGACAATAATGGAAAAGTAGCTTTAATTAATTCCAAATTAAACAGCAAATGAGTTAAAAACGATATTATTTTTTAATTCTATTTTTAGACACATCATTCGTGACAGTACTAATACATAGCCTTCCGTTATTTTTTTTTTTAAACCTTGGAAAATTGGAAATGGAAATGGAATTTTTTTGTCTTTCGGCTAGAAATCGTCTGAATACTTAAGCAATACACGTGTCAACCTGCATTTTTTTTAAAAATACAAGCGTTAGCGTCCATCGATATCAGATGAAAAAAAATACGAAGAAAATCCGTGCAAGAATCTGCTAATTTGAAAAGAAAAGTTAAAAAGGCTACAATTTCCAAAACATTTTAGAAATCATCTACTATTATTATTAGTAGATATATATATATACAAGCTATTCACTCTGATTATGGCTTAGTAGGTAATTTCTGAACCAGTAGATAATTTCTAAAATTTTCTTCTAATTTTTTAAACAAGAAAAAAAAAAAAATCATTGATCACCTCTGCGACTGAAACTCATCGAGTTATGAGACTTTGAATATCATTATTCGAAATGCTACTGTGCAGTTTCGATAGCCGTTTCAAGAAACAACTGACGTTTTCTATCGGATGTGGTGCATTTGTCTGAAGTAATGAAATTATAGCCTCATAACTCTCTCAGTTTTGGTTACAAAAAAGTAGAATTTCCTCTTATTTAAAATGTGAATGCGACAAGATTATTTTACTAAATATGACTAATAAAAGAAGAAGTAACTAACAATTTCCTAATTTTTTCAGTAGCACATTTATTGACAATATTAGCAAAATATAAACAACACAATATATTTAAAAATCATTTTACCAATTGGAAGTATCTGCCTATTTTTGACGGTTTAGGGAGTAACTGTAGGACCACGATATGTAAATAGTACATTTTTGCAATTACATGAAGTACTAAGCTCTAGAACTACTCCTTAAATTATATCTATTACCGTAAGAAGTAAAAATTTCCTGACTCCTTACTTCGCGCTTTTTCTTTTTCTTTTCTATTTTAAATTTTGTAAGTAAAGGCCTTGTGAAGTTTCTTTTATACAGTCACTGATAAAAAAAATAAATCTACGATTTCCATTTTGAAGATTTTTTTTAATGGCAGAGCTATCAATGAATTGAAAGATTCAGAAAATGAATAATTAAAATAAAACCTCGTCTTAATTACTTTTAAAGCTTTTCATCTCATTTAAATTTTTTTGCATTTAAAAAAAAACTTATTTTTCTGCAAAGTTTGCTACTTGTGTTAAAGAATTTTATCTATTGCTAATATGGATAAATGGGGACCAAATTTAATCCTAAACGAGATATTAAACGTTTTATTTATTAGAATGAAAAAATGTAAATGAATTTGTTTTATTTAGAAATAAAATTAGCTTTAATTCTATAAATGTAAGACTTATGTTCAATTCCAGTGCTTATTTTAATGCCTATTCAGTTTTATTGCTTGAAATTTTTTTATATTACTTTAGAAAAATAAGAAACATATTTGTAATTCAATCGTATGGTAAATTTAATGGTTCTCCTTTAATTTTTAAGAAAAATGAGGAAAGGAATTATTTGAAGAAAATGCAAATTGGAAAAACTGATGACTTTAATAACATAAGTAAAATATTTTATTATTTTTTCCCAAGTGTTTCATACCATTCGTTATTTATGATGATCTTATATCAGAATGTAATTAATTAATTAATGTAGATCTAAAGCATTATTATACATTCGGTTGATGAATATGTGTGTCATCTTTAATTATTTGTCAATGTAGTTACATACACGGGAAATTTTGCTCTTGTAAATTTCATTAACTTATAAAAAGAGGTTTTTTTTTCTGTTCTTAAACTGTATTTTATTTTTAAATACATGGAATGCTGAGATCTTCGTGAAGATAGGTATGTGATGAACCATTTATTTTTCTTGGATTTATTTTAATACATTTCAGAATATTTATGTTAATAATCTGTGTCAATACATCTACACAGAATTCATATTTAAGAAATTTGTAACCTTTATTTATAAAATTGTAAATTGAAGTTTGTACATTTGTCACAAATATTTAATTATAAGACCTTTCCGAAATAGTAGCACGTACATATATCATTACCACGGATATAAGTTCGACAAAGAAAGAAAAATCCGTTCTTTAAGAACACATAAATTCTTGACAAATACATTTTCGCAACGGTTTTTTTTTTTTTTTTTTTTTTTTCAAATTAGAGCAGACGATTTCCATTTTCCTTTAGGAATACTTGTCTTTTGCATCTGCTTAGACTTGCTTAAGCCTCTATCATACTTGGATGCATGGTTATTACGTAATTGGTGGTGAGTTATATTTAATCCAATATATTCATTTTCTTACTTTCAGTTGTCGTAATTATACTTCTGATGTGAAATGTTCAATATGGTTTCCTCAAATCATTTTATTGAAAATTGTAACTCCAATATCATGGAATCAGCCTTTTCCTATATGCATATTTCCTTTGTACATATAGTATATATAATGCAATGCTTATCGCGATAAATATCTTATTTGTGGCTACCATTGAGAAAATTAAGAAATTTTATTTTAAGATATACTTACTAATAAGTACATAGTAAGTACATCTATTACATTTTACTTCTTGATTATGTTTTAAAGTGTAAATGCCATCGAACGAATACAGGAATCGAGATTGACACTAAGTTTTATCTGAACCAACCAATGCAGTACTTACTACAAGAACGGCAGTTCATTTTTTATTTTTCCGTACAATTTCAGAATGATTATTTTATTATATTTTTTACAGCACGTTTATATTATCATTATAAATGCTGTATTCAAATAGGCTGTTTTAAAAATAAGATTTTTTTATTTATTTATTAAGGAATTCGAAAATAAAGTGTTTTATTCTCTTCGAATAAAAATGTTTAGTGCCAGATACGCGGATTAATTTAACTAAACTGTTAACGGAAAATATTGCTTGGAATAATTCTATGGAATGATTCATTCCATATAGTATTCATCCATAAAATATTCCATATTCCAGTTGCATGATTTTATCAGCTGTATGAGCAGATGTCTTTTCATTTTAAAATGAGTTTACTGTAAGAGAGTTGACATCCATCTTTCAATAACAGGGTGTGAAAGTGGAGAGTATTTGAGTTGACTGAAGGGCGTGGGGGTGACCCTCATCAGGATGGATGAGAACGAGTGACACCTGGCAGTGTCCTGCCTGAGGGTGCTTAACATTCATGAGTGATGTATTGCTGAATAACACATTTTGATGATGTCAGTAGTTTTGATGATGTCAATGCAAGAGTAGGGTTAAATTAACTTTTAACGAAGGCAGACTGTCGATTCAAAGGAAAAAAGATAAATTTATTTAAATCTAAATCGAAATGAATGGCTAAATGTATAGGAAAATCCACTAACAGCAAGTCGATATAAATAAATAAATAATATGCTGAGAAACAGGTACAAGATCGAAATGTTACTTTTATTAGTTTCAGATATTCAAAATAACTTTCAACACGCATTTAACTCTCAGCAAGCATACTGCGCCAAGACTTATCGCCTGACATTTTATAAATTCATTAACTGCAACACTAATTGGTGTCTTCACAAAAACTAGAAAAAAATCATTATTATTGCAAAATTTCCTTAAAACAATAGACTCTGAGTATCTCAATAAAGACTGTTTCTTCCTATGCTCATTATTATTGTTCACAGAAAAAATAAAGTGATTAAGTAAAACACATCAGAGTGAATATGTGTCTCTAACAATAATAAAAATGAATGTGTGAGTGTTGGCGCTTTACAGTCCAGAATATTTAACTCAGAGCTACTAAATTTGGCACATATATATTTAGAAGCGTACAAATGTGCACCTCGAAGATATATATATATATTTTAAAAATTTTAGTTAGAATTTCATTTAATTAAAAATAATCGTTTTCCCCGATAGCTTCCCAAAATATTGCAGCACAAAAATGATTTTTACATCATCTTAAAAATTAAAAAAATTTATCTCTTTTATACATACAAAAAATTCAAAACATCTCATACATAAAAATAATTGAGATAATAATATATAAAAATAATTCATATGTAAAATTCAAAATGATTCTCTTTATTCATTTTGACCGTATGATATTTTTTTTCTCTATTTTTAATCAGTTTTTCAAAATAAATAAATAAAAATAAAACAATAGTATTTTATATTTATTTCATTGCTGAAGTGAAATTCAAATCATTTTCGTTGTTGCTACTAATAATTCTTTCTGGTTTTAAGCGTTTAGTCAAATTTTTGAAATTTCGTTGGTTATAAATACCAGGCTATTAGATTGTTTCAATTTGGCCTTTTCTAACTTGAATGAAACATTTTTATAATTCCTTTTGTATACATTTGAATTATTTAAAAAAAATAATTTTAGTCTTAAAAGTTAATCTGGTTAATATATATTTATTGTTTCTAAGAAAGATTAGAGCAGACGTTGTCAAACCTTTCAATTCTCATACCAGATACATCGATATAAAATAAATATGTATCGTAACTAATAAGAGCCATTGATTGCAAGCCTTATGTGTTTGTGCGCATGCGTTAGGCTCTCGGAGAAGGAGGTAAATGAAAGTGCAAATTGAAGTGACATTTTGATTCATTTAGATAAATTCTTGAGAAATTATTTTACGTCTAACCTCAGACTTGTAGTGAACATATGGTCACCAATGAAATCTTTACTATATTCTCCAATTTAAACATAGCAACGGCAAAAAAAAGGAAATAATTACTTAAATTTTAAAGATTAAACTTTTTTAATAGTGCCATTTTACATTTATTTATATCTTTGTACAGAAACCGTATCACCAAAAATAATGCAATTTACCATTACCCGAGAAACATAAATAAACATGAAATAAATTAAGTTAGACAGGAAATTCCCAAATTGTGTTTAGCGACAAGAACTTGAATGTATCTTTCCTCTAATTGCAAAATTATGTAAAGGGCGTAAAATCTTCAACAATCCACACATAAAAGATATTCTTTTATAAAAATTATATTTAATAATTAAATGCTTTATTCTTTCTAAAAGCTTTGTTTCGGTTCATAACTCCTTTGTCTGAAAGAACATGTGTTATTCATTTCCGGAAAAATTGAATATGTTGAGAATTAAATGAATCGCCTTAGATTCGGCTTCTTAAAAGAGGGTCGCAATTTTTAAAAAGTTAGGGAATTCCTAGACTTGATTGCATTTGAAAAGTTTTCTCACCCCCCCCCCCCATTTCTCCTTTGTCGTTATTCTTTGATCATAAATTTTAATTAATATAATGCCCTTACCAAAAATCTGATGAGCAGTTGTATGAATCATGAATTGTTTTGGAAGATTTGTCGTCTGTTAATGATTAATTTAATTTTATATTTTTAAATTCTAATATTAGCATTTTATTTTAGAACTTAGCATGAATATGTATAAGCCTATCGAATGCATACCATTTCCATTTCCGAAAATATTACTCAATTCGGTTCCTTTTTTTCCATTGATAAATTTTCGAATTCATTTAAGCTGATTCTGTTCTTTCTGGTAATCATATAAAACATTTCTTATCAGCTTATTATGCCGAATAGATGTTTTTTTTTATCTATCTAGTGTGGTGATAAATGCTTTATCAAAAATGGTTACATAGTTTTGGATGATAAAAATAATGCGATCACAGCAAAGTATACTGTGACATATGCTTGATTCAACTTCTTAGTTTGAATGTCATTAGCCTATAACATTATCAGCAAACGATTTTAAATTTCAATTAGATTGTTGCATTTTCTTTAGATTAATTTTAATTATTATTATGCCGTATAATATTTTACTCAATAAACTACTGATTGATTGCCCTTGATCCAAATTATTATCTTTGTACAAGTTAATCTTGATACATATTTATATTCATCAGTTATTAAAAGAACATTTATTTATTGTCTATTAAATAGAAATTTACCAGATTTACTTTGAAACATATTTTTTAATAACTAGTAATTTTAACAAAAAAAAGCAGATTTTTTTGTAATTTATTTATTTTCAAAAATTGTTTTTAATTTTTTAAGAAATACACTTTAAAGTAGGGGGGGGATAGAAAAACACATTTTGACATCGGATAAATTAAAGAAACGAAGTGTACTATTAGGCATTCTTGCAAGAAATTTATTCACCTAGTTATGAATTTTTTTATGTCTATTTATTAGACTGTAAATATATATAAATATATTTTTAAAAACTCTTTAAAACAAAATATATTATTTTTTTAAGAATTAAAAAAAATATTAAGATTGTATTTATTATACTATTAAATAATTGTTATTGTTTGTTTATAATTATAATTTAATGTGTATTATTATATGTTATTTATAATTGTAATTTAATTAATTAATATTAAAATATTCCAGGCAATGTAACTTTCTTCTTATTTTTTTCTATATTATCATTTAAAAAGTAGGCATTATTTTTGCAGTTTAATTTAAAAATTAATTTTTTAAAAGTATTTCTTTTTTTTTATGTACACTTCCTTAATTTTTATAAGAATTTCATTTTTTTTCTGAATTAAAATGAATTATTTTTCCTCCTTTAACAATCTGAAAGAACTTGAAACATGTAATTCGTACCCAGCTTCATTTTAACGTTTATCAAAAATATTTCCTGAAAATATTATGTAATTTCCTCAAAAATTAAGGTGTCTTGAACATTTCATAAATATTTAAATTAGATGAAAATATCATTTGAGAAAAAACATTTTTAATGTATTTATTCTTCTGAATTCGTAGAATATTGATTTAACTTCAATTTTGTGTTAGCCATATGTTAACATGTATTTTGGAGATGAAAATATTAAAAAATAAATTTCACATTCTAGTCACGTTTTTGTTAATTTCGAATTTTGTCATCCCGTATGGAAATTATTCTCCAGATTCAACTATTGGTTTTCGAATTTGGACCTCCAATTTCTTTAAGCTCAATTAAGCATAAGTACCTTTTTGATTCTCAAATTCTTTTATCAACACATAATCTGTGAATCCAAGTAGGACATTTTATATCCTGCATCATTTTTCTTTTTATATTTCCCTCCTTTGTTTTATATGATGCAATATTACGTAGCCTTTGCTTTTGTTATTCTTTAACTGATATTTGATGTCACGAATGCTTTACTTTATTTTATTTATTTATTTTGTTGGTTCCACTCCCAATATATAAGAATTTCTAGGGATTATACTGCTTTCTGGGCGTATTCCTCTAGTTGTCCGTAATTTGCAGATCTGTCTATAAATTTTATAGGCATAATTTAAATTATTTTTAAGATACTCAATTTTGAATACAACACGTCTAGATAAATAACTTGCTTATGCGGAGAATATTCTTGTGGAAACTTGTTCATTCACCGAAAACCGTCGTCATTCTTGGAGAAGCTAGACAAGACAACAATAGACAATGGAATTGCTGATTCATCTTTTGCGGGGCTTAGGTGTTCTATGACTTCAGGTACTGAAATAAAAATTAATAGTGAAACTTAATAACAAGAGTGATCATCCTTCTTTGTTTCTCGCGATGTTTCGCTCATTCATGAATTCGTGAATGTTGTATTTGTCTTCGTCCCGATTCTTGCATCCCGGCTTAAGAATTTAATGTTAGTTCAGCTTTTGTAAATTTCAGTGAATCAAGGATTTGATCGATTTGAATAAGCAAGTTGAAGATTCAGTTACTTAGATTAAGAGTGTATTTAAAATGTTTCCAAAAAAAATAAAAGCACTCAAATATTTAATTTTACTCTTAAAGAAATACTTCTTAAATGTTTGTAAAGTAATAACCTTGACTGATAGGCTCTTTTGTACTACTAAAAAAGATGAATGTGTGTTTGTGCATGTGTATTGGAGCTCTACATGCCAAACCGTTTGACCTAGAGTTATCAAACTTGGTACTATATACTTTTAGGGTAGAAATAGACACCTCGTAGCGACTTTAAATTTTTTAATTTATTAAAAATTAAGCAAAAATTTGACATTTTGTCCATTATAACTTCTGAAAATATTGCAGCGCAAAAATGATTTTTTTTTTGTCATTTTAATATTCTGTATTCGTTCTTTTAATTTAATATTTGCTAAACATTATATATATATATATATATATATATATATATATATATATATATATTCAATAATAGGTAACATTGTTATCCTGAAATTCAAACCGTTTTTTTTTATTCATCAAATGTTTAATCGCTTAATGTTTTCTTATTGACTCTAAAGAACTCTATCTGTGCTGTGTACGAAACGAAGTAAAAAAAAATCGGGATCGATTTGATCAAAATCGAGATTACAGTACCGCACATTTACGTTTTCATAAATGCTGTGATGTTATGAAACTGGTTTCCATTAGAGAAGTTCACAATAACCTGATCAGAACTTATGTAAGACTATTAAATTATCAGCTCGGCATTGATGTTTGACTGTATGACGAGATCATGGATATGAAGATGTATCTAAAAATTAATTATAATCTATATCACCGGCAATTAGTAACTAAATAACTAATGGTTGATTGTAGTAAAAATATTTTTTTTACTTTCCCGTGTATGTCGTAATATAGAGAAAGTATAGGATTGTTAAAAAAAGTCCTACTCGTGATTTTTGCGAATCTTCACATTTTGGATATTCCCGAGTTCGAAAAACACGTTTTTTTTTTTTTTTTTTTTTTTTTTTTTTTTTTTTTTTTTGGAAAATGACCATCTGTCTATCTGACAATGATAACATCAAAACGATTTGAACTAGACATTTGAAACTTGGTATGCGGCCTTAACACCACAGTTTTTATTAAATTTTGTGTAAAAATTTGTTCAGTGAATGTCCATCTGTTCGGCTGTTCGAATATAATTTAACACGATAGCTACAAAACGTATAATGGTAAAGTAATGAAGCAAAACATTAGATGGATAAGTTTCACCACACAGATTTATCATCTATAGAGTCCTGTATCTATAGTATCCTATCTACCTATCAAAGTCTGAGTCAAAACTGACAACGGGTTGACTGTCTGTCGGTCTGTATATTCAAAAAACATGTAAACGCTATATTTCAAAAACGCAACTGCTTAAATATATAAAATTAGGTGCGGGATTTTGTGACTACAAGTGTAGTTTTGTGTCAAATCTTTATTTCAATCGAATGAGAAAAACGCGTCTAAAGCATAATTCGATTTTCGGATACTGTTAATCGCATACCAAAAAACTCGCCTAGGATGACACGATAGGTTCAATAAAAATGCTAAATTCACTCCAAAAGTTAATATTTCGTAATTATTGTACGCCAATGCGTTCTCTGGCGTGGCAAATTTGTTAGAGAGTATGCCAGAAATTTTTGGGTAGCCCACATCTGCTGGTTTGTTGAATTCTTCAAAAGTTAACTTTTCATTATGAATCAATGAGTTAAACGTTTTGCTCACCATCCGTTCAGGTATCTTCCATACAAGTTTTCCAACTTATCTTGGTAAAATGTATAAAAAAATCCTTACATCTAATTCTTTACACACATACGTACTGTCTCACTGTCTGTGAATCTGATAGCTCAAAAACGTTTTGAGCTAGATGGATGAAATTTGTTATATGATCTTCACACCATATTTGTAGATCTCTATCAATCCAGTCGTCTTTGGCTACCTAATTGTTCGGCCAGATTATTGGCAGTTTAGGCTGTGAACGATTTTTGTGGAATGCATTTTTTATAACTGCACCTTGTTATTTGATGCAACTGAAAAGCATGAATTGAATCAATCTGCTACTGTTAATGCAATTATTATTATATGTATTATTATTGTTGTTGTACGCAAATCAAAAGTGTCTATGCTGCGAAATAAAAGTGGAAGGGAAAAAAACAACTGTTTTGAAAGTTAATATCCAAACAAGTAATATATAAAAAATTTTTTAACTCAATTCCTACTTAGGTCAAATTTTTTTTATTTTAGTTACTTTTTATTAAATAACTACAATTAATATAAATATGTATATACATATGACAGAATTACAATATTAAATGGCAAAATGGAGCTTGGCGACAAATTTGGCTACCATTTGGCAAAATGGTGACGAATTTGGTGACCAAATAGAAATTACTGGCCAAATTTAATTAATTAATTAATATTTGAAAAAAATTGTATTAACATCAAATGTCATCACTACAAATTTAAAAAATGTATTTGAACTTGAGTGGATGAATAAAAAGTATTTTATTAACGATTGAAAATTTGAACAAGATATATATAGAGAGAGTGTGAGCTAATAGGAATTGAAAATAGCAATTTTTATACCTTCATTTAAACATTAGCAAAAACACGCGATTGATTATTTTAACAGGAGAATGAAATTAGTTTTAATTTCATTTTAACAGTAAAAACATTTTGCAGACCGAGTATCAAGTTAAATTTTAAAAATTTATAAAAATAATTGTTCAGAAATGAATTTATATCAGGGAAAATGTAAACTTTTTGATTTTAAGATAATATAAAAACCATTTTTGCGAAATGATGGTTTTGGACGATGTAGCCATTAGTTGCCGTAATTAAGTCGTAACGATTATCCCATTGACGACAGTTTGAGCTTATTTTCCCTCTTGATTAAACTATTGTTTACTCTGACTAAAATGAATTTTGGGCGAGCTCTCTTCAGAACATTTCTAGGAACATTTTGAATCTCCTTTAATTAGGGAAGTATTGAATTGAGTACAGCTGTAAAAGCGTTCTTTGATGCAGTCTGAAAGATTCGTATAAAGATTTGTTTACATTTGATTGCTGCCATTCAGCAATAAGAAATTTGAGCGATTTTTATGCCACTGTGTTACAATTTTATGAATATAGATTTTGCGCGAAATTTATTCAGAGGCTATCTATCTGGCTAGATATGCATATATAAATTAACAGGATAACTACAAAATGGTGAGACCTAGATGGATAAAATTTGGTATACAGATTTAATATCTAAATTGTAAATATCTATCAAATTTGGAGCCAGATTGTCTTAGGGGTTGACCGTCTGTCGATCTGTGTTTTCACAAATATTTAAGAGAGATAACTCAAGAACATGAAATATAATGAATATATGAAATATATGAAATTTGTTAAGTAATTTATGTTATAATTGTAATTCTGTGACAGTTCAATTTTTTCATTTCTGTAGGTTACATGACAGAAGGCTAAAACATTAATTAGATTTTCAAGTACTGTTAACCAGCGATTAATCGCCAGAGATGGGCGATAGATTCAGTAAAAATGATGAATTCGGCGCCAAAGATTTAATGTTTCATAATTATTGTCCGCCAATGCCATGTAAAACATTCGTGACCTTTTTCATGGTCCACAGTTTTGTAAGGGGGGGGGGGAGGGCGATAACACTTTTATTAGATAGTATGTTCGAAAGTTTGGAGAGACCACTCCTGCTGGTTTATAGCAGTGATAATGTAATGAATTGGCGAAAAAAAATTATATTATTTCCCAGAGCTCATTTCTACTTGTTAACTTCCGAGGTTTACTTCGCCTTAAAAAAATTGTATTACTTCCCAGACGCCCCCTACCCTTGTTATATCATTGACGAGATAAAATGCATTTATGGATCTGGGAGTAATCTTAAAATTGTTGTTTTGGAGAGATCTGATTTTGTGTCGTTGATGTTTAACTGATCTAGGAAGATCATCAGGAATTTAGAGAATAAGAGGTCATTTAAAAAGGGGAAAAGAAGCCATTTCTGTCTTTTCCCTAATTCTAAATTCTGTGCAGTCACAAATTAATGAGGGATGACTGGATGTGACGGAACTGCACAAGCAAACCCGATCGATAACTTCGTCAATTGCAGGACGACAAACAAAATCGACTCCTTTCTTCCCTCGAGGAAACTGTTCTCCATCTCAGAGGAAGACGAATTCAATCCGAGATGCTGGACCAGTTGGGGCATGAGGAACGGGTGAATTACGTTTGACCTTGACTCTCCTTTCTCTCGGTCGAATTGTCCGGAGTATTGAAGCGCGAGATGGCCGTTGCAGATGACATCGCCGGAAAATGAAGCCATTGTTGTGCCATTCAGAAACTTTCAAGTGTTGCACTGTGGCAGTCTTAGAATTGGCACCGAAACATCATTTTATTTGTGTTTTCCATCCCACTTTTTATTTTTGACATTTTAAAAATATGTCAGTGATTCTTAACTTGTAAAATGGGGTATTGTTTTTTGGGAAGATACGAAGGATGAAACAACGTAAAGAGAGAAGAAATTTGGAAGTTAATCATTGAATTTATTAATGATATCAGTTTGATGCCAATATGATACATATGAGATCTACGGGATCAAATAAGTATAGGAATAAATTGCATAATGTACAGGTCAGTGATTTGTTACACTGATTTAATATGTGTATTATAGACGCCTACAAAGTTTTAACAAATCCAACAAGGGGTTGAACGTTTTTCGGTCTATACTTTCAGAACTATGTAAATGCGATAATTCAAAAAAAGCTGCCACTTAAATATGGCAAATTTGTTACGTGATTTGATGATCATAGTTGTAGTTTTGTATCAAATTTTGGTTACAATAGGTTGAGGAAAAACGCATCTAAAACACAAATTCATCTTTATTATAGAGTATGGAGAAGGTTTTGGACAGATCACACCTTCTTGTTTCCATAATAAGTTGTGCAATTCTTACAGAGAGCCTTAGTAGGGACTTTTTTGTAGATAGCTTAGAATTCTGTTTGTGTGTCAACCTAACATTAAGAGTTTAATGAATGGATGATAAATATGCTTTTAAACAATAAGATTCACTTTTTAAAAACAAATATATAGCGACCCATTTCAACTTCGAACATGAAATTCTTTTGAAGACGAACTGTGCACATTCTTTCAGTAAACGGTTTTATGGGACAACGAAGGAAATTCCAAGCAAAGGAAAGAAACTTTTATTATTAGATATAACAAATGTTCATACATATGGTAAAGAATAGTATAACGTCTAAATGAATGCGTAACCTAACTGAATTACACCTTCATAAAGAAATTGGTTTCTAATGAGATGGTCTTAGCTTGAAGTATAACATGGAAGCATAACTTGAATGAAATCGCAAATTACAGCAACAGGTGGGGTAGATGTATTGTTTTTAAATATATGTATATACATCATTCGCACGTTGAAAAAACACCTGCATTTTTTTGCATTTCTTGTTATTCGACATGCGTCGCTTGTTTGTGTATTGAGCTGTTTTCTTGTCATGTTTCTACCATGTAGTTGATGAAGACTTTAAGCCCACATTTCAGTTTCATAAAAATTTAAAAAAAAATTATTGCAAGGTCTTTTCACGACTTGCAGTTGGTAAACCTCTATCTTTAAAGAAAATATGTGTGATTTATTATTAGGAATAATCTTTTTTGTACATAATTTACAGCAGTATTATCACAACTGTGATAAATGTAAAATTTACAACATTATTTTCACAACATTGCTCAATGTAGAATTTCCAATGTGAATTTTCTTAATATTATGCAATATTCCACTTACGTGAAAAATTTTCTACCTAATTTCTTGGAATAAAATCTGAAATGACATAAACTATTAAACTATAATTAATATTTCTGTACCAAAATTTTACTGTATGAATACTTTTATGAATTTCAGTGCCTTTTGATTATTTTTTACATATTATACTATGTTGTTTATTCAGCTTTCCTTGGTATTTGCAATATTGTACAGTTTAGTTGCTTTTAGATTCAATAGGATCATAGTTAGGATAATTTCACTAAGTGTAATAATAAAGGGGTATCTTTTCCTTGTATTATCAACTTATATATTTGTTCTTCCAATATAAGAGAAATATGTTATTTTATTACCAGCGTATCGTTTCTCGAGTCCCACGTGGTCTAGTGGTTAGGATACCTGGCTCTCACCCAGGAGGCCCGGGTTCGATTCCCGGCGTGGGAAGTATCTTTTGCTTCCCTTGCGATTTGTTGGAAAATGTTTGTTTGTTTACCTAAGCTTTAAATTCTGTAAATAAATTATTATCTTTCAACTTAATGAGACTTTTTGTACTGATATGTTCTCATGAATATTGTTTGAACTCTGTTGTCTTGAGAACGACTACGGGGTGGCTGTCTGATGATCATTTCATTTGCATTCATGTGAACGTGGTGATTCAAACCAGTGTGCACACTCCCTAAAAAATATGTCCCCCCCCCCTTTTCTACCCCATTAAAATTGTGCTTGAGCAAAACCGTCAATGCTACGAGTGCTCAGATTTTCATTTCAGAGTCCTGCACATAAGCATTTTCTGCCTCGCAATACATTGAAGGAAACCGAGTATACATTTTGGATATTTTTTTAACGATTTATTGAGACGAAAATTTAATGCAAGACGACCATTTTAATAATGTGACAAATTTTATCTGCCTGATTCGTTACGTTTTATTATTATCGTATTCATTTATATTCGGACAGACAAATAAATTCCTGTGTGTAAATTTCGTTCGAAATTTGATAGAAATTTACAGATTTGATGTAAAAAAATCACTTTTCAAATTTCATCCATCTTGTTTAAAATGTTTTTGAATTATCTAGTTCACAGACAGACACACATAAATCCAAAAAAAAAAAAAAAAAAAAAAATGTTTTTCAGACTTATGGACATCAAAATTTCAAGTTCGAAATTTTCGATGATTATAGTATTTTATATTTATATACTTCGTATACAAGAAAGTAAAAATGCGACTTCCTTAATAAATAAAATTTGGTATATAATTTTAATATAAAAATTGTAGATTTTTGTTGATTTTTGAACCAATGGATCAAAATAAGGATGCACAAAATGTATAATCGATTTTTTTCATTACACTATGAAGCACAAAACACGCTCCATTGTGCCACTGCACTCGGTTAATTAACCACAACAGAAAAAAAGAATTAAAGTTTTTAACTCTGCAAGAATTGGAATTTTCTTGCATTTTCTTATTTGAATCTCTTTGCTCGCTTTAAATGAAAATGCTAACGCTGCATTCCTCCATATTTCTTAAAACGTGCGAAGTCGAAATGGCACCATTTGAGGCCACGAAAAAGAACTTTCTCTCAGCATTTCGTTTGATGATGCATTGGTCAATAATTAGTCAATATGACATTTTAGATGACAGTACTTAACTGCTTATTTTTCATATTCCCTCATCTGTCTTTAAAAAGCGTTTTTGATTTATTTCAGTACACAAAATTTAGAAGTTAATCAGCATCTTGAAAATATGACATGCAATAAAGAGTATGTAAATATCTGTTTCAAAAAGCTCGAACTAAAGAAAGAAATAACTAAAACTTTGCATAAAAACTTTAAGAGAACATATTAAACAGCATTTAAATTTTCATTCAAATGAAACCGCGATTCAAGTGTTTAAAATTCACATCTGAAGAATTCTTTTCATAGAATTTCTTTCTGAAGAGAAAAAAATTAATTCTTTATTATTCAGAAGCAACGTAAATCCACTCGAAAGATGAAATTTCGTTTGTGTGAGAACAGAATTCTAAACCCCAAGGCGCATTCAAATGTAATTTTTCTTCTGCTGTATCTAAAAGTATTTTCCCAGTTCTGATTCTGATGTCAAATAGAATTCTGTTTGGAATAGAATTTCCGTTGAAATTACAGTTCTCTCCGAATAAAATATTTGATATATAGCAATCGAATTTCCACTTTATTGTGTAAATGGAATTCTTTTAGATTCTTCCATGAAAGTTTAGTGAACAAATCGCATTTTTCCTCCCGAAACATTTTTTTTTTGGGGGGGGGGAATTTTTGGAACATTTCTTGGGAATGAAAATAAAAATCAGCTACGCTTATAAATTAATTATTTTAATAATTTAAAGACACTCTATGGTTAAATTATCTTACATTTTGCTTTTAAATATTTGCAGAACAACTCAAAATGTTGTGATGTATTGATAAATTTGAATATATCTTTCAAATATTTTTTCATTATTTTTGTTTTTGTCTGATAATTTATTTTAATCTTTAAAAGTTTAAAAATTAATTTATTCTTTAAAAATTGGAATGTCTCAGCTATGTGCTAAGTAAAGGATTTTAATTTTAAATTTTGATGCAATGCGAGGAATACTTTGAGATATTATTCGTAGTAGTTATTCGTGTAGTTAAAAAATGTTGACGCCAATCAGTCCTAAAAATTCTCACTTCAAATTTCTTAACAGTATGAAAGGGATAACATTTAACATTGACAGACGCATAGAATTTAATTATCACCGTTATAATTTCAATAAAATTCTATCATTGCTTGTCTCAAATATATAAATGCCATTTTTTTATACTTCCACCTACAATAACGTGTATTGAATTAAAAAAAATTTGATTTTTGAATTTGCTACCAACAAGTAATATATGAAAAAAAAATTTTAAGTCAATTCCTACTTAGGTTTAAAAAAATTATTTTAGTTACTCTTTATTAAATGATTACAATTAATATAACTATGTATATACATATGACAGAATTACAATATTAAGTGGCAATATAGAGTTTGCCGACCATTTAGCGACATGATGACGGATTTGGCGATCAAATAGAAATTACTAGACAAATTTAATTGATTAATTAATATTTGAAAAAATCTGTATTAACATCAAGTGACATCCACTGCAAGTTTAGAAAAATATATTTGAACTTGAGTGGATGAATAAGAAGTATTTTATTAACAATTGAAAATTAGAGCAAGATGTATACAGAGAGAGTGTGAGCTAATAGTAGGAACTGAAAAATACCAATCTCTATCTCTTCTAATAATGCATACCTATATTTTTTGTGTCTGTCGGTGCGTATATTCTCTCTATATAGGCTACACTGTTTTGTTTAAAGCTCCAAATTTGATTCAGATGTACTTTTGGGGATAGAAATGTGTATCTAGGACCAATTTAAAAAAATTAATTAGAATTCAAATTAATTAAAAAGTAAGCAAAATTTCGATCAGGTTTTTCTTTTATAATTACCGAAGATTTTTCAGTTTTATTTCAAAAATGTAAGTAGGTTTTATATAAGCTTTTATTATTATAGTACAAAAACTAAGTGTGCACTATTTTGAAATAAAAAAAAATGTATTTTCAGTGATACTGATTTTATTGCTGTGCAGTTTTTTTTTCTTCTATTTTTAATTAGATTTTAAAAATTGTTGAGGCTTATTTTACAACAATATATTTAGTTTTCATCGTTTTAACGAAACTCAAATTGTTTCCATTGTTTCTACAAGTTTTTATCTTTGATTTTTCTTCCTTTGTTGAAATGAAAGACATCCAAAATAAAGAAATGCCTATCGATCAAGAGTGGTGTGTAATAAAGATACGATTTATTATTCCATGATAAAATATACTTATTATAATATTTGCAATATTTTTATAATGTAATATATAATGCCAGCAAACAAATTTTTGTATTGGTTGAAGTTTATTCATTTGCGTTTCAAATCAAAGTTCAAATCAAATTTTAGATGAAATGGTAGAAAATTAAAAAGACGCGTAGCACTATAAATGGAATGGAGGAAACATTTTCAAATGATGGTATTACATGTCTATTAATATTTGAAATTTCAAAATACTTGATCGACAAATCCCTTAAAAACAAGCCATGCAAAATATTTAATTGAAACTTATAGCAACTATCAGTTCTAGCGAAACAATGGATCGCCAAAGGATCCTTAATCTATACGATAAAAAAGAAAAAAGTGTTATCACCTAAGGCTTAATAACATTCTACCGTATGGTTTTTTTAATCATATGGATTCAAATTACAATAAAGGCCTCAAATAGGATCTCACGTCTTATTTGGAGCTTTGAAATCGGGACGTTCGCCAAACACGGGATTAATAATTTTTTGATAAAGAAATTAATTGATTTGAACGGAAACAAAATAGAAATTACCAAGTCTGCTAAAATTTGAATTTTCTTGTTTTTTCTTGATTTGTTGTCTTTAATCTTATGAAATTGAAATGCAAAACTGTGTAAATAAAAGTTTTCCCTCATATATTGATACATGTTAAACCGAAATCGTACTGTTTAATGCTACTTGAAGACAGCTTCAATTGAGTATTGAAGTCCATTATTCGGTATATGATAAACTTTTAACATTGGTCAAAAATTAATCAAAATAACCATTTTAGAGGAAATTAAAATGCATTTTCCAATTCCTAGCTACTGGCAAACAATTAATATGAAAAGTTAAAATGGTGCAATCTGTCGGGATTAGTTCCTTTTCCTAACCCCAGATGGAAGCGCATTTCCGTTGTCTTGAAAATTATGCAGAAAAGATTTCTTGTTTGCTTGGCAGTCAAGAAAAGTAGACGTTCACGTGATGTGAGCGATCAGTAACTCACGAGGAAAAATAGAGCAAATTTATTTTGACGATCAGGCGGAAACCCAGCGAGTTTCTTGCGAAATTAATAGTTAATGAAGAAAATAATTTTTATCGGAAATTGTATAAAATAAAATGTGGCTCAATGTGAATAAAATGGATGACTAGTCAAATAAACAGTTTCCTGATTACTTGCATAGATTTTTCTATTTTTTGCAAACAAGAGTGCAGTGTATGTGCAGAAATACTTCGTTTCTTGTTCACGAATAGTGCAGAAATACTTCGTTAGGGAAATGTCCCCTATATTCGACACAATCTAAATGTGTTTTTTTTTTTTTTTAACCCTTGAATATATCTTCCTGGTGCAGTTTGTGTGTTTTAAATGTTACAGTGTTGTTGCTCAGCAACTAGAAATGTTGGTTTGCTCTTTAAATTGAAAGTAACAAGGTAACAGTTCTGTGCTTTCGTGCTTGGAGTAGGAAATGACTTTTTAAATTAACCGTCAGTAAGGCACGAACGAAGCTAAATATGTACGCATATGTATAAACAATTGGACTCTTAAGTTACATAATTCAGTTAAAATTCTCAATAGTGGCAATTACGACAAAACTACTGGTTACTGAAAATTTTGCTCACCTAATTTAATTATTTAGAGCAAAGATTACTGATATTTTTCCAGTTATTATTTCTTATATTACTCTATTTACTTTATCTTATTCTTTTCTTATTTGTTCGAAACATTTTTGAGACCCAGTTTCCAAACGGAAAATTATTCCAAAGTCAAAGTTTTAATTTGAAAAAAAAAAAAAAAAAAAAAAGAACGTAAGAAAATAATGATGTTCTATTTGATGATGAAAATAAAAATCATTCGAATGTCCGTTCATTTCATTTCTCTATTTCTACAATAATAAAGAAGAATGTGTGTCAGTGTTCCTCTCTTTTTCCCCTACCAAAAAGGGGGTTAGGGGGAGCATTACAGAACATCTTATCGTTATCTGAGAAATGTCCACCTCTAAGATATTTAAAAAAAATAGTAATCAGAATTTAAGTAATTAAAAATTAAGAAGATTTTTGCCATTTTTTCGTGACATCTCTCAAAAATATAATTGCACAGAATTTAGATTTACACCGTTTCAGTTACCTTTTTAATGAAACGAATTTAATTGTCGTCCTGTTTTTCCCGAATTTTAGCGATTTTTTTTAAATTAATTAGTTTATTCTTTAGTACTACCGTGATTTCATGATCCAATTCCACTGTCTCTATTTAATTAATTCAAGAGAAGCTTTGTTAAATTGTTGAATCAGCTAAAATCTAACTTTCCCACACTACGCGTGAAGAGATAACATACCGCTGATCAAGCAAATTCTGTTTTAAAATCTCCCTGTGTTTCCCCTACCTTGTCCACCTGTGTAATGAAAATCCCTATCGAAATCTCATAATACATTAGCACTGTAAAGAAGTATTTTCCCTATCAAAATCATTGGTTATATAAGACCAGGGATAAAATGTCCAAGAGCTCTTCCCTCATTCCTTTCTGTGTCGTTCTGTGTGCTCGTCGCTTGTACATATGCTTGCTTCTTCAAAATGAAATAAAACGACGTCACGAAATTAAAAGTATCTTCATTGTCTTCAAACTGCATTCTACTTCACAAAAATAATATTACATATATATATGTAATGATATTTTAACTCTAATTTCAATTTAATTAATTTCCAAGATTTTATCTTAATTTAGCCCATAGTAACTTCATTCTAAAATATTCTCTTATTTCGTGATCCAATTCCACTGTCTCTACTTAATTAATTCAAGAGAAGCTTTGTTAAATCGTTGAATCAGCTAAAATCTAACTTTCCCACACTGCTCGTGAAGAGATAAAATACCGCTGAGCAGGCAAATTCTTTTTTAGAATCTCCCTGTGTTTCCCCTACCTTCTCCGCGTGTGTAATGGAAATCCCTATCAGAATCTTATTAATATGTTAGCACAATGAAGAAATATTTTCCCTATCAAAATCTAAGGTTATATAAGACCAGGGATAAAATGTCCAAGAGTTTTTTTCTCATTCCTTTCTGTGTCGTTCTGTGTGCTCATCGCTTGTACATCTGCTTGCTTCTTCAAAATAAAACGACGTCACAAAATTAAAAGTCTCTTCACTGTCTTCAAACTGCATCATGCTTCACAACAAATAATGTTACATATTAAAAAAGCCGACAGGATTCGAAATTATTATACACACACACACACACACACACATTTTCTCAATGAGCACCTGACATTTATGTAATAAATTTCAATAATATGTTTTATATGTAGATGGTTCTCTTAATATTTCTCCTGATAAATCTTAAAGATCAGAATATTATGTCCTATGAATATATGTCTGTCTGTGACAAGTTGACCGTTGATCTTCAACATCAGCCAGACAAGCGCAGTGTTAAAATGGAGTAAAGTATGAAACAGATAGCGGGCAGTGGGAAACTGATAGAATTGTAATAAATATGATTTCGTAGAATTTGCTGCATTTTCCCCAGTTTCTTATTATTGATATATTCTCAGTCGCGCATTTTGAAGGAGAAAAACATATTTGGGACTGTCAAAATTTTTATCCACTGCTGTCTCTTAATTTATCAAAATAATTTCGTCTGATATAGTGCAATGCTTACGACACCCTCGCCAACTCGTCAGAGCCAGGCTATAATATATTCTTTTATGAAATCACTTCACCCGAGGTGACAGTTACAAGACATAGTAACTGTACATGCTATCAAACTTGATAACTTTTGCTGTGCTATTATATCATATCCTTATTCCTCTTACATAATGCGCTATTGGTAAAACAATTATATTGGCAAGGCGCATTTGCCATGCTTCATTTGAACATGAATTATTTCCAGTTATTTTAGGATCATATTACCATAGAAAGGCCTTTAGAACGATATAATTCTCTTTAAATGAGAGCTGCCATATATTTCTGTACACTCGCATGTATATAAGGGCAGTAACTTTAAAGATGAAACGCTTTTGATAAATGAATTTTGTTATGTGATCTTGTTACCAAAAATTCTAGTTGTGTGTAAATTTTGACTTCAATCTGTCGAAAAAATGGTGCCCAAAATGTATTTCTTCATTATATTACGAAGCACATAACGCTTAAATTCAGGACTTTGAAAATAAAAATCTGAGTGCTAATGGTGCTCACGGCAGTCCTTCAGGTCTACAGTATTGATGTGGGAGAAGGGGGGGGGGTAGTTTTTTTTAATAGATAGTTTGCCAGAAAGTTTCATTGAAACCATTTTCGTTGAGTATATACGGTTTGCTGAAAAATTTCTATGTATGTTTCCATAATAATCATGAAGATACGAGACTATAATTATATTTAGATAACTGCTTTGTAAATATAAAAGAACCAATATAAAGTGGTATTCAACATTAAAAAAGACCACTCTATTGTGGATGGTATAGAGTGATGTATGATTTACAAGACATTTTAGAAATTTTGATATTTTCTTCACATTAAAAGAAGTACTATATACAATTTCAGGAACCTGTTGCTAACTGTAAATTACATTTTGCATTGAAACTACAACTGGTAAGACACTGTATATAGACACTGCAAATAATTCATTCATTAAAAATTACATTCTCTATTTTATATAAACCAAAAATTTAAATCAGTTGCTATTGCATTGTGCTCAGTCATTTTTTTGTGCATCAATTTAACTTTGAAACGCATAGTTCAAATCAGTATAGGAACTAGCTAGAGTGGTCTTCCCAAAACTTTCTCGCATTCTGTCTTATGAACTTGTTACGTCAAAGAATGCCTTGCAAGGTATTGGCGTGCAATAGTTACGAAATATTAATCTTTGACGTGAATTTAGCATTTTTACTGAATCTATATTATCAAACGTAACTAGTATTTTAGCTATTAGTAGTCCCTGGCATCAGCTTAATAATATACGAAAATCGAATGTGTGTTTTAAGCGCGTTTTTTTCTAAAGATTTGACACAAAACTGCACTGGTAGCCACAAAATATAATAAACAAATATAATAAATTAAATATAATAAGTAAATTTGATATATTTAAGCAAATCTGATATATTGAATTATCGCGTTTACATGTCTCTGAAAGTATAGGCCGACTGACAATCAACTCGTTGTTGGTTTTTGGCTCACAATTTGGCTGGTGTCTACACTATAGGGGTTAAATCTGTGTACCGAAACATATATCATGTTCTCTTCGGTTTGTATTTATCGTGTTAACTTATATTCGAACAGACGGACTTCCTCTGAACGGAGTTTGCTCAAAATTTGATAGAAATCTATAAATTTGGTGTAAAGATCGTATATCAAATTTCAACCGTTTATCTCAAAGCGTTTTTGTGTCATCTTCGTTAAAACAAGCAATATATATAAAAAAATTGTCAATACCTTCGTAGGTCAACAAATTTTGTTTTTATTTTAGTTGCCTTTTATTAAATAATTACAATTAATATAAGTATATATATGCATATGACAGAATTACAATATTAAGTGGCAAAATAGAGCTTGGCGACAAACTTGGCGACCATTTGGCTACTAAATAGAAATTACTGGACAAATTTAATTAATATTTGTAAAAAAATGTATTAATATCAAGTATCATCCACTGCAAGTTTAAAGAAATGTATTTGAACTTGAGTGGATGAATAAAAAGTATTTTATTAACGATTGAAAATTTGAACAAGATATATATAGAGAGAGTGTGAGCTAATAGTATGAATTGAAAAATAGATAGACATTTTCTAAAAATTTGTTTTTCGATCTAAGGTCTAACGTAAAAATCTCCAGTTCGAATTTTTTTTTTCAGGATTACTATACTTTCTTTATACTATGTATAGGAGAATGTAAAAGGACGTAATTGAACGATTAATTGTTCTATGACATATGCAATTATGTCGGTCACATGATTACGACATCATTAGAACGCATTCCGTTTGAAGATTATAGCAGAAACTGCGTTAATGAAGTCATTTTCCCTTAAAGCATCCCGCGCTAATTTAATTCTGAGATCCAGAGGGAAAAGATGTGATGTCAGAACGAAGTGCAAGACAAATGAACAGTTAAATAATAAATAACATGCACACTTACAACATATGCACAGTAACAAGAGACCGGAGCATATCATAATCATTTTACTCTTTATTATTATGAGGGAACTTCTGTAGCATTTTTCACTTTTCAGTCACTTTTTAAAATTTTAAATAGAAGTATAAGTGCAATGGATTTTATTTTTCTCTTTATACAGGTGTTCAGGGTACCCTATCCCCACTTCTTTTACCTTATTCTACAGAACAGTTACGCTTTCATATACCTGTAACATGTGCTTAATTTATATTTTTGAATATACAGCGTTTCATAGTTAATTTGTTATTATGGACACGCCATAATTTTGTCGTATGACTCACCTTTCACATAAAAATGGATACTTACAACATTTTATTGGTCCAAGAATTACTACTCACGCAGTAAAGTGTCTCTTTTATTAGTTCTTTTCTCTATTACTGAATGAATTTAGTTGATGTCTCGCTGGCTTATGATGATATTTCACTTTTCATTGTCGTTTTATAGATTCTGAAATCTAATATCTGCAAGAATGAATAAAGCATGTACAACTTTTTATGCCTGTTTTGAATGAAAATTTCTTGTGTACAATGTGTACAAAGAAAAATTATTACAATCGTTGAAAAATTTATTTTCGAAAATCTGATGAATCTTAATGTTTTAAACCTCTCTGAGATTTAAAAAAAATTATGCTTAGAATTATGTTAGTCGTAACTTAATAGTACAAAAACCTGATACGCTAGTCAGAAGAATTTTTATATAGTCTTTATACAAAAATTTCAGATTTTTATAAAATTTTGGACGAAATCTATCTTTAAAAAACTGTTTATTCATCTTTCTGTATTCACATAAACAGGATAATTGAAATTTGGCACATGATTTTTAGCCATTTTGTTCGAAATCCCTCAAAAGATCGGTTGTCTTTTATTTGTGTGAAGAACTCAAAAATTTAAGAGTTAGATAATTAGTTCATGCATTTTGGTGTAATACACACACACACACACACACACACACACACACACACACACACACACACACACACCAAAAATTTAAATCTCCATGTAATCTTGGATTATATTAGCCAAATGATTGACTAACGGTCTGTTTGTTTCTTCTTATGCATATGATTCAAAATGCAATGTTATAAGCAGCTAGGACTTTGAGTTCAAAAATACAATAAGCGAGGATTTTGAAATTTGATATAAGTCTTGACATCAGAATTGAAGATTATATCAAAATTTGGGGATAATGGGTCAATACGAAGAGATCAAAATTTGAACCCAATTTATCTACAAAAGGAGCTCAAAATTTGAATTCAACCTATTTAAGGATGAGCTCAAAATTTGAACCAAATTATATACTGGAAGAATTCAAAAGTTGGACTAAGTTATCTACAGGATGAATTCAAAATTTGGCAATCGTTCAACAAGAAGTGATCAAAATTTGGACTCAATCTGTTTACAGAAAGAGTTCAAAATTTGAACCGAATTGGTCAACAGAAAGCGATCAAAATTTGGACCCAATTCGGAAATAATTCAAAATTTGAACCGAATTGCTGAACAGGAAGCGATCAAAATTTGGACCCAATCTGTCTACAGAAAGAGTCCAAAATTTGAACCGAATCGGTCATCAGGAAAATATCATTTATCTGAAGGAAGAATTTAAAATTTGAACCCTAATCGGTCAAGGGGAGGAGACCCTGTTCCTATATTCGATTCTCCAATATTCAAAAAAGTTAAATACAAAAGGTGGTATATTATGTAAATATACTATTCTGGCAAGTTATTTTATGTAATTTTCATATTACCTTTTATTATTATAGAGATGGCATTTATAAAGTCATGACAAGAGAAGTGTTCATAGAATACTAGCCTTGTTCCTTCCTCTTATGTAATTATCCTTTCTCCGGAAGTTTAAAAATATCTCCAGACACTATGCGCATTGTTTCCATTCAAGCTTTTATTTTAACTGTTCCTTAGCGTTTTTTTTCTCCTTTTTCTTTTAGCATTTCTTCTCCTCGTACAACAGACGTTTTGTGTATTAATTTCCACGCTTTATCAGAAAAAAATCCATGCATCTTTAATTTAATTATATATTTGGTAAATGCATTGCATGAAAATAAATTGTTGAAAATACGTCTACTATTGTATTCGTTTGAACATGGCTATTCTGAACAGGAATTAGCAATTTTTTTAAGTGCCACTTAAAATGACTTCTCGATTTGCAGGTATATTTTTTTCTTCAATTATGCCAAGTAAACTGAAATTATACAATTCCTATTTTATTTTAAAATCTATCGATTTAAAACCATAAAAGATTAAAAAAAATCTGAAAATAGACGCATTTGAAGAGAAAATGGGAAATCTTTATTCAAAATAGCTACAAACCAAAGACTTCAAGTCTTTTCATATTAGAAACGGCTTGCTAAAGCATTGGCGTCTAGAAAACCGTTCTTAAAATCTCTGAATACATTAATTGCTCTTTACTCTGCGAATTTAAAATTTACAAAAGAAGGAACTTGAAGAATAAAAATTTTGTATACACTTTAAGATAAATTTTATAAAGTCTAATTTAATTACGGGAAACACAAATTTATGTACATTGAGCAATATAAAGGCATACACTTTTGAAATAATAAAATTGAGCATTAATTCTTGCCAAAATAATGTTTGTTCATTTTGCTATTTGTTGATACATTACCATGAAAATATACTCAGAAGTGAGCAAAGCTACAGCTTTAAATTTCAGGGGGGGAAAATCCTTCACCGATAACTGCTTTTTATTTTATACTTTTTTCCGCGACATAGTGCTCTTCCCTTGAAGTAGGTGATAATTTATTCCTTATTTTATTACGGTCAACAATTTTGGCACGATAATGTTTACAGGTTTAATACTGTAAATTGCGACTTGTTTGATGCGAATGTTGTCTAAAATGTGGATTTTAGAGCTCTCAAATTTCACGCTTATTTACTTCTTAAAAAAAACGATGCTCACTAGAAAAAATGATTTTTAAAATTTTAATTACATTTTTAAATAAATATTAACTTAATTTCAATATTTTTCTTTGGTCACTTCAGAGCATGCTGTCGTACAAAAGCCATCTTTTACACCACTTCAAAATTCGGAGTTTTATCTTTCCAGTTAAGCAATTTTTAATTCCAGATATTTTTCTTTAATTTAAATGAATTAAAAAATATTTTTAAGCATGTTTCACATTGATATTTTTTATTGTTTCAGTTATTGGATTTTATTATCCATTGATAATAATCACATTAACTATGCAAATAAAGATCTAAGATCAAAGAAGGAGAAATTTAGTGGGGAAAAATTCGTCATCGGTAACTGCTTTTCCCTCTATACCCCTTTCCGATGCGATGGTATTCGTTTTTTTGGGGGGGTTGGGGGGTGAATTTATCCTTGCCATATTATTAAGAATTATTTTTTTAAAAAAAAAATTCTGCATTTTATTTTTTTTAAAATAATTCTAACACAGACACAAACCTAAAACATTATGCCACGATATTTCGTAGCTCTTTAATGTTTGCTTTTTTCGTTACAGAAAGAGAGTATTTTTATCGTTGAAAAGTATTAAAGTAATTTTGTTTGAACTCGAGATTTTGAAGAATTTCTGCTTTTTAGACCACCCTGAGTTTGAAAAATACATTTTTAGAAAATGTCTGTCTGACCGCCTATGTCTGAGATAAAGATTTGACTCGAAGGATGAAATTTGGTAAACGGTTTTTAGTCCAAATTTGTAGATTTCTATCAAAATTTTAACAAATCCAATCAGAAGAAGTCTGTCTGTCCGAGTATTCGGATATAAGTTAACTCCAAATTACAAATGAAAATAGTTAAATAGATAAAATTCTACATACAGATTTAACATCTATCTTATAGACACTATCAAATTTTGATCCTAATCCAAAGAGGGGTTGACTATCTGTCGGTTTATTTTTTCAGAAGCATGTAAATGTGACAGCTCAAAAACGTAATGACTCAAATATATTTAATTTGGTATGATAATTTTGATTTTCTGATATCAGTTGTAGTTCTATGTCAAGTTTTGGTATCAAGCGGTTGGAAAAAACGCGTTTAGAACACAGATTCGATTTTCGGGTACTATTAGCGACGTTAGAAATGAATCGCCGAAAAAATCGCCAAGGATTTCGTAGTGAATAGAGTAAAAATGTTTCAATGCCAAAGTTCAATGTTTCGTAACTATTGTTTGCGAATGCCATGCAAGGTATTTCCATGGCGAAGGTCCAAAATTCTCATGTGGTTTAGAGACAGTAACTTTATTACAGATTTAGCGAGAAAGTTTTACGGAGACTATTCCCACTGTTTGGAATTATGCCAATCTATTTGTAAATTGAGATAGGTGGATTAAATTTAATAAATGATTTTTTCCCCAAACTATTATCAAATTTTCGATTCAGAGGAAATAGTCTCTCCATCTATCCTAGTACAAGTGAACATGATAACAACAAAACGAATAGAGCTAGATGGATAAAACTTGGCACCCAGATTTAGTATCTAAAGAGCAGATTCGTATCATATTTTGTTCTAAATTGGCATTTGTATGCGTTTAAACGTGATAATGGGATGTAAAATGGGAAAAGCATTCAGAGTGCATCATTCAAACGCTCATCTACGAGACTCTGAAAATAAAAATCTGAGTAATCCTTGTGTCCACATCTTACCGATGTTCAGCAGTTTTTATGCTAGAAGAAGAGAGGTGAAACCTTTATTAGTGTGTGTGCGGGATGTAAATGTTTGGAATGTCGGAGAGTTCACTCTCTCTCTGGATTTAAAATATATATTTATATATCTTAATTCGATAGACACATGCCAGATGTATTGTATATATTTATTAATTTTTTAATAAAGTGTCTTAGATAATGATCCCGAAATAAAATCCCTTTATTTATAAATGTTTAAGGCATAAAAATTAGTATTGTATCAGTATTTTCGTTTCTCGAAATTCATATATGCGATCTCATTTCATGCCGAGACCTTGAGGGTAAGAGGTGCGGGGCCAACAGGCTTTAAAAACCAGTCAGTGCTGGTGAAATAATATTAAAGAACAAGCAGATTTTTTAATATGCCATTTTAAATTCATCCATCATATTGATTGCTGTAGCAAAATGCTGAATGTCTCATCATTTGCATCATTTATTAATGAATGGAAATATCATTCATCGTATTATCTTCTACTTCTATGTTGAAATTATCATTCCGTGCTCCTCGATGATATTTTAATATATCATTTAAGATGATTGCATTAACATATTTTTTAGAAATCTTGATTTCTCTTCATTTTAGCTTTAATAACGAACATTATGAAATCTTAGTGTATTTTCCAAAAAAAAAAAAAAAAAAAAAAAAAAAACTTTTTGCTTTTTTATGTAAAAGAAGCTGATCGATTTCTGAGAAAGCAAAGAATTATGCAAGAAATAGCGAATGACAAAAATCTTCTAACTATATTTGAGACCTATGATACAAAAAATAGTTATAATATATGAACCTTGTTTAGCAGGTAGCAGAGTGGAAATGAATGGTCATAAAAAACGTCTCGATTGTATTTATTTTTTGAGCATAAGGAAAGGAATTTCGCCAAAAGAGAGAAAAATCAGTGTATATAATCAGCCATCGTCGTTTGTAATGCTGGGGGGGGGGGATTAAAAATATCCCACTCTTTATTTTGCGTAACTACAAGATGCGCAAATCCCGTTTTACATCTAGCAATTGAAACTGTGGTTTTGGCATCTAGGTACTGAGACTGTTTTTTTTTTAAATATTTAAATCGACTGATTCATTTGTTTCGGAATAAAGCTAAACATGATTAAATGAGATGAGGTCTGTAGTTTTATGCTAATACATTATATTCTCCATCTACGGACTAAATTAAAGGTAACTGTTAATATTTTCTTTGAGCATTTTTAGAATTTTGTATTTAACATAGCTTCCTATTTTAATGGAGATCTATGATATTGGATGTTCGTGAACAATTGGATAAAAAAAATCCCACTGACAAAAAAAAACACGATATTTTTTAATGTTACTATATATTTAAACCAAAAATATTTAATATATATATATATATATATATATATATATATATATATATATATATATATATATATATATATATATATATATATATATATATATATATATATATATATATATATATATATATATATATATTATATATATATGTATATAAACTTCAATAATTTCTTAAGCACTCTGGAAACTTTTTTCTATAACTTTCCCTAGTTAATTTTTGACAGTCATATTCGATATAATAGGATAACAGCCCTTCTAGACGGTCACACCTTCTAATTAAGATAAGAAACATCTTATGATAATAACAATAGTTTACATCAGAAATTGTTATTATTTCTTCAGGAATTAAATTGATGTTTAGATATTCAAGATATTTCTTTATTTGAATTTACTATAACTTTATAATACTTATAATTACAAGGAATACAACTCCTCCCAATTTTTACTAATATTAAAGGAGGGTGTGTGTGCGTATCTGTGTGTTTGTGTTGGGTTTCTGAAGGACAGACCCTTTGATTTAGAGGGAAGAAATTTGGCATATATATATTCTTTTGAGAATGAGAATGTGCACCTATCAATTGTTTTATTAATTTTTAATTAAAATAATAAAATAAAATTTAATAGAAATAAATTGAAATTTTGACGTTCATTTCCCTATTCCTTCCGAAAATATTATAGCTCAAAAATGAATTTAACATCATCTTCAAATACAAATTATTTTTTCAATAATATGAATTTTATTGATGTAATTTTTTTTCTATTTTTAATTAGTTTTATAGTTATTTTAAGCACACTTTACAACAAAATAATTCATTGTTGAAGTGAGACTGAAATCGTTTTCATCGTTGCTTCTTATATTTCATCCTGGCTTTTTCTCCATTGTTAATGATCGAGATTTGAAGAACCATGTTGAGTTATTTTCAGTATAAGGAATATTTTAATAAAATTTTTGAAATTTTGTTTGTATAAAGTTGAAATTTAAATTCAAAATCAAGCAATAATGAAAAAATGTTTGTTCTTTCATTTTTAAGTATTTCTGCTCTTTCCAGTGACGTATTACTGGATGTGTAAAGATATTATTAATGATTAGATTGATAGAATGATTAGATTGATGTAAAACTTCTGAAATAGTATGAATTATATGCTAGTCAAATACTTTGTTGAGCAAGACATTAAAAACCAAGCAACACAAAATATTTAATAATGAATAATTTACATTTTTGTATTAGCTTTCGTATGAGGTCGCGGCATTTTAACTAGTATAATTGCTACCAAAAATTCTACATAAATTAGTGTATTAACCTGCTATTTAATATAACATGCAAATACAGTGAAACCACGGTTATCCGAAATGCCTCTGAAATCGTAAATATTTTAACCCATTCACTGCCATTTACGAGTAATCTCGTAGGAAACTGCAGTAAAAGTAAGCGTTTATAAATTTCGTTGGCAGTGAATGTGTTAAAAGCACGTACTACATACACTGTATGGAAAAATCGTGCTTATTCCTTGAAATTCCGAAATTAATGAGAATTTTCATATATTATAAACTATCATTGTGTATGTATTTATGCGCCTATTATAATCCTAAAAATGTAATTTTAACTTTAATAAAGAATGTAAGTGTAGTCTACAAATAAGAGTTTTGAATTTGTTTAGCACTCAAAACGTTTCAAAATTGCTTATTATATTTAGATATGAAATCGTTGTGTGAAATTTCCTTTCCTCTTGGACCATTACTCATAACGGTAATCTTTAAACTTTTTTTAAACAAGTTTTAATATACAAATTGTTCAAATAGACACTTACTTATATTGTGTCCTATATTCCTGTATTAAATCTGAACAATACTTCTTGAAATTTAAGTAATATTTCTTTTAATCTGGGAAGGGGAACAGAAAAAATGCATCAATTTCTTATAATTATAATTATGATTCAGTAATATTTAATAATTTCGTCTTCATTAAAGTTCAAAGAAATGTGAGCTCACTCAGAAATTTAGCCTCGCGCCTTGAATTTTTTTCCCCCTTAAATCCTATTTTTAAAAAACTTTTTTAGATTGTCAATGAAATTATTTAAAAAAAAAACGTTTGCTTTTATTTGAAGCGCTTAAATATTTCTAATAAATATATTTACCTGGTTACCATGGCGATATTCATGCTCACTCATTTTGATCTTCATTTGTTATTACGTTTAATTTTTAATAATGGCATCATCATTTTTGTTCTTCCATATTTCAGTATGCTTATTTTCTGCATTCTCTCTTGGTAAGTTTTATTTAAAGATTTGCTTTTCTAGCATAAAATAATTAATAATATTTTGTACATTTTTCAAGGCTACTTACTTTAGACTCGTGGTAGTCACAAAAAAATATTTGCATGGAATACTAAATATTTCATTAGCACATTTATAGTCAACGTGCCTTAACAATGAATTAAGTAATTTAATTTCATAAACCATGTGTTTAAAACTATTCTACACACAAATGCATATTTTTTATCACCTATAATTTTGCTTTCTTAAACTAATTTTGAATAATTATGTTATTAATTAAAAATAGTTTACTTATTATATTTTTTTGTCTTTGTGTAAAAATTTTTGGTGTAGAAATTAGAATTTAAATTGTTAAAATTTTTAACTAATTAATTTGAATAAAAATAATTTTTTGAAATTGTTTTTCCTATATTACGTACACTTAATTATTTAAAGATGAAACACTTATTATATGAATATTTACACAAAACAAAGAATAATCCAGTTTTAGGTTAAGTATAATTGAATACAAACTTTAATTTAATATTTACTGCAAGAATGAAATTGCATTAAAATATTTTTTAAATGTAGAATAATAAGACAAAAAAGTTATGTCCTTTAAAAGTGGTTTTCAAAGAAATGCTGGTTTCTAGCATGATTTGAATGGTTTTTGTAAATGATTCAACAAAGAGGAAGTAATTATTTTGGAGACGCAGAGTTTCCTGCTGAGAATGCACGAATTCTAAGATTTGTTCAATATTTTCATTTAATTTCTTTTAGAATTATTTTTATCTTGATGGAAAACAACTTGTTAAATTTGACCTTTAAAAGTAAACATAAATGCATGATTTCATATGTTTTAGATCATTATGTTTCTTTGTAAAATTGATTTTATACTGAACAAATGTTAGCAATATATATATAAAGAAGGTTAGTTATTTTTTATTTCATATACTTTTATTTTTATAACCGTGGATTATAGATTGCCTAGTTGCTTAAATTTATAATCATCCTAATAATAAAGTTTTCCAAATGTATAATCCTAATAGAACTATAAAAAATTTCAGAGTAAATTGAATTTTTAATTCATATTTTGTTAATTAATATTTAATTTTTTTTATTCTGTTGAAGAGTTGACGAATTCGTCCTTCATCGAATTATCACAGAATATTCAAAAGCGTTCTGAAAAGTTGCAATATTCTGAAATAAACTGATACATTTGTCTGTGCCAGATATAAAAAACTGTAATTCTTACTTAAAATTCTTCTGTTCTTGTTTGTTCATTCCTATGGAATTTACAGCCAAGACGAATTTGTAAAACAAATTTCAACTATAAGATTTTCTCTATAAGGTAAATTTTCAGCTATAAGATAAATTGTTATCTTAAAAAAATGAATAATCCAAACAATTCATTGTCATTTGTCTCGTTTAAGACATAATCAAAAATATACAATCATCTTTTTGTTAAAAAAGATAATTTAGCCATAAGATTTTCTCATTTAAATTGTTATCTTAAAAATTGAAATAATTGAAACACTTCATAGTTATTTTTCTCATTGTTTGAGATTTTATAGATATAATTAAAAATATACAACTATCTTTTTGTTAAAAAAGAAACTTTAGCCATAAGATTTTCTTATTGAAATTGTTTTCTTAAAAGAAATGAATAATTGAAACACTTCATAGCTATTTTTCTCATTGTTTGAGATTTTATAGACATAATCAAAAATATACAATCATCTTAGGGCCGAACACCTCCTGCTCTACAATGCGGAACGACCTTGACTATAATCCATTTGTGCATTGAAGGATATCAATAAACGGTAACTTCAATTTCATAATAAATTATTTATCCTCATTCATATTAGCAGGTTTATTGGAATCATTTGAAAATTTTGTACTTTTACCATGAAATTGCTAGTTAAAATAACATTTAACATTTATCTTTTTAAAAAAGAATCGGGCAAATCTAATAGTTAGAATTAATATTACAACTGATATTGCAATAACAGAGATTTATTCCTTTATTGTGATTAGAAGTAAAATGTATGGGCAATTCCATATTATTCTTCGGCTTCTTCGATATCTGTGTAATCGAGGTCCCTTTTTTTTATTTTTTATTACACAGATGAAAAGTTTATGACTGGTTATTGGACTTATGGTTGCAGTTTGTTGTACAGTAAATGCACTGATTAATGATTCTTTCTCCTGATACATGTCATGTCTCTTTAAAAGAGGCATGTCTGCATTCGGTATCTATAAATGGAATTTGCTTTGCATGAAGGTATAACTTGTCTTTTGCGATGCCTTCTATTTGGCCAGTCCTTCTATGCAAAAAAATATGTGCTTAGAACGGGATATTTTATAGATATTCTTTATTCTGAGAAGATTTAGTTCTAAGCTGAGGGCAAAGAGGCATATTTCGACCATCTCGTCTTATCCAGGATCCCCTGTCATTTTGCATTGATATTAAGATAATATGAGCCTGCGTATGAAGGTAATTAATAACGTTCCAAGGAATCACAATTCCGAACTGCCGTTATACCCTAAAATAGAGTGATTTTATTTTATGCATAACAAAATTTGAGAATAGATTAAACAGCGATTCTTTCTAAATTCTTCATTTAAGCCGTTGACTTAAATTTGGTTTTAAGCATAGTTAAGTCACTACTTTACGACCAACAAAAGAGTTGTCAACAGACATATTAAAATAACAATTTAAAAAACTAATTAGAATAATAATCGAAGAGTTCACGGAGTAAAAAAACAAAACAAATTTTTTGTTTAATTTCCTATTAGTTGAATATTTAAATGATTTTTCAAAAGTAGTGTTTAAATACTTTTAATCATTTTAATAGTATTTTTTTTTCTTTTTATCCTATATAAATAAGTGTGCAATATTTGGTTGAATTCAACCCAGTTGTTTAGGATGAACAACTGTGAAATATACATGGATATGTATCTCTATATATATCCTCAATGACTTTTAGTTAAATTAAAATGAAAATCGTTTAATATTTACCTTTCCTTGCTATGTGACATTTTTATTAATTTGACATCGGCATTTCCTTTAATGTCCAAAAATTGAGACTCAGCTGTTCGCATAATAGACCAACGCAAGACATTTCGTTCGAATTTGAGATTCAGAGCTAAAACTCAGGATTGCCTGGTGATCTAAAGTTTAACTAATACGGCATGTGTAAAAAGTTAAAGTTTTATTTTAAAAATGTTAGTTAATCTAAAAAAAAGTTTTGTTAAAACACCACAATAAATGAAGTATTTTGTTTCGTGCTCCCAATATATCTAGAAAAAAATATCTAATAAAATAGAGCCTTTTTTTTATAAAAAAAAAAAAAAATAGTTGCACACAAAAAATTAGACTGGCGTGTATATTTAATTAGTTATGTAGGTTTTAAACTGAAAAAATAAATTATAATTTTGTTAAATATTTAACGTTTGAATGACTTTTGCAACTCTAAAGCTAAAGTATCGGAGCCAAAGTGATAAATTTTTCTAGATATTGGGCTTGAAAAGAGCATCAAGTGAGGATAAAGTATAAAAAAATCTGATGGAACGGCCGGTCACTTTAATTAGCGTCCACTTTTGTGAATAAATTTCAGATAAGAGTATAGCTCTGACCTAAATACCGAATATTTTTTAAACAAAATTAATCGCATTTATGAGAGCGAAAAACTATACCGGCTGGAAATAAATTGTCACAGCGTAAAGTGGCAATTTGTTTCAAAAAAGTGCCGCGAATGCAAAACAGGCAATTAAATCGTTATCGATACAGGAACTTCAGAAGAGTTCTCTTAGAACCTGCGGAATGACGAAGCAGAAGTCATTTTCACTTCCTTAAAAAATATTTAGGAAGCATTTGGATATGATAATAAGATTGTGACTTACGCAGAATTAGTATTTTTACTACTTTCGGATAAAATGGATGGCTAAGCTGAAAATAATGAGGATTGCAGTCATTAATTATCTGAATACTTTGAAGTAAAAAAAAGAAATCTTTATCTTTTTTCAGATAGAACTTATTGCTGTAGATCCTGCAATAAAATATTTCATCTAAACTCACATTTATCCCAGACGAAAACTTAAGGTTGGTTTAGAATATGCAACTCACTAGCGGCTCAGTTACCTTCCATTTATCTCAGAATATTTCCATTATCTGAATGTTTTTAATATAACCTCTTCGAAATCGGAAATGGGAAGTATCGAGAACCACGTGATGGAGAAATTTGAATTAAAATGTAAAATTATATGTTAAAAGAATGTTGGAAAAACGTGTAAGCTTTTTGTGGAATTTTTTTAGTCATATTTTTATGGTGATAAAAATTAGTCAAAATGAAATAATAATAATAATAATAATTACCATATCATCACTATACTTATCTCTATCTTTCTTAATAATATCTTTTTTAATAAATTTGTGTGTGTGTGTGTGTGCTGGCTCTCTGCAGAACGGGCCGTTTAACAGAGAGTTCTGAAGCACAAATATGCTTTGGAAAGTGAAAATGTGTACCTGGATTCAAATTTTTGAAATTTTGATTAGAACATTAATTACTTAAAAATTAAGTGACATTTTGACATTGTTGCTCTACAACATTGAATATATTTTAAGTATATTTTACAACAATATACTTCATTGTTGAAGTATCATTTTCAACTCAAATAGCTTTTATAACTGTTAAAAATATTTATCATGAATTGTTTTCCATTGTTGATGATGAAGATTATGAATTTACGGCTTACTATTCCATAAAAAGTAGATTTCTATTCAAACTACACTTATAATAGGATTTTTGAAATTTGTGCTTTCAGATACGGTTTAATTTCTGAAACGATGCTGAAATTTTTTTAATGTGTCCATTTTTGCACTGCTATTCTTTAATTAATATAATTGAATGTATAAAAGTATATTATTCTTTTTATCACTTGAAAATTGCTTTTTATATTGTAGTGCACTGAATCTTTTTTTGAAACAAAAAAATTTTTACTAAACAATCCTAATAAATCAATACATAAATTATGAAAAATATTCTGTAGCTTACATAAACGCTGAACGATTGTACTTTCTGTTCTCAAGTTTTATATAAAAATGTTTAATTTCAGAAGCAAAGTTTTTTTAGTTGAATTTTTAATCACTTAGTGTTTCAAATTACAGTTCAAATTTGAAATGAGATGATTAAAAATAAATTACTTGAATGCAGTGCACAATGAATGGAATTATGTAATGAAAATGGAAAATTTGAGCTACCATTAATCCCGACGAACTTGCTAATTGTCAAATATGGCTAGTTTGAAATATATATATAATATTTTAAAAGTTTTTTGATGAATACAGAGATGCCAGATTTTATTTGAAATTTTTCATTGCATGTCTTGATTGCAAATGATACTTTTTTTATTCAATTTTTGTACCTGCAGCTTTAAAGTTAAGGCAGATGTAATAACTTTTATTCATTTTCATCTTTATCATTACTTCAATTAGTTCTAGATTATTTGTTTCGTATTAATTCAACAAATGCGAATAATTCAGAAATTATGAAAGGAGTATCATAGCTCACTTACTTTTAAAAAGTGATTTTTCCTATTAAGAAATTCCAGTCTTCTTCAACTCTCTAATTAATGTATGGCAGAGATTTTGCAATTTGGTGTCTTAGAAACGAGATATTTCTTATGTTTACTACTAAATACTGTGATAAAACAACATGTAAATGATATAAACAATATTTTATTATATTAAATCCATTCTTAAAACAGACTCGCTGCTTAAAAAGAAAAATTATAATTTCCATACCTTGAGAATATTGGAAGAAATCGGAAGCTGAAACATTTGTAGTAGCAATAAAAATGACTTGAATTTTATTGCATCAATAAAATGTATTGTTGTAAAATATATTTAAAATATGCTTTAAAATTTATTAAAATTCGTGAATAAATTGTATTGCAATTAAATTGAATCACAGAGAAAATATTTTTTTAAAATTTGCAGATGGTATGAAAATAATTTTTGTGCTATATTTTCCGATATTATCAAGGAAGAACGTCAAAATTCACATAATTATTAATTAAATAAAGTTAAGATTAAAATTAAAAAATAGTTACTAGATGTAGATATTCCTACCTTATAAAGTACGATTGTGCCAAATTTTGTGACTGCAAATTCGGCGGTCTGCCCTTAAGAAAGTGCCAATGCACACGCACGTACCTTTATTATAGACAGAAATATAATTTATAATAATACTTTCTACTTTTAATAAAGTTGCATAAATTCAATAAAGCTAAAAAATGTTTCAATAAAGTTGAAAAATTGTTTTTTCAAGCATTTAATCATGACTTTTCTTTTGTTCGTTAACATAAAAGTATGGAAGTCAAGTTAGTTTTTGTGTCAATTGAATTTAAAGCAATTTATTGAATTAATTAAAAAGAAGATAAATTTGTTTCAAAAAATAATTGAAAAAAAATTCAAATAATTGAAAAATTGTCTATTTTTCCACTTCTGCGCTGATTATTGATTGTATAACATTACATTACTCGAATCCATGCTGATGAATACATTATCGAAAATACATGCGATTCGAAATATTTGTTTTTAACTTCCGCTGTATTATTCAGTCCATTCTCATCGTTTTGTTAACTAATTAGTTATCTGATAACAAGATGAATGCACCAGTCGTTGTCACTGTATCTGTAACTGGCATCAAAAAGTACTTTAATTTTACGAATATGCCGTAATGGTATAGTCTGAGAAGTTGGAATGTTATCTATTGTTAGAGAGAATATGCTATGATTTTTCTAAAACTACTTTATAGATAAAGCGATGTTTATTACTTGTTGTAACTAATTGAACAACTATGGTTGATAGAAGTTTGCTTTTAAAAATTTGGTTGTTTTTGTCATTATTCGTATTTAATACGACTTGTTTTATTTTCCGATGAAAAAGATAAGAAAATGTTTAAGCTTCATTAATGTTTTCAGTAACAGATTTTGATATTCAATTAGCCATGCTTTGAATGCCATCTAATAACAAATAAAGTCTTGTAAATTTTTTAAATTTATTAAAAATGGGGGTTAAGATTTTGTATTATTAAAGGTTAACTTTTTAAAATTTTAAAAAAGCATAAAACTGCTTTTTTGCAATAATATGCGAATTGCAGAGGGAAGACATTAACATTTCAATTAATTTCAAATTAAAATTCTAATTGTAATTAAAATATTTTCTTAATGAGTATATACTTCCCCAAAACTAATATATATATATATATATATATATATATATATATATATATATATATATATATATATATATATATATATATATATATATATATATATATATATATATATATATATATATATATATATATATATATATATATGTGTAATGATATTTTAAACTTTTAATTTCAATTTAATTAATTTCCAAGACTTCATCTTAATTTAGCTCATAGTAACTTCATTCTAAAAATATTCTCTTATTTCGTGATCCAATTCAACAGTCTCTACTTAATTAATTCAAGAGAAGCTTTGTTAAATTGTTGAATCAGCTAAAATCTAACTTTCCCACACCGCGCGTGAAGAGATAAAATACCGCTGATCATGCAAATTCTTTTTTAAAATCTCCCTGTGTTTCCCTTACCTTCTCCGCGCCTGTAATGAAAATCCCTATCGAAATCTCATAATACATTAGCACTGTGAAGAAGTATTTTCCCTATCAAAATCATTGGTTATATAAGACCAGGGATAAAATGTCCAAGAGCTCTTCCCTCATTCCTTTTTGTGTCGTTCTGTGTGCTCGTCGCTTGTACATATGCTTGCTTCTTCAAACTTCAAAATGAAATAAAACGACGTCACGAAATTAAAAGTATCTTCATTGTCTTCAAACTGCATTCTACTTCACAAAAATAATATTACATATATATATATATATATATATATAATTTGTCAGCGGCGTATAAAGAATGGCAGCGGCGTTGGGAAATGTCATTAAATTCGGTGTTTTGGTGCTTCTTTTACTGTTTTGGTAAAAGATTGAGTGATTGATGGATGGATATTGATGTTTTGGAAACTTTTTATATCATTCAGATATTGGTTAAACATGGACGTTTCCCAGAATAACAGCATACATATTGAAATCTGAAAATTGTGAATATGAATTTTATATTAGGACAGTCATACATTATTTTTATGAATGTCCCAAATATAAAGAAATAAAAAAAAAAAGGTATTTCCAATTTTATATAAAAGAAAGAATTTGGGCTTGAATGTAAATTTAAAAATTTATTAGAAAACTGTCTTAGAATGAGCTAAATGTATTTGTACTTTAAAGTGAGTATGCGATGAACAGGGGCCTACCAGTTGGTGGCTGCTGTATCGATTTTTTTAATCATTTCTATTGGTTTACAGTTGGAATTTTACATGTTTGTCTGTTTTCTTCGGCAGAGCAATTTATATCTTGATTCATCACCAGTAAAAATCCCAAGTCTGCACTGCGATCATCGTCTCTGGTTACCCAAATTTAACTGTATGCCAGAATTTTTGACTCTAGACCCAACAAACCGTTTTATGGGGTTGTTGTATCATTCGAGTTACATCACGCAGTTTATGATTAATTTCCAACTTATAAATATTATCAAGCTGAGTGGCAAGTTTATGTAATAACTGCAGGTTGCTGCAGACCAGCAGCTGCCATTTTCAGACGAAAACGAGCGACTCCTATGTTGGTAATACGTCATTCTAAATTTCACCTGCATGAATATTGGACCACTTCAGCCACGATCACACTGAACGTGCTACACGTTTCCATCTCTTTCAACAGTGCTTCGATCACGGAGGTTGAATTGCGATTAAAATTAATGAAAATAAATTTTAGCGAAATGCAACGGAAACGAATCGCCCTCCGAATCTAGCTGAAAAGGATGGCATATGTCTGTGCTTACTTCTCGGGGAGGGGGAAGCTAATGTAGAATTGAGAAAATAGTTAAAATATAATTTGGAATTATTAAGCTAACTTATTTTTATCTCATCTTCAAGACAATATGGATTTATTAGCTGGTAGCCGCTTCTGGCGTCAGTGTAATCGCTAGGAATATTTTGTTTGTTAATCTGATGTTCATAATTTCCAAATAAAATATTTTAAAGCATCCAAATTATGAGAGTCAACAAATCCATGTTATTTTATTAATCTTTTATTGTGTACATGAACCTTCCTATAGAGTTTTAGCCTGTTAGGAAGACGTGTACATTACCAGCCTGCCTTTAAAACCTTAAGTGTCTGTATAATACAATTAAATGTGTTAAGTTTTATGGCAATGTAATTTCATTTTTCGATTCTTCGTGTAAACTGAGCAATAAATTAAACTTTTTTTTCTTAGCTTTCAATAATGGGAGAAAAGCACATTATTATAAGATGAAACAACCAAATAGTTTGAATTTCATTGCAGCAATTAGATCTGTTGTTGAAAGTTATGCAAATGAAGATTTTAAAAAATTGTCTAAATTTCGGATAAATGATGACATTTCAGAAAAATGACGCATGGAAATTTAATTGATATCATTGAAACTGTTTTTGAAATTTTAAGATGATATAAAAATAACTTTTATACTATATTCTTTTCGACAGTTATAGCGATAAAACATCAAGATTCTGTTTAATTTTTAAATTTTTCTAATAATTTTTCATTTTGCTTTATTAGAAAATTCTAATTAAAACTAAAAAAAATGCTTTGAGGGGTATATTTCCAACTTCTAAAGAATACTTGTGCCAAATTTGTCCAAAGGATCTGTGTCTAATGTCCTGGCATGTAGAGGACTGACACGCATACGTATTTACCTTTTACAAATATAAATTTCGTTTACAAATATAGATGGAGATCTTGTAAAAGATTTCACAATCTCGGTGTTTTATATGCAATCCCATTCGTGTTCGCAATTTCCATTTTAAGGAGCTCTAACGTCTAGGCTTCTAAATTATCTACTGTTTTTTCTCCTGATTGTGAATTTAAATGCCACGTTTCATAAATAAAGAAAAGTTTAGAACGTTTTTGATTTATTTTGTTCACAGACAGACATAATTTCAAAAAATTTCTTGAATTTCTAAAAGATAGAAATTCATCAAAAGTCGAGTTGAAATCTTTTGGCCATTACGATTCTTTCTCTTTATTTATTTAAACGAGAAAGTGAAAACGAGGTCTGTTATGTAAAGACTTATGTAACCTCGAAGCGTGATTTTGATTCAACAGATTGAATTTACATTTCACTTTTCCCCCCAAATTGCATAGTATGCTTATTTAATGAGAGTGGGAAAAATGAATTATATAATGTAAAAGTGATGAATGCCAAACTGATGAATGAACGTGGATGAATTAAAAATGTCACGTTAAAAACGAAAAACAATGATCAGGAATCCAGTCATATAGCCGCTTATAATGCTATTGCCGAGATAATGCAGTTGGAATGCGAAAGCTAGTCACATTGCTTAATGTAAACTATAAATTTAGAATTGTTTGGTTCATTTATCATTTCCTTTCGATTATATGATGAATGAAACTATGCGTTCTTTGATCACATGTCTTTTTTTTAAGCAGTGCTGTATCATTTCCAAAACTTTACTGAATTAATTAAAATTTTTTGGCCTTGCATCTGTATATTATTCTGTCTTGTTTATCTCCCAGAAAGAGTGTACATTAAATTTTGCACCACCCTGTATTTTTATATGTTTCTCCTTGATAATAGATTCCATATCTTATCAATGATCCCGTTTCGAAATATATTTTATTTTTAATTTTGAAATCCATAGCAAAAAAAAGGAAATTAAAATTTTTTTTATTTTTATCTTTTCATATCAACTACTGATAGTCTCGTCCCATTTATTGCATTTGTTATACAAAAACATTACTCTATTTTTCACCGATGTTTTTTTTTTTTTCTATCGTGTTGGTATCACACAAACAAACATTTTCAATTATATAAAAAAAAAAAATGTGAATTATTGTCAATATGTTATTGTTTTAAGCACATTTATCAATATAATATGAAGATATTACGGAAAGAAAATTATTCTTTGTATTGCATGACGATCTCTTACCATTGATTAAAAAATTAAAAACGTTAAATTATCAATGCAAGTCTTTAATTTTATAAAATAAATATCAGTTTTAAAGTTTATTGTGCATTGTAAATATTGCTTTAAATAACGCAAATAATTAATGTTATTTTAAATAAATTAAAAATGCATGTGGAAGTGGTCACCCCGAATCTTTCTCGCATGTTTATTAATAAAGTGTTAACTCTTTCCTCTAGCATGCAATTGTGAGCCTTAATTGTGTGATGCACGAGTGCTCAGATTTTTATTTTCAGATTTGAGTGCTGCGTAGACTGAAAGGTATGTGCTATGTAGTATAGTAAAGGAAGCCAGTAATTGTATTATATACTATCATTATTTATTATTATATTTAGATAAATTGCATAGCATCGGCGAACCGCGATTATGAAATATCGTTTTGGTGTGAATCTAATGTCTTTATTGAATCCAACATGCAATTTTTGGCCACTTTTTTTTGGATGATTTATTGTCCGCATGCGGTTAATACACAAGTACCGGAAGATCGAATATGTATTTTGGACGTCTTGTTTTCGATCGATTTAAATAAAAATTTGACATAGAACTACTAATGTAATCACACGATCACATACCAAATTACATTTATCTAAACCATTGCCTTTTTACTTTCTCGAATACGAAGTATTAAGAAGGTATTGTATTCATCAAAAAATTCTAACTCGAGATTTCGACGAATATCCATATTTTAGACATCTGTGTGTTTGGAAAAAAGTTTTTGTCATTACCATCCATCTGTCTGTCTGTGTCAAAAATAAGTCAAAAACACTTTGAGTGTAACGGATGAAATTGTCTGTAGATTTCTACAAAGTTTTGAGCAAACTCGATACAGAGGAAGTATCATTAAATAATGCATAGTCAGAGAGATATAACTAAAAAAATGTGCTTTTCGGTTTCTATGTAATCTGAAACGTGCTAATTCGTTAAAATCTCAGGACCGACTTTTTTTTTTTTTGGCGATTACTTTCTCTTTTTCGCATAGAAGAAATTAAAAATTGAATATAGCAATCTAACGGATGCAGAAACAAAAAATGAATGCGGATCAGTGGAATGAAATGATACTCAATTATCTATATTTTATTGCTTATTTCTGAGAATATTTTATACATGAGTATAAATTGAAATATATTCATTTATGCCAGGCGCATTCAATATTTTACATGTATATATTTGGTATTAATTTTTTCAGAATTTATTCAATTGTAATGCTCTACTATTTAATTTCTACTGCATTATAAAATTAGAAAATAGTAACACTTAACTTTTTTTTTGTATCTCATCTACTGTTGGCAGAGCAATCTAATGATAATATTTGTCTAATTTTGCCTTATTTTAGTTGAATATTTCATTCTATCATCATTTTGCTTTCAGACTTTTTTTATTGTGGCATTTCGACTACAATTTTTTATGTTTAATTAAATAATAAGATGAAATGATAATTTTAGACACATTTCTGAGTCGCGCTGAAGTTATAATGATTTATTTCTCTTTACGGCATAACTTTTTTTTAATTTAGCAGGTTTGATGGCAAAATTATGAAATCAGTTTACTGCGAAGCTGCATGTCATTGAGGGTCTTTGATTGGTTTTGTATTAATATAGTTAGTCATTTTCTTTTCTAATTTGAAACCACATATACCAGTTTTATAATTGTGCTTGCTAAGCATTATGTAAGCTTTCGTGCTTGTTACATAAATGATTGAAATATAAATCTGATTCAGCAATAAACGTGTTCGATATCCATTTTTATGCGGTAAAATAACTGTAGAATCTTACCAAAATTACAAAGCATTAAATATGCATGTCTCATTCATAGTACTCTCATATTCAGTGATGTGGACTGTACAATTACAATAGTTCATACAATTATTTCAAAGACACTTCATATTCTTAAAAAAAAATTTTTTTTAGCTTTTCTTTATTCAGAATTTGATTATCTTATTTCAAACAACAATTATTGCAATCAGCATCGCCTCTAAACGCTTTTTTTAGAGGAGGATACAGAAAAAAGTAAAACTTCGTGTATTAGCCTCTTCAGATATATAAAACGCTAACGAACGTAGCACATAAATCACCTGTTATTTATTGTTGCAAGAATTTAATAGAAACAAATCATCATTCGAATTTCAGACTGCATCACTGGACATTTTCACACCTGTATTGAATTAAAAATTTCGCTTAGCTAATTAATGCTGCAAAATGTATTCAATATTTTCTGGAGATGGTTCGCCATGTCGCCAAAAACTGCATTAAAAAAATATATAAAAGAAATTGAGAAATAGGCTTCAAACAGAAAGTTTAATCGAGCTTAAAAATAGAATTAACCGTTGCCAGATGGTAATATTTATGACTTGGCTCCGGAAATAGATATTCTTTACTTCCAAACAATTATATTACAAAAACGGTTTTTGTATTATCTTAAGATTTAAAATATTACCTACATGATATTAATTTTATTTCTATTGATTTTTTTTCCTCTTACTTTTAATAATATTTTTAATTCAATTCTATAAACTCTATGTAAATGTTTTAAATGCCGTGATAGAATCCAAATTCATTCATAAAAATATTCAATCGCGTATTTTTGCCATCCATTATCCCTGTAGTAGGATTTTTACTTTCACTTTTGTTTCGTAATGTATAAATTTTTTAATTTGAAGTGAGTGTAGTTGATTGAATTCGTGTTTTTCATTCATGTCAAATAACAAGTTTAAATGTTTTTGTAAAGTGCATTCCATAGATCATTTGTCTATGAAGTTAATAATCTGGAGAAACAAATTGGTCACCAAAGGCAGCTAATTATCGACATGTGATTTGACTGAGAAATCAAGTTAAAAGATTTAATTTCTTATTAAAAGTACTCTTAACTCTTTAGTAGAATTCCTCTCGAGTTGCATTTTGTAATTGTATTTTTGGCATAAGAACTATACTTTCTTTCGTAAATATAAAGACAAATGAAAAATTAGAGCATTAATTACGCATTAAACAGTTACAACACATAATAATAAATGTGCTGAAAACTGGTGTGATGGTAAAATGATGATAATTAAAAGAAAGGCGTAGTTTCAATATCTTTAGGGGATCTATATTCCTTTTACAAATAAAGTCACGAGATTGACATTCGTCCAATTTTTTCCTCCTTTCTCTCTCTCTCTTTTCTCCTTCTTTTTGTTCCGAATTAGTTTTCTTTGGTTTTATTTTTCTTAAAAAATTGTTTTTATTTATTATGAGTGTGAAGGAAGCACATCGTGCTTTTTTTTAATAATTAATTTTTTCTTTCATTTTTCTTCTTTTTATAAATCAATTATGCAACGGATAATAATTTTTAGTTTAATTAGTTTACCGTTGTGTTTTGAAGCAAGTTGAGTGCTGCTCTCTGGCACTCTTTATACTTATGAACCGTGATCAGATGACGAAGACGATGCATGAATGGGTATCTACATCTGCACACTTCCGAGCTACACCGGCAAAAGGATGCCTGGCACGCGACTCCAAATTTAGCATGCACAAGGCACTCATACATGGCAGATCTTTGGTAAAATTCGCAACCTCGCCATCTCGAAGATGAGACTTAACCACCAGCAATATGCGGACATAATCCAACCTCCAAAATTCAATATCTAAATATATATTTTTTGTTATTATTTGCCTTTTACGATCAACTGATTTGCCGGCAATATTGGTTGTGTTTATTTAAAATATGCATCATTTTATGTTTATGATGGCAAAGGGATTTTAAGTATCAAATTGTGATAGATTTAAAAGTCATTTGATTTTAATAGCCTTGCGTTTGTTCTGCTCATTGTGTATTTGAACATTTCTAGTGGAATCAAGTTCAATAATATAACACAGTTAAAAATGTTTAATTTATTCTAAGAACAATCCGAATTGTAACTGAGCGTTATCTCCTCCTTACTATAACTTCACCTTCAGATTCCGCATGCAAACTGCGCAGATAATAAACACAATATTTCTTTCTCAGTTTTTCAACAATGGGAGAAATTACGCAATCATTTATTTGGCTAATATTTGAAAGCAGTTTGAGTTTCTTTACAACACTTGAAAGTGTCGTGGAAAATTATGTAAAAAATATTTTTATTGATTGTCAAAATTTAGAAAAGTATTATTTCAGCAAGCTAAATTACACTAAAATGGTATAATTTAAAAGACAATTTTTGATTTTTTTTAAAAAAATGACATAAAAATCATTTTGGACAATAACAGTCAGGGAAATTAGCATGAAAAAAACTCCAGAATCATGTTTAATTTTTAATTAATTAACATTCGAGATAAAATTTTTAAAAAATCCATTCCCCATTAAAACATTTCAGACATTCTCACCCTTTGATAGCTTCAGGCCAAACGATCTGATTTGTGGAGCGTCAACGAATACCGACACAGATTTCCCTTTGCTATTAGTAGAAAAAGTTTGGAAAAGTATTTAATACGTCTCAGTTAGGCTTAATTAAATGTCATTTTTAATTCAGTGTTGCATATTATCTATTTATTGTTTTTGTCATTGCATGATCGAAATCAAGTGGGTATTGTGATCGGACTCCTAATATGTCACGATAAAACCAGGGCCTGACTTAGCTTAATGGGGCCCTGGGCAAAAACTTCTTTGCAGCCTCCCCCCCCTCTGCTTCACTACTTTAGTAATGAAGAACCGAACTTTATGGAGGTATTTAAATTTTTCAAATCATTATAGATATATAACAATAGATATTTCTCGTTAATTAATTCAAAATGCTGTGTAAACTTAAAACTAAAATTCCTCTTAGTCTTAACTCGAAATACCACATTTAACCATTGAATTTAAAATGCAATCTGACAAAATGCCAAGGCAAGATTTATATTAGAACGCTTTCTACAACTATCTTAAGCATCTGTCTATAAGAGAAACTCCTAAATCTCATAAATAATTAGTACATTTTAAAATGAAAACTATACAAATTTCTCAACAGCTATTTTCATATGTGGGAGTATATAATTATTTCTTGCATTTATTGCATACGAACAAACAATTTCTAGCGCTTCAGCTTCACATTTCTCAAATTCATTTCGAACAGACTGCACAAAATCTATTAAAGATTCAAATAATGGTGATACTATATCTAATTGTGCCATAGAATTCTGGAGAACTTTACTTATTTGATTTAATCTTTGTAAAATAGTATCCCACACAACTGTATTTAGTGCAGTTTTTTGATTGTTAACTAGCTTATCTAGCTGTGAAAAATTCATATCCTTGCTAACATTAGGGCGGAATTCAGCTAAATGTTCGCAATTACGATGGCTGAATTAAGCCAATCAAAATCCGTATTTTTGTAAACATATCGGGTTTGATTAGCTTTAGTTTGTGATATGTAAAAATATAGGTTTTTGATTGGTCAAATTTGTCCATCGTAATTGCGGAAATTTAGCTGAATTCCGCACTAGAAAGTCATGGATTTATGAAATATAGAATTTTTTTTGGTTCATACGATAGATTAATGAAGAAGCTAACATAAAATTGACAAATTTTACACTGTACTGATATTCTTTCCATTCGATTTGCCCCCTCCCCCCCCTGATGTGGGGGCTCGGTGCAACTGCCCCGTATGCCCCTGCCTTAGTCAGGCTCTGTTTTATCATAAAACTGACATTTCAATATACTATATAGAATAAAAATGATAGTGTACTTCTATTTTCTAGATCTTAATCTCAATTTTTGACTACCATTTTAATTTAGCAATATTTATTTCAATAATGAGTTAATTTTTATGATATAGTGTTTAAAACTACTAATTTGTAATGCTTAGTTAAAATGGGGTTTAATGAAATGAAATTGTTTAATTAAACACAAACGCCATTCATTAATTTATGTGATGCATATATATAAATTCGTTGGGATTTTGTTTGTCGGGATTATAATCCATATCCAACACTAGGCCACTATGGTTTAGGAGTAGAACGCCGGAATACATATTAGGGAACTTTTGAAGTACATATTGAAATACGTATTTTAACAAATGCACCAATATTGACTGGGAACGAACAAATTAACCATTTGCATTGAATGCTAGCATTATAATTTAACAAATATTGGAAGATAATTTTTTGGAAGGATGAAATTTTATCGTCCGAGTAATAGCTTTTGCATCATTGCTCTTTTCGGAATTGATATTCGTAAATCTTTAGCCAATTGTGAATTGAGAGAACTAAATTTTATTTTAACTGTAAATTTTAACAAAAGAAATAAATAAAATCGGAACGGCAGAATCATGAACAATTATACATTTTCTCGGTTTCTCTGCAACAGTCATGTTTGATTTAAAGTCATATCATTTCACCTGCTCTTCGAATTCAAGATATTTTTAACATTCGTTTCAAAGCAAGAATAGACATCTACGGGCATTGCCGTGAGCTTTGTCTTTCTTTCATTCAGAGGGTTTTCTTTGATATTTTGATTATCACTATCATTTTCTTGTTTTTGATAAATATTTTTTTCTTTTCTGTATGGGATAAAAATGGAATCAGCAGACAAAAGTATGTTTCGCACGTACACAGATACGAATATTATCAGTTGTACTGATAAACAAAGAATCTGAATTGTATACTCTATATCTCATAATTTTTATTAGTTTTTTTTAGGGTAAAAAAAGAATAATTTCCTATTTATGTAATATTTTTCGAAAAATCATGAAAGATCAACCTGTAATCATTGGAAGGTGTTTTCGTGATAAATAATACTATGATGTCTTTAGTCTAAGTAACTCATAATAAATAAGAAAGTAATTTCTAAAAAATCAAATTAAAATTTCCTATTTAAGCTACAAAATGAAATGGTGTTTTGAATTTATAAAATACTTTTAGAAAGAGCCAATGAATCATATTATTTCAATTCAAATTCATGCTAATTGCACATCAGCCAACATCTCCCTTGAATTTTATATTTATTTATTTATTTATATATTAATTTATATGAACTTATATTTTCTTGTATTTCTTTAATTAATTCATTAATTTTTCACTTTATACAATCTCAAGTTGGTGTTTTCCTCATTACTGGCCTTATTTAAAATAAAAATGTATAGTACTAATATATTTACTTATTTAATACTTGAAATGAAATTAATCCAAAAAACAGTTCACATAATAGAGGAAAAATAGTAATAATCATATATTTACAATTTTATTTCGAATCTTCACTTCATCAAAATTGTTTTAGTCTCTATTCAAAATCATATTTTGATGTCTGTTCTATAATTTATTTATAAAGCAGATGAAAGTATGAAATCCATTTACAATGGCTTACGTCTTTGTAACTCAAATACTATTTTTATTGAAATTTTAAGCGAAAAGTATATGTTTTTTTTAATCAACCCCTAATAATTTGTCTTAGGCAAGTATTTTTTCTATTTAAATAATGTGAAGTCAGATCAATAGCGTTTCTTAACCTCAAGCGCCCCCTCGTCATATTTTCATCTTAATCAATAAAATTCTAAAATAGCTTTCTCGTTATTCTTCTCATCTCACGAAACCTTCATTTATAAAGGTTATAAGCCAATGAAAACAACAATTTCTCTCTTCTGACTGTCTCTATGCTTAATTAGTTTTATTTATTAACTGAATTCTGAAGCATAATATAATATAATCTTTAAAAGATAAAATTTGCTAGGGGAAAAAACACTTTCAAACAATTTAAAGCAGTTTTAAGCTTTTTCAAAAAATCGATAAAATCTGTCGAACTGTAATGTAGAACAAATGTATATTTGAATCAAATCTATTTATTAAAATTCATTATTGGTAACGTCGTGATATTTCGGAGTTCCGTGGTGTGACAAAGGGGTCACCAGCACCTCCACATCATAATTTGGAATAGTTATAATTTGTAAGTTTAGGGAAAGATTAAAATGAATTGAAACTAGTTTAAACAAGCGCATAAAGCTCTAATGTCACGAAATTTGGAAGAATTGTTAGATTAATTTTTTTATGATATAATAATTAATATAAAATAATATTTTGATAATTTATGGAGAAAACAGAATTTTCATAGAATTACGTTGCACGTTCCTTTTTACTATAGGGACTGATTTAACTATTTTGATTAGTTATTTTGAAAAAAAATCGAGAAATTCACGCGTGTGGCTAAACGTAACTATCTAAGGCTGAAACAGGAATAATTTTGAGAGATTTTAATCCACCAGATTGACAAAAGTGTTAGTAAATTCTCAGTCTTAAATTCGTTATTAATAATAGAAACTAATCTCCTTCACTCACATTTTTTCCATATCCTCTGTCTTATATCATACTGAGAACTTTTCTTTTCTTGAAGTGCTTGATTATTGGTGAAACTGTATTAATAAGTTTCATCAGAATCATTCACTTTTGAACGAATGATATATATTAGCTGGTCACTTTGTCATTCTTTCCTTTATTGACATTTATTCGTTTAATAAACAGCCGCGTCTATTTCAGTTTTCCAAATTTTATAAAAGAGAGAAAAATGTAAACTTTTCGGAAGTAATTTCTACTAATAATAAGAGGAATGTGTGTGTTGGGGCTCTACAGGCCTAACCGTTTGACCTACAACTACCAAATTTGGCACATGTGCACCTTGAGGTGAGAATGTGAATTTCGGAGTTAATTTTGAAATTCTAATTAGGGTTTATTTAATTAAAAATTAATCTGAATTTTCGTGTTTTTCCGATGTTAACAATTAACATATTATCGCACAAAAATAAATTTCACATTGTTTCAAAATTTCAAAAAGTGTTTATTTAAGGATATTAATTTAATAGTCATGCTAATTTTTGCTGAGTTTTAGTAATTAAAAAGAATTTTTTTTTTAAATTTTATTTCTTGTAATAGAGTTCATTCCGAGAAATACAAATCGTTTTTTCATTGATTCATCAAATTTTTAGTCACGCGATTTCCTTCTATTGATGAAAGCTTAAAAAAAACTTCGAAAAACTTCTATTTAATATCTGTAAAAAAAAGTGAATTTACAATATCGCGAAAGTTAGAAGATGGATTTATTGGATGTTTACGTTTTTACTAACGCTATGATGTGGAATGTCATGGAATTCATGCACACAATAAACGGAAGGTTCATGTACATAATAAACAGAAAGTTCATGCACACAATAAACAGAAAGTTCATGCACACAATAAACAGACGGTCCATGTATACAATAAACGGAATGTAACACGTATATGTAAGACAGTTAAAATGACAGAGCTTTAATATCAGACCGTATGTGGGAATCATGAACATGAAATTATTTCTAACGATCTTTTAACGAATCGTTAGAATAACTAGCTAATTATTCTAAAGATTTTATATCTGAGATCAGGTATAACCAGTATTACCAGCTAATCAGCTTATGAGGAATAAAAATAGCGAAATTATATTTCCAGAAAAGATTATTTTAAAAGCTAATTTTTAAAAGTTATATGATGTCATGGAGTTTGATTCTATTAGGATATACAATAAACATCTGGTTATTAAAGTTGCACAACTGAGATGTCTGTCATAATTTGATGCTTTAAAATATTTTCTTGGAGAAATCCACAGCATTAAGTTATACATAAGAGATTTAATTGAAAATACGAACTACAAATTCTCCAGGCGAACCAACTGGTCGCCAAAGGCAGATTGTAATGATTAAGGAACATTTTTTTTCCATCTGGCATAAACATGTGACTGTATTCTGTTTCAGTATGGAGAAAATATCCACCATATTCGTTTATGTTGCAAAAATTTGTTCTTAATTAATTTATTTTCTTTTAGAAAATTCACGTATGTGTTGCGTGTTAAGGAAGCTATTTTTTCTTTTCTAGTTAATGTCATGTTCTTCTTACAAGATAATAAATCTATAAAATATTTTGTTGACACATTATTAATTCTTAGACGAAGTCGTTTTGATATAGATAATTATTCTTTAAAGAACATGTTACGAGGTTCTCTTCGAATAGAATGATTTAAATTGCATTTTAACTACTCCTTAATTTATTAGATTACATCTTTGATTCCTCGTATAAATCTATACTTATATATAAAGCTCAATGTGTGTGTGTGTGTGTGTTGGCGCTCTACAGAAAAAACCATTTGACCTACAGCTACCAAATTTGGTACGCGTATACCTTGGAGGTCGGGAATGTGCACCTGGGGTCCCTTTTTTTGAAATTTTAATTAGAATTTTAAATATTAATTAAAAACTAACTTTCCCGCCAAAAAAATCCTTTCATTTTCCCCACCGCCAAATGAGTAAGGCTTCAGTTTTTTTTTCCCAACAGTAATGAGGCTAGGGCTAATATTTTTCGGCCGATTATTTCAAACGGTTCTGTTTATTTTCTTAATGTTTGATGCATTTAAAATTAAACGTTGTTAATGAATCGATCTTTCAGATTCATTCTGAAGTACTTTTGAATTAAAATAAAACAGATTAAAGGAAATTAAAAATTTCTAATCTACATAGCGTTACCCCAACTGACGTAGAAAATTAACGCATGCGCATTGTATTCTGATTGTTTACATTTCAACGGAAGCGGACTCGATTTAAATTATTTTTAGGTTAGTTGTATGCTTTTGTAATTAAATTGTATTTATGTTAGTTTAAGTTCATCGTTTTTTAAGTAATTTTTTTTATCTGTTTTCGACCGATTATTTTAAACGATTCTATTTATTTTCTTAGTGTTTGATGCATTTAAAATTAAGCATTGTTAATTAATATACCTGCTCAAGATGAATCTGAAAAAATTTTGTTGACAAATTCTTGTGATATTACATAAATTAAGAAAGCTATTCTTTAGTGCCCATAAGGTTTAAATGCTCAGTGACTCTGTTTTCAGTAATCATATTACAAAAAAAAAAAAAAAAAAAAGCTTTGTTTCAGTAAAAAATATTATTATATTAATTACAGATTAATCATTTCCACTTTAATTTAAAGCATAAATTCTACGGGAGCTAACAGAAAATTGGAGAGATACAGATTACGTTATGACTGAAGGCCTTTATAATATTCTGAGTGAATTGAAATTTGAAGTTTTAAAACATTTTAATGAAGAAGCTATTAAAGTAGGAATTACATAAAATAGTTAATTATTAAAATTTTAACGAGCATTAAGATTGGCGAACCGGCTGGTCACCAAAGGCAGCTAGTTATAAATAAAATAAAGATAGTATTCAGATTACGAAATATCTTTTTATTGCTAATTTTTACCATACGCAGTAGTTACCTTTCATCTGAATTGAACAAAACATAAGATGATGCTTCACAGCTGAAAACTGACAACAAATACAGTGGAACAATCTTTACCATAAGAACCATGTTAAATATGAAAATTGGTTCCATACTGGGGAGAAAAGGCCTAAAAAAATTAAATCTGAAGATAAATTTTGGCTCCGTAACAAAATTTGGCGAAAATGAGACACAGCATTATTTTTAAATAAATTTGTAGATGAGCTTTGCTATTGCCTTATCTAGATGCTGCTTCGCAAAACAGGATGCAATAATTTCTCATTCTTTCAATATACCCTCATTTTATTGAAAGATTGTTGCTCTGTTGCATCTATTATTTCTTCTTCTGACCAAGTCTCTTCCAGAACTTTTTGTTCTGATACAGAAGCTCCATAAGTTCTTCGGTAGTTTTGGCTATGTTCTTCTACCAGCTCATCGATGTCATTTCTATCCACCTGTAGCATCATAATTTTGGTCAGAGGTGCAATCTTGTCGATTAAAGCTCCATAAGCACTTGTTCAAAACCCTTGGAGTCGCATTTGATAATGCTATCCAGGCAAAACTTCTTGCGTGAAAATATAAAGGTTCTCTTCAAATAGGCACTCAACGCAGGCTGGTACACCAATCCGGCATGTGACGTTACAATATCTCTTCCCTTCTCGTTCTACGAAACATCGCTCGTTAAGCGAGTCATTTTTTAAAAATTTTGTTTTGCTCTTTATTCGAATCGCTCGTTAAGCGAAATTTGACTTTATTCATCAACCAACAGATGAATTGTCCTTTTCTTTCTTTTTAAAGCTATGTGTAGACAGCGTTTAAAGTAGACAATCCCGATGATTCTTTGACGAGAAAAATAAAAGCGCCTATTATTTTAATTTACTACTAATTTCTTGCTCTGAGTTAAGGTATATTTATTACTCTAGGCAACAAATAAATGTTTTTAACTTTTTATTGACGTAATGCGTATGATATGTATCACAAAGTGGACTCATTATATTTGGAATTTTCATTAGTATTTCTTCTAAGAATTTCATCCTTTTTCAAGATATTTTTTTTTTTCCCCCGAAACGCTTAGCTACGAACTTTTTGTTAAGGCAGGGAGGAAAGAAGAAAAGACTTTTCCAAATACTTTTGCAAAAATGTTTTCAAAATAAAATACTTTGGAGGTCAGTATTTTGTTTCGAAAGTAATGGCGTAGCCTGAGTAAATGGCGACTGCGGCCCATCTTCTTTCTAATCGTCGTATTCTTTGATGTAACGGCAATAAACGCAAAACATTTTAAGTATCTGCGCCTTCCCTAAAATTCCCTTTCTCCTTTCCTAAATTTTCGCGATGTAAGATGGGATTCTGATCATTGATATCTTCTTTATCTTTCTCATCAACAATGTTTTGTTTGAGCACAAAAAGTGCAGTTCTAAATTCAAAGTATTCATTTATCAAATATTCATATATCAAATATTTTGCAAAAGATTAAATAAAGAAATATATTGCTTATTTTTTCTAAAGAAATCGTGAATAATTTTTTATTTATTTATTTATATTATACTTAAGGTTAATTATTAACGCTTACCGTTATATTTTTCTACTTTTAAAAAAATCAGCTTATTTATAATTATGAACCCTCGTAACGTTTTTCGTTCAGTGCAGTTGTAAAGTAAACGGAAGAGAACAGAAAAAGAATAATCTAAAGAAAACATTTAAATATATAGTATAATATTTTTCATTATATACTACGATGGGTGTTGATTAAATTGAGCGTTTTGAATATGAATTCATGGGCAAATCGAATTGTTTTCTCTGATTTCTTGAGCTTTTTGTTAAAATATCATCTATAATTCGATTTTTTTATAAATCTAATTCGGAATCTAATTTAAAGGTTGTACAAAATTATTTTTATTTCCGAATTTTTTCCTTTTGTTGAAAACATCCATTACTTGTGCCTACCGTGTCTTTTATTTTGCGTTGCAATGCATTCTATCAAAAAGCAATAAAAAAACTTCTCACTGATTAAAAAAAATTCGAACTCATTAAATTTCAATTTTACTATTTTTTTAAAACTGTCTTTCACACAATTTAATAATTTTAATTGCGTGCATTAAAGCGTGTTCACAAAAAATGTCAGTGTACTGTATATAAATTACTGTATGCTGTTCGTTTATTAAAATTGTTTTGAAATTATAGAATTTTTAATTATGATTTTCACTGCTTCATTTATTAAAAACATTTACTGTTTATTAATTAATTTTTTTAAAGTTGTTAACCATTAGAATTAAATCTTTGTTGGTATTTTTGTTTTAAAAATTATCACATTCGTTTTGAGACGCTATATTTCCTAATTTGAATTTTTACTTTAGTCAGATTGTTGTGGTTCTCCCTCCAGTTTCGAAGTAACGAATTTCCACTGTAATAATTTCCTCTAAAGCTAAAATAAAAACAATTTATAAAATAAATCATGAGCGGAAAGAAAAAGAGCTTTTAAAAGATTTTTCTAATTAAAACTTGGCTTGTTCAGCGGTTTTTAATGTTTTGCATGTAATTCAAGTATTTTTATTTTTATCATAAATGGGGTGGTGGAACCGTTCACATACATATTGTAAGATAAGAATTTTCTTTTTGAAAATTTGCTTTAAATTCATTTCATTCTTTTTATAAATTTAAGTTCGCACGTTTATTCATCCATACTCTACAAAACGCTTTCGTTTCATACTTTACATTTTTTTTATAAAATAATATTGTGTTTTTAATTTGAGGATTTAACATAATATTTTGAATTGAATATTTAGTATGAAGGTGGATTCTTTACTTGCTCCTGATGAATTAAAATCTAATTAGGTCTTTTTTTACACATTTAGTTTTGAAAGGAATGAAGCTATGAATATTTGATTAGTCTGTAATTATATTAAATTCATAACCTTTTTTTTCTCTGTCTCAGTTACAAAGTTTTTTTTAGTTAAAAAATCTATTTAAATTTTTGCATTTTTTTCTTCTTTACAATGTTGCAACTTATTGTCTTGCAAAAATAATTCTTTGTAGCATATTAAAATAAAAATAATAACTTCTTGAACTATGACAATTATATTATTTATCAATTTTATTATTTAATAAATTTTTCACCAATTTTTAAACACAATTTGTACCATTTTATTTTACTTTTGTTATAAAATTCAAACCAATATCATTATTTTTCCAGACCAGTCATGTATTTTTATCTCTGTTATTGCTGTGATAAAAAACACATATTTTTTGGACTTCAAAATAGGGAGTTTCTTTTGTTTCTTTTGCTTTTTAATTCTTTGTTTTTTATCATGTGTCAAAAATTCATGCTCATTTTTATTTATTTTGAATAAAATTTTTTTGATATAGAAAGTTTTGTTAAAAAATGTAAACAAGACAAATTCACTCGTTGAAGACAAATACAAATTTAAATGAAACAAATTGTTGTCCTTAAAAAAAAAAGTTGGATCAACATTCAGTCTACTATTTTTTCATTTGTTTTTCAAAAAAAAATTGTATTTGTAATCATGTTCGTTTTTACGATGATTAACGGTAACTTACTATATTTCTGGAAATTTATATTTTTATGTCTTCTAGGAACGTCAGTAGATACTTTCGTTTTTGCTGTTAAAATTTTAAATTTTAATACCAGATCTTATATTTATTCAGCACGCTGTAAATAAAGAATTACATGGAATTAAATGCTTAAAAAATTTTATATTAATAAAAAATGAGTGACAAACATCTGCTTATAAAAAAGGTAAATGTAATTTTTAGAATTTTCCGATTAATGAATCTTTTATAAACTGAAACATTGTAAGGGATATTCCTGTGTAATTTATGCTCTACATTATATAAATAAAAAATTGCTTTTCATCTTTTTTACGCTAAGTTTGTTTTTGATTTGGATTAATTGGAACACATGAAACTATGCTCGATCAGGCTCGAAATGAACCCCATCAATGCCGATGTATAATTTATATTTTTCAATGTTATTTCGAGGATTCAGTTACTAATCTTAAGAATCAAGTTTCTAAACAAGCGCAACGATGAAACTTCAAAAGGCATTTGATCTCAAACAATTTTTAAAGAATTTTCAAATAATATAACTAAAAAATGATAAAAATCTGTGTATAACTTAAATGTTTTATTTATATTGCTAAAAGTTGTGCCTATCTATATGAGATCTTGTTAACAATACCACCGATATGATTGTTTCAGATTAAGTAACGAAAGTTGTAGTGGAAATTATACGTATACATTGAAAGATTAAAAATAAATGTAATAAATAAATATTACTTGCAGCACACTTTAAATGTAAATCTAAAGCAATATTACAAATTTCGTTTCTTTTTAATAATATTTTTTCTATCCATATTCTGCAAACAATCAAGTTAAAATTAAATTCTAAAACCGATGTGAATATAAAATAATAAAAATTACTGATTTCAGTCCATTAACTTTTGCTATAGTTCGGCATATAAGAAAAATAAATAATATGTAAAGTTTGCGATCCCATAACTAATTTTTATTCACGTTTAGCTTTATTCAAACATCGAATTCAATCAATTTAAACATTAAAAAACGCCCTGTCGCAATTGTTAGACACCAAAATAGAAGTTGGGATTTCGATCCGATTATGATGCAGAGCAAATGGGCGGGGATATTTTTTGTACCACCGAGCATAACAGGCGGCAGCAGACGATTATATTTACTGCTTTTATTGATGAAATGTTATTTAAATTTTACTAAAATAATTTATGAATTCAAAGTAATATATATATATATATCGCAGAAAAAAAATCCATTTTTTATTCTGTCATGCAGTTTAAAAAGTTTCCATAATTTAAGAGAGAATGTAGCAACTCATGCCTCTCATTTCAATCCAAACTATTTATTTTTTTCTCCCTGTTCTTTTCTTCTAGTTTTTATGAACGCATGACGTTGCATCTGATGCTGCCCCCCCCCCCCTTCAGGAACTGATGTTTTGTACTTCTTTTTTTCGTTAACTGCATTTTAAATAGACTTCGAAAACATTTTGGTATGGCTGCATGGATCTTTATACATATATTTCCGTTAGATTTTCTACAAAATTTTTACACATAATTTTTTTTTTATATAGTTTTCTTTGTAATTCCCAAATTCTTTAAAATGTTTGAAACCCTTGACATGAGGAATTATGCTTCATAGGTATAATAAAATTATAATTTTTTTCTCCTTGCGTCCGACAACCATTTGAAATTCAATTTTTCATTCTGCTGTGGAGGTGCAAAATTCTCGTGAGCAAGCAGGATGCTCTTCTTCACTGCAATTTTGAATTTTTCATTTCGGTGTCTATTTACAAAAAATAGAATTCTTAATATATGAATGAAATATGATATGAATAAGAATATGAGATAAATTGATTGCCATACTCAAATATTTTGTGCGAATGGTTTCGTTTTCCTTCGAGAGCAATTCTGAATTGCTGTTAATGGATATTTTTTTTTATTTGAATTCATTTAAGCGAAAATAAATTGTGGCTCTATTTTTGGCTAATTTGTGTTTTCAGTCAGAAGAGTTAAGAAAAGGATTCATTTCCCGCAATCAACAAGAAGTTTCATATTGTTACAAATAATGGTAATGATAATTTGTTTGAGGATAAATGTCTGTAGTCTGTCACGTAAATTCAGGAAAAATCTTTAGGGATTACAAATATTAGAATACCTAGTTATATAATAATCAAAAACAAACTGAAATATATCCTTTTCATTTGTTCTGTCTGTACAATATTATTTATGAATAAAAATATTTAGTCAAAATTTTTGGGTACAGCTTATTTTTACTTATGAGTTTTATATTTTTATTTGAATTAATTAAGAATAAATTCTCTCACATTTGACAATCTATATTTAATATTTTCTATAAAGCTATAATGAAATGTTAGTTTAAAATATTCAAATGTAATGAGGAATTTATTCATTTTGTTTTCCGCATTATCTGTACTGTCTTCCCAGAAATTGTGGGAAAAAAAGCAGTTTTCATCGATTTGCTAGTATGAACATAGATCTCAGTTATTTTAAAAAATTCACATTTTGATATTTTATCTATAAAAATTTGATTTTATTCTTGAAATAGAATAATAAAATTTTTGATGGCATTGTTTCCGATTTCTTTTAAAACCTATAACATCACATTTTTTTTTCATTCCATAGATAATAAAATTAAATTGAAAATCATGCTTGTATTTTGAGCAATAAAGGAAAAAAAAGTGCAGAATTGTAATAAATTTGTGATATATTCGATTAGAGTAATTTTTATTCCACATAACGGAATTAAAATAATAAATCAAATGTCAATAAGACTTAGCTGCCATTAAGATTTTTAATAAATTTCTACAGCATATTTTCATAATTTTTTTTTCTTTGGTGTTATTATGCTGAGAACATGTATTTTCTGAAATACTATTTACTTCTTAATAATTAAAGAAATAAGCTTTAATTGCTTAATGGTTTTGCTTTTATTATTAAAAAAGTAAGAAAAATATTTAACTATAGATTTATAACTTTATTTAATTTTCAATTGATAGTTTTTGAAAAGTAATTTCCTAATTAAATATTTTCTTAAACTTCAATCGATCAACTTTCAATTAAGAATAAGTAAACTACTGTTAAATATTTTTTTTTATTCTTCCATATCCTCGTCTTTAGTAATTTATTGCTAATAAATAAACTGATTATGTGCGTGTTTCGGCTTGATAGTAGTATACAACAAATAATAAACCGCGCTCGGTTTGAATTACTTTCCTGAACTCCCATTTTTATTCGTTATTTTTTTCATGCGTTGTCATTGTACTTTGCAAGCAGATGGAGCAGCTTCGAAACGACCAATCAGAATGGAAAGGTAGTGACGTCACTCGCGCTAGAACGACAAGAAGCGCGGAGTTGGTCGCAATTTTTTTGTGTCCGAGGCTATGATGGCCGCCATTTGCGAAGCGTTTCTGGAATATCACTATTTTTGAATGTAAGCGGCCGTAAAATTGTTGTGGATTACGTATAACAGCAAGTTTTTCTGATATATTTTGTGATCTTGTATGCATTAGCTGTATTCTAACCCACGGATATCATCGTCTTCCTACCCAGCTCTTTATACGCAGCCACATTTGGGGACCAGTACAAGAGTGCGTCAACATCACGTGGTAACTTTTTTCTACCTGCACTGCTACATCCTTTGTGTTCTAGTGCTAACGAAGAATTGCAATATGCTTAAGTGTTTTGTGTTTCTCAAATATGGATTACTGTGGATAAGTTATTGATTTATTTATTCAAGTGTGTGTCTTTTGAGTGTTGTTTTCGGAGCGGATAAGATCACGTGGCTTCATTATGGAAGCGCGCCATACCAAGGCGTTGGCGTGATAACAAATGCATCATTTGGAACTAAATAAGGTTTGCAAATCAAAATAATCATTGCTATTTACTTTTGGTTTGTATTGCTGACATACCACAACTACACGATGATAGCGAATGAGAGTGCAAGTAAGTGTTATTAGTTAACCGGTGTTCAATGGGATCATTATTTGCATGTTGTCACCGGCTTCGCTTAGGGTATGTTGCTTAGCCGTTATGGCCCCCGCCCTTACGAAGGCGGATAGGCGAGCAGATTGTCTTCCTGTTGTGCTCCCGTTTTGTATGTCTAAAACGGCCGACTCGGAAAACAGGAAAGACAGAGTCAACGAATTAAGTCTTACTAAGTTACCCAACAAATTCGCTTCTTTGTTAAACAAACGTAAACACCTTATGAATAAAGCATGGTTTCGTACATATATCCGAAACAATTCAGAATTATCGGATAGAAACCGGTATTCACAATTTGACCTCCGTAAATCCTTGCTCAACAGTAAGGTTAGGTTAAATGCTGAAACTAAAATCAAATCATGGCATGGTACGAACGTTACTCTTGCTGTGGCGGATAAAGTTAGGTTGAAATATACGATGAACAAAAATAATAATTCGCTAAGAAATATGGGTTTAGCCAGAGCTAATACGTCATTAGGATTGCACAGTATGAAAAAGATGAACAGGAGTGTGCAGTTAACTCAGAGAGATAAAGGAAGTCCTTCTAACCTGACACAAGTGTCGAGCGATTTAACTCCTGATCTCCCTGATTCCACAAACTCGGAGCTAGAAACTCCATATATGATTGCGAGAATAGTGCAACCAGTACAGGGACAAAGTAGTGGGGAGGTGTCGTCTAGTGGTGATCTAGCTTGTGATTCTACTCATTCTGCAGTGGGAAATATGCCTGTATCAAACGCAGACAATTCTTGTACTGACCAAGGTGTAGTATCAATTTCAAATGATTCCAATACTCCTCCATTGTCTGTTTCTCCTAATGATACTGAAGTATCATTAAGTGCAACTAATTTGTCTGTTACATTAACAGATCCCAAGTGTTCATTAAATACTACAGAAAGTCTTGATGCTGGTATTGTCGAGACATTTGTACCTGCGTCGAATTCTAATGCATTGTCTCCTAAATATAACCAAACTTCTGTTGCACCGAATGATATTTCTGTGATTCAAGAGAATTCTGTTAAATTATCCCAGCATTCGAATCAAGATCTTGTATCGGATGTCTTGGATACAAAAGAACCCGAGCATGTTTCATCTGCTGATAATTTGAACTGTGTCACATCATTGCCTTCTCCGGTAAGCAGTGTTCCCATACAAGATGGCATTGTGGACATTGCTGCCTCATTAGACGATAAAGCACCATTTTCTCCATGTAGTCCATCGCGATTTTCACTTGATGGGAGCGATGATGAAAGTGGTTCCTGTACAAGTTCAACCCTAAGTGCTGATGATTCCCCTCTTCCTTCTTCTCTAGACGAAGGAAATGAAAAGGTTTTTATAACATTTCCTGATTCTTTTCTAGCCTCTGCTTCAGGGGTTCACAAAGAACTTGCAGCACCTGCATTCTCGGATGCATCATGTTTCACATTTAACAGTGTAGATTCATTAACTTCGAATGACGGAATGCATCTAAAGCATAATGCTTGCTGTTCTGTCCCAGAAAGGGATCGGTCTCTTTTTAAGGAACTCCTTCTAGAGCACCATGAAAAAATTTCTATTGCTCTTAAAGAGACTGAATTTTTGCTGAGAAAATACATGGTGCAGCATGCCCAGAAGCAAATTAGGACTTTCGTCCAGCATTTTCAAAAGAAATTTACTATACCGTGCCAGAGACAAACTAAATCAAATGGTTCCAAATCAACAAGAGATTTAGTTGATTTGAAAGCAGAATTGCTTCAGAGTGAAAATGTGAAAAATTTATCAACAGCTGCATTGGTTAATTTAGTACGTAACATGGGATCAAATGCATCTGCAGAAAACCTGTTGCCACTGCAAAATCCTGTTTTGCAGGATTCTGAACTTTCACAAAACAAATTAACATCACAAACTTTTACTCCTGAAGAAATTTCTGATGTTAAACATACAAGTAAAATTTTACTGAAAAGTATGAAAAACCTACTCCGATCTGCTGATCCTGATTTAACTGAAAGCTCTGATGAAGGGAGCAGTGATATGGAGATGGATGATCCAGCAGAAACTTCTGTGTAAGTTTTTAAACTTTCTTATTCAAGCCTATGGTTCAAATTTTTAATTTATTAATAAAATTTATTGTATGGTTTATTTTTGCTTGATGAATGGATATGTTGTATAATCTATTAAGTTTATAAGCCAATAACATATTGAAACTATTTTCCTTTTGCTTAATTTCATCAATGATTTCTAAGATAATTGTTCTGATTTATTAAAAGAGATTATGAAATGTATTAGTCTTGGAAGTAATGATTTTCTAATTATTGATTATTAAATTAAGTATTAAAACTTTTATCAGCTTATAAGTTGAATAAGAATTTGCTTTTATTCTTCATTTTTTTAAAATGTTACTCAGATTAGATATATTTCAGTAAAATCATAAGCATAAATTAGGAATGGTGTTAAATTGTAATTTCTTAAGTACATCCAGCAGGATAGATTTCAAAAATGTAAAAAAGAAATGGAAGAAACCTTTTTCATCCACTAAACTTCAAATTTTTTATATCAGTCAGAGGCCCTAAATTTAGAATTTTTCACTTTGAGATTTAAAAAAAAAAAAAATTAAGCATTGATATCTCTGTTGTGATATTTGCTGTAGCACACATACTTGCTAGCTTTTGTGTTTAGTATTGCCATTTGATTTTGTAGAGCAAGAACTGAATTCCGAGTATTTAAGTTAAAAATATTTGGAATATTGAATTGGATTTCTTATTTGATAACAATTCTAGAAGCGGTAAAGCAATAATATAATTTGAATTCATCCTTTTATTAAATTTGAGTCATATGATCTAATAAGGAAATATTAATTCTAAAATATTATTTAACTGCTTGCAATATACTTCCTTTTTTTAAAAAAAATCATTTTTAGTAACAAGAAAAAAAGAATTGTTGAATCTTCTGTAATGAATACTGTTAAGCATAATGGAATATTTTTTTGGTGTAAATTATATTTGCACCTGAATTTTTTTTTTTTTTTTTTTTGTATAAAAGGGTTTTGGTTGTTGTATGTGTGTGTTTACCGATCAGTGTAAATTATATGTTTTGGTGTAAATTATATTTATACCTAAAAATATTTCCTTATTTATTATTATTATTATTATTTTTTTTTTTTTTTTGTATAGAAGGGTTTTATCTGTTTGTGTGTGTTTGTTTACCGATCAATAAATAAGGAAATAATAAAAATAACTAACAAAAAATTAAGGAAATCAACTAAAAAGTCTGAAAAATCTAGTTTTCTATACCATAATAGAAATTACAGGAAAATGTTTCATGGAGTTGTCTGTAAAATTAAAGTAGATATTTGAGATTAAAATTATGTGCTTCCCAATATTTGAAAAGGATTTGACATAAAATTGAAAAATGTATTCTCCTGTATTATTCACTTTTTTTCATATTGAAGTGAAATGTAAGCCACAAAGAAAATCAACAAAAATTGTATATGAATATGAAAAATATCTTCGGGTGGTTCTGAGGGCCATAAACTCTTTAAATCTATTTCCTTTATTTTTTAAATTTTTTCCTTATTTTTATATTTTACTTTCAGGGCTATAAATGTGGGACAGGGCTGTTTATAAATTCAGTATAGTCGCTTTGCTATAGGTACACATTACTTTTCTGGCTATATGAGATGCTTTGAATTTAAAGACTTTAAAAGAACTTGCCATGTGTGTGTGTATTGCATTTTTTGCCGATATATTACTTGCTTTTTCAACAAGTTATTGAAAAATAGAAATTTCTAAAGCATTTTAACAGGTTAAAAGAAATATTTTCAAACGCTATTTAAAACTATATAACAGACGTTTATTGACTGAAATTTGTAAGTGAAATATTTTTTAAAAATCGGCAACACAATTTTGTTGATCAAATAAGTTAATACTTATTTTCAGACAGTATATTGTTTCATCAAGTAGCAAACGCTTTTGCTTTCTTAATTTATCATTTCTCAGTTTAGCATTATATATATTGCATATTCATTTTTATCATGAAAAGTGTCTCCAAGGTTTTTTTGTATGCTTGCCGGAACACAATGCCATTTGTTTTTTTTTTGCTAACCATGCTAAAATTCTTGTAGTTCTAACATTGCTGGGAGTAAAGATTTGAGAAGAATGCATTTCCGGCATTTTCGTAATTTTCCGTAATTTTTTACAATATATTTTTAATTTCATAGCTTTCACCTAATTTCACTAGCAACTATGAAAATTCCATGGTTATTAGAGTCTTCAAGATATTAGCTCTTCAAGCGCCAGAACTCCATACTCAATAACACCAGATTGTCCGAAATTAAAGCCATATTATTTTAAATTTAAATTCTGTTTATCATATACATGAATGTTTTTAAACAAGCCAGTCCTGTGACTTAATGGTGCTGTTAAAAATATAAATATCTGGTTTGTTCTGTCTTATGAATTTTGTGCTATTATAATTTCCCTCTTTTATTTGTCTTGTAAACCGCATAAATACTAAACTGACTCTTTCTTTTAATAATGAAAGAAAATTGTAGAATCAAATATTTGATAAAAGAATTAAAATAATTTGAATTTTAGGGCAAGGCTATTAAAATTTAATGAATAAATATTTGTAGAAAATTGCCAAAAATTCATTTAATTATTAAATTGGTATCTTTAAAAAGAAATTTAAAAAAAAATGTGAGAAACGGGGCAAAATTTATTTTTTTGCAATAATATATTCTGCAGTAATAGTAGAAAAAAACTATGATGCTTGTTCCACAATATTAAATTCACAATGCTTGTTTTTAAAATTCTTTAAGAATAAGCATTTGGAATATTCCATTGCAAAATACTTTGTAATACAATTTGAATAGCTATATATATACTTATGTAATTTTAGAATATAAATACTGCAGAATTAAGAATACATAATCAATTTTGTAGATCTCTTCTTATCTGATAAAATTTCTTATTTAATTTCTTTCTGCTGTAGATTATCTTTTGAGTAACAATTAAACAAAGATTGAGATTTGAAAGGTGCTATTCATTAAATTTTTAATGGTTATTTATATGTTTATTTTACAAAAAGTATGATAGATCTAGCATAATTATTCACATTTAGTGATTTTTTCTTGGTTTGCGAGTTTTGTCTGGATATTAATATTAAAAACGGATTTTTCTGCTTTTGAAATGCAAAAAATTTGCCAATAGAAGTCAGTTTTTAATTTTAGGGTGTGTTAAATTTCTTATTAGGTTTGCAAATTTCATTTCTTTTATCATGGCATTTATATTGCAAGAGTAGTTAAGTTGATCATGCAGTCCCATTTGTAAATGAAGCTAAGAGAATAATGTGTTAATTTTGCACAAGACTTTAAAATTTGAAAGAGTATCTAGTTCTACAACAGATATTTTTTTAAAACAAACTAAATTTATATGTTCTAAATTTTTCTGGTCTAAATATAGTTAAATAAACTAAACTAAATTCTTTAGATAAAAATTACTTAATTTTTTTTTCTTAAGTCTGAAATGTATTGTCAGCTTTGACATTTATTTTTAATTTGCAGTTTAAAACATTTAGCAAGTAAGAAATTTAATTACTTGTTATAGTTTAGATCCTGAATATTTTCAAACAGGTAAGGGGTTTAAAACAAAGACATAACTTAATGTAATTAATCTGGTTTGCTTTGTTATTTCAAAAGGATATTTAAGGAAATTTTTAAACTAAAACTTCATGTCGTGTAATTCTGTCATAAATTTTGAAAGTGAGAAGCTTTATGAATTTTTGTCCTTTTAAGTTTGCTGTTTCATTACTTTTCGATAAATTTTTTTTCTAAGTAAATTTGGACTTTTTCTTCTTCTCTCATCTGGACTTGTAAATTAGAAAATGTAAAATTGCATTCTGATTATATACAAATAAATGGAACAAGAATTGCAAAAAAAAAAAAAAAGAAAGAAAAGAAAGTATGATTATAAAACAGGAATTTGAACCTATGATAGTTTCTTGGATTTTCAAATTCTAATTTTCATTTTTATTATTTGGTTAAGAAGTCTTATGGTTAGTTGAGTTTAGAGTTAGCTTAGTTAAGAAGAGTCATAAATTTAGAATTTCTCTCTCTATTATTTTGAAAATTTTAATTTGAAGAGGTACGAATAACTTGTTTCTCAAAGGTTGTTTTGAGACCTATGTGTGTATTTGCTTAGTTCTTAAATTGTATGTTGGTATGGGGATAAGTTATAAATGATTACAATGACATAAGCATTATTGTAGAGGAAAGTTAGCCCTTATTCAGGAAAATTCCTCTTTTCAATGTAGGTAATAGTTTCTTGATACTTCTAGTGTATTTAAATTAATCACTTGCAATGACAAGAAATTCAGAGATGCGCATGCCAAAACAGTTCTAACTCGCAAAAAAAAAAAAAAAAAAAATCTGATATCTTTATAGAAATTGAAAAGAGATTTTTCTCTTTTAAATGAATTAATTTTTGACTAAGACTGTGCTCCTGTAAACTGCGTTCCTTCAAAGAATCTCGGTTGATACGTTGCAAGGATCATTTTTACTTCTGTGACAATTGCCTGCTGACATATGTAGCACGTTGTTGGCTATTCTGTGGTAATAGAAGCTTGATGTGCAATTTACGTTTTTTTTGTGCATATTGTTAATACTCAAATGCTAATACTCGTTTATTTTGTATAATCTTGCTTTATTCTGTTTTTTTAAGTAATTGCTTAGTTTTGATATTAATGACTGAACAAGTAGGCTACTAATATTATTATTGTGATAGAAAATTTTTTATATTAAAAGACATGTTATCAAATTTTAGATCCAGTTTTTTCAGTTTAGGATGATTCTGATTAAAGTTTTATAAATGTAAAAAAAAGTTACTAAGTAGTATGTTAGTTTAGTAAAAATGGCTAATTGTTCAAATTTGCTGATATGGTCCAGAATTTAATTTTAATAAATCATTTTGAAAAAACTTTTTTTTACAAATTAAATTTAGATGTATTGTTAGTTAATATATTCTCCTTCCCATCTTTGCAATACATATAAAGTGACTAGAGGTTCTAGAATAGCTGGCATAGTGTCGATTTTTGGATGTGTCTGTGATGAAATAAGCTTGAAGTATTTAACTTGACTGTTATTTATATTATTTTCTATTTTCTTATCAGTAATGAATTAGAATTGATTACAAGTAATATTTAAAGATATTAAAATAGGTTTAAAAATATAAAATTACAAAGATCAGTTTCTTAAGAATATGCTTATAAAGCTTTATATTAAATGCATAAGATCAGTCGAATATGACTTACCAGTATGAATGGAAGAGCAATATGTAGTATCGAAATTTGTCTTATCTTAAGACTTTCTTTTGAAAATATTTCTCTAATTATATTTCAATATTTCTAAAGTTTAAATATATGTATATTTTTGGGATTTTATTTAATACTTTCCTTCTCTTCAACATCGCCCCGGAATTCTTGCCTGGGTTCTCTTGTGTCCTTGATTGAAGTTAGCAAATCTGGCCATTTTAGTTTGATCGTTACTTGGCAGTTGAACACACTAGTTCGAAGCTTTAATGTGCATTTATAAATATATTTAAAAATGATTATTAATTAATTATTATTAAAAATGTTTGCCTTTGTTATATATTTTTCATGCTGAATACATTCTTGAGATTATGTGCATGCAGTCCTCTACTTTGCTAAATTAACAGTAAAGGGAAATCCTGTTTACATATGTGAACATATTCTGTATTGAATATGAAATTTTCTGTCTGCGAATTAATGTTAACAATTATTTTTAAAATTTACTTGGCCATTTCATTTTTTTTAAAAATGAATTTTGATTGCAAAAATATTTTAGTTTATTTTTATATATTTAACCTTTTCAAATTTTTTTTTAATACATTCTGATTGGGAATTTGCAGATAAACAGGTTGTGACCTCTCCACAATTTGTATGTATAAATTTAAAACTTCAAAAGAGAAAATCCAAATTTAATTTGCAGAATATTATTTGTGTTACAAAGTTAAAGTAAAATAAACTTTGTTACTGGTTTAAAGTTCACAAAAATTTCACGCATGGTTTTTATAAAAATGATTTTATTTATTGAAAAATGAAAGTGGTATACTGATTTTGGAATAAATAGTACTAGCATTTTAAGTGTAGAATTTGTGATTCAGAATTAAATGATAAATTATCAGACATCGTTGGTTTATACTCATTTATCTGCTTGAAAAATAAAATTTATACCTGATAGCATTTTTAAGAATTATATAATGATAAATGATAAATAATATTCATTCATCTAAAAATAATTGCCAAATTCAGTCAGGAAATGATTTTGACATCTTCTATATTAAATAGCATTTAAATTTTCCATTTAGTCAGGAGTTTTATTTGAAATACAGTGGTCTCATTATAAAAATTGAAATTATAGGCATATGATTGGAAACCCATCAAATTCTTTGTTGAGCTTGTTGAAACTGTTAAAATGATTTTAGGAAATTTTTTAAATATTTCTTCTCTTTGTAGGAAAAACTAAAATTGTTATATGCTCATTTTTTGCTGTAAAAAAATTAATTTTACATAACGTTTTTTAAAGTAATTAAACATTTTCTTAGAGATGCAATTTAGTGTTTCTTAGAGATGCATTTGTGATAAAATATGGTTTATTGTGTGACTTAAGTGATAATTTTTATATAAATATAAAGGTTCATATCCTTTTCAATTATTTATCATATAACAAGCATACAGTTAAAATCCTTTTATAGCCCTGAATTTTGCATCCATTTTGTGAAAATTGAGAATATATGGATAAATTCTTGAGGTTAAAATGCATATGTTTGTTATATTTAATTCTATGTTCATGATTTGCACATCAGAATATCTTAATGAATTCTATTGATATCTTCTCGGAAGTAATTGGGAATAATATTTACAATAAAATGCCTTTGACTTTTTGTTTTTACATGCTCATAGAAGTTTCAAAAATCATGTGAATTTTTACATATTGATATGGTTTAAAAAACATAATGAGGTGGTTGCTCTGAGTCATATAAAATCTGTTTTTAAAAGGATTGAAACAAAAGAAATTCATTTTTCAAAATTTTTTAAAAAGATATATAATATGATCAACTATAATTTTCCGGAAGTTGTTTAAAAAAACTGAAGAGTCTGTAAAATTCTGTAATATTCTTATATTTAATTTCACTAAATCTTAAACTAGCATTTTTGGATTGAAATACAGATAAATTTTACATGTCACGAGTTGATTCATTTCTGAACAAGGCTTGTTCGTATATAGTTGCTTTTGATGAGAATTGCTTGGTAATATTGTGTAAAGTTTGCATGTTCATTTTTTGGGATTTTTATTTTTAAGATTTGAAATATTTTTTTACACAAGAAGTACCATTTTAAACAAATATATAATTTATTAGAAATAAAACAGTTTGCTTTATCCATTGATCTGGCTAATTCTTCTGAACTGAATACAAATGCGTTCTGAAGTGACTCATTGTTTTTAATGTCTAAAAATGACTAGATTGCCAATTCTCTTGTGGTATGAATTACTTAGTTTGTAATTTCTATCCAAATTTTACTGTTCTGCTGCTGTAATTTAGAAAGATAGCTCATATTTTCTAATTTTTTTATATGACAGATAATAGTTGTCTTGCTTACAGTCTCTTGTATCAATGTTTTGATAAAATGCAAAATTGTTCAATTTAAATCCACTTTTTGTGAATTATTTGCTATTTTTATATACCTTTTTTATAAAATTGCACATGAATAATTTTAGACCCCCCCCCCAAAAAAAACTACACAATTCATATATATATATTTGGCTTTTTTTTCCCCTTTATCAAAAATATAAGTACTTAAAGGGATTTAATTTGTCAATTTGGTATTCTGGCTTTTTACTTTAAATTTCTGTCTAGTAATTTTTTCTTAAGATTTATAATCCTTTTATTTTAAATCTTTTTTTAGTCTTAAAATTTACATTTCCAATCATGAGATATTTTGGAATTTAAAACTCAATGTTGGATTCTAGTTTCATTAAAAAAGTGAAAAAAATTTATTTTAAAGTTTAGTATTAAAAGTTTAGTTGAAGTTTATTATTAAAACATGATTTAAAATAATTTTTAAAAAGAATCTGTTTTATATAGGTTTATTTGGCATTGTTTTATTACACAATATAAATATTTAAAAAAAAACTGAAAGCATTCCACATATTGTCTTTATAGTCAGAAGAAGGCATTATGGAAATTTTTGAAGGAGCGCGCTGCGCTGGCGAGCCGTTCAACTTTGCTAATTTCAAAAATTCGAGAACTGGAAAATCAACTACAGACCATTTCTGGTTGTATGAAGACCATGAATTCTTCTTATGGAAAGCTCAGTTTTGAGAACCAACCTGTTTCTGAAAATGCTGATGATACAAGCTTACAGGCAAATTTAAAATTAGGAAGACCAAAAGGTTTAGGTCGACCTGTGAATGGGTATTTAGATCATTGTTCGCTCAGCAGTACCATCAATGTTAGTACTACTGTTAATAATTCTGAAGCGTTGCATAAGGAGGGAAAACCTAATTCTATTGTAGTTGATGCCACTGAATCCTGTATGCGAACACGACCCTTAAAAACTTCAAGCTTTCATAAACGCAAGTTAATTGTCACTACTGGATTACATTTGACTAACCCTAAAATTGCAAAGCTTTCCACAGTCAGCTGTGTTTGCAACAGTCAAGAAGAGATGCTTCCCTGTGTACTCTGCACTGGGCGTTACAATTGCATTCAAAGTGTTGATCCAGATTCATTGCCACTTCTTGATCGAGTTGCTCTGCTGGATCCATCTTTCCATCCACTCCTTTCTTTTGAAAAAGGTAAGGATCTAATTGTTTAAAAGGGTCTACATCTTTTTCCTCTAGTTGTAGCAGACTTGTGTTTTTGTGATATATAAATGTATGTGTGTGTGTGTGTATCGATTTTATATTAATCATTTGCTTTCAATGGTTTGATCTATAATTCTTTCCAATTTCCGTTGGTGATTTTTTAAAAAATATTTCGCATTTATATATAAATATATATATATATTTATATTGAACATAACATTTTAAAAATCTTGCCTAAAGAGAAAAAAAATCTTTTTTATTAAGTAAACTCCTATTCTAAGCTTTTAATTCGAGGCAGCTTGGCCGTAAATGGTTTTTCAAATATCTTGGAAATAAATGTTTTTCTTCCTTATTACTTGAGCCGCATTTAACATGTTGTACATCAGTTGTGAGCTTCAAAATTCCTGATGGTCATGAAACTTCTGTCCCATGGCTTGGTAAATGGATTTCAAAGCAAAGATTTTGGTGAAAAGTAATTATTTCTTAGTTTTAAAAAGTTTTGTTCTTTTATTCATAGTTCTCATTCTTCATGCTATAACAAATTTAATTGAAGTAAGTAGTTTGTATTCATGCATCTATGAATATTAACATTTGCCTATGAAAAAACTTTGAATGTATTAATTTGTTCTGTTTCTTGGTTTTCAATTTCACAAATAAATTATATTTATTGAAGAGTCTCAAATTTGATTGTATTGCAGTTTTGTTTCCATAGTTTTTGTTGTTGGGTGCATTCATTGGTAAATGTATTAGTAATTGCAAAGTCAGTTTTTGTTTAGTTTGAAATCATTTCACATTTTTCTAAATTACTATTAATTACTTTCTGTATAACAGAAGGCTGAATAAAGTGGACAAAATATTTTTCAGATGCAACTGCTGAAAGTTCATAGTAATGTTTGAGTATGTTGTCATTTTTTTCTTCTGAACATTTTTTCTTTTTTTCATATCGTTGCTGATTGATATATTCTAATCCTTTATTTTCGTCTGTCACTAGTATCTTTTTACAAATAGCTGTATATTTTATTCTGTTATACATATTCATTTAATAAGGAGCAGCATTGTTATCTTTAATGTTTATATAACAGCTAAGATCAGAATTCAATCGGTGAAATATATAAAGAAAAATTAGCTCAAAATTCATGAGATTCTCATTCATCAACTGCTGAGCATCAAATATCTTCGAAGTTTATTATGAAATGTATTACATGGGCCATTGGAAGAGAATGGATACAGCATGGTGGTATTTTATCAATGACCCATGACGGCTTACAAAACTATGCAGCCTCACTTAGTTTTATTGGTTTTGCAATTGAGTTAACGTCTTGATAGAATGTAATATACAATTGGATTTGTAGACCTACTGTACTTCTTGTAATGCGACACTATCTTGATGTCAAGTTGATAGATTGTAAATTAAGAATTCTTATGTATTAAACAAGAACAAAAGACACAATATTGAAAGACGGGAAAAACGTTTTTGCATCAAATTAGTTACTTGTTAATATGATTATTTCAAATCCTATTGTAATTGTATTTCTTTTATGTAATAAATGTTTTGTACTTTTTTATTCTGTGTGCTTGGATATTTTTGAAATTGCATATTTGTAAATTGTGTCAATTAGAAGTAAATACATTCTAATAAAATCTTCTATAAATAAAATAGTTTTATTTTTAATTTATGAAATTATGGCTACAATCTGTCCTGTATGATATTAATTTTAGTTTGCCTGATTTTCATGTATATTCAGTTTTAATTTTAACTTTTCTTTTGCTGTGAGAATTTAAAAAAAATGTTGGAAGTTAAAAATGCTGAAATGTGTAATGTCTTGAGTATTAATTGCAATTATCCATCTTTTTTTTTTTTTTTTTTTGTCTTTTACAATGTTTATCTTAAGTCACTTTTAACTTCTTGTGAAATTGAGATAATTCAAAACATGTATTTTGAATTATTTATTTAAAAGAAAAGTTATGGGTAAAAGTGTAGGTTTTGGGTTAATACATATTCATCTGCCCTCTTACAAAAGAATGAGTTACACGAGTTTGATTCATTTACCTTCATAGGTTTAGATTTATGAATTAAATTTGCAAGTGATAAAAATACACACAGGAACTTGAATACAACATTTGATAATGATAAATGTCTCTAAAATGTTTTGATGTTTATATTTGATTATACATATTAATTTTTTTGCATGTTGAATTAAAATGAGGCTGTGAAAGCAGTATTGGACCAATGAGAAAATTTACATTTATGATTGTAAATTTTTGAGCATGAGCCTTTGTTTCAGTAAAAATGTACAGTATGATACTTCAAGAGCTCGAATATATTTTTTTGAACTTGAGAAACTGCAGACAATTAACACTGTATGGTGAACTAAGTAATTTGAAATACAAGATATTTTCTTGGGCATTTTTCTTGATGTCAACCACAATGCAGGGCTGTAATTTATCCCTAAAAGCTATTGGGTAGGTTCAGAGAAATGTCATACCAGATTATTTCCTGGGTGGTTAAAAGCACAAAAATCCAGATTTTCAGAAATACCCCCCCCCCCCCCCCCCCCCGGTGTTTCACATTTTTTGAAAGCATTTTTTGTGATATATCGGTTTAAAAATTATGAAATTGATAATGTTTATTCTTATTGGCCTTTTTATATGTTATGCATTATTTTCTGATAGTTTAATTTTGATATATGATGTCGAAGAGTGAAAGGTGTAGACCTTCTTTCATTGTTATGTATTTTTTTATGTAAATTAATAGGATATTTGTGTATAATCAAAAATATACAATTTAATACATTCAGTTAGAATTTGCTAATGGAATGTATTATTATTTTTAAGATTTGAAAATTTAATTATTTATTGGTATTATACTATTAATTTAAACTTCAAAGCCTGTTCTGTTATCTGTTGCAAAAGAATAACTATTTCATTCAAAATTTCTAGTATGTCAGTTTTGCTATTATAAAATCTGTTGTCTTAGTTTTGGCAAGAACTTTTCAATGTTTCAAATTAAAATTGCTAGTTGTTAATGATAAATGTTTACATTTGTAAAAATACAAATTTTGAGATTTTATATTTTGAAATTATATATCATATTGATTATAAACTCTTAAAAACTCTTTAAATTCTATTATTTTTACATTAACTTTTAATTGGTAAATCTTTTTTAAAAATTGTTATTTTTATGCTATTGTCTATTAGTTTATTTTTATGCTATCATTTTTATAAAAATTAAAAAAAAAAAATCTTACTAGAGGCATTTATGTGCCTTTTTTACTCCAAGCAATTGGCTTTTATTGAGGGTAATTTGCAATTGCTATATTATTTTTGATATGCAATGGATACTTGCTATTTGAAGAAATTTTCCCTCTAGAAAATGAATGAATTAAAGTGAGTTTGTCTGTATTGAAAGTAAACATATGGAACAAAGAGCTAGTTTTAAAAAGTTGAAAATAAAATATTGTAACATACTTGAAAATTCTATAACTTAAAAAAATTAGGTTGTTCTAAAGAAGACTTTTCTTGTTACAAAAATATTGTATTATATAAAAAAAACAAGTTTAGAAATAAATGCCTCTTTTTCTAGTTTAGATATTTGGTTATTAAGACTAATTTAAAACTAAAATGTAATATTGTGGGTACAGAATTTTTAAAAAAAGGGGGGGGGGTTATAGTTATATATATTTTAAAAGCTATAGTGAATACTTCAGTAAAATTTAATTCCTAAATCTCTGTAATTGTTAGTTGACAGATTTTGAATATTTTTTTTCCTCTTTCTAATAGTCCTTTAATAGTTAAATTTCTAAATAGTCCTTAATAGTTAAAAAAATAATGCATTAACCTTAACTATATTAAACTTCGGACAGTTCTGAATCAAAAGATTTTGTAAACAGAACAGTTCAAATTTTGTAGCATCTTTTTACTATTTAGATTTGCAAGTTATGATTTTGGAGTGTTATCTAAATTTGCATTTTATTTTTCAGATATCCCATTGTTGGTGCATTTCGAAAATATTTTGAAAAAGAATGAAGCACAGTATCAGATTGTACGCCCTATTTCACCTACACCAAGGTAAGAACATTTCTTAAATATTTTATTCTGAGGTAAATATTTTAATTTAATCCAAAAATTTCCTGGGCTTTGTATGAGGAAGAAACATAAGATTCAATTTTCAGTGTATAACATTTTAAGGCTCTTAATTTAAGAGTAATTATTTGAAGTAATTTCTCAAAATTTGTATAGAAAAGTTTTGAAAGCAGAAAATTGGCCAGTATTTGTAAGATACAGAAGGCATATTAAGCAAATTCATTTTTACTCAGTTTATTCATTCACAAAGCAGTTATTTTTATGCATTTCAAAATTCATATTATAACTATTATCCTGAGTAATGTTAAAATTAAATCTCATTTTTCACCCTCTACAATTTCATGCAGTACATTCATTAATTTAGATTGATTTGAATAAAATACATTAAACTAAAGAAGAAAAAAATTGCTATCCTATTAATGTATATGTATAGTATTTTGCTTTTTTGGATAAGCAGAATTCTTATGGAGAATTGACGGGCAATTCAAAAACCAAATTTTTAGAAATGGTTTGATTTTCTGAATAATCTAAATAAATATCTGAGTCGTAATTTGTTCCATAAGCATCTAGAATATCTGAAACAAAATCTGTCTTTAAACAAATGAAAATTTTCTTAACTTCTTTTAATACCATCTCTTAGAATACAACTTGAAATTAATTTATGATAATTTTGAATGCATCTTTTTAAAATTCTGATTTTCATTCTTTGTAATCCTAGGTTTTTATATTATAGTTACTTTGTTTTTTGTTAATAATACATTGTAGTCAAGTTTAATAGATCTCAACTGCTATGGATTTATTTATTTTGACTCGGTTGTTTGTTAAAGTAAAATAAGCATTTTAAATCTCCTTTGAATACAAGAATATTAAATCCTGAAATGAAGTGAAAGATCTGGAATTAATTTAATATCACTGATTCAGTAATTATTTTTTTATGTGTATAAAGATAAAATATTTTAATCATCATCAGAAGATATTGTTATTTAAATTTATTATGGATGCAATCAATCAAGTAAATTGTAATTTTATTTCATTTTGCACATTAATTTTCTCAATATAAAAATTTGATATACACATTAAATGTATAGAAAAAGATGAATCTGTTTCTTCATTTATTACCAACAGTTAGTGTCAAGACAATAAATACTGTTTAGTATGACTAGGAAATGAAAACTATTTCTGTAGAATTTGTTACTTTCTTTACTATCTATAAGTTATGGGGAACTCATCTAAATTTATGTTTAAAAAAATTTTTATAGCTAAATCTATACAAATTTGAGTTTTTCAATTTGTATAACCCATTTTGTCAATATTTGCTTTTTAACTTTTGTTTTCTAGTTGTAAATTGTCTTATCTTAACAATTAACAGAATCCATTTTGTACATTTATTGCTTTCTTAAAATTTTTGAAAAATGGTACCTAAACCAGTAGTTTTAAAGAAGAAATGAAACTAATTTGCATTTTGTATTGTAAATCTGCATTTATTAATATTTTGCCTAGAGTGTATTTTAATTTCCATTCTGGATATTTTTAGTTTAGGTATATACTAAACCATGGTAAAAGTTGAGAATTATATCAAAAACCATAAAGTTTTTACAAATTATGGCTTCCTTATAATTGCATGTAATGGTTTGCCAATTAATTATGTTATTATTTTAATTATTATTAAGTGATCTTTGCACTGAAATTCCCCTAAAATTATTTTGGGATCAAGCTCTGTGTAAGATATTCATCTGTCAAAATTTTACATTGTATATGCTATATATATCATCATGTTGATTTTAATTTAATTTGTTTTGATTCTTAAGTTAAAGACTTAAAAAAATTATTAAATTGACATTCACTGTAGTTAGATTATATAGCAGTTAATTTATGAAAGATTTTATGAAGTGACTTGAATTTATAATTTTTCCTATTATATATTTCAATGTTTATTGAAAATGGTTTTTTTTTTTTTTTTTTTTTTTACATTGGAAATAGAATTAAAAAATTTATTTAAAAGCAGTTAATTTTTTACAATAATGCAAAGCTGAAGAATTGTTGGAAACAAGTAGGTTCTAATAGTATATATAGAAAAATGACATGGAAATTTAATATCCCTTCCTTTTTACTTTCAAGAACTTAATACTTACATTAGAATTCAAATTATTATTTTGAATTTTTTGTAACATGAAAGTATAAATACATATAAAGTTAAAAAGAAAACCTGCTCTATTTTATTGAACATTTTTGTAGAAACTCGTCTTAAATTTTATATGTGCAGCTTGTGACAAAGATGTATAATTATAAATTGAGTCTTTTTAAGAATATTAATATTTGATTTATTGAAATTGTAAAAATTTACAATAAATTGGATGTAGAATTCTTTCACCTATATAAAAATTTCACACATTTCTTGAACTTATAAATTATTTCATATTTTTCAATATTTTATTTATATAGCATTTTCATTAAAATTTTTCTAGCAAATTTAAAATTAATTTTTGAGCATGTTGCACTTATGATTGGAAAAACGCATTATAAAACAAATTGATTTCTTATCATAACTGTATTTTTCTTTAGCAGTCACAGGAGTTTTGGGACCAAACCGAAATTAATGACAGATGCCAAGTCAAGGAGTCGAAAACTCAAAAGATATGCAAGATCACTGTTATCAGCCAGTAAGTTTAAATCTAAGCTGCTTATAGATAAAATCGTGAAGTGTTAATGAAACTCGTAATGAATTATTCAAAATGAACATTTGAAATGATTAGTAATTAAAATGCCATTTATTATAATTAAGAAAAATGTTTTGTTATGTCCATGATTCATTTTGTTAATGAATTTGTTTTTGTATATTTCTTATCATTTGTCGATTGTTTGTTTTGGGGGGTAAAAAATTAATCATTTTGTAGCGTTTTTTTAAGAGCATATTGTATTGATTGCAGTTTTTGAACAAAATTTCTGTTGTAAATGGTGGTAAATCCTTATCTGAATGAAAATCTCTTTATGATATTTCTAATGTATCATCATTTTTTAATAATTTAAAATGAAAAGTTAGTTATAGTGACTTGAGCACTTATCACACCTTATTTTAGACATTTGAATCTTGTGATATTTAATATAATTATTCTGTTAGGAGATTTATTGTACAAGTAGTTTTTTAGATTTTATTACATTAATATCTTTTGATCCCATTATAAATTTTGAAAAGTTATTTGATTTATATTGGTATTTAGTTTGTTGTCTACCTTTTAATCTACATTCAACAGGGTTGCCACATTACCAGGGGAACTGGGAAAAACCAGGAATTTAAAAATCGTCTTTAAAAAAAAAAAACCAGGAAAATGTAGGTGATTCAAGGTGCAGATTCAAAATTTTCATGAACTGGGAAAATACAGGGAATTTTAAGTTTCTTAGTTGTCTAAAAATGCCGATATCTGAAAATTGCAAAAATAAGATTGTTGCAGCTTCCAAAATAAAATGTTACCATTCCTGATTGTGTAACGCAGTAACTTTCGCCTTTTCTGCTCTCCCTCATCTTTTTATCTGTACAAATAATTCCAGTTTTAATTTGTGAGATATTTGTTCTTTTTCACCAATATTCCCAAATTGCAGCTCAAGAGCATGCATAAGACTTTTGTAATTGTGTGAAAGAATAGACTGCATTTCTCTGCTGCGAAAAGCAATATTCAGTTGGCAGAAGCAGTCTACCATACTTGAGTTTATTGAATAGTTTGTTTATTATTGGAGAAACTATGAGCTTATTCAAAGTAGTTTGAGAATTATTTTAAAACAATGAGCTGCTCAAAATCTATATTTAATACAAATCGGATCGATTGAAAAAAAAATCAATCCTGATTTTACTGAATGGGTTCAAAAAGTTCTGCAAAATCCATTTGTCACACACTGCTTGTTTTGTAAGAATATTAAAAACCTAAATAATATGGTAAACCAGGCATTCACTAGTCATGCCAAAAGAGTAGAATATATACTGTATATAGACTGTGCCAATTCAGAAGAGTCATCATTGATGTTGAACTTAATATCTATAAGGAATACAGGAAAAGATGACGCATCAAATCTGAAAACTTCAAATTTAATGCTCGAAAATAAACAGATTTCGAATTTTTTTATTTCAAGAACAATAATTGAAAGCTGATTTTTTATGGGCATTAAAACTTGTTGCATCACATTCATCTTTTAATGCATTCAAAGATATATTGGAAATATTTCTACATATGTTCGCTGAAGGTGAATTAGCTTAAAAATGTTGCACTTTATTTGTGTTGATTAGTTCCATGAAATTGGTTGAAAAATCAGCACATATTGCTGAAATTGATGTTCAAATATATGAATTGGCAAAAATTAATAAATAAAAAAAGTAATATTGCTGTGTAATGGGGTTTTTTTTGTTTGGTAATTATTAAATGATTTGTATCATGTAACAAAAATGTTTTGTATTTTTTTTTCACCAGATTCCTTAATTTTGTATGATAGCATGAGATATAATATATCCTCCCCCTTAATATATAAATTTTGTCTTGTTAAATTCTAGATTATAAATAAAGCAATTGTTTTATTTTTTTTCTGTAAGTAAATTCTTTTAATATGTTGTTATTTCAAATAATGTTAAATTGTTGCTTCCTTTCCTTTTTCCACTCCTTAAAATCATATTGCATTTTAAATAGCATATGAATACTATTTGTGCATTTCCTTGTATTTTGAATATATATATAATATAGGGAAAACACAGGGAATTTTTTTTCTTTCCAAATTTGAGTGGCAACCCTGATTTAATATTTCATTTTAGTTTTCAGATTTTACCCCCCCCCCTTCTCCCAACACACACACACACACACACACACACACACACAAAGTTGAAATCAAAAGCAAAATAAAATTGATGTTTTTCAATTAAAATGTTTTTATTTCTGAATAGCTTTTAATTTGAAGCTTTAATTTATTAATATGCATTATTGTAACTTGAGATTTTCTTTACTGCCAGTAGAAAATTGAATTAATGTTTTAATTTGAATGCAGTGGATGTCATTTGATTAATTCCTTATCATTTAAAATTCTAAAGTATAATTTCTCATCTTTGTGCCATTATTGGATTGAGAATATTTTATTTCTGCATTTGTTACATAGAGCCCATATTTAGTTTGATTTTGATGTTTTTAGATATTAGAATTTAATATGCATCTTACTTTAATTATTACTACAGACATATCTCAGAATTAAAATAGGTTTATCAATTGGTATTCCTATTTTTAAAAAAAATAAGAATTGCATTGTGAAAAAATTGTTTTGTGGCATATTTTTACTAGAATGAAACTTATGGGGGTATTTTGAGAACATTCAAAGATGTCATGAAAATCATTTTCAAATGTAATATTTAAAATATGTAAGTTGAGCTTTTATTAACAGTGATTTTAAGTATCAGAATCGGCATTTTGTCTTTTAGTCACTAAATAAATTTTTATTTAAACATGTTTTATAACTCTTTTCCTATAAAATAAAGTATTCATTACTTATGAAATTTAAATTTTAGAAATAACATTGGAAAATGACAATTAAAAGCTATTATTTGAATAGTTAACATTTTACTGATGTTTAGTTACAAAAACAAACAATATTAATGAGTGCACTTTTTAAAAATGGATTCTTATGTTTTGATTGTACTGTGTTTAAAAATGAGTTTTACAAATGAATTTAATGTCATTTATTAAAAAAAAATGAATTAATTTATGACAAAAACAGTTCGGTACAATTATTAATAGGAGGAAAAAATGTCTTTTCAGAATATCATGATAAGAAAAAGCATTTTCGCAAGCATAAACTTGTATTTGGAAAATGGCGCAAGCTCCAAAGTAAAAGTAAGCATTACTATGAAACTTTTTTCTAATTATTTCATTAGAATACTATAAAGGTTGTTGTTAGTTATGTTCCCCAACCACCTAAATAATTTTATCTTTACTTTTTTTAAAGGTTCTTTTCATGCAAGAAATCGCTTTAGAAGATTTTCTGTTGCATCTAGTGGCAGTTCACATGACTCACCAGTTCCATCTCCTATGTCTGCTTTTGATGATGGTAATTTTTAAATGTATTTTTTTTTTCTTTTGCCAAATGAGTATGAAAATTTAATTTCCAGAAGAGCTATATTTGCTATATGAGTACTGATGAGTATCAATGCAATATTATTTTGTAAAATGTATGAATTTTCTAAAAAAACTTCATATTCAGTTGTCTTTTATTATGTAATAAAATTTGAAAGTAGACTTGTTAATATTGATGTGCATTATTTTATCATGTATTGGTGCATTTGAAATTAAAGGGGAGAAAAAACAAAACATTATTTTTATTGAGTAAGTATAATTGATTTTTTAAGAAAACACATTTATCCAGAATTCAATAAATATTTTATTTTTTTGTTATTGAGTTAATACTCAAAATTAAACATAGTTTTTCAATCATATTTGTATTTAAAAATATTGATATAATTGTATATAAATCTTGGGAGCTCTAAATACTAAGCTTATTTTAAAATAAAATTTATAAATTAGATAATTTTCAGTGTAAGAATACTGGAAAATATATTTGAAGGAATAAGTAGAGAGTAATAAATGTTTTAAAATTTGTCTTAAATTGTTAATTTCATGCTGATCCGGCAGAAATAAAGAAACTGCGAATTTAGATATCATTAATCTTTTAAATGCCAGTGAGGGGAAACAAAAATTCAATACTAATTAAAATGGTGTTATGAATGAAAGAACAGGAAAATTTTATTCCTCTTTTCTAAGAAATGACATGTAAAATCAGTTTCAATTAACCATTTTTTGGTTTACTTATTCTTGTTTCTCCTTAATAGCAATCAATAAGGGTGATATTGGTAATCTATACACAAGAAAAGTAAAATTGTTTTGCTTTTTATTCTTTATATCTATATGTGTGTTAACTGTGTGTTGCGGAATGGAGAAAAGAGATAATTTAAATGTCTTTGTCTTCGAAAATTAAAGAGTTTATAAAAATATTAAAGAGCTTTAAAATTGTATTTACATTTTATTATTAAATAAAATATTTATTTACAGAGAGATTTAAACTTTCTCTTATTTAATCTCTTGATTTTCAAAATAGGTTCTGGATATGATGCAAGAAGGAGACGTGATGACAATCAGTTCGATATTGATGATGTTATCATTCCCTATAGTAATAAGAGAGGACGATTAGTAAAATTTGAATTCAAAGATATTGAAATCCCAAGGTAAATATTTCTTTTTTATTGATTCTGAAATGAAAGATGGTTTTTATGCACTTAATATGCCAGTAAATTATTAGAGATATGAATTTATAATATGTTTAATAGAGAGGAATTGTATTTTATTTAAATGTGAAGAATTTTAATAAGATAAGGACATACTGAGAGCTATCTTATTGAGTTACAATAGTTTCATTGTTTTCTAATATGTTAGATACTTTTTGATTTTCTAATGCTTCATATGCTAGAATTATGTAAATTTGAATTCAATATTGTAGTTATTTGGTTTAAAATATTCCCTGTGTTTAACTAATTCAAGCTGTATAATTTCTATATCTTTGTAACCAAATAATTGTTTAACAATAGAATGTTCTGGATTTTGATTACCCTTAAGCTTCCACCGATGTCATTTCGACACCGTGATATAAAATAATTATAATAGCTAAATAATTGCAGGACTACTGTTCAGTAGGGTTTACATCATGTATTATGACCCTTTATACCTAAAAACTGTAACAAAACAAATTACTTAATGTTGTAAAATGAAATTTTTATTATAATACTAATATTCATAAATATTAGTATAATAAGCAAAATCGTAATTTTTGTGGGAATGCAAGTTTTTTAATCATTATTTATTATTTTTATGCATAATGTTTTGTATATACTTTATTTGCAATAGATACAGTGATATTCAATTTTTCCGGTAAATTTTCTGCACACCATTTTCTTTCAAGAAACAAAAAAATTTTTAAAACTGCATTTCCATTACCCTCTTTAATTGTGCACATTTTATGTTTTAGCAAATTTGTAATTCCTTTAAATTCAGTGTTAATTACTGAAATATTATCAATTTCATCTGCACTTTCTTTACTGTCACTTTCACACAATCTTTTTTTTTTTCATCGGAATCTAAATTAGAACAACATAGGTCACCACCATCTGATTCATTCTCAGAAAGCTCTCGCAGCAAATTAGCAATTTTATCAGGATGTAGATCTTGTCTACGAGGCATTGTTTCAGGGTGTTTGCTTTACACAAGGTTCAAAAATCGAATAAAATTTTTTTTATGAGCAGATAAGCAAATGCTATGTAAGGAAATACTTAAGACACAACAATTTTAGTATAATTGATTCATTACCACTGTGAACTAATAACACTGCATTCAAGGTCAAACAAATGTATGATAGTACTTGGGAAGTTTTTTTTTTTTACTTAGTGAACTATCGTTTGTGGTACAATAGCTATAATGATAAATTGCCCTGGTGTCAAAATACCACCAACGGACATGTAAATCGCAATGGAAAATGATTAAAAGTCGTGAAATTTTTTCAAATTCCCTGCAAAAATGCAGAAAGGAGAACAAATTAAACAGGCTTCGGTGTTCAATGGACACCGGCGGACGTTCTAATGTTAATCATATAGCATAAAATATTGAATTATTTTTCTTGTTCAAATTTAGTTGGTTTCTGTAGATTAATAATATGAGAAAATATTTTATATTATTAAAGTTAGATTAAAATGTTATTTAAATTGAGTCCTATCATTATATTTTGTGCCATATCATTGGTAGCATTTTGAAAGTTTTTATGCAAAATTAGTTGTTTACTTGAATTTCATTTTCAATACTAGCTGGGTGGTATCTAAATTTTATAGTTTGTTTTGCCTTTCTGTCAAATGATCATCATTCATTTACAGTCTTTGTGATTGCTCGTGTGTGCTATAACACTGATTATAAAATAATGCAATTTTGTTGTGGTTTGATGTATGTTTTACTTTTGAAATGAATTTTAAATAATATGAATCTTCTGAAATTTAATTTAAATTAATGAAATCCTTGCATATTAAGTTAAAAACACTATTGTAAAAATGTTTGTAACAAAATATGATACATCAGATCCTTTGCAATTCTAGAGTTAGAATAATTTGATCTGATATAAAATGCTTCAGCAAAATTTTTTTTAGTAGTTTTATTAAATTGGTTATTTTCAAAAAGTTGCTTATGTATGTATTATGCACATAGATAAATTTTTGTAAGGACATTTATATATCTATGCACACCAAGAATGCAAGTTTCTTGCATTTCCAACAGATGGCTGCTGTGCATAAATGCTCCTACAGGTACTATTAAATTATGATAAAGGTATCTTATGTTTTTGAGTTGTATGTATCATTATTTTTCAGTTTCTCAAATTATATTTGTTAAGGCTCCGTTTATACTACAATTATGATTCATTTAATGGTTTTAGCTATTTAATTATGAAGTATTATATGATTCATTTATTTAACATTAATATTTTATTTTCAGTTGGCGATCCATAGCATTTGAAGATCTAAAATCAATTGAAATGGAAGAGGTATGAATAAATTTGTTTAAAATACAGTCTTTGAATATATGAAATTATTTTTAGGCATAGGTGCTCTTCTCTGAACATTTAAATAATTTTTTTTACATATAATAAAATTAAAATTTATTTGAATTCAACTTGAATTCTGATTAGAATATTTTTGAAGAACTTCCATTTTTGGAACTGGGACTTTTTTGATATATTCCACAAATGTTGTTTTAAACATTATTCTTGAAATCAGATGCATTTTCAAATTTGTTTCGTTTTTAATTAGATTATTCAAAATATACTCTTTATAGAATTGAAACATATAGAGAGTTATTTCTATGAATTAATTGACAGTGCTGTAGTTGAGTTTTCACTCTTTAGTCTTGAAATATGATTGATGAAGGAAACTTAGAATTATTTTAAAGCTGTTCAAACGGAAAGCAAATAGTCATTCTGTATAGTCATCAAGAATTTATATTAAATATAATTTTAGTTAAGATATTTGTGCTTTATATTGAATATTACAGGGGTGTTTGTGCTCCGGGGAAACCCCGGAATTCCGGGGATTTTGAACTTCGATCCCCGGAATTTCCGGGGATCGTCGTTCAAAAGGAAGTAGGAATAATAATGAATTATTTATTTTGATCTGGGTAATTTTGTTTGCTTTTAAAGCAGAAAACGCAAGGTCAGTGTGTGTGGTGAAAACTTTTCCTTTCTTTCTCCAAAGGCAGTGATAATGCGTGAAAAGGGGGAAAAAACTTCTTTTTTGTTCTTTCCTTATTGCGAGTTATGACTCATTCCCCCGGTTCTCGGACATTCTCTGGATTCTTTTCGGCAAGTAGGCGCGGCAGAAAAAAAAGGGGGAGACTTCGTTCGACCAGATGTGCGTTAACGTGACTCTGGGTTCAAAGGTCTTATCTCTACTGGCGTGGCGCCAATAAGTAGAGAAGGGGGATTTTTCGCCGTATTAGCTATTTGTCATTGATCGCTTCGGAACTTTTTTTTCTTCGCTGTGTAAAATTTTCGTTTCATTTATTGATGCACGTGTAAATTTTTCGTTTCGCTTATTGAAATATTTTTTTATTTATGTACGCAAGAGAATTTCATTTAGAAATTTCAGCATATGAAACAGAAATTACCCCTTAAAAATTCATATCTAATTAGTTTTACAGCATTAGATCCAGAGCTAAGAGGTAAAACCAGTACAATATTAGCTTTTGAAAAATTATCATCTTTTATGTCCCATATTTTTAGTGATAATGAAAAGTCAAAAGTAGAAGCTGAAATAAGGTTATACCAGAGTGATATTGATATCACCAAAGAAATGCTCTACACATCTGATGAAAGTGGAAATCAAGTCAAGTGTACAATTGATAAATATTGGTCTAAAGTTTTTAATTTAAAAGATGATTTCACAAATGATTATAAGTATCCTACATTGGCTAAATTGGTCAAAGCCTGCCTTAGCTGCTTCCATGGCCCATTAGTGGAAAGTGCATTCAACTTAATGGATACACTTGTCACTGACTATAGAACCTCTCTTAAGATTGATTCCCTAGATGCAGTGCAGACTATTAAATATGATTTAATGGCTTCTAAAGAAACCTCATGTGAAAAATATGGCTCAAAAAATCCAATGACTGATCCAATTCACAAAGATCTCTTACTGAATATGAACAGAAGTTGGAAAACATATCAAGAGGACTTAAAAACATGTATTTCAGATGAGTCACCTATAAAAGTCTCTGAAAAACCTTCTACATTAGCAGAAAAGCAAACTGCTTCTACCTCTGCATGTGCAGTTCTCGAGGAAATTTCTTCAACTGTAAATGAGGAAAATAAAAGTCAACCTTCCTGCAATTATGAAGTTCACCACAAAAGAAAGACAAGCCCACAAACATCAGAAAATAAAAAAAAAGCAGCAGAAATTAGATAATTTTTTTTAAAAGAATTAATTCAGGTAATTTAAAAGATTTGCATAAAATGTAGTAGTTTATATGTTTGAAAATTTATGGTTATTAATTTTGCAAAAAAAGTAATTCATTGAACTTTTATAATTAGGTCATTCAATACTTCATAATTGTAATTTTTCATTTCTCACCCCCCCCCCTCTCGAAACTCCAAAATGCCGGTAGTAAGTCCGTAAAAGTTTCAGGGGATTTTTTGGGGTCCCACAAACACCCCTGATATTAGACTTTGAAACCAATTTAGAAAAAATTGGATTTGCCATTTTGTCATCTACAATTTGTTTATAGTGATTTTTTTTTTTTTTCTTTCAAATCTTCTAATTCTTATACCACAAATAATGTGCCTAGTTTAGTTTGGCGTATTCATAATGAAGAATATATTTGCAGCAATACTGATTATATATATATTTGTTAATTTTTTTAAGAAAAGTGTTTTAAAATAATTAGTTTGCTTATTTATTGTTTTGGTATTGCATTATGTTTATGTGAGGGAGATAGGAAGTAACTAAAGTATGCAAAATTATAATTTTATTTGCATTTAAAATGATTCTCTAAATGAAGTGTTAATTTTCAGGATACTTCTGATGCTGCATATGTCAAAAGACATGAAGGCTATGAAATTGAAGAACGAAAGATAATCCGGAATGGTGGTGGCGCTTTGGGCTTTTTCAACACATGGCAAAAAAGGGCAAGGCGGCAACATCGTTCAGATTCTCGTGCTGATAGCAGTGGTGCAAATACACCTGATCCTGTTTTGATGTGCGAACAAGATATTTTATTTCAAGATCCTAATTCCATGAATGCAAGCAGTCCTCTGTCTCCTGCTCTATCACCACCTGCCACACCTGTTTCTGCAAATGTTATCTCGGATGATTCACAAATATCACTGAGCAACATGAAAAGGAAAATTGGGGGAATAAAAAAGCAAGATGAATTACTGAACTTTCGAACAAGTATTGCAGATTACGATGAAATTTCGCCATATGAGCGGCGTACATTTCCATTGTCTGATGAGACAATGGAAGATCTACTTGCTGAAGCAGACCACAATAAAGATGATACAGATGTCACAGCTAGTGGGCCAAGCTGTCCAGCTTCACCTGCAAGCTCTACAAGCAGCACTTCCACTGTAGAAGAGGAGGAGGATATTACTGATCCAGAGTGGCGAGTTGTAAGGAGGGAAAGTGGCCCTGAACAGGCCTTGGTGTTGAAATTTGCCAAAAGGTGAGAGGCACACTATTGCACATTGAAGGAACCAATTTATATCCAGCAGTTTGAAACACTGGTCTTCTGTAACAGTACTGCTTACACTGTTCTTGCATACATAAAAGAGGAAACCTATTTCCTACAGTTTGATCACACTGGTTGTGCCCATGAAAGTGATATTGTGGTTGGTGGCACATGGTTGCAAATCGTTTGCCATGTGCCAGTTTGTGTTACATTTCTTAAATATGCAGAAAAAATTGTACAAAATCATCATGACAACTTAAACGTCCCTGTTTTCAGATCATTACTTGTATATATGTTGTATATTGACTTGGCAATGCGGCTGTATATCTATATAGGTCAATTGTAATTATATTGCTGTTTAGTCATAATCATTTAAGGAGGAAAAACGGAAAAAAAGAAAAAAGCACCATTAAAAAAAAATCTAACATAGCCAAAGCATGGAAAATCTTGAAAATTGTTCAAGAAGTATTGGGTTTTTTTTAAAGAAAGATTCTTGTACTTATGTAAATAATTAATCATGTTTCTCTGTATTGTATGAAGTGCATTTTGCTTTTATGCTTAGTGTATTATAGTTTTGTTCAAAATTGTAAAAAAAAAAAAAAAATAATAAAAAAATAAATTACTAATTAGGCACTTTTGTTTTCAGTTCTAAAATTTACACACATAAACTCGTGATAAATTGAGAATGGTGCTATTAATGGAAAATTGACTCAATCATACATATGAATTTTATTAAAAACTCTTTCATATGATTATTTGAACTTATTTCTCTAAAGATTTTAAATTTAGCAACAGAAATTTCTCTCTGAATATTTTTCTGGAATATAAAGCTTTTGTTAACATTTCTTAAGTCCTTCTTTCATCCAAACGATAAGAAAATTATTGAATTTTGGTATGGCAAGTTATTTAATATCATTATGCTTTGAGTGATAATGACATACTTTATTGAGTGAATGGTCTTTTACCTGATAAGGAGGGGAGTTTAATGATTTTTCAGGTTTAAATTGAAAGCTACTACTCTTAGGAAAAGGTAAAATCTAATAGTTTGAGTATTAAGCTACACATAAAAATAACCGTAGGAAAGAATTTAAAAACTTGATCCATGCAAGATACGTATACATATGAAAACAAATTGTTACTTTTTTTTTATTACAACTGATATATTACTGAAAATTAAGATCAACTTACCATATCAAAAGTTTTTTTTTTATAAGTGGAAATCTGAAAAACAGTCTTCATATTTCAGAATTACATATTTTGCAAATTGTAATAATTTTTTTTCTTGCAAGGTTTTAATTAACTTCCTGTGATGATTACCAGGATTTTTCATTAATACATACAATTACAGGATTTACATGATAATTACAGGATTTAATAATCCTGTAATTATGTATTAATGTAATAATTACATTAATACATAATTACAGGAGTTTTCATTGCAATTGAGATGATCTTTGTTGTTTGACAGCATATCTCTTTATCTAATGTTTCTGAGAATTGTTTCACTAGGTAACTGATCTGCCAAATGTTAATAATTCATTTATTGTTAGAGGGCAATAATTTGGATACTTTTAGACTGCGATGAGGGCGGTTTTAAAGCAATTCACGAGAAGTGCCTAGTACCACTTTTTTTCCTTGAATTGAAGCAATTTTCCTTATGACTGTAATAAGTCTACTCCATTTTTATGTTTGTTGTAAGAAATAACTCAAAATGGTATATCAAACATTCTTACTGCCTTTTTTTACCCTGTGCATTTTGTAACTTAATTTTTTTAGTAATGAAATTATTTGGTTATCATACTAACAAAAAAAACCCCACTATGTTAACTTAATCGAACAGGACATCAGATAATCTTTCAATTTTAGCTAATGGCTTTTTTTATTTTGCCTTTCTGTTATCTACAAATGTTTCCATGACCCAAATTCCTTTTTATTGTAAACGAGCCATTAAAACGTGAAGTCAAAACATTATTCAAATATATCTAGTGACACTTAGAATTTTTCGTTAGAGAAAAATTTCCACAAAATGTTGAGAAAGAGCTTCCAAACAGTTTTCTCCAGCATCTCAACAAGGAATAACATTGAAGGGTTATCATTATAAGATGCTAATATTCATAGCTTGTATCCATATTTCATAGATTTATTCTTCAAGTACATCTTACAACCATGCCTGCCAAAATAGCATACCATTCATTAATTGTTAGAATTTCTGAAAATATTCAAAATTGTTGTAGAGTAATATTAAATTTTTCTAAAAATAGATTAATTTTGTAATAAAGATCTTGTTTGTTGATGGCCATTAAATGTAGATATGGTTTTATGTCATTTTATTGTTTCTAGGATAGCTCTATTCACTAAGATAGTCCCTGTGTTCTGAGTATTTTTCCAATAAATTTTTTCATGTGGTAATATGTGTTAACCACTGTAAAAGAATGCATATAGATTTTTTGATTTCACTTTCTGTAACTTCAAATGAATGACCATTCTTCGCACTGCGTATTGATGAGTGTCTATAATTGTATGCAATATCACATCATTAACCATCATGTGAAGAAGTTCAACGGGAGTTTTCCCTGATATCTTATTTGTAATTCATTGATGATCTTTAGGAGAAAAAGAACATGCTGAAGGTTCACATTTTTTCCATTTTGTATCAAAATTAGTTTCCTCACAGATATTTGACAAAATCTTTATAGTTCAGCAGTATCTCAAATTTAAGGATCACCACATGTTTCTATACTATATACAATTTGTGAATGAATCCTATTTCTTCTTTGTCAGACTGCACCTGGTTCCAGCTGAATAATTATAGTTTCAGGGTCATCAAATTTTTCATTGGATAAAATATTCATGTACCCAAGAACTTTAGCTATTAGAAATTTCCTAGCCATTTTACAACAACAAAAATGGCTAGACTAATTCACAATTATAAATAAATTTGGCTAATAGAAAGAGAAGAAAGTACTAAAAACAAGTTTTACAAGCGTAGGTGCAATATCATACACAAAAGATCCAATTTGGTGAAAGGCACTAATACAAAAGAATTCTAGCATATTTTACAATATAAGTTGGTCCCCGTCCTTCAGCATGAAAAATTAAAAACAATACATTGTTTTTTGAATACAAAGAATGCGATTCAGAAGTGTGAAAAAAAGATGGTTATTGGACTGTTCTATTTATAGTACAATTGGAAAACGTGTTAAATGCTTGTAATACTTTTTGAACAATCTTGATGATTTACTAAAAACCTGTTTATGCTTGCTTAAGGAAAAGAAAAATTATTTTTATTATTATTTAATGGATTAAAACTATGACATTTATTTTTGTATTTGAATTTAAAGCAATTATTTAATTAATTTTTTTCCTAATTCCATCTCTCCCCAGTATTTTATTAAATATAGTTTGCTTATAATAATATATAACAGTTTTATGTAGATTTTATTTAATTAAAGTGTCCTATAAATAGGACAATGATCCAATATGGGTTAAAATATTTATAAATATTGTTACTAATAATAACTTAATTGGATAGGAATAAATTTTAAAAAGTGTGCCGAGTTGGAAAATACTTTTCATTGTTAAAAAAAATTTGAGCAAAATTAATGAAATTCTATACAAGTTTTATACGTAGAAGGGAATGATTATTAAAAATTTCAAACCAATATTTGCATTATTTTAAAAAATTAAACTGCTGGAGAAAAAAATCAAAACAAGCTCATAAAAAAAAGGCCTAAAGCTGCTGCTTTATCAGTCCAAATTTGTGGACTGAAAATAAATAATGAATCCTATTCTAAAAATTTGTTCTGCTAATTATTTAATTATTGCAAATGCTATAATTAATTTTAAAAAACAACAACAACAACCGAGAATTAAATCTGGTTTTTATTCACTGTTTAATGCTTTTTGAGAACCAACAGCCACAAGATAAGAATTCTTTTTCAAGTTGAATTTCCATCATTTTTTTTTTTTAAACTGACTATTACAACACCATTAAAAACTGTAGAGTAATACTGAATAGCACTTTTTACGACCCTCAAATACCGATCGATAGAAAAGTACTTATGGGCATTTTTTTTGATGACCTTATTTTCCTCCCACAAATTCATACTTTTTGAAAAAATATTTGAATTATTGTTCTGAATTTTCACTAGTTATTTTTATATATACATCATGCACTTTAAATGGAGTACCAGAAATTTGCTTCAATTAAAAAAGATAATTATCTAAATTTTTGCAATTAGATCAAAAGTAAATTTAAAATAAGTTTCCAGTAAAAATTGCCAGTTTCATAGATCTTAATATACACTTCTATAAAATTAATAGCTTTATATTTAAATGACAGAAAATACTGAGATTTCGTCCCCCCCCTTTGGCTTTTATTCGGGTGTAAAGTTAAGACTCATTTTGGATAGCCCACTTAACAGTTAAAAAAAATAAAAAATTTGTGTTCTGTATTTTTTTAGCATTTTACATAAGTCTTAGTTCATAACCATCAACAAGGAAAAAAAATGTATGATTCTTCTAATTCATTATCATTCACAGAATAGTATAAAACTACTTGAGATGTTTGTAGTCTTGTTTATAAGTACAATACTTACAAAAAAAGTACTGTTTGCTATTGAAAATATTTAGTTCAATATACATTTATTTGCATCTTATTTCTTTGTTTCCCAAGTTCATGAAGAATAAAATATATGCACTTCCTCTTTCAATGACAGATTTTGTTGCAACACCACTTACTTTGGTTTTCTCCCATTCAAATTAGTAAGCATTGTACATGGAAAAATTCAGAATTTACAGTACAAATAATTCAGTTTTCTAATTCTTAAAATTTCTTTTGCTTCTCTCTAAATGCCACAGAAAGGCGAGAGTATTTTCTATGAAGCAATAATAGTAGATATATTTACTGCACATTCATGTGATGTAGAATGTTTCTTGTTAAAATAACCGAAAAAATAGATGAACTTTGTCACTTTTATGAATTTCATGGAATCTTTGAGCGAATAAATGACAATTGAGTAAACAACATCTTTATTTCATAAATAATATTACACAAATATAATTTTTAAGAACTTTTTTTAGTAGGTTCAACTTCTACTGCAAATGCAGTCTCACTTACTGCTTCATTTTTCTTACGTGGAAATTCACTATCCTTAGCAAGGAGATTTTTACTGAACCAGGATGGTCTTGTTTTAGGTACTTCAACTATTCTCTTTCCATTTAATATGTTACTGTCTTTGGAATCATTTTCATACATTATAACTACTTCTTTATCAATGGGATCAAGTTTTAATTCCTTCATTACAGCATCTTGTATTAATTTAGTTTCAGACTTGACTTTTTCATAACAATTTCCTATTAAAATATTAATTTTTTAATTATTCAAAAAATATCTAGTAATGACTTTAAAACTATACAAACATGAGAAAAAAGAGATGAAAACCACATTAAAAAATTTAACATTTTGCAGTTTTTGCATCAGAAATCAAATATGAATCCAAGTTTCGTTTAATTTTTCCTTGCATAATATATTTTTACATAAAATCACCTATAGAGAAATTGAGGAAAACATTACTTATATCGTGATCTATGAAGAGTAAAAATGTAATGAGTTTCAAAATTTAAAGAAATACAATTTATGAGCAAATAACTCCAATTTGGACTTCTTGGTGCCTAAATCTTTTAAGTGGTAATGATATTTGTAAAATAATGCAGTTAAGTTAGCAGGAAATTATAAGATTTTTTCTTCTCACAGACATTTATTTCTCACATTTTATACTCACACACATCTCAATTCATAAAATAAATTTTTTCCAGAAAAATTGTTTGCATAACATTTTTAAATCTATAGGTGTAATTTAATAATTTAGGTAAATAGCATCTCTGCAAAATAATACAAATTTGGACAAAAATAAAGATACAGGATGTTTTCTATAAATCTAAACAAGTAGGCTCTTTTATTGTGATACTTTACATTTGCTGCTATGATGCATGCTGCATATTTATAAGAAAAAATATGAAAAGGTAAAACCTAGAATATGAAAATAATTACAAATAATTATGAAAAATGCTGCTTTTCAATATTAGTAGTGACAGATTTTAAAATTTTATTCAAGTTTACATCTTCCTTGAATCCAAATATATGAGAAATATTTTCCATGTTGTATATTAAACTGCTAAATCTAATTGCGAGGGATGCAGTATCATTAATTTTTCAATGTATTTTTTATCTCCTGCATGGTTAGTGTAATAAATTCTTTTGTGCTACTTAAAGGCAATGTTTTCATAAGAAAATTCTCAGTTCAACATCAGTCAATTTTTTAATTTTCAAGTTTAATAATAAAAATTCACATTGAATTCATTTTATTTTTTATTACACGTGGCATCCCACACACATTTCTAAATATTTACTAATGTACTATCAAATAGTAAATATGATAAATTTTAATTTGTATAGGAAAGTAGTATTGTTTATTTCTATTAATTCTGATATATATATATATTCTTTGCTAAATGCAATAATTGTAGGTAATTGATATAATTTTTTATCATTTTGATTAGTTTGTTTAATTAATTATGCACTATTTCAAAGCCACATTTGGCTATTTAGGGATGGATCTTGACTTTCGAATTAGTAGACAAATGATGTGGGTGGTATTTAAGTCAATATTTGAATCCAAATTTGTGCTTGAAAGCAACACGAGTCCAAACATTTTGATTAAAGTCTTCATTATCATCTTTTATTGCTATAGCATATCTCCTTTAGAACTGTTACAAAGTAAATACAAAGTAAATGCATAAAATTTCATTTCTTTACAAAAAAAAAAAAAAAAAAAAAAAAAACTGTGTGTGTTTGTTTGTGAAACCACATATAATTTAGAAAAATTATTAAAAAATTTTTTTAATTATTTTTTGTGAAATTAAAAAAAAAAATTTAAATACATATATATAGCTACATTAAAAACTACATAATATTCTAGTGATACAAATCACATTATAACATATTCTGTGATAAAAATAAAAGTCCTGATTTACCAATATATTTTTTAGAATGCAAAAAAAAAAAAAAAAAAAAAAAAAAAATTAATAGTAGAACTATTTATTCAACAGCCATCTTAGTATTTTTCTATGTTTCCAGCTTAAATTTAATTCTAGTATTGCTATTGCTAAATATTGGTCTTTTCTATAAATGTTTATCAAAAATATTTAAAAATAAGATTTTTCAAACATTCATTCTTGCCCTTGGGAAAGTCAGGTGAAGCTTATAAATAAAAATAAAAATGTGTAGCCAAATGGCTATATGATGCACTGCAGAACTAATTCTGGCTTTTTCTATTATAATTTTCATAGTATCTTAATGCAATTGCTGTTGGTTTGCATTTATAATTTATTAGCTATTATATATAACCTACATGAAATGAGAGGGGAACAAAGTTTCATTTAGAAAACCTTTTTGATGGTGACTAACTAATATTTGAAATTTGCTGCAATCAAAAGCTTGATGATTACAATAAAGAATTTGAATTCTATATTCATTTTTCAATGTAGTAATTTTGTATAAATTATTAAAATATAAGAGAATGATAATGTAACATTATTCGTGTAATAATCATTATAAAATAACACTCAGCAATACTTACCACAAATAGTATGAACAGGATGAAAATGACCACAAGCATCACAAACAACAAGATTTCTTTTGGGAAGTATCATCTTTCCAAACCCCATTCTTCGTGTCATTCTCCTCTCTAGTGATCTTCTTTTTTTAGGAACAGCCCAAAGAAAACCATTCCCTATAATTTCATCTAATAGAGATGGAAAGTTCTTTTGATTTGAGGATGGTATTTGATTTCTAGAATGGTAATCTTCAACCATGCATAATTCTGAAACATAATATATGAATAAAAAAAATACTTGATTAGTACTGGAAAATCTAAAAAATGAGAATATCAAAGCATTGCTATATTAAAACAAATGGAACAGCAATAATTGAACTATAGATTAAAAAGCCTCAATACATATCTAATTCATTAACAATGTGATAATTTTCTTTATCATTTTGATTTAAATATAGATGATAGAAACTATTTATTTAATAAATAAAACCTTATTCTAATATAAGTATATTTAATAGTTACTACTTAATATGATCAATTTCGACTCTATAAATTTTGATAACATTAATTAAATTGGGCAAAGTTTTTTTTATCACTTTAGAAGAAAGGGAGAGAAAATATTTGCCTCAAAGTTGGCAATAATAGTAATATAAAAATAATTCTAGTTTCTTAATAACAATAAAATATACTATTGCAAAATAAACTTTAAAATATTTTTAAACTACAAATAGATTAAAAAACAATAATAAAGTAAATGAATAATTGTTGCTATCATTGAATAGATAATCTTTAAAATTTAAAATAGTTGAAATTTATTTTAATGCTACAATATTTTTAATTAAATAATATCCTTTTTAAACAACTTTCCTGTTATTTGATATTCTAAGCTACATATTCCTAAGCTCCAAAGTACAACTATGCCAAATTTGGAAGCTTTAAGTCTAATAGTCTTTCCTGTGGAATGCCAACACACACATATATATGCACGCATATGTGCAGGCATACACATATGTAGGTTGCTCTTTATTATTAGCACAGATAGAGATTAATGCATACAAAAAGAAAAACTATTAGTAGGATTTAAAGATTGTAGTTTCATATATACTTTTTTTATATTCAAATCACAAGTATCCAAAATGCTAATACTATAGCAGATAAAAGTTTATTCATTTATTTGAAATGAATTTCATGACCCCTCCATTTTTTTTTCCTGAAAATAATAAGAATGTTCCATATTCTCTTTACAATAAGAAAAGCTTAAAAATTACAAAGATTCTAATGAGAGGTTTATAAATGTGCCCTTAGATGTTAATTAACTCACTATAAATAACATAATGTTGATCTTAAAACAATAAATCAATCAAAACAATAATTCTATGAGCCATTTCAAAAGCAGTGGTTTCTTGTTGAAAGAAACTTTTCAAAAGTCTTTCCTCTTAGCTAGGTGGTAATCTTATGACAATCTGTTAGGGGGGGGGAATTCAATATATAATAAATGTAACCAACAGCAGTATAATAATGAATTTATAGAACTGTTTATAACATTTAGTACCTCTTTATTACAGCAGCAACCTGGTTTACTTTGCAACTCTAGAATGATGCCAAATTCACAATTATGATTTCTATTTTTTGCACATTAATAAACAGGACTGCAGACTTTTTGGCAAGATTTCATCATAAACTTAGAAATGCATCTTGCTTGCTTAGTAACTAAATACTCAGAGCCATTATAATAAAGAAGAACCTATCATTTTAAAAAATGCTCCTAGACATACAAAAGAATAATTTCTCCTTAAAGTAATATTCCTGAACACTCATCACAAAATTAATGATCCATTTACAGAGTTATTCATGGATTATTACGGATGGAATCCATAATTCAAAACTATGTTCAACTGCCATCTAATTCAATACTAAAAATCTTTCATATATCAATATGAAACATACATAATTTACAGCATTTGCGTTCATCAAATAACATACATGCCATAACTTTAAAAAAATCATTACAATCAGAAATCAAACCCTGTCCCTAAAATAAAATAACTTCAGAGAAATTTTAAATAATAGTTAATTTATAGAAGCAATAAAATTTGCTCAGCATTTTTTAAGACATACCAATTTAGATATTTTAGCTTAGGAAATGAAAAGAGACCAGAATAACCAGAATTTTTTATAAACATTAAACTGTTTCATTTTATAAATTCTGAAACAAAGTTGTACCCAAAATTTTCTATTTCTTTACTGTTACATTATAAAATTATTAATGAACTAAGCGTTATTGGAATCCAAATTTCAGTTTAATTTTGTTTTTAATTTAAAAAATAAATACATTCAATTATATTGAAATCTGTAAAATTAAGCGGGAGATTGTATGAGATTTCCCCACTATTCTACATAAGCTGATTATAAAATTGCAAATTATAAAACAAGGATAAATTTTCAAGGAAACTGCTTGTTGAATTTTTTTTAAACATGCATCAAGTCTAGAAAAAATATTGAAGCTTCCTAAATAATAATAAAGCAACTTCAATGAAATGAGCATCGAATTTCAAAATTCGATGATAAATTATACATTACCGGGAAACTGAGAACTCCGATTATAAGTTTCCGGAAATAAACGAATGACAAACATTCTCCAGCTCCTGACGACAGTATTAATGAAGTTCATTTTACTCGAAAGAAAACTCTTATATCAAAAAGAATAAAACATATTACTTTGTATTTAAAACATTCTAATGAAAAAGTAAGAAATATAAACATATAAAAGATGTTGCCAAAACATGAAAAAATTTATATCTCACTCAGCCTGCAAAAATTTATATTTGTTGTAATTTAAGACTCTAATATACATATATTTTAACTGTAAATTTCGTGCAAAAATTTGCATGATATACTGGAATGAAAATATCAATAATATTAAGTCTTTGTTTCAGTACCAACAATTCTTTAATTCAAATCCTGCACCATTATAGAATATTTTAACTGTGATCGTAATTGTTAACTTTGTTTTCCTTGCCTGTGAGAAATCGTGGATTGTGGTACTTAGTAAACAATAAGCAGGAAAGTTCCCTTAAGATCGATTCGGGTTTTTTTTTGTCCAAACTGTCTGTAAATAATAATTTGATTCATGTAAGTTAACTAAGGAAACTTCTATATTTTAATGTATTTTTATGTGTGTTTATGTAAATGTAGATAATCATGAAATGCACTTTCTTATATTTCTTTAAAATGTTTTCAAAATGTAATTACAGAATTTCTATTATAAATATATTTGGAAAGAAAATAATAAATGGGCATTAAATTTCTCCATAAATTTGTTGTAGTGAATGCTTGTTTCTAATAATTATAAATTATATGGTGATCAAAACCGTGCGAATGTGTAAATTATGCTTTACTTTATAGAATATTTATGAGATAATTTTCAAACTTTGAAACTGATCTTCAAACATCTTTCAACATTTATTTTTAATCTTCTAAGATAAATCAAAACTGTTTATCAAAACTGTAGGGTCAATAATCTATAGACAAAGAATTCATTTAAAAGCTATTGTGCCCATGATTAAACCATCCTGTTACTGATGTTTTATTGATATTTAAAAATATATTAATTGCTATGTCTATTTTTTTACATGCAATGATTTCCTCTATTCATAGTGGACTAAAAGTTAAGAGAGGATACTGTATAAAAAATATGCAATTTATGAGCTATCTAAATATAATTGACATGAGTGATTAAAAAAATACCTTTTCTCATCCAGATACTTCATCTATTATTACTGAAAGGGAAATGAAATTCTTAGAATGTGTGATTAATCTTGATGCCTTTCATTTTGTAAATATGGATAGTTACATATTAATTACATACCATCAATTAAATGCTAACGATTGCATGAAATAGGTTCTTTTATAACTATAATATGAGTGTGTTAGTATCATCCAGTGTTACAGTAGTTGTATCTATATGCCAACTTGCATTGGGACCTGTAAGAAAATGGGCTCATGGTATTTTATCAATCTTGCCATCCTATAGTGGTACCTCAAATTAAAGTGCTTCCTGCTACTGCAGCCAAAAATGTTTAAATGTTCAGATTAATTTCATTTTTTTTTTTTTTTTTCCATTTCAGAAATGTATTGGACTTTTTGCTTAGAAAGAGGTGCACCACAGCGTGTAAACCATGCTTCAGTTGCAATTGGGGATAAAATATACTCTTTTGGTGGATATTGTGGTGAAGAAGATATGCCAATATTTATTGATGTTCATTGTTTTGATACAAGTAAATAGTATAGAATTCTGTATTTTTTTACATTTGTATTGACATTAAAGGGTTTTTTAAATTTATGCAAAATTAAAAAAAATGATTGCTTTTAATAAAATTTTAATATTTTAATTATATAGGGTTATTATAATTAAAGCTGGAATTTAAAAATGGTGTAAATTAAGCACTGATCAAAATGTCCTGACTTATTATCTGAATATATTTAAAGCAGTGAGATTTTATTTGATGATGGGGAAATCAAAATTTTATTATAGTTAGAATTGTAAAGGTCTGTATAAATTAAGCTTACAAAAGAAATATAGGTTTCGTGAGAAGAGTCTTATACAAATGTACCAACCAAATTAATGTCAGCCATAGAGAAAAAGTAGTTTATTAAAGAAAAATTATAGTTTTGCTGTAGAAAACAATAGTTCATGTGAAGAGAGACAATATTCTTGTTAACATTATGAAAAAAAAGCGTTAAATTATGATACTTTCCATAAGTCACTGAGTACTTTTCCAAGATATTTTTATTATGCTACCTACTGTCTTAAATATATATATATATATATATATATATATATATATATATATATATATATATATAATATTTTCTTTACCAGATATTCCATTAAGTGCATTTATATTTTATAACCATAAATTTCTAAACAGCTTTATTTGCAGTATTTTAGAATTGTGACTTTAATTATTATCACTTCACTCATCATCATTATTATTATTTATGACAGTTTTTTTAAAATATTTTTATCCTCAATAATATAAAAATTTGAGCTGTTGTGTTGGAATTTTTTTTAATGTATTGTAGCTGACTAAATTGAAATTTAAAATTTCGCTCGTATATAACATGTAGATTGTTATTTTATGATTCATGAATAGTGCTATTATTTTTATGCTTATTTTAATACATTCATTTTATAGAAGTGTTAAGGAAAAGAATAATTTTTATGTGCAAAATATTTTGCATTTAACAGTATCTTAGAAAACTTTATTTTGATGCATAAGTTGAAAAATACTATATTGATGATATGATCATTCACATATGAATTATACTTACCTATTATATTGGTGGTAGTTGTAGACAAGCATGACCAGAACTGAACTATAAAGGGTCCTGGGTGCAAGATAACCATTTGGGACCCTAACTTTCTAAGTAAATAAATAAACAGGAACATATATTGCTATTGTATGTTTATTTAATGCATGATTTTATTGTTGCTAGCAATTACTTCAGAAAAATTACAATTGTTTGCAATTTCTTTTTCAATACTTATGCATACATGCTTGATCAAAGACAATTCTTTATTAATTTTAATTTGCTGAAAGAGTGCTCAGAGCTCTTTGTAGCAACTGACAATGTAAAGAAAAGTTTCAATACAGTTAATACATTTGGAAATAATTCATTATAATTATTTTTTAGTGCATTATTTACATTGCATTTATTTGAAATCAAATCTGGTAGAAAACCAATTTCCTGGATTAGGTTTTCATTTACATTTTTATTATCAAATTTTTTAAACAAAGTTTTTGAAAATTCTTTTAATTCATGTTTTTCTAAATTAATGATTGAAATGATTAATTTAGAAAAGCTTGAATTAATTTGAGATACTTTTAAATCTATCTCCTATCTATGTAATAACAGTATCAATTATAATGTTAAAAAATGTCATCTAAATTCCTGCACTGGGCTTTCTATAACTTCATCTTCTGCTATTTCAAAATATAATCTTTTCCAAATTCTTTTTCAGAAAAAGGTTTCTGAAATATTCAAATTAAGTGCTATCATTTTTGCTTCATCCAAAAATATGTTACATTTTTTATTTCTGTTTTAAGTTTATTAACTAAATTAAATTCAGTCAATAAAAAACTGTTGTTTTTGTTCAAAATAGATTATTGATAGTGTTAATTTTGGACAATATTGCAAACCATGCTATTAAACACACAATAAATGGCATTTCTTGTATAGAATCCAACAAGACTTTTAGCTTCAAATACTACTGTATTATCAGTATGTGTGCCAAAGCTTTTTCAAACTGTGTATACACTGCTTTAACTGAATCTATTTTGGCTTCCTAACGAGTATTGCTTAATGGTTTAAGAGTTACCTTTAAAAGGTTTTGCAGAATTTCCCATCTTTTTGTAGATGTAGAAAATAAGCAATATAAATGTTGCAATATCCAAACATTTTTTTAACAATATATGCTATTGAAAGTGGCATAAAAAATTAATAAACTAAATGAATGTGATAGGCAAGGCACATAAATTGGATGAGGGTTTACAGTAATTATTTTAGATTGTACACTTTTATTGTTGCTACCATTCACATATGCCTGTCCTGTACAATTCATAATATTTAAATCAAGCTCACTTAATGATTTCAAGAGTTTTTGCTAGTCCTTCTTCAGTCACATCAATTACTACTATTACCCCTATAAATGGCTCATTTATAGTTAAACTTTTTCTTTAAACTTTGCATACCTAATAATAACTGAAGTTTGTTCCTTATGGAAAATATCAAGAGTACAATCCATTTGAAAACTATAGTATGTGACTGCTTTTGTATCATCTTTAATTTTGTTAAAGACTTCATTTTTTAATGCAGAAATAATTTGTTCTTGTGATCTATGTGTTAAATGATGTATTTTTTAAATTTTTTATTCTGTTTATATAATCCATTCACATAAAGTCTTATTTAATTAATAATTCAATTAAAAATTTCCATTATGCATAAGTGGAAGATTAGTATTTGCTAGAAATAGAATTACAATTCTATGAAATAGTAATTTAAAGCTTTGTGTTTCTTTATTATAGTAACTTGATTTGTTTTATCAATATTCAAACATTAATTTAGTCATTTTAATAATTATTTCCAAGTTGTAAACGAATTAAAGTGATAAAACAAAGTGCTCATGATCTTGAATTACATTTGACAGCTATCTTCAGTATTTATTGCCACCTATAAATTATGTAGATTTTTCATTTAACTTAGTAGGTAGGTGAATGACCATAAATTTATTTACTTTAGGTTTATAATTTGCTTCACACTTGCAGTAGATAGTAATATATCTGTAAACTTAATATATTTCCAAACCATCGATTTTTCCAGATAAATTTCTTCCCTCTTTTTTCCGTTCTGCTAATTATTGTTCAGAATATTATTTCAGTTCTTGATCACATTCAGGCCCTCTCAACCCAGGGGCCCTGGTCCATAGCATATGCCACACTCCGCAGATGGCTGGCCTGGGGCATGACTGATTGTGATAAATGGTTCTATTAATTTAGCATAACTATTGTCAAAATGTTGGCATAGGTTCCTATTATTTAATTATATGTCAAGATGCTGGTAAAAAATTGTGCTTTATACTATAATTGGTTTTTATTAAGCCAGTAAAAAGTATTAAAATGAAACAGTTGTCATATGAAACAAATAGAAAAGAAAAAAAACTAGTTTTCAGTATAGGTCATTGAATTCTAAAAATTAATTTTTGCTAAATATTTCAGATACATTGAAATGGTCAAAAATTAATTATGAAGAAACCAGGAATTGTCCATTGTCTTGCTATGGCCACTCTGTTGTTGCATATCAACATCTGATTTATCTGTGGGGAGGACAAAATTTGCATGGTGCTAGTAATACTTTGTACTGTTTTAATACAAGTAAGTATTTTTGATGTGTGTTTCTCTCTTTATAGTAGGACACAAGATTGGTACAGATTTGAGATGAATAAAAATCTTATTCTTGTTAAATAGAAGAATCGCATAGGTATTTATTGCTGTGTTTTTAAAATCAGCTACTTATGAATGATTTACATATGAGGATCTTGACATTTCCTTTTACCATTTATTTAATATTTATTTACTTCTGTGAACATTGTGTCATATTTTTGGCACATAAGAAGTCTTTTCATCAAAATATATATGCATGTAATAATTTTATTTCATACTGCTTAGTTTGATTATAAAAACACTTTTATTTTAGCTGATTAATGTAAATTTTTAATTTTTTAAGCCTGAATAAAACTGTTGATTACATTTTTTTTGAGGAATTTTCTTGATCCAATAGTATCAAAGTGAGGAATGTTTTCTTACTATCTCTGTGTCTGACTCTTCTTCACCATCTACACTACTTTAAATGCAAGACTTGTATAATGGTCATAAATTTTATTAAAAAAAACTTTTGAAGACTTTAAAATATCTTTCATGTATCAAAGAAACACGCAAAGTAACGAATCTTTTTGAATTGCACCCATGACAACTCAATGTATGTATGTGTGTGTGCACATAAAATAAAATTAAGATTTTCAGAAAGTAAGAAATATCTTGAAAATCATAAATTAATTTGGAAATTTCTTGGCTTTAAATACACATCTTGTTAAAACTGGAATGTATGTAATATATAATTGAATGATTTACATTTTTTCTTTGATGTGTTTCTTATCTGTACCTTTTTGGTATTAGATCTACAGATTTTCTAGTTTTATGTGATAAAACCTCCTGATCCCATTCACTTTATTAATTTCTTCCTTTAAGATACTTTTTCTTTCTTTCATATAAGAAATTACTAATTTGCAGTGTGATTTAGATATTTTAGTTAAATAATCACTGCTAAAAATTCAATTTTATGCATTGTATATATTATTGCACCATATGTTTATGGTAATTTTCTTACATAATTGAGCATTCTATGTTATTCTTGCTATCATTTTTGCCCATATTATTTAACTCTTTCTATATTTCATCATTTCTAAAATTTCTCTACAAATAATAATAATAGTAAAGCACAAACTGACAGTTTTTCTGACAGCTATCTAGTTGAGGCGGACACTAGATTTTATCAAATTCCTATTATTTTTGTGTAGATATTAAATAATTGTCATTAAATCAACGTTTCACAAATGTAAAGGTTTTTTTTCTTATTCATAATTATTTAAATGAATATTGTTTGAATGAAATTGAACTTTCATATATACAAATACTTATACAAGCTACTACATAAATAAATTAAAAATTTCCTTCTATTCAGCAAGACTTTGCTGCCAAACAATCTCTTTTATTGGTGAAGTAAAATTCTTAAGAATTATTAAATGATTTAATAATTATTTACATTTTGTTGATTCCTGAAAATTTTATCATCTTGAAATGCATCAAATGTATAAAGATATTAAAAGTAATCTTGTCAATTCAAACTATTGAAATTTTAAAAGATAGAATTTTCCAGTCTTTGTAAATCATCAGAATTATTTAGTTTTGTTTTATTGTAAATTTAAACAGTTTTTGTGAGTCAAATTGTGGTTAGAAATGAATGTTTGATATATTAAGAATTGTGTTTGAATTTAGCATTGTTTATGTTTATTAAAAAATTTATTTAATTAAAAAAGGATTTTGATATGAGATATTAATATGAAATTTTAGTTTAAAATAATAGAACATTTGCCAATTCTAATGCCACTTTCTAATTGAAAGTTCATAGAAAGTTTATCTGCTTTATAAAAATAAATGTATAATATCAAATGTGGTAATGGGAATTTTTCATTCCTGATTATTTTTAAATTTGTGCTGTTGTTTAAGCAGTTATTATTTCTTTTTTACCCCTAGAGACACTGTCATGGACTAAACCCTTAACCTCTGGTCCAATGCCTAAACCAACTGATGGCCATTCTGCATGTGTTATGGAAGATCATATGTATATATTTGGTGGTTTTGTAGAAGAGAATGACAGTTACTCACAAAAAGTGTATTCACTAAATTTAATCACTTTTAGATGGCAAAGAGTACAGACGACTGTAAGTGTGCATGGTTTAATTGATAAATTCTAAATTTGACAGATAAATAACTTTTCATGGTAATTTCACTATAAATATCAATAATTATAGTTAAAAAAAAAGTATAATTCCATACTCAGTCATGCTCTTTTTCATCATCTCTGAAATATTAATTTTAAGCTAAAAAAAGAATAAAAAATGAAATAATAATGATATTTATTTCATGGTGTAATGACAAATTTATGAGTTGTTACTTTAAAAAAAAATTTTAATTTCAGATTCTTAATATATGGTGCTTTTATCTTTGACACAGTGCGTTAAAAAAATAGGAAATTTATAAACGGATAAGTAATAAAAATTCAGTTATTGTATTAGGTTAAAAATAGTTAATTGCATACTTATATATATGATTAAAACAAATTTTATTTTCAAGTAACAAGTAATAATTTATTATAATGAAATATGTCTTTAGACTTGCAATTGTGGCTGTATTCTGATCTATACACTTGTAATCACTTCTTACAATATTTCATCTTCTAATGCTTATTCTAAAGGTGTCAGCCACCTTTAAAAGGTAAAGAAAAAAAAGTTGAATGTTATTATAATGCTCTGAATTGAGAAAATTGATTCTACTTAACTAAGTTCATTGTACTGGGGGAAAAAATGTATTGATGACCAGAATGTATAATTAAGAAAGCAATGAAAAATTTTTAGAACTAAGCACAGATATGAATTAGATTGAAAGCAATATATTTTTGCACAGAAAATGCAGGAAGACAAACTATATAACTGCATCTACTGTCACTCTAGAGGGTTTTTTCAAATCCCCCTTTTATGTACTTATTGTTATTTTCATACTCATTGTTGTCTTATTTTTTCCCAACTTTGTGTTCATTTATCTTGAGAGTTAGTATAAGGTAACAGGATTTATTTCCTCTATTGCAGTACACAAGTTAGTTCTATTTTCAGTTAGTTCAGTTTTTTCTGGTAGCTATTGTATTACTATAATTCATAAAAGAGCAATTGTAATATCTTGATGAAAATCTAAAGGAATGAGTCGATTTTCTTTTTTATACTTTGCTGTATTTAATAGCCATCCAGTGACAAAAATCATATTTAATGCATCTGTAAATAAACTTTCTCTGTAAATTCTGTAAATAAATCACATTACTTATTAAAAGTTGTGATAATAAATACTCTAAATTTTATCCATTAATCTTCCTTCCTATACCAGAATCATGTTGATTAGTCAAATTTGATTGTCCTAAAAGCCCCATTTTTGGGCACTGTATCAATTGTATCATATGGGCAAAAGCAAAGATGTTTCCTTCAGTGGGCAACAAAATGTGTCAAATTTTTCTTATGTATATGTAACCTTTTTTGTAGTAAAGCCCATATTTCTAAACAAGGATTTTATTCATGGTGTTTCACCATTTGTTTTCGAAAAATCTACATCAGATAATGTTGTACTTGTAGTAGATAATGTAAGTTAAAACCATTAAAAAAAACTTCAATCAGGAGATTTACTCATCGAAGTCTCCATTTATAGTTAATCGCAAAATATCCTCAAATTGAAATCGATGTCAAAACTCCCAGTTGCTGTTCTTCATTGCAAAATTTCAAGAGGCATTATCTCCTGTTTTGAACTGCTATATGTTCCTTTTGAAGAAATCACAGAGAAGCTGCATAGTCAGGGAGCCATGTGTGGTGAATAATAATATAGAGAGATGACCAGCTCCTTAATACTAAACACCTCGTATTTACTTTCGATTCCATAAAATTACCTGTTAAGACAGGATATATAAATCTCTCAGTTCAGCCTTATATCCCTAACCCATTGCAATACTTCAAATGTTAATATCTTAGTCATTCTCTAACTTCCTATTGCAGGACGGTAACATGCCCGTTGTACAGAGGATGGCCATGAGAATGCTGGCTGTACCAATAAAGAAAATTATGTTAACTTCAAAAGCGACCAGATTTCCTTCTCTGATACTTGCCTTGCATGGAAGTCATTACAACAAAAATTAAAAACCACTTTTCTTATTTAGAAACTCGAAAACTCGTTGCTTCAAAAACACCCATTCAAGATACCAGCTATTCATTTATAGCTCAGCCCAAGGCTAAACAGACTAAGTTTCAAAACATAACTAAGGATGGTACTTTTTTGGAAAAAAACATTCATTACTCCTAAACAAATGCATTCTTCTTCAAATCTGGTTGTTGTTACTACTCAAAGACAGTCTTCAACTATTGAAATGAAAAATGTGATCCCACCACAATCTGTGATATTGTATCACAGAAATCACCTCATTTTAAAACTGTCAGCAAGAAGAAGAAATTTAAGAAACAGTCTCAGCCTATAAATGAAGATAAAATTAATTCAGTTTCCGAAAAGGAATTTAAGTTGTATACAACATCGCTGTTAACGATTCCATCTTATGCTGCTAAACAGTTAAACAATCCTTCAGATTCAATGCTTAAAAATGAATCTAGAGCTACTAATGAAACTGCATTACCACCTGTAAACTCCAAAGCTAAATTTGTGTTAGTTGACAATATTTCTAATACCATAACTGACACTGAAGATGCAATACATTATGCCTTACATAATAATGTTTTTAATAATATTTTAACAATTTCATGCTTTACTTTGTACCTGAAAATGTATCATATGTTTGGTTCAGTATTGTCAGATCTGGCTTAAGCGTGAATAAACTACAAAATCCAATCCAATGTTTTTAATTTATTGGCGTGAAAGAAATGAAAAGAATGAAAAAAAAAAAAAAAAAAGTCATTACTGAATTTTCTGTAATTAAATAAAGTTATGGATTTAATCAATAGGTTAGTTAAAAATAGATGCTAACCCATTATATTTGTAATACAGTGCTCCTGATTATTGATCAAAATAATTTTTTTTTCCTGCCAGATTTAAAGGATTTTTCTTATATATAAGATAGGAAAGATCTCTCTTTAATCTCCATCTTATCCTTGAAATATAGAGATTATTATTTACTGCATTTCAAAGCAAGACAAATTTCATTTTTCATAGAATAGCAACAACTCGCCAGTATTCCTAATTGAGGATATGGAAGTTTAATGAATTGCAGCATGTGTATTTCTTATTTATAATTTTATATTCAATGTATGATTTTTAATGTGTACATTTTTAATTATGTGTACCAGTTTTCAGAAATTTTGCTTCGTTTTGGATTTTTATGTTACTTATGACTTAACATGTCAAAAAAAAAAAAAAAAAAGGAAGCTATTTTATGAATTTTTGTTAAGTGCCCATTTTATATCTGAAACATGTTTTTTGTATCTAGAAAATCAAGTTTATCTTTCAATTATAAACCATCATTTTTTTCCCTTTCAAATCAATATGAATGAAATTTTATTTTTGAAAGAGGTTTCCATTTATTCTTTTCAATTTGAGAACATTTACTTGTAAAAAATTGATGTACAAATCACTCATCATTTTTCTTTTTTTTTCTTTAGTTACAGCAGTACTAATCATAATGAGAGTATTAAATTGAGGAATCTTGTTATAATTTAGCAAAGTTTTAAGTAGATTAAATTTTTTATTTCTGCATTTACAAACTATGAATGTGGAATGTTTGTCTTTTTCAAAGTGCCGTAAAGAGCTTTATTTTAATTTATTGTTGAGTATGATTTAGTAAATAAATAATGCTGTGGCTGAATTTAATTATGGATAATAGATGAAAAAAAATCCGGAATTTTCTTATAAAGTTGATTATATTGTAACATTACTGGTTTTTAGATTAAAATCCTGAGTTTATCCCAGTTATTATCTAACTTTTTGAATGCATGTTGCTATTAAATTATCATTGTCTTTATGTTTTCGGAAACAAGATTCTGATATAAATCTTTCTTATCTCTTAATAGAAAAATGTTGCACTTACTTTATGTTTAATCATTAAAATATTCATTTATTTGCACATTACTTTTTTTAATGAAAACTTGTTAAAAGAGTAAAAAGAATTTTGCTTGTTAGAAGAGTTTAGATTTAGTAAATCTTAATACACTTAGTAGTAATAATACACTTGTAGTAATCTTAAATACACTGAAATTGTTTCAATTAATCATTCATTTATTAATTCATTCATAATTCAAATTAATCATTCAATCTGTTTGCTATTAAAGGAGTTACTAAGCTTTATTTCCCTAGGAGCTGTGGTGATAAATCATCACTAGTAAAAATACAAACTATTTTAGTAAGTACAACAATTTAACAGTGGAAGTGAATTTGAAAATTTATGCCATTTTTCCATCCTAGACAGAATTTTTTAGCTACAAAAATGCTCACTGTTATTATTTCACAAATTATCTAGCAAAAAATGAAGGTTTTATCGTAATTTAGAAACTATATATGTATTTCAGCATCTTTTCTTTTTATGCTCTATTTATCTGAAGAAAGTTGCTTGTAATCCTATTTTTATAATTGGATGTAGTTCAAAAACTGATTTGTAGCCATGTTGAATAAATTGAGATTTTTGAATTTAGGGACTTCAGCCATCTAAACGAGATTTTCACACTGCCTCAGTGATTGGCAGTTACATGTATATTTTTGGTGGTAGGAGTTCAGAAAATAATGAAAATGAATTTTATCCTCATCAAATAATGTACCTTGATACAAACAATATGAAGTGGATAACACCAGTATGTAAAGGATCAATACCATGTGGGCGAAGGAGTCATTCTGCTGGTACGTTATAATCCCAAACCCTCAATTTATTTACAGTTCAATTAATTTTGGATTAATTTATCTTAATTTGTAACAATCAAAATATGCACAATATTTCTTTCCAGTGTTATGGCAATTGCTTACACTTAAAAATTCTTGTAATATTTTATTTCAATAAAAATGATTTAAAAAGAAACCAAACTGATATATTTTACATTGTCATTTAAACTAATAATTAATATACTGATAAATTTAATAAAAGTGATTTTTTTTAAGTAAATTTTTTCTTGTGTATATAAATGTAGAATTTTTTTATTTGTAATTTTTTTTACATTTTATTCTTTAATTTATAATTCAATGCTGTAAATAATATGGAATCTTGAGTTAAATTTTTCGTACTGTAACTGCCAGATGGTGCTTTCTTATGAAATCAGAATTTAATTAAATTCATTGATTAAGAATTAAGTTCTGAAAATGTTAATTTGTTATTGAAAGTGTAAGTTAGAAAATTTTATAACACTGGCTCATTAGAAAGTGAATCAAAAAATGATTTACAAACTTCCTTTTTTCAAACTTAAAACAAGTCAAATATTTAAAATCAATAGTCTTTTTTATTCAATAATTTGCATAAAAAATGGCTGCATTAAATAATATGTTTTCTGTCTAATGTATTCACAATATATCTTATTACTAATATAATTTTTTGAAGGTTATAAAGTGTGGAGGCATTGATTGTTTGTTGTTGATTTGTATGCTTATCTATATTAACTTAAAACATTTTAATTCTGTATTAGTGTGCTGCTGTATCATACATTTGTCATGTTACTATAGTCTACTATATAATTTTCTGTGTAATTTTTACATATCTAAAACTATTCTTCATTTCATAATCAATTTCATACACACACAGAAAAAAAAATATTTGTTTGAAAATAGTTGAAATGGTCTCTCTTGCAATTTTCTTCTTCTTTTGTAATGTATATGCATCTTATACAATTTGAAAGCGTTACCAGTTTTATATGAGATTTAATTACATTAAAATATATTTACTTCTTTTTATTAGGTGTAGTAAAGTTTAACATTGTTTTTATACTACTTTTCTGATTATTTAACATTTTATAAAATATATCTAAAATGTTTTTTCTCCCTTATAGTTGTATATAATGGTGAAATCTATATAATTGGTGGTTATGACGGCAACAGAGAAATACACATGAATGATGTATATAAATATAATCCAGGTAAATATTTGCTAAACAAATTTTATATCTATATTCATGATTTTGAATTCTTTAATTTGAAAGTGTTTTGATTTTTTTGTTATGTTAAAAACTAAATGTAATGTATGTGTTTACTTGTTTAATATTTGAAGTTGTTTGTAACTTAGTAAAAGTAAAAAAGTAGCTTTCTTTTTAGAATTGAGTTGTTGAAAATATAAGAGCTTTCTGGTTCATGTCCTTGTAGGAACTAAATAAAGATGAATTATTACTAATAAGCAATTACTTGTATAATATTTTCGTATGGTATATGGCAATTTGTTAAATATAGTAAATTAAAATAATGTAATAAAGAAAATTAGATCCATATTAATGTTTTATGCAAATATTATACATACTTACTAAAAGATGGAGCAAATCAATCATTTTCTTAAACAATAAATTAACAATAATTAACAGAAATTAACAATAAAAAAGTTGATTCATAAATAAAAATGAAATAATATGAAGCATTTTTTATTCTAATTCTCAGCCATTGCTATCATTTTTGAATTTTTTAGTTCTTAATATTAATTTAATTAAAATTAATATTAAATACATTAATATTAAGAAAAATTTAATATATTTTTAAAAAAAATTATGAATTATCAAATTTGAATTTTATTTGATTATTGATTACTATGCTGTAATTTTCATAAGATAGATTTTTTTCTCTCCTAGCAATAATTGATAAACTTCCTTCTGAAGATTGCGAATTTTGATCTCAATTTATACTCTTAACCAGCATCATTCAAAAACTGGTTATTGAATTGTAACTGATAACAGACTACAATGATATAGCTGTATATTATATTCTGTTTAACATGTAACATCACCTGAATCAATGGGTTCCCACTAATGGGTTCAGATATGACATGGCCTAGGAATGTCAATCAAAGGATTTGATATATTATTCAAAAATTTGCTGACTTATATACACTTCAGCTTAATGTTGCTATTAATTAAAAGCATTAGATAACAATGCTACAATTGTATATAGTATATGATATTTTATAGGAATTTTTTTTACCCAACCAGTACATTGAGATGTTGCATGGCTAAAATATTTTAATTGGAAGGCAGGATGTTCCATCCTCAGTCTGCTTTCTTAATCAATTTTATTCAATAATTGACAGAAACAATCATTCTTTGGCAGTGAAATGTTTGTTACAATCAAGCTGATTATTGAAGAATTGCTTATATAATTCCAAGCAAAATGAATTAGTTCTCCCTGAAAGTGTTCTAGTAATGCAGCCTTCTCTCATAAATTGAAGTTAAAGTATTACTACCTCCTCAGATAATAAAAGTGCATGCTACAATTTCTTCAGCTAGCAGAAGCTGTCATTTCTTCTTTATCACAAGTCCAGAGCTCATGATAAAGAGGATGACTAGTTTTGGATTTGACTAAATGAAATTAGTCACAGCAAGCAGAAACTTTTTATAAACTTTTTTATAAAATCTTTTTTTTTAAATAATTTTATACATTTATTATGTTTTATTTTTAAGGAATTAATGAATCAGTAGAATTGATAAATCAATATAAAATATGAAATTTTATTACAGTTAATTAGTTCTTGTAGATGAAGGTGTTTTTCTCTTTTTCAGTTACTTCTGAATGGACTGAAATGAGAGTATTTGGTATAAAACCTCGTCCTCGTAGAAGACATTGTTCTGTTCTTGTTGGAGATATTATCTTCTTATTTGGGGGCAGCAGGTAAATTTAAAAATTTCATTCTAAATAATTTTAATTGCTAAAATTTTAAAAATTCAGCATAATTTAATAAAGTTATTTGCAAATGTTTAATTTCATACTTTTGTATGGTTTTAACAAGGAAAATAGATATTTCCAAATCAAGCAAATGTTTAAATTAAATATATTCTTTCATGTAAAGCCTACATTTTATATGTGTAGAATTTTCTGCTAATTTTCCTCTATTACTGTTTAATTATTTCAGTGCTGATTCATTTCTAAGAGTAGTAAGCTTTTATATAATTAAATATTAATATATATTATAATTGAATTAAATTTTAAGGAATTAATGTGCATAGAATGCAACCAGGTTTTTTAAAGTTGCTCTTAAACGTCTGTTACTAATAAGGTGTGTTTCTTTATAAATTGAATGATAATTACTAATTATCATTCAATTTATTTTTATGAATTTTTAAAGCTATCAATTTGCTTGGAAATATAATTAAAGATGCTTCAATTAATTTGTAGCTGCCTACAGTTTAATTTTTAGTAGTTTTTTTTAAAGAAATTAGGTTTATTTTCAAGATTTTTTGTCTTGAGCATCAGTATTTTTAAAACCAAACATAGAATGTGAAAATAATTAAAATATTGTAATATCCTTCAAATGATAAGCAATAACTTACAAATTAAGTAAAAACTATGTTAATTAGTTTGTAATTTAATATATATTTCATTATTACAGTCCCGAAGAAAGTCCTTTCTTTTCAAGTAGACATATTCTGAGAGAACACTGTGATTTGCACATGTTGGAATTTGGTAAATATAGTAATTAATGTATGATTGTTTAAATGCGTAAAAGAAAGAATATAAAATTCTCAATTAAGAGATGGTTTCCGTCATCTAATTTTTCTTTCAGAAATGTACAGTTCTTTTCTCTGTTTAGTACATATTTTGAGGCTAAATATATGTGAAAGAAAATTTATAATTGTGTTATGTTTTTAAATTTTATCCCAGTAATTTGATTCACATAAATATTATCTTACTTAATAAATCTTCTTACATATTAGTTAAAAAAAATATTTCTTTAATGACTTTTAATACACTAAATCTTAGTGAAAAATATTTTATTAGAAATTAAAAGATTTAGGCGATTGAAAAAACATCTAGTACCCTCACTACAATATGTGATTCATCTGCTGACTAGTAATTTGTTTAAGACATTAATACAGGTTTTGAATTTGTTTCTATTTTGCTGTAAAAGATCTAAAATTACAACATATGTAACTATATAGCGATATATGCATGTTTTTTTCATTATAAGGCTCATTTATTTATTTGAAAACAATTAGCACATAATGGATTTAAAGATAAAAAAAGCACTCCCATAAAAAAAAATAAAAAAAAATGTTTGCTTTCCTGAGTGACCAGGGAGATAAAAGCATTTATCTAACAATTTTCTCTTTTGGAAATAAGGTGCATTTCCCAAAATAGTATGAAATACCGCATATTTTTCAGTTTAGCACTTTCTAAATTGGAAAATTTTGTTCAGAAAACTTTTAGAAAATTATTTCCAGCTGAAAGTATTTAATTTTTAAAAAAATATTCATAGTTTTGGGATTTATAAATTTGAGATGAAGTGTCTTTTGTGAACTTCCATGACTGGTAGACATCCAGTAGAAAGTTGAATTAATTGCCTAAAGCTAATTTTGTAATTGATTGCTTGATACAGTTCTCATATCCACAATTCTAAAAAATTATTTTACTATTTTTTGTGATGACTTTCTATTTCCTCAATTTCTTTGCTATATTATTAATACTATTTTGCAGTTCCCAGCTTGAAGAAACTTTCAATGTTGAAAATTATGAATGATCAAATCAGTGTTAGTTGTTTACCTGTTTCTTTACAGTAAGTGTTATATTTGAGCATTCATATGATTTTTTAAATATAGTCATCTTATTCTGTTTAGAAGCACTTGGTGATTAAGTAATCTTGAGGTACTTTTTTGTCTATTAATATTAATTTTATTCATTTTGCAAACATTAACATTGCATAACAGTTTTGTCTGGGTTTTGTTTCATAATAGGCTATTGATGTGAAATGGAAAAATAAATTATTAATATTACTATTAGTAATATACTGTAGAAAATCCCAAAAGACCATGAAAAAAAATTAATGTGAAATTGTACTCTGAAATTCTGTCATATGTCATCAAATCAACATAAATGAATAAAGAAACATTTTAAATTGAGTTTTAAAAAGTAAAGTAAATAAATTTAGTAAAAGCAGTTTTCAAACAATATTTGCTTATTTAAAAGAATAATTTCTTCTTTATTTTGTTTCCTAATCTCTGATTTTTAATTTATAGTTCGAAACTGAGATCAGTAAATAACTTCATCCTTTTATCAGTAAATAATATGGAATCTTAGAACAAATTTTTCTCAAATTTGCAGCCAGAGATGTCATTGGTATTGAATCAAAATGTAATGCTAATCAGTTAAAGGATATTTAGTTTTGAAAATATTTTACCCCTATATTTCCATTAAAAATTCATAAACATACAAAACTAAACTCTAGCAGAGCAGGAAGTGATTGAAAATTCTATAGTGTATAGTGTATTTATAGTGTATTGATTTTTCTACAAAATTAAAATAGTGAAGTTAAATAAAACTATGAAAAAAATGTCTGTTTTTGGAACATAATTATTCAGAATGAACATGATTTATCTTAATTGTGCAGATCCTCCTATTTGTTATCTGAAATCATTTGTAATTATTATTGATGATTTTTCTTGATAATTTAAAAAAAAGCAAATGAACTGTTCACATGGAACTTAAATAAGAGTTGTATTATAAACAATAAAAAAAGTTTAGAATCAGTGAATAACTAATGACAGGCTCCAACTTATAGCTTTCTAGTTATTTAAAAATTTTTATTCGCCATGTTTTTAAAATGTTTTTAACATCTTCCTTCTCCATTCTGATTGCAGGAAATATTAATATATGGAAAAATATTTATAGTCCTACACTTTGTTTCAATTACTTTAATTATAGTAATGAAAAAAATTAATCGTTTAAGGATTTGAGGAAATTCTTTAGCTGTTAGGAGTAGCTGATAAAAATTATTAAATTATGATTGATACCTCCCACCCCTTCGTACTTGATATAGAATATCTTCAAAGTCAAGTAGTAAATATTATTATACTAGTCTCTTTTGATAACCAGTTCAATTGCTAGGATTAATTCATGTGAAAAATTATCTGTAATGCTTGGCTTAGTCTTAATTGCTCATTTGATAAAGTATTTTTAAAACTTAAAATTTTCATAAGTATACAGCTTACATTATTATTTTAGAAGCCTTTTGTTCATTGTGCTATGTATCATCTCAACTGAGATTTGGACTATAATTTCTAAGAAAATATTTAATTTCAAGTAACCCAATTGCTTGCTTTCTAAAAGTATGTTTATGAAATATATGAAAGTAAAAAATAAAAGTCATTCAGCATTGTTTTTTTTTTTTTTTTTTTTTTTTTTTTTTTTTTGTAATACCAAATATATTTCATGATTTGTACAATATCTTAGAGAATTTTCAATCGGTGATTCATGAAAAAATTTAATGAATATAATACTATAATACAAATAGTATAGTAGAATATAATACAAATACTATAATAGATACTATACAAATACTATAATAGAATATAATACAAAATTTCAAGCACTAAGACTGATAATGTTTTTATACATTCACAGAAAATATCCATCTACAGAAAATCTCAATAGTGTTTAGAAAATACATATTATAAAAAAATTTCATGATTGCTAATTTTTGTAGTCTAATCGATTATTATCAGTATATAATTTTGTGTGTGTGTATATGATAATTTCAATTTTTTTATATTCTAAGCAGTAAAATTTTTAAAATCAGCTATTTCATAATCAGTCAAACATCTCTTACTTGGCCATGCCTTTCAAAGTAATTTTGATAATGGATAAAAATAAAACTATTTCTGTAACATCATGAATAATACAAATTGTTAAAGAACTTCACTTCTGATTATCTTGAAATCACAGAGTCTTCTCTTCCCCCCTTCTCCTTGTCTATATCTATCTATCTATCTATCTATCTATATATATATATATATATATATATATATATATATATATATATATATATATATATATATATATATATATATATATATATATACAGGTAAAGTCCATTTAAGCTCTTTAAATTCAAAATGGCATCTTGTATAACCAGGGAGAAGTAACATGCATCTGTAATAAAGTGACTACTTTGAAGAGTTATCTGCAAAACTGACGAATACATTTGCATTTAAAATTATAAATTTTCTGTGACTTAAAGGGTTTGTTCGAAAATTGAAAACGCATATATTCGCATTGTATTGAAAACTGTACTTTGACAGACTTGTTTAACTTTGAAAAACTCTTTGACAATACCGAAGATTGCATTTTTCAATTTTGCGACAGATCCTTTTTCAAGTCAGAAAATTTTAATTGCAAGCATTTCTGCATCTTCGCCAATTTTACAGATATTTTCCTGTATTTTTATTATAGTATAGCATATTCGAAATTTTAATTAGAATTGTAATTGATTAAAAATGAAGTGACATTTTGGTGTTTTTTTATGATAACTTACAAAAAGGGATTTTACATTATTTCAAAATATAAATATCAAGTTAAGTGCATTTGACATGTATACATATCTATCCAAATCGTCATTTTAGCTCAACCAGTGTTTAATTTTTTATATAATAAAAATGAAATTTTATTCACTTTATTATGATTTTATTTTGCAAAATTTACTATGCAATTATATGTATCACACTTGACATGTATGTATGCATCATCGCTTAATTTTAAAAAAAGGGGAGGAACTTTAAAAAAATAAATTCTGCATTTAATTGGTTGATAATATCAATTTAATATACATGTGAATTTTCTTAAATTTTGCAATTTTGCAATTTTTTTTTCTAATTTCTAATAATGATTACAATGTTGTCCTGAAATTCAAACTTTTTTATTGTGCCATTAAATATTTAATTGTACCATTTTCTTCTTTTGTTGAAAGCTAAAGAAGTATTTTGTTGAGTATCTATGGAAATTACAAAATTAATGATATCTTGAAATGATGATATGATGATGAAATGATATCTTGAAATGATGATGAAATGATATCTTGAGACAGAAGATAGATGAATTGAATATTTGGGTTTTTAATAGTGCTATAATGTTATAGGACTGTCTCCATTAGAAAGGTTTATGACATTAATGTCAAACGATTTGGCAGAATCATGAAATGATGTTATATCTAAATGATTTGAAATGAAATATGATTGATATTCTTTTTGAACTAGCCAACCTAAGGCAACTAGTAAATAATTAAATAACGTACAAAAATTCTAAAGTTATTATTGAGAAATTTTATTATGAAAATCTTTTTTTTTTTTAGGTCTGAAATCAAGTGGCTAACATCATTAAAACGACAGCCTGCTTTCACTTACCAAAAGAGAGAATATACAGCTTTTGCACCCTAATTTGGGAAACATTTTATTGCATCATTTTTAATGAATAATTGAATCTTAGAAGTGGTCTGAATGTAAATAATATAAACTATTTTGGTATGAAACTGGCAAATTAATTTTGTACCAGTTTTTCTTTTTGCCATATTCTGATATAAAAGTAAAATGACTCTAAATAAGATGGCAGTTATTGTGACACTGCTTATATGGATTTAAATACAACACTGAACCCATAATGCCATCTTTAAATTTTTTAAAAAAATTGCTTTTAATTGTCATGAAAACTGAATTATATGTCTAAAGCAATTTACAAATTTATGATACTGTTGCTGCTTTTATTTATTTCGAATAAATCATAACATTCAAATGGTTTTTTCCCCCATTTTAGTTCAAATTTTTTTTCGTCTTTAATTTTGTTCTTATTTGTGAATCAATTCAGTTTTCTTAACTTTCAAAATATTTTTGGTGAGTTATCATTGGTATTGTAAATATAGAGTTTACATGGTGAAAATTTATACTTTTATGCTTGGTTATCTGGTTTGTTATTAATTTTTTAAAAACAATTGCTGATTTTTATTGTTTTAAGATAATAATAAAGTCACCTTAAAAAAATTATGATCTTTCAAGTTTTTAAAATTGTTTTCCAAATTAACATATTTGAATTAAAGGATCTTTCCTAATTTAGAATATTTAACTGTTTAATTCATGCATTTCATTCTTTTGTATCATATATATTTATGAATTATGAAAGTTGTGATAACATATTTGCTTATGGGGAAACTTTTCATTTAATGACATTAAATGATGACTCAAATAAAATTTGACTCCTGCCATAGATATATGCTTAATCATAGTAGAAAATCAATATGCATTTCTGTGTGTGTGTGTGTATATATATATATATATATATATATATATATATATATATATATATATATATATATACTGATTTGAGCAATAATTCAGAAGTATTTTTTTATGTATTTTAAATTTTCAGAAATTTCTCTGATTTAATTGTTGTTTTTAAATTAAACTAAGCTTTATTTATAAAAAAAAACTGACAATTGTTAGTGTTTTGAGGTATTATACCTTCACCATATATAATATAAATTTCATGAATAGTTGTGATTATCTTACTATATCAATTAAAAGCAAATGGTGTCAAGAATGCATAGTTTAAACCACTTAGTATTCCTTTTCAGTTATTTAAAAATGCTTCAAAAATCAAATACACTATATTCAGGGCTGCCACAGTACCAGGAAAATACAGGGAGTTTAAAAATCGTCTATAAAAACTAGATTCGAGATTTGATTGAAGTGTAGTTTAATGTGCCCCCGAGTTTGTCGCCCATATGGCAACCGAACGAAACAATCTTTTAGCACCCTTAATGCTATTTTGGTTGCTTTTTTTATTTTTACAATGGTTGAGTCGTACATGAACTACAACTATTTTATGAAAAATGTTAAATTAAAAATATTAAAAAATATTTTAATTTAGTTCAATATTATAATTAAAAGTTTTTTTCTTTACTATTGGATGCTGCATTTTTATTTTTAATGTGAGTACAAACAGAAAACATTTATTCTTTGGCAATTTTTAATTGTTGGAATAGCTTTAAGAAATCGTCTGCAGTGGAATTCCTTGCAGTTTTCATAATTCTTTTTGTGCTTTTAATAATTTGTTATGTCAGTAATTGTGCAAGAATGGATATCGGGTGAATGGAATGGCAAGAAGTATTTCGAACTGGTAGAATGATGAAGGGTAAGTGATATATATATATAATGAGTTGATGAAGTTGGGAAAAAAGATGCTTGTTTGAAATTTTGTATAAAGAAGGTTTCGATTGCTTCTTTCTCCTTTCTTCCTTTACTTTTGGTTATGTACTGTTCCTGTTATCCACACAGTCCTTATGTTCAATGTGCTAGTGAGGCTACTAAGTTCCCACTTCCGCTGCTAGCAAAGCCATAGGATGATTTTTTTTTTTTAAATTTTGCTTGGTGCCTTCTTCAGATGCCGAAGGTATTGCATGCTCTAAATTTTTCTCCCTACACAACAGACCAGCACAGCCAGTTTGAAAAATTTCTTTATTTCAAATTTCATAAGATAAGCAGCGATTGTGATCCAAAAGTTAAAATAAAAATAAAAATCCCAGATCAAACAATACTTATCAGTAAAGATCATAATTTCTTTATTGGTGACTTGCATCCTTGGCGCAACAAGGGGCACACTAAACTACACTTTTACCCCAGATTTAAATGGCCACCTTGTATATTTATTAAGTGATGCATTAATTTCTGTTTCAAATAATAGAATAAAATTTTCCAATGTATTTTGTTCTTGTTTACATTTTTTAAAAGAAAATAATAATAATAAAAAAAAACGGCTCATGGATTATTACTCAATACAGTACTTTAATTTCTCTTTGGTATTTGTTTGGTATGGTAAACTGATAAATTAATATCAGAAATGTGTTTACTACGAGGTATATTGTGATATTTTTTTTATGCATTATTATATTTTAAATTTAGACTATTATAAAAATGTAATATAAAGACATAAAATAAAGTCTCTTTATATTATTTTTTATTTGTATACAATTCATTCTTTTTATATAATTCATGAATCTATAACAGCCTGCCTTGATTTTATATACATTAATTCTCCTCATCTTTAATAAAATTTTTTCCTCTCCCTCTTTGCATTTAAAATGTTATAAAATGCATATAAAAATACTTTAATATATTCATTAACTCATAAATGCAATCATAGGGAATGTATTGACTGATTTACAGTTGGTATGGTTTCTGTTATTCAATATACAAAGTGTAAATCCTGATGTTGTGCACATTAACTAATTTTTAAAATGTTAGAGCTACATACTTGCTATTGGAAAAATAGTCTATGTTATTTTAACTGGCAAATGTACTTTTGGAAAAAAATGAAGTTTAAATGTTTATATTGTCCCTAGACTCTATTTTCATGCTTAACCCTTTCTAGGACTTTAGGAAATATGCTTTCTACCAAATTCATCAGTTTTTATGTGAAGTTATGTAGGTTGACATAAGTTCTGACAGAATTTTCAATAAGGCAGGAATTTAGATGTTTCATTTTCTTAGCTCACACCAAATGTTGTGCTTTGATATGTTGCTAAATTATTAATTAACCAAATTAATTAATTAATCAAATTAAATTGATCTAATAAGCTAAATAAATCACTCTTCTTAAGCCACTCTCAATTCTGAAAATATTTTAATATACCATGACTAGAAAAAAATGGCCTTTTAAAAGAGTTAATAATATGAAGAATGTTCATAAATTGTGACAGAGTGTTCATAAAAATACAAACAGATAAATGCAAAAAAAAAAAAAAAAAGTGACAGGGAAAAAAAAAATTACTGAATTTTATTTAACAATTTGAAAATTTTTATATTAATATACTTCAATGTGAACCACTTTTAATTGATCTGAGAATATCAAGCCTGTTGTCGGTATCGTAATAGAAGCTTTTTTACATTTGTGTGTCAGAGTAGCCAATTCTGAGGCAACTGAAATTTGAATTTAAATAAAAAAAAGTCATATTGTGCCAAATTCAAAACTCTAATAAAAATTACATTTTTAGGATTATAGGCATATGAAGCATTTTTAGCATATGAAGTTAATTGCATTAAAGGAAATGAGCTATTAGTTATTCCAAAAAACATGTAAATGTCATTAACAAACAGTTTGCATAAGGAAGAATATTTTTTTTTTTCATAAAACTTAGAGAGAAAAAAATCCATTTAACCAATGATTTTTTTTCTATTCCAAAATTAAAACAAAAAATTGAGAAGAGCAAATCATCAAATTATATCGCATGTATTTTGACTTGTAAAAGCAAGATAAATTATATATACAAAAGTTCAGAAAGCGCCAGGGAGTACTGTAAGCATATACTTTGTATTTTATTGGTTTGTTTTGCTTTCAAAATAAAATTTGTGAAAAGACATCTTCGGTAATCCTGAAAGAATAATCGATGATAAAAATAGTTTTCAATTCCAAAGAATTTTGCTATTACTGTTCATTCAAATCAATCCAAATATTTTTCTGTTACAACTCTTCCAACGGCTAATGAACTGGTTGAAATAAGAAATTCTCCAGTTTTGTGTTAGTTGATTCTAAATTAAACTTATGAAAGAAACATCAATTTAACTCCTGCTCAATTACTTTTAGGTGAAAAAATAAATAAAATTTTTCTTTTATGCTCAGTCAAAAAATTAACAATCCAATATTTGAATTTTGAATAATAATTAATAGAAAAAAAATGTGCTACATAATACCAAATTAAAAGACAGTTAAAAATTTAGTTTTTCATTTCATTAATTTTTTTTTCTATAAAGTATGTAATAATTTAATAAAAACTAAAGCATTTATTTAGGGAAATAAATTCTTATTCTTTTGATTCAAGCTAAAAAATAACTACGAAGGAGGCATATAATATGCAAAATGAGACAAAAATTTGAACGCTGTAAAATAGACAAAAATAGGACGATTTTAAAAGACTGTATTTAAAGACATTTATCTGCATTCGCATATTAAAAGCTATTAAGAAATAAAAATCAAGACTGTAAAAGTTCGAAGAAAAGAATGCCAAAGCGTGCGAGGAATAAACATAATTAAATAGTAAAATAGGCTTAACTCCTTCAACGAAAATTAAAAAGGGGATTATGATAAACTGTGTTTAAAACAATTTAAAAATATGATTAGAATTAGAATTAAAATTATGATTAGAATTATGATTATGATTAGAATAAAAAACTAAATTTTAAAGTGGTCAAAAATATTTTTTGTGTAATTATATATGTTTTGAGTTATATGTGAAGTCATTTTACCCTTACTTTCATCCCCTTTAGGGGCTTGCAGTAAGTTTTTATAGCTCATTTAATAATGCTAAAGAACATGTGTATAGAATTCCATTTGATTCCATCAATAAATAGAAAATATATGATTCAGATAACTAAATAAACAAACAAAGAAACGGACTTTCAGTTATATATACAAAGTGTCCACTCCTATCATGGTCCAATATCTGATTTCTAAAATGTTGCACGTAGACTTATAGTTCCGATTGAAAAAATATTTGAAATGATGGTAAAAATTATATATTATGTCGTTTGAATTAATAAATATGTTTCTGAAAAAAATCACGAAATCTAACTTTTTATACTATTCCCCGTGCCTATCAGTCGTATTTAGTAAAAAATTGTGGTCATTCTAAAACATAAAATAAAAAAAAATACAATCGTTTTATATCTAAAATTAGCCGGGTTATAGATTTTTAACCGAAACAGGGTTTGCAGTCATATTTATTTTAAGGAATAAATTTAAAAAATAATATAGTGCTACATAATTTCAATTTGGAAACGATCCTTTAAGAACTCTCTCGAGCCCGAGGATTTGGCTGCAAAATTTCTCTAAATTACAAATTTTCAACACTTGATAACTCGATCAGTTTTCGTTGTAGAGTAACAGTTTTTTAAAAAATTTTACTGTGCTAAGAATATTTCACTAAAGATGATTGATAGAATCTAGGTACTCTATAAAAATATTTCGTAACTTTTCTGAAATACATTTATTTACTCAAATAACATAAATTATAATTCTTCCGTCATTTAAGGCATTTTTTCAATTGGGAGTATATGTTTAATGGTTTAAAAATTAGCTATTCGGCTACTATAAGAGTGGACACTCTATATATAGATTATCGATTGACCTTAAAAGAAAGGCTTGCTTCGTTTTATAGCTTAATTTACAAAAAACTGAATATCCAGGTTCTTGAAAAGAGGTGAACTTTCCATTTAATCCTTTATACATCATATGACTTAAAAGATATATAAATGAAACGACATCGAATTTGAAATTGTAGTGGGATTTTGACTTCAAACCATGAATGAGTTTGTACATTTCTGTTTTTATTTTGTTCGTTGCATCTGATTACTTTTCATGTGTATTTAACATAATAACAATTTTTGAATTAAATGCATTAAAAAGAAAACTGAATAGTTTATTGGTGAATTATGAGAATTATAGTTTTAGGAAAATATATAGCGATCGAAATAAAATCTCAAGGACTTGAAAGGCTGATATAAAAGAAGGGATTTTGATAACATTTACAATGTATCGCGATTTTGAATGGGAATTTAAATATTCTCTTTTGATATTCGTCGCGGCTGAAATTCATCATCATAATGTTCTCAGCACCTCACTCTTCTGCTAATTTTGTTTTGTTATTTAGATTTTTTAAAAAAATTCTTTCATTTTGGTATATAAATTATGTACTTTAAAAAAATATTTTAATTATTTTTTTTTATTTTGAATTTTTAATATATTCCCAAATTTTTTTAGTTACAAGGGAATCGTCAAATATTTAAGATTCAGTACTAAATAGCACTCTTAAAGCTAAAATAAAATGATTAATTAGAATTAGCTTTTGAAAACATTGTAGGTCTGATAGCAAGGTCTCGGCATCGAGGCCCAATTCCACCGAAGAACCGCCCTGTATATGGGCTTGGGGCAGTGTTTCTCAACCTTTCAGTATTCGTGGCCCAGTTTTCAATCATAATTTTCATCGCGCCCCCCGCTTACAATAAAATGTATACAACAATAATGTATATTGAGTATTTTGGATTCTGTTTTTAAATTATTTTTAACTTACAACCAAAACAAGAGTAAAAGCGAGCCAACGTTGGCGAGAAACCACATCTTGCATTTTGGACAAGCGAGTGGTGAACAGATGAAGTGAATGAAAGCGGAGAAAATTTAAATATTATATTTGAAATGAAAGCCAAACAGAGAAATAACGTTAAAAGAATATGAAAGTAGAAAAATTCGTCAATGAAAGTTAACCTAGACGGGTTGAGCTTAGTTTAGAAACTGGGAATGCATTTTTTTGAATAATAAAAGAAATAAAACAGAAAAATGGCAAAACAAAAGCGAAAAAAAAAAAGAAAAAGAAAAAAAAGGGAATGTTTGTGGAAGGGAATCCACACGACCGATGACGTCTTGAGCATGCGTGGAGCATATGTTTTCTCATAAGAAGGAAAATATTTGATAACGCAAGTTTCAATTCCAGCCAGTCTCATTCGAGTCGATCCTTTTATCGCTATCGGATCTATCGTGAATATGTATGTTATATATGTTTTAGTGTAAATTGCAATTCACCATATAAAATATTCACGGCAGCAGATTTATGCAGACTCATGGATAAATTTTTAAGCGGAAGTAAGCAAGCATTAGACGATAGTCAAGCATCAACAAGTACACAGACGAACGTGGTTCCGAAAATAAAATCAAGGAAATATTCTCAAGAATACTTAAATTTTGGGTTTGCCAGTACTGAAGTAAATGAAGAAGAAAGTCCCAAAACAATTGCAGTCCATACCTTTTTCAAATGATACTGTTGCTCGTCGAATTGGTGGTATAACTGAAGATGTACAGTGTCAGCTTTTCTCGAAGTTGGGAGACAAATTGTTTTCAATACAGCTTGATGAAGCAACAGATAGTAATAAAGGTGCTCATTTAATTGCCTATGTTCGATTTTGTGATAATATGTCAGTAGTAGTAGAACTACTTTTCTGCAAACCAATAGAACTCAAAACAACGGTCCTCGCATTATTTTCTATTTTAAATGATTTTATGAACGAGACAAACATAAAATGGAAAAATTGCGTCGGAATATGCACCAATGGTGCTCGTTCAATGTCCGAAAGATTCCGAGTTATACAAGCACTTTTAAAACAAAAATCGCCTCAGTGCACACATTGCATGATCCACAGAGAAACTTTGGCTTCGAAAGAAATGAGTCCCGGTTTGAATATTATTTTAACTACGTAGTAAATTATATAAAAATGAGTCTCCTGAAATTGAGAATCTTTTCCGCACTTTGTAAAGACATGGGTTCAATACATTCAGCGTTACTATTTTATTGCTAGGCAAGATGGTCATCACGTGGGAAATTTTTGCAACATGTTTATGAATTAAGAGAAGAATTCGTCATTTTCCTAGAAAAAGAAAACAGACCGGAGGCCAAGAATTTTCGCGATGGTTTATTTGTGATGAAATTGAGGTGATGGTCGACATATTCGAGAATTTAAATAACTTGAATCATCAACTCCAAGGTGCAAATACACATTTGTTGGATACGAATGATAAAGTTAATGTTTTTTGTAGAAAATTGGAATTGTGGAGCAGAAATTTAAAGCAATAAACCTAACAATGTTTGCAGATGTGGATGATTGTACTGAAACTTATAAGGCTGAAGAAGAACATGTAAAAGTTGTTTTTGTATTCATTGAGAATCATTTAGCCATGCTGGAAAAGAATTTTAAAAAGTATTTTCATGTTGACGACAAACTGATAGCGAGTGGATTAAGGATCCATTTCATAAGACTCCCGAAGGACTCTCAATTGACGAGGAAGAAAAATTCATAGACTTCACGACAAGTTCCGAAACTAAAAGACAATTTAGTAATAAATCACTTTGAATTTTGGGCAGGAGTAAGGATGATTTTTCTGTACTAAAAACAAGGACATTTCACATTCTATTACCATTCAACATCCTACCTTTGTGAAACTGGATTTTCTGCTGAGACTTCTTTGAAAACAAAATATACAAACAGAACTGAGAGTGGCTATTTCTAATATCAAGCCTTCCTTCAAAAAACTTTGCTCTGCAAGACAGGCCCAAGGAAGTCACTAATAATTATTAAATTTGTTTTTAATTTAATATGTTTTGATTAAGTAAGTTTTGATTTAGTAAGTTGTTTTACTTCAATAAGTTATTAAATATGTCGAAATGTATTTTGTCTTCTATGTGTATGTGTGCTTTCCTTTCAGTCAGTTAATCAATTTTTTTAATAATATTTTCTCTTGGATATTCTCGCGCCCCCCTATGGGGGCTCGCCCCACAAGTTGAGAATCACTGGATTGGGGCATGTTAGTCCGTCGGGCCAGATTCCCTCCCTCTGATGCAGTGCGGAAGCTTGGAGAGATGGTTTCCAGCTCGCTCAGTCGTCGTTCTCGTCATCTGCCTGCTGTTCAAAATCGTCCCCAAAATATTCCTAGTATTCCTTTAAAATTGGACGTTAATGCCACTAAATTGAAATATGAAAACATTAAAATATGGTATTGTTATTGACAACACACAATTTTACATTATTAATTCGCCTTTTTTAGAATTCAAATTCATCTAGAAATGTGCAAAAAATTGATTAAGAAATTCCTTATTTAGAAACAAATCAAAATAAATGAAAAGGAATAGAACATATTCATATTTTAAAAAACAGTGCTGACTTTCTTTTCTTTCTTTCTTTCTTTTTTTTTTTTTTCTTCTTCCTACATCCTCTGTGAGAACTTCATTATTTTCCTGGAAAGTATTTAATAAAGTAAGTCATAAAATTTGAATTTTTTTCCCTTCCGGATTTTGTTCCTAAAATAATCATAGTCTTGCCTTTCCTATGCCCCCCACTTTTTTTTTTCACCTGAAATGGTCGCTTTGATTTTTTTTATCAAAATATTTAGCTTAAATAAGCAATTTACTGAACCAAAAGGACGGATTACTATTATTAAAAAAAAATGCTTTTGTAGTTTTGAGAAATCAAATATAATCTTTTTTTGTTCAGTATGAAAATTACATGTTGAGGTGGGATAATCAGGTTTATGTGCTAATTGTTTAAACGGCAGGTTACTGTGTGTATATATATATATAAAGAAATTCTGTCTGTAAACCTGAAAATAATGATAAATTTCTTTTCTTCCAGTCTTCTATCAGTTTTGAAACTTTAAAGGAACTCAACACACTCATGATGGATTTTAACGTCTTGATTTAAAACAAGTAATATATATATATATAAATTTTTTAAGTCAATTCCTACTTTCACAAGAATTCAACTCTCATTCTTCGCCTGCAAGTGAAAATGCATACTGCATACTGAAATCCTTGCATTTTACCGATTGAGCTACTGCCTATTGGTTTCAATTTTCCTTACAAACTGCTAAAACTCTATTAAAGTATTAAAAATTAGTAAAATTTAATAATTAATAAATTAATATTTGAAAAATCTGTATTAACATCAAGTGTCATCCATTACAAGTTAAAAAAATGTATTTGAACTTGAGTGCATAAATAAAAAGTATTTTATTAACGATTGGAAAATTGAACAAGATATATAAATATATTGTTACGAAATTTCCGGGTTATGTGGAAGTTATATGGTGTGGAGAACGCTCAATCAGTAGGCGGCAGTAGAAAAAAACAACAACGACGTTTATTTACACGAAGACACACAGGACAGCACAAAGACGACAACTATATACAACACACAATTATCTTCAGCCGAGAGACGTGCACACAACAAGACTCTACTGCAGACAGTAACACACAGCTTAGTTCAGCACTAGCTTGACTCCGTCGTTGCTCTGCTAATCTCTAGAAGGCCAGTTCTTTACCGTCGATCCCGACTACTCCCGACTACTGTGGCAGCTGCAGACTGCCTCCTTTTATAGGTCACAGGAGGGGGGAGTAGAAGCCTCTCAACCAATCAGGAACTTTCGAGGCGTATCTTGTTTCCCAATGGACGGATCGGGAAAATGAATAATAGACTTTGTGACTTTTAAAAAAGTTACTTAGAGTTGTTTGTTACAAACGGTAGTATGTTAGTGAATGCAGCATTTTGAAAGTATTGTTACGAAATTTCCGGGTTCGTTTGGATAGTGGAAGTGATATGGTGTGGAGAACGCTCAATCAGCAGGCGGCAGTAGAAAATAAAACAACGACGTTTATTTACACGAAGACACGCAGGACAGCACAAAGACGACAACTACAGCATAGGGAAGACAATTATCTTCAGCCGAGATGTGCACACAACAAGACTCTACTGCAGACAGTAGCGCACAGCTTAGTTCAGTACTAGCTTGACTCCGTCGCTGCTCTGCTAATCTCTGGAAGATTCGTTCTTCACCGTCGATTCCGACTACTACTGTGGCAGCTGCAGACTGCCTCCTTTTATAGGTCTCAGGAGGCGGGGCTAGAAGCCTCTCAACCAATCAGGAACTTTCGAGGCGTATCTCGATTCCCAATGGACGGATCGGGAAAATTCTCGATGTTTCGGGTATAATCTATTTTGGCCCCAAAGTCACCAAATTCGTCGCCAAATGGTCACCAAGTTTGTCACTAAGCTCTGGCACCTCCGACGCGACACTAGGACTCCGTCCAATACCGATGACTGTAAAACAGTCTTTCTGATGATGGAACCAACTATGCTGGGAAGCAGCATTACGGATTTGTAACAATATATAGGGAGAGTATGAGCTAATAGTAAGAATTGAAAAAAAAAATTATGGTACTGGAATGAATTGGGTACTTTTCCGTTTCCGAGGGCCGTAAAAAAATCGACAAACTGTCGTCACCAAAAAATTTCCAAACTGTTGCCGTGATGTTTAATTAATTGTGGTAAACCGAACAAGATTCATTACTACACTTATGGCTTAAGGTTACGTAGAAAAAAAAAACTTTGGCGAATTTGTTAAAAATTTTTTGCGATTTGGCGAAAATAATTTTACTGTCGCCAACGGCCCTCGGAAACGGAAAAGTACTACGAAATGAATTTTAAACAGACAGTTGCAATGATTCTGAATTGAAAGTAAGACTTTTATCATAACAGATAAATATCTAACAGACTTCACTTACCTACAGGAAATAAACTATAATTTTTTATAACTAGGTGCCTTTGGCGACCAGTTTGTTAGCTTAGATTATTGACTTTTATAGGTATTAGTTAAATAATAATTTAAAAGAAATTTTAATTAACTAATTCTATAAAATTTACATTCTTTAAGTAAACATGGGTCCCTCACATGCAAGCAGGGGAATCGCACACAGGCTGAAGAAAAACTCCGGAAATACTCTGTTTCCGGTGTCAGGAGTTGCTAGAATGTTCGCTTAAAGCAAAGATCTGTCATCCCATCCGGTAATGCATTACAGTTCTGGTGCTACACTTTTTTTATTTAGAATGCTATATTATTAATAAAAGATGCATTTCTTGAAAAAAAAAGCATTTCACCTTATGTATATTGTATTAGCATTTCACCTTATATTACACCACCTGTATATATTACGAAATAGAAGCGGAAATAAAAATTCTATTATGGATTTAATGAATGGCAAAAGCATATGCTTGAAAGCCTTGATGGAGAGTTTGAATTCCACCATAGCATTTAAAAACATTGTTTCAGATAGTGCATTAAATTGCATTAAAAATAATATTGAAGTTAAATGAAAAATTGTACAAAACTGAAATTTATGTCATTAAAAAGGCATCTTTTTGTATCTTAAGACAATACATAAAGTTTTTTTTATAAGATAATTGTTTCTGAATATATGACTTATCAATTTCCGTAAGCAAGTTTAAACGATTGTTGCTAAACTTAAAATTAATATACGGCTCCAAAATTGAAAAATTTTGGAAATTTTTCTAGCCATATAAAATCGCGACAACTTTCTATTACAACTTTAAAAACTGTTTGTTAACATTTCTGGTATACACCCAAGACCACAGATTTTTAGAGAGTTTTTGGATGCTTGGTATGATTTTGGAGAGAACCGTACATTAATCTTAAGTCTTATCACGATTATTTATTTGGCAATGGTTAAGCTTATATTTGCGCTTCGTTGAACTTTTTATTTGAAGCATATTTCTTGATTTCTTTTATATCTTGTTTCCTCTGATTGAATGTCCTCTTTACTGACATGGCGAAGTATCTTCAGAACAATTTTAATAATACTTTGAGGCTCTATTAATTAGCTAAGCGATTTATGATATATTAAATTGGTATTAACGTATATTTGTATCATTTCGAAACGGAAAATCGAACAATTTGCTTGCGAGAAAGTTGGTATTAAAAATGAATCTTGTTATTCCAAGCTCTTGAATTTTACCTTTTCTGGTTTGTAAGATTCTTATATTAAAGCAAACATTTTATTTTCAGATTATTTCGGTTTATTATTCGGTTCGGTTTCAGATTATTTCGAAATTTGACGATTTATCGCTTTTGAGGCATTAGAGAATGAAACGCTTTTAAGGTTATTAGAGAATGTTAAAAGAAAGTTTCAATTTTTACTCAAAAAGTTACAATTTAGCGCGGAAGTCCGCCAAGTACCCGATTCTCCTGTCTGACCAATAAAGAGCAAGATCGTAAGAAGTTATAGCTCAAAGAAGTACAATGCGAAACAGCGAGTAGAGGTATCGAAAGTTATATATATATATATATATATATATATATATATATATATATATATATATATATATATATATATATATATATATATATATATTGAATTTTAAATTTTTCTTATATGACAAAAAAAGTTTTGGAACTCGAACGATTTTGAGATGAAAATAATCACTTTTCTAAATATCAACGTATGCGTAATCTAATAGTCGTGATTGTTTAAAACCAGTTTAAACTGGTTTTTCATAAAAAAAAATCTAGCCCCGAATTTTTTTAAAAAAAGAATTTTATTGATTTTTAGATGGTCAAAAACCATTGCTTTTCTAAATGTTGGTGATTGCGAAAAATGTGTGAACATGATGTTTTTCCTATCGGATTGATATCAAGTGACTTAAAAAAATAATGTTCTCACACGATAATTTGAAATTTGCGATAGTAGATTTCAATTTTTTTGTTATTTTAGTCACTTTTTTTAAAGAATTCTCTCAGGAAATTGTTAGACACTGCAGTGGCCTAGTGGAGAGTGTCTCGACTTCATGGTCAGTATATCTGAGTACAAGAATCATTTCCATTAAATAATCACAGTACATTGGCAAAGCCCACGATAAATCTAAATTTAGCGTCTAAATAATGTGACGTGGTTTGTTGGTAAAATTGTAATCTTAAGAAGGTATTCTCATTATTATCTCACCAAGATTCAAAACTAAATATCTGTCTTAAAATAATCCAGTTATAGTTTGGGTTTTGGAAAAAAAAAAAAAAAAACGATTTTAATCTAAGTAGACTAAAGTAGTATTAAGAAATCAGTAGTTGTTGATATACGTATTTTCATACAAATTTGTCTTATCTTAAGATAATTTTATACATTTGGAACTTTTAAAAATTGGATAAGAAAAGCAAAATTGTTTTTTTCATTCATTCATTTCATTTTATTTCTCTTATTTGCAATAGAAGATTTTCAGATTTCTGAATGTTCCTTGATCATGATTCGAATCCTGTTCTAGAAAGCTTCAAGCAACCATTCGCATTGGTTTACATTAAAACTATTTGCCTTTCAATATCAGAGTTCTTTGTATCTACTATCGGAATATCATAATACAGGATTAGTGAACTTTATGCCAAAGCTAGAGATTAGAAGTAATCCGAATGGTTTGATTAGTTTCTGCTTTTTGTTTGTTTTTCGATTGGAGCTGGTAGTTGATAAAGAACTACTAAGATCGCTGCTTCCACAGTTCACGATGAATGCAATTTTAGCTTGAAGTCTCGACGTTTTGTGGTAAGTTGGAGAAATTTAGATAATTTTCTTATTTAGTGTTATGTGCACATTTAAAATTCCTTTATATATACATTTAAAGTTTTGTTATTGTACTGATGTTTCTAATATATACAATTTTTTTTATCTCTTTCTTGTACTGTTAATGTTTTAAGTGTTCTTTGATGATTACAGATAACTGCAGTGCAGGGTTAGCAAGAAATAAGTTACCCACTTCAGAGGACTCTAAAATGTGTTCTATTGGTCCAAATAAGATAAAATTTGAACAACAGATTATTCAGACGATGCGCTTTATATTTATTAATTTAAAAAAAATTAGTACAAAAATTCACCAATTGATGACACTGTAAAAAAATGGCATTTATTTGCTTATATTGAAAATGTGAAACATAAATTCTTTACAGCAAATGTCTATCACCATTTTGCTTTGGATAAAAAAAAGGCGGATTCTGCACGGACATTAGTTTCTTCTCTGTTCATCATGCCTACGTTGCAAGAAAAAGCGCTAATGGTGAAATTGTTTTACCACAACCAACAAAACTCCGCTGTAGCTCTAAAGGAATTTCGTCGTATGAAGCAGATACAAAGAGGTCCAATGTCTCCAGGTGCTCTACGCAAGATGATGCAGAAATTTGAAAAAAAACTGGGCAACTTGGCCTTCTTTCAAGTAGAGGACGAAAAAAAAAAAAAAAAAAAAATCCCGTCTTCCGGCGTCGAAAATGTTGCGACAGCGCTCGTTGAAGTCAGCAGTCAGTTGTCGCATTATAGTGTGAGTTTGCCAGTTGTTTCTCGTGTTCTGGATATGCCCTATTCAACTGTACGAAGAATCGTACGGCAGATTTTGCATTTTTATCCATACAAAATCAAGTCTGTGCACCTGTTTCAGGACGGGGACTTAGAGGTCCGTAAAACTTTTGCACTTCAGTTCCTTGCTCGAATGGTGGTCGACACAACTTGGCCATGGAACATTCTGTGGAGTGATGAGGCCTTTTTTTGTATGAATGGGGAAGTTAACACCGACAACTGTCGAATTTGGGCAGAGAAAAACCCTCAAGTTATTCAGGAATAACCCTTGCATCCTGAAAAAGAGATAGTATAGTGTGGTTTTACAGCTACCTTTATCATTGGACCGTATTTCTTTGAAGAGATAACTTCAAATGGAATCCAAACCTGTTCCGTCACAGGACAACAGTACCATGATATGCTGAGGAATTTTTTAATCCCAACTCTTCTAAAGCTTGGATGCCTTCAAGACTTCGTTTTCATGCAGGATGATGCACCACCTCATATTGATCGTCGTGTAAAGCGATTATTAATACAGCATTTCACAGAAGCCCGAGTTATCAGCCGTCATTTCCCAATAGCATGGCCTCCTCGCTCGCCGGACCCCCCCCCCCTTGCGACTTTTGATTGTGGGGTTATTTGGAAGACAATATGTACCGTCAAAGGCTATCATCTCTACCAGATCTGAAGGACAACATTCGGCGTCATATTCTTAATATTTCGGCAGACTCACTCTGGTCATCAAAAGAAAATATGGTTCTCCGTTTAGAGCATATGTTGAAATTGAGGGAGGACATATTGAGGAATTTAAATTTTACTTTATTTAACAATTATAAACCATATTAAATGGATTTATGTGTATTACAACGCCACCTAAAGGTGAATTTTTGTACTAATTTTTTATTTAATAAATGTAAAGTGCATCATCTCAATAATCTGTAAGTCACATTTTCTCTCATTTGGATCAATAGAACGCATTTTAGAGCCCTCTGAAGTGGGTAATTTATTTCTTGCTAACCTTGTAGAATACTAACTAAACCTTTCCCTCTCTCTCTTTTTTATTAAAATATCTGTTCAGAAAACTCTGAAAAATGTTAGCTACTTTTAGTATTAATGTCAGTTCTTGTATACTAATTGTCGAAAAATTCGACCTCAAGATGTCGATAAGGCTCCCAGTGGCAAAAGCAAGTAGTGTCTGGGACATGAAATGATTTTTTTTGCCCCCTCCTGTCATTCACAGGCCTAGAAAATGTAAGTGACACTTTGGACATGATGCTCATTTTTTTCTTCTTTGGTCCATTTATCATATTTGGTTTAATGATTTATCTTCAAAGCACTCACTTAAAATGGCATCCATTGCATTTAAGCTCCTCTCCCTTTCCTCTTCGGTCGCTATACCATCAAAGTCCCCTCATTTAAAATGTCTCTCTGTCTTATTGGATAAATTTTTTAAAATAATATCTGTCAGTCTGTGGTGAACACGATAATTAGAAGTATGAAAACTGAAATGAAATTTATGGGAATTTATCAAAATTAGGACAAATTCACGTAAACCGGCAGGAGTGATTTCCTCAAATTTTTTTACTATATCCTCCTATACATACACCTGTATCTTATTTATTAATTACCTGCCATTGGTGAATAATAGTTACGAAAGAGCTTAATACCCGAATATGCATTTTGCACGCCATTTTTCCAACCGATTGAAAAATTTCATAGAAAACTAATATTAAACTCAAAAGATCACATACCAAATTTCATCTATCTAAGTCATCGCATTTCTAAATTACAACGTTTCCATACTTGTGGAAATACAGACTGACAAAGGATCAACCTTTGACAGATATTGTTCAAAATTTGATAAGGATCTGCCCTTTAAATGTCAAATATACAAATTCAGTTTCATTTATTAAGTCATTATGATTTGACTTGTCGCCTTTATATGCATGCAAATTAACAGATCGACAGATGATCAACTCTTTGACCGATTTGCTTCCAAATTTGATACTTATCTATCCTTTAAATGTTAAATGTGTGCACCAAATTTTATCCATCCAGCTCTCTATTTTATAGCTATCATATTAGCATATTCGGACAGCCTGATGAATATACTTCTTCTGAACAACATTTAATAGAAATTTATAAATATGGATGGTTTTCATCGCTGAAAAGATATATTTGTATATATAATGAATGTATCCCAGTTCAATGGTCCCGAATTTGGCGAAAACGTGGTCACTATTTGGTGACGAAAATGAACATTCTTGAAAATACAGGAATTATGCTGCATCTCAATTAGAACCGATATCTGAGTTCTTGAAAATTCCATACCCTGTCTAGAGTTTAAAAGAAGCAACGAATTTATACGAAAAAATTTCCCTCAGTTTGCCGTATTTACTCATTGCGAGTTGGTACGCCAAGAACTGATGGTGTTGTTTAATTAACGATTTGCTGCTGATAACATCTTGCGACATTTCGGAGGCACTGAAAGAGTCACCAGGAAATGACCCTAAGGATTGCTTCGAACAATGGATAATTCTTATGAATTCAGGGAACGGAGTGCATTGAAGGCAATATTGTCAAAATTGTAAAGTATAAGAAGTTTTAAAGTTTCAGTTAAATTACTTACTAGTTATACCTCTCACGTGTAATGTACTGCACAGTCAGTTTTTATTTTCCCCATGATTTCAAACTATTATTCTGTTTGTGCTTTTCTGTAAATTGATAGACCTAATATGTTATTTTCTTTCAGAAATGCATTGGACAGACTGTTTGGAAAATGGTGGACCAAAGCAATCGCTTCACGCTGCAGCTGCCGTTGGCAATACAATCTACACATTTGGCGATACTTGGAACAAGGGTGGGAGGTCGCCAAAATCAAATATCGAAGTCTTTTGTTTAGACACAGGTAACACTAATTTCAATTCTAATTAATTTCCATTTGCATCAAATTGAGATTCTGATAGGGATTTCTTTACATGGTAAGATAAGGTAAGATTAGGCAAGGATCTTTTAAAACAATTTGTTTAGATAGACAAATTTTTGTTCCTTCACTCGGAGTGTAGGCACTTTACAGAGCTTCTGTAGCATTAATTAAATAAAAAAGGTGGAATTGGATCAGGAAATAAGACAGCATTTTAGAATGAAGTTAATATGGGCTAAATTAAGATAAAAATTAGGAAGTTAACTAGGATTTAATTTAGATTTAGAGATATTATTACATATATATACTATTATTAAAAACACATGATCAGTAAGATCAACGAATGCGAATCCAAATTTCAAAATATGAGAAACAAGGCTATTTAACAGCTGAAAAGATTTCGTTTTTAAAGAAAAGTCTGTGTTCTTATTTTGAAATTTGTCGAAATATCCACCATTGTAGAAAATTCCGAATCAAATACTTGTGCAAAAATATTTTAGACTTTTGACTTCAATAATCACTAACGAACAGTTAGGCTGATAGGAAGACATTTATCTAATCTAACGAAATGGCTTGGTTACGAAATCATGCGTTTTTCAAAATATAGTCACATGAAACATTAGTAAACAAAGTACAGCCCATTCGAATTCGTAATCACAGCTCATGGCTATTCGTAATCTCAAATAATCATGAATTGTTATCTGAAAAAGTAAAAGTTGAAAGACAATTTTTCTTCGAAATGCTGACTTCAAGAAGTCATTTCGAATTTGGAACTTTTGAATATTGTTCTGTTTATGTACAAACAAACCAGGATATTCACTTTACAATGAAAGTTCCGCCCAGAATGAGCCAATACCAATATTTATTTTTGATTAAGGATTCATCTTTAATCCATTATGCGACTAAGATAACAAATTTGGCGACATAATAGTAATTATCCTCTGGTGCTTTTTCCGTCTAGTCCGTGATATTTGATTCTTCGATTGCTGACAGACAGACATCTATGAAAAGTTACGATAAGATTGCAAACATTTAGGTGCATTATTTTGCTATTTCCAAATTATAATTTACTGTGATAATACGATTTTTTAAATGGATGTCAGCAGTCCACAATGACTAAGTCAGCCTGAATGAAAATTATATTGTTAGTCAACAGTGACTGATGTAATATGAACGGAAAATCAGTTATCGGTGGCCGACGAGGTATAAAATGAAAGCATATTGTCAGCCGCCAGTGACTGACTTTGCCCTTAACGCGTTAAGATAACACAAATCTTTTATTATTAAGCTCTAATTTTTGATTATGAAAAGTTAATTAAAATGGTTATTAAAGCATAATTTTATTAATGTACTAAAAAGAAGAAATTCGTATTTTAATTGCTATCTATGTTTTAGTCCTTTATTTATAATTAATTGTTTTAAATATTACACAATGTTATAACAATTTTTAAAAAATTTTCTGCGTTTTGCTTGAAATGCAAATTTAATGAAATGAATCCCTTAACTGAAAAGTAATTTCTGAAAATATTAAAATATGTTAGCTGCTATCGAGAACATACTAGAATATAAACATTCAAATCTCAAGTACGTCAAGAATAGGGTGAAAAACTTATAAAATCTCCTCTTCAGAAATATGAAATAGTTAAATTAAAATAACGTTAATAAAAAAACCGTTCAAGTAGCAAACTCAAAGCTGTAAATTTGAGAACCATAAACAGAAAAACAATTATGAAGGTATGCACCAAATTATAAGAAGGTGTTTGAGATTTTCATCCCAATATATGAATTATGGACTACTTCTGGGTTTTTGTGCAGCAACGATCGCCAATCTATTGGCACAAATTTAATAGTCGCCTACATTTGGCTCTGCTTCTTTTAATTTCTTTTGCATTTCTAACACATTTGAGCGTGTGTTTACAAATCTGTCTGCATAAGCCCACATTTATGTATATTATGACTTTATATATATATATATATATAAATATGCATGTGTTTATGTGAGTGTTCTACATCTGCTCTTAAACAATTGAACCAACTTTTGAACATTTATTAGTTAAGACAGGAGAAAGAATACTGTAAATTAGCAAAATCGAATCAGTATTATATCAGCTAGCATTATTATATACTGGAATCCGTATTATTGTATGCTGGAAGTCAGTATTATTGTATGCGAGAATTAGTAGATGTGCTATTTAATTTGATTTCTATTTCAGACACCATGGAGTGGTTCGAAGTCGAATATGATGAAACCACTGAATGCCCGAAGAACTGTCGTCGCCTTTCAGTCGTAGCTTTCCAGCACTTTATTTTTTTATGGGGTGGCATCGATGATTATTTGCAAGCCAATCCTTTGTTCTGCTTCGACACGAGTGAGTATTGTTATATTCTGAGACAGCATTGCACATAGAATATCGGTAAATGGCTCATTGATATAATTAAAAATATATAGTTATTCTTAGCTGCCTGTTGTGGGAAAGGCGATCATTTTTTCAGAAAATCAGCCGGAGTAATCTCCTCGAAACTTTCTCGCACTTTCTCTTATAAAGTATCTCCTCCTTACCGCTTAAAATTATCGACCTTGTGAAGGTCAAGAATACTTTGCTTGATATTGGCGAATTATAGTTCAGAAATATTGATATTTGGCGCGAACTTAGCCTTTTTACTGAATCTATTGTGCGATCTATGGCGATTTTTTTTGGCAGTTTTCTGGCATGCGATAAGTACTCGAAATCAAATTTGTACTTTGGATGCCCTTTTTACAACTGATTGTGGCCAAAATATGACACAGAACTACAATTGTTGTCCCAATATCACAACAGATTTCATTTATTCAGGCCATATGCGCTTTTATCATATTTTCATGCATGCAAAAATACAGATTGAAATATAGTATATAGAAAAATAGAAAATAAATTAATATATAAAAATATAGAAAATACAGAATTTATTTTCTATATTGACGAATTTAGTTCATAAGATGCTCAGAATTTACATTTGAGATGCTAAGCCTGTATTCTATAGAGTTCACTTGTACAACAGCCAATCAAACAGTTTTTTTTTTTTTTTAAATGGATATCGCTCAAAATATAACAGAATTCTAAAAAATTGATGTTGAAACCACATACCGAATTTCTTCCGTCTATCTCAACGCGTCTTTGCGCTATTGTAATTACGCATAAATAGACATATTTCCAAAAATATGTTTTTTTAAAAACAAAGAAGTGGAAAAGTGGAGTTTCATGAAATTTTCGGGTTTGAAATTTTTGAAAAGAGAGTATGGAATATGATCTTCCATCCACAATTTAGTTTATGCGTAGCCTTACTATATTGACAATTTAAGGAGTCCGGCTCCTGAACGAATAAGTAAAGACCGTTCGAAAAGTACCTTCTTTGGAACTTATTTAAATACCTTGGAAGATGATCGAGGGCAGTCGCTTTCTTTTTATAGTCGTTCCAGAGGTGTTCTTTAAGATAAAGATCCTGGATTGGAGCTGGAAATGTTATTTTTTCTCTGCCCTGATCTTTAAGATGATAACTCTAGCTAACCAGCTGGGGTTATATCCCCGAAATTTTCACAGGTACTCGCTAGTAAATGTGTATGTATATTATATGTTATGCGCATATTATAATTTTTTGACGATGGCAGTAAATTTTTTTTGTATGTTTTGTGTACATGAAAGTAAAAAGGCAAAAATTTTCATTTATTCAGATTTATCCATTCCTTATAAATCCATTATATAGTTTTGTATGAGAATCAGGAATCTTTCAGAGTTCTTCCGTATTGTACATGAAACCAAATGTGACTACCCAGAAAGATTTCAGATATATTTTAATACCATTTTATACTATACTACAACATTATAATGGTATATCTGAATATCGTAGATTTGATGTAATCTGGTATTTCTTCCTCTACAGAGCATATAAGAATCAAAATATGATTCGTTTGAGAAGTGTTCAGGTTATTTATAAACATATAATAATTAAAAAATTTAATGGAAATGACAGAATAATTAGTCGCCTTTTTCGATACAAATTGCAGTAAATTAGTCATGTCAACCAACTTTGAAGAACTACATTCTGTCGCATCAAATGAAAAAATATATTTGCACATTTAATTAGTCTTCTGATTCGTTAGCTAAGCATAAAAATTGGCAAAATTAGCCGAGTTATTGAGGCTCTAGTTTTGTTTCGCGTTGAAATATATTTAAAAAATGGAGGGTGGAGTATGAGTGCAAGTACCAGTGATGGTATATCTAAACATCAGGAGCTTTCAAATAAATAAATATTGGCGAACTCGGTTGAATAGTTGGGAATGGGAGATTCTGTCACGTTTTTTCTTCATTATATAATTTTTAGGTTTCTCTCAAGCGATAGATGAAGGACATACTGACCTTAAGGATATATCTAAAGTCATATTTTTTCCCATGGAATAAATGTTGATGAAATGGGTACAGTTATTGGGCTGATGGATTCTATGATTTTTCCCCATATAGATTAATCATAAGTAGTGTTTTTGTCATTTCTCTCAAAAAAGAATGGCTGGTGAGCAGAGGACATACAGTTAATTATGACATATCATAAAATCATAAGGATTCATATGAAATAGAAACTGACGAAATAAAAATAGTGATTCAGGTTGGAGTATGGGTTATTTAATTTTCTTAACTATTTAAAATGTATAGATTTCATGATAAATAAAATGAATCTTTTTTTTTACAATGATAAAATTTTTTCAATATCTTTTACAGCAACCTTAACGTGGAGCAAACCTACGGTATCTGGTCAAGTCCCTTACCCTAGAGCGTGCCATACAGCATGCGTTATCGGTCACTATATGTACATTTTTGGTGGTTACCACAACCTAAGCATTAGTTTTCTCAACACAGTTTATCGGCTGAATTTAATCACCTTCGAATGGGAGGAAGTATTCACTTCTGTAAGTAATATTTCATTTCTTTCTGTCGACAGTTCTAAGCAAAAGTCTTACATTCAATAGAAATCATTGAATTTCGAAGCTTAAATGGATTTTTTTTGTTTTAAAAATTAGCAATCGCTTTCTTTTTCCAATCTATTTGAGATTTATCATACTTAACTCTACGGAAGACTCATTTTATTGCAGTTAGGTTTGTACCATTCATAAAATCTTTTTATAACTCTGCTCATTTTAGCCGTTTCGGTTTAAAACAGCTAATATCGAAAATAATCTTTAAAATCCCAAGGACATAATGTTAGGTGTTAAATCATGGGACATCATTCATTTTGGATTACAATAAGCTTCCGATTATCCATGGAATTGGGTGAGACAGATGAATTTCACGGATAACTCACAAAATAACTAGAAAAAGATACATATGAAGATGAAAAACTTCTTAAATAATTTTTATTTACAACAAAGGACCTTAAACATGCATTTATGACTTTATAAATATTCGATTTTGTATTGTTTTGTTTATTTTTTTACATAAAAACAAAAAGTTAATTGTTTTTTTTTTAATTTTAAAGCATCTATTTTTTATTTATAACTAACTGGTCAAGACATACTTGGAAACTCTAAAATGGAAGGTCTTATCCCATCAGCCGTATTCTACAGACATTGCTCTTTCCGACTTCCATTTCTTCCGATCGATGGTACATGACTTAGTTGATCAGAATTTCAGCTCTTTAGAGGAAATCAAAACTGGATGAATTCGGTGATCGCCTCAAAAGACGCATTATTTTTTCGAAATGGTATCCGACAATTGCCAAAAAGATAAGGAAAACTTAGTAGCTAGCGACGTGCAGTACTTTGAATCATGAGCAGGTAATCAATGCATTGACTTTTTAAGAATAAAGTCCAAAATTTTGAAAAATATCCGACGAAACTAAGCTGTATACTAAATATAATGATGAGTACAATTTAAATACAAAAAGCAGGCGAATCAAATCTAAACTGTTTTGGTAAAATGTTTCGGATTAGAAGTTCGAATTTCTCTTTTTTTTTTCGAATATAGGGCATTCCTCCTCGCGAACGAAGATTTCACTCGGTCTGCGTGGTAGATGACCGAATGTTCTTGTTTGGAGGAATGGGAATGGACCGTGCAGGATATCATTACATTATTTTGGATGACTTCTCCTATTTGGATACCATATCCATGCGCTGGGTCACTCCAAAGTGCACTGGAAGAACGCCGTGTGGGAGATTTAGTCATACTGCTGGTAAGTTGGAAAATAAAATTAGTGAGCCCATTTACCAACGAAAATTTATTACAGACAGCTTGGTGGAAAGCAGATTATTGTTGATCAGTCCAGAACGTTGTAGTTAGATACTCTGGAAATGACTGATCAATTGTGAAATTTTGATAGTCTGTATACATCTTGTGGCTGTTTTTAAATATTGTCACCTAGGTACTTTAATGTGGAACTCAATGATACACACAAGAAGTAGAGCTGTTGTTGTTGTTTCTTATGGCACTTGCCATGGACAAGCCCGCTGTTACGAAGACAGCGATTTTAAGCCGGTGGGGGAGCATCTCTTGTTTTTAGTAGCGCCAACTAGGGCCAAGAGTATGACTTAGCTACTCACGCATCACATTCGCTTGCACAACCCCTTTTTTCAGGGGGGCATATTCACATATCTCACAGATAGAACTGATGAAGAACAACCATGCCCGAACCGGGACGCCCAGATCACGGGGAAGACGCATTGACCCTATGCCAGGACGCCGGCAGAAGTAGAGCTAAACCAATTTATTAACTCAATTCTGAACTGAGAACACAGTGACTGACAGATCTTCTTCTTTTATATTACCAGGGAAAGTTCCAGAATACTTTTGGAGACAGTAAGAAAAGTCCAGAACACTCATCTGGTAAACTAAAGAAATGTACAGAATCTTCTGGAAAAAGAAATAAAGGAAAACATAAAATCAAGGAATTAAATATTTACACAAACTGTGAATAGCATTGTCTCTTACGGAATTCGAACTTCCGATCTCTTGATTATGAGATCAGTGCTATGACCATTCGGCCATGGAGAGTCGACTGCCTCTTTTCAATGCGGCAATATGAGATAGTTTTAGTGGTAAGCTGGAAATTTTAGCAGCACCATTTGGATACATCTCAGATTTGAGACGGGTAAAAAGTCAGCATGATCACAATGATGACAAATGTAGATTATAAGCATGATTGCAGTCTTGTCATAATTTTTTTATTGAAAAGTTAAGTAAATTATTTTAAAAAAAACCGTGAATACTTTTTTAATGCTGCTTTGGGCACATGGACCCAATCACAGACATAACTGAACCGAAATTGATACAATTGATCAGTTTCGGTTCAGAATTGTCTATTTAGATCTAAAACTCCACATTTTATACATTAAATTTAGAGTTCTCATAGCTTCTCAAGAGTAGTCTCATAGTCTCATAGTTCTCAAGAGTAGTATGATTGTTATTAACAAGAAATTTAAACTGGCTTTAAATGTTTAGAGTGTTTTTATAGAACTTTCTTGGAAATTTTTTTGGAAGTCTTTTCTTACTGTTTTGAAAGCTTATTTCATAGATCATTCGAACATTTGCATTTTCCGATAAAAAAAATTCGTATGTAATAGCTTTTAATGATAAAAGCATTTATGATATTTCAGATTAACAAATAGGGACTTTCATTTTTGAAGTCGAACTAAATTTCGAGATTTTTTTAAAACAAGAAACCGGCATATATTAAACTTCCGCTGACAGCTTCTCTGGCATATCTTGTTGTCTCTGTTGCTCTCTATGTTGCTCTTTGTCATTCTTCTTTGAAATCAATCTGCTACTCTTCTTTGAATGACAAAAAAAGAATTCTGACTAATTTCTGAGAATCTCTTGGATCATTTTTTTCTCAAGTTCATGGCACTTTTCAACTTTAAATAGTAGTTAAATGCATTGGTATTAAAATAATATTTTTTGTTTGAAAACATCTGAACTTAAAACTCTCGAACGAAAGGAAAACAAGTTTCGTATATAGACTAAGGAAGGCAAGAAAGGTCCTCACAATAAAATGAAAAGGTTGTGCACTGGTCAAATGATCCAAATGTTGATTAAGGCAAAATTATTTCTTGTAATTTTCACATTCTACGCCATTTATTTCAGTAGATACAAATTTTATCATTCGAACGTCAATAAAATTGTGCACAATCTGTTGTTCCGAATTTCTAATATTGCTTTCTTGCGTAAAAAATTTCATGGTAAAATTGACAAAGATCTCAAATGGATGCTAGGTCAAGTGCGATTTTGCGGCGAATTTGTTGATAAAAATAAAGAGCCAAGAACCCTACTGAAGAGTTACTGTAACTGTATAGATGAATAACTGTATAGATTATACTATTTATAATTCAAAAACTATCTCTGCTAATGATGATAGAGAATGTGTGTGTGTCAGCGCTTTACAGGCTAGATATTCTGACTTAAAGCTTCCAAATTTAGCACATATATATTTTGGACGGTGGGAATGTGCACTTCAAAGGAATTTTTGTGAAATCTTAATTGGAATTATAATTAATTCTTAATTCGAATTATAATTAATTCTTAATTGGAATTATAATTAATTAAAAAACCAGAATGATTTTGGCGTTTTTCGCGATAACTTCTAAAAATCTTGCACAATAATGATTTTCATATCGTTTTAATGTTCAAAGAATTATATTTTCAATAATTATAATTTAGTTGCTGCAAAATTTATTAGTCTAGGTTTAATGAACTTTTCAATGTATTTTTATGTATATTTTAAAACAATGGTTTCATTGTTGTAAATGAAACTTTCGCATTATTTGCACTGATGCTTTTTCTTCCATCTTAGTTTTTTTCCCCTTTCATTGTTGAAGAGAAAGCTAAAAGTTTTTTTGCTGAAAGCGCAAATTGAATAAATCTGTGCTTAAAGAAAGTTTTAAAAATTTATTTTAATACTGTGGTAATTACAGCTAACGCTAACTTTAAAAAACTTTTAACGATAAAAACTTTTATCATGTGAGAACATGATGTTGCTTTGGTTTGAGGTTTTTGAAGCCTCAAAATGCATAAGCAACAAATTGACGATTTATCGCTTTTGAGGCATCAATTTTTCGCTTTTACGGTTATTAGAAAATAATGCAGAATGCTGTCACATTTGGCGATTTATCGCCAACTAAATTTACAGCTTGATTTTCAAATTATTATATTATTGCTCTCTCACCTTGATGCTTGGTTTTCTCACTGAAGTATACTGATTTTTTTTTTATGGAATCGTAGAAATTTTAACTGAATAATCCTCTGATATAATGCATAAATCATAAAATATATCTGCAATACATCCAAAACTTCGATGTTGGCTTTGGTCAATACTATTTCTGTCCTTACACTTTTTATGAACATGCTTCGATTCAGCAAACATTTATTGTGGTGGTAACATTATAAGCCAGATAACAACTTCCGGAGATGAGAGTACTCTTTTGTCTAGTGGTTATGTTACTCGGCTATGAACCCTAACGTTGGGAGTTCGAACCTCAACCGCACATTGGTGACCCTGGTTCTGAATAACCGCATCCTTCATTCAGCTGTCGTGGCTCCATCTACCGGCAGCAACCACTCACACACGCTCGCCGTCACCCGCCATAACACTTGGCGCGATAATCACGTTCGTCGCTCGCCATAATTGGCGCAATAAACTCTACCGACTCACTGGTGGGGGACTATTGTGGTGGTAACATTATAAGCCAGATAACAACTTCCGGAGATGAGAGTACTCTTTTGTCTAGTGGTTATGTTACTCGGCTATGAACCCTAACGTTGCGAGTTCGAACCTCAACCCGCACACATTCAACCGGATTACTTGAGGCTTAATCACTTTTCTGTTAAAACCAAGCTTCGAATTTTAGGTGAAATGAACAGGAAATTAAAAAAAAATTCTTTGCTAAGAAAGTCTTTAAGAGTGTGTTACCCGTTAAAGATTAAAATGAAGTTTTAGATTAGTCAGTTTTTCCAGCAAATAGGCTAATAAACAATGGCTTTTAGTAAATAAAAAACAGAATTGTGAAATGCCGTCATGTTATATGAGAATCTTTAAGAAAAGTTGTTCTTTTTTTTACAGTTGTCTGCAATAATGAGATGTATGTTATTGGCGGACACAGGAGCTTCAGTAAGAAGAAGATAAATGAATTGAATGATGTTTGGAAGTTCAACCCAAGTGAGTGAAAGGATGCTTATTATTTTCTCGTATACGTTGTATAAAGGGTACTTTGGGATTATTCCGTCGACCATTTTCGCCAAACTCGATATTATCGCCAAAAGGTAGCGAAATTATTGGCGCATTTCCGTTAGCGTTGACAGGTCGACGGGATAATCTCAAAGTACCATATAAAGTATAATAATCGTCAAAAAATTCTATCGTGTGATTTTGACGAATCTCCATTTTTGAGACCTCCCTGAGTTCACAAAACATATTTTTTGGAAAATGTCCGTCTGTCTCTCTGTTTGACAAAGAAAACACTCAAAAACGCTTTGAGATAGACGGTTGGAATTTAATATAAGGTTTGGTACAACCGGAGTTTAACCCCCTGCTTGGCGCAATTTTCAAAAATCGCCAACTCGCCGACAACGGTCTTGCGCCGTGTTTTGCGAAGTGTTCAATAGCGAGGGAGCAATGTCCAATCATAGCGCATAATAAAGGCGAAAGATAACAGGCTTGCCTGTCTGGAGGTTGCCAACTTCCAGACATCGTGATTTGGCGAAGAAAGGGGTTAAACTCTGGTTCAACCTAAGGTTTTTATGCCAAATTTATTGATTCCTATCAGATTTTTAGTCAAATCTGATCAGAGGAAACTCGTCTGTCCGGCTACTCGAATATAAGTTATCACTATAAATTACAAAAGGAAGAGAAGTAGACAGATACAATTTTGTGCACAGATTTAGCATCTATAATGTAAACAACTTTTAAATTTTGAGTCAAATCCAACAATTGCTTGATTGTCTGCCAGTCTGTACTTTCAGAAACATGTAAACGCGATAATTCAAAACCACAAAAACTTAATTATATCAAATTTGTTATGGTATTTTGTGACTACAAGTTCACAATCCCATACCAAACCTGTATTTCAATGGATTTGAGACAACGAGTCTAAAGCATTAATTCGATTTTTTGATACTATTAACTGCATGCCAGAGATTAATCGCCAAAAATACGCCTAGGATGACACGATCGATTCAGTAAAAATGCTAAATTCACGCCAAAAGTTGATATTCCGTAATTATTACACGCTAGTGCCATGAAAGATCTCTCTGGCATGACAAGTTTATTAGAGAGTATGCGAGAAAGTTTTGTAGAAATCACTCTCACTCGTCTTTAAATATCAGTTTTGCGTATATTGTTTTAAAAGAAACTTCGCGATACATTATCTTTATAAAGTTCAAAATTGATAAACTGATAAAGAGTGCAGCTCATCTCAGCTTTTTTTAGAGTTATCTAAAATTTCTGTATATATGTTGGTTTTAACCTTCTAGTACTTTCGACCGTAATATTTCAAATATATATAAAGATGTTTTAGTACTTTTCCGTTTTCGTGGCCCGTAAAAAATCGCCAAACTGTTGGTGTGATGTTTAATTAGTTGTGGTACACCTAATACAATTTATTACTGCATTTATGGCGCAAGATTGCGCAGAAAAAAAAATTTGTCGAATTTGTTGAAATTTTGGCGATTTGGCGAAAATAATTTAATTGCCGCCAACGGTCCTCGGAAGCGGAAAAGTACCGATGTTGTTTTAGACACGGCTGAGTGAATTTAATTTGATGCAATTCTGCTTTGTACTTTTGAAATTCGGCAGCTGATACTTCTCTGGATTTCGGCATTTAATCCAAACTTGTGTGTGTAATGAAAAATGCGGTACGACTGGAGTTTAACCCCCTGCTTGGCGCAAAAAAAATCGCCAACTCGACAACAACGGTCTTGCGCCGTGTTTTGGGAAATGTTCAAAAGCGAGGGAGCAGATGTCTAATCATAGCGCATAATAAAGGCGAAAGATAATAGGTTTGCTAGTCTGGAGGTTGCCAGCATTGGCGCCTAATCGCAACTTGGCGAAGAAGGGGGGTAAACTCCGGTTCACCCGAAAAACGCTTTATGTTTTACTGATGATTCAGGCGAGACTTCGAATTATTTTACTAATTTCTATGGAAACTGGGAACATATTCAGTGCAATGATGAGCCCTCGACTCAATATGTTACTTTAACAATAACTTATACATTCTAACAGAAGGATTAACACCAAATGTAAAAATACAAATAACGGTTAATCAAATCAGTGCTTATCTCTATTTAAGCTCAGGCCCCTTTTTTTGCTGCAATATTTACTGAAGGAGGATTTAAATCGAACTATAAATTATGAAGTAACGCTGCACACTAGAATTCAGATATTTTTCATTTATTGGTATTTTTAAGGTGTATTTAGGTAGCGCTGTGCCGATTTTCTAATCTTGAATAAGAGTTCACAATAAATCGATATTCACAATTAATTTTCGATTTCGTTTTGGTTACCGGTTAGTGTTTATTTTTGTTGCTCTTCATTGTTATTAACCTTCATACAAAATTTTTGTTAATATTTCTATAAATACTGTCATATTCTAATATATAAAAATACTTGTTTTAAATGCAATGTTATAAATTGTAACATGCAGACATTGCTTTGGCATTGACACACTTTATTGAAGGAGTTTTAACAAAATTATTTTCTAACTATTTTAATTCAAAAGAAAACAAATTATTTTTCTTATATAAATTGAAACTTCCTTTTATTTGGAGTCGTTCTGATCCGTCAATATGTTAAAAGATGCTATTTATGACTTATAATAGCTATAAATAAATAATGATATCACGATATATCGAAAAATATCGATATGTGTTGGACGATATATCGCTATGATGAAGTTCCATCAACGTGCAGCCCTATAATTAGGTCATTTACCATGATGTAATCTGTTTTTTAACTTTGGTTAAAAAAACACCTCAGATTTTATCTGGTAGATAATAAGGCTTACCTTCATATCCATCTTCTCTTCATATCCATCAGACCTACTCTTCATCTGTTTGTGACTTAATTAGCAAAGATTAGAAAGACTTAAGTCATATATTATTATTAGAAAAACTTAAAAGATTATTAAGACTTAAGACCCAAAATTAAAAAAATGTTAATTTTAAATTAATTTTAGCATCCATGACATTCCAAACAAACAAAACTAATAAAAATAAATAAATGATGAAGCTATATTGTATTGTATCTGATTGTATTCAGTTGACAGAAAATGTAGAAAAAAAAGTTTCGATATCTGAAGGATGTTTTAATTTCCGAATTCAATTGTTTCATTTAATGATAAAATTTCATAAATATGTTCTGAAAGGACTTTGGCAAATCTGACGGTTTTAATTTACGCTATAAACTTGAAATCATAATTAATAAAGATAATATTTCAGTTCCAAATATAGATAAAAATTAATTCATATCGTATAAGCGAATTTCTGACTTCCGTTTTAAATTTCCTTGAATTTTAAAAAATTAAGAATAATTTATAGAAAAGCGTTCACTTAATTCTTTTCAGATACTCATGGGTGGACCCAAATCACAGCAAAGGGACGGAGACCCTGCCCTAGAAGTGAGCACTGTTGTGTTGCTATAGGAGATCGCTTGTTTTTATTTGGCGGCAAAAGGTAATAAATTGTATTTTTGAGATTTAAGTTCCTGAAAGAAATTTCTTTAAAGCAAGCTAAAATATATTTCGGAAATGGATATGAACAGTGATATATCGTCTTTTAAAACAAACAGAGTCTTTTTTGGCAATGGAACCATTTTTGTCACTAAGATTGCTACTTTTATTTTAGCATACAATATTTTCGTCATATAACATTTTTGACATACAACATTTTTGTCATCAAAATTGCTGCGTTTATTTTTACATACATCAAACAATAGAGACAGTTCTGGATCTGGATATACGAGTGATGATCACAAAGTTGTTCAAATGCTATCCATTTTTGGATGTTATTTATGAATTGAAAAAAAAAAGCTACAATTTGCTTCGATTAAACAAATTTTTGATTAAAATTTCAAGGAAATATCCCCAAATTCATATCTTTAAAATGCACTATAAAATCCATGCCAAATTTGTTAACTTTAATTCCAGCCATTAACATAAGCACTTGTATTGAGATATACATCTTCATATCCAAGACAAACCCTGAATATATGTTAAAAGCCAAGAGTAATTATATCTTTAGTGCTCGACATAAGACTAATTTCTATGAATTGGAAGCTTGTGGAAAGATTTTCAAGATTTTAAACATGTTTAATTTTAAACATAGAATTCTGTTATACTTGATTCTTGATGTTACTTGATAATACTTGATTGTTTATGTTTAATACAAAATTCTAATACTTGTAAGCATTATAAATTACTGTAAAATGCAATATCAGTTACTTTTAAGTATATACGGTTATATTCAGAACTATTTTGCGAAGCACAATAATTTGTTTTTTTTAATGGGCTTGATTTAGTAATAAGATTTTCTTTTATTTCATAATTTTGTTATTTTTTATATTTTATATGACAAATGCCGAAATCAAATCCGTCATCTACCTTAAAAGTTAAAAGTATTAATTAATGAATTAATTGTTATGAATTAGGGTTAAGAGTCCGAAAAAACCTCTTAAGGAATTAAATATAAAAATTCGGGAACTATTCGCTATGAAAAATAATATTTGCTTTTAAACTGCCTTTTTTCATCAAATAGAAAAAATAAACATAGGCTCAATCACGGATACTGTGGCTGCATGAAAGATAACCAGGTGATTGACAATTGTTTGAAGCTTTTTTAAGATAGAAAATAATATTTTCATAGTTTAATTTCGTAATTATTATAAATAAAACAGTTAAAAAAACAACAATAGGTCTTTAATCTCGCTTTTTTCAATTGCCACGTAAGCAGTTTTAATAAAAAGCTAATATTCGTTTCTAATAAGAATTTAACAACTTACTATATTAGCATTTAATTACTCATGTTTTTTTTTTTCTGAATCATTAAGTAAAATTTTTTTAAAGTTGACTTTAACAACTGATAATTTATTGAACATGCTTATATAAATCATGAACAAAAATAGATTGAGTAATGGAATTCCAGTTATTAAATAACGATTCTGTGGTATATACAGAAGAAAAGAACAAGATATCCCGGAAGAAGTCGCGTGGAGCACTGAGATTGCAAAAATTTATAATCTGTAGCATCTGTCACTTCTGAGGTGTGATTTTTCACTATGTTCTTGAGCTTAGATATTTTGACAGATACTGAAAATTTAAATGAATTAGTTTGCTCAAGATGCCGAGCCAAAATTCAAGATTGATCATTATTAAAAGCGAGGGGGAAAAAAGAGATAAATTTGCTCAAGGTACCTAGCCAGAATTCAAGAAATATCATTATTAAAAGTGAGGGGGAAAAAAGAGATGAATTTGCTCAAGGTACCTAACCAGAATTCAAGAAATATCATTGTTAAAAGCGAGGGGGAAAAAAGATATGAATTTGCTCAAGGTACCTAGCCAGAATTCAAGAAATATCATTATTAAAAGTGAGGGGGAAAAAAGAGATGAATTTGCTCAAGGTACCTAACCAGAATTCAAGAAATATCATTGTTAAAAGCGAGGGGGAAAAAAGATATGAATTTGCTCAAGGTACCTAGCCAGAATTCAAGAAATATCATTATTAAAAGTGAGGGGGAAAAAAGAGATGAATTTGCTCAAGGTACCTAACCAGAATTCAAGAAATATCATTGTTAAAAGCGAGGGGGAAAAAAGATATGAATTTGCTCAAGGTACCTAGCCAGAATTCAAGAAATATCATTATTAAAAGTGAGGGGGAAAAAAGAGATGAATTTGCTCAAGGTACCTAACCAGAATTCAAGAAATATCATTGTTAAAAGCGAGGGGGAAAAAAGATATGAATTTGCTCAAGGTACCTAGCCAGAATTCAAGAAATATCATTATTAAAAGTGAGGGGGAAAAAAGAGATGAATTTGCTCAAGGTACCTAACCAGAATTCAAGAAATATCATTGTTAAAAGCGAGGGGGAAAAAAGATATGAATTTGCTCAAGGTACCTAGCCAGAATTCAAGAAATATCATTATTAAAAGTGAGGGGGAAAAAAGAGATGAATTTGCTCGAGGTACCTAGCCAGAATTCAAGAAATATCATTGTTAAAAGCGAGGGGGAAAAAAGATATGAATTTGCTCAAAGTACCTAGCCAGAATTCAAGATATATCATTGTTCAAAGCGAGAGAAAGGAGAAGGAGATGACCTTTACAATTGTAGCACATTCCAGAGATAGGAAAATGGCATTGAACAGATATGATAGTCACTTTCTAACCTGCCATCTATTGGTGGGATAATAAATTTGCTTTCTGAAAGAGACTTTATTTCAAAAGTGAATAAATAAATACACCACACTTCCGAGTATCCGGCCTTATGTGGCGGAAGGGCAGACCGGATAATAAAAAAGTCTGATAGACCAGAGTTCTAGGAACTCACTTTGTTGCCCACCATATCCGAAAACAAAGTTTTTACACCAAAGGTATTACGTAATACGCATTTTCTCACTTCTTATAGATTACTAAACCCTCCATTTATCTCAAGCCAAGTAGAATGTGACCACTGCCCGGTGAATCATAGAAGCCATTGCCGGTAACGCGTCCAGTTAAATTAGAAGACTCTGTACTCGTAGTTTATATATGCTAATATACTGCACTGCACGTTTCAGGAATTTATTAGAGAAAAAGTAAGTTAAAGGACACAGACTACTTGCATCTTAACATAAATTCTGTAATGCCGAACTTAAATGCAGGAAACATAAACAAAATGTTAAAGTAAATCATGGGCCTGATTCTTAAGAAAATTGACTGAAACTGATTTTATTTTTCACTGATAAATGATTTTACCGATATGAAAAGGTAACCCTAAGATAAGAGTCAAAACTTACAGTTTTTAGTTTCTGAAAAATTCCTTAATAGATTAAGTCCTTAATGATTGCTTCTGCAACTCCCTGCCTTCTTCAGTTAATTACAATAAAAGAAAACTAGGCCGGATAGTACGAAAGTCGGATAGCCGCTAACCGGTTACTCGGGAGTGTACTGTACATGTTACAATACATCTCACTTAAGGAGTTGTAAAAAAAGACAAACATTCATTTATTTCACTATATCGAAACGTCTTTTTTTTCACATAGTTATTATATGCAATGACGGAAAGGAAGCTTTTTACTCGAGCTCACTTATTGCTTTTTTTCAGCACTCGGCGAAACTTTCTCAGAAATTATGATCACTGTATCGTTCATCAAGATCTGCACGTTCTGGATTTTTGTAAGTGAACTTATTTATTATTTATTTAATTAGTTCTTCTTCTGCCATCTTATTAGGGTCGTGGTGGCCTGGTGATAAGGTCTCGGCATGGGAACCGGAGGGCTTCAGGTTCGAAACCTGATTCCACCGAAGTATCGCCGTTTAAACTGGTCTGGTGCACGCTAAATCGATCGGCGACTAAAACGTCTCCTCGCTGGTGTGGTGTGGAAGTTTGGAGAGGAGGGGCCAACTCAGGTATTCGTCCTCGTCATCTGACAGAGGTTCAAAGTTGCGAGGTCCATCCGAAATAACCCTAGCGTAGCTTTAAAACGGGACGTTAATATAACTAACCAACTCTGCCATACTATTACTGTGGAAACATTAACATTTGAAAGGGCTTAATGTCTTATTGAAATACATTAGCTCATAGGACGTGCCACTGGTTACCGCGACATATTATATAAATTTATTTACATTTTTAATTCATTTTCTTTGGATGCGATCTCAGGAGTGTAGTTGGGGCGAAGTAAAAAGTAAATGGGTTGTATTGAATGAATTTTTTGATCATAATACATTCAAGAGCACAGAATAAAATGAGTAGCATGGAATAAAATGAGTTTATGTTGTCAGAAAAAAACAACAGATATTTAAACTTAAACTAAGTGATTTATGATTTTTCTTCACTATTTCGTGCTTATATAGAACTAAGTTTTCGAAAATTTCTGTCAAAAAATCATTGTGAGAATGAAAATGAGGGTAAATGTGTTATTCACATTGATTCAATGATTTTGATTACACTCTGGCTGATTACAATGAATGAGTTACGTTTATTTATTGATTACGTTCTATTATTATTAAACGTTTATTCTATTACGTTTATTTTCAATATCATTCATTTTTCTCACCATTTATCCCTCACGTTCAGAAATGCATTAATATTGAGATTTAACTTATCTGTCTCCTTATTATTTTTTGAATCATTCTTTTCTTCACAATTAGAAATATATGCTATTAACTTACTAGTACTTGTATTTTTTTATCTACAACGTATTAAATAAGAACACTTTAATTCTAAATATCCAAAATTTAATTTTATTATTGACTACCAGCAATCTCATGCGAAACTATTTCGCATTTAACCTTCCCTTGCCCTCTCCCCAAAATGGCTTAATCCTTTGTAAGGTATTTGAAATTAAATATTCTGTGAACCTGTACGTACAAAATAGAAAAAACAGCCAAATAATTTGGACATCTTTTTAATTTAGAGTACTATTTTGCATGCAATAACTAATATTGGAAGACCATTTTTTAAAATATTTTGTCATTTTTGGTAAATGATATTTAAAAAAAAATGAATAATAGACTTTGTGACTTTTGAAAAAGTTACTTAGAGTTGTTTGTTACAAACGGTAGTATGTTAGTGAATGCAGCATTTTGAAAGTATTGTTACGAAATTTCCGGGTTCGTTTGGATAGTGGAAGTGATATGGTTTGGAGAACGCTCAATCAGCAGGCGGCAGTAGAAAATAAAACAACGACGTTTATTTACACGAAGACACGCAGGACAGCACAAAGACGACAACTACAGCATAGGGAAGACAATTGTCTTCAGCCGAGATGTGCACACAACAAGACTCTACTGCAGACAGTAGCGCACAGCTTAGTTCAGTACTAGCTTGACTCCGTGGCTGCTCTGCTAATCTCTGGAAGACTCGTTCTTCACCGTCGATTCCGACTACTACTGTGGCAGCTGCAGACTGCCTCCTTTTATAGGTCTCAGGAGGCGGGGCTAGAAGCCTCTCAACCAATCAGGAACTTTCGAGGCGTATCTCGATTCCCAATGGACGGATCGGGAAAATTCTCGATGTTTCGGGTATAATCTATTTTGGCGCCAAAGTCACCAAATTCGTCGCCAAATGGTCACCAAGTTTGTCACTAAGCTCTGGCACCTCCGACGCGACACCCGGACTCCGTCCAATACCGATGACTGTAAAACAGTCTTTCTGATGATGGAACCAACTATGCTGGGAAGCAGTATCACAGATTCGTAACAATATATTCATGATCTTAGAAGTGTAAGTACCACAGACTTATTGATAGTAATTGGATAGACAACTTCTAAGAAGAGCTTATCTTCTGATCATTTGGATAAACATGACTATTATCAGATGGCGAGCTTAATTTCAAGCCTAATAGTTTTCTTAAAGTCAATTGAATGAACAGCGACAGCGAATACAGGAACCACTATTTTCGAAACCTTCATTGAATCCTGATAAGCGTTTAAATTTCAAATGAACCTGACGATTCTGCTTTTCTCTATATTTTCATAAGTGTTGAGCAATACTTCTGAGTATATACTAATCGAAAATTCTAGATGATTATCAGTCCTCATTTAAGATTACCGAATTATAAATTTTGAAAACTCCTTCTTCATTGTTCTATTCTTAATTTTTGTGCAGTTCATCTTTTTCAGATATAATATTGCTGTGTCCATAAAGTCATTGACATCAATGGCATAATGTAATTGATATAGTGTAAATTTTCTTTAAACATAAATTTTAAACAATGTGTTTAATGTAAATTGAGTATACTGTATAGGTAAAAATTGCCATTCGCGAATACCTTATTCACCGCTGTAGATTTTGTATCAATGATGTAAAGAAATGTCGAAAACAAGAATAAAACGATAGAAAGAATAAAACGATAATAAAACGATAGAAAACAAGAATAAAACGATAGAAAACAAGAAACAGTATTATACGATAGTATTATACTGTTTCTGCATATTTTTTTTTTTTATCTAGTTACATTTTTCATTTGTGTCTTACAGAAATTGATTTATTATTTACCGTTATGCTCACATTTTTTTATAGCTCCCAATCTGAAAATCTTATGCGCAATCAAAATCAATGATTTCAAAATTGATGTTAGTCATATTCCAAATGATTTGCAGTAAGTACATCTTTTTATTTATTTATTTACTTTTAAAAATGTGAAGTTAAAGCTAATTCAAATGAAAAATCATAGATAAAGATAAAAAAAAGGATTCAAATATTTTCCATTTGCTCATTTTTGTTATCGACTTTCTTATTTTTAAACAGCAGAGAACATTGTACATGGATAATAAGTTAGTAGTATAATTAATTATTATTATTATTATTAATTAGTTAATAACATTTAATAATTATTTATTTAGTAATATTTACTAATTAATTAACTTTAATAAGTAGAAGATAACTTCGTAAAATGTATTCTTGTCGTTATAAAATTAAAATATTGTGGTGGTATGTAGATTATTATGATCCATGCAGGAAGCAACAGGACGAATGTTTTTAAGAACATTTCTTTTAATAATCACATTCACACACTAAACAAAGACAAGACATTCACGCGCGGGGCTTCACAGTTCAGCATCACATCTCATTCTAATTACAATCGCAATGCACTATGGGATGACGTATGGGATGCCCTAATCAGGTATCGCCATCTAGTATCCAAAAGAGAAGATAAGACTAATGTAACTGCTACAGTATTTCATTATTTCCATTATTACAATCTTCAGTGTAAAAATTATTATTATTATTATTATTGTTTTGTGCATTAACTGAAAGTTGCAAAAATTTCTCGGAGGCATTAAAAAATTTGAAACAATATATTATTAAATGTATTCACTCTTTGAAAGAATTTACCTTCTAGACTAGTAACAATTTCCTTAATATTTGATATTACGTTTCCTCTATGTAGCTTGTAGAATTTTTTGAATTGGCATTTTGACATATAAACAAACAATGTTATAAAACATTTTTAAATAAAAACAGCTTTAAAATATGAAAATTAATTATAATCATGAGATATAATTTTTTATATAATGTTTTACAGGATAGATATTTGTTATACTCTATATTGTAAAGCTAAAAAAAAAAAAAAAAAAAAAAAAAAAACATTTTTACCCTTTCGATTCGACTTTTGCATGATTGAAATCTCATGTAAAAATGGTTCTTTCTACGGCAACTTTTGCAAAGGTAGGATTTATTTACCTAACAGAAAATAAAATCTCATCTCTGGGACATATATGCCCGTTACGATCGAAAGAGTTAAGCAGATAACCGAGTAAAAGCCCATTTTATATATTTCCGTTTACCATGACTTGTTTCATATTTGGAATTTTGTAATCAAATTTTCACTTTTCTTCTGATATGTTAGTCTTGAAATGTTATCTCGATAGTATTACATTATCTTAATTTACTTCTGAACTTTATCGGCAACTAACAGATTAATTTAATGAAATTTTGATTTCAAACTCGTGGCGCCACCTGACATTAAAATTTAAAGGGAAATAGATTTTAATAGTTAATAACATGTATGATAAAGAATTTTAGTAATAGGAAAAAATGGGAATAGTAAAAAGATTTAAAAATAAAAGAATTCCTCTAATAATTCCGTAATTAATTCTGAATTCATTTAAATTTCAGAAAAGAAATAAAAGATGTAGATGATAGCCTTTGCTATGGATGGAATCGTATAATAGATGTGCGATACGTAAAGAAGAAGCAAAAGAAGAAGAATCGAAAGTCACCTCAGTATCGGACGATTACCGATGTATTGGAGAGAAGCGAATCATCAGAAGATGCCAATGATTGTCAACCCCAAACATTTTTCGTCACGCATTGTTGATATTGTATCATATTAGAATTCGTATAAATTATTTCACGATTATTAAACATTAGAAAATAAATGCAAGAGCAAACTTTTAATGATTTTTTACAACATCTACTTTATTAATCGAATAAATCAGCTTTATTTATGGCGAATATGATTTAATATACAGTGACTCAAATAATTGAGAGTACACATTACTTTTACTTGATAAATTCGACTTTCAATATAAATAACGCATTACCGAGAAGTAAAAACATTTTTATTATTACACATGAAATAGATTTAATTTATAGTAAAAATAAAGAACAATCAACAAAAAATTTCTACAATGAAAAAGTTTTAGAAGCATTTTAAATTAACATATGCAGATTTTGACCTCAAAAATGTGAGAATATATCAATGAAATTTTTGTAATATCTCACACAAAAAGAAAGTGTCAGCATTTAGTTTCAAGTTTTCTGGCTTTTATAATGGCCTCTAAACCTAATGGTACTGATGTCGAGGGACTGTGGTAGTGTGTGTAACTGCTGTTTACAATAAAAAAGGCACCACATTTTGACATTACATGCAATGTGTTTGTCATGTAGCATTTCATTTTCCAGAAGGACAACGACCCCAAACATTACACGTAACATCAAAATGTGGTGTCTTTTTCATTGTAAATAGCAGTTACACACACCACCACAGTCCCCTGACATCAATGTCATTAAAAATCTGGGGGACACATTTGAAACAGCGATCCAAAAGCACAAAATTAGAAACAAAACCCATTTAAAACAAGTGTTTCAAGAAGAATGGGGTAAAATATCTTCAGATATAGCAAAAAATTGTTCGAATCGGTACACTACATTTAGAAACCATTATAAAAGCCCCCCCCTCCCAAAAAAAAAAAAAAAACATGAGACTAAATGCTGACATTTTCTTTCTGTGTGAGACATTACAAAAATTTCATTGGTGAATTCTCAATTTTTTGAGACCAAAATCTGCACATGTTAATTTAAAATACTTCTAAAACTTTTCAATTTAGAAATTTCCGCTGATTGTTTTTTATTTTTACTTTAAATTAAAAACATGTTTTCACTTCTCGATAATGTATTATTTATATTGAAAGTTGGATTTATTAAGTAAAAGTAAAGTGTACTCTTAATTGTTTGAGCCATCGTATACCTTTTCAATTCAGGGCTCAACGGTTAATTTGAAAACTTTTAAGAATAGAAATACATGTATTAAAATGGTCAAAATGAAGTAAATAATTATGTTTTATGCAACTTGAGTCTATAAATGCTCTGATGAATTACGAATCGTTAGCTTTATTTAGATAATCTGTTCTGTGAATCATATTTAACAAAATAATTTTGAGATGCTAATATCTTAAATAAAGAGTTGCACTCCAATCAACTAAATCAGTCTGATTTATGAAAATTTGAATACAATTATAAAACTGATAATAAATAAACGGTAAGGGTAAAAAAATAAATAAAATTATAATATAATAATAAAATATAATTATATAACATTATTCAATAAAAATGGGGGATTCAAACAACATCATCGACCGTCTCAAGGATGATACTTCAATCAGCGCCCAGGGTTTCTCAAGACTGATTGGCCTAAGATTATGAAAATGATGATTTTTCTAAACTATTCTATTCAAAACTTCATAAATAGACCAGTATGGATAGCAGAAGATAGAAACGTTCATTTATTTATTTAAAAGTTGAAGTGTCAAGAATATTTCGTACAATATGATTCCTTAAGACTAAAGGACAAAATTTAGACTTCATAATTTTTTGAGGTATCTTTATAGACCGCAACAAGATAAAATGTTGTTATTCATGTCATTTAAATGCGTTTGAAATTAAAACTGAAAACTGAATTTTATGATGAATCTGAGAAATTTTTGTTGGATAATTCTTGAGATATTACACAAATTATGAAAATTATTCTGTAGTACACATAAGATTTATATGTTGAACGACTCTTTTTTCAGAACTGAAATTAATTGATTGACAGAAAATTTGAGAAATATAGAGTACATTATGGCTTCAGGACTTTATAATAATATGAGTAAATTATATAATATAACTATCGAAATTTGAAGATTAAAAATATTTTGATGAAGAAACTATTAAAAGATAAATTACATAAAATGTTTAATTGAAAATTTTAGCAAGCATTAAGATTAGTGAAAATGCCGGTCTCCAAAGGCGGCTAGTATTAATAATAAAGACATAAAATAATATTTATCCTGCTTAGTATTTCAATTTTCAAAATTCGGGGAAAGTGATTAAAAAATTTAAATATGAAGATCTAAGAAAATATTAAAATCAAAGTTTTTAGATCATTGCAATAATTTGTCCTTATGTGCTTTATACGAAATAAAAAAAATATTATGCAATATCTGCATTGCCATTAAGGAAAAAGCTAAAATAGGAGGAAAAGCTGAATAATTTTTTAAATTAAAATAATTTTTAAAACTAAACCCCAATTCTCATTTCTTTAATTGTATTCCTCGTTTATTTTTTCTTAAATATATAGCATTCTGTATAAGGTACAAGCTAATCAATCGCCTTAAAAATTGCTAAATGTTTGAAAAATTCATTTATTTTAATATTTTAATGGATAAGAATGTTTTAAAGGAATTGTATAGAAAATTCCAAAAACTTCATAATATAAATTTTCTTTCCACTTCATGTATACCCTTTCCGTCACAAAAAATTCACCATTGTTAAACTAAACATATTTTCTTAAAGTAGTAATAAATTCATTGTAATAACTATTATTGACTGTAATAATACATAAAATGTTTTAACAGCCAACAACACGATCAAAAATATGGCAACAAAAGAAACAGTGAAGTTATGAAACAGATTTTTCTGTTGGAATTCATTTACGATTTTGCAACTCAAGTAGTTCGTTGAATCTCCGTTTATTACTGTTCATTGAGAAATTTAATATGGATTTGTCAATGATTGTAGCTATTGCTGTGACTATTTTTGCCATTTTGTTATTTCTTTATGAATATTTGACGTCTTGCTCATTCTGTATAATACCAAAACTCGATGGCATTGGATTCACTGCACTAGGCATGATTATTTTAAAACCACCAATGCACAAAACCATTCCCACTGTACAATGTTCTTTAAGATGTGTCAAGGACTGAGACTACCATTTAAACTGACTGCTCCTACATGATGATTTTTAAAATGTACCAAGGGTTAGGCCTCCCTGCCAAGCTTATTGGTCCGAAAGTGGAAATTTAAAATTTGTGCCTAAATTGAAGTGTTGTTAACTGATAGCACAGCATAACATCAGGTGTCAAAGACTGTGTCCTTCATATGATACTGAATGTTTTCCATCTGATTGAAAGTGTATTTGAAAGTCGATAGCACAGCAGTGATGGGAGGGTGGTGAGTGGGGAACTAGAATAGCCCACCTCCACATGGTGTTTGTTTCCCGGGCAACGATGCAATTCTTCTGTTAATTGCATCGGCTAAAAGGCTACTGAAAAGTAAAGGGAAAAAATAAAAGGTGTATATTTTGTTAAAATAATTTTAGTTATTAAAGTTTGATCTTATATGAGAAATGATAAACAAACTGTGATTAAAACTTAGAAATATATTGAATAACGTAAGAACATTATTGCACTATGCTCCAAATTTCACAGAGAAACAAAATTATCACTGTGTTAAATCTTAGTTATGCCATTTATTAGTTTATAAATAAAATTTTATTTCATTTTAATTAGCTGATGGACGTTCCATCATTGAAACAAATATGCTGATTTTTATGCAACTTGTAGTGAATAACATATAAGCCAGTTAACAACGACGCTACACGAGCAACTGCTTTCGCATAATGGTTAAATTACTGGACTGCGGACCTCAAGGTCCCAGGTTCTATCCTTCAAGCATCTCATATCGCTAAATTGGTGACCCGGACGATGAACCTTCATACAGCTGTTGTGGCGTCATCTACCCGCAACCAAAGATGTCAGACTCACTTGACGCCAGCAAACCAAAGTCGTCAGATTCACTTGAGGCAGCAAACTCCCCCCAAAATGTCGTCAGACTCACTTGACGCAGCAAACTCCCCCCCAAAAGTCGTCAGACACACTTGACGCAGCAAACCAAAGTCGTCAGATTCACTTGAGGCAGTAAACTTCCTCCAAAAAGTCGCCAGACTCACTTGACGCAGCAGCATCAGCAACCACAAACGCTCGCCATAACGCTTGGCGCTACTCAACTGGGTAGGCCCATTAAACAACAGCTATTAATACATCACCACTCAACAGTAATATCGTTCATCTCACCTCCGACTCTCTGGAGGGAGAGTCTATAGTGAATAGCATATAAGCCAGTTAACAACTATGCTGCACGAGCAATTGCTTTTGCATAATGGTTAAGTTACTGGACTGCGAACCACAAGGTCCCAGGTTCTATCCTTCGAGCATCTCTTATCGCTAAAAACTCATTACTCAAATTAAAACAAGTGATTGCATTTGAAGTGAGGACTGCATTTAAGTTTTGTCCATGTACACACTAGGGAGTAAACATCTGATCTGCGACTTCCTATTGTTACAAAAAAATTTCTACAACAAAATACCGTCGATCAATCATAATAGCTTAACGCATTTAATCGCTATAATTTCTTCTTTATTTTGTTTCCTAATCTCTGATTTTTAATTTATAGTTCGAAACTGAGATCAGTAAATAACTTCATCCTTTTATCAGTAAATAATATGGAATCTTAGAACAAATTTATCTCAAATTTGTTGCCAGAGATGTCATTGGTATTAAATCAAAATGTAATGCTAATCAGTTAAAGGATATTTAGTTTTGAAAATATTTTACCCCTATATTTCCATTAAAAATTCATAAATATACAAAATTTTACAACTCTAGCAGAGCAGGAAGTGATTGAAAATTCTATAGTGTATAGTGTATTTATAGTGTATTGATTTTTCTACAAAATTAAAATAGTGAAGTTAAATAAAACTATGAAAAAAATGTCTGTTTTTGGAACATAATTATTCAGAATGAACATGATTTATCTTAATTGTGCAGATCCTCCTATTTGTTATCTGAAATCATTTGTAATTATTATTGATGAATTTTCTTGATAATTAAAAAAAAAAGCAAATGAACTGTTCACATGGAACTTAAATAAGAGTTGTATTATAAACAATAAAAAAAGTTTAGAATCAGTGAATAACTAATGACAGGCTCCAACTTATAGCTTTCTAGTTATTTAAAAAATTTTATTCGCCATGTTTTTAAAATGTTTTTAACATCTTCCTTCTCCATTCTGATTGCAGGAAATATTAATATATGGAAAAATATTTATATTCCTACACTTTGTTTCAATTACTTTAATTATAGTAATGAAAAAAATTAATCGTTTAAGGATTTGAGGAAATTCTTTAGCTGTTAGGAGTAGCTGATAAAAATTATTAAATTATGATTGATACCCCCACCCCTTCGTACTTGATATAGAACATCTTCAAAGTCGAGTAATAAATATTATTATACTAGTCTCTTTTGATAACCAGTTCAATTGCTAGGATTAATTCATGTGAAAAATTATCTGTAATGCTTGGCTTAGTCTTAATTGCTTATTTGACAAAGTATTTTTAAAACTTAAAATTTTCATAAGTATGCAGCTTATATTATTATTTTAGAAGTCATTGTGCTATGTATCATCTCAACTGAGATTTAGACTCTAATTTCTAAGAAAATATTTAATTTCAAGTAACCCAATTGCTTGCTTTCTAAAAGTATGTTTATGAAATATATGAAAGTAAGAAATAAAATCATTCAGCATTGCTTTATTTTTTGTAGTACCAAATATATTTCATGATTTTTGCAATATCTTAGAGAATTTTCGATCGCTGATTCATGAAAGAATTTAATGTATATAACACTATAATAAAGCAAAATTTCAAGCACTAAGACAGATAATGTTTTTATACATCCACAGAAAATATACATCTACAGAAAATCTCAATAGTGTTTAGAAAATACATATTATAAAAAATTTTCATGATTGCTAATTTTTGTAGTCTAATCGATTATTATCAGTATATAATTTTGTGTCTGTGTATATGATAATTTCAATTTTTTTAAATTCTAAGCAGTAAAATTTTTAAAATCAGCTATTTCATAATCAGTCAAACATCTCTTACTTGGCCATGCCTTTCAAAGTAATTTTGATAATGGATAAAAATAAAACTGTTTCTGTAACATCATGAATAATACAAATTGTTAAAGAACTTCACTTCTGATTATCTTGAAATCACAGAGTCTTCTCTTCCATCCTTCTCCTTGTCTATATCTATCTCTCTCTCTCTCTCTCTCTCTATATATATATATATATATATATATATATATATATATACATACAGGTAAAGTCCATTTAAGCTCTTTAAATTCAAAATGGCATCTTGTATAACCAGGGAGAAGTAACATGCATTGTGCTGTTAGACCAGATTGACACCGTGTTGAAACTTTTAGAGGATAAACATAACGAGAGCGTTAGACCATTCAGACCCTCTCCGAGTACGAAGCTTCGTGGCCAGATCGGCAGAACGAGCCACCTATTTTTGCTGGTCTTCAGTTCGAGTCCCGAAAATAAGAATTTTTTAATATATTTTACTTTTCTTTTTTTTTAAATTTATTTTAGGTATTTTTATCCATGATTCCCACACTTAATATGAACTATTCCAAATCTTTTAATTCTAAAATAAAATTTAATGTCAAAATATTTCTCTAGTCAAGAGAAATTTTAGGAGTCAAGTTCACGCACATGCGCAGAATTCATTCCTATTCAAAGCATTGTGCTTTTAGACCAGATTGACACCGTGTTGAAACTTTTAGATTATAATCATAATGAGAGTCTTAGACCATTCAAATGCTCTCCGAGTAGGAAGCTTCGTCGCCAGATCGGCAGAACGAGCCACCTATTTTTGCTGGTCTTCAGTTCGAGTCCCGAAAATAAGAATTTTTTAATATATTTTACTTTTTTAAAAAAAATTTATTTTAGGTATTTTTATCCATGATTCCCACACTTAATATGAACTATTCCAAATCTTTTACTTCTAAAATAAAATTTAATGTCAAAATATTTTTATAATCAAGAGAAATTCTAGGAGTCAAGTTCACGCACATGCGCAGAATTCATTCCTATTCAAAGCATTGTGCTTTTAGACCAGATTAAAACTGTGTTGAAACTTTTAGAGGATAATCATAATGAGAGTCTTAGACCATTCAGACGCTCTCCGAGTACGTAGCTTCATGGCCAGATCGGCAGAACGAGCCACCTATTTTTTCTGGTCTTCAGTTCGAGTCCCGAAAATTAGAATTTTTTAATATATTTTACTTTTTTAAAAAAAATTTATTTTAGGTATTTTTATCCATGATTCCCACACTTAATATGAACTATTCCAAATCTTTTACTTCTAAAATAAAATTTAATGTCAAAATATTTTTATAATCAAGAGAAATTCTAGGAGTCAAGTTCACGCACATGCGCAGAATTCATTCCTATTCAAAGCATTGTGCTTTTAGACCAGATTAAAACCGTGTTGAAACTTTTAGAGGATAATCATAATGAGAGTCTTAGACCATTCAGACGCTCTCCGAGTACGTAGCTTCATGGCCAGATCGGCAGAACGAGCCACCTATTTTTTCTGGTCTTCAGTTCGAGTCCCGAAAATTAGAATTTTTTAATATATTTTACTTTTCTTTTTTTAAAAAATTTATTTTAGGTATTTTTATCCATGATTCCCACACTTAATATGAACTATTCCAAATCTTTTACTTCTAAAATAAAATTTAATGTCAAAATATTTCTAAAATCAAGAGAAATTTTAGGAGTCAAGTTCACGCACAGGCGCAGAATTCATTCCTATTCAAAGCATTGTGCTTTTAGACCAGATTAAAACCGTGTTGAAACTTTTAGAGGATAATCATAATGAGACCATTCAGACGCTCTCAGAGTACGTAGCTTCGTGGCCAGATCGGCAGAACGAGCCACCTATTTTTTCTGGTCTTCAGTTCGAGTCCCGAAAATTAGAATTTTTTAATATATTTTACTTTTTTTTTTAAAATTTATTTTAGGTATTTTTATCCATGATTCCCACACTTAATCTGAACTATTCCAAATTTTTTACTTCTTAGGTATTTTTATCCATGATTCCCACACTTAATCTGAACTATTCCAAATCTTTTACTTCTAAAATAAAATTTAATGCCAAAATATTTCTATAATCAAGAGAAATTTTAGGAGTCAAGTTCACGCACATGCGCAGAATTCATTCCTATTCAAAGCATTTTGCTTTTCGACCAGATTGACACCGTGTTGAAACTTTTATAGGATAATCATAATGAGAGTCTTAGACCATTCAGACCCTCTCCGAGTACGAAGCTTCGTGGCCAGATCGGCAGAACGAGCCACCTATTTTTGCTGGTCTTCAGTTCGAGTCCCGAAAATAAGAATTTTTTAATATATTTTACTTTTCTTTTTTTTAAAATTTATTTTAGGTATTTTTATCCATGATTCCCACACTTAATATGAACTATTCCAAATCTTTTAATTCTAAAATAAAATTTAATGTCAAAATATTTCTCTAGTCAAGAGAAATTTTAGGAGTGAAGTTCACGCACATGCGCAGAATTCATTCCTATTCAAAGCATTGTGCTTTTAGACCAGATTAAAACCGTGTTGAAACTTTTAGAGGATAATCATAATGAGAGCTTAGACCATTCAGACGCTCTCCGAGTACGTAGCTTCGTGGCCAGATCGGCAGAACGAGCCACCTATTTTTTCTGGTCTTCAGTTCGAGTCCCGAAAATTAGAATTTTTTAATATATTTTACTTTTCTTTTTTTTAAAAATTTATTTTAGGTATTTTTATCCATGATTCCCACTCTTAATATGAACTATTCCAAATCTTTTACTTCTAAAATAAAATTTAATGTCAAAATATTTCTAAAATCAAGAGAAATTTTAGGAGTCAAGTTCACGCACATGCGCAGAATTCATTCCTATTCAAAGCATTGTGCTTTTCGACCAGATTGACACCGTGTTGAAACTTTTATAGGATAATCATAATGAGAGTCTTAGACCATTCAGACCCTCTCCGAGTACGAAGCTTCGTGGCCAGATCGGCAGAACGAGCCACCTATTTTTGCTGGTCTTCAGTTCGAGTCCCGAAAATAAGAATTTTTTAATATATTTTACTTTTTTTTAAAAAATTTATTTTAGGTATTTTTATCCATGATTCCCACACTTAATATGAACTATTCCAATTCTTTTACTTCTAAAATAAAATTTAATGTCAAAATATTTTTATAATCAAGAGAAATTCTAGGAGTCAAGTTCACGCACATGCGCAGAATTCTTTCCTATTCAAAGCATTGTGCTTTTAGATCAGATTGACACCGTGTTGAAACTTTTAGACGATAATCATAAAGAGAGTCTTAGACCATTCAGACGCTCGCCGAGTACGAAGCTTCGTGGCCAGATCGGCAGAACGAGCCACCAATTTTTGCTGGTCTTCAGTTCGAGTCCCGAAAATAAAAATTTTTTAATATATTTTACTTTTATTTTTTTTTTTAAATATATTTTAGGTATTTTTATCCATGATTCCCACACTTAATATGAACTATTCCAAATCTTTTACTTCTAAAATAAAATTTAATGTCAAAATATTTCTCTAGTGAAGAGAAATTTTAGGAGTGAAGTTCACGCACATGTGCAGAATTCATTCCTATTCTAAGCATTGTGCTTTTAGACCAGATTGACACCGTGTTGAAATTTTTAGAGGATAATCACAATGAGAGTCTTAGACCTTTCATCGTTGTCTCAAATATGATCTAAAAGCTATGGTAAACAGAAATCCTTCAAAAATTCTTAGGGAATCAGAGCTGCAGTGAAAGCAGGTATCAAGGCTTTAAGACAGGAGACTTATTTGAGACTTTCAGTTGATTTGTACTAATAAGGAACTACTCTTCATTTCTGTTCCACTTATGATTTTGTGAAAAAGCTTAAAAAAGACATATATTGTTGTCTAAGAAAAGAAACTGCTCGCACTTTCTCTTTCAAGTGGGCAACATCATCCGATTCTCATGCAGTCAGATACAACATGTTTTATTTTAAAATGAAAAAGTCATCACTATAGTCGCAATTGGAGAGAAGAAACGTGTTTCACTTGGTAGAGTCAAGTCGGCTTTTATATTTAATGGTGTTATTAAATTCCTTTATTCCAAATATGGAAAGAAATTAAAACGACGAATATAAAAATAGACATGGCAAAATTAATTCCATACATCTGGTAGACAAGTAAAGTTAAGTAGAAGGCGTTTAACTAAATTATATTCATTTTAGTTTTTTTACCTTAAAAAATAATATTTTCTTAAAAATTTATATTTTTTCCTGATGCTGCGATACCTATATTCAAGCATTGATTCTTGGTGCTATTAAGCATTTCACTGTACAGTCGAAAGATAGAAAAAGAAAAAAAAGCCACCTTGCCTTATTCTAGCATATAAGAAAGAAGCATTCGAAAGAAATAAATGTACTCTTAAAGATTTATGTATTGAAAATAAGTGGCTATCTATATATCGTTATAAGAACAAGCTTCAAAATTTTCAACGGCAACACTAATTGTTTTCATCACATTTTATCATTACATTAAACATTTTTAAAAAATCGCTTCAATATTCTAGGTCTATTCGTTTCGAAATTATGAACTAACAAAAGTTTAACTTTCTTGTATTAAAATTAAATTTTGAACTTTTATTCATATTATAAAAAGTAACATTGTTTTTAACCAAAGCTTTTTTTGTTATGAAAATATAAGTATTCTATACATTTTGCACTCGTATTTTCTATTAAAAAAATAATTTTTAATATGCGAAAAAATTTTTAAGTTAGAGTTAAATTTTTAAAATTACAACGAACTTAAATTTGATCATTAATTAAATGGCAATGTCATTTTATTGAGGCATGCAAAATTTCACTATGGTATTAAATAGATATTATTATTATTGAAATAGATAAGTTGGAATTCTTAGCAATGAAGCTTGTTATTCTCTAATGACTAAACGGGAACTTCAGGACTACGTGTTAATAAAATTGCCATTCACTTGCCATTTAAAAATATACTTAATGATAAAAAAAATGTTATTTACGTATGTTGAATTTCATAAAAAATATTGTCTATTTTGCTCATATTTGAAGATGCCACATTTTATGCATCTTATACGAAATTTGTCCTTACATACCAAAAAAGGACATTTCAATTGATTATGCATTTTCACAAGCTCAAGGGAATACTGTAATAGATGAATAAAGTTATATCATTTGATTCAACATGTATTTTACAAAATTATCCCAGCTGAATAACGAGAAATTCGAAGGGGCTAACGAAGATCACACCAAGAGTCCAATTCTCTGAAATTTATACTTTATAAAATTATTGTTTATAATAAAAAAACGAAAAAATGTCTATATTTTAATAAAGTAATTTTTGTTTAATGAAATACGGTAGAGAAAATCAATAGGTACAAAGAGATGATATGTCTTAGCAGATTTGATGCTAGAGGTTCGCAGAAACTACATACTACAGGAATGCGTTCAAATTTGAACCGCGAATCTCAATGCATGTTCCTGTCAAGAAAAAAAAAAAGATTTGATTAAAAAAAAAAAAAGAAAAAAAATTTGATTTTTTTTTTTTTTTTTTTTTTTTTGCAAACGGTTCCCGAGTCATTTTTTAAAACTTGTATCATTCGCGAATAATTCAACTTCATGCGGATTCGATTTGCTGCACCCAGTTAAAGATTTGTCCCACAATTAAAGACCGATTTGTTGGTAAACAAACTGACAAGTTTATGTATCGAGTGAAAGGAAATGTCTCCACGTGATAGTTTCCTTTTCATATGCGGTATATTTAACGAACAAAAGTTATATGAAATAAGTTATGCTGCTATTATAATATATCTGCACAATAAGTATTTGTATAAAAAACGGTTACAAAATCGGAACGAATATGTTTTTTTTTTACTAAAGCTTAACTAGCCAAAATCGAGTTCAAGAATTTTCTTATTGTGAAAATACGTCATTATTTTTATATTAATATTCTTTAATTTTATGCTTTCTGAAGCTGCGTTGGATTTTTAATACTTCTTTGAAGTTTTATGGCATATATTTTTGTAGTTTCCATTACAGTATATTTGTTAGTAATATTTATTTCTGTCTACTATCATGGTTTTTAAAACAATTTGTTTTCTCCTCCTTTCGAATGCTCTTATTAATCTGAATTAAAAAGCAGTGGCATCATTAAAGTGGTAAAGGCAATTTGTATGATAAGAAGAATTGGAAAATATGAATTGCATTCTTCACACAATTTTTATTCTGAAATTTTAAGCTTGGTTTTATCATTTGCAACATTCCTACTGTTCATTATCCCAGTGGTTGCATATTCTTGTTACTTTATATCAAAGTATTAACTAAAGATCTCTCTCCTTTCTTTATCTTAGGCTGTCAGTGATTGCAATAGTGTAACTGAAGTTTAAGACCACTTGACTTGGCCATAGGATTGTTCTCTGCACAACAATTCTTTGGTGTTTATTTATTGGTTGTTTAAACTGTTATTGTCTAGTAATTTTTCTATAGTGACAAATATTTTATATAAATATCATAATAGTTTTATATCATTCTTCAGGTAATAAATTATTTTTACATAATTTTGTTTATGATATACATTTTACTATGGATACTTTTATTTTTTTTACTACTTCGATGATAAATTTTATATATGATGTGCTATTATTTTAATTATTCATTTTTATAACAATGAATAACTATCTTTTGAAATATAATGATATCTTGAAATTTTCTTCATTTCTTTAAATTAACTAATAATAATTTTTTTATTTGTAAATATTAATTTTGCATGCAAATGCAGATCATATAGTTAGATATCCTGTATTAAAAATAAATTTTGAAAAGAAAAATACTTTATTTCAATTTTTTTTTTTTCATTTTCTTAAAGAAATTAAAGATTGAAAATAATTCAAATAATAACAATCTCGGTAAATTTTTAAATGATTTAAATTTAAAATGTATCAGAGGATTGAAATAAAACATTCTATAATTACTAAGGTGATAATATGATGAAGATGTTTATGTTATATATTAGAACAATACATTTTTGATGCATATTGTAGTAGCCTCTATGCTTTCATGAAATTCACAAGATTACTCCTAGATGCAGAACTCCATTATACATAATGCAACCATTATGTATAATGGATTATCCATTATACATTTACTATATATATTGGCTGTTTTGTGATTGTATCTGAGGGATGCTATGGTACATAAATACCAAATATGTATATTTTCAATTTTTATTAAATGAATTTTATTTTATTGCATACATGTATAATATTTAGATTACTTATTCACATATATTTTATCGATATTTTTAAAGATAATAAAATGGAATTTATAATTATTTGGGCACTTTTCTTTTAACAAGATCTCAATCATCACCCTATTTGGCTATAAGTTTTAATGTAATAGGACGGACATTCCTTGCTAAGATTTGGTGATGACCATTTACACTTAGATTTAGGAACAGTTTTTCTTTTTGAAGGCCGTTGATGGGAAAAATGCCATTATTTATAATTTTCTATGAGGTAAATGATAACCATATTGCTTATAAAATCAGTTTCATGTTGAAAATAAGTGTTATTTTGTATATGACTTCATCTTAATCATAATTGTGAACAATAGTTATATTTACTTGCACTAATTTTTTGAAATTGTTATTTTTTATTTTATAAAGTTGTTGTTGCACTAAATTTACTGATTACTAAATTTAAATCGTTTTTGGTGATATTGTGCTTCCAGGTAAAGTTTCGAGTTATTTTGAGGACTTTTAATAACAGCTTTTCATATATTTTATAATTTAATGTTTTGTCTTTCAAAAAAAACAATAAAATCTGCTTATATTAAAATGTACTTCACTTTTACAATGTTTACAAATGTTTTTGCTTTTGCATAGAATTAGTTTATAGCTAATTTGTATTAACTACACGCTATTGTTGAAATTTTAATTTTATCCCACATTATTAGCAAATCTTATGGACATTATTGAGCATAGTGAAATTTTAGTGGATTAACCTACATTTTTGGCAGTTAATCATTAGTTCCAGTTAACAAAACATCTTTGATTTTTTTTTTTTGCTGATTGATTGTTGTCATGCAGTTAATACACAAGTACCAGTTTTGATTGTAATATAAAAATGAAACAAATTGTAATTATTTCTGTAATCACACAATCCATCGCATTTTCCTTATTTGATATCATAATCTAATGTTTTCACAATATTTTTCTGCAGTTTTTTTTTCTTTTACAAATTATTATTAAATGTACATTTGCATGTTTCTGTTTGTTCATATTATGTAACTATTCTGTTTTTGTTAAATAAAAAAAGAAGTGAATGGCTGTTAATATATCTGTTTTTATCAGAGTTTTACTGTAATCTTCACTTTTTGATCTTTGAGAGCATTGTTTGAAAGAATTGATAAAAATTGACTTTCAAACAACTTCAAAAAAATTTCTGCTTACATAATATTTTGATTTAAAAAAATTTATGATAATAAACTGATCATAGTTAACTGCGTGATAGTTAACTGCATAACTCATCTAACTAAAATAAATAGCATTTATGATATGTAAAGTATTTGGTGTTCCCATTGATGTCTAAAATAATAAAACAGACATCTGCAATCTCAGAAAAATTTTGATGCAGTTAAAAAATTCCCTTTTGAATAGTAATATTTTCTTAAAGCAATGATTTATGATCAGAATAAATGCATCTATAAAATAAAAATTGAATTTTAAAGTGTGAAATTGTAGCTTTTTAAAATTTGGCTTAGATAGCGCATCTATAAAATAGCTTTTGATAGTTGTTTTCAATATTAGCTCATTGCGATTTGTTTTTCAGTGAATAGATTTATAATTCTGCTTGATCGGAAAAATGATTTAATCAGTATGGAAAAATGTATTTTTAATAGAATACTTTATTAAAAAAAACCTGAAGGCTAAGGGGAGAGTTGGGAGGAATGGGACAGATTTCAGAAAAAAATGTTTTAATTCATTAGTTTAGATTTACCAAGAGTGCAATTTATAAAAATCTAACAGTATGCTCTTTAATTTATTTAAAAAGAATTACAAAAGCAGTAAAATACAAACAATTAGCTTTTATTTACATAGTAAAAAATTGTAACATTTTTCTCCCAACTTCCTGTATACAAGGGAGGAATGGGACAAGATTCAAGGAAATTAAAATTAATAAATATTGTATTTTGATATCTTTTTCAATCTGTGGTTTGATTTTTGGCATCCAAAGAAGAAATGTTTTGAAATCTTCATCGATCCTGCCATAACTTGAAAACTTTTATTTTCTTTTAAATTATTTCCACTGATTGCAATATGTTATTAATTAATATATTTTTTTCATTCTAGATACTTTTTTTCCATATTCGTAGTATTTTTTTTTTATGTAAAAAAAGCTAAAATTATACATTTTTTTTAATTTAGAGTGAAAAAAGTTTTAATAATTTTCATAACTTAGGTTCATTTTTTTCATTACTTAATATTTACTGTATTGCTAATTATTTTATTGTATTTTTAGTAGAATTTTCTTTTAACTAACTAAAATTAAGCGGTAAAAAAGATTTTAACTAGATTTAAAAAAAATTTATGTGAAATGATGTATACTGATCTACAGTATCTATTCATACTTTATATGATACAATTATTAACAAGTATATATATATATATACGTATAACAAAACATGTTTAGATGCACTGGTGCTCTTAAACAAATTTTTGAAAAAGAGTAAAATTTTATTTTATGCTATTTCTTTTGGTTAATGGAAAGTCAGTTTTTTTGTTGTTGTACATTATTACTTTATATAATTTAAAATATATAACATAATGTATACTAACATTTATATTTTAATAAATTTTTAAAATCATCAATATACTATTTCATTGTAACATCCCAGCAATTAATTTTTTTAAATGCATCAATTTTGCATAACGGCTACTTTTTTGATTACCACTAAGAAATCAACAGTGCTAGTAGAAAAGAATTATTTGTAAATATATGCTTTGGTTAAAACAGCAAGTTTGATTGATATTAATAATTACTATTATGAACTATTCACATTAATTCTTACTAACTGTAGTTATTATTTATAATAACTTTTAGAAGACACATTAGTATAAATAATGGTTGGTTATTATTAATACTAACCAATCAGTTGCCTAGACAATAACATACACACTGATTAGGTGCTTTATTTTCTTATCTTTTTACAACTATACACAATGTGGTGAATAAGATTCATTTTACTGAACAAATATTCTTGGTGATTGAATTTAAACTGTTAAAGATACATCTAAATAATTTTTATTTCATTTTATAATATTAATTTTATGATTTTTTTTTAAAATGAAATTTGATTTATCCTTTTCATCTCCTTCTCTTTTTTGTTTCACCATATTATAATATTTCTTCATTGCTTTGATTTGATAATGATGAAACAAAACAAAAATGTGTGTGGTGTCTTATATTTCAGCTTTAAAATATTTATAAACATAATATATACAAGAAAATTTTGAATGTTTTATTGTCCTAAATGATGTTTTTGTGATAATGCAGCTGTTGGGTGAAATATGTTATATTAAATAGTTTATATTTATGAAAACTGATAATTATTATAAAAAAATCTTTTCAGTGCATCTTTCTTCTGATTTCAGTATTTTTAGTCATGGATTTTTATTTATTTTTATTTCAAGCTTATGACTTATTTGAATTTCTCATTTTTTTAAACTTTACTATTTTGAACAGATAATAATGCTAGAATAACTTTTTTAGGGAAGCTTCAAGGTCCATCATCTAAAGCAATTTCTAGATTTTTTCCAAGCAGTTTTTCCCTTGCTGGTAAAGAGGATACACATCAAGAACTGAAATGTCCATTTTGTTCATATACAGCAGCATTCAATAGTCTCCTGAAAAGACATGTTTTAACCCATACAGGCGAAAAACCTTTCAGCTGCTCTGTGTGTCATAGAGGGTTTTCTCAGAAACAAAGTTTAAAACGGCATTTAATTTTACATTGGGAATAGACTTTGTTGGAATGATATATGAATATTTGAATATATATGAATATTGATAAAAATGAAAATTAAGGACTTAACTAAACTAAATTTAACTTAACATCTTATTCATAAATTTATTTTTAACATTCAGTTATCATATTTAAACAGAATCAAATGAAAAAAAAAACCCACAAAAATATTAAATGTTTACTATTTTTATAAAAAAATTAATTCTTATTCTTTAAGTTTTTCAGGATTTTTTTATGTAATTTAATACATATTTCGAACAAAATATATATACATTGAGACATCTTAAAATAAGAAAACAGACTTTATATTTTATGTCCTCAGATAACAAAAAAGTTATATCATTTGTAGCAAAATTCTTCAGATTGTAAGTCATCTGTAGTATGTATTTCAGTATTTAAATGATCAAGATTTTATTATTATTAGGCTGTGTAGCACTTATACCTTCCATTTATTACTAGGAAAACTGAGCTTGCATTGATAGGTTGAAGAGTGATTTGCATTCTTTTAGCAAATATTTAAATTTTCTTTTTCGGTATTGACACATAATATAATAATTACTTTGTGAATATTTACTGTAACATACACATGTTTAGAAACCATGAACACTTATGTAAGACGTGTATTTTAATTTAAACAATTCTCTGTAAATATATACTTATCTTGATTCCTTGTTTTAATCATTAATTTAAATTAAAGTCTTCTATAAAAAAAATTGGGGGCTTAAGAATGCCAAATTTGAATAGTGTATACTTCAAAATATGGAGAAATGAATTGCGGAGAAAAGGTTTGGAAATGAACAAAAGGGAAAGACAAATGAGCAATCACTTTTAAATGTATAATTCAGTTTCTGTTATTGTCAAGATACATGTAATTTATGAATTGTGAAGGGTCTAGGCATGCAAGAAGTACAAGTAATTATCATGGATACTTTTGTGAAAATGAGGTTAAGTAAAAGGTAAATTTTACTGCCTATTTCTTGTGTAAAGTCTTTTATACATTGAGGCTTTAGACAAGAAATATTATTGATATTTGACATTCTTATGACTCATAATTTTTTTTCCACTGTAAAGGTCTGTGATTAAGAATACTCGAATTTTAACCACTATGTATGTAAATATATATTCTGTCAATGTTTTTTAAGATGTAATTATGATTGTATTTTTAATATTGATATTTTTCTTTCTTTTTGCTATTAATTGCATATTTATTGATAGAGCATTAATTTTTATATCCTTATTGCATTAATTTTTTTATTTGCTGAAAGTTCTGTACTTTATTACATTACTTTAAAAAAATTAAAAACTTTTTTATTTTGTCATTGCTTTATTTTCTTCCATTAACATGAATTTGTATTATTTATTTAAAATGTCTGTTGAATTATGTATTTTTTTCTGACATTTATTTCATTTTTTGCTGCAATAATTCTCATTTAACAGTATCTACGAACTAACTTCAAAAACCAGGGTGACAAGAATCAGATAAAACAAAATTTTAACCATGCTGAAATGTTTACAAAAAGAATAAAATTATTAAATCTTTACTGTTTTTAGATTATTATTTAGAATATAGGGAAAATATGCTTTGAAGCTAATGTTTATAAGTGAATTTTTTCTTTATATGATTTGTTTAATATTTTAACTATTTCATTTTTTTTTCTAAAAGAGAAGGATTTTGGTGATACAATTTCTAATTGCCCTTTTTGTGCTCAATAATTTTTCTTCTGTAATATTAAAGTTTTATACTATTTCACTTTTTATTTTGCAAGTATATTTTGCATATAATATTTCATTCTGAGAGAAAGCAATAATAAAATCATGTTTTTTATAATATAAAGATTTTGTGTGATATTACATTTTTTTATGCAAAATTACTTTTTGAGTTTAAAGTGAATGAATTTCATATTAAAATTTCATTATTGTTTTATTAAATATGAGAATTTATAGTGAGCAGTCTATTTTACTAGCATACATGTATTGATGCTAATAATATTCTTTTTTATAGGTATTGCATTTAATTATGAACAGACATTAAGCCATGATCAAGTGCAGCTAACTTCTTTTCATGTTTCAGTAAACTTGAACCAAAATAACAAGCAAGTACATCAGTTTAAATGTCACCTTTGCAATTATTCTGCAGTATATCACAGCCATCTAAAGAGACACATTCGAATTCACACTGGTGAACGTCCTTACAAGTGTACAATGTGTGAAAAGAGTTTCAACCAAAAATGCCATTTAAAGGGTCACTTGTTCGTTCATGCCTGGAGGAAAAGCAATGATCAGAATATGGATTAGTTAAATTTTTTTACACATAAATATGTTTGCTGGTAAGTCAAAAGAAATAATTATTTAAGTTTTAGCATTTTGTGCTTTAGTTTCTCAAAAAAAGAAAAAAAAAAAGAACTTCCCAAAGATCACTAAACCAGGTATATGCCTAGTGGGTAGTGGGACCTCAAATTGAATTCTTTGTGTGTAGATCAGAAACGATAATAAGTTTAAGAAATCTACCAAAATTTATTTTCTGTCTTTTATTAAAAAAATGGAGCCAATTTAAAACTTAAATATTGAAATCGTGTCTACATAAATTTACTGGAAGGAAAGCAAGGGAAAAAAATTATTATTGACATGCCAATCAGAGGACAATAATGGACCAAATTCCATGAGTACCAGTCTTAGAAGGTATTACGAAGAAAAAGCTTTAGTGCATCGTAGTATACTTTAGAGTGAAATGTGATGAGAAGATGAAAAATATGATGTTCCCAATATCACATGTCTTCAATTTGCCACTGCAAATTATATGTATTAAAAATTTTTTTTTTTGGATAGAGAATTTATTTTATTTTTGTTACATTTGTTTAATTTTTTATGCATATTATATGTGATCCCCTTTTATTTACTTTTTTTTAAAGAATAAATGTATTATAAATAAATGTTCCCTTCCTGCATTACAAGCTAGGTATTTCAGCAAATTAAAAATGTTATTTGCAATTTTTTTATTTACTTCCTCTTTATATTTGTGCCCTATATTATAAAACAAAAGGCAGCACTGATGTTTGATAATCATTATTATTCTAAAATATTATTTATAAAATAAAACTAGTTTAATCTTATACCGTACCTCTGCTATTATGATTTCTTTAAATATTCTGTATAGAATTGTTTTTATTTATTGTTGTTACTTTTTTGTTGTTGTTTTGTTACATTTTATTGGTTTAATCTTTTATACATATTACTTGTTACCACTTTTTATAATTAGATAATAACCGTTGAATTGTTTAGATTAACTGATAATTTGTTGAAATGTTTAGGAACTTAAAAGACCAAATTTTCACAAATTTTAACCAATATTAATTCTGCAAATTTTATTTCCAAATCTTTTCTTTTTATATTTGGGTTGATTTTTTCTTTAAACTCATTAAAAAAAATATGGCATTTCTGCACAGCATGTTAAGCATTCAATACTTGCCATTCATGCCGGTTTGATGGATAACTCACCATCAAAATTCTTAAGATGAATTTTTGATAATAATGTTTTCCAAAATTCCAGAAAAAGGCCAACACGTTAACTCAAAAATGCAATGACGTAAATATATCGAATTTGGTATGAGATTTTGTGACATCAAGTGTAGTTTTGTGTCAAATTTTAGTTTCAGTCTGTTGGAGAAAGTGCGTTTAACACAGAAATTCGATTTTCGGATTCTTTTAATAACATACTAGGGATTTAAAAAAAGCACCAAGGATTAGATTATAGATTTGTTAAAAATGCTGAATCTCCGTCAATTGTTAATATTTTGTAACTATTGTACACTAATGCATTCTCTGAGATAACACTTTTTATTGCAGAGTATGTGGGAAAGTTTTAGGGAGACCATTCTCCTTGGTTATTTCTGATTATATGTCAACAAAGCCTGAATACTTCACATATTAAAAAATTAGAGTAAGATTAAACTAAACATAAATATTATTTACTACTAATAATAGAAGTATAATAATAAACTGTTGATTGCAAAATTTTTTACCTTAATATATCTCTGTTTGCCTCATAGTTTCCTGCTAAGCTTTTTTAGTTGTTGTTTTTTAAAATTCCTTTCAAAAATCCAGATATATCTTAAATTCACTCATTTAAATCTGTTTTTACAATGACTTTTTTTTATCTGCATAATATTTTTGAGATCTTTGATAGTTATTTTGTCATCAAATTTTAGTTGAAAGTATTAAAGGTTATCAACTAAATTGTGGAATTTTAACTGACGATCATAATTATTGCTTTCAACATGACTGTAGGAACACTGCATGATGAGAGTTTAAAATAAAAATAAAATAATTAAGAGTGTATGGAAAAAAAATATTTTTAAATAACTAATGACTATTTCAATATGATGTGAAGTAAACATTAAAAGTTTTTAATTTCATAAAATGGTTGTTTTTAGTTAACATTCTAATTCTGTGGAATGAATGGTATTTTTTGAAGGAGCTTTTTTTTAAAAAATTTTTTTTATTGTTGTAAAATTATAATTGTTTAATATGGTCTTGATAGATTTTTTTTAATGTTAGGAATTCCTTTGTTAAATTGTAGTAAATAATTTTTCATAATTTCAAATGCATATATCTAAATATTCATATATCACAAAATCTCATTAAATACATTCATGTAGTTGTTGTTGCTATCAATATTGTGTCAATTTTAACTCTTCAGTTTTGAGAAGAATACTTACATTCAGATTTTGGAGAAAATATTTTCATTATTAGCAGTAACATTAACAGGTTTTTCAACAGGCATTGATATTTTTTCTAATGTTTTTGCCCTTGTGTCATTTATTATTATTATTTTAAATATTTGATAAATAGTTTAGATTCTAGTTAGCTTGTGGTTTTGATTTGAAATGCATTTTCTTTATATTTTATTATCAATCTATAAATTTCAGGGATTTTACAGTGTATAAGCAAGGAATTAATTATCTCTTTTTATTTTAATGTTTTATGTATTTTCTGAAGACATTATCTAGATTTCTTAAAGGCCTATAGAATGGCTTTTAGATATAAAAGACATTTATAGAAATGACGGAATGAAAATATAAGGACAAAGTTTACTAAGCAGAAAGCCTATTGCTATTATTTATTCCAAAAGGTAGATTAGAATTGCATTAATAAAATTAAAATTTAATTTTTTTAAATAATATTATTCTTGTAAATACTCATTCTTGCAAGTACATATCATGAATCTTACCTATTTCTAGAAAATGAAAGGGAAATATTCTAAATGCTAATGAAACATGCATTATACAGCCCAATTTTTATTAATTGCCTATGACAAATTGATACACATTTTTCTTAATTATTTGTCTTTTCATGAAAATTATGTGGGATAATTTTGAATATTTCTATCTTGTATTATTATATTATCTGTCTTATTCCAGATTTTCCAAATGTTTAATTATGTTTTAACTATATTTTTAAAATTATTCCTGAAAGATACATTGTTTACATTTTATGTAATGTATTAATATATTATTTCATTTTTTATTAATGAGATTTTATTTAAATTTTTTTAGGTTAACATGGACATTGTTTGTTTCACCTGTTTTTATAGATTTAGATGTAGATTGTGCCTGAAAATAAAAATATATATTATGACTCAAGATTGTATCTTTTTATTTCAGTTTTATACTTTATGTATATTTTTCATTTTAGTCTGAACGTTAGCCTTGATACAATATAAATATGAAGCAGGTATGATTTTGAAAATGTTTATTTGTAATATCATACATTTTTTTGTTGTAAATTTTATTTTTTTGTGTGTAGCACAAATTGGGTATGACTTTCTCTCTTGTCTTTTTACATTCCATTTTAAAATGACTTGTTATTTTCTATGTTTAAGAAGAAAAAAATCTCATGCCTTATTTCTTTATGCAGGTAATATTTTGCAGTTTGCTGAAAATCCTCTCTCGTCCACAGTTGAAGATACTTCTCTGATTGATGGTATGACTTCAAATCAAAATTTTAGGAACAAAAATCAGTGCACTAAATGTTCTTATATTGCCCCATATTTCAGCAATCTTCAAAGGCATATTCGAACTCATACTGGTGAGCGGCCATTCAAATGTTCTGTGTGTAGTCAAAGCTTCACCCAAAAGGGACACCTTAAAAGACATCAAATTGTTCACAATAACATTAAAATTCAGTTTTGAAAGAGATATTGGTTAATAAAGGATATATTTTCTTCTTTGATATTCCATTTATATTTTACTAATGAATGGGATAGTTTTGTCTTATGTCATGATTTTTTAATACTGCATATTTGAACATGGATTAAAAACAATGAAATAATAAGTTAAATTTATCCAAGATTTTTTATAATATTTGAAAGAAAAATTCTTTAATTTCCCTAAAACATTCTACAAAAGTTATTGTTATATTATGATTTTTAATAAATTCAAGATTTTGTTAGAAATGTGTATCTTGGCTTATTTGAAATCTGCTTCTTCTTTATTTTAACAAAAATAACATATTTAAGCTTTAAATATGAAACATTATTTATTTTACTATAATTCTTTAGAAACATCTTTAGTAATTCATATAAATTTCTTCAGCAGTAATTTTTGAGAATTGCCTCAGTTTCTTTTTAATTCCTTTCCAAATAAACAGTAAAATTCAATTAACATTTAACATATTCAAAATTTTTAAGATTTTGAGAATCTTTTTTGTTTTTTTTATTGTATGCATTATAATGTTTCTATGTAAATTAAAAATCTTAAAAAAAAATTATTCATTTATGGTCACTAAAAACACGAAATATAGATACATTCGACTAACTAGAGCAATTCAATAATAAAAAGTTTTTATTTTTCAGTTTTAATTTTCAGTTTGAAATAAATATACTAATATTCTAATAAAAAAAGGGGATTGTAATAATTTGAATTAGCCAAGTTTCATTATATTATCTATCTATTTATGTATATATAATAAACAATGATTTTTGAGGGCTAATTCGGTAAGATTTTATAGAAAAAAAAATGCTATGCTGCTAGATATAATATATTATCGCCTTGGTTTCAAAATTGTCCATTAAAGAATGGAAATTTTTCAGGAGACACTAATAATTTTTTAAAATATCCACTAGAAGCTCTAATTAAGGTTAAAAAATGTATATTAGGAGCACTAATTCGATGAACTGTATTACGAGGGCTTAAGAATAATATATAACCAAATTAGTAAGAATATTAAGTTAATGTAAGTAAAAAGAATAAAAATAGAATCAAAAAAGAAATTATGAATCCTGCCTGAAAACTTTCTAACGGTCACCCACAGGCAGGGATTCAAATAAGGGAATTTTTTGTGAGAGGTCTGACTTTCGTCCAACAATATTGACCTCTCGTGACCCGAAAATCCCCTGAAATTGAGGCCTTAGAGATAAACCAGTTTTCACAGAAAGGCCTCAATTTCAGAGGATCTTCAGCAATTTTAGAACTCGTTTTGAATTGATTAAATAGAAAAAGTGGAATGGGATCAGGAAATAAGAGAATATTTTAGAATGAAGTTAATATGGGCTAAATTAAACTAAAAATAGGAAATTAATAAAGTTTAAATTAAATTTTAAAATATAATTAAACACATACACACATTATTAGAATCCAAGTAAATCATATTTTTATAGATTTTGAAACCGAGTCGATGATATGCTATTTTCAAAACATTAGCTTGTTGAATGATTTTGTCAAAAATTTCATAGAGATCTGCAATGTTAGTGATAAAAATTCTATTATATTTCATCTGTTTGACATAGTATTTTTTAATTCATCGTATTCACATGTACACAAATAATCAGACTTCCAGTAGGAGGATTTCGTTTAAAATACGGTTTTACTTAGTAGAAGTCCAAAGTTTAAATTAAGAAGCCAATTTTCATTTGTGTAGTTCTATGGTTTCTTATGTTTTGTGTTCATAAATGGATTCAATTCCAAAAATATTCCTCTTTTTTCATGATTCAGAGGGAACTTAAACATGGAGATTTATCAATCTCTTGGCCAAATCCTTTTGAAGATTATAGTACTTCTTTTTGTATACTTCAAGTAAAATAAATTATGATATCCTTTTTAAACACCTCCCCCCCTTCTACCTAAGCGAATTACAATAATCGAAGTACAATAATCAAAGTATTAACTTATTATGCAGGGAAACAAAACTAACAATGTGTTCGTGATATTTTTTCGCCCTTAAATGAATTGTTAATTCCGTTGTTCTGTTTACATTTGCTATTCCGATCAATATGACTCAAACATTAAATATTGACGTGAACCTATGTTCTAGAAGTCATCGGAACGAATTATGTTTGAAATAAGTAACAATTGTTTTAACAGAAGAAGTTTTGTATAGTGGAAGTATAGTACAATTAATATTTAAATTTAAATATATGTATATAAAATAAAACATTTAAATTAGAATATTTTTAAATCTTGCCTACTTTTCATTTGCAGTTTGGAAAATAATATACTTCTTGGAACTCGCAAATATTTTTATTTTTGTTTTTGCAAATGTTTTTTTTTTTTTCCTCTTTCTTGCGCGATGTATTTGTTTTATTGTCATTAATTAATGGGCAAAACTTGCATTGTGCACATTTATTATTCAGTTGTTGATTAACAATACAACTTGATAATAAATCATTTCGTTTTTTACTGTAATTGTGTTTGGTTATATTACGCGATTCTGCGTTTCTAAATAGATGTTATTTTTACTGAATATATAAAGCAATTAATGATTTGTTGTGTTTTACTAAAAAAAACTAATTACTAAAAAATTACTAAAAAAAATCTTCTTTTCATCAATTTATTTTTATTTCATTTAGTTTTACTTATTCCCAGAGAATAAATGCATTGTAAAGTTACAGTATCCATCAATTATGACATATAATTATAAGCGAGCAGTTTAGTTTCCTTTTACATGTATAGCAAGCAAGTTTATATATGCATATATTTTGTTAACGATTCGGGAAATAATGTAAAATTGTCTAGTTTGCTGAAATTTATTTCATCCAATGTTTTGATTGCAGAATCTTTCGATTTTCCGTGTGTCTTGTATGGACCAGTGTGACAATAGCAATAGAAGCATATAATGCCTAAAAAGTCGTTCTGCCTATAAAGTTCCATTCTCTTTCATATATATTTTCGTTTACGTTATTTGTCATTTTAACTATATCATTCTGGATTGTATAACATAATATGGTTTCAAAAACACCTTTTTACATTCTTTATTCTTAATGCAACGACGACGTGATGGGTATTTCAACGGAGCACCTGGACTCGTAGGTCCTTAATCTCCGAAACCTTATAATAATTTACTTGTATCTATGATTTAAACATGAATATTTAATTGCCTGGGTATCTATTGGACTCTGTAAGGGAATATGGTTATTAAGATTTAAAAAAAAAAAGGATAACATGCATAAAAATTTTATATTACTAATTATGATATATAACTGATTAATTTTAATTAGGTATCCATTACCTGCTGTAGGCACGCCTTCGTCGATTCTGTCCTGTCCGGTTAGGTAGTCAAAGGGTTAATGATCACGACTTTCCTTAATAGCCCTGATAAGGGCATGTACGGTCGATGATCATTAATTTTTACTCTTCCAGGAGGAGTGTTCTGGGTCTTCTCTTCTTCTTAGGATTTCTTGGGTTGTAGGTAGGTATATTTGCTATTGCAGGGTTATTATGATTATCTATTGTATGGAAGAAATTTATGGCTAATTTTTTTAAAGTAATTGGCTATTGTTTGTAAATGGAGTTCTTTGAGGATTTGCTTATTTCTGATGTACCATGGTACTTGGGCTATTTGTCTGGCTATTTTGTTTTGGGTTGTTTCTAGTTTGTTGATATGTGATTTGGCTGCCGCCCCCCCAAACTGGTGAAGCGTAGCTCATTAGCGGCCTGAAGATGGTTTTGTATAGCAGTAATTTATTTTTCAGAGAGAGTCTGGACCCTTTACCCATCATAGGGTATAGTTTGGATCTGCAGGCTTTGACTTTATTTCTTATATTGTCTATGTGGTCTTTGTAGGTAAGTCTTTTGTCTAGAGTTACTCCTAGGTATTTGGTATTATTGCTCCAGTTTATTCTCCTTCTCAAAAGTTTTGGGGGGTCAGGGGTATTTCTCTTTCTCGTAAAGTAGACAGCCTGGCACTTGTCCGTGTTCACCTTAACCTTCCACCTTATTAACCATTTTCCAAGATCGTCCAGGTAATCGTCTGGGTGTTTCATGACGTTGATGGATTCACCGGTGCTCATGATGGCAGTGTCATCGGCGAATAGACATAATTGGGTCTGGCAGTTCCTGGGGCTGGGAATGTCATTGATGTATATATTGAACAATATTGGTCCAATCTTGGATCCCTGCACTACTCCGGCTTCAATAATCCGTTCTGAGGAGAGATTACTCCCTACTCGAACGGTAAAGTGCCTTCCTCGTAGGTATGTAGTCTTAATGCAAAGATTTTGTGGCGCTTGGAGCTGATTTTATAACATTAGAGGAATGCAAACGGCGAAAACGTAGAAGAATTAAATATATTTAATTCTTGAATTGAATGTGCTGCACTTTATGAACAAATTACATAATAATATTTCTTTCGTAACCATAATTTTATTTTCTTAATTTGAATGTTTTTTATTTTCAAAAATATCTTTCAGTTCGCCACCAGTTGTTCCGCTTTCCAATAGGTCGTTGTGAAAAAATCCAAAATGCGTTCTCCAGTTTTTTCGATATGTGGGAACCTAAACAAAATGCTTCGTATTGTGAGGGCATACTGGAAAGTCAAGGAGAGTCCATTTGATTTCACATGGGATACAAAACACCTTTGTTGAATCACTATAGCGTTTGTGCATTTCGAAATAGCACACAAAATATCTAACAAGGAATCATGTCCAAAACAAATATCTTAACTTATCCCTATTTTTGCACAATATTACAGAAAATTGGTAGTGCTATATTTTACCAAAATTGATTAGTGCATTATGATCAGAATGTTGTACAACTCCTTGCAGTTGTTTCGAACAACATTTTTAATTTCAGTTTGAAGTAGCGAGTATGAAAATTCATAAACTGACAGTTGTTTTATGATTCCATTATACATTGTCTGTATGAGATGAAAAAAAGTATCAATACATTTTTTCAATTTATTTACAAGATATAAACTTAAAATTATGAGAACCAGTCTAAATGCGAAAGCACGCTAAAATATTATTAATTTACAAAGAACATTTAGAATTGATCTTCTTAATAAAGCAAAGTATACTAAGTTAAAAATTTTTTTTGATTTTTTTTCTTATATGAAGTACACTAAGATAAAATATTATAAATAAAAAATTCGGCATCAGTAATTTGAAAATATTTCCAAGTTTCATATCTTTCTCAATCTGAAAACGTCATTTTGGAATTATATGTTGTGGTTTGTCTTTGAAAGAGATAACTTAAAATCTTAACAAACTAGATAGATGTAATTTGGTATGCAGCTTTTGTAATAAAATTTTTTTATCAAATCATGGAATATTCTCAAAATGTCCATAAATGTATTTTTGGAATTAAAGCGTTATACTATGGGAGAATTTTACACATTATCTTTCTTTTTCTGCCAGCTATCATTTATACTGAAAGGTATTAATAAATTAAAATTGACCGCTTTTAATTGTAAAATTTTTTAAAATCCCCTTTTTAAATATTTGAAACAAAATCTTGATCTGTGTCTTAGTGAGAGATGTATAGGTGTTCTGAGTGCGTGCCAATTTTAGAGAGGGGTTGCATTATGATTACAAGGCAAAGCTACTGTAAAATTTCGTTTTTCTCTTCGAAATGCGATGAAAAATGGTAGGGAATACTCTGCTTATAGTACTTAATGATTTTACCTTTATTACTTACCAATATCGCGTGAGTTTTTTACTCACGAGGTAGTTAGAACACAATCAATAGGAAGGTACGGGGAAAAGTTCAACAAGACGTAAAGGGTTTAGAATTAATGATTTACACAAAATAAGACGGTTTCAAAAATGCTCAGAGTTTTTCCATCATAAACGAGGAATGTTTCAGGTCTTTCAGTGATAAAGCGAGCTAAAATGATTACAGATGAAAACTTTAAAGTGTTTTCTTCTGCTCCTAGTTATGATTAATTTTCGAGGTTGCAATGGCTTAATGAAGAATAAGTCCACTCCTGGGATCAGAGATAAGTATGAATAACTTTTTGTTCTTTTTCCAAAAACATTTTTCTTTGTATTCTTGGGATTTTAGTTAAGAGAATTATATATATATATATATATCAGTATTGCAATGTTTGTTGTATGAATTTATTGATAAACTTTTGTGCAAAGATTTATAAGACTAAAACTATGTTACTGTTCCCATTTTAATAAAAACATTATTATGTTTGGTCAACATTATTCATCAGATTATTTATATTCTCAACATTATTTATCCCGCTATGTTTTTGACCAGTAATATTTTTTATCCGATATAATTGGAGTAAAACGGTTATCTCTTTCAGAAGTTTAAATTAACGATTTTAAATTAAAATTAAAGAAACATTAGCTCAGTTTAAATTTTTTTTAAATTTACGTTTCATCGCTGAATTCTTTAATATTTCGCAAATATTTGAAAGTTTTGTTTACGTTTAAAAATGAAATGTATTCGCAAATAAAGACTTAAATAGTTTTTTTTTTGTATATTTCTTTAGTTATTTTTTTTTAACCTTCATTCTTTGAAAATTCTAAATCAAATTTCCTATTTGTCATAAAACTTCTAGATTTTTTTTAAATAAATGCTTATCATGATACATATGACAAAACTATTTATTCCTTCTTTAGAAAAGGAAGAAAAAAAATGAAATATGAAATTTTGTTATTTCTCACTATACATTCATTAAAAATGTATATTTAATTGAAAATAATATGTATTTTAAAATACTTGCCGAGTTGTGTATGTTTTAGTAAATCTACAAAGAATGCATGAAACTGGGATCAAATTTAAAAAAGTGATAGGGATTAAAAAAAAGATGTTTTAGGTTAAAATTAAACGAAAGAGACAATTGATAGTCATTTTTTTAAATGGTGCTTTTATTTGTATGCTAGGATACAATGTAATCAAAATCTTCTTTACAATAATAATTATGGGAAAAGAAAATCTTGCATAATCTTACAAAATTACGGTGTTTTAGATTTAAATTAATCCAAAGTGACAAATGGGAATCCTTTTTATAAATTATAAAGGTTCTTTTATTTTCTTTATAATAATTATAGTAGGAAGAATAAATCTTGAAAAAATATCGTATGATTTGTTTAAAAATTTCTCTGAAAACTGTAATAATGAATAACTAAAATCTCAGATTGAATTTTCTTTCTTTCTTTCTTCTTCTTCTTCTTCTTCTTTTTTTTTTTTTTTGCTTTGTACACAAATTAAATAATTTAATTCAACTAAAACCGAGCTTTGTAATATTGATTTTCTTTTCTTTTTGTAATTCTACATATTTTCTCTTAAATCCTCTAAAAAGGCTTTTCTACATTTTTTCATATTTAAATTAGAAATAAATTATCTGAAATCCAGATATTTCTTTGAGCTAATGTTTAGCATATCGGAGAAGAAATATTATGAGAAAAAAAAAAGCTAAATATATTATATTCAAACTAAACTTGTAAAACTTTTTGCAATGCTTTCTAACTTTTTGAACTTTTTAAATGTTATTGAAGGAAGGTTTTCTTTTTTTTTCTCTTTTAAAATAATTAATAAAATAATTTTCCTAAGTAGGAATTGACTTAATTTTTTTTATATATTACTTGTTGTATTTAATTTCTGATTTCAATAAAAAAAATAGTCCATGTCCGATTTTTGGTATTTATGTATTTGCCGCATGTCAGGGATTAACAGCAAAATATTGCATATTTAGTAAAAGTGCTAAATTCACGCCAAAAGTTAATATTTCTTATTGTGCCATACAAGATATTTGTGGCCTTACCCAAGATCCACAATTAAAAAAAAAAAAAAAAAGAATTGTAATCTGCTGTCGCAAATTTCAAGTTATCATGTGAGAACATTTTTTCGATGAATTGTTTACAGCTAGAAAGCGATATTTGAAACTCAGAATCGAAACGGAGACGTTTTGCGTTGAACGTTGACGGTTGTGATTCAGAATCCAAATGGACACGTTCTATGTTTGAAGTTGAGTGTTGCGATTGAGAATCTGCAACACACCGCATACGCTTACGTTTTCTTGGTTTCCGTTGTAAAGCTATTTTATGTCCATGTTTAATTCGATCAGCTTCTGATTTTAAATTTTCATCATTCGTTTTTGTTTCTGAAGGTTTCGACCTCTGTTTGCTCTTTCGTTTCCTTTCCTTTTTTCTTTGCAAGGCTTCATCGGGAGAAAGCTTAGGACGCCCCATTTATGATTTATTCATTGCCTACGCGATTTCGAGCTTCACCCCCCTAATCAACACAATATCATGTTCTTTTTCCGTTCTCGTTTCCGTTTCTCGACTCTTAATAACGTAAGCTACGTAAATGTGGTATCGTTCGATAAAGGACATTGAATAGAATGTATCGATTCCAGTCATAGGGTTTTCGCAAAAATGAGGTCGAAAACCTCGTTCGAAAATTCAAATTTTTATAACTTTGAGAGTCCGTAACTTGCGAATCATTTGGAGTAGCAACGTGAAACTCATATCGTTATGTGCATTTCGGCGAGTACTATCCAACGATACGAGCAAATGCAATGTAATTCGAATTTGTAAATTTCGAGATCCGATCGTTGACCCTATAGAAACCAGAGTTTCGGTAAAACTGTCATTCGACTCTATTCATCGAGACGAGTGTTTAGACGGGTCGTACTCGTCTCTACGTTGCATAGAATCTGAAATATAACAACTTCCGATCTGACCGGAAGTTGACGTCATCGACATTCCGAGACCCATAGGAACTCTATGGTATCTATCTGACATTGATTTGACCACTATTAAGCAAAATCCGTACTGCGCATGCGCATGCGGGATTAGAGGACCCGGGGGTACTTCTAAGTGAAAACCCCATTTCTTTAACATATGTAGTTTACGAAATATAACGGAAATCTGCGCATGCGCAGTAGATGACTCCATGGAAGATCTTCTATTGCCCCGTAGGATTACTGTGATGAAATCCCCATGTCTCTAAAAATGTAGTTTACGAGATATAACGAAAACGATCTGCGCATGCGCATTAGATGACTCCATGGGAGGTCTATAGTCTCGTAGGATTGCTATGGTGAAAACCCCATGTCTCTAACAGCAGGTCAACTTTTTACAAACGCATCTACTTTCAAAGAAGCATATGTAATAAATAATGCAATACTGGTAAAAGCAGGTGAAGCAGATGAAGATGAATATTGCCATTTACGCTTTATTCATTGCCTACGCAATTTCGAGCTTCAATTATACGTTGCCTTCAATTGTTCAAAATTCCGTAACGAAAACAAATCATGTGCTCACATGATAATAAATGAAAATATTTTTTAGAGATTGGCTTGATGTATTTCTATCTTATATCACCTGAAACTTCTTTCTATATAAAAGTAATGAATTAAAATTTTATTTTATTATTTTTTTGCTTTGCATGTTATCAATTTACTTGCATTTATGCATTGTCATGCTTGAAATTCAGTTAATCCTTTCTTTACGGGCAATACAAATTCTATATCGGTAAAATATTTATCTTCTTTTTAAGGAGATAAACTTCTTCTTCTACATCATTACAGCCTTAAAAACCCTTTTACATTCATTCAATTTTTAACAGTTTGCCTTTCAATCTCCCCTTATATGGGTTTAATTCCAGGCAATGGGCCGCGGTGGCCTAGATGTAAATTCTCGGCTTCGGAAACAGAGGACTCAAGGTTCATGACTCGGTTCCACTGAAGAACCGTCGTGCAAGCGGGTCTGGAGCACGCTAATCCTTCCGGGCCAAACGTCCTTCCGTTGGTGTGGTGTGGAAAGGGGGGCGTGCCAGCTCAGGTATCGTCCTCGTCATCTGATTGCGGTTCAAAACTACGAAGTCCGTCTCGAAATAGCCCTAATATTGCTTTAAAACGGGACGTTAATATAACTAAACCAAACTCCAGACGATATTTTACTTCATGCACGAGTACTAAATTTATTATTGGTGAAAGAGAATAAGAATATATTATCCCATGGGCAAAGCTCTTATCTTTCGATAAATACAAAAATGATAAAGCATCTTAACATTTCTTAACCAAAATTTTTTTAAAAAAGAATTCGAGGATTTATTCTTTTATAATTCATGTATTTATTGAAATAAAGCACTCAATAACTCATAATGAATCTTAATCCTTTTATATCAGGAATCGTGATAATTCTTTTACGAATATTATCATCAACCCGGGGAAAAATTCGTTGACATGCTCATTTATCAACGAAATAAATTTACAAATAGAAATTAATATCCCCGTGCTTGGTAACAAGAAGACATCATCTTAATCTTGATTATTCCGTGACTTGTGGTAATTGATAGTTACAGTGTTTGGTGTGTTCTATCGAGGGCTGCGTATAATTTAATTTGAGCTTTGTTTCTAATCTCGATATGCATAATTTTGAATTTTTTTTATTCATAGAAGTTAATCGTAAGATATTTTGACAAGTGAAAAATTAAACGAATTAATTTTAATCCATGTTTTGAATTGGCTCTTTTTGATTTTTTTTTGATGGCGCATTTGAAATGTATCTCACAAAGCATTTGCTTGTGAATGAAGTTTCTAGTGAAGAAAAGAAAGACACAGAATTGTAGGAATATTTGTAAATTTGTATGTTCAAAAGCAATTATTAATTTTCTACGAAATGCATTGCTGCAAACATTGTTCCATAAAAGGATGGAAGCTTACTTCTGGACTCTTCTCTTTTATTTCGTGGAATAAAGCCATGCGAATTCCTTTATTCCAATGTATCTATAAGTTATTATGACCAATTATTACATATCTGCATAAACTTCGATGGCCGGGAGCCATATGTTATAACTATGCTCCTTGTGCTTCATGTGAAATATGTTGTTTTACGGGATAACCAATCATAATTGATAGTGGGATCCTTCATGAAACCAGAGGGATTGTCTCCGAAAAACTTTCTCGCGCACTCTCTTATAAAGATGTTATATCACTGAATTCCTTGCATGGCACTGGCATGCAATGTTTATTACAAAATACTAACCTTTGGCATCAATTTAATACTATTACTAAATCCATTGTGTGATTTTTGGCGAGTGTTTTGTCGATTTATATCTACACGCGGTCAAATTATCTAATTATCAAATTTGTGTCTCTGACGCGTTCTCCTCAACCGATTGAAACAAAAATTAGATGTCGAACTATACTTAAAGTCACAGAATCTCGTACCAAATTTGACATATTTTAGTCATTGTGTTTACGAGTCACGTTTACATGTTTCTGTTGTTGTTTCTTATGGCACTTCCTATGGACAAGCCCGCTGTTATGAAAACAGCGATTTAAGCCGGTGGAGGAGCGTCTCTTGTTTTTTTAGTAGCGCCAACAAGGGCCAAGAGTACGACTTTGCTACTCACGCATCACTCATTCGCTTGCACAACCCCTTTGCACAGGAGGGTACATTCACACATCTCACAGATAGAACAACGGAAGAACAACCATGCCCAAACCGGGACTCGAACCCAGGGCGCCCAGATCACGGGGAAGATGCCTACGCCTACCCCTATGCCTACGCCGGCTTACATGTTTCTGAAAGTACAGACCGACAGACTGTGAACCCTTAGTTGGATTTGGTTCAAAATTTGACAGATGTCTACACTATAGATGTTAAATCTGTGTACCGAAATCTATCCATTTATCTTTTTTTGTTTTGTAATTATCGTGTTAACCTATATCCGAACAGCTTGACAGACAGACTTACTCATAGCAGATTTTACTGAAAATTTGATAGAAATCTGCAACTGCGGTGTAAATACCAAATACCAAATTTCATGTGTCTAGATCTAAGAGTTTCTGTGTTATTTTAGTCATAGACGGACATTTTCGAACTCGGGAAGATCTATAACTGGAGATTCGTCAAAATCTCGAGTTTAAATTTTTTGACGATTACTATTCTTCCTCTGTATTTCTTATATGAGAAAGTAAAAAGAAGCTTTTAACCAGTGCAGCATCATTTATTAAACTACGAGGAAAACACGAAAGGACTCTTACTTATGAGGTTATTTCATATTTAATCCCTCGCACACGGAGGCATCCTCTTAGGACCCACTCATGACGGTACATCATCTTGTCGTTTATTGATTTATTTTTTAATTTGGACTGTCGGAGCTACTTAGAAGATGTAGATTATTTTTTCCCGGATAGTTTCACTAAAAACGATCATATATAGTTATTTTTTAATCAACAAACAAGTTCTTGTACTAGGTGAATGATTATGCATCGAATTACTTTTTCAAGTGCAAAGGGTTAAAGTGGGCTATCGGGGGATTACGCATTACCTAATCTTTCAAATTTTTCAAGGCACCTGAAATATGGGAATGGAAAGACCGCGAATAAGCGCAGTTATGTAGCTAAAATCATTTTTGGCCTTATTGCATCTTCTGTTTTCCGGAAAATATGACTCATTATAGGAATGTGGTCAACACAAGTGCGATCTGTGCTGACCACATACCAATAAGAAGTTGCACATTCTATTCAAGAAGGAGGGGGTGGATAGGCCGGTTATGGATAGTTTGTAAATGATTTGAGTGCCCATGTTACCTTTCGCTGTGGTCGGTTATTCAGATAAACCAGATGGCCAAGTTTCAGGGCTGGACGATAGTTATATCAACCCATTTAATCGATCAGGATATGAGTTGCACTCTATCTGGCAACTTTAAGAAGATGCAGGCAGTCAAATTTGTAAATTCATATTTGGTAAGTTGGTAAATTCATAAAGAGTTGAGTAAAATAAGTCCAAGTTGGTAAATTAATAAAGATGTTTGAACTCTTGACAAAAGTTGGCATTCAATGAAAGTGTATCAGAAGTTAAAATAAAAAAAGGATTATAACAAATATTTCTCTATTTGTATGATTTTCTGACTTTTTACTTATTCTTTGATCTCAGGAGATCTGGTCATTCTGATGTCGAAGATCATGAAGAAGAGCACCATGAAAATAAAGAAGGACATCATGAGGATCATTACGCACTCATCAATTCCTTGTTCGACAATTACGACCAAAGCTCCTCACCAACTCATGGAACAAGTAAGCGAATTTTACTTCCTAAGAAATATATATGCTGATATTCTTAGTCTTACTGCGCAATTAGTTGCGCCAAATACACTGTTCCTTAATGGCGAATCATAGTGTGACGATATTTTAAAAGCATTAAGTAATTATGGATCTGACATAGCCTTCAACAATAAAATATAATAAAAATTATGATTTAATCGTCTTGAAGATTTTGGGCTACTTGAAGATAAAGTAGTCTTTTTAAAATTATACAGGGTGTTCATTAATTATTGTCGGGATTTCCGTACCTCATAACTTTCGAATAAAAAATATTACGCAAAAACCGATTACGTATTCGTAAATTACAACTCAAAGAATTTTACTTGGTAACAATGCGATCTTAGCGCATTTGCTTTACACTTTAATATCATTAATAAAATTCTACAACTCAAAGAATTTTATTAATGATATTAAAGTGTAAAGCTTGCACAATTTGCCCTTTGTAGGTATTCAGCTGAAGGCGATTATGTATTCGTAAATTACAACTCAAAGAATTTTACTTGGTAACAATGCGATCTTAGCGCATTTGCTTTACACTTTAATATCATTAATAAAATTCTACAACTCAAAGAATTTTATTAATGATATTAAAGTGTAAAGCTTGCACAATTTGCACTTTGTAGGTATTCAGCTGAAGGCGATTATGTATCCGTAAATTACAACTCAAAGAATTTTATTAATGATATTAAAGTGTAAAGCTTGCACAATTTGCACTTTGTAGGTATTCAGCTGAAGGCGATTATGTATTCGTAAATTACAACTCAAAGAATTTTATTAATGATATTAAAGTGTAAAACAAATGCGCTAAGATCGCATTGTTGCCAAGTAAAATTCTTTGAGTTGTAATTTGCGAATACGTAATCGGTTTTTGCGTAATATTTTTTATTCGAAAGTTACGAGGTACGGAAATCTCGGCAATAATTAATGAACACCCTGTATTCTATTGGGAGATAGGTTTTTCTACATTTCTTATTTCAGAATTGATGAACTTCCATTGTACCAATGAAAACTATTTAGTTGAATAATAGAGAGTCACATTCAATTTAAATAAAATTTTATAAGTTAGTAGAAATTTATCAAAAATATGAAGATAGGAAACCCCATTTTCTAACTCATTAATCTTTGTGTCAATATTGCTATTTTTTATATAAACATATTTTATATGAGATATACTTACTACAAAGCAACGTTGCGTTTCAAATCTTATGAAAAATAAGGAGGTTTTAAATACTATCAAGGACTTATATAATACAGAGTTTTGCAAAAATAATTAGAACTGTACTTGACAACTGTAAATTCTGTACATTTCTGCAAAACCTTCTACTTTGACAATTTGTAGTAATCTTAATGTATACTCCACTCCAGGAGCGAGGTAATTCTTGTACATTCAATCAAAAAGTAGATCAGGCCAACAGAAACAGATAATTTTTATAATAGAACATGATGAATGTAAACACAAAAGGGCGACCATAGCAAAGATAAGAAGTCTGTTTGTGAATGAACTAAGTAAAAGACAAAGATGGATTAAATGAATCGTAGCAATGCGTTTAACTCAATACTAGAAGGCTCTAAACACTCGTTCAACGAAACTATGGAGGGTCCCCGAGACGCCTTTATATCAATGTTAAGAAGGCATTGGCGATTGTTAGTGATTTATTGAATAATTTTGGCGCGTATTTGTTCATTGGAGATGATTTAAAAAATGGATTATAATTGCAAAATAGTTATCAGAAGAATAGCGTCCTCTTTTGAATATCAACCTCTCAAAAATCAAATATCATTCCGATTTTTCACGGGGTTTGGAATTTCTCTTGTATTTGATAGAGAGACTTGAGCGCTCCAGTATTCTGAGGTACCTGTATTTGAATGTCTTAGGAATGAGGGAAAGGCTAATGGAATACAAATTAACATTAGCGCAACAAAATTGTATCATGAATAAACCTATTATAAGTTGCAAGTGGTATGGCAGTTATAATGATAGGTAAAATTTGGAAAATAATTTAGCTGTTATTTACAAAATATTTGAATTAGAATGCTGGTGATAGTTTTGTATCGTATTTAATCTTATATCGTTTTGAAAGCGAAATAGTCAGAAACTGTGACACATTTTTGCTGAATAATTGTTTCTTTTTTATATTATATAATTTAACTTTTTTTTTTTTGTTAAAACTGTATTTTGTAATACATTTTTCTCATGTTTTTTGATGTGCTTTCATTATAAAATTTTTGTTTTCTATGGCAATTCGCTGTTTTTAAATTTTCAGGATTTAATTATTTGTTAATCGATTAATTTAATTTAAATCTCGTTCCAAACCTGTTTGTTGGCTGATAGTGAATAAGAAAAAATTCTTATTTCAAAATCCCATAATGAATTACAAATTGTAGTAGAAAAAGTTGGAATTCATTGAAACTTTTTACTTTGTTGTATGTTAGCAAATGTGTGTTTTCTGAAAATGTTTTTACTAAATTTATTTCTGTAGAAGAACCAGTGGTCATTTCTGTGAATATTCAACTCATAAGTGTGGATGACGTGAGCGATACCAGAATGGTAATCAGATGAAAATTTTTGTTTAAAATTAAATTTTGAAATGAAATTTTTTTTGATGCTGTTTGTGTCAATAAATAAATATTTGAAGTTCAAATTCAGAGATTTCATATTCATTCAATGCATAAATTTTAATTACTAAGCATACGATATAATTATAAAGCGAATGTATGAAAATGACTGGGGGGTGAAATAATAATTTGCGTTATTTACCGAATCACATAGATTAAATTAATTAAAACATTAAATTCAAAATATTGAATCAAATAATCTTTCAAATATATCGTAAAATTAATATTAAGTAAAATGTCGCTGTGTCGGACAGCAGTTTAAAAAAAAAACCATTGAAAGAGGAAAAAAAAAAGAATATAAATATATATCACGGAATATTATTTGCTAAGAGGGAAATTGTTTCTTTCATATTGAAAAGGGTGTTCTTATTTTTCGAAAAGATAAAAAATTAGCACTAAAAAATAAGTCGTTGTTTCCCCCCCCCCCCCAAAAAAAAATAATAAAACCACCGCCATAAAAAAACTAAGTAATTATTTACAAGATTATGTACATAAAAATTTGCACATGAAATTGCATATAAAATTTGATAAAAAATGTCTTGGAAAAGAAAAGCTAATTACTAAATAATAAATTAATAAAAAATAAAAAGAATCGGCTCCCATGTTTGGATTAAAAGAAAAAAAAATTAAAGAAATAACGTACTCAAAAACCGGTTTGATAATTCTAATATTCTTAATATATTATTGACAGTAAAAGAAAATGGTTACAACAAAAATCAAACCTTTGAAAGTTTTTTTTTTAGAGAAATACCATTTTTAATAAATTGTTCTGAATGTTTTTTTTAAAGAAAATATGGTATTTATTAGTTAAAGGTAATTAGAGATAATTGACTAAAATGCGAATCTAATAGGCCTTTTTTAACCCTTATCGTGACAAGATTGCTTTTTTGAAGAAAAGCAAAAAAAAAAAAAAAAAAAAAAAAACATGTATATAGGTAGCTTCTTTACGCTATAAAAAACATCAATAAATAAATAAATAAATGTTGTAATAAAAATCGTTTAATAAAACTAAGTTAAAAATTATTTTATAGTGATAGTATATTTTTATAAAGTTGTATGTATGGTATACTATACAAAATGAACATAAGGGTTAAAACGTAATAAAGGACTTTAAAAAACTCTTTGGTTTTGTTACAAATATTAATGCACCGGTTATTTATTACCTTAATTTCAAAATTAAAAAAAATCTGTTTTTACTGATTATTATTGATCTTTTGAAGGAGTAATATATAATATTATAATTTCATTTCAATTATTTCTTGAGATGTTGCATCGTTTTATCACTTTTACGGTGTTTGAAAGCTAATTTTTAGCTACGAAAGGATCTCAAACGTTTTTTTTATGTTTCTCTTTTTTTTTTCCTTCTTAAAAATTGATAATTGTCTATTTTGTATTGTAAGATAAACTACTTTTAATTTAAAATCACTATACAATCGACACTTACTTTTGGAATTTTTCTATTTATTGAGATAATATTAAATATTTGAATGCAAACCACCGACTGTGATGATCCAACATCCAATGACTTTGATGGGAAGGTTTGCATTAGTCGAAACCTTCTACTGATTAATTAACAAAAAATTCTGAAATCTTATAAAGCCAATGGATTTTCGTTAATTTTTCATTTGTTGAATTAGCTTAATTGATGTTTATTAGCAAATCAAACTGTCTCTTTATTCAGCAAATAAATTATGACGACTTATAAATTGATAGGAACTTATCATCGATTCTCGTATCACGCTATTCTGGGATGACAAGAGGCTCATGACTCCAGAGTGCCGCGATGAGAACAAAGATTGCGATGACCATTTCGATCTGAAAAGGCGCGAACAGGACCTGTGGAAACCCGATTTGTACATACTCAACTCTAGATCAGCAAAGCAGCACGAGCAGCCGCTCAGAAATGGGATGGTGTACTTGGTGGCAGCGGGGAAAGTTATACTGAGCAAGAGGTAATAAATTTTTCTGTTAAAAGTATAGCAGAGGCTCCCAAACTGGGTGTGATTGTGTGACTGGTGACCCACTGATGTATCGCTGGACAATTTTTAATGGATTCCAACGAGAACTTCGAATGTATATGTACCTTTCCACGATTTGAAGTATGAAATGTGGTTAAAATCTTCAAGTCACAAAATAGCATCAAGACTGAAAAAAAAAAAAAAAGCGCAATTCACAAACAAACGACTCATGTCAAATGGTTAGAAATGAAGACACAAAGTTAGTGTCTCTTTAAAGTGAGGCATTTTGCACGAGATAAATCAGCCTGCTCCTCCAATCTACGCTTTTCTTAAAGTCTGTGCAGTACCTCAGAGCTCGCCCATTTAATCAGAAACTCCTTTTCTTTACGAGCGTTCAGTTTAGTTTGTGCTCGCATCAGTTTTGAAGCAGTGCATTATCATTTGTAGGAACATTTACTATATTTATTAATAAAAATTCTTTTCTTCACAGTTTTTCTAGTTTTGGCTCATAAAACCACTTTCGCGAAGAACTTGTGCTGTTTGCCTCTAAAAAAATGTATTGCGCCAAGAAATGAATTAGGTTACTATAAATTCGGTTTTTTAAATGGGGATCGCAATGTTTGAAAGTTTGGGAGCTTCTGCTATAGCGTCTCTTAAAGCCGATATCAAGCGTGCGTAATTTATGCATAGTTACAAATTACCAGAAGTTCTATAATATTAACCTTTATCTTGTGGGAAATAAATGGTCTATCAGTAAACTTTTTCCTTTAGCGTGGAACCATTTTATATCCTGTTTCGTTGAATTATCAAAATTTGACTCCTAAACTGTGTTTAATTCTCTGACTGCGTAATTTTTAAAAATCACTCATTAGATGCGATGTTAGCAAATAAGTTCAAATATCTTGCAAACAAAGTGAACTGATACTATACGTTACACGATAATTATATAATATAATAAAAATCTGTAATCGTAAAAATAAACACTCGAAACAGCGCAAAACGGGGGATGCAATAGAAAATCGACGGATTGCCAACCCGCAGAAATCGCGATATAAGCAGCCTCAGGGTTAAAACTTTGTCCTAAACAGTCTTTCTTATTCACTTTATAGGGTTAATAATTTTTTCAGTATCACTCAATCTTTAGTTATATTCACATATCTTAGTTATGTTCAAATATCTTATTATCTTATCAAAAACCAGATAAAAAGGTAAGAAAAAAAAAGTGACTCTCTAGTTAGTCGGAAGTGCTCTAGTGTGAATAGGAAACACTTACTTCTCCTATGTTTTGAGATTTTAGTAACCAGTCATCTAAATGTTAAGAAGTATTAAAACTCCTTTCTATAATTCAAAGAAAATCATGAATTCACATTAGAAGCGTTGATAAATCACTACCATAAAACGTTCTACATAACAGCGATAATTTGAATTTAAATATTTTGCGATATTTAAGCCCACCAAGTAGTTTATTGAATATTAATTAATTTTGTATAACAATTTATGATGTGAATATAAAATACAGGGTGATTCAGAGTTCAGGATAGTAAAAGAAGACAAGGGATACAAAACTAGGCATTAGTAGCCTAGTAACATACAAGTGCAAACGCAATGTACAATTTCAAAGGCAATAATATGTTGCACAATTTGACTCACTGGCATGGATTAATGTCTCGAGCGATGTAGTCTTTTAAAAGGACGGTATAATTATGGAACATAATTGGCTCTTGTGAGCATTGAAAATTCATGGATAAGATGGTACGGTGTACAGCAGTGCTCTTGTGTTGTGTTTAGATTACCATTGAGAAAGATAATATGCTTGACTCTTATCTCAATCAGATCTGTTGAATCTACCAGATTCAATTGTTGAAAGATGTCTTCCCAAAATTTGTTCTGTCGAATATTTGTTGAATCTAGTGTACGACCTATAGCGATATCTAACTTTAAACCAATGAAAGTGATCTTTTCACCATTTTCTTGCATTCTAATTAATAGAGGTGTTATCGCTCTCCCCGTAATAAATAATTGTGTCCCCTGTAATAAATAACTGTGGACCTCCTTGAGTAAAACTGCTTATATTTTTGTAGGGCATTGGTGAATGATAGTTACTAAACATAGACCTTTAGTCTGAATCTGGCATTTTTACTGAATCTGGATGCCTTTTTGCCAATCGACTATAACTAAAATTTATGTAACTACAGTTGCAGTCACAAGATCACATACTGAATTTCATTGATGTAAGTCATTATGTTTATAAGTCATTACGCTTACATATGTATAAGCTAAAGTACAAACCCTCAGGCGGTCAATTCGGGTTCAAAATTTGATAAGGAACTGAATTTTAGAAGCTAAACCGGTGTACCAGATTATATTGCTCTAGCTCTTACGTAATGTATTTATTAAATGCCTTTGTACTAGAACATTCAAACATAGATAATAAATATAGATAGTCAAACAGTAGATTTTCTCTGATTGAATTTCGTTCAAAATAGATTAAAATTTAAAAGTTCATTTTAAGTCAATATACCAAATTTTACTCTTCTACAGATCAAGCGTTTTTGGGTTATCGTGTTCACAGACAGACAGAAATAATGTCAAAAATAATTCGATATCAGGGAATCTGAAACGTGGTGATTCGTCAAAACATCGATTTCGAATTTCTTGAAGATTGCAGTACTTACTCTATGTTTTATATACGAGAAAGTAAAAGCACCTTTACACTGAAGAAGTAATTTTTTTTGCAGGTTGACTCTGACTCTTCGGTGCCCCATGAACTTAGTTAATTATCCTCTAGACACGCAAAGTTGCCCTCTCATTATTTGCCCATGTAAGTATATGATTTTATTATTTTTGAATTTCAAAGATATGCAAACGAAAAACAACTTGTTTGAACGAACTTGATAACGATATCATTGAAACGAACTGTTCCTTTATGCAATTTAAGCTTTAATTTCAAAACTTTTCAACATCTTCCTCACAGGTTATGATTTGTTCATAATTATTTTAAGTTATTAATTTTTAAAATTTTAAAAATTAATATCACTTGCTTACTCTTTATTAGAAATATGTGCATTATCTCACATTATAAAGAAATCTATGTACTGCTCTTCAAGCAAAATTATTAGTATCTTAGATGAATCAGCTCTCACCTTGTATATAGTCAACAATTTAATGCATCGCAGCAATTTTACGTACTGTTCGTTTCAATATCCCGAGACTACCACTTTCCACCGATTCTACCTCTATAAGGGGTGTGACCCAGAAGGATGAGCGCATTTCCGGAATTTTTTGCCTTTGACCTTAATTTCTGCCTCATTAAATACTTTTGGATTTATTTAGTTTTCGCGTGTATGTAAGTGTGTCGTCTCTGGCTATACTATTTTATTTTAATACAAAATCGCATATTGATTGCTTAAATAACTAGTCCAAGAAGTAAAAATGCTTTCAGGAGTGGCACGAAGAATATTATATATATATATATTTCTTTTTCATTTAAAATTATTTTTTATTTAATTTTTTCCTGAAATATTAAAATTAACTTTAGAAAGTGAATCGAATTTAAAATGTTTCGACTTTTCAGCTCTCCTCAATATTTTTAATTAAAAGCTAATAGAGTGGAACCTCGTTTAACGAGCATAATTCGTTCCTGAATCTTACTCGTAATCAGAAACACTCGTTAAACGAAAGAATTTTTCCCATTTAATTACATAATTTATTATTTATATTGTATAATTTTTCTGTAAAGAAAGTTGGCTAACAGTATTTGCATGCATTTCAAATTTTGGCGAAAAGGAAACACAACATTATCATTAAATGAATTTGTAATGCACATAGCTACTGTCTTATCACGGCAATACTTCTCAACATACTTTGGTGCGTGGTTTAACACGCATTGCCAAATTTACTTTAAAATAAAGTATTAAAACATTTCTAATTAATGAAAACTGCCAGCCATGTAAATAACAAAAATAAATTTTAATTACAAATTAAATTAACAAATATAGAAGATGATACATTGGCCGTAATTCCATCGACCAGCACGAGGCAGAAGTTCGGAGCAAGCCGGCGAAGGCAGGAAGTGAGTCACTGGTATTCGTTGGAGAGCAAAGTTCATCTCCAAAGGTATGATTGATGCTTATCGCCAGCTGGCGAAACAAACAGTCATTTATCGCCTGTTTGGCCGCTGCAATACGATGCAATAATTTTCCATGCTTTTAGCATCTCCTTTGTTTCATTGGAAGTTTGCTGCCCAGGTTTGTCTATTTCTTTCTCTCTTAGCCAAATCTTCGCCTCAGCTCTTTGCTATGACACAGTATAATGTAAATGCATAAGTTCTTCTGTAATTCTGGCATTATTCTTCCATCAGCTCATCGATATCGTTGCTATCCATCTCTAGCCTCAAAGTCTTGACCAGAGATACAATCTCATCGATGAATGCTCACAGGCACTTATTCAAATCCATTGGAACAACGCTATAAGCCAGAACTTTTCCCACGTAGATATAAGGGCTCTCTTCAAACAAACCCTCAATACAGACTGATTTCAACCAAACAAGCATGTGATGGCAGCGTATCTCTTAGCCACTCGTTATGGCAGACATGGCTCGTTAAACGACAGACTTTTTGCATGTTGTCAGAGCCTGACTAAGGTAGGGGCATACGAGGCAGTTGTCCTGGGCCCCTACATCAGAGGGGGGCCCCAAATTGAATGTAAAGTTATTTTACGTTTCCTTCTTAAATGAACTTTTTTTAAACAAAATATCAGTACAATGTAAAATCCGTCAGTTTTATGTTAGCTTCTTGATTAATCTATCGTATGAACACAAAAAAATCTATATTTCGTAAATCCATGGCTTTCTAGGACGGAATTCAGCTAAATTTTCGCAATTACGATTGACAAATATGGCCAATTGAAAGTCTGTGTTTTTACATATCGCATTTTGTGATATGTTTACAAAAATACGGGGTTCTGATTGGCTTAATTGAGCCATCGTAATTGCGAATATTTAGCTGAATTCCGTCCTAATTGTCAACAAGGATATGAATTTTTCGCAGCTAGATAATTTAGCTAACAATCAGAAAATGTACTAAATACAGTTGTGTGGGATACTATTTTACAAAGATTAAATCAAATTTCTCCAGAATTCTATGGCACAATTAGATATAGTATCACCATTATTTGAATCTTTAATAGATTTTGTGCAGTCTGTTCGAAATGAATTTGAGAAATGTGAAGCTGAAGCGCTAGAAATTGTTTGTTTGTCTGTATGAAAATAGCTGTTGAGAAATTTGTATATTTTTCATTTAAAAATGTACTAATTATTTTTGAGATTTAGGAGTTTCTCTTATAGACAGATGCTTAAGCTAGTTGTAGAAAGCATTCTAATATAAATCTTGCCTTGGCGTTTTGTCAGATTGCATTTTAAATTCAATGGTTAAATGTGGTATTTCGAGTTAAGATTAAGAGTGGTTTTAGTTTTAAGTTTAAATATCATTTTGAATTAATTAAAGAAAAATATCTATATTTTCTTGTTATATATCTATAATGAGGTTGAGGTGAAAAGTTTAATTACTTCCATAAAGTTCAGTTCTTCATTACTGAAGCAGAAGGGGGGGAGGCAATTTTTCCCCCGGGCCCCAATTAGGTTAAGTCGGGCCCGGCATACTGTTTTGGTCTTTATACGAATCTCTCGATATGCGAGATGTTCGTTAAACGAGGTTTGGTTTGTAAATGAAAATCAATAAAATATAAATCAATCAAATCCATCTCTGAAAGTTGGTAAAGAAAAGAAAAAAAAGACTTGAATTGTCTTAAAGACGCCTACGCAGTTTTATCCGGTCTTGTTTCTTAATACAGTATGCGCCAAAATATAGAGTATTGAAACGTGCGCATCTCGAACACGTGTTGCGTTTGTCGACGAGGCATAGCTCCGGCTACACGTGTTCGCAGTAGTGAAAAGAAAGTAGTATTGTGCAGTTGTTGGAAATGGGTCCCTCGATGGAGGAAAAAGTATTTATAGTTGAGCATTGTTTCCGCTCATACGGAAGAGATCGTGAAGGTGGACCGAGTTTGAAAAAGGTGGCAGAACAATTCCAAGAGAAGTTTAATAAAATGACACCAAGTAATACAATAGGACAATAACTGTCTATTATTCTATTGTATTTTAATTTCGCCGTTGTGATAGTGTACTGTGTCAACGGAAGGGGAAGTCTAGTCGACCAGTGACTGTTTCTGCAAATGAAAATGGGGAATGTTAAAAGAGAGTGTGTTCAACTATGAAGATCCACCAAGAACTGTCTGTGCCTGCATTAAATGAGAAAATCATGTCTTTTTGCAGAAGTCTGCAGTAACCTTTGTTTCAGGATATGTTTGAGAATCTGCTTGAACGATATGAACACTGTCTACAGCGATGCAGTGGACAATTTGAACAATTACATATCACATACTGTGGCAAATCAACACACTGATAGTATGTATGTATGTTAATTTCTTTTGAGGAGAAATAAACTCACAGATGACACACATAAACTCACAGATGGCAGTAATGTAATTTTGTTTATCTTTTCATTTCAGTACTGTATAATTTGGCGCATACTGTATTTCATGTTGAAATGGATTAGTGTTGACTTCATTTTGAAGGGGGAAAAATTACTTTTTTAAAATGTGCAATATCTGCCTAAAATCTCTAAAATAGTATTTGGTGTTATTATGTGTTGAAAGATTTTAGAAACATGTAATAACATAACAGCTACAACAAGCATACGAAGTGCTTGCTCTATACCGTTTACAATGGATTTGCTATTTTAAACTTTTCTCTAAACCTATTTACTATTGTTTCAAATCTTTTCTAAAAAGATTAAAATAATGAAAAACCGATAAAAGATGTTTCCATGCACCTTATTCTGTACTTTTGATTGCCTTTTACATTTTTGTATTGAGTCATTACATTTCAAAAGTATATGTTTTTTAAAATGTCAATGTTCAGTTTTTGTATTTATGATATTTATAAATGCATGAGTTACTATGTTGTGTGATAACATGACCCGTAACTAAAGTCGTCAGATTCACTTGACGCAGCAATCCAAAAGTCGTCAGACTCACTTGACGGAACAGCAACCACTCACACACAAGATCGCCAAATCAAAAAGGGGTAAGGAGCATTAAACTCAACAGTCATATCGTTCGTCTCACCTCCGACTCGCTGGAAAGAGATTATGTGGTGAAAGCTTATAAGGCAGTTAACAGCTACGCTACACGGCCAATTGCTTTTGTATTGTGATCTTGTTACTCAGCTGCTAACCACAAGGTCCCATCTATCCTCGTTCATACCAATCCGCCACAAGCTATAATATTATGAAACTGGTCTCCGTTAGAAAAGTACATATGCGCAATGAACAGGAAAAATATGACTATTAAAACAATATGGTTTCAATGTCTGACAGTTTGTTGGACTTATGGGCATGAAATAACGTCCAAACGAATTTAATGAAATAGAAGCAATATTACCGGCAAACTAATTGGTTATCAAAGGCGAATTGTAAAGAATAAGAAAGTAAAATTCTAGTACCTCTAAGGTTACAAGATAAATTATTTAATCAGTTACATTTTGACAGAGTTTTATAAGTTTATTAAAATAACATTGCTTTGTTGTCTACAAGAATTTATTGTTTAAAGATCGTTTCTATGATTAATTCTGAATATTAAGTTTTGTAGGCAAGATTTAATTGAAAATAAACGTAATTATTATTTACGATATAGCAGCTGGCTATCAAATATGGCTAGTATTGAATGAATAGAGAAAATATTTTGCTAATGACGTAACCTGTTCAAATACAATATTCGTTGCTAGAAATGTTCTTTAAACGATGGTCAGTCTCGGTTGTTGAGTCTGCTGTAAGAAAATAAATACATAAAATGAACTGTTAAAGAGCACGAGCAATTCGTTATTTTAATTGTTCGTTAACCAATCATCGATTTACCTTAGATTTTTATAATCTTTTACGGAATTTCCTGAAATAACAAATTATATAATATTTTCTATTATTTATTTATGTGTTGCAACAGAAACATATTCTAATGTGATGGTTTTGGATTCTCAACTTTTTTATAGATTTGTGTTTTTTTTTAATAAAAATTGTAGGGAAGGGCTTAAGAAAATATAAATAAATTACATAATACTTCAAAAAAAAAGTTTCATTCCTAAAAGCTTATCCACACTTTTTTCTTTATTTTTTTCTTTTCTTGCACTTTTCATTCTCCTCTATTCGCCTGACGAATTCAGTAAGGCTCTTATCAACCCTTTCGTATTCCTGTTCCGTCTCTGATGGCAGCGCCACTAGAATGTAAAAAGCTGCACTTATACGAATCTTTGGTTCAACTTCGCTATTTATTATGTATGTTTGTGAATTTAACATGCCTTTTTTATTTGCTGCTTTTGTTTCAATTTTCGTTCACCTCTGTTTGCCTGACGAATTCAGCAACCCTTTGGTACTCCTGTTTCGTCTCTGATGGCAGCGCCACTAGACTGCAAAAAGCTGCACTTATACAAATCTCATGTTCAACGTAGCTATTTTTCATGTATGTTTGCCTGTTTAACATGCCTTTTTCATTTCTGCTTTTGTTTCAATTTTCACTTTCCTCTGTTTGCCTGACGAATTCACTAAGACTTTTGGTAGCCCTTTGGTATTCCTGTTCCGTCTCTGATGGCAGCGCCACTAGACTGCAAAAAGCTGCACTTATACAAATCTCATGTTCAACGTAGCTATTTTTCATGTATGTTTGCCTGTTTAACATGCCTTTTTCATTTCTGCTTTTGTTTCAATTTTCACTTTCCTCTGTTTGCCTGACGAATTCACTAAGACTTTTGGTAGCCCTTTGTTATTCCTGTTCCGTCTCTGATGGCAGCGCCACTAGACTGCAAAAAGCTGCACTTATACAAATCTCATGTTCAACGTAGCTATTTTTCATGTATGTTTGCCTGTTTAACATGCCTTTTTCATTTCTGCTTTTGTTTCAATTTTCACTTTCCTCTGTTTGCCTGACGAATTCACTAAGACTTTTGGTAGCCCTTTGTTATTCCTGTTCCGTCTCTGATGGCAGCGCCACTAGACTGCAAAAAGCTGCACTATACAAATCTCATGTTCAACGTCGCTATTTTTGATGTATGTTTGGTCAGGTCTGATTGTCTGAATATAAGGAATTTTCATGATGATGATACAGTAGCAGAAGTAATATAAGATCTGATATGTTTTTGCTATTCACTTACATTTCAGTTAATACCCTCAGTAAAGTACCTTTGTGTAACTATTATTATTATTATTTTAGTTTTGACTTTTAATGAAAAAATCATGATTGGACAAATGCTAAACCTCCTTTTCACAATATTTGTCTCAGTATAATTTTTTTCTTTTTTTTTCCAATTAATTTCAGTTACTAGATACACAGAATATTTACTCAGAATAGATTTCAGAATATTAATAAAAATAGAATATTTTTGATTTGAAAGAAGAAAGGTCATATAAATTAATTTTAATTACATTTTAATTTTGAACTAAATAAGTTTAATTGATTATCTTTATTAAAAATTAAGATTAAAATTAGGATTTTTATTATTTGTTTTCCATTTTTTTTTACTTTCATTTAAAAATATTTATATAGATATACTTTATTTAAAAACATGAAATTTTGTAGTGCAGTTTAGAATAAAAGATTCTTTCATTCATTTTTTCTTTGATAGATACATTACTGTTTAAAAAATCATTATGTTAAATAAATTCTAAAGAAAGCATTTTTTTTTTAAATTCAAAAAAAATTATGACTAAAAACAAATCTTCAGGCTTAAATTAAATATATTTAACAATTTTCTTTGTTTCTTAGACAAAAAAAAAAAAAAATCATTTAAAGTGTTTTTTTGTTTTCATTTTGTTTGTCATCATGATTTCATTAAAACTATATTGACATTATTAAAAAATAGAAATTCAGATATAAAATTGTATAGATGGAGTAAATATGCAAAAGTTTTAGAAGTTGAAATTTTTTCTTAGATTCTTTACCAGAGGACGAATTGATCCTTCAATGGACAGAAAACGGTGTTGGAATTTTGGACGATTCACAAGACGGACAGAACAAATTTCATCTTATTACTCCTATCATTACACGAGAGATGACTTTGAAGTATTCTGCACCGGGTATACTGTTCATTCAATTAAGTCAAATAATACAGCATTTTAATGATATTTTGTAAATTTAAAATAACTATTGATAAAGAAAGCAACAGCCATTCAATTTCATAAACTTAAAACATTCTATAAATTAAATGGTTGATACTCAATCCATTTTTAATCATTAATAAACTAAGATTTGTAAAAAAAGTTTATTTATTTAAAATAACTGATGATAAAGAAAATAACAGCTATTCAGTTTAATAAAGAAGAGATATTCTATAAACTAAAGGGTTGATGCCTAATCTATCTGGTACTCATTAGTATAAAGTTCATAAAGAAAGTTTATTTAATTAATTTTTGAAACAGTAGAGTATAGCTGTATCTCACAAAGTATACTTTGCAATTTATCTTTTGCTATAAAACACAGTTTGAAAGTCTAAAATTCATACGAAGGAGAAATAGGTAAGAAATTAGAGAATATTCTAAACTCTATTCACAATTGTTGAAATTAATAATTTGATAATAAAAATAACATTATTTTATCAACATCAAGAAACTATTTGTCTTAAAATATTACCAAAAAAAAAAAAAAATTGAAATATCTTGTGTCGGAATTTTCAATGTTCAGTCCGGTTAAAAACTAGGCGAGCCTTTTAAAATCTTCATATTATCTGAAACTATTTTACTTTACTCATTTTAATTATTTATTCATATTATTATTATTTTCAGATGTTACTGGCAGCTTCTCATGCGTAAATGCCACTTTTTCTTTAAAACGCCAAAATGGATACCACATGGGTTATTCGTATACCATCACCAGTTTCATTGTGGTTGTATCCTGGATTGGATTCTGGCTCCCTGTGACAGCTGTCCCGGCGCGAGTGACTCTTGGAGTGACCACTCTTCTGACCTTACTGACCACTGGCAATTTCGTCCGTTCTTCCTTGCCTCCAATCTCTTACGTCACTGCCATTGATGTGTGGGTGGGGATATGTACAATGTTTGTTCTTCTGGCTCTTCTGTTGTTTCCGGTTTCACTCTATCTTTCCAACAAGAAAGACTCGAGGAAGGAAAGTTCAAAATTCGTAAGTGTAAGATCTCTGAGAAGGAGACTAAATTATTTTTTTAAAAACCTTTGGAAATCGTTTGATTTGCTTATTAATGAACAACCGGATACAGTACCTACCAGTGGCATAGGTGATTGAGACCTGCAATTTCTCAGGAAAATGAATAGGATGGAAATGATTATGGATTTTATTCATTTGTTTTCTTCTGAAGCAAAGGGCAATCCTGTATTAGTTTAAACATTGTATTATGCGTATCTGTAGAGTTGGCAGTTTTCCCAACTTTTTTTCTCAAGCGAAATACGGATGTGAGCTAGTTTCCAATAAACAACTCCCAGGAGAGTAAGTTGTCCTCTTATATTGGAATTAAGTCAGATTTTACAGATGCCGCATAAGTGCTCGGTGACTAATTTCATCAATAGAAGATACCACATTTTCCTTTTTACGAGTATCATGAGCTTTCAACTCATGTTCTCGATTATGCTAGTCTTGATTTGAAACATAAATCTACCAAAATCCGTCATATTTGTGGCCATAGGACGTTTATAAGGTCAAATGTCCTTCGATCAGTGTCGAAGGACAGAAAGAGGGTACAGTTACTTCATCACCCTTGCCATCCGACTACAATTTTAAAATTACGAAATCTATCCTTATAGAACCTGTTACGTCATTAGGTAATCTCATCTGCCTGTTGTAGCGTCCTTATGTAAGCAAACGTAAAATTTGATTAGCTTTAAGATGATAATGTTATACAGATAGAATCACTGAATTGTGGTGGAATTCTCCCCTACAACGGAGTACCTAAAACTAAAATTTTCTAAATAATTCTGTTCTATTTTAATCCTTTTCGTAGTCTTTATATTTTGAACCCGATTCTTAACGAAATTAAATTAAAATAAACTAAGCTGAACTGCAATCCCATAGTATCGGAAATTTCACATAATGTCATAAATAATTTGGAAAAATGATTTATTATTAATTATTTATTATTATTTATATTATATTAGTATAAAATATAACTAAACATTTAATATAATGTTTTAGATACAAATAGATGTATCTCAAAGCATGTTTGGACTAAGTTTCGTAATATGCTGCTACGTCAATAAAACAAAAAGAAATTTACTTTAATCAATTAAAATTCAGATCTAACTACTTTTGCTTATAAATATGAATGAGAATGGATAAAAAAGAAAGATAACGTAAATATTTTTAGAATCTTGAATGAGAATTAGATACAATTTCTGAAAGTTTGCTCGTAGAGATTGTATATAGCCTTTTATTATTCTTTTAGATGTAGTTAAACATTTATCAGTAACCAAGGGAATTTATTATGTCATGCTTGAAATAATTCAAGAAACTACTTGTGGTTTATTGTTTTTCAATAAAAAGTCACTGTAGAGTTAATATTGATTGCAAAATATTTGAGAAATCTTTGCCAGATTTTTAGTGTCTTAATCGCAGGGCAAGCAAATGTTGCGTGTCAGAAAAATTTCAGCAATCGATTTGCCAAAAAGAATTGAGTTTATGACCAATACAATAGGTGAGGATGTATTATGCACTAAAACTTTAAATTCCAAAATTATCAACATTAGTTTACATTATTTTATTCAGTTAATGTTTGGACTCTAAAATTATACTAAAAATGCTACTGACAGTTAAAATAAAGTATTTGTAATATACAAACAGCATTGCAAAATATGTGCGTGTGCCCTATTTATTTTATTCTTTACTCAAGATATTTTCTAGAAACATTTGCTTTATATATCACGCAAAATGATAGTTCCCAGAAATAACTGAGTTCCAGAATACGAATAAAGCTGTATTTTTAAACCTATTCTTTTGATTGCCCAACAAGTTTTCTGCATTCTTGAGTCAGTAATTAATAACATTCTTGAGTAAAATTAACAGCATTGTTTTAAAGTTATTAACATTAATTTTCTTTTTCGCATTTTGAGTAACAGATAATGATATACTCAATTACACCCCCCCCCCCCCCCCCAACATAAACGTCTGCATTCGATTAAATATGAAACTTAAAGAAAATTCCTAACTATTATTAATCATGAAAAGAAATTCATAATTATATAATTATGAATTTCGATCTTATCTGGGAATTTGGATTATAATTCCATGACTTCGAAAATTTATCATGCACCTACTTTTGTCTGATTTTTCAATATTGGTTATTAAGATAATAAAGAAAGTTATCTTGATGAATGCATTTTACTCAGATTTATATCAAATATGTTAAATGATTTTATATTTCATTTGTATATTTTAAGTTATATCATAAATAAATAGTAGGTGACATAAAAACGTTTTCTTCTGTAACTGAGACCTTTAGTTTATTTGCTTTACATCATTTTATGGCACAGACTAACTATTTAAATATCATGTAATATTCGAAGTGCTATGTAATATTCGAAGTGCTATGTAATATTCGAAGTATCATGTTATTTCGAGTGCTTAAGTGGCTGTACTTGCTTGGAACAATTAGTGTGGATTTAATAAAAAACATCATTTGAAATGAATGTTCTAACTGCATATTTCTGTTAAAAATATATAATTTCAAAGATGTGCAAAAAAATGTTAACAACATTTTGAATTCTTATTTGTTTTCTTGTATAAAAATTTTAAAATTAAATATTAGCTTCGGTTTATTATTCACTACGTATATTTAATTCTCAATCACTTTTTCAAACATATTTTAATTTTCCATTAACCCTTGGTTTGAGATTTCTTATTTCCAAATTGTATTATATGATAACATGGTCATATCTTGCTCCATGATAACTCAAAAATTATTTTTTTATACTAAATTTGATTCGTTATATTTACCTGCTATAATTTTATCTTGTATTTCAGTTATTGTTTGTTTTAAAACTCTGGTGATTTACTTTTTATCACCGTGAGAAATTTTGAAATGTCTTTGAATTTTAAATTAATTTTTAACTACCACCATATTTTTATTTATTCTGCATGAGCTCGACACAATAGTTTTGTATCAATGAATCACAACAATCTTCAATCGAATAAACATTAATAAAAGAAAAGATTGCAGGGTCTCGCTTGTAACAGAGATCAAATACTTTTTGATTTAACGAGATATCTATATGCTATGTTAAAATGCCCCTTTATTAAGAGTTTAACAATTGATTATTGAAATAATTTTTATATATTTTGTTTTAGAGTCATAGGTGTTTTGTTTCTTTAATTTTTTTCACTTAAATTTAATTTAAAATTCACCATAAAATTTTTATAGAAAATTACTTTCTGTAAAAAAGTGCAAAACTGAAAATCTTATACATATACTATATGTAGTTATATATCCAGAGGTTGAACAAATATATGGAAACACCTAAAAAAACCCAACATATTCCTTACCTAATATGGTGTAGGAAAACTGCTGGCATTCAAAACAGCTTGAAGTCTTCGCGAAAGAGATAAATACAATTTCTGCATTGTTTCCAAGGGGATCTTGCATCATTCTTCCTTCAAAACGGTGACAATTTCAGGTAACGCTGATAGCGACTACGCATTTTACTCTCTAATGTAGAAAGAATGGTTTAATAATATTAAGGTCAGGTAATTGTGGTGACCAGGGGAGATGTTATAAATCCTCCTTGTTCTCAGAAAATCCGTCCTGGACAATGTGGGCTATGTGAACAAATGCATTGTCGTCTTGGAAAACCCCATCACCTTTGGGAAACAAAATTTGTACTATGGGATGGACTTGTTCTGTTAAAACGTTTATGTAATTCTTTATAATAATGCTCTTTAGCTGAGTTATCATGGAGCCCACAGAAAATTCCGATATGGCTGCCCAAACCGTCACAGAGCCTCCATCATGTTTCCCTTTTGTCAACAAGCAGTCTGGATTATAGGCTTGAGATGCTGTACGCTAGATGTAAACTCGGCGAGAAGTGGGAAACAAGATTCATCTAAAAATATTACTGTCTACCACTGCTCCATAGTACGGACTTTATGAATTAAACGTTAGTTTTTAGTTAGTTACGAGCATTACATCACTGGTGAATGGTTTTTGAATTGCAACTCCGCCAGAAATACCTTGCTTATGGAGCTCTCTTCTGTCTGTTTTAGAACTGACAGGGTTTGTGAGCTAGACATTCATTTCAGCAGTAACTTTGGCATCTGTGGTCTGCTGCTTCTTCGTCACAATCCTACTTAATGATCGTCTGTCACGATCATTCCACATACACTTTCGTCCACGCTTTGATTTAACGAATGATATTTTTCCGCATTTCCAATATGTGGAATAAATCTTCGATACAATACCTCCTGACACACTAAAAACCTCAGCTATTTTGCTTACAGAAGGACCTACCATACGCGCTCTAACAATTTACCCACGTTCTAAGTAAGTTAACTCTGACATGATGCAATTGCAACTTCACAGAACAGTGCACCGACAACAAATGAATTGCTCGTTGTATAAGTGGGGTCTTTAGGCGAAAACAGAAGCGCTACCAACATATGTCACTAGAATAAACATTTTTTTATAAGCATGCATTTCAAGAGGTGTTTCCATACTTTTGTCCAATCCCTGTATATATATATATAGCCGGCAATTCTGCCCATCATAGAATTTATAGAAAAGAAATGAAATTTCATAAAGAAACCACTTTCTGTTTTTATTTTACAGGTCAGAAGAGTGACAGACCATCCACTGACATTTGAAAAGTGCAGAGTCTGTGGAGGTCATCGAAATATCCATCGTTCTCACGAAACGATAGAGAGTGACATCAGTTTGGATCGAAAGAGCAGGATCCTTTTTCCACTACTCTTTCTAGTGTTTAACATTACTTATTGGATTTACTATCTAACTTGAAACTGTTTAATCGAATAAATTTAAGCGACAGCTTGGTCCTCTGATGAACTTAAATGCTTATGCCGTTTAATTGCAGATTTTTTTTTCTTTTTACTATCGAGGTAATGACGCCTCTTCCTTATTTTTGGAGGGCTGTGGTGGCCTGGAGGTAAGGTCTCGGCCTCGGAACCGGAGGGTTTCAAGTTCGAGACCCGATACCACCAAAGAACCGTCGTGTAAGCGGGTCTGGTACACGTTAAATCTGTCGGGATGACAACGTCCTCCTTCTGGTGTAGTGCGGAAGTTTGGACAGGAGACGGGGGGGGGGGGGGTTGCCAATTCAGATGTCGTCCTCGTCATCTGACAGCGTTTCAAAATGACGAGGTCCGTCCCAAAATAGCGATAGTGTTGTTTTAAAACGCGACGTTAATATAAGTAAACTAAACTAATCCATCTTCTTGCAAGAAGTTCATTGGATTTTAAAAATGGATTTATATATCATGAAAAGCATAAATTATTCTTAAATTATTTCATTAATTATATGATATATTAATCTGAGTAACGTTGTTGAAATTGGGGGAAAGAAACGTTTGAAGAACTGAGGGAATTAATTTGTTGATTATTCATTCTTGATATAATGTGAATTTTTAAAAAAAGTTATATGTAAATTGTTCTATCTTTTTATTTTATGTTGTTTTAGAAGTCAGGTTTTGATTTTTCAAAATCATTTATTTTAACAGCATGAAGAAACATAACTGGTTTTAAAATTATTATTTATATTACTTATCGATATCGAATCATTCAGTGATTCGTTTTTTAAATTTCGTTGAAAAATAATAAGATTGAAATAATTAGAAATAAGAATAGTTTTTTTTACAAGATAGAATAATAAGAGACGTATTTCAGTTATAACCAAAAAATGTACTCATCTAGACCGATTATTATCCTGTTAATAATATCTTGCCTCCGATTGTCACAAATCAATAACGAAAACTTTAATAGAAAATGCCAAGTACTTAGGCAAAGTGTTCAAGAAATAAAAAAAAAAAAATTCTTATTTGTAGGCCACTTTAGATATAAATATATAGTAATATTAAAAGTAAGCAAAAATCCGAGAATTCTATGAGCTAAAAAATTTCATGGAAACTCAAATCAAAACTAATCATTAAATAGAGATAGAAACAAATAGTTATTCACTAGCAGAAAAAGATGAAATGCCATCTACAAAAATAAAAAGAGGAAATAGTAGTAATGACTTCGATTGGTCCATGAGAGGAGAATATAATGAATCAGTATAAATATAAAATAATAAAAATCGTAGACTTCACCTCATTGACTTTTATTACAATACAGCATAAAAAATGTACATAAAACGTGAAGTTTGTGGTCACATAATCTTTATTCGAGCTTTACTTTATTAGTATACCAATAAATTAGTCACTTTAAATATATATGAAAAAAAAATTCTTGATGCCAAAATAGAAATAGGGATTTGTGCAACGATAATGGCGCAGATAAAAACGAGACATTTTTAAACTCGGCCCAGCGTTACAGACGGCACTGGATAGTTATATTATAGTTCTGGTGACCGCTATTTGCCTACTTATGAACTATTTACGAATGACGAGATGATGCTCGATCTGATCTTTCATTTCAATACCATAGCTCTAAGGTAAGAAATCTTCAGTAATATTAGATGTTTCTTTCAGTGTTTGCTTTTTTCTTATTTTCTGGCATAATACGTTCTCATATGCTTTAAAATGCATGTCCTTGAATTTGAGGGCTAATTCCAAGATCTGTTTTTTCTTCATTATAGTTATTTTTCAAATGCATATCACAAAAGATTATAAAAATTTTTTAGAGGTACAGCTTAGATATTTTTAAAATTATTGGAAGCTTTTTGGCTCTAAAAATTATGCAGGAAGATTCAACCGATATTTAACAGTAATCTTTAATAAATAGATCGTTTATAAACATTTCGAGGTCTTTTTCAAAATACAATAGTATTGAAATGATTAATTTATTAATTTGAAATAATAAATGAATTGATTGTTATATTTGCAAGAAAAGGGTTTTAGATTTTATCTAATTGTTATTATTAAATTAAATTAATTAATTTAATTAAACTTTTTGTCTAAAATAGAAATTAAATGTTAATGGGGCAATTTTACAGTGAAATATTGCAGACTAACAAATTCGGATCTATGGAATTAAATTTTTTTCTCCGAATTTCATGAATTTATATTATTTTGTCTAACAGACGTATTAGTATGCCATTTTTTTACAGTCAATAAAGAATATCTTAAAATATGCCTGGGAAATTTTTTCAAATTTGCTTTTAAAATTCAAATGCAAAATCGAACATCAAAATAAAATTTTATGAGAAATTATATCAAGTTAAAAACACAAACAGCTCCCCCCCCCTTTAAGTCTTGTCAAAAGTATATTTTTCTCCCAAATAAAATAGATAAAGATAAATAATAAAATAGTGCATGCATTCAATGGACAGCTTATTGTTAGGTATTCTAGAATTTTCCTTTTCCTAAAAGAAAAAAAAAATGAGATCTTCTAAAACCATTATTTTTAGATTGCTATTAAAAATTGATTTTTTTTTAATCGGAGAATCAAAAGCACTTTCATGTATCTTTCCCCATTTATATGCAACGAAACGATTATCATAAGATCCTTGTAATAATTGTTACTTATATGGATAATTGTGGCTACTTTACATTTTTATGAAACAGCTAGACGTGTTGAAATAATGAAAACACATTTATTTAATTAACCTAGCCCGTTTTTAGCGTCATTATGACGATAAATAAAAATATATTTTATTTTGAATATGCTTCGGTTTTGTAATCAGATAATTTAAATAAAAAGAAAATCAATTTGCGGCTTATGTCTCTCCCGTGATTTCTCGAAAAAAATATTACATTTCTCCTAATCAAAAATAATTTATTTCTACTGAAAAAGTAATGTGCATTCAATTAAGTAAAAATATTTAATTAAGTGCAATTTATTCTATAGGCAGTCTAAATATACCTAAAGTTATTTTCATAGTGTCATTTGCAGCTCTCTTGTGTCTCAAGAATTTGGATTCCATCAATGCTAACAATTTCTATTAAAGTATATCTTAACATTTATGAGGTGTTTTACGAAATGTATAGCTATAGCTGTTGTATATATACACTCAATATAAATTCTTTTTTCCCTCATTCATAAATAATTATATCTCAAAAACAAAAAGTCATAATTTTATTTTCTGAGAAAATAGACATAATACATAATAAATATATTCAAATAATAATCACTTTTTGTCTTGATAACTACCCAGTTTTCAAGCAAGAGGGTAATCCATTCATCTTTATGAAGATACCTGTTGATCCAATCGAAATACCAACTAGTAGCATGGCTATCGAAATTCCAGCCACTGTGGATGGTCCATGACCTCCCGTTTTCAACCCATCTTTTGTACCCGGTTTTTTTGTAGTTTTGTCTTCGGGTTTATGAGTGGTCGTGGAACCACCGGGGTCTTGAGTGCTGGATCCACCAGGTTTTTGAGTGGTCGTGGATCCACCGGGTTTTTGAGTAGTCGTGGTTCCACGGGGTATTTGAGTGACCGTGGATCGATAAGACGATGTTGTTTCATCTTCAGGATCTGGTCTAAGTGAGAACGGTATTTTGGTCGTTCCTTTTGTTCCTTGCGTTGGCATCGATGGCGTGGTGTGTTCTGTGAAATCCGTCTTGACTTGTAGCTCCAAACTGTGTTTAACAGCCATTAATTTCAGCATCTGAAAAAAGAATGAGTCAAGAATTGTAAATAATTTGTGTAGTTTTGCCTAGATGAACGCTTCTCTTTACGTTGTAGCTGATTTCTGTAAATATGCGAAACAATTTCAATATTATAAGAATAACATTTTTGTTAGAAATTATTTATTTTTTGAAGAAGTATTACAAATATATGAGTTTTAATTAATTATTTATAAGCTTTGAATGTATGATACTGTTTGAAACAGTTTCCAATTTGAAGGTTTTCTGTTGCAGTTTCCACAGAAGTATACTGTTATTTTTTATTCCTACAGGAAACTTACGATTAGAAAATATTAATCAGTCATTATTTTCTTCAGTATCAAGTTGTAAGATATGCAATTTTCTATCTAATCTTTCCCCACTCTGTGTTGTTGATGTTATTCCGTACCGCGCAGTTTCACCTTCACGTAAATTTCCAATTAGTGACATTATATAAACTATATTTTGAAAATATTAAAGTTTTATGACGTTACGACTCATCTCATCAGTAAAATCAAAATCACTTAGAAAATTGTTTTCAAAACAGTCACTGTTGAAATTTATTAAATTTTCTTTATTCATTTTTGGACTCGATGTATTAAAAATTGAGAACAAAAGACAGTGATATATCATTGAAAGCCTTTGGCATTGCACATTATAAAGTCCTTTTGTTAATAAAATAGTCAAATATCTATTAAAATGTGAAACTAAATTCACTTAATCAACAATTAATGTTTTATGTTAACTAAAATAAAAAATCTAATTTTGGTTCATTTTTTAATTCCATTTGTGTTATTGAGTCATAATAAATAAAAATATTTATGTGAAAATGAATGTTTTCATTTATTTATCATGTCTCAAGATGACACGGTATCCCTTTTTCAGAAAATATTATTAAAGCTTGGTGTTTATAATTACTAAGTAAATAATATACTAAATACTAAGTAAACTCAATGAATCTCCTCAGAACCTCATCAATTATACTTTATGAATTGTTAATATGTTGATATTTTATAATTTATATTTTTTACAAATTTGTTTGGCAATTAGAAAATGAAGTTTTCTGTCATCCTACCTGGGCCCTCTTCTCAAATCAGTGGTCCTAGGTCGGTACTTAATCTATCTAGTCAGAAATCTACTACTTCGGAAATGCGATTTTTGAAACTTAATTTATCTCTGTTTAGTCAAAATTATTAGAGTAGATTTTACTAACCATTACAACAATACAAGGACGCAATATACTAGAAATGATAGATTATCCGCATCATCATCTATGGCACGTTTCCCTGTATTCTTGCATATACATATGCTTGCAATGCTTTTTACCACAACATTGAAAAGTATTGTTGCAACTTATATATCAAAATAATTTTTTAGAATTTTCAAAATTGGAAAAGAACATTACACTAGGACTAAATATGTATCAATAAGAAGATTTTTTATGCCATTTTTGTGCAATAATAATGAAAATGCCAAACTTTAATTTAGTTTTTAATTAAAAAGAATTTTTGATTAAAATTTAAAGTATCTCTCCTAGATGCACATTTTGAACATTCAAAGTGTGTTCCTGCCGAAAACGGCAAATTTATTTAATGATTTGCGCTGTATAACACACACACACACACACACACACACACACACACACACACACACACACACACACACACACACACACACACACACACACACACACACACACACACACACACACACACACACACACACACACACACACACACACACACACACACACACACACACACACACACACACACACACACACACACACACACACACACACACACACACACACACACACACACACACGCGAAAATCAATAATGTGGAAGAATTTTTGTTCCAAACTATACTTAAAAACCTCCAAAAGTTATTTTCTCAGTTTATGGGGAAAGATAACTTAAAAGTATGTAAAGCATTTTTTTAAACATTGCGAGCAGTAAATCTGAAGAAAATTAAAACGTTGGTTTCCCATTCTGTTCTTAAAACAGTGCTAAAGAGAGAGTTATTTTTTAATAAACTATTCAGCTATTAAAACTAATTATTTCATCAATTATCACGAATTCTTCATTAAAATTGTCCTTTTACTTCATAGAATTTGATAAGAAAACTTCAAGAACAATTTTTAAAGAATTTATGTATGTAGGTCTTTTTTTTTTTTTATGTATGTAGGTGTTTAACACTATGCCGTCCGTACGTCTATTCAGGATTTTTTTTGATTGATGCCGGGAGGACTGATTCAGATAATTTTAGTTATCACTAGATCAGATAGTTTGCGTGGTATACAATGTGGTGTTGCCAGACGGCATAGTGTTAATATGAGTACTTTTTATAAGTTTCAAAAGTTTTAAGGAGAAATAGAAACAAGAAATACTTACCGGCATATCATCAGATGGTCGGAAACTAATGAAAAGTCCACCGTTACTGTTCATTTTGTCCCTTATACTCTGTTCGGCTTGCAAAGCTGTTTTTTCTCCTTTCTTGATATCTGATGGCAAATCTTTGTGAGGACTCAAAATTGTAAACCTTAGGTACATCTTTTTATCGGCAATCGTCTATATGTTGAAAAAAATATATTTTAAATATTGATCACAAAAGAAAGAAACACTGTGACTGATTAAATTAAAATTCATGTACGAATTCTGATAAATTTTTATAGCGACCCATTCGTTTTAATTTTGTTCATCTACGTTTTTTTTTGGTAATGATATGAATTTGTTTTATCTAAAGAATGAATCGGGATGCCATCAGAATGCCAAAATAATGAAATATGTGCCTAAGTGTTGCCAGTGATCCTAAAGCAAACTGTTATTCAAGGAAAATGTTTCCATATAAAATTGTCAGAAAATCATTCTAGATTGTAATTTCGAGCGAAAGCAGTTGAATTTTGTAAAATGGATATATCTTGCATCCAAATTTTTAAATAACATATGTTGACGATTTTATATTTTAAAATAATATATCAATGAGACATTTTAAGATGCAGTATGGTATAATGTGTAAACTTCCTTTTGATGAAAATCAGAAAATTGAAGCTACTCATTTTGTAAAAGTAGTATCATAGAATTTTATAAATTGTTTTATGCTTTATAATTTCATTTCAAGTAAACCAGCTCGTATATTCCAACTGCTGCAGTTGCTTTCCATGATAGCTTATTCTGATATTTTAGGAACAGATTCCTGACTCTTTAGCACGAATCCGTTTCTTTCCCTTCTAAGCACGATGGGTAACACTTCTTCCTTTGCATATTTCTTTAATATTTTCATCAATAACGAATTCGAAATTATTCGTTATTAATCTTCACATTAATAACGAATGAATTCGCATTCGTTATAAAATAATAACGAACCCTTTTATTATTCAATAACGAATTATACAATGTATGATTTATGCAAATTTACATAAATCTACAAAATTGATGTCTTCTTCGTTTGCAGTAAAAGCTATTATTTTTCCATTTTTAAATCGGAGAATACCAATATGTTTATAAAGACAAAATACCTGGTTCTAAATACGCCCTCAAACGATTATCTCCCCTCTTTTTTTTCAGGATGTAAAACTGCACGTCCTTTTCCTAACCATTTCCGAGACATGATGCCATTTAGTATCACTAAAATAAAAATCTTTTCTAGTATTTCTATTTCAATGTGGGCTGAAAATTATTTGAAAAGCCTACACATGCAATCTTGATCTAAATACAAATGAATAACACCAGCCTGCAACAATTTCTTGTTTTAAAAGTAATAGTTGTTTTTAATGTATTTTCGCATGCTTATTTCAAAAATAATATCAGTTTTTACGTATCAGGTACAGTTTTTTTTAAAAAGTAAAATTTTTAAATAAGTAAAAATACACAGATTTTTTGCGATTTGGATAGGATAAATTAATAAAGTATGTATGTTTATTTGTTTAAATAAATTCTGAAAACCTCTTACTTCATTGAAATTAAATAATACATTTATATTGAATAAATACTTATAATTGTATTTAAAAAAACCTTTTATTTTAAAATTCAAAACATATATGGCAGTTGGATTTCACCGTGAAAAATGAAGTACCTGAAAAATTTAATAAAGCCGAATTAAATGACTTAATTTGTGATTTAGGTTTAACTAAAAAAAATGCAGAATTATTAGGCTCTCGGTTAAAAGAGAAAAATTTACTAACGAGACATACGTCGTTTAGTTGGCACAGGAATCGAGAAAAGCAATTTTTATCATTTTTCAAATCTGATAACTTCTTGGTTTATTGTGCTGACATAACTGGTTTGTTACATGAATTAGAAGATAATATTCCTTATAATCCGAATGATTGGCGACTATTTATAGATTCCTCAAAGAGGAGTCTAAAAGCAGTTTTATTGCATAACGAATCTAAACTTGCATCAGTTCCAGTTGCACATTCCGTTTTCATGAAAGCAACATATGAAAGTATGGAGATGCTTCTCACTAAAATAAAATACACTGAACACAAGTGGGCAATATGTGGTGACTTAAAGGTTATAGGTCTGCTTCTCGGGCAACAAAGTGGATTTACTAAATTTCCGTGCTTTATTTGTGAATGGGATAACAGGGACAGAGAAAGTCATTGGATAAAAAAAGATATGGCCGAAGAGACAAGAATGGATTCCTGGCAAGAAGAATATTTTAAATGAATATTTAATAGATCCACAAAATATTTTATTGCCCCCACTTCATATAAAATTGGGACTCATAAAGCAGTTTGTGAAAGCTTTGGATAAAGGTGGAAAATGTTTTGAGTATCTTATATCGAAGTTCCCAAAATTGTCTAGCGCTAAAATTAAAGAAGGTGTATTTGATGGAACACAAATAAAGAAATTAGTTAAAGATTCCAATTTTGAACAATGTATGACAAACAGAGAGAAGCAGGCTTGGATTGCATTTAAAGATGTCGTAGAAGGTTTTTTGGGAAATGAGAGAAAAGAAAATTACAAAGAACTTGTAACTGAGTTATTACGTACTTATCATCTTTTGGAGTGCAATATGAGCATTAAAATTCACTTCCTTCACTCACATTTGGAATACTTCCCAGACAATTTAGGAAAAATGAGTGACGAGCAAGGTGAAAGATTCCACCCGGATATAAAGGAGATGGAACGCAGATATCAAGGACGGTGGGATGTTAACATGATGACCGATTACTGTTGGTCTTTAAAAAGAGACAGTGATGTGGACCATAAACGAAAAACTTGAAAAAGAAGCTTCTTGACTTCAAGAAAAACACAAAAGTTATCATAATATTGTAAATGAACAGCATTATTGCGTTTAGTTAATAGCAACTACAGTTGTAACTGTATGCATTATACTGCATTTTGTTAATTTTTTCATCGTCATTTGTAAAAAATCCTTACCTGTTACATAAAATTTAGTTTGCATTTTGGAATGACATCATCATTGCTGATATAAATCAATTAAAATTTTACAAACAAAATTTTTTTTTGTTTTTTTTGCAGGCTGGTGTAATGAATAAATGATTTAAATTGGCATAATTAATCGGTAACACATGAATAAACTTAAACATGGTTGTATTCCAGTTTGTTTTCTCTTAATGCTGTTTTTATATTGTTATACTGACAAATAATAATTTAAGTCAAAACTGATTAAACGCTGTTTCTCTGTATGGTAACTTTTGGTCAAATAGCTCTCATTTTATAAAAGTGTCGTTTTGTATTAAGTGTACAACTTTGCTTTCGCCGTTTTTTTTTTTTTTTTTCAAAATTTGAGGTTTTATTTTTAAAATATGAATATCTATTCATGACTGAAAGTACTGCTCATCGCTAGCTATTATTTCCCGCCAACTCTTTTGGCAGTTGTTGGATACCATCTCGAAAAAATGACATATCTTTTTAGGCAAGTCACGAATCGACCCATTTTTGGACATCTTAATGAGAGCTGAAATGCTTATCGGCCAGGCCGGGTGCTTGAGTAACAAATAGTAGTCGGAAGGAGCAAAGCCTGGAGAATACGTGTGAGGTAAGACTTTCCATTTTAGCGTTTCCAAATATATTTTAAGACATGTGTCAGAGCGTTATCGTAATGGAGGATAACTTTGTCGTATTTCTTTTGGTACTGTCACCCGTTTCTTCTTCAATGCTTGACTCAAATGCATCAATTGCGTTCGATACCAATCCCTTGTGATGGTTTCACTCACTTTCAACGGCTCATAATAGATCAGACAGAACTGATTCCATGAGCATAATCTAGACACTGTGAACATTCGGTCTGAAGCATTGAAACCACCCACGACATGTTCTTTCAATAAGAGCATACTTACCGTAAGTACTTGAAAGCACTCGATGCACCTTAACTGTAGTTTTTTCACATGGCAGCAAAAAAATTAACTCCCACAAATTATGAGAATTTGGCTCGAAAACTGACATCTTCGATTGAGAATAAATTTGTGATGCAAATACTATTTCACTGATGTAATGCTGTCGTTATATTATATGTCCAAGTTTAATTTGTGTCATCTTTGATATGCCTATTTCGCTAAGCAACTCCCATTGCAACCAATTATGGAAAAACGGCGGGAGCAACGTTGTAAATTTAAGAATTTATTTATATATATATATATATATATATATATATATATATATATATATATATATATATATATATATATATATATATATATATATATATATATATATATATATATATATATGATGCCTTATTAAATATCATATCACACCAAATTGTATACCAATGGAAAGATATGTTTATAGAAATAAAATACTTGAAAATTTGTTCTATTATTTGAATTTTTAAAAAAATTATTGTTTTCTAACTAGAAAAAGAAAAAAGAGATTCCTTAGGTCGATTAAAAAACCCTCCAATGTAAACAACAATGAGACAGCCAGTCGTGTATCATTGTACTTTAATAATGATACAAGCTTGTTTGTCCCATTGTTATGATATATATGTTTTCCTATGAAATTATTTTCAGACAGAAAATAATCTCATAGGACATTCTACACATGTTATGAGCTGAATCTGAAGAAAGAGCATTCTTCAATTTTTTTGAAATTGCATAAAAAGCGTAAATGTATTAATATAGAACTACTGAAATTTAAAAATGATGAAGCAATCAAGTGACCAAATGATGGGAAAAGGGTTATGAAAATGAGATTACCGCATATAACTTGGTGATTCTTAAGCTGTAGGGTTTCATTCCGGAAGCACTGTAGAGCATGTTTTTCCATTTCGTTAGGAAAGTTCTGTTGGCAACTGCTTTGCCCACAAAATCTTGACTTTTGTCGTCCATGGGCCCTGTGTAACAAAATGGAAGAACGTAACTTGCAAATTATGAATTGTTAACAATCTCTATGAAGTTAAAAATAAATACTTTGATTTGAAAATTTCAAATTATATATAATAATAATAATAATAGGCAATTATGTAAAATCACCGTATTAAATCGCATATACCATAACGTTATATACATATAAATTTATGACATAAAAATAATATGTTCATTATAAAAGATTGGTGCTGTTTTAGTAATATGTAGAAATGATATTGAAAACAGAAATGAACTGGTAATGCGATAGCTAATAAAATGCAATATATAATACCGTTACTTTAATAAATCTAAGTGTTTTTTTAACATTTTGTAAACAAATTTATTAATTAATTTCATAGCAGCTTGTGGAAGTTGCTAAAAGGATAAATTTTATACAATGTTGCAGGTGAATGTGAGAATAAATTAAAGAAAATTAATCGATTTAAATAACAGAAAACTTTTAATTTCACAATTTTTGTGATGATGGATGAAACTGGATATGTCTGTATAATAGGATTTGCATTCATTCTTTTACTGAAATGCCAATTGGTCACTGTGCAAATTTACCAACCAGAGTCTAGGTGATGCCCTTCGAACTAGAAGAAAGGGCAACAGTGAAAGATGTCGTCAGTCATTTCGGACTGTCACATTGGACGAATATGTTGGCTATGGCGGAATTTAACACCACTCATACGGGAGTGTTCACATCTTTGCGATACATGTTGGGTTTTATTAATCGGTAAGCCCAACATGTTAGTGTTAAAGAATCGGTATAATTTTGTAGTTTACTTTTTTCACGAGTCTTCATGGCAAATGATTCTCAATTCACAAAGTCTGCAGTAATAACTCGTGACAAGCACATGACTGCTGTTTGATTGGATAAAAGTGCGAGATCCTGTGAAGAATACATCTATTCGATGATGCAGATTACTACTGTAGATGTCTGTTTCAGGATATAATATACATATGTTGATTGTTTTAAGTGCTTTTGATTATGATATTTTCGCATGGTGACTATTACAAGCAAATCCTTCAAAGAATCTAACAATGGTTGATTTGGTACGATAGCATAATGCTGGCGTTGAATGAAAGATTTGTGATACTTGAAGTTTTATGTGCAGAAATCTGCATTAAATTTCACTTTACTTTTGCAATTAAAAATGTTTTGATAAAAAAAAATTATAATAAAATTACTATGAAAAAGAAGTTTTCATAATTAAGTTCAATTTTTTTTTCATTTTTAATGGGTTACATTCGCGCAAATTGAACTTTTAAAAATAATAATTTGTTTCTTTTTAACGAATTTTTATAGTTTTAATGAACTTATGACTCTTTTTGCTACAAATGGCAAGCTAGGTGACTTTCGCTATTGCATCGCTTTTTGTGATAACAGTTCGTGGACAATAAAATTAAGTAATTTGATCACTTCTAACTTATGAAGAGATTCTAAATTTGTACTATGTATAACAAATGATATTTGATAACTTAAAATATCCTTTCAATCAATGATAGACTGAAACAGAAATTAATAGAATTGTAATTTAATTTTCTTCTTCATCAAACAAAACAATTGAAAATTTACTAAAAATTATTCAGATAAAATTCTTACAATCCACAATGAATTGAAGAGGCCTTCTTTCACCCTGTCCAAAGCACCTGATTATATCGAACTTTGTGGCTTGCATGATGTCTGAATCTTGCTTCTGGACTTTATAAAAATGATGCTTCATATTTAGAGCTGGATAAAATATTTGATCCCCGCTCTAAAAAGAATAAAAAATAGCAATTTAAGCATAAAATCTCCTATCACAGCATTTTAGAATTAAATGCCTTGACAATGTTGCCAATGCAACGCCTTGCCCTCCTCATTTAATTACGGCGAAAGAAAAATAGGCCAGATTGTGCGGAAGCCGGATACTTGGGAGTATACTGTTTTACTAATACTAATTTTTCGGACAGATTGACAAGATTTAAGTACATTTAAACCATAGACAGAATGGCAAACTCCTGAACCAAATCTTACAAAGTGAAAGTACTTTTTCTAGAAGATGGCAAATAAAAATCTTATTTTTGTCAGTCCATTTAGTATTTTAGTGCCATGAATAGAGATCAAAAGGTTAGATAAAAAATTGTTTAGATAACTTCTCTTTTACATTTTTAAATAAATTCTAGAATTGTTAAACTATATCTTTGTCTACAAGCTTTTAAAATTTTTTTTATTTAATTTAAAAATTTTATTTAATTACAAAAATTTCAATACTTAAAACATTTTACATTAGGCTGATCGGGTTGGATTCCATTACGAAACAGACAATGATATAGAGAGGCCTTTATCCCGTGCTACTTTTTTATGGGGATGTCTAAGACACAGTGTATCTCATCTCACACAGCCCTGAACATTGGACGATTTGAGAGCAGCAATTGACACCGAGAGCAAGGACATTGGAACAGATGTTTTGCAGAAAGCAATTGCAAACTTCTACAGTGCCTGAAAAAATTATAAGGACACGCGAAAAATCGCCAAATCTAGAAGCCTTGTTTACAGAATCGTATGCAAATTTTTGAAGCAAAAATAGAAGTAAAACTAAAAAATTTTATGCCTAAAGTAATTAAAATTTTCAATTTTAAATCTGCTAAAATTTAAATTTTGATTTTTAAACCTCAATGAAAACGGAAAAAAGTATAAGGACATTGCTTTTTCTTCAGTAATTATTTAAAAATTTGTATATTTGAAAGCATAAAATGACAATTCCGAGTTAAAAGATTCATTTGTGAAAAGAATTTCCCACTCGGCGACTTTCAGTGTGAATTTTTAAACGATGCCCAAAGGAACTCAACTTTCTGACTCTGAAAAAGGAAAAATTGTTGCTTTTCGAGAATGTGGATTAAGTGGATGGGAAATTTCAAAAAGAATCAAGAGATCTAAAACGGTGGTTTATAATTTTCTAAAAAATCCTAGGATGTATGGTATGAAAAAGCGAACTGGGAAACCAGAAACTCTCACTCGTCGACAAAAAAGAATGATTGTAAGGAGAGATTGCGAGAAAAGAGAAACCGCGAATGAAGTTAGACAAAATTTAAGTTTACCATGCTCAACAAGGACTGTTCAAAATATTTTGAGTAAACATCCTCAAGTTTCTTATGGGAAATTAGTGTCACGCCCCCCTCTTACAAATCATCATAAGAAAAGTAGAGTTCACTTTGCCAAAAAATACATTTCTCTTGGTCAAAAGCGGGCTGATGTAATTTTTTTGGACGAAAGAAAGTTTAATCTTGATGGACCTGATGGTTTTCGTTATTTTTGGTATGATCTGCGAAAGACCAAGAAAGTGTTTTCCAGGCGTCAATATGGTGGTGGCTCGGTTATGGTATGGGGCGCTTTTGCGGCAAATGGAACCACTCCAATTGTATTTATCAACCGTAAAATGAATTCGGACAGGTATGTTGATATGTTAGGAGAAAGTTTGTTACCTGAAGCGTCACTAATTACTTCAGGGGACTATATTTTTCAGCAGGATAATGCTTCGATACACGTTTCTACGAGTGCAAAACACTGGTTTGAAGATAATTCTGTAAATTTACTTGATTGGCCGACGAGAAGTCCCGATCTTAATCCAATCGAATATTTATGGGGACTTCTAGCCCGAGTAGTTTATAAAAACGGCACACAGTATCAATGTACACAAGATCTTGTCGCCGCTATCAAAGACGCTTGGGAAAAAATATCTGTGGACATTTTAAAAGATCTTTCAGGATCTATGACCTCTCGGCTTATTCAAGTGATTGAAAAAAAAGGTAGTTTTCTTGATTATTGAAACATTTTTTAAGTATTTTACAACATGTCCTTATAATTTTTTCCGTATTTTCTTTAATGTTAAATTTTGTAAAATCAATATTTTGAAGCTAAATTATGCTTTTTATGTGGTATAAGTGTTATCACAAAATTATGCAGCAGAAGTAAGAAATATAAAAAGTTCATTTAGGTGAAATAGAAATAAAGCATATTTTCATGCAATTACATGTTGTCCTTATACTTTTTTCGCGCACTGTATTCCAGACTTCCCCATGTCATTTTTTAGAACAGAAATGGTCATATGATGAGGTTTTAAAATTTTTTCTTCAAAAATGTTTGAAAAGTTAATTTTTTATGGAAATGAATCATTATGGCATATAGTTTTTGAATCATTAAAAATTATATAAAGTAATGGTCTTTACTATAGGTTCGTTTATTGTTAAAGCTAAAACAAAAAGCACAATAATGCAGGCTACATTATTAATAATAGTAGTTTAGCTAGTTACCTTCAGAATTTTGAACTGCGCATGGACGAGCCCATAATCTTGATTTTTGAAAATAATATTATCCTGCAAAAGTAATAAGAAATTAATATGAAAATTCATAAGACACATTTTTAAAACAATTTTACTTTTAAATGGTGAAAAATAAAATCTTCAGAAAGTAGAAAAAACCCATTATCTGCCTTTAACACATAATAAATTTAGAAAATTTTCTATTTTTTTAAATTATTTTTTTCTAAAATATAATCTCTCATTTAAAAATTAGGATGATTTTCTAAGAAACGATTTCGTACTGCATTATCGCCCCCCCCCATATCAATGATGTTAATTTAGCAAAGAGAAGAGAAAAAAAAGCGAGAGATAATTGAAATAAAGCAGTAAAATGTAATAAAACCTAACACTAACTTTACTAATTGGGAATTAATAAAGCATGATTCAAATTTCTTTATATTATCTTAAATAGCTCTGAATTAGGATAACAATAATGTATATACAAAAGTGCTGTCTCAATGAGCGTATGTAATATATTTAATAACTAAAACGATTATTATTGTAAAATAAATATAATTAAATTATTAAAATTAGAGGAAGAGTATTCGGAAATAAATCTTCTGCCAATGAAAAGTTATTAAAAAAATTAGGGTTTTATAAAAATTATTTTTATGCGATAATATGAAGTTATTGAAAACGTACATTAACATTTTGGTTAAAATTTAATAAAAAAAGTCTAATTAAAATTTAGAAAAATCCATTCTTTATATATCATGAGCTTACTGCATGCCAAATTTGAATTCTGTATTCAACGATCTATTCTATATAACGTTGCACTCTATATAATTTATTGAATGACTTTTGAATCTTGCATGTCGCATCATGCTTGGCACATCTTAAAGATATTATCGAACTTATAAATCTCATATTAAAAAAAAACAGCAGGAAAAATTTGCATTTTGAGGTAAAAAAAATATGATTTTACTTTTTTTGTCTGAGTCATATTTGATAAATCCGTCGTTGCAAAACACCACTCCCATAACGATTCGACATTGGCTGATGGATCAGGCCAGTCTTTACGCAAACCTTGAAACATGTGACAAGGTACGTCCCTCTTATACGTCTGTAGAAGGAGAAAAAAAGACATTAAATGTATGAAAACTGTAATGAAATTTTTAGTTTGTTTAAAATAATTCTCATCGAAATATGTTATATATTTTATTTTATTTATTTCGATTGTGATTATATCCAGCGTTTTTTTAGAAAAGATTCCTATTAACCCTTTAAAGGGCCATTTTTTTTATTTTTAGGCTTGAAATTAGAATAAGAAAAGGGATTCATTTAGCTTATTAGATAAATTTAATTAATTAATTAATTTGATTAATTAATAATTAAATATCAAATAAAGACACATCATTTTGTGTAAAATAAGGAACTAAAGCATCTAAGTTTCTGTCTTTCTAAAGAAAAATTGTCAGAACTTATGCCAACCTACATAAATTCATACAAAGATTGATAAATTTAATGGGAAGCATACTTAACACGGCCCTAGAAAGGGTTCAAGGATATCTCAATAATTAATTCTTCTTAAGTACTGTGCTAAATTCTTAGAATTAATTGTCGAAAATCGCTTTCCTGTAAAATATAAAGATTTTCTAAACAATAATATGCAATCGCAATAGTAAATTTAATATAGGATTGTAATTTTTTTATAAGTATTATGGAATATTGTTTCTATTTTTTTCTAAAATTCACTGCAAATGGTGTCACTTGTATGGAATAAAAATTTAATTAAATTAATCTATTGAATTATATTTTAATTATGAAAATATTCGTATAATATATTAAGTCATTACATGCACAAAATTTCACAACACTCACAGACCAGAAAATGAAAAATCAATTGCAAAATTTCGATTTTACTGATCAGAACAAGATCTGACATAATAAGCCTCTACATACTACACTAATGTGAAGTAATTTGTCTCAAATTGACTGTCTAATGTACGTAAAAATCAGTTTCCTTATTTCCAAGATCTCTCAAGAGCGGTGCCATTTGATTCTAACATTCTTGGGAGGTATTTGACCCATTTAGAAGAAGGATTTTTTCTGGCTTGAAGTAGCGAATCCTTCATTCCTTGAACCAGTTTCTTATTCCCAAGATCTCCCAGGAGCGGTGCCATATGACTCTGGCATTCTTAGGATGTATTTGGTTCATTTACAAGTTGAATTTTTTCTGAAATCAAGCACCGAATCCTTCATTTCTTGATTCGTTTTCTTATTCGAATTTCCCTCAAGAATGTGTGCCATTTGACTCTCAAATTCTTTGGACACATTTGAACCATTTGTAAGATGCATTTTTTTTTTGGAATCAAATCTTGAATACTTCTTTCCTTGATCCATTTTCTTATTCCGATGATCTCTCGAGAGTGGCACCATTTGGCTCTCACATTCTTAGGAGCGTTTGATCCATTTACAAGACGAATTTTTTCTGGAATCAAGCCTTGGGAAAGCCAAGCAAGGAGATCGAGGAATCAAATATTCCTTGACTTTTTTTACTTTGTGACCTTCAATACTTTCAGTTGAGCAAAATTCATTCATATAAGAATTTTATAAATGGATTTCTAATCATGGGTTTCTTGTGTTGGAAATATTCTACCAGTGAACAATCATATATTTCAATCTCCCGAACTTGATAATTTATCCATTCCAGCTTTAAAAACTCATCGGTTCGCTATATAGTAGTTCTGCCATAAGATATCCAAAGAAGGAAAAGTAACAATGCATAATCAAGAAAACTGTACTACTTGAGATAACGGTGTAGTTATGGAAGATCATGCGATCTCAAAGGAATCGTAGAATTACCAATCCCACCAATAAGCTAGTAATATATATTTGTAGCTTATTAATAATTTTAGAAATTACATGATCCCTACTAGATAATGTAGTTTTTTCAACTGTATATTGTTCCTATGTATTTTTATCATTTTTTGGATAGAATATTTTATTATACCTTTCAAGAATATGCTAGACTTTGACTTCTAATTATTATGTTATAAATAATCCCCCCCCCCATGTTTAAGTGCTGAATAATTTAGAAATATTTTGAGACTCTTTTAAAGATGCTCTAGTTTAAATTTTACATCCTTCATCCAATTTTGGTATATTTTATTTGAAGTTTTTCTCTATATTAAGAAGATAACAAACGCGAATTGGATGAAAATATTTTTAGTAGTATGTCATGCCGCTGTTAATGTATGAATGTACTGTGCCACGTTTCTTAAATGAAAATGGCAAGTTTGGTCGATGTGGTCTTTTTCTCGTTTCTCATACAAATTTGACTATTGAATTTTTAAGTAATTGTAGATAATGAAATCAGTTTCCGTTTCTTCATTCCTTTTTACATTTTTCGTTGATTTAAAAATGTTGGAAATTCAAGTAAACTGATGGAAATAATCATTATCACTCATCCCCTATAGGAAAGATTATCTGGAACAATAGCAGAACTTCCTTCAGTTTTTGTATGATTTACACTTGGTATCAAAAATACAACATATTATTAGCATATTTAATTACTGAATATTCAATCAAAGACCAATGAGTTAAATTTTGTACATTTTTGTGCTTTTCAGAAAAAAAAATGGATTCTTGACTTTTGAAAATAGTATATTTAAAACTGACTGAAGATGAGTATCCACTATTGATTATATCTCACCTTTCCTATATAAACGTAATTAGTCTGATTCCTGCCAAAAAGCTTCGCTACATCCCATTGTTCCTTCGGTAATTTGATGTTAAAGAGATTTTGAGGATCATGGGTGTAATCTTTGAAGGGGATAACTTCGCAGTTGGAGGCCCCTTTGTTGTAAGTTACTCTGTAAACAATACCTGCAAAAGATATAATCACAATAAGTTTCAAACTCTCATTTTGAAAATTTCTTGGTTTCTGAAAGCCATTCTTAAAAATTTTAATTCATAAAAAATAATGGTTTATTTGTACAGTAGTCTCAATTCGAAATCATTCTGTTAAATGGATTTCATACAAAACAATTAATATTAACTAGAGTGTTAACTATTTTAAGCAATGTGTGATAACATTATTTCATTAACTTAAACCGAATCATTACATCTTTTAGGAGGTGACCATGCTGACCATTCCAAGAGTCACAAAATTTATTTTTACATAATTTTATATAATTGAATTCTAATGATATCATTTGCATCTAACGTTTTAATTTCCTTGTCTCTTTTAGGTAGGTTCCTATAGGAAGAGTACCAATTTTTTAGATTATCTTCATTATAAGCTATTCTAAAAGCTATTGTTTTTCCATTGTTAAATCGGTGAATACCAATATGTTTATAAAGATAAAATGCCTGGTTCTAAATACAACATAGAATTCCATTTGCCCTCAAACGATGATCCGCCCCCTTTTTTTTCAGGATGTAAAACTGCACGTCCGTTTTCTTAACCTTTTCCGAGACATATGTGATCTTATTACTCCCATTTCGAAACATATTACTAAAATTCTAAAGTTATGGTCTTATTTTTGTGCTAAATAATAGATACAAATCATTTTTATTTGATACTTCCCTCGAAGTAATTTAAGTATCCTGGTCAACTATACAACTATGCATTTTTGGCATTGTTAGTGTGCATATGTGAATACGGCTTAAAAATTTCCTTTTGGCAGCACCTAAAGTCTCTTCAACGCTGCAATTTTTGGAATTTGAGAATTGTTGCCTCTTGAGCATTTTTTTTTTTATCTGAAGGGAAAAAAAACTCTCTCGCATATAATGATATCAAGAAAATTATAATTTGTGTAAGTACTGGAATAGGACCAAGAAGATTTTGACCTTCTGTGGACAGAAAAATTTTAAGCTCTTTAATTAGGAGAGGTATAAACCTTTCATTTTTTTTTTCTGGTCACAACCGACCAAGTTATGAAACTTTGAATTTTATTATTTTAGACCATTTTTGACATTTTAGTGGAATATTCAACAATCAACTTCCTCTTTCAGACGGTTATTGATTTCTCTAAAATAACGAAATTAAAAGTTTCATATCTCGGGCAGATGTAAATGAAGAAAAGTAATTTTCTTTAAATGTAAATGGACCAAGGTTATTTTATTCGGAATCGGAGACTAAATATTTAGATTTGGAAAATTTTTTGTCAGTACTTTCATTGATTGAAGCAAAATTATATAAAAAAAAGTTCTTTATTTATATAATTCTTCCAGGCCTATTACAAGCTTATTCCTAAGGTTTTAGAGATTTAAAATTGTGCCATGATTAGAATAGACATCCTGTATTAAATCTCGCTGTATAGATATAAGAAGGAAACGTATTCTACTACTTACCCATTTCTGCAATTGCAATTTCCGATTCATACTTCCTTAATTTTTCCTCGAAGACGGGAGTTTCTAAGTCGATTCTTTCCAAATCCGTGCGTATGATTTTGTTTTTAGTATCTAACCAAGTCTGAAAGCAGACATTTAAAAGAAGCATTTATTAAAAAAGTCATCCAAAAGCAAATGGTAAAGCATAATTTTTCAGCTTCTTGTTTGAGTAAGCTTAAGCAATCTTTTGAAAAAGTGCAAATTCAAAGTTTTTTTGAAAGAAGTTTCAATCTTTCAATCTTATTTTTATTTATCTCTTAAGGTGTTACAATTTGTTCCATTGTATCTCAAACGCAAAAACTCGCAATAAATTCCAGAAAAAATAAATTCCATTATTAGAAAATCCTAATAATGCCACTAATAAATTTGAATAAATTAATAAAAGCTAAATAAATAACAGACACATACTAATAAATCCCCTTCTACTGTGGCGGATTGGTATGAGCGAGGATAGAATCTGGGACCTTGTGGTTCGCAGCCCATTAACATGACCACGATACAAAAGCAATTGCTCGTGTAGCGTATCTGTTAACTGGCTTATAAGCTTTCACCACAGACTCTCCCTCCAGTGAGTCGGAGGTGAGACGAAAGATATGGCTGTTGAGTGGTGATGCATTAGCTGTTGATTCTAATGTGCCTGTACCCATTTGAGTAGCGCCAATCGTTATGGCGAGTATGTGTGGATGAGTGGTTGCTGTTGCGCCAAGTGAGTCTCACGGCTTTGTGTTGCTGCGTCAAGTGAATCTGACGACTTTGGTTGCTGTGGGTAGAAGGCGCTACGACAGTAACATGACCTCAATACAAAAGCAATTGCTCGTGTAGTGTAGCTGTTAACTGGCTTATAAGCTTTCACCAGACTACGCAGCGATGAAGTATGGTATATTCTTTCTATATAAAGTGATATTTCGAAATCTGCTATGTTTTTAATAATTTAATTAATGATTTATTATAATAATTTAATTTTAAATACCATATATATGTCTTACTCTTTTTTTAAAATTTTTTAAAGTTTTTATATAATGCTGCTAAATTCCAAATTATAGGAGGATTTAAATGGAAATGCCTTCTTAATTTTAGTTTGTTTCAACTGAATGATGTAATTATGTCTCTATTTTTTTTTATTTCAAATTTCTCATTAAATAATGTTTTTCGCTTTTCAATTAAGACGATCCTTTCAATTTGATCTTGCCTTAAGACTTAATGCATAATGAATATTCATCAAATAAGCAAATAACTGCATATGCGTAGTATCTAATCTAATAACATTCTTTATCTCTTTAGCGAATAGTTTTTTTTAGAGATTATGAAGTTGCTTCGATTGGTGGAATCTCGTAATGGAATATAAACCAATAATCAAATTATTTACAATAAATCACACTATAGTATTTATAGTTCACGAAAAGCATTCCTAATAATATATTAGTTCACATAGGATTAAAAAAAAAGAGAAATAATTAATGAATTGTGGCATAAAGAAATGAGTAAACAGTTTGTAACATATTTTTTACATTGATATATTAGCTCATATAAAAATTGAAGCTTTATAACCGAAGCATTAAGGATTAATAACTAAAAATTATGCAAATCAAATTTTATGAAACATTTTTCAATATTCTCTGAATTACTTGATACTTGCCGCCTTTGGCGACCACTGGTTCGCTGGAATTAATAGTCTCTAAAATATCTTATGTAACTTGGTCTTCAGGTAGTTAATACGTTGAAAAGTCAAATTTTTTTAGAAATTATGAAATTATTTTTATTTAATATTCTTAATGCTTGAATAAATGTTTCGTTTAAAATCGTTTGAATCTGGTTTTTAAGTCTGTTTTTTGAGAAGTTACTTTGATTTTTATATATGACTTTGCATATGCTTTAATACTATTTTACATATTTACATGCTATTTTCTCAAATTCCAATCTTTGGAAAAATTTTCTCATAAATTCTATTACATATTTTTTGCTCAAATTTTGCAGAATAATTTTTCAATATATTCTACAGTTCCTAAATGAGAAAATAAGGAATCTATTCATTACGAATAATTTATAGTTGTTTTAATGTTTCACAAAGTGAAAAAAAAATGAAAATTTATTGTTATTTATTAGTTGAACCCCAATATTTAAATAATGGATAAAAATCTAATTTATTTTTTAGTTCAGGAACTAGATAATAAATTTCTTAAGTTATAAGCGAATCATTTGATAAACTTCTAATTTAAAAGATTTTTTGCCAAAAAATTTTTTCTTCAGTTTTTAAAATAATTTACCATTTAAATGGTATACTTTGGTTTCATAGATATTTTTCCAGTTTTTTTATTCAAAAATTCATGCCAAACGTAGTCACATACATAAATGGCTTCTTCAGAAAAATATTTTTAACTTCACATTTTGATAGATATATAATTCTTATTATTTTAAAAGCCTCATACCATTTTGTTTATTTTATTTTCTGCCAGTTTTCCTAAAATTCGTAGAAAAAAGAGACATTAGCTATTTCTAGCTTTTTAACAATGTAATCTAATTTCTAACCTAAAACAATGTAAAATTTTACTTTTTACTTCATCCTAATTTTTATATTTTAAAGATTCTTCTCTGAATTAAATAATTGTATCTCTTATTTTTCTGAACTCTACTTAATAAATAATGATTTGCGTTATGAACAGAAGATGAGTTTCATAATTTTGCATTATTTTTGGGCATAATAACGTTAGTAATTCGTCTTGTAAAACGAAAACGAAAAAATATCTGCAACATTTATATTGATTTTTATAAATAACTTTGGATTCATCCAAAATTCTTATGTTTTTGTATATTTGTTCTGACTCGTTAAATATTCGTAGAAAATTCTTATGTGTTTTTGTATTCTTGTTGTCAAATTACTTAATATATATATATTTTAAATTTATGAAATATAATAAAAATATATATAGGAAAAAATTGGTATCATTGAAAAGATATTTTTCTAAATTTTAAGAGGATGCAAAAATCATTTTTTACTGCAATATTTTGGGAAGTTATATTTTTAATTTGATATACATTCAATATTCTCAATGGTCAACTTCCCGAAAAAACTTGCAATCAAGTAACATTTAATTTTAAGTAGCTACTGTATAATATTGAATATTAAAGAGAAAACGATTTTTTTTTAAATTTTTGGAAATTTTATGCATGTTTAAACATGCCACACATACATTTAGTTACTATATAAACATTATTTATCATTGTAAACGCTATTAAAAGCTCATGACGTGTCCGGATCTTCATTTTTTATGGAATAGGTTATGTTTTAACCCTATCTCAGGCCATGGGAAGAATGCTTCTCACCAAATTCACCAATTTTTGAATAAAATTATGTAGGTCAGCGTAAATTCTGACAAGGTATCTATTAAGTATCTATATATGCTTCTATTCTTTATTATACACAAAATGATGTATCCATATTTGTTACTTAGTTATTAATTAATTAATAAATCAAATTAAATTTTATCTAATAAGCTAAACGAATTACTTTTTTTAAATAAATCTCAATCCTAAAAATATTTCAATATACCATGACAAGAAAAAAAAGGCCTTTTAAAGGGTTAAGATCGATAGTTTTAAAGATACAAATGTACTGCGTTTTGTTATGATCTAGTTTCAACGAAAGTAAAGATTTCCTAGTTTATCGATTTTATTTAGAACAATATTAAATTATTTCCAACAGGAAAAGAATTAAATATTCTTTTTCGTGTTTTAACATAAATTTTTTGTCACCCGAAATGCTTTATGCTGAGAAAATTTCTTTGCAAATCAAATTATTCTTTGACTGACAGTTGACTGTAATTCAAGTTATTCTTGAACATTTTGATGTCCTCCTAATTTTGAATAATATTTTACTCACATCAACGTATCTTATCTCCGAATCAGTTGGCACAATCACTTCAGAGCGTAATTCCACAGCTTGCAATCTGCTGGTGTCGGGGAAAGGCAGAGTTTCCTTTCGGCCAGAGCAGGTATAACCTTGAATTGGCTAGAAATGAAAATTTCCTATATAATTAATAAAATCGGAGCAGAAAATATGAATAAGCTTGGCTAGATAAATGAAATCTTGAATAAATTATAAAAGAAATGCTTCTGAATTAATCGAAATTAATAATATAAAAAAATGTTGTTTGCTTCTTTCTTGAGCAAATGAAATACAAAATTTGTTGGGGAGATCATGATAAGGTTAAAAAATTTAAAATGTTGATTCTACGCCTTTTTTTTTTATTAAGAGTGATACTGATCCTGATATAGTCGGATATGTTTTTTTTTAAAAATCAAATCCAGAATATCGGGATTTCTGAAATAAATGTATTGATTTTCTACAATTTTAGTCTATTCAAAATATATCCAAAGAATTTTGATAATTTTACGTTGAAAAAATATAAAAAAAGTCACAAAAATGAATTATATAAATTTAATTGATTTTTTAAAATTATATTTTTTATAACAATCTTTAATATTATTGAAATTTCAATGAATAAATAGTATTAAAGTGGTGAGTTTTGGTCAATAATCCCATCTGAGCTTCGGATCTAGTTCTACGAAATGACTTGGTCAGTCCCTTTACGATTTCATGGCCAATCGAAGTCGATAAGACCGACAAATGAAGACCAAATTGAATGAATTGACAAATGAATTGTTAGAATCTACCACGCTCCGTTATGTATTAAATTCTGACAATGCTTTAGAAATTGAGATGATAACTCATTGAATAATAAATACAACCAAATTCCAAAATAATTTTTGCAATATAAATTGTAATTTCTGTAATTTTTCTCTAACTGAATGGATGTAGCGCCACATTGGAATTGATTGTTAAAATTAGAACATTTTTTTTTTCTATTTTAATAGCAACTGCGCAATCGGAATAGTACGAAAGCCCAATCTGGTTACATTTTGTTATTCAAATGTTTTACGATTGACATCCAAATAATGGCTTTATTTTAAAGTCATGCTATATAATATAAAGTAGTTCTAACTGCTACAACCTTTCTTTGCATGATTTTTTCCTTTTTTTAAAAAATAAACCAGGCTGATATAATTCATGCTATATATTATAGGAAAAATGTTTAAAAAAATCCTAGTATAATTATGTAATATAAAATAATTACAAAAACAGTAGGATGGAAATATCCATCATCATGTAAATCTACATGTTAAGCTCAATACAAAATAAATAAAAAAAAATAATATATCTTTGTATCATTTTTATTCCTGTTGATAATTAAAAAACAATTATTTTTCTTATTTCGAGACAAAATACCCTTTGCATTCAAGGTATTTGCACCGGACTGACCTACCTACTTTTGGCCAATCTTCAATCAAATTTCTCTACAAAAATAACATAAAATAAACATATAGTGAAAAAACATTTTCGTCATATATTAGAAGTGGAACAACTGCATAATGACGTAAATTTCTGTCATATGGTTTTGGGAAGATCATTTGGGTATTCGACATAAATTGCACAGAGAATAACAAAAATACAAAAACTTTTTTCCATTCATTACCGCATTTATTAGCAAAAAAATTTCCGATTAGTTATAAAAAATATCCAAGAAATCGCACGTTTCATCTAACCACACCAAATAGTGGAATGACAAGTTCAAATCCGCTATAATGATTGTGACATTTAATTTTTTTTTGGCAACTACATTCTTTATTACGCAATAATCAATTTTCAGTACATTTGTTTTAAGTACAATTTTTTATTTACTAAATGTTATGACGGAAATTTTCTATCATTATGCAAAGAAGAGTTAACATCAATTAAGGAAGTTAAACTTAATAAAACTTACTTCAAGCAACTTAGGATCAGTTATACCAGGTTCAAAACCAAAAACATTGATGAATTGTTCGTGAATTTTGAACCTGGGGTCACCTTTTGTATAATTCATACGTGTCACGATGTATCCAAGAGGTACTATCGTACTGCTTGATGATGTATTCCACGTCCCATCTGAAAAAAAATGCATATATATAGATATGTAAACATAATTTAACTAATGCGCTGCCGAAAAGAAGAAACTTGAAATTTAACTTGGATTTATTGCATCGCGGGAGCCATAATTAGTACAAGAAAAAAACGAGAATAAAATTGTCTCTTTACTATAATATAATTGCAAAGTGGCAGAAATTTTTCCTTTCAGTGACATTACTATGAGATTTTATAAGAGTTTCTTCGACACATATAGACTTAGAAAAGAGAATCTTAGGTACTTTTGCAAAGTATATGTGGTTGTCAGTAATTTTTTTTCGCTTGGCTCAGTTTCAAGTCACCAGTTTTCAAGAGCGCGTGTAAAAAATAATTAAATAAATAGTAGGAATTGGATAAGGAAATAAGAGAACATTTTAGAATGAATATAACATGGGCTAATTTAAGATAAATTTTAATTAATTTTTAAATTTTTAATTTAATTAAAAAAAAAATATATATATATATATAATGGCCACTAACCAACTTAAACCGGTTTAAATTAATAGTGACCAGTTTAATTGGTTAATGACTTTAATTAATTAAAACAATGTGTTAAAATTAATAATGTTTTCACATGATAGCTGAAATTTGCGATAGCAGATTTCAATTCTTTTTAAAAAATTAATTTGATACCCAATTTGTAAAATGATTTTACTATTAAGATGAAATTCAAACTAATTTCTGTTTTCGTTCAAAACATACAATCTCGAGCTTTTACCAATCTTTAAATTAAGGTTTTTTAAAAATGCTTTTTTTAATGTTAATGCTTACTAGACAGACGCTGTTTAATTTGCAGTCTATCTAACAAGTATTTTATTGACGAAATAGAGCGACGAGTATAGTTCGAGTTAGTGACGAAATCCCACTGTGATTTTAACCCACTGACAGATTTCCTTCAAAAACTCTTACAATTTAATGTTGAATTCAGATTCAAACAGTAGAGAAATTTTTTTAAAGTGCGCTTCTTTTTAAACACTGTTGCTCTTTCCTAAGATAAATTGGCTGTAGAGATGCATAACCCACGATTTTTTGAATAACAAATAATATTGCTATTGTTATCTTTAAATATGCGTTCCAAATATCTGTTATTTCAATCATATTATTAATTAAAAATTATTACTTAATATTAAATATAAAATTTATTAATTGTAATTAATACTTAATTTACTAATTTAATTAACGTGAGATTGAATTAATTTATCTGTTTCAGCTTACTTCTTACATTTTTTTCCCACAAAACTATTTATTAAATTTATTTATTAGAGTGAACCATTTTCTGGAAAAGGTGAGTTAAAAATATATGTCATCTCTTTAAAATGTTTACTTTAGTCCTATATTCTACCAATAGGTGGCGCCAGCAGTAAACAGAATACATGTAATCAAAGTCAATCATGTCACGAGCAATTAAAAATGATTTGTATGGAATAGTGCAGCATCAAATGCGAATATCGGTCACTCCCGTAAAGTGGAGCGGTGACTTCGCACTTTCCAGTGAAGCCTCGCACTTTCCAGTGAAGTCACCGCTCCGGCAAATTTCAGTGATATCGTATCGATTGTTACTTTCTATCGTGATCCAAAACCTGTAACCGAAATATCATCAGTAAGATCGAAGACACCCCTCTTTGAAAAGTATTGATCACTTGTATTTGTGACTTTTTGATATTGGTTACGTAATAACCGCTCTTAAAATATTCGTCATCCCTAATTGGCTGTACAAATTTATAGACAAGAAAGTATGAAAATGCATAGAACGATGAACAGAATTATGTGATGTTTCTAAATTAGTATGAGTTATAAGTCAATAAAAATTTAAATTTAAAAATAACTCTTTCCAAAAACCATTAAGAACAGTTATACAAAATATTTAATTGAATTCTTTAGTAATCATTTATCCTGGCGAATCAAATGGTCTCCAAAAGCGGCCATGGATTGCGGCATTTAACTTACCAGACCAAAAAGCGTATATGTTGAGGATGGTGCTTCTCTTCGTTTCGGGATCTGTACCTCTGATTTCGTACATCCACTTGTTGGCTGGAATTCCACGGAAGGTTGTAGATTCCCTCGGTTTCTTTTTATTCAGGTATTTTTTGTCCAGGGCAAATAGTTGTTTCAGAGAGAACCTTACTGTACCATTTATGTCCTCATACGCCGTTAGTGATGGCGGTGAAGGTGTTTTGATCCATTCATTCACTGTAATTTCCGAACAACCTGCGAATAAAGAATAAATAACAAACATTGCATAGAGATAAAAAATACAGCTGACTTTCGTAGAATACAGGAGAGGAAGTCGCATAGCAGTTAAGTTTAGTTTAGTTATATTTATGTCCCATTTTAAAGCAACACTAGGGCTATTTTGGGATGGACCTTGTCATTTTGAACCGTGGTCAGATGACGATGATGGCACCTGAGCAGGGACTCCGTCTCCAAATTTCCACAACACACCTGCGGGAAGACAATTGACCCCGGCAGATTTAATGTACACTAGACCCGTTTACACGATGGTTCTTCGGTGGAATCGGATCTCGAACCTGAAACCCTCTGGTTCCGAAGCCGAGACCTTACCACCAGGCCATCGCGGCCCGCCCGAAGTCTCGTAGCAGGTTATTGCATATGCGAGCCATGCAATATAGGACTTAATATATTCTCTCAACTAAAACTGTGCGCATTGCTTGAGACATGTTACTTTTTCAAACAGTCAGCATACAGGGTGCAACATATTATTTTCCCAACTATTCGTCGTATGTATATGTTTATATTTACAAAAAACCTTTCACATAATTCATGTTATGGCATTTTTGAATGTAAAAAAAATCAATTTCCCAAAAATCGAGCACTTACTTTTGTACAGTATCATACTGTTACAAAATATTTTCTTTTACTACAAAATACCGCCGATCAATCGTAATGACGCAGCGCATTTAATCTCTAATAGTTCAGCAGCTTGCTTGCTGTCTAATCCTCTCCAAATCTTTTACTTGTCGGCGACTCCGACTCCTCTCACACACAACTTCTGACGATCCACACAACTTCACTCTCCGCAGCTTCAGACTGCCCGTCTTTTATAGTTCCGGGAGGCGGGGCTAGAATCTTCAGACCAATCAGAGCGTATCTCGGTTATTACTTGATGGATCATGAAACTTCTCGAACTTTCCGGTATTATCCATTTAGTCGCCAAACTCGCCAAATTTATCGCCAAGTCGCCAAATGGTCGCCAAGCTCTCAGGTTATTGACGCACAGGACAGATCTTACAAAGGTTCTAACCGTTTTTCCCAGGATGACACAATTCGTACCGGTTAGCAAAATTACGGATTTGTAACAATACTTACCCTATAGTTACATTTTGTAAAATTTACATGTATCCTAACAATTATTACATTAAACAGATTTATTTCTGTAGGACAAAAGTTGTCATATATATTTCATCTTAAAATTTGAGTTGACTCAGTTTAAGTGTGGTTTCGATACGAATGCCAATTTTTATTTTTCTCATATACATGCTGGTTACAGTCTCAGTAGCCATTTATATTACCTTGCCATTTATACGGTTCTTCTTGGGAATTTTTATTTTTTGAGGCGTCTATTCTGCATTATTTGATGCATTAAATCTACGTATTCCGATCTATCGTCAAATTTTAAAATGAAATATCTAAATCAGTTTTTGTCTTCTTTCCTTTTGTGTTATGTTCGTTAGGGTATGTGTAAATTTTTACTATTTATAACTATAGGAGACGAGGAAATACATAAGTTACATTTCATTTTCGTACTTTTAAAAATACCATAAGAGGAATATTTATCTCATCCGAAAAATTTCTGTATTTGGAAGCACATGTGTATGACTGACAGCTGCGAAAATAAAGACCGGGCGATGTTAACATGTTGTCCTTGCGAACAACCGGTGTGCGTTGTTTTGCTTTTCTAAACAAGAAAAAAATTAAATTTATCTTATGCATAATTTTTAATTTTTTATCAAGGATTACAATTAAACACTCAATATTATACAATGAGAAAATATTTAAACATTATAGAAAACCTGTATTTTGAACATTTCGCAACTTGTTTATATGGATCTTAACTGACTGAACCATCATCTTTCATTCGATTTAAATTCCACATTCATCTTACGTTCTATGTTTATTCCAAGCACCATCTTATCCACGCTCAAATTTCCAAACACATAATCTGCAACAGATGCCGATATTGTTTTTAGTAATATTAGAATTTATCGGGAGAAGTAATTATATATTATCAATAAATTCAGTCTGATGAATTCTGCTATAAAATAACACGATTTGAAGGAGCAAAATCATCGTAACAATACACATGTTCCGATGGCAAATGTTTATTTACGCAGCTATTATACATCATACTTTAAAATTTTCAGCAATTCTTCATATCTCTAAAGTCACGATTTCTAAAATAGTTTGATTATGAAAGACCAATAAGTGGGATTTCTTTTATTTGCTAAATAATGTTAAGCACGCGATTTATGATATTGTAACGTCTCCCGCTTTCCCACACATAGTTAGGTGCATATGGGCCTTCAGATGTGGATCCTTTTCACTAGGAGGGTCATTATAACTAGTAAATTGTTACTATATCCTGATGTGGGAAAACAGATGTGTATCTCATCTTTCCAAATAGATGTATCATGTCTTCAAGAAAGAGGAACGTCGAAAAATGCAGATGCAAAACTTTTTTTTTTCCCTTTATGAAGAGATTCCTCATATCAAGAGTCGATCCATCACTAGCAACCACTGTCATTAAATGGCCAACCCAAGTGCACTTCAGCCGGCATTAGCTGCGAATTGATTGTTATTGACATGTGCTCAAGAGGCGGTCAGCCACAAAGATGGTTCCTTAACAGACAGACATTCCCTCGGTCGGGTTCAGACCATTAAGGAAACATTGCTGAGCAGCTATTGGGTCATAGGGAACTCAAGTTCGCCATTGCGAAACCGGAGATAAATATCTTATAAAAATAAAATTCTTTTTTTTTCAGAGAAAAAGCAGAAAGAAGGGCTTCGAAGGAGACTTCGGAGTGCGGAGAAATTGTTCCTGGTATTTTCAGAAGCTCCGTGTGATTCGGGTTTCTGCGTTAAGATTAACCCGATGAAGATCGGTAGATTTCTGGAGTTGTCCTCGAGTCGCGGTTTAGAGCTAACAGCCTGTTAGCGGGTTTTGGGTAAATTATTCTCCGATTTGATCAATGAACTTTTTCGTGTTTAAACCATCATTTAATTTTTGTAAACAATATTTACCTAGATCAGAACAAGTTGTCCCATGTAAATATATAAGGCTGTAAATAAAAGAATTATTTGTTACTCTACTTTCTCATTTGGTCGGTCTTGGCAAAGATATTACAATATGCTAAATTCATGTCTCATTGGCCAAAAGACGATAATCTTTAGTTCTTATTTTTACAAATGAGTTTTATAAGTACCGTGAATGTTAATGAGACAATTGTAATTGATTAAGATCTCTCTGACTCACCTGTTCCGTTGATTTGAAAGGTCTGATTGGTGACGAAGTTCTCCACAAAAGTGACGTTCAGTCCAACCATCCAAACCCTGAAAGCAGCCATCTGTCTTTCAGTGTCGAGGGTTTCTTCGAAGGCGATCTGAGTCAAGAGATTAGATCCATCTTCCAGCGTTTCCACCATCTCTCCAATCGCTTTGTAGCTACCAGTGATGACTGGTGGACCCTCATCTGGGAAATAAGCGAAGTGAGCATCAGATATAATATTAAAAGTTTCCGACAACTTCCGCGACTAAATCTTTGATAAACAATGTGTATTCCTTGTTGTTTCAAAATCATTAAGAAACAAGTAACATGAAAATTATTTTTAAAGTCAATTCCTACTTTCGCAAGAACTGAACTCGCATTCTTCACCATCACGTGAAAAATACTGAAATCCTTGCATTTTACCTATTGAGCTACTGCCTGTCGATTTCAATTTTCATTACAAACTGCTAAAACTCTATTTAACGTATTAAAAATTAATTAAATTTAATAATTAATGAATTAATACTTGAAAAAACTGTATTATCAAGTGTCATCCACTGCAAGTTTAAAAAATGTATTTGAACTTGAGTGGATGAATAAGAAGTATTTTATTAACGATTGAAAATTTGAACAAGATATATAAATATATATAGGAAAAGTGTGAACTAATAGTAGAAATCGAAAAAAAGCAAATCATTTTTAAACAAATGTCTTTAAATGATTAAAATAAATAAACAATAAAAATGACTGAAAATTAAGTCTACTCTATTTTCGAAGGTGCGCTTTAGATTTTTTAAAACGTGATTTTCAATAAAAATAATTGTCAAATTTCAAAATAAAATTTTGATCACATATGAAGTTGTTATTTCTTTTCAAGGAATAACACTCCGTATATCAAAACAATAGTTAATTTGACTAGCATTATTATTCATAAAGAATATGGAAATTAAATTAAGTATAATTTCCAAAGTCTAGTAGAAAAATAAATCAGAAGAAGCATTGTGTCAATTATAGAAATATTGAGAAGACATTTGTACTTTAAAATGTTTTATATCACCCGTTCTCTTCCCCTCACCTAAAAAAAAAAACCCCATCTGAAAACTTATACCGCAAACTATTAAAAAGTTGTATAAAGGAAGCAGTTTCTGAGAGATATGATTTGATTTCCGATCGTCCTACAATAGGATCTGTACAATCTTATACAGGAAAAATTTCTCCTAGTTGTATAGAGTTTTAAGTTCTGTAGAATAAGGTCACACTGCAGGTACAAATTTTAAGGTACATCATGAATATAGATATCATAAGTTTTTGAATTTCCCTAGACGCATTAATAAGTTTTCGAATGTTGCCAAATTTGATTGTCAAATACAAAACACAAATACCTAAACTTCATCGAGCTTGATTTTTTGATCAATATCATATTAACCCTTTGCACTCGGAAAGATAATTCGATGTATTATTATTCACTCAAAACATGGACCTGTTTATTACACGAAAAAATAAATACATGCAACTGCTTTAAGTTGAGTTTCTCTGAAAAATGAATCTAAATCTTTTTAACATTCTATAGGTATTTTTAACAGTAAAAATTTAAAAAAAAATAAACAGATAAAATGTTAAAATGATGCACCGTCTTGAATGGTGACTGAAAGAAGACATTCGAGTGTAAAGAGTTAAATTTCTACTGTGTGTAAATTATTGAGTATTTGTGGTAATTATAATTATTTGTTCAAAAAGAGAAAGGTTTTCTTATTAGATGTCCCAAGGTGATAACCTAGGGGCGCCAGAACAACTAGTGCTTATCAGTAAGAAAAAAGACTAAATAAAAAAAACACTGTCACTTGTTCTTCCGACTTTGATCTCTCATAATAAATATATTAAATTACAATCAATATTCAATCATACATTCAATGTCTTATTATATTAATAAATTATAGCACTTAAAATATACATTAATGATTGTTAACTAATTATTTCCCTTTTTTTTAAACAGTTAAAATATCTGAAATAAACAACAATAATCAGATTCGTTTATATTTAACTATGCTATGTTTGTCTATGTGTCGAGAGGGTTTATTTTCCTTTGTCTTTGGGCAAACCTGTATTCATGCAGCAGTTAACATTGTAAAAATGTAATTATATGTTAGGAAATTATTGAAACTTTTTATTCTTTACAGCAAAATTCATCATGAAAATAGCGAAACATAAAAAGATAGACATAAAGAGGTGCCTTTAACTCCAAGGAATTATAGGCTAAACGCTTCATTCAATCAAATAGATTCGTTAATAAATTGTCTTAGTCGCTAAATATTTGTTTGACAAATTAATGACTCTCTTTGTTAAAAAAAAAATAAGAAAGCAAATAACAAAAAAAAGTTTCATTCCTTTTAATATTATTAACAGCAAGGCAGAGTTTGGGAGTTAAATTCCCCCTGCCAAACTGCAACCTGAATATATATGTAATAAAACATATTTTTGAGCAGTTTCGTAGCCGAAGAGAGAGAAGACACTCTGAATTTTTAAACTTCGCTTTTATTCCATCCCGGAAGGCATACTTTATGTACAAGAAAGGGGTGACGAGTACATCAATCTACAGCACGACATAAGAGCGAAATAGGAGAATGAAATATTTTTCTCGATGTTTATATGCTATGGATTCGCTTTTATTCCATCCCGGGAGGCATATTTTATGTACAAGAAAGGAGTGACGAGTACGTCAATCTACAGCACGACACAAGAGCGAAATGGGAGAGTGAAATATTTTTCTCGATGTTTATATACTATGGGATTTTGATAGGGATTTCTTTATACGTGTCGATTTTGGCAAGGGGATTATATGGATCTTTTAAAAGAAAGTGCGGATTAAAGCAGTTTTAGAGCTCGTGAGCATTAATTAAATAAAAGAAGGTGGAATTGGATCAGGAAATAAGAGAACATTTTAGAATAAAGTTAATATGGGCAAAAGTAAGATAAAAATTTGGAAGTTATTTAAGATTTAATTTAGATTTAGAGATATCATTACACATACACAAACACACATATATATCGTTTTATCAATATTAATTTCAGCATTTTTTTATGCTGCTGTGCCCTTCAAAATCATTTTGACATGAGAAGGGTTTACATGTTTCGATGAAACTATTATTTTAGAAATGAATATTTGCACAATTCGTTGCCACATAAAGAATATTGGGGGCACCAGAAACACTGATAGTGTTTTGCATTATGGTCTTTCTAAGGGCTGAAATATTTTCCATTGAGAGCAACAATTAATTTTTAAGAGACAAATAAATTAATAAAACAAAATTGCACTGCATAAGTAAAATTCATGGCTTGAATTTTTGGTTGATTTTAATAGCACCAAGAGTGATACTAAGCGTGTGAAAACATAGTATACAATTTCCCTGAAATTTTTTAAAAATAAAATTTCTAATTATCTATGTACATTTACAAAACAAGTCAACTAATTGAGGAATTTATTGCTCAAAGGTTTCATTATAATATATAATAAAAAAAGGATCCATGTTTTTAGTAGTTAAAATCAGAATTTCAAAACTGTCAGTCACGACAACACTGGACAGAGTAGTACAAAGTGGAGGTCACGGATATTTATTTAAAGCTTTCTTGATTTGGATTTTTTTTGATAATTTAAAGTAGTTAAGAAATTCCGATAACTTAAAATATTTGATTAAATCTGTCTGGTTATTTTAAATTTAATTGTGTAGCAGTTGCATTACTCTTATCTTCTCTTTTGAATACTAGATGGCGATACCTGATTAGGCCATTTCATATGTCATCCCATAGTGCATTGCGATTGTAATTAAAATGCGATGTGATGCTGAACTGTGAAGCCCCGCGCGTGAATGTCTTGTCTTTGTGTTTGTGCTTATTTAGTGTGTGAATGTGATTATTAAAAGAAATGTTCCTAAAAACATTCGTCCTGTTGCTTCCTGCATGGATCATAATAATCTACATACCACCATAATTGATATTTATATATCATTAACTAGCCTTAATTTTTGTATTCAACTTGCAATTTCAGTTGGTCAAAACTGAACCTCGGAAATGCTCTCCTGAAATCTTATTGGCAATTAATCAAGCTTAAAAAGGATTTGTGATCATAAAATACTTATACAAACTTGTGGCATGACTTCCACACAAAAATTTTAAATATCTGTTATAAAAACTATAATTTTTTAAAAGAGAAAAAACAACTTTTTAAATTTGGAGATGTTTGGATTTCTTTGATTTTTCAGAATTTATTCGAAGGGGGACAAATATTTTGGTGCTGATAATTTTTCTTTAACTTTACAAAAGGAGTAATTATTGAAGATACATTTTCTGAAAAGAATCATATTATAATCTCATTTTCAAAATCATGTGTTCGGTAGTTTAAATGTTCTTTTTATACCTAATATTATTTTATGATTCTATAACTATTTCTTATTATGGATAATTTTAAATAGTACTATTTAAATTTTATTATTTTTAATTTTTTTTAAATCAAAATTTTTTAAATATTTTTATTAATTTTTAAGTAACTTTTAAATTTTTACTAATTTTTAAATTTTTTTTATTTTAAATTCAATTTAATTTTTTAATTCAATTAAATTAATTGTATTAACTTTAAATTCTAATTTTTAATTAATTATATTAATTAAAAATTTATTTTATTTTTGTTAAAAATTTTAAATTGATTTTTAATGTTTTTAAAATTTAATTTAAATTTAAATTTTTAAAATTTTAAAAGTCAACAAGAAAGATAAAATGGAGAAAAAATTTTATCTTAAAAGATTTAATTATTATTAAAAGATTACATAATATCAAAATTAGTTGTTTAATTATTAGATTATTTGATTCTCCAAACAGTTATAGTATTTATTTTTATATTTCTATAATTATGTTTTTTTTATCATTAAAGAATATAGGGTATCAACATCATTATCTGTATTTAATCAAAGATATTCATTATATAAAAACGACACATGATTTAATATTAAGGTGGTAGTAAAGATCATAACAAAATGACATTTTACACAAAAACAATCCATCTTATACTGATTTAAAAAACATTATATTATTTTTTAAAGTATTATCTATATTTATTTTCATACTTTAAATCTTCAGAATAGACAGTGTTGAAACTCTTCTTTTTGTTAATCATTTCTAGGGCCTTGGGAATTATACTTCCCAACAAATTTATCAATCTTTGTATGAAATTATGTAGGTTGGCATAAGTTCTGACACATTTTTTTAGAAAGACAGAAACTTAGATGCTTCAGTTCTTTAGCTCTCACAAAATGATGTGTCTTGATTTGTTACTTAATTATTAATTAACCAAATTAATTAATTAATCAAATTAAATTTTTCTAATAAGCTAAATGAATCCCTTTTCTTATTATAATTTCAAGCCTAAAAATATTTGAACATAATATTACTAGAAAAAAATGGCCCTTTAAAGGGTTAAATGGTAATCGAAATATAGGAGTACCACTCCAAAACATTTTGTATGTGTGTAGAAGAACAAGAGAAATTTAAACGCAAAATTATATTGATATAAATTCGATTTTAAGTTCTGTAATCATTTGCTTCCTTGTTTTAATCATCTTACGGCTGCCTATTTCAACTAAATCAAAATTATTTAATAGAAGATGGATGCTTAGTGCGAAGTGCTCTGTGAAATTTTATTTTTCTCCATTCTTTTTTGATAAGGATTCGTTCTGGCAGATAAGGATTTATAAGGAGTAACTATCTGCCAAATAAAAGTTTTACTGGCATCCAAGAATACAAAAAACATTTTCAGTTTTATAATTTTAAGTACATTCATCATTGTATCATTCTTGTCGCTTACTAAATGTAATTTTATATATAAAAGAGCAAAGAGCTTTTAAAGAGGAATTTGAAGTTTATCAAACGCTTCGGTACTTGTATCAAAACATGCTCGTGTAGCTGGAGATTTCAAACTCAAATGTGTGTCTGGAACAAATGAAAAAAAAAGTTTATGTAGATTGCAAAGCAGAAAAAAAAACCCTTTAATTTCTATGTTATTCTAAAAATATAGTATGGAAAACAATGGAATAACTATAACTTTTATGTTTTTTACATGACATTTGACATCTCGCTGCTACTATCTTTCTTATTTTAATGATTATATTGTTTGCAGTGATTCATTTCAAAATTGACCCAAGATGAATGTCAGTCATTCTGGTTCCGACAGGGCATTTGCTTTTTTCTCATTAATGAAAATAATCGGTTATCACAATAAGTAATTCTAAATATGGAAATAATTTCATTTCTGAATATTTTTAATATCAATTTCTCAATATAATATCAATAATATCAATTTCTGAATATTTTTAAACCTGGATGACAATTATATGTATCTGAAGTTGACTGAATGTTGTCTTCAAATATGTACATCGGCGGTTTTCGATTGATATAACACTATAAGTTATAGATCATTATATATATTGTAGCTCGTTTTAATATTAAGTGTAACGAGGAATTAAAAAAATTAAGTTACAAAGTCTTTGCATTCATTGCTTCATTCGTTATAAAAAATTTCAACATCTCTGATATAACTATTTTTAATATTTAAGATAACAACAAATAAAGAAAAACTGATAGAAATAAGCACACTTAACTCACCTTGACTGTTAATTTCACATGCTAGAAAAAGAACTAAAAAGCAGCCAAGAAACCAATGTCCAGCCATTTTTTCTACTTTCTAAAATTTCGAGCAATAATCCGTTACCGCCTACAACGGGACGGTGCATCCCATGTAGTAATCTATCGATTCGAACCTTCCACCCGTTAATTGTATTATCTGTAAGTTTTTTTTTGTGTTACCTACTTGAAACAAAAGACAGCTTATCTCTCATAAAATGTTCCTCCCATTGAATTTGAAAAGAGAAACATTCACGATAGATCAGTTGTGATAAGGTTATCTTTCTCTTGGTTAGCACTATGCACATGCTTTTCAGTTATTCAGTGAAAGGAATGAATAATATCAGTTTGAATTAGGGAGATAAAATGTTTTTTTATTTTTTTTCATTTGTAGACCTTGATTTATAATTATTTATCCAGAAAATTTGAAATAAAAATTACATTTGGATAGGGCTTTTTTTTTGTAATTATTCCTTTAAGGACAAGTGAATTAATAAGGAATTTATTTCAAGGACATTAAACAATTTTTATATTAATTTAGTGATTTGTTTTGGAGAAAATACCATATTGCTTATCGGAATAGCTTTTTTACATTATTTGTGTTTTATTTAAACCCTTTCCGGATATTGGAACAATTCTTGATAACATTTGTAAGTGCATATGATATACGGAGGGAGTGCATTTAATAACGATTGGATGAATCTAACAGAATATTAGATGAAAGTAAAATATGTCACATATATTAGTGTCGACATTATGATAGCCATTTGTAGAAAACGCAAATTTCGTTCGCATTATTCGTTCGATAAATACATTAAAGTTACTAAAAATGGAAAGATAATTTAATCATAAACTTATATTGCATTTTATAATGAAATTACCGTTAAAACAATACTCATGAAGAAGAAAAAGACGTTTATATATATATATATATATCGAAGCCGAGATCTTACCACCAGGCCACCGTGGCCTTAAAGAAATTAATAAAAGATTTTATCTTATGTTTTTATGATGATAAATGTTTATCAAGTAACATCGATTTTAAATTTAATCGATGTAACCAATAACTTTTTTCATTTTATAATACTTTGAGTGTTGTTTTTTTTCTGATTTTTAAAATACAGATCAGGATTTTCTATGTTTACAATAGTGAAATATACTGCGTAATAAAGTTGCTGAAATTTCATAAAAATACTGTGTAAATTTTTTAAAAAAATCAGAAAAAAAAACTGCATAAAAATTTAGAAAAACAAATTAAAACAATTCCTCTAATTATTCATTTCAAACAAAGTAAGCAAATGTAGAATGGGATGTTTAAAGATATTGAACAATACCATAGCAGCCGTAGCTATATGGTTCACTAAAAAATAATAACTTTCCCTTTTATATTTTGTCTCGACTTCACAGTTTTATTAAATCTACAAGATATGTATTTGGCTTATACCAAGTGAACAGTGATTTACATATAGTTTATAGAAAATTTAGCAGAGCTTTTTAGGTGGCCAATATAACAGCGTCTTTAGTACTTGATACTTTAAAATACAAAATGCCACTATTTATTTTTTATTTTTTATTTGATGTATAAAAACAGTGGGAATTATTTTTCTAAGCTTTCTCGTATAGTTTTTAATAAAAAAAAATGTCACCCACTTTCCCACCTCTTCTTAAAATTATAGATTTTTGGCGTCGAGAATGCTATAAAAGCTCAGATTTTTATTTTTAAAGTCCCGCATATGAGAGTTGTCTGCTTTGTAGGATGATAAGGAAAAGCAATAATTGGAAAAGATCCTATTAGCATACATTTTTTCTCTTTTTTTGCAATTAATTGTTGGAATTCGATATTATACAAGGGCTAGAAAATCATATACATATTTTGAAGGACTTTTTTTTTCAATCAGTTTGAAACCGGAATTTAACGGAACTACAACTGTTATTCCAAAATCATGTACCAAATCTCAAATTAAGTCATTGCGTTTTTGATTTAACACGTTTACATGCTTGTTAAAATACAGCCTGAGGGACGTTCAACCTCTCTACGGATTTGTTTTAAAATCCGATGCTTATCTATACTTTAGATGTTCAATTTGTGTACCAAATTTTATCATTTAATTCTCTTCATTTTATCGTTAACATATATTTGTATAGCCGGACAGACATACTTCCTTTGAATGAATTTTTTCAAAATTTGTTAAAATACTATAAGTAGGTGTAAGGATTATATTTTAATTTTCATCTGTCTATCTCAAAGTTTTTCTCAGTTATCGTGTTCAGATAGACAGATATGTATGATTCCAAAAATAAGCTTTTCAGACTTGGGTAAATCTGAAATATGGAAATTATTGAACATCTGGAGTTCGAATTTTTTGATGTTAACACTTTTTCTCTTTATGTATTTCGCAAACAAAGAAAGTAAATAAGTACCGATATTTTGATGACGATACATGCTTTAGACCGTAGGTCCGAAAATCACATATTTCAAAATACGTTTTATCCAGGTACACGATGATTCAAAGCTATTTAGATGAATAAAATTCGTTATAGGACGACTAAAATTACAAATCTTTGTTCACTTATCAATGTTCGGACGAAATCCATTAAATTGAATATATCGTCCTTGTATGTTTGAACAGGACATTTAAAAAAATACAATTGACTAGATGAATGGTTTTCAAAATGTGCTTTTATCACCAGAATCGCAGATCTGCATTAAAATTTGCACTCAACAGGAAAATGGGTAAAGATTTGAGTGAATACTTGATTCTCTGATCTGATTGATTAGGATGTTAAGCGTTGAAAGAGTCATATTGTAGAAGGTGGAAGGTTAATATTACAGTTGATGTAATGATCAGTTTATATCGATTTGCTATTGATAATTGAGCAAATATAAAAGATTTTTGAAAATATTTGAAAATTTTCATATTCTCAGAATGAATGCTATAATGAAGGTTTATTATTTAAAATTTTTCGACCGCAATATAAAAAATGACCAAATGCAATCTCGAAGATTGCATTTGGTCATGCTTTATATTGCTGTCGCCTATCAGCTGTAGAAACTGCTTTCAAGATGATCAAAATTTTACAGGGGATAAAAAAAAAAGAATGTTATTGATTGAAAATCAGTGAAAATTTGCAAATATTTGCTCCTATTATTATTCAAATATTTATTTATTTTAAGATATATTTAATGTCTGCAAATTATTTTTCATTTCAGGGTAAAATCCTAGATGGGCCCACCTCTTGGCGACTTATTTGAAATCTCGCCAAGTTGACTATTAATTGAATATTTGCTATTATTATTTTTCAATTAAAAAACGATACTTGAAGGCCAGAAATAATAATAAATATAATAAATAAATAAAATAAATAAATAAACAATAAAATAAAATAATAAATAAATATAATAAAAAATAAATAAAATAAAAAATAAATAAAATAAAATAAATATAATAAAAATAAAATAAAAATAAAAATCTGCCTAGGTTGATTATTTATTAATAAAATAAAATAATAAATAATAATGAAATAAAAAATAAAATGAATAAATAAATATTATATTTAATAAAAAAAATAAAATAAATTAATAAATAATAATGAAATAAAAAATAAACTGAATAAATAAATATTATATTTAATAAAAAAATAAAATAAATTAATAAATAAAAAATAAAAAAATCCTTCTAGATTGCCACATTGGCGACGTTATCGTCACTCTTTTGGCGAAAATTCAAAAACACGCCAAAAGGTGGCCTGTCCTAGGATCCACCCGCACGCGCGCGCGCGCGCACACACACACACACACACACACACACACACACACACACACACACACACATACACACACACACACACACACATATATATGAATTACACTACAAAAATAAGGTGGATAAGAGACAGTAATTGCTTTCTTCTTGGATAAATACTATGCAATTATTCGTATACTTACATAGCTTCACCTACGTAAATAATATATATATATATATATATATATATATATATATTTTAACTAAGCGAGCTATTAATTAAAAAGTACTTTTTGATCCAGACAAAAATTGACTTGTCAGTCCTTTCTACCAACATAATTTCATCGAAAGCACCAAAGTAGCAAACTCTTTTAATAATAACTTCGCATATTCTCCAAATCTATTACGCGATTTCAATGCTGTGGAAAACCTCTATCTCATTTGCCTTCATGAAAGAGAGATGCTATTATTTGTAAATTATTTTATTAATTAGATTCCAGTAATATAAATGCACTCATAATTCTTCAGTTTCCAAGCATTTTTTTATAAAAACCATTTAAAAAAATTAGTTTTCTTTCTCTTTCATGTTTTGAATAATTTTTCTAAAATTAATTTCTTATGTGCATTAGGAGTACCTAATGGACAGTATACAAATAGTTGCTCTCTGTATGTATGAAGTATAAGCAACAAAATATTAATTAATTTAGGAGTTGTATCAAAAGTAAGAGGAATATTAATTTGCATTTTTTAGCATATCAATATCTTTCATGGTTTTAACTATTTAATCAATAATAGTTTTAATTAACGGTTGATTCTCAATCAGTCTTACTCCAGAAAGATGAAAAAGAGACTCTGGAGATTAGCTGAGTGAAACCGCGTTTACTCTGGGACGATTTCTGGTGGCAAGAGAAGCCATACTATCCCCCAAAAAAGTCATTTAGTCAGTCAAAAATGTAATGTCTAAGAAAATGCACGAATAGAAAAAGGGAACATCAAGTCATTATTAATCAATCGGTCCAAAAGGCTGCCATAAGACTGCCGCCTACTTATAAGATATTATGTAAAATTAAACGTTACCTTATGGTGGTTAGTGATTGTCCCAAGGTAATCAGGCCTTTAGATGTTAGTGTTGCAGCCATCACCTTGCAGTTCCGGAACTGCACATGATTATTTATTTTGTGCTTGCCTACGGTTACTTTGAACAATCGAGGTACGAACACTCACTTTATTTTATGACTACCTTGTTGTTAATTTTCGTCATTTAGAATACTGAAACAGGTGGAGACATAGCGCAATATTTTATGCTAATCCAGAGAGATAAGGAATAAGAGACATACACAAAAGATGGTGATTGAAAAAAAACTGGAAATCTATGGTACTATTTTAAAAAGTAAAGGAAGAATTTGGTTGTTGTGTTCATCACAAATTTTTTGCACGTGGAATCATTAATTTTAGAAGTCCACTGAATGACAAAAACTGCATTTGCATTAAACAAGCCTCTATTCTATAATTGTAAATTAACATAATTCCGATTATCCGTAGGCATATTAGGATGAAATTTGTTTTTTTGTCGTTGCAATCAGAAACGTAATGGTTACAATTATTACTGCGGAATTGCAGAATGGGGAATCAAAAGTGTTATTATTTCGAAAGTCAAAGTATTTAAAGCAATTTTTTTAAATGTTCTTTTCTGTGCTCATTTAACCTTGACGATATCTGAAAGTATCTTTTTTTTTATCAACACTTAAATCTTCGTAATAAAAATGCTTTTCTTGATACTACTCACATATGAACAAAATGTGTGACTCGGAAGCAGACAGGAAAGAGGAGTTTAATCTAAGAATCAATTATTTTAATTGTAAATTAGGACATTTTAACTAATCGAATATGCTTCCCTCTTTCTACGAATTATTCTGCTTGAAAACTTAATTAATGCTATAAAACTTCAATGAAAAATTTTCTGCCAAATTAATATATTATATATAAAAAAAAAATTTTTTTTGAAAAAAATTTTGTTGCGACAGTTTAGTATGAAAGATTTAGTTAAAATAGATCTCAATCAATATTTCTCACGAATCCGCTTACAGAATTTTGAACATACAAGTTATTAAGAATATAATGGATGTTGAAATCAAAATTTCTCCTTTTCTAAGATACTGTTTTAATTTTTCATGAACATTTCATTATGTCAGTCTTATGCTAAAAAACAATTTTCATCAAAATTCATTGTTAACTTTTTGATTTTTTTGGTAAAGAAATTTAATATATATATTAAAATAGTATAACACTTGAAAGGGTTCCAGCTCATTAAAATATAACATAAATCTATTTTGACAAATTTCTTTTAGATAGATACGTTAATTCTACACAATATTTTGAATGCTTAACTGTATTGAAAATAAAATTTTTAGTTCAAAATTTAAATTATTTGACATTTTTTGAAATTTTTAAAAATATCAATGTAGTAATATTGCTCGAGATCTTCAATACAGTATAACAGAAAAGTTTCAGGTCTGTAACTAAAAATATTATTTGCATAGAATATTTTAAAACTCCAGCACTTGGTAAATGAAAAACTGTTTCGTACTGCAGTTGTCTAAATGTTAACATCTGGAAGTGATATTCTAATACCAATAAAAAAAAAAAAAAAAAATACTGACATCGGGCTAATGAGTAAAGATATTAAAATAATTCTTTTTTTTCAAACGATTACTTGCAATCTAACTATTTATAAAGGAAAAAAATCGCAGTTTTAGGTGATTTTTCACATTTTCATTGTCCATTGTACCCTTAAGGAAATAAACAACTACGAGGAGAAAAAATTTTTTTGGAGTACTTGGGATCTAGACCTACTAATTTTGAATGATAATATAACTTCAAAGATAATTTGGGCAGAAATATTTACATTAATTAAATTAAATCAATTAAAGGAAATATAAGATGATAATATTTCCTTTATAATATTTTAAAAATATAAATATGTTGGAGACTCGTAGCATAAAAACATTTTTATCTTTATATTATTTCCAAAACTTTCTCTTATTCGTAGCAATGATAATTTGTTCTTATAAAAAGAAATGCTTTAAATGACGTTGCATTGTGTAGATATAAATGCAGTTACTAAAAACAATGAGAGGTATTGTAAAATAGAAATATTTGAAAACAAATTATTAATTTTAGAGAAAAAGAATTGTACAGGTGAAGATACTTTTGAACAGGAATGCTAGTACTGGTATTTAAAATTATACAGACGATGAAAATTGATTTGTGTATTTTATCAACATATTTGTTCAATCTTGAAAGCTAAAATTATACAGAATAAAGCTGATTTTACTGAATTAATGTTTTAAAAATTTAAAATGTGTGAAAATGGCTTTTATGTAACATATTCCAGAATTATTATGGAAAACTTAACATTTTAACTACTTTTTAATTAAATTTTTATTTAAAATTTGAAAAAATGTCTCTGAGCATTTACTACCCGAGAAGTAATTATCAACCAATTTTAGTCGCTCTGGATTTAGCGATCCCTCCTGCAGTATGTTTTCTCTATTATTAATTATAGATGTCACAATTTACATATAGTATGCGTCATCTATAAACAGTGCCGCGTTAATACTAAAAGCCCCGATATCAGTTATGAGACATCGTCTGAGATACAAATAAGAAGAAAGCGACCGCAGCGCCACTTAATGGAAAATATGGAAGCTGAAATAGAAATGTGCATACTTTGGTGTTGTTTACTCCATATCAGATTCATAAATGATTTATTTAAACTTTGAGAATGTATCTTATTGCATGCTATACACTTACGAATTCAGCATAATTTTAATTATATCTGGCCAAGCCTTTTTAGCGGAATGCATAATAAATTCTTACCATTCGACACTGATTTTAACTTAAAATAGGATGAATTTGATTTGCCCTTAAATAGAATTATATTTTTAAAATTTTATCAAAGATTTTTCTACTTCATACATAATAATCATCTTATACATAGAGATGATAGCGGCGGGAATATTGAGTTTTATTATTTTTTTATTAGCTACTCCAAGTTTTTTTTTTTTTTTTTTTTCATATAATGGTGATTTCTTAACTTAACCTTTCAATTTATGCAGCAATAAACAGTCTCAAATTTAATATTTATTTGTTTAGTTAACCTTTGGAGAAAACAGCACTCATTCCATATTGATATCAACACATCCTATTAATAAGTGCCATATTGATCTCATTTCAAGTAACCAGGTCTGATCCAACACAATTTCCATAGTTTCCGCCAAGTTTACCGAACTATTTATTTACGGCTTTATTTTACTTTCTAACAATTACATCAGTAAAAGGGAGTTACTGGGATCCATTTAGACTCTTTATAGTCTTAAAATCAAGGTTTAATTATAAGATATATGCAATACGCCAAAAATGCAAGTAATTGCTGAATCAAAAAAACAACAAAAAAAAACCTGCAATTACCCAAAAATTTGTTTGTCATCAATGTATATGATTTTAAAAAAACAAAAGGGTTAGAGTTATTGAAACAATTTTCGGCCTAATTTTAATCGAATCGAATATTTTCACACCATTTGAGAAAGTCTATGAGAAGTGATCTGAAAAGGCATGTTGTTTATCAATATATTCCATCTGGAAGCAAGGAGTTATTATTATTTTTTTTAATTCCGTAAATACCATATTTCTAAAAATTGAAACGTTTGTTTACTTCTAATAACAATGCTACTAGATTTTTAAAATCACTGCAATGAACGGTGATTCATCCGCGTCAATATGGTTGACGGAAACCAAAAGTTTATTTTCATTCTCCGTTGCACTCGTGATAGAAGAGGCGTGGCTCGTAGTTGATCCGAGCTCCACCTATTTAAACTTCATTTTAAATGGACGAGTTTTAATATTTTGGCTTGATTATTCCAGATCATTTTTGACATGATTGTCTTGTTGGACTAATTTATTCTAAGTAATTTTTGAATTTCGGTTGCATGTTCAAACTAATAAACTCTAGTATATTATCAATTTTGGGAATGAAAAGTAATATCACTATTGCTGTTTTAGTAATGTGCATGCAGCGCCACCAAACAGTTTGTCTTGTAGAATATTTCCACTTAACTGATGGTTTAATAAAGTCACGGGAATACTATTCTCTGATATTAAAATCGAAGCACTGTACATATTCGATTGCTAAAATTTGTTTACTACTTTAAACAAAAATTGGATTATTGAAAGAAAAAAAAAATCGACAACAAAAGTGGAAGCAGGGGGGGGGGAAATGGAGTTTTCTGTAATTGTAAGTACTTTTCAACTGAATCTTAAAGCTTGTTGGAAGGCTTTGGGGCGTAATTTTTTTTTCTTGTCTTCTTCTGTATTTGAAAATATTATATATACCCTATGTGATTAAAATTATACCGATACTTAGAGATTTGTACATTTTTTCCAACTATCTTTAAAAAAGTTGGATAAACTGCCTTAGAAATTCAATTATATATAATTAAATATATTTTATATTTAAATACATTTATATTACACAAAAATTATATTTTAATTTAAAAGTTATGAAGATACGGACAAGGGGGCATTCCGCCCAGAAACTGAAGAAAGAAAGTCATTTTGTCTCATCTCACTTTACAAAAAGTACATAATGACTTGAAACTTTGAATTTTAATTGTTAGGGAAAACACTTACCTGCATTTTTGTAAAAATAGTACGTATATTATGAAAATGCAAGATTTTTTTTTTTTTAAATCTCAAATTTTTCCACTAGTTTACTTTAAAAAAATGCAGATTTTACAACCAAATTATATCATTAACAAAAAACATACAGAGTAAAATTTAAGCATTATATTAAAATTTAAAGCGAATATTCTAAATTCTTGAGGAAATATTAGTATTTTCAGTTAATAAATTTAAACTATACGTACCCAAAATATTGTATAATTTTTTTCATAGTTTGAAATCCAGATTCCAGTCATAGTATCATTATATTCAGAAAGAAATCGATGTTGCAATAAGCTGCATTTCACTTGCTCTCGAAGGAAAGAGATTTTCCATACATTCATTTTTCTTAAACTTGAATTTTCGATCAGTTATATTGAATTCTATACAAGAGTTTCAGTATTGGCTTGGAAATTCCTGTTCTTTTTTTCTAGTAGAACTTTTTGCAATATTTCAAATTGGAAAAAACCAAACAAACCATATTTTTATTATCATCTATTCACGGACCGTCTGAAGGCTCTATAAAAATTCAATTCAAGTAATAATTCAGTAGAAAATATTAAAGGTCTAGTGTACTGTAACATTTCATTACACTAGGTTAAAGACCACTTTGACTCAAAGGTAATGAAATGGCTGATCAGGCTGTCCAAAATGCTTTAACCCTTTCTAGGGCCGCGGGAAGTAAGTATGCTTCCTACCAAATTTATCAATCTTTGTATGAATTTATGTAGGTTGGCATCAGTTCTGACACATTTTTTTAGAAAGACAGAAACTTAGAGGCTTCAGTTCTTTATCTTACACAAAATGATGTGTCTTGGTTTGTTACTTAATTATTAATTAACCTAATTAATTAATTAATCAAATTAAATTTATCTAATAAGCTAAATGAATCCCTTTTAATATTCTAATTTCAAGACTAAAAATATTTTAACATAATATGACTAGAAAAAAATGGCCCTTTAAAGGGTTAATTAAATCTTCACTAGATTGTCACCTTGGAGAATTCGAAAGAATAATCAAAACTCGTCTTCGCAAAATTCTCATCGAAGAATCGCAATCAAAATGGGAAAATAATGGATAAGGCCACTTTACCTTCAGTACTTTTTCTCAGGTAAAAATAAATAGATGTACTGATGATAAATATTTAGCCCAATTAACTACAAACATGGACTTTGTCAGCATTATGTTAAAATATTCAATTTGAGAAACTACAGTTGTATATGTTGTGATGATTATGATGACATTCTACACTACATTCTTAATTATCTTATTCATCATTATTTGAGAAAAATTAAACCTCAATGAAATATTTTTTAAATTTCATCAAATAAAAGTCGACTTTAGAAGTTCAAGCTATCTTGGATTTCCTGTATCATAATGAAAGAAGGATTTTCTAAATTAAATAATAGTTTATTCTTGTGTTTCGTTTTTTTTTCTCCTATCAGGACTAATCTTCTCTATTTCAGATTCTGCTCTCGTAGGAGTCGTATGTTATTTCACTACAAAGACAAAAGAAGTTTCTATTGGTTGTACCTTATTATGAACCTTTTTTTATTCCTGTTATTATCTTCAGGTATTAAAGCTTTTTTAACATTAGCAAACACTATCATTTCCTGAGCTTTTCAAAATGTATTTAAAGAAAATCGAATCTTGTTAAAAGGGAACAATACCTTGGGTGTATTAAAAAAAAAATGCAAAATGAACCCTTTTTTTAGCATTTTGTTCCAGAGCATGGACTCTATGCAACACTGAACAAATATTTCTATATTCATTCATTCATTTATTTTTTTAAAAACATTTTTCCTTTAAAATTCTTTTTTTTTTCTTTTATTTCTTTTTCTTTCTTTTGTTTGTTTTCTGTTTAAATTGCATATCTTTGGTATGGTTACTTTTGGTATCTTAAATTGCATACTAATTTTTGAATGATACAATTACTATGTAATATTAGGCAGGCTCTACTGCTTGAGTCATTCAGAACTCTGCTTCGTTTTCTTTTTATGCTGCCTCTTTATTTATTTTTTTGTTTTTACTTTTTTATTTTTTCTAGCTATCTTTAGCTTCCTTTGCTCATAGCACACAAGCGTATGAAAGTCTTTGAATGGCGTGTAACTTAACAACTATTTCTATTTTTAAACAAAATTATTTATGTGCTCTGTGCCGGTGTAATGCCCCGTTGGTACATACCTAATCATTATTAGAATACTGGATTAGAAATCTAATAAATAACTGTTTATAATTGTGTAGTATAAAGTGCATTAAATTCGTCATCATAAATAACAAAAATTATGCTATTTACAAATATTTGCAGAAAAATTAATTTTCTAACATTCTGTAACTTGATTTAGAATATAGTTAAATCCACCTGGGTCTCCTTATGATTTGCGTAAGCTATGGATGTGCCAATTATAAAATGGAGTTGATATTACCGTTTTCAGTAATAACGGTTGCTATTCTTTCAGAAAGGCTATCCACTTGTTTTTGGAAAATTTCTAAAAAAAATGCATACATTCTCCTAAAGAAACCTAAGAAGGCATGTCATTGATCTGAGAAGTTGTGATCTTAAAAATTTCAGCTCATCTTACAGATTTTGAAGAATTAGACTGGCCTGCACAAAATCCTGATCTCAATTCCATAAAGCAATTGCAGAGCTAAATGAAATGTTAAATTCGGACTATAATGTCTCACATCAGTGACAGGGTTTCTAGTTTTCTTTTGAAAGAACTGGGGGAAATTTTTGCTGAAACATTCCAGAAACCAGTGGATAGCATTCTTTATAGAGTAGTTGCTATCACTACATTTGCAGGATAGGGAAAAGCAAAATGGTTTCAATTATAATCTTATTCAAGTTACATAATGCAAGAATTTCAATGTTTGTGCAAATAATAATGAACAGCATAATGATTTTATTATTATTATTCATGGTATCTAATTTACTGCAATTTATTTTATGTTCTTATAAGTATGAAGAGATATTTATGAGACTCAGATTTTGTATAGAATTCAATATAATTGATTGAAGATTCAAGTTTGGGGAAAATGAATTTGTGGAAAATCTCTTGTAATTTAGCTTCTACTCTAGAGCAACTGAAATTCAGCTCACTGTAATGTCGATTCGACATAATTTTTATTTAATATAGTTCTAGTGTTGTGTAGAATTTGTTAAAACTATTCGAAATTTGAAGACTAAAGAAAATAAATCTCTCTCTCTCTCTCTATATATATATATATATATATATTCTCTCAAAAGTTAGCTTCTCCTTCTAAGGCAACTGAATTCAGTTCAATGAAACATCGATATCTTTCTGAAACATAATGGCAGAGTACTGGCATTTTTGTATAAATTGCCCTATCTATCTGGAACTAAAATTGAAAATATATGCAAAAAGAAATATCTGTAAATTTGTCTATATCTAAATGGTTGTTATTCAATTTTTCGATACTACTGATTCGAATTCCGCTGAGAATCAAAATTTATTCATTATATATTTTTTCCATTTTTCGAAAAGAATTTATACCAAATTTTATAAAATTATTACATTAAATTATTATTCAATGATATTGTTTAATGTATTTAAAAGTTGCAGTTGAAAATTTGTAATATTTTAAGAATTCGTAAAGGCCTGGAACCCCCCCCCCCTTCATAAAAATTATAACGAATGAGTTTCATTGTTCTTAATGCAAGGTGCGTTGTTCCGAGGAAATACGATGACAAATTGAGAAGTAATATATGTATGCCGCATCCAGGTAGCACAACTTATAGCACAATATTGTACTATATTGTGCGATATTATATGATATTAAACAATATTCCCCGATATTAAACAATATTGCGAATATTGATCATTGTCATACAATATTGTACAATATTTGTGTACTATTAGGGCAATATTCAGAAGATCATTTTTTTTTTCATACTTTTAGCGGCATCAGTACCAATTCCATTGCCATCAAGATTTATTTATTACTTATTTTCATTTCACAGAGTTACCAGAAGTTTGAAAATCTTTCATGCATTAGATTTACTATCATTTCAATTTAATGTGCATTCAAACATATTTTCCTTTGAATTGTTTTGAAATTTATTCTTTCTATTATTGTTATAATACTTTTAATTAAAACAATAATTTTGCCTGAGTTAAAAAAATAACAATAATTCTGAATTATTCCGTATTTGCCCGGAATTTCTTATATTTTTGTTTTTTTATGGTTAAAAAATACTAATTATCTCACTTAATATTTACAAATTGAATTAATTAAACTTCAGATATATAATATTCAGAATAATTCTGTATACTTAATCTTTTTCATATTTATATCGTCTTAATAATAAGAAAAATTTAATTTGCTTAAAAAACTGCCTTCTATTTGTTCATTTCGTAAAGAAATTGTAGATGGCAGCACAAATCACGACTGATAGTTAGCACACCATGCTTCCTTTCCCATGGAATAAATTAAAAGCGTATATTATTTTCAATATTTAAAGATTACGTTATCTGTAGCTTTCATTTAAGGAAGAGATCGAAGTAACTTATATCCCAATAACTTTGCTATCTTTCCCAATTTTAGATTAGGTTGTCAATTTGAAACTGAATTGATGAAATGTTTTATCAAATTTTGAAAATCATAATTATTCATTTATTATCTTTTTTTTATTGTTATGATGCTATATTTAATTTAGACAAATATTTAATAAGAAACTAAAAGCTTTTCAAAACTTTTGCAAACGATTGGATTTCGGACATTTAATATTTCAATGAAATACAGTTAGAAAAAAATATTTTAAAAAGTAGTTATTTATGTTTCTAAAATAAAGCTATTCATATATTATCATTTCTGTTTTGTCCTTTTAAGATTTTATTAATATTTTTTGCAATGCAATAGTACTATCATCCGTAATACTTTTTTTTCTCTTATGGATAATAAAGCAAAACAATAGAAAGAAAACTATAATTGATAAAAGGAATTTATTACAGTTTATATGATGCCTATAAATTGCACTGAAACCAATTTTTTGAAATTTGTAGTACATTTTGAAGAAAGAAGAGCCGCCAGAGCAAAGTAAGTTAAGTAAAAGACATGCGTATTTACGTTTGTAATGTGACTGAGGTAACTGGTTAAGATAAATTTATTTCATTCGCTTCTAAGGAAAGGTTCTATTATTTCTAAATTGCTTCGGTTCCATATGACTTTTATATGTATTTATCAAAAGTTATTATGAGTGTTAGCTTAATATACATTTAAACAGAGTAAAAAAGCTTTGCGATAACAATAATTAAATTAAAAAAAATTAACCAGAAAGGAAAAACGGATTAGATTATTTAGTTAAAAAATATCATTTCATGTCGTCTTTTCATATGGTTATCAATTTTAAAGTATTTATTTTACAACTAGGATTAAAACCTAATAGCGTGGCAAAAGAAAGTTTAAAATTTTGTATCAAACATCTTTCAGGCATAATGCAGTGGGAATAATTTTAACAATAAATGTATGATTTGAAAACATTTTAAAGTTAATAAAATGAAGTAATTATCCATAGCAGAGCCTACAATCAATAAATTTAATTACTTTATTTTTTGGAAAAGTCGTTCAGTGAGAATTAAAAATTTGTGAACTTTGATAATTTCTTAATTCCAAAATCGATAAAAATGTCTGTAAGAGAGAAAAAAAAAATGGACATAATTTAAAATTATTTATTTAGCTTATTAGGGTTATTTTGCCTATTAAAGATGAATTAGGTATTTGAAAATATTTGTGATAAATGAATTATTCAAAAATATAGAACATCCGTTTTAAATTTAAAAAAATAGACAGATTATTTCAAACATTGCTTACATTCATAAATAATATTTTTAACTCTGAAAAGGATTGAAGAGAATGTAAAATTATCTTTTCAATGAGACCAATTTAGTAGCATATGATTTTTTTTCTCTGATTTTAATAAATTAAAAAAATTCCATTGTTTTAATGAAATTCAAACCGTTTTCATTATCACTATAAATAATAAAAGAAAATATCAGGACAAAATTTTTATAATCAAAGTATGAAGGAATGTCTTATATTTTGCATATGAAATTGGGCCTATTTTAAAGCAAGGTTTAAATAAAATTTTTGAATTTAAAAAAATTATGGTAATTACATTTTTTGTCATATTACTGGATGAATAAATATATGCGATCTTTCTTTAAATTTGAAGTTCTGCGTCCTTATTCTAGTGCTCTAAATATTTTTATTGAACCAGTTAATAAATATCCCCTAAAATATAAAAAAAATTGTGAAATGTTTTAGATATTTCAAAAAAAAAAAATAACTACACCTCTTTTAACATTGAATAGTTATATTTACTAACCGTATATATTTTATGAACATGGTAAGATTCAGCAAGCAAATTATTCGGTTACTTGAAATTTCATCATTTCGTATTCCAGATTAAAACTCAAAATTTTAGGCGAGGTGACAAAAAAAAAAAAAAAAAAAAAAAAGAATTGGATAAATTTATCGGCATAATACGAGCTGCTGAAATAGTTCAAATTTCACGTGTCTCAGAATTCGAAGTTAAAAAATATTTTATAGTGAGAGCTGTAAAGCCCTAATTACTAATGAAAGATTTTCTTGAAATTTTTCGATATAACAATCCAGTCGATATAGCTAGTTACTAACGACAACTAGTCTCTAACAGCTTCAAAAGGAGATACTCACTCCCTGACTAAGCATCCGAGGTAAATGAGTAACAGTCATCATAATAGCAATTATGCAGGAACTATGATCGAATCTTAATGTATCACCAACCACAATAATTGTACAATAATAGTAACAGGTACGTCCCGTCATATATATTTGTAACTCAATATCACATCAGATCTCGCCCACCAATGAAGCGAGAACCAACTACCAGACCAGAAGTTTCTATTCCTCTTATAAGAGATGCTACCCGAGATTGACTAATGTATAATAACCGCATAGAAATTACACGAATTTGTTGAATGATTTTTATGCAGCAAAGACAATGAGGCGGGAATTTTGGTTGAATTGTAATGACTATCATCCATCAAGATACAACCCTTTCTTAAGATTAAGTTCAGCCATTGATATATATATGGAAGGGAGTAATAATAAACAAAACCCCATATCGTAATTATATCAACCAGTGGGACGAATCATATTTAAAGTTTTTCATCCAAAATCTGAGTTGCTCCTGAGGGAAGGGGGGGGGGATGATTAGCCTCGAATAAAACAAATTTCCTGATGCAATTAGTTATTATTATTATGACACACACGCACCTTTCGATACCTCCATTCGCTGTTTCATGTTGATTTCCGTTTTCTTCTTTGTGCTTTTTTGGGCAGTAACTTCTTACGATCCTGCCCTATATTGGCTATACAGGAGAATAGGGTGCATGGTGGACATTAGCACCATATTGTAACTTTTTGTTGGCGATAAGTCACCAAATATGACAGCCTTCTTTATCATTTTCTAATAACCCTAAAAGCGAAAAACTGATGCCTCAAAACTGATAAATCGCCAATTTTCTGCCCGTGCCTTTTGAGGCTTCAAAAACCCCAAACCAAAACAACAATTTTCTAGCATGATAATTAAACATGGATATAATGTATGTTTTTTAAGCCAAACGCACACACACACGCACACACACCTAATCACAAAAAGCGCTAAATCATTCTTCAAATCCAATTTCCTCATCTAGATTTTAAATTAAGATTACTTAACTAGCAAAATTAAAATTCGGAATTTATGCTAAGTAATGAAAATTAATGGATTTGAAATGATGGTTAAGGAATTGCTTTATAACCTACAGCATCATCTACATTAACAACAATTTCCATTTGTTATATTTAGTTAAGCTAATTAAATTGGAATGTCGAATCACACTTTTATTTATAATATTTCTAAATATTCTATATTAAATTCTATACTTTCAGAAATATTAATAAATATTCTAAAATAATTAATATTTTTTATTACTGTTATTAATAAAAAAATGAATAATTTAGTTAGTTGTAATTAAAATCTATCTTCCGCTTTAATATTTCATATGCATATTTCGATTTATAAAATATCACCCAAATGGGCGTTCAATGGCCTCGTGATATAAATGTTAGTTGCTAGAAAGTTTTTTTCGCTCTGTATTTACTAATAATAAAAGAGAATATGTACGAGTATATATTGGCATTCTACATGACAGAACAGTTAGTGACAGTTAACAAATTTGGCATAAATAAACTTTGAATGATGGGATTTTTTGTTTGTAATTTTTATTATATTTTAATTAATTAAAAACTAAGTTATATTTTGGAGTCTTCCATTATAAATCTCAAAAATATTAGGCATAAACATAATTAAAATAAGTTTAATAATAAAAACTGTCTTTTAAATTATATTAATTTAATTATTATACTATTTTTTCCAAATTTTTTTAATTTTTAGAATATTTTTGTTTTTAATTTTCCACAATAAGTTTTACTGCTAAAATGAAATTTGAATCGTTTTCATGGTTTCCTTTAATAATTAATCGCTTGGTTTTCTTTTATTGTTGAAAGACAAGGAAGGAAAGTTTTGTTTAATATCTATCCTAGTTACATGCGGAGTAAAAAGTGCAGTTACAGTATCTCAAAAGTTTGAAAATAGATGAAACAGAATATTATTCTTTTAATAGTGCTATGATGTCATGAGATTGGTCATTAGAATAGTTTATATGCATAATTAAACCTCTCCTTCTTTCACTCTTTGTGTGTAACGAACTATACAGGAAAAATCAGTGGATCTAGAGTACAAAATTTCGCACAAACATATTTTGGAGGTTGAGAATGTGCTCCTTGGAATATTTTTTTTTTGAAATTATAATTAAAAAAATATTTAAATAATATTATGATGCTTTATCACCATAATTCCTAAAAAAATTAGCATAAAATGGTTTTGTGACCTCTTTAAAATTTCATACCTTTCTTTTGCAGTCTAAATGACACATTTATTGTTACAATGAACCACACATAAAAAATTCAATTTGAAATTTTCGAAATTGTTAATACTGCCAATCCAGCTAATCGCCAAAGATGTTTAGCTTCGAAAGGTAGACGAAAATATCAGTTGCATACAAATAAATTTTAAAAACTACAATATTTAGCTCAGTTTGAATGAAAAAGGTTTCAAAGAATGATGCAAATTATATTTAAACATTGAGAATAGCAATTCGATGACAGATTTTAAAAAATGATCTAATATTTCCACAATATTTTTTTCCGATAGTAATGGCAACACTAATCTTCCTTATTTATAGAAAAATAGAATTTAATAAGGAAAATTAGCCGTTTAATTAATTGTCACAAAGAATTTTCTAAATGCTTCTAAAGTTTGATTTGAAGAAAATGAAATGAAATTTGAAGAAAATTGTAGTTTCAGAATTTTCTATTTTCTACAGCTTATGCACTATTTATGATTTTCCTTTTTATTTGTGCAAATATATTTTTAATGATTTTTCTCTCAAAAATAATTTTGTGAAATATATTTTACTTATAGCTGTAAATTTTAACTCAACCAATCCATTTTTGCCTGAAATTATGTTCTTTAAACTCATTTCTTATCTGAGAAGTTGTTTACAATAACCTCTCAAAAATGTTAATATCATTCCTTTGATGCAGTTGATATAAATATCTCCATTACTGCTTCTCCGGTTGAAGGAAGGTTTCAGTAATTACTTACTGCAAGTAATCAATAATTAATTGTAGATAAATTGCTTTGTCATTCTTGCTAAGCAATTATTTTTGATAAAATCTTTTGCATTTAATTTGCGTGCATAAAAACGGAATAAACGTATGAAAATTCTATTTTTTAATCATATCTCCTTTACCATTTGTCTAAGGTAAGTCAATACTTCCCCATAGATAATTTTTCATGTATTGTGAAAATCATTGGTTAATCTTTTGATCATTTTAAAGCCAAAATTTTTGTTAACAACGTTTATTATAATATTTCCAATTTTGATGATAAAGTGAAATACGTAAAGATGGGAGTAAATATTAAATGTTACTTCTAAAAATAAATTTCCTAACTAGTAAAAAAATTAGAAAAGTATAGATAAAAAAATAATATTAATAAGAAAATCAATGTTTAGTACAAGGATTTAAGCATCATTGTATTTTTTACTTGAGGAAGGGTTTAGAAATGAATTTTATTCTTCATTTCATAGAAAATCAAGTAATGAGCAATTAACACACACATCTTTTTTTACATACAGTAAACTATATATGATCATTATTAAAGCTAAAAGAACTTTCATGTATGGACCAAGTACCATAAAATTAATAACGAGGAAAAGAGAATTATAATATATTTAAGGTAAAACATTTAAATGTTTCTGAAGAGTGAGATATTTTTTGCATCTCTCTTTAATGAAAAATTTTTTTGCTTAGCAAAGAATTTATCGTTATTGTTTAGTAGTCAGTTCAACAACAAATCTGAAATTTTTTGAACTCGTTCGCAAAATGTACATTCAGATAATTTCCTTAATTATTATGATACAGATATTCATCAATAAAACATTGTTATTACCAATAGAATTACTATTACAGAACTTTTTTCAGTAAAATGCTTACCATAGAAATATTATTTCAGTTTATGTAAACCATAGAAGCATCAATATTTAATCTTTCGTTCTTCAAGTTTTGATTTTGCATCGTATTGAACTTCAACTCTGAAATTTTAAGTTACAAGTTTTTTTTTTTTTTTTGCCAATAACCCATGCGCTGTAAATAAAGAAAATTAATACATACTTCTATTTCAAATTTTAACGCTCACACTCTTAAGTTTTATGGACTTTTATTGAATTGAACTACAGGGAGGTCAAAAAAAAACTTTCCCTATATATGAAACCCTAGCGGCCTATCCCCTCAAGCAATCGAACCAAAATTTCAGACATGGTTATTTGAAGGTATGCGCTAGAGATTGTGATGATTCTAAACAACGCAGAGCTCACGGTTACGGTTACAGTGAGAGAATTTCGAAATTTTCGAATGGCAACACCCATTTTTTTCTTGCTCAAATTGATCAGGATATTGAATAACCACAAATGATGTTGGAACGATTAGCGTGTGACGAAAATTGCCGGTGTAAAGCATTTCCATTGAGAGAATTATAAAGGACTAATGACAACACAGAAAGGAAAGAGAAAAAAAAGTTTTTTTTTTTTTTTGGAATGCAAAGTTATAATTACAGGTTTTCAACGTGTCCACCTTCGCAGACGACAACGCATTGCATTCGGGAGATTGTGGGCAACAATGCCGAACGTAACATGAAACGAGGAATCTGCATAACTTCACGTGTTATGGCATCTTGCAATTCTAACACATCTGATTGAAGAAACACTCTTCCCACACTGCTTTGCACGTGGTGTTCTGCGCTTGGTGCTTCTACTGTCTAACACTGTGAATTATGCAAAGTGTGTCAAAGCTCCTCCTCTCTGTGTTGTCATTAGTCCTTCATAATGTTCTTCTTTGCAAATGCTTTACGCCGGCAATTTTCGTCACACGCTAATCGTTCCAACGCCATTTGTGGTTTTTCAATACGCTGATCAATTTGAGCAAGGAAAAAGTGGGTGTTGCCATTCGAAAATTTCAAAATTCTCTCACTGTAACCATAACCGTGAGCTCTGCGTTGTTTAGAATCATCACAATCTCTAGCGCATACCTTCAAATAACCATGTCTGAAATTTTGGTTCGATTGCTTGAGGGGATAGGCCGCTAGGGTTTCATACAGTGGGTAAAAAAAGTATTGGCAATTGCCTTAATTTATTCATATTGACAAATAAATAAAATGTTATGCAATTTTAGTTGTCGTAATTAAATACAAGACATCTTAGATATATAAAATAGTAAAACTTTTATTTTAATTTGCATTTTCTACGATTTTTTCTTTCAAAATCGAAAATTTGCATGTGAAAAAAATATTGGCAAAGTTTCAACTGTTATGCAAATTTTGTTACATTTAAGTCACATGTTTCGACTGATAAGAAACTCTACCAGTATTATGTCTGCAAAACTACTCCAAAAGTGTCTATGCATTATTTTGCGATTACTGCAGTAAAATGACTTCGAAATCGAAGGAGTTGGACGTTAGTGTTAAAAACACGATTATTAGGCTCAGAAATGGAGGTTTAACTTATCGTGCTATAGGAGTGCAGTTGAATATAAGTTTATTTACTGTCAGAAGTGTTGTAAAAAAGTTCAAAGAAATAGAATCAACGGAAAATAAGTCTAGAAGTGGACGACCTCGAATATTTTCTACAAGAGAAAAACGTGCCATTATTAACAAGATTAAGAAAAACCCTAAAATAAGTGCACCCCAGATAGCTAGAGATGTTGCTTTCACTTCGCAAAAGACTTTCAGCGTACAGACTGTACGGAATGTTTCACACGAGGGACGTTATTATGGAAGGGCAGCTAGAAAGAAACCATTCATCTCGCAAATAAATAGGAGAAAGAGGTTAGATTTCGCAAAATCCCACGTTGATTTATCCGAAGAGTGTTGGAACACATTTATTTTTTCCGACGAATCAAAGTTTAACATTTTTGGCAGTGATGGGCGACGATATGTATGGAGGAGGCCAAATACTGAATTGGAAGAGCAACATTTAACTGCTACCGTAAAACATGGTGGAGGCAGCGTCTTAGTTTGGGGCTGTATGGCAGCTAATGGAGTTGGCAACCTGTATTTTATTGATGGTATTATGACAGCACGTACATACATTGACATTTTGCGCCATAACTTAAAAAAATCAATGCCCAAAATCTTGGCTTGGGAACATCATTCGTTTTTCAACAAGACTATGACCCCAAGCATACAGCGAATCTCACCCGTGAATGGCTACTCTATAATGCTCTTCGCCAGTTAAAAACCCCACCTAAATCGCCTGACATCAACCCAATTGAAAATTTATGGCACTTGCTGGATCTAGAAATCAGGAAACATAATATTTCAAGTAAAGACGACCTAAAACGTTTACTCTTGCAAGAGTGGCACAAAATTCCCAACAGTACAACAAAGAACTTAGTTTCCTCTATGAGAAATAGATTACAAGCTGTTATAGATGCAGAAGGTATGCATACAAAGTACTAAACATGTACTGATTTTGTTTTCGCTCATAATTTTGCCAATACTTTTTTTATCATGTAAATTTTGGATTTTCTCGTAGATTTTGACTAAAAAAATATTTAAATGAAAATTTCGTTATATTTGTTTGTCTTTTCCCCTTCTGTAATCGCTATGTTAAAATAAAATTTGTAAACATACTTTGTTAGCAAATATGATCATTTATAGGCAATTGCCAATACTTTTTTTATCCACTGTATATAGGGGAAGTTTTTTTTGATAACCCTGTATTTAATTAATTAAATCCAACAAAAGCATAGCATACGATCAACTGTTATACCAACCAAGCTGTTATTTGAAAATTACAAAATATACGCACATATAATTTCAACTTAATGTTATTATTCACTAATCCTACTTCCGTTCCTGAACGTCAAAGTTATACCTAAGGTAGAAATGGAAGTAGACTATCTTTTTGGTCATCTTTTAGGGAGCTGATCAGCATTTTGGCTAGAGTTCAAGAGAGAACTTGATCGTGATCACTAATTCTTCACTAAAGCACACTTCGATCCATCAGATTTTGAGTAATTTCGATAAAGAGTGGAATTAGAGGATACAATTAGTAGTTTTACATTTCAAGAACATTCTTTACCTAAGCTGGCAAAGGTAGTGGGATCTTAAAACACAAAATAAGACACATGCAGCTAAATCTTTTATAGGAAAATGCTCTTCTATGAAAAATAGAAAAAGCGAAGCTATGTTAACGCGTTTGTATCTTGTTTTGGGCTTTGGACAAATAACCGACTCTCATTAATCCGACAGAATCAAAGCAGAGGACTGCCGATTAAAAAAAAAATTCCAGATTAGTAGAAGTTTTTATAGAAAAAACATATTTCAATAACAAAACCTATTATTGTTCCATAAAATATTACAAAATATACAAAATTATACAGGAAATTGCGCTATATGTAGTGAATTTCACAGAATAAATAATTCTGGATCCTACGATCGTACCTTCTAGGCTACGCCATTCTATTTTATGCCATGTTACCTTATTGCTTATGACATTCCAAGGAAGTTAACAACCTCATGGAATGACTTGTCTGCCCTTTAATGCTCTCCACATTCCCTTTTAAAAATGCCGTATTATAATAGCGATCGGATTGGTGTAGTACCGAATTATTGAAAATCTTCTGTGCTGGATTTACTCATGCTAAAAAAATTTGTCTGCTACATTTTTGTTGAGTTCCCCAATTTTAGATTTTCGACTCTTACACAACTTTAACATGTCTTTGCATGATGGAAATTTCCATCATTACTTTTAGTGAACAAAAAACTGTTCTCAAAACAGGTGTACTGTAAATTGGTTGTTGCTGGCAACTTTTTTTCCTCCTGTTGTTTTATAAGGAACGTAGTTATAAAAAAATCAAATGTCACAATCATTATAGCAGATTTGAACTTGCCATTCCACTGTTTGTTGTAATTGGAAGAAACATGCGATTTCTTGAATTTTTTTATAACTAATCTGAGATTTTGTTTGCTAATAAAAGCGATAATGAGTGGAGAAATTTAGAAGAGAGGGACACTGAAGATTTTGTACTGAGCTTAACGTGTAAATTTACATGATGATGGATATTCCCATCTTCCTGTTTTTTTAACTATTTATTTATTTATAATAGAATTTTTTTAACATTTTGCCTTTAATTTAGAGCGCACGAATCATATCACCCTGATTTACTTCACTAAATAAAGAAAGAAATCATGCAAAGATGGGTTAAAATAAACTCGCTCGACGTTGAGAAGAAACATCGCATATGAACAATTTATTTTTATCTTTAGAATCCATAGTACATCAGTTTTTAATTTAAAATAGTATCACTGAAGTGTTGTTATACATTTTAGACACTAATCGAGTAATTAATACTTAATTATATAGTTTCTTCTTTAACCATTTGCCCCAGTTTTATTTTAGACAAATACAAGTTTGAGGCAATCTGATTAAAAAATGCATTAATGGAAGAAGAATCTATAGTGCAACATTTTTTTAATTTAACCCTTTCTAAGGCCGTGGGAAGTATGCTACCCACCAAAGTTATCAATCTTTGTATGAATTTATGAAGGTTGGCATAAGTTTTGACAAATTTTTTTAGAAAGACAGAAACTTAGAGGCTTCAGTTCTTTATCTCACACAAAAAGATGTGTCTTGATTTGTTACTTAATTATTAATTACCCAAATTAATTAATTAATCAAATTAAATTTATCTAATAAGCTAAATGAATCCCTTTTAATATTCTAATTTCAAGCCTAAAAATATTTAAACATAATATGACTAGAAAAAAGTGGCCCTTTAAAGGGTTAAAATAGTATTACTGAATGTTATCATACATTTTAGACACTAACAGAGCGATTACTACTTAATTATCTTTTATCTGCTTCTAACCATTTGCTCTAATTGTATTTTAGACAAATACAAGTTTGAGGCAGTCTGATTAAAAATATGACTCTCGCATTAACAAGAGGAGTGATTTCGGAAAATGCTCTTTTCAGTAATAAATAATAAAATATTTACATTTTTTTCAGAAGTACATTCTGCAATTTTATAGCTTATATGTTATTATTATTATTTTCAGATGGGCAGTTCTACTCTACTCATTTTGCTCACTTTATTCTGCGTTTATATTTACACCAGTACAGTATATGCTTTGCCATACTATAGAGAGAGCAGTATAATGGCTAAAATGGCGAAAGGAACTGGACATGCTATGGTCGATTTTGCTGTGGATACAGTTTCTCATATCTTGAAATGATGCGTGGAAAATCCATCAACTGCACAAAATGAATTGGGAACGAATCTGAAGTATTAAGTGCAACACTTCCTGCGCAAACGTCCTTTATAATTCTGTTCTTCTTTATCCGCAATCTTTAATGCCCAAATAAAATAAAATAAAAATATTAATTTTTTTTTTGAAATCTTGATTTATTTCGATGAATGATTAACTCTCCCAATAGCTATTACGTTTATTGTAATAGCTATTGGCAAATTGTTTGATTGTTTTAAATTGAAATCGAATAATTTGATTTTTTGTTGTTGTTGTCCCTTTGTGGTCTAAATTGCGTGCTAACAAAATGACACGATTTTTTCAATTGCTTTGAATTACCTTTATCTTTTCGTTTGCTTAAGTGAAAAAGTATTATTTTCATTTTTAAATTTCATTTATCTTAATCTCATTCAAGTTTTTATTTAAAAAAATCAAATAAAGATAATTTGTGGAATTGAGTTTTGTAACGCAGGTTGAATGGACATTAGAATAATATTATAAAATCTTTATAAAATTTAAATACATCTAGTACTAGTTATCGCTTAATTTAAGTGCCATTTATTCGCTTTTCCATTAATCAATTATTGGCTATAAATTAAAATATATTGCACAATGCTCAGCCCTTACTCTTTTTCAAATAATAACAAGCTTATAGAAAATATTTGAGGAAGTGTTTATACAGTATGTGCAGTGTATTAACAGTTCCTTTGAAGCAAAATATTTAAAAATTATAAATAAAAAGTTTTTAGTATTATCAAGAATCTATTAAAAATGCTTACAATTTTGAAATAATATTAATGAATTGAATTGAAACTAACATTAAGTGTACTGAAAAAAAAGCTGGAAAACGTTTAAGCTGGTTAAATATAACCATAACAACAGAAATAGTTTATAACAAATTTCAAAATATGGTATCCTCGAAATGGAATTGAATTTCAAAAATATAACTTTTAAAACTGTCAATAATGATTTAAAAAACTTTAAAAGCCATAATTTTAAAAGCGTTCTATATTTTAGAAGTCTTATTATGTTTTGTTTGTTGTGTTATGTATTTTTTTCTAATTTTCTTTCACCTCATTTAAAATTTAAAATTTATTTAAAAAATGATTAAACTCTAGCTAATATTAAAACATTTTTGCTGAAACTTTAAAAAAAATGAAAGCACTTTATAAATTGTTCAACAATACAGCATTATGAAAATTAAATTTTAGTTATGAAGAATTTCAAAAAAATTTATCAAACACATACTTTCAACAGAAACCTATTCATCTTTGTAAAATAAATAATATCTTCATCATGAAAAATGGGAAAAAAATTTTAAGAGAAATATTTGGTGCAATTACAAAAAAGATTTTTTTTATTACAGTAAAATATAATGTTAAAAAATAAGCTTAAAATATTTTTAAACATAAAAATTATGCAAAAAAAAGGAGAGAAAAACTAAAGATTTGAATTGATAAAAAATAATAAAATATATAAATATATTTTAATAAAATAATAAAATATATTTTAATAAAAAATAATAAAATAAATAGGAAATAAAAAATATAAATTAATAAATTAAATAAATTAATAAATTAAATAAATTAATAATAATAATAAAATTAATAAGAAAATAATAAAATATATTTTTTTGAATTATAAAATGATATGAAGTTTATTTTAACGCTGTAATATTTTCGGAAATTAGCTGGAGAAATTCAAATATTTTACTTATTTTTTAATTAATTCAAATTCAAAAAAACAAGTTGAAAATAAATAAAAAAAATTTTAATGTAAATAAATTTAATAAATTAATTAAATTGAAAAAAAAATTAAATTGAAATTTTAAAAAATCGTTCCAAGATGCACATTTCTATCCACCAAACAACATCTGTGCTAAATTTGATGGCTCTGGAGATAACGGTCTGTCCAAAATACACACACATGCACACTTTTTTTTATCATTAGTAGATTTATAATTGTTTAAACAATTAAATTGTTCTACAGCTGTAGGAACAATGCGTTATTCAGGATAAAGCATGCGTGTTAGAAATAGCTTGCACATGTTCAATGTCACGCCCTTTAATCGAGAGCCCTGCAGTTAAACCAGAAACCAAACATCCTCCAAATAATAAGCAACACATTCATAAGCTTATATTCTATCACACCACCAGAAAATGAAATGCATTTGAAATTGCATTTTAAAAAATATATAAATCACAGCATTTTATGTGAGAGTAGCCGCTTTTGGCGACCATTTGATTGGTCTGGAGTATTGGTTGTGTTTAATTTTAATTACGATGACTCGATGCTTATAATCCATCCACTCATGCATTAAGTTGAAGCCAACTCAACGGCATAATGTTTTAATAGCATTTCATGTGCTCACTTTATCATACAGATGAACCATCCTAATATAGTGAAGCCACATGACATCACAGTATTGTTAAAAATGTCTATTATAATTATATAATATTAAAATATATAATTAATTATTATATATTTTAATATAATATATACTATTATATTAAAATATATAATCAAGTCTTTAGTTAGTGATATATACTGCTCATAAATTTTCTAATTTCCTCGACATTGATTCACTTTCTTATATAAGTCACACAGATATTAAATCGAATTCGACTTCTTATTCGTCTTTAAATGGTGTAAAATTAAGTTTTTGTGTAATAACATTTACCAGAATTAAGTCGCAACATTGTCAAAATTTCACTGACTTTTTTTATTAATTAAAATTTTATTCCCTTTTATTGATCAAAATTCTTACGACCTCCAAGGTATACATGTGCCAAATTTGATAGCTGTAGGTAAAACCATCTGGCTTGTAGAGCGCCGACGCATGCGTGTGCGCGCACACACACACACAACATTATTATAATTAGCAAGGATAGATATAGATTTTGTTGTATAAATGCTATTTATTGATTGTTTGAAATTTGATTTTGCATTTCATAGATATTTAGCTACAAAACAATATATCATTAAATAATGAACATTTTCTGTGGTAGTAATTTATTATACATTAAAGAAACACATTAAAACATGATATTAAATATAAAAGAGCTTGTAAGATTTGTCTAGTAGAAATAGCACACATTGATAAGATTTCAAAAAAGAACATCACAACGGAATATCAATTTTTATTAATGTGAACAAATGGAATTGGCGAGAAACGTCAATCCAAATCAGAAATTCTTCGTATTGTTTGTCAGAGCAAAATAAAAAAAAAGCAAGAAAGTAACGTAATATGCTGCTCCGAACTGGGGAAATCGTATTTTAGTAAAAGCTGCGCAATATGGTTACTTCTAGTAGTTCTTGAAGACGGTAGAGCGTATTTTATTTCGAAACATTTTGACACAGTATTATCTTGGGATTACTATTTTGTGCTTATTTTATGTGTCATTTATTCAATTGGATGTATTTGTGCACTTTCTCATAACGTCTACACGCAGATGATTAAAATCTAGATTTTTTTGAAGGGGATTTTCCTGAAGGGAATGCTGCCTGTGAAAATTTCTAGTCCGATGACATGCGAACATTCCTTAGGCAATTCAGTTATACGGAACAATGGTGAAAGGGCGTTAAGAGTATGGATTCATTTTTCCAAAGAAAAAAATTTTTATGTTAACACATTGCGTACGGGTCACGAGATTTCTCGGTTTTAGTAGACCGAACGTTGTGGCCGGGTCACGAGATAACTTGGTTTCATGTTTTTTTTGACTAAATCGATGCATAACCAACCAGAGGCAAATATTCAGTACATTGACAGCAAAGAAATCTGCAAGATATACGCTTGGGACAGCATATTTTCGGGCACACTTGTACGATCTAAAATCATCATAATTTTGTTATTTATGAAGCAATAACAGACGAAACGCGCAAAAAAAGAAAACTCAGAAGTGATCCGTAACAGATGGAACGAGAAGCACGAGAAAATTCGTGAGCTGTCCTTAATGTCTTGAAACAAGATACTGCTGCAAGTCGTGCTGAACACCATTGCATAAGGGACTATGCTTTACCAAAGATCGCACACTAAAGCATTGTTCAAGTCTGCAAAATAAAATTTAAAAAATTCTTATGTAATAAATACACGTATAAAATATATAGTAATATTTAAGAATACTTTATGTAAATATAATCCAAATGTGTATTAAAAATGTGCATACATGCATCCCATTGCTTGGAAAGCATGCTTCTAGAACATTCAAAAGTGTGCTGCCGCGTTGAGCGCTGTTCGCAAGGTGTTACCTTACAATTCACCGTGTAGCCATATTCACATGATTGTTTCAAAGGGCAGTAACTAGTGTTTCGAAATCCTCTTTTAAGGACTTTTTGATTTAATTTCTTATATCGGTGTATAGCAACAGTAATACTAGAATAAGATTTAAACTGAAAATTTTGAAAAAATAACAAGATGGCTGCTGTATGGATAATTCTACCATTAAAAATACGATTAAAATATTTTTTTCTTGAATTGTAAAAAATTGTATAGGTAAAAAGAGACTTATTTTTATTGCAGAATTGTCATAATGTGATATGAGATATCGCTTAATTTATCATGTATCTAGCTGGCACATTTTTTTTTTAAATTCACGAAAAAAATTAAAAGTTTAAAAAAATAATTTTCCTAAATTATACGCAACCATTCAAACATACATATTTTTTGTATCTTTTTTTAAATATTGCATTCTAGACTGTAATAATAAAAATGATACAATTTATTTTGAGTTGTTGAATGAAGCTAATTTTGTTTCGTATTATTTCCACCAACCAGCACGGTGAGATTCTCATGACTCTCATTCTTCTTCTGTGTAAACACCTAAGTATTTAGAAACGGTTACCCTTGGAAACTGAAATAAAGAAAAGATCTCTTTTCCTTTGGAAGATATCTTAAGGGTAAGAATTATATGATCGCATTAGATCAATATTATTAGACTGATTTCAGTAACAATAGTTGGACGGATAATGCAATACGTGGAAAACGATAGTTGAATGCATAATTTGCAATGCTTGGAATATTTTAAGCGTACTTTTGATGAGAAGCAAATTGATACAGCAGTTTGTTTCATTAGAGATTGACAGAATAGCAATTGTTCCATCTATTTAAGTCAATAGTAATTGGTTTCGCAATTAAATTGATTAGTCTATTCATGAAATTTGTTTATCATTATAAGAAATATTATTATAGTGTGGTGTTGCTTTGGTTTGGGGTTTTTGAAGCCTCAAAATACACGGGTAGAAATTGGCGATTTATCGCTTTTCAGGAGTCGATTTCTCGCTTTTAGGGTTACTAGAAAATGATAAAGAAGATTGTCGCATTTGACGACTTAGGGCCAACAAAAAGTTACAACTTGACCCTAATTTCCGCCATGTACACGATTCTCTTGTCTGACCAGTAAAGGACAAAATCGTAAGAAGTTATCGCCCGAAGAAGCACAGAGAATAAAATGAGAATGAATCCTAAACAGCGAAGAGAGGCATCTAAAGTTTATATAAAATTTTTCTAGAAAGTTTCTATAATTTTTTTTAGTCTTCAATGCATCTCAGAACTAGGACTTAAAGTTAGAAGAGATCCAAGTGCTTATAAATTTTGTACACCATCTTACAGATTAATCTACAATGCTTTTTTTTAATTCCGACCCTCAGAATCTTTTAATTCCGACCCTCAGAATCTTTTAATTCCGACCCTCAGAATCTCAGAATCAAAAAATAATTATTTAACATTAGCACATTAATAAACGCGTACCCTTTAAAAAACTTCCTTAGTTTTGCTATTTATTATTTTTTAGTATTAAATGCATCTCAGAATTCAGACTAAAAGTTTTAAAAGGTCTAAGCGCCAATATATACAATGCTTTATAATGTTGAGCTTCTAAAAATTGCCTAGCAGTCTTCGAAATAGTTCGTTAAGAAGACGCTGATGTAAATGTTCTTTTTGGAACCTAACATAATCTTTTATCATTTCCACATGTTTTCTCTTTTGGTATTTACAATGATTACCACTTTTAGTCTTTAATTCTTTATTATACTTCTCATTTAACCCTTATCATGGCAAGATTGCTTTTTTGAAGAAAAGCAAAAAAAAAAAAAAAAAAAAAAAATATGTATATAGGTAGCTTCTTTACGCTATAAAAAACATCAAAAAATAAATAAAAAAAATCGTGTGATAATCGTTTAATAAAATTAAGTTAAAAATGATTTTATAGTGGTAGTATATTTTTATAAAGTTGTATGTATACTATACAAAATGAATATAAGGGTTAAGTTAGTAAGCAATTACTTTTTCCAAATTCATTCTTGAATAATAACTGCCCTATTGAACCAAAAAAATTGAATAAAATTAAGCGTTTGACTAATAATCAAGTTCTAAAAATAAAAATAAAATATTGCATTGTCATCAGAAACTCACAACTGTACATGATTTTATAATCTGAGTGAAATTGGTGAAATTTTGATTATAAAATTCTACGTTTATAAATATGAAATAGAATAAGAACACATAAAAACACTAGAAAATCTGACATGCTATCGAAAAATGAGCCAAAACGCTGATTTGATTCCTCTAACGTTAACGAATGATTTTAAAGTTTTTTTAACCGTCATGTAATTTCAGAAAACAATTTGTTTCCAGTTTTAGAAAGTAAACGAACCTCCCAAGATGCCTAAAAAGAAAAAAAAAGAATTCATCAAATGCTGAATATATTATTCGATTTGCTGTCCCACTTTGTATCGCTAACAAGATTACTTTTCGCTATCTCCAGATTTCATTTTCTGTTTTTACTGTCATATAGAATATAATTTTCAACGGATGGCATCTCGCTGCAGTTCGACGAGTTTGTTGCCAGTAATTTATTCATGAATTCTAAATTGATTTCAGAGGCGCCACTGAGAGTTCCAATTAAAACTTTGCCTTCTCTACTGTATGTCTGAAATATTGGAAGTTGCGTCGCCCTTATTTTGATGTAATGAAGGAGGAAGTGGGACTTTCAGACAGTGACTTGCAAAATGACTTTAGATGTTATCTTCAGAGATAAATCTTCCTTTTTGAAGCATATCAGTAGCACGAGTCGAATAAAAAATAAATCGTTTACAATCATGACTGAATTTCAGTACATGCTCAACTCAAGCATTTCTGATATAATGATGCATATTTCAATCTGCCCTGCAGTACTCTTGAAAAATTAAATGAAATATAGTGATGGAAGATCGTTTTATATAATACTTAACAAAATAAAAATAATCAAATCTTTATATATTATATATACTAGAATATGTATTATTGTAATAAATGAGCGTTGTAACGTTCTGCCATCTGTGAATTTATTTCTCGCCAAATTTAATGTATTAATTTACACTCCACTAATATTCCACAGATTTAATATATATCGATTCTCTATATAGGAAAGTTCGTATTCGTTCGGTTCTTATAGGATTACGAATTGAAAGGACTTTAAGATAAAACACAAATTTATTTGAAATTAATAAAAGAAAAAATTAGCAGAAATGGTCTCCCAAAAACTTTCTCTCATACACTCTAATAAAGGTGTTTTACCAGGGAATTCCTTGCACAGCGCTGACGTACAATAGTTACGAAATATTAACTTTTGGCGTGAATTTAGCCTTTTTGCTAAATATATTGAGTGAACCTTGGCCAGTTATTTGGCGATTATTCCCTGGCATGTTATTAATGGTATCCGAAAATCGAATTTATGTTTTAGGGGCGTTTTTCTCAACCGAGTGAAACTACAATTTGACACTCAACTACACATGTAGTCACAAAATCTCATACCCAATTTGATGTATTTGTCATTGCGGTTTTGAGTTACCGCGTTTACATGTTTCTGAAAGTATAGACGGACAGATGGTCAACCCTTTAGTTGGTTTTAGTGCATAATTTGATCGATGTTTAGATTATAGATGTTAATTATGTGCTTTAAATTTTATCTATTTAGCTATCTTCGTTTCGTAGGTATTGGGTTTACTAATATTCGAAAAATACACTATCAAATTTAGTATAAAAACCGTATACCAAATTTCATCCATCTATTTAGAAGTGTTTTTAAGTTATTTTTGTCACAAACAGACAGACATTTTCCAAAAAATTGTTTTTTTGAGCTCAGGGAGGTCTAAAACGTGGAGATCTGTCTAAAACTAGAGTTCGAATTTCTTGACAATAACTATACTTATTCTACACTACGCATGCAAGAAAGAAACAATCCGAATGCTACAATTCAAATTAGCTCTCCTACAAAGACAACTGAAAAGTTCAAAATGCTGCATGTCAAATCGGCTCAGATTCTAAGAGTGAGTTCAGCAGTTTTGACTCTATTAAAACACCGATGATCGTTTGTTAATCTTACTCAGTCAAAATACGTAAGTAACACTGAAATCATGGAATGGAACAAGACTTTTAAACACTCTCAGAAGATTAGTCAATTTCATGGAAAAGAATAGAAATTTTGTGTCCCCAAGTAGCCAAATATACAGCCTAATTTGGCACCAAGTTGCCAAATTTAGCATAATAAAACTCTCAAAAATATACTTAGCCTACAGAATTCACAACAGAATTGCTTACGCACCCTTTTTTCACATGTATAGTATAAAGAGTTTTCCAAAATACCTTTGGAAAAATTATAGAATTATCGTGTTTAAAAATACTAAGCGTATCGTCACATATAAACACAATTTATTGGAGAATTCACGAAATATTAATATTATGAAGTATGAAATATAATTTATTAGACAGTTAAAGGGAAATCAATACAAAGTAAAATTATTTGGCTCCAAACTCTCCAAATGGTTCAAGAGGACTATTGGCTACTAAAAATTTCAAAAAAAAAAATTATTTAATTTTTTTTTTTACTTGCTCCCTCAACAGAATATTTTTAAGCATCAAACTTTGCCTTGTAAATCCTACTAATTTAAAAGCTTTACAACGTTATTCTAATTCTAGTTCCAATTTCTTTAAGAACGATTTCTCTCAAAAGGTTTATATTTCATTCTTGAAATGCATCATCCTGATTTTCAGACATTTCAACAAAAATTTGAATTTTATTTTGAAATGAAAGTTATTACATAGAGAAGATGATTCGTGGTTCCTACGACAGAGAACGCATATCTATCCGTAGTAAACAAATACTTGGAGACAAATGAACATGATGTAGTCAGGCAGGGGCTTATCCCCGGTAATAACAGACTACAAAGCTCTTAACAGTCAATCCGTTGCTTGTGACCATCTCTGTCGAGAGCGGAGGCTGAACTGGGACATAGCAGAGTTGTTCCTACCTTCTTGTCCGTGAGGCAGGTGGAAGACTCATTGCTAGTGGTTGTTACGGAGAATAGGGTGCGTGGGTATGCAGTTTTACAAAACATTCAGAGAAGTACTTAGCAAAATTTTAAGTGAACATAAATTTAGTTGAGAAAAGAACTGGGAAAATTTAATTTGAGGAGTTGTCAAAAGCTAACATTAAAATTTGTAATTTCTCGAAATTACGTTATCTCTGATTCTATTTTTTTTAGATTTGAGTGAATTTTTTTTTTGTGAAACGGATTTATTATTTTAGAAAAGGCCGCGCATCCACTGTATGAAGCTATATGTTCCCTATTTTACCACAAATGATGCATTTGGGTGAATCTATTTTTTTCTTTTATTTCGCAAGTGTGTGTTTCGTGGCTACCGTTGCAATTCAAGCACTTAGGTTTAATGTTACAGTTGTGGTCTAGTCAAGAATAGAAATGTCACGGAAATGATATAAGTCAATCTGAAGCGAGTAGTTGGAGGCAGGAATGGTAAGAAGGGCGAGGAAAGTTCTCATTGACTTGCAGGAGCCATGGATATTGATTGAGGCTAACTTTGGTGGTATTGAGAGTCTTGGAGGCTATAAAGTGGTACTGGTGGATGGATAGGTGGTTTTGAGGGTAGACCAATCAGGAGTTGAGGATCAGGCTATGTATTGTGGTTGCAAATTTGAGATTTTCATCGAGAGGAATGTCTATAAGGATGAAGAGTTTTTCATACTTATTCTTAAACTTTTTTTGCTGAGTTTTATTGCTTGCAGAATATTGGAGAATTTCTTTTAGTAGTTCCTGGGATTCTCCCAAGCAGTTGTTTGATTTTCTTAAATTGGGTAAAATGTCGTTGCTTTCAGTGATAGGAGCTGGTCTATGAGGTATGGAAGTTATTAGACTTTAATTAATACAATAATTTTCTTGTTGTAACAAAACATGATTATTAAAAAAAGAGATAGAATTGTTCTGTATGGAAGTTTTGTGCTTGCTAAATATGTTTCATAATTTGCATAATAATACAAAGCTCAGGGGTTTGCATTTTTATTTCCCCATAACTCTTTTAAACTATAGGTGGAAAGATAATTAAAAATAAGCCAGTTAATGTCGCATTACAGCGACATTTTTTTTGTGAAAAATGTTTTTATGATAGCTACATTTATTAAGCACGTATAAACCGAAAATCGATCTTGAACCTGAAACTTGTTTTTTGACCTATTCTTCTGATATTGTGTCGGAAAGCTTTAATCCGTTGCATTAACTTTCATCCTCTTTTATCTTCGTAATCTAATGCTAATTGGTACTGCTTTTTTTTTACGATTTCCGTGATAAATCGACTAAAAATACAAACCGTCACCAACTGAACTATCTGGCTAGCTTGGTGAAATCTTAACAACTTATATATAATGAAGCTTTGCAACCTTGGCTTGATTTGAAAATCGGCAAGTAAATCAGGGATGCAACCATCTTGGCGAGATCTTGAGTTCTTATGTATAACAGAGCTCAGCGATCTTGGCGTAATTTAAAAATAGCCAAGTTAACGCATTATATTCGTGTTCTTGGCATAATCTGAAAATTGTCATGCAATTCCGTGAGTAAGAACACCACGACAAAATCTTGATATCTTTTATATAACACAACTTGACATTCATGACGTAATTGTCGGGTAAATCCCTGAATCAGGTAATCTCCAGGTAAATCCACGAACCATACAAATAAATAATTGCCTCATAACATAATGAGAGAAGCGAATGTTGAAGGGAGTGAAATTCTATTTCCCTTATATCTGACCCCCCGGGGGGCACCTCGGAATGAGGATGAGATGCTTCCGGCCTGGTGGTTGGATCTCGCCACTCTGGAGGGTACACAAATAGGTGGGAGATCTGACTCCTCCCATCGATGACGGGACGTACTTCCTTCGGGGAGGGTTGTACCGTGGCCGGTGATGGCCCTTAAGACTCAACCACAGTTCCCGCCAGTGTTGCTGTTGCGGCGGTCCGGTCATTCAGTTTTTATGGTTTAAATCCGTGTGCTTTCGTGGCGGGTCGGAGAGTTAGACGGCTGACTTCCCTTATATCTGAATAAAAGGAGTGCATCTTCGTTTCCCGGCTTGCCGAGAGGGATCATTTCAAATAAAATCGTGTAATATTTTCGACGCACAGACAAAAACGAGAAGTATTTCTTTGAAAATGATTTCCCGCAAAAAGCTAATTTTTTGCTTTTGAAATATGCATTTTTAAAACACAAGTGTCATCACAACGGCCTCAAGAAATATCATCTTTCTAGGCAGAGAAATTTGAAATTTCCATAGCTACACTTTGATCTGAAATTGGAATTTTTTTTCAATGCTTAGAGCAATAAAAGTGGAGGATAAAATATCAGGCAAATAAAAAATTTCTGATATAAAAAGTAGGATTGAAAGCCGTTTCAATTTTGAGAAATATGTCTCCATATATGAAGAAATCGTTGAGATTTGAAAAAGCGCAACCACAACTGGTGCATCCCATTATATTTCCCCTTGGATGCTTGGGTGATCTAAAAAGGTGGAAGATATTTATCATTTCCAGTTTTCTGCCATTTTCTTAGAATCTGCAGATGAATAGTCTGCTTTTATAATATTCATATTTGAATATTTTATACATATTAACTGAGGTTATACGAATCTATCAGAAGGAGACTTCAGTATTCTTCAGAATTTCATAGACTTTCTTTCAGATTACTGATTTATTATGATTATAAAGGAAACCAGAACACAGAACAAGTGATTGGATCTATTCAAATTTTTTCTTCTTCTGTTTTCTGTGTTGACAATATTCTGGCAAAAGAAAGCGAGTTAATCACAGTTTTCATGAATTACGAATAATATTTTTTTATTTAATTCGATGATTAATAATCAGATTGTTTACTTTCTCGTACACGAAATATAGAGAAAGTAGAGTAGTCGACAAAAAAATTCGAACTGGAGAGTTTGACGAGTCTCCACGTTTTAGAGCTCACCGAGTTCGAAAAACAACATTTTGGGAAAATGTCTGTCTGCCTGTCTGTCTATCACGCTTTGGGCTAGACGGGTGAAATTCGGTATACAGTCTTACAACCAAATTTATAGATTTCTGCCAAATTTTGAGTAAAATCGGTTCCATGGAAGTCTATCTGTATGGCTCTTCGAATACGAGTTAACACGATAACTACAAAACGAAGAGAGCTACATAGATGAAATTCTGTACACAGATTTCAAATCTTTAGTATAGAGGTCTACCAAATTTTGAGCGAAATCCAAGGAGAGGTTGACCATCTGTCGGCCTTTACTATCAGAAACATGTAAATGAGATAACTGAAAAACGCAATGACTTAAATAGACCAAATTTGTAACTTGATTTTGTGGCTTTAAGTGTAGTTTTATGACAAATTTTTGTTTCAATCGGTTCGGAATAAAGTGCCTAAAGTACAATTTCGAATTTAGAATACTATTAATCGTATATCAATGATTAATTACCAAAACACTCGCCAAGGAACACTTGATAGATTCAGTAAAAATGCTAAACACACTCCAAAGGTAAATATTTTTCAATAATCATATACCAATGCCATGCAAGGCGTTCATGGGATAACATCTTTATGAGATAGCATGCGAGAAAGTTTGGGGGAGACCCCCCCCCTGGTTATTAATATTATTTATATTGTTGACAAAATAATTCAATGATTATTTTAGGTAAAAAATTAAATGGTAGACAGTTACTCCCCCCCTTTTTTTCTTGAAATTTCTGAAAATTAGGGCGCTTGTTATACTTGAAGTATTAGTTTTATTTCCATTTTGCAACTGATATCCTTTATAATGATTTCAATTACTTAAAAATATTATAAATACAGCTATGATTCTTTCCTGATTGTGTTAATCTTTGATTCTGCGTGTGATTGAAATATTTTGTGCACATTGTTGTATTATGTTGATATGCGATGTAAATAAGTAAATTTGCAATAATAATATTCATAAAAAAAGCTTCTGTAATTCCCATAAAATTTAGTATATGGTTCTAATTAAAACGAATTTTTAAATTTATAATTCAAATTTCATTTCCTATAAGCTATAAATTCTGCATTGCAATAAAATAAACAATAAAATCTGAAGCAGAGGAGTCTTTTTGTACAATACTGAAATCAATGCAAGTCCAAACATGATTGATTTAAATATCCTCAGCAGAGGATCATATATGATGGTATGGATATATGCTTTCCTTACATCAATCTATTGGATATCTTTATATTAAATCTTTAGTTTAGACACATCAATGGATTTAACGGAAAAAGTTGTTTTAAAAATTGCGAGATTAGTTAGACTCCAGTTCAAGATTAACTCGACACCAGAGCTTGGTTAGCAGAAGCTTCATTTCTTATTCATCAATGTCGGATGTGTAAGTGTTCCAAAGACGTCATTTTCAACAGGTAATGTGAATCCTCACTTAGTTTATTTTAGCAAGATGGGATAGTTGAGTGTTTATTTTGTAATACCATCAATTGACTCGATGTTTAAAAGTTTCAGCTTGGTATAATTTTCCTCTCATATGTTATTATAATGTATTAAAATGTTCATTAGAAAACATCTATAAAATTTGTATTTAAAACTTTTTGAAACTGATCACCTGTAATGAATAAAAATTAATTTATAAATATGAAGTCACAGGTAACCAGTTTTCCCATCACACGGGAGTAAGAGTATATTCTTCACCTAAAATTTAGAAATAATAATAATTTTTTTTAGTATATGATGTGTCCTTTTATTACTTAATGTTTAGTTCCATGCATAAAAAAGTATATATTTGAATTTTTAACGTAATTGTAAAATGACGTCCATGAGTGCAATTTATAGAAATATTTTATCGCAGGCAAGGGCACTGGTTCCCTACTTTTGAAGATTTAGATTGTATCAAATACTCTCAAATAAGTTATAAAAGTCTTTTTTAAGAAATCTTATGCAAGTCTTTTTCAGTTTTTTTTCTTTGTGTGAGCACATATGTCGGTGCCTGTATATGTTTGATTGTGTGAAAAAGACGACATTGTCATTGTATACAGTGTCGGTAACGTTGTATTTATTAAAAACTCACTTCAATAATTGCTTTTAAGTGTAAGCTATTACATATGCAAGTCAAAATTTCTTAAAAAATTAATTAATTGATTAACAAAGAGAAATTTAAACAGAAATTAAGCTCCAAAGCATTTAAAGCAACACATTTCAGCTTGAAAGTATCAAAAATTATGTGTGAAAATAATTATACAAGACGACTGAAGAGAAAGCAATATTTGACTGATAAAAGGAAGATAAAACGTCAAGTATGGTCTTAAATTAGAATTTATAGATTACTGACGACTTCAGAAAAATAATTTTAATGATGTAAATCATTAATTTTTCCAGGGTTATAAAGCAATGTCTTTAAATGAAGTAACTTCGAATATTTAAGACTGAATATATACTATAAACAATTTTTTTTTCTGATAGAGATTTTTAGTCCAACCGTGTCACTATCAGAAAAACAATGCATTGCCAAATAAAACTAAACAACGAAAGAAAACATTGGTAATGAATTTTAATAGCTTTGAAATAAAAATATAATAAATCAACATAAATATAAAATAATAAAATTGTAGACCTCAGCTCACTGACCTTTGCTATCCATCTTAAAAAATTTAGATATAAATAGAATGTGTACTATCCGACAACTAATATTTTTTCTTGCTTAACTTCATTTACACATGTATCAATCAATTAACATATGCATTGAAAAAACTTAGTTGATTATATTAATGTTAAAACAGAAGTTAAGATTTGCATTTTGATAATTTGCAGACCAAATGGGAGGGAATATTTGTAACACTGCTAAGGCTTACAGACGGCGGTAAGTAATTATGTACACTGATATTAGTGCAGCATTGTTCCATTCTTGGACGACATAAATCCTATTTCAAAATTAGTCAACTATTTCTAGTTGACAAATGAAATTTATTTGCCTTGCTGATTATAAAATTTTCCAGAAATTCATCACATAAATTAATTTTGTTCATTGCATTATGCATCTCTCTGATTTTCTGTCAACTCCTGCAAAATTTTAATTTTAAATTGAAGAAGAAATGATTAAATTTCATTTAAACCAAAAACTTTTTTGCTGAAATCAGACATATTTTAAAAAAATATGAGAACAGAAAACAGAATCATACAACCTTTATTTATACAACAGATATTCATAACTTATCCAATATCTCAAAGAATTATCCAATAAAAATTTCTCCGATTTATCATAAAATTCAAATTTTAGTTTACTTTCAAATGGATTTAAAGGACGTAAATAATATTTTGATTTGGTCAATAAATATATTTCTGAAAAATTTACGAAGTCTTAATCTTATACAGTCATTCTATCTAATGAATCATATTAAGTAAAATTGTCTTCATAATTCAGTTCTTCAACTCCAAGAATATGGCATTAAACAACAGTCACAATTCTGAGAGTCTATAAAAAATTTAAATTGCAGTGATTCGTCAAAACATTTATAAACTCAAACTGTGTAAAACTGTATTCTTTACTTTATTTAGATCATTTTTTATTAGATGCATATGTTACTAACTGTTTAATATGTTGTTATATAATACTAACTGTTTAGAAATTAGATGTTGGCACCTGATTAGAGTGGGCATCCTCTATCCGTATAAAAATGTTTGCCTTAAATATTACAGAATTAATGAATTAATAACATAGGTCATTTAAAAGTTCACAGTAATAAAAGTTCACACTTTTTTTTTCCCGCACTTATCTTTCTAGAAAATATATTTCAAGCTTATTTCCTTTCTTACAGACACGTGCTGACGATGACATTGTTCTAGGTTTAGTTTAAAGTAAGAGTTCCCTTAATCGTTTAATCCAAGCTTTTGTCAAAGACAAATCGTTTCCTACTTTTCATTTTATAGTTTACAGCATTGCATAGATAATACATAGAATATAATATCCAATAGAGCTATTGATATGACTGAATAACTACAAAGCCGCTCTAAATGTCAGTTAAATTCTGTTACGGCACTCTAATGTGCGGTCGCACTGAAAAGTTTCCACTCTTTTGTCGCATGTAAAATTAACCGCCTTTTGTTTCGGACATTATATGTATGAATAATTAGTATCGAAATGTTCTAAACGTCTTCCATTTCAAAATTAATATTAATCGCTTTTGACTTGAATGAACCATTACGAAAATATACATGTTAATTTAAAGAATAATTTATCGCACATTTCAGATTCTTTGATTCATTGTGCGGCAATGAAATGACAGGTTGCACTAAATTGCCTTTTAAGATAGTGGCAAACGATATTTAGAATTCCTCCACAGGGTTTATTTTTCATTTCTATCAGTCACTTTCATACTGTATTAAGGTCTTTAATAAAGAATATAGCAGTTGCATTACTCTATCTTCTCTTTTGAACAATAGATGGCGATACCTGATTAGGTACGCATCCCATAGTGCATTGCGATTGTAATGATAAGGAGATGAATTGCTGTTCTGTTGAGATGAGCGCGCGAATGTCTTGTCTTGTGTTTATTTTGAGTGAAATGTGATTATTAAAGAAATGTTCTCGAAAGCATACGTCCTGTTGCTACCATTGCATTGACCTTAATGAACTTTATTTCTACACAAGTATAGAAAATACAAAAACAAATATTTCATCAACAGTTTCAATAGAGAAACTGAAGAGCATATATGCTTGCAAGGAAATAAATACTAAGTTCAATAAGATTTAACAGGGCAGTATTTTTCGAAATAAAAACCAATTGGAATGGTCACCCCAAAATTTTCTGACATACTTTTTAATGATGATGTTATATCAGAGAATGTTTTGCATGGCATTGGCATACAATAATCAAGAAATATTAAACTTTGGAATAAATTCAACAGTTTTATTGAATTTTTCATGATAAATCCCTGGCGTGCGGTTAAAATCAAATTCCGGTTTTAGACGCGTTCTTTACAACTTATTGACATAAAAATTTAACATAAAGCTAAGTTTGTAGTCACAAAATCTTATACCAAATTTAATAGTTTTAAGTCATTACGTTGGTGAAATATCGTGTTTAAATTTTTCTGAAAGCACAGACTTACAGACGGTCAACTATTTTTTTTGGATTTGGCTCAAAAATTGATAGGTGTCTACAAATTTGGTTTAAAGATGGTGCATCAAATTTCATCTGCCAGCTGAACCAGTTTTTGAATTATTCTTATCACAGACGGATAGACATTTTCCAAAAATGCCTTTTTCGAATTCCAGAAAGTCTGAAACATGAAGATTTGTCAAAATCCCGAGTTTTAATTCTTTGTTGACAACAATACTTTCTCTATATCTCGCATACGAGGAAGTAAAAAGGGGAAAAAATAGTACTCTGCTTTTGATTAAGGAAAAAAAAATACTATTCCTGAATTTAAGCGCTTATATCACAGTACATCAGAAATAAAACAAGTTACTCAAAATATTAATATAGTCAATATAGTCTAGTTAATATAAAGATTTATGAAAAGCAAACTCATGAATAAAATGACCGTCTTCACTTTTTTTTTAAAATCGAGCTCAGCTTTGTTTTGGCTGGAACCAATATTTGCGAGAAAGAATTATTTACTCTACTTATTTATTTGAAGTAATGCTGAACTACTAAGCTAATAGTATTTTGATTTTTTTATGTGTAATTCAATCTGTTCTTTCATCAATTCTCTCAACAAATACCAAACCAGCACAACTACAATTGACTCTTCTATTGAATTACTTCATATGTGTTAACAGTTATTAACGAGCGAAAACGAGAACCAAACGTAGGCGAGTCAAAGGGCAATTTATAGGAACTACGAATCATATATCCCAATTATTTCAAACAGCGAGAAAGCAGTCAAAAATTCATTATTTTTAAAAATAATACTTTAAATTCTTTCCCTTTCGTAATTTAAAAGGCAATATAAATTCGAAAAAGCAAGTTTTATTACGACCAAGGAAAACTCTTGATAGAAAATTTAAAAAGCAAATAAAATTTCATATTTACTTTCGGCATGTTAGAGTTCCTATTTATTTAGATGCATTCTCCACAAAGGTCTTACTTATGTATGGCAGCTTTTCCCCGTACTCCAGATTGCTCAATATATGAGAAGGAAAAGCTGATGTATAAGTCAGCAACTCATTGGCTCCCTTAGTTTCATGATATTGATGAGGGTGGTTGATGTGCCCATTAACGTAGATGGGATGTATTTAGTTGTCAAGTTTCCACCTAAGATGGAAAAGAGGAATCTTCTATCTTAGGTAAAAGGAATCTTTCCAACATTATATTATCTTGGCAGCTTGATCATTCGGCTTCCCACATATCTTCCGACTTAGCAATGTCTCATTTACAGTTATTTTAATTTGTTACCAATCAAAGTTAATAACTACCTGCATGTAGGTAAATTGTATTTGGCAATAGTTCTTTGGATATATGAGTGTTTATGATTTTGATGTTCTGAAAATATTTGCGAAGCAATTGAAGTGAGCATTTGTCATAAAGTTATGAAATGAACCAAACTACATATTCAAAAGGAAATGCATAATTCGAATATTTGTTGTTGTTGTTTCTTATGGCACTTGCCATGGACAAGCCCTCTGTTACAAAGACAGCGATTTAAGCCGATAGGGGTGCGTCTCCTGTTTTTTTAGTAGCACCAATTAGTGCCAAGAGTACGACTTTGCCATTCACCCATCACTCATTCGCTTGCACTACCCCTTGTTACAGGAGGGTACATTCACACATCTCACAGATAGAACAACGGAAGAACAACCATGCCCAAACCGGGACTCGAACCCAGGACGCCCAGATCACGGGGAAGACGCACTACCCCTACGCTAGGACGCCGGCCGAATATTTGTAGTATATGTAGCCATAAATGATTATTTAAATAACTTTTGTTTTGATATGACATGTTTTTAAAACGGACTAAAAAGTATACATAATTTTTTTTCAGTCTTATACAGATGTACAACCTCACACAAATTCTTACCTCCATACACATTGCTCTGAAATAATGCGACTATGAATTTTTAAAATTCATAAATTTTTAAGCGTTCTGTGTAGTGTTATAAATCTTTTTGTGTCTCGTTTGTGTGTGAAATTTTGCAATCGATTTTAAACTAACATCCCGATGAGCTAATTATTTGGCATGGCGCCATCTGTTGGTAACAAAAGTTTTTTTAACGATTTTAGAATTTGTACCGAATAGAAAATTAAATAGAAAAATAAGAAAGCAAATGGATACTCCAGTGCTATCCAATTTTGAAATAAGTTTTAAAGTTTCAAGTCTCTAACTCATCGGGAAGTTCGCTTAAAATCGATTGCGAGATTCGCACCAACAGGTAAACAGATAGTACTGAAAGTGAGTTAATAAAACGTGTTAATAAAATGGAAAGTTATATACTACTCATAAGACTACAGGTTTTTGTTTTCTTTTTCTTTTGAAATTTGATTTTCTCAGTCACAATCGCTAATGAATAGAAAAAAGTACATAGTGCATGTTAAGGATGCTTGAGAACTACTTCTGCTCAATGGTATTCGAAATCAAAACGAAATAAAATGTGCAATGATGTGAGAAATGTATATTGAAAGAAAGACATTTGATGCATTAATCCCATTTCAAATAACTAAGTAGTTTTTTTTCTCTTGTGAGAACATGTAAATATCTGAAAGCTTTCATGAAAATTTTAAATATTTTGTTACTATTTTCAAGTAGTTTGATGAAAATTAGATTATGTTTTTGAAGATTATGTTTAGATTTTTATTAGATTATGTTTTTGAAGACGTTTCGAAATTTGCCTGTTTCCTTGCTCTACCTACATCGACAACAAGCTAAATTTTCGACATCTGTTTTAAAATTACATTTCCAGTTTTTGTTACTGTATAATGATACAGCTTTTGAATTTTTTTCAGTCTAAGAGTCTTTTTAGGAGACTAGAGAGTACGTTGCCAATAATTTATTCATAAATTCTAAATTGCCTTTGGAAGTGTCATCCAGATTTCCAATTAAAATTTTATCACGTTTTCTGTTTTTCAGAGTTACTTAAAGTTGCATAGCCTTTCTGCTGATGGCATGAATAGAAAAAAACAGCAGAAATTACAAATAGTGACTTTGTTATTCGCTTACAAAATAAAGCTAGCTATTTTCAGAGCCACTTTATTTTTCATATGGACGCATATCTCATAAAAAGAGAATGAAAGCTTGCTTTCTTTCGACATTGAGGACTGAGTTATGTATTTTAGACCCATACATTCTAGCACTTTAACTTGTCTTCCAGATACAATATAATTAATCATGGTCATTGTTAAATTTAAAAATAATTTTCGGCTCTAGGGAAATTGACTTCGAGCATTCGTGCATAGATTATTAATCAAGAAATTTTATAAAAAGAAAACTTATGATTATTTTATATTATGTGTATTGATACACACTCATGTCTATAAACTAAGGATAATGCCAGCTCCGGTAAATAAAGGTTCAGAAACGAAACAAACGTGTGGCTTATTCATAACGAACGTTTATTAAACAAAAGATAAAGAACAAGAAAGATGGCGTATGTATGATACCATTCATAAAAACTAAGATTTTAATTCCCTTGCGAAATTGCAAAAATATCTCCGTTACAAAATCTACTTTACATGGTTGGTATAATTTCTAGTTTCGACACAAATCGAAATGAACTAATAAAAAAAATTGAAAACTGCTATCGCAAATTTAAAGTTATCGTGAGAGAATATAATTTTTTTAATGTCACGCGGTATCAGTCCGAAAGAAATCCAATTGAAACATATGAAAAAAATTGAATTAGGTTACTGCAGATTAAAAAGTGCATAGATTATGAAATAAAACCGTTAGTGAAAATCCCACAACTTAGTTAATTATTGGTAATAACACGGAATTGAATATTTTGATGGTTGGCACCGTAAAGATTATTCCAGATAATGTATCAAATTAAATTAAAATTTTTTATTAAAATTAGATGAAAACTAAACAGATAAATTTTTTTGTCTACTCGTGAATACAGCAATGCGTGAACACAACAATTCATCCATCTAGATCAAAATGGTTTGAACTAGATGGATGAAATTTAGTATGTGATTTTTACATCAATTTTGTAATTTCTATCAAATTTTGAACTAAATCCATTTCCTAGAAGTTTACTTATCTCTCTGCCTGAGTATAAATGGGCACGAAATTTGAAAATTGTATAGAGTTGGATAAAATTTACCACATATTTAATATCAAAAATCTGGATTCATATCAAAATATGAACCAAAATCATTCAGCAGTTTATCTTCTGCATATCCTAATCCCGCATGCATATAAATGCGATTATTCAAAGACACCTCAGCTAAGATAATGAAATTTGGTATTCAGTTTAAATAGCCAAAGTGTATATCATTATAAAATTTTGAACCACATCTGTGTGAAGGGATTGCCTTCTCTCGGTTTGTACATTCGCATGCATGTATACGCAACAGCTAAAAAAAAAAAAAAAGCAACCATTGAATAAATGAAATTTAGAGTATAGAGTTTGCAGTTTAAAAGTATAGATTAATTTATAATTTTAAATCGAAATCGTCAAATGTTTAACCACCTGTTGCTGTTCTTTCAAGTGCATGTTGCTGTATATATTTTTCCCCATGTCAACTAATTCTATATTTTTCTTATTCTACTTCTGCACAGTCCTTCTGGAATTCAGAAATTGTTTTGTGATATTTTTAACTGTAAATTCCTTGTTATCAATTTTATATCAATTTTATTCCATTTTCAGAAATCAAAATTTAAAACAAAAGGTCTTTATTATATAAGCAAATGATGATGATGTCGTGTCCGTGTTACCACGGAAAGGGGGTGCAGTAGCTTCTGAGGGCAAAGACCCCTGAGCACCCGAGGGCAGAAGTCTGATTTCTAGCTCAATGAAGTTGAAACTCACACATTCGCTTGCACAACCCCTTTTTACAGGGGGGGGGCACATTCACACACCTCACAGATAGAACACAGATGAAGAACAACCATGCCCGAACCGGGATTCGAACCCGGGACGCTCAGATCACGGGGAAGATGCTCTACCCTTATACAAGGACGCCGGCAAATAAGCAAATATCATCTTTAGAAAAAAAAATTATTCTTGTTTTCTTTTTGTTGAATGCTCTATCAATTTCAGAAAACTAATGCTCATTTTCAACTCATCTATTAAATTAAAAACGACGATATAAAAATCTTTGCAGTTTTTACTTTTAATAGAAGTTTTATATTATAGAAATATATCAAACAAAAGCCTGTTGTTTCCAACGCTGATGTAATATATTAATGAATTAGATGTTTTATTTTATTGCTAATTAATGAAATAATGCATTACTTCATCATCTTAATCAGAGAAATAAAAAAATTAAATAAAATACTGAACTATTTTAAGGCTTCCAAGGATAGTAAACGAATAGAATGCACAAGAAAAGAAAAGATATTTTCTATTTTTTTCATCATAAGAAATATTTCAAAACATCAATCACATTGCCGCGTAATCTCCGAAGAGCGAAACAAAGCAGAAGCTTTCACATTCAAATTTTCATTTTCTACAGAAAATAATTATTTTCCAGTTGGCAAGAATTGTTTTTTTTTTCGATTTAAAATAACTGAAAAACGGAACAATTTCTCAAAGGATCAAAATTATTGAATAGGAAAAAAGAAAAAGAGGAAAAAGGAATTATAGTGTTATTATTGATTCCTGAAAAAATGAGTTAAATTATTTTTGATGTTTATTTTAGCATAATTTGTCTTTTCAAATTATGTAGTGGTGATTAAACGAATCCATTTTTTTCTGTGACTGATTTATTTAAATTACTTTATGATTATTCAACGAATATATTTTTTAAATTTCCATTACTTTACAATTTTGTATGATATTTAATTGTATTTTTCAATAAAATCTTCACGGGTTTATTGTGTTATAAAAATAAAACTAGAATTTCAGCATAACTATATAAATAAAACTTTTCCTTGAAACAAGTTTTTTTGAAAGTTATGACAAACATTTTCTTTAAATATCAAAAATATTAATTTCAAAAATATTATTTGTTAGTTTATTTTATGCTATATTTCATGCATCCAAAAAGTTATGTTATTTCTTAAATTGCGTTAATTTTTATTTTAGTAAAATTCTTTAAATTGGAGTACAAAATTGCTATAATTAAAGTTCAACTATTCAGAAGACTTAGCAAAATTCGCAAAAAAAGTTACAGTTTTTATTAATAGGTATCAGTGTACCAATTTCTAAGAAGATTTGTTCTTATATAAATGGAGGTTTTTCATTGTTTATATTATACTTTTATCAACAAGCTTTAGAGTCGGATCTATGGGTTCAAACAACACAGGGGGGAAAAAAAATCAGATAATGTAATATGCGCAATGTGCGTCAATAAACAAATAAAATCGTGTCATACTGTAGTGACAAATGAACAAAAACAGCATTGCATATGCTCAATGAATCGTCCATTATTTTCAATTACGCATTTCATTCTGTATTCGATGTTTCGTATTGACAGCATGAATAGGAGGTGTAATGACTTCCTTCAGATCTTTTGACATCTGTTTTTAGGCATAAAGTATTTCAAAAACATTATGGCCTAAAATCGCAAACTATTAGATCGGGAGATTGGGGTGTCCATATTGTTTGAAGATAACGACTTATTATATGCGCTTCTGTAACATGGCTTTTTAAAGAAATTTAAAGTGAATAATATGAGGTGGTGCATCGTCGTACATAAAAGTGCTATTTTGAAAGTGATTTTGCTGTTGTCTACGATTTAAAAAAACTTAGCAGCGTCGCGCGATATTTGATTCCAATTAGGGAACATGCAGGCTTCCTGCGTCTCTTTGATGTTGAAGGAGCTCCCACTTCTAGTTTGAAGCTATCTCCTGTAGTGGCGGGTAGTAAGATAATAAAACCATTGCGTTTGTTGAATGCCATTTCTATCCTTTGGTGGCTGGAGTACATCTGGCGCAGTCTCTTGGTGGTGAAGGTGGCAGGTTGAGAACGCCGTCCAATAGGAACTCTGCTGCAGAGTATAGTGGGTGTTGGGTTTCAGTGGAGAGTGTGGCCGGCAAAATTATGTAAAGTGCGAGGATAAACTATTGTTTGTTCAGAGCCAATCAGCATGCATTTAAGTTAGGATGAGAGTGAGTTTGGAGAAACATGACAAAATGCGTCCTGTGAGTATTCTTAAATCATTTTATATATTGGTGAAACGCAACCTTCTGACGAAAATTTTAACTAATTTTTTGTAGATTTTCACAGAAGACACTTGCATTCATTTCTTCAAGAGCTATAGAATCGACTCAAGAGTCTTCTGAATAGACAAACTTTAATTAACTACCTTTTACAATCTTTTTTAAGAAAGCTACTTGAAGACTTGAACCACTTGATAAACAAATAATATCAAAAAGAAAGCATTATTGAGCGCAATTTTTATCTTAGATTAATATTCGAGGGTTACAGATGCCAAGTTTCATTTTAAAGAATCGGCTCGTGAATTTTATTCTAATTCTTTATTCCACGACAATGTATATATTTATCAATTTAGCCCTTTGAATTTTGTACTCAACATTGTTCAACTGCACTCGGATAAACACACAAATTTCCTTTAACCCTCCAAGTGGCAAACCCGGAAAAAGACGGAATCTTTTCTCCCTTCAAAACGGCGGACCCGGCTATATACGGAAACAAAAACTCCCTTAAAACTGTCACTGCCCATATTTTTACGGGTTCCAGTTTTTCCCTTCCCCCAATCTCAAGCCGTGAGATAATGAGTAGGGAATGTGAGATAAGGAAAAGTGAATCGTTATCAGTGGACAATATAATTGAGGTTTTCCTGCTCGCGCCCTTTTGAGCATTTTAAAATCTCGCTTACGTTCTGAGCCGTTACTTTTGAGATTTTGATAATAATTACGTATCCAAAATTAAGTTTAAATAACGAGAATAAAATTGAACCTATGAAAATATATACCTGGATTGAATACATGCATAAACGTATTATTATTAATAATTTGTGGTGGTAACATCATAAGCCAGATAACAACTTCCGGACAGGAGTGTACACTTTTGTCTAGTGGCTATGTTACTCGGCTATGAACTCTAACGTTGCGAGTTCGAACTTCAAACATGCACAAATTTGATCCATAAGATTTTAAAGCTTTCTAGCATAAGAAAATAGTTAATCTAAAAAAGAAATAAAAAAAATATATAATTAAAATTTGACAAGTTTCTTTTTTATAGCGTGCTTTCATTTAAGGATTTTAGAATTGACATTGCTTATGCAACTTATTTTTGAAAATAAGACACTAAACTTATTTACAGAATTTACTTAACGAACGAAACTTTCTAACTTTTAATGAATTACTTTTTTTTAGTATTCATAAATAAGTGTGTTTAAAAACGGGGAGATATATAGAACAAATATATTAAAGTGAGATTTTCTGGAAAGATTAGCATTCGTTACATTAAATCCTTATTTATTATAACGTAATAAACTATATATGAAAATTGAATATTTGTTTCATTCTTTAAACCTTACAGAATTTCACACTCCTTGACGAATTCGAACAAAAATGTAAGCATTGTAGAAATATAAGTTTCATTGTTTTTATATTTTTCCTCTTGTTTTTACTAATATTTTCAAAGTTAATATAAGCGCAGTTTTTATAGGTTCTATTTTTTGTATCGAAATATTAATCTTATTTCACTGTACAATCTTATATATACATCGCACGATTCTGTTAATGTGAAACTGGTTTATATTGACATTTTTACTTTTAATGCTGAGTAATTTAATCCACGAATTTTAATCCGCTTGAAAGTGAGTATATGTGTGAGTTAAATGTGAGAATTAATAATTTTAAAGTTGTTGCCGTTATTTTAACTCTTTGATCTAATTTTATCTCATATGTTAGCATTTAAAATTTTTTTAATGCTACAACTTTCATTTAGACTATTTTCTTCTCCTGTTTGGTCAGTTCGAGTTCACTGGATGTGATTTTAACAAACAAGACGGGATATGATCTTTGTTTTATTTTATTTTTGATCACGAGAGTAAAAAAATTCGGAAACTCCCACTTCCAAGTAATTTGAAATTCTTTATTCTTAATAACCTTTAGCCTCACATTTTCATTTTTTAAAAACCGAACTAGTTTGAAGAAGGGTGTCAGACATGAAGATCGCTTGCGTATATTTCTATTAAAGTAGCGAATATCTCTAATTATAACAAATATGAATGTTCGTATTGGCAATCTCCAGATCAAACTGTTTGAACTGAACACACTTCGCCCTTAAATAATTAGAAAACTGTGAATGTTCACCTAGAGATGAAATTTTCAAAATTTTAATTAGAATTTCTGTTAATTGAAAATTACTTAAAATTTTACCATTTATCAGCGATAAAATCCGAAATTATTCCAATACAATCTATACAATGTGTCATTTATACATTTGAATGTATCACCAAGAAAATTCATTCTTTGAGGTAAAATCAAGATCTTGAACTTTTAGTGTCTTATTTATTGAGATGCTAATTATGGAGTATTCTCTTCAGTTACATGGTTTATTTGTATTTCAGTAAAGAAATTTTTACCCCTTTGCTTTTAGCTTAGATCTTTTTAACCTTTTAACTAAATCATCATCAATGGGTAAAAAGCCGGAATGAAATATAAGGATAACAATGAAAACGTTTAGTTTCAATTCAAAAATAAAATATATTATTTAAAATATGCTAAAATATTTTTAATTTAATTAAAAGTAGGAAAATTACATGAGACAAAATTTCGCATCATTGATAAAAAAATTCGAATTCACAATTAATGTACAAATTATTTTTCTACTGTGATATTTTCGAATGAACTTTAAAATTTTAATAATTTTTATTAACCCTTTAAAGGGCCTTTTTTTCCTAGTCATATTGGAGTAAAATGTTTTTAAAATTAAGATTGGCCTAGGAAAAGTAATTCATTCAACTTATTAGATCAATTTAATCTGATTTATTAATTAATTTTGCCAATTAATAACTAAGAAATAACTCAAGACACTACATTTTATTTGAGATAAACAATTGAAACCTCTAAGTTTCTGCCTTATTGAAAAATTCGTAAGAATTTATGCCAACTTACATAACTTTATTCAAAAGTTGTTGAATTTGGTGATGAGCATACTTCCCTTGTCCCTTCAAAGGGTTAATTAAAATTTCAAAGAAATGATTCCCACTGTCCAAAGTATGTAGGTGCAGATTTTGGTAATTCTATTTCAAATTGTCTGGTCTGATTTTTATGCGAAATGTACAAAGAGAAAATAGGGCAACCGTCAAAAAATTCGAACTTGATATCTTGACAAAAATTCACGTTTTAGACTTCCCTAAGAAAAAAAAATCCTTTCGGAATTATGTCTGTTATAGCGATAGATAATTGTGGGAAGTCAGTTGTAGAAATTCACACAATTCTTTATACTAGCCGTCTTTGGCGATTAGCTTGTTCGCTCAGATTATTTACTTTTAATATGGAATGTATTTTTAAAAATAATTCAACGTACTATTTGATACGATTGAAAGACATGAATGTAATTGAATCAGTCTGCTATAAATTACTGGGTTCAAATTAAAATTGTATAAAACTGCGAATAAAAGTGAAAATGAAAATCATACTTTTTAAAATAATACTCAAAAGAAGGTAAATTTTTCATGTTATTTTTAACAGTGGCAAAGACATGCGATTGAGAGTTTTGATGAATGAGTTTGAATTTTATCATGTCATCGTTTCAGATTGAAATAAATTCAATCAAAATAATTTAATTCTTTTTAATTCAAATTAATTAAAAGAAAATATTAGAAACAAAGAAAAAATTTATACAAAAATGAAATTGACATCATGGAAAATGCAATTTTTAAAATTTTAAAATGATACAAAAAATTATATTTGTGACTTAATGTTTCTGGAAGCACGAGGAAGCATGAGCAATGTTTCTATGCGCATCGGTTTCTATAAAGTCATAGTGATAATCCATCTGCATAGTGATGGATTATCATCACTATGATAATCCATCATAGTGATAATCAAGCCTATTTTACAGCCCGATTACTTAATCGATTTCTTTTGAAACTTCTTTCCTCTGACTTAACCTTCCGTCGGGCGCAATGCAAATCCTAACAAGATAGGGCGCAATTCATCTAAGGGATTAATTTACTCAATTAATGCAATTTTTGAATGCATGTTAAAAAAACATATTAAACAGAACTTTTCACTTACATTTGAGTATATTTAGTATGAGTATTTGAGTATATATGAGTACTCGATTAATGTGACTTCATCTCACAGATTAGTTGCGCCCAATGGAAGGTTAATGAAACAGCACAATAAGCCCAAAAATGTGAAACTCCCTTAAATTAGCGAGGTGTTGAATTACGCACAAAAGTAAAAACGTTCATTAAAGTAGCCAACATATTGTATGTTGTTTACATTAACTGTTGCCATTCAACAATAAGTAATAAGAGGGATTTCTGCTATGTGCGTTGACGTTTTATTGATACAGATTATTGAATATTGGAAGACTGAATTGTGACTACCGAATTTAAGGCATCTGGGAGTATGGAAACTATAGTTAAAAAGTGGCAATCTTAGAGGAATCAAAATGACATCATCATTGGGATTTGAGTTCATAACTAAGTCAACTATAGTTTAAAAAATTGCATTCGTAGAAGAATCAAAATGACATCGTCATTGGGATTTGAATTGAAACTAAAGTTTGTAGTACATTATAGTTAAAAAAACTGCAATCGTAGAAGAATCAAAACGACATTATCATTGTGATTTGAAGTCAAACTAGAAACCCGCGTGGTTTATCCAGAAAGTAAGTTTCGTCAACAACTCAGACTCAGTTGTATGACAATGGGAAGAGTATACACATACAACGAATATCTGCAAGAGGCAACTTTGTTAGGCTGCTTGAAACACCAGCGCCATTTGGTAATATTTCAGTTCGTGGATCTATCTGGCTCGCATTCCAAATAATAAATTATGAAGTTTATAAAAATGTAAATATAAATATATAACAAATCAATAATATTTTCCTCCCAAAATCACTCAATTATATATGTAATAAAATAGGTTCAAAACAAACAAAGTATGAAGTGTTAAAAACAGTATTGTGAGATGATGAGGATTAATCAAAACACATCATGAAAAGGCAGAATATTCAAGTATTCCTTAAAAATTAAAAAGTCTATTATATGTGCGATTTGTGATTCAAATTCCAACATAGATAAAATCAATCTTCGCAAAATTCTTTTGAGTTTTCGTTTTCACCCTAATTTTTTGAAATATAAAATTATTTCCTGCTTTTAATTTCCCTTTACGTGTACCAAAAAGGGAAACCTTATTTAGTGATTCTTACCAAAGGATAACTTTAAAGGCCTCAAATGAGCCGATAAAGTGTTTTTTAACGTTTCTGATATGTTTTAAGATTTCATTTTTTCCCTTCAAATTTTAGACGAATATAATAAATAAATAAGATTTGAACAAAGAGCCCCCTGCACTCAGTTACTCGGATCCAATCAATGATCTGAAAATATAAGGAACTAAAATCGCGGATATATTCAAATAAAAGCTTCGCTATACTAACAAACTATCGAAAAATGTATTTTTTTTTCGGAAAACATCCGTCTGTCTGTGACAAAGATAGATCATAAACGCTTTGAGCTAGAAAGATAAAATTTGGCATACAGGCTTAAAACAAAATTTGTGGATTTTCTTCAAATTTTGAGTAAAATCCGTTCAGAGGAAGTTGTCTGTTAAGCTGTTCGAATATAAGCTAGTCCATTAACTACAGAATAAATAGACGGATAAAATTCGGTACACTGATTTAACATCTTTAATTTATATGCCTACCAATTTGTGACTTTAAATGTTTTTTTATATCAAATTTGTGTTAAAACACGTTCTGGTTGAGGAGTAATCCAAACAGCATATTACTCATTACTAACTAATTCTACTATTTATAGTTAGCCCGTAACTAGTTGATACTATTATTTTCTTAGAATTATGAATAAAAGGCAATTTTTTTTTTAATTTTACCTTCTTTGTGATTCCAGGTGCAAAGATTTGTAGGAAATAATTATCAGGTTAAAAAATGTTTTTTTATTTTTTATTTTTTAAAAATGTAATTTCAATAAGGTGAGTTACATTACCGATATGCAAGGTGGAAAACAGGTGGAAGATTATCAAAGCAATAGTGCTTCAAGTATTATTTAAGGTTGCCTGCTACCTATTGCAGAATGGTAGAATTAAGTCTATTCTTGGAAGTTTTCAGATTTTGGACAGTTTTAAATCTTTTTGGAGAGCCCAGAAAATTCTTTTTATGGTACATTGATAAAGGCAGGTTCTAAAAATATACTTCCATTTATATATCGTATTATTATTATTAAGTATTCTGATCATTATGAATGTACCATATTATTCTGTTAAAATATTAAGTTGCAACTTTTATGCTATTTCTTCTAAAACAACAAACATGCTTGTCTTAAAGTACGCGACAGTTATGTGGTGCGAGTGAGATTTTATATGGGAATAAAAGAGAAATCTGCAATTTCACATGGAAACAAACTGACTTTTTTTTAGGTTTCCTTAAGATGAAAAATCATTAAACTTCTCAAACCCACATCAAAACCTTCTTTTAAATAGGAATTAAATGGGAGATTTATTTATTTCCCCCTAAAATCCATCCCCTCCAGTTTTCGTTTTAAACAATCCTTTTAGAAATATTCGGAAACGGCAAATGCTTGACCCTTTCAATCGGATAAAAATGGAAACAAGCTGGTTTGAGAAACAGGAGTTTGGAATAAAAGTTGAAATCCTATTCCATATCATTTACATATCTTTCAAAGGGGAAAAAAGCCAGTTGTTTGTGTGACGAGGAGAGAGGATTGAAAAGATCATCCTATTTCCATCTTCCTAGGATTTGGATGCAGGAAATCCTATTCTCCTCAAAGTTTTGGAAGAATAAAACTATTTGTATTCGTCACTTACTCATAATAAATAAAAAAAAATTCTATTGTCAAATATATTGATCAGAATTGAAAATAAAAGTATTGTATGGATCTAACAAAGTGAAAGTTTCAGGTAAACATGTTTTGTCAAATGTTATCTTATTCGTATACTTTTATTCGGGAAAGTGGAAATTTGGCAGAATGATTTTTAAATAGGAATATATATGTAGAATCGAATATTCATTGAAATATAAATTTGTTTAATTTTTTAAAAATAAAATATCCGTTTAAAATAAAAAAATATCTGTACAATCGAATATTCATTGAAGTGTAAATTTGTTTAATTTTTTAAAAATAAAATATCCGTTTAAAATAAAAAATATCTGTACAATCGAATATTCATTGAAGTATAAATTTGTTTTTATCTTTTTAAAATACCGATATTTTAATAAATGCCTTTTTAAAAAAGACGTCTCCCTATTCTTAATATAGAAAGCCTTTTCGGCATTAGACAATATGCAACAAAATTCATTTGCTGAATTTGATTTCGATGCTATATGAACTATTTTTCTTATGAAAGGTTTTAACTTGTTTAATCCTACCATAAATGCCAGCAAAAAATCAAATGATTGTATCCATCTGTTTTTTTTATTAAAGGATATTGTTTGCCAACGTATTCTAAAACCCTCCGCGGTTTTACGCTTGCGTTGGGATGGGTATAATTCGTCAAAATAAGGGTGAGAGGAAAGATGAAAGGAGGAGATGTTTACATTTAACGATTAAGTAAACTCAGATTACTCGCGGACTACATTAAAACGAAATAATAAGGTCAGATATGATACGACACTCGCATGCATGGAAAAAAAATGAACGAAAAAGTATCCAATAGGGTGGGAATCAAGGTCAAAGAATGACGAAGAATTCCGGGAATGAACTCATCCTTCCGTGTCTCACCCTTTAATGAGATAGAATCGTCGAAAAGTGGACGTCTCAAGATGCTGAAAAGAACAGTAGTTTAATTAGACTTTCAGTGAGCTTCAGAAACAAATAAATGTTTACATCAAAATAACCATAATTCATTACAGAAGCAGAACATATAAATACAGCGGGGAAACTTTTTTTATAGATGTATAGGACAATAAAAAGATTCAAAATTCGATTTTCATTTTTTTTTGTTTACATCAACAGAATTTGAAAATGCAAAACACATTTTTATGCAACTTTTGATGGAATAAATTATTGACAAGATCAATAATTCAGACATGCATTTTGCAACGACAGCTTTTGTTTTTGATGTAGTAAATTCTTTTGATTTGAAATAATAGAGAGCTCAACTAATTTAGTAGTCAAACAAATAGTCAAGATAGCAGAATATATTCATGATCTTAGGCGTACATTACAACGTTTTTGACAATATGATGAATTGACTCATTTCTTATTTAAAATAACAATATTCCTCGTTTTTATTTATTTTGTATGGCTAGAATAACTGGATTTTTAGATAGCTGGTTTGATAATTTTTTTTCGGTATTAAAGGAATATTACTTAGTTACTTGTGTTAAAGCACATGCATAAAGCATTCATGATTATCCACTTTTTACATATTATTAAAGATTTGCATTAAAAAGAAAAAAAATTATTTTTTAATTGTTAAGGAAGATTTGTATTTCCTAATATTTACCGCGCATAATTTATAGTTACTCCTAACCATGTTCGTCATCTTACTCTTTAAAAATCTTAAAAACTCTTTTGAGACCAATACGGTAGCGTTATGGCCAGATTGGAAGCGGTTCATGACATATCAATTTAAAATGAGTCTGGACAAAATTTTGACTTTGTAAATGTTAATTTACAGCTTACCATATTTAATAAAAAAATTGTAAGAATAATATAAATCTTGATTATTGATTTATTTACAAAATGTAGAATTAAAAACCTCCAAAGGAGACTGCAAATTTGCAAGGTTCAAAAATTTGTTCGTCATAGGGCTAGATGACGACTTCCAAACTGCCAAATTTCATTTATATCTTCTTGCATCGACGATTATTTCCAGAATTTCAAAGACCACTGACTCATCTTCTTTCCCTACTGAGAATATTTCACAAATATCAGAGAGAAACTCATTTTCAAAGATCTTTGGTTGGCCTTGCTTCTCTGGCTTGAATTCAAACAGAAGTTGCAGTTCTTATTCGTAAGAAACTGTCAAAACCAGCGGAAGTGCATACTCTCTTATAAAAGTATCCCAGAGAACATCAGTCATGACATTGGTGTATAAATGTTACGAAACATTAACCATTGGTGTGAATTTAGCATTTTCAATTTATGTATCAGGGTATCCGTGGCAAATTTTTTGGTAGTTAATCCCTGGAATGCGGTCAACAGTAACCGAAAAGCGAATTTGTGACTTAAACGCGTTTTCCCCAGCTCATTGAAACAAAAGTGTGACACTAAACTACCATTGCCATCACAAAAAGTCATATTTGATAAATTTAAGTTATTGCGTTTTTGAATTGTCGCCTTTAGATGTTTCTGACGGGTACAGACAGACCGACCATCAACCTCTACTTGGATTGGGCTAAAAATTTGAGACAATCAAAGCAACATATATAATAACTGTTGCTAAATTTGTGTACCGAATTTTATCTGTCCAGATCTCTTCGTTTTGTTGCTATCGTATTAACTGATATTCGAACAGCTGGACAGACAGACATCATCTGAATGGATTTTTCCCGATAGAAATCTACAAATTTGGCATTAAGACCATATATCAAATTTAATTTGGTTATTGAAATATTGATTATTTCCTTGTTCAAGAAACTGGGTGTTAGCTTTATACAAAACTATTTACAAAACCTTGAGCAAATCATTTAACAAATTTCTGAATAAAATGGTTTTTACTTTATGCCTTTTCTAAGTAAAAATAAATAAATTGTTCCATTTTTATAATTTTGTTTGGTATCAATTGTATATTTTTTCCATTAGTATTTCATAATCTATTTTATACAATATTAAGAAATACAAGTAACATAAATCCTTTCCAAAATTCATCTCTAACAACATCACATACCTTAACAATTGATAGAAATACAAAACATTTACTGATCCCCAAAGGAAGAGAAGAAGGGTGTTTTTTTAGAGATTTGTATTCAAATTATAAAACCAAAATGTGGAAAAGCCATTTATTTCTGTATTAATCATATATATAAATTCTTATCATTCGATTTAAAAATTCAATCATCTTTTGAATTCGCACCTTTGTTTTGAAAAAAAGCAAAAGATCGATTTGTTATAAAAATAAAATGAAAATTTGGGAACACAAATTTAAATAAAAGGTCATTTTCATAGTTGCAAAGAAAGAATGTTGCTTTATTTCATTAGAACTCTTTTCACATGGAAAATAGTTCTTTTAAAATTTCATTCATATTATTTATGATTCAAAATGCCAGATGACGATTTAAATATTAAACTACTTTTTGCTTATTCGAAGTTTATTACCAAACGATATATGAAAGATTAAAATATTCTAACTTTAATTTTAAATAAAACTTTTATTAAGGAAAAAAGAACTTAAGTGCATTCATTTTTTTCATTTAAGAATGTTTTCAAATATATTGTTATGTAATTGAAATATTAAAACGGAATTAAATTATTTGTAACTTTATTTTTAAAACTGTTTATAACAGTTATCTGTCTACCTACGTAGGCAGTTTTTTGAAAAATCTCTCTAAAGTTATTTCAGTTCATTTTCTGGACCAATGTGATTGCAAATAATGAAAAATATTGATTCTGTGCCAGTTGAAATTCTGTAAAATGCGTCAATTTGGGCAAAAAATAGGGAAAATTGTATCAACATAAAAAAACAGAACACTCTACAAAAAATTCTATTGCATATATTCAAATTATTTTTATACACAACATACTTACAGCTATCGTGAAGGGAATGAACTAGAATCTAAAAAATATATGCAAAATTATAGCTTATCGAGTATTTCTGTATTAAAAATGTCACATAATTCGTTGTTGAAAATGACATTCGCCAGCTCTAAAACAAAAACTATTCAGTTCAAAGTTATATCCCTAGTTAATTGTCTTTATAATACTTAAGCTAAGATATTAATATATTACCTTGAAATTTTGAATATAAGTATTTAAGATATCATGTTTCGCGTATGGAAGTTTTTACGAAATCCAAGTTTTTCAAAAAATTCATTTAAAGTTTTCCTTTTTCTTGTACAAAAAATGCTTTATAAACAATGTTCAAAAGCAGATGCAATTGCCAATCCTTTCGGCATAAAAATAAACTATTCAAAACGTATTCTAATACGCGTGGCTTGCTGATAGAACATATTATAAAATAAATTACAATTCAGAGAAGCGTGCATTTAATAAAATGTTAGAAAACATTCAACTTCCTTTTAGTACTTTCGGTTTAATTTTCAGCTACAGTGGTTTATAAAAAAATCGCATACTTCGATTTCTATTTATCGTAGAATTAAAACAAATACAGGATTTGGCAACCCAAATAAATGATTTTAAAATAAAGCAGTAAAAAAAAATTGTGATTTTTGACCAAAAACTGCCTTTTAAACGTAAACAGATACCTTGAAAAGCACATAAATGAATACATTTTAGGGTTCTTGCATAGATCTTGAAATCTATTTAATTTCCAAATTTTGAAATCTATTTAAATTCCTTGAAGAGAAATAAAATATAATTGTTAAAAACCAAAGTCAGCAAATTTTTATTAGAAAATCAACTCCAGGAAACTTGTTCTCTGTTCTGGGACTCTACTGCTTTTGCCAATTTAATTAAAAGATATTCTTGATACATTTTTAAGATCTCGACATATTTTTAAGATTTTTAAAATGGTATTTTGTAAAACCAGTGGAACAATATTTTCGCAAAATCTCGCATTCTCTCTAATAAACTTCCTATACCAGAGAACACCTTGCTTGGCATTGGCGTACAATAGTTACAAAATATCAACTATTGGAGTAAATTTAGCATTTTTACTCAATCTATCGCGACACCCTGTGGTAATTTAGTAGCTATTAATTTTTGTCATAAAATTAATAGTATTCTAAAATCGGATTTGTGTTTTAAACGTGGTTTTCCCAACCCATTGGAAAAAATTTGGCACGAAATTACATTTGTAGTCACAAAATGACGTATCAAATTTGATATATATAAGATATTGCGTTTTTGACTTGCATATTTCTGAGGAAACACGCCGATAGACAGTCAACCCTTGGCTCAAAATTTGATTGGTGTCCACACTACAGATGTTTAATGTGTGTACCGAATTTTATCTATGCAGCTCTCTTCGCTTTGTAGTTGTAGTGTTAATTAATATTCGAACTGGTCGACAGACGGACTTTCTTTCAACAGATTTTACTCAAAATTTAATATAAATCTGCAACTGCGGTGTAATGACCATATATCATATTTCAACCGCTTAATTCTAAGCGTTTCTGAGTTATCTTTGTCAGAGGCAGATACAGACGAACGGATGGACATTTTCCAAAAATGTGTTTTTGAGACTCAGGGAGGTTTGAAACAAGGAGATCCGTCAAAATCTCGAGCTCGAATTTTTGGATGATTACTGTATACTATACTAAGTACACGAATATACTAAGAATACGGATCTCTATACTAAGTGTACGGAAAGTAAAAACATGTTGACTTAGCTGCAATATCTGTTTTTTCATTTCCACGGAAGCCAACATGGGATGAGACCGAACAAAACAAAAAAGGTGATATCGTTTTATTTTGTTGCGTCTAATCCCGAGAAACAAGTCTGTGACAAAAGTCTAAAACATTGAAAAATTTCGGAGGACTATGATGGTTCAATAATAGTAAAATAATGATGAAATCAATATAAATGATGTAATATCCTCATGGTCGATTTAAAATATCAGTCAATGCAATTGGAATTGCAATAATTTCCCCTGCAAAAATGAAACAGGAAAGATTTTTACAACACAAAACTTTATCTTGAAAAACAATTCCAAACGACGATTCCAATTATTACCATTTTTTTTAAAACTTATACTGTTCTTTTAGTATTTTATCTTTTATTTGCTCATAACCACTGGTACTATTAGCATTTAAAAAATATTTAACTTCTAATCTGGCGCTGTGTGGAATATCAAAAGAAGTTTGTCTTATTTAGAAGTTTAAACTAGGAGAAGTATTGAAAAATGTTAGGCGTTGTGCGTAAAGCCGGCGGGCAATTTCATGCATTTTTCTGATCTGAATTTCGAATCTGAATACTGTCGGTAGTGTTTTTTACTTCATTATCCTATTTTGTACATTTTGAAAATTATTTGAAACAAATTTTCTAAAATTTTTACTATATCATTCCTCTGAGTACATTCAATAATATTGAAATTTATAAAAAAATGTTTATGTAAAATTCTGTTTAATCTTTAGTCGTTGAGATCGAGATTGCATATGCTAAGAAATTATTTCTAATCAATAAATTGTTTTTAAGTCTGGAAATAGGTATCGAATACCGAAAGAACTAAGTCTGTTTATCTTACTTTGAAGTTTAAAATTCAATTCAATTCATATGCATGGCGCGAGGGATGAAAATTTGAAACGTGCGTTCGAATTTTTTGACGATATTTCCTCTATATTTCGTGTACGAGAAAGCAGAAGAGGTATCAAAATGAACTATAATCGAAGATCATTTTTATATTTCAACATTCTGCCCTCATTATTAATTCTTTTTGCGTTGTCACGTTTGAATTTAAAAAGAAACGAAAGAAATTGCTATTCTAAAAGAATCAACAATTTAAAGCAATAAAAAGGATGCCATGTATTTTTTCTACGTTTCGATACTTCTGATGAAAATTCCAAGGGACTAGTTTTTACGATTTCTGTTCCATGTGTTCTGAAACGATATCATTCACGTTCAGATCACAACTGGACCTTCACAATTTGCATTTTTTTCCATAATTCTATTTGAAGCAAGAAGCTAACGCCATCTGGAAGTACAATTGGTAATTATGTGTATTTTAAAATTTCGTTTTTAGCTTAGAAAAGTTAGAATCTTTTTTGTGGATTTAGAACGATTAAGCTTTAACACTAATGGGCAACCGTATATTTTTATGGGGTGAAATTTATGGGTGTCTGAATATACGTTTCAATGAAAAAGCTATTTATTAATATAACTAAATGAATGTTGTTTATTTGCCTATAATTAACATATTTCATTAACCCGTTTTTCAGTGTCTAAATTGTTTATTTTAATTTTTTTTTCTTTTCTACATTTACCAACCGAAAAGCAATCTTTGAGAACGTTGCCACCAAACTGAATTACAAAATATTGTTAAGTAGAAATTGTCAAAGTACCAAAGACATATGTTTTGTATATTTCATTTTTTTCTTGTATGACGACAATCGCCTTTAATTATTGATTTCTAACTTTATATTGTTTTTGTGAGAAAGTAATGGATTTTGTTTCAATGATTTTTATTTTAGTTTTTAAAACCGATGATCTATTTTTATTTAATTAATGAATCGGACTCGTTTAAAATATCTTAATTTTGTTCAAAGCTTTCTTTAAGGAAGTGTTTCCACTATATTATATCTTGGTTAATTAAAATAAGAAAAAAGAACATAGATGACTGTGACTACTTATTTATCATGTATAATTATTTTGCAGCATTAAAAAAGAATAACCGATTCATTCTTTAAGAAATATATAAAACCGTAATATAAATAAGAAATATATATAACGGTTTTGTAAAACAGAAGTATTTAATAAAAATAAAGTAATGAACAGCATTTATATCTAATTATACTATCTTGAACAGAATTTAAAGTCCATAGAAAATAATGATGAAGACATCTCCCTTATTTGAAATCGAATAAATAATCATAATCCAAAACCAGCAACTCTTTTATACTTTAAAATGAATTTTTATTTTAGAAAAAAAGACTTGCCTTGTACCCAACAAAATCAAGATTTTTATTTAAAATATTAATAAACTTCAAGTTGAAGTAATAACAGAATAATTGTTTTAGAATAAGGCATTTAAAGATTGCAAACAATAATAATTGAATGGAACAACAAAGAACAATAATCTTGCTTGACATATGGAAATACAAATACAGTTAGAAAAAATGAACATTAAAAATGGAATTAAAACCGGAAGAATTCTGTCGATTCTAGAAACAAAACTAGCATATTAAACATTCTTTTTTCATATTTAAAACGATTGAAAAATTTAACGTTGAAAATAAGGTTTGAATTTAAATTGCAAAAAATGCTAATAAATTCGAAAACTGTATAATGAATATTAATTGTTAAAAATCTTATTTTCTTTTGAAAAATACTTTAAATAAGAATACTGTTTTGGCAACCATTTGAGATAGACATTTAAACATTCGTTTAAGAAATAAACATAGGTATATTAGAACAAATTTACTGGTGTCTTAAGGATGTAAATTTAAATTTATGTGAAACTGATGAGACACTAATGACACAAAACCAGACTTATAAATGATCAAAGGAAAGGAACGCCCGCATAAAATTTTTTTCTCATTTCTGGTTGAGATAGAATTTCGAAATCCTATATAGTTATGTGTTCCCAAAGAAAATCGATTAATCTCTTGATTTTACTTTGTTTGGATACGCTACCTGGTATTGAATTTAAGGGAAAAAATGATTGTAGGATTATATAATAGTATTAACCATTTACAAGCTAATATTCAAGACACATTCAATAGTATAGTTTCATACATATTGTTTCAGAAAAGTTCTCTTAATAATTGAAATATAATATGATTTTTTTTATACAGAAATCCCGTTTGAAAGGGGCAATATAAAATATAATAAAAAGAATTAAAATTTTAAAATGTGTGCTGAATAAAATTTACATAAAAGTACTTATGTATTTTAAATTGTGTGCAACAATAAAATGGATATAAAATTGAGAAATGATCAAAAATATGGACGCAAATGGAAAAGTGCTCATTATTAATATAACAACGAATAAAAATATTTTATATAATAACATATGTAAAAATATAAATAAAAATATTCATTTGCTAAAATTCATTAAAATTCTTATTTTCCAAATGGAAATATTGGTAAGTTTCTTTCTATTCTCTAAAAGAAAGGATCTTTCATTCTGTAAGTTTTTCCTAAAAAAGATTCTTTGGCATAGATGATTTAGTTTTAAAGGATTTAGAATTGTGTCGCTGACATTAGTAACGGGACCAAGTCTTGAAAGAAAAACAGCTTTTCTTTTGGGCAACTTTTCTACAGTTTTCAATGCTGATATCTTTTCAGAACCATTAATTATCAATTTCGTGTGGGGCGTGAGTTGTTTCGAGCATCGGATGCATATGCTTCAGGTTTACAATTTTCTTCCATTATCACATTATACAAATTAAATTTTTGAAACTCATGTTGTCTAGCAATACTTATCGCGTACAACACTGAACGAAGTAATATCGATAGGATGTCTGGCAATACATTCTGAGCTATCTGTTTACTAATATAATCAACGTCCTTATTTATGTCACGATGGAAGGATGAAAACTCATGTTTCATATCAATAAACAACTCCATAATGTTGTTCTATTGATGAGCAACAGTTTCTTGGGCGGAAGCCATTTTGGACAGTACATGCACATACAACATTAAAATATCAGTCTTTAACTCATTAAAACCATCCTTTTGCCTTTTACCATCATTGTTTTTCAATTCCTACTATTAGTTCACACTCTCCCTATATATATTTGTAATGATATTTTAATTCTAATTTCAATTTAATTAATTTCCAAAATTTTATCTTAATTTAGCCCATAGTAACTTCATTCTAAATATAGTCTCTTATTTCGTGATCCAATTCCACTTTTGGTTTAATTAATTCCTCTGTAAAACTAATGCGCCATCAGTACTACGATCAAATGAAAGAGATACTTTCTTTGCCCTTGTCAAAGGTCATCATATGTATTCCATCGGCGCGTCGCTGGAAATCCTATGTTACATAAGACTAGTGATCATTTGTTTCGCGCTCCTCTTTACTTCTGCTTTTGTGTCGCGCTGCGTCTGCTTGTAAATAAATTGCTTTCCCGAGATGGATATTAAAGAGAGAATAAAACGAAATCAACGACGCAAAGTCTCTTCACTGCTTGTTAAACCTGCTGCTGCAAACAAAATAATAATGTTACATATTTATATATCTTGTTCAAATTTTCAGTCGTTAATAAAATACTTTATTTATCCTCTCAAGTTCAAATAAATTTTTTAAACTTGTAGTGGATGACACTTGATGTTAATAATGTTTTTCAAATATTAATTCATTAATTATTAAATTTCTTCAATTTTTAATACTTAAAATTGAGTTTTAGCAGTTTGTAGTGAAAATTGACATCAACAGGCAATAGCTCAATCGGTAAAATGCAAGGATTTCAGTATTTTTCACGTGAAGGTGAAGAATGCGAGTTCAATTTTTGCTAAAAGTAGGAATGGACTTGTTTCGAGTCAGATTGCTAAAAATACTACACATATTATCCATCATTTCCCATCCAGAACACCGCGCCTATCAGCCATCTATGATAAAAGAACATATTTTAATAAAAAATATTGCAGAAATGTCCCCAAAACTCCTATTTTGAAATCATATTTTTTTTTGTATATTAATGGCACTGAGTTTTGGCAGTTTATAATAAACATTTTCTGTGATTACAACGTTCAATTAGCCATGCAATAACACCAAAAGAAAGAAAATATTACTTTCCAAACTAAATATACACAGATTCACAAAAAAGAAAGGAAATGAAATGATCCTCTCTTCTCGTTTAACGATTATTTATTCGACCTATGAATATGTGTTTTGGATCCAAAGAAAAATGTCACGAAAAAAGATGAAAACTTCCTGTCCAGATTTGGCGAAAGCAAAATAAGAAGAATTTATTGCAAAATTCAGGATAGAAAATTCATTCAAATGTGTACCAATTTGCTCATACTAATAGACAAACTTTTCGTTTTCTTTGGAAATGGGAATGTTTGGCATCCGTAGCCAAGCAATGGTACCTTCCGTAAATTTCTTGTAAAGATCCAATTCCATGCTATGTCTTTCTTCTGAAATGTCTTCTTAGGTTTGTATGTTCATCTGTTAGAAAATTGAAACGCAAAACAGCGTAGAAATGAATTATTGGTTGGAATCGTTTTTCAGATGTGGTGATTTGGAAGAATTTTGTTTCGAAATGAGAATAAAAGTAGAATTTAATAAATATTGGAAAAAAATAAGCTGAATTTTTAAAAAATTCTGTGTAAATTTCGATATGTTTACAAAAATATGTTACAAAATTTGGAACGTGAATTTAATCATTGTCCGTCATCATCATATAAGTAAGTACTAAAGTTAACAAGAATATATATCGGAAAATACACATATACCAACAAAAATATTACAAATAAGTCATAGAAGTTTACAAGAAAGTCGAAAGGTTCGAAACTTTGTTGTTTCTTTAATTCGATATTCTGTATGCAGACATCGAAGTTTCATGATTTAAGACGATATTTAAAAACGCTGAAATGAATTAGGAAATATAACTTTGTAAATACAATTCAAACAATTGAGTTTAAACCAAGAGTGCGAATAACAAATGATGTTAAATTGGTCATATTCAAATATTATGTTTTTTACTACCTCGTGTAAGTAATATAGAGAAAGTATAGTAATTGTCAGAAAATTCAAACTCGAGGTTTTGGCAAATCTCTAAGTTTTAGACCTCCCTGTTTTCGAAAAACATATTTTTGGGAATGTCTGTCTGTCTGTGACAAAGATAAATAAAAAGCGCTTTGAGCTAGATGGATGAAATTTGGTATATGGTTTGTACATTAAATTTGCAGATTTGTATCAAATTTTGAGTAAAATCTGATCAGACTAAGTCCGTCTGTCTGGCTGTTCGAATATAAATTTACACGGTTATTACAAAACGAAGAAAAATAGGTAGATGAAATTTGGTATACAGATTTAATATATCTAATGTAGATACAAATCAAATTTTGTGCCTAATCCGACTGCGAGTTGAATGTCTGTTGGTCTGTTCTTTCAACAACATGGAAACGTGGTAATTCAAAATACAATGACTTAAGTATATCAAATTTAGTATGGGATTCTGTGATTGAAAATATAGTTTTGTGTCTGTTTTGATTCAATTCGTGTCTAAAGCATAAATTTGATCGTTGGATATTATTAACGTATGACAGAGAATAATCGCCAAATAACTTGCCAAGGATGACACGATAGATTTAATAAAAAAGCAAAATACACGCCAACTAACTGCTGTACGTCAATGCATAATATGCTAAGGCATTCTCTGGCATGACAAGTTTATTAGAGAATATGCAACGAAGTTTTGAGGAAACGACTTCCGCTGGCTTTTATTACAATTGAGATTCTATATATCAACTTGAATCTTGGACAAGAATTGGAAAAAATAAAATTTCATTGTGCAAAAATATATCTTGCAACTCGTTCATCATTTTCTTTCTAAAACAACTATTCAAAATGGATTTTTTTAAGTGTTAAAGAAGACATGAAAGTGGAATAATTTTGAAAGGGTATAAAAACAATGAATTTTCAAAAATAATGATATAATATATTAAATATTAAATTTTTATGGGGTTTTTTTTATTGTGCTTTTAAATTTTATCCTGATTTCTACGTCTAACATTAAGTTGAACTCTTCCTTTACACCACCATATTTTCGCTTAGAAACCACTCATTTTATAATAAATTTAAAATTGAATTGAAGGCAATCGCGCTCCACTTTAGAATAAATATTTGTAAAAAAGCAGTTACTAATAACATGCTCATTATGTTTTATATGTTTTCATATTTCTACTCAGAATTTTTATTCTGTAAAACTGTCTTCCCCCTTTATTTAATTTAATTTCCGTCTTTTCATTTAAAGCAGTGATAGCCTTTTGATTATAATCGATTGACATAATTTTTGAAGCAAAAATTTTTTTCGATATCCAAGGTGTTTCAAATAAATTGAAATAGGCTTTAAATTTACATTGAATAGTTCTAAGGTGCTCAAAATAAGAAGGTAATTTGTTGATTTTAATGAAATAATCCTGCTAATAATATTCAAATTCTATACTTTTTAAATTTTAAACAATCAAACAGATGAATCTAATTTACCAATTTTTTTTCATTTGCTACAATTATGTCATTATAAAATAACTGTATATCTGCATCTTTAAAATTAGCTGAGTTATACTTAATAAAAAGTTATAGAGAGTATACATTAAATTAGACACGCAAGTACCTTAAGCTTTGGAAACAAAGACAATAAAACACAAAATTGCTCTAATTTTGTCTAGACATACAGTAAATTTGCACATTTCCGCACTGAGGTAAAGTATAGTAATCGTCAAAAATAAGAGCTCGAGATACTGAGCAATCTCCATGTGTTAGAACCCCGTGAGTTCGCAAAACACATTTTTGGAAAATGTCCGTCTGTCTGTGTCACAGGTAACCTAAAAACGCCTTGGTCTAAATAGATGAAATTTGGTAAACAGCATTTATACCAGATTTGCAGATTTCTATCAAATGTTGAGCAAAATCCGCTCAGAGGAAATCTGTCTGTCCGGCTGTTCGAATATAAGTTAACACGATAATTACAAAATGAAGAAATTTAGATAAAATCGGTACACAGAATTAACATCTATAGTGTAGACGCCTATCAAATTTTGAGTCAAATCCTTCAATAACTTGAGCGACTGTCGGTCTGTACTTTCAGAAACATATAAACGCGATGATTCAAAAATGCAATGACTTAAATATTCGAATTTCGTATAGTATTTTATGACAATTTTTTTTCCAGTCAGTTGAGAAAAACGTGTCTAAACAAGCATCGGATACAACAAATAAACACAAATTTGATTTTTGGATAGTATTAATGCAATCCAGGGATTCACCGTCAAATAACTCACCAAGGATAACACGATAGATTCAGTAAAAATGTTACATTCCTGCCAAAAGTTAATATTGAATAACTATTGTACGCCAGTGCCATGTAAGGTGTTCTTTGGCATGAGAAGTTTATTAGAGAGTAAGCGAGAAAGTTTATTAGAGACCACTACCGTTGGTTTAAATTTACTTACATTACATGGCTTTTAAAATGGCTTTTTTTTCTGGAATAAACATTTTACTATAAAAAATGAAAATCAATATAAAGTTACTTAAAATTTTACAAGTGGGTATTTATTGTACCAAAAATTTACGAAAAAATCATCGAGTAGCAAATTTTGGTATTTGGGAGCCGTGTTTCATCCAAGGCTGGGTTAAAACAACACGAAAGATATTCGAATCATATTTTGAAACATCCTTTGGGATAAAAGTGGTTTTGGAAGGTGAAAAGGATCCATCAGAGCTCATAACCAGACTCAGAATTTGAATATTTTTTCCTCGCATCAAATACATCACCCAAGGAAGTTCCTATCTACCTGGTGACGTGAATCGTAAAATAAAAAATTCTTTGGCCCAGCAATTTATAATGTAAGTTGGCAGCTTAAAACATTTTCATTAAATTTTAAACTATAAACGTATTTTAAGAAACACTGTGTCATTTATCATTGTTTCAAACGGTGAGATAAATTGGAATGAGTCATTTTTTTACTTTCTTTATAATCTAGATATTTTAAAGATCCACGTAAACAGTTCTTTAGATAAAATTAGTTTTAATAAAAAAATTCTAATTGATCGCATTAAAATAAAAATGATCGTATAAAAATTTGAAAAGTGTAACTTTATGAAAATTAATAATAGAGATATTTCATTAAAGTTTAATGATTTCCTTACTTATTTTGAAATTTATCAGTGCTTTATTCATCTCCAACAGGCAAGATCGCTCTAAACTTTTTGGAATAAATATATAATAATTTAATCTGATATACAAATACTTTTTTTAAAGGAAAAAAAAATTTGTAATTCATAAAAAAGTTCGAAATATTGAGAACTTCTCATCCTTTGAAATAAACCTTAAAAAAGAAATGGCGATGGCGAAATAGAAGACACTAATGACAAATATTGGTTGAAGCTATATATAAAAGCTGTAAGTTGAAATATGAATCATTTCTTGAGAATAATATTTAAAAATGCATTAATTTCTGTACCATTCCAATGAATTAAAATTTACTCAGAATCTTTCCACAAAAGGAATAATAATTATTTTAATCACGTTAACTCCTAAATAAGGTTTTTAATCTTACTTAAGCTTAAGTTACTGAAATCAAAAGAGTTTAGTAGATTTTGGCGAAAAGGAAATCGATTTCAATTCGTGAGGTAACTCTTTAACTTAATTAGGAAAAGACTCCGATGACTTTCAACATTTCTCTAAAATAAAAATCCTAATCTCAACTATTTCGTTTTAAGTAATCGTTCCTTTTTTTTATGTTTCCTTAAATTTAATTTATATTTAAAATAGGGGATTTAATTAAATCTAAATTTGCATGATTTAGAATATAGTCGTCTATTAAACCAACACTTGATTATTTTATACATGAAAGAAGATTTAAGGTGCAAAAATCTATCATTTAAAAAATTAAAGCGATAATCATGCTTGAATGCATTACAAGTGGAAAATTAAAAAAACTTATGTGTTTTTTAATCAGAAAAAATTAATGTGAATTGAGAACTTTTTGGAAAAAAAATGTAGATTATCGTTTGACATTAACCAAAGAAAAATTTTATCTTTAAAATGTCAGTTAGCATGAAAAAATCCAAGATAATCAGATTCAATTTTTTAAAGAACTATTTTCCCATTTTTTTAAAGAACTATTTTTTAAGAACTATTTTACGAACAGGAGATTTAATCAAATAAAGCAAGATTCATTTTTCAGCAATCTTGTAAGATGCGTTCATTTGAATTTGCATTGAGGAATTCTAATTATTTAAATCAAACTAATATCGTGCCTTTTTCATTTAAAAGCACGAATTCGAAAGAAGAGTAATCTAATTAAATAATATAAATGGAATAATTTCATTAACTGTAAATGCTCTTAAAGTAATTAGCTTTTCCTCTCTTCTCCCTAGTTTAGCACATTCTTGAATTAATTCCAAAAATATATTCATTCATTGCTCTTACCGAATAGTTCGTTCAGTAGATATTTTTTTCTCTTTCAAGTTTTCAGTAGTCTGGTTTGAAGGAATTTTTCACCGCTTTATAAATATTTTAAAAATTAAAAAATGACTATCTCCATTTGAAAAGGAATTGCTTTCTCCTGAAAATGCAAATCTGTAGGGAGAAAACTCCTTTCTTCTAATAAATGGAAAATGCATAAAATGCAATATTGCTGCTTCAAAATATTGCTCATTTTGCAAGAAAATAAAAATTGTATTATGACTCTCTCCCTTTTCTTGTTTTCAATTTTCTTTGTTTTATTGCTGTCAGCATCCTTCAAGATAGAATTTTAAAAAAAATCCAGCTATTTAAAATATTTTTTATATGTATATGAAGATTTCAAATTCCATAAAGCCTGAAGTTATGAAAGATATATTTCGTCAACTTTAACAAAAAGTTGAGTTTAAACCTGACATCTTAAGAATTCAAGAAACTCAGCCAAGATCAACTAATAAATTAAATCTTCTGAATTATACCACTTGTAGGAGCGACAGACAAAACAGTCACAGCAAAAAGATTTTAAACCTGACATTCAGAATTTGGAAAACTCACTTCAGAGCCACCGACAAATTAAATCTTTTGAACTATACCACTTCTAGGCGCGAACTATACCACTTCTACATCACACCAAAATGTAGATTTTAAACCTAACATCCTCAGATTTCGAGAAACCCACCTCGGTTTCAATGATAAATTAAATCTGAATTACACCACTTGTTGGAGCGGCAGACACAACCACCACAGCAAAAAGTAAATTTTAAACCTAACATCCTCAGATTTCGAAAGATTTATTTCAGACCAACCAACAAGTTAAATCTTTTGAATTATACCATTTGTAGGAGCGACAGACACAACCATCATAGCAAAAAATAGATTTTAAATCTGACATCCTATAGATTCGAGAAACCCACCTTAGACCAACCGATTAATTAAATCTTTTGAATTAAACCGCTTGTAGGAGAGATTGATGCAACCACAAAAGGTGGAGGGATAGCTACACTTTCAGCTTTAAATATATATAAAAATACCACAATTAATCTTAATTCTATTATTCCTCCATTACGATCATCAATTTATACAGATCTCCTCATGAAATATTAAACAAATAAGAACTAGTCAGAATCTTTGATCTCTTCATTAAATGCTAAGCATAGCACATGAAGGATTAATCATAATTCAAATGGAGTTGACATTCATGCCTTTATCAAAAACAAATACTTTCTACATTTCGTCATCTCAAAATCCACATAATTTTATTTTAATTACCCTAATAATTATACCCAATTTAACATTTTATACTTTGGAATCATGGAAAACATCCACTCTGGAGATGATCCCTCCAGGAGGCCCCTCAGAAATGGGAATGAGAAAATTCCGGCATAGTGGTTGATTCCCATCACTCGGTTAATTACAGGAATGGTACACGGTTGAATATTCCCTGCCGATGCCTCCTGCGGGAAAGGTTGCATTGTGGCCGGTGATGTCCCTTAGGATTCAACTATAGTTACCACCAAATCTGTCCTTGTCTTCCAGTCATTCAAATTAACCCGAATGCCTTCCGAGTAAGTATGGGTTAAAAACGGTGGTTATTCGGGAGATCCCATTTTCTTAAATGCCATATTAGTTATCATAATTCTATCTTGTTTGAAATAAGCATTGACTCCTTATCTCCATTTCTCAGCCAAAACATCAAAAGCAACAAACTGGCAAGGTTTTCCAAATTTATTCGAAGAGAGCCTTCCTGGAAGTCTCTATATCAACAACATTCTAAATAATGAAGAAATAATTAATAAACTGACTTGTTCAATAAAAACAGCCTTCAATGAGCTTTCTAATCAAGAAGTATTAAGAAATTCTCGAAAGAAGGTTTCTCCAAAGACTGGAAATAGCACAAAGAAAATAGCACTGGAAAATAGGTACAAGAAAATGTGACAAAACCCCTTCCATTCTCCGTATAAAGGTCTCTAATAGTCAACAAAATGAAATAGAAAATGATATGGAAAACTTCGATAAAATTCATGCACAGATTTTTCTCTATTGGGCTTAAATCTCGAGAGCAAAACTATACACGTAGTGACTAGAAAACTTACAAAAAATATAAACATATTCCACAGTATTTGACATCGAGGAGTTTTAATAGGAAAGCTAATTCTTTAAAACATGCTTTGAAAAACTCTTTTCAAGTGAATAGTGCTTCCTGCGATAGCTGTCATAGCAGAAATTCGGGAAAAAAATATTAACAAATTCCTCGACAATCTCATTACCACTCTTCTTCTAACTAACCTTACTTCAAGAAATCTATATTATCATCAAAATGCTAAATCACAAGGAAACATCAGCCCTGATGGAATGCCAAATAAAGCCTTCAAATTGTTTACTCTAAATACTATTACCTATTTCAATAAAATTTGTAATGGAAACCAGCAACCTCACACTTTCCAAAACAATGGTAAACTGCCTATATTTAAAATGCTTACTAAATCTGGCCAAAATCTCAATCATCCCGGCTGCAATAGACATTATTTCTAAGCAACTTTAGCAAAACCTACGAAAAACTATTTCTCATAATAATGAGTGATAACTAACTAGCATTATTCCAGCCAAGTGTTGTGTCTTCTCAGCTCGACATAGCCAGATCCGTTTATTGCTTCGGGTTACTGAAAGAAACATTAAAGATTTCGACCCCAAGTTCTATATGAGGAGCAAAAAGCACTTGAGCAGATTTGGTGCTACTGTCTCAACTTCAAACTAATAAATAATAGCTTCCCTATCTAATTAAAAATACCATGAACTTTCTTAAAACCAGAACTTACAGAACCAATATCATTCAAACTCTCCCTGAAATCGTATTGACAATCTGCAAAGAAGCATTTTCTTAATAATACCCTTACCTTTGACTCCCTGCAATTAAGGATATAAGTATTTTGTTAAAGGTACTATTTTGCATTATTTTGGCAAGGCAAAGGCGTTATTTTGAAGACGATAATGCCGTCTTAACTAAAAAAGATAGAGTTAATTTCATCATCTACACAGTACAATATAGTCTTCCCTCTGTTGAAGAATTGCGCATTCTCTGGCAGGATTGCAATTTATACTTCCAAAACCTATGCGATGACATTTAGAAAAAGCCCCTTCACCAAATAATATTCTCAGATACCAACTTTCTTCGAAAAAATCTCTTCTTGGGATCTAGAAATGAAGTGCCTACGTCTTCTTTTCTGAACAACATATTCAGTTTAAAGAAGCAAGTAAAATATAGTATCCAAAATTTTTGAAACTAATGTCATTAAATGATACCTCTCTTCGAAAGAAATTCTCTTCTTTCACAAAATAAAGCTTTTCTCTAGAAACAAGCACTCAGGTTAATACTCATTCATATTTCACAAATTTATGCTCTTGATATCAAAAGTAATAAGAAAGAGTTAAAATTCTGCAAAATAAAGTTAGATGCAATGAAAAATATTTACTTCATGGTACGTCAGAAACCATTCAAAACCATCTCAAAATATTTGCATTTTCCAAGAAAAATTTTATCGCATATTCTAGCCCATGTCGATGTCCTGATCAGATCCCAAGCAAAATTTATTCGACATATACATACGAAACAGGCTCTTTCTCTTAAGTACATCTGATTAAGCCTAATTAATGTATTAATGTATATCTGATTAATGCACTAATCAGATCCCAATCATAATTCATTTACTAATTCATTTAATAATTCGACATATACATATTCCTACTCTCTACCAAACAGGTTCTTTCTCTTAAGTTCCAATAGTTGGTATAATATCAATCTCTTCAGCGAATTACAACACTATGTAAAATCTTACAAGACCTACTATAAAATTGCATTTGGTAAATTTAATATTGCCACTTTGAAGAAAGATAGTCGAATCTCCATGGCCGAATGGTCATGGCACTGGTCTCGTAATCAAGAGACCTTAAGTTCGAATCCCGCTAGAAACAATGCAATTCATAGTATATGTAAATATTTAATTCATTGATTTTATGTTTTCCTTTATTTCATGTTTCAGAAGATATTGGACATTTCTTTAGTTTACCAGACAAGTGTTCTGGACTTTTCTTACTGTCTCCAGAAAAGTATTCTGAAACTTTCCCTGCTAGTATAAAAGCAGAAGATTTGTCAGTCACTGTGTTCTGAGTTTAGAGTTGAATTAATAAATTGGTTTAGCTCTACTTGTGTCTGTCATTGCGTTCCGCACTAGAGTATCTACGTGACAATATGTTTTCTCTTATTCGGGAACAATTGAAGAAAAACTGAGAAGGGCTTCGACTCTGACATCTCGAGATTAATATATAAATCTGTCTCTGTCGTTATAGAAAGCTCCATAAATTGCTTTTAGACCCCAGATTAAACAAGGGTTAGTTAATAAATGAGTATATTTAGTTTAAACTTGACCAACTTGAACCCAGTGCTTCGACAAAGACATCCTAATATCTATATCTCTATCGTTTCGTTACATAAAGCTGCATAAATTGCTTAGATCCTGGATTAAATAAGCAATAATAATTAATTAATATATTTATTAATAATTAATTTAATAAATGTACTTTTATCAATCTTTATTATTATGAAAATGCTGAAAATATTTTGTATTTTGTACATGGCAAAATGTCAATACATTATTTGTAATTGATACTTTATGCTCCATTTTTAATGTTTGCCATTAGCAAACATTTTTAGGATTTTCCTCGTTTTTAAAATAAATTGATGATTTTTATTTTTTTCTTTATTATTTCTCTTTTGGTTAATGAATTGAGAAAATTTTCGGTTTCAACGTAGCACCCAATTATAGTATTATAGCAATTTTGAAATAAACAGGTCTCAGGAATCGAATTTTGTGTTGTGTTGATTTCGGATTTCGCTTGGGGCATTTATATGCACTCAGCTGCTGTAAAACTGAATCGTAAAATAATGCTCACAAAATTAATTATATAATTCGAAAATTGAATAATGAAGGACGGAATTGCCATTCATTTTTCAAATCATTATTGTGCCTTTTTCGAAATGGAACTCGAATGTCAAATCCATTAGAAAACATTAAGCAATCTGATTCAGTGCGACTTTGATTGATAATTATTTTAAAAATATAACTAAAATCATTAAAATATCTCTCTTTTCGTATTTCCATTAAAAAATACACAGTCTGAGAAAAAAAAACTTTTTTTAAGCGATTTCAAAAAAGAAACCCACCAACCATGCCATATTTACGGAAATTTATTAATGCCAGACTATAAAGATCTTTTTCATATATTATTTGTCTAGATTTTAGCAAGAAAAAGACGTATCAGAAAACTTATGAATTATTAATGCGAAAATATATTTCTTCATAAGAAGGAAAGAGCTCAGCAAAAGCTTTCAGAACAATCATTCTCTCACAAAGAATATCTTTTCTTTTTATATCCAGCTTGTTATTTATTGTCTTAAATTGATTGCTTTTATCCGGGACGTCTTACTTGCTGCAGTCATTGCAGAATCTGTGTTTTTCACTTATTACGAAATTTTGATTAAATGCGTCCAGCAACTTAGTGTAATCACTAAATTTTATGCTATTACATGATCGCATTTTGCAATAATTGGCATCAGTTAATAGCGGTAAGATATATTAAAATCTTTGTTTTGTTATTTTGGAAAATTATAGATGAAAGTACTTTTGCTAATTTAGAATTTGTTTTATTTTGCAGAGTTTTCCTCATTTGTAATAGTTAAGGTGTTAAAAGTAAATACCTGAATTAAGAATTTTCAATGTATTAAGTTACCTCAAAGTTTTCTGTTAAAAATCGAGCTGATTTTAGCTCTTTCAGTCGTAAATTCTGTTGAGAAATGAAAAAATAAAATTCATATTGCATAGCATGCAATAGCAGTACTTTTTAAAGTTAATGAAAAGCTTCTTGCTAAGCAAGGCAAAAATACGATATAATATTCGAATGAAAAACCTCAGAAAGGCATTTAATCTTAATAGAAGTACGTATGTTTTGTTTTTTTCAAAATAAAAGAAAAAAATTCGAGATTAGTCTTCCCGAAATTTTCTTGTATGTTACCTAATAAATGTGCTTGTGTATTGTTAATGGCTTACCAATGGCAGACAATTACCAAAGAGACTATTTAAGGGCGATTTTTGGTGATCTTTGGGGGATGGGGGTGGAATACATTTATAACACAAGATCTAGACCACAGAATAAGTATTTTAGAATTCTTTTTTTTCAGACTGATTTTTTTAACAAAGTATTAGAATAGCAATCACAAAATTACATATTAAATTTTATATATCTATATCATTGCATATCGCGTTTGCACGTTTTTGAAAGCTTAGATCGATAGACAGTCAATCCTTTGGCAGATTTGGCACCAACATTTTACAGATATCGACATTTTAAATGTTAATTCTGTGTAACAAATTTTATCCATCTAGCTCTGTTCATATTGTAGTTATATTAATTTACATTCGGACAGCTTGATATACAAACTTTTGAATGGATTTCATTCAAAAATTTGATAGAAATTCACAAATTTGGTATAAGGAGTATATACCAAATTTAATAGCTAAAAAGTTTTTGAGTTGTATTGCTCACAGACAAACACACATACATAATTCCCAAAATGTGTTTTTCAGACGCGGGGAGATCTGAAGTGTGGCGATTTGTCAAATTGATAAATTTGAATTCCTTGACGATTATATTTCCTTTTTTTTATACTTAGTATATAAGAAAGTAAAAAAATATCTGATGTCCATACTAGTGTAAAAATAACAAGCAGTTTAATGCTTTTATTGATATCCAGTTAGCTCCATTTTTTATGAATTGTACCGATAGTCCTTTAAACAAATATATTTTCATGAAATATACAGAACAAAGAAATAAAACATATTCGTCTCGCAACAATTACATTTGAGTTGAAAAATGTTCCCAATGATTTTTAAATGTTATAAAAATTTGGAAGACGTTCTTCTAGATGATTTTCGTTTTTGCAATGCGTTCTTTGTTTCCAAATTTGGGGTTTCGTCAAGATAAGATTACTCAGACATAAATTAATTAATGAAATGTAAGTAACTTGGAGAGTAGCCGTCTAATTTTTCGAAACTACAATCCTTTCATTTGTCCTATGCTTGATGAGAAGTTTACATAAATAATGGTTTTACTTAATAGAATACTTTATATATTTTCCACACAAACAACGGTCTTCAATTAAAACATCCGCTTACAATTAAGTTATGTCAAACTAAATATACTTATGCAAATGCAGTTTGAAGATTCAGGACTTACTTTTCTTTGATAGTTATTTATTTTAAATATGAGGTCCCCCTTACGTTTTTTCGTAATTAGACATAATATTTCCCCAATTATTAATAATAGATACTCCAGTTAGTTTATGTGAAATGAGAATTGCAAATTAAAATCAAGCGGACACAATATCTAAAAATTCACCTAACTATCGAATTTTATTACATCATCTTATTTCATTCTTCTGCCATTCTAATATTTATGGCAAAATGGCAACTTTAATATTTCAGGAGTTATGTAAATTTGTATTTTCGATGACAAATGAAATACGTTAGTAAAGGACAGTTTCAAATGACTTCTCCATTTAAGATTTTTTTTTTCACCAAGTTTCTAAAACGACAAGGTTTTATTTCGCATTTAAAGTATAGCTTTCTAATAATTCAATGCATATTTTAAAATTATGCATGCAGTGAACGTTCAATGATTTCAGTTTTTTATACATAAGATATAAAATAGGGGTTGCTTTATATTCTGTTACTCTGTGTTGATTCCCATCACTATATATAATAGTAAAAATATTAAATTTAATATTAGAAATGTCTTAAAATCTATGCACAGTTTTATGTTATATAATTTAGTGAATTTACAAATACAATTAGAAGTAAAAATATTGTATTTAAAAACAAATATGGAATTTTAAAAAGTAATTTAACACATTGACTGCCGCATGACGCGCCAGTGCGTTACAGATAATATGTAATTGTACCAAACCATCTATGTTATTAGATGACCCCTTCTCTACTACAGTCAGGAGATAGCAAAGAAGGGGTCATCTAACTAGATAGAGGACCCGGATATTGGGTGCGAGTCATGGCAGCGAAAGTGTTAAAAAGATAAACTAAAGCCGAAGAACCTTAAATTTCTCTTCCCTCCTTTTTTTAGGTTGTTTTATTTGGATGTTTAGTTATATTAATGTCCCGTTTTAAAGCAACACTAGATCTATTTTGGAAAGGACCTCGTAAGGACCTCGGACCAGCCCCTCCAAACTTCCACACCCCACCAGTGGGAGAACGTTGGGTCCCGACGGATTTAACGTGCACCAGATCCACTTATTCGATAGTTCTTAGGTGGAATCGGATCTCGAACCTGAAACCCTCCTGTTCCGAAGCCGAGACCTTACTACTAGGTCACAGCGGCATTGTTTTATTTCCATGATAAATTGCAATTTTGGTCCCGATAGAGATGTTGTATTCTCCAACTAATTATAATTTAGAATTAAAAGTTCTGTACCTTATAGTTGGTAAATTAATTAGAAGAGTCGAAGTCAAAAACAAGGGAGATAATTTAATGGATTTTGTAATAAATATTATTTTAACAATGCTTGAATAAGCTTTCCCGAGTAAAGTGTTAGCGATATTCTCTTTTCATAATATGTAAAGGAAGTTTTTTTTTCTCGCTTAAGCTCGGAGGAGAAACATTTCTATCTCGGTAACATTCTCTGTGTTTCTTCATGAACGAGGAGCAGAAGTAACAACTCGTTGCCTTTTATTGCAATGTTATTAAACATCTATGGATAAATCGGTGCAATTTTTCGCGAAAGGAGATAAAGATTATATCCGGAAGATATCACCAGGTAAGGCTTTGATGGGCACCGGCAGGGTTAAGAAAAGGGGAAATATTCCTTGAGGAATTTGCCTCTTTCCTTTATTTTCTTCTATGAGGAAAAGAAAAGATGAGTTCTAATATATTCGAGCTGATGACCATCTCCTTTTTAGGAGTGGAGTAATCAGTTCTAGCTTCTTGTTAATTTTCTCTTCAACAAAAATTTTCTTTTTGTCTTTTCTTTCTATAAATTCTATTTCACTAGGTACTTCGACAGAATTGTTTAGTTTCGAGGTTTTCTATTCTATAGGTTTATGTATATTCAATTACATTAAAATTTACCTTAACCAACTTATTCCATTATTCTATCAAAGAATTATGCTATTAATGTACAATTTGTGGTTCAGAAAGAAAGTAATTGGAACATTATTTTCAATTTGATTCATCTGTCTTCATCCAGTTTGAATATTATTTTTTGTTATATTTTCACTTTGAAGATTTTCATGTCATGTAATTTATTTATCTGCTTATCTCCGGTAGCACAGCCTGCTGCACAATATTCTACGATATTAAACAATATTGTATAATATTATTCGATATTACGCGATATTAAACAACATCGTACAATATTATTCGATATTACGCGATATTAAACAACATCGTACAATATTATTCGATATTACGCGATATTAAACAACATCGTACAATATTATTCGATATTACGCGATATTAAACAACATCGTACAATATTATTCGATATTACGCGATATTAAACAACATCGTACAATATTATTCGATATTACGCGATATTAAACATCGTACAATATTACGCGATATTAAACAACATCTTACAATATTATTCGATATTATGTGATATTAAACAACATCTTACAATATTATTCGATATTATGTGATATTAAACAACATCTTACAATATTATTCGATATTATGTGATATTAAACAACATCTTACAATATTATTCGATATTATGTGATATTAAACAACATCTTACAATATTATTCGATATTATGTGATATTAAACAACATCTTACAATATTATTCGATATTATATGATATTAAACAACATCTTACAATATTATTCGATATTATATGATATTAAACAACATCTTACAATATTATTCGATATTATATGATATTAAACAACATTGTACAATATTAAACAATATTACGAATATTGATCTATGACATACAATACCGTACGCTATTTGTGTCCTACTAGGGATATGTATTGAGTCGATTGGTTCTCTTTATTTTGAACATCATGCAAATTTGCAAAATTGATGTATACATGCATGGCTACTTTTCTGTCTGTCCGTCCGTTTGTCTGACTTCCACAATTATTTTTAGTACCTACTATTTTCTTTCTGTCATTTCTTTTCAGGCAACAAATTTTGCTTTTATTATCAATGAATTTACAGATAGTACGCTGATAAAATTACACATTTTTTCCTTTGATAATTTGCCAAATTAAAGTTTATAAATGAATAAATTAAAAGCTTTATGTTGAGAAAGAGTTATACCAAACTTATTAAGAATGTAATTTAAAGAAAAACTCCAAATACGCAAATACAAGATAAAAAATAAATAAAAGAACACTGACTACGTAAAGTTTTGCAAATAACTTCAGTAATGATAAAAAATGTAAATTTCAACAAGCACTTAAAAGTATTTAACAGTAAATAAGCCAATAAAAGGGGAATGCCAGCTTTTTAAATATAAAACTCTTCTGTAAACAGTACAACAAGATTCAAATCAAACGAAGATAATTTTCAAAAATCATATTCACATATCTATTCTTCCAATCATTTAAAATTAATCAATAATGCATTAAAGAATATTAATAAATTAATTATACATATCCGATTGCTAACTAAACATTTTTAGAACATAATCAAAAAAGTTTTTACCTTTTTAACAATAAAAAAATATTCTTTAAAAATTCTGACTGAAAATTTCAGGAATATGAAGATACAAAATTTCAAATTCCTGATATATTTCTTAAAAGTATGCATTAAAAAAATAATTTTTATGAACTGTAAAAAATCGTATAGTTTCGTAAAAAAGGAAGCAAATTAATTATTAGTATTAAAAAACTTAATGAAAATAATTGTATTAGGTGTGGTATTCGATCCAAAATCACACACACACGGAAAACACGTGTAAAGTAATACTTATCTCTTAGCAGTAAACAAGAGTTTTAACAATATTCCAGACACTTGTACCGTAATAACTTGTTTACCAGACACCTATGCACACTGAATATAAGATTTTGAATAAAGCTCAATACTAATGTGCAAGAGGAATATTGAGCATGCTCGAATTCTGGATGTATTTCTTCAAGATATGATTTTAGAAAGACATTTTAAAATAAATTTGAAATATTCAGGTTTATGGTTTTAGGTCAGATAAAATTCATGGTTTTGCTGAAACACTGGTTCGAAAAAATTACACGTACTAATTATGGTTTTTCAAAATGAGGAAAATATTAATCTTTAAGAACAAAAAGAACGAAAATTATTGTGTTAGATCTCATATTCGAACCGAAAGCACGAGAATTGTTTATGGTGTAACGAGTCACTAATTACTCGTGGGGAACATTGCCTACTTTCGAGACCATGAACTGAGAATCTTGTATAAAGGTACAATGCTAATGTCTGAGAAGATTTGGTTTAGTTTAGTTATATTAACGTCCCGTTTTTAAAGGAACACTAGGGCTATTTTGGGAAGGACCTTGCAATTTTGAACCGCTGTCAGATGATGAGGATGACACCTGAGCTGCCACCTCCAAACTTTCACACTACACCAGTGAATGTATGAGAAGGATTGTGAACATTCGCAATTTCGAATTCCTGATATACTCTTTATAGAAGTATATTTAAAAAGATGCTTTGTTATGGCTCGAAAAGACATGAATGTCAAATTTATGGTTTCGAAGAAAAGAGGGAACACTGATTTTTAACATTAATATAAAAAAGAAAGGAAAAAATTATCAAATGTCAGATTCGAATCGGCGGAAAGAAACTGTTTAATGTGGCACTATAATTAGACTGAATTATTGCGGACAATCTAGTCAGAATTAATATAAAATTCTCCTATTCAGACTGAAACAAGAACCTTGCATAAGAGCAGAATACAAACTTTCAAAAAGGTATTGTGAACATGCACGTTTTCAAATTATAGATGTATTCCTTCAAAAAAAAAACATTTCAATAAGGTTTGAAAAAAGAATCATACGGATGGGAAATTTAAAGGTCCGAAATAATATGACAAAAATTACTTCTCAAATTATAAACAAAACAACAACAAAAAAATGTGTAGGATTCGAATCTATGACTAATAGAGATGCTTAGTAAAATAGGGTCGAACGCATGATCGATTGTAATATGACCATTGCTTTCACCTATTTCCATTGTGAATCGAGGATACCGAATAAAAAAACTTAAGGTAATATATGAAAGGGATAACGTCCATGCGCTATATCAAATTCCAGATTAAATCGCTAAAAGAAAAATATATATTAACTAGCCATCCTTGGCGACAAGTTTGTTCGCCTGGATTATTTACATTTTATGCTTTTAGAATAATTAATAAGGAAAAAATTTTTTTAAAAAACTTTTCACATTATTTGATACGAATAAACATGAATTCAATTGAATCAATTTTCTGCAAATTAAAAAAAAAAATGTATACAATACGAAATAAAAGTGGAAGGGAAAATTGTACTTCTTCGACAATGATTGGCAAAAACACAGGATTGAACATTTTGATGGATTAGTATGAATTCCACCATAGCAGTTAAAGACATTACAAATAGCGTATCAAATTGAATTGAAAATAATGTTAAAACTAAGGGTTATACAGAAAAATAAAAGATTATACAGAAATAAAATTGGTATATCTAAAAAAGATAATTTTTGTGTCTACAGATAATACAAAGATTCTTTTTGCAAGATAATTGTCTTACATGCATCTATTATACATCTATTTCTATAAGCAAATTATAATAATTACTTACCTGACAACTGCTAAGCCTATTTTTGAGGTTGATTAAAAGTTCTGTTTGAAGGACATTTCTTTATATCTTTTATATTGTTTTCCTTCTGATTGAATGCACTTTTTGTTGGCACCCTGAACCATCTCCAGAATATTTTTAATATTATTTCGAAGTTCCGTTAATTAGCTAAACGTAGCATCGAATTCACTGCAGCTGTATAAACTTGCAATAAAGCAGTCTAGTAAATTGAAGTTTACTGGCTTGTGTCATTTGGAGAAACAAGGCTTTGCCAGTGATCCTTTAAATATAAGCAGTCTATATAATAATTCTTAGGGCAATTTTGTTTACATTGTACTGTTGCTACTCGAAAATGCATTATAATTTCTGCGCCACGTACGTTAAAGTTACATTATATAGATAAGATTTGAAGAAATCATATGGATGTAAAATTTAACATTCCAAAAAAAAAAAAAAAAAAAAAATCACAAAAATTGTTTTTACCTTTTTATAAACCCTAAAGAAACAGTAGTCTCTAATCACGGATTACAATATTGCCGAAAATAATGGAAATATAATCATTCCTTTTTCCGATTCTTCTATCGAGTGTGAAACGAAGACTTTCAATGAAAAAATAATGCTAATTTAAGAGAGATAAGCTATTTTGAATTCTAAAATGTATTTCTTTAAATAAAAAATATTTTAATATTATTTGAATAAATCATCAATTGAATGTTCTCAAAAAATGTAACCTTATAAATAAAAATTCTAACAAGTTTAATTTAGTTGAGTTTCATTAACTTCCCGTTGTAAAGCAACACTACGACTATTTGGGGACAGACCTCGTCATTTTGAACCACGGTCAGATAACGAGGACGACACCTGAGCTGGCACTAAATGTATTATGATCGTTGTGAATGGTTTAGTTTTTGCTTACAACTATCAAAATTCGATAAATTGATGCACGTATGGCACTCGGGCAAAACAGTTAAGTGGTTAAACATTCATTTTACAAAAGTGCACAATTGGGTACAGAGAATTCCAAGAAGTAAACGACCTGTGTAATGAGCTATTACGCATCAAGATAGTTTAATTAAACCATGAGTAAATTTTTTAAAAAACCGCAAATTGATATAAAAAATATTTTTAAGTATTTTTTCAGTTTGGAGTTATTTTTTTGTAATTTTATTTAAATTAAAAGTTGCATGGAAAGAAATAATTGGCATAAAAATATCCTATTTCAAAAATGTTGATCGAACGATTTCAGCTGGTATCATAATGGTTGGTTTTCTGAAAAAAGTGTAGAAAATTAAATTTGAACATTATTTTTATTCAATTGTTAAGCCTCAACGCACTTTATTTGACGGTAGTTACTCTCAGGAATCAACCGATAGAAAGTTTTTTCCCAGATTTAATTTTTATCACTTTTTTTCCGAAGTAAATTATTTAACCACATTTTATTCCCACACAAAGTGTTGGTGGTGTTCGGTCACTTCTTAAAGTAACTTTTTCTATGATTATTTTTTATTTTACTTTATTTATTTATTTATTTTATTTTTCGGGGGGCATAAAACAAAGATTTTTAGACCTTGAAAACGAGGTAAATAGGCGGCATACTTCAAACTGATTTTTAATGAGTATATGCATTTCTAATTTTCTGTTAAATAAGACTTTGAATTTTGCGTGGTTAATTGCGTCATTGTTTTATAATCAATTATATGAGTCATTATTTTTGTTAATTGAATAATTATTTTGTAATCAATTTTTCGTTCACTTTCTGATACACTAACGTTTCGGATTTTCATACATTTGTTTAATATAACTGTTAATTATAAATTTAATTTCGCTTTTACTTCAGCTACGTTATCGCATAGCAAACCCCAGAAACGATAGATCTCAAAGTAAATAAATAAATAAAAGGAAAACCACCGTTTTTAATACACTAATTACACCTTAATAGAGACAATGAATGTGGAAAATGCACCACGTTATAGGTAGAAAAGGCTGAACCTGATAATAACAAGTTGTCTACTCCGACCCCCCTAAGGCACGTAGATAAATCTAGATGAATAATTGTTTTCTTATCAATGAGGTTGAGTCCTATGGGTCATTCCCGGCAACGGCACAATCCCTTCCGTGAGAATCACGTCCTGTCATTGATAGAAGGTAAACGACCCCGCACCATTCTGTACCCACCGAATGTGGGAGAACCAACCAACATATCGAAAGCTTCTCTCCTCATATTTGAGATGCCCTCCTCGGACAGAGTTCTGAACCTAATAAAGTGAATAAAAGTGTGCTTTTAAAAACTGTTCTTCTTTTTATTTGTAAGAACATTCTTTCTAAAAGTTTACTATTCTTATATATCGCAAAGTATGGATGCAAAACAAAAAGGTCCTATGGGCAAATTTACATAAATGTTAGCAGTGCCCGATTTAGCTTTCTTATGGATGCGGGAAATTTGCTTAGTGCTTACTTAATTAATGAATTGTTAAAGCCCATTATAGCCATTTTATCACCTTTCATTAGAATTGTTGTCTTTAATAACTTCAAAAGCCACAAAAGATTTTACGTTTGTACAATCGAATAATGTAGTTTAAATTATATGATCATATTCTCACGTTAACGTCGCTAAATTATTTATCAACTGATTTTTACTATTGAAATCATTTTTTTTTTTGAGATCGGTAGGTACAAAGTAATGATACTTAAAAAAAAAAAAAAAACTGATGGAATCTCTTGAAATATTTTCGTTTGAAAATAAAAGACCCAATTATTTCAATTTCTTATTTCATACAATGAAGAAATATCTGGTTTATTAATAAATAATTAAATTAACCTATCGCATCTAAAAAGGAAAATGCATTTCTTACATGTTTCACAAATCCCAATATACAAAACCTCATAAAAAACACAGAACACTGGAAAAAAAATCTTGATTATAAATAAATTGTTTACACCTTTGTTTCGATTAAACATGAAACAATTATCAAAATTTTGTGTTGAATAAATGAATTTTTCGACCTATTTTTGAATTATTGGATAAAATTTGTAAGAAACCTATTTTTGTATTTTTGGATAAAATTTGTAAGAAACCTATTTGTGAATTTTTGGATAAAATTTGTAAGAAACCTATTTTTGAATTATTGCATAAAATTCGTCAGAAACCTATTTTTGAATTATTAGATAAAATTGGTCAGAAACTTATTTTTGAATTATTGGATAAAATTTGTAAGAAACTTATTTTTGAATTATTGGATAAAGTTTGTAAGAAACCTATTTTTGAATTATTGAATAAAATTTGTAAGAAACCTATTTTTGGATTATTGGATAAAATTTGTAAGAAACCTATTTTTGGATTATTGGATAAAATTTGTCAGAAACCTATTTTTGAATTATTGGATAAATTTGGTCAGAAACCTATTTTTGAATTATTGGATAAAATTTGTAAGAAACCTATTTTTGAATTATTGCATAAAATTTGTAAGAAACCTATTTTTGAATTATTGGATAAAATTTGTAAGAAACCTATTTTTGAATTATTGGATAAAATTTGTAAGAAACCTATTTTTGAATTATTGGATAAAGTTTGTAAGAAACCCATTTTTGAATTATTGGATAAAATTTGTAAGAAATCTATTTTTGAATTATTGGATAAAGTTTGCAGGATTTCGACTGGATATTACTTAACTGTAATACTATTGCAATGGTACTGTGCTTATATAATTATCTCTTTCTGAAAGAAGTCGGGCCATTACATTGAAAGAATTTGGATGGACCTATGGAAGAATTTTTCAATATTTGGTGATGTGGCTTTTAGACGATATTAACCAGAGTGTAAGAACGACAGATTTTATCACCAGAATGGTAATTATCGATTTGCCGCCGCAGCAGAATGGAGATATAAAGCTACTGCCCGATCGGCTGTCACATTAACATTAATTTGAACAAAATCCAAATGTCACAGCACTAGATTCGTCGCATCAGCTACCTGATATGTAGCCAATAAACAGTTATGAAGAAGATAATTGAGAAAGCCATAAAATTCGAAGACAATTAGGTAAGGCGATTTTCGAAGCCCCTTTCCCATTCCATATTTCTAAAACAAGTTTCTTTTTTAAATTGGTTTTAATTTAACATTCCTAAAAGCAGTTTTTAAATAACAAATACATCTGCAGACTGAAATAATAAAACATTAATTATCACCTTCAAGGGAGTTGATTTCAATATCTTAAATATAAAATTTGAATCTAAAAATAATTTTAACAAAATAAGTGGTAAAAAATCAAAACGTTCTAAATACACAAAGTTGCCGAGGTTGTTGCCATCTGGTGGTTCTCTGTCAGAAGAATAAGAAAACTGCTGTGTTATTGAAATAATGCTCGATTTTAGTTTGTATATCTACGAGTTTATGGCCTTTTAAAACAAATGAAAATGTCAAACTAAGTTATCCTGAAATTGCCACAAAAAATCTTGGTTCCTAGATAGTAACTTACTTTGATTGGTAATTCCTTCCAGACAATTTTGAATTTACTACAATGATGCCAACCGTTACTACTTTGAATACTACGATTCAGATTGCTGTGATCGTTTAGTTTGAAACAACGCTGATGTAGTGGATAATGTACCATAGAAAAATGGGTAATTACTAGTACCTCTTCCAAATATGTCTTGATAACCAACACAGGCTTATCTGAAACTATCCAAAGCAACGCAGGAATCCCTTCCTTATTTAGGAAACAACATAGGCCCTGAATATCCTGTCGTGTGGAAGTGGCAATTCTTTTCAAAGTCGGATTTTCTTACATGTTATTTCTGATATATTTCAGACCAATGGTGCACATGTAAAATTCTGCGGTCCGTTGAGTTGCCCTCTGTTATAGTATGCCAACCTTTATATAGTGTCAAACTACACACAGCATGTCTTCAATATGATTTATTATATATCTTATCTGGCCATCTGTCCTGCTGTTTCAGAGGTTACATGACATCTTTATTAGATCATATATGGGACACGATAACTGCTAGCATCCCAAATGCCTGAAAAAAATTTAGACCGATGGTTTGAGATAATTTGGTCAGGATTCCACAAGCCACCATCCAAAAATTAACTAACCTATTCCAGGCTTAGTGAAAAGTTGAATCCTAGCTTGGGGTGGACTAAAGGCTCTGTGACTTCCTCACTTTGTAACAATCTAACTGGAATAATCTCTGCTTTTTTTTTCTGAAATGATATCAGTTTCGAGCATTTTCATAAATATATATATAATTTTATCAGTTTTGGATTCTTTGGCATATTTAAGCATTTTGTGGCGCCAGCAATGTGTATCATAAAGCCCCTCTTTTTTTTTGGGGGGGGGTCAATGTAGTTCGATTAATTATTTTTAAATAATTTATTTAAAAATAAAATTTAGAAAAATAGCTATAAGCTACTACATTATTACCGATTTCCTTTCTTTCCGTTAAATAATTTTACAAGAGATGTAAAGGTGAAATATGACAACCAATTAATGAATAATTGTTATTCTAACATATATTTTTAAAAATAATGATTTATATCTCGAATTACCGTTATTAAATAACTGCAATCATGCATCGAAATCCTGATATTTAATAATCCATGAAATTTGTGTTTTTTACAACTCATTAATGTGGTAACAAAGCTAAAAATATTTTTAATTGACCTTCAATCCAGTGAACTTGTATAACTATTAATAACTTTGACCAAATGAAAATCCAATGCCGATTCTGTTTAGTTAATTGATTTTCATGTTATTTCTTGGGTATTATCCGTATTGGCTAAGGGTATAATATATCCAAGATGCTCATAGGACATTCTCCACAATGCTCTGTGAAATTCGGAATATATTGGAATATGTTGTTGGCCATTTTGTGTTCATAAGGATCGTTAGATATTCTGAATGTCGATACATATTGTGAAGGTATTGCTGCAATACTTTCGGGCATTATCTATTCATAGACATTATGTCATCATTAGAGGAAAAATTAACCTTTAAAAAAAGAAATAAAGTCGAATTAAGAAATAACACAAATGCTTTCATAAACTAGTAGTGCAAACTTTATTCAAACAAAGAAGCAAAGTTACAGAAATTTAAATATCACAAGAGGCTCTCTTAAAAGTATTAACAATACAATATGAATATATTCCTCAGGATAATGAGAAGTAGAGCACAAATAACCTTGGTTTCAATGGAATGTTCGAATATCCTGTTACATCGTAAATGCATGGGAGGAGATAGCACTTACAGTTATATAGCTATCGATAACAAACCACTAAAGCTGGTAAGATACTGAGCACAGGTCAATGCAGTGTCCATTAAAACATGCACATTAGGCATGATCTGGATTTTTACATAAATGCTTCAGTAAATGCACAAATGCTCAGCTAAAGGCTACTGAGCGTTTGGAAATTAAGAGATTCAATTTGACTCCATAAATATAACGACTCGTAGTCATTATCGAGTAGAAAATAAATATAGAATAAAATTATTCGGTACATTGTTTTTAGTTTTCGAAACGAAACTCATTATTAAAATAATAAAAAAAAACAAATTGATAATTAGGAGATCCCACACAATAAATAACTAGCAATAATTATCATTAAGACAATAAATATATAATAAAGTTTATTACATTCATTTTTTAGCTTTCTAAATGGAATATACTATTAAAATAGTTAAATAAATACATAAGAATATGATCACGAAAGTATAATTATAAAGAATTAGAGCGGAAAGGACAGAATATCTACAAAGTGTGCCACTATGTCCAATCAAAGAGTCTTGCATCTGAGAATTTGAATGTAAGTAACGGATATAAAAGAAATTAATATTCTTGAAATGGAGCTTACCTAAATTATTAAAAGAAATCAAATATTAATATTTCAAGTTTTAAATAACGTGCTTCAAAATAAAGAATAACTGCCAAATAGATATTAACACAAATGATATACATCAATATTACAGCTACTCCAACATTTCTGTGTGTCATCGACGACAGGATAAAAAAATTTGATTACGGAACGAAAAAAAAAAAAAATCACAAAAAAAATGATTTAATTCATCAGTATACTAGCTCGATAAGCATTATTAGCACCGCAATTTTTACTTATACTTTCATTACTTATATAACCTATACTTTTTTCTATGAAAAATGTAAGGCTCAGAAACAGTTTCAGATACTCCTACATTTACAATCTACAATATCTTTCAGTTATTAAAACTATATTTTAAGATCGTAAAAAATATTTTTGGGCATGAATGCTATTTCCCATGTATTCGAAAATTTGTAAATTTTCTGGTGTGACTTTTGAATTTTTAAATTTAAGTGTTAGAAATTGCTTTCGATTACTTTATGTATCAAAAGCTTAAGCTATTAGTTTTATATCTGTTTTGCAAACGCAGCTTCTGCAAAATTAAAATTAATTAGCTTTCATTGAATTTCTAAAAAACACCATGAAACAAAAACAAAAGTTATTTACAACATTGTTGTTACAGATTTAAAAGATTATTTTGTACTCATTGAATTACTGTTTGTACATGTTACTAACTGGCATGACAATTATTCTTGTAAATGTTTAAATTAATAGTGTTTTTAAGAATAAGCTTATATATTTAGTCTCGGGATTAATTTTATAAATTCTTGCTTTCTAACCAATAAATCACTAATTATTTGCTTTCTAACCAATTGATAACTAGCACCTTCAACTGTGCAAAGAATGCACGCTAGAATACACTAGAAATCCTACAAAAAAAAAAAATTCTAAAATGCTAATTTTGTAGATTGAAACAGTGTCATTTTTTATTTAAGTATGCAAAACGCAGTTAATCCAGTAACAATTAAAATAGAATCTCATAAATTTTAACAAGTTTTTTTAGTTGTTCAGAAATGTCTAAGTTTTTGTTTTATAGAGTTAAAATTCTCAAGCATTTAACTAATAACGGAAAAACACCTCCAATGTCAATATTTTACAATGTCACATTAAAATTACAACTTTCAGAAGTTGCTTAGTCATATATAATTACCAATAACACAGCTTTTCAACAGTGAATTAATAAACATCAGATGCCTAATACCAAAATAACAATCTTTGATAATACTTCAATGCAAATACTTTATATTAACGTTCAAATACGATTCATGTATGAAGACAGTTCATGCATTTTTTGTAGTATAATTTAAAAATTTCATATTGTTTTGTTTATTTTAATTTTATACAAGTAATTAAAAACTATGCCATTGAGTGATGCGTCAAAAATACAATAAATATTCAAGTGATGTGATAATACTATCATAAGGTGATAACTTTCTTCACTCTTGCAACTTTGATTAATTTATCAGCATACTAGAAAAACATACAAAAATGAATAGAATTACACCAACAAAACTCGAAAAATGCTGCGATAAATATCGACAATAACGCAGTCTTGTGACTAGAATAAAAGTGCCACTTCGTTTTAAACAGACATATGCTTTGTCGCCATAAATACTAAAAAATGAAAATGCAATATATTATTTATGGTAAATTTAGAATTTTATTGTCAATTTTATTCATGTCTGATTCTAAAAATTTTTAATTGTCATCACTATGTAAATATTTAGTCCAAAATTTATGTTGAATGTATTCATAAATACTTTTCATAAAAGTAAGAATAACTTCGAACATTTTTGCAGCATTGTCTTGTATAAAACAAGTAACACTCATAATAAATAACACCTTTAAAATACATCCTGCTGATCTAACAAAATGGACCAAACAACTGAATCATTTGACGGCGTGTAAAACCATTCATATAAGCGAAACTGTTGTGAACTATAAACAGTTTGTAAGAAATGGTGGTATTTTCCGATAGATGGCGGTGCATGTCATGCAGTCAGAATTTAAGCTTTGCAAAATCTCAAATGCTAACCTAATTATATTTACAATACATACAAATAAACGTGCGAGGTGTCCCTTGCGATATTGGCCAGTCTTTTTTTTTATGTTGGAAATGATATTTTAAATAACTCAAAGTAAAAATTCTTAATTACTCATAGATTTGGTACTGACATGAAACTTCTTAAATATATAACATTAACAGTTCAAAGCAAGCAAAATGCTAACTATTCTAATTAAATTATTTTTCAGTTTCATAAAGTGGAATTTTTTTTGAAATTATGGTACATATATAATTGCATAATACGATCAAAATTAAAAATAAAATAATCGAATTCAAAATGGTGAAATGATTTTATTTACCCATTTCAGGTAATCCCTGCATTTTTAGGAAATTTTAATCACTAGGCCATTTTATAAATAGAAAGAGATATCAGAAATACACAATGCAAAAGTTCTTGACAAAAAATAAAATTCAATAAAACAAACTCTCTACATATTAGAAAAATTTTGGTTGAATGGATAAGTACTTCTGGAATACCGAAATAAAAATCAAGGAGTCTCAAAAACTTTTGACTATTTGTAAAAAACAAAAGCAGAATTGTATTAGTAACCGATTAATATTTTCTTCTGTTTTGAATTACAAGAGTTTTTTGACCTTCAAATGGAACGATCAAAACCAATTCACCAGAATTATTGAAATTAGTACAAACGAATTAAAAAACTATTTCCACTTTTAACTCCAACTGTGATTAGTTGGTATTGCAAAAGAGCAATAATGTAATAACTTCTAACATATGTTGGCTGCATAGTATTAAGGGATTTGAGAAAAGCAAAAAGAAATATATAAATATATACTAAAATATTATCAATACAAAAGTCCCATCATCGCGGGACACCTCATAGTTGCACGATATGATGTCTTTTGAGGCATAAAAAATAAATTTCGAATCTGTGATGTGTGCTGCGTCTTGTATGTGATTTAGTGCATGCAGTTGGGGGGATGGGGGCGTGTTGTTCAGTGGACGTGGGGCCTCTTCCTCTTCGGTGGTGTCGTCCAGCCGTTGCTTGACCAACTGTCGCAGCGCTTCAAGGTCGATGGGATGCCGTGAAAAGTGGCAATACGATTATTCTGCAACGACAAAAAATGTATTAGGTATAAAAAAAAAGAAAGTATTATTTAGAATACTTATGAAATCCATTCTGACAACCAGAATCCCAGCACCGGAATGTGACCCCTATTCCAATCATTCATATATATTTTTGGATTGAAATTTACCGCTTCGTTTATAATCTCAGCATTCGCAGATGAAGATGAGCAAACGTCTACCCTCATAAAATGCTCAACAATATTGTCAATATTTTTAAGAGACTGTATGGCGTTTAAAAAATCAATTAACATTGTGGAAATACAGTGATGTCTTGAGTTAACCCTTTAAAGGGCCATTTTTTTTTCCAGTCATATTATGTTAAAATAATTTTAGGCTTGAAATTAGAATAAGAAAAGGGATTCATTTAGCTTATTAGATCAATTTAATTTGATTTATTAATTTGGTTAATTAATAATTAAGTAACAAATCAAGACATCATTTTGTCTGAGATAAAGAACTGAAGCATCTAAGTTTCTGACTTACTAAAAAAAATGCGTCAGAACTGATACCAACCTACATCATTTCATACAAAGATTAATAAATTTGGTGGGAAGCATACTTTCCACGTCGCTAGAAAGGTTTAATACAGATTGAAAAGTATAGATAATAGAGATAAGAGAATTTGGATTGTTGTGAAAATCGTAATAATCGGCCTGTGACATCTATCTTAATGGTTTGCACAATATTTTACTTTGTACGTTGCTATATAGTACAAAGTAGTACAATAATATTAAGCTGTACTGAACAGTAATTAAAAACGATACTGTGTTCAGCAATATTATATTGTATTGTATTCAACAATATTATATAATATTTATTAAAATTGAATACGATTTGGTTATCGATCAAGTCAGAATTAGACACGGATGCAGAAGATCAATCAATCAATCAATCAATAAGTACTGTATTAGCACAAGATATTGTACGACATTTGTACGATGTCGATCAATATTCTGAAAGCTGAACAATATTGTGAAGATATCGTAACAAAATTATGAGACATTTTGCGCTAATAGGGTAGGTGAGATAACGCTATATAATGTTAACTGAACGTATTTTCATAATATTCCTAATTACACACATTTTACGACGAAATTTTGTCCTTGAATTTAAATATGTTCAAGGTATTTTTATAAACATCTGTATGATAGAAAATCCAAACGAGGAAAAATATAGTATGTCTAAAATTACAGGGATGAAAAACACTTTTTTGAAAAATAAATCAAGCCATAAATAATAAGGTTTAAAAATGTAATTACTGTCAGATTTATTTTAAATCAACAGCTATATTAAATTTAGATTCAGAGGACATTATGAAATAATAACATCACAACATATTTGTTCCCAAATTTAGTGCAATACCTTTTCGTTATCTTAATTTCTGGAAAGAAAAGAAGTTACGACTTACACTACTAAAAACTTAATTGTTAGTCCATAACTTCTAATTTTACACCATATTTTATTTATGAAATAAATATTAATATTAAATAATAATAATAAATATTAAAAATAAATATTAAATAAATATAAAATCACAGAATACGGTTTTTATGTAGAAAAGTAATAAAAATTGTAAACAAACCTTAGTCCAGAATATAAGACTGCGTGCAAAAGAATTGAGAAAAATTAATCATGTTATAAAATCTATTTATTCACATTACAAAGATTATGCAAATACATTTAAAAAAATTAATTTCCATAAATTAATAACACATTAAAAAGCAATAAATATAAGTTTGAAGTATGCTTCTAAATAATGTAGTTGCCATTTAACAAATTAAATTATTTTTCATGCATACAAATAAAAAGCTATATACTATTTTTAAAAGTAATGACCTTTTGTCTCCTTTTGTAAAACAAACTCTTCAATAACTTAAAAAAATGAAAGGAATAATATACGGAGAATAATGTGAATAAAGCAACAAACGATAACACGCATTAGAAAATCATTTATAATAACTATTATTTGAAGAGAGACCCATTCTATTCGATTCAAATTCAACAATGCAGAACCAATTTTTAACAATAAAATTAAAACCTTCCATTGAATATGATGGTTTGAAACTCCTTTTAAACCAGCGAGTAGTCACTCAGACTCTTCCTGGCTATAGTTATAAAATGGTTGATTTTTAATCATATTATAAAATGGTATCCAAGAAAGTTTGATTTTCTTGGATATTCTCTAATAAAAATGTTATCTCCCTCCCTCCGTATAAAAATTGTGAATCCGTAAACACCTTGAATTCTCAGATTTTTAAAATAATTTATTTTTTATTTTTAGTGTTCCAAAAAAAAAAAAAAAAAAAAAAAGGGTTTTGTGCTCCTTGGTATAATGGGGGAAAAAAACCGAGTACACATTTTCGATATCGTTTTTACGACCAATTAAAACCACAAATGTACGATTTGAGTAAAATCTTCACATACCAAATTTCAGTTATCTATGTTCTTGATTTTTTGATTTTACATAAGGTGATCAAACCGTTGACGGATAAAAATTATCCAGAATAAAAGCTAAATCTTTGTGCCAATTTTATCTATTTAGATTCTTATTTTTAGTTATTGTGTCCCACAATACTAAAACAGACATATTTCCTGCTAATGGATTTTGTTCAAAATTTTGTACAGACCTATAAATTCTGTGTAAAAACAACATATCGAATTCCATCGTCTAGCTTAAAACTTTGAGTTGCAGCGTTAAAGAATATATAGTTACAGAAAGTGGTATGTTGGAAGAAAAAAAATAAAAAATTTTACAATTCGGAACATTTGGGAATTCAAGCATAATTAGGAATTCATTTATAAGCATAGAGCAATGGAAGTAAAGAAAGAATAAAATTTTTTTTTCGTAAAACTGAAAGGAACAAACCATTTCGTTTAGCTTCACCGAAAACCATAAAATTCGAGGTATAAACAAATGTTTTTATTATTTATTACTTATTTGGTTTTTTTTATTTCCTTCGTCATTATGGAAATAGTCAGCATTTGAAACCTAAGGGATAGAAATTGCAAAATCTTTCGGGGAAAACAATTTTATTACTATTGGAGAAGGGGTGGGGGGCATCTGTTCAGTTTTACAGTGATGATATCCAAGTAAAATATGGTGATTCTAAGAAGTATTATTGAAATGATGTTAGAGCGTATGATAGAAGCTGTGCATTTTCTGTAAAAAGCAAAACCATACATAATGCTCTTTTGCTTTAAAGAAATTTGATTTTATAAATGGTATAATATTTCAAAACACCAGCTATTGTTTTCGAAACAAATGTAAATTTTTTTAATAGCTAGAATTTATTACATTTCACATTAAGCAACATTTTACATCGGAAATTTAGTACAGACTTTTGTTTTGCCTACATCTTTATGCAGGATTGTTCAAATCTTTTCTTTGTTGATGTTAAAAGATTCCCATTATTCTCCTTAATGCCCAGCAACGGTTTACTAAGAATCACTGCTATTCTTGATTAACTTGGTTTATCATATTTGAAAGTATTTTTTCCCATCCAAGAAACGTTTGTGCAATAAGAAAACTGTCGTCCCAAAAAGCTTCATTAAATAGTATGTTTCGCTGGCATTTTTTCTTACATTTTCTATGAAAATTAATTACAGCTTTTTATTATATCATAAAAATTCAACATAATTTTTTTTCTAAAGAACATCCGCATTTGAGATAGAAAACATATGCACAGAGATTTTGGAAGTATCCCAATAAATAGTAAAGGCGTTGTAACATTCCCCGTTTCCCAGTACTAATAAGACATTTACAGCAAGCTGTGTCGTCGCTGTTATTTACTAAACTCCTCGAGATAGCCAGATGGTATATCTTTTCACCTGGTGGTCTCGCATCTGTTCATTACCGACTACAGTAAAAGACCACATGTGGGGATTCCTCGTCGAAGAGATTGATACCTTCAAAGAGAAAGGGGGTGTCCAAACATCTGGATGCTAATTATTTCTCATCGTGAAAGGACTATGATAACTCCGTGTTCCAGAATCATCAGTTATGAAAAGTGCATCACTAAAAGGACCTTTTTACGACCTACTGGCGCCGCTGAGGGAGCGTATTGCTGCAACCCGATTGGCCGAAAGAGAGCTCAAATGACCAATGTAAATTAAGAGGCGGAGATTGTCGTCGAAATAAAGTGCAGAGAATTTTTTTAGGGAGAGGAGAAGAAACGAATTGTAGGGAGGCTGTTGGACTACGCCCACGAGTTCGGAGTCCGAGAGTTACCCCTGGAGTGGTCGTGTTGACTATCCTGTGGTGTTGTTTCTCCGTATTGATGAAGAACTGAGTTTCAAGATAAACCTTCGACTTCGACTGTTGTGTCTCCTACTACAGATGTAAATAACTATTTATTTAACCAAGATTAGAAGAAGTTGTTCTTTGTATATATAGGGCTGTAAAATAAAGAATTGTCTGGAAATTCTGTTTCGTTATTTGATCAGTCTAAATCAAGACATTACAGCGTATTATACATGCGAGATAGCAAATTTCGTTACTGTAGACTTAGATCCCCCATTAATTTTAAAAATTTGACAGGGTATGTATTCTTGCCTTCCCTCAAAAATAATAAACTTGTTCACCATACACGTAGCGAAAGAATAAAATAAAGGAATTAAGCTGTCTATAGGCGAATTGAAGATCCTGAAGATTAATTCCCCAGGTAGCGTAGCCTGCTGCACAATACTGTGAGGTATGATATCACTCAATATTTAGTAATATTGTAAAATATTGCGAATACTGTTTAATATCATACAATATTGTGCTGTATAAGTATGCTACTTTTAGTAATATTGTACAATATTGCGAATACTGTTTAATATCATACAATATTGTGCTGTATAAGCATGCTACTTTTAGTAATATTGTACAATATTGCGAATACTGTTTAATATCATACAATATTGTGCTGTATAAGTATGCTACTAGAGTACGTAAGGAAGGGGAAACTAACGAATTAATGGTTAAGGGAAATGCACTAGCAAGACAAAGTTCACTCTTTGCACTCGAACCGCTTCTCTCGGTCGCCATTCAAGAAGGTTCAAGATTTTGACTATTTATTAATTTTTAAATTTTAATTGTTAAAAATACTTACAGAATGTTAAAAAATATGTCAATTCATTTTTCACGGAAACTCAACATAAAGCAGTTGGGTGCATTTATTTTTTGGTGTAATAAGCAGGCCCGTGCATTAAGTGAATAGTTATGCATCGAATTATCGTTACGAGTGCAAAAAGTAAAAATACTATTTTGGCATACAATTGACTTGAAATAGTTTTAAACATTCATTATTAGTTTTAATATTCCATCATGGCTTTAATCATTTTAGAATATCCCATTAAATGACTGTTTTAGTGCTTTAAAACGCAATCGCAATGAAAAATTTCGATCAGCTTTCTTGTTAGTAAAACATTCTGGTTTTTCTTTTAAATATCAAAGAATAGCGCTTTCATAATTAATCATGTGTAAATGTATGCTTATCAGAATATCTGCACGTTGGAAAATTAATATTAATCGCTTGAAACTTGCATAAATCAATGTGAAGAGACATAAGTTAACGGATATTCTGGGTAATTTATCACATTTCTGTTTCATTGCATGGCAACGAAATGACAGAATGTCACAGCGGATTAATGTTGAAATGAATGGCAACGGCATTTTGAAATCCTACACGAGGTTTAATTCTACATTTCTCAAAGTCAGTTGCCCCACCTCATAAATGAAACATTTACCAAGAAAGTTTCATAAGCCATATATTAATACAGTTTGAAATTTCAGCTTCACTATATGTTCATAAAATACAGAATTTGAATTCTATAATAAGAGGGATATTTTAAAAGTAAACGACGAAATAAAGAAACAAACTAATTATTTTTTCCATGCTTTTGACTAATGAAAACCAAAGGATACAACAATTGTTACACAATGATCCGAGTTATGCATAATCACTTCTCACGTGATTTTGAACAACAATACTGGCGCAAAATACAACAAAATACAATATATCAAATAAATTTGTAGGGAAATATAGAGCAAAAAAAAAAAAAAAAAAAAAAAAGATTAACCAAATTTGCATTGTTATTTTGATTGGACAGCATCATAATTTCAACTCTATAAAACATTAAAATAAGCAGCTTTTTCATTGCAAAGATGTAAATGGGGTTTATGGAATCATTTTTAAAAGGAAGCACTAGGTTTCATTTAAAAAGCAAGCATATATAATCATTGCAAAAATCATTAAAAGACCATTTCTTTCGCTGTAAAATGTAAGCATCAAAATATGCTAGTGTATGCTCAGGGAAGAAAATATTGGCAACAACTTACATAATTTCTTAAAACAATTGAAAGATAAAGGAAGGAGATTTTTTTTTGTTGTTGTTCATAATTTCTTAACTTGAACCAGAAACCGTTGTTTAAAATGGTTTAATCCATTTCACATATATCTTGAAGGAGAAGAATAACCCAAAGAATAGTTTTTATCAATACAGCTTCTCATTAATTGAAAGTGAAAAACCTCACAAACAAAGAAAAAAAGAATAAAATAAACGAGAAAAGGACATTAAAGGTATTATATACGGTTTCAAGTTGAATAAAAATAAGAGCTTTGCTAGTTTTTCGGATTAAAGTATTCATAATTTAAAATTAAATATCAATTAGAAAAATTGATTTTCTGACATAAATCAAACATTATAAAAAGAAAACTTTAATCTCTCCCCCTCTCTCTGATATTTAAAAATATAATTTAAAACTTAATTTCCTAATTTTTTTCTTAAATTAGTATATATTAATTCATTCTAAAATGTTCTCTTATTTCCTTACCCAGTTCACACTTTTTATTTAATTATTTTTAATACGTGTTGTAGAAAATCTCATGACTTTAGCATTTTCACACGCTTCGAGCGAAGGGATAAAAATTCCTAATACTTGCAACATTCTTTTAAATGTACCCAAGATTCCCTTTCTTAAGTCTACATATGGAAAAGAAGTTCCTATCAGAATCTTAACATTACTGAAGGAAAAAATTTCTACTTTGCTCTTGAATTGCGTGGTAAAAAGACTTTAGTACATCATCTCCTGTACAAATTTTGAATACATGGTGAAATGAATCTAAGTTTACAATTTCAGAAACTTATTTTCAGCGACACATATGATAAATTATGTATACATTATACATATGTAAAGCAGGATTTTAAAAACATTAATGAATTTTTTTAATGATTTTTATTCATTATGATTTCATTGAAATAATTCAATTTTCAGTTGTCATACAATTACGGTGTCATGTACCAAATAGATGGTAGAAAGCAGGAGAAAAAGGAAGAAGTATTCGTAGCTTATATAATTTCAGAAAAGAATTTGCGGATTTAGCCTTTCCATTCCAAGCAAATAATAATAGCCCGCGCAACTAAGAAATTAAAGTTACACTGAAGCCTGAATTCCAGGGATTAGAAAATTATTTTTTGAATGTAGATACATTAGAAATTACATATGAATATATTTCATTCATCTATAAACAAATTTCCATAGAGACACGGACTCACTTTCTTGTAAGAGTCGCTGTGCAGATCCTCAGCGTCGTAGATGGTGTCAGCTGCCATATTTTCGTAGGCGGCCGCCATCTTGCTCTCCCACTCGCCAGAAGATCGTTCCATGTCCTCCTCATTCAGCTTGCTGCTGTATCGTCGCCTCATATGGTGACGGCCGTAGATCTGAGCAGAACAAAATATAGCCCATTAGTCGAAACATTATCTTATAGAGAAAAAGAATGTAATGTTTGCTACTGAAATTATAAAAGCGATTGCACGACGATTTTCAAAAGAAAAAGCACACCATAAAGGATTTAAACCATTTCCACTTTTAAAGAAGAAATGGCGAAGAAATAGTTTATCTGAATGATAAACTTTATAAACAACATATTATGTAAATACATTGTATATATCCTGGAATAATTTATTTCTAAAATTATAAAAGCTATATTTATTGGTCTGATGTAAAAAAAGCTGCCGAAAACAAATGTAATTTATACTTTTTATAATAACACAGTTTTCATGGTAATGAGAATAATTAAAAAAATATTAAAAATCATACGAGTCAACTGAGTGGCGATGACATTAAAGACAAACAGTTTTATATCGGCGAGAAGTAAAAGAGGCAATATCTGAGAAATGTAACATCGTTGGGAATTACTCACTGTGACTGCAGCGAAGAGAACGATGAAAATGAGAGAAGCAGCTCCGATAACGATGACAGCAATCGCCCACTGAGGAATGGGGGGTTCCACGTTCTCTTCCTCCGGGGGTGGGGTCGGCGGCTTCAAGGGCTCCTCCTGAATCACTGTAGGAGAAAAAGAAAATGAAAAGAAGTTCAAAAGAATAGAGAAAGGAGTATTAGGATCAATTTGTTCACAAGACAAAAGTTTAAATACAATTGAGTTTCTACATGTATTTGAAAAAAAATGGATAAAGTTACAGTATTACGGACAATGATCAGTTATACGTATGATAGCATTTGTAATTGATTTTATTACTTGACAGTGACTTCACTACCTCATAATTTTGGATAGAGACTAGTAAGATGACATCAGTAACAATAGGCAATTTATGATTTTTTTGAAAAATAGAAAGAGTTCATCGACTGCAGCAAGAAAAATCAATTTAAATGCAATAAATAAAATAATTAAGAAAAATAAGGAAATCTTGCAAACTTTTTTGAAATGAGTCTTGTGTTGACAGCGATTTATATATCTTTCTATTCTTTCACATCAGCAAATTCCGGATAAATTATGCCTGAAGGACATTTTCATATAAAAAACTGAAAGCTGCTGCTTAAATTCTTTTGATGTAAACTACATGCTAATAAAATAATTAGCAAATCAGGTAGTTATTACTTAAAATAGGAACTAATTTGCAATGTTTTCAAGTTGTGGAAATGTTTCGCTAGGAAATCAGAAGTAAGAATAAAGACTATTTTTAATTGATTCATTTTTTAAATACTTCAAGAATTAAATTTATGGGCTACATCAAAAAAATTCATTCACCAGCGGAATTCTGCATTGATAGGAATGCCTTTATTTGCAATTCTTTGAATTTAAAAGTGGCGGAAAGCTCACAGACATTCGTTGAATCAACAGATAAATGGAGTTATTATAAAAAACTTTTGCACACAAAAACCACCCTGTAATATTCTGAAATCAAAGTTATTTACGAATTGGTAAATATAACTCCAAATCTGCTATCAAAAGATTCAATGAAAATAACTTAAGAATTTGTTTTTTATTTACTTTCTCGTATACATAGTACAAGAAAAGTACAGTAATGATCAAAACATCGGAACTCAAAATTTTGAAGAATCTACATTTCAAATCTCTCCGAGTTTGAAAAAAAAAACATTTTTGAAAAATATCCGTCAGTCTGTCTATGACAAAGATATTGTAAAAACGTTTTAAGCTAAATGGATGAAAGTTGGCGGTCATTATACCAAATTTGTAGATTTCTATCAAATTTTCTGCAAAATCCGCTTACACAAAGTCTGTCTGTCCTGTTGTTCACATATAATTTAACAAGATAACTACAAAACGAGGTGAGCTAAATAAGTAAAATTCGATACACAGAATTAACATCTATATTCTATACACCAATCAAATTTTGAGCTAAATCCAATAAGGGGTTGGTCTTTGGCTGTACTTTCAGAAATACGCGATAACTCAATAATGTAATGACTTGAATAATTAAAATTTGGTATCTGATTTTGTGACAATAATTGCAATTCTATGTCAAGTTGCGTTTTCAGTCGACTGTAAAAACGCGACTAAAACATAAATTTTCGGTTACTATTAACGACTTGCCAGTTATTAAAAGCCAAAAAATATTGCCAAGTAGGACACGATAGATTCAACAAAAATGCTCAATACACGCCAAAAATTAATATTTCGTAACTATTGTACGCCAATGCTATGCAAAGCGCTCCCTGGGATCTTTATTAGAGTGTATGTAAGGAAGTTTTGGGAAACCACTCCCGATGTTGTTTTTTTTTTTTTTTTGTTGTTGTTGTCGTTGTTATAAAATTTCAATACAACATTAAATTATTGACATTTTAAGCAGAAAGATTAGTAATATATTTTAAAAATAGTAAAAGCGATTATGCTTGTTTTCACCCAGAACTTCATTGTTTACTCTCTAATTAACGGCATTATTTTCCACCCTGGACAAAACCGCAAAAGTTTTGCATGGCATTGGCGAACAATAATTAATAAATATTAATCTTCGGTGTGAATCCAGCATTTCTACTGAACATATCATCTGATCTGGTGATTATGGCTTTTTTTTTTTTTTTTGCTTGATCGATCGATTTTAATCTCTGGCATATGATTAACATACAAGTACCCGAAAATCAAATTTATGTGTTACATTTTTTCAGACCGATTGAAACCAATAGAATAGAAACCACAGAACTACAACTGTAGTCACACGATCACATATCAAATTGAATTTGTTTAAAACATTGCGCGTTTTTAAGCTACCGTGTTTACATGCATGTGAAAATACCAAACGACAGACGATCACCGCTTTGACAAATTTGGTTCAAAATGTACAAACAAATCAAAAAATATTTGGTTCAAATCTAGTTATCGATAAGAATCTACATTTTAGATGTTAAACTTGTGCACCAAATTTTATTTATCCAATTCTTTATATTTTGTAATAATCTTATTCACTTGTACTCAGAAACAGGAATGACATATCCTTCGAAAAAATTTCGTTCAGAATTTATTAGTGATGCAATTTAAGAAAGCAAATTTAATCTCTTTTGCTCAACGGGTTTGAGTGTTAGCGTTCACAGATAGACCGACAGACATGCATACATATTTTTTTTTTATCGGACTCAAGGAAGTCTCATCAATATCTTAAAATCGAGCCTTTGATCAATTTCAATACTTTAACCTTACAACAAGATCTCTTTGTTAACAAGGAGAAATGCACGTTGGAAATAAAAAAACGTGGAATAAAAGTAAGAATTTTTAAGTAGAGGTCTTTTCTCATTATATAACGGAAAGATATCTTATAAGAAATCTAAAATTAATATAGATAGAGAAAGATTTGTAGAAAAACCAACCGCAAACAATAACAGAAGCCCAAAGTCTTAAGATGGTATTATTTGATTCAGTTTTGGCGAAGTTGTTCCTCCCAGATCAATAATAACAATAAAAAAATGGATCCACTCTCAATTATGTGCCGAGCCGATGCCCAAATGAAGAAATAAAACGGAAAGTCCGGAAAGGATCAATGGTATAATCCAATTTCGTGAAAAGAAAATATTCCGCAGAAAACTTCTATGCTTAGGGAAAGAAATTCTTCCTTCCATTGATCCCTGCTCAAGCTAACGAAATCGCAAGTAAACCCCTTTGGTATAACTAACTGAATTGAAAAGCTAATTCTACGTTCTTTTCTACTAGCGATTTTCTTGTTTAAGGCTTCTAAAGAAGGAATTCATTGAATGTCAGCAATGAAGATAAATTAAGTACTGTAGATACGGGATCAGGAAGTCTCAAGCTTTTAACATTATAATCTATTTTCTAGAAATAGAAGCTACAGCGACCCACTTCATCTGTGGTCACTGACATTTTTTTAATGACAAAAAACACACGCTCTTTCTAAAAGAGTAGGAAAGAATTTTTCCAGCGAATTTTTTATTTAAGATTCCTAAAAATAGAATTCACTGAATGTCAGCAATGAAGATAAATGAAGTTCTCTATATACGGAATCAGGGAATCCTAAGCTTTTAACATTATAATCTATTTTCTAAAAATAGAAACTACAGACAGCTACTTAACATTTTCAGTGATAAAAAGTGCACGCTCCTTTTCTGAAAGAGCGTAAGCTACTACTGAATTTCTTATTTAAGGCTCCTAAAGAAAGAATTAATTTATCTTCATTGCTGATATTTAATAAAGTACTGTTTATACAAGATAAGGGCGTCTTAAGCTTTTAAATATTATAGCCTATTTTTTAGAAATAGAAACTACAGTAACCCACTTGATCCCTGGTTCACTGATAATTTGGGGAGAAGTATGCGCTCTTTCAGAAAGAGTGCGACTTGCCTCTGAATTTCTTATTTCAGTTTCCTAAAGAAGGAATATCAACAATGAAGATAAATAGGTTCCTGTAGGATCGGGAAGTCTCAAGTTTTTATTATAATCGATTTTCCAGAAATAGAAACTACAGCGACCCACTTCACTGACATTTTTCAGGCAGGAAAAGTACAGTCTTTTCTGAAAGAGGTTTTATGGGCCCAAAAAAACTTGTTTTGGGAGGGAAAAAAATTAACTATTATGTATAGTTATTAAAAACATATTTCTAATCTTTGGTTTGATTTTCATTCTAAGTTCATGTCACATTTTAGCACACTGTGGAAAGATGCATATACGTTCAAGATCATGTTGCGATCTATTAAAACCTGTCTTGCAACTCATCCCCCCCCCCCAATAGAAGCTTTATTCTTCCTCCGCCACATAAAATGCGAATACCCTGCATGGCATTAGGTGAACGAAATTTACGAAAAATAGATTTTTGGCTTGAATCTACTGACAAGCGGAGGAAGAAATTGAAATCATACCAGAATGGTTTTTTTTTTTTGTACTCTTAAGTTCTAGAACGTGGAAGAAACATTAAAATTTATCACGGAATTTATTTATTGACGAATGCAATATTTTCTTTTTATGTGCTTTGTAACACAACAAATAAAAATATTTGTCAAAAATAGTAGAAAAAATACTAGAAATTGGATTTAGAACACAAAACATCTATTTGTCGTGTCAAAAATTCAAGAACATATTCCAGCCATAAACCAACCAAACTTTCTAAAAGATCGAATCCCACACTTCAAGGTTTTTCAAGCCACAATATAATTTTTTTAAATTCTTGTAGGATGCTTTATCATCAGAAAGAAACCAGATAACTCTTCTCCTCTAAAAAAAAGAAAAGATAATAAACATCTTAGCTTCGGATACATTTTAAAAGCTTCTTCGAACAAAAGACATGCCCACGACTTTCGAGTTGAAGTATTTCGGAAGCAAAAAACTGGCGACAAAAAAAAAAAGAAAAAAAAAACATCTGCTGCCATCAGATGATTAAGAAAAAGTAAATAAAATAAAATAAAACCTTACTTTCGAAAGCCGTCTTGCTGGGATCTACTCGGAACGTGCCGAACGTATTGTTGGCCGATAATTTCCCGTGGAACACCGTCGCCAGATGTTCCGTGGGAATGTTCTCTCTGGTCTTTATGAGATATAGAAAGAAGTCGACGCCGACAGGACGAGTCTTCTTGTTGCCACTAAAAATGAAAAAAGAAATTGAGGTAAGAATCGTTTGTTGTAGAAATGAACAGCATAAAAGTACATCATAAAACTGTGCGAGTATGACAATGAAGAACTGAAGACAAAACCCTCGAATTTTTTATTTAGTAATAAATGCTTTTTTGAAAATCGATTACGATTTTTTGCAAAATTTCTCATCCAAGTGATATTAGATATAAAAAAAAGAATACTATGGATTAGTACAAAAATATTTACACATGCATTGAATTTGTGATTCCATTTATTAATTGTAATCTACCTTGAAATTTCGAAAGAAGCATTTTCGAAATTACAGGACATCGGGATTTTTACATGAAGAATGAAAGAATAGCAGAATTATATTATTTACAGAATCCCGCGATGACAACACAAATTGAGCTCAAAATTATTATTATTTTTTTTTTTAAATGAAGTGACCTTTACAAACTTTACATTGCACTCAAAAACGATGGCGTCACATCCGATTCCACTTAAAGTAATCTTATTTGTAGCTTGAGAATTATAACTAATATCTTCATAACTGAAATCTTAACGAAGCATTATGTTTCTTATGGGTCATTCATATTAAACAGTACATCAAATCTACTACAAAAAGAGTTGTTTACAATAGTAATAAATAGTTAAAGCACTATTTATACTATTTGTAAACATATCGTTACTAGATGGCGCTACCACACTGGGATGCACCTCAATTATGGGGCAAAGAAATTTCCGGTATGATGTTTGGTTCTCTCTGTCCCGGTGGATATAGTAACGGTGTAGGGTGGAGTTACTTATGCCGACTTTGATGCTTACATGCCTCCTACAGGAGAGATTGTACCATGGCCGTGCACGTTAGGACTGATTTATAATTTCCGCCTATTTCTATAGCGGCATCCTGATCATTCTATTAAAACATATGCCTTCAGAAGAGTTGGGGTTGTTCAACTATGTTTACTAAACCGAGTTGAATTTCAAGACACAGACAATCCTAGAGTGTTATACAAAATGACCATTTCGAATATTAGCCAGAAATGTCATGCTTCAAAAACATAACGCTCATTTTCTGGTTTCAAATAAAGTTACTTTGTGATCGGATGCGAAACCTTCGTATTTGAGTACACTCTTCTCGAAAATTAAAGGTATTGTTCTATGGACACGTTTCATTCCCTGAAAGGAATATTCTCAAGATATTGAGTTAATGCAATCGGTACACTACATCTCTTTCGAGGATATATCAGTTATTCAACTAAATTAGTCGGAGTGGTCTCCGCAAAATTTTCTCGCATACTCTCTAATAAAGGTTAATTTTTTTTTTTAGATGCGTTTTTCCCAACCGATTGAAACCACAATCTGACACAAAACTACGCTTGTAGTCACAAAATCACATACCAAATTTGATGTTTAAGTCACTGAGTTTTTGAGTTACCGCATTTACATGCTTCTGAAAGTACAGACCAACAGGTGGCCAACCCTAATTGCATTTAGCTTAAACTTTTATATGTCTACGCTATGGATGCATAATCTGTGTACGAAATTTATCCGTGTAACTCTCCGTTCTGTAGTAACCGTATTATCTATATCCGAACAACCGGGCTTCCTTTGATTGGAGTTTGCGCAAAATTTGACAGAAATCTACCAATTTAGTGCAAAGACCATATACCAAATTTCATTCACCTATCTCGGCGTGATTTTGCGTTTTGTCACAGACACGCGAACAGAGACATTATAGTAAAATTTCATCCATTTAGCTCAAAGCGTTTGATTTATCTTTCAGACAGACGGACAGACATAACGGCAAAAAAAGTTCTCGGGAGGTCAAAAACGTACAGATTCGTCAAATATTCTCGAGATCGAATTTTTGACGTTTAGAATACTTCTGTATACATTCGCACAAGTGAAAGTAAAAAGAAAATATTTTTTGATTAATCAGTAAGTCAAGACGTTACTAAGAGGTAATCATGAACCTGCTGGGTGGTTGGAATTAAAATATCCCTTTTGATCTTCGGTTAACTAAACATCATTTAGTTAAACACACTTGTGTTAACTAATAATGAGTGTGTTAACTAAATAACCATTTAGTTAAACACACTCGTCCTCATTATTAAGCAGGAAATATATTAAGAGACACAATGCTGGTATAGATGTCAAAAATATTTATATTTATTTTTTATGAGCTTCAGGTAATTATTCGTTAATGAATAGAGATGATTTAAAGTTCTTTCTTCACTAATGATACTCCTACATTCTTCGAAAAATATTGGCGAATTTTTTTTTTCTATAACCAAGATTTTTAAATAATTATTTTAATGCTTTTATGGGAGTTTAGTTTAGTTTAGTAATTTTAACGTCCTGTTGTAAAGCAACACTAGGGCACACAACTTCCCGTAACGCTATTTTGGAACGGACCTCGTAATTTTGAACCGCGGTCAGATGACGAGGACGACACCTGAGCTTCCTCTCCACGCCACACCACACCACACCACACCAGCGGGAGGACGCTTGGAATGACTGATTTAACGTGCAACAGACCCCCTTACACGTCGGTTCTTCGGTGGAATCGGCTTTTATGGGAGATATTTTATTAAAATATCCCATATCATAACAGACGACTATTTGTCATAAATATCTTTGAAATTCATTATTCTCTAATAGATTTAAAAATTGTAATTTCATAAATTAAACTGACAATCATCTGTTAACAGATGACCAACAATTGACAATTAATATTCCAGTAAGGCTAAATGTCAGCTGGGTTACTCATCAATTAATTTAATATGATATAAATAGCATTTTGCACGTTAGTATAATAGTAAGGAATGGCAAGTAAGTAGAATGCGATCAGTTTATTATTATTCTGAATGATAAAAAAATTCTACTTAACATTTCTGTTATTCAATTACATGGCAAACACTTATGGTGAACATTAAATTTTATCCGATTTTGTTTCCAACAGTTCAGTTAATGAAATATTCTGAAGACGAAACTCTGAAACCAGCTGAATACAAGTTGGTAAATTGATGAATCGTTCCTAAATATACTTAAAAGCAATCAACCGTATGAATTTGATGTGGGCTTTATTGCAATAGACTATACACTAAATTTAGGCAGATAGTAAAATAAATCCAAAACCCGGATGGCAACATTGAAATTTATTGCTACGTAAACATTGAAAACCATAAAACATAACCTTCGATAGAATTAGTTTTTTTTAATCTACCTTTGCTGAACCAGATAACATACAGGGTGTTCATTAATTATTGTCGGGGTTTCCGTACTTCATAACTTTCGAATAAAAAATATTACGCAAAAACCGATTACGTATTCGTAAATTGGAACTCAAAGAATTTTATTAATGATATTAAAGTGTAAGCTTGCACAATTTGCACCTTGTAGGCATGAAGGCTATTATGTATTCGTAAATTACAACTCAAAGAATTTTACGTGGCAACAATACGATCTTAGCGCATTCAGTCTGGGTAATTATGACGTCAGAAATAAAATTGGTGACCGTGAAAGAAAAAGCAATGTGTGTATTGTGGTTTTTCGAAACTAAATCAGTCGTAACTACTCAACGTCGCTTCAGGGCCAGGTACAAAAAAGATCCTCCTTCGGAAAATTCGGACACTTGGAGGGAAATCGAATTTTATCTCGATGTGTTACGCGCCCCGAAGGGCAGCCATGTGCAAATTCATTAATCTTTTTAATATAATTAATAAAATTCTTCGAGTCGTAATTTACGAATACATAATCGCCGTCAGCTGAGTGCATACAAAGTGCAAATTGTGCAAGCTTTACACTTTAATATCATTAATAAAATTCTTTCAGTTGTAATTTACGAATACGTAATCGGTTTTTGCGTAATATTTTTTATTCGAAAGTTATGAGGTACGGAAACCCCGACAATAATTAATGAACACCCTGTATATAAACAAATTTGGTCGATTCAAGCGGTTATGTGAGTTTCAATTTTTATCACACAGCAAAATCATAGAAATACATCTTTAATTTTAAAACTGTTTTCTAAAAATTTCACTGTATGAAAATGGAATAGTTTTCAAAAATAATCGGTTCGAATAAAAAAATTAATCCAGACTTTCCTTAACAGAATAGCTCCATTTCGGGGTGCTTATTATTTAAGCTGATTCGTGTAACGTAAAATGGTTACTTCAGATAAAATATCTGATGAAAAATTTAAGATTTTTTCATTAGACATCACCTTACGTGAAGAAAGAAAGCAGAAATCTAACGACTTAATATTTATTTTATATTATAAAAAACATTACATTTTATTTTTCTCACATTGTTTATGCTTCAGCTATTATTTGAATACTTCTAAATAATATTACACAACATTTTTCTCTGTTAATAATAATCTATTCTTTCTGTACAAAGGCTTTCAAATTATTTAGCGAATAGTTATTCGCCTCCAGAATCTATCGCTATGGGAACCAGATACAATAAAAACAACTTTTGAGACATAAAATTAACCATTAACCATATTAAGAAAATGCTCACGATCTACTTGAGCTTCGAGTTCGTATCTACAAAATTCCTGTAAAAACCGTTTAGAGATGGGGGTTAAGTCTCGTTTGATCCCAAAGGATCATTCGTAAGTGCCTCGCCAACAAAGCGAGCCAGATCGTCTCTCGCAGTTTTTATGACGCCATTCCCAGTTATGACTCATGAACGGTTTTTATTACTCTTGGCATCAGTAAACATATGTCGATATCTGCACCAACGGTCAGGGATGAGAGTGGGAGCATTTCTGACAAGGCGATTATCCTAGAAGTAGAAAAAGTCGAGTATACCAGGGGGAGTTGGTCATTAACATTTTCTCACATTCTCTCTAATAATATCTATTTAAGATGCATTTGCCCCCAACCAATTGGAATCAAAAGTACAACACAGAATTACAATTATAGTCACAAAATCCCATACCAAATTTGATGTATTAGGGTGTCTCATAAGTTTCTTTCCCATTTCTAATATGAAATGAATATACAATATTTACTGTTAAGATGTTATTTATTTTGTTATATGTACCCTTTTGCTCTATTACCTTCTTCCATCTCTTGGGAAACCTCATCATGCTTTCTTTCCAAAACTGTTGTGTTTTGGACAGGAAATAATCCTCGAGGTGCGCTTTTATTTCGCTGATGGATTTAAAGCGCTTATCGCGAAGATAATTTTTAAGAACAGAAAGAAGTAATAATCAGATGGAGCGAGATCTGGAAAGTATGCAGGAAGTCCCAATCAAACTAAGTTCTTCTCTCTTACGACTAATGCAATATGTGGTCTCGAGTTGTCATAATGAAAAACAACACTTCATCGTTTCATTAATTCTGGACATTTTTTTGCTATGGCAGCTTTTAGTCGATTCATTTAAAAGCAGTATTTCGTAGAATATCTAGTTTCACCTTGAGGAAGGAGCTCGTAGAAAATTACGTGTTTCCAAATATCGAGTTCTAATTTTTTTTTGACGATTTTGTAATCGTATTCAAAATTTGTTATTCTGATGTGAAAAATCATACAAATAAATCCCTGACAAAAACATTTAAAATATGTGTAAATAAATAAGGACCCGACTAATCATTTTTTTGAGAAAAGATGTTATAAAGCTGTATTATTTCTCATTTCATAACCATATCGAAAAAGGCTAAAATGTAAGAATATTTATAAATGTCCCTTGGCAATGATGTTAAAAAAATTTAAATGATCTCTTAAATGGAAAATATAAAAATACTGAGGCCAGGATAGCCTGGTTGGTAGGGCGCTGGATTGGTATCCCTTGCGTTGCGAGTTCGAACCCCACCGGCCGAAGACTCTCCGCATGTGTGGTGGCTGGCACACGTATAAATCTGTCGTGGTCACAAAGGCCTCCATGTCGGGAGTAATACCACTGGGGGTACTGGTTCAGAGGTAATCGTCTCTGTTTCAGGTCTAAATTACGATATGTGAATAAAATGCATGAATGAAGTCCGCTCCTTAAAATGGGTTATGACGCTTGAGTAGCTAAGACGTACTCTTGGCCCTAGATGGCATTACTGAAAAACAAGAGACTCTTTCTCGGCTCAAAATCGCTGCCTTCGTCAGCGGGCTTGTCTATGACAAGTGCCATTAGAAACAACATATAAAAGACTGTTTTCCGATATGATTTCTCACAAGCAGAGATTTCAAACACCGGCATTTCTTGAAATAAAACAAACCATTTCATTTCTGGTAAAATTTAAGATACTAATCAAGAAAATATAAAAACGGGTGGATGTTTTTCAGAACAGTAAAAAATCTCGTTTTTAGCCATTTCATAGGATATACCATGCAATTTATGGAAATAAATATTTAATTTCAAGATTCACTTTAGAAAGTGAAACATACTGTATAGTCCATTTAATCCAATTAAAGTTAAACTCCCGATTAATCGATTAAGTCGAGATCTTTGAATTCTACATCTAGAATTAACCATGCTGTTCAAATTGCACAGTGAACAATGAAATACCAAAAACAGTCCTGTATCATTAATAAAATAAGCATATAAAATATTCAGGAAGACTAAAGACCCGTGATGAAAAGCAAAGTCTTAAAGTAAAGGTGTCGACAAAACGTCGAATGACAGCAATCAATCACTCGCTCGCCTTTGAAGCCAAGAACTCATTTTCTGCTTGGACGAAGATTATTAAGAGAAGTTTATTTTACCTTTCATGTAAAGAAGAAGCGTTATCTCATTATCTTTGATGGAGCATAAAGTTTCGCACTTCAAAGGATAAAAAGTATTTTATCCCTTATCTATATTAAGCACGGATGGAGAGGTCGAATATAATAAATGGGTCGATTGCGAAAGAGATAAGCTATACACTTACCTGAAACCGTCGATTTCGATCTTCCACAGGCGAGAGGCTATCGGTGAGGATCGGAACATACGTTCCAGCTAAAGGGGAGTAAAAGAAATATTTACCATAAATGCTATGAAAAATGATGAATAAAAATGATGAATGTTATACAAGGTATTTATGAATGAGTATTTGGATTCTGCAGGTTCATTAAAATCAAATAAAACAAAGTACATCTTTATTGATAATCGTAAATCAAAAATAACAGTTACAAGTTGAATTTAAACACAATTGAAATGTTCAATGTGGGGGTTGGGGGTTCTCCAAAAAATAGAAACGATATCAAGGCAATACGATAATTTATTCTACAATTTTTTTTCTGCAAGCCTGTATTGAATGTATATAGAAATATTTTATACTTTTTTTTTAAAGCTACATCAAACAAGAATTTGTTTCATTGCCATCAACACACGTTGACGAATTTGAGACATGTATATCCTCAGGACTTCAAAGCATTACATCCAAGATGTGGAAAAAAATATGGTATCGTTATCGTATCGTTTCAAGACTGTTTGTATTTTTGGAGAGGTTAACAACGAATACTTATAACTGTGTTGAATTTAAACTATCAAATGTTATTTGTAATTTCGGATGAACAACAAGGTTGTATTTTGTTTTGCTTCCTTTTAATAACTCTGCTAAGCTGGGATATTTCATTTATAATGCAATTCAAAGCAATGTTACAAAGAAATTCCATTTATTATCAGAAATTAATACATTCGTCTTTTTGTTTGATATATTGTGGCAGATTTAGGTATTTTACGGGAAAGATTATTACGGATCCCTCTGTCTATAACGTAGTAAAATTGTATTACATTTCAATTCATTTCTTAACTAGAGATATGGTGATATATTTTTTCATTTTTTAATATCTTTTTTTGTGAAAATGTATAGTTTTCGTTCATTAATTATTAAGTGAAGTATGAACCAAAATTAGATATGAGATTGTAAACTTCCTATTCTGTTTAAATGTTTTATGCAGGATTTTAGCAAAAGTCAATGAGCTGAAATCCGCAATATTGTGCTAAGTCATTATATTTTCATTTTATGGTAAGTCAAAAATGATTGCTAATATTTCCTTTCAATATTTCTTTATTTTATATTTTTCAATGCATCTTTTTTCTGTTAGTGGATCTATCTTTTTCAATTCGATTTTAGTGATTAGTTTTAATTTGAGTATTCATGAACATTATACATAGAGAAATTCTCTACTGCAAAGAAACAAAGGTTAGCAAGATAGAGAAATGCATTAAGGAAGAAAAGAAAAAGATAACAGCTTGTCAGAACTCGCACATATAGTTATCAAAAGAGTAATTACATTAACTATTATATATGTAGCTATTACACATTATATATGTACCTTGTAACATTCTCCGTTTCCAGTACTGATAAGACATTTACAGCCAGCTGTGTCGCTGTTAATTACTAAACTCCTCGAGGAAGCTAGACGGTGGATCTTTTCACATGGGTGGTCTCAACATCTGTTCATTAGCGACTACAGTGAAAGACCACATGTGGGAATTCCTCGTCCAAGAGAAATTGAGAGTACCTTCAAAGAGAAAGGGGGTCCAAACATCTGGATGCTAAATGTTTCTCATTCTGAACGGACTATGATAACTCCGTGTTCCCGAATAGTCAGTTATGAAAGGTGCGTCACTAAAAGGACCTTCCAAGGACCGACTGGAGACCGAACAGGGAGCGTATTGCTGAACCCCGATTGGCCGAAAGAGAGCTCAAATGACCAATGTAAATTAAGAGGCGGAGATTGTCGCCGAAATAAATTGCGGAGATTTTTTTCTTAGGGAGAAGAGAAGAAACGAATTGTAGGAGACTCTTGGACTACGTCCACGAGTTCGCAGTCCGAAAACCAACTGAGTTTCAAGAAAACCCTTCAATTTCGACTGTTGTATCTACTACTACAGGTGTAAATAACTATATATTTAACCAAGATTAGAACAAGTTGTTCTTTTGTATATATAGGGATGTAAAATAAAGAATTGTCTGGAAATTCTGCTTCGTTATTTGATCAATCTAGATAAAGACATTACAACATATTATTAAAACATTTTTTGAATGAAAAGGTACGCCATTTTTTATTTTTTTTATTTTCTATATATAACGACAAATTGGCGAGAAAACCTTGGATGTCAATACTGCTTCCATTTACCAGATAAGAAAGAACAGATTACTTACATATAAGTGCATCGCTTCGGCATCCTTTTTGTATTCAGGGGAATGTCTGTTGTGGAGGAGGTCGTTCCATCTCAATCCCCTGTCAATCGCAACGTATCCTGCCACCTTGACCAGGGTGACGTCATCTTCGTTTGCCACAGTGGGAATGTGCGTCTGGTCTGTGAATGGCACTTCGGAAATCGGTTCCTCGGTTGTTGTTGGTTCGGTGGTGGTTGTCGTAACGGGTTCTGGAATGGAAAGGGTTTACAAAATTTAACATATCTGTTCAAAGAATGTTGCTAAAAATACCTTAGTTTTAGGTATCTTTAATTTCTTAGATACTCAAAATTAAAAAGTAATAATTAAAAGGCAAACCAAATATGCATCTCTCTCTCTCACATTCATTTGAAATTTCTTATCGATTAAAATACTTATAACTTAATCGATTAAAATACTTATAGAAAACTTATAGATAAAAATATTAATTCTACAAGTGTGAAATAAAATGGTCGTTTTGATTTAACTTATTCTATTCCGCTTAACAATGCACCAAGAAATGGTTTCATACATTTATTGTAATTATCGATTCAAAAATTTCGATTAGTAAATCATTTCATATTACTTATTCATTTTTTAACACTCGATTTTCTCTTTCTAGCAACATCTTTCAAAGAAATTTAGCATAGTGAAAACTCAATGTTTAAAAACAGATGTCTTTGAGTCAAATATTATAGTAAAAGTTATAGCATAATTAATGATAGACAATTTACATATCAAAACAAAGTAAGCTTAAGTGAGAAAAGATAGGAAAAAATAAGCACGTTGCCCGATTTGTTGAAATCAATAAAATAAGCATAAAAAGCAAGTCTGTTGCGAATAAACTGATATAAATTTCGAATTGAAATAATAAAATATCTGTATTTATTATTTCTGAATCATTACGTTTCTTGTGAGATAGTTATGTTTTTACAAGAATATTTCCTGAGATTAAAGTCTAATTTTAAAACTATATAAGAACTATATAAGAACTGTAAAAATATTACATTTAGGGATTGCAATACCGGACCAAAATTTCAATACCGGTATTCGGTATTTTTTAGATCTTAATACCGGGATACCGGTTTTAATACCGGTATTAGAAATTTTGGAAAAAGAAAGAAAACACAGGTGTTTCTTTTTCCAGTTTTGTCAGAGAGTGTAAATATCACAAAAAATAATTTGTAACTTATAAATTATAACAGTATATAATCACAAAAAAGTAATTATGTATTTAAGTAATTAAGTATTTAAATCAAAAAAAGTATAAATATCACTATTCAGTTTGTGGTACTATTACAAATTTTTGAAATATGATCTAAAAAAACATAATGCATCAATTGTGCTGTAATTAAACCTGAAAAGTAATTTTGTGTAAAAATTACCAGCTGTCGAAAACGCTCTTTCAGCGTCTACGCTAGTTGGTGGTACTGTTAGCAATGCGCGATATACTTTTTTCAAGTATTTACCTCTAAATCCCTCATCATCAAATAAATCGATTTCTCGTCGGATGATTTTGGATATAGCTCATTTCTGTATTGTATTTTGGTTCATTGAAATTTTTTTATTTATCGCTAATTCTAATTTTTGTTGAAGAGACAATTCCTTTTCACTTTTGACAGTAGTGACATCATAATCTTCGATACCTCAACCGAATTCTTCTGAATGTGGATAGGTTTGTGGGTAAAAAATTTTAAGAAAATTTACTATAAACTTAATCAGATTTGAATTGATTATTTTCTTTTCTTCTTTTTCATTTTCATTTTTAAAATCATTATAATTATGTAAATACCATAAGACATTTTCTGTTTCGGTATGCCTTTCTTCTGTGCGATTTTTCAATGTAATATATAATTCTTCAGATAATGATGTATGCTGTTCTTTCAGTGACTGCAACATGAAATTTACTGTTGCATTAGCTGTTAATAAATTATAATCTCTCCGACATAATGTCTCAATAATCAGTTTTATTAGAAGTAGAGCTGATATAGTTCTGGATATTAAGTCGAATTCACTATCTGAAAAATTAATTTATAGGTTTAAGTCAATTATTGCTTTTTGGATTGGATTTCCCAGTTTCAAAAATCGTTCCATCAGTAGGAGTAAATTGTTTCAACGTGTTTTAGAATCTAATATTAACATATATTCTGTTTTATTTTCAGTTAGTATATATTTTAGTAATATATCCTTTTTATAGGGAAACGTTTAAATATTTTAACTATTTTTCGAACTTTATAAATTAGAGTAAGCAATTCTTGATAGGTTAATATTTCATCCTCATTAGCAATATCTTCTTCAACAATTACATTGTCATCATCTTCATTGTCAATATCACTCTCACTCTTACTCTTTTCAAAGTTGGAATCCGAAGTTTCTATATCCACAGTATTTCGATTCTTCTGTTCTTTATTTGGTATAATACATCTATTACTCCTAATTGAATTCCATGTGCATAGCACAACTGCTGATTTGCACCAATCAACTTTCCAACTTTTTTTCATAATTGTTGCTCCATCAGTCGTTATGGATACTATATTTTCTTTCAGGATGTTTCGCTAATTTAGATTTAAGCAATTAATTAAGCCATTCATTAGCTAATTAATTTCGCCTGTTAGGGAGACATAAAAACAAAAACGTATACTATATTGCTATGTTCGCGATACCTGAACATATATTGGAGACAATTTTAAAAATTTATAGCAAATACCGAAAAACCGGTATTCAAACTTGTGAATACCGGTATTACAAAATTGTACAAATGGCTCAAAATACCGGTATTCGGTATCCCGGTATACCGGTATTGCAATCCCTAATTACAATATTATAGTTTCCAACACCAAATTGAAAATTGGAAATACATGGTGACATTTCATGAATTCTCATATTTGATGTATTTATCCTGGAATTTTAAATCTACTATTGGATAACCATGATTGCTGGGATGATCAAGTTTAGAATTGGGAAAGTATTAATATAAAGGCAGTCTTACGAGTAGAAATCAAAAACTCTTGAGGCAACAATCCGGGAATATCGCTAGCAAACTGTATCTTGACTGTAGCAAAATTGCCATTGAAGGGGCGATATGGTCTAGCTGTAGTGGACGAAGTGATTGAGGCTATTCGTGTTTTCTGTTTCCTGAAGATGGAGATGGGTGGTCCAGCCGTGGTTGTGGGTTTCTTGAGGCCCGGAGTGAAGGGTCTGTAAGGCCTGGGAGTATTAGGGCCAGAGTCCGTACCAGGGATTTTTATCTTGGGTTTCCGGATTTTGAAGCCAGTTGCCGTGGTGGTTTGGTCAGATGTGATAGTAAGGCCATCAGTGGAAGTATCAGAAGGAGTTGGCGTGCTTGGCTCTGAAAATCAACGGGAAAATGTACCGAGAACAGTAAAACCCATGATTTACTTTAGCAGGCAAAATATTACTTATTAAGTAAGTCAAATTTATATATATAAAAAAAACAGTAACATACTTAAACAGAATGCTATAAAACTGAAATAGTGAACCAATTTTATTTATTTATTTATTTATTGCTATTACTAAAAATCAGAAATATAATTGTTGTAATTTTTGTTTTAACAGATCACAATGCTAATCAAAAATTACATGTTCCAACAAGTTACTTTGATATAATTAAACATCACTAAGTGCTAAAAAAGGCACATTTTATCTCGTGAATATCAAAACCTATCAATCTTTAAAATATATATATTCAAATTAATTTTATTCCTTTCTGCAGAATTAGTTCTAGAAGTCGATTTTTAATAACAATTTAGAACTTCATACGAAACAATAAAAAAATATGATCACATAAAGGAAAAGGCATTTGATAATTGAAAATCAACTTAAAAAGATAATGCATGGAAATTTTCTGAAGATTTTAAAATTTTCAGATAAAGAAATCTTGGGTGAATATATCCTACATATTGTCCTTAAATACAATATCACAAGTAAATTAAAATTAAAAATAATTGCTGATAAATATATTTGAATGCAAAACAATTGACACTACTATAAGGAAGATGCTCACACATTAAATTAAGGGTTAACTCACCACTCGTTTCAGGTTTCACAGAAATAGAGGATCCGTTTACTAACAAAGATGTAGAATTCATTTTTTCCATAAGTTCTTCAATCATTGGTTGAAGTGCTTGGCTATCATTTTTCGACTTCGACAAAGGCAACGATACCGATACTGAAGTCTTCACTGCAATACCCGCTATGGTCGAATTGGCAGCAGAAGTAGTATTTGCAGGGCTCTTTTGATCTAGAGAAAATGGGACAAGCTCTGGCTGAATGACTATGGTTGAAAGCTCCGGATTTTTAATTATCTCTGTAATTACACTAGGTGTTGAATCAGGCAGGATATTTGGGCTTGATGTGTTCATTGAGCTAGTTTCTATTTTCTCAATCTTGGTTCCTGCAACTGGTTCGGATAGTTTCAACCCAGGAGGTTGTTCAGGCGCTAATGTTGAAAATGATCCAGGCAGGACAGAGGTAGAGACAGATTTGTCATCTGGGCTTGTTAGTTTAATTTTAACTGGACGGATTACTGACTGATCAGTTTGATGTGGTACAAAAGAATTGGAGAATCCTATAAACCCAGCTTCAGTAACTGTTTCAGTTTCAAGCTCTTTGCTAAAACTTGAAGTACGATCTCCAATGGTTGTTTTTATTTCATCTTTTTCTTTCGGGTCTATTTTCAGATTTGAAGAGGGTGATTTGTTCTGTGCATGATCAGTGTCAAAAAATTGAGGGGCATCTTGAAGCATCTCCTCACTTTCATCGTTCAATGCCGTATCGATTCGTTTGATTTGAGTATCCGTTGTGGTTTTTGGCAATATCCAGCCACCGTTTGATGGGTCCCAAAAAACAAAATTGCTTGAAGAACTAGAATTATTAGCAGTTTCGAAGGTCAATATTTCAGATGAATCCTCTGGATTATGCGGTGGCTGAGGAGGAATATTTATATTTTTATCCAATGGTATATGCTCCATTTTTTCTGACTCTCCAGTACCATTTCCAGAATCACTTCCTTCATTTAAGTTTTTATGTGTTACAAACTCGAATTCTCTTTCAGATTCAGAACTACCATATGCTGTGAAAGTGGTAGAGGGATAAGTGTTTTCAGGTGTCGACATCTTATCGAAATTTGTAGACGGAACGAAAAATACAACCGAGTCTGGATCTTGAGGTTCGCTGTTCTTCATGCCATCTGGGTCAAATGTCACTCCGGAAAAGGTATGGTCAACATTATCCAAGTTATTCAAGTGGCTATAATCATCTGATGCTTTTGGAATCATCACAGAAGCTTCAGAATGGAGCGTAGGATTCACACTTGCAGTTTCCATTTTAAAGTCAGGGGTTTTCTTATCACTCAAATTATCTTGTTCTTTCACAGACAGCGTCGAATAATTTTCGTTACTCTTTTCCGGATTCGAGTGTGGCATAACAAACTTTTCTTCCTTTTCCTCCACATTCCCAATACTCCCAAATCCAGAAGAAATACTCGGGGCTGCAATAGGCGATAATGTCTCTGCTGAATTTTCGTTTTCATTCTGCATATTGTTTTCTTTCTTCGTAGTATTCGGATTTGTTAAGATTATCATTCCATCAACAGATGAATCGCCATGTTCTAGTAACGTTGTCACTTCAGGTCCAAAAGATGAACTGAAAGAATCCGAGGCTGCAGTGGTTTCGCGATGTAATATGGTATCGCCAGTGTTGTTTAAACTTCTCTTTTTAGTAGCACTTTTAGGAGTTGTTTTATGTAAGCTCAATGAATTTTCAGTAGATTGATCTTCAGATGTCATTCTACCTGTATTATCTGTCATCTCTACAGTTTCAGTCTCTAAATACATGGTAGATTCAGATACCGCCAAAGTAGATCCTGCTGTTTTTTCTTCTGATAAATGAACATTATCAACATGGTTTGGTGACTGCTTTTCTGAGTATTCTTCAGTATTTCTGACTTCTGTTGTCTTCCCTTCAAATGTCTTAACTGGTGTACTTCCTTCTACCAGTGCATCGTCCGCTGGACTGCTTGCACTTGTAAATGCTGTCATTGACGTCGGTGACATGGAATATTCAGTTTGATGAGATATTTCTTCGCTGCTCATTGTTGCAAAAGAATCTTTTTTACTATGTATTTCATTTGTTGTGCTCACAATGTTTGTAGAAGTCTCAGATATATCATTCGACGGAGAAAGAAGCGACTTATCAGAAGCATCTTCTGCAAAATGAAGATCAATCCTAGTTTCATATTCTTTATCAGAGATCAAGTTATCCTTAGAAGTCGAAGTCATTTCCTTTCGATCCTGATATTTTTCAGTAGAACTTGCATGTTCCGAATCTTCACTTGTCGGATCGGTCGACAATAATGTTGTAAGGACTTCTGTCGATAATACTTCGGAGTTTACAATACTATGAGTTTTGTTGCCATTTATTGGCTCTGATGTCTTTGACGCCTCATCAAGCTCAATATTAGATGCAGTTGACGCCACTTTTTCAGGTTCTTCTTCATCATTAGAAGCTACTGAACTGCTACTTATCTCTGAAGATCTATTTTCTGTTGTCGATAAAATCAAGGGTGTGACTGAATTGGGCGTTTTTTCTTCTGCAGTAGGAGGTACAGTTGATTCCCCAGAAACAAACAATACAATGCCTGAAAAAGAACAATCCTTATTAAGAATAGTATTTAGTTTATACATTTCAGAAAAAAAATAATAACAATTTAGCCTCAGTTTTTGTTTGAATTTATTTAGAGTAAATATACTTCAATCGTTTATACTGAGAAAATAAAAATTTGGCAAAACTTTTCTCCTATATTAATCATATTTCTTCAAGAATATAAAAATACAAAAGTCCAATAACTTTATATGCGCTAATGTATATATATTTACTTACATTTCAAAATAATTAGATATATTGTATTAAATATATCTGACATTAACCCTTTAAAGGGCCATTTTTTTCTAGTCATATTATGGTAAAATATTTTTAGGCTTGAAATTAGAATAAGGAAAATGATTCATTTAATTTATTAGATAAATTTAATTTGATTAATTAGTTTGGTTAATTAATAATTAAGTACAAATCAAGACACATTTTGTCTGAGATAAAGAACTGAAGCATCTAAGTTTCTGTCTTTCTAAAAAAATGTGTCAGAACTTATGCCAACCTACATAAATTCATACAAAGATTGATAAATTTGGTGGGAAGCATACTTCCCACGGCTCTAGAAAGGGTTAAATAGACATTATTTCATCTGGTTATGCGTAGAAACACGTACAGTTTCTTACATAAATCCATAAATGTAGTTTGATTCCTTAATTAGATCCATGACGACATGCGATTAAAACATTCATGTTAAAAAAAGAGTTTTAAACAGATTTGCAACAAAGAAATAAAACTACTTGTAACTTTGTAAAAATTAAGAATGAGAAAGTGAAATAAATAATGTATTACTCCCATTTTATATTTCTGACTTTAAAGCTAAAAAACAATAATGCAATTCTTACAAGTGCAAACCTCCAAATCTTACCAATCAGATCGAAAAAGTTCTGAGAATAACTTCCAGCAAGGAGAATGTTTAATTATAAAAAAATAACCTAATAAAGCCTCTCTCTCTCTCTCGTGCTTTTAACAAATGACAACGAATAAATAATACGAAGGAGACAACCAAAAAAAAAAAAAACTTGCTTTATTTGGAACGAAAAGTATTAGTGACAGATCACTGATCTGCTTCCTTTTTACAGTTGCCAGGATCACTTGAGCCTTCAGCTCAAAAGATTTTCAACTGCACCGGAGAAATTTTAGTTTGTTTTTCTTTTCTATTTTCAGCAAATGTATAAAGAACTGTTTTCAGACACGTCTTCAATAGACTATAGAAACAGAAATAAGAGAAGAAAAAAAAATCCCTCATTATTTCAGCAGTGCATTTTTATCTTTCCTTCGCCGAAACAAATTTCCTTGCAGAAACGAAAGGCTGATTCTAAAATATTGTAACATTCTTATTCTACTGATTTTATTTCTTGATACATTGAAATTCAAATTAATCAATTATAAAAGAGGAAAAGTTGTATTCGTGTTTCTATAAAGGAGCAGCTTGATTATCAATTTAAAAAATTATAAATGTATTCAATTAATCCAATGGCTAGTGGTATAGTTCGTCAATAAATGTCTACTATAAAGAGTATTCATGTTATTTTAAATAAAAAAATAAACACATACTTTTATTGCATTAATAATCTTAATTTATACTTTTATTATATTAATTTTAATTACATTTAATAGCACTGTTTTCATTCATAAATAAAAGCGTGACTTAAATTAAAAAAAATTATTTTTTATTAATTTTTTTTATTTTAAGCATGTATTTAATTTTTATTATTTTAAATTAATTTATTATTATTTTTTATTAAATTTATTCATTTATTATTTGTTTAAATTTTTTTATTAAATTTTGTTTTTAAATTTATCATTTAAATATTATTCAAATAAATATTTTTATTTTTTCATTATTTAATAAATAAAGCGTATTTAAAATTTTAATATTTGCTATTTTAAATATATTTGTTTTTATAAATATTAAGGAATCCTAAAATCAATTTCTCTAAAGCTCACTGTCAGATTGTGTCCTTTATGTGTAATAGAATTTCAATTATAGTAATTCAAGTCCAAAATTTTAAAATTTTTGTACATTAATCTATAAGCTACAAATCAGTTAAAAATTTTAATTCCTTACAAAGTTCCACTTTACAAAAATGAAACATAAAAGCGTGCAAAAGAAAATTTGAACTATTTCGCTGCTGATGATAAACGTTATTTGTTAAAATGTTTTTATTCCTATTTTAATTAAATTTAGTAAAAAAATTAATCTGCGATATACCAAAAATATCAGTTTTCTTTTATACTTTTTAGCATACTTTAATACAGCATAAAGCGTTTCAAGTTAGCCTCTATATCAACAAAAATACAATTACTTTTCCAATCTTCTATTTTTTTTCAGTACATATTCAGAAAGCATAACAAAAAACGATTTGGAAAAGATGAGAAATTCTGAAAAAAGATTGCTTTACTCAAAAAGAAAGAAGAATAAATAAGAGGAACTATGAATATTCTGGGAGCAAAAATTTTATCTACGACTTCTTGAGAAAACGACCAAAATATTGAAAATGGTAAATGCTTTCCTGTTTTCTAGCTCAAACCAAACATCCAAACGGAAAAAAAAAATTATAGGATATTTCAGTTTTGTTGTCCTTTTTCAAATCTTTAAGGATTTCTTCGTACATAGAAAAGAGGTTCTGGAAATTGAAATTGCTTTCTATCTTTCTTCAAGAAATAAAAAAAAAATGATTTCTGTGCTTCAAATTTTATTGTTTGCTGCTACTACTGTAGGCATTAAAAATAAAATCCAATTTGATCTGAAAGTGTCACTTGCGAAGTTTTAAAATTGCTCTGCAAAGAGAAGAGATATTCATGGTGATCAATTCATAACATCAGATGCACTATGCATGCCTGATAAAAATATGCTTATGAATGAAACATGCATAGCAGAATCAAAATCGGTTTCAAAGAAATGTGTTTCATTTAAAAACTGTCCAAAATAGTTTAGTACAAATGCATTGTAAAAATTTTAAATTTCTGATTTTAATCTCTTTCGATTTCTCTCTAATCTCTTTGAATTTCTCGTTTCCTATAAACTGAAGACACCAATGGAATGCAGTTGTAACTATACATAGAGGCAATACTTTTGTTATTCAAAATTATCTTCAGACTTGTAATACCTTTATATTGGATACGGTTTCATCAGTTTTTAATTTCTGGAGCTTGCAAAACTTGATAGAATTAATAAAAAGAAACGTAACAGATTCGAAGCTGATGGTAGAATAATTTGAATTATGCAACAATTTGAGTAAAGGAAAATTGGATTTCGATATAATTAGGGCAAAAGAAAACGTTAATATTTTTAAGTTAAAAAAGCAATAACATTTTTTTTAACACTTAATAGTCTTGGTTAACAGTTCGTGGTTAATAAAATAGTAATAAATACAGTGTAATTATAATTTCAAAAACAATATTTTAAAAGAGTTATAAGCAATTTTGATAAATAATTAGTATACAGAACTTCGAATAGAACATATATTTGAATTTTTATATATGGTTGAAAACTCATTTTACAAATAGAAATAATTTAAAAATCAAAATTTCTAAATTTGACTTAGAATTTATTTTGGTTAATTCTAATTATAAAATATATTTTAACATTAGGGTACCAGAAAATTAAAAAGATCAGATAAAAAATCGAATCAAAAGTTCCGAATTAATCATAATGTTTAATGTAGCTAATCTGTTTCAGATATCAATTTATAAAGTAAGCATACATTTTAACACTTTTTAAAAACTACAACACTGAAACTGATGATCAAATTAATGATTGAAAGTGTTGTTTCACTGTGGATTAATATAGTTTGAAGGACCAAGACAAAAATAAAATGGCAATTTCATAAAAATAAGTTCGCAAAACTTTCATATTATTTTCAATTAGTTGTGCATTCTTTCAGACAGTATGTTATAATTTGAGAAATTTTAACATAAACAAATAACAAAAATTCATATGTTTTACTGAAATAAACTATAAAAGATCTTTCACTTTTTGGCTTTTCAATAATGCAGTATTCTTTCGAATTTGAAAGATCCTCGTTAAAAATGGTATTTTTCGTTTCATGTGATGGCATTCCAAATTTGTTTCTATTTTATGGCAGCAAACATTTTGCAATTGAAAAGAAAAAATAAGATTTGAATCATTAACAAGGTTTTTATTTAGGTTGGAATCGCTTACGATTACAATTTAAGTACGTACTTGGCAACGAAATGAGGAGGCAATTTCAAATACTATATTAAAAAAATAGCAATTCGTAGCAGAACATAGTTCACATTACTTTCTCTAGTAGTAAATCTTTAAATCACAACGACGTTAAACGAATAAATGAAATATTTTAAAGACTACTTTATTATTATTATTTTGCTTGAAAAATATTTTAAAAAGGAAAAATATCTGGAATAATATTCTAAAAATGAAAAATTGCATAAGAATGTCTCGTGTTAAATTAATTTCTCCAGAAAAATTGTCACAAACTTTTCACCAGAAATGAATATGACTTTTTATTTTTCGAAAATGAGCTCACATTTCAAATAACATGAACAAAATTTACTATCCTTAGTTAATGAGTATGATTAACGGTGTTTTTATTGAAAGTGGGGGAAATTAATATAGAACTATTTTTTTAGTCCCATTAATGTTTTCTCAAAGTTACCAAACAAATGCAAATAGCTCCAAAAAAAAAAAAAAAAAAAAAAAAAAAAAAAAAATTTCAATTCTAACGAATTATTTTGACAGACTTTTTAAAGAAGAAAGTGGGTATTTTAAAAATTAAAGGCACCATGACAAAAATGCTAATTTCTCATTAAAATAAAATATAAATTTGAGTTGAGATTTTTTTCTCCCATTCACCATGCAAAGATTTTTTACTTTTCAGTCCTAATATAAAAGAAATATCCATAAGGTTTTCTATAAAAACAATAATATATATATATATATATATATATCAATATAAACAGTAGCAGAAGATATTTTATCTCAATTTTCTGTTGCTTCAACAGAATCTTTTCATATAACTAGCATCTTTTTGTAAATTTATATTGCCGAAAATCTGTAAATTTGCTTCCCAGCACAGTTAGTTCCCACGCAGGAAGATGGCTTTACAATGAGCTCTATTGGAGGATGATCAGATGTCGGATCAATTACCCCCGAGTTTGGCGACTTCGCTACGAATTTGATTAAGAAAATGGATGATATAGTTCGTCAACGGATTCTGCGACGACCGCATTTCGACGACTCCATCTCATTAAGGGGCGAAACGCGGAACGATGAATGCATTTCCGGTATTCCCTTTGACCTTGGATTTCCCCTATTAGATACTAGTAAATGTAAACATCTCCTCCTTTCATCTTTCCTTTCGCCCCTATTTTGACCAATTAAACCCATCCTAACGCATGCGCAAAAGCGCGGAGGGTTTTACAATCCGTTGCTGAACTATACTAAAATCTTCAAGAATTTTGGCGATAGTTAAAAATAGCTAGCGAATTATGCTTAACTGTTCGAGAACCTACTGACTTCAGCCATCCAAGCTGAAGTCAGTAGTACAGTATAGATAAGTTTATTCGTTGGGGCAACTGGAAGTTGGTCAGATATGATCCTTGTTGAAGCTCTATTTCTGTTTAATTAGCTATTTATTGCTTGTTACTTTCTAAACGTGCATTTCCTTGAACATATTTTGTCTGTTTTTTCTCCCCTTTGTAGCCTTTTTTTGTATATCCTAGAATAATCATGGAATTAAAAGACGTTTTCTATTCTTCAGCTTGTTGGGCTATATTCATTATTTATTCGGCCCACCAAATGATTTGAGACATAATAAATAAAATTATTTATAAAAAAATTATGAACTATGGGATGAATAATCATTATATGATGCCACACGAATCCAACAGACTCGTTTCTTCTTAATTTTCTAATATACATATGTACTACATAGCCTATTTTGGTTTTAAATTGCCTCGTACTGTAAAAAGTTGAATTACTTATTTTTGAAGTACTTTAGATAACATTTAAGAAACATTGTCAACTTTGAAATCAAAACTACTTAACAAAAAAATTCCATTAATCTACTTTATGTCACATAAGTTACTTTGTTTCCTTAGATATGGAACCAAAGTAACTTATGTGACATAAACTAGATTTGTAACTTAGTACAGAAACTGATGAAATTTTTCACAATTAATCGGATTTCTTTTAAAATTCGACACAGAACTACACATTTGGTGCAAATAGGTCATGCAAAATTTCATAGTCTGATTTTTGAGTCACCGTGTTCTTATACATACACACATAAATCCAAAAATGGGTTTTATGGGTGTCGTGGATATCTGAAACATCGAAACTGACAAACATTTCGAAGTCGAGATTTATCATAATTGCTTAAACTTAGTTAACTTTACAGCTAAAAAGTAAAAATCTGACTCAAGAGTTAAAAAATATGTTTCGATCATGAAAATGAAGTCACCAAAACAACTTATCTAAAACCCAAATTCTTCCCCCAGAATTTGTGGAAACAAAGTTAAGAACTGTTTCTAAGTCCGAACATTTAAAAACAACACCACTTTTGACTACAGCCAGCCCGCATCCAAAAACAGATCTTGCACTAAACATACTTTTCAAAAAGAGCCGACATGTCATGCCCCAGTATTTGCTTTAAGGTAAGGAACTCCTTCAATCAGCGAATTCACACTCGAGGGGTCTCGAACACCATCTCTTCTTTTATTCAACGCATCCATCATAATAAAAGCAGAGGAGCCACCAACTAATCTCGCGGAAGCCCCCGCAGTGGTCATGAATAAATATTTCTATGGGAAAGAGGAACCGAAATGGGGAGATTGTGGAATTTCCGCACCAGAGGAAAAGAACTGGAATAAAAGAAAGGAATCCAACTAGTGGGTCTGCCAACTGAGGATTTTCAGAAGAAATGGGGATTTTGTGATTGAGGATAGTAGAATTTAAGAAGATACCATTGAAACACTACTGCCAAATAAAAGATTCGAAATGAGACCATTTTGTGGTTAAGGATAATAAAGCTTAACGGCTTAACTGTTTTGTCATATGCCATATGTGCATCGATTTATCGAATTTCGATAATTTTAAACAAAAAAATAAATCAATCACAAAGATTATAATTCAATATTAAAATGGCTTCGAATGCATAGATAAGTCAAGTATTCAATGGATTTCCACTTGAATCAAAATAAGAAGATATTTCCAAAATAGAAGGTGTCATCTTATTAGATAGTGCAGAAAATAAAACAGTTAAGTGGTTAAAAGAATTTCTAGGACTTGGAAAGAAGATAAGGTATTTTGATTTATCGTTCATTCGACACAGAAGTTTCAATAAATTATTTTGAATAAATAAAAATAATTTTATATGTAACAAGTACCTTACAACTTTTTTTCAAAATGTAATATCGTTTAGTTTCACGATATTATTTTAACTATTGAGCTCAGGCCTCAACTTTAAGCAGAGAAAACGATGCATAACACCTGAATATTGTCGCCTAGATGAAGTTAGCACATATAAACCATGTGTTAACTAAAGTCCAAGATAACACTCGCTAAGCTCAGCTCGAGACTTTATTCAAGGAACTAAAGCTCAAATCTGTTTTTATCCACAAAACGAAATAACATGAAACTTCCAGATTTAGAAAGATACAGAAATTATAAGAACATTCTAGAAAAGAGAAATAACAGAAAGAAATCAATAACAAAACAATTTTTAGGCAACTTGCCTGCAGTCAGATACGAACTTGCGAACTTTCGCTTTCAGTTCATAGCATTCTACCACTCAGCCATTCAGTCTGCTTGAGGATAGATCAAGTTTCATTACCATATTACCAGTTCTTAAATCACACAAACATTTGAATACGAGATACTTAATAATATGTTTTATGTTCATTGTGGCCACATACACATTTGACAGTTAATGGAATCGAGTTTCTAATTCATTATCAACCAGTATGAAAAGCAAACATCATTTTCATTCCATCTCATTTTTAAAAAAAAGAAAGAAAAAAGGATGCAATAGTACAGTGATGCTAACATTTGGAATAATATATATATTTTTTATTTCCCGTGATACTTAACGTTGTCAGTGCACTCAACGTACATAAACCCCATATCAAATATGTGGAAAAAAAACCGAATGCACTAAAGTTTTGATTGAAGGAAAAGGTGGTAAATCTAAAAAAAAACTGTTAGAGCTAAAATAACTACATCAAAAAGCAAGGATATTTGTTTATATGAAAAAATAGCATATTCATATTCCTGCAGGATAGTTACAATTGTTTTTGTATATTTCTTCTATTTTGTGTACGTTTGTATTTTCTATATTTCTTTTGTGTATTTCTTGCATTTGTTTTTGTATTTTCTTCTATGTTATTTTCTATTCATTCTATGTTATTTTCTTACACTTTGAATTAGAAACGGCATTTTAATTTTATCAAATGGAATGCACTGTGCTGTACAAACACTTAGTTGTGTACTAAGGTGTTGGGTTTAGTTCACTTCGGTCATCTATCGACTCATCTTAATGTCACTTTAATACATGCGAGTATAACTGCATAACTACAATCGCCAAAATTATGTTGTAAAATGCTTACAATTATTTATAAAATTACAAAAATCCTATACGAAAATAAAATTGGTATCGCATAAAAAGCTCAAGAACGCGCGGAATTTCTATTTCGTGTAAAAATGAGTTTTGTACAGTAATATGCTACAAAGTTACAGATGAACAATTTTAAAATTCCGATTGATTTTTAATTAAAAATCTAATTAGAATTTTAAGACAAAATCTCTTCTTAATGAGCTCAGTCTAAAGAAGTAATTATATGCTAGATTACATAAATCTACACTTAATTGCAAAGCATTTAAAGCTATTTTAGCATCAAGTATTTGAAATTGCGCAACTAGCAGATAATATCCAATGTATTAAGATTATCATGTTTAAATATCCTCGATTCTTCAAATTTCCATGCATAAAATCTTAACTAACTTCATCAATTCAAGTTTCCAAATTACTTTGAAATATAATTCAAATGAGTAAAGTAACATAGAAAAATGTTTTAGGTTATTAGAAAAAAAAATTGCCATCCCAGCCCAAAGAATACCACTCTAAAATTAATTACATAATTAATAAACTACATAGAATTACTTATTAATGAACCTATTTGGAATTAAATTTTTTGAAAAAGTTAATCAAGGTAATTTGTCTTCTTTCTTGCTTTTTAACGTAGCTTTGTGCTGAATGTTTATTTCCATATATTTTTATTTGGCATGTGAAGATTCAGGTTTGTAAATATGGAATTTTGTATAATAAATGTTTCCATCACTTCCTGATGTGTTAGTTTAGATACTTTATACACTTGTGCATTCGCGATAAAAATACGCCATTTTAATTTTTTGAAACTTAATTAGTAATTAATCCATTAATTTAATTAAATTTCTATAACATGCGGTAGGTACATTTGGTACTGAATTTCAGAAAAAAAAATGATTTCAACAATCCATAATATAAAATGACATTTATATTTAAAATAAAATATTTAATTAAAATATACTAAATAAGTAAATTTGCAATTTTGCAAAATTATTGTAATACAGGAGCGCATTTTAACGAGATAAATACTAATATGTCATAGGATGGAAAACAAATTATTTTACAAATCATAGAAAATAGAGCTTAACAAATCACTGAGATACGAATTTGAATATCTCAAACTTCTTGTAATGTTTCATTTCTAAAAAAATTAGTTTTGTAGACAATCACTTTAAATCATCAGTTTCACAAAAGAAAATTTCTCATTTCAAACTTGTCTACGATTGATTGAAAGATAAATGGAAAGTAGCGATAAAAATAAATTACTTCTTGAGTTTTCCATTTACTTTAATGGCTGCTATTAGTTTTCAAATAACTATTTACTCAAGAGACAAAACATCATTCGTGTTCCAAAAAGTTTTCCTATTATTGTTTAATATAATTTGATGGATGATCAAATCGGTAATGACATGAGCGGCATCAGTAGCACGTAATTCGTACGCAGATCTATTGTTGTGAGGAGGGGAAAGTTGCATCAGAGGAAATGGCCGTTAGGAAAACAATTTTCTGTATGACTTGTACTGCCATCTGGTGAGGCAATAAGCTATCATTTCTAATATTGTTTTCATTTATCTTGTACTTATTCCTTATGAGTAACAATATTTGGACTTCTATCTTATCTATTCATCTTATTATTCAAAAGATGAATTAAACTAAATATAAATAACAAACATATAACAGTCAAAAATAATTATTAACATAAATATAGTTAAATGTATAAAAACACAGTCATCATATTTTAAAACATAATTTTAACAAATCAAAATCCATATTATGTTATTATTTCAGAGGCTAACTAATCCGAAATCAAAATAACATGACCGAGACACAATTTTTCTTCCAAGTCCTAGCACGATCATCAGAATACATAAGCATTGTTTAATTTAAAAACAAAATATTTAATTTAGAAAATTTTATTAAAAACTGGAAATATTCAATTAAAAAAAAACTAAACGTTTTTATATTCGTTATGAGTTTTATTAAATGAAAGAACCGATTGTATTTAATTCTAAATGTTCTGTTATTTCAGCCAATAGTGAAAGCGGAAATATATGCACCCATTTTCTGTCTGTCCGCGTCGCATTACAAGTCAAAATACTTGACACAACGTTAACAAATTTGTGATCATATCCTGATATGTATTTGTATAATAGGATTACCAAAATAAAATAGCACTGAATTTTTTAGAAAATGTCAAAAGAATTAATTAACATTTCAAATCATTGGGAGCAGTCTTTCCTAAACTTTCTAGTAACACCCCAATATCGATCTTATCCCCTCCCTCCACGAATGTCTTGTTTGGCATTGATGAACAATAAATACGAAATATAGATTTTTGCATGGACCGAGCAATTTTAGAGAATCTATTTTAAGAATATGTATTTTGGACACATTTCTTCCAATCGATAGAAACCAAAATTTAAAGTAGAAAACAAACCAAACGAACGATAAGCGATTTTTGAACAGACATTCACTTTTGCATGTATAATATTTTAATTGAAAATGGATTTTAGGCCTACTTAATTATGTACATTGATTATTTTTTATTATTGTTTATCAAAACTTTTCATTTAAATACTAACTGGGGAGAATTGGGTGGAGTACGACAGAATTCACAAAACATTTTTTAATTCACTAGTTTAGACTTAAGAGTTCAGTTTAAAAAAAAAACATTGTTAGATTTTCATAATTTTTAAAAATTACAAAAATAACAAAATACAAACAATTAGTTTTTATTAGCAAAATTAAAAATTGCAACATTTTTGTTTCACGTCTCCCTTATATGGAGAGAGGTATGGGACAATGTTTAAAAAAATTAAAATGAATAAATAATGTATTCTGATACCAATTTCATTCAATGATTTATAGTTTTGGTCATGCCAAACAAGAGCTGATTGCTGCTGCCACATCTTGAAAACTTTTTTACAGCTATTTCCAATTAATGCAATATGTTATTATATAATACAATATTTTTCTTTCTGAATGCTTTTTCTTTCATATAAATGGCATTTTTAAGTAAAAAATATAAAATTAGCAATTCTTCTAAATTTAGAGTGACAAAAGTTTTAATAACTTTCATAATTTAGCTTAATTTTTTTCATTATTTCATACGTATTATAATACTTGTTAAATTTATTAAATATACAGTAAAATTTCCCTAAACTAAAATTTAATAAATATGATTTTAGGTAGAAATTTTTTTTTATGTTAAAGTATAAAGAAGGATCTGCAGTATGCATTTATACTTTATATGATATAATTAATAAAAATAAAAGAATAAAAAACATGTTTAGAGACACTTGTGTTCTTAAGTAAAGATTTTATGAATAAGTGTGTAATTTTATTTTATGCTTTTTGTTTTGGCTAATAGAAACTCAGCTTTTTTATATTGTACGTTATTGCTTTATATTATTTCATATATACTATTACGACATAATAATGCATATCAACTTATTTTAATAAATGTAAAATCCTCAAATTACTATTGTATTGCAACACCCCAACAATTAATTTTATTAAACAATAAGAAAAATTAAAAACTTTAATCGTTAGCATATTTAGCTATTCAAAAAGTGTATTTAAATGTAGTAGGTCATGTCACATTCCTTCCTATGCAGAATTTTCTTTTAAAATGATATCACATAAAACACGATATGTTTAAGCTTAATTTAACTTAGCTTGTAAACACTGTATTTTTGAGTTTATTATACATTTTAAATACTTATTTTACAAATAATAAGACTGAAAAAAATTGTTGATAAAATAAGAATTAGTATGCAGTTCTGAAGTATAAAAATGAGCTTTCTGTGTTAAATACAAATAATATTATAACTGATGTCACAATTAGGATCAAGCAAGGGACTACGGATGCTCTACCTAATGAAGATCTTAGACATAGATTCCGATCGTTTATTTAGACATAAATGCAGCTGTCAAATTCCTATAAACTCTCCCATATAATCATGGATTTAAATAAAGAATTGCTCTCACCATTTAAAGAACAAATATGTGTTCCTGTTTTTAACCATTCCAAGAAAGAAATTACGTTTAAAAAAACCGAATTAATAAAATAAATAATCCGGTGATAAGTTAATGTACGTAGTTTTCAAATATTTTATATGGACGGATGTTTATAATTTATCCTATACGAACAGACGAAATAACCGGTTAAATTAATTGATTATCATATTTGCTTCGATATATCAAAGATCGGTGAAAAAACTCGTTCACTCATCTATCAATTATTACCAAAGTTATATAATTTTGATAATCGATCATCAGTTAACAGATATCGTCATTGTACAAATTATGTTTGCTACGCGCTCACTTGAAATTATATTCGAATAACAATTATGTTAGAAATGTACAATAAAATTAAAATGAATGTAATATATTATAAAATATTAAAAATGGGGACTTTTAAATGAGATAAGATTATGAAAACATGTAACAAATTTATCCTTTCCCATTGTCCAAGACTTAAAAAATATCGAGAAAATTTTCAGTTGTTACGTTAAAGGTCATGTATCGAAAGAGAAAAAATCGTCCCGAGGACAGTTCCACCAGACAGATTTTCGAGGAAAATCTTACAAGACCAATTATTCAAGAGAATGAAAAATAACTTGGGAAAATTCTAGTTTCGCAAGGAGTTATTCAAGGTAATCCAGCGACCTACATAAAATTTCTAAAAGGAAATAAATTTTTAACAAACTCATCTTCAAAAGTGGTCATCCTTGATATTAAAAATGTTATGAGAGAAAGAAGAAAACATTTTCAATAAAAACATGCCACAGTAGTGGTTTTCCAAAAATAAGCTTATGTTAAATTACATCAAGCTCTAAAAATAAATTCCATTAGAGCTTCGATCGATAAGGCAGTAAGGAATATTGTAAAAATTAATCTATAAAAATATTAAATTTACGATCAAAACTTCTTGGGCGTGATCGCACAATACATCAACGTAAACAGCAAGTAATGAAAACACCAATATTCCAGTAGCCAACTTTAAAGTAAAAACTGCTGAAATAGCGAAAAAGTAAGCTTAATATAATGCCCATTTATAAACTACGATGTAAAAGTTCTATTTTATATAAAACGAAATAACGCTAATAGCTGGTGTTCTGACTTATGATCAATCTTGTGGTAACTTAAAAAGTTTCTTCAATAACCAAGTCTCTCAAAGTCGTGCTCTTAGGGCCTAGATTTCTAAAGGCACTTAGGCAATTAAAATCTCGAGTCATTTTTCTTTTCTCTAAACATTCAAAATCAAACACTTTTTATAGATTTTAATTTTTATTTAAATAATTTTAAACGATAAATTTTAGCAAATTGAAATAAATGAACTCTTAACAGCAGATCACTTTAAATTTGGTTTCAGTATATCGTATATGAAAAAAAAAATGCACAATTGAAATTTTAAAGTAATTTTAGACGAAATATTAAGGAATTCCTAATTATTCCTTCACACAATCAAGAAAAATATTTAATAATAGAATTCAATTTTTTAAAAAATTATAAAACTTCATTTTTTTCGAATTATAAAATAAAAAATGACAAATGTAATTAAGAATGAACAAAAATGACTAATTAGGAATATTATTATAATGTTCCAAAATTAAACAATGCTGGGCTTTTAATCTGAATAAGTTCGAGTGAGCGTTCTACATAACTAAATGAATTTTTAATTAATATCGCAAACAAATCTCGTGGATTAGGAGTCTACCAACTTTGCTTACTTAATAATCCGCCCCGGCATGCACTTTTGAAGTATAAAAAAATTATTCTTTTGCAAATTTATGTAAGCTTACCATGAATTAAATTAATTTAAATCTTGTTATTGAATCGGTATTTTTTTTTTACACTTCATTATCAACACAGTTAAGATTTATTTAATCACGGCATTCCAAACTCGCTAGCAGGAAATAGAAATCTTCATATTTACACTTTAAAATGCCAAATTCTGGGAATTCAAAAATTTATTTAAAGGATGATCCATAAAAGTCAAGAAAACTAACGAATCAAAATTGGGCATTGTCATTCTTGAAAGAATAAAAATGAAAAAGGCAAAGAAAGAAAGAAAATGAAAGGGGGGAAAAAATGCAAAGCTTAATAAGCATAATTCCATGTTGTAGGAGTTGACTGTAACTGACTGTTAATTTCTCATTAGTATTCAAAACACGGAATCCAAATTTTACGGAAGCGATGTTATCAATTAAGACCAAGTACACATTTATTCTCTGAACTCCCAATCTAATACATTAGCTCCACATTTACAAATTGCTTGAAGCGAGTTCTGCCTATCGGTTGGGTAGAAAGGAGCAGGTGTTTTCTAGGGGCGTGTACCAGTGCCACACTTACCCCGTGGCCGTCTGACTTTTCTTCGTACCTATACCCAGTTACACGAACACTTATCGAATTACGATAAAATGAGCCAAAAACACCAATTCGGATGATTGGTTGTCAAGAGCAACTCGCCGCTGGTCATTTGTTTTCGCTTGCCTATATCCCAATGATGGAGAACTGCCCATTGGGCAGTTTCGCGCTGATCAACAGAAGGCCCGTGGATGATTTGAAGTGAAAAAGTAAAGAGCAATAAAAATGATTGAGCAGCAATCCTTCAGAGGAAATTTATAATGGGAAAAGAAAAATGTGGATTCTTACTAGCCTTGGGATTTTTTTTTTTTTTTTTTTTTTTTTTTTTTTTTTTTTTTTTTTTTATAATTAGAACAATGTTATGTCAGAGTAAAACTCTCCTATATAGGCTATATTTCGCTTAACGCTTTTTTTTCAAATCATATATCAACCTTTTCTCCCTTAAATGATAAAAATGGCCTACGTTTCTAAATACCGTTCATGCACTGAAATATTTTCTTATACGTAAATATGAGATTATCTTACAAGATAAATTTTCGAATAAAAATTAATCGCTAATTATGGAACAACATCGCATTTTATTCACAATAATAGAAATCATTTCTAGAAATCAAGAGGTTTTTTTTTAAAATATAATTTACTCAGCCTGTTACGTTTTCCATATTTATTACATTCAATATTTGAAATCTACATGAAATTTTAACAGGTTAAGTGCCATGTCAGTGATTAATACTGAACTTTCCTTTCGGATTCGTCACTAGTGACTGATAATATTCTTCGAGTTTGTATCATGTCGATCACTGTTGAGTGACAACAAAATTCTCGTCCAGGCCACAGTCCCTGTTGAGTGACAACACAATTCTCGTCCAGGCCACAGTCCCTGTTGAGTGACAACACAATTCTCGTCCAGGCCACAGTCCCTGTTGAGTGACAACACAATTCTCGTCCAGGCCACAGTCCCTGTTGAGTGACAACACAATTCTCGTCCAGGCCACAGTCCCTGTTGAGTGACAACACAATTCTCGTCCAGGCCACAGTCCCTGTTGAGTGACAACACAATTCTCGTCCAGGCCACAGTCCCTGTTGAGTGACAACACAATTCTCGTCCAGGCCACAATCACTGAGTGACAATACAATTCTCATCCAGGGCCCAGTCGCATCTGGCCGACAACATAGTTTTCGTACAGGCCACAATCACTGTTTACAGACAGCATAATTTTCGTTGAGGCTGTGTTAATCTTCGTTACATTAAAAAAGCTATATTCTCTTAATAAATTTTAATCTGGAGAACAAAAAATAATGCATCCTATAATTACCTCTTATAATTACTTTATATGCATTTCAGCGTATTGAAAAATATTGCATCGTGAGCTACGTAGAACGAACAAAAGTAAGCTTGGAATTCAACGTATTAAAATCCAACATGCGCGTAAAATTTAATATTAAATACTAATCAGCTTTGGTGACAGATGGTCCACCAGGAATATTGATCTTATTTTACAAATCGTTTAGGTATAACTTCATGTTCATGATTCTGCCAAATTGTCCAACATTAAACCCTGTGTTACTTTAGTATTCTTACTGAAGTTGTATTGTGTACATGGATTTTTCTAATAGTAAATTGTGTATATAAATCATTGCGTACGTGGATCTTCCTAATGGAAATAACTTTCAAAATTTAACATTATAAAAAAAACAAATCAGTTCATGTATCTTCCAAATTTCCGATAGTGTAACTTCCCTTTTCTATTTGTTTTATAAACTACACTCACATTAAACAGAGAACTTTAACTTTCAATAACAGAAAAAAGTCAAGCAATTATCTGATAATGGTTTGAATTTTAAGGCAATAATGTAATATATTACTGAAATAAGGTAAAAAAAAAATCTTTCAAAACTGGCAAAACTCAGGAAAATTTCAGATGGCATCAAACAATTTTTTTTTTAAATTTTAGAATGCTATGAAATTTATTTTTGTGCAATTATATTTTAAAAGTTTTCGTAAAAAAAAGCAAAATTTATCTTAATTTTTTAAAAAAAATTGTTTTGAGGTGCCAACCTTCCAAAGTATATATATGCCAATTTTGTAGCAGTAGAATCAAACAGTTTGACTCGTAGAGCGACCTCCTCCCAAACATATATATTATTGGATTTTCAAAATCGGTTATGGACTATTTGCTATTAAGTCCAAAAAGGAAATGAAGCAATTTATCAAAGCAAAAATTAAAAGAAAACGAAAAAATTTTTTTTCATACATCTCACGAAACGGCTATCGAAAACTAAACTTCAGAAAACAAATGATAGAACATCCGAGACATTACGGTTTTGTTGCCACATAGAATTTCAAAATACCTCGATTGGAGAGTACTTTTCCAGACCACCGAATGTGGCAATGTTTGGAGTGCAAGAAACCTCTTGCGAAATTTCTGGCCATCGACTACAAAGTAACGAAATGGGTTTTATCCGAAGGAAAAAGAAAAACTATCTCTTTGTGGAAATGAGGATATTTCCTGTGAGGAAGAACGCAATAACATTCGACATTCTTTACAAGATTTCTAACCGTATTTTATTCCTGCGATAAAAAAAAAAGTCATTCTAAAACTCGAAAATATATAGATGGTCGGTTGGTGGATTTAAATTCAAGTTTAGCTAAAATGTGCAAAACACGCTTTGCAAAACTAATACCTTAAAAGTTCTATAAACAAGGAAATCTGAACAACTAAACACTTTTGCAATAGCAAAGCCGTAGAATGTTTACACTTGTAGAATTCGGATTTCTATTGAATTTGAAAGATATCAAGTGAATCATGATTTCTTAATAAATTTCATGATTTTTATAAACATTTACTATTTTAAACGTAAATTAGAAGCAGTGTTTTTTCCTCTCTACTTTTTGGTATGCTTATGCAAACGGTGCGCTTTATGATTAACTCCATAATACTGTGAGTTTAGTTTTAGTTATATTAACGCCCGTTTTAAAGCAATACTAGGGCTATTTTGGGAAGGATCTCGTAATTTTGAACCACGGTCAGATGATGGGTACGATACCTGAGCTAGTATCCCCCCGCCTTTCCAAGCTTCCCCATCACACCAGCGGAAGGACGTTTGCCCCGACGGATTTAACGTGCACCAGAATCACTTAAACGACGGCTCTTCGGTGGAACCGAGTCTCGAACATGGAACCTTCCAATTCTGGACTCGAGACATTACCAGCAGGTCACCGCGGTTCCATTTAATTGAATAAACATAAATTCATTTCATTCATCAAGTTGATTTCGTTTTCGAATTAAGCTCGCATTCTGACAAATAAATTTTAACTGCCTTAATGAGGAGAGCTTTAAAAATCTCGGTACAGATAAAAAATATCTGGTTCATAGACGAGAAATAAAAAAATGTTATCTTATGATTCAGTAGATTAATTGAATACTGAATCATAAGATTAATTATCTTATGATTCAGTAGCAGATTTAATTAGAGTAAAAAAGTTTAATTCAAAAATAAATACAAGATTAAGAATAATCATATTTACTTCAAAAACATAAGCATGAATCAGAACAATCCTATATGAATAATGATATGGCGAATAACAAATAACTTAAATAGAAATCTGAATGTTACAATCCCGCTTAATTGGAATTCAAGCAACATCAACCAAATGTGTAATCTTACAGTGGAACCGCAATGCGAGTTTGTATTAGTTGTTTTTAAAATGGATGATTTCATATATTTTTTCTGAATTATCTTGTTGAGCGTAATCAACCGTATCGGATATTCTATTTGCAATTCGAATAACTCACTCAGCGAGGTAAATGCCTGGGAAAACTTTCACACTCGATTGACCCGAATGATATTAGACTGTGAGAGAAGAGTTCTCATTTATATAAAGAAAAGACAGTGTATAAAATCTGTAAATGATACTGAATTTCTTCCTCAATGTGATTTTTAACTTTTAAAGAACAAATTAATTGGGGAGGGTGAAAAAATAGGTTTATACAGAATAAAATTATAAATTAATGCACTATGAAACCAATGTCACTGAAAACTAAAAAAAGTTGTATATGCTGCAATTATTAAACTAATTCAAGGATAATTTTTCACATTACCATGTAAAATCATCAATGCTTACTAATATGGCAAACGTAAAATATGCTTAGCAGCCATATAATTAGTTAAAAAAGTATGTAAAAAATGTCACTAGTTTGAACATTATTCCAATTTCTGTGAATAACTTTTTTACGAATAGCATTTACCACTTTTAATTCTCATTTCGTGGTTCGGTTGCGAGTACAATTTTGTCCATTTAAATCTATACATTACATAGAAATAAGAAAATGATGCGAAAATGATAAACAAGAAGTAATAAACATTTCGTAAATGACAAGAAATTCGACCTCCAAAAATGACGAATTTCCTTCACCGAGTCTTCGAAGCTTTGGAATAATTTTCTAATAAGCTTTGGTAAAATTTATTAAGCTATGGGGTATAATTTTTTTAAAAAGCATGGATTGCAATTTGGTATACAATTTCTCACAAAATCTGTTGATCTAGCTAAAGTTGCAGTTGTAAATCGTAATTGATTTAGACTAAATCATGCTACGAAGAATCCGCTCCTGGATGTGGAAACGAGATAATTCAATGATGAAACCAGCTAGATAAATGAAATTTTCCGACCTTAATAAAAATATTAACATAATCTTAATGTTAAAACTGTAAACATGCATCAAATTCTATAGACGACAAAAAGAGGTCCAAACTATATATTCATCTCTTCACCATAAGACTATGTCCCAAAAGTTTTTTATTGGAAGAGTAGTTAGGTTAGTTATATTAACGCCCTGTTTTAAAGCAATACTAGGACTATTTTGGGGCGGACCTCGAAATTTTGAATCGCGGTCAGATGACGAGGACGACATCTACACCACTACTCGAAACTTTCAACCAGCACAAGCGGTAGGGCGTTTGGCCCCGACGAATTTAACAGGTACCAAACCCGCTTACACGATGGTTCCTTGATGGAATTGGGTCTCGAACCTGAAACCCTCCGGTTCCGAAGCCTAGACCTTACCACCAGGCCACTGCGGCCCATTTCAATGAGTATATGAAAAAGTCGAAAGGAGAAAGCGTCAGGTTATTATCCCTTTCATTCGGAGTAATGAGAAATTTGCTCTTTGGATTACGTATCGATGGAATTTTAGAACATTCTTTTGGCATGAGAATTCTGGAGAATATCAAGAAAGTGTTTTTTAGATCTCCCTTAATAACCATCGATTGTAGATGGTTAGTAAGGTTAATTTTGTATATACTGTTGAAAACAAATGTAGCAAGGGCATAAAATGACACAAAGACAAAGGAGTGATGTCTACACTGTGATTAATTACTCGTGATTACACTGTAACTACAATGAACGAGGCAATTGTATCATCCAAATAACAATAAAACAATCCCGCTCTTCCATTCCAAACAATTTTGAAGGTTAAAATTTTATAATCACCCCTTAATATTTCTGAGAAACATTGTACAAGTGTCATTCAAGGAAAGGAGATAAATTCTCTTTTCAAGCTCGATTACTTAATGGTACACTACCCTAAAGGTAACTGAGCAAAATTTCGCTGAAACAAACAAAACTTTAAAAACCCAGAAAGCTTATGAAATGGATAAAAATTAGCACACACCACGCACTGATGAACAGCGTGGTGTTTAAGTTTCATTTAACTCAGAGTTGCTTGACGAAACATACGAGAGTTGAATGAACTGGCGAAACAAAAGCAATTTAAAAGAGCCCACTTGTATTATTGCATGTAAAGCGACGTTTTAAACAAACCTGGACAAAATCACAACTTGAATACTAATGCATTTAATTACCTGGAATTGCGTGCAACAAAGGTTTGTTTCATCACATTTCAAACAATTGTAATCCCCAAGTGCATTAATTACGTAAAACGGTATTTCATTATTCGAATATTCATCTAATCTGATTTTCCTTTTACAGATATGCGAATATGCTAAGAGTTATCCTTTTGTTTTTATAAGCCAACTTAATGATGCCCTAAAAAAAGACGGTCAATGGCTCCTACAAACCAGCACAAGTATTCTCTTGACTTAATTCCTTATTTACACAATACAGCGTGTTTTGTGTTAATCTACACTATACAATGTGGTTTTCTAAAAGGTGTTCCAAAATTAATGCAAGATTTGAATTTGCCACCATTCGGGCACAAAAGTGTTGGCAACCCTATTAAAAAAACCATTTGATAGCTGATAGTTCAGAGTTAATAAAAATGGAGCTTTACACGATAGAGCACTAAATTTCATTGTTGAACAATATTTTAGAAATAATGAAAGTCTGGTGGTGGCAATTCGAACATCTGAGAAACTGCACCCCTAGATTGGACGATTTAACATCATTGGATTTCATCAGGGAAGTATTTTAACCTTTTAAAAAGGGCCATTTTTTTCTAGTCATATTATATTAAAATATTTTTAAGCTTGAAATTAGAATAAGAAAAGGGATTCATTTAGCTTATTAGATAAATTTAATTTGATTAATTAATTTTGTTAATTAATAATTAAGTAACAAATCAAGACACATCATTTTGAGATAAAGAACTTAAGCATCTAAGTTTCTGACTTACTAAAAAAAAATTTGTCAGAACTTATCCCAACCTACATAATTTCATACAAAGATTGATAAATTTGTTGGGAAGCATACTTCCCACGGCATTAGAAATGGTTAATAGGGTTGCCAATACTTAACTGCACGAATGGTCGCAAATTCGAATCCTGCCTTATTTTGAGACATCCTTCACATTATGCGTTTTTTTTTTCACTGACCAATAGTGTCCGAAATTTCATTAAAATATACAATTTGGAGGCAAAGCCAGATATCAAATTTCATATAACTCAAAACCGCAACAATCAAGCTACCTTTCCACACACATCGTTGCTAGATTTATGCAAACAGATGAAATGACTTAATTGACTATTTGATTTATACATACTAGGTATAAAATTTAATATAAGTTTGTTAAACTTGTATTGTTTAACAAGTAATGTAATGTTGAATGTCTAGTGTGAATATCTAATGTTTGAAATTAAATCTACGGAAATTGCATATCTAAATTGCAAAATTGTCAACAAACCATTTCTATATAGATATAAGAAGCAAATTCAAAGAATATTTATGTCGCTTATTATAAATTATTTCATCTAAATCCAAATAATGAGACTTTCCTAAAATAACTTGTATCATCGAATTAGTCAGTATATCATTCGCGCGTAAATGAACTCGTTGGCAGGGTAGGGATATAGAGGAAAATTTCTTATTATCATTTAATGTAACAGTACTAAGTAATTCTAGTATCATGAATAAAATAGACAAAGTCTCGTTTCTATAGCAACAGATGAGTGCAAATCATATGTCAGTGCTTATTATCGAGAAACTCATTACTTATAAGATCACGTAATATTCTTGATAAAGTATTTGTTACGACTGGTACTGCAGCAGTTTTCGATGTTTGGGACAAAGAGCCTGTTTTAATTCATTTTTTGGCGATTAGAGAAAGTTAATTCAAGCCTATTATTATTTCATACCCACTTTCTGTTCCAAACAATTTGTTAAATATTAAGATATCAGAAATGTTATGATGAAACAACTATCTAATGCTAAACGGCTTTATGCAAGTACAAATCAGAATCATCAAGGTGCAGCTTCCTCAATCCAATTTGCAAGTTTTACGATTAACGTCAGATTTCGTCTGCATACGTTAATTCAATTATATCTACATCGCATTTTGAAGAAACATGACTAAGCAACAAGAATTGCGAGATCCATCCCAAAAAGAGCGGATCTCGCAATTTTGAGCAACAAACAGAAAACGAGGACGACACCTGAGTCGACAAACTCCTCTTTCAAACTCTCTCCACATCAGATCTGCGCGAGTGATATACGAAAGTTATGTTATCTATTCACGGTAATTTGAGAATCAACATTAATAATAAAATATCTCCTGCGGTCATTTTTTGAAAATCTCAATTATCATGCATACGCAGTTTCTTCAGAATTTTTTTTTTTTTTTTTGCAATTTTAAATGTTAACGTTTAGAAATCAATTTGCGTAGCCTATTTAAAAGATTGACTTGATTACATTTACATAAATAACTGAAGATTATTACATTTAACATTAGATATTGTATGCAAGGGGAATTGAAAATGCTATCATCAAAAAACTGTCATATGTAAATATGTTACCATTAAAGTGCGTAATTCAGTTATTTTATTGAATTCTGAATTATTTCATGAAATTACTGATCATGATTAATAATGTCATTCCATAGAATATTTTTTGTTATTTCATGAAATATTCTACGAAATAATAAATTACAAACTGAAATAATAGAGTGCATTTCGATGACTAATATCAAAATCCTAAAACGTTTTTGGGTGCGGCCATGACGGAAATTGAATACACGAAAATTAATGCGCGAGCTTACGGATTATACTATATTCAAACTATTAATATTTTAATTATTTGGTAGATCATTTCAATTGTTAAACTATAGATTATTTTTTATAGATTGAATTACATAAAATTCTCACGCACACACACTTTATATATATTATAAATAAAATTTAAAAAATGAACTAGGTGTCAAATGATTAATGTGCTACAAGCCAGGTTTTCGCGACTAGCTAATCTTCTTTAAAAATAGATCTACTTGTACGAAGATTGAATTTAGCGAATAAAAGGAAATGTTTTAGTAAAGAATTCGTTTCACTTTAAGCGGCATCTGTAAAGGAAAAAACAAATTTCAATAAATAAGTTCAATGTAAGATAAACCGTTTTATTTTGCTCTGTTCACGCTGTATTAGCATAAGAGGTAACCGAATCAAAATCTGATAAGGTATTGGTTTTGCATTACATTATAATTAAGAAATAAACAAAACAAATGCAGATGTTTTGAAAAGTATCCACGTGCTTCAGCTTTTACAAAAATAAATGAACAAAAAAAAAAAAAAAAAAAGGTTGCTCCACAAGGTTAGATAGCCGACCTACATATCTAAATAAACAAGCCTTATGTAAAAACCGTACAATTCCAAGGATTTTTCAAGTAGCTACTGATGCTTGATTTTCAACCTATACAATAAACCAGTTTTCCGATGTAGCACAGGTTGTGAGCTTTGACACAACTGCTCAAACTCGGGAAAATTCCGCAAAGAAAATTATTAAAGAAGAAACAACCATGCCACGAATAATTTTCCAAAGCACAATCGACATTATTTCTCATAGCACAATTGTAGGTCGCCTCTAATGGTGTTTTTATCTTACTTTGCTATTGAAGGAGAAAGGTTATTGTTTTCTTTTTTCACACGACCTTCGTTGGTCAACTTTTCAGAAAGCACTAAAAGAATAAACACTAAAGGGCATTTTGTTTTCTTGTCTGCGGTATGTACGTGTGGTATCGTGTTGGAACAATACAGCGGGTATTTCTGTGCGTGTCTTCTTTTGGTAGCGTTCCAAAGAACGAAATGTCATCTGCGACATGCAAAGGGGATAGTGAAAGGCCATTATGTTCGATTTTAATGGTGAGCTGAAGCATTGATTATTGCGTGCATTAGACGAGTTTCATTTACATAGTATTTCTTTTATAAATATACAAAAGAATTAAATTTAAAATATTTTTTCAGAATACAGAAAATGATAATACAATTGTAACAATACAGGAAATGGTGTTTGATGGATTGTTGCTCATACTTACACAGCTTTTGATCGGATCTTTTGTTATGCTTTTTTACTTTCGCGTATACGAAGCGTAGAGGAAGTATTGTAATAGTCAAAAAATTCGAACTACAGATTGTAACAAAGCTTCACGTTTTGGGCCTCTCTGAGTTTAAAAAATAGATGTTCGTCTGTCTGCGGCAAAAATAATTCAAAAAAGTTTTGAGAAAGATGGATGGAATTTGATATAAGGTTCTTACATCAAATCTGAAGTTTATTATCAAATTTTATGCAAACTATATTCTGATGAAGTCTATCAGTTCCGGCTGTTTGAATATAAGTTTATAAGATAAATAAAAACGATGAATAAAAGACGGATAAAATTAGATAAAAAGAATTAACATCTCTATTTTAGATGATGAGCCAAATCTTAAAAGGGGTGGATTGTCTGTTGATCTGTACTTTCAGAAATATGCATACGATATAATTCAAAATATATAAAATTTGCTATATGATTTGGAAATTACAATTGCAGTTCTGGCTCAAATAAGTGAAGCACAAATTTAATTTAATTTAATCCCCATACCAGGGATTAATCGCCAAAAAGCTCGCCAAGGATCACACGGAAGATTCAATGCAAATGTGAAATTAATGCCAAACGTTAATATTTCGTAACTACTGCACGCCAATGCTATGCAAGGCATTCTCTGCTAGGGGAGAGAATAACAGCTTTATTAGAGAGTATGCGAGAAAGTTTTGGGGAGACCACATCCGCTAGTTATCGCCTGTCATTACAATCCCTTTCCCTTCTGACTGGTACAACACTAAATTCCCAAAGAAATGTATTGCATCAAAAAAAAAAAAATACTTAAATAATTTAAATAGAACAAGTAACATAAAAAAATTTTTTAAGTCAATTCCTACTTTCACAAGAATTGAACTCACATTTGAGCTACTGCCTGTTGATTTCAATTTTCATTACAAACTGCTAAAACTCTATTTAAAGTATTAAAAATTAATTAAATTTAATAATTAATGAATTAATATTTGAAAAAACTGTATTAATATCAAGTGTCATCCACTACAAGTTTAAAAAAACGTATTTGGACTTGAGTGAAGGAATAAAATGTATTTTATTAACGATTGAAAATTTGAACAACATATATAAATATATACAGGGAGAGTTAGTTTAGTTATATTAACGTCCCGTTTGAAGCAACACTAGGGCTATTTTGGAACGGACCTCGTAATTTTGAACCGCGGTCAAATGACAAGGACGACACCTGAGCTGGCACCCCCCTCTCCACACCACACCACACCACACCACACCAGCGGGAGGACGTTTGGTCTGGACGGATTTAACGTGGAACAGACCCCCTTACACGACGGTTCTTCGGTGGAATCGGGTCTCGAACCTGAAACCCTCCGGTTCCGAAGCTGAGATCTTACCACCAGGCCAATATATAGGGAGAGTGTAAACTAATAGTAAGAATTGAAAAAGATTGAACTTTCGCTATATTTAGACTTGTCTTTACTTTCTCACCATTGCAAGCCAAGCAAGTTCTATTTTGCAAATTATAAGCAATATGACTGCGTCAATATTTCACATTTTGGTTGCTAATTCAGACTAAGTTAAGTCAGAATTATGGTTTTCGATAGATAATATTGTTAATGTAGTAGCTAAAGTTTTTACGTAAATAATTCACAAATATTTATAAAACTCAAGCTCCTGTTTGTGATTAAGGAAATAAAGATATGTAGAAAAATCCCACGAGATATCAAATATATTACTGCACTGTCCTAGTTAGCCTTTTCTGGTAGAATACATTGTTCTGCTATTTTATAATTTCTAACACCAACCAAATTTACTCAATTGATTTTATTTGTGAAAGTGATTTTATTTGCAATCTTTGCCCCTGCAACTCAGTTATGAATTAAACACACAGTGCTAAAAAAAAAAAAAAAAAAAAAAAAAAAGGTGTAAAAATTTCCCACTTATCAGTGTCACATTCGAACATTAAATTCGTATGACCATCATAGCAATAAGATAAATCAGGCGAAACTTCTTTTCTTCAGAAGACAAATGTTATAACCGTTATTTTCATTCATTAAGTTTCAATCGCTTTAAATTGAATCTGGTCAGATTTGATATGTTCGGGAAAATTTAACTAGGAAAGTTATTATCCAATATAAATAAGGGATTGAAGCTTTTGAAAATGTCGATCCCATTCAAGTTTCACTGGATACTATATTCTTCTATTGCGATATCCATTAACTAACTTTCTTAAAAAATGACTTAATAAGTGACTAGCTCTTAACATTTCTAAAATAATGGCTTTCCTTTTGATTGAGGATGCAGTGAAAGTCTTCAGACATATAGGTTATGGGAAGATGAAATCTCAAAATGTACTTTTAAAACCGATATTCTGGATGCTCATAGTATCTTTATCAAATTAAGATGTGCTCGTCCAGTTGGGCTATTATGGTATTAACATTTCAGATCTGATTTTCACAGATTAATGAAAGTTGAAAATCTCATGCACATCATGGCAGAGAATTTAAGAAATTAATAAAAAAATTGTAACTCATTTTACTTTTGATGCTATGACATTTAAATTTAAACAAGTAAGGCCCAGAATTTTACGAACTAAAAAACTTCACGTATACTCACTAAAAATGGATCGAAATAAGTAGGGATTCATTAACAGAAAAAATGCAATTCTCAATATAAAATAAAAAATACCGAAAGTATTAATTCCAACTCGTCTGTGAGAGGAAAACAGGATGTATGAGCATAAATATAAAATTATAGAAATTGCAGATTTCAGTTAATTAAGCTTTGCTACAATCCAAAATAAAGAAGAATGGAAATAAAATGTGAAGTTTAAGATCCTTTCATTAACCTTGATTACGGTTAGCCTTACTGGCATATCATTTTAAATAAGTCAAGTAAAACATTAAAAATAATTTCAAGTTCCTTGACGCCAAAACAGAAGAAGGGGTTTATGCACCTAATAATGACGTAGACCAAAAAGAGGGGGATATTTTTAAAGGCCTCGCCAGCGTTAAGAGATGGCGATAGATGATTATACAGATTGATAGGAAAGAGTAATTTTATTTTTGAATAATCTCAGGAGTTATTTATTTAGAGACATGTCTAATTACACTGAGTAATGCAGCAGCATAGGGACTTAAACAATACATAAAATAATTAGAATGGAGACAGATTATCCAAATAACAGTAAGCATTTACATTGGAAGCAAAATTAACAAGAAATTAGTGAAACTGCCGATGGTAGATAATTTACCAGAACAAAATTCCAGATGCTGGAAAAGGATAATACTTTGTCTTAAGACTTATTTAATACCTCAGGAACATCAGAAAAAAAACCAAGAAATCCTTATCTCGATATATACAGATACCTTGGAATAAAAGAGAATTAGTTCATAGTTTGTTTGAGAAGTTGACTTAGAATTAATCCTAAGCTTACGTAATTAATATATAAAGCTATAAATCTCTTATCTACTTCTTGAAGATTTTAAGTGATCTTAAAAATAAGTATATTTAGTAAAGTGTGCCAGGCACACCAAACGTAATACGTGTTTAACCGCTAAGAATAAAGAATTTAAAATTAATCAAGAAGAAAATACATAAGGACAATCTGTGTGAAAAGGATCTCTAAGAACTGTAACAGGAACAGCAGCTTATAGCTCTAGTGCGATAATTACTAAGCTGTGTGAGACGGCAGCTCATATGTATAATGAAACCAACAAATATTTACTTCGCTTTTGCACAAATATCGACAGCGTCTTTGAAGACCCTTGTGAAAGCGAGATGCTTTTAATTTAAATGGAATAAAACCCACATGTAAGACAACACGGGGTTTGGACGAGACGCTAATTTTCATTAACTTTGTGGAAATTGTTCCGTTAATGTAATAAACCCATGCAATTGATTTTCGAAATAGAAATATTTGAATTTAGTTATTAAATTTTTCATGAGGAAATTATAATTCTTATACAAGATCAGAAGAGAAAGCTTTTCATATCAAATACACATATTATGTAAAGACTTAATATATTGATTGAATTAATCCCTGCAAATTTAAATGTCTTAATTTGCTTCAGTTGAAACAAATACACATTTTTCTATATGAACCAATATTTGAAGATCTATAAAATGAACACTTTGAATATATAAGTAAAATTAAGACTAAACGATATCAGAATTTAGGCCTAAAAATCTGTTAAAATTGTAATTTTTAGTATATTCTAATTAGCTTTTTAAATAGAAAACAGCAGATAGTTTAGAATAAATTTTTATTAGTTTTAAAAAGTATATTAAAAAACACAGTATTAAAGAAAATTTTCCTAATTACCAATATGAAATAAAAATCTTTAATTCACGAAATTTCTAAAATTGTTTTTAAGTAAAACAAAGACAATATTTTTTATAAGTTACAATAATTGTCAAAATAATCCCAATTTAATAAACATCTAGCCAAAAATAAGATCAAAAGGAAAGAATGCTTAAAGAAGACAAAATTTACTGAAGAGATTACGCGAAGATTTCAAATCCACTATGTTCTGAAAAAAGATGATTACTTAGATTCTCGTTAAGTATGTCAGTTAACCCTTTAAAGTGCCATTTTTTCTAGTCATATAATGTTAAAATATTTTTAGGCTTGAAATTAGAATAAGAAAAGGGATTCATTTAGGTTATTAGATAAATTTCATTTGATTAATTCATTAATTTGGTTAATTAATAATTAAGTAACAAATCAAGACACATCATTTTGTGTGAGATAAAGAACTGAAGCATCTAAGTTTCTGTCTTTCTAAAAAATGTGTCAGAACTTATGTCAACTTACATAATTTCATACAAAGATTAATAAATTTGGTGGGAAGCATACTTCCCACGACCTTAGAAAGGGTTAACGTCACGAACAAGAAATAACATCGCGTTGAATTTTATAGATATAATGTAATAAACAGCATTATTGAATCAATCATTTTAACACTTTGACTGCAATGGGGATCACCGGCGACCGACGGGCCAGTTTAAATTACATTGCAAGAAATATAGCGCGGCAATCAATGTGTTAATGACTGCTTATTTTTGTATAAATAGAACTGATCCACATTTTATTTCACAACGTGATATAAGATCCATAAAAATATGATCCCCAACGGCAACAATGGAAAGAAATTGCTTCTAGTAATGGCTTGAAAAAAGACAATTGGGGACCAGGGTTAATCATCTAACCAATAGAAGTATGAACGGATCACACTAGGTTAATCCGGCTTAAGAACTTGTATTGACAAGAGATGCACGAAATATTGTTCGCTTTGTTTACTCTTAATATAGTGAACATAGAATGGTAGGCAATTAATGCCGTGTTACTTTAGCTTTATGTTTTACTCGATTGGATTAGTGAAAGCGAAACACCGAAATTTAGGGAATATCAATATCTCCTGTGAATGTCTACACAGACCAAATAGGTCAGTCAAAGACCGAATGTTTTGTTATGTTCTTATATGATCGAACCATCATCGGGGTATGTCATAATTCTGGTGAGAGGAAAAACCAGAAGCCGAGAAAGCACAGACGAGAACATAAGCTTGAATAAGGCTAATCTTATAATTATTTTGTAAGTTTATTATTGATATTTTTTTTATTCATTTCGAATTATTAGTTTTAGGTTCAATATTTCATTTACTTATGCTATTACATGAACTTGCTCCTATTTCAATATATATGTTTTGATAATAAAGTAGATTTAAAAAGTCGCAGCTTTGCTTTAACATAAGAAAGACATTCTTATTCAAGATTCAATATTACTAAATACTGAATGTCGACATCTGCAGACGAAATAATGGTGAAAGGCAAATATTTATGACATATACCAAGCGATTACGAGAATACTAATACTCACCAGAAAGTACGAACGTTTTTTAGATATCGGTCTTCCACAGTAACAAATATTGAAGGACGTATATTAAAGAACATAAAATTGAAAAACAGAATAAAGAATTGTTTGCGATAAAATAGATATAAGTTATACAATCATATAATTTATCCTAAATTATATAAATTTCCTGGATGAAAAATAGATTGCGAAATAAGCACAGACGTATTTCCTTATTTATTTGCTATTCAAATAAATAACGGAAAAGTTAATGAAATAGTTTGACTAATATTCAGAATTTTGATTGAAATAGATATATTTTAATAATTAATAACTTTTCTCAATGGACAGTCCTGGATTCAATTCTATACGAGGTCTTAGGTAATGCATATTTGAGGCCCCTTCCCACCAGCATTTAAAAGCGGCTTTTTTTTGTGGTTGATCTTTAATCTTTATTTTAACCGCTTTTCAGTGAAAAATATTGGGGAAAATTGAAATAATAAAATTTTTGATTGCATGTCAAAAATTGAGATTTATTTTCGCGCTTATTAAGTAATTTCGATAACGATGATCAAACAATTGTAAAAAAAACTATTCAAACACTGTAATACAAAGTTTGTAATAAACAATGGCCAAACTTAATTGCATGACAGTGAAAAACGCGAAAGAAATCGTAAGAATAATGCTGTAAACTTAAATTGGTACTTAATTTAAATAAGTTCGCTTATATAATCATTGTAAAGAAAAATGAAAGCACAAAATTAAATGTTCTTAGAATAGCGAAAAAAAAAGTCGTGACCCAGTAGCCGTTAGGCATCATCTATTTTGCTTATTTAATGTCCGGCGTTTTCTGTGAAAAATATCCAACAGAAAAGATATTTGGGAGTATTTCTAAAACTGAGAGTCTATCCAAAAATGCACATTAAGATATAAATGCTTTTGAAAATAGAAAATTTTCAACTACTGGATTGATCAAAAAATTAATTATGACATTGTTGTCAATTTTTGTTCATGATATTTGAGTCTGATACATTATTAATGTCACAACTCAAATAATTAATAACAGCTTATTCAGTTAATATATATGATACTTATCAAGGATAAAAAATATTTACAAGGAATTTTATAATACTGGTGAAAAAATTAAGTAAGCACATTTTTATTTGAATTACTCTTATATTTCACATGATATAAAAGAATTATGAAACTCGTTTCAACTTTTTATTCATCCTTTATAAAGACAAAGGGCAATTATTTAAGGGAAGATTTTTCAATTGTTTCGGAAATTGAGGATAGCAGGTAATTCCCACTTAACCATTCTCAATTACTCCAAAATTATTCTGATGTAGTGAGAAAATACAGATGTAAAACCATCTAAATTCATATATAAATAATCCAAATTCTAATTTTGCTACGAAAAAAATGTAATTAAAATATGGGAAATCATTGCTATGGTTAGTAGACGATAATACGTTTTCATTACAAAATTTAAATACCGCCTCTTTATTTAAAAACCGAAAGCTATCAAAAAAATTAAACAACCATCAAGGACATAAAAAGAAAACCCCACCCATCAATACCAACCACTACATAATCATAAGCTCAACTGAGAAATTTGGAATACTGCCACCTTCATCCCTTCATGAAAGGCTAAAATTTATAGCTTGAAAATATTTCCATCTTCCCCCTAGCCCTACACGACCCTCAACCCATAATTTATCGATTTCAGCGAGGCACAGAAAAGTGGGGCAATCATCCCTTAAAGGGATAAGAAAAACCTCGGCCGGGCACATGACACCAGGGTGATGCATGGACAATCACAAAAGCCTTCTCTTATGTCAAATGAAGAATAATTGGTTGTTTATGTAAGCCCGCGAATGGTGCATTAAGAGTTAGTAATTCTACGAGAGCGGCATTATCGAATAATAAGAGTTGTCATACTTTTTATTTTGCCGAGAAGCATGGTCTTGTGCCATTCATTGTGGGGATTAAACGTCCGTTAAGCTCTGACAAGGCATTGTCATAAATATAGAGCTAAATGTGGGACATAAATTTTGAGGTTATACGTTATGATTAGAAGTGGACAGAGATGTATGATTGATCCAAGTTGTTGTAATACAGAGTGCTGGAACTATTGGTAATTTTATCAACTTTTAAAGTGTAACTTTCGTATTCTCTATTTCCTAATTACTTACAGATTGCGTAAAAATAATAAATAATTCCGCTGCAGCAACCCAGTGCTTAATATTGATCTGTTAACACGGAGAATTGCTATTATCTAAAAAAAGAGGAGAACGCTCACAATTTTTAGAAATAAAATTCCTTTTTAACCCTTTTGCTCTTAAGAAATATACTGAAAAGAAAGGGGGAGGGGGACAGGATATTTTTCAGTCCAGAAAAAGCCCAACAAAACAGATTTTATCTTCTTTTTTGTCCCGGTAAACATCGAATCGGATAATACCCCTAAAAAAACAGTCGTGGAAGGTTCACTTTCGTTTAAAGCATTTCCAAGACACTTCTAATAAAACTCATTATATTTCGCTGTTTGCCAGAGTTTATTTTACAGAGACAGAAAGAAATGTCTGAATCGGTGAAAACATTTCGAGTTCGCACTTTTAATGAAATAACGCACGCAAACTTAACATTCAAGTCACTTATGTTTCTTAAAAATTTCAAACCTTGCACACAAAATGTGAATTTCTAAAATTTGCATGGCAACCAGATTCAGTAATTTGCAAAAAAAAAAAAAAAACCCTTTAAGAATTTTCCGCACTTGGCATATAAATTTATGCAACTTAGTAATTAAATGAAGCACATCTTTTTAGATATTTATTATTATGTGGATTCATATAAAAACGTAAGGAACTCTTAAACTCTTCAGTTTGTTTATTAAATTGCAACTCTGATTTAATGTACTAAAATACAAAAGAATTCAGCCATTCAATGCACGAGTCAAACACATCATTCCTCGGAAGAGGGTTAATTAAAATCTTTTGATAATATGAAACAAATCAGCAAAGGATACCTTTTATAAAATTTCTTTAAAAGGTTTTAAGACAACTGCTTGAGGATTTTCCATTTGAGAAAAGATAAGATGTGCTGTCTTATTCTTCCATCATCCTTAGAATATTTTGCTTCCGTTGACATATTTAAACTGTACCAAATCCACGCTCAGGTGAGCTCTATAAATTCGATACCATATTGTTAAAATTCTGCAATATTTTTCACCTTCGTAGCAAATAGTATTGTTAGGAAAATATTTATAAATATTCTTGTCGAATGATCCAATGACCTCCTTCGAACTCAACAACTTTGGAGAGAAAAATGAGTTGTCGAAAGTAGAAGAGTTAAGGCATCGTCTCTAATAGGAATCGAGATTTGTAAATACTTCAAGAAAATTCCATGCGATGCTAGTACCTATCGAAAAATAATATAAGTGGAGGAAGGAGCACATTTGCCCTGGAATTGTGCGTTTTCGGAGAAAACTCTCCAGCTGTGCACTCTAAGCTCTGTTATCGTTTCTTTAAATTAGCGACCTGTTGGTTTTTGTTAAGAGTTTCTATAAGCTCTGTTTCAGCCGTGTTTTTGTTATCAGTGCTTCTGACAGAAAAAAGCTTCGTGTTCCACAATTCAACTTAACTGGAATTTAATCTCCGACATCCACTGGGAGTCTTTCCATAACAATATAGATCCAATTAGATTTGATCAATAACAACCTTATCATAATTAATAAAGCATCAGGTTTATACATAACATTTTTTTAGTAGAAAACACAAATCGACAACCCAACAAGTCAAATACTCGCTGATTACATGGCATGTAAATTTCCAATTATTAGATTCAGATTTTGCAATCAATGTACCAAACCTTATTATGATCCATTGTACTACATATGATTAAGAAAATTCAGGAAAGATTTAGTAAAATTATATTCGATACGAAATATCAAGCGCAATACAGGCATTTTTTAGCACTTTTATGTTAATTGCATGTCATTGTTGATGCTATAGTATTAACCGCATGCCATTGACGAATCTAGACAAATTTTAATTATAAACGAACTCATTAGATCTTTGGCAATTTATCAGACGATTTTTCATTAATATGCAGTTAATATATAAGTACCAATCTTTTTCACTTTCCCCAGATTTTTATTTTTTTTTATTTTGTGATTCAAATTCTTAAAGGATGAAATTCGGGCTATCCAAAGCATTAGAACGTACTCCTAATTCAGATAAATATAAAATAAATAATCGAGTTATTTTTTCAAAAAACTATAAATTAACACCTTGATCTATGAATTCTTCACAATTACAGGTTATTTTATTTTACAGATTCCTTATTTCAAACCATATTAGAAAGGAGAGGACACCCGAGAACTTAGTGTGACTAAGCCAGTTCTGTGTTAAATCGATTGTTAGTTCATTCAATGAAATGCAGTTACATTAAGTAAATACTAGCCCATAAAGTTGATTCTGTAAAAGAGGTTTAAAGGGTCCCAACATTTATTTAAAAAGTTTTATATTAAAACTGTAATAAGTTAAGTAATTTTACCTTATTAAAGACTTCTCTGCAACATTTAATTTCTTGAGGAGGAAAATACATACAAAATAGCACACACACTTACTATGACAGCCTTCTTTGAAATTCACTCTAAAAGAAATTTACTGAAAGGAAAGAAATGCACGACTGAAAGGTTTTTCTCCCACCAGCTTTGATTCAAAAGAATTTCATGAAGAAACTCCCATAGTGAAAAGATCTCTTTCGTTTAAAGCATTTCCGAAAAACTTCTGATAAAACGTTCCTGTTATATTTTGTTCATTGTTAGAGCTCTCGCAGGATGCAAAAATAAAAGTCTTGAGAAAAAGTTTCGAACTTTTACTTTTTTTAATGACATAGACAAATACATTCTTTACATTTAAACCATTCAAAAGCCTTTGAAAATCTCAAACTTTGTTTATGAAAATTCCTTTTGCAAATTCAAGTGCTCACCCCACTTTTAAATTTGTTTTTTTAATCATATTAAAAATAAGATGAAATTTGTATCAAAATAATGAATCATATAAGTATGTATCAAAATAAGATAAAATTTGAGTAATTATGTTGATGTATTAGATACTTTGCTACTCTTTATACGGTCTCCAAGTAATATTTAACGAGATTTTTAGCACCAAAAGAATATCCTGTCGAGTTTTACGAAGTACCATACAATGAAACATGTATTATATACATTTTATGTATTATATAAAATACGCGATATACATATACGTATACAAGTATTTCAATGAAGTTTCACGATGTAGTCCATACTTTCTATTAAAATCGCTATTTATTTCCTTTCCTTTCCTTCATACCCTTTGAACAACACAAATTAAATACAATTACTATTTGTATGAAAATATATTTTTTGAGTAAAGTTTAAAGATTCAATTTAAAATAATCCATTAACAAAAAAAAGAATGGCTATGTAAAAATATCCATACAAGAAGTTGACCAATTGTTGGTTATAGTAATTTTCTGATCGGCTTTCTTTTAAGTATTTATTACGGATAACTTTTTTTTTTTTTTTGCCATTTACAAAATAAAGAAATTTTCGACAATTTAGGTTTTTCTACACTAAAAAAAGATCATTTTAAAAACCAATTCTATAACGACTCGATGCATTCAATTCAGATGATGCCACACGCTTTTTATTTTTCCCACATGTTTTATGGGGGAAAAATGTGTTGAGAAACATGATATTTTTATGGGCTAAAAGGTACTTTTGTAAAGAAAAAAAAAGCATATATTATTAAATGTGATTTTAAATTACATTTTATACATGTAATTTAATAAAGGATAAGCTCCTACTACATTTTTGCCGACTGTGAAAAATATATATATTCAAGATTTTAACGTTTTCTTTATACATATTCAAAATCTGTTCCATAGCAACCCCCCAAAATGTGGGGAAAGGCAGCGTCAAGCATTTATACTTAACATTAGGAAACGATATATAAATACAGGGACAAAATATAACTAACATAAAAAGGTTAATGAATGTGAGTGGCATATCTTACAGTCTCAGAGTCGAACTCTCGGCTGCCAATTTAGGCGCGAAACAATCATGACGTAATGACGCCACATGCGCTGTATAGAGTCTGATAATTATTAGGTTACAGCCCTGGCATATATATTTTATACAAAATCCGTATCATATTTTAAAGTAGAGTAAACTTGCAAATATCCTGCCAAATGTGGCGGAAGGGCAAGCCGGACACCAAAGAAGCCGGATAGGCCGGAGTTCTATGAATTCATCTCTTTGCCCATCAATACCAGAAGACAAAGTTTTTGTACCAAATTTCACAATAAGTATTTTCTAACTTCTTATTGAGTACTAAACTCTCCATTTATCTTAATGTGAGCGTAGCAGCGGCCCGGTGAATCACAAAAGCAGTTGCCGGTAACGTGTCGAGTTAAAATAGAAAGCTCTATACCGGTAATTTATATATATTTATATACTGCACTGCATTATTCAAGAATTTATTAGAGAAGAAATAAGTTAAAGAATATAAACTTCACATTTTATCACAAATTCTGTAATGCGTAACTTAAACGCAGGAAATAAACAAATCTTAAAGTAAATCGTAGGCCTTATTCTTAAAAAAATTGGCTTAAACTTATTTTATTTTTCACTGACAAATGATTACACAGATATGAATAGGTAACCCTATGATTAGAGTCACAATTTACTGCTTTTAGTTTTTGAAAAATTCCTTAATAGATCACTGCTTCTGCAATGCCTTGCCTTCCTCATTTAATTATGACAAAAATAGTCCGGATAATACGGAAGCCGGATAGTCGCGAACCGGATGCTCAGGAGTGTAGTGTATATACACTGAAAGAATCTAATAATTTTAAAGAAAATTCCTATTTCAGAATTTAACATATATACAGATCTAGATTAAAAAAAAAAATCAAATTTTTCATTTTTTAAAATTTGAACATTAAAATACATATTTGTGCAAAAATAAGAAGTATATGAAATGCAGTTGGAAACACGTATTCAACGGCATGAGATGGAGGATCTTGTAACAAAAGCAATAACTGTATTTCATATCAAATGTAAAATCTCTCAACTTTCACACATCAGAAACAAGAGGCACGAAAACGATATAAAACAAACACAAAACTGAAAAAAAAAATATCTATAAAAGAAATACTCCACCTCCAAGCGAAATGCTGATTAGATCATATTTCGCAGGAAGTTGGTAGAAAAAGGCATAAAATATCCAGTCCCCGTAGATATATTTGGACAAACATTGCTTCGCCGAAACCTGTCACTCGAATTCAAAAAAGGATAAAGAAAAAAAAAAAATCATGAAGTCTGCGGAAAAATCTCGACTCGCTTAATATTTGAGAGGAGTGACTGGTTTGAGGAATATTGGTGAGGTATGAGAAAAGGCTATGAACTCTGTATTATGTAAATATTGGCGGGAGAGAAAATTTTGCTGAGGTTTTTTGATAAATGGATATGAGAAATAGAGTGAGCCGAGTGTGAGTCAAGATTGCCAAATAGAACTTAAAATTACTATTATAACCGACATTTAATCTACCATATTGTATCGTTTGTCATTTTTAACAATTCGAGACATAAAATAATTTGTAAATCATATTTGAAGTTTTTAAATTGACAAAATTAATATTGCTATATCTTGTTTCTAATCCACAGACATAAAAACAACAAAGAATTCAGTATATTTAAGTGGATGATTTGTTCTGGAACTAAGCGAATTTTCTCGTATATTATCTATATATATTATGCTGGAGGAAAACTACTTGAGAGTTATATTTAAGTACAAACTCAAATCAGCCAAAGAGCTCTCCTCGAAATTTTCCAAGCATATTCTCTAATAAAGGTGTTATTTCCTTCCTACTATCCACGAGGATTTTTAGGCTCCCATACATGAGCGTTTTGTACTTCAAAGTATAGTAACGATAATCTAAGATGCATTAGGGATACTTTTTCATCCGATTGAAACAAAATTATGTACAGAACTATAAGTAACCAGCTCATGTATTAAATTCTATTCATTAAATCACATTTTGAGTTATTAGGTTTACATATATGTAAAAAGTACAAAATGGTAAAATTTCCTGTACATATATTTGTCTAAAATTTAATAGACATCTATGAATCTGAAGTAGACACATGAAAAAACTAGAATGACCGAACCGTTGCGACAGCAACATTGGCGGAACTGTGGTTGTGTCCTAAGGGCCATCACCAGCCACGGTACAACCCTTCCCTAAGTAAGTATGTCCCCTCATCCATAGAAGGAGCCAGACCCCCACCTTTTCGTACAGCCACAAGAGTGGCGAGAACCAACAACCATGCCAGAAGCTTATCTTCAATTACGATGTGCTCTCACGTGGGATGCGAAACTGAAGTTAAGTTCACATCTCAATTTTCATCCAACTAGCTCAAAAGGTATTTGTCGGCTTCACAAACAGACATAACACTAAGAATACGAAGCAAACCAGAACCTAAAAATGTGAAGCAGCCAATTGAAACCAAAATTTGGCACAAAATAAAATTATAGTTATTTAAGTCACTGTATTTTCGATTATCGCGTTTATGTAAATGTAAAAACACAGATCGATAGACGATCAAGTTATTAAAAGATTTTGTTTGAAATGTGTTGTATATTTACAATGAAGATCCTGAATGTGTGTACCAAATTTTATACAATTTTATTTTTAAATTATACATATATAATTTTATATGTATAATAATTTTGGTATACATATCTGAATATGTTATACCAAATTTTATATACCAAATTACCATTATTACCATACCAATTACCATTATATACCAAATTTTATTTAGCCACTTTATGTTATTTGTAATAACATAAAGTGGCAATTTATGTGATACCAAATTTTATATTAATCAGATCTTTGTTTTGCAGTTAACGTGTTAATTTATATTCGGACAGCCAAGCACTTTTACTCTGAATGGATTTCGCTCAAAATTTTATAGAATCTATGAAAGTGGTGTGAAGACAATATATCTAATTTCATATATAGCTCAAAAAGTTTTCCAAATATCGGAAACGTATCTAGAACATGCAGATTTGTTAAAATCTTGAGTTCGAATTTTTTAACTAACACAATACTTTTTCCTTTATATATTTCGCATGCAAGGAAATAAAAATTCAGGAGTTTTGCATCATGCATTTCGATATACTAAATGAAAATGTGAAAAATGATAATCGCATTTCAATATTAAAGCTACTGTCATCTTTTCCACATACATGTCGTACTATTCATACATAGAATTTTTAAATCTAATCTTTAAATCTTTATTACCAGAAAGTGGAAATGACAAAGACAGTTTGAATAAACTTAAGTATTATAACCATCTTGCATTTTCCATTAGATTTGTGAAACTATAAATATTCCAATTTGATTTTGTTATCTCATTGAGAACATAAACATATAAGTTAAAGGATTTCTTGCTTTATTTAATACATTAGCTATTAGTACAATTTAAAAAATATATAATAAAAATATAGCACCAATTTAAAAAAAAATACAAATTTAAAACTTATAAAAAGATAAATTTAAGTATATATATACACTATGTGAAAATAATTTACTATATTAATACAGTTTCTTCAAGTATTTGCAATGCTTTCCATTAGAATACATGTTATTTTATTGAATTATTTTAACAAATATTTAGTACTGACATTTCTATCAATTGAAAAGTTAGTCATCTTTTCATATACGAGGAATGTCATTCTTAACATGTGCATATATTCAATTCGAGAAGCGGAGAGCTTTATTCACAATTTTGTGGTCAAATCCCTGTAGGGTCGACATTGGTTCCCCTAACAATCCATCGCGAATGTCGTTTTGATGCACATTGAAGGACGTTTAGAAAACAGTTTTCCCTTCTCTCCCTTTAAATTTTCTCCGGGTTTGGAAACTGAACTATAAGAATAGACTTTATTAGCAACTCAAAGTTAATTTCATCTTCAATAAACGCCGGAAATATCAGACAAAAATTAAGCAAAAGAACAATCTCTGAGAATAATTGAGCAAATGAAATCATTATTCTTCGCGAAAGAGATTACGCTTTTAAAAATGCGCTTTAAAACTCGACGTTTTATCTTAAATCCTAATATAAAATTAAAAAAAATAAATGAAGTAGGCTATCGCAAATTTCAAGTTATCATGTGAGAACCTTATTTCAAGTCACGTGGTATCAATCGGACAGAAAAACATGTTCTTACATGACTCTTATTTCATAATCACCAACATTTAGAAAATTGATTCAATCATTAAGTTTGACATCAAGTTTTATCAAACCGTATAAAAATCAATCGAGTTTAAAAATTTTTTTCTCGATACCAGAATTTTTCGTGAAAAACCAGTTTAAACCAGTTTTAAAAAATCACGTGAGCACATCAGATTATGTTTCCGTCAATATTTAGAAAACGATGTCCCCCCCCCCCCCGCGCCATCTCAAAATCGTTTGAGCTCCAAAACTTTTTGCCAGCTAGAAAAATTGAAATATATATATTTCGATACCTCTCCTCGCTGTTCCGCGTTAATTCCCATTTTCTTCTCCGTGCTTCCTAGGGCAGAAATTTCTTACAACCCTACGACTTATTGGCCAGACAAGAGAATCGGGTACATGGACATTCACGTCAAGTTGCAACTTCTTGTTGGAAATAAGTCGACAAATGTGACAACCTTCTTTATTATTTTCTGAAAAACCTAAGAGAAAAATTGATGCCTCAAAAGGGATAAATCACCAATTTTTCTACCCGTGCATTTTGAGACTTTAAAACCCCCCAAACCAAAACAACAGCATGTTCTCACATGATGGAACATTTCTGAAGATAATATTTCTTCTAAGTCGAAAAAAATAGTGCATTTTTCAACGTAGGTAGAAAATTCATTCAGTTCTATTGATGTACCATCGCATATACTCCGACAGGAAACAATTTTATAACACAAGCCTTAACCATATTTCAAACCAGATACGAAATATTCGAGAATTCTTTATGAGGAAAAAATATATAAAGGATGAAAACTATTTTTTTTTTAAAGGAGTGACACTTTTAAAAATGCATATAAAAAGTCCATCTCCAAGCGAAATACTGATTAGATCACATTTCAAATGAAATCGAAGGTAGGAGACGGAATCTAGGAATCTATTGAAAAACAGAAAGCATAAAAATTCCAGTCCCTGTGGATATTTGAGCCAGCTTTTCTTCAAGAAACCCGTCACACGAACTGTAAAAGAAAGTGAAAAATCACTGTGTCTAGAGGAAGATTTCTGCTTTCTTATCATTGTAGAGAAACGACTGATTTCAGGAAAACTGGTGCGATACTGCAATGCATATGAGCAACACTGAATGTAAATATTCGGAGGATAGGAAAATACGTACTTCATCTTTAAATGTTTTTACTAGGTAAGTAGATGCAACCAGTGTATGCTCTCACGAATTTACATAGACTAAAATTATCCATTAAATAAAAACGTGCACTCTAAAATTAAATTAACGAAAGTAAGCGGTAACTAAAACATTTTTTTTTCAGTTCTTATAGTTGTTTATGCGTGTTGCATTTCCTTGTTACTGTAAAACTGAATAAATGTGCATAATTATGCAAGGTTAGAAATCTGCATAAAAATAAGCATAAAAGATACCGTCATTGCTAAATACCAAAATATATGATTACATTAGAAATGAAGGTTTTGAAGAAAAATAAAAAATATATTTGAATTTTTGTATAAAATAAACTATAAAATCATCTAATATCAATTAAAAACGGAAGTGTCTAGAAAAATTAAAAGAATAATTTTAAAGCTAAAAGAGACAAAAAAAAAAATCTACTTACAAATCATTTGGTAAAATTCTAAAGTCTTGAAGATAACTTAATACCTAGTTCTTGAACTGAAAACTAAGCTGTATTTCAAATCAATAAAACTGTAAATACTGGAATTCAACTGATAAATAAGAAATTTCAATTGTTTCCACCTTATAAAACTTTAAAATCAGAGAAAAATCATTTTAATGCATGTATTATTCATAGTTCAAGAACTGCAGAACATATTGGTAAATTATTACGCCGAATTTAAATAAAAATTTGTATTAAATTTTGATTTGTGAAAGTTTTTGAATGATGATTTTATTAAAATTTAGAATTCAAAAAAGCAGTATATAGAGATGTAAAATAACATTAAAACATTACTTATGCAGATATTAGAAATCAATGCAACTTCCTAAAAAAGAAACATTTAAAAGGTTTTAAAGAAAAATATTCAGAAATAAAGAATATGGAATGTAAAAATGTATTGTGCATTTTCATCAAAAATCGATTTTTCAAAGTAGTTTTATATTGACAAACCTGTCAGTCGAAACGAGTATGAGGGGGGGGGGATTATGACGTCAGCAGAAGTATTCTCCCTACAACTTTCTGATATACAATTACAATACGGCGCTATTATGAATTTCTATATGTCAGAATTAAAATCCGCACGAAAAAACAAAGGGTGTAATTTGCACGTCTTTCTTTCAACTACGCCCAGGATTTGTCACACGTTTACACTTTTCATCAGGAGACCGAGCACCAAATTTCATTCTTCTAAACTACTACGTTTTTGAATTAAAATGTTCAAAAACATCGCAACAGATAAATAAAAAACCAGAATTTCTCGACATGGGGGATTTAAAATTTATAATCACGTAAAAATATTCTTGTTTGCTCCAAAAGTACCTTTGCTACCTCAAAATGGCTCAGAATGTTGTAGTCCACTTCGAAAGATTTTCAAGAGATTTATAAAATGCAATAGTAGGCTAAAAAAGCAATTCCCAATCTGTGAGTCGCAGAACAGCTATTTCCTATTTATTCCTTTTGGAAAATTGAGCCTAGAACCAATGGCCCAGAAATCCTTCAAAAGCAACCTACATAAAGAAAGAAAATACCATGAAATGAGAAGAATACTCGTTAATTTGAACTACCCGGTGACCAGACATTAAAATCGTCCTTTAGAACAATATTCCTAATCTGCTAAACGTTCAGCGGTTGTCAAACTGGCACTGAAACATTCGATGCGAGTTTTCCCTCTATTTCTTGTATTAACATTCTTTGTCAACTTTAAAAAAATCAAACAAAGTAAATATAGAAAGCGAGTTGATCTTACAGCAGTCAAGGTTTAATAGAAATATCTAGTTGGAAACAAATTAAAAAATAATTTTTAAAATTTTTTGAGTCTTGACCATTTGCTGTTGAATTTTTTAATGACAGCTAAATAAAATAAGTTTTTTTCTTTATAAACAGTATATTTTAATCTTTTTAAAATATGCTTTATTAATTACAAGCACATAAAATATATAAATGCAAGTATTAAATGTGTGTGCATTTTTTAAACTGGTATACTTAGTAAACATTTTCTTACTATATATATAACGTAACATAACGTCATCCTGTGCCCCAGTGCCTATAACACTAAGTTATCTAACCAATTGGATGAGCACAGGAGGGAAGGAAGAAAAAAAAGTGCAGTTCTCACGAAGGAAATAAAAACATAGGACCCAGACGGATGCTACAGATTTCTGACTCTACAATGTTTGTTTATATGCTTATACATCTCATACAGATGCTCACAATGTAATTTATCTTTTTTTTTCTTCTTTTCAGTTAGTAATCTCATTCTCTGTAAGTTGAACCCATAGTCACCATTTGTTTAAGTATTCTTGTCCCATCCATTTAGTTATTACTTCACCAAAAATTGAATAGTCATGTAGGATTTGATAACAATAGGATTCTCTCTGGAGATCCCTGGATGATTTGTCGTCCCTTTCTTTTACAAAACAGACAGTTTGCACATCCAAAAACGACTGGGTTTGTTTTGGTATAGTTATATTAACGTACCCTTTTAAAGCAACACTAGGACTATTTTGGGCTGGACCTAATAATTTTGAACCTCGGTTAGATAACGAAGATCTAACCGAGGTTCTAATCGAGGTCTGAACTAGCAACCATTAGAATCACACCAGATGGGATTTGGCCCTGATAGATTTAACATGCCCCAGACCCTTTTACACGGCAGCTCTTCGGTGGAATCAGGCTTCGAATCTGGAATTTTAGACCCCAAAGCTGAGATGTTAACAGTGGAGAACCGCTGACCCAAACATTTTTTATATCGACTATAAAAGACGTATGAATTATATTAAGAAAATAACAATATAATTTTTCACAATAGTTTCGAATTTTCTTCTAAATCCTCAATACTTTTTTTTTAAAAAAAATCACTTTCGACGATATCTTCAACATTCCAATACTCGCCTCCAAATGTATTTACCCACGCGTATTTCCAAATGAATTCAAAGGAGAGCAGAGATCCGATGCATCGAGAGCACCAGGGATTGCGAGAAAACAGCATTTTTGGAAATCTCCGCTCGAAATGAAGTCTTGGATAAATATATTTCTCGAGAGCGCAGGAGCTATTGCATACGGCTGGTGCTCTCGAACCAAATATTTGCTCTCTTATAATTCTCAAAGCTGCAACTGCATTTTGTTGCGGAAAGTATTGGACAAAATTCGAACTGCGTTTGTAAAGGCTTTTATTAGACTGGATCGAAGTTTCGGTAAGCAAATGAGGAAACGATGAATAGATGGAAGTTATTTAATTGGCTGCAGATTCTCCAGAAAGAAAGAGCATGTTTTATGCAAAAGATATGCATGTATGCTTATAACTTTTGTTGAAATTGATACAAGTAGAAATGAAACGATGAAAGGGGAGTTTATTAAATTCACAAATCCAATACTCAGTCTAACCTCCGAGTTTTATGATTTCAAAGCAGTTGCATTGGATAATCTGTGCATGCAGGATACCTACTACGAAAGTAGCCAAATAGCTAATTACAAAATAATAATAACCTCAATTCTTCGCAGTTTCCTAATTTTATTCCTAGTTCTACGCTTCTACTGCCTGACGGAATTATGAAACACAGTGATTCAATATCTTAAGTAACCAATTGTTGCCTCGGAAAAAAAAATCCTATGACTGGAGATATTTGTATGAGACAACCGTTGAAACGGATAATTCGGTCAGTTTTGATTGCAGGAGTATGGGAAAATTGTTTAAAGCGTTAGTGAACCAAAAATACTGGACAATATGATTAACAAGACAAAATTATTATATATTCAGTAGTACATTTATTGACTCAACAAATATAAAAATTAATCGTTATTTTGTTTAAAGCTTTTTTATTCCAATTGGAATCATATGCCTATCTCGATCATATGCCTGGCTTAAATAGTATCTACAGAGCTAAGTACATTTTATACCATAAGTGTTGAATGTCTTTTTGCTCAAGATTATAGGAATTTTTCAAAAACAAAATAACAAACCTGATTTCAGAAAATTTAAATACGTTAAGGTATTTTTAATACGCCTCCAGATTTTCAGTATTATGTTTCGTATTGATTTTGAATACCGAGATATTTCAGAAACATTGCTTTAATGTTTCGTATTTTAGAACTCTGAAATGTTTAGTTTCCGATATGACATATCATTTGTCTTTTTCATGCCCATTTTTAACTAGATGAATAAGATTAGATTAATTGCTCTCGATATGCGTAAGAAAATGCAAATGAAGGGGGCATAGGAGTTAATTGATTTAATAACCCGAAGAAAAGGGAAGGAGATATGAAGTTCAAAAATCCTTAAGAGTCGATAGTCTCATTTTTTTCATTAAAATAAAATTGTAGATAAACGACGAACTAATCCTTAGTATGTATTAAATTTAGACAAATTCTGTCTTTTCATTAATCCATTTAGAAATACATACCATACAAAAATAAAAGCCTCTCATCGTAAAGATATATATTTATTCCTTGGTTACATTAAAAATTCGTAGCACATATCTTTAATTAAATAGTTAGAACAGAATAGAATAGTTATTTAGTTATAAATAACTGTACTTAATTGTTCTACAAATGAGGTGGTCAGCTCTGTTTTGGTACGAATGATTTATTAGATACTGCGATCATTCTTAACTTTAACCGAAAACAGCTTTACATTAAGTTAAGTTGATTAAATATTACTTGCACAATGAAAAATATTATTGTTAATGCTTTAATCCCTCTTGCGCTATTTATAGGACTTTTTAAATGTGCCATATATAAACAGAAAGATAGATCTGCATTTAATTCAGCTTCAGATTTAATTGATATATTAATTCTGACAGCATTTTAATGCATTAGTTCGCACGTTATGTGCAAAACCTACTGTCTTTAATCAAAGCTAATTTTAGGAACACCAAGCTTATGCAACTCGCGCGTGTCTTTGAAGGCAAGACACTGCAGTCTGATGGGAAAACTTTTCCAGCAAGCACATTATAGCTGTCACAGACAATGTTGTAGAAACTGGCCTGCGATTTTTCCGACAAGCAAAGAAGGAAGAATCCGAGTATTAAGGCATACGATTTTAAAGAAAATAAAAAGCCTATTTGCACAAAATTGTTTATTATTAAAAAAAAACTGTTTTTCGGTTATTTAACAAATTATTTAAGACAAAAACAACAACAAAAAAATAGTTACATTTCAATAAATCATTCTTTCTACAGCTTTAAAATTTTTTTCTCTGAAGGCAGTTCGAATACTAAATTACTTCTTTAAAAAAAATTCTCCATTTAACTACAGTTCAAAATCAAATATTCCGAACCTTATAATTGTTAAATTGCAATATATAATAAAGGTAGGGTATAATAATTTAGTGGATTTTGGGATGGATATTATTTTAATAACGTATCATAAGCTTTTTGAGTAAAGCATTAGTAACATTTTATTTCAAGAACATGCGGAAAAAAAACCCTAGCTGAACAAAAATTTTTATAAAATGAAAAATTAAGTACACAAAATAAGAAAAAAAGGTTTCATTAGTCCGTTGTTATAAGGTGGGACATATATAATTTCACCAATTCACATCTCAAAATTGGTATAAATGATCAAAAAATGTTTTTGTAATAAATCAATTTACTCACTCAAAACAACACATACCATTATGAATGATAAATAAGTCATTAAATCATACAATGTGTTAACCTTAATCACAACAGCATACAACTTACTGATACGTTTTGATTTGTAGTTATTTTCCTCTTATTTACGCATTTATCATTGACCAAAACATTGCCAACAGAATGAAGAATTTTAAATAAAATATTAAATTGCATGACTATGAATAACTTCAACTTTTCGAGACGGGTTAAAATACTTCCCAGCACGCATAAATAGCTAAGCAAAAGCTGGGATAGTTTTAAGCCACGTAGCCCGAAAGAGTTAAATTCAAACTACTTTCTTATTCGTAATTTATTTATTTAAAATTTTTAGCAAACATTTTTAAAGTAATTTAATCCCAGAAATTCTAATATCACTCTTAATAACTTTAGTACAATTTAAAATCTTGATCATAAGATTTTCCAGGCTGTTAATGGTATACGTTTATTGGCAAAACAAACAAGGGGCGATAATGTCATTTTCTGAAATAATTTTTTCTACTTCACCAACACTGAGTGGTTATATTTAATATAACCCCTCAAAGTACAACAGACAATTATACTTTGAGGGTATTATATCAGCACTTCTTATGTAAAAATTTTAAAGGTTCGTAAAATATTGCTTTCAACCCAATCCTTTAAAGGTAAAAAGAATTTTCTTCAGTATCATGGACGTTGTCTTTCTTTTCAGTGTCACTATAAGTGAGAATATTTCTGTCATTTTGTCGGTCTGATATTCATATCATTCGAATAAAAATCATTCAAAATAACTAGTAACTTCTGAATAACTAGAATGTATATTGTTTGGTCCGTCAGAAAAAATAAAGCGAAATTTAACAAAAAATTTTCTTTACTAAGACATCAGTTTTTGAAAATATTGATTAATTGTCCGCTTCGTGCATTCTAAGACATTTTAAATTTACTTAACTCATGTCTTTTCACAAAGTGAGGATGTTCGTACCACAAATTCAAATACTGTTTAACCAAAATGAAATTCCATAGCACGTGATCACATAAATTTCCTTAATACAATGTATTTATGAAAAGACACGACGTCGCCAGTCGACAAAGCATGTTTATCAAAAAACGTTACACGACGTCGCCAGTCGACAAAGCATGTTTATCAAAAAACGTTACACGACGTCGCCAGTCGACAAAGCATGTTTATCAAAAAACGTTACACGACGTCGCCTGTCGACAAAGCATGTGTATCAAAAAACGTTACACTACGTCGCCTGTCGACAAAGCATGTTTATCGAAAGACATTGTCTGACGTTTGCGGTCAACAACGGGATACATGTAGAGTTACGAATGAATGGGTATTATTAATACTGCATGCAATGAGTATTACACATTTTTGAATAGTCTGTATTTATATGAATTAAAATTTAGCCGTATTCGCTGATATAAAGAGGGAATGCATAAATTCTAGAATATTGCAAAGTCTCTACATACAATTAGATTTAGGAGTTGTCAAAATAATATTCAAAATCTATTTAAGATGAGTGTAACGCGTCCTTAAACCCCGAAGCAATAAATCTCCACACCCGAAATCAAATTTAAAAAAATGCTCCTGTAAGTATATTTCCCAAATTCAAGCACAAAATTTTATCGTTTTCTATCACGTTCCTCCTGCGAAATAAATAAGACAAAATCATTTGTTCCATCATTTTTTTTATAAATACGTGTCCTAACAGTAAATCCAGATATAAAAATTCACTATTCGTTCTCTCTCAAAGAAAAAAAAAATCACAAACCACTCTGAAAAGTGATAAACGCATCGAAATGCGTTTAAAGAAGTCAGAAGAATGGGTTAGCAGTGGAAAAATTCCCCCCAAATAGGATAAAAACTTCCATTCGAATTCAGAATGGAGGCTCTTCCATAAAATTTAAAATTAGATCATTCTTTGCAAGCGCCAATCACCCTAACAGAGTTACCTCATCAAAAATTCCAACCAAGTTTTTGGAGAGACAAAAATTTGCAAACAGATAACTAAAACCCTAGAAGCTAGGATTTCGGTCGGATTGGTAGGATAAAATACGCATGCGTGACTGGGATTTGAAAAGTCCCCTTCCCCCACTGAAGCCACAGCGTTGACTAACTGAAAATTGACCTGTTGTCAGCAAGTAACCCATGGCAACCGTTTTGTTTGACCTCCAGGCTTGTACGTGTAAAGAATATTTTTAGTTACGAAATTCTAAATCAAGCCGATCTGTCTTTTGTTTCCTCGTTAAGTTCCTCTTGGGATTTAGAGAAAACTAAGAAAACCTTATTTAATGGCTTCTTGATCCATTTGTCAAACTCCTTATTTACCTGGTGGCACCTCTTTCAAAACATTAGCCAGGTCCCGTTCAAAACATTAACGTCCCGTTTTGAAGCGATGCTAGGATTATTCGTCGGGTCTAGACAAAGATACTTTGGATAAATTCTACTAGATAATGCATGCGTAATGTTTACTACAAAAGATTATCATGTCCGATCTGATAATTTCACCCCGAAATCAGTGACTCTTGGAAGGGGACATTTTATTAGAGGTGAAGCAAAGGCAAAATATTAACGACTTTATTTATTTTTAATGTCAAATATGTACAGGGTAGTGAATACTAGTCACTTTTCATTTACCAGATAGAAGCTTCTTTCAAAACATTCGCGAGTCGAGTTTAGTTATGTGATTTGGAGCAACATTAAGGATATTCTTTCGCATGGAAAGACAGATGTTTTCTATAATTTCAAATAGATAATGCAAGCATATAATGTTTATAAAAAGAAAACGTATCCTTTGTGATGATTTTACTCTAATATTAATGGATTTGGAGGCATTCTATTCGTGTTTCCATTTTGTTCCAATCTCTGAATATTTTAATCAATTTCATTCTAGATGCTGTTGTGTTCTCAGAGTAGTTACCAATATTAACTCTTTAAAAGGCCCTTTTTTTCCTAGTCATGGTATATTAAAATATTTTTAAGATTGAAATTGGCGTAAGAAATTTTTTTTAGTTATTTAGATAAATTTAATTAATAATTAAGCAACAAATTAAGACATCATTTTGTGAGAACTGAAGCTTCTAAGCTTCTTATTGCAAAATGCTTCAGAACTTGCGTCAATCTACAAAACTTCAGACAAGGATTGGTAATTTAGTGGGAAGCATACTTTTCGTGGCTGTAGAAAGGGTTGAAGCGTAAATTCAAATTTTTAAGGCCAAATATGTAGAGGATCATTCATATGTCAATCTTTGTGGGCATCTGTCTAAATTACACATATTTAGATTATATTCCATTCTTATGAAATATATTGATGTTATTGTGATATTTTAATAACAGATTTCATGTCGGTAATATATGTGTTATGTATATTCTATTGAGTTGTTTGTAAATATTATCCGATGAGTCATTCTCTACCACTAACGCTGGTCAGTGATAATGCAAGCCTCCACAATTTCAGTCGAAAGAAATGAATATTCGTAAGAACTCTACGATAATGTTGCTCAATAAAAAATGCAAGCCCAATTATCTTTATAGCAAAGAATGGTCTTTTTAAAGAGGGGGGGGGATACATCATGAATAAAAGAATTTGATTCAATTCGAAACTGTTTACTGAAGTCATTTTTGAGAAGAAAACCTCGAAAACCATAAGCGAGAATGCATGACATTTTCTTGCCTTTTTTTCAAACAATAATTTAAAAAATACTCCAAAATTTAACACATTAAAGGAAATTTTGTCATAAATGCTAATTTTTCAATGCTATCAAGTATTTAATTTTTTGTGCATCTATTGGATCTTTTTTACATCAGTTTCTTTCTTATCGTTTTCCAGTAATCCTTAAAATTCAATTAATCTAAAAGAGATCTTAAATAAGTGAAAGAATTAATTTTTGAAGGGGGGGGGTAAAGAGAAAGGGAAAAGAAAATTATACCTGGAAATCGATTCAATTTAAAGTTCAAAACTAACCCAATTAAAACTTTTTTGATCAAAAATTAATTGAAGCGAATTACGCAATTATTCTTAATTCTATATTTTAATAAAAAAACTTTTCATGTTTGAGTATTTCCTGAGCTAATCGGTTTCGAAGTTACTAGTCATTTTCTCAGAATATCCGAATCTCGAGAGTATGAAAACCATTATCAGGGTTTTGATGCTTAAAAACCTATTTTAACTGTGCGCCAAATACCTATTGATAATAAATCAATTTCATGAAACGCTTATTTGTTAAATTAATGAATTTATTACATGCTAGAGGACATACAATAGAAAATTATATTTTACATCACATAAGTTACCGTAAAAATTCTATTTATTCGTCAATATAAATTATTTCATGAATTTTTATATAAACTTATTCAGATAAAGGAAAAAACAATGGTAAATTTCAGTATTAATCCAGTTTTTCCTAACTCATGGAAGCAATTTGTCTATTTTGTAAAGTTAATTTAGCATTATTTTATAATAAAACTAATCTAGACAGATATTAAAAAAATTTTGAATACGAAAGGATAGGAGAAATCAAACGATTTTAAATGACGAAATAAATGAATTTTACCCGACTGTTTTTACATGAATAAAAAAACAATACTGTTTTTTACAATACAAATACTGTTCATTTTTTTTAAATATTTGTTACCGACGATTTTAGTAGAAAAGTTACAGTGAAACAACTATACCTTGCTTGAAAGAAAATGGCTTTTAACGTTTCTTTGCTCTGTGGTTTGTTAAAATCCTGAAATATAGCTATATTTAAGTTTCGTTTATATTTAATAGCATTGGATTCTCTTGTGCATTTAATCTCATAGGATATACGTTCAAACATCGTATTCAGGAATATAACCTTTTGAAATTTATTTTAAAATATAGATTTATGTTTGTATTCGCAGATATGGTATTCCTTGCAATGCAATTTTTCTTTGTTGTCATAAAAAAGATAGAAATCTATTTTTCCAACAACAGCAACAACTTCCACTAGAAGAAATTTTATTTTTACAGTGGCATTTTCTTTTGACATCGAGTTTTGATATACTTTTGAATTACTAAACAATTACTTATTGAAATACTTATTCTTTGTCATACAAATGCATGCCATATATTTGAAAGCCTGAAGTTATATGTTTTAGAGTCTTGAAATCAAGCAAAAAGTCTTGTAAATAATTCATATTGTCTTATAAAAAATGCTCATAAAATTAATAACATTTTCGGACAGTTAAATTACGATGGCTATAATGTTAAAGTTTCAGACAAAAAAATTTAAAGAAAAAAAAAATTAACTATAAAAAAAACAAATAAGCATTTCATTTTGTATTCTTAATTTATACAGCGTAGAAATTATAAAAATTACGAAATAAAAATTTTAAAGAAATATTTTATGAATAAATTAATTAAGAAGAATTTATTGTACTACTTATGAATAGCTAAAAATTCTCGTATGATATTTATTCTGATTTAATTACATCTGCCATTTTTATTCCTTTCATCATGTTTCTTATTAGTCTGCACTGACTTCCAGATAAGTGATACGAATCAATTTATCATAATCTTTTATTTATTATCGGTATATCAATTTATAATCGATCAAGCTCAATCTTGCCCTCCCAACTCGTTTAATAAATAAAGTCATAATATGTTAAACATTTTCAAGAAAAGAATTTCATGATTAGTAGAACGCCATCTATAAATGAATTTGAGAAAGAATTGCATTCAATATTTCATAATATTTAATAATAATAAATTGAATATTAAATTTCAAAAATAAATATATGTAAAACATCCTACTTTTAAGTATTTTCATAAAAATTTGATAGTATTTCAACAGAGTTGTTTTTATTAATTATTAATACACCTGTGTCTTTCATAAAAACTATCTTATATGAGAATTTATTCCTTTGGAAATGGGTTGGTGATATCGAAAAGAAATGGTTAGATAGAAAGACCATGGGTCATTGTAGATTATCGACTATAGGAATGGATTTTAAAATGGGACCAAAGTAAACAAAATACCAGAAAACAGTTCAACTTCAAAACATTTCAGTTTAGATTCTAAATTACCATTATTTTTTATTTCTAATCAAAATACTTCTGCTGAGAATTTACAATAAGAAGCTTAGTCTGTTTTTTACAAAATATTTCAGATCATCTATATATCTCATATGATCAACTGTAGATTAAAAATTCGATTCTCATTAGTTCAAAATTTATATTGTAGAAAAAAAAAAATCAGAATAATTTGAAATTTGCGATAGCCGACTTTTTTTTGACAATATTACTTTCAATTGATGAAATTAGGCAGTACAAAATAATTAGTAGCATTGTTAAATATACCTATATATAAGATACCCACCTCCCACCCCATTCCCTAATAATATATAAAAAAAGGAACATGATAACATTTGCTTTAGTATGTTTTCCTAAACTTAAGGCATCTTGAAAAAATAAATGTACAATATATAAAGATATTTCCATAAAAATAGAAATATACAATGAGCTAAACTTTCATATTTTTACCAACTGATATAGTGAAAAATACAGAGAAGTCACGCTTTATTAGAATTTCTTCCGATTCACACTCGGGCAACCGATTTCCAAGAACCCAGAAAAACCACTTTAAAAGACACAAAATATTTTTTGTGGTCTCTCAAAGTAGCACGCAGTTTGTTTTCTGATTTACTGGATGAGACGGAATAAATTTACACCATTTGGTCATGCTAACATAGCGGATAAAAAGAAAAAACAGTTGCCATATTTCTCTTTTTTCGCTACTACTTATACAGGCCGTTTTCGGAGAATTTTGTCTAGAAGTGAGAAAACATGGAAAAATAAATGTATGTGACAAAATTGTTTTTTATTCAATTTTATGAAATGGAATACTCGCTCAAAGGTGTAGGTTATAGACGGTTAAAGGAATTTTTTTTTCCTCCCTCAAAATTCTATTACACTTTGATTTGCAAGATTTAGACAAATCATCGAAATAATTTTTGATTGGAAATTATTAATGATGTAATCGAATAAGATAATTTGATCATGCATTTAGATATGCCAGATTTATAAAAATCCATCTGATGAATTTTTGATTGCAAACTATTAATGATGTCATCGAATAAATTCATTTAATCATACATTTAGATATGCCAGATTTATAAAAATCCATCGGATGAATTTTTGATTGCAAACTATTAATGATGTCATCGAATAAATTCATTTAATCATACATTTAGATATGCCAGATTTATAAAAATCCATCGGATGAATTTTTGATTGCAAACTATTAATGATGTCATCGAATAAATTCATTTAATCATACATTTAGATATGCCAGATTTATACAAATCATCGGATGATATTTTGACCGCAAATTATAAATGATGTCATCGAATCAGTTCATTTGATCACGATGCAGCTGTTCTAATTAATGATGACACTTTTACGTCTATTGTATCCAGATTACTTATACAATAATTATTTTGCAGAAATGGTATTAGTAAAGAAGATGGAATTTTTAGATTCTGCATGCCTGTCATTTAAATTAAAGGATGCAGAATTAAAAAAAAATCAATTTTAATTACATTTAGTAATTAAGTGTAATTGAAATCGAAAAAAGTATTACACTTAAATTTACTTATTTTTCCAAATTTTAATAGAAAACACTTAGAATACAATTTTTACAGCAGCATTGAAATTATAAGAGTTGAAGATTTTGTAAACCAAAAAGGCTTTTTTTTTATTGAAATATTTTAAATTCAAATTAAAAAGTATAAAAGCACAGTGTAAAAGTACTTTTTAACAATCTCAAAATAAAACTTTTTTTTAACAAAAGATTCCATAATTTGTTAAGTATTTTATAAACAGTGTATGAAAAGCAGCTTAAAATAAATAAAAAATAAATAAAATTAAATAAACTATTTAAAATACTTAATATTAGGTGCATTTTACCGCTTTTTATTGTATTAGCTGCCTTTTAATAATGTTAGTAAAAATTGAAAGCAAATGATAAAAAATTAATAAAATATTCTTATTCGAGAATATTAGATATATAAGGCTTATCTATCAATGCATAGAATACAGAAGAAAAACCATGCCTAGAATTTTAAAGATGGTAAAAAGAAGTACTGAAGCCATTTTAGAGAATATTTTTAAATTATTTCAATTAAAATTATTCATTGCGATTGTTCCAAATCTGATTTAAAGCTGTATATGCTATGCTCTAGCAGAGTATTATTTTTTTCGCAGAGTATTCTAGCAAAGAGTTATTAGCAGAGTTTATAAGTACTGAACTTACCCTTAACAACTACCTGAGGTATAGCATAAGTTGGGTTTTCGCGTGAAATCTGTAAATCTGCTACATTGTGCCTCTGAGAGGCTAATTCAACAGCATCTGATGAGTCCCCATGGCGAAAAGGAAGATTTCCTGCAGTTTAATAGGGGAATCAATCAATCAGTAGCAAATTCATTTACAGTAGGTTCATAGTTTGCTTCATCACAGGGTTTTATGATAGTTGTCTTTAATATCCATGCAGTACAACCTGTCGCACAATATTGTTCAATATTGTTTATATGACATTAAACAATGTCATACAATATTGCACAATATTGCGAATATAATCAATGTCATACAATATTGCGAATATAATCAATGTCATACAATATTGCGAATATAATCAATGTCATACAATATTGCGAATATAATCAATGTCATACAATATTGCGAATATAATCAATGTCATACAATATTGTACAATATTGCGAATATAATCAATGTCATACAATATTGTACAATATTGCGAATATAATCAATGTCATACAATATTGTACACTATTTGTATTCTACAAGGGTATAACATTTATGAATGGCTTAGACCTAGGAGAGAATTTGTGAATTGAATTCAAGAAGCGAGATTTTTTGTACTTCAATCTTTCATCATATCGTTTAAATTATTTGATATTATATTAACATAGGTTAAATATTAAGATGTATTACTAACATTTGGGAAATTCCATCAAAACAAGGTTTAGAAAGATAATGCAAAATCAAAGCAAATTAATATTTGCTTTCGGTATTAAATATATGCAGTAATGAGTAGAACTTGCATAAAATTTACTTGCATTTGTAGTAATAAATATTCTATAAAAGAAAATTTACTGAATAGGATGAGTTTTAAAGTACAATAAATGATGTTATATTTATAGAATAAAGAGCAGATAAAAAATGCTATTTTATTTTAAAGTCGCTTAAGAAACAAATTAGAATATTTTAAAAGCATTAACAACTGCATTTTTTGTGCAACATAATGTTTTAGTATTTCCAACATTTTAGTAGGAGTTATTTTAAGCACACAAAATACACACATTACAAAAAAAGTAACGCTTCTTTAAATACAAAACATTTAAATCGGGTACATAGCATTTGCTTCAATGTCATTTGGAATTAATATTTATTTAGTACAAGATTGCAACATTTCTTGCTTTTAAAAAAACAAAGTAATGTAACATTTCTTTAGTAAAGATCGGAATGATACAATTGCAGATGACCATTTCAAATCTAATAAAATATTTTAATGTGCATAGTTTTCTATGAAAAAAGTTAATCTCACTATTTCAAAAATTAGATTGAGTTTCTGTATACTAACAAAAGACAAATGAGCAATTTTTATTCATTCAATTGCAGAACAAAAAAGCTGTCTCTGAACTAGAAAGGAAAAAGTTTCTTAGTCCTATCCATCCATTCATTCTTTCAGACTTTTAAACAATACTTTATGCAAAGAAGCCCGTTGAACCTTATTACTTACTGTTATTTTCAATTAAGAAATAGAAATTAGCCGTGAAACTTCTATTCCAGTAATGATGTTTCTCCTTTCATATAATTGAAAGAATTAAATTTGTGACTGTTCTTACGAGGAGTTTCCCATTTCCTTCGTGCTTCGTTATGATCAATATATAAAGATAACTTATGAGAAGTCGTAAATTATAAGTTTCTAGAATTAGATTAATCATAAATCATTATTAAATCCAATCTTTCCTGCTTCTGAAACTTGCTATTAGCATAAGGGTAACATCCTCTATAATTTAGAAAGATTTTAGTGATCAAAATTCAAAATAGTTTTCTTTTTATTTGAATTGCATTTGTTAGTTAAATATGCTGGTACCTGGCGTTCTCAGTAACTATGTGTGTAATTTTAATATTAAAGTTCGTGATTTATTCGAAAGTTTCTTGGTGATTAAAAACATTCAATTAAAAAAAAGTCAGTGTTACATTTAATTAAAATATTTCGAACGTGAAAGTGTTATATACTATATATTTATTTATTAAAGCTAATTTTCAAATTTAATATGCGAATTTATAATTACTTATTGAAATTTTTAAACATATTATACATTAAAATTAATATTTAAAATCTATATTGCCATATTTAGTACAAAAATTCTTTTTTTTCCACCCTTTAGACCAATATTTTCTATTTCTCCTTACAGACTCAATTTCTTTCAGTCGAATTTTTCTCATTTATTCAATTTTTATAATAGTCCTTTCATTTTCGAATAAATCCAACTTTACTGCATAAATTTGTTATATTGTCACGAAAGCTAAATTATACAAAATTAACTTCTATTACTTTTTCTGATATTAGCCGAAGTCCAAATTAAATAAAAATTCCTCCTTGCAAACTGAAAGGCAAAAGGTAGATTTCTTCTCATCTAAGTTAGGGTTTGTAAATAACTTTTTAGCCCCTAACAATGCAGGTGAACTTTAAAAAATTTTAAGCACAAAAAACGAAAAACATTCAATACAAAAGTTATTCGTCTTAATAAGGCGCAAATTTGGCTAATTCTATCCGTATAAATTAATTTCTATCTATATATATTCTATACTATGGAAGTTATAGCAATATGAAAATTTCATCCCGCTACCATTTCCACCCCCTTTGAGCTAAATGGCCTATTTACGAACTCGTCCGCGATTTTTTACATTTCTAACAACATAAAGCAAAATTACTCTAGTTATACTGTTCACAAGATAATATGGGCAAAGCGCATATAATAACATGGCAAAGCGCATATATAAAATGGATAATAATACTCAATAACATAGGGCAATAATATGTAATAATGAGCAATAACATGGGCAAAGCGCATACATAAAACTTTAATCAAAGAGTGATTTTGGGTTCTAGGGACCATGATTGGTGAAGAACTGAAGCACTTTTTCTTGAAATAAAAATAATAATGCAATAGGTAGTCTTCTTATAGGAATCTACTTAAAAAGAGTTCCATTAAATTAAAAAAAAATTGAAAGTCCATAGAAAAATGAACACTTACATTTCTTCTAACTTATATACATACATCAGTTGCGGACAAAATCGGAACCTGAGGTTGGTGACCGATTCAGAACAATGAGGAAACGCCAGGTGATAAATAAGGATGAAACGCGTCGGGAATCGAGAAGCTGGAGCACACGCAAAATTGAACCGTCTGGTTCAGTCGGCGGCGCGAATTTATTGGAAGGGGCATTAATAGGTTAGGATGCAGTCTGATTAATAGGTTTTGTGGAAGTCGCAGGAAAGGTTATCGATCTAGTGTTATTTACTGCAACAAGTGCTGTCAAAGTATCCACGTCTGGTGAACTGTTCCTGAGATTTCAATTTGCAGACTTCCGCGCGGAAGTGAGTTGCTTACATTGATTGGGATTTTAAGTTCGATTTGCTGAACATTGATTGCGCGATCGGTGAAAGCATTTGGATTTGATTTATAAATCAGCAATAAATCTCTGCAAATAATGAAGATGATAAAGTATATGCGTGTGTGTTGCTTTATTCACAATTATTTACTAATATCATGCAGGCCTTACCAAAGGCACACAATTTTATGCAGGGGGATTCCCGCTCGCTGAAATTACATCTGTATGCCACTGTTTCTGAACACGATGATTGGAAGGCGCTTTAGATAAAAATTTGAGCGAAATCCATTAAAAAATCCGTCTGTCCGTCCGAATGCAAGTAGACACATGAAGACAAAACGTTATAAGCGAAAAAGATAAAGTTTGGTACACATTTTTAGCATCTAAAGCATATATTCATGACCAGTTTGTCATCAAATCCGTCAGTATGGTGATCGTCTGTCAGTCTGTACAATCCAGTGCAAGAAATCGTGACCACTCAAAAATGCAATAACTTGGTTAACCCTTTCTAGGCCGTGGAAAGTACGCTTCCCACCAAATTTATCAATCTTTGTATGAAATTATGAAGTTTGGAATAAGTTATGACACATTTTTTTTTAGAAAGACAGAAACTTAGATGCTTCAGTTCTTTATCTCATACAAAATGATGTCTTGGTTTGTCACTTAATTATTGATTAACCAAATTAATTAATTAAATTTATCTAATAAGCTAAATGAATCCCTTTTCTTATTCTAATTTCAAGCCTAAAAATATTGTAACATAATACGACTAGAAAAAATGGCCCTTTAAAGGGTTAAATGAAATTTGATGTTATCTTGTAATTAAAATTTTAGTTCCATGTCCAATTTTGATTTTAATAAAGAGGGAAAAAGTATTCTCAGTTTTCCTCTATATTATGAAACACAAAACGCTCAAGATTCACGAGTGGTACAGTAATAAACTTGAAAAAAATCGGAGCACTTAAAGCGTTCACAGCTCTGTCCCTGTATCCATGGACCACTATTTTTATGCGAGGAGGGATGTGGAAACACAAACAAAAAAAATTATTACAAAGTATGCGAGAATATTTAGGGGGGGGGAGGGAGCAATCCCCTTGGTTCTCTGTAATATTAAGATCATTTTGAATTTGAAATCAAAGAAAACATGTTCGAAAATTAATATCTTCATTGCTACATCAAAATTTATCAAAATCTACTCAGCTCATAGAACACTAAATATTAATGCAATGGCTGGAACAATCAAAGTCATGCCATTTTTGACAACATGCGTCAAGCGATCACAATTTGACAGGAGATGAAAGTAGCTTATAAAAACTACTTGCATCAATAATTTGTTTTGACGAATTTGTAAAATGTCTATTGTAATCTTTTCTCAGATTTAGAGTTTGACTCAACAACTGTTTAGCATAGTTGGAATTTTGTAAACAGCTTATGTTACATAAACATGTCCTTAAAATTGTTTTGCAATCGACCGGCAGTTATAGACGATGCAAAAGCAGAAATACACTGTCTTTAAATGGCTTAATCCATTCTTTTAAAAAGAAAACTTGGTTCCTAATATGCAGCGAGTTCCTTTCATTTCAATTTAACGATATTTTTTTAAAAGGTCTATATCGTATTTAAAATTGTACTGCTATGTTATTGATTTAATGCGTATTTTTAATTCCTAGATTGTAGTGAGTCGCTCCCATTCAAATATATATTTTTTTAAATAATAGCTTCTATATGATCGATCATCTGCAAGTATGTTGATTGGATTACAATTTAAACAAATATGAAGAAATGAAGTATTAGAATAAAAATACCAATTAATTTTATTGCCATTTTTTTTTTTACTTTTATTATAAAAAAATGTGAAATTGTGTCATAATGAAACATTACATAGTTTTAAACCTGACTATAAAATTTTTCAAATTTGAAGTTCAAACGATTTAATCCTTTCTCATTCTTTCAGTAAATTCTTAAGAAGTCTTGAAATTATTTCCTACAGAATAATGAAAAACTGAAAGTAGATTAATTTATTAGTTTTCAAAGTTGGGACTTTTAAAACAAGCAGTTGAACACATTATGAGCATTTTATTATAACAATGTATCCACAAATTATCCATAAATAAACAAAAGAAATACCAGTGATTAATTACGCAATTGCATCCAAGCATCAGAAATGGATATTCAAAAAAATTTTAATCTGCGAGGTTATTACTTTGTCCTTCCAGAATGGCGAAACTTCAACCTTGGCATAAAAATGCAGCTTAACTTCCGCACTCTTGTCTCAGTAGTTATAAGCAAGATTCATAATTAATCTTAAGCTTTGTTAACAAGCCTGCTACAAATAATCAAATAATCGACGAAAAACAATGTCTGAGGTTTCGTTCATTGCAGAGAGATTGGCAGACTTACACTTTGTTAAATTATTCTCTAAGCATTTTTTGAGCTATTTTCTTTGACCAATTAGATCGAATATTTGAAATATGTCTATAATTTGTTTCAAACCTACATGATAAATTATATTTATATCATCATTCAAGCTGTCACGAATGGAGTTCTAGCTATTTCGTTCCCATGTTCACGAACAAAAAGATCAATAGACAGTGTATTGATAGATTCGTTCCAATAATTAATACAGATATATTTATGTGTTAAAATTGAATTTTAATTCGTTGGGTTATTGAGTAATTTTTTTTTTTTTTTGTGGATGGATTGATTTATCAGATTAAAATACGTCAGACGGATCGATATATTTCAACCAAAATTCGATACAAAGGGGATGTAAAGACCACATTAAAAAATTCATATATATACTATGTTCAAAAGTTGTTTTCAGTTTAGTTATATTAACTTCTTTTAAATAACACTAGGGCTATTTTGAAACGGACGTAATTTTGAACCGCTATCAAATGACGAGGACGACACCAGAGATGGCACCCGCCCACCTCCAAACTTCCGCACCACCCACCAGAAGGAGGGCATTTTGCCCTGACTAATTTAATGTGCACCAGACCCATCGTTACACGACGGTTCTTCGGTGGAATCCGGGTCTCGAAATTGGAACTTTCCGGCGCCGAAGTTGAGATCGTTCCACCAGGCCATCGTGGCCCTGGTTAGGTTTTCAGAGAAATATAATTTCTAATACGTTTTTGTCGAATTCGGAGCGATGTGAAGTGTTCCATCGAAATCTCAACTTTGCCAGAAATAAAATTTTATCCTTTATAAAAGAAAATAAAAATGGTAATCGTTTATAAAGGATAAAATTCAACACATTCATCTGAATTTTTTTATTGTTGCATTTTTTATATTCCCAGTACGATTTAGTGTTTTTATAACCATTAGTTGTTTTTTTCTGTCTCATGTACGTATTGTACTAAGAGAAAGTATTGTAACCAAAGAGATTCAAATTCAAAATTTTGACGAACTTCCGCGTTTCAGATTTTTTCGAATCCGAAAAACACATTTTTGGAATTATATCTGTTTTTCTATCTGTCTTTGAACGATTAATGAAGAACGCTTTGCACTAGATGGATGAAATTTGTTTTAAGGAGAAATTTATAGATATCTATCAAATTTTGTAAGAAATCCACTAAAGTATATTGTAATTATTCGAATATATTGGAAGTATTGCAGTGTACTCAGACCGTATGTCTGAGTACACTGCAAAATGTAACAAAATAGAAAAAATTTGGTAGCGACTAAAGAATAATCTTCAAATTTTGAATAAAAACCTTCAAATGATTACTCTATCGTTACACGCAAGCGCAGTAACTAAGAAACGCAACAACTTAAATGATTTTTTTTTTTTTTTTTGTTTAATTGAAATTGTAGCTCTCCTTCAAATTTTGGTTAGAATTGTTCGAAAAAAGAAAGCTTTTAGGGTGCATATTTTTATTTTTTTTAACTCTGCCTGTAAAGTATAAAACTCATGTATGGGACACTGAAAATAAAAATATGCGTATTCGCAGAATTTACGATCTGTCCCACGATCCACAATTTTATACAGAATGATAACTTTATTAGAGAACATACGAGAAAGTTTCGGGGAGACCACTCCCGTTAGATTCTCTACGGTGCCCATACATATTTAAATTATAACTAATTGGTTGTTAGGATTAAATTGCTCATGCCCCATGGATGCATTAAAAAGTGGTCAAGAAATTAAGTTATCTGCTACGCTTTCAGCACTCACGTGCTGTTGATGACGATCTAACGCTTCATCATTTAAATATCCCTTTCACCTCAACTGCCCCCAAAATAAACCTCCGAGTTAACAATCCATCATTTCCTTTTCACCTGCCTCATCTGCAGAAGAGATGGATCCAAAAGACATCTTTTCGGAGACGAAAAAAATGGAACAAAAGACGGTCGGAGTTGGAGACTCCAACCCCCCTCCCTCTTTCGACTTGATAATGGAACCGATGTCATTTGGAAGAGGGGAGGGGAAAGTATGCCGCTCAAAAGAGCTGTGTAAAAAGGATGGAAAATGATGGTGTCCGTAAAGAATTAATGAGGTCCTTCAAGTGAGGAGGTGGAAAGGCTTGCATCTTCATTTTTTTTTTTTTTTTTTTTGAAAAAGAAAAAAATTTTTCTTTCACAATTTTTTCTTTTGGAGAATGGAATATGCCTCATCTGCGTTCTGCTATGGAAATGGCAGCGAAAGGGCAATAAATGATTTCCGGAATTAGGAGTGTCAGCAAGAAAAGTGAAGCCTGCCTTAAAAGTGGGGCAGCAATTTTTCATCAACATACAAGAGCTGACTTATGCTAACAACATTCTGCATTAAAAATAGGGAAACGTAAATAAATAAACCTAAAAATATTTCTTAACCAATCCTTATTATTTTTTCACTCCACTACAACATTGTATGAATCAGAATGTTATTAAATGTCCTTTAACATCTATCCACCATTTTAAAACCTTGTATAGAAGAAACCTCAGGGGACCAAAAAAATATCATCAATATTTCTAAATACTAGCAAAACTTGAATTTCTAAATTAAAAGAATTCTTCTCGTAAAAACTCTTCTAATATAATGATAAGGGTCTTCATAGTAATAATTTATCTGCTCATTCATCTAGTGACAATAAATCTTCACGCGTTAAATTCTCAAACAAATGTACAATCTTCTTACTTTCAGAAAGCATATTAAAAAAAAAAAAAAAAAAAAAAACTACGAAGGAAGAAAAACGAAACTTTATAGAATACCCAACTCCATAACCAATTCAAGGGAAAATATTGTAGCCATTAATGTCTAACGTTTCCCCATCTAGACGACTGCAGCAAAATTTTGCATAGCTATACCAGAAAGGCTACAAAAAAAGACCATTAGCCAAATCAATAATATGCTTCAGTTTGTCTGGAACAATGAAATTAGAAAAGACATTTACCATTTAAATCTCAACGAATTTCATAAGAAATTGTTCACATGATTTTTTTTGAAAAATCAGACAAAGCAATAACATGTCAATAAAGGAAATTGAAACATACAACCTCAAGCTCCCCAAGGGCTTAAAGAGACCTTCCCAACATATATACGATAAAAACATTTCAACAGCTTTAACCACCACCCCAGTGTGATTTTGAAAGAAATGTTTCTGATAAAAATCTTACGCAAAATTTATCTTATTTTTTTCTTCCTTAATTCCATTTCATAAATAAAATTAATGAAAATTGAAATTTTTATATGCAACCATTTGCTAAGTAATTTCACTGCCAAATAATTACCGCATTCAAAGCCAATATCAGGAGGTTAAGAACCTTCAGTTGAAGAACTCCACTCACCCTCCCGCAAACCGGAAGTCTACCAATCTAAAATAGTCCTAGATTTATGCATATTTTTTCTCATTAAAAAAAACAGTTTGAATCGCATTTATCATGTTTTCAGGCGTCTTCATTTTGCATCAAATATGTAGAGTATTTTTAATATGTTCGCAATCACGGTTTACGGCTGTCATTCGGTTAATCTAATTAAATACATACTTCTTTGCTATCTATTGATAGCAGTAGAAAAGGAGGCATCTCATTAGTTGGTATGAAATAATTATAGATAGTAAGTTTGAAATACAAGCGAATAACACGGTAGCTTATGTGCTAGTCGTCAGTTATTATAGTTATATATAGTGAAAAATAATTACGTACATATTTTAAAAGAATCTGAAAACAAAATTTATTTTCATCTAATTTAAAAAAAACACAGCTTCATGGCTTTAAAATTAGGAATCTTGTTCGAGGAGAAAAGGCACGAAAATATATTTTGAAGCATTGATAAGAAATTGACATTTTTCCAGCTAGTAAATTGTAACATAATATTACATTACAAGATTTACTGCATGTGCACAACAGAAAAGGAAATATTATTCCACAAAGAAATTAAATCAACAATTAGAAATGCACTGATATAATTATAACTGTAATCTTTATTAGTGCTATCGTAGGAAGAAGAAAAAAAACTTTCAAACATGAAATATTTCACTTCAAATTCCGAATTCCATTTCCAGTTTCCTTTTATGGAATACTTTCTAAACATCAAAGGATACAATGGCACGGTTACAGTGGAAGCAGTTTCTCCCGAAACAGAAGCTGGACATCAATTATTCAGAAGAGCAGCTGCCCCTTCAAAGGGCGATTTAATGAGCAGTGCATGGGCAAATCATTCACCGGGCCCACTGGGATTGTCATTTGGGTGATTGTCGGGATTTGCAGACAACAGGTTGGTGCATGGGCACACAATGGATTATGTAATTATTGCCGGCAGGAACAGTGTTAATTGAGGGCATGCAGAGGTCGCTTTAGTGGTGGAGATATTTCTCTGGAGTATGTTATTGTGATACAATTACAGAATCACTGAATTTAATTATTATCAATTCATCTGTGTAGGACTGATTATAAACATAATTAGCACTAAGCTATAAATAGCTCAATTGGACAAATGCACTGAAATCGCTAGAAGATATCCAAAAGGAATGAAAGGATTGCAAAATGCTTTTAGAATGCAGTTTTAAACTTCCAAATTTTGCCAAATTTATACGATATATATTTTTCCGCATTCTTTACACATTCATAATCATATTTCGTATAAGACATGAAAATCCTAGATCTTTTCAGTATGATTCTGTGATAAAATATTTGCATTCATTTGAATCGGATCTAATCAAATAAGAATCAAGTTTTCACTTGAATAATAAGAAAAATTAGGAAAACATGACAGATTTTTAAGAAATGTACGCTAGATCGAAATCTGTAAAGTTTATCACAGAAAAATCTGAAAATTATTACAAGGTTTACACAATGAAGAAGATTACCATTCCTTTCCTTTGTTTTGTTTTTCTTAATCTATATGAATTATTACATAATATGTAATAATTCATATAGATATTATGTAATACAAGGAGACTTGTATTACATAAATAATAATATTACCACATATATATATATATATATATATATATATATATATATATATATATATATATATATATATATATATATATATATTAGTACATTGAAACTGATTACCATTCCTTTTTTTTAGTTTTGTTAATCCATCTGTGAATCATTACACAAGTAATTTTTCTTAATTCAAGCTAAATAAAGTGGGGAAATATTAGATTAAGATTCTTGAAAGGCAAGCTGTTATACTTCTGTAAATATCATGATCCAATTAAAAACTTAATTCTAGCTCATTTTTAAATTAAAAAATATAAGTGGCAAATCTCCATCAGCAGACAGTAAAGCATTAACTTACTGTACATGAATCTGAAACATCTTTATAAATACTAAGTAGGCGAGTGGACGTTAAAATTTTACTTAATTTTGCTTTACTTTTTAAATCTTTGAAAGATTCTACTAAATTAATATGGGAAGAAACATTTTTCCGCTTGTCGGTAAATAAAGAAAAAGCGATTCCCCTTTGGTTTGAATCAAAATACGAAATTTAAAAATTTAAAATGAATGCAAGGAGACTTGTAAACAATTTCAAGTGGGCTACAAATATTTCTATTATCAATTTATGAAAGCTCAGAGGATTAAATTTATTTCGAATGAACGCAACACGGATTATAGGTCAATTATAAGCTGACATACTGTTAAAGATAAGTAAATCTTTTAATAGCATTTCTGTTTTGCCCTAATTTTTTTTTCAGGCTAGGCGAAAAAAAAAATTAATGCTGGAATGGTAGGCGCTGCCTTATAATGAACAATTGTGCAACTTCTCTTTCTCAAATATTAGCTTTCAAATGTTTCCAATAATCTAACAGTATATTTTTAAAAAAACATTTAATCAAATAGCTAGATTTATTATGAATTATGAGAGTTGAAAATAAAAATCTCCGTGATCGAATAAAATGAAGCATTTAGCGGAAGTGGCTAATAAATTCCAATCCATTTCTCCGAATGCTCAATTAAGTCACGTTGAATTCATCTACGAATCTGTTGCAATTTACCCTTTTATCTACAGTTTTTACTGGGAAAATAGTTCCAAGAATTATTATTTTAAGGTTTCGACATCACTGTCATAAAGCAATAAAAGTTTCAAACTCTGATACTATATATATATATATATATATATATATATATATATATATATATATATATATATATATATATATATATATATATATATATATATATATATATATATATATATATCATAATGAATATAATGAAGGAAAAATAAAAATATCACCAGAAACCGGTTCAGTTATATCAACGTCTCGTTTTAAAGCAACACTAGGGATATTTTGGGGCGGACCTCGTCATTTTGAACTGCGATCCGATGATCCGATACTCGAGCTGACAACCTCCCCTCCAAACTTTCACACCACACTAGCGAAAGCATATTTGGCTGGACGGATTTAACATGCAGTTGAACTGCTTACACGCCGATTTTTCGGTGGAATCTGATCTCGAACCTGAAACCCTCCGGTTCTGAAGCCGGGATCTTACCACCAGGCTACCACGGCCTTTAATATCACCAGATAGATTTTATTTTAGAATCATAATTATTATAAACAAGAATAAAAATAACAAAAGCGATTAAAATCAACATATATTATAATTATATATAATTATTATTACAAAAACAAGAAAAAAAAATAGTATTAAAAAAGATCAATACCAATATCGAATATATAGAAAACTTGATTATGTGGGCACTGTTTAATATATCTTTTTTTTACAAAAAAAAAAAAAAAAAAAAAAAAAAAAAAACCCGAAACTATATATTTACACCACTCTTTAGTCAAAATGTTTTAATTCTTAATTGAAAAAAGAATTTTTTTTTATTGGTAAAATTTCTTTATAATGAGGATTGACTAAGTAAATGATGTAGGATTTTAGCAACGGACTAAATATTAAGGCTGAAGACAAGTGACTATATCATTGTAAATGTAATATTTCCGTATACAGTTGAAGTAAATCTTCTTCAAGAATATTAAATTAATTAAGCATTTCATATGCTACAATAGTGAATTGGATTAGATTTTTTTTATATATATACAACATGAAATGAATAGGTAAAATAAAAAAAATTATACAATTCATGATTTCAATATCTTTGAAATCATGAATTGTATAATAACGTAAGAAAATTCATCAGCTAAATTACTAGTATAGGATCACAAAAATAATCATATAAAATTATTTTAGCTGTTTTTATTTTAAATTAAAAATTTTTTTCACTAAAATAGGATTTATTAATGAGTGAAGTGAAACACTGAAGACTAAATCCCATCATAAAATTATCCATAAATATTAGATTGGCTTCCACTCATGAATTTTATAAAGCCAATCCATAAATTCACAAATTAAGATACATATTCGAAAAAAAAAAAAAATTTAAACTTGACAGATTGTTAAAGATTTTTTCTTAAATCTGATAATTTATATTTGAATTTTCTATGAAATAAAAATTTATATTGTTCAGCAAAATCATTAATCTCGCTAATCTGAACAATTCAGTTGCGCTCATCATGCAACAATTGGTTTCTCCGATTCGAAAGTTACAAACCAGACTATAGAAGATTCCGAAACCGAAAGTGCCAGTCGGTTAAATCCGGAACAAAACAAGTAAACCAGGCGTGACACTACTAGCCGCAAACGATTTTTTCTTTCTTGTACGCAGAGCAGTGGATGGAACAAAACTTGCAAGTTTGGTCACGCCCTGGTTGTCAGTTCGCGACCTTCCGAAGGAATTCCTTTTCTCTTTGTGTTCGATTTCGACTCAACTCCACTCGAATGACGCACACGATTTCCGAGTTCTAAAGGAAGTTGAAGGACTTCCATCCCTCCTTTGTCCCACATCCCTTTGTCTCGATGTCGTTTAGTTCAAGAATTTATTCATTTCGAAGGGTCTTGCATTGAATTGAAGACTGACCGCAGTGGAGCATTATAAAGGCTGGTTTGCACAGCTTCCGTTTCGATTAAATACGCGGTTACATTGTGGATTAGAGTTTCGATTCGAATAATTTAATGGTTGTTCTGAAAAAGGCAAATTATACTTGTAATTTAACATGCACATAATGCTTATTGTATTTTAGAAATAGTTAATTTAATGCTAAGAATATATTTCTATGTATCCAGAAGCCGGATTAAACATTTTGTAAGGGCCCTTAAGAAGTGTAACCTTCGAGTTCCCACTTTGCCCTTCTCAGCATTTAAAAGGCTTCGATGGCTTGGGAGTAAAGTCTCGGTTTCGGAATAAGAGGTTTTCAGGTGCGAGACCCTATTCCACCAAAGAACCGTCGTGTAAGCGGGTCTGGTGCACGTTATCCATCGGAGTTGCACGTCTTTCCACTGGTTTAGTGTAAAAGCTTGAAGAGGAGGTGCCAGCTCAAGTGTCGTCCTCGTCATCTGACCACGGTTCAAAATGACGAGGTCCGTCCCAAAATAGTCCTAGTGTTACTTCAAAACGAGGCGTTGATATAATTAAACTATCAGCATTTAAAATCTCATTCTAAATTGGTTTTAATTTAATCCTTATAAAAACAAATTTAATTCAAATTTTATAGTAAATAATAAAACTGAATCTCAGGTCACCTTCAAAAGAGTTGAACGGGATGAAATGCATGAAAATAATTTAAATTTATAAGTAATGCTCGCATGAAAAGAATCTAAATTTAAGTAATTTTAAATTAAACACTGAAACAATTATAAAATTTAACACATAATTCTATAGTGCAGGGTTTGCCGGAATTGTTGAGTTGCGAGTGAATCATCAAATAAACAAACAAAAATAAGACTACATCGTAGCTGAATTTGGAGACATGAAAGAAGGAGATCCTAAGAATAGTGTTATAAAATTTAAACGACTCTTGGATTTAATTTTTTAAAAAATCGGGTATGCAATTATTATGAATGAAACTAAATCATAAAAATTGTTCGTTCTGAAAACAACTGATTAAAATCGCTCGACGTCTCTAAGCAATTTCCTATTTTATCTATGTGAAGATCCGGTTTTGTCTGTGCTAGAGATACAAAATGACTCAAGCACTTTGAAATAAGTTACAGAAATTCTTTAGTATGGTTCAAAATTAATTTAGGACTTTTGTTGATGAATAGTATTTGATTTACGTTATAAGCAGGATAATACGAAATGCTGCGGGATCGCATGCATGCCCCCCCCTTTGTTTATGTAAATAAATCAATTTTATAATATATTTTTTTAGATTGCCCATTATTTATCTTAAAACTATATTCACATGTATTTATTGAGTTTTAAAATACCAGCATAGTTTTTTGACTATATTACTAAGCGTAATCATACAAAGCTTTCACTGTACTGTTGCTATTTACAAAACAATCAAAGAACAGCTTAGTGCTTAACAAGCTGACTTCCATGCCATTTATATTCGAGTGATAGCAAAAGTTATGTAAAATTTGATGTGAAAAGAATACACCTATGGTTAGTTTATATCTCTTTGTTTTAATATGTTGTTTACCGTCTGAATCGCCAGTGAGTCGCATCTAATTAGATATGAATCATAGGTTAATAATTAGATATAAATCACAGGCACTTAATTGAAAAAAGTGAAAATGTAATCATCTAAGGCTCGAATCGCAGGCATGAATCATGGCACAAACGTGCCAATGAATAGAATACCCCTCCTTAAAAAAAAAACCAAAAAAAAAAAAAAAAACCCCAGAAAGTTATTATTTCTCGAAATTGATATTCACATGTTTTGTTAAATATAACATACATTGTTAATGTGTGTTTTGTGTTAAGATTCTGCATGCAGTAATGAATTTGAATACGCATTTTATATGCTTTCCCTTTGAATTGTTAAGCCCTTATAATAAATACAGATTTATCAATTTTGATATCAATAATACATATTCGATTCAATATATCTAGTTTGTTACTTTTTGGAATATTCAGTTCACATGCACATAAAAATACATTTTTTAAAAAATTCTATTCGTTGATGGATTTTTGTTAAAAAGAGTCGATACAAGTTTATAATCAGTATCGAATACAGATCTATATACATATCTTAAAGTAAAGATCACACATCAGATTTAATTGTTTGCGTTGTTGTCTTGTTCAGAGAAATAAAGGTCAACAACTCTAATTACTATACTTCTACTAAGTAAACTTGTAATCCACTCTTTATAATACGAAAGTACATTCTTCCTGCAATTTCATAATGAATATTATTCAAATAAAACAATTAAATCACAATTATCGTAAGGAAAATAACCGCATTTGAAACTAAAATTGTATTTATATTTTATTTAGGACGAGATATCTTAAAAATAAATTCTAACCAACATTTATCTTTGCAACTTGCACATAAGCCACCCACTTCACAGATAAACGTGTAAACTTCCTGTTTGTTTCGATCTTTGGAATCTCCAAGGAATTATATTCATGCCTACTGAATGGAATGATGAGAAAAAGGAAACTTCCCCATTTCTAAGAAAGGAGTCAACATAAGAGATAACATTCATTCGGAAAACCCTTCCATAACCTGTTCGAACAGTATGAAGATGACAGAAATGAGATAAAAAAACCCCACACATTAGAAGAAAGTAGTTGGTGGAGGTAAATGTCTTATAAACAATGTTTCTGGAGGTGGAATGTTTTCTAAAACAGAAGTGGCACAATGTACGGCAGTATTTAATCATATATTATATATTTCTTTTGGTGAATTGGACATTCAAATCATAAATAGGATCACTGACTTCCTTCAATTGGTATCAACTTTGGTTAAAAACTTATCTGGTGAAGTGATTACCTTATAGATTATCTTACAGTGATTATTAATAAAAGAGTGCAGCAGTTGCTGTACTCTATCTTCTCTTTTGGATGGCGATGCCTGATTAGGTACACATCCCACACTGCATCGCGATTGAAAATAATGAGATGAGACAAGACATAAACGCGTGCACATCTATTGTGTTTGTTTTGTGTGAAATATAATCATTAAAAAATCCCGAAAACATGCGTCCTCTTGGGGCCAAATGTGGTGGAATGAAGACCATTACGATCCGTGCAGTGGAAGTGCTATTTATTAGCCAAAAGAGAAGACAGATTAATGCAACTGCTTCAAGATCAATTTTTTTCTTCAACAAACCTCTGAAATGATACTGCCTAAAACATTCATATAAATAACTTCTTAAAGATTCGTAAAGGCATGTATATTATTCAAATGAAATATTGCAACAATAATTTAACTGAAATGTTAAAAGTTTATTTTGTGTTTATGTCGTTAAACCTCATAAAAAGAAAATGAATTATTCTTGTAAAGTCTTTGAATCAAATATATTCTTTCAATAGTTAAGTCAATTCCGATTTAAAAACAGTTTTTTTTTCATAAATATTTTCTTAAAAGTACTACAAAATAACCAACTTTTTTGCTTTTATTTTATTCAAAATGCCCCTTCCGAGCAAAATATACTGTGCTGCCATTTGATTTTCTTTACAATATTCTGGTAGTAATTTTAATGTTACCTTTAGTCTTCTTTAAATAGTTGCAAAGGTAATAACAGCCTCTTTACTTCAGTTAGCCACCGTTGGCAACACAACAGACACAGCATTAACACAATGATTTAATAGAGAAAAATATTTATATAAATTTATCTAAAGGTTTTAAGCATTTTGCCTATTATGCATGAAAACTTTATCATTGTATTAAGAAAAATAGAATGCCATAGTTATTCTCCTTACTAAAGAGTTTTCCTTTAAATAAAATGAAATAGCAGCAAGATTGAAATAATCCAATTTTAAGTTATTTTTGAACTAAAGATATGTTCCGTTTTTTTATCAGTTAATTATATTTGTTCCGTTTTAAAATTACATTGAAAATTTTATCCGGGAAGGATAAAACCTATGAGAATATGCGAGAACATTTCGTAGAGACTATTACCTCTGGTTTTATATGCCAAAAACCTCATGCACAACAAAGTTAATGTGAAAGCCAATTTTAAATCAAATGAGATCGACCATTCAACGCAACATTACCATCCTATTAAATGCCATTTAATTCCCAAGAATACATTGATTATAAAATATTCTAACTGTATCAAGTACCTGAATTTCCAATTTAGTATCGCTTCCACGGCAAAATTTTGAAGTAATATTTTTCAGGAAAGGTTAAGACTTAGGATAAGCCAGCATCAAAGAGGATTTCACTTCACTGCAATAAAGAAAAATCCAAAATCGTCTTATGTGACCGACCTTTCTCCGCTACGCAGAGAGATTTTATCCGTTTCTTGAACGTCAGCTGTTCTGCTTTAAAAGACGAAGTCGGCATTTCGGTCTTGATGCGCATTTATGTGATCATCGGAAATCTTTAAATGCTCACTTAAAAGCGATGTGTAGAACGTGATCGAAAAGTGAGGCGAACTTTTAAAGTGACATTCGTTTCGCGAATCCTATTTTAATGGGACGAGAAGTCTTGAGAGGATTTTGCAATTCAGTAATTAAATGTAAATCTGTTATACGCCTATTGCCTAGGAGATTTATTTAATAAAACTTCGGATGCTCAATTAAAAAGATTAAATTCAAGTTTAAACGGAAGACACAGAATGGAACACCGATGATCTAATGGTTTAAGATGAAGTAAGTTTGTGGTACGTAAAATGGAAGAAAAGTGCTATTCATTTGTTTTGCTGTTCTGTAGCAAAAAATAATTCAAAAACTGATTTAACTATTTATCATTTAACTGAAATCGGGAGAGGGGGGGGGCTGCAGGTTTGTTATTTTACAATATACGAAGAAAATAGAGAAAATATTGCAATCGTCAAAAAATTTGCAATCGAGATTTTGATGAATCCACGTTTTATATCTTCCCAATTTCGAAAAACAGATTTTTGGCATTAGGTTTGTCTGTGACAAAAATACTCGTACTTTGAGCTGCACGGATGAAATTTGGTATGTGGCCGTTACACCAAATTTGTAGATTTCTATCAAATTTTGAGCAAATATATTCGAATAGCTGACATTCTTTGAATAGAAGTCAACACGATAATTACATAACGAAAAGAAGTATATGTATAAAATTCGGTATACAGCTTCAATGTCCATACTGTAGACACACATCAAATTCTGAGCCAAATCCAACAAGGAGTTGACCATCTGTCGGTCTGGGCTTTCAGAAACGTGTGAACACAATAATTCAAAAATACATTGACTTAAATATATCAAATTTGGTATGCGATTTTGTGACCAAAGTGCAGTTTTGTATCAGTTTTTATTTCAATCGGTTGGGAAAAGCGGTTCTAAAGCACAAATTCGTGTTTCGGGGTTCTATTAACCACATGTCAAGAGTTAATCGCAAAAAAACATAGGTTCAATAAAAATGTTAAATTCAAGCCAAAAAGTATTTCGCAACTATTGTAAGTCAATGACATTCAAAGTGTTTTCTGATGTGACACTGTTATTAGAGAATATGCGCTAGTTTTTTTTCCCCTCTATTCAAATTCAAAATGCCAATACATTTTCCGGAAAGTCTTCCAATGCAACTTACCTCTACATATTGGAGGCATGTCAGACTTCTACTATTGGCGATTTCTAGATGATCCAAAATTTCTTTTAACACAAAAAGATGCTACATTCCACCTCTCCCCTTTTATGAATTTTTCACAAACGTATTAAACAAGAAATGCTAGACCAATCACAATGTTCACACTATTGGAGTTACCATACTAAACTGACAAGATTGATCAATGTTAAAGACGGCGCATCAATTTTTTTTAAACATGAAGGGCTTTTGCCCTAAAATTCGATAAACAGTACGACCCCTTTTTGTTTTCATTTATTTATAGCTGAAATAAATAGTGTTAATATTTAGATAAAGTAATACATAAAAGCTAAAGCGAGTTCCCGATAAGCTAACTTACATAATCATTAAATGACGGATTATTTTAAATTGTTTTTAAAATAATTTGACTTCACATTTTTTTTTTTTTGAAAAATATACGATTAAAAACCATATTAAGAATGGCTTAACGACAGAAAAATCATTTTATTTTAAGTATTGTTTATGGCTAGACACATCTTGTCAATTAATAACAGTCGGCTGTGTTTTTGTTTTTTTTTGAGAAAAATAATTGAAGAGTGACACGTATAGATTTAAATGCTTTATTTTTCAAGGAACCAATTTGAATTGACATTACAGGATAAAGTATGGGTATTTTTGATCGCGCAAACAGAAAAGTGACATGCAATTATAAGAAACATCAGTTCATGTATTTATTTTCTATTGTATGCACATGTTACAAAATGATTTAATAACATTTTCAGTATGTATCATATTTTCAACAATAAACATTAGAGCCTCAATTCTATTCTCATAACATTTTAGAAGTGGGCACGATGCTTAAAGACAACTTGGTATTTAAGAGTTAAGTAATCTTTCATAAGAAGTGGCACAGCTATAGAATAAAATCAAAAACATTAAACGCGAATATAGTTAAAAATCATAAGTTTCTTTCATTTTTCAAAGTCAACTAACTGAGAGGACTCGCTGACTAACTGAGAGGAAAATTTGACGGAAAACAACAAAGAATTATCAGCGAACAACAGGAATTAATACACAAAAATAGAACTTCGAAACAGAAGAACACTTCCGAAAATCAAACGCACGAGATACGGTGAGCCCAATTTTCCGTCACTATTTCGACAAACAAGACAACTGAAGCATTCCATTTTCATATTTCCTTTCTCAGTATCTGAAAATGGAATCGGAGCAGCGGACCATTAAAACGGTTTACAAACTCGATTTTTCTTTCTAAGGAATGGATGTACTTCAGACAATCGAGACATGTATTTATTTACTTGAATTAAAAGGAAGAAAGGAAAGAAGTATTGGATAGCAATACCCATGAGTACAGTTTGGAATATTGGGAGTTTTCGGACCATTTGAACGTCTGAATTTAATTTCATATTCTTTTACTAAATGGTTAAAATGTCTTACTTCTAAAAGATAAATTTAATTTTGAAACGATTCCATTAATGCACACGAGTTATTCACATTTTCACCTTTCTTAAATTGATAGTTAATAAAATGTTTGTTCCACATTTAACTTGGACATCTTATGCACATTTTAACCCCTTCGCAAGCAATGTATCTGAAAATACAATGTAACATAGAATTACTGAATTTTTAAATCTGCAATTAAGCGACAGAATTAAGTATTTAAAAACGGAAAAAAAAATCACTTAGAAACGCTTCAATATTTAAAATGTCCTTATATTTTTAAAAGAATCAAAATAATAAATATCCAAAATAGGATACGTCAGCTAATTAGGATCAAGTAAATTCAAACTGTACAATTCTATTTATTTTTAAATCAAATTCAAAATTTATTTAGGATTAGTATTTGTTAAAATCTATATATACAGTTATGTTTAAAAACAACAAACAAATGGGAAACAAATGCGAGGTTATTGCTATAATTAAACATTTAGAACTTAAGGAGCACATTTTAAATTTGATCCGAGTTGGGCAGTGAAAGCATTTGAAATTTAACTTAAAATATTTTTTTCTGTATATTTTATATTCATTTATATAGAATTAATATTCGAAATATTTCAAACAATTCATTTTAAACATTTGGAATAAACGCTATGTATTTGTAGTCAAGTGCAGTACAAAATGTATGTACTATATTTAACTAGTAAGCAAATATGAAAATTTCAATTTGTGAACATACAATAGATACGACTTAATGAACAAATAAGAATGAAAAAAATGAAAATAAAATGCAAAAAGCTATAGCATTTCGAAAATAATTTATTCATTTATACCTCCAAATGAAAAAAAAAATCCTATTCTTTATGTAAATATTCTGATGGATAATAAAGCATTTTTTAAAAAAAAAATCAAAAAACATTTATTATTTCATTAATATTTCTGATATTAATCAACGCATACCATAATCTTGAAATTCTTAAAATCTGAAGAAGAATCTTGTATTTATTCTCGAGATAATACAGCATTCATTTTGACGCATCAACGAATATGAATTTATATTTATTTTGATTATTTAATTAATTTTACTTAAGTGAGAAGCAAATATTTAGATACGAAACAGAATAACAAGAGACGCTAATTCTAACTGAGTGAGCCGATGAATTATACAATCGGAATGACAGCTTTTGAGAACTATTTTGTTTGGAACGCTCCAGAATGTAAATTAATTCAATGACGGTTAGATAATTTAATTATCAGATATTGTTTTTATTTAAGTTGTGCACTGTGGTGCGCTTTGATGCTATTGATCAACTGCAACTTGTGCAGTAATTCAATTAGCTTACAGTTCAACATTTGGTAATTAGGACTACCATTGGAATATTTTAAATCCCGTCTGAATGGAGTGTAATTCAATTATATTTTCCAAATAATTTGATAATAACCTGAGATTTCAATTTATATGTGACATCAACATAGACTACCAAATATAAATTTAACCTCTATATTACAAATAGTTGATGAATCAAATTTCTTTTTAAACGGGAATACAGATGAAGAAACAAGAATGAAAACAGGAGAAAAAAAAAGGCAATGTATTAGAGGATTTGATTTGCTGTCCTTGCGACTGCCTTCAGAGTAAACTAATCATGTATTTCTAGTCTCTACATAGAAAAGAAGAGAATAACTATCAACAATTAGTTATCAGGGAGTATAACTATCATTAATTAAAAACCAGATTAATAGTATAAAGGAAAATTTTAACTGTTTAGAGACATTGTGTCTATATTGCATACTAGCAAAATGATTACTTTATATGTACTTAACCCAAATTCATGGAATTTCGGCAAAGTCGATAGTTCTGTTTCACAGCTTTATTATTAACTAGGCGTTGAATTTTCAACGCCAGTTACGGTAACGCAAATGCGTGAGTTTTTCTACTCCAGTTGGGGTAACGCCATGCAGATTAGAAATTTTTAAATTTCCTTTATTCTGTTTTATTTTAATTCAAAAGTACTTCATAAGGAATCTGAAAGATCGATTCATTAACAATGTTTAATTTTAAATGCATTAAACATTAAGAAAATAAATAGAATCGTTGGAAATAATCGGCCGAAAAATCTTAAGCTTAGCCTCATTAGCGTGGGAAAAAAACTGAAGACTTACTCATTTGGCGGTGGGGAAAACGAAAAGATTTTTTTGGCGGGAAAGTTAGTTTTTAATTAATAATTAAAATTCTAATTAAAAATTCAAAAAAGGTACCCCAGGTGCACATTCCAGACCTCCAAGGTATACATGTACTAAATTTGGTAGCTGTAGGTCAAATGGTCTTTTCTGTAGAGCGCCAACACACACACACACTGAGCTTTATATAAGTATAGATTACCCGTTATCGAGATTCTTAACTAATTTGAACTTTGAATTGTACATTGTGAGCAAGAAAATCTCACGATTGGATAGAATACTTTACTATTATCAACAAATAACCAGGCATACTTTTTAACGATTACTTTAGTCGAGGGCAACATTGCAAATTTGCTAAAAAATTTTCAAATATTTACGTTTTCTTTTCAAAACCAAAACATGCATATATACAAATAATAAAACATACAGGATAAATTGCCAATAAATAAAATCATGAAATGAGGAATTCGATAAAATAAGTTCTTCGGCTGAAGTATGAAATGATTTTACTTTAATAACTTGCCTTAATCACTTTTAATAACTTGCCTTAATCACTTTTAATAACTTGCCTTAAACACTTTTAATAACTTGCCTTAATCACTTTTAATAACTTGCCTTAAACACTTTTAATAACTTGCCTTAAACACTTTTAATAACTTGCCTTAAACACTTTTAATAACTTGCCTTAAACACTTTTAATAACTTGCCTTAAACACTTTTAATAACTTGCCTTAAACACTTTTAATAACTTGCCTTAAACACTTTTAATAACTTGCCTTAAACACTTTTAATAACTTGCCTTAAACACTTTTAATAACTTGCCTTAAACACTTTTAATAACTTGCCTTAAACACTTTTAATAACTTGCCTTAAACACTTTTAATAACTTGCCTTAAACACTTTTAATAACTTGCCTTAAACACTTTTAATAACTTGCCTTAAACACTTTTAATAACTTGCCTTAAACACTTTTAATAACTTGCCTTAAACACTTTTAATAACTTGCCTTAAACACTTTTAATAACTTGCCTTAAACACTTTTAATAACTTGCCTTAAACACTTTTAATAACTTGCCTTAAACACTTTTAATAACTTGCCTTAAACACTTTTAATAACTTGCCTTAAACACTTTTAATAACTTGCCTTAAACACTTTTAATAACTTGCCTTAAACACTTTTAATAACTTGCCTTAAACACTTTTAATAACTTGCCTTAAACACTTTTAATAACTTGCCTTAAACACTTTTAATAACTTGCCTTAAACACTTTTAATAACTTGCCTTAAACACTTTTAATAACTTGCATTAATCACTATTAACCATTTTGAAATTGCACGATAGCTATTTTGCGTTGCCTTTGTCATCCTAAACATGATTAGCCAATGACAAAGACCACACCCAAGCTGTAACTCCCTTTTCAGATTTTTAGAACATTTCTTTATGAAGACTTTAACCTATAAAAACTGTTTTAAAGCACATCAGGTTATAAGAAGCACTGTAGGACTTCGATCGAACTGGATCTCGAACTCGCTATCTTCCAGTGTCGAAGACGACATAATATTACTAGGCACTAAGGTATTCACGAATTAAATAAAAAATGTACTACTCATTTTTGGATTCGAAAACCCTCCTCGCTTTGGCACATACGTCACCAGGCGTTTATTTCGTAAAAAAAGGCGTGTGAGAGAAAATATGAAGATATATTTACTTTTATTAATACTGCAAACTCAGATGATCACAAATTTAGGAGTAATAATTACTTATCTGCGTTCGAACCCTTACCGATATTCAAACGTCGAAAAGTGATCATCTCGCTAACCTGAAACACACAATTCATAGATTTTCTTGCACCACTGTAGGATTTATTTGAATGATATTTGATAGATTATTTTATGTCGTTATATCCCTCATCATCCTCGTAAAGTTCTAATATTTGATACAAAGATAACCAAATAATTTAATCAACAAATTTCAATAATCAAATTTTCTATGTTGCTTACCAGAGACAAAAATTCTTATCCGAAATGAAAGAGCTCTCAACTGATGCTGATGTAAGTAATTAGAAAATATATTTCCAGGTTAAAACAGTTCATCAAATAATGATTCATCAAATAATCTTAACCTGAATGCTAGGATAGAGTTCAGTTATGTGAAAGATACGAAAACATTTGCCTGGTCTGCATAATTCTATTAAGAGAAAAAAAAAGATCCAAGATATTTTACATAAAGTGTAATTGTATTTTCAAAAATACATTTTCAAAGCATAGTCTTTGCAATTCCCATCAACAAATATTGAGACACTTCCAAAAATATTGAAATTTACTTAAAAAGCCTAGTGTTTTCTCATGGAATGCTCTTGGTCTCTAAGAAAGGGAATTTATAAAAATCAAAAGATTTCCCGATTCTTTGCACAAGATATGCTAAGGCGGTTTAAGATACCCCCAAAACAAATTATCTTGAATTCCTTACAAATAATTAAAATAGCAAATTATTAAAATATTAGCAACCACTTTTCAAACTAAATAGCGAACGTCATGTCAGTTCATAAAAAATACCATCTTTAGAATGATTTTAGTTAACTTGAAAGTTATTAAATTAACACTGTGATTCCATAAAATAGAAGTTCTTTTGCAAGAATTACCCGCATTAATAATGCATTTATTTTAAAATGTATTGAATTTTATCAAAGGTATTGGAAAGTAAAGTAGCCTAACTGTAAACAACAGAAGCTTTACAACATTAATGAAACGAAGACCTGCCAAGATGCGGCTTCATTTTACATAATCTCTTAAACACAAGAGGAAAAAAAAGGTACCGAAGTAACAGGAGATAACATTGAACGAGATATTAGCTAAAGAAAAAATAATTCAATAAAATGACAGAATTAATAAGGGCGATCGATAAAAAAATTCTGTTTACATTTTTTCTGAATTTCCAATATGCCAAACGTATGGCTGTTGCCATAGTTACAAGGAAACGTCTCGTATAGACACAAGAATCTCATTCTAATTTAGTTCGGCGGCCATGTGACGGTCGTTACCTGATCAGCTATTGATTTTGCTTTGGAACTAGAACAAATGCCAATCGGCAGTGTTTTTTGAAATCGCTTAAATACTAGTTTTAATAAAACAATTGCATGTAACTATTATTTAAAATTTACCAATTAAAACAATTTAGTTATCTATTTTTTACTTATATAAGATATCCAATTAAATCTGCCATTATTAGAATAATAGATAAAAAGGCAAATGTACAGAACTTCTGTTTAATTACTTATGTTGTTTTGAAATTATTGTAAATTTTATTGGAAAAAATGTGTTCATTCTTAAAATTGCCAAATCTTCAACAATTTAAATGAATTCAAGCGTGCATTTTAGTACTCTGACCTATGTTTTATTATTTTTTTTTAAATTTCAACTTTACCGTTTATTTGTTTTGCATTTCGTGAATAAAATCTTTACCCTAAAATTGATATTTATCAAGTAATAATATTACATTATGCTAGAAAAGGGGAAAATTTTAACACTGAATTTCAAAAATATTTATTTTGTAACATGAGAGCTATTAAAATAGTTTTTTTCATTTCTCTAACAGTATTATGTTACATTATTGGATGTATTTGCTTTATTTTTTCCTTTAATTTTAGAAGATAACTGTGCCATATTTTTGGCACGAGTTTTTAATTTGCTAGTACTTCAAAATGTTTATAAAAAAATTGTCAATTGGACAATTAGCCATGTTCCATGTTTTTCAGGGAAATTTTCAGAATGAACGTCTGTTAAAAAGTCTCTTTCTGGGATTTGTTTAAAGTCCTGAATTCTACGAAAGAAAAGGACATTAATCCAATATCCCCCCCCCCAAAAAAAAGAAGAAAAAACAGTAGTAATCTGTCAATTCTAGAAAATATAGTCGCAAAGATTACTGGAAATTGCTAGTGTATTTACAGCTACTTAAATATACAGTGGAGCTAAACATGAAATATATAGACTATCAAATATTATTTGTAGTAAAATAATTAGAATTATAAAAGTAAATAATGCACAATTTTAAATATTTCTAAACGGAAAATAATTTAGATATACAACACTTCAAAGTTTTTAATTTTATAAATAAAAACAAAATAGATCCAAACAAGATGTTTAAGAGAATTTTATTTTGAAAACATGACAACACATGGATTTGATTATATAATAAAAGGGACTTTTTAATCAACCTTTTTATTATCATTATCGTGCGTCATTTGGATATTGAGTTAGCTTTTCTCCTGCCTTTATAAATGAAATAAAATCATTCACAGACGCTATAATTCATTGCAAAAAAAAATCCACAAACATCTGAAGTATTTTATGGATATTCAATTAAATCATTAAGACAGCACATTCCTGAAACAATGTTTAATTTTGTTATATTGAGAGAAAAATAAAAAGTTAATTTCTCAAGACTACTATCTTATTCACTCTACATTAGATTTAAAAAGGTTCCATGGGATTTATAATGACCAGCTAACCTCACAACGATTAGTTGCATCATCATGCGGCAGAATAATTCTATTAATTATCAGACAGCAAAAACGATCGTACTTAATCTGAATGAATCTCAGACATTTATTCAAGTGAAAGAATATTTTGTCATCCCTAAGAACTTGGTGAAGCATAAGATCTGACTTCTCATTATATGACATGAAAATCCTTACTTGGATATTTAAAAACCACTTGCTAGACATTTCATCGCTTTATTAAAAAATGTATAATCGGATCTTTGTAAACGCCGAATCTTATTCTTTTATATCACCAGATATTATAATGAAATCCCATTTACATAAGACATCAAATAAACTGGACTAATTCTGGAATGAATCGAACATTAAAAAAAAAAAAAAGATTCGATTTCATGATGTGTTAGGTGTTGGATGACGTACTTTTAAATGTGGCAATGGTGTTGCAAAAATTATTCATCCGTTCGCAATTACTGACATATTCGACACTTGCATAAAATTATAATTCGTTCGCAAATACTGACATATTCGACACTTGCATAAAATTATAGTTCGTTCGCAAATACTGACATATTCGACACTTGCATAAAATTATAGTTCGTTCGCAAATACTGACATATTCGACACTTGCATAAAATTATAGTTCGTTCGCAAATACCGACATATTCGACACTTGCATAAAATTATAGTTCGTTCGCAAATACCGACATATTCGACACTTGCATAAAATTATAGTTCGTTCGCAAATACCGACATATTCGACACTTGCATAAAATTATAGTTCGTTCGCAAATACTGACATATTCGACACTTGCATAAAATTATAGTTCGTTCGCAAATACTGACATATTCGACACTTGCATAAAATTATAGTTCGTTCGCAAATACTGACATATTCGACACTTGCATAAAATTATAGTTCGTTCGCAAATACCGACATATTCGACACTTGCATAAAATTATAGTTCGTTCGCAAATACCGACATATTCGACACTTGCATAAAATTATAGTTCGTTCGCAAATACTGACATATTCGACACATGCATAAAAAAAAATTATAGTTCGTTCGCAAATACTGACATATTCGACACATGCATAAAAAAAAATTATAGTTCGTTCGCAAATACTGACATATTCGACACTTGCATAAAAAAAATTATAGTTCGTTTGCAAATACAGATATATTCGACACTTGCATAAAAAAAATTATAGTTCGTTTGCAAATACAGATATATTCGACACTTGCATAAAATTATAGAAAGCTTCTATATCGAAATTCGTTCCGCAGAATATTTTCTTTGCCACATAAGCTCAAATTTTAGAAAACGGGAGACGGAAGCGAAACTTAAGAAGTTGACGAAAAAGAAGTTGTTTATAGAATTAATAAAATCGTCTCTTTACGATTCGTTTTAGGAAACCAAATAATCCAGCCACTTTAGAGAAGGACAATAACTGTCCTAAATCATATTGTAAACAACGAAACGTTCGAAAAAAAAAACGAAAAAATGATGCGACAAGAGTTTAGAAACACCATAAATTGAAATTCTCCATGCGCTGCTGTATATCGAAAAGTCCGTTCAGAATTTATTTTTAAGAACAACACAAAATTCATTTCAACCCAGAGGGCGAAAGCAAGGAAACGTAATATCTTTGAAGGTCGATCTTTCCGAATGTTGACATTACCGACAGACGATACCCGCGAAAAGAGTTTGGAAAGTATTGGAAAACTTGCTTTTTGTTTTTTAGCCCAAGGCGAATGGCAACGCTACTCAATGCAAACGATGTTTTTTTCCTTTTTCCTGCGTCCTCGCATATTATTCAAGGGATAACGATGAGAAAATGCGAAAATCGATTAGTTAAATAGAGGGATACTGAGGCGATCGTCACTTTTGAGTTTGGGAGGTATTCTTAATTCCAAAATTTATCAGCAGCCATCCCCGTTTGCATTCCGAAGAAGTGAAAGTGAACAGAAAAAGAATATTTACAGGAATATATGAAAGGTTAGCGTAGAATTTATTGAAATTTTCTGATGATGAGGATTTAAGCAAGACACTTTAAACACTTTCAAACTCCGTACATGCAAAAATTAAGCTATGTCTCTAACAGACTAAAATTAGTTCTAAACTGCGCAAAATAGAAATATTTAAATGAATAAACATTTATAGTTAATGATATTTATAGGAAGTTGTGTTTCATAAAGGATTTAATTACTTCATACGAAAATAAAATATGTATATTTAACTTTTTAGATATCATTCATATGTTAGTTCATAAACCTTAAAACATTATTAATATAAAACAGAAAATTCATAAATTCAGCAATTTTAATTAAATTAATTCATTGTGGTTTAAAGAGACATATCGTGGTAAATTTATGCACGTGAAGTTTTGAAATAAAGATGTTCTATTTTGCCTACTACTTCAGATTAAAATTAAATGAAACTGAAAAAAAAAAATTCAAGTCGTGCCTGCAAAGTACTGAAAGAGCATCATAAACAACGAATGGATCGACTTTTATATTGAGTTGATAAAAAATCCATATTCATCGCATAATTGCTTTAAAACTTCACTCTTTTGAAACTTATCTAAGTAAGGATTACAGAAATAGTAGAATCTAAGATTAATTTTGCAAGTCATTCTTTTACTTTGTAAAATAAATCTTCAACACGAAACTTAATGTCTGCTCAGTTCCATTAAGTTTTCGACTTTATCAATATTTCTTAACCATTAATTGAATTCCGAACGCTAACTAGACAAAAGCTTTAATTTTAGAATTCCAAGTATAATTACTGCAGAATGAAAAAGGATAAATAAAAAGCAGTACTATAGGCAAAAGCAGATAATATAGGATCATGAATTTTAAAAAAGAAAACGATAAAATTCAGCCAAGAATTTTCATAAATATTTTGGAATAGGATTTGATAATAGAGAAGATGCATAGTTATTAATTATGAACAATGATGAAAATAATCCAAAATATAAGTATATTGTAGTGATGACAACAAAGAATACTTTTATAATGTAAATAAGACCTAATTTTATCCCAAAATTGTAAATGTTTTTGTTTTTTTATTGTCTTTGTATCTCTTGGATCTTTCTGTTAAATAAATCTCAAAATTTTTACAGCAAACACAATATTAAGAATAAAAAAAAGAATCTCCGAAAAATATTGTACGAATATTTCTTTAAGATGAAGACAATACTGCCTAAAACAAAACATTTCAGAACCGTGTAGTCATTCTTCCCATAATTCTACTTAATTCACCGAGGTCCCATCTCAGCGGAATTGCGACCATTCTTTAAAAAAGGTATCCTTGGTTTGAAGAAAATCCTCTTGCAGGTTCGCCATTGTTGTTCTTTCAAGGAAAAAAAAAATCATCAAATTAGATCAATGAAACACGCTGCTAACACGACGAACAAATTGAATTTGAAGTTTAATTTATTTTATGCATTTCTTTCTACTTTTTTTATTTTCATCTTTTCTCCCTTCCTTTCATCGTATCCGGTGAAAACTGTTCTCTTGTTGAAAAAGAAAACTAATTAAAAGTTTCTTTTAATTCCAACGCCTATTTAATTAATAATGTGGGTCTTCGATAAGATATGGGATTTGAATTTTTTGTTTATTTTTGTCTTTGTTCTCCAGAATATTCGTATATCTTGTTTCTAGATTTTGGCGCAGCTGAAGAATGGATTAAATTATGTAATTCTGATATAAATACTTAGGATTTCATTTTTTCCTTGCACGCATTGAACATTTAAAAATGCAGTATTCACTGTCTCTTCCTTTTTTCTGCTAATTAATGTGGACATTAACATTATTGTAAAGAATAGTTAAGTGTAGAGGCCGATGATGGCTCTACAAATACTAATGAAGATAAACTGTAATTGCGGTATAGCTAATCAAAATGATGCTAAGATTGACGTATAGCTAAAAATGATGAATACAATGCTTCTATAAATTGCACTATGAGCAAAGACATGGAGTTATGGAAAGGACATCGCTTTCGATCTTCGAATCTAGTTCTGGCAGATCATTACCCAATCAGTTACAAAAAGGAGCAACTTTAGAATGGAAGATCGCCAACTTGGCGCATTGATAACAGCCCTAAGCAATATTATAAGTTAAATCTTTCTTAATCATTATATTTTTAAATCATATTTTAACATGGGAAATTTATATTGACTGCTTTATATTGAAATTTACATCGAATTTATTGCGTGGGGCGACTCGTTTGCAATTTACACATTTAAGTTCACACCTACTTTTTGGAAGACAACTTTTCTACTGTAGTTGAGATAAAAAATATTAGATGATCCGAATCACCGGCTTAATTCATGGCAGTGGACGTATTAAATATAGAACAAATGCATATCAGAATGCAAGAAAATGAATGAATATATAATCATCATGAAGGCTTTATTTTTCAATATTTTTGCTAAAAAATAGTTTGAACAGAACCGAGTTTCGTCAACATTTACAAATAAAAAATGATTTTTTAAATATTAATAACTAGCCGCCTTTGGCGAACAGCCGGTTCGCCAATCTTAATGCTCATTAAAATTTTAATAATTAAATATTTTATGTAATTCCTAATTTAATAGCTTCTTCAAATATTTTAAAGCTTCAAATTTTGATAGTCATGTAATTCACTCATAATAATATAAAGTCCTTCAGCCATAACATAATATGTATCTCTCTAATTTTCTGTTAGTTCCGGTAGAATTTATGCTTAAAATTAAAATGGAAATGACTAAACTGCAATTAATATAATAATATTTTTTACTGAAACAAAGCATTTTTTTTTAATAATATGATTACTGATAATAGAGTCACTGAGCGTTTAAACTTTATGGGCACTAAAGAATATCTTTTTTAATTTATGTAATATCTCAAGAGTTTGTCAACAAAATTTTCTCAGATTCGTCATGAACAGATGGATTAATTAACAATGTTTAATTTTAAATGCATCAAACTTTAAGAAAATAAATAGAATCGTTTAAAATAATAGGTCGAAAACAGGTTTAAAAAACTACTTAAAAAACGATGTACTTAAAACTATAAGCATATACAAAAAAATATATAACTAACATAAATACAATTTATTTACAAAAGCATGCAACTAACCTAAAAATAATTTAAATCATCCGTTGTTAACGGTTGTCATGGCAACAATCCGAATGCGCATGCGTGAATTTTCTTCGCCAGCTCCGGTAACGCAAATGCGTGAATTTTTCTAAACCAGTTGGGGTAACGCTATGCAGATTATACATTTTTGATTTCCTTTATTCTGTGTTATTTTAATTCAAAAGTACTTCAGAATGAATCTGAAACATGGATTAATTAACAATGTTTAATTTTAAAGGCATCAAACATTAAGAAAATAAACAGAATCGTTTGAAATAATCCGCCGAAAAATGTTAACCCTAGTCTCATTGCTGTTCGGAGAAAAAAAAAAAAATTGAAGCCTTACTCATTTGGCGGTGGGGAAAATGGAAGATTTTTTTGGCGGAAAAGTTGGCGGTGGGGGAAATGGAAGATTTTTTGGCGGGAAAGTTAGTTTTTAATTAATAATTAAAATTTCAAAAAAAAGGGACCCCAGGTGCACATTCCCGACCTCTAAGGTATACATGTACCAAATTTGATAGCTGTATGTCAAATGACCTGGCCTGTAGAGCGCCAACACACACACACACACACTGAGCTTTATTATAAGTATAGATTAGAGAATAAAACCTATTTGGATCAATTGTTGGATAATACAGGAATGCATCATAATCTTACCAGTAAATAAAATTGTTTTATATGTCAAAATTAAAGAAAATTACTTTAGGGCTAGAAAATTTAACACAAAAAGTCATCATCATTGATGGCAAACGTTTTCTGACATATTTCCCGATTACCTTATCATCGCCCTTTTAAACCCTGGGAAACGTGTTCGTTTTTGGTTGTGTCTCCCATCTTCTAAATTAGAAATGGAATTCCATCCCACTTCCAGGTACTTGCTCTGAAAATAAATTAAACTTTTCTCGCAAATCCTGGAAAATGTTGTTTGTCGTAAATCCCGACACGGCGGAAATTGGGCGGAATTCATTAAAGTCCTCGTCTCCTCTAAGAGGAGGAGCTTATCCATGCAAATTTATGGAAATCCACCGCCTCCTTTAACGTGGCCATCAAACGATATTAACCATCAGTTTGCAGACGATCCACCTCGGATCACTCGCTCCAAATTTTATTTTAATGGGACTCTACCTTTTGAATGCGGGGGATGGTGTAGTCCGAACTGTGGGTTAATGACTGAAAATGGGCAAGATTAGATTGGCGAAGCGATTTGATGGAAGTCGAAACAATCTCGTTTCGTTTGAGGACTCAAGTCGGTTTCCTCGCAATTAAAGTTCGTGGGCACAATTATTTCGGAGAAAAAGATTAATACAATTTTGATCCATTCCAGGATTGGTGAAGTGATTTGCCGTGATTAAAGCTGGAAACCGGATTACAAAAACGGAATAATTCTTCGGAAGCAATTATGACCATCGAATTGCTCTTTCTTGAAAGGAAACCAAAGATACCAGAGGAAGAATTACAGTTGGATGCTTATTTAATACTTAATTTACTTCTCATTTATTCAGCAGAATACTTATTTTAAATGATAAGCCTTCATTATCGAGAATATAATGAATGTGGAAAACAAAGAGTGACAAAATGATTGCCTATGGTCAAATATAAAGTTTCATTTCAAGGTAATTTTAATAAGTTACTGAATTTAAAATTCTCATTTTCAAGCAGCCATTTGCTTGAATCCCGAACTCGGAAATAAGAATCAAATTTCTCAATCGAGCCAATCCTTTCCAATCGTCCACTTCGGAGAAATATCACATTTAATAATGTTACATTCAGAATGTATCATGTAAGCAATTATGGTGGGCCTTCTGCAAAATCATCTCCAAACTGGAAACCTTCAACTTCAAAGCGAAATTTACAATGAAACACTCAGCTTCTGATTATCTATCGTGTTATTTTGGAATGTCGTGCACTTTGAATTTGGATTATGATAATGCAAAACGAATTAATGCTGTTACACGTTATTTTTTTCCGCATATAAAAGTATACAAAAGACAAAATATTGTAGTTGTCAAAAAATTCGAACTCGAAAATTTGACGAATCTTTTAACATTTTAGATTCAAGCCTGAGAAACCATTTTTAGGGCAATAACTGTCTATGAGCATGGCAACTCAAAAACGGTTTGTGCTCGACGTACGAAATTTAGTATAAGATCTTTATACTTAATTCGTAGAAGTCTATGAAGCTTAGAAAGAAACGTATTCAGAGGAAGTTATTTTTCCGGTTATTCGAGCATAAACTAACGCGATAGTAAGAAAACGGAGAGAGCAAGATGGGTAAAAATTTGGAACATAGATTTACGATCTAAATTGTGATCCTGTCGAATTTATCAAATCTGTCAAGGGGTTGATCGTCTGTCTGTCTATAATGTCATAACTCAAAGACGCAATGACTTGAAATTTGGTATGTGATTTTGTGACTATAGTTGTAGTTCTGTCCGGATTTTGTTTTAATCGAACGGAAAAAGAATTAGAAATAAACATTTCATGCTCTAAGTGCTTCAACAACTCGCTGTTTATCCGCCAAACATATGAAAACTACCGCTGATGGCAACAATATGCAATTAATAATGCTACAAGTTTAATTGATATTTATTAATTTATTAAAGAGAAGAAGTTCTCAGGACACCATGCCCGCTGTTTTTTCCTATAGTTCGAATTATCAGATGTTTGTGAAGATTTTACTTCATTTAATAGAGACAAAAAGCAGAAAGAAGTATTAACAAGGCTTCTCAGCATTTCCATTTATCTTACTTAAATAAAAAAGCCTAAACTTCTCATCAAAAGATTGTCTTTGTAGAAGTAGTCTCTCTTAACGATTACAAAAGTAGGGTAAAGAATTCCAATACGTTATAAACTTTGCATACAAAGATTTTTAAATGCTTCTCCGTAGTACACAGCCTATACATATAGCATACGTAATGGGCGATTCCGTTAGATCCTTGCCAAAATGTGTAGTATATAAAAAAGTCCTGAAATTAAGTAGTGTGTTAGGAATATTCAGTAGAATGAAAACGTAGTGAGATCATTAATCCGTAAAATTTAACAGCAAAATTAATGCTTTAGTCTGACACGCATCTGAAAAACGATGGGGAGGTATAATTTGGTGGAATTCACGCAACGGTGGTCAAAGAACTTCCTTTCACAAGAGAGTAGACAAAGAAGAAAAAAAACTTGTTTTCTCTACTTAGTTATAAAAGAATATAAAAAATACTTTAAGTTTAAAATGTCTCCCAATAAATTAAGGCTGTTCTAAGCAGTTTTTGTAGAATCTGAAGCATTACAGCGTGAACAATATCCTTTTAAATATTTCAATGGAAAAATCGAGTAAAAATTCTATGCGCATTATAAAGAGCAAGTTGAAATCATTTTAAAGTTACATAACACACCGAATATAAAATTTGCATGTTTTAAGAAAAAATTAGAATTAATATCTTTGTATACCAGAATTAAACTTTGTATTGTTTTTCATTAACATACAATTACACGCGCCGATTAATTAGAATTTTATTATACTAAAATTTAATGCCTTTAAAATATGCTTTTGACTAATCTTCATGACTTAAAAAGATGAGACCTACGATCGTATGCTTTCTAAAGCATACCGTCATTAACGTATTAGTATGAAGAATAATTAATGGTATTAGTAAGATACATTTCCAAGGGGGGGGGAGAGTAAATTTTTGGTCTTATCGGAGCCCAGATAATCTAAAGAATTAAATAATCGACACAAATAGTCTTCATGACAATATATTTATATTTATAAACTGCCAACTTCACTTTTTAATTCTCTTTTTTCATTAAATGAGGAGGGAGGTGATGTTTCATATTACAAATATGTATAGAATTCTTACATATTTATTCTATTCACGCAATAGATTCAGACAACCCCTCCAGAAAAACCTTTAGGATTGCGTCACAATACAAGATCGAAATATTTTGACGGAATTTAAAATTTAAGATTATCCTGAAACTGAAAAAACTTATTTTCAGAAATACGAGCGATATTTGGTTCTTAAGTTTAGTTTTATTTAGTTATATTAACGTCTCGTTTTAAAGTAACACTAGGGCTATTTTGGGACAGACCTCGTAATTTTGAGCCGTGGCCAAATGACGAGGACGACACTTGAGCTGACACTCTCCCCACTTCTACAAATTTCCACGCCACACCAGCGGGGAGGACGTTTGGCCCCAACAGGTTTAACATGCACTACATGCGCTTACACACGATTCTTTGATGGAATCGAGTCTCGAACATGAAATCCTCCGGTTCCGAAGCCGATACCTTACCACCAAAACACCGCAGCCTATTGTGTTCTGAAAACCAAAATTGAAGATCTTTATTACATTTCGGGCGAAATGCGTCAAAGGTTTCACTGTTTGTATATCTGTGTATATTAAAAAGATAACTCAAGCTGGAGAAGTCAATTTTAGTTTAAAATATCACATTAAAACCATATCAGGATCTAATTTCATATGTGTTTGTTAATAGGCAGACTTTGTGAATGCAACATTCTAAATGGTAGCTTACAAAGTGATAAATACAATTCGTAAACACAGCAAGCTAACTGAATGAATACACAAAATTTTAGTTGGCTTTAGACAACAAAATTACATACCTAAATCAAATTTGGAGATGACCAAAAATTTGTATTTGATTCCCCTTAATGTCTAAAAAAATTCTTTAAGGCTTTGTTTTGTTTGTTTGCAAAGGAAGAAAAAGAAGAGAACACTCTTTTCCGGTTTTCATGTTTTGTTTACAAAGGAGGAAAAAAGAGGAGCACTTTTTGCCGGTTTCCATTGTTAATAAGCAATATAAATAAGGATTTTATTTTTGATTTTATACTTTAAAATAGGCGATTGCATTCAAAAGTGTATTTTTCAATTTAAATATGGAGTATTTTTCTTGGTTACTCTTTCTTAACCTTTGGCCAATTTTCTTTACCAAAGCCTTTGAATTTTATGTTTCATACTAAGTTACATTCATTTCTTTACTTACAATAGTATTAAAACATGTATTATAATCTTTAAATACTACTTTCTAAGCTAAAATTTTGATTAAAAACTTTATTACGAAAAGCTTTAAATATGCTAAATTTTTATAACTTTTCAAAATACTTTGCAGATCTTTAACTACATAATAAACATTTTTTCCCGTTTAGAAATATTTAACAGTATATAAATATTTTATAAAGCATAAAAAAAAATCTCATGTTATTTATTACTTCAATTCAAGTATTTAAAGATGGTACAACAACAATACAGCTTTTTCTTAATTTATAAAAATATATTGATTTTTTCAAATTACCGCCTTAACTTTGAACAAATAATATGATAAAATATTTATTTGCAGTGTACCTTTTTTCCCAATATTTGCAAAAACATTTTTTCCCTCTATTTTTCAAAACATTATGAAGTTTTTAATAGCTATTTGGTTTATAGGTGTTTTTTCAATTCCATTTTATGCAAAAATTAAAAAAAAAGAACTGTACATTTTATTCGTGTACAAAATTCTATAAAATATTGTATATTTTATATAATTTTTCGAAAGATTAATCCTGAAACGTAGTCGGCAGACATTAAAAGCACAAAAAAACAACTGTTTTTGCAATCAAAATATTTCTTTTCTTTCCAAGAAAATACAATTGACAACATTTTTCAAAATAAAATTCCGTTAGCTACCTTGTCACGACTATGGATGGATAACGCAAAAGTCCCCACATTACTCACTAGTCTCTAATAACACTCGCATGTGAACAGAGCCTCTTTTCAGAAAATTTATTTCGCCATTCTTGATTTATGAAAGAGGTAGCATATATCTCTTCCCATTCAAAGACCGTGGCTTATGGTCTTCCATTTATCGTTTCAAATACAGAAAAATTTTAGCACTTCAGGCAATCCTAGCGAGCCAGCGTAATTTTTTATTCCGACAGAAATGGATCTTCCCCAGTTATCTTGACATTAACTATCTCGTGGTTTCAAAGCTATCGTCCTCGTGTGTCGTAAAAGCGGTTTTTGTGTTCGGCCTCAAAATATTTCGGTCTTCTCGTTCAGAAAGCTTTTAGATTTTACTCCAGAGAATGTTATTCTAATCGTTTATTGTGAACAAATTCCTAAAAAAGATGACAACAAATCATGGATCCGGGGACTTTCTATTTTCAATATCCTTTTCTTCCCTTTCCCAAATTCTTATTTAAACATATATAAGCCTTATGTTTGCAAATAAAGTTTAATATTTAATCCACTTGCTTGAAAAATTTTGTAAGTTAAAATCTTTATGAAAATGTGATTCACTTGGATTTTAATAGAAAAAACTGAGAAATATTTAAAAACCTTCAAGATTCAATTCATTCACATTTGAAATAAATATTAGTTTCTCCCAAAACATTTCATTTTTAGACTTGGATGATTTTGAAACCAAGCCGATTATTTGTCTCCGATACTTAACGGATTTTATATATTAAGTACTATATTTGGAAGCAAACTTTATTAATCACAATCTCAAGTAGTTTGGTTACTGAAATTAGATCCCAAGTGTATAATGCTTACTGAACACTTTTTTTTTGCATTCCATATCAGATTTATAATGAGATTTTCAGAAAAGCAATACTCGATTTTTTCTGTTTTCTAAAAAAAAAACATCTTTCAAGACTTATGTAGCAGTTGCATAACTGTCTTCTCTTTTGGATAATAGATGGGGATCTTTATTAGGTATGCATCCCATAATGCACTGCGATTGTTATTAAAAGAAGATGAGATTTTATTCTATAAAGATATGCGCACGTCTTGTCTTTGTGTGAAATGCGGTCATTAAAGAAACATTTTCGAAAACATACGTCCTCTTGCTTCCACTGCACGGATCATAATGCTCTTCAATCCACCACACGTATTTATTGGAACGCCTTTATGTAGTGCATCCTTTCAAAAGAATATGTTTAATTTTCTCTTAGTTACTCCAGCAAGACAGATCATGCCGACTTTTAAAAAGTCATAATAAATGGCTATTCATTGGTAATGTTGTAGCTTAGAATTATTCATTTTTATTTTTTCGTATACGAAGTACACAAGAATATTTTGTAAATATTTGAACTCAAGATTTTGACGAATCTTCACGTTTCAGCTTCTCTGAATACGAAAACACTTTTGGAATTATATCTGATCGATTCAGAAAAACTAGATGAATGAAATTTGCATTTGGCCTTTACACCAAATCCGTACATTCGTTGCAATAGGAGTCGCATGACAAGAATCTATCAGGCAGAACAAGAACATAATTACAAAAGTAATGATCTGGATGTATAAAATTTCATATACAGTTTCAGCATTTTAAAGTGTAAATATATATAAGATTTAGAACCTATTCCATCAACGGATTGATCAATCAATCCGTTGAAGAGTGATCAATATTCGGATGCATGTCAATGCGGTAATTCAAAAACACGAAGATTTCGATGAATAAAATTTGGTATGCGATTATGTTACTAAAATTACAGTTCTATATTATACTTAATATTGTTTAATTACAGTTCTATATTATACTTAATATTGTTTAATTACAGTTCTATATTATACTTAATATTGTTTAATTACAGTTCTATATTATACTTAATATTGTTTAATTACAGTTCTATATTATACTTAATATTGTTTAATTACAGTTCTATATTATACTTAATATTGTTTAATTACAGTTCTATATTATACTTAATATTGTTTAATTACAGTTCTATATTATACTTAATATTGTTTAATTACAGTTCTATATTATACTTAATATTGTTTAATTACAGTTCTATATTATACTTAATATTAATTTCAATCAATACAAAAAAATACTTCCAAAATGCACAATAAAAATATTAGCAATTCCTTGTTCGCCATGTGTGTGCACATTTTTTATACGGTGGTAATGGAATAACGAATTTATGAGGAAGTAAGCGAGAAATTTTCGAAAAGACTACTGATGCTGGTTTCACTTTAAAATCCAACTGCTTAAAAAATGAGAATCGGTGCGACTTTACAGTACCAGAACAAGCATCAACTTAATTCAGAGTTTTGAATAACTGGGACCAAAAAAATTCGAAGGATGCCTTTCACACCTTCATAATCTGCTTAATGTTCTTTTAGATAAATTTATAATATTGTTACTAATAATAATTACAAACACGCGTAATCTATTAATTGACATGTCGTAAAAAGCAACGATTCAAATAAAAATTATATATGTTATAAATTCTAAAAAAACATTAATGTTTAGTTTGGTTTAGTTATATTAACGTCTCGTTTTAAAGCAACACTAGGGCTATTTTGGGAAGGACCTCGTCATTTTGAACCACGGTCAGATGACGAAAAAACATTACCGAAAAATAGATTTATTGCATTGTTTCACTTTATCAACATAAACCGATGTCATAGACTAGTCCAGGCTCTCATTAATTCTCTCTTTAATCCAATGAAGATCTATTCAAATAAAAAACTGAACGCTATTAAATAAATCATAGAAGTTAGAGAATTAAAAAATGTTAATGCTTCTGTTCTTGGATCATGACTCATTTGAACTTTCTATACTTATGCAAATATTACTTTTACGCTTTTTTTAAAACATACGTTTAAAAAGCTTTATATAATTCAAAAACAATCGAATTGAATATTTTTTTAACTGATGCTTTTGCAATGAAACCAAGTATTATTATACCGAGAATGATTGTTTTAGAAATGGAATTTTATGTTCTATCTTTTTCAAATAAAAGTGATAAAAATTCAGTGCTTGCTGGCTTGTAAAATATTTCATTTTACGCACGTTCTTATCCGATATTTACCTTGGATTTTGGAATCATTTTTCCCATCAGACAGGTAACGTTCCAAAATGTCCTTCATAATGTAAAACATTTTACAATCCTTAACTGATTATTTTGTAACACATTTATATTATTTTGTTGCGAGAAGAATGTATTTGTTGGAAGTATACAGAGAGCTAAAAAGAAATTGAAAATGCTTTAAGTCGAGCCATTTGTCACTTTTGAAAGCTATAAATTTTTGAAGAAATTTTCTTTTTCCAGCAAAATATTCTTAATATCCTTTCTTCCATTTTGGAATTCTAAGCCATCCCTCAAAAATAAAGCTACGTAGAAAAAGAAAAAAAGGCGTGAAATGGTATTCTATTGACACATTTTTCTGGTTGCCAAAAACTTCCTGCAGGTGAGAATAAACTTAGAATGCATAATTCTGAAGCTAATATGTCTTTTTTTATTATTATTATTATTTACTGGCATATTTTCTAAATCGTTGATATTGAATAAATCTTTCTCGCAAACTCCTTTGCTATTTAATAAAAACTTTTAATTTCTTGTATATATTTTTTTTAGAAAACAGCGCATTTTTTTCCAAATACATTAAAAGGAATCCTTTTGGCTGCTAAATAACTTTCCTTTTGTAGACCACATACAAATATGAAGGCAAGACGACAAACTCATTTCCATTCTTCTAGGTATATGCATTTTCGAATTATGATGATCCCGTACCCACGAGTAAATTGAAAGAATTCGATGTATTTAGCAAAAAATTTATACAAAAGCAGAAAAATTATACAAATTTATACAAAAGCAGAAAAATTATACAAATTTATACAAAAGCAGAAAAAAGCAGATTACATTTTTTTATTTTGTTTATAGTAGAATTCGACTTTCGCCATATTTAATTCTCACCCGACTTTCGCTCATCGTGCTCACTGCGTTTTTGAGTAATGTACGTACATGTACATGAATGGACAGATATTCCAAGTAAATGGATTGTTAAAATTTTGTTAGGATTTACAATTTTGATATAAACACTACATACTAAAAGCATGATTATAACTTCTAAAAATAAAAATCTGAAAACTCAAATTTCATTGCCTAGTTAAGGATTCACGATTTTATGCGAGAGTGGGGAAGAATATAACCTTTATTAGAGGGTATGCAATAAAGTCTTGAGAAGGCCACAGCCACTGGTTTTTAATTGATTCATGGTTCTCAAATCGACAGACATATTTCCGAAAATGATTTTATATTATTCATGGTGAACTTCATAGATTCACCGAAATTTCTAGAGTGAATTGTTCAGCGATTACAATAATTTTTATTTTTATACTTCATATATAAGAAAATAGAATAACAAACTGCAAACTTAGACTAAAATGTAATACAGTTATTACATTTTGGTTAGGGTATTCTAATTCGCAGTGCAGTTGACAGAAATAATAGCTGCCACACCAAAAAATAACTTAATATTAACGTGATACGATCTTGCAAGTTGTTTGCTAAATTTAACCAAATAAAATAACCTCAAATGTGTCAACCGAGTATTGAATAACAAGCAATTGCTCATTCAAGCTATCATAATGGTAGCTCGGGTGTGTCACGCTAAATTATTGGAAATCATTAAACATGACACTGCAAAGATGAAAAGTATTCTATGCAAAATAAACACAGGCGTTAACTTAATTGAATAGGAAAGAATAGTATTAGCATAAAATTCTCAATTTCAAGAACTCAGTCTGGGAAGGCAATTTTCTTTATAAACATAGAAATTTAAAGCATGTCTGGAACCAAGAAGTATACTACTGCTCTTATATTCAATATTTAGATAAATAGCTATCAAATCGATTTACAAAAGAGAAAAGAAAGATGGAATTTGGACTTAAGTATTTAGATATAAAGTTAAATTGAATCGATCCATCTGAAGATAATTCACAGAATATAACAGTGTCTGAACTTAAACTGGTTATATTAATGCTTCACTTATATATGTTCCTAATTTGAAAAGGTTCGAACTTTAATTTTACATAGACTTGAAATGAGGAATCACCTCCCTAATTATAATATTTGCAATGCTCTTAGAAATTTAAAAATGGAAAATTTTCCAGAGTCCTTTAATTTACATTTAATATTAAAGAAATTAAACGATTTTGTAGAGCACATGTTTGTGTATGAAGTTTTTATAAATACCAAAATATAATAATTCTTCGATAATTGTCAGATTAATGGGTAAATTATTAAAATTTCAGATTAAAGAACATTTTTAAAATTTCCAACATATCAGCTCATATCACGGAAGGTTTGTAACTTTCCATATTTTTAAAGTATGATTTTTAAATATTTTAAATGAAGAAATAAAAACATTTTTAATGCATACAGAACTCTGAAACTTATCTAAATGTTTAATCGTAAAATGTTAATAAACAACACTTGCCTAAATTAATGAAAAATGGATCGGAAAAATGAGCATTTCAGAGTTCAATCTAGACTCTTTATTACTTCAAAAGTGCTCAAAACAGTTTGAACAAACTTTAAGATGAACAAAATATGACCCGAATTTTAAACACAACAAGTTTATGGGCATTATAAAAATGCAAAATCATTTTTCCATCGTCAAATGACGGACTTGTTGATAACTAAACGCCAAACTTTTAGATAAAAATGTAACGGTGAAAATGTTACCTTTTATAATTCCCAAACTCATTAGCGCATCACTAAACGTTAGCGGATTTTCACAAAGTTAAAATTTAATTTCATACGTTTACGGCTGTAAAAATGGTTTTGGAATTTAAAAAAAAAATCATTCTAAAATACAACAGTGCCAACGACAACTTTCCACGGGTGATTAACCTCAAGCACTCCCCTCCCCTCCACACACACAATCTATTTTTTTAATCAAATTCTTAAACTAATTACTTTGAAATCCCAAAACACAACACGGCCCGAAAGTCCCATTTTCCATTTTTAACGTTAAAACTAAATTGCTCGAGCTCTATATCAGCCACAAGGAACAGTTACTAAGTACACTCAATTAGTGACGGTTTTTTTATACTCTCGAAATGAAAAGATGTCTTGTCCGTGAACCATTTTTTCAGAAGTATAAATCATTAATGGCGCTTAATTAACTGCTAAAGAGAAGTCGTCTTCTTTTCGAAAGTGGAGAAGAGGGTCCAAACTTTGCGGAGAAACTGGAGTCAGTTAATTACTTCCCTTTACATCCTTTGTTTCACGTCTTTTCCAGAGCGCCTATTATTCACGTCCTGCTCTTTGCAGAAAACAAATTGGGACAGCAAATCGTTAAGAAGCCAGAGTAAATACATTTCTGTCTATTTAGATTCAATCCCTTTTTGTAGGAGAAATTAAGTGCTTATGTTGAATGGGATTGGACGAGTTTGCTTTCCTTTTCGATAACCAATTAAAAATTTGCGAAACGTCTGGTTTGAAGTCGAACAAGAGTGCTCAGTACTTATTTAAATTCCATTTCATATGATTTGAATGCATTCAAATTGAAATAATTGAGACAATAACTGTTTTGTCAATTACTCAGCTACGATCAATCATGCTTTACTTTCTCTCATACGGAGTATTGCAATCGTCAAGACAGTTCACATCGACCAGTTAACTGTTTTTGATAAGTATCCTGATCATGGGAAAAAGTAAAATATTTTGCTTAAGACGAGTTGATTCGTCAGGAGTAATAAGTAATTTGAATTACAATTTTAGTTTAAACTCCAGTTTTTAGTTTAGATTAGTCATATTAACGTCACGTATTAAAGCAACACTAGGGCTATTTTGGGATGGACCTCGTCATTTCAAACCGCTGTCAGATGACGAGGACCACACCCGAGCTAGCATCCCCTCACCAAACTTTCACACCAGTGGAGGACGTTTGACTCCGATGGATTTTATGTGCAACAGATTAGCGTACACGATGGTTTTTCGATGGAATCTGGTCTCGAACCTAAAAATCCTCCGGTTCCGAAGCCGAGACCTTAATACCAGGCCACCGCGGTCAGCAAAAACAAATATATTCGTAAATTTCAAGATGGCAAACATATTTTGAGGGCAAGTCGAAATCAAAGGAACAAATAAATGATTATGCGTTGAACCATGTTTTTCTCAGTACCATTTTCTAACAGCAAATTAAAATAAATTTATGTGTATTTTGTTTCTATGCAAAAGTTGTAGATTAGTTTAAATAAATGTGATTATTGAATTTAAAAAAATAAAAGTCATTTAATGACAACATAATTTCATGTTACACATACTCTGTGTTTGACGAGAGTACTCGTCATCGCTCAATTTTTGCGACAAAATTTAGATACGCATTTTCCGAAGAGATCGAAACATTTAACTAGTTGAAGCAGCTTGATATTTTGGATGTCCCCAATGTCGAAAAACATGTGTGCTAACAAAACCATGTATGTTTATAGATTACATAAAATATTCATGAAAAAACAATGACAACTTTGAACAAAAACGCAATAATCCACACATTGCAGATTGTTGTCAACTGTTTGACAATTCCGTCGTTAAAATGTCCCCCCCCCCCTGTATAAACACAATAACTCAAAAACATTCATCCAGATGAAGGAAATTATATATAAATTAGATGGAACTGTTGATTTGTATTAAATTCTGTGACCAATCCACGAAATGGTTAATCGTCTGTCAAGCTGCGAATATGCAAATGACAAAACTCGGGAACTCGCTTAGATAAATGACATTTGGCATATAGATTTACAATATTGCAGGAAATACTGTCAAAATTGAATCTAATAAGTTGAAATATTCAAAATATGCGAGTTTCACATAATTACAATTGATTATATTAGAACTGTCTGAGACAAAGATACATTGGAGTTCGAAACAAGTCAAAGGAATCCTTGAATTATTACTTTTATTAACTAATGCTAGATTGGAATTATTTACAATTTCACACAAAATTTATTTTCTGACCGTATTCCAAACGAAAAGCTTTGATTGGCGCCGAAATGTCTCGTATCGATCTTGCGAGTGTCGCCGGCACTTGTGGAAAGAGCAATCAAATCTAAAGATGTACGAAGACACTGACACAGCTAATAGTTCCGCACGGAAAAGTATTTGCATTGACGGACACCTCTTTTTTTTAAATTTGTATTACTTACCGGCCTGAAATAAGGACAACTTCGTACAGAAATCTTTTTTTGTATGTGTAGGACGATACAATATTCTTTTTTCCAAACTTGCCCACCACATCAATGTCAAGGTTGTTTTTTTTTACATAAGTTACAGATTTCAAGCGCACCAATAGCAATCACGAGACGTCTATAATAGATGATCTTTGATATGCGCTTCTAGACTTAGTGGGTAAATATCCCCAGCAAAATATTTTCCCTTCCTGAAAATCATTGGTTTTTATAATTCTATTTATATTTTATTGCCTTTTTAAATAGTCTCTGCTCCAATTTCTTGTTTTACTTGTCAGTTTTACATGTTGCATTTTAAAAACACTGGAAAAATCAGTGTTTTCTATCTTGACTTTTAAACTGCTACTGAATTGATTTTTAACCATATCTCTGGCGCAGCTTAGCCAAAACTTGGCTCATGCGCCAATAAAATCCAACAAACCAACCAAACTTTGATCTGCAATACTTCAACTAGGCTATTGCCACATTAAGGTTCTGACATTATCGTTCTAATCTTGACATTACCCAATTACAATGCCGAAAAAATAGAAGATATTAGAAATAGAATCAATTACTATTTCAATAGCGCCTTTTTAATTTTTTTAAAGAATTAAGGAAATCTTAAAAACGTATTTCCAATAGAAATATTTGTATAAATAAAGGGAAAATTTCCCTATCTGGGAATGAAAAATATTGGACTAAATCCAAAAAAGATTCATAAAAAAAATAATAAATAAAACATAATGAAAAGGTTTGTTATAAAAGCTAAAAGCAGATGGAAAATATAATAGTTTAGCACAAGTATAGTTTGTTCACTACTTTGCTTTTAAATAAAATGAGTCACATTTTGATAAGCAATCTGCTAGTTGGAATAGCAGGAAAGAAGAATTATTCTGTAGATCATTCCTTGAAATATTAAGAGTCATTTACTTTGTGAAAAAATATTCTAATTGATTGATTCAAATTTCGAGCACACCCGGTTTTTTTCAATATGGTATACTATCTAAATTTGAACAAATTAAAATTATAAATAATTCAATTTTCTTTCTCTAACAAAACAATGGCGATTATTTACTACATATAGTAAAAGATCAAAATGAACTAAACAACTAAACTACTTAATTGTAACTTTTATTAACTATATATTTAAAAAAATACCTTTTTTTAATACGAGAATGTATTAGTAAAATTCGAGACCTAGCGATATTTTATTTGAACTCAACACAAACAACGAAAATTCAGAACTATAATGACTTATCCGGAACTTCTGAATATTTTACAAAACAAAACATTTTCTGCTTAAGAGCTTTGTACTCATTCCCTATTTGCAATTCCAAAAAGATTGTAATTGTTGCGTCGTAATCATTCCATAAGAATATTGCGTCTTCGTCAAATCTGCATTAAAAAAAAAGTGTCATAAAGGCTCTATCTTTTTTTGTTTGTTTGTTTCCTTGGCGCCTAAGGCATCACCATCCCTTTTCTCTCACTAAAGTCGACACTTTTTTTTGGTTATAATAAAATTAATTCGCAGAAATATGGTCATTTGTTAATAAGAATAAGTTAATGAATTATTAGTTAAGGATAGAAAAAAAATAGATGCGTGCTGTTATTCAGAATATGTCTTTAAAACAAATTATTTTATTGAAACTGAAGAAATTAACTGAAACAAATTGTGTTAAGTAAGCCAAATTTCATATTTCCTGCAACACACCTCTTTAGGCTTGAGACTACGAGATAAAGAAAACAAATAATCGACATAATTTCCAGAGAATCAGGTTCGTTAATCTTTTTTTCAGCTCCAATATCAAAAATTCGAATCCTTAATAAAAACATTTTTTTTTAAATTTTGAAATTGCAGAAGTAAAAACACGCTTAATCTAGATTTAGAGAGATCAAAGTAATAGACCCATTTAATAAGCTTAGTAAAATAGGTCTATTACTTTGATAATAATTTCATGTCACATTTAAAAGCAATGCTTAAATGATTTCATATCACGTTTATAAGATATTCTAAAAACGAATATATTACGAGGCTTATTCATACCAATAAAATTTTATTGGTAATAATAATAATAATCATACCAATACTTAATCATACCAATAAGATTTTATTGGTATGAATTGAAGCAGTACTTCACATTATATGACTAGAAAAACTTAATTCAATTCTCCGTCGAATTTTTTCTTGATCCAAATCGTTTTTAAAGTAAGGTTTAAACTGAAATAATGACTCGTATATTAAATTATGTATATTTTGCGATTCTAACAACATTTAAATATTTTTTATTTCATGTTCAAAAAGCTTCTGTCATTAAAAAACAAATGTCTCGCGAATTAACAGTAACAATTATAAAACGAGTCCTTACTGTGAAACAGAATTTCGCTCCAGAATTCTATAACGAAATGTGATGCAGAATTATTTTACTCGATTTATTAGAACAACTAATCGCCTTCGGTGACTATATAGTTTAATAGAGATTGATTATATTTAATTTCAGTTAAATAATTAAAATATAACTTCATGGCCATGATTCTGTAAAACTGTCAGGCATTAATAGTCTTGCATATGTTTAGTGCATTACGTATATGAATTTCTCTAATGAAGACCAGTTCGGTGACATAGTGACATGTTCAATTCCTCTATCTTTTAAATTTAGCGATTTAGCGATGTAATTTTACTTTTTCATTAAATTGAGTTGTATTACTGATTAAACTTCACAGACATTAAACAGATTCCTTCAGTTTTCAACAATGGAAGAAAATAATCGATGAAATATTTTATGAAACAATGAAAACGATTTCGATTTCAGTCACAACAATGTACATAGTTATAAAATGTACAATGTAATTAAAAAATATGCTTAAATAAGTTAAATGAATCTAGTCCAAAGATTTTTTTACAGCAGCTAAATTGGCATCATTACAAAGATAATGTTTTTACTTTAAAATGGAGTAAAATATCATTTTTGAGTGTGAATATTTTTTTAAAAGTTTTCTCGAAGAAACAAAACGTAGCTTTATTTAATTAAAATTTCAAATTTAATAAAAAGCTCAAGTGTATATTCCAGCACTCCAGAGTATATCTGGACCAAATTTGGTAATTCTGTGTCAAATGTTCTGACCAATTAAGCGCCAACACATCTTTATTATAAATACAGATAAACGGCAATTATGTTTTCATGTAATTAAAAAAAGGCAAATAAGTCTTATAACTGAAAGAAATTTTTAAGAAGACCTGTTTGCCCAATCAATATTTTTTTTTCATTACAAAAAGCTTTTTTAGCATTCTGAAAAAAACCACAAAAGTAAGCTAGAGGATTGGGCAAAAAACTCCAACAAAATTTTGTCGCTAAAATTGAAATGGTATTAAGCAATTCAAACTAATGTAAATCATTTGTCGTTGTATACCTAAGAAAATAGCTTTAAAGTCATCATAAAAAAAATAATTGAAACTCTCTATTAAAGATATAGATAAGCAACGAATCCATGTTTGTCTCCCACTTCTCTTATCAAAATTCAACCCGACTTTCAGCCAGCTCCAATTGGAGCTCAAATTTCACCTGCAACAGGAAATAAAAACCGTCTTGAAGAGAGAGCATCTCGCATTTATTAGAGCATTCGAAGCGAAGGCGTTAAAATCGATTTCCACACATTGACTCGGGTGATAAAATTTCGCAGTCCACGAAAGGAAAAAATTCGATTGCAGAATTCCATCCTCCCACAGTGCGGAAAAATCTTCACTATAGCAGAGCAGTGTTGTCGCCCCAGCCACGTTGCTTCTTTTAATCTTGAATACAAAAGAAAATAGGAATTAATTTTGAATTGGAGATAAGAAGTCAGGAATGCCTCTATCGAATGAACTCACCCCCCCCCCTCCCGCACACACACTAGCGTAAATATATCAAGAAAGAGAATTTAAGGTATCCGAACAGGTTTCTTGAGCAGTTTCTTATACAATATTCTTTTAAAAAAACGTTAACGCCATGAAATAGTTAGATTTTAATATATTAAAGATAGTGTATTAATTTAATCAATAAATTATAGTTGTATTTAAAGGGAAAAAAATATTGAAATTTTAGTAGAAATTCCTATGACAAACTTGAAAGAGGCGAAATTTTTGTGCAAATTTAAATAAAATTAATAAAAAAAAAAAAAATTGCATGATTTATAGTTAAGGAAGTACTAGGATCTTAAAAATCTATTAAGAAATCAAGATTTATAGAGCCATTCTAGAAAACATTAAGTTTTTCAATCAATTTTTGAATGAAAGGCTATAATTAAAATATATACTGCTTAATCGTCTTAATATGATCACAAAAGAAAATAAAGTGAGACATTAATTTTGAATTGAAGGAAATGAGTTAAGAATACCTACGTTCGGAGGAGCCCCCCCCCCTCACCCGTAAATCTTATTTTTATTTATTTATTTTATTTCTTTATTTTCTCGTATAAGCAGTATAGAAAAAGTATTGTAATCGTCAAAAAATTCGGATTCAAAATTTTGACGAATCTCCACGTTTTAAAACTAGCTGAATTCGAAAAAAGAATTTTTGGAAAATGTTGATCTGTTTGTGATAAAGATAGCTCAAAAAAAGCTTTCAGCTAGACGGATGAAAATTGGTATACGGGTTTTACACCAAATTGAAGATTGCTAGTAAATTTTGAGCAAAATCTGTTCTGAAGAAGTCTGCCCAGTTCGAATTTAAGTGAACATAAGTAGAAAACGAAGAGAGCTAGATAAATAAAATTTAGTACACATATATATTTGACATCTATAGTCTAGACACCTATCAAATTTGTGAGTTAAATCTAACAAGGGGTAGACCGTCTGTCAGTCCGTACTTTTAGAAACGTCATAACTCAATAATGGAATTACTTAAATATATCAAATATGGTATGGGATATTTTTTTTTCTCTTTTTCACTGACTACAAGTGTATTTTGTGTCAAATTTCTGTTTCAATCGATTGGGAAAAACTCATCTAAAACACACATTCGATTTTCTGATCCTATTATTATTGGGATTAATCGCCAAATAACTCGCCAAGGATAACACGATAGATTCAGTGTAAATGCCATTCAGGTCAAAGGTTAATATATCCTAACTATTGTAAGCCAATGCCATGCAAAAGCGTTCTCTAGATAACACCTTTATTAGAGAGTATGCGGGAAAGTTTTTGGGAGACTATTTCCAATGCTTCATAAAAGCATTTGAAAAAATTTAGAGGCACGAAAACAATGCGATCATTCTAAGTGGAGACGATTTTTAACGTTTTAATGGAATCGTTTAGTTTCGAACACAAGTTCCTAAATACAGCAAATTAGTAAACGATGCTGAATTTTTTTTTCAAAGTACTTATTGGTTAAAACATCCGTCGCTGTTCCAAAAAATGAAATGAAGCTCGAATTCACCTGCTTTCAAACACCAACGACACGAAAGGGAACCACTTTGGAGAAAACATCTCGCATTTATTAGAACTTTCGAAGCGAAAGTGTTAAAATCGATTTCCACACATTGACTCTGGCGTTAAAATTTCACAGTTCCTGAAGAATAAAAAACAAAGAGAAGTGAAATTCAATTGGAGGATTCCATCTTCCCCTTGCGCAGGAAAAGTGATGCAAGAGCGCTATTTTATTACTCCCATCATGTTGCTTCCTGAACTGTTGCTTACTTTAATCGGGTCACATAAGAAATAAATGGAAACGTTAATTTTGAATTGAAAAAAATAAATCTGGAACACGTGCATTTGGAAGATTTTTTTTTTTACGAGTGTCAATTTATTTAAATGCTTTTAACAGAAAAAAGCGGTTAAAGAACTTCAAAGCATCTGATCATATTTAATGGATATTATTAAGTATACATCTGATCATACTTTTTTTTTTTTTTTTTTTTTTTACGAGGGAATGTTTTAATGGATTTTTCCAGATTCACTCATCGTTTCATTAACATACCAAGTTAGTAAACTATATTGCACTTTCGATTTGGTAAGTTGTGTTTATTATAATAAGTTATTTTGTTGACATTATTTGTTAAAACAATGTTCATTTTTTTATTGTGCAAAAAAAAAAAATCATGTAGATACAGTTCCGGAATAGGGTCAAACACCAAAGCGTATTTTGAGATAAATTACTTTAAAAACATTTTTTAAAAAATCAGTTTTTACTCTCTCGTATACGTAGTACAGAAAAAGCAATTGTCACAAAAATTCGAACTCGAGATTTTGACGAATCTCCACATTTTAGACCAACCTAAATTCGAAAAAACACATTTTTGAAAAATGTCCGTCTGCATATGACAAAAATAACTCAAAAACACTATCTAGACAGAAAAAATTTGGATTCGGTCTTCATACTAAATTTGTAGATTTATATCAAATTTTTAGTAAAATTCGCTCAGAGGAAGTCTATCTGTCCGGCTGTTCGAATATAATTTAACACGATAACCTTAAAACAAAGAGAGCTAAACAGATAAAATTAGATACACAGAATTAACATCTGTTGTCTAGACACCTTTCAAATTTTGAACCAAATCCAAAAAAGGATCGACTGTCTGTACTTGTAGAAACATGTAAAGGCAATAATTCACAGGCGTAATGATTTAATTATGTCAGATTTAGTATGGGGTTTTGTGACTATAAAGTAGTTCCGAGAAAAATTTGTATGAATAAGTTGGGAAAAACGCGTCTAAAATGCAAATTTGATTCAAACAAAAACTATTTAACAGAAGCCAGGGATTAGTAGCCAAATAACTCGCCAAGATTCCAAATTGAAGCCAAAGTTTAATATTTCGTAACTATCGTACATCAATGCCATGCATGGAGTTCTCTGGGAAAACACCTTTATTAGAGAGTATGCGAGAAAGTTTTGGGGAGACAACTCCCGTTGTTTTTCCAAAATAAAGTATTACATTCTATAAATAATTGGAATCAGTTGGACAAGATTCCATTCTGTATTACTTTTTCCAATTTTCAAGTAGATTTTAAGCGTTAAACCCGAAATCTATAAAATGATAGCTATATCTGTTTAATTCAACTTTCGAAATGAAGTCAAGATGAATTTCCATAAATGGATTTAAATCTAAAACCAGTAAATATCAATTAGCAAAAAAAAAAAAAAAAAAAAAAAATTCATAGGTAGGATAAATTAGTGCAAAAATTACATTTGGTCAAACAGTATCATTCCAAAAGTACAGTAATTTTGGTAAATATTACTGTACTTTTGGTTTTACTGTACTATTAACATGGATTTTTAATATTAAAATGCAAGTTAGCAAGAAATCTCACTAACTGGATTTTGCAAATGATATTAAAATTAAAAGAAGGTAATGAAAAAAAACTAGAATTTATACAAGCGTTTAGCTAGATATTAAATATATAAAGTATATTTCTAGAAATCATGCGATTAAAAATTACCATCATGTATACAGTTCAAAAGAAAATTTCCTGCATATAATTCAGCATAATGCAGAACTTTAGCATATTATAAGAATTAATTATTACAGCTGAAATTCTAGGCAGTTACAAAATTCTCAAATTATAAAAAATTACAAAAGAACTGAATATATTGTAACATTTTTATTAAGAAATATTCGAGTTTTTTTAAGAATATTCGTATTTTTTTAGTCCAACAGATAGTGCAATTAATGTAGAAATAATGATTTTATATTTGATTGTTATAAAAATGGCATCAAAGAAGAAAAATATTCAATTTGTTCTTTGATTCAATGAATGGTCATTACTGTTTAAGGACATTTTTTGTGTTATATAAAGGGCAGAGTGCAATGCTAGTTGAAGATATTAAAACATTGATAAGTTAGGATCTCAGATATTGTGTCTTGTGTGAAACCGAAATGTTGGAAAATTCTAGGCGATAATTAGAACACAGTCTTGATATTCTTCAAGCTACTAAGGGTGCTCTCAATGAAATTTACTGACAAAATGTTTTATTAAAAATTTTATAAACATCTTTGCAATATATGGATATAACCAAATGAAAAAAATAATAGTTTATTATGATGTCTTTTTTTATAATCAGAATGAGATTTAGTGACCATCCTGTAAAGCAATACAAATAAACTGCAAAAACACGATTTTAGCCAGACTAAAAACTTACCAATTGCATTAGTAATTCAACCAAATGTGATATTTGAATTCTTATTTTTATTTCTTTATGCATTCGCGTATGATGATTTTAATTCTTTCAAAATACAAAATCCTTAAATCTATAATTCCAATCTAAAGTTAAAAATAATTCTTTTCAGATGCAAAATTCTTAAATCTACCATTACTCTAACAAACGCTATGATCAATTTGCATCGCCATCGAATTTTGATTATAAGAAAGTTGCGGTAGTTAATTGTGAAGTTAAAATTGACTTTGAATATAAGCTAAACTACTGATATCTCAGAAATGATAGGAAAACGTTAATCGAAATATTTCTCATTTATAATTCAAATCTCCTTAAATCTGTCTTAAATATCCAATATCATTTTAGAATTGGTCCACCGTGCAAGAATCCGCGTAACAGCGGATGTTAATTTAATTACAGCCACACCTCACGCAACTTAAAAAGAAACCTATTCCAAATTCCACTCACTCTTCCTCAAGGCAAGTGGCAGAGAAAGTGGAAATTGCATCACCACCGGACGCCTCAAACTTCCCAAACCTGTCGTGCTTCAGCAACTTCCCAACAAGAGAGCGGCCCAACTGGTTCACCCTAGGCTCATCTTCAGTCGAAGGAAGTTTCAAGAACTTGCTTTCACCGATTCTTTTCTGCCTATAATCAGGATTCCTTTCTGGCACGTTTCGCATTGGTGACCTAATTCCTGTAATGGAAGAAATCTGGCGCCTGAAGTCGGTACTGTTGGAATTCGATTTCATATCTCGGGGTGGTACGATTACGTGCGATAGATAGCACACTCGATCACACATCACGTGTCATTGAAATGGATTTTGGGTCTGATTTTGGAGGAAGAAGGAAAACAGAGATATTTTTGTTTGTATTCGACGAAAATAAGCATCGATAGTTGAATAATACGTTTGTAATGCATTACTTTTGTTTTGGGGCTGCGGTTGGTGATGCATCTGCAGATAAGGCTAGCTGGAGGAATGATCGAATACGCTGTAGATTTGGGGCTATTGTGAGGGATTGGACATATCTAAAATATAAATATCTAAGCAATACAGAATCATTTAAATAGTTAATTGTTGGAAAGTAATTTTAAAAGTAAAAGAAGGCTGTAAATGAATTTTATTTTCCTACTGCTTTTATTAATTGTCTTTAAGTATAGTTGACTCACATCAAAAAAATGAAAATATTAAACTATAATAAAAAGTTAGAAAGGGGCATCTTTCAAAATCTAATTTAATTATAAAAACTAACAAAAAATAAAGCATTTCTCACATTCTTGAAACTAGTTTTAAAACCAGTTTTTTATTAATATAATAAATCTCCATATACGATGGAGGATCTATGAAAAACAATCAAGAAAAGCGCTACAAATAAGATTATTTATGGCGTTTTCCGCATTATGGCACCTTTGTTGAAATTGTTATATACGGCATCTTGTTTATTGCCAAATAAGGTATACATCAACACCAATATATTTTATATAATTTCGATAAATTATTGCAATTACAAATTCAGACTTATGAGATTGCACACGAAATTCAACTAATGATTCATTAAAACTAATTTGACCTTGCTCTGTCACCTTCCATCATTACCAGTTCAGCTGTTAATGAGCTACAGTCACCACTTTACGGTCAGCTGAATAATTAGCCAAATTAAATCCAGCTGAATGGCCGAAACTTTCCGTATTAAATTTAATTGCAGTTTCTGGAAATACTCATTAGAGTGTGAAGATTTCATATTAATTTAAACTACTTTAAAGAACTCTAGAAGTTTTCTTTTTCAAGTTATGGATTTACATCTTGAATTAAAAGTCCTAGTATAAATCCTAATCCTAGTATGTCCGAGTATCCTGGTATAGTTTTAGTATATCATGATGAGTTCTCTCATGCTCTTGCGCATACTAGGAGGAAGACAGCATATGAATAGTATTTATAATTTGCTAAAGTAATTTTATTCTGCTATTGTCTCATCAAATGCTATCGATTTCTAAAAATAAATATGCTAGAAGTATTTCCTAGATGCTGTATCAATTCGAAACAAAAAGAAAATTCTGAAATCGTTAAAAAAATGGCATTGAGATTTTAGTGAATCTAAATGCTTTGGAAATTAGCTAGTCACAAAAAATCGATTTTTTAAAATCATATCAATAATAAATATTCTGTGGATTGAAGAACTCAAACATGAGGTCACAAGTGGTATGAGGTTCGAATACCAAATTTTAATTGTGATCTTATGTTTTCGAGCTATTATATCTACAGAAAATTATTGCATAGATGGTAGATATAACTCATAAGATAGTATTTCCCTAGATCGTATGCGGTTTTAACATCAAATTTTAGATTTCTATCAAATTTCGGACAAAATTCGAAGCTCATATGTCCGCCTGTTCATCCGTTCTTTTATGAACAAGATAACTAAAAGCGTTAAGTATATTTAAGAAAAAAAAAAGTATGTGTGTAAAAGCTTTTCGTCGACTGATTGTCTGTCGGTCGATCGATCGATCTGTTCGTGGTTACTGGAATTCAAGCTTGCTAATCAAAAATGCACCCCATACTCCATAACAAATTTGTAGTATGTGGAATAAAATTGTAAGTAAGTATCAAATTTTAGATCAAATCAGTCATTAGGAAAGGCTCAAAACATATTCTCAATTCCGCTACAAAGCTAGACACAAAATTGGTCGCATTCTATTTTCGACAAAGTTAAATGCAGAAACGCTTGCTTATGGTTTAGTTTAATAATATAGATTTTCCTACAACAGTTTTAAACCATATTAAACAATGTCTTTTATACTCGATTTTAAATATATATTTCAGAAATTGACATTTTACTAAAAAAAGATGGAATTTCCTTGAAGTCATGAATTCTTGAAGTACTAATAAAAAAAACCACTAGAACAAATAACAACAAAAAATTCTAAATTCAGTTTTCAATTTCAAGCATTTTTTTAATTCAGAAACTCCATTTCAAATAATTCAATTGAAGTACCAGCTCTAAACCCTCACGCCCAAATGAGTTTCTAAATCCCACTTCAAAGAAGCAGAACCACTTGATCGGCAAGAAAACGGCTCGTTGCCAGTGAGGAGAAATAAAAGCCGGAAAACTTACGCGAAGGCGGAATGGCTGACGCAACATGTGGGCTTGACATACAATACCTTGACGCGTGGGTACCTCAAGGGTGTATTGTTATCTTGAGTAACATTATACAGATAGAAGGTGGTATTCACCACCGAGGTTACGGTTACCGTTTTAATTATTCACCACGGCTTGAAAGCGAAAAGGGCGTTTTCCGTTAGTTCTTCCCCTGAAGACACTGCTGAATTAGCTACTGCAAAGTACTTTTGAAGTGAAAGGAGTTGAGAAACCTTTACTTATTAAAACGTCCTTGGAGTTTTCGGCTTTATATGAAGTAAATAAGATAGTGCAGTAGTAAATAAAGTGTTTGCCGATTGAAAAATAATTTTATTTTCATGTTTGAAATTTTAATGTTGATGAAACAATGTACTCATAACTTACTGTACTCATAAATTCTGTACTTATTTGGTTACTGTCAGGAGCATTTCAAATTTATGTTTTGTAGAATACAAAAAATGTCAGAAAATGCATTTTTAATGCAGAGCGCTTCATTCTAATTGTTCTAATAACTTAAACATACTTTTTATTCTTTCAAAAATCAAAATGTTCTACTCTTAATTGCCAGAATTTAATAAGACATTAAGATCTATAGTTTAAATATATATACTTAAATTAGAACATAAATGCAAATAGTTCAGGATTAGGAGCATTACTTTAATGGAACACTTATTATTACTACTTAAGAATATAATTTCGTTCTTTAATTATTCGTTTCGCGTTTAAGAGTAAATAAATGGTTCATATAAGGGAGAGAAAGTGAGGAATGTTTTATTTCAAAACTTTCCTTTATTTTTTTTTGAAACAATTAGAAGTATTAATCTTTATTTCGAACAAAACAATTTTAAAAATCTACGGAACATCGGATAACAATTTTAGCACAAAATAGTTATTCGAAACTATATAATATATAGACAATTAAAATAAATATTTCTGCTTATTTTCAGTTTAGGACTTCAGGTTTGTGAATTTCAGCTTTATTATTTATACGTATTTTTATTTTAAAAAATAAATTGATGCATCCATAATATTTCACAACCGAAGTTAAATTAATGGAAATCAGAACCAAAACGAAAAGTCTGGGGGAAAGAGATGTAGTCATGCCTTTTGAAATTTTCAAAAATGAAGGCGTTAAAAAAAAATCCAAAAATATGATAAAATGGCGGGGAAAAATTGTCTATATTCAAGCTCTTCGATAGAAAATACGTTGTTAGGAATGATCCATATAAAAGGGTTTATATAGTTAGCGGATAATAAATAAGGAAGTCTGATGTCGCTAATTGAGGGTGGTGATGGAAATGACTACTAAACTAATCCATTTTCATATAGCCACAATTTCAATTCCGATTTGTTAACCCCTTCGCATAACATAAGTCTGACTCGCGCACAGAATTATTGAATTTTTAATTTCAAATTTGCAATAAAGTGAAAATATAAAATAATTTAAAATAAAATTTCAATTAAAAATGCTTTAATATCTCAAATGCTGTTATATAAGTACAGGAATTAAAACAAATGTACTAAAAAAGATGTGTTATCTAATTTTGAAATTAAATCCGTAGATCAAGGGGTTAGATGAGAAGTTAACTTACTTACCGAGTCCTTTCTAAAATATATTTAACGATATTTGAGGATTAAAAGTAGCACATAGGGATCATTTATTATAATTGTCTAGTCCATAGAGAATCTAGACTCGTAACATTTACCCAGTATTTTGTAACAGTCATAGCATTCATTCTGAATATAAAAAGAATTTGTTTTCGAATTTATATAATAACAAAGCAAAAAAAAAAAAAAGCAATTATAACACGAATTTGCGAAAGTCTTCCAATTTAAAGAATTCTTAAGATAAATACCTTGGTTTTGCCATTACCACAGCACGAATCTACAAAATTACTTGCCTTTATATTTAACTAAATCTCACGAAACGTTGAATCGATCCATAACCAGTAAACCCGAAAACAGATAAATTGCCGGTCTTTACAGGAAAACAAGGTTATGACATTCGCCACACGACATAATTGCTCGATAATTAGTTCACCGTTTGTCGGTAATGGAAGCAATTATAGCTAAACAGCGAAAAACAAATGCACAATTTGTCTCCAGTGGCCAGTATGTGATATTTTCGGGTGTCATGTAACAAGAAATATAAGGTTTGAATCGTTTAAATTCCTAAAATATAGCACGTCATGCCATGCATTTTCTAATTTATAATCAGCATAATGTTTTTGAATTGTGCATTATTTAATTTTGAGTTAACGAAACAAATGTTTCTTCATAATATATATATTTTGCTTGCACATAATTATCTTATATTTTTAACACTCGTTTATTTGACTAAGTTCTTGTTTATATAAAAGGAACTTTGAGATCAAACTTTTCATTTGCTTCTTGATTTATTAAATTGAATTTTTTCGGTTATGTTTTCCGTTGACAACACAGTATTTAAGTATTTTCAGAGTTCACTTTTCAACTAGTTGATATACCCGATGTTTGGGATTAAAATTTTTTCATGAATAATATTTTTAACGTAAGAACTGGTTTTGTATAAAATATTATAATATACAAAGTCTTATCAGTATTTACTTTTAATTAGAATAACAGTTGAAACAGCCAATTTAAAAAAAACTGCCGACAGCTAATTTTCTCTATAAGTTATTAATACTTGTTAAAATTTTGTTCTGAAGTATAAAAAAGGCTGGTTGTTTTCATTTGAGCGATTGATTTAATTCAATTCAGTTATCCCTTCCATTTTTAAAGCAACCCTAGAGCTATTTTGAGGCGGACCTCGTCATTTTGAATAGCGGTCAGATGATGAGGATGAAACCTGAGGTAGCACCCCTCTCTAAACTTCCACACCACACCAGTGGGAGGACGTTTGGCTGCGACTGATTTAATGTGTACCAGACCCGCTTACATGACGGTTCTTTGGTGGAATCAGGTCTTGAACCTTAAACCCTCTGGTTCCGAAGCCGGTAAGTCAGGCCACGCCGGCTAACATTTAAGCTTGGTTTCAAGCATAGTTAAGTATCTACTTTAAGAGCAATAAGCATGGTCAAAAATATTAATATAAAAAAAATTTAAATGTTGGTAAAGTGACTCAAAAATAATACATTTTGTTAATTGTTAATTAAATATTTAAGTGGTTTTTTTTAGTTTTAAAAAGTTGACAGCATTCTTCATGTCATATTAAATGTGCAAAATTAGGACCAGTTGTTAAGTAGGAGATGTGGAACACTCATTATATACAATTATAAACACATATACAGAGCTACTTGGTTTATTTAATATTAACATAATTTTCAGTTTTCATTCAGTATCAAAAGAGTCAAATGCCGAATTTCAGAAAAAAAAACGATATTCATTTTTTTAATATATTTCATAAACCATGAATATAAAGACTAAAAACAGAAGTATAATAAATTTTTAGAAAAATTTTGTATAAGTATGCTATAAGTTTATTTTCTTTGTTGTTTATAAACATCAAAATGAAATTGTAAACACTAAAGGAGCTAAAAATCATGTTCTGTATATTTATTTCTAAACTGGAATCCTCTATTTTACCCACAATGCAGTCATAATTATAAGAGCAGAGCAACTTCTAATATTGTCAGAAAGCTATCCAAATGAAAGCTCTCTATCTTACCAACAAACAATATTAAATATATTCTTTTTATTTGTTTACATTCTACATTTCTATTTAAAATAAATTTCATACTCACTGTACTTTAATTAAACCATTTTAACTAGAGACGAAGATTAGTTTACCTCATTAGTTTTGTAATCTGATATACATGAATCTCTTACGGAAACATGGGACATACATTAGTAATAATGGGTTCTGTGATTATAACAAGGTTTCATTAACTAAACCAAATATTAAATTTCTCCTCATTTCTGAGTATATAAGTTGCATTTCACATTAACTACAGAGAGCGGCGTTGATTGCCAGACGAGACGTATGCTACCCTTTAATAACAGTTGTATAACAAGTTTTACAAAACTCATTTCGCAACTCATTTCAGGTTCGTATACATTATTTAACTTCAAAGTCTCTCTTAGAACTGTGTTAAACCTCAACAAAATTTTAAAAATTTATTAATTTTATATTATTTTTACTATTATGAGGTAATCCATTCGCAATGAGGTATTTTAATAAGATTATTCAAAAACTAAGCAATTTCTCATAACATGAGATTTTAATACCATAGTTTTGATATTGAATGTCTTTAAACTTTTCAGGATATTTTTACCGCAGCTTTTTTTGTATTCCTTGATCAGATTTTTTTTTTAAATTCTGCTAATTATAAGTGGCTGGAATTCGTTCAAAACATCATAAATAATCATGAAATGATCTGTTATATAAAATAAATATTGTAATTCCACTTCTTATTATTTTAATTGAAGAATTTAGCATTTAGCGGAACTTTTATAATATATTGATACCATCACTTTGCTATTGTTCATATTCTTTTCACAAATTCTTGCGATTGAGATAGTTTTTTTTTTGCAGTTATTTCTGTATATTCCAATTAATCTAAATTAACGATTGCAACATCTTTGTTGTCAGAAAAAAAATCAAACACATCTATATCGTATACATAGTTTTCATAAGACTCGTACACTAGCCAGTTTGACAGGTCTCCCCGAAACCTTCAATGCAAATGCATACTCTCTAATAAATATACATGCACATATTATTAGCATGTATAACCACTTGCCAGTGATGAAAAATAGCTACGAAAGAATCTAATCGTGTGCTGGGATGCGATTAATGCACAAACACCAGAAACCTGAATTTGTAGTTTGAACGCATTTTTTCCGACGAGATTAAAAACGCAATTTGACATAGTATTAGAGTTATGGTTACAAAAATATATAACAAATTTCATATATTTAAATCATTGGATTTTTGAGTTTACATATTTGTGAAAGTATAGATCTGCAGATGGTCAACTCCTTAACAGATTTATTCCAAATCTGATATGAATTCACACTTCAGATATTAAATATATATACCAAATCTTATCTATCTAGTTCTCGTCGTTTTGTAATTAACAAGGTAACTTATATTCGGACAGTAAGACAGAACTTTGAATGGATTTCATGGCCGGAATGGCCGGCGTCCTGGCATAGGGGTAGCGCGTCTTCCCCGTGATCTGGGCGTCCTGGGTTCGAGTCTCGGTTCGGGCATGGTTGTTCTTCATTTGTTCTATCTGTGGGATGCATGAATATGCCCCCCCCCCCTTAAAAAAAGGGGCTGTGCAAGCGAATGTGATGCGTGAGTAGCAAAATCGTACTCTTGGCCCTAGTTGGCACTACTAAAACAAGAGACTCTCCCTTTCGGCTTAAAATCGCTGATTTCAAATCAGCGGGCTTGCATATGGCAAGTGCCATCAGAAACAACAACTTGGATTTCATTCCAAATCAGATTTTCAATTCTGATCTATAAATTTGTTGAAGACTAAATTTCATCTGTCTAGTTGAAGGCATTTTTTCAATTCGTGTATTCACAAAAGAAATGCTGGACTTTTGATAATTACAATACTCTCTTTGTATAAGAGAAAGTAAAAAAAAATCATTCTGAACTATTACATGGGTTTGAATGTAATCCCTGCTTTGGATAAAAGATAAAGCGTGACGCTAATTAAGTTTATAGATAAAATGTCCGCAAGTGATTGATGAAAAACGAAAGGTTTATCTAAGTCTACTATTCAAATCCTACTAAGCCTACCGGGAACCAAACTTAAAATTTATCGCTGTCAGTGAGACAGTGATTATTCTCGATCTTTCTACAATTTCTACACCATACAATGAGATAAGACGATTTTACCTTGTATAAAAATGCTATCTTTTCTTGGATGGAATCAATACTAGAATCTACGATCTTCAATAGCAATCAAGTTACTGCTACTATACAAACTAGGACGAAATGACCTAGTGTCAAGCTGTTAGTTTCGAGCTTAGAAGGCCCTAAATTCGAAATAGAATTTTGCCAAAACTCCACCATATATGTGTATCCAGTTAATGTAAAAAATAACATTAGACATCTCTATACAGAATTAGACTTCTGGCTCGGTGTGAAAATTTAGAATGAGATGTGCTGATTCAGATGTCACCAACAAATCGCAAGATTCTTCTTAAAATAGGTATTGGATGCTTCAAAACTGGATATTCATATAATAAAAAATTAATTATTCAGACCAAATGCGAATAGAACTGAACCGAATAATCGAATCGACGGAAAAAAGTTACTTTCTTAAAAAGAAATGAAGTTTTCTTAAGATACCTTAATTTAATGACTTTAAAAACCATGTTTACATTTTGTATATTACTTGCAAATCATATTAAAATTTGAATATATCGATCAAATTCGATTGTTTTTCTCTCTTCACTAGTTTGGTTGGGAAGATTTTGTTTGCTCCTTTTTTTAAACCCTAAATTAGGTCAGAATAATTACGGTACGAATAAACGAAGTTTGGGGTATTACCAAAAAGATAATTCAGTTTCATGAAAAATTGAGAAATGAAAGTCTACCTGGCTGTTTAATAAAATATTTTTACTTCTTTATCACGAGACCTTATCACCAGGCTACCGCGACCCTACAGTGTTGATAGAACAACACAAACAGATCAATTAACTGTTCGGGAAGGGATTTTGAGGTCAAGTTTTTTTAATGATTACAATACTTACAACGAGAAAATAAAATATTTACTTCAATTTTAGCATGTTTAATTTCCGCCAACACAACGCAAGCTGCGGAAATCTCCAAAGCGACAAACCTGCCTTTATCCGGTCAATTGTGAAATGACTTTTATTAGACTTGGGGAAAGAAGAAGATTATGAAGAATATAGGTGGAGAAGGGGGATGGATACAGACCCCCACCACCAGCACCTTCGCCCAGTCTCCATGAAAGGATCTCGAAAGCGACAGACGTGAGAGGAAAAAGCAAAAGAAAAACCTCCAGAGATTTCGAGAGAAGTAATGACCATTCGAATGCCTCGTCCACCCACGGCTTTGTCTTGACCTCTACGATTGAATTACGACGATGGAATTATTAGAATTCTCGGGAGTGGAAGAACCATTCGGAAGGTGGCTTAGAATGAAATCGAACAAGATTTTTTTTTTGATTCTTAGGAATTAATATGTTCGTGGATATTGGCTAAGCACTTAGATCAGCTTAGTTTATACTTTCGTCCCATTTTTATTAAAAAAATAACTATTTGAGGATGGGCCAAAATTTTGCTCAGTTAACGGTTGTATTGCAAGGGAAATAATTTTTTCATTAAATATGTGTGTCTATACACAGAATTTATAGAAATTGCGATATTTGCTTCCTTTATTAATTCCATAGGAATTCCTTTAAAATTGTCTGAATCAAACCTACTCAAATCACCAGTACCAGAAGTTCTCAAATTTTAAAACATTGCTGCCTATTCTAGAACCCGAAACTATAGCTTCCATTTCACATGCAACGCGCAATGAATATTTTTTCAGGAACAACCAGCACACGTTCTTTCTTAAGGGGGTTCATGGATTGATAAAGAAATTTTGTAATGAAAATATTAGTATAATTGATATCAATCAACACGAGCTACTTATTTACGTATTGCACGTTTTGGGTCATATTCTAACCCCGCGGCATGATGAAAATTTCAATCAATCCACAATATATTTACAAATTGTGTAAAAACGGATATACGTTTGAGAATTTGTTACGAGTTACCAAAAATTGACTTCCGAACCCACAGTTTGGGAGTCCCTGACCTGGTTACCATCGGTTAATTAAGCAGAAAATTAAGAAATAAAATATAATAATGGAGGTTCATAATGTGGTTCAATTCAAGTGATATCAATAGTTTAGGCGATAGATTTAATACGAATGTGTTTACTGTGCATCATGTGTACTGTGACGTCATGCAGTTTTCAATTCCTACAAATTGGTATAATGAGTAAATGGTCCCCCACATATCTTGAACCACTTTCCTTCTTTATTATTTTTTTCCGTTTGGTTCGAATTTGAAAATATAGTTATAGCAAAAATGTCATAAAGTCGAATGTATAAAAAGTTGAAGGTAAATAAAAAGAAATGTTAACTGGGAATGATATGTGCTAATCAAATCAATTTATGTTATTACGCAAGCAGCGAGGAAGCAGCGTTTAGAATCGCAAGAGTGCAAATTTCTCCAATTTATTCTGAAACTGCAAAAAATATATAGAACAGTTTATTATTAATAATGGAATTTAAACAGAGCACTTCTATTGAGTAAATTAAAATAATGTCTTAAGTGGCTACGCCAAAATTCTGATGTATAGGTTAACCAAAGCTTTTTGAATGGGATGTCTTATCAGTTACATAAAAGAAACTATTAAATTTTCAAGTTATTATGCATTAACCTCTTCATCGACCGTAACGAGTCTAGCGTATTCAAAATTAAACTTCTGCAGGGCGGCCGCAACGCTCTTTAAGTATTTTTCAACATTTTAAAACGCTTTGTAAATGTTTAATTATTTTTTTTTTATTTTTTTTTTCTAAAGTGGCAAAAAACAGAAGAAAAATAGAAATTTTCACGGATAGGAAAGGGCGGCGAAAGTATTCATGTTTTATCCAAGGAGATCATTAAGACAAACATATTTGCTCAGCTTAATTCGAATGCAAACACAAAACCCTATGAAAATATTAATGGAATTTATTAGAAATACAATAACAAATTCAAAAGATATGTTTACACAGAGTAAAATTTTTATGAAAAATTAAGAAAAATATGAAAATTATAATTCTATTATCAAAGATACTATCGATATTTTTCTAAACTTAATATTAAATATATAGAAATAAGAGTGATAAATTAAAGTGATTCTATAGCTTGTCCCTATTAATTTTAGGAATTAAAATATAAAATTAATCCTGTTTTTGTGAAAACTTATTTTAATATTCTTGAATTGCGTAGATATTCTCAAATAATTATTTCAGAGGGTTTTTTCTAATCTATGCATTTTGCAATTACACATCCAAGTTCCCAAATAATAATTATTTTTTAAGCCGAAAAGAGACTCAAATTTTAATGAAGTTAAAACAGAGGATTAATTTTGGGTCTACAATAAGTGATAGGAAGAAATTATAATGCCTTCAAACTCGTTTATCTTGCTAGACAAAATAGAGCTAGTAATTTTTTTTTTTTTTTTTGAAATTTTTCAAAGCTGTAAAAAATAAAAATACCACCTTAATTGAAATAAAAAAACCGCAAAACAAAAAAACTTAATGAAATTGAACCAGAGTATTAATTAATCCATTAAAAACAAGGAAAAAATAAAAATTTAATAAAGGTATAATTTTACGAATAAAAATAAGAAAATTGTTCCTTTCACCTGATACTTACATGAGTTTTTTTTTTTTTTTTTTTTTTTGCATTTATGAATTTATTCTTCATGTGTCGATTTTTTCTCATCGTCATATTTTTATCTTTTATTTCCTTATCAGAACATGACTTTTCAAACGATTTTTTTAAAATGAAATTAAATAATTCTTAGCATATTTCTTGCATTCTAATTATTTTATAAATTCGCCTGCTATTTAATTTTAATACCGATTTGGAGCTAAGATTTAGTAAGTCTTTAATTAAAGTTTTAATTAAATAAATCTTTTTTATATTCTTAAGATCTGTTTTTTAAAATAACATTCAAAAGCTTATCTTGTTATGGAAACCCATTTAAATTGTTTTGAGAAAAGAATTATTGTATGTTACGAAATAGTTCAGTTAATCGTAACTTTTATTAAATAGAAAAAGAAACTGAAATTAAAAAAAAAACACCGTAATTTTTTTTCAAAGTATCTAAGGTTAATTTTAAAGATTGATATTTCGATTGATAATACAATAAATAACATCAAACGTATGCGAAAAAAAAAATCGAGTGTCTGAAAATAAGTCGAGGATAAGAAATGACTAGAACTTTTGGCGTAAAGCCAAATCTCTTTTAGGAAGAATAATTTTAACATATTTAATGCCTTTGCAGATGATATCGATTGCTATTCCATCGGATATACGATATTGGAAAAATGTATTTTGCATATGTAAACTATACGAAAGTCATTTTATTTGACTTTGAATTGATATTTACATTTCTTGGATTAAAAAAAAATATATGGAGTTCGGTTCCAAAGTAAACAAGTAAGAAATATTGCTTTAAAGTAAACAAGAAGGGAAATATGTTAGTAGAATTTTTTATCAAAATAGTTATAAACAGAAGTGGAATTTCAAAATTGAGAATTGAAAAATATGAGCAAACAAAATGGTTTTATTCCACGAAAAATTTTAGATTTAATCTTATTTTTTTCGTCGCTTTTAATTTGGATTATCTTTTAAAATCTTATTAGATAAATTCATTTATCTTCTTTCAAACTTCTTTTAAATCTTATTATATAAATTAGATTAATCTTATTAGATATTATCTAAATTGTAATCCCAAACGTAATTGCATAAACTCCAATTTTACGTAAAACAATCCAAGCCAAATGAAAGTTGAAAATGAAGGGGAAAAAGGCTTAAAACCTCAACTTTTCCTCGTGATTTTTAACTTTCGAATAACTTTAACCTAACTTTTTGAAGTTCGTTTTTGAAATTCAAACAAATCACTTAACTTGATTGAAAATCACTTTAATTAAAAAAACTATCAAAAATTTAACTATTGTTTGATTTCTCAATTTTAAAAATTTCAATTAGCTTTTTATATTAAAAATATTGAACTTTCTTTGAGAAAAAATGAGTAATTTTTAAATTAATCTTTTTGAGTGTTATTTCAACAAAAGGTTTTATTCCTTTTCTATTTTTTTTCTCGAAATAATGTTTTGTTATTCAGCAGCTTTTTAATCATTTCCAGCATATTTAATCTATTTTGCTTCCAACTAAGCCAACACTTAAAAACATGCAATTGAGGACATGTTTTAATAAAAGTGTAATGTACAAATGCATCCAAAATTAATTTTGCATTTTTAAAACTGAAGAAACATTCCACATCTTTATAGAATAAAATATTTCTTTGACCACTTTATTCTGAATAACAATTTACATAAACATTTCAGACACGTTTTTAAAATAAAGTTTTAATGTTTTTTATGGCATTTTTAAAAATAACCATCTAGCACACATTTCCTTTTGGTTAAATCAACTCAACTTTTCTGTTAATGCTAAAAGACTGAATAATATTTCCGTTTGAGTTTTAGAAACGGAACCAAAATAGTCTTTTCAATTTAAAACTGCAAAATTAATTCTGTATGCATTTGAACATTACACTTCCAGTAATATTGCTTTTAAAAATATTTAGAATAGAATATTTTAGAACTGTATCAATAAAGAATTACCGAAAGGAGGCAAATGTTAGCAAAACGCTTTATAAACATTTTATGTGCAACTCCTTAAAGAATATAAATTTTTCGGATTTATGTTGAGAAATATTGAAATACAATGTTTCACAATCCTCGACTCTACTATCGTATTTAAACATTCTAGTCCTTTTCACGAGCTACAGAAACAAAACTCTTATTTGGATTTCATTATACTTGCAAATGGGAGTAGATAATTACAAACATTAGTTAATGTCTTCAAAAATACAAGCAAACAACGAGTACGCTTTCTCAACAATAACACGGGAAACATTTTCGCTAAGTAAATAAAAGATCCAACTGAAATACACCAGGCATGATAATGAACGTGAAGAAGTTGAAAATGTTAGATTCTATAAAAATGAAATGCAAACGATAATGTTCTCTAGTTTAAAAATAGTGTAGAAAGTATTCGAAAATTTTATTCGCAATTCAAATTAACATGCATTGGAAATTTGAAAGTAAATATTTCTACCAAATGGGACTTATAGAATTTATAGAAATGTGTTTATGAATACCATGAAAAGCATTCCAAACAAGTTCAAAAAGGGATTTTCAAATATTTATGCTAGTTATTAAAAAAAAAAAAAACGTTTCCATAAATATCTAATTATTATCAATAATAACTGCTGTTTATTAATAAGGGAAAAGGAAAATGTTAGCATTGGCAGTACTGGCCGTATCGTTTCATGCATTTATTATTTAGAATAAAATATTTAACGTTTTTGGATAATTTAATAATTCCTTAAGATTTCAATAATATTAACTATTCTTTATATAGTTTAAATAATATTTATTAAACTTAAACTAATACTATTAAATAAGAATAAATGTCAAGTTAATTTGTAAAAACAATTTCGCTGTTATGTACACAGAATACAAAGAAAGGATAAAATTTTATCACGTAATTCAGAAGTTTTATTTTAAGATTTACTAAGTAACGTGGATACTTACTCGATAATTTAAAAACTCAATTATTCAATAAAATAATTTATTTGTTTCATTCGAATTTTTGGTATTAAATTTTTTTAAGAAAATTTCTAAAGAATATTTTTTTATTAATAATGAATTAAAAATTTTAAAATTAATTTTAATCTACCCATCACACCTTGTATATCAGATTTAAAAAGTTTGTGCAATATAGAGTTCATTTCAAAAACTCTCGAATACATTGAAAAGCTATGCCATTATGAATATATTCCGCTATTGCAACTATTTAAAAAATAAAAGTCAAATCAAAGTATTAAGAACAAAATGGAACAGGTCCATGTTCTTTTTACTCAAAGTAGAATTTTTAATTAAATATTGATAAAGTCAACAAAAAAAAATCGTCCTTTATAATACATTTTAATAAAACCTTAAAATCGGATCGAATTTTGTAAGATATTAGAAAAAAATATTCTTATAAATCCTTAGCATTTTTTCAATTTGAAAGATGAATTGCTGATGACATTGTTTATATCACAATCACAAACTCCCACCCGCCGGAATACACATGGAAAAACTTCTATGGCCGGACCTCCTCAACAGCAAGATTGGCGGGAACTGTGGTTGAGTCCGACCGCGACACAACCACTTCCTAAAGAAGTACGTCCCGTCATCGATGGGAAGCCAGACCCCCCCCCCTTTTTCGTGTACCCACAAAGGTGGCGAGAACCAGCCACCCTGCCGGAAGTTTCTTATCCTCAATTACAAGATGCCCCCCCCGTGGGACTGACATTGTTTATAAACTGATGTGCTTAAATATTGGCAAATCTTTTCAGGCAAAATTATCCTTTCAGGCGGTTTCAAACACAACATGTCTTTGTTAATGCAAGTGAGAAATCTCAAAGCATTTTATTTTCAACATAGAATCTCAAAATGTCCTCACATTAAAACAAAACATGCAATCATGACAATCACAAAACAGGTGTTCTTCACGGGGAAAAAAAGGAAAAACGATTTTACAATTTTTTCCCAAACAAAACCACCCTCTATATTTCTAAAACTCAAACAAACCGCAATTTCAGCAACTATTCGGGCGAAACTTATCAGCAACGCTTGTCAAAGAGAAAGTGGGAAACCTATCTCTCTTTCCTCCTGAACAACAACGAACTCGTTTCTGTTACATCAACCGATTTCGGGAGGCGCTCTCGTTTTCCAATCTATCATCTTGTTAGTATTTTTTTCCCCTCTCCACGTAACAGATTTGTATTTCTTACTAATCAGAGCGAGAAGTACAGATGGTTTCGGGAAGATTCACAAGGTGTGAAAAAGAGGAAATTTTCAAGTTTCGTAGCTGTTGTTTGGGGTTAAGTAAAATATTGCTCCAGATGGATAATTTTAACACCTGTCACAAATGTTCTACATGCTCTTAATTACACTTGAAAAGCCAGGCGTTAAGCAATATCGTTAAGAACCATTTAAGCCTTTTTTCTTTCTTTTTTCCCTCGTTTAAAAATGATTGAGTTTATTCAGTAGATATAGATTAGATGATTCAGTAGATTAGATTTGATGTAGTCCAAAGCTATTTGAAACATTCAACTTTTTATAAGCCTATTTAAAATATATATAGCATTTGGTTTTATTTAGGGGGGCGGGAGGGGAGTCTAAGAAAATATTAATTTTAACCCTTTCTAAGGCCGTGGGAAGTATGCTTCCCACCAAATTTATCAATCTTTTTATGAAATTATGTAGGTTGGCATAAGTTCTGACAAATTTTTTTAGTAAGTCAGAAAATTAGATGCTTCAGTTCTTTATCTCAGACAAAATGATGTCTTGATTTGTTACTTAATTATTAATTAATCAAATTAAATTTATCTAATAAGCTAAATGAATCCCTTTTCTTATTCTAATTTCAAGTCTAAAAATATTTTAACATAATATGACTAAAAAAATGGCCCCTTAAAGGGTTAAAATACAACTTGTACAATTTATACGCAAATACAGATCCGAATATATCCATTGAGAAAGCAAATTGAAAATATTGTTTGAAATAGATTTCAAAATTATAGAATAAAATCTAAAACAAATCTCATTCAAAGATGATGTTTCAACATTATTTTCCCACCATTTAGGTGACTAGACGAATTAATTCAAACAGATTCATTTCTTCGATATTGAAGCAATATAAAATTTAAACTTTTAATTAAATCCAAATATACGATTTAAACTTTTAATTCAAACCAAATGTATTTCAAGCGAGGTTTAATAAGTAAGATTAAGTATTTAGTAAGGAGTAATTTGTAAAACGAAATTAAACTATTCATTATTAACTAAATTAAATCAATTTATTATGATTACTAATTTCTAGAAAATTCTTATTTATGTATAGAATAGAATCGCTATTTTTACGAATTACACTTATTCATATTTATAATTCATATGTCTAGTTCCGTATGTTCCTTTGAATTTTATAAAATTCCGAGCGTAGGCTCTTATTAACATTGATATAGTATCCAGACATACGAAAAAGACAGAATGACCTGGTTTTCGGTTTTGAATAATGTTTGCATAGAAATTATATATCCGACATTACAGGTGTCTCGTACTGGAGTTTAATAATGTGGTTAGCATACATTTGCATCAAACGCTATTCTAATAATTTAACTCTTTAATGCAATAAAAAAAAAACTCAGGATGTTAAAAAGATTCACTGCCTTAAAAAAAAGATTTTCTAAAATTATCCGATACAAAAAGTAATATAAAAGTAATATATTCGCATCGGTTAATTCGCACATATTTCTTAAAACATTTACTTTCAAAAACAAATATAAAAAAAACACGCAAGCATTTAAACAGAAAAAATAGTTTAAAAATAAGTAAAAATAGACAGCTATTTATAATAACGCAATAAAGTTAATACCGAAATTTGATTGAATAAAAATCCACGTTTCAGAAAACAAATGTGACAAATTAAACTTATTAAAAAATTGAAAATCTTTAAGTTTTAATCGATTGTAAATTTAAATCTACCGCTTTCTCTATATCTCTATCTATATATCTATATAATTCGACGAATATATGCATACACAGCAGTATGCATGCTTGCTCCAATGCATTACTTGCAAGCAACTGGGGTAATTTCCTTCAAACTCAGAGTATATATTCCTAAAAATATTGGAAAAATAAATCGATTCCAGCCAAATTCCTCAGAATAAAATGGGTTTAGTTTAGTTATATCAACATTACTTTTAAAACAGCACTAGAGCTATTTCGGGACGGACTTCTTAATTTTGAACCGCGGTCAGATGACGAGGCCGACACCTGAGCTGGCACAGTTAATTGGTTACGTGAATACTTACAAGAAATCCACGGGAATTACAGTTTATAATTTATACGAGTTTCTATGTTAAGCTGAATTTAAATACAGGTTTTTTATTTGTTCAAAATAGTTATTATAAACTTAAAAGTTTGATAAATTTTTTAAGTAAAATTTAAGTTAATTTTATATTGCAAATACCATTTTGGAGCTACGCTAGATTAGATTAGGGAAAAGTTGTGTCATTTTTAATTATAATCAAATGACGAGGACAAATCCTGAGCTAAAACCCTTTTCTTCAAATTTTCACACTCCGCAAGTGGTACTTTTAACTCTCGATGGTAGAATTAGCATGCATTTGACTCAAACTCAGTGGATCTTTTAATGAATCGATTTTCTAATTTATCCCATTCTAGTTTGAAGCTAAGATTTTATCGTGTTAGGCATCTTGAAGATATTTAACATGAAGATACCGACATTTTATCCAGATTACGGTATATAAAACAGATTATAGGAATCAAAATGCGAATGTGATTTAAGAAATATTATGATGAATTTTATATTTAGTTCAGTAATCAAATGTAAACACATAGACAGCCATTAACTAATTTAACAAAATTTAAAGAAGTATAAAATATGATCTGGTAAAAGTGAAATGTACTTTTTGCTAACCAATTGTAGCTATCTAATGAAATCGAAATTGTAATATTTATTCAAAAACAGGACTCCTAAAAGGTAATTTACAAAGCATTATTTGAAATGAAACCATATATAGCTTAAAAAAATTATAATTTCCAGCAAAAATTAATTTATAAAATTGTAGGAGATGTTTTAGAAACAACGGAAAGTATAAAATGAAATTCTCTTGAGCAAATATTTATTTAGTAAACGATTATTTAACTTCTTTTAGAAAAGCCTCGTGGAAAAATTTAAGCATTTATACGTATAAATTTATTATTGTAAACGCATAGGAAAGAAGTGAAAAGTAGAATATTTGTGGTAAAAATTCTTGCTTAAATTGCTCGAAATAAATCCACCCTTCGAGAATGAGATCATGTTAAAAAAAAAAAAAAAATTGAAATTAATATTACGAAAGACGTGATTCTTCTCGAAAAGGTGTAATTTAATATGGTTATTTCTTCACTGGCATAAAATATAATAAACGCTTCTGACTGACGAAAAACAATTCTGGAAATATTAGATTTTGAAAAAGTCAAATTACCTAATTTTTAGAAGATCGTACCTCAATTTCAGTAATAAAAAAAAGCGGTGTCAATTCAAGTAGATACAACGACTTATATAAAAAAATATCAAATATTCTCTATATTATTTCTATAGTATAAAACAGAAAATGCGTTTATGTAATTTATGTTTTTATTCGTTTATTTAAAATGTTAAATAACTTCACAATTTAAATGAAAGTTTTAACGAAATTGACTGCCTAATACGACAGAAACGGCAAACCATGTAGCAAAACAGAAGGATAGAACTTTTTTTTATATAAAGGTTTACTTCCTATTCTATAATCTATGTCATTAAAATACTTTTCATAACAAAATATCTTTATTCATATTTTCAGATGTCTTCGAATCTGCCAGTACTCTATAAATATTTTTTATGCACTGGCCTCTGTATTTAAAAGAAAAGTTAATAAAAACATTATATACGTTTTAAAATAAATTTTGTAATATCTGAAAAAAAAATCTGGCCCATGGATGGAAATTTAGACTTCAACTTTTATTATGTTCACGGTTGAAAACTGTAGGAATCGTCCAATTTTTAAGCCTTTGAAAAACAAATTTTTCCTCATTTCACTAAGAAAAATTAATTTTATGCATTTGGCTATACGATTGCATATTAAAAAATAACTACTGTTACAATTGGAAATAACGAACATTAACAACTTTCAGTCATCATAACAGTTATTTATGAAAAGCATCGTGTAAAAATATTTCACATCTTCAAAAGTGAAAAATGATTTCTTCTCTAGGTATGTTTTAAAGCTGTGTTTTTTTTTCTAATCAGATAAAAATTAAATTTGATTCAATTGAACTAAATTTTCATGAGAATTGTTCGAATAAAGAAGGAAAAGACTTGGAATAAGATAAATAACCATGAGTTTCAGTCATTTTCCAGTTGACATTTATAATGAATGAACAAATTTATAATATAAGATACTAAATGATTATCCGTTTAAAGAAGGTGATTCGATTCTAGGCAAAGTAAAAAGCGAAAATTAGAATTCTTGATACATTTTTATAATGTTAATTTTATAAAATATTCAGTTAAAATTTAGATACATTTTAGGCATTTTATTTTAAATTGGGATACATTTATCGTTTTCTTCCGACAAATCTATTTTTTTTTTCGAATTAAAACTGTTTAAATCGAAGTGCTATTTTTATTCTTTTTATAGATAAATTTACCATTACAAGAAAAATGTATACAATTAACAACTTTCTATTAGAAGAAAGCAAACTAAACAAGACAAACCAAAATCTATTCCGATTATTTTTAAAAATCGTTGGCAGCAGCCCAGACGATATTGGCAAAAAGCGGGCCAAACTTTTTCCAGTGATGGAGTCATCAAAGTGTATTCAGTATCTAAAAAAGGTGGACATAAAACGTAATTATTGGAATTCGATTTAAACGCTTATCTCTTTTTGTTTTACCATGTTCCAAAATACTGTCGGCATACATTTATCATGTAAACATGATATAAAATCAACTTTCGATTATAAGAAATTAATCAAAATGGCTTCTATCTAAGTACACTGAAATATTTTCAGTTTTTCAAATAAAGAAAAATATTTCATTCGAATTTTTGCCAAAGCGTAAATATTTTATTGACTGTTGTGTTCTACATTTTAAGCGCATTTTCTATAAGATGTTAATTTCATACAAAAATTCAGAATCATTAAAATACCCTTTCCAACTTCGAAAACAAAGTTCTACAACTTTCCCTGAATGCTTGCAGTCTTTAATCAAGTTCTAGCAACCAAAAGTTTGTAATCCAATAAATTAGAGTTTTATACTTTCGTCCTACTTATTAGGTCTCTTAGATATACATTTAAAAATAATTTCACGTCCTGATTATATTCCTTTAAAATTTAAAGTCTCATGCATCGGTCAGAAGAAAGATAGCAGATCAGTCTACTAATCTTTTATTTATATTTTTGAGGGTTCTTTTAAATTTATACTTCTAATGGTTGCATTATTCCAATTCTTTCTGCTTGGCTATATAAAAAGTAAGGAGTATTCGAGATTGAAATCCAATATTTTCGCAGAAAACATTGGCAAAATTTAAGTTGAAAAATTCTTATTATAAACTTGAACCAAATACGGATGTTGGTTTTTAAAGTTATTAGATGTACATTTTTTAAGTTGATTAAATAATACAACAACATAAAGAATTTGCAACTCTCTGCATGGAATTTAACAAATCCATGATTATATTATGGTAGTACTTGTAGTCTGAGATCATAAAACACATGGCAATATCTTTAGCTTTCAATTGTTAAATGATTGTTCAAAAGGGAATTAGTTGTAACACTTTCTATCTTAAAGCAATCAAAATTTTAAGCTTGTCAACTTTTTTATTGTAATTTATTTTTACAAATGTATTTAAAAAATAATTTTTAACTAAACATGCTGAAAACAGACAGAAACAAAAGTATTTGTATTATTTTTATTCGGCCTTAATATTTTATAGTAAACAATATCTTTAATATTATTATTAATTCATTTGATTTCGAAAGATTTCATTTGATTTGATATTTTCATTTCATTCGATTCATTTTGAATTCTTCGATTCATTCGAAGGGTTTTAGTTTTATAATAAATTCTGTCTGTTTTATTAAGTACTTAGGATTGTAATTAATGTTTATATTAAAAGTAACTTTTAAAATTTTTTGCAGTCCTTTAAAAATAGACAAGCATATAAAAGCATAAAAAAATTCAATACGCTTTAATATTTTTTTTGGCTTGAACACATTTGTATTTAACTTCTTTTCAATTTTTTTCAAACTCATTATTTTTTCTTTATTAAATTATTTAAAAGATCTTCAATAATTTTCATCTACATCTCGTTTACATTCCAGAATTCGCTGAATTATTGAAGTCTAATACTTTAGCATTCATTTTGTAAATATGAATATAAAGTCAATATTACTGTTAAAATGAAATGAAGTCACTAAAGCTTCTCGCCTAAAAATTTAATATTTTGTAAGTTAGAGAAGTGCTGATAATATTTAAGCGGAAAAGTGTTTCTTCAAATAAAGCTACAGAATTCCATTTATAAACAAACTTAATTTCTATCTAAAGCTACAAATGAAAAATGGAACTAAACTTACCCCCGATGATAAAAATCAGCATCCACTGGAAAATAATCCTTGTCATTGCTGCTTACATTCACTAAAACCCAATACGACAGGTATAAACCGACTCTGCTAAACAGTAAACTTGACAAGTAAACTTTGCGGAAAGTTTGATAACTCGGTTAAAAATACAACACTATGCCGCTCAACAAATCTACAGCTGATTCCGTAACTTAATTACAGGGACAACCGAAGTCCCATCGTTTGAAGTACCGAATAAACTCAAAAGCGGTAGTTATGAAACGCACGAGTTTCCGAATTATTCTATGTGGAACGACAAGTGTGGAGCTGCTTTTGAAGCGCTCTTTAAGTTTCGACTGAGAGCACTTCTACAACAAACCCTATTTTTCTCCACACGCACATGATTCGTTCCAGAGAAACAGGGTTACTTGAAATGGATGGATTCATTCGCCAAGCTTGGCACGATTTTGAAATGATGCTCATCAGGCGCCAAATCCAAGTTATTTTAACTTTTTCGGACGCTAAATGTTTTTTGACCGGAGTTTTGTCATTTTTACTTATCTCTCTTTCTTTCACGTTTTATGAATGCACTTAACAATAAAATAAATCGTGCTGCCGTTTGTTTTTATACTTAGAATTTCCTTTTCTTACTTTGCATTTTGTGATCTATCACATGAAAAATATATATATATTTAAACGCTATATTTGTTATATTGTATTTCGAATAAGTCAGAGATAGAAACGTTGTTGCTGGGCAATGTTTCTAATTCAAATTATTAGTGGCCTAATTCGTAATATTTTAAAATCAGTAGAAGTTAGATTAAGAATTGCAAACAGAAATTGGTAAACAATAATAATTTTATTAGAAATATAAATATTAATTTTATTAAAAACGATGTAAATAATTAGTTTAGCACGTTTTGTATTTTGCACCATATAAAATTTTTAAAAAAATCATAACGGTCTCAAGCATCATATAACCAACACCATATGACCAAATGCAAAAAGATGCATTGACAGTTTAAAAAACCATTTAGCGTTAAGAAATTTCTGAAATTTTTCTTTAAAAATTGATAAATAAAGAAATAAATGTGTCTTGGTAAATCGTACTGAATAGTGATTACTAAGAAAATATTATTCAATTCATGTGTCAACTCTTTTAAGAAACTTCTTTAAGAAACACACACACACACACACGCACACACACACACACACACACACACACACACACACACACACACACACACACACACACACACACACACACACACACACACACACACACACACACACACACATATATATATATATTTAATTAATTCAACAGAAGCGCTGTGAAAATATTTAAATTTGCACTTTCACACGCACCGAGTGAAGGGATAAAAAAAAAACTGTCCAGCCAAGCACATTCTTTTAAAAGATCCCTATAATTCCCTTACCTAATCCAACATGTGTAGAGAAATCCCTATCAGAATCTCATAGTATATAAGCACTGGGAACAGTATTTTCCCCTCTCCCTTAGCTTTTCCTCATTTCTCTTGTGTCGTTCTGTATGATGCTCTCGCCGCTTATGCTTGTATATAAATCATACCTCCCGGGATGAAATAAAACGAAGTTAAAAATTCAAAGTGTCTTCCCTGTCTTCGGCCACGATTTTGCTTAAAAAATTATGCTTATATATATATATATATATATATATATATATATATCAGCTATAAAAAATTTAATTTCAGATTTTTTAAATCTGATTGGATCTCCTTCTCTGTTTTAATTTTAAGGATCATAATAGATTTTTAGGAATCTAAAAATCTGTTTCAAGAAATGAAAAGGATTATCTATATCTAAGTATAAATGAGAACGAACGTAATGTGCATAACACATTATGGGAACATTTTGTGAGAGTAAAAGGAATTACCACAGTAAGCAAAAATTTTTGCACTGATTGCAAAACGTTAGCATGGAATAACCTCTGAAGATAGTAATGCAAAAATCTGTCGTTGAATAGCATTATTAAATTTTTTCCTTCTTATCATTGAAAAGGGGAGAAAATAAATCATATAAGAAAAAATGAAATTTTAATTTTTGATAAAATGGAATCATGAGAAAGATACGCATTGATTTTTGTTCTGTTCTGTTTCTGTTTAAGGAGAGTTTGGACGTTTGTTAGTGATGTTTGTGGAACCCTTTCGAAGCAATTAACCATTGAAAATTCGAGCAACAAATGCTAAGTCTGATGACAGATAACTTATCTTTCACAACTTATGATGAGAATTAAAATACCATGCAAGATGATAATTTGGGTTCCATTATATATTAGTTTCTCGTATTAGTGATTCGAAGAAATATTTTCGATTATAATCTTTTTTTTTTTTTTCTAACTTCTCTATGAAAAAAAAAATTATGAAAGGTACATCACCTCAAAGCTGATTCAAGGAACATTCTATATATTCTTCCAGTAAAGGAATGAAATTTCTTCCATCAAATTCTCTTGGCTTCCGAATCACCCGGTAGATTATGAATGGAGTGAATATAAATGTATGAATCAATTTGCATGAGATTAAGGAATACAAAAATAAGTAATACTATAACTATCAAAAAGAATCGACGAAATCTTTTCTTACTAAAATATGTTCTCATTTATATGAACTCATTATGTTCTCATTTAGATTTAGATTTATTATCCTGCTAAAAGTTTATCAAATCTATTTGTTACAGATTAACTAACGAAGGCCGTAGTAGAAAATATCATGCGCATTGGCAGAATGCTTATGAAATAAAATATATATATATATATATTATTTGCAGTACACTTGTAGTGTAAATATATAATAAATATTAGAAGCTCTGTTTCATTGCAATGGGATCTTTACTATCTATAATTCTATAATTCTCTATCTAATATTCCATAATACAATTATATATATATATATATATATATATATATATATATATATATATATATATATATATATATATATATATATATATATATATATATATATATATATATATATATATATAATTCAATAAATCATTAACGTAAACGTAATTAAAAAACCTTCTATCAATTGCTTGATGCCAAAATTGAAGTTAAGATTTCCGTAACCGGTAGTAATGCGGATTAGAAGTACGGGGGTATTTGTAACTCCACACAGCATTACAGACCGTGGTGGACGATTATATATAGTAATTTTTGAAAAGAGGAAAAGCAATAACCTCTTTCTGTACTAAAAGTTCTCTTTCAGGACCATAACATATTTAAGAGATCCATTTCTCTTTTACTTTATCTAATGATTGAAACTATAAAAGAATTTTTTATAAGAAAATTAACTTCCTAAATGCACCATTTTATACGTATAAGTGTTCTTTCAAAATAGTATATAGAAGATACCAACTCATACTGAGCGATCGATTCTATATAAATATAAATGTTTTCGCGTGACCCCACTTCTTCATTGCACTTTCACGATTCTCTTTATCTCCCGGAGAAGGGCAATCAGTGGCTTCTTGTTTTGTTGCAACGTGACTTGACACTAAATGCTGATCATGCTGCTTTGAGTAGGATATACTACTGTAGGCGATAGATAGATTCAATACAAAAAAATTTTAAGAGTTTTTGAAAAGCGAAAGTGTACTTCCCTCGATTTTCTGTTATAATTACACCTTATTTTTGTGTTTAACTTCGTTGTGTATTGAAGAGACTGGTATAACGAATTTGATGCTTTTACCATTGATTGATTGGATGGAAAATTTGATTCAGATCTTTAATTTATAATTATCAGTTTTAATTTAATTTCATGATCGCATTTAAAATTTAACTTATTTTGTTTGTTGTGTTCTTATATTATTATGTTATATATAAATAGATCATTAAAACTCTATTGCTGAAAATATGCATTGGGAGATATGTATAAGTTTGTAAAACAAATATTATGTCTGTCTAATAAAAATGGAATCCCTTGTTGCATTAAAAAAAGTAATTTTATTTTACATTGCACCTAATTTCATTTCTTATAAAAATAATAGTCGATGTATTTAGTATTTTTTTTTATTTGGCATTGTATAAAATGCCTAGTTCTTGTTCAAATTTTAATCGTTTCAAAATTTTCCTAAAAATATATAGGCATTCCATAGAATGTCAAATTTCAAGCTTGTCGATAGTATATATGATGGCAAACAAAATACACTCTATTCTCCGTTAGTTTAAATCCCATATAGAACAATATTTGCAGATTGCAGATATACAGATTGTAAATTAAAATATATCCAACTTTTTAACTTTATAGATTAACCGCATCTGTATCACTTTCAGGTAAAATGTCTATGAACTTTTAAGAAATCATTCGCTAAAGAATAATTGTGTTACAGTTAAATCAAAATGATGTATGTCAAATATGTCGAAATAATTTTTGGAATTAATTACATCTTCTCTCTGTTTATATTATCCCAAAATGTCTCTGCAACAAAATATAATCATGTACATTCTCTATATTCTCTTTTATATTGTATATTCCTTATATTAATTTTATTTATAATAATGTTATTTATTTGTATATTTTTAACATTATAATGTTTGTAGTACCATCTCTTATATCAAAATTTCGTATATTTCGTTGTGTATCATTTTTAACGTGTGACATTTTGATACAAAAGAGTCCATACTTCATTATTTATCACCAAAGATTCAAATGAAGAATTTATATTTATAATACTGCATTGTTAAAAAAATATTTTGCATTTGATATGTATTCTAAAAATTAATTCTTTGAATACAAAACTTTCTTGGGAAAAGTCCATCCAATGCCGGAAAAGCAATACGATTAGCTGTTCGCTAATCAGGACAACAGAAATAAAATAAAATAAATAAAAAATGCCGCCGCACACAGTCACCTATTCAGAGAATTGCACAGACAAAAAAATGTAACATGGATTCCTTGATTTAGTTATGTGAGATCGATATGACGCATGCTGAACCGAGCAATAAATCACTTGGTTAACTAAATAAACTAGAATCCCATTCCACAATGGTTAGAGAATAAGGATTATTGATAAAATGTCGAAATGAATTAGAATGATCGGTAAAAAGTGGTGTAAGTATTTATGAAACTGGGCCTTTTCAGTATTTATTTTCTTTTCCTTACTATGTGGTAATTGAGAGATATTGACTTACAAAATCGGTAAAGTATATTTTTCATGAATATAATACAAAATTATCATGTTAAAACTGGTAATATGCAGATTCGTTTTGTACTTTGAATGTAAAAGTTTAATAATTTTCTTTAAAATGATTATTTGATCCTAATTTGAATGGTTCAATATTTATTAGCGTCTGGAATTCTTGAAAGCAGACGCTTGAATTTCTAAAAATAAAAAGATTGCTGTAAAAAGAGCCGAGATAAATATATGTATGAGCATCTTCATTCATTCAAAAAGAAAATATTTTGTCCTTAAGTCAGTGCTTTATTTGTGCGTTTTTGCTCAGACATAACAAAATTATCTGATAATTTAATAAAATATGAAAATGGCAGATATTAAATTCAAGAGAGTTGAAGATTTTATTCTTTTGATGCACTTGGATTTTAATATTCTGCGTGTTCATTTTACGAGGTGTTTAGTTTATTTTTAATATTATTCAATTTCAATTGAATTAACCTTTTGGATTCCATCCAATTTTGTAATTTGTTGATTGTTAAATGATATCACCGAAACTGCCAATCTTATGGTTAATATTTGGTGCAGTAAACATCCCATTAAGAAATTCTGAGTGAAGATTATATTAATTTTCTTTGGAAAATGAATAGAAAATTATCTTTTGAACTACAGTTTTATTTTGGTTTTCTTTATCGTGCAAAGATTAGCATTCCTTAGACGATTTTAAAGGTATTTATTTGAAATTTAATAAGGATTCTGAATAGCTAATTGTCAGAACCCTTGCTTGACAAGAAAAAGAATGTGGAAACACCTTCAAAATTTTTATACATTCGAAAAGAGAACGTTTCCCGAAAAATATTTGACCCAGCATTTGTTTTGGGCGAGTGATTTTCACATAACGCGGCAGCTCTGTATGAGATAAAGACATTTATATCAAATTTAAGTGTGGAAAAAACCTAGAAATCTGAGTAGCTCAAAAGTTAAAACAGGTTGTTAAATTTGAATTTAAAAGGTTATAAAAGTGTCTACGCATGATAGATTTTTCTTGATTTAGATAGATTTTTCTTTTACAGAATTGACTCGAATTTTAACCCTTTGCACTCGGATGATGACTCTCACTCACCATTCAAGACGGTGCATCCTTTTGACGTTCTATTTATTTATTTGTTTTCTTAATTTTGTTTTTCTAAAAATGCCTAAAGAATGGTAAGAAGATGAAATTAATTAATGGAAGAATTCAACTTAAAACAATTATATATACATTTGCTTTTCGGAGCAATAAACAAATCTTTGTATTAGATAAACAATTGCATCGAATTACTTTTCCGAGCGCAAAGTTAACCCTTTGCGCTTAAATAGAACCCGTTTTGATTTGTAACATTCCGCTGGTTTCATAGCGATTTTTGAAACAATTAATTGTGTTATAATCAGGAAAGTTATGTTTCCTCTCTGCAGGGAGGGGGGATGTAAAAATGAATTTCTGATACATAAAATAGATTTTTCAATAAGATAATTCAAATATTTTTTACAAAAGTCTACAAGATTCGAACTTTAGCGGGAAATCCAAATGGATTTGAAGTCCATTAGTTATGTTTGTTTATTCTACATTTGCTGCTTGACGACGTCGTAAAATGGCTCCATGCTTTCCGCGACAAATAATTTTCAGATATGTTTTTTAATTTCAAGGTTCAATCTAAAATCAAAATTTTTTAGTCTTCATATGCTTTTAATGATTTTCAGATTTTCCAAGTGATCAAAATTGCAATTTAATTGTGCTATTGGAGGTATTTTCTCATATTTTCCAATTCTGCATCTCCTCAAAAATTGGTTTTAAAGTTCTCATGGGCCCCAAACGAGTGTTAATCAGTCATTACATTTATTTTGGAGGGAAAAAAATGTGTGCATCAAAAAACTGTGAATTGTCTTCAAAAATATATACAAATGGATAAGAAGCAGTGTCTTTTTATGTGATATTCTGAAATGTACAAAAAAAAAAAAAAAAAAAAAAAAAAAAAAAAAAAAAACATACAGCCTCTAATAGGTTTAAAAAAAAGGATGCCGACTTGCTAGTAATTAGAATTCACGAATGTTCTCTAATTTTATCAAATCCCTTTGCTTTTATTATGTGAAAAATAGCCAAAATATTTTCCATAGCTATTTTTAATTGTTTTTAACTGAGACTAATTTATATCTTGAAAAGTCATTTGGCTTTTAATGTTTTTTAAGAATTTATTCATTTTCATTTCAACATTTTACAATTGATATATTTAATAAATTAAATTAATAATATTATTATTTTTAAATTTTGGATATTGCTCTATAAATTTTAATTTAATTCTAATTTTGTTTGATTTTTTTAAAATAATTGTTTATTTTGTTTGTAATAATTTTTTACTCATTTAATTTTGTTTAATCCCAAAAATTCTACAAATCAAATTTGAAATATTTCATTGAAAAATTGTCGAAAACTTAATTCGGATGATTCATTAAACTTTAAAAAACATTTCTACCTAAAAAATAATGACTTGGTTAAATAATAATATAACAAAATAGGTGAACCATAAATTGAATAAAATGTAAATATATTAGTAAATAAAAATAAATATGGAAGTATGTAAATTCTTATAAAAATTAGATTTGGAAGAGGTTCTTTTTTAAGTTAAAAATATAGTACTCCACTAATAACCAGTTTAAATCATTTCTCACAAAAAATTCTTTATTGAAGGGGAAAATATTAATAAAATTCCTTTTGAAGTGCTTTCCTTGTTAAAGTTCCAATCACAGAAACGTCACATCACATTACAACCAAGCTTAAACCAGCATTCTTGCTAAATTTCTCCTTTAACCATAACACATAAATGTGCACTTTGTAAACTCTAAATAAGAAAACAAATTGTTCTGCATAATGTACTTACATACACTGATTGATTAACGTTTTGGACGAAACTGAAAAACACGAATTCTTCAATTCATGATGGATACAAGGTAACTAGGAACAAGGTAACTGCTAGTCCACTTCTGTTATACATTAGTATTGCATAACAGAAGAGGACTTCATTATTGATTTAAAGTATTCACTTTTTGTTCCCTACTTGTTTCTCCTACGAATTGCTCAATATTTGCTGTAGTGCTGCATGTAATGTCTCTACATGTTTAATGTTTTGCATACTAGTCATTTTTAGCTACTAGCTGGTTCGCCATTCCAATATTAGTTACGTTTATTTTCAATTAAATCGCTTATGCATGGCTCAATATTGACGATTTTGTCAGAAAAATAATTTTGAGTATCAAATTCTGACAGCTTTATTAGTTTAATAGACTAACACCTGTGCTACTCATTGCGGATATGAATCATCTTAATATAGTCATGTCATATTGATTATGATATGCTTTCATCCATTGAAGAGAGCGACGTTTTAATAATTATATCTAGAAGGGAAAATTTTAATTAATATTTTTTTGAAAGTTTAAAGAAAATAAATAAGTGCATATTGATGAGTTGCTAAGTGAATTGATTTAAATGAGTGCTTTATGAAAATAAATATTTTTCTTGGAATGTTGTTGCTTTAGTTTAATTAAATTACAGATCTTTCATCAATGTTATTTTGAAAATATTTACTATGCAAAATAATATTTCGAGATTATATGTATGAATTTTTTAAGCTTTTAATATGTGTAAAATAAGTAAGCCTTCTTGAGCATTATTTCCTCCAAGAAGCTGTAATTAAACACAAAATTAAATACTGTTTGTTTCAATTATAAACATGTCTTATAAATAATCTTAGTACTGCTTGTAATTTGAAAAAAAAATTAATTCTATAGTTAAATCATAATTTATTTAAGGATAAAATACCAACTTATAACAATAAACGGTTACACGCAAAATACAAATAATTTTAAATTGGGTCTATTTTATTTTGAGGTTTGATGAATTATAGTATTAAAACTATTGAATGCGTCTATTGATAGAATCCTAAAGGAGTAATAATCTAGTTCTTCGAAACAAATTGTTCGATGCAATCGTATTATTTCAGTGATTTGAGTCTTCAGCAAAATTTCTTTCAAGTTGAAAAGTTCATTCCTTGCAGAAATGCATGAAGTTACAAGTAGAGTAACCGTATGGGGTCATAAAATCAAGTTCGGGTACAATAAGTCCATCATCGGAAGAAAAAAAAAATTAACACAAATATTTACAAAGCAATCAAAAATATTTTCATTTAAGTTTAGTTATATTATATCCCACTTTTAAAGCAACACTAGGGCTATTTTGGGAAGGACCTCGTAATTGCGAACCGCGGTCAGATGACGAGGGCGACACCTGAGCTGGCACCCCCCTCTCCCACCACGCCACACCAGCGGGAGGACGTTTGCACTGACGGATTTAGCGTGCACAAGGCCCGCTTACACGACGGTACTTCAGGTCACGAACCTAAAACCCTCCGGTTCCGAATCATTAGTTGAGCTGTTAATGTTGAAAAAATATCTGTTGATTTTATACCCGAATTTGCAGATGATTTGTAATGATTATCAAATTCCTTTTACTGATTGCTACCACAAAAAGATCGCTAGCCTTTTTATAGATGAATTTAATTAATTAAAGTTGAAAAATAGATTTTGTCTTTCCAGACATTTGATCACATTTTACAATATTTGATAAAATGTAATCAAATATTCTCTAATACCGCTATTATAGGAATTTCACTGGCGTTTTCATGGATGCATTTAGTTTAAGTTGAAAAATGTCTTTTGTGTTTGGATTGACATAAGCAGAACATCTGAAGTGATGATCAGATACTCTTTACAAGCCGCTATTGTAAAAAGTTCGCTGGCGTTTTCTTTGCTGCATTTAGTTTAAGTTGACAAATGCCTGATGTCTGAGCAGCTACTCAGCACAGGCAGAAATCCCACTTTGGTCAATCTTGTCAAGATAAGCCAGGGGATCTTCGAATGCTATATATTCGAAAAACGGGTTTTGTGAAGGGGTTGAAACTTATTGCAGTGGCAGAATATTCTGGTTAAGATAGATTTTCGGCTTCTTTTATGGTAATGTATGAATCAGTTCTTGCTACGTTGTTACATAATTTTATCAGTATGTACCTGCATCAACTTTTGAATTCGGTGGATTATAATCCATTGCTGTTTGACATCCAGTATGGATTTTGTTTAATTCCTCCATCAGAATAAATGGCAAAAAGTAGATACAACAGCTCCAAGCTTTCATCCAAGACTCGGAAATAATAAAAGAAAACAACTTCCAGCACACTCATTTTTAAGTTTGAAAAATTATTTTCCCAACAAGAATAAGTTTTCAAAAGTACTCAGAATAAAAGACAATGCTCAGACTGAGTCGAGTTTAAAAATGCTCAATTTAACAATGATATAACTTGACCAACTGTTAAATTTAAAAAAAGTACATTGTTTACTGTATTGTTACATTGTATGATATGATTGTTACATTCTATGATTGTATGATATGATTGTTACATTCTATGATTGTATGATATGATTGTTACATTCTATGATTGTATGATTGATTACATTGTATGATGTGATTATTACATTCTATGATTGTATGATTGATTATATTGTACGATTGAATGATTATATTGTATGATGTGATTATTACATTCTATGATTGTATGATTGATTATATTGTACGATTGAATGATTATATTGTATGATGTGATTATTACATTCTATGATTGTATGATTGATTATATTGTACGATTGAATGATTTTATTGATGTATGATTGTTGCTTTCTATAAAAAAATAAAGCAAAGGTTGTTAATTCTAATGCAAATGTAGAGTAATGCATTTGTCTATTGTTTAAAAGATGTTAAAGTACAGGACCAACGAACTTTTATATTTTCAAAAAGACAGTGGGAGTGGTCCCACGGTTTATTCGTAAACACGGTAAGAAATGTACTTGCATATTATTAATTGCATGCTATTCGAAGATAATGGTTAAGAAAGAACCCATCGGCGAGTACTCTTTGGCTATTAATTGCTGGAATGCTTAACATAAAAACACTTGAAAGCCGAATGTCTATTTTAGATGCTTTTTTTTACCACCTACTGAAACTAAAATTTGACATAAAAATAGAATTGCAATTTCAAAATCACACATCAAATTTCATTTATTTAATTCGACGCGTTTATAAGTCGGATATAGATTGGAAAAGGTGTCTTCGACCTAAGGGATGTCTGAAAACTTGGAGGCTTGCCATAATTATGTGCAGTTTTTTTTTCTCTTAATGATTGCAGTGCTTTCAATTTGGTTGTTTTTTACATGCGAAATAAAAAGAAAAGCATTCTTCCCGAAATTTAGTTTTTGATTTATTAGCGGTGAATTCTTTCGGATACAATTTTTGCAGCTGAACAAATTTATGCAGAAATGTGACATTATGATTTCAAAAAGGAGAGTCTATTGCACTTAGAACATAGTACATCTTGGATCACAATCCCTAAACTCTGTACCGGCTGTCATCTTGAACCAAACAGCTGAATTACCTCAAGAAAAACTTAAAACTTAAAACACCCAGTCGAAATCTGCTGCTTAACATTCAGACCATGTTTAGATTGCAGCAATGAGATTGATTTTATATGCAAAAGAAAAATTCTTGAAGAATAACATTTCATTACTAGTCGATGGCAGCAAATTTGAGGAGGATATTATTAGTTATTTTGAATTTTTGTTAAATTCGCTTCGATATAACTTTATGTGCATGATTCCATTAAATTATCAAATATTAAAGCCGCGTTCTTTTAACTGTCTTGTCTATGCTCTCTTCCTTATTTACAAAAACCTTTCTAACGGAGACTAGTCCCATGACATCATAGCGCTTAAAGTCTTAATTTTCCGGTTCATCCATCATCTAACATTCGCTATTCAGCAACTTCTGTGCTTGTACTGTATGTTATTCTGTACTTGTAAATATCCTTCTTTTGCCTTGCATCGGGTACACACGTTTTGCTCATAAGCACCTTTGTTTGCTGAATGATGCCCAACTTGATCAGCATGTCAGGTCGGTTTACCGTCATTCATATTTTAATAGAATGTCCTGTTTTTAATCACCACAGGCTACATTATTTCGGAGCGGCAATTTTAAACATGAGTGACGTGGTAGAAGAACTTCCCCACAAGAAAATTTTTATATTTTTAAAAGGTATTGGATTTTTGCATCTTATCTAATCCCATTTATTTCTTTTAACTTGACTGATTTTAATTGATATTTATTTAATTGATATATATTTTAACTTGACTGTTTTGTTATTTAATATTTATAGTACAGCAAATTCAATATATTTTATATGGAATTCTTAACATTTGCAATATAATTTTTACCATATGTTTGGCCTCTGTATAGCCAAGTTTGGCTCTTGTGCTATAAACTTCAAATTCAAACTTACCTTGTACACTATACAGATAATAAACAGAATCCTTCTTCTTTAGCTTTCCGCAATGGAAAAATATAGAGTAATTAAACATTTGGCAAAACAATGAAAATGGTTAGAATTTCCATTGCACAGAGCAAAAATGTGCAAAATTAGACAAAAGAAATTTAGAAAAAAATTCACCCAAATTCAAGAAAAATTTCATAATTATTAAACTGGCACCATTGAAAAAATAGTTTTTTGAATTACGTGTATGAAAAACGTTTTCTTGCTGCAAGATTTTCTAAGTTTATTGCGGAAAAAACTAAAATTTTTCTTACTTTTCAATTAACTAAAATTAAAATTTCGAAAATTCACTTCAAGGAGTGAATTTCCTCTCACTTTCCAAAGATTTGTAGTCCTGGGTTAAACAATCTGAACTTTAGAACGCAAATACTCTTTTTTAATGATAGTAAAAATATATTTATATGGAAATATTGCTGTTATATAATGAATAGTCAATGACTTTTATTAATATAAATAAATATAATATGATTTAGGGATAATATGAGATTTGGATTTATTTTTGTGTATCCTGCTTTACTCTTAATGTATTCTTTGGATTCGTGATACGAAGTAAAAATGTTATAGAAAATATTATATCCCTTTTCTGCTATATTTTATAGAGATTAATATTTCGGTCTATACGTGTAATATTCTTTTATTGGCGAATTTGTGAGAATTGAACTAATTTAATATTTCGAATTGCCATATTCGTAATACTATTCTTTTATGTTATTTAATATTCTTCGGTCGAAAAGAAATGCTAGATTGGCATCGCTGGGAATGTAGAATAAAATGGTTGTTGAATATATAAATATAATAATAGTTGTTGAATATATAAATATAATAATAGTTGTTGAATATATAAATATAATAATGGTTGTTGAATATATGTTTTTTAAATTGAAGGTCTCCAGATTGTTTCCTATTTTTCTTATAAAATCTTAAAATATTTTTTATGACTGTTTGAAAAAAAAAAAATCTAACGATTTTTCTCATTCTTTTTAGCGCAAAAAGGAAATAACTTTTGGCAATCTGAGGTTAGAAACATTCAAATAAATGCTGTAAAATATTTTAAATATTTCCTCGAAATGTAATTTCCATTTTTTGATTTTTTATCACATCGCACACCTAGATCTAAAGGGAGCTAACTCAAAAATCTTAATTTTTGAGTTATGCACACCATCAAATTTCTTATTTCAATACCTACCAACTAATAAAAGTGATTTAAAAATGATCTTCACTATTCGACGCTAGATAGCGACAAATGTCCCTTTTGTTGAACTAGCCAGCCTCGCTCTCTCTCCACTGCAACAGGACATCTCTAGTTGCAATCAGTATTGCAAGCGGAACGCACTTGCCTGTCGTAAACAAATTGGAGTTATTTTGAGTTGTACCCGTGTTGTCGAAATTTGAAGCAGTATTTTTTTTGAGTTCTCGCCATATTGAAGGTTTGTGCTGAGTAAATTAATGCAACATTCTGAGTTGAACCAGTATTGCTGGCAGGGTGAGTAAAGTTTTTATTTTTATTTAGAATTCTTGCCGTATTGTTGAAACATTTTTGAATTTATAGTTGAGTCTGTTTCGTTGAGTCATTTTTGAAACTCTTATATTTCTTTAAAAAACAAGTTAAATTTACCTTTTTGGCTATTGGCGATTGGAGTCTTTTCATCTGAATATAATTTTATTTTCATTCTAACAATTACATAGTTTGTTCCTTTTTTACTGATTAATTTTTGAGTTAGATCTCTTTAGATGAGCTCCACCAAGTCTAATTTTACAACATCGCTAATGAGATCGAAAACGTTATATTGATGGCTTTTTAAATTTATTTGACGCACAGGATCCTACAATTTAGTGAAATAAACATTTTCTATTTCAGACAAACACTGAAACGTGTATGGTTAATTAATAAATATAAAATAATTAATAAATATAGTAATAGAAAGGGAAAAAAGGCAATATCACTCCTATCATATATACTCAACATGCAATTCTGGAAGATGACTTGAAGATGTCATCAAGTAGTGATGAAGTCTCATCTACAGAAACTCATGCCACTTTATCCGTGGTTAATAACTCTATTCCGAGCACGTTTAAACAACAAAAGACTGGTGAATCAAACTACTTTATTTCACCAATCCGAAGCGATGAAAGTGATATTGAAGACTCCGATGAAGATCCTAATTTCCTATTGGTTCACAAAAGTAAGACTCCATCCAATCGTACCTTCTATTGCATCGTTGACGTCGTCCAGCACTAGCAGTAGCAGCTCGAATTCATCGAAATCTAATAGTTCGTTGGACACTGAAGATGATAGTGAGCAAGTAGACCCTCAAAATGTTACGGTTGCTGGAACTAATTCCCAAAAGCCCGAGGAGAGAGAAGAAAGGAGTAGAAAGAGAATACGTAAACCAGCGAAGTGGAAATCGAAAGTTGCAAAAGTGCTAAGAGATTCTCGCAAAGCCTACCAGTCTTTCTCGAAATCGAAGAAACAAGTGCCACAGAGAAAAGTTGGACCACCCTGTGGAGAAAAATGTCGGCTAAAATGCAAAGATAAGATCGATGAAATGGGACAACAGCTCTTTGATGCATTTTGGGGACTCGGCAATCTTGAGAGACAGAGATAATTTGTAGTACGAGACTAGCAACAAATAAAACCTAAATATCGATACTCAAGCACACAAGATTTTAGAGCAATTAACACCGCCTTTTATTTTGAAGTTAATGGATCCAAAATTAGAGTATGCAAGCCCTTTTTCAAATCCACTCTTGACTTGAGCTATAAAGCAATAAAAACAGCACTTTCCAAGAAAACGGAATCAGGAGTTATTCAAGCCGATTTGAGAGGCAAACACGTCCAATTATTGACTCACAAATTAAACAGAGCGTTATAGATTTTATAAATTCTATTCCAAGGATTGAATCTCACTACTTGAGAACTCAAACAACAAGAGAATTTATTCCAAGTGACAAATAATTGGCCGATATCTGCAGAGATTATAAAAAAATATCTACTTAAAGTTAAAAATCAAGATTATCTTAATAGATTATTGTCATGCCCATAGTACACAACGATACTAAAAACTTTATTCAAATAAGTACAAAAACAGTTTTATAGCTATGGTTGGTTGACCTCAGAATTCTGAGTGTTTTTGAGTTTTAACAGAGTCCTGAGTATCGTTCTGTAATAATGACATTATTAAAGTATTAAGTATTAACAGAGAAAGGTCATACTTAAATATAAATCAAATGTGATTTTTTATGTGCATTTAAAATTGTTTTTTATAGAACATCAGGTTCCTATATTTTTTATGTTGAGTTAAAATTTATAAGAAACTTTTATTTCTTAGTATTACTTTTATAATTAAATGGGATATAAGAGACTGTCATTAATTTTTATAGTATTATTAATAACAAATATTGATTGATTTCAGTATTTCTAGTGTTTTCTTGCTAATTTATCTTCCAATATACCCCTACTGCTGGTCCACAGACCGCTCTATGAATTGGACTAATTATAAATAATACAAAATGCTATTACATTTTAAATTTATGTTGCCTTTTCAAAAGAAAGCCAACTAAAAACTAAATTCCCCAACAAGGGCTCAACTAAAAATAATGAAACAAATATACATACATTATAAAGCAATAGGGAAATAACTATAAAAATCTACTTTTCAGCCCCAAAACATGATTAAAAAACAAGATTCCTACAATACCTTTCTTCTAGATGCATATATAAAGCATAAATCAATACAGAAAACTCCTGCAGTGCACAGGGACACAGTAATCAGTTTTTCGTCTTTTCTGAAAAAAGTGCTTTTTTGAGTTAATACCTGTTTAGATCTAGGTGTGCGACATGAAGTTTATATAGAGTTCTGAGATTTTCAAAACATCCCATCTTACGGTTTAACTTCATAACAGTTTTTTTTTTCAATATCTTGAATACAAAAATAAATAATTTTGATTATTTTTGAAATTTCATCGGATCTCCACGTTTTAGACCTCCCCAAATTCAAAATCTCACTTTTGGAAATGTATTTGTTGGTAAATACGGTAACTGAATAAATTTATTTGTGTTCTTCATTCCAAATCTGTAGATTTTGATCAAATTTTGAATGAAATCCAGGCACAAGAAATATACCTGCCTATATGTTCGAATTCAAAGTGCTAAATAGATGAAATTTGGTCCACAATTTTAATTATGAAATGCAGATCTGTATCAGATTTCGAACTAAACCTGTTATAGGGTTAATCGTCTGTTGATCAGTGCCTTCTCATGCATGTTGTTGTTGTTTCGAATGGCACTTGCTATGGACAAGCCCGCTGTCGGAGACAGCCGATTTAAGCCTCAAGGGGAACGCCTCTTATTTCAATAGTAGCGCCATCTAGGGCCAAGAGTACGACTTAGCTACACACACGTCACAACCCTTTTTACGGGGCGGACTTCATTCACTCATCCGCAGATCGTAATTTAGACCTGAATCAGAGAATGATCACCCCTGATCCAGTACCCCCAGTGGTATTACTCTCGACATGGAGGACTTTGTGCCCACGACAGATTTAACGCGCTTCAGCCACCAAGCACGCGGGGAATCTTCGGCCGGCGGGGTTCGAACTCGCAACCTAAGGGACGCGAATCCGACGCTCTACCAACCAGGCTATCCCGGCCTTCTCATGCATCTAAAAAAGATAATTAAAAAAAACGCAACTACTTAGATAAGTAAAACTTTTAACAAAATTAAAAAATTCTTTTTGTTAAAATTAGATTTTTATTTCATATTTTAGCCTCAATCCCCCTACCCCTCAAAAAAGACATTCAAAATTCCTTTCTCCTCCCCTTCACTCTACCATACCACGCAAAGCACTCATGAGCTGAGTTAAAAACAAAGATGTGAGCACTTGAGGTGTTCACGAACATGGTCAAGGTCCGCCATTTTTGTATGTGGGGGGATATCTTTAATGTAGAGTACACGGAACCGTTTCATTGAGATCCTTTTCTCTAGTTCCATTATATAATTAGATGCCACCAGCCATTTCGGGAATATAGCATCCTATTGATTCCCTTATCAATAGGATATTAAGAATATATTGAACACTTCACATGTTTGTAGATTACGTGTCATTTTTCCCCCATCGAACAATACCATCTTTGAACTATTTAACATTAGATTATAAATTAGATAACCGCCAATTCAATGCTCATATGATAAACAGACACGTCGGTTGAAGAATTAAAGAGTATACAAATTTAAATCTCAATGATATCATGTAAATTACGCATAAACAGTTATGTTTGCCTGTCTGCAAACCCGTTAATGGAATAAAAACCACAGTAAAACTAATAAAATTTTGAAATTTTTTTTAAAAAAACTGATAGTGTGAATTTGCATTCAATTTTGAATGCAACCCACCTAGGGGTTTAATACAGTGCGCGAAAATATATAAGGACAACATGTAATTGCATGAAAATATGCTTTATTTCCATTTCACTTAAATGAACTTTTTATATTTCTTACTTCTGCTGCATAATTTTGTGATAACAGTTATACCACATAAAAAACATAATTTAGCTTCAAAATATTGATTTTACAAAATTTAACGTTAAAGGAAATACAGAAAGAATTATAAGGATATGTTGTAAAATACTTAAAAAATGTTTCAATAATCAAGAAAACTACCTTTTTTTCAATCACTTGAATAAGCCGAGAGGTCATAGATCCTGAAAGATCTTTTAAAATATCCCCAGATATTTTTTCCCAAGCGTCTTTGATAGCGACGACAAGATCTTGTGTACATTGATACTGTGTGCCGTTTTTATAAACTTCTCGGGCTAGAAGTCCCCATAAGTTTTCGATTGGATTAAGATCGGGACTTCTTGCCGGCCAATCATGTAAATTTACAGAATTAGCTTCAAACCAGAGTTTTGCACTCGTAGAAACGTGCATCGAAGCATTATCCTGCTGAAAAATATAGTCCCCTGAAGTAATTAGTGGCGCTTCAGGTACTAAACTTTCTTCTAACATATCAACATACCTGTCCGAATTCATTTTAAGGTTGATAAATACAATTGGAGTGGTTCCATTTGCCGCAAAAGCGCCCCATACCATAACCGAGCCACCACCATATTGACGCCTGGAAAACACTTCCTTGGTCTTTCGCAGATCATACCAAAAATAACGAAAACCACCAGGTCCATCAAGATTGTACTTTTTTTCGTCCGAAAAAATTACATCAGCCCACTTTTGAAAAAGAGAAATGTATTTTTTGGCAAAGTAAACTCTTCTTCTCTTATGATGATTTGTAAGAGGAGGGTGTGACACTAATTTCCCATAAGAAACTTGAGGATGTTTACTCAAAACATTTTGAACAGTCCTTGTTGAGCATGGTAAACTCAAATTTTGTCTAACTTCATTTGCGGTTTCTCTTTTCTCGCAAGCTCTCCTTACAATCACTCTTTTTTGTCGACGAGTGAGAATTTCTGGTCTCTCAGTTCGCTTTTTCATACCATACATCCCAGGATTTTTTTTAAAAATTATAAACCACCGTTTTAGATCTCTTGATTCTTTTTGAAATTTCATATCCACTTAATCCACATTCTCGAAAAGCAACAATTTTTCCTTTTTCAGAGTCAGAAAGTTGAGTTCCTTTGGGCATCGTTTAAAAATTCACACTGAAAGTAGCCGAATGGGAAATTCTTTTTGCAAATGAATCTTTTAACTCGGAATTGTCATTTTATGTTTTCAAATATGCAAATTTTTAAATAATTACTGGAGAAAAAAACAATGTCCTTATACTTTTTTCCGTTTTCATTTAGGTTTAAAAATTTAAATTTAAATTTTAGTAGATTTAAAATTGAAAATTTTAATTACTTTACGCATAAAATATTTTAGTTTTACTTCTATTTTTGCTGCAAAAATTTGCATACGATTCTGTAAACAAGGCTTCTAGATTTGGCGATTTTTCGCGCGTCCTTATAATTTTTTCGGGCACTGTATCTGTTTCTATATATATGCACACGAAATAACTCAAAAGCACGGAAAGCTAGAGGACTATAATTTTTGTTTCAAAAAATACAGTAAACTCCCCAACACCCGGTTCGCTATTTTCCGACCTAGTTTTCTTTTATCGTAATTAAGTAAGCATTATAGAATTTATGTTAAATTAGATGAATCTAATAATTAGAATTAATTATTAGATTCATCTAGAATTAATTATTAGATTAGAATTAATTATTAGATTAGAATTAATTATTAGATTAGAATTAATTATTAGATTAGAATTAATTATTAGATTAGAATTATTAGATTCTAAATAAATTAGAATTTATGTTAAAATGTAAACAGTTTATATACTTTAACTTACTTTTTCCCTAATAAATTCTTGAAACATCCAGTGCAATATATAAACATATATAAACTACAGTACAGAATCTTCTATTTTAATTCAGCACGTTACAGGCAACAGCTTCTATGATTTCTCCGGGTCGCGTTCTCGTTCTACGTGACTTGAGATAAATGGAAGGCGTAGTACTCAATAAGAAGTGAAAAAATACGAAATATGCGAGTTTTGGTAGAAAAGCTTTGTCTTCTGGTATTGGTGGGCAAATAAATGTGTTCATAGAACTCCGGCCTATCCGGCTTTTTTGGTGTCCGGCTTGCCCTTCCGCCACATTAGGCCGGATGCTCGGGAGTGTACTCTTTTTATAGAATTTCTAAAAGATTCATAAACCCTTCTGATATTGGGATAAATTCTATCACTAACACACTACTATTTGTTCCTATGTAAGTACGATTGCACAAAGTCTAATAAATGGCATTTGCTTTGTTGTTTTGAATTCACTGCTTTTGATTTACATTAAATTGTTCATCAATTGGTCTAATTTAAAAAGTTCTGAGATGCACATTCGATACTCAGTGCCATGAATTAATTAAATATTTAATTAATACATGGCATATTTATTTAATTAAATATTTATTTAGAGTCAGGCAAATATAAAGTATTGACAATTAAAATAACACAGCTCTAAACTGAAACACTTCGTTGGACGGATGGACATGAAATTATATGTAAACTATTTATCTGAAATTAAATATAAACACTATTCCCGACGAATCAGCTTGTCGCTAGAGGCGATTATTAAATAATAAAGCAATAACAATATAATTTTTTAAAAAGCAGAATTTGTAAATTAACAATATAGAACACTTTGAATATTGAACTCTGTTGTAGCAATTGAAAATGAATAGCGAAATCCTTATGTAATAAATGCAAAGATTTTTTTAAAGCCAGAAATTATTATTTTTATAATTGAATATTTATCTAGTGCAATAAAACAGTTAGGATGTACATAAAATACCAGTATATTTAGCTAGCAGAAATGATATATAAAAACATTTTTCTTACCATTTTATTTCTTATTTCGATGTAATAAAAAATTGCAGTAGTAGTGATCATCAGTAAATAACAAAAAATATCTTAATACGAAATTCACAGAACAGAGAAAAATTCGAATTACCGAAATAATTTAATTTGAAGCATCGAATAAACCAGTTCCACTAATAATATATAAGTACATGCAAAATTGCTTATGAAGCTTATCTGTCATCACATGAAATTTTATATTTGCGTACCATCGCATTACATTTTACATCATTTTTATTAATTTACAAGCATTTTAAAGTTCATTTAAGATTTGAGTTTAATCGCCATTTCCAAATGCCATACGGTAATTATCTCTTCACAATGTTTATGAGCTGATATTATCATCATTATCATTATCGCTTATTATGTCATGTGAAGACGCTAGAATTTGATACAAAAATTACACATAATCCTCAAACACCTCAAGCTATAGATTTTTTTTCTTGAATCAGCACGACAGCATGTTCCCGAAATGGATGATATCACCTAATTGGGTAATAAAAAAAATGCGAAACAGTTAAGGGGTTCATTTCAGATCCTTGTCAGTAAAGCAGAGTTCTAAAAGAGAATTTAACAAGTTCTTTGACCTAGAATCTTTAATCTTGATCAAAAAATAACACCTTGTTTAAAATTAATGCGTTCGGTTTCATTGACACTGAAATCATTCAAAAGAGCATTTCGAACGAATAAAAAAAAGCACGCCGACCTGTTCTCCAGACAGCCGAATATCTGGTAGGGTTATCAACCTTTTTTCGATGCGTGGGATCTGACTCGTCTGGTGCATTCATTGTTGCTCTGTCTCTCGTGTTGAAACTCAAGATGGTCGCAAAAGATACGATGAATCGAAAGAAAGTCGAAGTAAAAGCCAGTGAAAGAAAGATCGAAGAGATAATGCTTGAATTTTTTTTTTTTCGGTTAGATTATTTTCACTTTCTCATGTACAAATTACGCGAGGCAAGTGAAAAAATATAAAGCATGAAAATTTTTTCACTTTTTTCAGTTAGCTTATTTTCATTTTCTCATGTACAATTACGTAAATCAAGTGAAAAAAGTGAAAAAACATGAAAAACTGTTCATTTTCTTTTTTTCAGTTAGGTTATTTTCATTTTCTCATGTACACATTATTTATGGAGATTAAAAAAATCGTTCTACAATCAAAAATTTCAAACTCGGGACTTTAATACACCTCCATGTTTTTTGACCTTCTTGACTAAAATAAACAGGAGTGAACTTCCCTACGCTTCCTCACATGTTCTCTAGTAAAGGTAGTGTTCACCTCATAACAGCATAAAATTGAGAACAGTGACTAGGGCTGTAAATTACACGAGTGCCTAGATTTTTGGCAGTCCCACATCTCAGCGTGATGTGCTTCAAAGTATAATGGACGCTTTTAACCCATTCACTGTCAGCAAAATTTATAAACGCTTAATTTCGCTGTGATTTCCCAAGAGATTTCTCGCAAATGGCAGTGAATAGGTTAAAAAATAAATGGAATCAAAATTTAACACAAAATTACAAGCTCACTTGCAAGCTCATATACCATATTTCATGTCCATAATTTATTTAAGTAATAGTTATAATTATTTAATAATAATTTATATAAGTCATTGCTGCCAGTTTTTTGACGTATTTTTTTCCCTAGTTGATAAAATTCTAAATTTTAGAAATTGGTAAAAGAGTGATTCAATTTTGATCTATTCAACTCTTTACATTTTGTAGTTATCGCGCTCATTTTATACAACGGCAGACAGATTTCTCGTGAGTGGATTTCGATCCAAAATTTGACAGAAATCGACAAAATGTTGTGTAAATATCGCAAAAATAAATTTAATTCGTCTGGCTAAAAAAACTTTTTTAGGTTATTGCTTTCGCAGACAGACAGACATAATTCCATAAATATGTTTTTCGGACTCACGGAAGCCTGAAACGAAGAAATTCGTCGAAATGTCGAATTCAAATTTTTTGACGATTACAATAGTTTTTCTTTGTATATTTGACATAGGAGTAATGAAATGAAAAGGAAATTCTTTCAAATTATGTCTGCCTATCTATCGATTCAAAATCGGAACGAATGAGGAGGATAAGAAAGTAGCTTTCTAAAACAAAAAAAGTCTAGATTTTTAAAAACTTTTTTGGATGCAATTCATCTATGGTATCTAATTTTGTTATTGTATATGTACGTAAATCCAATAGATCTTTATACTATGACCCATATGGATATGGTAGAGGAGCTATTAAGGGGCAAGGAGATACAGATACAACGGCTGAGATACAGATGAACGGATTTAAGGCTGAGCCAAGCTGACAAAGTATAAGAACGTTAATGACATTTCTTTAAAAAATATGAGGAAAAGGCGGAAAAATAATATCATGCCCCTAATGTCGTTTCTAATTGTAATACCACTGATTATGACTAGAGGCAAAATAAATCCATTTGTTTTTCAGTCTTTCTTACTCTTGTTACGCCGCTGAATTGATGAAATTCGACATATTATCTTAGTAGATACTAAAATGTGTACATAATGTTGGGTTCTGTCCTTAATTAACAGTCTATTCAAAAGCTTGTTAATTTGGTAACTGAATAAACCAAAAAAAAACATTTTTATTAGTGTTTAGAAAGTTAAGCTTAGTTTTTATACAAATTAGTCTTACTCTTGTTATGCCAATGAATTGATAAAATTCGACATATTTACTTAATAGTAGAAACTTAAATATGTGCATAATGTTGGGTTCTGTCCTTAGTTGACAGTCTATTCTAAAGCATATTAATTTGGTAACTGAATAAACTAAAAAAAAAACCTTTTTATTAGTGTTTAGGAAGTTAAGCTTAGTTTTTATACAAAATAATTTCTGCTTTTTTTTCGTCTTAAATTTAAAATTCATTAAATTTTATGGAATCTTGGCATCGGGTCCTTTTATTTCTAATTTAATACAACATTTGGCTACTTGTGTGGAATCGTATCTTATTAAATTAATCGATTGGTAATTAAACTCTAAAATGTTAAAATAAGGTATTGGCATCGAGAAACTACTTGTAAAAAGTCAAGGAAAAAAAGATTGTATGAGGATATCGATTATAATATTCCACTTTTACAAACATAAAAACAAGTTAAATAAAAGTGTGTAAAAATGCTAGGTAAATGAATTTTAGTATATGATTTTTATAGTAAAATTGTAGTTGTGTATCTAATTCGATCTAAATCTTTGAAAGTTAAATTTTATTGGCTTGCGTATTCGTATGCATGTGGACATGTTAACCTAAGAAAAACGACAAAATCGTTAAATGAACTTATGCATGTGGTTTTGATATCAAAATTGTTGATCTACATCGATGCCCGATGGTTATAGGATGATCAAAATGATTACTCGGATATCTTCCCTGTACGGTGAAATTAAACCCTAAATGCATCATACGATAGAAATATACGTAGAGATGGACTTCCCGTTTTAATACTGAGATGCAGTGCAAATAATTATTAGAAGTACCTTACATACGGGTTGTTCGCTCTTATAGTGGCCCGAAGAACTAATTTCTAAACCAGAAAAGGGAGACAGTTAAGAAATTGTCTTAAATTACGACAAAAAATTACATTTTATGTTGTTTGGAGCAGTAAATATAATTTTCAGTCACAGAATCTGTTTTTATACAGTGCTTTACCCATATCAATCACATTTACTAAAATATGTTTCAACAGCAATATTTTAAACACAAAATATCCGCTATTTTGTGACTAAAATTTGACTAGTTATGAAATGCAATATACTCCCGAGTACTTGACCTAATGCAGCGGAAGGTCAGGTCGGATAACAAAAAAAGCCGGATAGGCCGGAGTTCTATGCAGTCATTTCTTTGCTCACTAGTGCCAGAAGACAAAGTTTTTATATCAGAACTCACTATTATAATACGTATTTTCTCACTTCTTATTAATTACTGAGCCCTCCGTTTATCTCAAACCATGTTCAATATGAACGCGGCCGTGGCCCAGAGAATCATTAAAGCCTTTGCCGGTAACGTGTCGAGTCAAAACAGGAGGCCCTTTACTGATAGCTTATATATGTTTATATTTATATAATTTATAAGATGAAAAGTAAGTTAAAGGATATAAATTGCTCACATTTTAAGGCAAACTCTGTATTGCCTAATTTAAAGGCTGGAAACATAAACAAAACATTAACGTAAATCGTAGACCTATTTTTTAAGGAAATTGACTCAAACTGATTTTATTTTCCACTGATAAATGATATACAGATGTGAAAAAGTAACCCTAAAATAAGAGTTAGCAATTGTAATTTTTAATTTTTGAAAAACCAGGCCGGATAGTACGGAAGCCGGATAGTCGCGAACCGGATACTCGAGAGTGTACTATACTGATAATCATTATTTTAGATGAATTTTATAACTAAATTCGCGGTCTCCGTAGAGATTATATGATATAATTTACAAATTAAAATTATGTGTTGTGCACCAAAAAACTCAGAATTTTTTTGAATATTTTACATCAGGAGGTATTATTACTATTTTGAAATTAGTATTTATCATTTTTCAATTAGTACTTATAGTATTTATTAGTATTAGTCATTTTTTCAATAAATTTTATTCTATTTTATTTTCTTTATCCTATTTTTTAATCATTTTATTTAAATAATAACATCTAATTTGTGCAATTTGAATTTCATTGGATTGCGAACATTTTATATATATATATATATATATATATATATATATTGTTTTCGAGATTGTATAGTATTTTATATCAGTAAAAGAATCGGGAGATTTTTTGTTCTTTTATGAGTAGTTCAGGGAACTCAATTACTCATAAAGGAAAAAAAAAAAAAAAAAGAATAGAAACAAAAAAAAATATTTACATTTCTGTTGTTGCACATAATCAAGAACAGCAGATTTATATCAAGTCTATGAAGTTGTGCATCCTGAAGAAGTCCAGTGCTAACAATGGATTATCAACCAGATCCTGCCTGGAGAGGCCCAAACAAATAAGAATGTGATCACGTGAAGCCTCTTCCTTGAGGCAGACTCGAAAGCGCTTAGAACTCTCTGAATATATCATAGTTCTGAGGTGCCCACTGAGAAAGTGAGTAAGAGTCTGATCTGACTCTGCTTACAATAATCAAGAGTCGGAGAGACTTCTGGATGACTACTGTTATCCACTATAGTAGTACTGTTATACTACATTTACTGTGATCTTCTGGCGGAACAAGCCAAGTGGGTTCATTTTGGCTTTTAGCTCTTGAGAAAATTTTCATGTAGGTGCGAGTTTCATTAGGCACAGAGACATCACTAGCTCCCACTTTAGCCAGGATTCCGCTATCTCATTACCCTGGATGCCAACATGAGAAACTAACCATTATACATTTCTAAATACAAATGATAATTATGTTCAATAGATTACGAAACAGCGTCCTGGCATAGAGGTAGCACGTCTTCCCCGTGATCTGGGCGTCCCGGGCTCGAGTCCCGGTTTGGGCAAGGTTGTTCTTCCGTTGTTCTATCTGTGAGATGTATGAATGTGCCCTCCTGTAAAAAGGGGTTGTGCAAGCGAATGGGTGATGCATGAGTAGCAAAGTCGCACTCTTGGCCCTAGTTGGCGCTCCTATAAAAAAAAGAGACGCTCCCCCTCCGGCTTAAATCGCTATCTTCGTAACAGCGGACTTGTCCGTGGCAAGTGCCATAAGAAACAACAACAACGAAACAGCTGCCAAACGGACAGACGAAAATGTGAAACTTGTTTCTATTATATGAAATTTCAACTGCTTGCAGCAATATTATATTAACTTTAAAAATGTTTTCATCTGTATGGAGAACTAATTTCTATGTTTGAGCTATTGCTTTTAAATTAAAAAAGCATATATGTATTATCATTTTTGTTATTGATACTTATACTCTATCTATGGGACTATACATTTAGTTAAAAATACAAAACTCAAAAATAGTTAAAAATATTAATAACATTTATAGAATAATGGCAAAGCAACTTTTATTTCCCGTCTTTAGAATCGTTGATTATAATCGCATTTTAAAACATTACTTTATTTTGTAATAAAAATTACTTAGCTTTTTTTATCATGTTTTCTATTAGACGAGCGGTATTAATTTCTGTTATAATTTATATGCAAAGTGAATATCTATTTTATATCTTTTTATCGACTGTATAAATTAATAAAAATTTTGATTACATTTAAGATTTCACACGAAATTTTAATTTATTCCCATGTTTCTCGAAGTAAATTTGTATGATTTAAATAAACAATTATAATTTGGTTAATTTAAATAAATGGTACTTCTTAATGCATTTTTTTAGGGTGTCAATAATTTTTTATTAAATATAATTTATAGTACCAGAGAGCATAAAAAAATTAGAAATTGTAAATTTTTCAGAAATATATTTATTGACTTAATCAACAAAAAATGCAATTCTTCTCGATAATTAAAGCATTTTTACTGTAGGAGTTATATATCTATATTTAACGGTTTAAAAATTGGCTATTGAATCAAGATAAGAACTGGCACCATTTTAATTATTTCATTAAATAAATTACAGAGCCTTTTACATTTTCTGTGAGGTTCTGATATATAATAACTTACAATACACATTTCGTGTTTAAAATGTAAAAAAAATAAACAATTTAATTTTTTTTTAAAAATATAGAAAATTTTAAGTAATTATATTACAAGATGGACGTTGTTATCTCCCTCATTTGGAATCTCATACATTTTCTGCGAAGTACCGAATGTATAATTTTTACACTTTCAAATTTTCTTTTTAAAAAGAAAGAAAAAACAATTTAAATTCCAAAAAAGGAGAAAACGAACATTAATTTTAAGTAATCATTTAAAAAGATGGATGTTGTAATCACTCGAATATTAAGTTAGATTTTTATGTTATTTGTTGGAGTAGTATTCACCTACTTTTTAATTTAAAATTATTAAGTAGCTGTAAGGTTATTAATTTTCTGCTTCTTTTTATTGCATTGCGGAAATTCCTTAAATAAATTTTTCTCGATAAGATACGCGAGATAGTTTTAATTATAATAAGCAGAAATGAAAAATGTGCAAAACTCTTCGCTTGACTGATGAAGCAAATGCAAACGTAACAAAAACAGTATAAGTAGATACAGGATGAAAAAAATCCTTGCGTTTTTATGCATAGAAATGAACTCACAGATTAAAGTTCTGAAAGTTGTTAATATCTTCTCCGTAATTAGTTCTAAACATCTCCTTTGGGAAATACGCTGAAATAATAAATTACAACCATTCAAACCATTAAATACGGATAAATGGGAGATTTAATGGATGGCGTTTTCATTAGAAGTTGTTTCTGCATTAAAATTATTAATAGGAAACATTTAGGTTGTTATAAGGTAATATTAATAAGTAATTAATATTTTACGAGATTTTTATTTTTCCCAAATTAGTAATTTCACTTACCGTTGATAGATGTTTACTGCAACATAATTGAATGTTAAACACTTGTTTTTAATCTGTTTTTTTTTAAATTTTATTTATTTATTTTTTGACTTAGATAATTTTAGAAAAACGTGGTGGTTGAATGTATTTAATTCTGAATGAAACATTTCAAGGGTTGAAACACTTGTACACTTGGATTATATATATTCTTAAAATGTGAAAAGAATCTCTATTAATAATAAAGATGATTGTGTGTGTGTGTTGGTGCTCTGAAGGCCAAACCTACATCTATCAAATTTAGCACATATATAACTTGAAGGATGAGAATGAGCACCTCAGAACTATTATGTTTTTGAAATCTTAATTAAATAAAAATGAAGCTGAATTATTTCATTATTCAGTAACTGCTTACTTAATTAATATGATATAAAAATAAATTTTACGCTGTTTCTAAATTAAAAAAAATGTTGTTTTAATGATACTAAATTAAAAATCGTGTAAATCTTTACTAAATTTTAGCAGTTGCTTAAAAATATTATTTTTTGCCTTATTTTCAATAATAGATTATATTTTTGCTCTGAAATTCAAACAATTTTCATTGTTACATCAAATATTTTGTCGCGGGATTTTCATCCGCTATTAAAAGCTAAAAAAAGAAGGATTCTGTTTAAATCTGTTTAGTTTACAAGACGAATAAAAATGTGTAATCATACTGCATCAAAATTTAGATGGTAGATGAACCGCACATTTTTTATAGGCTTTGGTGCTAGGAAAAATCCATGTACAGAGTGAATGGATTATATGAAGGACGGTTTAAATAAGACGGTTTTAATATGTGATAATTTGTGGGAATCATGGACATGAAGTTATATCTAAATGATTTAATTGTAATTAAATATATCAAATATCCCCGGCTAAAAGCGGTTAATATTTAATAAAGAAATGCGAATCCATTAGTACAAAATTGAGTTTAAGGAATACAAAATTTATTCCTTAACCTTTATTTATGAGATTAACGGTGATATTATAAATTGTGTTGCAAAACCATCACAATTTCTTTTCTTCCATGGAACCATGAATATTCCTTCATAGTCACTTTGCTGCTGCTCTGCCATCCTGCCATCTTGCACTGCCCTTTCAGGACACATTCTGCTATTTCGTACTGCATTTATAGGTCGCCATCCTTCCATCTTGCACAGCATTTGCAAGTCACTTGACATCCTTCCATCTTCCACTGCATTTGCAGGTTACGTGCCATCTTTCCATCTTGCACTGCATTTGCATGTCACTTGCCATCCTGCCATCTTGCACTGCATTTGCAAGCCACTTGTCATTCTGCCATCTTGCACTGCATTTGCATGTCACTTGCCATCCTTCCATCTTGCTTTGCATTTGCAGGTCACTTGCCATCCTTCACTGTTGTATCATAAAAATGTAATAATTATTTGTTGAAAGGCGATGACTGAAATAAATAACCAACCAAGTAGCCAAAAGTAAAATGACTCTTAAAATAATATTAAAATAGAGAAGGCAAGCACGTTATTATAACTCTACTGCTTTCTGCGTTTTAAAATAGTGTCTTATAATTTCATTCAGTCAACTATTGGTATTTTACCGAGATCATTATTAACAGCTACCAGCTCTAAACAAATATTAAAGGCTCACTGTATTCTGGAGGTAAAGATAATGAATCGGGATTGTTGGGTTCCAAACCCGAATTCATCAATAATCTGCTCTATGTAGGGTCTGTCACAAAGAAATATGGCATGAAATGTTAAATAACTAAATGTTGACTTCCTTTGATAATCCAGAAGAAGGGGTGGGTGATAGGGGGCTATTAAATTGACTAGTCTATCCTAAAATGATACATGTATTCTTAACAAATGACAAAATATAACTAAACTAAATCGAAATTTCAGAGCTGTTTATTTAACTATATGAAAAATAAGATCTTTTTAAATAATTTAAATATAATAAATAATTTAATTTATATTTGTGTAGCATTTTCAAACAAAAATATAAATATCTGCGTTATTAGACTAATACTAACATAAAATTTCAGTTTTGGGACCTGGTATAATCTCATTTCTTGATTTCACAGCACCAACCATTTTATTGCAATTTTGATTTTCTACCGAAAGATGGCCCATTTCTTAATTCCCATGCTCCTTTGTCATAAATATAGTGGATTCGAAATAGATGTCATAAATATAATGGATTAGCCATAAATATAATAGAATGAATCGCTGCAAATTGTGCTTAGAGCACAACTGATATTAATTGAGATTGTATTTTTAATATACTAAAATCCATAAATATTCATTATACAAAATGATAATTTAATGTATGAAACCAAATTTGAATCATAACGTTTCCTTGATGTATTCAGTTTCAAAAAAATCTTTTTTAAAATTTCATATTTTTTTAATCAAAAATAATAGAAACCGACTATTATTTATAAAAAAAAAATATCTGAATCTGAAAACGATTTTCTTTTTAAATTAAAAGTAATTGGTTGTTATCACTCCTTATTATTTAAATAAAAGATGCATTTAAATTTAAAATTCTGATTATTTTGAAGTCACTTGTTTTTAAAAAAAGCATTCATTAAGTTTTAAAAACTCCTCCGATAAGTTAGTTTTCCACGACGAAGCAAGTAAAATAACTTTAATTATATCAAACAGGAATTTGATATGAATAAAATTCTAATCGACGTATTTAAATGATTGCAGAAAGCATAAAATAATTAAGAAGAAAATAAAATAAATCTCTCTTTTTTTTCTGCCAAAATAAATTCAAAGATAAAAATCGAATGAAATTATAAATGCTATTAATATCTTGCCAGCAATTAGTCCTTACCATCTCTTTCAAAGTATATGCTGAAATAATAAATTACAAAATAATTAAATGTTAACAACTCATTAAGGAGTCTTAGATGAGAGATTTAATGGGTGTTGCTCCACTGGGAGCAGTTGTGGGATTAAAATTATTAAGGGAATACATTGAGCGTATTAGCAGACAATTACTGCTTTCCGAGATTTTTATTTATCAAATTAGTAATCCTACATGCGGTTGATGGGTATTTTCTGAAGCATAAATATATACTAATTTGCTGGTTATGATTGATTTTTTTTCAAAACCTTTTGGGTTCTAAGAATGAAGTTAAAGAAATGTTGCTGCCATATAAATTGAATTCTGATTAAAGTATCTTATAGGTTTAAAAAGTGATATATCAGAAATATACTTTTTTATATTTTCTTTTGAGAATTATATGGAATTAAAATGGAGTTACAAATCTAGATCCCTGGAAACCATTTTTAGAACTGTGTTTGGGGAAAGTAAAATTAAATCTATTTGTTTGTCTGTAAACCTGTAACCGAAAAAAAAAAGAATATGCTACATAAATAAAATTTTGCGTACGGTTTTAGAATTAAAATTTAGATATGAATCAAATTTTCAACTTAATCTGTCGCTTCAAAATTGGATATAACGATGAAATATCATTTCATAATGAACAGTGAAAACATTCCCTGTTTATTCACTTCTGTCTTATTTTATAATTTAAGTTCGATCACCAAATATATTGATAACGAGGGACGACAACTACAGTTAAATATATAGTCGAAAAGGACATGTGTATATATATACATATATATTTAATTATATGAAAACTATTAAAATACTTTATCTACTGCATTGTTGAAATCCAAGTAAATTTCCATTTTACTTTATCTGAATGATATAAATAAAGATCAATGTGTCTATCTATATATATATATAATATAAAAATATTGCCAACTTTCTAAAATCGAAAAATTAAATAAATATTCGATTAATTTGAAATTAAACTAAGTTTTGCCTTTTCCCACTGTAACTCCAGAAGAAATTCAGAAAGCAATATTGTAAATCAACTTGAAATTTAAAATTTTACCATTTCAAAGATATTAATTTTATTTCTACTTGATATTTATTTCAATTGTGATGAATTTTCAAAAAAAGTTTTAAAAAAACATTAAAATTAATATTAATTTTGAATTGCTGAAAAAATGTTTGATCAGGTTTTCATTTTCTTCAAAATATTTATTTAGCAATGCCTAAAAGCAGGTATAAGTCAATCGCTCAAGGAAAGACAAGAAAAACAAAACGCTTACGACCAAATAAAGCAGATGTTTGAAAAAAAAAAAAAAAAAAAAAACCACCTATTTTAGGCATGAGAAATTGACAAATGTTTTGCTTTTTTCTCTCATGAAAACGTAAGAGGAAATTATTCGTAAAAAAAAAAAAAAATTATTTTACAGTCACCTATTTTGGCAATTTTCCAATTATTATTACTTCTTTAAAAAACTTATCGCACAAGATTTTGAAATAAGAAAATATATAGGTACTCCGCTAAGAAATATTGAAAGTTTCAATTTCTCTACCACAATTATTTTAAAATATCGTTTTTATTTCAATTCGTATGTCTTAGAAAAGATTTTGTGTATTAAAATATTTTATGATATTAAAATACACAAATATTAGAATTTTAATAAGAATAGTTTTAATGTTACAAGCTTTATGCATGAAAAGATTTTTATCCCGACGAACGGGATATCAACTGGTTCATAATTCTCATTTTTTTGAAATTTTATTTATTATAATCTAAAAATTAGCAAGCTTAAAATATAGAAAAACTACAAAAAAAGTAAAGCTTCTATATATTTTTTCGTCTTCTTTTTAATAAGAGTTCAAATCATTTTTGATTATATCATTGTTTGAAACTTTAGGTATTACTAATAACCTTTTTTAATAAGTTCACATTTCTTTCAAAGGAAAAAAAAAAGGAAATAGCCGTTCAACGCTCAATGATAATTAGAGCTCGTTCATTTCAATAATTCTATTTAATAACCATACATTAAATAACCATGGATGTTTTTCCTTCTTTTAATTTTTTTTTAAGATATCACAGCATAATTTTTTTAACAAAATATAAAATATTTTAATACACTAAAGAAAAAGAAAAATATTACTACAAGAGTCCATCTTGAATTTTCTTTACTTTTAGGGAAGTTTAGAAAGAAATGCATTCAATTTTAATTTTTTTTTTTTAAAGAATTCTGTCAGTTTTGATAATTGCGAGGTTCATTTTGGAATGTAATTGAATCGTTGTGGATTGAATTCATATTGTTACAAAATTTTTCATCTACAACAAATACCGCTAATCAATTGTAATAGCGCAGAACATTTAATTGCTATAGTTCAGCAGCTTTCTTGCTGTCTAATCCTCCAGTTTCTTTACGTGTCGGCGACTCCGACTCTCACACACGACTTCTCTGACGATCCGCACAACTTCTTCACTGCAGCTTGATGGTTGGGTTGACTGGGCGCCTAGCCCCGGCAGGGGCTTATCCCCGGTAAGAAGAGACTTCACAGTGCTTTGCTGTCTATACTTTGCCGTGGCCGTCTTCGACGAAATTTGGAGATGACGAGTGTCAGGACTCATTGTGATTGTCTGATATTAGGGTGAGGGTGGGGTGGGGGTACGCTACCGTTGGACTTAGTAAGTTTTTACTGCTTGTGAGCTAAATTGGCTATTGAGATACTGTTTAATTTGAGTTTGAAAAAATAAAAGTTAGGAAGAAAAACTAAGGGGCTGAGATAAATTAAAGTAGTATATTACGGGGTCTTCTAGAGTTTGTAGATGGTTTATATTTAGGGATTTTAGCTATAGCTTCATCTCATTCTTATCCATGTTTTTAAAGAAGTTAGTGGCTAGATTTTTAATGAATTTTTTTTAAGAGGGGGATAGTCTAGGCATAAGTACATATTTGTATTGGGCATGTAGTATTTCATATTGCAGAAATTTCTAATTAAGTTATTTTGCTGGCGTTCAATAAGTCTAAGATTAGTCTTGGCAGCATATCCCCACACAGGGCGTTCACTGCAGCTTCAGAGGTCCCGTCTTTTATAGTTCCGGGAGGCGGGGCTAGAATCTTCAGACCAATCAGGGCGTACATGGGTGTATCTCGGTTATTACTGGATGGATCGTGTAACTTCTCGAACTTTCCAGTATGATCCATTTAGTCGCCAAACTCTCCAAATTCATCGCCAAACCGCCAAATGCTCGCCAAATTTGTCGCCAACCTCCGAGGTTATTGACGCGGCACCCACTCAACATGCACAGGACAGATCGTAGAATTGCCTTTCTTACGATGACACTATTCGGGCCGGGTAGCAAAATTGCAGATTTGTAACAATATTCTTAAAGCATTTTTTTTCTTATTCTATAATTAAAAAAAAGATACAAATTTATACTTGAAATATTATAAAGATTTTTTAAAAATATAAAACGAATCAGAATCAATCGTGACAAAGACAAAACTTACAAACTAGAAACTAATTATAATTTTTGTATTGGTAAATAGTTAAGGATTTATAATTATCCATTTTTATTCAAAATTAAGATCTGTATTTCGTCTTAACGAGAATTTTTGGAATTTAATTGAACGATACTAATTCTCGAATTGGGGCTTTCCTAGGATAGAGTTTTTAATTGAAATTTAATTGAAATAATATAGCCATGATTAATGTTTTTGCAATGAATGACGATAAAAATTACTTTTTATGACAGCATGCATTTTCTAAAGATGTTTGAATTAAAAAGCGTAAAAAAAGAATTTAAATTTTTAAAGTACGAAGCGACTGACAAACATACAAAAATGAAATAAGTTATTAAATAAAATGTTAAAGTTTAGGGAATTTCTTTTCAAATTCTACATGTTTTTGATCCTTGTTTTGGAATGCATTGTAACAAGTGAATGATTATTCCCTATATTGATTTTGTGTTCTTAAAAATTTCTTTCAGTTGCTTCTCAGAAAAAGTTACTTTTTCCCCCTCATACATAAGAAATTCCTTGAATACCTTACTGAAAAAAATGATTTGATTTTCTTGTTACAAATTTTTTCATTTAATGATTTCCAGAAAAAAATTCTTCATTGATTTTTGCTTCCTGGGAAAAATTTTTTAATGTGTTTCAGAAAACTTTCTTCGATTTTTTTTGTTCACATATTTTTTTTTTTTTATTCTTTTCAGAAACACTCGATTAAAGAACTTCGTCATTTCTTAAACATACTTTAATTTGTTATGAGAAAAATGCATTTTAATAAAATGGTATGCACTTCTTTTAATAGACAATTTTTTTTTAGTATTAAACATTATTCTAATACCAAGAAATAAATGTTTTATTGTTGGCATGGGTAAATGTTTAAAAATAACCTACAGTATTTGATCAAGCAAAATAGAATCTTATTCAGTTTATAAACAAAATTTAGAACTGCATCTATCATTGTTGGAAATATGCAATATACTAATGAAATCATAACATATCCTATTTCATTTCTTTTTCTTAAAATCCTTTCATTTCTTTCTTATAAAGATTTCGAAATTCAAAAATACTAAAAATTAGCAATAGCCACTGATTTTTTGCATATTATACGGCAAGTTTTATGTTTCCTTTCGTCTCCACTAATAATAAAAATGAACGCGTGTGTGTGTTCTGGTGCTCTACATTTCAGAGCGTCTGACTTACAGCTACCAAATTTGGTACGTATGTGCTTTGTAAGGAAGAAATAAAAACCTCGGAGCGATTTTATAAAACTTTTAATTATAATTTTAATTAATTAAAAACTAAACTGAATTTTGGCGTTTTTACGCGAGAACTACCAATACTAAATTTTGCACTATTTCAAAATTTCAAAATTCTTCTTTTTAATGATATCAGTTTGATACTTGGTCAAGTTTTTCAGAATTTTGCCATTAAAACGTTTTTGCCTAATTAACGACAATTGTTGTCCTGAAATTCAAACTGTTTTCATTGTTTCATCAAATATTTTATCGCATGATTTCCTTTCATTATCGAAAGTTAAAGAAGGATTCTATTTAATATCTACATTGTTTACAGGATAAACAAAAAAGTGAAGTTACTATACAGTTAAATTTAGATGAACTGAACGTGAATGAAATGAATATTGCACATGAACTGGACTCGAAGGAACTATAATTAAATATAATAAATATATTCAGCGAACTAACTGGTCGCTAAAGGCGACTGGTAATACAATAAAGACAACAGAGAAGTCTTTCTGAAGCTCTTCATGTTAACAGGTTCTAATAGCTCTTTAATAGCTATGTTCACGTAAGCATGGGCAGACAACTATAAAATCTACTCGCTGACAGTTTTACTCTAAAATTAGTTATGTTATATATCTACAGTAAATGTTGCATATGTTATAATCTTTACTTTAGTCATTTTCTATCTTACTGTATTCTTAATGTATAGCTTTCACATGTATAAGGACAGATAAATAAACTGATTAAAATGTAATCAGTAGACTTATTATTCATGAAGTTTTAAAAGCAATTTATCACATCAGCCTGTAACAGCTAACTTGAGAAAAAGGAAAAAGCACTTCCTCTCTTAAGTAATAAAAACAGTGCTTTTCATTATAAAGCAATATCGAACAATTGCCGCAACCTTACAGAAAAGTAAGAATAAATTGCCGACAAACGGTTTTTGTAGAATTTCACTCCTCCTCTTTACCCCTACTGAAGACGCAGAAGTTTTCAGCGCTAATGGTCCACAGAAGAAAAATGCTTTCTTGGCACCTTTTATTATTTACTAAATTGTTGCCATGGAAACGAATGAATGGCTCGCTGCATGGATCTTGGAGTTTGATTGAAAAATTCTTGGAAGACGTCAGGACAAAGCTACAGAAAGTTTGTATAAAAAAACGTAAATGGGTCTAATCTTTCTATGAAAATTTTTTAGTTTGGAATGGTTTGGTTATTCTAAAATTCATTGGTATGTTATCTTTTATAATAATGCGGGGAAGGGTTTTTTATGGGTTTAAAATGACTTCATTAACAATGGAATTCTTAGGCAATACATATGCATAGACATGCATAGAAATAAATGCAAAGAAATTTTTTAAAAAAAGCTGATAGAAAATGATTTTATAAAACTAATTTTGGTGACAAATAACATTGTCTGAATTAGAGGCTGCATTGTAATTTCCACAAGGAATACAAACCAAAACATACCGAGAGACTTTCGCGATTGTCTAAAAATTTTTGACTCTCGGATTTTGAAGCGTTAATTTTTACAAGCTACATATTCAATGGCGGAATTCAGACTTGACAATTGTCTAAGCCCGCGGATCTGAAGGGCGTTATTGACAGATCGAAAAAAATTATATTGTAGCTTAGTTGTCAAATAAGAAAGAGATGAGAAATAAGAAACTGTAAAACATTACGATAATATGCATACTTGTCCAGTTAATCGATCATATTTCTCAACCTTTGATTACGTTCATTAAATTATTTCTATATTTATAAACACCAAGTCTGTGCTTAAATATAAATGTGTACAAATAGTCATGATTAAAATAAATTTAAAAAATGCGCATTTTTATAGATATTAAAACAAAAAATAATTAACAGCTGGATTAAAATGAAAACTGAGTTATTTTGAAATGACAGAATTTCCAATTTATATACAAAAAAAGAAGACAGTAAAATATTACAGCATAAGACCACAAAATGCTTAAATCCATTTCTGCTTGGCATACAAACAGAGGCCGATTTCCAACTAACTAGCCAACTGCCTGCGTAGCAAGGCTATGGGAGGAGGCACAGGCTGCTTAATTAAAAATATGTTATTAACCTAGATTCAAAATAAATAAATTTGAAGAAACAAACAAATTAACTGTAAGAATTTTGAAATATTAAGATACTATCGCCAAATTTCTATCACGTTTTCTTGCTCAACACAATGAATACAAAACGTGAAAAAAATTATAAAAATTTGGGTACCGTTTTAGCATGTTGAATGTAGATCCTTATCAAATTTTAACCAAAATAAATAAATAAAAATTTAAAACATTTTAACATTTATTTTACTGTATATGAATTAGTAAAAGTTTTTTTTCCTTGGCATTAAATGAATGTCCATAGGATATGCAACATCTAAAAACAGTAATTATTGTTTAGCATCCAATCATAACAAAGTGCATATTCTAATAGATATCATTTAAAAGTTAAATTTAATATATTTTTTGGCTGTCTGACTATTAGGATTATTTGAGAGCGAAGTTTGTATACATTCGACTAAAGTATCGCTAACTGAATAACACGAACATCAATATGGACAGTCAGTATTTCGGCTATATATATATTTTATATAGTTGAATATATACTATATTTCGACTTTGTATGCAAAACAAATAATGTGATATCATAAATAATGTTATTATATTAAAATAATTAAAAAAGATTTCACAATTATAAATTATCACAATAAAGTTCACAATATTCAGTGTAGTTATAAAACTTAATGCCCAATACATATTTTTAGACATAAATGTTTTACAAAAAATCATTTTAATGCCACGATTTTCTGAAAATAATATTTTTAGTCATTACACTTATATTGTTTCATTTTTTATTATTATATTATTTAACTTTTTATTTTAGTCATTAAAGTATGTGTTATATATTTGGTTATTATAAACTTGATATATTATTGATGCAATTATTTTAATTATTATCAATATATTATTAGCGATTATAACAATATTATATTATTACTTATTATTATACTATTTTAATCATTCAAGTAATAATATATGTTTAGTTATTAGAACAATATTACATCTATCCATTTATTATATATTTTATCACATTATTTATTTAAACAATACGCACAATATATATGCAACATATATACAATGCAATATATATACAATATTATATATACAACAATAATGTATTGTTTCTTTGCGCCATAACAGAAATTTATTTTCGTTTTGATGCAGATTGCATAGCGAATCTGGAATACAGGAAAGACTCGCTGATTATCGTTTGTGTGATTTTTAGTTTTAAAGCCAAATTAATTAAATTAAACTTTATTCAAGTTGCATATTTTACAGCTAATCGAAGCAAAAAGAGAGAGAGAGAGAAAAAAAAAAAGAAAAGAAAATTGGTTGGTTTATTTCAAATTTTGTCGAGTACATTTTAATTTCCTAAAATTTAAAATATAATTAATTTACATAAACTAAATATTATTATATTAATTTGTTCTTCAAGATATTAAAAGTTTTCAACAACTTGATTTAGCGCAAAAAGCGATTAGTGTTGCTGCATCTAAACAAGCAGAAAAATATCGCGAGGGATTGTTTGGAAAATCTCGCCAAAAAGGGGATAACACAAGCGTTCTGGTTTTTGCAATGTTTTCAGATCTCGGATCGATGGCGGAAAATTTACGTAAGCTGCCCGTCGATTGGCTGATATCTGATTCACCGCTCAAACGTCACACTTCATTGGTCAAAGCTGACACGTGACGTCACAGTCCTTGAGACAAATCAATGATGTGCTCGTTTTTGAAAAGTGTGAATTTGTTTATTTTTACTCGGATGTGAGAATTTATTATTATAGATAAACGCTTCGCTGACACAATTCTTCGATTTGACAAAACGAATCAAAGTTTATTTCATTTCTCTCGCGTTTGTCACACGCGCGAACTAAATTTTACGCATTCATTACCTTTTTCTGTTTTGGTTTTTATTTAGCACGAAAGATAAATAAACTTGACTCACTAACCCTTTTATTTTTTTCCGTCTGGGAGTTTTTATTGGAATGGTGTGCATGCACGTGGGGGAGGAGGGGGTTTCAGAACTTTTATGATCTACCGTTTATTTAAATATTGATCTATGAAAACATATCGGACAGAACAGTGAAAACTTTTATTTACTGTTAAATTTTTATGATCTATGGTATCAAGTAAAAATAAAAGAACATTATTTATTTTTTAATCTCCATTTATTATTTCCTAAGGTTTTTTTTTCACTTCCTCACTCAAACTATATCTTATTATTTAATAAGTTTTCACGTGCATTTAATGGTGTCTTTTTTAAAAATTTTGTTTTTAAAATATAAATTTCAGTGTTTGAGTAAATTTTAACATTAACACCTTTTTATTTAATATTGACGATTAGAATGTAGATACTTATAGCATTTACAGGAAATTTAGAATAACAATATATGAATAAATAAACTATTCTTTGTATAATATTGAAAGCTTATGTGATCTTCCTCTTGGTGATAAAAAATGTGAGCGGAAAAATTTGTTTAAAACTTTCAAGGGCTGTAGAATTGTATACGATTCAAACTAAGGGGCATTAATATACATGTATGCGTGCGCGTGTATTTAAAGATAACTCAGAAGATGCGTGGTCGATAAGGAGAAACTTATTGTTCTCGTCATCTGACAGCAGTTCAGTATTACGAGGTCCGTCTCTAAACAGCCCTATTGTTGCTTTAAAACTAGACGTTAATATAAAACTAACTAACTAAGAAGAAACTTTTGAAACTTTGGCTTCTGTTTATTTTATCAAGGTAGCCATAATGTGTTTAGAGAAAAAATGTTAAGCGATGAGACAGTCTACATCGCGACACAAGAGCAAAAGAGACAGAAAATTTTCCCTTCAGTTTTTTTACTATAAGATATTGATAGGGATTTCTTTGACACGTGTAGTCTTAGGAAAGGGAATCTTAGGCATCTTTAAAAGAATGTATAAGCATTAGGGATTTTTATCCCTTCTCTTGAAACGTTGCAAAATGCTAAAGTTATCACTTTTCTAGAGCGCATGTTAAAAATAATTAAATGAAACGTCAGAATTGGAGCAGGAAAATAAGAGAACATTTTAGAATGAAGTTAATATATACAAATTTAAGAAAAAAAATTAGGAAATCAATTAGGATTTAAATTAAGATATATTATTACACACACACACACACACACACACACACACACACACACACATATATATATATATATATATATATATATATATATATATATATATATATATATATATATATATATATATATATATATATGTAATGATATTTCTTAATCTAATTTAAATCTCAATTAATTTCCTAATTTTTATCTTAATCTAGCCATGTTAACTTCATTCTAAAATGTTTTCTTATATCTTGATCCAATTCCCACTTCTTTATTTCATTTATTCGAACACGTACTTAAAAAAACGTTGATTCTGTTGTTCGAATGTCAGAAACAAAGGGATAAAAATGTTTAATACCTGCACATCTTTTTAAAAAGAGATACCCAAGAATCCATTTTCGATAAGTGGGAAAGAAATCCCTATCAGAATTTCATAGTAAAATTCCTGAAGGAAAATATTTTTTACATTTTGCTCTCATATCGTGGTATAAAGAGACGTATTTTGACCATCGCTTTTTCCTTGGACATAATATGCATCTTATGCTGAAATAAATAGTTATGATTTCAAAAGTTTCTTCTTTTTGGCTATGCTAAAAAAAATCCTGTTTATATTTATATATTATATATTTTGCATATTTTTATATACACATGATTTAATGACATCAGTTATGAAATAATATAATCCATAAAATCGAAATATGATATCATTAATAGCTAAATTAATAGTTTCACTCGCATAATCTTTTGAATTAAAGCAAATTAATACTTTGTGCTAATTAGAAATTATATTTATCATTTTTCCCCATCTATTCGATTTTTCTTACTGCTTGTTTGATTAAAGGCTTATTGAAATAATCAGCAATCATGTTTTGGGTAGACAGTTTCTGATAACTTCTGTAATGCGTGACCAAGAATAAGATTATGTGTTGAAGAAATTGGTTCTTAGACTCTGATCTAAACGCTTGCTGATTAAAAATAAATGATTAGGGAAACGATTAATTATAATTAATTTAATTTATATTTTAATATGCAATATATTAAAAAAGAATAAGTTACAACAAAAGTAGTAAAATTAGTGGAAAATAATGTATAAAAAATACTTTTATAAATCGTTAATATCTCCATTTAATGTAAATATTTATTAATATTAGAGAGACTTCTTCAAAATAAAATTCGAAATTGAGATTGTGGAAAATTTTATTCTTGAATATAATGTTTGTTTCAATGGCATCATCCAGTCATAACATTTATTTCATGGCTAAGTTTAAAATAGTCAGACATATGTGGAATCTCGATTAATAAATAATTCTCTCGACAACTTTATTTTCAGGTTTCCCGTCCACCAAGAGCCATTTTGATTTAAGATTATCTGGAATATTATTCTGACAATTTTGATTTGTTCATTTACTTATTCTTTATTCTAAACAATTTTAAGAATGAATCATATAGCAAAGAGTAGCAGGAAAATTTACCTGATTCTAATTATTATTATTATTATTACTTTTTTATTTCCGTTATAAAGTTATGAATCACATAAAAGTATTATAATTTATTTTTAGATGCTTATTTCGAAATCAATCGAACAAGTAATAGAAACAGATCAAAACAATATCGTATTACATTTCTCTGCAATAATAGAGCACGACTCTGGGAATTAAAATTTTTTTTGCAATAATTTCTGAACATATGGAAATTTAATTTATCTTCCTGAGGTTATAATTCAGTTAATTCACCGCACTTCAAAGTTGGATAGGAAATCGACTAATAGAGCATGACATTAAACATTTGCAAAACATTATGACATTACATTCTTTTCCATCCTTCAAACTACGACGTAGATATCGAAATTGAACGACGACGTGTCTGTATCATATCTTATAACTTTAAACCAGCTATATTTGTACATAATATGTTTATATAAGAAACGATTCTCACGATTTGGATAAAATTTTATATTTAGATAAGGTATCGCTTTTTAAGTTTATCTATATAGGTGTCTTTCCTCAAAAAACGAGATTTTAAATTTTTAAAAAAGTTATTTTTATAACTAATTATTAAAGCCTTTTTCTATTTGCTCTTATGTTGATAATGACATGTTGCGCCCTCTCATAAATTTTTATGGTTCTTTCATAGGACAGGGGTCAAGAACCTGCGGTTCGCGAGCCGCATGCGGCTCTTTTGATGTAAAGTTGCGGCTCTCTAGTTCATAAGAGAAATTAATAATTTATAATCAAAAACCTTAAAAAGTACGAAAATATATTTTTAAGTACCTAATCTCACAACAGCTTCTGTTAACATAATCGTTAATTACAAATCGCTACGCTTAACATAACCTCAATAAGATAAATTTGAACAATGGTTTTGTTCTTAAAGAGGAGACTCCGTGACCATATTTATCTTTTAGTCAATTGCATTTCATTTCTGTCTCACCCAAACAGCCATCGTCTAGAATCTAGATAACATGTCTAGACTCTAGACGTGTTGTCAGTCAGTTATACTCTGAAGTATGACAGGAATACATAGAGGGGTAACATCAATTCTTCAGAAAAAAATAAACCACGAAGTTCTAACGTTTACTGCATAATTTATGAAGAAGCGATTTGTACCCAAACATTTCCGGCCGAAATAGTTGAGATCACGAACTAGGTAATTAAAATTATTAACAGCTTCTTGACAAAGCCAATGCTCCCATTGATGTCACTATTAATATTTGTGTTTTTAAATGAATAAAGATTATTCCGTATTTAAAGCCGTTTATTTTAAATAAAAAAATCAAATATATATAAGCAAATACTATAATATTAAATCGAAAATTTTTAGTGGCTCTTTGGGAAATTTTGTAAATTGTTGCGTGTAGCTCTTCCGTTTCAATAGGTTGCCAACCCTGGTCTAATTCAAATCATTTCTCCATTATTGTATTTAATAAGTGTGTAGTGTAAGTGATATACAGGGTGGTCAAAAAAAAAAAAAAACTTCCCCTATATATAAAACTCTAGCGGCCTATCCGCTCAACCAATCGAACCAAAATTTCAGACAGGGTTGTTTGAAGGTATGCGCTGGAGATTGTGGTGATTACAAACAACGCAGAGCTCACGGTTACGGTTACAATGAGAGAATTTCGAAATTTTCGAATGGCAACACCCACTTTTTCCTTGCGCAAATTGATCAGCGTATTGAAAAACCACAAATGACGTTGGAACGATTAACGTGTGATGAAAATTGCCGGCGTAAAGCATTTGCAAAGAAGAGCATTCTAAAGGACTAATGACAGTGAGGAAAGAAAAAAAAGCTTTTATTGGAGTGGAAATTTATAATTACAGGCTTTCAACGTGTAATTATACAGAAGTAATTATACGCAGGCGACAACGCATTGCATTCGGAAGATTGTGGACAACAATGTCGAGCGTAACATGAAAGAAGGAATCTGCATAACTTCACACGTATTATGACATCTTGCAATTCTGACACATCTCGTGGACCAGACGTGTACACCTTAGATTTCAGATAACCCCAGAAACAGAAATCCATAGAAGTGTGGTCGGGGGATCGCGGTGGCCACGAAATCGCAAAGTTATGAGAGATGACTCCATCACCAAAGTGTTGAGCACTGATCGAGCAAACTGGGTGACGTGTGGAGGAGCCCCATCTTGCATCTATACAATGTCACTAATGACATTTCGTTGCTACTGTTTAACCCTGTGAATTATGCAAAGTGCGTCAAAGCTCCTCCTCTCTGTGTTGTCATTAGTCCTTTAGAATGCTCTTCTCTGTAAATGACTTACGCCGCTAATTTTCGTCACACGCTAATCGTTCCAACGCCATTTGTGGTTTTTCAATACGCTGATCAATTTGCGCAAGGAAAAAGTGGGTGTTGCCATTCGAAAATTTCGAAATTCTCTCACTGTAACCGTAACCGTGAGTTCTGCGTTGTTTGTAATCACCACAATCTCCAGCGCATACCTTCAAACAACCCTGTCTGAAATTTTGGTTCGATTGGTTGAGCGGATAGGCCGCTAGGGTTTCATATACAGGGGAAGTTTTTTTTTGACCACCCTGTATAAAAGTGTATCTTTTAGATTATAGAGGTTCGAAACGAAGAGTTTCATCAAACAAGAGTCGAATTTATTGACGATTACACAATCATATCTGTATACTTTGCATTCTAGAAAGTAAAATAAATATAAAAAAGAATAATTCTTCTGGGTCTTTACTCTCAGAAGCTACTGCAACCTCTTTCAGTGGTAACGCGGACACGGCATCATTATCAATAATTTTTCTGAATACACTATATACCACCTGGATTTGTGACGTATTCCTAACCATTTCTTATTTTTTACTAAAGCATTTTATTATGTAATGCATAAAATGATATTGAAAATCACTTGCAACATCCTTAATGTTTCAAAAATAGTCAAATATTGTTCAATTTTAATTGTGCAAAGAATATTCATTCTTTCATCCAAAAATTTAAAAGATACCTTATTATTGTTGAGTCTCACTTGATAAAGGCAAAAAGGACAAATTATTAAAGAAAATATCCCGCCTCTGTACGTTTTTGTAGATAAGAAATTTATTAATTGGACATGGTTCAATGCAAAAGAAAGAAATAATTATTATTTAAAAATTAAAACTAATTTTAGGTTGATTTTTCCTTTTGTATATCTTCCTCTAAATTCATAACCAAAGAAAATTCAAACTATTTTTATTTTTCAAGACAATCCGCTATCTTTATCAAAGATACATCGAAAATTATATTGATATTCATTCCATCCGAAACAAGAATATACCTTCAAAACACTCCAAGATAGAGAAAATTTCGCAAGACATTTCAGAATTCTTTTAAACTAGACTGACTGGAAATGTCGAATGGAATTTATTCCGAAATGTTATATATATATATATATATATATATATATATATATATATATATTTGGTAAAATGACATCGAAATATCTTTTTTGACTTCTTACAAACTAAGATTGCAGACTTCGAAAGTTTACAGGAGTATATTTCTCCATAAAGCCAGAAAAATTCTTGTTTCTCGAAGAAAAGAAGAGGTATCGAACCCATCCAATAGTTTCTTACAGAACTTGGATTTGACATTTTTTTTTCGGACAGTGCTTTCAATATAGAGTTAGAAAAAAGAATATTGGAAAGGACTGTCTCAATTCTCTTCTTTCTTCTTTTTTTTAAACTTTTTTTTCAAATAAATAAATAAAATAAAGCACTTGTTATATAAAGTATAAAGGTCAAGCAATGGGATTTTACTTAATTTTGTAAATATTTTAAAGAAACTTTTAAACAAGGTTAATGAGTGCAATAAAGTCAATGGACTGAAAATTCTCCCACTTAAAAATTTTGAAATTATTTTTTACATCCACTTGAAACATTTTTGGTACAAAGTAAAGATTGGGCCCTTCACTATCGCCATGGATTTAGTTAACGGTTCCCAGAAGCAATATTTCACTTTTGTATTTAATGTAGGAAATCGATAATAGTTCGATTTAGAGACTGTTTTAAATCGGAACTTTTGCTAAATTAATAGAAATGTACTTTCTTTTGTTACATAAAGTGAAAAAAAACCCCTCAGAACATTAAAAAAAAATGAAATCTCTATCGCAAATTTCAAGTTATCAAGTGATAACCTTATTTTTAAGTCACGTGGCATCAATCCTGCAGAAAATCATCATATTCTCACATGGCTCATATTTCGCAATCACCAACATCTAAAAAAACCGATAAAATTTTTTTCTCGAGGACAGATTTTTCTTGGAATACCAGTTTAAACCTGTTTTAAACAATCACGAAACTATCAGATTACGCATGTGTCAATATTTAGAAAGATAATTTTTTTCATCTCAAAATCGTTCGAGCTTCAAAACGTTTTTTGCCAGCTAGAAAAATTGAAAATTTAAAAACTTATAACTTTCGATACCTTACCTCGCTGTTCCGCGTTCATTCCCATTTTCTTCTCTGCGCTTCTTTGGCAATAACTTCTTACGACCCTGCCCTTATAGGCCGGAGAGGAGAATCGAGTACATGACGGATATTCGAGCCGAGTTGTAACTTTTTGTTGGCGATAAGTCGCTAAATGTGACAGCTTTCTTTATCATTTTTTAATAATCCTAAAAGTGAAAAATTTATGTTTCAAAAGTGATTAATCGCCAATTTTCTGTCCGTGCTCTTTGAGGTTCTAAGACCCCAAACCAAAACAACAACCAAACCAAACAATTATGAAATACTTATTATATAAAGTATAGAGGTTAAACAGCGGTATTTTACTTAATTTTTTAAATATTTTTTAGAAAGTTTTAAACACAGTCAAAGAGTGCATTAACGCCATTGGGCCGAAAATTTCCCTACTTTAAAATTTTGAGATTTTTCTACACCCACTTGAAACATTTTCGGAGGAAAATAAAGATGGGGCCCTTCACTATCACCATGTTTTTAATTAACGGCTTCCTAGAAATAATATTTCACTTCTGTATTTAATGAAGGAAATCGATAATAATTCGATTTAGAAACTGTTTTAAATCGGAACTTTTGCTAAATGAATAGAAATGCACTTTCTTTTGTTACTTGGTATCAAAAGAAAGTTTTATTATCAATCACTTAGTAATAAAATGTACCTTCAGAGAGATTATTTTGATGATAAATTGAAGCCACAAATTATTTTTTAAGAATAATAATTTCATTATTTATTTTTGATCAATTGAATTTTCATCTTTTCAGTTGCTTTAGTTGAATAAGGAATTCGATATTCAATGTCAAACAAAACTATTTCATTTATAGTTTATTTGTAAAGAAAGATATTTCAAATTCATGAAAATGCTCAGGAACATGTTAAGGGGAACTCTCTAAACTCTTTAACTCTCTTAAAGGGGCTGCGGTGACCTGGTGGTATCGACTTCGGAATCGGAGGGCTTCAGGTTCGAGACCCGAATCCACAGAAGATCCGCCGTGTAAGATGGTCTGGTGCACGCTAAATCGTCGGGGCCAAACATTCTCCCGCTGGTGTGATGTAAAAGGGTGGAGAGGGAGGTGCCAGCGTAGGTATCGTCCTCGTCATTTGACCGCGGTTCAAAATGACGAGGCTCGTTCCAAAATAACCCTAGTATTGCTTTAAAAAGAGACGTTAATACAACTAAGCTAAACAGATATATCAAAGAAAGCTTTTGAATTCAAGATACTTGAATATCATCTTCAGTTTCTACATATAGATCTCCCAAATAAATAGATGAGTACACAATTTTTCAACCAGAAATTAAAATATTTCAACTTACTTTTTATATCTGAAATAGATTAATTTGCTTAAAAAGTCAAAACAATATATTGCAATGTTTTTAAATTCTCTGGATCTTTTTTATCATTGCATATTAAATTAATTATTTGTAGCAAAACATCAATTACAAATAAAATAAATAAATTAATTAATTCTATAGATATCTTAATAAATTTTAGTTTTGATGATGCACGCCCAGACACTGTTATAAAATAATTTGACATTTTTAATCTCCGAACATCTGTTGGATATTTAACATTTTTTACTTTCTTTATCTTTTTCTATCAGTGCTTTCAATGCAGTGGGCGAAAAAGAATAACAAAATTGACAAGTCCATCCGGATCGACCTCTCCCCTCACTTTTTCTTCTCTTCATTTTCTTTCTTCTTCTTCTTCTTCTTCTTTTTTTTTTTTTAAATAAAAAAAGAAGTAAAAAGTTCGAGTTAAAATGCTTCAGACTTTAAAAAAATATACATTCTTTTACTTTTTAATCTTAATTCTGAAGAAATTTGTCTGGGAATATTTAAAGTAAAATAGTTGATGGCATTCATGGAAGAAAGTTGGGTTTTAAAAATAGGTATTAAATATTTTATTTCATGTATATGAATATTTTATTGCGGATGTTTTGTTCATACGGATTCATCAGTCTGTAGTTTTTATTATAAACTACCCAGACCCGGCGCGTTGCTGCCGCAGAAGAAATAATTTTGGAAATATAGTTTGAAATTAAAATAGCTGTCTTGTTTAATTCGGAATGATAGAAAGAATGATATTTATTTTCTCATCGACAATGAGTATATTCATTAAAATTTAATGATATCTAAAGGAGAAAAACAATTAATGTTCATTTTATTTTTTTACTTTAATGTTCAAGTGCTTTAGAGTAGGCAATATTTTTTGCTTTTCCATCTTCAGCAAACACAAATAAATTTCTTGGCTGTCCGATTCCTAAGTATCCAGCATACAACTGGCCATGCGATAAACATCGATTTTCTAGGTTCAGTCCACCTACTTGAAGTGACTGACTTTACGTCTTGTTGATGGTCATCGAGATTGCAAATTGTATATGGAATTACAGTCGTTTGAATATGTTTGAGTGCCGGTGGGAATAATGGGAATGTGGGGAATGAGCACATCTTACCCAATCGACTACTTTCCGTTAAGAACAGTTGCCTCGCTTCTTGGCACATATTGGTCCTTTGATTCTAATGCGCGGGATCAGTAGTATCTAAGCGTTGTCTATTGATTCTTGCCGCATGTTGATCTTGAGATTCTGAAGCACGAGGATTTGCAATTCGTCAACGATCTGCTTTATTGTTCCCTTGTCGTTCCTCGTTTGCTTGGGAAGCTCAAATTGGTTTATTTCTACGTGCTACGCTGGTAGATCTATTAAGTGACGAAAGTTTAAATAGAAAAATTACTGTTTGCACCTGGAAATTTCCATAATATGTAACTTAACTTGATCGGCATCGATAATAATAATAATTCTATTTTGTATGCATGAAATGTAATTCTGTTTTGTATGTGCAGTATGTAATTGTGTTCTTGATATTCATATTTACAGTTTTGTAATATATGCTGCCATCAAGATGCATTTTAATATGTTTATGTGTAATAAATAGTGCTTTCTAAAAAATTACTGATCATTTTGTTGCTGTATACAATTATCGTAATTTCGCAATTTTTGAATTTTTTTTCATTCGGATTTGCAATATATGCCGCCATCAAGATTCATCAACAGACATTTTGAGTGTATGTTTATATGTAATGAATTGTGTTTTCTCAACTATCCATAGCTAAGACAAAGAAAAAAAAACTTGTAAGGAAATGCGTAAAAATGCACAAAGAAAAATGCTATTATCTGCACGATATGTCTTTTTATAATGCTCCTACTTTACCACCTGAAATTAACTACTCAACCAAAATTACGTTATTTAATTTCGCTTAATTTTATTGTAGATTTATTGAAGCAAGTGTTTTGGCCATAATATGATTGCAATGAATATATTCGAAATGAAGATAAATTATTTCTTTTAAAGGGAAATTGCACCCATTTTTCTTCATTGCTCCTAAATTTAATCTAAATTCATTCCTAAATTTGTCTTAATTTTAGACAGAGACTTTCTTAGCTGCGTAACAAAGGTAGATAGTCACTGGTGTTCGTATTTCATCCATTACTGATATCATTCATCAACTTCAAGCTTTGAAAATTTGAAAGATCATCTAAATGATGTCCTCATAGATTGCATCTAAGCGTTTTAGCTGTCCTCTCGCAAGAGTCCCTGTAAACTCACACTTTATTATTCTTTTATTTGGCTTTTACTTTGAAAGGTGAAGTATTCTTAATAATTATTCTTTTTGTGTGTTACACTAAAAAATAATTGCTTTTATTTTGTTTCATCTATTTCCTCATTTATATTTGTTTTGAAATTTTAATTATATCCAATGATCTTTCAGTGGAATATATCAGGATGTGATAAATGAATTATTACATAACCATTATTAAAAGTTATTTCATAACCATTATTAAAAATTATTACATAACCATTATTATAGATTGTTTCATATACCGAAAATTCGCTCTTCTCTAATTGCAAGAGTTTCGTCTTGATAACGGTAACCTGGATCTAAAAAAATTGGCAGAAGCATACTTTGTAGAGCTATAAAATTTGTCAAAAAATATACAGCGCGAATTTATTTTTTAATTTTAATTAATCAGAAAATTTAGCAAAATTTTGATATTTTTTGTAATAACTTTTGAAAATATTAGAATGCAAAAAATAAATTTAGCACCAAATTAAAATTAAAAAATATATATATTTTCAATGATATCAATTCGGTTGAAATTAAATCTTACTCCAGTTTTAATATTTTTAAAATTAAATTTAAATGCTAAATATTCTAAATTTGTTAAAATATTTTTTTGTTTTTGCTATGAATTTCGAATTAAATTAAATATTTCATTAAATCACTTTGAAATGAAAATATTTTTGAACTATTTATGTTTACAATACTGAAGTCTATTCGTATATTTACAACACAATAAACAGCATAATCTTGTGCTTATATGTTATTGGTTTTCATAAGAATATCAGTCATTTGTTTTTTATATATTAAAAAAACAAATACTTTTTAATGATTGAAATTATTTTTACTTATCATTGAAATCTTTAAGTAAAAGATTGGGATAATTAGAGTTTTTTGAGAGTTTATATCATATTTTTGTATACAAAATTTTCATTTGTATACAAAATTTTCATAAGCTTTTTAATGGTTTGTTTTATGTAATAAATTTATTTTATTTTAAATGTTACAAAACATTTAAGTCCAAATTTTAGGCATCATTTATAAAAATCGATTGCTATATTTCAAATAAAACCATATGAAAAACAAATTAATAATTAATAAAATTTAAACTGGTGCCTTTTTTTCATTTGTATAGTGCTTATATTTCAAAAATAACATTTGTTTTATTAAAAATTTGTACATTTTCGTTTAAATTTAAACTTCTATAAACACTTCATACAACAATCCGATGAAGTAATATAGTTTTTTTTTTCACATTTTAAACCTTACAATCCGGATTCTGAATAAGGTATCTGAAGAGGAAACGGCTATTTTTACTTTGATTAAAATAGGTAGTAGTGATAGTAAGGTTAAAAAACAACACGTGATTATTAGTTTCGTATTTCCTGTTTGAGTTTTAATTGAATTTACGTTTGCCCCATTAATTGTTAAATTCAATTTTAAAATTTTGTAGACCTGCTTTCCTTAAAATGTTGTATGGCCAGTGGAGAATATTCGGCCTCTTTCTTATTTTTCCAAATATATCCCTTCCAAATATATTCGAAGTTTTACTTCAATTAAGCAAAAAAAAAAAAAAAAAAAAAAAAAGACCGAAAAGATACTGCTTTATTACTGATATAAAGATAACTTACTAAACTTACATTTAAAATCATTTGAATCTAAAATAAGAAAATTTCTGAAATGCATTCAAAAATTCCAGCAATCAAATTATTTCCCACCAACACTCACACAAAAAAATAATGAGATTATGAAGCAAAAATAAGACTAAAACAATAAAAAAAAGCATGTAGATCCTATGGCCATTAATTATTTGATTCAAATATTGGACCTGAATTTGTGCCAAGGTTCAAAAAACCATATACAGCAAGCTTCATTTTATTAAATAAATTCGTTACTTATGCTTGCTTCCATTATGTTTAGAATACATCTTCATAATATCAAAATAGAAAATATCACAAGTATTCAGCTAATCCAGTCTGAAGGAAAATGGCGAATGAAATTTCTTTACTGACGTCTTTTTGGAAAACTGATACAAAAAGAATATATTTTTTCCCCATATGTGAACTATATGAAGTAGAAAATTCCTACTTTATATAGAAAAATTTCCTAGTAAAAAAAATTCTCTGATGCATCAATAGTTTCTTATACAAGTTGAAAGAACCAGGGTTCGACAGTTTCAGTTTTCATGTTTCCTTTCTTCCTTCAGGAGCTTTCAGTAAGGGGAAGGAGGTGGCTGAAAAAGAATATCGGAATTGACAGATTTCTCTTCCTTCCTACCCCCCTCCCTTTCTGCCATTTGTTTCCTTCCCCTATTTTTTTCAAAAAAAAAAAAAAAAAATCTGGTTCAAATAATAGAATGGTTTTTAATGTATTCTAAATTTTGAAATAACTTGTTAAAAACTTTCTGAAGTAAGATGGCTGCTGACAGAATATTAAAGAAGAGATAATCTTTCTTAATTCGACGCTGAAGTTTTTTGATTTCTTTTTCTGAATGAGTTTGACTGTTAAAAAGTATTATAGATCAGTATTTTTTTTAAATTTATTTTTTAAAAATTTGTTAACAAGAAGATAAAAAGAAAATAATTTTTAAAAAAGTCCTGTTAACATATTTTCTCTAAAAACTTTTCCGTAATAAAATTTTACCAACACACTAAATATCAATGGGGAATAAAAATATCAGACAATTAATGAAAAACTTTGCGATTTTTAATAACTAAATCCATAGAACATTATGAAAACTGGTTCATTCAGACGAGACCATAATCGCACTACTTTCTGCTTATGATCTTATATCATTTTTTTTAAGATTCTACTTTTGAAGCATAATTTTTTTACTAGTTTGCATTTTTTTGAAAAATTTAAAACATTTTTGTTTTTTTAACTGAAAAAATAATCTTTTTTCTTAATCAAAAATGATAATTAGTCTTTAGGTTAAATAATATGTTCATAGTTTATTTATTAAATAGTATAAAGTGCAAATCATTAAAAATACTTACGTCTTGATCCTTAATAATTTATAATATCCTTCTATTTGCCCTTTTTCTATATTTGTAGAAAGATTTCCAAAATACCTCCTTCCAGTTTTCGCAAAATATAGACGAAAAGGTGCCAAATTTGAACCATTCGTCTGAGAAATATCGAAGAAGCAATTTTAATAAAAAGCAAATGGAGAATTTATTGCTTCTTATGCATCTTCAGAACAATGAAATTATTATTATTATTTATGAAATATGCTTTAAAGTAGAAAAAGCAAAGATTAAAGCAGCGGGAGTGGTCTTCCTAAAACTTTCTCGTATACTTTCTAATAAAGGTGTTATTCGCCTCATTCCTTATAAAATTTTGGACAAACGGTAGGGTGTGATTACCTCACATTATATTGGCGAAAAATAGTAAAGAAATATTGACCTTTGGCGGGAATTTGGCCCTTTTATAGATTTATATTGTACTTCTTGGAGTGACCACGACAGATTTATACGTGCGCCAGTCACCGCATATACAGACAGTCTTCGGCCGCCGGGGTTTGAACTCACAAGGGATGCGATTATAACGCACTACCAACCAGGCTATCCCGGCCTCCATGTCGAGAGTAATATAACCGGGGATACTGGTTCAGAGGTGCTCGTTCTCTGATTCAGGTCTAAATTACGAACTGTAGATGAGTGAATAAAATGCATGAATAAAGTCCACCCCGTAAAACAGGTTGTGACGCGTGAGCAGCTAAGTCGTACTTTTGGCCCTAGATGGCACTACTGAAAAAACAAGAGATGCTCACTCGGCTTAAATTGCTGGCAGATAACTATCAACAGGCTTGTAAAGTGCTATAAATCACAACATAACACAACACAACACACTTCTTGAATTGTTTTTTGGCGATTAATAACTGGCATGTAGTTAATAATGCCCGAAAATAGAATATTTGTTCTGGAAGGGTTTCTCTTTATTGTAACTGATTGAAACCAAAATTTACCTGAAAATTGCATACCAAATTTGATATATTTAAGCCATTGCGTTGTTGAGTTGTGAAAGTACTGCCCAACAGAAAGTCAATCACTGGACGGATTTTGTTTCAAATTTGAGGGATATCTGCACTTTAGATGTTAAATCTGTGCACTAAATTTTATTCATCTAGCTCTCTTCGTTTTATAATTATCGCGTTAACTTAAAGTCGGGCAACCGGACAGACAGACTACATCTGAGTGGATTTCGATCAATATTGATGGAAATTGATTCTTTTAATAAAATAGTAAATTTATCTAAATCTAAAAGCTTGTTTTCTAACTAAGAGCACATAATGCTTTCTCTTTAAAACAATTTCATATTCCTCATTTACAAAATTCTATCAATATTTGCCTGTTTTTGCATTCCAAGTATTTAGTAAAATTGACACAATGTACACAATGATTTAAATCAATGAATTACCTTATAATGTCTTGTGACTTAATTAAAATTTGAGTTAAATTTTGGTGTGGTCTGCAAAAAGAGGTCCCAAACACGTATTCCTAATATGGATTGAGTAAAAATGGTAGATTCATGACAAAGAGCCGTACTTTGTAATTATCTCCAGATCTGCAATTTGTAACTATTTTGAATGGCGTTAGTAAGCTTCATTCAAGGTATTCGGGGCCTTATCCAAGGTCCATACTTTTAAATGGGGTGGAGATTAATTGGAAGGCATGCGAGAACGTTTCGGAAATGTAATTCCCGTGTTTTTGTTTTGTTTTGTTTTTTTCTTTAAAGATCGAAATTAATTTCAAAATAGTCTGAAGAGGAAAAAATGAATTTGAAAAGGAATCGATCTTTGCCTTCTGGCTTGCTGAGAGGAATTATTTATTCAATGACAAAATTCACAATTTTTTTTCATTAATTGTGTTAATTCAAAATAAAATTTCAAAAAGTGTCTTCTTAATATTAATATTAGAAAAGTATTTATGATTTATTTTTCTCCTTTTTTCTCTCTCGCTATATAAATGTAATGGTATATAAATATATCTCCTTATTCAACCCGTCCTTAATAGTATAAAATTCTTCGCCATTTTCTTTGAATTTTTAAGAATATTTCTGATGTTTATGTCTACCAAAAAAATTTGGTTCCTATCTCATTTTCCAAATAATAGGGTGGATGTATTTAGAATACAATAACTTCTACTTTTGTATTCCTTCCACCTAATACAGAGGCAGAAAAGATTCCATAATACTCCAGAGAGTCTTTATAATCTAATATGAAGAAAAATGTCGAAAGAAGTTTATTTGAGAAAATGTTATCTCCGGTAAAACGGTGCTGAAAAGAATGTTTTTATTATTATAATTTTTTATTTTATTTTTAAAACTCAATCTTCCGACTTGAAAATGTTGCAAATGTACGAACATCCTTTTATTCGAAAGAGGAGAAATTTTTTTTGTTCCTGGATAGAAGCTCTCAAATTCATCCAATAGTTTCTTACGCAAGTTGAAAGGGCTTAAGTTTGACATTTTTAGTTCTTTTTTAGTTCTCTCTGATTCATGCGGTGCTTCTAGTTTGGTAGAAGAAGACGAATTCCAGTAGTGACAGGTTTTCTGCAACGGTTCTTTCATTTTCTTCTTCTTTTCTTCTTCTTCTTTTTTTTAAAAATAAAGTTAAAGTTGGGGAAAATATTGATCTGAAAATGGTTTATGCTTTCTGTATTTTGAAAATATTTTTAAATACGAGTTAAAAGAAAACTACAGCAATGTTCAAAAGGAAAGTTTTCCAAAACGTAGCAAAAGTTTTTATTAAATGTTTTTCATTGTTTTCCTTTTACTGTTGGAACGTTTGAATGAAATTTTTTTGCAAAAATATTATTCGAATGCTTTCTTCAGAAAACTTAGCAATAAAGTCCAGGTATAATTTCCAAATTGGCCACGTCAGGATATTTTATTTATTTTTAGATCTCTTGTCAAGCAAATGAGGTATTTTAATAATAACTTTTATTTGAGCTGAACTTTCACTTTTAACTTACTTCTGTATAGAATATATTGCAAAGTAAGAAGAGTAAGTCCACTGAACATTAATGTAGAATTTTACGATTTTGAATTAAAATTGCCCTCTTTCAGCAAATTATTTACCCATTATAAGTTTCAATGATATCACCATTATAAGCTTTCTATTTTTCTTTGAAATGCCAATTTTAATCATGTAAAAGATAATATAAATTAATTTTTTCGTAACTTGTTCAACTCGAAAAGTTATCCAAATTCCTGCCAGCATTAACTGGCATCATTAGCTAGATCATCTCATACTGGTATCATTAGTATTCATATTTTCTAAAATTAGGAAATCACTTTTTAACGAGCTAAGATCTGACATAAACGTAGGAATAAATTATTTTTGAATAATTTCACTATTTCGTTCAATTGTGAAATCACATGCTTTCGTTCAATATTAAGAATTACAGACAAAAAAGTTTTTTCTCGTATACGAAGTATAAAAATATTACAATTGTCAAAATATTTGAACTCGAGATTTTGACGAATCTCCGCGTTTCAAACCACTCAGAGTCTGAGAAATAAATTTGTAGAATTAAGTTTGTGTATGAACATAACCCAAAAATATCTTGAGCTAAACAGATAAAATTTGATATATGGTATTTACACCACTTTCGTGGGTATCTATTCAATTTGGAACTAAATTCATTCAAAGAGAGTCTATCTGTCCGGTTGCCTGAATATAAATTAATAAGATATCTATAAAGCAAAGCTATATGGATAAAATTTTGTACAAAGATTTAACATCAAAAATGTAGTAATGTATCAAGTTTAGGAATAAATCCGTCAAGAGATTGACCTTTTGTTAGTCTTTCTATACGTGTAAACGCGGCAATTAATTAAAAAATAGCAATTACCCAAATAAATGAAATTTTGAATATGATCTTGTGCTGAATACAAATATATTTTTGTCTCAAATCTTTGTTCCAAACGGTTTGAAGAAAGAAGTCCAAAGTGCACATTCGGTTTTTTAGTACTTGTGCTTTAACTGCAATCCAATTATTAATCGCTGAAAAAGCAATCGCCAAATAATGTACTTTATCACATCCTTTTTTAAGTATTCTTTGCCAATAGAACGCGGTTAATAATACACAAGTCGTAGTCCTGGCATAGGGGTAGCGCGTCTTCCCCGTGATCTGAGCATTCCTGGGTTCGAGTCCCGGTTCGGGCATGGTTGTTTTTCATCTTTTCTATCTGTGAGATGTGTGAATGTGCCTCCCCCCCCTGTAAAAAGGGGCTGTGCAAGCGAATATGATGTGTGAGTAGCTAAGAGGTACTCTTGGCACTAGTTGGCGCTACTAAAAAATAAGAGATGCATTCTCGGCTAAAAATCACTGATTTTGTCAGACAGCATGTCCATGGCAAGTGCCATTAGAAACAACAACAATAATGCACAAGTGCAGTTTTAGAGATTATGAATAGATGTTACAAGAAGAACCCTATTTTGCATAATAATAAAAAGCAGGTTATTATATTAAAAATTTGTTGGTTTCCTTGAAGATACTGTGAGATTTGTTTGTAATAGTCTAAGCATTATGTATAAAAATAGATAGATAGAATAGAAATAGAACACTATTATACACTTCTTTAATATATTTTAATGTGTGCAAATGTTCGGTGCTTTTCTATCTCCCCAATATTCCATTTTATTGCGACCGATTGCTATCGAATTCGCCAAAAATCAGAACTTCCGTCACGGAACGATCCTTTTTCCATAAACTTTCCATAAATAAACAATCTTTTTCCATATCGTTGGTACATTTCTATACTTAGGCACGAAATACTACCAGATGGTAGAGGCTCACAAGAATGTATGATTTTAAAAAATTCAGTCTCTTGCTCGACAGGCAACCTCCCAATTTTTTTCTTTCATTTATTAAAGTAAATTCTTAAATGTGTTCCAGTGGTTCTCTTGAAGTCATATGTACTCGCTTTTGAAGTTTTTTGAAGCACTTATTTGCTTTGAAAATTTATATTATAACCAAAGCAATCAGAACTTAAAAACAATCACTTTTTCGAGTGTCTAATCTTGGGAATATAATTATAAAATCACCAGCATTGATTTCTAGAGGTTAATAGATTGCTCGAATTCAATTCGTAGCATAAGTTACTGTCATCGGTTTCCAATAATACTTCCTTTAAAGTAGCAAAAGCCATATAAATTTGAAATTTGTCATACATATTATCCATGATGGCTGTGGGGGAGAGTTCGCTGCATTTATTTCAGTTTTTTTTATAGTTTCTTAATTCGGTTTATTGCTCTGGTATTAACAGCATCATAAAAATATCAAATTTTCTTTTAAGTTTTCAGTTTGTAAGTCTTATTTATAGTAGAAATTCACACTAAATCTCTCACGTCCATTCTGTCAATTTACTGTTATAGATTTTATGACACGTTGAATACTAAAGATTTATTTACATTTAAAAACATTCAATTTCATCTATTTCATTAGTAAATGATAAATATCACTAAGATAAACAAAATTTACATTGTAGGTAATTTTTAAAATTGTTTTTACATTTATTTTATGATTTAAATCTCAATTGATGAGTGAAACTTTTACTTTATTTTTCATAAAAAAATAAAAATTTCGTAAAAAACAAATAATTTCATAAAAATCAAGTTAGATCTCTATTTGAATTGGAAATATTAAATAAAAATTTTAGTTTGAAGAAAATCGGAAATATGTTTTAGGTATAACTTACTTTAGGTCAACAATTCTTGCATTAAACGATATTTAAAAAACATTTGAAGCAATTAAAGTCAAGGAATCTGGACAGTCATTTAGGAATTTTAATATAAATCTTCGTTACACGACGTCTTTTAATTGCGTTATTAAATTCTGAATTACTTTTTCTTACTACAGAAAAGAAAAAAAAGCTATACGTCACAACAAATATCCGTTGGTGAAGTGGCAATTTCTCTGCATTTAGAGATGATAAGAGGGAACGACGTGCGTCTGTTATTATCTTCTCATCTGTACCACACTACTAGTTGTTTGTGAACTGATGACATAAGTCATGTCAAGAACAGCCAGAAAAAGGTTAAGCCACTTATCATGAAATATGAATTCATAAAGAAAAAATATATAGTATAGAATTCAAACCAAAAAAAAATTATCCATTGTCTCTTAGTGACTAAAAGAGAGGATATCATGCCTCTGCTATCATCTCGGTCTTATAGGCAGCGCGGCATAAGCTCTATCATCTGACATCGTATTTCACATCAGGAACAACTAAGGAAGGTTCAAATCCATCTCTATGAAAATAAAATTTGTAAAATGCAATATAGATACAGAAGAAATCCTTCATTTCTTAGTGGCGATGAAAGAGAACTAGCATCTCCGACATTGTGAGCTGTGAACTGACATCGAGCGTCATGTCAGGAAAAACATGAAAAGATTCAAGCTATCAACCATGAAAATGAAAGTCGAAAAATAAAGGAAATATCATTCATCGTAAAGTTAAATAACAGAAAGTGTATACTAGCAAGAAAAATCTAAATCTTTATTTAAAATTTTCCTTTCTTTTTTTTCACTTTTTATATTTTTAACATTTTTTGTAGTTTATAAAAGAATACTTTAAAGTTTGTAATCCTAAAAGGTCAACTCAACTTTTTAAAAAAAATTTCATATTAGCTTATTCAAGATTCTCATTATGATAAATTATATTTCGCATTAGAAATCTGAATATTAAAATTAAGATATTATTTAAAATGAAGTACTTTGAAATAATTCATGGAAAGAAAGTTTTTTGTCTATAGGTGCATCAGGAAAAATTCTCATGTTAAAAACTTATAAATTTCTAAATTTTTAATTGTGACATTGTATTCAAAATATTATAACAGAAATATCATAGCGCAATGTAGTAAGAAATCTATGAAGAAATGAGAAATGAAATAAATTATTAAATGAACACTTGTATGATGGTAAAGGTTTAGTAAAAGGTTTAGTTCTTTTCAGTTTGAAATTGATAATTTTCATTCATTTTTACTTTTTCAGCATATGCAATTTAACTATATAACATTGTTCGGTAAATATCATAATCTAAATCTGTTAATAGACATTTAGCAGACGATTCCTTTTCAGACATGGCGCAGTTTAGCCAAGGTTGGCTCTTGCGCCAATAAAACTCACAACCCACCCACCCTTTTCAGACATTTTATAACTGCTACCATTTTTATTTTGTTAAAAGATTATTAAAAAGTAAAAGCAAATGATTTTGTCTTTGATAAACATATTTGTTAATATTATTTCGTTTATTTTTGTATAATAGCTGATGATCAATTGTAAACCTTCTGGAATCTGGCAATGTCGTAAGATACGCTGTTATGTTGAAATAATAAACAAGCCGATGGAATTCTAAATTGCTTGGAGTATTATTTTAGTTTTAAGAATTTAAAATGCTTTGCAAGCTATATTTTGAAGCTTAAGAAAACGGGTAGTTTTCTAAAAAGCATGCAGAAAACATTTTAGAACTCTCTATTTTCCTAGGCAATTTTAATACAATTTCTTCATTGAGATAGTGAATTGTATATATTTATTTAATTCAGGAAGACAACTCAACTTACATTAATTTCAACCATAAAGTTAAGACTTTTTGAAAATGTCTCGATGAAAATATATTTAGCAAAATGTTTTAGATTCCTGATAATTCAGCGAGATGAAAAGTGTCTAATCATATTTATTTAAAAATGCTTTTTTTTTAAAGTCATAAAGAGTAGAGATTCTTTTTCGATTCTTCTTAAACTTAGTTCGTTGATTTAAAAAGTTTGCAAACATCCATCTTCCTAAAAACCGAATTTTTCCTCTTTTTATAACCAAAAAGAATAGAAAATAGCAGATTTATTTATAAGTTTCTTCTACAATTCGTTTCGTTTCACCACATTTCGGTTTCTTTCCCTGTCTTTTTATTTCTTAAAATGCCATCAACATCAGGAATTAACAAGTTCTTTCCTCCTTTCTATTATTTTTCATATTTTTTTCACCACCGTTAAAACCGTTATAATTTAATTATTATTTTTTCCCTGAGCCGGCTAATTTTGAAAAGAAAGCTTTAAAAGAAAATCAATAACAAGATTCAGAATTAGAATATCCAGAAAAAATTTCATTTAAGTAGTTTCATTTAAATTTTTTAATTTTAATTTTTTTATTTAAAAAGTTTATTATTAAACTAAATTAAAATAAGTTTTTCTTTTGAAATTATAGAGATACAGATTTCCAACTTTCGTGGTTTAATTTAAGCTAATGTTTCTGTTAAAGAATCAGCATATGCATTTATTTAATTCGAGGTGTTACTACAGAAATTCTCCAATATAGTCTGTTGAAAGTATAAAAACCATTAATTCTAATATTTTTAAAATTTTATTCTGTATCTATCCTTTATGAAAGGAACAAAATCTAATCTCCACTGAAGAGCTTTGCGTTTGTGAAAACTGTAATAATTTCTTTAAAAACTGCAGTAAAACTATAAAAACTGTAATAAGTTTCTGAAAATTGTAATTCTAAAGGTCAATTAAGCTTACAGAAGATAATTTCTCTTCATTTTCTCTTATGCTTCCATGATATGTCGCATTTTGTGTCTGGTTTTGCTGTGTTCAGTTAAGATAATGAAAATATATATTTGGATCTTTTCTAGACAGCTTAATTTAGTTCAGTTATATTTATGTTGATATCAACACTAGAAATATTTTAGGACGAACCGAAAAATTTTAAGCCATGGTCAGATGATGAGGATTACACATGAGATGGCATTTTCTCTCCAAAATTCTGCACACAGCGGAGGGAGACATTTGGCCACGACATTCATTCTAACGTGCACCAGAAACGCATACACGGCGGATCTTTAATGGAATTAGGTTTTGAAAGTGAAGTCCACAGACGCGGAGCCAAGACTTTATCACTACTTCCGCAACATTATCCAATAAGCAAATAATATCAAAAATTTGATATAAAACTGCAAATAAGTTGAAAAGACTTAATATTACCATGTATCAAGTGTTATTGTCCACATAGTGTAACAAATCTGTAATTTTGCTACCCGGCACTAATAGTGTCATCATGGGAGAAACCGGTAAAACCTTTGTAAGATCTGTCCTGCACGTGCTGAGCTTGGCGACGAATTTGGCGAGTTTGTCGACTAAATGGACAATACTGAAAAGTTCAAGAACTTTCACGATCCATCCACTAAGAACCGAGATACGCCCAGATACGCCCTGATTGGTCTGGAAGATTATAGCCCCGCCTCCCGGAACTATAAAAGACAGGCACTCTGAAGCTGCGAGGAAGTTGTGTGTGAGAGTAGTCGGTGTCGCCGACAAGTCACAGAATTAGAGGATTACACAGCAAGCAAGCTGCTGAACTAGCGATTAAATGTGCTGAGTTATTACGATTGATTGGTGGTATTTGTAGAGAAAATGTTTTGTAACAATATGAATGAGAACGCAAATCGATAAAAAGTCAGTTCAATGTTGGATTTGATTTGAAAATGACCCTCTATTTCTAGTAATAAAACCATATGACAGATAGTTTCTGGTTGTATTCTTGAATTATGGTGTTCTCATGTACAAGAACCAATTAGTTAAGTTTTTATGCCAAAAGAGGAAGGCTAAGTTCATAGGTTTCGGGGATGACTATTAAGCTGCATCAAATCCAATCCAAGTTGATTGTGGATCAAAAAATAAATATAAGCTTATAGTTAATAAGTCTGTCTCTAATGCCTAAAATCATATAAGAAAATCTATTGATAATAAGTTCTAAATTCAAAATGGCAGTGGGTACTTTACGAAAATATTAAATGAAACATTGTTGGATTGACAGGAACGAATCATAAGTTTTTTTTTTCTGATTTCATTTTGTTGTTGTTATTACTTATGGCACTTGCCACGGACACGCCCGCTGTTCGAAGACAGCCGATTTAAGCCTAAGGGGGAGCGCCTCTTGTTTTTATCGTAGAGCCAACTAGGGCCAAGAGTACGACTTAACTACTCACGCTTCACTCATTCGCTTGCACAACCCCTTTTTACAGGAGGGCACATTCACACATCTCACTGATAGAACAGGAAGAACAACCATGCCCAAACTGGGACGCGAACCGGGGACGTCCAGATCACGGGGAAGACAGGCTACCCTTAAGCCAGGACGCCGGCTTGATTTCATTTTTGTTTGTTTGATTGTTTTAAGGTTCTTATTTGAAGCAACACAAGGACTAATTTGGAAGCAGTGTCATAGTTTCGAACTGCGATCAGATGTCGGTGACGATACCAAGTTGGATAGCCTGGCGTTGTGTAGGATCTTGAGCCTGGAGTTCTACTGCTCCGAAGCCGGGACTTTACAGCATGCACCACGGTCCGAATTTTACTTGAAGACCAGAAAGACTAGTGATAATTAGTTTTCCTACCATCCAATCCTATCAAAAATTAATTAGAAATATAAATTTGATGTTCAAATATGTCACAAATTTATTTCAATTTTAAATTTTTAAAAATTTTCATTATTCATTAAACATTTTAAAAGTAACGGCTCTAAGTGGATTATATTTCAAATTTAGTTTGTCTAATTTGAGACATTAAAAATTTTGCCTTCTCGTGTGCGTCTGAATTTAACCCTTTGCACTCCTAAAAACAATTCGATGCCCCTAATATAATGATTTGTTTATTGCTCCGAAAAGTAAATATATCTAATTGTTTCGAGTTGAATTTCCCTGAAAAATAAATTCATATTTTCTTGCCATCTTTTAAGTACTTTTAAAAATCAAAATTAAGGGAACTTTATAAATGATGTCTTGAATGGTACTTGAGAGGAGCCAGCAGAGAGCAAAGGGTTAAAATACGTTTAAATTAGAATCTTTAATGAAAATTTCTGTTCACAAGCCAGAAAGCAATGGTAAAACTTCTTTCCAATAACTTAAGACAGTAAAAGATTTTCAAATATTTTATAAGTGCAATTTAGTATAGAAAATATTGAGGAGGGCAAATTTTTATTAAAATTTTACTCCCCTGCCATAATGAAATAATAAATATTTTTTAAAAATATATAAAATTTATCCAAACGAAAGGAAAAGATAAAGTTTTGGATTTAATAATGGTGTAAAATATTTTCAGAAGATGTCGCGGAAAATGGAAAAATCTAGTTTATTTTTTAATGAATTAAAATTTCAAAAAAAATCTCTCTGAGGTGCACACTTACATATCCAAAATATAGCTAGGTCAAATTTAGTAGCTATAGATCAACGTGCATACATACATTTATCTTTATTGTAGGTAAATATTAGATTTCAGACATCTTATCAAATGAAAAAGTCCGAGAAGAAAAGAAAAACTTTCTGGAAGTCACGTCCTAAAAATCATCTCAAAATGTAGTTTTCTTGAAAAAATTATATGTAAAGGAAACTAATGGGCAAATTATTTATTTTAAATTAAAATTATTAAATGACATTCTGAATATAAATTTTGCAATTCGTTCTTTAATTAAATTAATCAAATGTCTGGTGATTAATTCATTTCTGCACATACGCGAAATAATATCTGCACTTAAACAGAAAATAAAAATTTATGTCATGTTTTCCTCTCTTAAATAAATAAACAAAAATCCAAACGAAAAAAAAAATCCTTCACTCAAGAAATTTAAATATTCATATCTGCTTTACTGTTTAAATAAGTTTGTGTTTACATTAGAATCGGTTATGATGAAATGTACTTAAATTTAATGGATATTCCTTAATAATTAATAATTTAAAATTACTTAATGTCTTTCGAAGTGGGGATTTTGTGCCGTTTTTTTGTATGTTTTAAAATTTCAGTAAACGTTGTTATGTAATGGATAACAAATAAAGCATCAAAGAATTTTCAATAATAAGGAAAATTAATTTTGAAAGGTATAAACGGAAAACATGGCAGATTATTTTAGTGCATATTGAATAAATGTTTGCATTTAAGTAACTATTGAATATGCTATACTCATTTGGTACTTTATAAACGCTTCGAAATCCTATTTCTGTCCTGTTTTGATCGTCAGAAGGAAAAATTGTTAATGATATTTTTTGATGCGATAAAAAGCACGTTTCTAGCGACGGCAATACGCTTTAATTACTAATATACTGCATCCACTCTAAGAAAGTTTATAATTACCTTAAAAAAACTTTTAACAAAGATTGCTGAATGAGTTATAGTATTGTTTTCTCGTTTCTATTTTTATTTCTAATCAAGCGGCTGGGATATCCTGGTTGATAGGACGTTGGATTCACGTCCCTTGGATTGCGAGTTTGAACTCCGCCGGCCGAAGACGCTTCGTGTATGTGGTGGCTGGCGCCCGTATAATCTGTCGTGGTCACAAAGTCCTCCATGTTGAGACGACACTACTGGGGATACTGGTTCAGAGGTGATCGTTCTCTGATTCAGGTCTAAATTACGATCTGTGGATGAGTGAATGAAATGCATGAATAAAGTCCGCCGCGTAAAAAGGGTTGTGACGCGTGAGTAGCTAAGACGTACTTTTGACCTAGATGGCGCTACTGAATCAAGAGATGCTCTCTTGGCTTAAAATTGCTGATTTTGTCACCGTGCTTGTCTATGACAAGTGCTATTAGAAACAACAACCTTCATAATCAAAAAATTAAGTTTGTGATTAAATGAATACAGTTTTAAATGCAAGAATCCTTCGGTTTTTTTTTTTTTTTCAAATTCTACTCGCCTTTGGCGACTAGTCTCTTTGCAGATATTATTGATGTTTTAGGCTTTTTAATAATTAGTATGGAATGCAATTATTTTAAAAATTGTAATTATGGAATTAAAGACTTCGAAAGCAAGCAATTAATTGTTTTGATGGATGTGCTTGAATGCCGTCGTAACATTTAAAATATTGAGTCGGATCATACATTAAATTGAATTTAAAATTATTCTTAAAATTAAAAGAAACCAGTGGGAGTGGTTTCCACAAACTTTCTATCATGCTCTCTAATAAACATGCCATGTTAGATACATGACAGACTTTACATGGCATTGGCATATAAAAATTATACAATATCGACTTTTGGCATGAATTTAGCAATTTTACTGAAATTATTGTGTCATCCTTGGCGAGTTTTTTGGTCATTAATTCCTGGTATAAGATTAATAGTATCTGAAAATCAAAAATTTGCTTTTTAGAACACGTTATTCTCAAACGATTGAAGCAAAAATTTGAAACAAAATTGCACTTGTAGTCACAAATTCCCACATCAAATTTGATATATTTAAGTCATTGCATATTTAAATTATCGCATTTTCTTATTTTCTGAAAGTACAGACCGACAGACGGTCAATCCTTTGGTTTCGGAGCGATCTGTCGGAAATTTTAATCAATTAAGCGAGATTTTGATTTATTTTTCACCATAATTCTATGAAAATGTTAATTTATCGTTTTAAACTTCTTTTTACTGATGCAAATTTACTTCCTTGCTATTTTTTGAAAACATTGTTTCTCATAATTTTTATTAGTATTGTAGCGGATTTGCGATGCGCGAGGATAGAACTTGGAACATTGGTGTTCGCAGCCGAGTAATAAGACCACAAGACAAAAGCAACTGCTCGTGTTTCGTAGCTGTTATCTGGCTTATAAGCTTTTCACCACAGTATCTTTCACTATTCACAAACCGTTCCATACTGTTTCACCAAATTTATAATAGTGTAATTTTCTTTTCCTTGTTCAAAGCAAAGAAAAAAGGATTCTATTTTTTATATCGTTAGTTTGGATGAAGAAAAAGGAAAATGTATGTTACCAAAAATATATGAAGCACATTTTATAGAATATCTAGTAGAAGGCAAATATCAGTATTCTATAGAATATCTAGACACTTTAAAAAATACCCGGCCTTTTTACATAAAGTATAACATTAAAAAAATTATATATTTTACCCGAGAAATTTATACAATACCTAGACATTCTATGGTATGACAAATGATATTTATACTAAGTATGGGAAAAACGTCATGAGAAAAAGTTTATTAATTTAGATACAAAGAATGAACAAAATATCATTTCTATCATCTTAACTAGAATGGCTACAAAATGTATGGATATTCAGACGATATTTTGGGCATGCATGCGCATCATTGGTTTCCTTTAAACATGCCCAACAAGTAGCAAAAACAAAATTATTCTCAGTAAGCATGTGGTCATCAAGTTCGTTTAATCCACATAAAATGCAATCTCATCCAAGTTTTTTGAAATTGTTCTTTTTTACTTGCATCGGAAATATATTTCATACTTAGCTTGTTTGATATTTTGCCTAATGTAGAATGTCTAGAAAAAGTAAGAAATATTTTATCGTTTCTTATATTGCTATTTATTTTCGACATTCTACAGAATGCCTAGGAAATGCAGGAAATAATTTATCATTTCTGATATTGCTGGACAGTTTTCGGCATTATATAGAATAAATACCTAGGAAATGTAAGAAATATTTTAGTGTTTCTTAAACTTCTGGATAGTTTTCAGCGTTCTATAAAAGGTCGAGGAAATGCAAGAACTATTTTATGGTTTTTTTTTTTATATTGTTGGGCAGTTTTCGGAATTCTATAAAATGTCTAGATATTTTTATTGAATGCTGTTTTCATACATTGGCGTTAGCGTATATACAGTATATCGGTAAACAATATAAAAATAATGAGAAGATTGGTTTAAAACAATCTACTGATAACATTAATTAGAAAATAAATTTAGCAAAAGGTAAAAAAAGTTATTAATACATATATATTTAAAAAAATAAAAGTTGAATATTTATTAAAAATATATTTAAAAATACAAAAAAAATAATAATGAAATAATAGATGACCTAGAGAATTACACTTTTCGTGATATTATAAGGTCACAGGAATTGACTTCATTAAGAAAGCACAAAGAAGAAAGAACTTTAGAGGAGAAGAAAAGAACTTTGAAGAAGAAAGCACTTAAAAGATGATGGTTTGAATATTTATCATAATTGCTTGAAAGTATTTTATAAAAAAAATAAGAAACTTAAATGCACACAAGAGATTTAGTTGAATTTACACCAATATTCCAGGTGAACTAACTGGTCGCCAAAGCCGGCTAGTAATAAATGATTTTGTTATCCTTCGAAACTCCATTGTTAGGAAAATTTAGAAAGTGGATTAAAGGAAGAAAGCTTTTAAGAAAAATAGAAAAAAGAAAGTATATGAGAAAAGAATTGATTTTAAAGGAGCCGTAAGAAATATAAATTGTGGATTTATATATTTCTTAAGGAATTACTTTCATTAGAAATTCTTTGCTTACTTTGTCGCTGAAAACTTTTGAAATAGCTTAGCATTTTCTTGATGGCTTTCTTGAAAAGATGGGATTTTACTGGCTTTCCTTCGTATTTACAAATATAAGTAATAGTTTTTATTTTTATTTCGAAATGGATTGCTATATAAATATAGTTTTCGAAAAACATACATAATCTTTTAGATCAAGTTTGGAGCGTTTTATTGCTTCAAGATGTATTTTAAAATTGTTTAAATGGCTTTTGTTGTCAAAATCTGGTTTCCCAAATGTTAAGGCTTAACGATTTATAAAGTTAAATTTAAAACTGAGGCATAGTTCATTAATAAATTTTCAAATTTATTGAGGCTTTCGTTTTGCTATGAAGTTGCAGAATATGGATATAAAAGATTTTTGATGAGTAAAATTCATTTGCTTCTTAAATTGGGATAATTATGGTTTTCATTAATTTAGGTATGATTCTAAGGTAACTAATATCCAATAAGAATTATTTTTAAAAAAATTCAGTTTTTTTTCTTTTTTTTTACAGTTTATATAATATTATATATACAATCAAAGAATTGTGGATTTCTTATTCGACAAAAGTAAAAGTAATTTAATAATAAAAGGCATTTTAAGAACTATACATGATGTCTTTTTCAACTTCAAATAACGAAAAAATTAGTTCTCGACTTACTTTGCTATACCGAAAGGCATGAAATACTCACATGTGGAAATAAAAATCTTTTTAATTCTTTAATTACTCAAAGTCCACTATACTCATACTAAAATCCAATAAGAATTATTTTTTTAAAAAAATTCAGTTCTTTTTCTTTTTTTAGCGCTTATATAATATTATATACACAATCAAAGAATTGTGGATTTTTTATTCGATAGAAGTAAAAGTAATTTAATAATAAAAGGCATTTCATTAACTATACATGATACCTTTTTCAACTTCAAATTATCCAAAATTAGTTCTCGACTTTACTATACTGAAAGGCATGACATACTCACATGTGGAAATAAAAAAAAACTTTTTAATTGTGACGTTTCACGGGTACCCAAAGTCCACTATACTCATACTAAAATCCAATAAGAATTATTTTTTTTAAAAATTCAGTTCTTTTTCTTTTTTTAGCGCTTATATAATATTATATACACAATCAAAGAATTGTGGATTTTTTATTCGATAGAAGTAAAAGTAATTTAATAATAAAAGGCATTTCATTAACTATACATGATGCCTTTTTCAACTTCAAATTATCCAAAATTAGTTCTCGACTTTACTATACTGAAAGGCATGACATACTCACATGTGGAAATAAAAAAAAACTTTTTAATTGTGACGTTTCACGGGTAAACAAAGTCCACTATACTCATACTAAAATCCAATAAGAAATATTTTTTTTTAAAATTCAGTTCTTTTTCTTTTTTTAGCGCTTATATAATATTATATACACAATCAAAGAATTGTGGATTTTTTATTCGATAGAAGTAAAAGTAATTTAATAATAAATAGCATTTCATTAACTATACATGATGCCTTTTTCAACTTCAAATAATCCAAAATTAGTTCTCGACTTTACTATACTGAAAGGCATGACATACTCACATGTGGAAATAAAAAAAAACTTTTTAATTGTGACGTTTCACGGGTACCCAAAGTCCACTATACTCATACTAAAATCCAATAAGAATTATTTTTTTAAAAAATTCAGTTCTTTTTCTTTTTTTAGCGCTTATATAATATTATATACACAATCAAAGAATTGTGGATTTTTTATTCGATAGAAGTAAAAGTAATTTAATAATAAAAGGCATTTCATTAACTATACATGATGCCTTTTTCAACTTCAAATTATCCAAAATTAGTTCTCGACTTTACTATACTGAAAGGCATGACATACTCACATGTGGAAATAAAAAAAAACTTTTTAATTGTGACGTTTCACGGGTAACCAAAGTCCACTATACTCATACTAAAATCCAATAAGAATTATTTTTTTAAAAAATTCAGTTCTTTTTCTTTTTTTAGCGCTTATATAATATTATATACACAATCAAAGAATTGTGGATTTTTTATTCGATAGAAGTAAAAGTAATTTAATAATAAAAGGCATTTCATTAACTATACATGATGCCTTTTTCAACTTCAAATTATCCAAAATTAGTTCTCGACTTTACTATACTGAAAGGCATGACATACTCACATGTGGAAATAAAAAAAACTTTTTAATTGTGACGTTTCACGGGTACCCAAAGTCCACTATACTCATACTAAAATCCAATAAGAATTATTTTTTTAAAAAATTCAGTTCTTTTTCTTTTTTTAGCGCTTATATAATATTATATACACAATCAAAGAATTGTGGATTTTTTATTGGATAGAAGTAAAAGTAATTTAATAATAAAAGGCATTTCATTAACTATACATGATGCCTTTTTCAACTTCAAATTATCCAAAATTAGTTCTCGACTTTACTATACTGAAAGGCATGACATACTCACATGTGGAAATAAAAAAAACTTTTTAATTGTGACGTTTCACGGGTACCCAAAGTCCACTATACTCATACTAAAATCCAATAAGAATTATTTTTTTAAAAAATTCAGTTCTTTTTCTTTTTTTAGCGCTTATATAATATTATATACACAATCAAAGAATTGTGGATTTTTTATTCGATAGAAGTAAAAGTAATTTAATAATAAAAGGCATTTCATTAACTATACATGATGCCTTTTTCAACTTCAAATTATCCAAAATTAGTTCTCGACTTTACTATACTGAAAGGCATGACATACTCACATGTGGAAATAAAAAAAACTTTTTAATTGTGACGTTTCACGGGTACCCAAAGTCCACTATACTCATACTAAAATCCAATAAGAATTATTTTTTTTAAAAATTCAGTTCTTTTTCTTTTTTTAGCGCTTATATAATATTATATACACAATCAAAGAATTGTGGATTTTTTATTCGATAGAAGTAAAAGTAATTTAATAATAAAAGGCATTTCATTAACTATACATGATGTCTTTTTCAACTTCAAATAACGAAAAAATTAGTTCTCGACTTACTTTGCTATACCGAAAGGCATGAAATACTCACATGTGGAAATAAAAATCTTTTTAATTCTTTAATTACTCAAAGTCCACTATACTCATACTAAAATCCAATAAGAATTATTTTTTTAAAAAAATTCAGTTCTTTTTCTTTTTTTAGCGCTTATATAATATTATATACACAATCAAAGAATTGTGGATTTTTTATTCGATAGAAGTAAAAGTAATTTAATAATAAAAGGCATTTCATTAACTATACATGATACCTTTTTCAACTTCAAATTATCCAAAATTAGTTCTCGACTTTACTATACTGAAAGGCATGACATACTCACATGTGGAAATAAAAAAAAACTTTTTAATTGTGACGTTTCACGGGTACCCAAAGTCCACTATACTCATACTAAAATCCAATAAGAATTATTTTTTTTAAAAATTCAGTTCTTTTTCTTTTTTTAGCGCTTATATAATATTATATACACAATCAAAGAATTGTGGATTTTTTATTCGATAGAAGTAAAAGTAATTTAATAATAAAAGGCATTTCATTAACTATACATGATGCCTTTTTCAACTTCAAATTATCCAAAATTAGTTCTCGACTTTACTATACTGAAAGGCATGACATACTCACATGTGGAAATAAAAAAAAACTTTTTAATTGTGACGTTTCACGGGTAAACAAAGTCCACTATACTCATACTAAAATCCAATAAGAAATATTTTTTTTTTAAAATTCAGTTCTTTTTCTTTTTTTAGCGCTTATATAATATTATATACACAATCAAAGAATTGTGGATTTTTTATTCGATAGAAGTAAAAGTAATTTAATAATAAAAGGCATTTCATTAACTATACATGATGTCTTTTTCAACTTCAAATAACGAAAAAATTAGTTCTCGACTTACTTTGCTATACCGAAAGGCATGAAATACTCACATGTGGAAATAAAAATCTTTTTAATTCTTTAATTACTCAAAGTCCACTATACTCATACTAAAATCCAATAAGAATTATTTTTTTAAAAAAATTCAGTTCTTTTTCTTTTTTTAGCGCTTATATAATATTATATACACAATCAAAGAATTGTGGATTTTTTATTCGATAGAAGTAAAAGTAATTTAATAATAAAAGGCATTTCATTAACTATACATGATACCTTTTTCAACTTCAAATTATCCAAAATTAGTTCTCGACTTTACTATACTGAAAGGCATGACATACTCACATGTGGAAATAAAAAAAAACTTTTTAATTGTGACGTTTCACGGGTACCCAAAGTCCACTATACTCATACTAAAATCCAATAAGAATTATTTTTTTTAAAAATTCAGTTCTTTTTCTTTTTTTAGCGCTTATATAATATTATATACACAATCAAAGAATTGTGGATTTTTTATTCGATAGAAGTAAAAGTAATTTAATAATAAAAGGCATTTCATTAACTATACATGATGCCTTTTTCAACTTCAAATTATCCAAAATTAGTTCTCGACTTTACTATACTGAAAGGCATGACATACTCACATGTGGAAATAAAAAAAAACTTTTTAATTGTGACGTTTCACGGGTAAACAAAGTCCACTATACTCATACTAAAATCCAATAAGAAATATTTTTTTTTAAAATTCAGTTCTTTTTCTTTTTTTAGCGCTTATATAATATTATATACACAATCAAAGAATTGTGGATTTTTTATTCGATAGAAGTAAAAGTAATTTAATAATAAAAAGCATTTCATTAACTATACATGATGCCTTTTTCAACTTCAAATAATCCAAAATTAGTTCTCGACTTTACTATACTGAAAGGCATGACATACTCACATGTGGAAATAAAAAAAACTTTTTAATTGTGACGTTTCACGGGTACCCAAAGTCCACTATACTCATACTAAAATCCAATAAGAATTATTTTTTTAAAAAATTCAGTTCTTTTTCTTTTTTTAGCGCTTATATAATATTATATACACAATCAAAGAATTGTGGATTTTTTATTCGATAGAAGTAAAAGTAATTTAATAATAAAAGGCATTTCATTAACTATACATGATGCCTTTTTCAACTTCAAATTATCCAAAATTAGTTCTCGACTTTACTATACTGAAAGGCATGACATACTCACATGTGGAAATAAAAAAAAACTTTTTAATTGTGACGTTTCACGGGTACCCAAAGTCCACTATACTCATACTAAAATCCAATAAGAATTATTTTTTTAAAAAATTCAGTTCTTTTTCTTTTTTTAGCGCTTATATAATATTATATACACAATCAAAGAATTGTGGATTTTTTATTCGATAGAAGTAAAAGTAATTTAATAATAAAAGGCATTTCATTAACTATACATGATGCCTTTTTCAACTTCAAATTATCCAAAATTAGTTCTCGACTTTACTATACTGAAAGGCATGACATACTCACATGTGGAAATAAAAAAAACTTTTTAATTGTGACGTTTCACGGGTACCCAAAGTCCACTATACTCATACTAAAATCCAATAAGAATTATTTTTTTTAAAAATTCAGTTCTTTTTCTTTTTTTAGCGCTTATATAATATTATATACACAATCAAAGAATTGTGGATTTTTTATTCGATAGAAGTAAAAGTAATTTAATAATTAAAGGCATTTCATTAACTATACATGATGCCTTTTTCAACTTCAAATTATCCAAAATTAGTTCTCGACTTTACTATACTGAAAGGCATGACATACTCACATGTGGAAATAAAAAAAACTTTTTAATTGTGACGTTTCACGGGTACCCAAAGTCCACTATACTCATACTAAAATCCAATAAGAATTATTTTTTTAAAAAATTCAGTTCTTTTTCTTTTTTTAGCGCTTATATAATATTATATACACAATCAAAGAATTGTGGATTTTTTATTCGATAGAAGTAAAAGTAATTTAATAATAAAAGGCATTTCATTAACTATACATGATGCCTTTTTCAACTTCAAATTATCCAAAATTAGTTCTCGACTTTACTATACTGAAAGGCATGACATACTCACATGTGGAAATAAAAAAAACTTTTTAATTGTGACGTTTCACGGGTACCCAAAGTCCACTATACTCAGACTAAAATCCAATAAGAATTATTTTTTTAAAAAATTCAGTTCTTTTTCTTTTTTTAGCGCTTATATAATATTATATACACAATCAAAGAATTGTGGATTTTTTATTCGATAGAAGTAAAAGTAATTTAATAATAAAAGGCATTTCATTAACTATACATGATGCCTTTTTCAACTTCAAATTATCCAAAATTAGTTCTCGACTTTACTATACTGAAAGGCAGGACATACTCACATGTGGAAATAAAAAAAACGTTTTAATTGTGACGTTTCACGGGTACCCAAAGTCCACTATACTCATACTAAAATCCAATAAGAATTATTTTTTTAAAAAATTCAGTTCTTTTTCTTTTTTTAGCGCTTATATAATATTATATACACAATCAAAGAATTGTGGATTTTTTATTCGATAGAAGTAAAAGTAATTTAATAATAAAAGACATTTCATTAACTATACATGATGCCTTTTTCAACTTCAAATTATCCAAAATTAGTTCTCGACTTTACTATACTGAAAGGCATGACATACTCACATGTGGAAATAAAAAAAACTTTTTAATTGTGACGTTTCACGGGTACCCAAAGTCCACTATACTCATACTAAAATCCAATAAGAATTATTTTTTTAAAAAATTCAGTTCTTTTTCTTTTTTTAGCGCTTATATAATATTATATACACAATCAAAGAATTGTGGATTTTTTATTCGATAGAAGTAAAAGTAATTTAATAATAAAAGACATTTCATTAACTATGCATGATGCCTTTTTCAATTTCAAATTATCCAAAATTAGTTCTCGACTTTACTACACTGAAAGGCATGACATACTCACATGTGGAAATAAAAAAAACTTTTTAATTGTGACGTTTCACGGGTACCCAAAGTCCACTATACTCAGACTAAAATCCAATAAGAATTATTTTTTTAAAAAATTCAGTTATTTTTCTTTTTTTAGCGCTTATATAATATTATATACACAATCTAAGAATTGTGGATTTTTTATTCGATAGAAGTAAAAGTAATTTAATAATAAAAGGCATTTCATTAACTATACATGATGCCTTTTTCAACTTCAAATTATCCAAAATTAGTTCTCGACTTTACTATACTGAAAGGCATGACATACTCACATGTGGAAATAAAAAAAACTTTTTAATTGTGACGTTTCACGGGTACCCAAAGTCCACTATACTCAGACTAAAATCCAATAAGAATTTTTTTTTTAAAAAATTCAGTTCTTTTTCTTTTTTTAGCGCTTATATAATATTATATACACAATCAAAGAATTGTGGATTTTTTATTCGATAGAAGTAAAAGTAATTTAATAATAAAAGGCATTTCATTAACTATACATGATGCCTTTTTCAACTTCAAATTATCCAAAATTAGTTCTCGACTTTACTATACTGAAAGGCATGACATACTCACATGTGGAAATAAAAAAAACTTTTTAATTGTGACGTTTCACGGGTACCTAAAGTCCACTATACTCATACTAAAATCCAATAAGAATTATTTTTTTAAAAAATTCAGTTCTTTTTCTTTTTTTAGCGCTTATATAATATTATATACACAATCAAAGAATTGTGGATTTTTTATTCGATAGAAGTAAAAGTAATTTAATAATAAAAGGCACTTCATTAACTATACATGATGCCTTTTTCAACTTCAAATTATCCAAAATTAGTTCTCGACTTTACTATACTGAAAGGCATGACATACTCACATGTGGAAATAAAAAAACTTTTTAATTGTGACGTTTCACGGGTACCCAAAGTCCACTATGCTCATACTAAAATCCAATAAGAATTTTTTTTTAAAATTCAGTTCTTTTTCTTTTTTTAGCGCTTATATAATATTATATACACAATCAAAGAATTGTGGATTTATTATTCGACAGAGGTAAAAGTAATTTAATAATAAAAGACATTTCATAAACTATACATGATGCCTTTTTCAACTTCAAATAACGAAAAAATTAGTTTTCGATTTTCTTTACTATACTGAAAGGCATGACATACTCACATGTGGAAATAAAAAGCTTTTTAATAGTGACATTTCACAGGTACACGAAGTCAACACTATTTATGTGAGAGGAAGAGGGGGGGGGACAGTTTTATTACAGAATATGCGAGAAAGTTTTGGAAAGAGAACGCCAGCTGATTTTATCAGCAATCTTAGGTATTTTTTGAAGTCTTTGTACTGAAGACCAATTTAAAACAAAAGAAAGAAAAATTTTTTCGAACATTATTTCTTTCGATAAAACGCTTTTCTGCATATTTCCAATATGTAAAACTACCGAAATACTAAAGGATGCAAGAATACGTGCAAAGGTTTACTTCACAATAACATAATATATCAGAAATTTCCCCAAAAATCATTAAAAATCAAATGTAAATTAAATTTTTGAGTAACACTTTTTTTTTTTAAATTACATTCAGCCATTTTTTTTGCAAAAAAATAACTTATGTGATAATAAGTTATAATAAGTGTGAAAAATAGTATTCCATATTTTTCCGTTTGGTGATTAGCTTATATATAAGCTTGTGTATTAATTTTCTATTTGTAAACAAACATTTCACAAATACAGATTTTCTTTATTTACAACTAGCCGCCTTTGGCGACCAGCCGGTTCGCCAATCTTAATGTTCGTTTAAATTTTAATAATTAAATAGGTTGAATCGGAGTTTAACCCTCTTCTTCGCCAAGTTGTGATAACGCGCCAAAGCTGGCAATCTTTATTATGCACTATGATTGAACATCTGGTCCTTTGCTTTTGAACATTTCGCAAGGCCATTGTTGGCGATTTTTAAAAATTGCGCAAGCAGGGGGTTAAACTCCGATCATACCATTAAATATTTTACGCAATTCCAACTTTAATAGATTCTTCACAAAATATTTTAAAACTTCAAATTTTGATAGTCATATAATTCACTCATAATATTATAAAGGCCTTGTCATAACGTGATATGTATCTCTCTAATTTTCTGTTACCCCTCGTAGAATTTATGCTTTAAATTAAAGTGTAAATGATTAATCTGTAATTAATATAATGATATTTTTTACTGAAACAAAGCATTTTTTTTTAATAATATGATTACTGATAATAGAGTCACTGAGCGTTTAAACTTTATGGGCACTAAAGAATATCTTTCTTAATTTATGTAATATTTCAAGAATTTGTCAACAAAATTTTCTCAGATTCATCATGAACAGATCGATTCATTAACAATGTTTAATTTTAAATGCATCAAACAATAAGAAAATAAAATGAATCGTTTAAAATAATCGGTCGAAAACAGGTTTAAAAAAACTACTTAAAAAACGATGTAATTAAAACTATAAGCATATACAAAAAATATATATAACCAACAAAAATACAATTTAATTACAAAAGCATGCAACTAACCTAAAAATAATTTAAATCATTGAAAACAGGTTAAAAAAAACTACTTAAAAAACGATGTACTTAAAACTATAATCATATATAAAAAATATATAACTAACATAAATACAATTTACTTAAAAAAGCATACAACTAACCTAAAAGTAATTTAAATCGTCTGTTGATAATGGTTGCCATGCCAACAATCAGAATACAAAGCGCATGCGTGAATTTTCTTCGCCTTTTACGGTAACGCAAATGCGTGAATTTTTCTACGCCAGTTGGGGTAACGCTATGCAGATTATACATTATTAATTTCCTTTATTCTGTGTTATTTTAATTCAAAAGTACTTCAGAATGAATCTGAAACATGGATTAATTAACAATGTTTAATTTTAAATGCATAAAACATTAAGAAAATAAACAGAATCGTTTAAAACAATCCGTGAAAAATATTAACCCTAGCCTCATTACTGTTTTGAGAAAAAAGAAACGGAAGCCTTACTCATTTGGCGATGGAGAAAATGGAAGATTATTTTGGCGGAAAAGTTGGCGGTGGGGAAAATGAAAGATTTTTTTGGCGGGAAAGTTAGTTTTTAATTAATAATTAAAATTCTAATTAAAATTTAAAAAAAAGAGACCCCAGGTGCACATTCCCGACCTCTAAGGTATACATGTACCAAATTTGATAGCTGTATGTCAAATGACCTGGCCTGTAGAGCGCCAACACACACACACACACACACACACATTGAGCTTTATTATAAGTATAGATAATCTCATAAATCAAATAAAATTTTATAATTCTTTTTAAACCAGCGTAATTGTGTATACAAGCTTTTCTATTGACTGATGGGATATTTTACTTTTGATATCTTTTCTGCGCTTTAGACGATTGAAGGAATTATATTTCAAGGAATTTTTTTATTAAAAATTCTTTACTTTTTATCAGCAATAATTCTATACCTTTTTTGCTAAAAAATAATTTTGTTGAAATTTATCTTAATAATCCCCGCCCCCTTCAAAAAAAGCGTGAAAATAAAAAGTTATTTATATTTGATTTTTAATTTATGAAATTATCATCATTTTTTTTAATCATCCATTTGTCATGATTTTACTTTTTTTTACTTTACACAGTAATAATCTTTACTGTTTGATTCTAGCACAATGAGACTAGATATTTGAAATTTTACTTTGATTTCTGCTCAGTTATGCAATTAAATTAAAAGCAAGAAGTTGTTCAAATGTTTTTGTTTTTACTTTCTATTTGACTTGTTTTCATACTTACTGCATCTCCAAATAGTTTGAGCATTAAAATTTGAATTGATCATTGGATTGTATATGTAAACATTCTGCGGCAGTGATTTTCCCAAAACTTTCTCAAAAAGCGTTTTCCTCTCTCACTTAAAATTGTAGAGTCTTGCCCATGAGATTGTGTGTTTCATAGTCTAGTAATCACAAATAGATTATTCCGATCAAAGGCACACGGATAGAACTGAATGACCGGATGACCTCAATAGCAACACTAACAGGATCTGTAGTTGAGTCCTAAGGATCATCACCGGCCATGGTACAATCCTTCTTGCGAGAAGCACGGCCCGCCATCGGTAGGAGGTAGTTAACCCCACATATTTCTGTATTTACCAGGGTGGCAAGAACCAACCACCATACTGGAAGCTTCTCATTCTCCTTTTTGAGGTGCCTCCAAGGAGGAATTCATAGTATAGTAAAAAACAGTAATTTTCTTTAAAAATGTATTAAAGGCCATTGACAAATAATAGTTAAAAAAAAGTCCATTAGAAATTTATTTTTGGCAATTTTCTGATGTTAATTTCTACAATATTACAACTATCAGAAATCGAATTTGTATTTTGGAACTATAAGCCCTATCAATCGATTCAATCAATTTTTTTTCAATCAGTTGAACTGCGGACTACAATTGAACTCAGAACTACAATTGTAGTCTGCTGTTACATCCTTCATTCAATTAATACTGTACTTGTATGAATACAATCAGCTGTAATTCATTCAGTTTTTTTCATGCATTGCATTTTTGAGTTGTCGCATTTAAATGCACTCGAATGTACAGACTGACAGACAGACGTTCATCGATCTTTTACGGTTTTGGTTTCAACTTTTATAAGGATCTACATTCTAGATGCTAAATTTGCATACAAAATTTTATCTTTTTAGCTTTTTATGTTTTGTGAGTATCGTATTCACTTGCACTGAGATAGACAATAAGGCAGACTTGCATTGAATGGATTTCGTTCAAAATATTATAGAATATACACATTGGACATTAAAATATGCACATATAACATTTTGACAACTCCGACCTGCTCTCAGTGACATGGATAAAACTGAATGACCGTGCCGCCGAGACAGCATTGGCGGGAACTGAAGATCAGTCCTAAGTTCCACAGTACGGCTCTTCCTGTGGGACGCATGTACCGTTATCGGTATGGGATAATCGACCCCTCAACATTTCTGTATCCCACCCAGGTGGCGAGAAACAACCATCATACCAGAAGCTTCTCATACTCAAATTTGAAGTGGTCCCTTGTGGGGTTAAATTATATTATATAACCAATTTCATAAGCTTAGCTAAAAGTGTTTTGATATTCTCAGATATAAATGATATAAATCCATTTTTTAAACTTGGGGATGTCTGAAACTTTATGAATAAAATAATCTAGAATTAGATTATTTTTTTCTAACAATTATAGTACTTTATATATATACTTTGTAAAATAAAAGTTTCACTTGTGAAAGCTCCTAATCTTTGAAGGCAACTTTAGTTATTACATGTTCCTAGCCAAATTCACGTTAGTTAATTCAATTAAATAAAGACGCAGTTTCAATTGCTGTAAACAAACAATACAAAAGAAGAAAATGTAACGACGGGTTTTAAGAATTTAGTGCAGAAAAATTACTTTTCATCACATTAGTAAGCTATAATTGCATACATAATATTAGTAATACCAGATCATTTTCTCTCTGTAAATTATTTTTGTTCGTGGTAAATTGTGATTGCCGAATCTTTTGCTGTTTTTCTATTATTGTAATGATGATGAGCAGTAAGCTTTGTTACAAAACTGTAATTTACTAATGTCTAGTCGTTTTTATTTGCTTACAACATTTTGGATATAAAATATTTTTGCTTAAGAGCTAATTTACTAAATGAATTTTCTAAAGTAGCACTTATTTTAATGAAGATTTATGCTCGTCTTTATTGTATTTTCTAACTTTTTTATCGTTTTCCGGTTTCTTCATTGTTGATTAACGTGGAACGTATAATTGCCGTGCAGTTTAAGATGTAATAATATACTTATTCGAGGAACTCTGTAACACTTTCTTTAATAAATGCTTTTATTCCCCCGCCCCACACACACACCGAATTTTCACTTTCTTTAATAAAAGCTTTTATCCCCCCCCCACACACACTCAGAATTTTTTTAGAGGTAGAAAAAAGTAAAAGTTTCTAAAATTAACAATTAAAGCGAGACTAAGAATCATAGATTAGAAGATAATGGCAAGTAATTAATAATTGAGTTGTTTCAAATAATCAGTTAAAAGTGTGAGCAACCTTAGGTAAATTCCTTTGTTATTTTAATTCGTCCATTATAAATATTTTTTTACAGTTAAAAATTGAATTATTATTTCACTTTTTCATTTACTTATGGTTTTTTGACCATTTTAATCGCTAGCTTCCTGAGATGAGTAAACAATTTATAGTTTTACCCAAAGTCTATCATTTTATACGGAAAAAAGGAGGATATAACCTTTATTGAAGATTACGTGAGAAACATTCGGAGAGAAAATTGTTTCTGAATTTTATTGCAATTTTCTGGTATACAATGTTGTCTTAGAAATATGACACTTCAGAGATTTTTCATCAGTTGGGAATCAGTGTAGAATTTATGCTATCAATATGGGGACTCTGTAGTTGAAAACTTTCTGTGTCTAAGAACTATTTCATTCGATTAACTAGGAATCAAAATAATTCTTAACACGTTAATTGCTGATCACGCTGTATCGCGTGATGCACGTTTTCATCAAACGAAATTCCAATTTTCAGCTTGGCAATGAATGTATTAAATCTCCAAGATTTATCCCGTTTGAAAGACCCCCGGGGGGCACCTCGAAAAGAGGATGAGATACTTCCGGTATGGTGGTTGGATCTCTCCACCCTGGAGGGTACACAAAAATGTGGGGATCTGGCTCCTCCCGTCGATGACGGAACGTACTTCCTTCGGGAAGGGTTGTACCGTGGTCGGTGGTGGCCCTTAGGACTTAACCACAGTCCCCGCCAGTGTTGCTGTTGCGGCTGTTCGGTCATTTAGTTTTCTTTATTCGTGTGCCTTCGGGTGTGTCGGAAAGTCACTGATATGATTATCCTGTCTGAATAACCAAGATGGCGTGAATCACCTGCCAATCACACCATCTATATAATTACTATGTAATTATATCTCTACTACAATTAAAAGGTAGTAAAAAAGTAAGATCTTATTACCTAGTGGTCCGAATCACAAACATGATTCATGGCAACGAACGTGTTAACGAAACCTTTAACGAACTGACTGCATTTTATCACACCCGAAGTGACTTTAAACACAAATAGCACATAAAATGATATTGTTAATGATCGAATAACCAACCTTTAAAAATATAAATTCAATCTCTTTAATTTCAAAAATTGTTACACTAACATAAAAATTAACTTAACCCCTTCCAGTACGATTTAATATTGAAAAATTGTATTACATTTTATTTAAGAAAATTTAGTTTATTTTATAATTTCTACATATTGCTAATTAAAATTAGGGTATCAATATGGATATAACTGTAATTCGTTAGCTCATATTCCACACTTCTTCAAAAACCTCTAATGACTTCGGATTAGCTCCTATTTTTAGGATTTACGTCAGGCAAAAATTTTATTTTAGGCACATTATCCTTCCAAATTCATTCTTCTTACGATGTGTCTATGACTCCGGAGCAGTCGCCAAAATCATTTATTAATCGCTAAGCGTATTTTCGTATTCTTGGTAATATTTGACTATAATTAGTTTCATTATCAGTATCGGGTAAATGTATGCTTGTATCATGTGTATGCATTGATGTAAATGTATGTATTGGAGGGATTTTTCTGAATCCCTCCAATCACCTTGACCTTCATAGTCTACGCCACTCTTATTCGTTACGGTGTTTATTTCACAACATGTTTTTCCTTTAGTAAGAACGATATTTTTACTAAATGCTTATAATAATGAAATCCAATGACTAAAACAATTTTACCGTGACTTGTATCAAGAAATTCTAACAGTAAACAATATGTGGTAGTAATCTATTACAAGTAAGCACTAAATGTGTACTTATGTAAGTACTAAATGTGCTGTCTGATTCAGTACACTATAAATTTTAACTTTATTATTATATTCAGCATTAACTTTAGTCGTATGACGAGTATAGCTCGTCATTGTACTGTATGTCAAGAAAACCCAATGACGAGCAATATTTGTCATTTTACCGGATTATCGCAAAATAAAGAAACAAGTCACTTCATTTACTATTAGCTTTCCGGATACAGAAACTTTATTCTCAGCTTGTTTCTAAAAGAGAATCTTGGAAACTAATGTAACACTCACCACTATATATCTATAAAACCTAACAAGTGAGACGTACGACAAAATCTCACCTCTTTCTTCGCCTAGAATTTCGACGTCTTAGGTAGTTGCGACGCTTGTCTTCAATTCCGTTCCAATAGATCTGATGAAAGGAAGCGTTTTCCAATCGATTGACCGAAAAAGGATGAAGGTAGATAGTTTTTTTTCTCATCTTACGAAAGTGGTATTTTCCGAGTCCAAAATGTAGTAGGGAAGAATTTTATCCGTGAACTCTTCCCTTAAACATTCTTCGTCCATTTAGAATGTTAATAGAAATAATGTAACATTAAATTTCAAATTTTATAGAATGTTCTTGTGTTCCTAAACAAGTCGATATTTTTTTCTTTTTCTTCAATTTAATTTATTGAAAAGATAGAACACCCGCATCGAGATTTTTTCAAAGAACATCTAGACAAAAAATAAAGTATTTTAAAAAATAAGTAAAGAAAAAGAAAAAAAGAAGAAAGTATAATTTTGATAATAAATTGTATACTTTTTTCTCCCTTTTTATTTTAACAGCAAATGATTGTAGTTTAGACCAATTCATTTGTACTGTATTTTACATTTAATCTACTGAAAGGAAAATAGAAAATTCGAATAGTGTTTTGAGATTTTATTTATCTTTGGTAATAAAAAATCAAATATCGATTTTTTTTGTGAAAAGTAAAATGATTTATAAATGTTTAAAAAACTGCTTGCTACGGTAATTTTTCAACTGCTATTATTTTATTTAGCGAAATGCTTTGTTTTCAAACAATAATTTCATTTTAACTGTATCGAAAACTAAAGAAGAATTGTTATGTTAAACTTTTATAGTCGAGGTGGTTGTGAACTATGACAGTCAATGGTAGCAGAGCACTCCATCGACTGATTTTGTTGATAGAAAATGCCTTTAAATATATTTTATTTAAATCCGATAATACTATCACATGATTTTTGAGCATTTAACAAGCATCAACATAAAATAAATGTATTACATTGAATCTCTCTAAACGAAAGAAAATAATTAAAAAAAATACAGGATCTTTGAAATACAAATACTTTGATCTAATGGTATTTACTGTCTAAAACAGTTTATTTGTTTGATGCTAGAATCATGATGGTACTATCATCAAATCTTCTATAAAGTATGTAATAAAATGAAACAAAAGTCACGTATTCTAGTAATTTGTACATCATGTTATATTTTATAAGTTTATGAAGCAAACGTTAATATTATTAATTTATTAATCATTATTTTTTGATTGAAATGTTATCTTTTTAAAAATAAATGACTTATTTGTCATCTTCATGTATTTCTTAACTCTTTATTACATCAATTTGTGTACTGTAATAAATACCAAAATGCACTAAATTGTTGTATTATTCTATGGATATTTTTATTTTCTAGGCTACTGAAATTAATATTACACGAGGCTTGCTTTGTTTAGGATAGTATTGATGAAATAGTTTTGAGTTTCATTGGTATTTTCCCAAGTATAATTTTGAATTATGCATAAAAATATGACAAATAATTGCAGAAATTAGGAAGGAAATTCTGTTATAATTAAATTGGTAATATTAAAAAATATATATTTTTTTTTGAAATTTAAAATGCTGTAGAACTTATTTTTATGCGATAATATTTTCGGAAAAAATATCGAATTTCGTTTAATTTTTAACTAATTAAAATTTCAAAAATATGATTCTGATTAGGGCTTTGATACAATTTGTATCAAATTTCATAGCCCTAGTTGCAGTGGTCTGCCAAGTAAAGCGCCAACTCACACACATTCTCACTTATAATTTGTATAGATCAGTTCATTCTTTATCCTACGAAACTACACTGTTAAGAAAATTTCATTAAGTGAAATTAACTGTATTTTAAGAGAAATATACAAAACCAGATTTAGATAAATGATAAATCAGATTTGTGCAAGACCCAAAGCATGGATTTATATACTTTTTAAGAAATTATTTTAGAGTTAAAACTTTATTTTTCGCCTGGAATCTTTCCAAACAGTTTATGTTTTTTGGTGTTGTTGTTGAAAGAATTTTAGACGTTTTTGCAGATTTATTAGTTTAAGTATTAGTTTAAAAGTACAGTACATTTCTAATCGGATCCTTTTATTGTTAACTTCCAAAGGGCATACCCTATCTTTTAGTTTTAATTAGAGATCTTTTATTGTTCTTTTTATCGAATATACGTTCCAAAATTTCTTAACAGATTTAGTAGTGATTAAATAAATTCTAATTTCATGGAAGATTGAGGATCGAGTTCAGAAATTTGCAGTGTTTTTCAAAGAGGAAGACAATAGTTATATTATTTTATCATGATCGAAAGTTTTTTGCAGTTCTTTATCCTGGGATTCACTGACTTTTATTTACAGTGGAGTCTTAAACGTCTTATGTGAATATAGATTCTAGATGTGGGACAAGGAAGAATATTGAATAACTGGGATAAAAGGGGCAGAACGAATTTTTTTTTGTTTAATACATTCTATATCAAGCATTAAATGTGATCTTTTATTTGGTTCGTGATATTTCAGGATAAATCAGCAAAAGAGTTTTCCCAACAGCTTCCTTGTGTATAATTCAGTACGTTTTTTTATACTTTCTCATATATACGAAGTATAGAGAAAATATTGTAACCGTTAAAAAATTCGAACTCGAAATTTTGATAAATTTTAGATCTCCTTAAGGTCGAAAAAAGATAATTTCCACATTAAGTCTGACTGCCGTTTATGACAGAGACAACTCAAAAACGCTTTGACCTAGACGGGTGAAATTTGGTATACTATCTTTAATTCAAATTTTAAAATCCATCATATTTTGTGTGAAATTCATTCAGAATCGGTCGGTCTGCTCGGCTATCTAAACATAAGTTAACACGGCGATAACAAAACGAGAAAAGATAGATTTAAAGTCTAGTTACGTATCAAAATTGGAACAAATCCATAGACGGCTTGAGTCTCCATTTGTTTGTATTTCCCCTATCACGTAAACACGTTAACTCAAAAATTCAATAGCTTAAATATATCATATTTTATAAGTGATTTTATGAGTACATTTGCAGTTTTGCATCAAGAATTAGTTTCAATCGGTTAGAAAAAATGTACTATTTCTTTACTATTAACCAAATGCCAGGGATTAGTCACCAAAACGTCGCCAAGAATCACATTTTTGATTTAATAAAACTGCTAAATATAAGCCAAAGACGAATATTCCGCCCCTATTGTTCTCCAATGCATGCAATGTTATTCAAAGAATTAGCGGCTTTACCAAAGGTCCACAATTTTATGCCGAGAGGGGGATAACACTTTTATTAGACAATACGTACGTAAAATTTAGGGGAATCATCTCTGCTGTCAATTATTTTAAGTTTAGAGCTTTGTATAAGCCAGCGGGAGTGGTTTTCCCACAACTTTCTCGCATACACTTTAATAAACTTGAGTAGTAATGCCAAGTAATTGAGTCTCCAATGCCAAGTAAAGAACGCTTTACTTGGCATTGGCGTACAATAATTACGAAATATTTTTTGGCGTGAATTTAGAATTTTTACTCAATCTTTAGAGTTATTCTTGGCGATTAATCACTGGCATGCATTAATGCTATCCAAAAATCGAATTTGTGTTTTAGACCTGTTATTCTCAACCGATAGAAAACAAAATTTTGTGAAGTTGCAATCACAAACACACATGCCAAATTTTATATGTTTAAATCATTGCGTTTTGAAATTATCGCGTTTACATGTTTCTGAAAGTATTGACCGACAGGCAGTCAATTTTTAGTTTAATTTGGTTTACAATTTGACAGATGCATATAGTATAGATGTTAAATCTGTGTGCCTAATTTTATCCATCTTTCGTTTTGTAATTATCTTTATAAGATCTTTTCGTTTCGTAATTATCGTGTTAACTTACGTTCGAACAGGCCGACAGAAGGACTTCCTCTGAACAGATTTTACCCAACATTTGATAAAAATTTGCAAATTTAGCGTTGTAAAGACCGTATTCCGAATTTCAACCGTCTAGTCCAAAGAGATTTTATCTTTGTCATAGACAGACAGATAGACGTACATTTTCTAAAAATGAGTTTTTCGAACTCACGGAGGTCTAAAAGATGGAGATTCGTCAAAATCTCGTGTTCGAATTTTTAGAACGATTTTCATATTTCCTCTTTACTACGTATTAGAGAAAGTAAAAATAGTATGTGTTGTTATGCAAGCAAAAGTAAAAAAAAGAGAGGAAAAAGTAATTACAAAATATTGGCGTAATGCCAGTTAATGATTTTTATGCAAGGACTAGTACAACTAATTTATAGTTGAAAGCAATGACGGATTTCCTCGCTGTAATATCATTTTTCAATACACACAATACAATAATGCACATCTCTACTATGGCCGAGATAGCTTGGTTGGTAGAGCTTTAGAACTCGCCGGACGAAGATTCCCCGCGTGCTTGGTGGCTGACGCGCGTATAAATCTGTCGTGATCAAAAAGTCCTCCATGTCGAGAGTAGTACCACTAGGGGTACTGGATCATGGGTGATCTCTGATTCAGGTCTAAATTACGATCTATGGACAAGTGAATGAAATGCGTGAATGAAGTCCGACCCGTAAAAAGGGTTGTGACGTATATTTAGTAGTCAAGTCGTACTCTTGGCCCTAGTTGGCTCTACGATAAAAACAAGAGGCGCCCCCCCCCTTAGGCTTAAATCGACTGTTTTCGAACAGCGGGCTTGTCTGTGGCAAGAGCCATAAGTAACATCAACAACATTTCTACTATTAAAAGATGAATATGCTCTCTACAACCCAGATTGTTTGATCTGCAGCTACCAAATTTGGCACATGTATGTCTTGGAATGCACACTTCATAGTATAGACGTCAAAACTTCTGAAAATATAACTGCACAAAAATAATTTTAACATTATTTTCAAAACTTTTTTTAGAAAAATTGCCTTTTTATTGATACAAGTTAAGTAGCCGTGTTGATTTTTGACAATTTTTTAAAACATTTTTTACCAATTTCCAATAACAGATTAGAAATCGGTAATGTTGTTGCATACTGTTGCCTGGCAATTCAAAACGTTTTCATTGTTTCATCAACTGTTTGATCGCGAGATTTTTTCACCATTGTTGAAAGACAAAGAAGAAGGATTTTGATTAAAATCTCAGCAGTTTACGAAACGTATAAAAAAGGGAAATTACAATACCACAAAATTAGTAAAATAGACAAACTGTACATTTACATTTATAGAACCATGAAGTTATCGATTTGGTATCTATTAAAAAGATTCATTTACACAATAAACAGTACTTAAGTAAGACAATTAAAATAAGATGGCGTTTAAAGTTATCAGTTTGGCGTAATCATGGATATGAAGATACTTAAAGTATTTATCTGGGAAAAATTCCTGGAAAACCATCTGGGCCACTGAAAAGTAACTAATAAAGACACTAACATTCCTTAACGAAAAAAAAATGACATATTTTTTCAAAATTCTCATACAGAAAATCAATATCGAATGAAACAAAGAAATAAAAAATTATAAGGATTCCATTTTTTACGAGAATTTGAACTGTCTTCAGGCTTTAAAAAGAATGTAATGTCATTACTACGTGAGATGATTCAATGATACAGATGGCGTTATCAAAATAATCAAAGGTCCGGAAATCAGCGAAAAGAATATTTTTCACATACGCTGAAGGAAAAATAATAAAATTGGAATCCTTATTTCACTTTCTAATAATCAAAAAGTAAAAGAAATATCTGTGTAATAATTTTTTTAAAAATTTAATTCAGCAAAATCTCATCAACTTTCGCGAGAAAAAAATTACAAGTGTGATTGTTTTTATGTAAATTATAAGATTAAAAAAAGCGATGACGTATGTGGGGGGGATCTTTTGCTTCGTTCTTTATTTTATTTCTATTTGAAGATGAAATCTGTTCTTTTTATTTTTATTTTAAACAAGATTCGTTAATAAAGGTATTTTATTTACAATTTTTATAAAACTTTGATAAAATTTAATAATTAGTTTTGACATTGCATTACAATAATTTAACTTTTTTGGGGACTTCTAGTTTGAGGAAGATTTTATTAAAAAAAGTTCTTTTTGATAATGAGCAATTCTATTTTCTTCCAGATTTCCATATCTTTGAAGTTAAAATTTTGTGTTAGATTTTTAATGATACTTTTCATTTATTAGTTAGAAGCAAAAACTACCTATTCTTTGAAATGAGCACTATGCAACTAAGAACATTTTTTTAAAAAAAATCTATTATTTTCTTTTATTCTTGAGTGTGAAGGATTCTCATTTTGCATTTGATTAGGAAAAATCTGGTTTTCTTACTATACAAATTAAAGCAGATATGAATCAATAATCATAACATAGCAATATTTTAAACTTGATATATCTGGTTTTAAACTTGATATCATCATATTTGCATTTTATGGACAATGACTTTTACATTCTGCGATTTACTCAGATAATAAAAATTCGAAAAATCATTGCTCTAAACCAACAGGAGTGGTCTTTCTGAAACTTTCTCGCATACTCTTTAATTAATAGACTTACGCATTATTACTTGTATACCATTGGTTAACATGAAAGAGCCTATTAGTGTCTGATCTTTGGCAATTAATCACTGGTATGCAGTTAATATAAAAGTATTAAACAGAATGTGTATTTTGGACATCCCTTTATCTCACTGATTAATACAAAAATTTAACACATAATTACAATTGTAATTAGAAACTCATATGCCAGATTTCATATATTTATGTCATTTAGTTTTTAAATGATCGGGTTTGCGTGCTTGTGAAAGTACATACAGACAGATGATCAACCCATTAAGGAATACGACACATACTTACACTTTAGATGTCAAATTTGTGCACCAACTTTTATTTAGTTTGTAGCTATCAAGTTAATTTATATCGAGGTATCTGAAAATACAGATTTCTTCTGAATGAAGACGTTCAAAATTTGATAGACATATATAGATTTTGAGTAGATATCATATACCAAATTTCACCCGTCTAGCTGAAGTTATGGTGTTCAGAGACAAAGAAGCAGACGTAATTCCAAAAACTTGTTATATGAATGCTAGGTGGTTTGCAACGTAGAGATTCGTCAAAATATTTCGAAGAAATGTATGCGAAATTTTATAGGTCTCAGATCTAGTGCTTCACCTCATAGATTGTTTTCAGCGATTTTTGAATTACTTATGACGGATAATGCAATGCGTTATCTACAATATATCTATAAATATCAATATGTTCGGAAGATTTACATATTATTTTAGAATTTTTGAGTTTTGAAAATTATTATATGCCAGTTAATTGTAAGTTAAATTCCAAGACAATAGTTTTATAATGTTTACCACATAAAAGAATTAATTGCTTACAGATTCATTGCTTATTATTAATATTATTACGAAATTTCGGGGTTCGTTTGGATAGTGGAAGTTATATGGTGTGGAGAACGCTCAATCAGCAGGCGGACAGTAGAAAAAAAACAACGACGTTTATTTACACGAAGACACACAGGACAGCACAAAGACGACAACTATATACAGCATGGAGAAGGCAATTTTCATCAGCCGCGAGACGTGCACACAGCAGCACACAACAAGACTCTACTGCAGACAGTAGCGCACAGCTTAGTTCAGCATTCGCTTGACTCCGTCGCTGCTCCGCTAATCTCTGGAAGGCCAGTTCTTTAGCGTCGATTCCGACTACTCTCGACTACTGTTACTGCTGGCAGCTGTAGACTGCCTCCTTTTATAGGTCTCAGGAGGCGGGGCTAGAAGCCTCTCAACCAATCAGGAACGTTCGAGGCGTATCTTGGTTCCCAATGGACGGAACGGGAAAATTCTCGATGTTTCGGGTATAATCTATTTTGGCACCAAAGTCACCAAATTCGTCGCCAAGTCACCAAATGGTCGCCAAGTTTGTCGCCAAGCTCCGGGACCTCCGACGCGACACCCGGACTCCGTCCAATACGGATAACTGTATAACGGTCTTTCTGATGATAGAGCCAACTATTCTGGGAAGCAGCATCACAGATTCGTAACAATATTTATTTATTAATAATTCAGTAGATTTATTTGTAAATTGTAAACTCTAAATAATTAGTTTATTTACTATTTTTAATAAATTAGTAATAACTAGTTTATTACTAATGTTTAGTACAAAAAAAAACAAAATTAGGAGAAAAATTATTTAAAAGTATAAAGTATTTAAATCGAATTTGATTTATGTTTTTCTTCACTCGTTTACAATGTCATTTTTATTACCAAAGAAGTTAAAGAAGAAATTGTGCTGAATTTTTTTTTTATTTATTTTAATTAAAAAAACTTGTACTAAGTATAATCTGCATACAGCAAATAATTACTCTGGTCTAGAAACAATTCCTAAATTGTGTTAAAATGTATGCAAAACGTGTAATTACTTTAAATAATTTTTTATTTCTCTCTTTGAAATTAAAATAATTTATCTTCTCACTTTAAAAACTTTTTCAGACTACTTTAAGTTCTTGAGTAAATTTATTTAAAAAAAATTATTTCTTAATGACAAATCATCCTAATCGTTGGACATTTGTTGTAAATTATTTTAGCCTGAACTGGCCCTTTGAAATTTTTATTAATTTAATTTAAATATTTTCCAAAACTTTTAATATATATATTCTTTTAATCGATATGGCTAGATACATATTTTATAATCGAATCTAATTATATAATTTCAGTAAAATTTACGTGTGATTTAAGGAATGACACACCAAAGATATAAAAATAATGAATTTTTGATTAGTTTCGAACAATATGAAAAATTTAGATTAACTATTCAAATTAGTTATGCATATTCTTTTTGTTTAAATATGTCACAAATGTTTATTTAAAACATGCATGAAATGTTATATCATCTTTCATTATACATTTTGTTATTTACCAGACCGTCATTCATTCAGTATATTGTTACTATTTATTATAAGTCCTAAACAACCACTAAAGAAAAATAAATATCAAGCAACAGATTATTTAAATCTTTGAAATAAATATAAGCAAAGCTCCTAAATTTAATTTTTTATTAGATAATTTATTTTACATTCAAGAACCTATATGAATGTCAAAATTCACCCAGATGCTCCAGGGGAAAAGATTACAAGCAATTATAAAATAGAAAAAAAAATGCTTTTCAAAAAAGAATACGCTTTTACTAGTGCACTACAAAACAGAAAGCATTATTTTCCATCCAAACTATAGGTATCAAAAATAAATCTAAAAAGCTGTCATGCTGACTGATAAAAATCTTGATTTTCTTAATCAAAATTTTTATCACATTTATAATATCGTAACGAAATTTGTTCTAATTTGGAGCGGATTGAATGACTCGATGGTAGAATGCTATGAACTGAAAGCGACAGTTCGCAAGTTCATATCTGACTGCTGGCAAGTTGCCTAAAAATTGTTTTGTTATTGATTTACTTTCTGTTATTTCTCGTTTGTTCTAGAATGTTCTTATAATTTCTAAATCTGGAAGCTTCGTGTTATTTCGTTTTGTGGATAAAAACGGATGTAAATTTTAGTTCCTTGAATGAAGTCTCGAGTTGAGATTAGTGAATGTTATCTTTGACTTTATTAAACACACAGTTTATCTACGCAACAATATATTTGTTTAGTTTTTCAGGAATATTAAGGAATTTTCTTTTGTCAAGCATATTTATTGTGTGCACTAACTTACGTATAATAATTTTTTCATCTTGTTTTCATGATTTTGTTCTATAAGTCTAAATTGTCAATAAAAGGGTTTTACTACCTTTTGCTAAGCTTTGAAAGCAATTTTCTTTTTGTTGTTTTCTTCTTAAATTTTAAAATCAGTTTTGTCAAATCACTACAATCAGTTTTGTCAAATCTACCTTTCATACTCTGGCAATTTTAAAATCAGGTATGTCACCGAAACTACATAACTGTACAAAATTTTATATCTATAGCAAATCTAGAAGCGAGTTAAAACGTGAGTACAAAACATCAATTTTGCAGACACGAAAGTCTAATTAAACAAAATTGTGTGAAAGAGAGATAATCTTCCCTTTGGGTTAATGATTATTATGATTAGAGATTATAATAATTTGTATGGCCCCCGATTATTTGCCAAAGTAGCTACTAGCAGCACAACTGAGGAAATAAATTCCCCGATGATTTCGACTAAGGAATGAGTTAAATTTTAAGGTCATTTGCAATCGAAACCTTACAAATGACATGCAATTCATCTAAAGAGAAATTTCTAATGGGATGGGAAGTAAATGATTTTACAACTAGAAATTTGTCTCAAAACGAATAATTAATGAAAAAACAATCAAAATTATAACAGAAAAAGCGAACAATTGATTTAACTAAAATCAAACCGGTAATCTTGTCAGTATCAGAAAATAATGGGAATCATTCCTAATCCAACAAATTAAAATCTTCATTTGAATTTCACCTACCTAATTCGATGCACTTGCATTAACCCTTAACTGGGGACGTGCGGTCTTTGAGACCGCTAGCGATGGATTTTCTATCACCCCTATTCTATTTTTAGCTCAATTAAATGGATTGACCCTGTAGCTTCCTGCTTTGTGACCTTCAATACACGTTCACTTTTTCAACCGATTTCAGCGGATGCTTTTTAAAATAATTCAGTTATTTCTTCGAGTGCGGTCTCTAAGACCGCAACTCCCTGTTAGTGTCCCAATGATAAACAAGGCTTAGCAGATGGTGCTAAAACTTGGGCCCCGAAATATCATCCAGTTTACTGATCCTATTATGAAGCAGTGCTCCAGACACTTTTAAATGAAGCAGAAAGTGATTTTAGTGATAATGATAATTATACAGAAGAGTTTTTCGATGAAAGTTCGCATTGAACTGATTTTGATATGTAAGTTCAAACATAATCAATTTTTTTAGTGATAATGTATTTTGAAAAATTTGTAAAATGTATTAATATACCAAGATATATAGATACAGAATTTATAGATTGATTTTTATACCAATTCTTAATCTGTATGTTTAAAATGCGTTAGAAAACCGTGATATGAAAGTCACACAAGCCGATAAAAAAAAGGCCAATTTTACCCATTGCCATTTTTTTTTATTTTTCATATAATTGTTGAATTTTACATTATATTGTCTTCTATATACCTTCATATACTGTAAAAATAAATATGATTTAAAAAGTAAAAAGTAATATGCTTTTTCAAGAATATTATTTATTGTAACATGTCATTTGAGAAGAAAATGTATGTTCCAATGCATTTACTTTTTTCAATGACAATATATTTTGAAACATTTCTAAAACATATCTATATATCAAGAAAAATATCTGCAAAATATATTGGCAGTATTTCATACTAATACATTCATTAGAAAATTTAATTTGAGTTTAAATGAAATGCGGTCTCGTAGACTGCACCTCCCCAGCTAAGTCCTAAAATTTCACCTCCCCAGTTAAGGGTTAATCTCTGTTCCAGAATATTTAGTCAGCCTGATGCTACAAACACCCTTACAATCTTAGACACTTGATAGCTTGTAGCAGCGTGTGATGGAACTTCGATTTACCTATGCCAATGTCGAAAGTTATGCGTTGGAATGGTAGCCTCAAACTATTATTGGTTGGTTCAAGTTTAATTGTATCGTGTATCAGATACACATGCCTCTGAAAGTGACGAAACTATTAGCCCAATCATTGGATGTAATGGTTGGGTCAATGTTCGGTCTGCAATCGTTTTACTTAAATTTAAGGTTTTTTTTAAAGTTTTAAATCTACAAGTACAGATCGAATGATCAGAAAAACAGAACGAAGAGAAGTTTTTAGTTTTATATCTACAAGTACAGAACGAACTTACAGAAAGAAATGAAAGCATTTCAAGAGATGGATGCATTTTTACATAAGAATAACACCAACACTTTAACAATTAGCCCTCCTTACAAATGTCAGCTAATGTTAAATGGATTCGAAATATTTTTCTTTTCAACACATGGCAAGATGATTCGGTAAGACAAAACCCTGATTAGATTGGAAATTTGATTTGGGTGCTCATTCGATAAACTATTCTAGGCTGTTTCAATTTATAATTTCCCTTTCTGAAGGATCAGAAATCATTCTACAGTGCCTATTGATTCGATTGACTATTCGAAAACTTCTATTTTCCTCTCATTTTAGTGCTAGAAAACTTGATTTTTCTTATGATGATGATGTCGTGTCAGCGTTCCCACGGAAAGGGGGTGCAGTAGCTTCTGAGGGTAAAGACCCCTGAGCACCCGACGGCAGAAGTCTGACTTCTAGCTCATATGAAGATGACACACACACATTTTCTTGCACAACCCTTTTTTACAGGGGGGCACATTCCAACATCTCACAGATAGAACGCAGATGAAGAACTACCATGCCCGAACCGGGATTCGAACCAAGGACGCCCAGATCACGGGGAAGATGCGCTACCCCTATGCCAGGACGACGGCAATCTTTCTTATATTGTATTGAATTAAAATTGAGGGTACTTTTAGCCTAAATTTATCTTGCTAAATTGAATTGCAAGTTCAGATACGTTTGCGTTTTGATTAAATACTAGATATACCTGTGAGCAGATTTGTCATTTGTAAGGACTGTCAACTTTCGAAGACGACACTTGAGCCCTTAATTCTTTCTACAAACTTTAGTCGTATACCACCGCATTAATGGGATGGCATATGACTATCAACACATTTAAAGTGCATCATTTAAGCTTACACAATACATCTTTGATGGAACTGAGGTTCAAATATGGAGCACCTACTCTTGAAGCAGGGAATTTGTCGCTAGGTCATCTCAGTCCATTTAAATGTGAAAATTCAACCATTTTTTCCATGTAGGTGTTTCAACTCAGACCAGATTTTACAGCAATCTCATTAATTTTCGAAAGAAACAAAACCTCTCTTGTACAAAAAATAAGAAAATTTTTCGGAAGATTGTTATTACTAAATTAATTAAATATTAATTAGTTAAATTTTAATCTACATGAATTTAAAAAAATGCTAAAAGTGAACACTTAACACTTCCTTTTTTTTCTTGAAAAAGGGAGGGAAAATATTCAACAATGAATAAATTCTTTAGTTTTTTCCCCCATTAAAATCCCATATCATTCGTATGAAAAGAGAAAATTACTTTTATGGAGGAAATCTTTATGAAATCCAACAAAAAAAAAAGTTCTCATAAATAGAGGGGAAAAAACCCTTTGTTTTCAATTCATTATATTATTTTTTTAAAACAAAAATTATCATTATCTTTGTTTTCAGTCAATAAGGTTTCCTAATTAGTATTTTTTCTACATAGTTTTCTACATTAGTATTTTTCACAGAATATCAATGAAATTTATGAGCAGTTCTATTTCAATGCTATTATTTGTAACTTTAATTTTAATTCTGCATTGTTTTACGATTACTTCTAAGAAAAATTTATAAAATTTTATCATTTAAATACTTTCTCATATACGAAGGCAAAATAGTATAAATGCCAAAGAATTCGAATTCGAGATTTCAGAAAATCTTCATTTCTCTTTGTTTCAGAAAAGCACACTTTTTGCAATTATGTCAGTCCCTCCATCCATCCGCTGTTTGTGAATACGATATCTTAGAAATGATTTGAGCTAGACAGATGAAATTTGGTATTTGGACTCTTTTTCAAATTCTTATATTTCTGTCATACTTCGAACAAAATCCATTCTGAAGAAGTCTCTCTGTCAGGCTATCCAAATATAATTTAAATGATGAATACAAATCGAAGTGAGTTCAACGAATAGAATGTGGTACATCTTAAGTATATACAGTGGCTCCCAAAATTGACTATACACTATACTCTTTCTTCTTTAATTTTATTCTTTTGATCTTAACATTCCTATTTATGCCTAATATTTATAAGAACGACAAAATATACATTGACAAAAGTATTAGGCTAAAAATGAAAAAGGAGGAATCAATAATATTTTTATTACAGTAACTTTTATGTCAAAGTCACAAAATTGAGTATATATCTAGCAAAATCTGTCAAAAAAAAGAGAAAATGATAAATTAATATTTTGTTGCATATCCTTTTGCATTTAGAATAGCTTGTAAACGGTGTGGCATTGAGTTGACAAGAGTTTGAGTTGTTTCGCAGGATATTTTCGACCATTCTTCTTGTAATACTCTTTTTAAGCGTTTCTTGCCCCTAATATCATATTTTTGAACCAATTTTCCTAATTGTGCCCACAAATTTTCAATCACATTGAGATCTGGAAATTGAGGAGGGGGTGTGTAATTGCATTTTACAATTATACAACAACCATAACTTAGTTATTTTAGCTATATGTTTCGGGTCATCATTTTGTTGAAATAGAAAACTTGTTCCTAAACCCAAATTCTGGGCACTTTGTTTTAAATTGTTCTTCAACATATCCAAATATTTAATTTTGTCCATGATTCCATCAATGAAAACTAAATTTTCCACTCCTTTTGCAGACAAGCCCCATACAAGAACTGAACCACCTCCATGCTTGACAGAAGGGTTTGTATTTTTAGGAAGAAGTTCAGAATTGGGCTTTCTCCAAACATAACATCGAACATCACTACCAAAAACATTGAACTTACTTTTGTCACTGAATATTACTTGATTCCAGAAGTCAGGAGGCTTTGAAATATGACTTTTAAAAAATGAAATTCTTTTCTCTCGATTTACTTTTGAAATGATGGTTTTGTTCTGGCTACGCGACCATTATAATTTGCTTTTCGGATTACTCTTCGAATTGTTTCTATAGAAACATACATTCCAATTGTTCTCGAAGTAGATGTAGCAATTTTTGTAGCACTCACCTTAGTATTGTTTGCTACCTCTCGAATAACTCTTCTCTTGGTCGTCGACTGAGGATTTATTTTCTTCCTCTTCCAAGTTTATTAGCAATTTACCAATACATTTCATACTTCTGGATAATTTTTTGAACGCATCCGTACCTCCGTTGAATTTCCATGCAATTTCTCGTAGAGATTTACCATCTTCAGACAATCGAATGACAAGTTTCCGAATTTCAACATTTGTTTCATTTCTGGAGCTCATTATGATGACCAAGACGTTTGTTTTCGCTTTTAAATCAATGATTGCTAATTAAAGTAACAAAACTGCTTTAATTATTCATTTGGAAATAAATAATGGTAGTCAAATCGCATATTTTATAAGGTGTATACTCAATTTTGTGACTTTGCAATTTGCAACTTTGGCATAAAAATTACTGTACTAAAAATATTATTGATTCCTCCGTTTTGTTTTATAGCCTAATACTTTTGTTAATATATATTTTGTCGTTCTTAGAAATACTAGCCATAAATAGGAATGTTAAGATCAAAAAGAATAAAATAAAAAAAAGAGTGTAGTTATACTCAATTTTGGGAGCCACTGTATATCTGTCAAATTTGGAACTAAATGCGTCGAGGAATTGATCAATCTGCGCTTTCACAAAAGCGCAGATCATATGAGCGCGATAACTTAAAAATGTAATGATGTAAAAACAGGAAATTTGGTTTGAGACTTTGTGACTTATTGGGTCAGATTTTGGTTCTGTGTCAAATTTCGGTTTTAATCAGTTGGAAAAAGTGCGACCAGATTATATTTTCGGATTTTTGGAGCATATGTATTAACCATATCCTAGCGATTAATCGCTCGCCATTAGGTTCTTTTGTAACTATTGTTTGCCAAAAACATCATGTGATTAACAATACACAAATATATTTATTAAAATGTATACTAGATCAAGGAGACACTCCCGTTAATGTAGTAATCATTTTAGAATAAGTCTAGTGGCAATGACATTTTTACTTTATTTTATCCTGCGTTTAATAGTATCGATGCCTGGCATTCCGTCTAAAAGTTGGTGTACCTGCTAATTTGGAAATTATTCTTAAGATTTGAAATAATAATATCGAGAGAGATCTATTTTAGAGAGATAATTTTCTGTTATTTCATTTGCCATCCGATCCGATCTTTCGTTCCAGAAGCTATTTGATTGACTCAGAATTCATATGATATAAATTCTCCGGTTTACTTTTTACAAAGTATGCACATTGAACGCTATCAGTTTGGATAATGTTTGGAGATTGGTTTGATATATTTTTCAAGGATGAGAGAACCTAGAAATTATCTGAAAAACTTTGTAAATTTTTCCAAACTAATTATAAGAAAATCTAAAGATTTAGTTTTTCCGGCGATTCCCTTCTCAAATTGTTCTAATATATTGTTCCAGAAACAACAATGCATTTAAGTGTCCGAAAAATGATTTCTGAAGGCTGTTCATTGTTGAAAGTGATAAAGTTTAGATCTGCGCTTTTGATTTAGAAACTGTTCAAAAAACAAATGGATGATGCTTAAATATTGAAGTTAGATTGAAAAGATTGCGCCAAAGCTTAGAAACCAAAGTAATGTTTACTCTTTCTTTTGATTGTTATGGTATTATGCTATATGAATACAGAAAGCTAAACTGTAAAATAGAATGTTACCTGAGAATGTTGCGTTGTTTAGGTGAGAAAATACATCGAAAGCAACTTGAAGATATGACATCTGATGTACTCCAAGGTAATATACATCCAAAACTGGAGTTCACAGCGTATATGTCTTTATCACAAACCATAAGACCAGTATATATGACTTAATCAGAGGAACAATTTAAAGCTAGTTATATTGAAATTTTAAATTGCATTGTAATCTGAATCCTTTAAATACTTATATCGCGATTTCCACATGTTATAAGTCAGAGTATTTTCCGTTGTATACTTTCCGGGTTGATGCTTTTATTTTTTAAAATTATTGATTTGAATTATACCATGGTAATACATAATAACAATTCACTTTGTCTTAAAAATTGTGAAGTAATTTGCAACATTTCATCTAAATACTTATAAAAAAAATTTCGCTGTAGTAGTGTTAAAACGAATGTTTATGTGAAACTGTTGCACAATATCAGTGGAATTTCGAAACAGAATTCTTTTGGAGTGATTACATTCTGATAATGTATTCGATTTTTTATGATGTATTCGAAATGAAGTGAGAAAAGCAATAAGAACCTTGGAGTAATAATATAAACGAAAAAACGCGAAAAATAATTAATAATGTACTGAAAATGTGCACTGAAATATAAAATTGGAGTTTAAAAATTAATTTTCTAAATAAATAAGGCACTAATCATAAAGTCATACATAATAACACCCAAAGATGTTATTTAAAGTCCTTTCTTTCCAATTCAGTGTGTAATATGGCCGCGGTGGCCTGGTCAGCTTCGGAACCTGAGGGTTTCGGGTTCATGACCCGCTTCCACCGAAGAATCGCCGTGTAAGCGGACCTGGTGCACCTTAAATCCATCTGGGACAAACGTCCTCCCATGATGTGGAAATTTGGAGAGAGGGGTGATAGTTCAGATGTCGTCTTCGTCGTCTGACCGCGGTTCAAAATTGCGAGGCCCGTCCAAAAATAGCCCTAATTTTGCTTTAAAACGGAACATTAATATAACTAAACTAAACTAAGCAGTCTGTAATATAGCATTAAAATGACTTCTTACCTAAACATATTATGGAATTTCAAAGAAATTTCGATGACCCATCTGGTAAAGAGTCTTCCTAAAAATAGATCCACTTTCATTTAAATAGATAAGAAAGAAAATATAAAAGAATTAAAAAGTTTTTTATAAGTATTATAAGTTATTTATAAGTTTATTATAAGTAATATGGAAGGGCATTTATAGTTCGGCATCTTGAGCTAAGGAAGTGGGAAAATGTTAAAAGGGAACAATGTGAGTGATTTTCCCGAACTCTCTGGGTAGGCCGCGGCGGCCTGGTAATAAGGTCTCGGCTTGTGAACCGTAGAGTTTCAGGTTCAAGAGACCCGATTCTACTGAAGAACCGTCATGTAAGGGGGTCTGTTGCACGTTAAATCCATCATGCCAAACGTCCTCCCGCTGGTATGGTGTGGCGTGGAGAGGTGGGTGCCAGCTCAGGTGTCGTCTTCGTCATCTGACCGCGGTTCAAAATTGCGAGGCCCGTCCCAAAATAGCCCTAATGTTGCTTTAAAACGGAACATTAATATAACTAAACTAAGCAAAACAAAGCAGTCTGTAATATAGTATTAAAATGACTTCTTACCTAAACATATTATAGAATTTCAAAGAAATTTCGACGACCCATCTCGTAAAGAGTCTTCCTAAAAATAGATTCACTTTGTATTTGATGATTTATTTAGTAAACTTGAAAAAAGTAAGACAATTAATGACAATTTCATAGTTCGTCGATAAATCAGAAAAATTTGCAAAGAAAAAAAAAACACCGAGAACTATTAATCTGATCTAAAGCTTAACTTTGACCTGGAGCACATGTTGCGATTATTTTATTCACTAACTATAAGGTCACACATGGAACATGCAGATGTGCCATTAATCCTTTGACTTCGGATGTCTCATCTCAGGTACCATTCAAAACGATGCATCATTTTGACGTTTTATTTATTTTTTAAGTTCAGATTGTTGAATATGCCTATAGAGTGGCAAGAAGAAGCAAACATAATTTTTGGTGGACATTGAGCTTCAATAAACAAGTCCTTGTATAAGGTGAATAATTAATCATCAAATAACTTTTCCCAGTAAAAACAGTTAAGTAAAACAACGTTGAATTGATAGGAACGAGTGATAATTTAGTGCAAGAAAACAGTCATTCTTTGTTTGGTTATATTAAGACCCCATTTGGAAGCAACATGTGGGCAATTTCAAAACATCCATCGTAATTTTGAAATACAATCAGGAGATGAGGAATATGACTGCCCTGACTTTCAGTTTTTTCAAGCATTTGCATTACACCAACTGAAAGAAAATTGACTCCATTGAACTTGAAGTGAACCAAAACCAATTACATGACGAGTTTTTGATGGAATCGGACACCGAACTGGAAATCCCTGATGCTGAAGCCAGGATCTTACCACCTGGCTACTGTTACTAGGTCTTTAACTTGAAAGCAAGAAGTACATGCACAGAAGTAGCGATGATCTTTATATTTCTTACAACCAATCCAGACAAAAATTTCTTAGAAATATAAACCTGCTTTTAAGTCATAATACCAATTTTTTTTTTACCAAATTAATTTCCTGAATTTTTTTAACAATTATAAAAAAAAAAATTCGGAGTAATCAGCAAGTCCCTGTGTTAGATGAATAATTACACATCGAATTACTTTTCGAAGGGCAAAAGGTTAAATATTTAGTTGTTCTGCATTCAATACTCATCGTCATCTTTAAATGAATGTCTGACAGCATATATTTAATTTTAGTGGGATTTCGACTATACGCAACTCACAGTTTTACAAGAAATTATAATAATATTTTGATAGTTAATGATTTTATATGCTGAATTTGTAATGAAGTAAACAAATTGATGAATGATCTTGCAGTTTTGCCACTGAAATCTGATGAACAAATCTTTAATATATATTATAAACATTGACGATGAAACTGAATTTTGGATTCGGAGAGCAGCATGTATATCTGAAGCAATGTAAAACCACTTATGATGAATCAAACATCTTCACATTTTTTTTCGAACTCATTATACATCGAAGCTCTAAAAATAAATGTGTTAGTAAAAGCAAAGGCGTTATTTTCTTAGTATTTCAATTATAATACCACACAAGAGTTTTTGTTATTATTTTGACAGGACTATTTTGCTTCATTTTGTTCATGATATTTTTGTTATTATATACATGATAAAATAATTGAAGATTTCGGTAGTGAATTCGAAAGCAAAGTCAGCAAAATAATAGGAGTCTTTTGTGGTCTAAGCTAATGTAATGGTTGGCGCAGTAATATGTATTGAATAACCTAACATATAAGATACATTCTAAAAAAATGTTTCAATATATTCGAAATTTTTGGAAAAAACGACATTTATCTCCAGTTCAATTCAGACAATGCAAGTCTTTTCCAATCGAATGGACCTAAAAGGAAGAATGTAAGTAATTTTATTTTAAAAGCATCGTTTTCCTTTAACCAGATCGTAGAGGTTGGGGTGGGAGTGCAGAAGGCTCTTATTCCTGAATTCTTTCTTTTCGACTGAGGTATGCAAATGATGTGAGATTAAATTTGAAATTTTATTCCGCGCTCTTGTTTCCAAACAATGATGAGGTTGTAGAATTTTTTTTTCTTTCTTTTTCATTTTACTCTTTTGATGGAATTTGAACATCAACTTCAAGATTTTTTAAAAGGAATTCTACGATTAGAAATAGAAGTTTTTAAAGGTTTTTAACTTTGTAAATGATAAGGAAGGAAATCTTAAGGAAGAACTATTTCAAAAATGTATCTCATTCCGTTTAGTTGTCTTTTTTATCATAATTATTTTTGTCAAATTTTGCTACATTTTAACTCTAATATGAAAAGAAATATTCGAATAATTCTTTCTAGGCTTTATTTCTCTTTTGAAATACGAACACATTTTTTTTATAAAAGTAAAATGAATTAGAAAATTTATTAAGGCATAAAAATATGTTGATATGCGTTTTCTTCTGTTATTATTTCATTTAATGGAATGTTGGGTTTTAGCTTAGTATGATTTGATTGCTTTATTTTATTTTAGCTCAGTTCATTTTGCAAAAGATAACAGATTAGTAGATTCATTTTGTGAGATTAGTTGTTGACTGTTGAAGAACGAATTGCCGTTAAAAGAATAGATCTGTACAGAATCTTTAATGAGAGAAAAATATTTGTGAACTTTCTCTTTTGAAATACAACAAACGTAAGTAATTATTAATTATGATGTGAAATATAAAATATTGATTATAGTTAAATACTCATGATACTCCTTTTATTTGTTGTGGTTTCTTGCCGAAACCACCATTTTAATCCTTCAGAATGCTCAATAAAAGTTATTACGAGACATACAATATGACGTGATAGATTCGAGTAGGGATTCTAAAAGAAGAGAAGAATTTGGAATAAGAAACAACCCAAAATCAATCTAGGAATCATTTAACATAAATATTAATATATAATGTATTTTCACAAATTTATATTGTTATAAATTGCTATTTCACTGCAATCTTTTGTTTTATCTTTAGAAATTATGATTTATTGATATTCTTAACACTTTCGTTGCAATGAATCATGTCTATGATTCGGACTACTATGTAATAAGATGCTTAATTCTTTACTATCTCATCTACCATACGTTCGACGCAGTATGGCCAGGTATGGCTTTTGCACCATTAAAAGCCACACCACCAACCATCTTTACTATCTCTTAATTGTAGTAGAGAAAAGAATATTTAATTAGATAGAAGATGTGAATCACAGGCGATTCACACGATGAACAACGGGATAAACATGGAGATTTAATACGTTTATTGCCAAGCTGAACATTGGAATTTCGGTGGTGAGAACTCGTTTCACGCGATCATTGTGATTGACAATTTACATGTTCTTAATGCGAAATGAGCAGCCCACAACCTTGATGACTATTAGCAATTTGGTGATAAATTTGAAGACTTTTGTGATAATTATGAAAGTTTTGGAAAACGACAGAATTATATTCCTAATTCTATTAGGAGCCAAGATCTGAGGATATTTCTGGAGAATTTCATTTGACGCCATGCTCTGTCGGAATACCTATATGAAAAAGACGGATTCTGAAGCGAGTGATTCCTTCTCTCAAAGATTAAGTTGGTGAGGTATGATGAATTGCTGTCTGTGTTTATGATTTTTACAAGTGGTGCCCTTATTTACATTCTGGCTGTACTGCGTATTTCCTGGAATATCTACGAATAAAGTGTCGTCTTCGGTTATACAGCTTGTATAATGGAAAACGACGATTGTTGGACTAAACACATTATACCCACCTGGTGATTTCAATATATTACATGTTGGACAAACATATAGTGAATTTGCAACGGATGAAAAATATGTATAAGGCAGACAATGATCTGACAGACCCAAGTCCAATTTTATAAAAAAAAAAGAATAAAAAAAAAAGAGTTTGGAATTCAGCAGAAGCAAACGATCAGCTTAAAAATAATGAAATGACCTTTCAGTGCATTTTATTTTCAGTTTGTAAGTTGTTTCAAAATAGGAAAAAGAATCTTGAAAGGCTTGCACTCAACTAATAAATTTGCGGTACTCTTATACTGCAGAAAAATGCAAATTATTTTATTCTATCACATCTACAGCATGTGTTTGGCCTTAAGCTTTAATAAAAATATCCGAATTGAGACCTTATCTAGTTGCTCTTGCGGAGGATTAAGGAATTTATTTTCTGACTGCAATAATTTTTTGAAGATTTATATATATATATATAAAAAGATATTCTTATCCAATGAAGATGGAAATTAAAATATAATTTTTTTTTTCTATCATAGGTTTTATTATGTATTAAGATCTTTTACACAAAGAAAATTCGACTATTTGCGCCCATTAAATGTGTAATATATTATCTTCAAAAGCATCGTTGGTGGCGGAAAAAATTCAAAGGAATTTAATGCCTTCGCATAGAAACAGAATTATGACAAAGATTCAGCTATTTTTACAAATTTTGATTAATCTAACTAAATTTCTAGTATAGTTTAAACAGTTATTCTCACCAACACAAAATCGCGAACGAATTTAGAATAATTTCGCCAATCTTCTACAACAAATAAAATTTCCGTTGTATTTTTTATATTTTAATTCAACCTTTCTAAGATGCTTTTTTTATGACTCTACAGTGATCTATTGTAAATGAAGACGCTAAGAGTTTGAAAGAAGAATATTGACTTGAAACTTACATTGAAATAAAACCCCTCCAATTCGATCATTCCCGACGATCCGATTAGATCCGTTTTGTTTCAAGACAATATTCTCTTTGGTTTTCTGCTTCAGTGACTCGCAAAATGATAGCGTATGTACGCTTTCTTGAGAACGGCACGTTCAATCAAGAGTCACCCATGATGCTTTGGTACTTCCTTCAGACAAGCCGTTGATATCGTCGATCATCGATTACATCTGCTCCCCAACGCTTTACTTTCTCTATTCTCATTTGAATTCAACCGACAATTTTACTTTTAGGCATCGTTAAATCCTTACCCAGAAGTTTTATGATATTGTTACGAATCTGTAATATTGCTTTCCTGCAATTTCAATATGATTGCCGGAAAGGGGGATTTACATATATTAATAAGAAATAGAGGAAATTTTAAAAAGAAATAGGCAAAATTTTTCTGTAAAATTGAAAAACTTGAGAAAATTTTAGAGATAAACAGGAGAAATGCTGGGAAAAAATGGGGAGAAACGAATGCTAGATCAATGAGCCCTATCATGGTGATGGATTTGGCAACAAAATGAAGGTTCTAGAAAATACAAGAATTGTGGCGATACATTTATTAGGACTCAAGGTCCAAAGATTCTCTTTAGAAAATTCTGTATAAATACTATATAAATCCGTGAGAGCTAAAGTGAGTGATTGTAGTCAATTTAAGTGTTGATTTCGGAGAGGGACCCCTCGCTAAATTTTAAATACTATTATATTATTGCTACTGTTTAATAACGAATTTCTATTTATATGTGCTGCTGATTTCTGCAAGAGTTGTCTTCGTGTATCCTTCGGCTCTTTAGTGTTTGCTTCCTATGAAATAAAACCTCTTTGTCCATTATCTAATATTATAAAATTTTCACCTTAGACCAATTGGATGATTTCCATGACCATTTTTAGTTATTAAATGCTTATTATAATATAAATTATTATATGCTTATTATAATACTTTTATCATATGTTTCGACATTTCTCTGCACACTATGATTTGCCCTATATACCCCCTCGTTCAACACCTAGTTTTATATGATGCAAAGCGATCTTAATTTATGCAATTTTAATTTCAAAATAAACTAATGACAATCGTAAAAGACATTACTTTAACTATTCATCTTCTTAAATTATAGACAGCACTTACTTTAGTCATCTAGCTTATAATATGCAGAACAATTTCTTTTTATTTTAATTTTTAAGCTATACATTTAAAAAATGTGTTATTATTAATTTTTTTGTGTATGCAAATTATATTTTGTCGTTATTTACAATTTCAGTACGTTCAATAATCGTTCATTTTCTTATTTCAAATTCATCTCCATCTATCTTAAACTTTTTTTCCCGTAGAGAACAGTAGTTGTTCCTTTTATTAAAAAAAATTAAAAATAAAAAGCATTTTCAATTAAACTAACAAAAATTATTACTTGAAGCAAAAATCTAACAATCCAGTGAATTTGAGATTAAATACCAATTGAATGCCCTGAAAAATCAAAAGAATGAAACTTAATCTCCAATTTTTTTATGGTAAGTGATTTTGCTGCAGTATGTACTTAAAAATTATAAAAAAAATAAGGGAAAACTCCCCAGAATATAAGTTGACATAATCTAAACGGCAAATATTTTTGAATTTTAAAAAGATCTAAAATTTTTTTGTTACTATATCTATATAATCTGATGTTACAACAGAAGAATTTGAGTATTTGGTGAATTTGTAATTAAATATTTGATTAAGTTTTGTTCTTTACAGCATCTGATTAGATTCGGAATGAAATTCTAAAATAAATATCATATACATTTTTTTTCAAAGAGCTAATTAATGAAATTACTTTAAAAAGTTGGAATTAGAAGAAAAAGCAAATATATTATTACCATTTTTTTTTTTAAAAAAAACGGCTTAATTAACGAAATTTATTAAAATTTTCAGTGTTGAAAAAAAGAGCATAAGCAAAAAAAAAAAAAAAAAAAAAAAAAAAAAATTTAAAAAAATCTCATTTGTATTTCGCTTATATTTACTTTTAAAACGATCCAAAATCTCATAGACTTAAAATAAGAAATATTTTAATAAATACATTTTTTATGAACATTTGAAATTAATGATTTTAATGATTAAATGATTATGGTTTTACTCATTAAAATCATTAATGTTAAAATCGTTAATGATTTTTGTTAAAATTCCTCGTCGTCATAAAGGTAAACAACGGTAAAACCTAACTAAATGAAACTATCTTAAATTCTTCGGTTTATTACGGAAGTTTGGGAGGTCTCGATTTATTACTGATTTCGAGGGAGTTTATTACCCCCTCAAAGATTTTTTCATATGTATACCAAATTTTATTAAATTGTTTTTGAAATATCACGATTTCTTTAAAATCAACCACAGTGAAATACCCATTCTTCAAAAAATGCATTTAAAAATGCACATTAATTGATCTAAATACATGAAAATCAAATTATGTTCTTAAGAGCTTTTGATAGAATTACCGGAAATAATTAAAATTTGTTTGAGTAGGTAAGGAATTAGCACAAATATTTCAAATATTATTTTCGATAAAAATAAAATTAATCATTTACTTCCGATTTAAAATATTACTATTCCGGTTACATAATTATTTTTTGTGTATTATTGAAGCTGTTGTAACTATAATTCTTTTTTATGTCGAATAAAAATAAAAACCTTTTTAGAATAAACAATATTTGGGTTTTATTTTTAGACCATACAATAAGATTCGAAATTTTCAGGAAAAGGGTCATTTACAGCCAAGTCGAATACTTCATAAAGCTGACAATGTTCTTTTTCTTGTTTAAAAAAGTAATTGTTCCAACTTTGGTCTATGGCTTAGGAAGCGATGTTTAGTAGATTCTGATATTCAAGACGATTTTTATTTCTATTTAGTTTACAAGAAAGTCATATGTTTTCAACCTTTTATTTTAAGAAAAGACAATAATAAGATCAAAATAAAATTATTGCCAGAAATTATGTACAAATATAGCTAATTTTCGATATAATCGTAATCAAGATTGAGCTTTTATTAGACCAGATATCCGATTCGTCTTCCTCCTGCCCTCAGTGATGTGAGAAATGTCTTGTTGTCTGTTGCAATTCCTTATTAAAACCAATTCTTCAGTTGAAAGAAGGGATGAAAATTATTCGGCTCTAAGTCACGATCTCAATGGAAGGAGACAAGCGCAAGTCTTCCACCATAGAAGATCTTGTTTAACGAGGTGATCAAGTGGTTTAAAAGGAGAATGCTGGAATCCTAAGCATTGTGAGTTGACGGACCAGCAAGTTCAAATTGCGAATACTTAGAAATTCCTGCTCCATATTTTTCTCTTAAAATAAAAAAAAATTAGAATTTCCACTCTAATGAGAAGTTTCAAAGAAAATTTAAAGCCCATTCTTTGAAGAGGATATTGAAAACTTGGTCCATTGATATTAGAAATACTTGAATCATCGCGACGATTGCGTCGAAAGTATCCATGTTTGTTCAAAACTATCGGTAATATATTCATTTTCTTGTTTATTCTTATCTTTTTTTGTAGTCCCTCTGAATTATATTATTGTTATTAGTCAAGAAATTATAATTATTATAATTATTCCTTTATTATATATATAATAAACAAAATTCTGTTTAATACTGTACATGTTTCTGGTAGTCATTTCACTAAACAAATGCCTTTCATTTTTCGTTTGCATTAAAATTTCGACCATATCATAGGTTTTAAATTATAACTACATAAATGAAAAAGGAATATCGATAGAAATTTTAATTGAGTTATCTGAGCTATCACATTATTAGAACAATAAGAGTGAATGCAGTGGTGATAAACATTCAAAAATTGCCAGTCACTGTTATAAACATTTTTTTAATGAAAGATAAACTATTTCATTCCCCATTCTTTTGGGAGAAATGCGATGAAAAAAGCTTGAAAAGATTGAAAGCAAAAATTTATTAAATACAGCCAAATCAGTAAAGTGAAAATCTCTAGTCTTGTCACTGTTGTCTGAGCGTTGTAGGCTCGAATTTCAAACAAATGTCAAAAGATTCTGTCTTCAGACGATACATTAATTTTCTTATTTCTGAAATTCATTCTTTTAGTTGATTTTGTTATCGCTTTCTATGGCGAATTCTTTAGTTCTTTTATTCCTGCATCAAATATACCTTCTAAAAAACTGCTGGGGAGTCAACTTTTTATTTCGTAATAACTTCTCTGACTTGAGGATTTGTTTCGGAGAAAAAATCCGCGATTTTATTGAATTTATGTGTGGAAGGATTCGAGTTACTAAGCAGAAAACTGACACTTTCTGAAACATAGTACAATAATAAAGACAGATGATTATTTTTCCTCGAGCAAGAACTTTAACTTGGGGCAAAATGATATCTTTCTCAATCTTTCTTAACAAGATGATATTTTCTGAACTATCTCTCGAACTTTCCGTGAAAATGTTACTTGTTTTATTCGAAATGTTTCACCGAACTAAAATTTGTTTTCCTTTATTATAGTCTGAAGTTAAGAACGATTTCTTTGATATATATGTTTTTTAAGATCCACAAAATTTGTGAACTGGACAGTTTTCATATCCAGGCGGAGCATGTTGAAAGTTAGATGTACTGGTTTTCGATCTATCCAACAATTCGAATGTGCTTAAACTTTTTTAATGTTAGCATTTTAACTTCTTTAATTTTAGTTATTGCATATTAGTTTACTATTTCGTTACATAATTTTCTGAAACGGCAAATTCAACTCGGCCCAGACTTTCAAAAAAATAACTAACTAATACTATAGTTTAAGTTAATGTGTATGTGCGAATGGATTAAATTCTTTTAATTTATAAGAATTCTTCTCTCAATATGCCATATTAAGATTTTTCGACTTTTCCTTTAAGCTGGAATGACCGATTTTAATAATTTCATTGGGAAGCATGATGAAAACTAGACGATTTTTTTTCAATCAATCGGTGATAATGTGTTCAAACTATTTCAATATATACATATCCGTGACTGATGACCTAGGATAGGATCGGATGATAGCAATGACCGATTTTGTTGATTTAACTGGAAATTATGATGAAAACTAGGTGATTTGATGTTAATGAATATATCAATAATAAGGCGTTGAAACTGTTTGAATATGTACATTTTCCTTTCTAAAGTGTTCTATGAAGGATATTTGTGATCCTAGCTCCTTTAAGCTTGAATGATCGATTTTGTTGCTTTAACTGGGAATTATGATGAAAGCTAAGTGATTTCGTTTCAAGCATTCTATCGATGATAATATGCCCAAATTATTTTAATATAACGCATTTGCGTCTCCGAAATTATCCTCTGAAGGAATTTCGCGATTCCAGTTTTTACACTGACCCATTGCGATGGTCTCTCTGGAAAATATTTTGGAAACTACATGACTTGGTTTGAGTCGATCCATTACTGAAAATCCGTTTTAATTACTTTAATATAAATATAATACACAAGAATATTGTTACACCTTCTCGCTCCGCTAATTTACCCCAAGAATGAACTGTGGTTCTTTTAGAAAATGCGCGATCCCAGCTCGCATCGCTCGCTCGCCGTATAGTTACATTTTTCTGCTAATAATAAGAAATTATAAATATATTCATTACTATTAAGAAATTTAAATTATTTCAAATTGTGTGTAATTTTTATCAATTATTAAAAATTAAATCCTGTATTTCAATAATTAAAATTTTCTGGTAAAAGAGAATATATATGTAAATGTTAGAAAGCAAAAATATATAATTCTAAGAAGTTTAATAATTATAATCTAATTTTACCTTTTTTCCCCTGTTTTCACAAGATATATTTCATAAAACTGATGGACATAATGTTAATATTGAAATAATAGCTGATGAAGGTTATTAATATGTTTAATTCACTCGTGTTAAACGAATTTAATAAATAAAACGTATCATAAAAATAACATATGATTGTTATCATGTTATTTTAAATCGTACTCGAGCAAGAATGAAAGAGTATTCTGAGTAATCAACTATACTTCAAAATGGTGATTCTATTATATTTCATAAATTTAACAGTAAATTAAAACATATACATCTGCATTTCGTTCATTTCGACTGGTTCTTCTTACGAAGGATTCTTCAATACTTTTAGTTGTAATTACTTTTAATTTTTGGAAGTTTCAATTTTTAATCGAGCCTGCTAGATTCACATTCATTTTTTGTATTATCCAACTCTAAAAAACTAAAGTTGTCTCAGATTTTTTCGCCGAGACAAGCATATAAACAATTCTAATATGCGAGCTGTTGTCGAATCATGATTACAAATTCGACCTGAATTTTGCATTGACATAAGAGTTATATTATTCTTTTTCCAGTTTGTCTTCGGCATTTCTTTTAAGCTGGAAAGGACCAATTAAAAAAAATGGTGAAAATTTGGTGTTTCGATTTCAATAAACCTGTCGATGAGAATGCGTTTAATTAATTATAATACTCATATATTCTTTTCTCATTTGATTCTATCTCGCTGTTACAAGGGTTTTAGAAACTAACCTGAAATTTGTAAAATGACCTCTTTTGTTAGCAACTAGTTAGATATGATGAAAACTGAGTATTTTGGTCTCATTAGACATTTCCTTGGGAATACGTTGAAATTTCTTCATTATATACTATTTTTCTTCCAATTCATTCTATTCAGATGCTACGTGTAACCAAAAGTTGACTACTCCGATCCGCTCCGAGGCACACGGATAAATCTGAGTGACCGATCCACCACGATAGCATTGGCAGGAAATGAGGTTTAGTCCTATACCCCTCAGTATAGATCCTTCCGAGGCAGGTACATGCCGTCATCGATAGGGGGTAGCCGATCCCACACCATTCCTGTGCCTACTTGGGGGGCGAGACCTAACCACCATACCTGAAGTTTCCCATTATCATATTTGAGGTACTCTTCGTGGTATAAATGATACGTGTAATTAAAATTTAGAAATGCGCAATTTTGATGATAGCATGGGAAAATATGAGAACTAATAATTATTCAGGTTTCAAATGATATTAACGCGAATAGGTGTAAACATGTTTAACATACAGATAATTGTCTCTCATTTCAAGCGATGAATCAGTTATGGCGTTTGTATGAAATTAGAATGAAATCTGTGAAATGAAAAATTTCGGGTGATATCTATAAGTGCAGTATTGAATTAGATATTTAAGTATCGGTCGAACTATCCAAGCGAATCGTGTTTAATTTTTCATGATATAGATATGACATACCATTTCATCTCTATGAATATATTACGGAATTTTCTTTTAATTTATGTCTTTTGCGAAAGTGCATTTGATATTAATGCGACCTGATATGCTCAACATCATTTTTAGATCGATTTTTTGGTTGGAAAAGGCTTAAATTTATTTGACTCATTAGTTGCCACAGTTCCTATTTGATGATTTTGGAATTTTACATACACTACTCAATGCCAAAAATATATTTGATATGTCTGACAATTTAATTTCACTCTACATAAATCAGTCAATCAATTTTTTCAACAATTAAAAAAAATCTGTAAGTTGAATGAAACAGGATTTTCATATTTAAAGTACTAGCCGCCTTTGCCGACCAGCCGGTTCGCCAATCTTAATGTTCATTAAAATTCTAATAATTAAATATTTTATGCAGATAGATTAATTAACAATGTTTAATTTTAAAAACATCAAACACTAAGAAAATAAAACGAATCGTTTAAAATAATCGGTTGAAAACAGGTTAAAGAAACTACTTAAAAAACGATGTACTTAAAACTATAAGCATATACAAAAATATATATAACTAACATAAATACAATTTAATTACAAAAGCATGCAACTAAAATAAAAATAATTTAAATCAAGTTCCGCATCCGTTGATAATACTTGTAAACAATCAGAACACAATGCTCATGCGTGAATTTTCAACGCCAGTTACAGTAACACAAATGTGTGCATTTTTCTACGCCAGTTGGGGTAATGCTATGCAGATATTTTATTTCCTTTATTCTGTTTTATTTTAATTCAAAAGTACTTCAGAATGAATATTAAAGATCGATTCATTAACAATGTTTAATTTTAAATGCATCAAACATTAAGAAAATAAACAGAATCGTTTGAAATTATCGGCCAAAAAATGTTAAGCCTAGCCTCATTACTGTTGGGAAAAAGAAAAAAAAAACTGAAGCCTTACTCATTTGGTGGTGGGGAAAATGAAAAGAATTTTTTGACGTGAAATGTTAGTTTTTAATTAATAGTTAAAATTCTAATTAAAAATTCAAAAAAAGGAACCCCAAATGCACATTCCCGACCTCCAAGGTGTACATGTACCAAATTTGGTAGCTATAGGGGAAACGGTCTGGCCTGTAGAGCGCCAACACACACACACACACACACACACACACACACATTGAGCTTTATATAAGTATAGATTATATTTTTGGTTTAAGTTTTATAATATAATGAAATAAATACCGTACATAAATTTGTAATTTAGAGGTTATTGTGTCCATCTCTATCTCCCCGCCCGTCTTTTGATTTTTATTGAAATGTTTTTATTGATAATTTTATAATGATACACTTCATACATATTTCCCAAACAAAACTTAATTTCAATATAGTTATACTGTTAAGCAACTTATTATGTATATACATAATTTATCCGACCAAAAAGGTTTTTAAAAAAATTGAGAGTTAATAGGTTAATATAACTCGATTTCTTCTTCTATTTCTATCTCGCTTGTTTTTATGAAGGCTTACTTCAAACCAGAACCGAAGTTTTAGAAGTGAGTATGATATAATAATGCAAAATTTTAAACAAATTCATTTCTGAACCCCACATGGTTGTAATATTTTGTTGCTGTCTAAGAAATGTTGTTTTTAATTTTTAAAAAGTGCATTCTTTTTGCTATATTCTTCAAACCCGAAATATGATTAAATATAGCAAAAAAGCAGCCACAATTTATTGAAGAAAACCAAAATCGTGAAGAAAAATTCTTGTAATCTTAAAGATCGAGATCAAATTCTTTTTAAATAACGTTAACCAGAATTTAAAACAAAAAATAAATTCTTTCGCCAAACGATTTAATCAGTTTATCTTTCTAAAAAATTGATTTCATCATAGTCGCGAAATTATTCTTTTTTCTCTCTGCCACTTTTGAAAAGAAAATATTTTTATAAGGTACATTTCCCAAAAGACAAATTTACCTTATAAAAATATTGATTGGAAAGAGAATTTTTATTTCATAAGTGTTTCGCTGATTTATAGATTTGCTTTAGAGAATCCTCCCATGTTTTTATTGAATTTAGCTTTTATAAAATTTGAGAGAAAACAGAAGACTGACGCACATTAATAAAGATTGCTGACATCTTAACTCGCGGTTATTTTATAATAAAGAAAAATCATATTTCCTTTAGCAATTTCTTTCAAAATTATTCATAACATTCTTTTTAATTCCTTCTGAATCGGTGAATTCTTAGATTAGACGTATTTTTATGACAGTTTAATACTTTTTGCTGTCTCACATACGAAATATAAAAAGATAAAGTACTTCTATTGTCAAAAACTGGGATTTGGATGAATTTTTGAGAAAACCGAGAAACACGTTTTTGGTATTGTCATATTTAAAATACTTCTACTGATACTGTTTTCCTGTCTATAAATACTATCACTCACAGACACTTTGAGCTAGATAGAGGAAATTTGGCAAATAGACTTAGAACCAAATTTGTAAATTTCTAGCAAGTATTATACGGAATTCACTTAAAGGAAGTCTGTCTGTTTAAATATATGGGAACTCTTTAACTTGAAAATGTAAAAAGATAGATAAATAAAATTTGGTACGCAGATTTAGCATATAAAATGTATATTATCATCAAATTTTGAAGTTATTTGTTTGGCGTTCTGTCTGTTTGTCTGTGAATATAATAGCAGAACAATGCTTTAAGTTAGATGGTGAAATGTGGTATATAGACTTAACACCACATTTGTAAATTTCAAACGCATTTTGAATACAATCTATTTAGCGGATGTCCGGCTGTCCGAGTATAAATAAACACGATAACTATAAAATTTATAAAGCTAGAAAAATTAAATTTGACACATAGGTTAAAGTGTAGATTTTTCATAATTTTGGGACAAATCTATCAAAGTATTGACTGTCTGTTTGTGTACTTTTGTGTTAGTATAGTATTTTGCTCTATTAAGTTAATGCGCTACGCAAACTACTGATACTATAGTTAATTTTTAGTTGGTTCGTTATCTAAAAATGAAGCATCTTAAGTGCTAATTTCTAAAAATAAGAATTTTCTGAATTAAGAAATAAACTAATCTAAGTGACTAAATTTTTATAAAAAAATGAAGAAATGTATGGATGCTCTTTTGTAACTACAGAAGGATAGTTGTGTTCAGAAAGGGACATTGTACCAAGCTTTCATTGCATTGCTCCAGAAAAGAGAGTGTTTCAGGACAGCAACAATTTTGTGAGGAGTATTTTGATTGAAGATTAACGTTTCTATCCATAGAAGTAAAGGGATGCTTAGAAACTGTCATCTGAATTCATTTCTGGGTGCTGGAAATAGTGAAGGTGAATTTATATAAACTTTTACAAAAATACATAAACCAGCTGAGTGATCTCCTCGAACCTTTCTCGCACATTCTCTAATATAAGTGATAGCATAACTGGACAACGCCGTGAATGCTAGTACTCAGATTTTTATTTTCACACTTGAGAGGTGTGTACTTCATAGTATATTAAAGAAAACGGTACTTGTATGCTAAGTCAATGCCATTAGCGAGCAGTAATTAATAAAGTTTGATCTTTAGTCATTATTGCTCGAATTGTAACATTGAAACTATCATTTTTACATAATATAATATGTTATCTTTAGTGTTATTTTTGATGAGTTATTCCTAGCTTGCGATTAATGCATAAAGACCAAGAAATCGAAATGTCCGTTTCCCGCAGGCAAAAATCTAAATTTGCATAATTTGACAATTGTAATTGCAAGATCGGAATTACCACATTTGATTCATTCAAGTCATTGCGTTTTTGGATCATTACATTTACACACATGTAAAAGTATAAACTTAATTTTTCATGTAAAGTAATGTTTCAAGCATGTAAAAATACGGTTACTTTTACATGCATTTTTACTGTACAATGGTGAATGAACAGTGTACAATACCGTCGGAGCTGGGATATCCTGGTTGGTAGGACGTTGGATTCACGTCCCTTGGATTGCGAGTTTGAACCCCGCCGACCGAAGACTCTTCGTGTGTGTGATGGCTGGTGCCCGTATAATCTGTCGTGGTCAGGAAGTCCTCCATGTCGGGAGTAATACCACTGGAGGTACTGGATCAGGGATGATCGTTCTCTGATTCAGGTCTAAATTACGATCTGTGGATGAGTGAGTGAAATGGATGAATGAAGTCCGTCGCGTAAAAAGGGTTGTGACATATGTAGGGCGTGTGTAGCTAAGTCGTACTCTTGGCCCTAGATGGCGCTACTGAAAAACAAGAGACGTACCCTTGGCTAAAAAAATCACTGACTTCTAAAGTCAGTGGGCTTATCTATGACAAGTGCCATTAGAAACAACAACAACACAATACTGTCACTCAACTGACAAATTTACTTCTAAATTTGATACGTATCTACATTTCAGATGTTTAATCTATGTACCAAATTTTATCTATCTAGAATTTTATGTTTTCTAACTATCATATTCACTGTACTAGGACAGCCAGTGCACAGATTGATTTTCCAGGCAAACCTCCTGAGTATAAACTTTGCTCAAAATTTGGTAGATATCCTCAAAACTGTGTAAAATTCATATACCAGATGAAACACTGTACTAGGACAGCCAGTGCACAGATTGATTTTCCAGGCAAACCTCCTGAGTATAAATTTTGTTCATTATTTGGTAGAAATAATGAAAACCTGTGTAAAATTCATATACCAGATGAAACAGTAGAAGTAGATGATTTAAATCGATCTACTTCCACTGTTTGGGAAATACATATTGCGAGTCTTCAAATTTGGTAGAAATCCTCCAAACTGTGTAAAAATCGTATACCAAATGAAACAATGGAAGTAGATGATTTAAATCGATCTACTTCCATTGTTTGCGAAGTACCGTGTTCACAAACAGGCAGACACTATTTCAAAATTTTATTTTTCAAACTCGGAGAAATCTGAAATGCGGAGATTGGTCAAAATCTCGAGTTTGGCTTTTTCGACGATTGCAATACTTTTTCTTTGTAAATTTCACAAATGATAAAGTAAAAAGAGAATTCAATGAGACTCGGATCTCGTAGCATTAAAATTATTTAGGCTAGATTCGTTCTACTTATCTTTATGTGACTTGAATTTCCTTTCTGTGCTCAGTGATTTTTAGATCAAGCAATATGCAGAAAAGAATACCGACTTCAAAATTATTGATTTCTGCTCCTCTTCTTCATTAAATTTACTCTCTTTACTGTGTGAATTTTGGGGTATAATTTTCTTTGCCGAATTAGTTTTAATAATACATATTTAGAACAGCAGAATATTGATTTCAAACTGTCAATTGGCTTCAAATATTTAGGTTTCGAAATGTGAACACACTAAATGATAAAACTCCAGAGGTTCGCAACACAGTCACATCCGCTAACAGATGTTTTTTGGACTGCAAAAATATTTGAAATTTAATTTTATAGGCAGAGAAACTAAATTATTGAATTCGAAACTCTTAATATGCTCGTTCTCACATGCGCTGCTTGGTCAATGATTGACATGGATACTCTTGCAATATTGTAAAAGAGGATGTTAAAAATAATGTTATGGTTATTTATGTTGTTTGGTATGCTATTATGGAATGTTATTTGGTATGATAATTATTGAAGAAGAAAAACAAATTCGGAATTTTACAAACTATTTTTTAAAAAACACAGATATTATTATATTCATAGCAATAAAAAGAATTAAATGGGTAGAACACTTAAGAAGATAGGAGAAAAAAATCTTTCTGGTGAAGTTGACCGGTATCCGAAAAAGAGACACCAAAAGTTAGGTGGATTGATTGACCTGGAAAAAGACTTGAAAACTATTAAAGTGACAAATTGGAAAACCTTTGCCAAAAGCAGGAAGGCATGGAATGGAATTCCGAGGAAGTCCATCATCCAGCCAGGGTTTTCTCGCTTGTGTAGAAGAAAAAAACTAACCGTCTTTGCAAAAAGTTACAGAAAAAAAAATCAAAATTCTGTAAAGCACCAAAATTAGTTACTACCAGGCATGTTACCAGTTACATATGCATTTATTACATATTTTCCTATTGATTTGTATACACAATTTAATACATCAATATTTAAGAATCAGAAAAAGGTAGATGGAATTTAATTAAAGGATTGAATTCTTAGATGAAAAAAAATCGATAAATTGCAAGAAACATTCTGTTATCATCACATATATCAACGAATTTTACGGCTATTCATTATATCTAAGAATTGTGAGATAATTATTATTAATTAGCTGCTTTTGATAACAAGTTTTTTCATCGAGATAAATGGCAGCAAAAAAATGTTATCTAACTTGGTATTTTTAGCCTCTTCAATAAACTACACCAGCCTGCAACAATTTCTTGTTTTAAAAGTAATAGTTATTTTTTATGTATTTTCGCATGCTTATTTCAAAAATAATATCAGTTTTTAAGTATCACGTACAGTGTTTTTGAAAAGTAAATTTTTTTTTAAATAAGTAAAAATACACAGATTTTTTGCGATTTGGATAGGATAAATTAATAAATATGTATGTTTATTTGTTTAAATAAATTCTGAAAACCTCTTACTTCATTGAAATTAAATAATACATTTATATTGAATAAATACTTATAATTGTATTAAAAAAATTTATTTTAAAATTCAAAACATTGATGGCAGTTGGATTTCACCGTAAAAAATGAAGTACCTGAAAAATTTAATAAAGCCGAATTAAATGACTTAATTCGTGATTTAGGTTTAACTAAAGAAAATGCAGAATTATTAGGCTCTCGGTTAAAAGAGAAAAAATTATTAACGACACATACGCCGTTTAGTTGGTACAGTAATCGAGAAAAGCAATTTTTATCATTTTTCAAATCTAATAACTTCTTGGCTTATTGTGCTGACATACCTGGTTTGTTACATGAATTAGAAGATAATATTCCTTATAATCCAAATGATTGGTGACTATTTATAGATTCCTCAAACAGGAGTCTAAAAGCAGTTTTATTGCATAACGAATCTAAACTTGCATCAGTTCCAGTTGCACATTCTGTTTTCATGAAAGAAACATATGAAAGTATGGAGATGCTTCTCACTAAAATAAAATACACTAAACACAAGTGGGCAATATGTGGTGACTTAAAGGTTATAGGTTAAGGCTTCTCGGGCAACAAAGTGGATTTACTAAATTTCCGTGCTTTATTTGTGAATGGGATAACAGGGACAGAGAAAGTCATTGGATAAAAATGATATGGCCGAAGAGACAAGAATGGATTCCTGGTAAGAAGAATATTTTAAATGAATATTTAATAGATCCACAAAATATTTTATTGCCCCCACTTCACAGAAAATTGGGACTCATAAAGCAGTTTGTGAAAGCTTTGGATAAAGGTGGAAAATGTTTTGAGTATCTTATATCGAAGTTCCCAAAATTGTCTAGCGCTAAAATTAAAGAAGGTGTATTTGATGGAACACAAATAAAGAAATTAGTTAAAGATTCCAATTTTGAACAATGTATGACAAACAGAGAGAAGCAGGCTTGGGTTGCATTTAAAGATGTCGTAGAAGGTTTTTTGGGAAATGAGAGAAAAGAAAATTACAAAGAACTTGTAACTGAGTTATTACGTACTTATCATCTTTTGGGGTGCAATATGAGCATTAAAATTCACTTCCTTCACTCACATTTGGAATACTTCCCAGACAATTTAGGAAAAATGAGTGACGAGCAAGGTGAAAGATTCCACCAGGATACAAAGGAGATGGAACGCAGATATCAAGGACGGTGGATGTTAACATGATGGCCGATTACTGTTGGTCTTTAAAAAGAGACAGTGATGTGGACTATAAACGAAAAACTCGAAAAAGGAGCTTCTTGACTTCAAGAAAAACACAAAAGTTATCATAATATTGTAAATGAATAGCATTATTGTGTTTAGTTAATAGTAACTACAGTTGCAACTGTATGCATTATACTGCATTTTGTTAATTTTTTAATCGTCAATTGTAAAAAATCCTTACGTGTTACATAAAATTTAGTTTGCATTTTGGAATGACACCATCATTGCTGATATAAATCAATTAAAATTTTACAAACAAAAAAAATTTCTTTTTTTTTCAGGCTGGTGAACAAATTTTGATCGATAGTTCATTGTGGTACATATTTCCCAAATATTCTGTATATATATATATAGAATATTATAACACAGAAAGTTTGGTTTCCCATAGAAATTGATGCATTTAAAAAAAATTTCACCATTTTTTTTATTCTGAAGTTAAACCTTAAAAATGTAAGTACCTCAACATTTCAAAACTTTTATTAATTACATGATTTATATTGAAACCTACTGAACAAAAAGCCTTATTTTCATATTTTGATCTTCTATAAAGGAAAAATATTCCAGAATGTATAATGAATTGAAATAATCAAATAAATTTGAGTTTTATTTCAACAATAAAATATGTTGTTTTAAAATAAGCTTGAAATATTTTTCAAAATTAATTAAAAAAAAAAAATTGTATCATGGAAAGAGCAATTTTTGGAATTTTAAACTGATGTAAAGATGTGTTTTGTCTTACAATACGTTTAGAAGTCAAGATGGGAAAAAATGCAAAATTTCGCTTTATTTTTTAATTAATTCAGTATGTTCATAGGTATAATTTCGACCCTTCTAATATGTGCTAAATGTGGTGTGTCTAGGCCCAACGATTTGGCCTCTATTATAAACGCATTTATCTTTATTATTAATAGAATTACTATGAATTAATAATTATTATTTATTATTAATAAATTAATTAATTTTTATTCGAACAAGAAAAGATTGCTTACGGATATATAATAACAGTTTCTAAATTAGCCACTTTGAAGGCAGCATTAAAAAAGGAATAATCATGGAATTACTATTATATTCAGTGAAATATCAGAACTCAACCTCCTTAAAAAATTTGATTTAGACATGAAATGAAACGGAAAATTTGCAGTTTCCTGTTGAATGTAATATCTTCAGTAATCCATCTTCAAAACAACAGATTGTAAACTAATATGACAAACTTTAGAGTACATTTATAAATCCTAACAGATAAGATATTTTCTATAAAAACTTTTCACCGAAGTCTTTCAATATCTAGGATAGACGAAATTCTTGATTTCTACCGTTTCAGCCTGATATACCTTACGACAGGATTTTTTTTTCAATCGATTGGTCTTAAAAGGAAGAATTTATCTCGTTTTATTTTAGTAGAGACTTCAAAAGAGCAGGATTTCCCGCATCCGGGTCTTTGGGGGAGGGTAATCCCCCAAGCAGCAAAAGAAGTCGCTAAACGATTGGCCAAGCATCGCAGCCATCTGATATACGCCGCCCGTATTTTGCCAATGTCACCTTTGCATTGGCGCGACATCGGATTTTGACCATATTTTTTTCTGTCGCCTCTGAAGATCGCTTTTTCATCGGGGCGAACTCCTACGGCGACTTAGTGAAAAAGACCGGCTCAAAGCAATCGGCCCATAGTCGCCTCGATGTCGGGAAAGTTGCTTTTCCTAGGTGGCGCTATGCGAACATATTTTAGAAATTTCCCATGAATCACCTGGCGTGTATTGGATTTTGAAATTCAACCAGCAACGCATACTGTCATTTCAAGAAACTTGGTAAGTGTAAAGTTTTTATTATTATATATTTGTAAATAATATATTATTTATTCTAAATAGTGAATAAAAAAGATTATTTTTGTTGAAGCCGTTCGAACTCGTTGCTTAACATGGAGTTGCACGTGATATTATTAGCGTTAGGCGTAAGCTACGATTATCATTTCTTTTCTTGTTTGTATTCTTTTCAAGTGATTTTATTTCCTATCTTTTTTTTGTGTGTGTGTCTGTTCTTAAATTATTGCAGATATTTTTCCATTTCATTTACAATGCCTTTCCTTTTGTTAACAACAATTTCTAATGAAAAAAGTTAAAAAAAAATATTAAATTACGTTCTTATGTTTTGGTTTTGCAATAACATTTGTGTTATTATTTTTATTTCGACATAAAGCTAAAAAAATAGATTAGCAGAATATATTTATTGTAAATTTCAAAAAAAAATCTTTAAAACTTGCAATTATGTAGTTATATTTGAATACTCTTATGTGAATAGTTTATAATTATTTCACCTTTCATAAAATAGTAACATAAATTTTACACCCATTAGTTTATATTATTTTTCTCTATTGTCCTAGACATTATTATAATATTTGCCTATATAGTTTTATCAGATTGAAAACATTATCAAGCTTATGAAGTTCTATATATCTATTTTACTCCTTAATTACATATCTCCAATTGTCAACAAATATTTTATTTGTACTTCTAAAAGAAGTGAAAGCTCAATCATTATTCTAATTAAGGAATATGTTTTTTAGGTTCATCAAATCTGCAAAAAGAAGAGTGAACTTGAAGAAAAGTATATGTATAATTCTTTATATGTATTACCAGCAAAATATGAAATCCAGTATTCTATAGAATGGCCAAGCATTGTATATAATGCCTAAAACAAGCCAGTAATGTATGAAACAATTTGTATTTCATACATTTTCTAAGCATTCTATAGAATGCCAAATGACAACCTGGCAAAGTATGAAATACATCTCTCATTCAATGAAATAAAAATTTTGTCCAACCTTTGTTTCAAAACTGAAAATGCAATTAAAGATAAAATAAATTTTAAAATAGATCTATAAATATAAACAAAAAAAAAAATTTCTCAATATTTTTTTGGAAACTACTGTGCAAGAATCTATTCCTGACTTCAAGAAAGAGCAAAATATTGGAAGTTATAATTAATGTGACGGAGTATGGTTTCTACCTACTTGGAACATCAGAAGGAAATTTAAAACAATTATATGTCCCAATTCACATTATATCCTAAGAACTTGTTTAGAATTGAAGATATTCCAAATCAGAAAATTTCTCTCTGGTCAGTTGCAATTACTCAGAGCAGTGGAAGCAATCAAGGATTTATCAGATGTATGTGTTTAAGTGCCAAAATATGTAATGTCTTTTCTTGAAAAATGTAGTAAAACTTCAAAATGTTGCAATGTGATAGGCTTGAATGACAAGTAGGTAAATTTTAATTTCTGATTTTTTTATCTGAAAACTTATTTGCCTTAATTAGAAAGGCATAAATTTTGTTTTGTACAAATTTTATTTTTCTATATAATTTGAATAAATTTTTTTAATGGCAACCTCATTATTTTTTCAGACTGACAAGTCAAGTGATTTTAATTCTATTTAGCTTAGTTAATTTTCCTTTTCATTTACAATTTTTCTATGAAAGAAGTTTAATAAAGTATTAAATAACATTTTTATATTTTGGTATTGAAATAACATTTGTGTAATTATTTTTATTTTGACATGAGGCTAAAAAAAAGTTTAGCAGAATGTATTTATTTTAAACTTCAAAAAAAAAAAAAAAAAAACTTTAAAACTTGAGATTATGCAGGCACTTTTGAGTTCTCTTATATGAATAGTTTCAAAGTATTTAGCATTTCATATTAAGTAACATAAATTTTACTCCCATTAGTTTGAGTTTTTTTTTTTCTTTATTATCCTAAACATTATTATAAAGTTTTCTTACACAGTCCAGTATCAGAACAAAAATATTATGCTTATGAAGTTCTATAAGACTTTTGCTTGTTAATTACTCATGTCCACTTGTCAACAAATGTTTTATTTGTACTTTTAAATGAAGCGAAATCTCAATTACTATTATAATTGTTTTCTAGGTTCAGCAAAAAGGAAAAATGAAATGTATAAATAAATGTATAATTTTTTATATGTAGCTGAAGATTCAGTTATACATATATAGAATATTTATATAAATGTGTGTGGATTTTTAGAAATTTCAAACTCTTCAAGTATTACATAATAAATAAAGTTTAAATAAATTTTTTATAAATTACTTTGTGTCAATATTATTTATTCTTCTAAATTATAAGTCATAGTTTCAGGATTTTGCTTGGGTGTATAAGTCATTACAGAAAATTCAGTAAAAAATTTCAAGTAAATTATTATTTTACTTTGTATTTCTAAAATATTATTTAATGAAGGTCTTTGTAAATAAATTGTTTTGCATAGTTGTTTTTCTTTTCTCCTAAAAATAAAGAGGGGAAAATAATAATTAAAAAAATATTTGTCTAAAGAAATTTTGTATAATTGAAAGTAGTGTTTACATTTTTAGGTATGGAGTTTTTGTAAAATATTCAGAGTTAATCATAGATCAAATTTGGTTCTTGTGCCATGAAACAAAACCAAACTAATCATAGATTTTTTAAAAAATTAGAAATTTGAAGTAAATTGTTAATTTGTGCTTGTAAAATGTTATCAATTGGACATTAGCTAACACTAACATTTGTAATAAGGTATAAAATTTCTACACCATAAAGTAACTTTGTAAGTTAATAATAATAAAGTAACTTTGTAAGTTAATAATAAGATTTCGTATAAGTAAAAGAAGTGTTGTATTTTTGTACATGGAATTTTTGTGAAACATATTTTTCAAATATTCAGAGTTAATCATAGATCAAATTTGGTTATTTTGCCACAAATCTAAACCTCACTAAACATAAATTATGAAAATATTAGAAATTTGAAGTAAGTTATTAAATAAGAAGTAAGTTTGTGCTTGTAAATTGTTGTTTATTGAATATTAGCTAACACTAACATTTATAATGAGGTTTAAAATTAATGCAATATGAAGTAACTCTGTAAATTAATAGTAAATAAAATTTCCTATAATGGGAAGAAGTGTTCCATGTTTGGGTATGGAATTTTTGTGAAATATTCAGTGTTAATCATTAATTAAATTTGGTTCTTGTGCTACAAAACCAAACAACTAAATATAGATCAAGAAAATATTAGAAATTTGAAGTAAATTATTAATTTGTGCTTGTAAAATGTTGTATGTTGGACATCAACCGACACTAACATTTATAATGTGTAAAATTTCTACAACTTGAAGAAACTTTACATGTTAATAGTAAATATAAGGAATTTTGTAGAATTGAAAGAAGTGCTGCATTTTTGTGTATGGAATTTTTGAGAAATATTCAGTGTTAATCAAAGATCAAATTTAATTCTTGTGCCATAAAACCAAACTAATCATAGATAATAAAAAAAATATTAGAAATTTGAAGTAAATTATTATTTTGTGCTTGTAAAATGTTATCTATTGGACATTAGCTAACACTAAAATTTATAATGAGGTATAAAATTTCTTCATGAAGTAATTTTGTAAAATCAATAGTAAATAGAATCAGTAAAATTGAAAGAAGCGTTACATTTTTGTATATGGAATTTTTATGAAACATATTTGTGAAATATTCGGGGTTTAACATTGATCAAATTTTGTTATTTTGCTACGAATCTAAACCTCACTAAACATAAATTATGAAAATATTAGAAATTTGAAGTAACTTATTAATTTGTGCTTGTAAAATATTTTCTATTGAAGAAACATATAATAGAAATTATTTAATTTAGTGTTTGAAACTATTTTTAACCAATGCATTAAATTTTAGGGTGTTAAAATAGGAATTTGTGTTTCATTCATTATTCTTTAGGAATTATTTGTTTATTGCTCACATTAAGCAATATAAAAATGTGTATAGTAAAAAAATATATATATATATATTTTTTAATAGGAATTATATATTTTTCTGTTTCGAATTTTTATAAAATAGCTTTTAAAAACAAATGATATAGGCAATATATATAATACATCTACTTTTAAATTTCTAATATCAGTTAAAATCATACTGATTAATTATATAATTGAAACTATGATTATGTTAACATTTCTTCCCATGCATTAAACAATGAAAATAAATAGGAAATATCAATGAAGGAAATAAATCTTATATGTAGATAGATGTTCAGGGGATCAAATTTAAAATTATTTCAGATAATTTTAACATTTGTTTATTTTTTTTTAAAGAACAGTAAAAAAATGTCATTTAAACATTTTATAGGGTAAAATTGTGGTAAAATCTATGCTATAATAATAGTTAAAAAAAGTTGGAAGAATTGTTAGAATGACATTTTTCATGAATTTTTATCGAAAACAAGTATTTTATGGAATTTTAAATTTATTAAAATAAATAACAAACACTATTATTAATAGGTAAAAAAGAAAAGTAAACTATTCAAAATATCTCGTATTTTCAGGCTTTTGACAAAATTTTGAAAGTATGATAGTTTTAAATATTATGACACTAGTTTCTAGAGTTTGAGAAAATTGAATAACCATTAAACTAATATTTCAATTTGACACCAGCAAGTGTTCAGAAATAAATTGCCTATTGATTGGCATTTGGTTGCCCATTGCTAAAATACATGGGGAAATGATTGGTATTGGGTCGCCCATTGCTAAAACACATGGGGAAATGATTGGTATTGGGTCGCCGATTGTTAAAACACATCGGGAAATGATTGGTATTGGGTCGCCCATTGATAAAACACATCGGGAAATGATTGGTATTGGGTCGCCCATTGATAAAACAGGTTGCGAAATGATTGGTATTGGGTCGCCCATTGCTAAAACACAAGGGGAAATGATTGGTATTGGGTCGCCGATTGTTAAAACACATCGGGAAATGATTGGTATTGGGTCGCCGATTGTTAAAACACATCGGGAAATGATTGGTATTGGGTCGCCGATTGTTAAAACACATCGGGAAATGATTGGTATTGGGTCGCCGATTGTTAAAACACATCAAGAAATGATTGGTATTGGGTCGCCCATTGATAAAACAGGTCGCGAAATGCTTGGTATAACGTCGCCCGTGATAATAACAAGTCGCCAAAAGATCGGCAAATTCGTCGAAAACAAGTCGGGGCGACCATCGCGCGGCGTACCGCCGGGGGACATGACCAATGTCGGGGCGAGATCGCCTCCGATCTCGCCCCAATCTCGCTCGTTCCGTGGGGCGATGCTTGGCCAATGGTTGGCCAACGATCATTTGCTGCTTGGGCCTGCTCTTTGGTTGTTGTTTTACGACTTATGTTTCTTTTAGATGGTATGAAAATGATACGACATTGAATTTGAAATTTTATTCTGTGCTCTTGTTTTCCAAACATTGATGAGGTTGTTCGTTTTGTCTTTATTTTATTTGTCAGGGGGATCGATACGGTTTTTCTGGATTTTTTAGAGGAATTTTATACTAGAAAAAGACATTTAGAAGTATCCAGACTCTGAAAAACGTTAAGAAAATTTTATTCAGACAATAAATTTCAAAATTACAGCTGTTTTACTACTGTTTCAGTGTTCAAGAGAATATTGCGCTTTAGATTAGGGGATATATTTTAATAATGCTCTCCAAAATTTGCTTTGAGATTTAAATAGCTTTTCCGATCTTTTATGGAGAAAATTATGTTATATATATATTTTAAATGCTATGACTTGCACTTAAAAAGTTTGAAAAGTACTATTATAAATCGATATGTTGGAGTGTTTTAGGCAACAAATGTGTTGCTATGCTTTTAAGAAATTAAAATATATTTTTTAACTTTTAAAAATTGTTATTATTTAAATTAAGTTTTATATATGGATTTATGAATAAAGAAAATTGTAAATGTAGGACAATTGTTTGCGAAGGATAACTTACATGAAATCAATCCGATTTCTCTTGATGTAGAATAAGCTGCTCAAACATTTATATTTTCTTTCAATGTTATTGTACTTCTAGAAAATGTAAGTAGACATATAAAGATTTTTTTTTCTTTTTTTTTAGAATATTGTAGAATATTGTGCCTCTAAATAAAACTAAACAATTATTTACATACAAATGTATTATATTAAAAAGAAAACAATATATTCAGAATTATTTTCTTGAATTCCTGAGGATAATAATAGTAACCTTTATTGTTCATCGCATTTGTTGCTCAGAAATATTGAGACATTTTATCATTTTTCTACCGAAAACTAGGCCTTGTTTAAGAGAGAACACTTTCATCTCTATCATCCATTGTTTTTTCTATTTTTATTTTACCTGTAGTGCATTCAGAATGTAATAGCATCGTTTTCTCAAGATATTGAATGCTCATTTTTCATTTTATTTTTTAAATTATGAAATGGAAAATTAATATTAACAACTCTTTTAGCATTTCATGTTATAATACGATATGAAGCTAACAGCGTTTAAATGGAAACAGCTATTCAGCTATTCCATTTCTAAATGCCATTCGTTTTTAGAATTCGTATTAATAAGTATTGTTAAAGATATTGCACTGAAAATAAAACTTTATAATTTGTTCTTAACCTTTTATGGAGTGAAACACTCCACGGAATAATAATAAAATAGCTAAATTTCATTATTTTTTAGTATTCTCAGTAAAAATGCTTTTTTCTAATAACTGCTGTTTTCATAAAAGATTCATTTTAATTTTCTGCAGCCTTTTGAAACAAAAAAAAAGCAAAAAGATCATGGCAAGGTTTATCAAAGATAGGAAAAAAACAATGAAAATAAAATCTTGTAATCGAGATTTGATCATGTTGAATCCTCTTGTAAACACTGCTGCCTAGAATTTCAAACTACCTAAAAAAATCACGCCTCCAAACGATACATTAAACTTTCGTTTGCTGAATTCCATTCTTAAAAGTGATTTCATCAACGCTTTCCATTATAAACCTTTTTGTTGCCTTTTTTCACAAATTTTCCTTAAAAAAACTAACAGCGAAACAATACATTTCTTTTTAGAATGTATTTTTTACTTCTATAACAACTATTCTGAACTGTGAAGTGGCGTCAGAAAAAAAATCGAGTTGTTATTGAATTTATCTTGGTAACATTGAAAAAAGAAGACAGAAAGCTACTTCTTTCTCAATCACACATTTATAAAGAAAGATTATCCTTTTCATTGGCGAAAGATTTTCAGCGAAGAAATACATTATCTTATTTTTTTTCTCAAATGGGAAAATGTTTTTTGTCTGTTCCTATATATACCCTGGTGAGAAATTTACGAATTTCTGTCATATTGCCAAGACTATTAGATCTTAAAACATATACTTTCATGTCTTTGAAAGATATTGTATAGAGAGAGATGTTTTGTGTGACATATTTCTTATAATATGGCTTATTACATTTCATTCAGTTCTTGTTTCTTTGTTTAAGGGGTTATAATTTTTTCAATTTTTCATCAAAGCACTTTTTTGGACTAATGTGGTTGATCATCAAATGTTCAAACTTTCATCAAATATGCCTTCAGCCAGTATGTATCAACATATTAATGTACCCATCCTGTAGTGGCTCCCTTTGGAACGAAAGATGCCTCCTGTAATCATTTCGGGAACTTTTATTGATTCTTTTTATTGAGGTTTTCTACAAAAGGATTAACAATTTATTAATAGCATTCTGTCACTGCAGACAGATGGTAAAAAAGAATTATAATTCCCCGATGTATCAACTGAAATTAAAAGATTGCCTGGAGTTACTTTTAAATGAGTCTCTAAATTTCTCCACTTGATGCTTAAAATAGCCTACTGCACAAGTCGAAATGAAATATCAATGAAGAACTAAGACGCTCAGATATCCTTATGTTTTTCATCATAAGAAACATTTTGAACTGGCCATGTTCAAACACTTCTTTACCAGTTAACTGTTTCCGACGAATATATTCGTCATGGAAAAAGTACAACATTTTGCGTTATGACGAGTTTATTCGTCAGGAGTAATGAGTAGTGACAATTTGCAGTTTGAATTACAATTTTCATAAAAAATCAAAAATATTCGTAAATAATTTCAAAATGTTTAAAATATTTTGAGGCCAAGTCGAAATCAAAGGAACAAATAAAAGATTATCATGCGTTGAACCATGCTTTGCTCAATACCATTTTTCAACGACAAATTAAAATAATTAATTAATTTTTTATGTTTCTTTTCGTTCATATGCAAAAAATGTACATCAATTTAAGTAAATAAATGAATATGATTATTTAAATAAAATATAAATCATTACAACATAATTTCATATTACGTACACTCTGTGTTATATTACATATACTCTATGTTACACGTTATCGCTAAATTTTTTCGACATAATTTAGATACATATTTTCCGAAGAGCTCAAAACAGTTAACTGATTAAAGATTTCTTTCAACCTATTATAGAATTTATTTTAATTTTATTTATAAAAACGCTCTCTAATATCAGAGGAAAATCTTTATTACATACTCGTCGCTTCAAATGACCAGATGGTTTGCCGGGAATATTGCTTAGATTTAATTTCAGATAAATCTTCCAGATATTCCATTTTTCCACAAAATTGTGTTATTTTAATTTTCTTACACTTATAGAGTATGTTTGTAATACAATGTTCATGACATCATAGCGTTATTAAAAACATAAATATCCGATTCAGTTGTCTTTTAAATTTCGCGTTATTGTAATTTCACTTTTTTATTTGTCTTTTAAGCTACACAAATAATTAACAGAATATTTTTTCTTTATCTTTCGACTATAGAAGAAAATTACGCGACTAAATATTGGATGAAATAATGTAAATGATTTGATTTTCAGGGCAACAATGTAATCTACTGTTAGAAATTAGGAAAAAAAAATTTAATTACTAAAGTTATGGAGTAATTTCCACGATAATTATATTGATACGATATTATAGTAATATCATTAAAAAGACATTTTTTAAATTTTCAAATGGTGTACATTTTTATTTTTACACACACACACACACAAAACAACAACAACATATTTTTAAGTAGGTTGGTAGTATTACTGGTACCTCAATTAACTCTTAACTTTTGTGAGATGGCGTTGCATGTCATTATCCGAATATGAATATATTTGGCTAAAACCCAATAGCAACAATGCAATGACTGTGTTAACCAATTCGACTAACATGTTAAACTAAACGTATTCAGGATTTTTTTATTTAAATGACCAGTTTATATGTAAGAAGACTGAAAAATATTCATATGTAATAAGAATGGGATTTGTATCTAAATATTTTCTCCGAAAAAACCCCTGCTGAGCGAAGTTTGGTCTTAAAGTTCTTGTTTTTAAAAGAGTAAACTAGTTTAAACTTTGAATCAGAGTTTCCTTTCATTAAAAATTGTATTTCTTGCATAAATAATAAATTCTGTTTTTTTAGTCAGTATATTTCATCGCCAAACGCTGGGCGGAGTTAAAAATATTCTCGTCCATTTTGGTTTGGGCTGGTTTCTGTTTTGGCGTCTAAAACCTCAGGAAAGATATTTTTTATCCTTAAAGTGATTGATTCATCGGTGTATGCATAAAAAAAGCATGATAAAAACGGATCAAATTGAAAATTATTGCTAATATTTCAGTTTTTTTTCCATCTTGCATTTGAAATTGATTTTTTCTTGTTAGTGGATCGTTATTTGTTTCAATTAAACTCTTGATTTGAATGTTTGTGAACATTAAGGATAGAGAAGGTTTGTGTAACAAATTTCTAATGTTGTTATATATTTACATCTAAAGTATGCTGCTTTTCTTATTTTTTAATATCTCTTTACCTTTTTTAATACCTATACAATGCTCATGATACTTTCTACTACCATTTTTGTTAGTTTGTAGGGAATAGCTTATAAGCCAGTTAACAGCTACGATGAACGAGCAATTACTTTTGTATCGTGGTCATGTTACTGGGCTGCGAACCACAATGTCCCAGGTTCTATCCTCGCTCATAGCAATTCGTCACATTGGTGACTTCGATCGATCGACTTCAACCTTCGTACAGCTGTTGTGGCGCCATTTACCAACAAACCAAAGTCGCCAGACTCACTTGGCGCAGCAGCATCAGCAACCGCTCACCCACACACGCTCGCCATAACGCTTGACGCTACTCAAATGGGTACAGGCGCATTAGAATCAACAGTTAATACATCACCACTCAACAGTCATATCGTTCGTCTCACCTCCGACTCACTGGTGGGAGAGTTTGTAGTGAATAGCTTATAAGCCAGTTAACAGCTACGCTACCTGAGCAATTGCTTTTGTATCATGGTCATGTTACTGGACTGAGAACCATAAGGTTCCAGGTTCTATCCTCGCACATTACAATTCATAAAAAGTTAATCTATGTGAGTCGTTGAAATATTGATAACATTATGGCTCTCCAGATGGGCATAACTTCTAGTCTCGAAAAAAATAGTAGACCCTCTATAAATAAAATAAAATATAAAAATTCTGGCAGTCATAACAACATGAGATATTTTCTAATTATTCATGTTTGAAATGGGTACTAATGATTTTTTTTAAATACATTATTGATACATGAAAAATAGGTGTGAATCCCTAGGATGGTTTGCGAAAACTAATTAGAAGAATTTTCCAAAATTGAAGTAAATGTAGCTGATTTTTTGTACTGTAGTAAGGGAAGGATATCTTAAATGGTAATATTGTAATTATACTGACAAATACTTTCAATGTTAAAAAGTTATCTAATCTGTTTTAGTATTGATTCTTATTATAATATTTGGATGTTATTTTGTAATAATTTAATTCATATTGAGTAACTAATAAAACGTAATTATTTAAGTCTTAATATTTGAATGATAACTGGAATTTAAAAATTAGAATTTAAATTTGAATTTCCGAATTATGACTTACCATAATTTGAATCTTTTGTGCTCGAATAAGATCATGTGCTGATTTTAAATATTATATTTGATTTATTTTAATGCAAGATTAGAATGATGATATCTTTTGAATTGTTTTGATTGGTGTAACAGTTACTTCAAATGAATGCATTCCGCGTAAACGGTTTTGATCTGCGAAGGAACAAATAATAACATTTAATTCGAATGTTTTTGGATCCAAACATTTCCACTTATTGTTATATCAGAAAATGCCTATTTCACTGGATTAGTAAATATTTCATTGTGTGTTAATCAACAGAATTTATGTGATCACGTGTGCGTCTATTAACCAATTATTTAATTGCTCAAGTTTTCCTTCTTTTGAAAAAATACTATTAATTACGCATTTTTTTACTTAAAATATAATAAATATTATTTTAAAAATATGCGAACGTTTTAAAAGATATCATTGAATTGCATCTTTAGCTAAACCTTGAAAAAAGTTAAAATATTCTTCAATTTAATTATTTAAATTTATGTTTCTTAGAGTCCTTTTATAAAACTGATTTCATCATCATTTCCCCCATTCTTTTGACAAATTTACTTTCTAAAAACTGCTAGAAAGGCAATCTTTTATTTCTAAATACTTTCGTTGAATGTTGAAGTTTCAGGGAATAAATTCGGGTTTCTATTAAATAATTTTTTCTTATATAGAAACGAAGAAAAGAAAATGGCAATATCTCAGCGTAACATTATTACAGAGTAAATTTTATTTTTATTCGGCTGTCTGAAATTCTAACGTGAAAGAAAATTATATTTCTCCACTCCATCATAACAAGATATTGCGTTCTGAGCTTTCTCATATTTCTTTCGGCTAGAAATTTTACCACTTCTGTCAGATTTTTCGAGCAGATCACAGTCAAATGCTGAATCTCAGAATGATTCTTAAATAACGACGCATTATGCGTATAAATAAATGGCTTATGCTATAAACATGAGGCAATGGCGATGTTTATAAACTTTCAGTTAGGAAAATGATTTAAACGAAGCAATGATTTTTATTTATGTTGTTGTCTGTGTCAATAGAAATATAGACGAAGAAAGTACAAAATCTAAATCTTTATATAATCTTTCGAACACATTAATCCTATTTACTAAAACTATCTTGATACACTAATATTTGGTTAAAAAATTGAGAGATTAATATTTGATATCAAAATTGATACATTACTATTTGATATAAAAATTGATTTACTATTATTTGATAAAAAATTGATACACTAATATTTGATAAAAAACTGATATACTAATATTTGATAAAAAACTGATATACTAATATTTGATAAAAAAATTGATACACTAATATTTGATAAAAAAAACTGATATACTAATATTTGATTAAAAAAATTGATACACTAATATTTGATAAAAAAAATTGATACACTAATATTTGATAAAAAAACTGATATACTAATATTTGATTAAAAAAAATTGATACACTAATATTTGATAAAAACTCAACGTTTAAGCGGCTAAAAATGTCTGAGTTTCAAATATCGCTATTGAAAATGATATCAGAAATTTTCAATATTCATCTGAAGTAAAATCTGCCAATTCACATGTGCCTGTTCAATGATCTAAAATAATAAAAAATAAAATTCGTAACTTGGTCAGATCCAGTTGCAAAAGAATAATTTCTTTTCTAATTTAGAGTACAATTAAAGTACAAGAATATTTCATAAAATAAGACTTATAAAATTAAAAAATTGTATAAAAAAATTATATTTCCTTACTAATTTTCAGCCTTAAATTGGTTTTTTGAAATAATATAAAATAGACTTATTTATATTATAGCGCGCTCTCAATTGAAATATCTAGGTATACATTCGAACTAGATGTATATGCATATCTTTAATGCTTTAGAATTAGATATTAAAGTACTAGTTGAACTGCCATCATATAGTATGCTTTTCTAATGTATTATCTAATTGTACGTATATGTAATGTATTTGTTAATAACATCTATTTTTAAATAAAGGAATTATTCGTTCATCTTAAATCAAGTGAAATATACTATCTTTTCTTTAAAAGATAATAAATAAAAGCAAACCATTTGGCAAGAATTACTAACTAGAGAAATCGTTTGGTAGAACTAGCTCGAATAATAATTAATGATTTAAATAATTATTTTCCGTTGATTTTCAGTTGTAGAACAATTTTTTCGAATGATTACTTTTAATCAATTTATTTCAGCAAATACTTTTTATTCTACTTGATTTGCATTTTGAGGAATTAATTAAAATTTTAGAACCTATTCGAATGATTCTAGTTTACATTATCCTAAACATTATTCGATGGTGGTGGTCTGGTGATAAGGTACCGGTTTTGGAACCGGAGGGTTGCAGGTTCAAAACACGATTCCACCATTGTGTAAGTGAATCTGGTTTACGTTAAATCTGTCAGGGACAAACTTTCTCCTATGATGTGGAAGTTTGGAGAGAGAGGTGATGGGTCAGACGTCGTCATCATGATTCAAAATTACGAAGCCCGTCCATAAATAGTCTTAGAGTTGCTTTAAAAAAGGACGTTAATGTAACTGCATTAAACCTGAACATTACTCCTGAGATATAATGGCCGCTGCTTGTAGTTGGCCTAAGCTAAAGTTTTCACTTTATCCGAATGACCAGTACAATCGAAATGCCATAATAATAATAAAATTATGTAGGAATACAAAGTCCCCAGAAAAAATAAACCATTCGTATTATCCTTTCTATATAATTAGAAACCAAAAAAAAAAATGCAGCGTACAGGATTGAAAAAAAAATTTCATGCATAATTAACATTTTAAATTTTCTATAAAAGTCATTAAGAGTTCTAATGACTTATCAAGCATTTGTTGAATAAATAATTCATATGAACAATGTTCAGCAAAAGATTCAGCACAATATTAGACTGATCTTCTCCAGCATAGAAAATCTTGGGAATTTTCACGGGTCTCTCTCTCTTATGGCATCTCTTCATCGTCATTGCCTGCACGTAGAATGCCGTCAACAATTCGATTCATCCGTGCATGACAAATTGTTCCTTCTCCAGTTGTTTCCTAAATTACGCCAACGTTGCATCTCACAATCATTTTCGGAAAGGTCTTCTAACGATTTGATGAGCCAGAGTCATCCTCTTGATTACTCGTAATAAAGTGTTCATGCTGAACCGTCTGGACATCGAAATTGATCACTACAACCCAATTACTAAATCAATAGAAGGATGTTTTGTGAGCATTTTGAGATGGGAAATCTGTTTATCACCTTTTTGATCAGTACAACCGATTGATTGCAACATCTGCGATCGCAACAAGTGAAGTCTAATGTATTATTCCTTTCACAGATGTTTCATTTTAAGAACTTATTAATAGTACCTAAAGAAGAATAATTTCTACTGTGCACTCATAAATACATGTATCTGCATTTTTCTGGCGTTTTAATAAAAATATTTAGTTTTGAATAAGCACCGGTAAGAACACCTCTCTATGATATGCTGATGAAATATCTTCATTAAGTGGTTAATATGAAGGATTTTGTGTATTCGCATTTTAAAATTCATTTTAATTGCAGAAAATAAAACAACATTAGTTCTTTGCAAGCTACAGTTTAAAAAAACCTGACTGAAAAGATATGAAAACATTAAAATTTCTTTTATCTGTAAAATATCGTTCAATATTTGTACGTTCCTAAACTTGAACAACTTCGCATGTTCTTAACAATAAACCTTTCGCATGCTATTTCGAATGCATCATTCAATTCTAACGTGTTATTTGCTTCAACATTTTTTTGTATTCATTTGAATCAAACAAAGAGCGAAGACACAGAATACATCCATAAAATATCATCTCAGCCAAAACCTGACGCTAAAAATGGTGACAAGAGCAAACCGTTAGAACATGCATAGTTTTGTTGTCGACTGTCTCCGTTTAATGACTGCGCATGTGTCAAGGATCATCTGCATACTAAATCAAACGCATGGATGTCACGGACGTCGTGAGTGAAGATGCGAGATGTCCGTGCCAGCCGACCATTATCAGTATTCAAAAAAGGATCGCGATTTGCATAGAAAAACAGAGCAAAGTCGTAGGGTCCTGATTTTTTTTACCCCCAAAACGTTGTTTGGATGTCTGGCTACAATGAGAGCAAGGATGACAGATAGCGTAGGGACATTCAAAAAAGCGATCTTTCATATACATTTTTTATTCCTTAAATTTTATCAGTTATATTAAAAAATCATTTCCCTTTTTTGATTTTAAAATATTGATACTGTTTTCTCACCTTTTGTAAATTAATCGTGAACTGGATAAATAATTATCTGCTAAACCATTTTACATCTTTATTTTCTTAGTCGGATAATAATTTTATGAATTTCCTAACAAATTTTGCATTCTATTTCCAAACAAGTACTACACAGTTTAATCAGTGTAGATAATGTCATACCTCTACACCTGCAGAATGTGTCATACCCTTGGAAGAATTAATATATTTATCCTATCATAACTCATAAACAGTTTTTTCCTATGCCCGATTCAATTACTTTACCTGTGGTAACTACATTTATTATTAATGCATGAAATCAAGAAAATGCAATCATCAAACACGTCAGAAAAAGATAAAGTTACTTTCTTCGAATGCTTTAAAAAAAGGAAAGTTATTGCCATGTATTTCTACAAAAACACAAACCTAAATGAAAATTTTTATCTTTCATCAACTTATAATTTCAAGGTTAAATGTATATCGTATGTTAATCGATGCTGTAGTATATATATATCTATTAATCACACCGATAAATGTGATTAATCTGATGATTAGTTAAAATCACCGCTAAACTTATTGGTGATTATATATCGCCAATGAGTTTTAAACTCAAAATTATATGTCGTGGCAGGTTCGTGAGTGCTTTGAATAAATAGGCAAATAGAAAACTTAACAACAAATTTATTGCAGATTCGTTCGAGTTACTCTGCTCAGTAACTCCTTCTCCTCCAAGAGCAAACACTCGAATGACATCACCCTTTTAATTACACACGCGCAAGTTGTCTAGCGCCATCTATGAATGTTTATTTCCTAACGCTTCAAAATCCAATCACTACATTATATTTCACCCGTTTCATTCATAGTTTAAATAATTGAACACTTACAATAATAAAATAAGAACAAATAATTAGAAATATATTTGATACATAAAAAACAGAATTAATAATAAATATAAAATTATTTAACCAATTAATATAAAAGTTAATTTGCAGCAAAATTTCAGTTTATTTATATAAATGACAAACTGTTTCTAATGTCTTGGTTTCCGGCCCGAAGTGTTTCTGCAGCTCACTCTCAGCCGTGGTATGTGAGGAGGAGAAAGTGAACCAGTTCAATTGCTATCCTTGTCGTCTATTAGTTGTTCAAAACAAAAATATCCCATTCATAGTTTTTTTTTCATTATTTCATAAGGACTCGTTAGTACAATATACTATAACATAATATTTCACCAGAATTACCGAAGGCATTTCCGCAAACTAGGGCAAAACTGTTCTTTTTTTTTTTTAAATCCGTATATTAGTTCACAGTCTTATTCCTTTCTCTTAAGTATTTCTTTTTCAATTATACTTTCTTGCTTTTCCCATTTCTTATTAATAATGTCGTCATATACTTTTTCCATTACTTCTTTATCAGTTGAATAAGTTAAGATTTATCGCTATTATTATTGAGCTGTTTTTAAACATCTTTTGAGCCTTGAGGGAAAAATGTTGATAGAAAAAGTCTAAATATATATATCTAACGCAAATCAAGATGAAGCTCATAGATTATAATACATTCCAACTTGTTCCGATATTTCTTTGAAATTAGTCCCGTCGCATATTTCGAATGTTTTTATTAATTTATAAAAGAATACCGAGAGGAAAAAGAAATTCAAGTAGCTGTTTAAAATTTACTACATTGACAAGGAAATAAAAACAGATATTTTTAAGGAGATCAACTCAATTATTTTAAATGAAAATTCACGAATATATATTTTTACTTCTGTTTATTGGCTAAATCGGTGTATGGGTTCATAACTTCTGGCTGCCTATTTCGAATGGGAATTGCCGAAATTGAGTCTGTTATAAGATTCATTTTTAGACAGTTTACCGATTAAAAATTTATAAAACGTTGCATAACGTATTTGTTACAACTTATTCTTTTGTAATTAGCCCTTGGCTCCCTTATTTGTAAATATTTTGATATGTACTCTGTGATAATTTAATTTATTTAAATTTTTCATGATCAAATGGGAAAAAATAATCTTCGAGTAAGTTGATTTCTCAAATACATATATATATATATATATATATATATATATATATATATATATATATATATATATATATATATATATATATATATATATATATATATATATATATATATATATATATATATATATATATATATATACAGGGTGGTGAACACGTTAAAAACCTGTAATTATAACTATCCATTCCAATAAAAACTTTTTTTCTCTTTCCTCCCTGTGTTGTCATTGGTCCTTTATAATGCTCTTCTTTGCAAATGTTTTACGACGGCAATTTTCGCCACACGCTAATCGTTCCAACGCCATTTGTGGTTTTTCAATACGCTGATCAATTTGCGCAAGGAAAAACTGGGTGTTGCCATTCTAAAATTTCAAAATTCTCTCACTGTAACCGTAACCGTGAACCCTGTGTTGTTTAGAATAATCGCAATCTCCAGCGCATATCTTCAAACAACCATGTCCGAAATTTTGGTTCGATTGGTTGAGCGGATAGGCCGCTAGAGTTTTATATATAGGGGAAGTTTTTTTTTTTTTTGACCACCCTGTATATATTTTGAACTGTATTTAAATAGTTAAGATTATTCCTTCTGCGAACCGTAATTTAGGAAAAAAATTAATAAAATGTTACGAAGAATCTCATTTTAGCTTTTATTATTATTTTTCATTGTATCTTAAAACAAGTATTCGAAAACGTCCCTCAATGCTGGAACTAATTTGATTATGCTTGACAAAACACAGCATTTAAGTTCTCATAAAACAGTCACCTATTAAGTTGATTAAAATACCATTAAATATTATAAATCTCAAAAACAATTTTGAAGAACCTTTAAGAAATAAAAAAAAATTAAATAAAACTATCATAATAATAGCAGACATTGAAAAAAGTGACACAAATTTTGCTTTTGGCAAGATTTTTTTTAAATGTATTTATTGGCTGTAAAACAAAAGTGCTTCGTTAAAAAAGGCGAAAACAACAGCAACAATTGTATTATCACATTTATTTAATACGAATAACAATTTAAAGAAGATAAAAAAAACTTATATCGTTAGTAAGTAGTTTGGAAACAGCCATAGTTAATATTATTAACTGAATAAAATGTGATTTTCTGAGTCTGAAATAAAGATTTTCATTATACTTTTCTTTTTATATTCTTTTTATAGCAACTCTAGTACATTTAGTTAATGAGCTTGTTAAACATACTGTCCCCAAAGCATAAAATCTGAGTTGGTGCTGAGATTAATCATGATTTTTTTAGCAGTAGAATTTAAAAAAAAATATTTGTGAAGAATATTGTGACTTTAATTGAAAAAGAATTACATCATTTATTTCTTTTTATGTAAAATTCACTCTGATGATATTTTCTACTTTTGAAGTGAGGAATAAGAATTTTACTACTTTTGAAACTACTTTTTCTACTTTTGAAAAAAGGAATAAGAATTTTAAATTGACTTTTTTTTTCGTTTATCAGAAACTTGCAGCTGTACTCGGCAAGAAAAACAGAAACTTGCAGCTTTCTCTATCGTTCTATATGTAGGCAAGAAAAAGCAAAAAAATACGTAGGTCGTACAGATTCTATATTCAATCCCTTAAGAAATTTCAAGCTATTTAACATTTTTCATTACGAAAGATTTCAGATAAACAATATTTTCAGCCTCAATTTCGGCATAAATGCATACAGAGTGCTCGGAACTGATAACATTTATTTGATCGTTGAAGAAACTTTGAATTTCTAGGTTCATATTCACCTTTTTGAAGAAATTAAATTTTATTTTAAAGGTTAATTTTTGTCAAGAAAAAGCAAATTAAACGCACTTTCGTATGAAATAAATACCGAAGCAATAAATAATTAAATAAGATAATAAATAAATAAGTAAATAAGAAAATAAGCTTAATATTTCAAATAAAGAACAAAGTTGATCAATTGTATAAATTAATTTTGAAAAATTGATTAAAAATTGTATCGTTTTGAAACTCACATTACTGAAATGCTAATTTTTTACATTTAAGGATGGCGTAAAAATAATTTTTGTGTGATGATAACTTTTGAAGTCATGATCGAAAGCCTCGAAATATCTTTACTTCCATTTCACCCCATATAGACGGTTGTAGAAATTTTTTAATTGTGCAGTAAACTCTTCCAGATGATACAGAACATAAAAGAAATTTCATTCGAATCCTTCAAGGATAGTAGAATTGTAGGACGTCGAAACGAATAAATTAAAGGACATTTAATTATAAATATGCACTACTAATAAAGATGAAAGTGTGTGTGCATTGTTTTTGTGCAGACCATACCATTTGATTTAGAGCTATCAAAACCTGGCATATATATTCTTTGGAGGATGGGAATAAGAAACTTGAAACGATTTTTTTTTTATATTCTTAGAATTTTAATTAATTAAAAATTTAGTAAAATCTTGATCCAACACAACATTCGAAAATATTATCGCATACAAATAATTACTACGTTGTCTTAAAATAAAAAAGAATTATTTTTACTAATACGAATTTGATAATCATGCACTTTTTCCCTTAATTCTGGTAATTTAATTTTAATATTTGCCTAATGTCCAACATTAGACTGCGTTGTTGCTCTGAAATTCAAACAATTTCCAATTGTTTTCAATTATTTCATTACTGAATCACGTGGCTTTTTTCTTTTATTAAAAACTAAAGAAGAAGGATTTGTTTAATATGATAGTTTAAATGGCCATAATAAGATATTCGAAACAGAAATAGATGAATTATAAATAAAAATAATAATAATTTACTACGACAGAGTCAAAAGATTTGAATATATATATATATATATATATATATATATATATATATATATATATTAGTGAATATATATATATATATATATATATATATATTAGTGAATGTCTCAGAAACAATTGTTTAACTTCACTGCAAAAAGTATTGTTGCTATTATTGCACAAATAAATTTTGAAAATTTATGAAAATAAAGGTAACATGATATGAAAATTAAAATGAACACATTAAAAATAGCTTTATTGAATTTTAAATTGGCACATACGTTGTTTTATTTGACATAATTTCCAGATATTTAAAAAAAACTACAATTTTCCTAATTTTTAATTAATTTAAGTCTAATTAAAATGTTCAAAAAATTGCTTAGAAGTGCACAATTTTACCTAAGTAAGCATTTTATGAACTTTTGTTATTTCTAGATTAATGTTGCGTCCTGTAGAAATATTATAGTCGCATGCACACTCGTTTTCAGCATAATTAGTAAAGATCCTCCGATCAGTAAATAGCAGCAATAATATTATTTTAAAAGGAATATTTTTCTCTTATGTAAAAACTATCACTTGAAAACCTCAAAAATATTATTTTATTATTTTCAGTATTTTAAAATAATAAAAATAATTATAACGTAATCGTATTATATAATGTTATACAAACTTAAATTGCACACAATAAAGTACATTGAGATTTAAGAAATTATTAAATTTAATGAAAGCTCTGTAACTAAGAGGGAAAAAAACGATAAGCGAAAAGATTTTATCATCAAATTTGGCTCATTAGTGTAAGATTCCATTAGCGAAGAAATTAAATAATGAACTGAATTCTAAGCATCTTTTGTTCATTTGGTTTCCAAACAGCAAAGATTGCATCAATAATGGCATTAATATTCTTTTACACTAGAGATGATACGCGTCTGTTAATACAAAGCACCAGAAAAAAAATGTAATAATAATTATTTTTTTATCTTTCATCATTAATGAAGGAAGAGGAAATGTTGAAAATATTTTTTATATATTATTTCTTTTTCTGTATACTTTTTCCTTGCGGGTTATATTTTTGAGTATTTTAATATGGTTATAGGAAAGTATAATAGATATATTTTTATAGAAATGATATAACAGTTTTCTGAAATCTTAACACCTTTCTAATATTTTTTCAAAAGAAATGGAAGATGAAACAATTACTTTCTTCTCAAGTTTAATATTTAATTAAAATATACCTGAAATTATGAATTATTAATCAAAGTAAATTCGGCAAAACATGCATTGTTACAAAAATATACGTCACAAATAAAGATTGTATTATTATTTATGTAAAAATTTTTTAAAGCAACAGACTTAAAGATTCAAATGGATGAATCATTTAGGCTTAAGGCGAATCACTTCTATAAGAAAAACAACGAAAAAATTATATACGATTGCCAATCTAAACGGAGTGCACATTCTATCTATTAATATGTCAAATAATACTTGCTATGCTAAGAAGCCATCAAATCCCGAGTTTGTACTCTATACCCTTTGACATTGAACCGACCCAATACCGAATTTGTTATATCTAATACCGAAAGCATATATTTTTTATTTCCAGAAAAAGGAAAATCTTTAAATGTAATATGTTAACAAATGGTTAATATTTAATTATTTTTGTTCAGAACAATGTAAGTAATAATATCTAGAAATTGCAGAGAATTTACTGTAAGCATGTCTCGGTTTAATGTATTTCAGAACTAAGAGAGTGATTCCAGCAAAATGCACACACACACACACACACACACACACACACACACACACACACACACACACACACACACACACACACACACACACACACACACACACACACACACACACACACACACACACACACACACGCGCGCGAATACATTTGGTGAGCAATCTACTTTATTTATTTCAGTAGCCCTTTATTATTTTATTATTTTTAATGCCTATTTCTCTCCTTTTCCCCTCCTCCAACGATCCCTTCTCGTGAAGCAGTTATTATTGATAAATTTAAAGAATTAAATTAGCTTCAGAATCAAACAATTCAAATTTGTATAATAACATTTGGTGGATTAATTTCTTAAGGAAGATTTATAGTGTATTACCTATTGATATCTTAAATTATATTTTAAAATACATCAAAATGTTTATATGTCTAAAATATATCAATATGTTTTATATTTAAAATATATCAATGCTTTCTATTTTCTCATATACGGAGTATACAAAAACAAAATAATTTTTATCATTACTTTATGTGTATTATTCAAATTCAATATTTTGATGAATTTTCACATTTTAGACATCTTTGGGTTGAAATTTAGTGCCGATGTGGCCTGATGGTAAGACCTCGGCTCGTGAACGGTAGGGTTTCAGGTTCGGGACTCGATTGTACCGAAGAACCGTCTTGTAAGGGGGTTTGTTGCACGTTAAATACGCCAGAGCCAAACGTCCTCCTGCTGGTGTGGAGAGGGAAGTGCCAGCTCAGGTGTCGTCCTCGTCATCTACCCGGTTTATCAAAATGACGAGATCCGTCCTAAAATAGCCCTAGCATTGCTTTACAACGGGATGTTAATATAACTAAACTGAACTTGAGTAGTAATTTTCATGCTTGGAACCATGCATATCTATCTGTTTGTAACACGATAATTGAAAAACTTTTTGAGCTTAACGGATGCAATTTATTATATGGTCTTACAATAAATCTGTTGATTTCTATCAAATTTCGAACGTAATCCGTTCAAAAGAAATTTATTTGCCAGGGCGTCTGAATAAAGGACAACACGTTAGGTACAAAATGAAAAAAGGCGAGATTAATAAAATGTAATACAAATTTTTAGCATCGAAAGTCTAGATCTGTATCAAATTTTGAATCAAATCTGTCCAATGTTTGATCATATGTCAGTCTGCACTTTTGCATGTTTATAAATGTCATTACTAAAAAAAGGGCGGGGGGGACAATGATTCAAATAAAATTCGATCTGTGACTTTGTGAATTTTTGTTTCAATCGATTAAGAAAAAAGAATCTTAAATATTTATTCGGTTTTCTAATGTTAGGGTATTAAGAGCATACCTGCGATTCATCTCGAAAAGAAATCATCAAAGATAATAAGCTTATAAACTTTTTCTTAATTATTGTTCGATAACCAGCGATGAATAATTTACAAGTATCGGGTTTCTTTGTAATATTGGGAAATCACAAAATGTATCTGATATGAAAATTCTGAACATTCGAGGCATTTATGGTTTGTTGAAATTTCACAATTTTTTTTTTATACTGAGTATAGAGGGATTATCCTTCTTTTGTTTATTTTAGACACGACCTTATTTTAAATCAATGAATTTCATCCTCGTGTTTAATAAGGCTTCACAAATTACATAATCGTCATTCTAGTAAACAAGCCAAAGATTGAGATAATTAGGAAGCAGCAATCAACCATGTAAACCACCAACTCCAGAAAAATTATAAAAATTTTATAGCTGGAAAGAATGCGAATAAATGAGCAATAAGCCATCTTAGTCACGAAATGAATAAATAAAATAAAGAAGAGCATTACCGAAATAAAACCTTTTATTATGTTTGATGTCTGCAGATGACTTCACGACATTAGAAACCTAAACGAATGAGAAAAAACGCAATAACAATTCAGCTATCACATTAGTTCAGAATGAATAAAACTACAGTTTAAAGCGAGAAACCATTTTATTTTTTGTATGTATTCTGAATGCTGGTTTAAATTATTGAGAGAATGGAAAGTTTATTCCTATTGTAAAATCTTAATGTTCTTCATTAAATTTTCAGTTTTTTTTTTTAGTATCGTTCTTTATGAAGTTCATTACAGTTACGCTAAGCACTCGAAAATCAGAATTACCAAGAAATAATAATCAGATCTAGTCAGCCAAAAATATTTAACTGGCAGTTATGTTATTGACATGTCAGTTGATGTATATAAAACTGTAGTGACTAACAAATACATGAATATTTGACGATTTTTGCTGTTAAATTTATCTTGATATGGATTCAAATATATAAAAGAATTCTGTATCTAATTTATAATTAAAATAGAATAAGATAAAGTATCAGTATAAAATACAGGATGCTTTTAAATTCATGAAACAAAGATTAAAAATATCTAAGGCAAATAGTAGTAAGTTATTTTTACAATTAGATAAGAGGTCGCAAACTGAAAAAGCAAAGAAATGCATAAAAAAAGGTTTTTTTTTTCCTTCTTTTTTTGTAAATAGTTATTTCGGGCTACAGTAATACAGGTACAACTATTCTTTCGTTCACGATAATGTTCACGAGTTTATAAATCTCTATCATGATTCAAAGTATTTTCTAGCGAATGAAATTTGCCAAAACGGAATCAGTAAAATAGAAAAAAATGAATGAAATTAAGAATTTTTAAATATTTGTATCGTTTTCTTCCACATATAATTTATTTTTTAATGATTACTAAATCAATATTTTTAAAAGTTCTTTATAAAAACACAAAACTAACTATAAAAGCATATGAATGAAAAAAAAATGCATGTTTAAGAAGATAGATTCAATTCAATATTGCTATAAAAATAGTTGTGTTAAAGAAAAATAAATTTGAAATGCTCAACCTCATTGAGATTGAACTAATCATTAAAATTTGTAATAGATATATGTAAAACTCCATATATATATATATATATATATATATATATATATATATATATATATATATATATATATATATATATATATATATATATATATATATATATATATATATTAGAGTGTCTAACTGATTAAAAAAAGGAAAAAGAAAAACGAATGATAACTTCACAGAGTAAACATAAAAGAATAAACTGATTGAAAAGAAATATTTCCTATCAATCATTTTCATTGGACTTCTTAACGAGTTTTCTTTGAATATAAATACACAATTAATTTTTCACAGAAAAAAAACGATTCTGAAGAAATTTTATCATTCTTTATTTTTTCTTCCTGTTTATCTTTATTCTAAATAAATAAAGCACTATGTACTAATCTTTTTAAACACAAAATTTTGTTATTTTTGCGTCTTTAAATCTTTTGATAATGTAAAATGTCTCCTTGAATACTTTAAAAAAATGGTATTCAATTCTTATAAAGGTTAGGGCTCTGCTAATTTTCTCAAAAATGAACTAGCACAATAAAAAAAGTTTTTATATTCCTACTAAAATATTTTTAATTCTTTGTTATTTTCCCTTTTAGAAAAAAGTTTAATTGAATGTATGAGAGATCTGATACGATATTCTGATTTTTTTATATATATATAATGGATGCACTATTAAAAATTAATTCTAGCTTTTTCAAGAATGAACTGAAGAAAGAAGAACAATTCTCGCATCTCTGATAAAAAAATTCTTTAATTCTATTTATTTTCTTAAATGGATATATAAGAGAAAATTTATGTTTTAATTTTTTATTTGTCACGGATACATAGCTAATATTCATTCGAGTTTATCGAGAAGCGAACATAAGCAAAGAGTATAATTCTTTTATTTGTTGTAAGAAATTCTTTAATTCTGTCTTATTCTCCCTTACTTAATATATGGATAGATAAAACATAATTTATATTCTGATTCTTTTTATGTATCACGAATGCATTATTAAAAATTCATTAAATTTCCACTTACAAGCCATTTTAACTTCCGGTAGATATAAATCTTTAATTACAAGCAAATGCAAGTTATTTTAAATTTTATCACTGTAAACTTACTTGGAAGACGAAGCATATTCCATTCTTAAGAGTCATTAACTTTCACCTTAACAACCCTGAACTCTACAGCCCTAACAACCCTAACTCCCCCTTTCCGGGAGTTATACCGTAATAAAATGTTAATTTTAAACTAAAGGAACCTAACAGCGATTTTTCAAGCCTACAAGTGGCTAAAGAATACTAAATATCATTTAATGTACTGCATATGTTATCGCGAGAAGCAAAGCATAGAACTCAGTGAGTTGAAATTATATATATGTGTTTGAGTGTAACACTCAAGATTGATGAAGAACAAAAAAAAAAAAAAAAAAAAAAAAAAAAAGGTACTCTCTTAAATATTTTAATTAATAGTCAGAAAGCTACTTTGGACATTTAAGACGAGCACGAACAATTAAAGTAAAAAAATAAGAGGATTAAGAAGCCGTTTTCTTATTTCAAAATTAGAAAAAACAATCAGTTATTATTATCAAAAGTTTAAACATCATCTTCTATTTCCAATCTTGAATTTAGAGAACGATGGGAAAGCAAAAGTAGAATGTTCTGACGTCACCCGTACTAGGCGTGTTGCCACCCTGTCTAAGATATATGTTAAACAAAGTTTAAAATTCTATTTTTGACCATTCGAAATTTAAAATAAGTAAATCAGTAAAATTAGAAGTTTTAAAAGTATACTCTTGTGGGTGTAAAAAAACGTAGAATTTATTTTTTAAAAAAAATTTAAACAGTGGAGGTAGTTTCTCTAAAACTATGCGGTACTCTCTTTAACAAAAGAGTTTTTGATAACAGATTTTGATTATGAGAGAGTGGCTTTTGATAATCACAGTGTCACTCGTTCTTTCAACCGTCTTTTTTTAAATATCAATTTTGCTTTAAACTCTATTTTTTTTAAAATTAGAAATGACAATTTTTATCTTCATCTTGTAATTGTGTATTAAATTTTAATATATTATGTATTATTTTTTTATAATTTTATTTAAATATTTTATTATTTCCTAATTTTTTTAATGTATCCGTACATTTTTATATCTTATAATTAATCATTAAAATAATTAAGGATTCCTTATACAATTTTCACAGATATAATACTGCAGGGTACGAACGTGTATTAAGTAAAAAATAAATAAAAATTGTTATTTATTTGAAAATTTTTTGATAATTTTAAGGTACTCTATTCTCAACATAACTGAATAGAATTTCTAACTATGGTAAAGAGGAAAATGAGTAAGCAACAATTATTGAGATTTATAAATCAGAAATAATATAATTAAATAAAAGCATAGGAATAAATCAAAACGTGAATTTTCTATTACAAAATGAAATTAATAATATAATATGTTTAATATTAAATTAAATAATCATCATCATAATAATGTTTATATGTTAGCATACTATATGTTAAATGTAATATGCGAAAAACTTTCTAAACACTCTATTAGGGCAAATCATTGTACAAAGGTCAACGAATGCGGAATGTGATTATTTTTTGAGTCAAGGAAGCATTTTCAACTTTAAAAATTAATTTTGAAAATTTTAACTAATTTAAATACAATCAGAATTGCAATCGCAAGATTGTAAAATTTCTTTTCCAATAACTGCAAAGTATATTATTACATAAAATCGAAAATTGAGTGTAATAAGCGAGATTATTGTAAAAGCTCGCATGACACTAAACGACATTAAATATTCGCTGGATGTTTTTTACTACTATTTTATGCTTTAATATATTTCAAAATACATGGTAATATTTTTTTAAATGGTAATATATCTTAGATGGTACTTTTTTCCATACATTGCATAATATAGTCAGTGAGGGAGGTCTCCCCAAAATAATCCCACGTACTCTTTGATAAAAGTATTTTGAGAGAGCGTCTTAGATGGCATTTGCTTACAATAGTTACGAAATTTTGAATTTTGGCGTGAATTTAGCATTTTCACTGAATCTATTGTATCATGCTTGGTGAGTTATTCGGCGATTAATCCCTGGCATGCTTTAATAGTGCCCCAAAGTGGAATTTGTGTTTTAGACACGTCTTTCCCAACCGATTAAAAAAAATTTGGTCCAAAACTGCATTTATAATCGCAAAATACCATACCAAATTTGTTGTATTTAAATTACTGCGTTTTTGAATTATTACATTTGCGTGTTTCTGAAAGTACAGATTGACAGACGGTCAAACCTATGTCAGATTTGACTCAAACTTTGACAAGCGTCTATATTATAGATGTTAATTCTGTGTACCGGATTTTATCTATCTAGCTCTTTTCGTTTTGTAATTTTCGTGGAAACTTGTATTCGAACAAGCGGGCTTCCTTTCAACAGAATTTACTCAAAATTTGATAGAAATCGGCAAATTTGGTGTAAAGACAGTATATCAAATTTTAATCGTCTAATTCAAAGCATTTTTGAGTTATCTTTGTCACAGACAGACAAACGGACATTTTCCAAAAATGTACCTTTCGAACTCAGGGAGTTGTAAAACTAGAGTTCGATTATTTTTTTTCGACGATTACTGTACTTTCTCTCTTCTACATGTAAAAAAAAGTAAAAATCATCAGACGCCGAATACAATAGCTGGTGTAGTCAAATCAGACGAAAATAAGACAGACAAATCTTATGGCGGACAGAAACATTAGCATGCTATAGTGATTGGTTTCAGATATTCATATGCGTTTTTTTATTATAAAAAAACAAATGTTTTTTATCAAATGCTAGACCAGGTTCAGTGACTCCCAAGTATGAACGAAAATAAGAGTTATTTATATTTTCATCTTTTTTTGTCTCACGACCAAAAGACAGACAGTTTTATTTTTGAGAGAAACGTTATGAAAAGTTTCACTCTAACGGTTAGTCTCAAATATATCAAGATACGGAAAAAAAATATCGATTCATACCTAAAAATAAGCTTTTTTTAAATGGAATTATGTAACAACATAAAAATCGATGAAGAAATTAACATATTCAACAGAAATAGTAAAACAAAATATTAAATTTCATAAAAATAAATTGAAATAAACAAATTATCGCATAAAATCTCTTTCTTCGGCTACATTAAAACTTAAATTATTAGTTTTCCTGTGATACCAGCTTTGTTTCTGTCTCTGCATGTATAATTTTTTCGCTAATTATAAAAGTTAGAAAAATGTTTCTAAATATATTTTACCACAATGATTTTAAATATTTTAATTATTGCACTTATGAAAACGCTTTTTGAAGTCTTTTTCATACACTTTATCATTAATATAATTAAGCAAATTTTGAAAATAAAGTAAAATAGAGGAAGAAAACAAGCTTGAAAATCAATCGGATATTGCTAACCAAAGAGTTTGTTTTAAATTTAACAAGAGAAGAAAATACATTTTTTTAATATAATAAAATATCTTTAGAGAATTGGAAGGCGTTCTGTAAATTGTGTTCTACATCATATAGAGAATGTAATAACTGATGCAATCAAGTTTAAAATAATGTTATGCAAGGTTAGATTAGAGATAAAATGACAAAAAAATAGAAAGATAGGAATCTACTTTAATTTATTTCCTTGTTTATATTCATTCTCCGTCCTTTTTATCTAGTTTTGTTATATTTTCTTTCAAATAATTTTAAATAATTGAAAAAATTAGTGGCTAAATATTAGTTAATAAAAATATTAATAAAAAAATAAATTATTAGTTAATTAAAAATTGACAATATTAGTTAATAAAATACAAAAGAAAATAAGGTGGGTTTCTCTGCATCAAATTATTTACTCCTTCATCTATTCGGAAATACTTATCTTATTCTTATTCGTAAATACTTATCATCGATGTGACTGTGGCGTCACATCGATGTCCATTTCCCCCTTTCTGTTTTTTTTTACAAACAATAAAAGCACTAAAAATAGCCATTTAATATAATTTTGGATTCAGAATTATGACAATGAAGAATGTGAATATTAACAAGTCGATAAAAAATTAAAGAATAGAAAATAGAACAACTATCGAACTATATTACAGCATCCAAGTTTTTTCACACTTCTGGAATAAAATAGACAGCATATCAGAAAAAATCTAGTAAGTTCATTGTTTTCATCCAGTTAATATGATATTTCATATAAAATACATAGATTCTGTATTCTTATAGTAAAATCGGTACTAGGTGTTATAATTATTTTTTGTATAAAATATTTTCAATTCTTTTTCGTTAATTGATAAAAAAAATTATAATACATTAATTACATTCAAAAACTTAAGTAAACATATAAATGTAACAGGTAAGTAATCAATTTTTCTGTTTTATAATAACTTGGTATATATGTGCATAAAATATTTTATAACTTAATTATTTCGCCCAATTTAGTATAATGTTAAGAATTCATAATATTGCTTCCCTACCGTATTAGTTGCATCGCACAGATTGGGTGTCAGATCAATGATCCAACCCAACTTTGAGAAAAAAAAAAGTAAATTTCCTAAAAGTACAAAAATTAATTGTGATACTGTTATTAGTGGGCAAAGATCCTTATAGAAGATTCCATTTGTCTGTTATCTATAAAATATGAAGCATTCATTCAAGGAATCGAATATCCTATTGGAATATTGATCGCAAATCGAGCGTTCTAGTTTTTTGCGCTGAGCTGTTTTGTTTTTTACTTAACGATTTTGATTCTTCATTGTTTTATTAATGTCTAAAATTCCTGCTTTTTTTTGTGCATTTCGATTGTATTTTTGCTCCTTGTGCTTTATGATTTTATGGAGTAAAACGCCGTTTTACTTTACCAAACTTTTTTGGCGCCTTTTACTGCTCATTTATCAGATGATTTCCGTAACAATAAGTATTCAATTTTCGTAATCCATTCGCAGGGGGGGAGACATCGATTACTTCTAACACTTAAAATCAATAATTTTTAATTATTTTACAAAGGTTGTAACAGAAAAAACTCCATAAAATATAAAAAAAACCCATTTATCTGTGTTTATTCAACGCTTTTTCGATCAATAAAACCTCCGAAATATGCTGTAAAATCATTTTAATCCCCGAATCTCATTTTTTATCGAAGAGCTTTAAATTAAAATTACTGAAGTGAGTAAAATTCAGCTCTTCTCCCTTCGAATAAATCATTTTTTAAAGTGTTCATTATGAAACCAAGCACCATATCATAGGAGACCTTTGCCTCACCGTTATTTGTCACGTTATCTTGTTTTTTTTTTTATGGAGGTGGATTTATCGACCCAATAACTTCAGTGATCTTTATTATAAGCAGAAGGAAAATGAATTGTTTTTTTAGATGGAACTTATAATTAATTTCTGATCCTTAAATCATGCACTTCAAGCAACTTTCATTATTTAAAAGTTTTTTTGCCAAGGAACAAACATACCTTTTCTTTTAATTAGAATTAGGGAGAAAAAAATTGCATTTGCTTTTATTCATTTCATTCAATTAATACGTCCCCGTTCCATAACTGTAACATATTAACAAGTTATGTGTATCTTATGGTTACATTTTTACTTTTAGAGAAAAGATATTTTTCTCTTTATCTTCCTTTAATTTAATAATATAAATATAATATAAAAATAATAATATAAATAAAATATATGATATAAAAATAATAATATAAATAAAATATATGATATAAAAATAATTGATCAATATATATTGCTTTTAATATATGTTTTTAAAATTTATTTATTATTTAGTTTGTGAAAGACTAAAATGCAATAGGCAACGACTTAGCTATCGCTTTTCATTTTGTATTGCAGTTTATAGGAAGAGATATTGTAATAGTTTCACTTGTAATGTAATATTAAATGCATCTTTGGATTGACTCATTTTTTTCTTTTAAAACTTTCAGTTTTTGATGAAAATGATACGATCTTTTTCATAAATCAAAATTTCTAAATTACAGTTTTTTTAAAAAAAATTAGTAATGATCCCGTTGCTGCGCAAGTTCTGTAACAGAGAGAATTTCCACTACATGGTTTGGGAAGAAAATAAGGTTTACCCTTTGAAATAGAAATGTAGATGTTAGAAGCAGTGTTTTTACTCTTTCTATTACAAAGACGTTTGCCCATAAAAAAATGAACGAATTCCCACTAATAATGAAGAAGAATATATATGTGTGCGGATTTGCATTTCATATATGTGTGTACATTTTCCTTTGACCAAGTACCTTTGATAAGGTATATATTTTACGAAATTTTTAAAACACTGTTTACTTAAATGAAAGTTTAACTTTATTGTCAGCAGTTGTGAAAAAATTCTTTTAAAAATTCATCCATTTTTAAATACTACTACTCCTTTCTGTGATATTCAGTAACATTCCTAATGAATGTCTTGCAATTAATTATTATTAATTGCAAGAATGTTATTAATTAAACTTTCAACACAAACACCCGTAAACTTAAAACACACAATTAAACTTTCTTGCGCATTCTTTAACAAACGCGTTGTGCCCCTTCCCAACAATTAAATTGATTAACTGTGAGTCTACTCTATATATTATTCTTATTTTTTTATGGAATATATATTTTAATTTTATTATTCATTACAGTAAAACCTATTATAAAATATTTGAAATCCTAGTATAATGTGGGACGAAAAAAATTATGATATATATATATATATATTGATTTTTAAAATCTCATATTTTTTAAAGAATCATATTTCATAAATATATTGATGAATTAGTATTGGCCGATACATGAATAAATTACAATGGATTTTGTTACAGTATATTTATGCTATACAAAATTTCATTCTTACAAACGCTCAGTTTTCAAAAAGGCATGTTTTATATTTCATGTTCCTAATTTGTGGTTCAGTTGATATTATTTTGATAAATATAATTTTTGAAAATGAAAATGAATTACGAAAGAAGTATGACCTTTTTGGTTTAGTTTATACTTAACAATTTACCTTCTTTTTTTTTCAAATTTTAAATTTTATTATCAAATGACAAAAGAGTATTAAATTACTATACAGTTTCATGAAAATATTGCAACTTATCATATTGACTAATATAACTATATTACTTACTTTATAAAGCTCCTTACTACATAAAATACGCATAACTTAATATGTAAAGTAACGGAAACATTTGTAGAAACCAACCATATATTCATTAGTACAACTGCGCCATCTATTGACAAAAGTAAGATACAGTATTTATTATCAGAATTGCTTTTAATAGGAATTCAATTTACATCAGTCAAACTTATCTCTTTTTTGAAAATTTATATATAATTACAAATAAGTTAACTATTATGTTACTGAAGAAAATAAATAGCTTTTAAAATTATTTGGAATTACTTCATTTCAATATTTTTAAAGCATATGCAATATTTTAAAGCATTTTCAAAATGCTAAAAAAATATTTTTATGTTAAAATATATTAATTTTCTACCAAATATGTAATATTAATTTGTAGAATTAATATTTACAAATAATTTTGAGAAAAAATATAGTAAATCAAAGTGATCACGATGATTTTAGCGAATTCCATAATTGGAATGATTATTTTTTGTGTGTGTCATACATTCATCTGGAAAGTGGAGCCGGGGGGGGGGATTTCAAATCTCAAAGTCACTATATAAAGTAAACAGGTTCTCGCTCTCAAGATTTGTATAAAAAAATAGAAGTTACTTAATTATGGGCACATCACTGTAAAGGATCGTATCTGCGTCTCATGCGCATCTTGTAAGAGAAGTTATTCCCAATTTATCTATACGCTTAAGCAAGGCGGGAGTAATTTTTTAATGACTTACCTAAATATGTATAACTACTTTTGAATAATATATTTTCTTTATTGTGTATTTATAATATCCTCATTACAAATAATTCCTGACTTCACGATAACAAACATTTCTAACTTAAAACATCAACTATTACCATTAGCATGCTTGCTTGTGTTATTACCAATATCATGTATACATTCCATCTTTTTTTTATTGAAATTTTCGGTTCTTCAAAATTTAGAGATTAATGTTTGAAAATGTAGAGTAAATGAGATCTATTTGGTAGTTAAAATTATAGTTAATACTGTAATATGAAATACGCAATAAGAATAATCCGTAATTTTAAACACTAATGCGTTTGATATTTTTATGGCTGCTTCTTTAAAAAGAAATTTATTAATATCAAATAATATGGAAAAAATATAAAAAGAATTTCCAAAATTTGTCCTGTTTTATCGGATATTTGATGATGAATCTTTAACCAAGTGAACTAACCTTTTTCCACTCATATGGGCAAAATTAATTACTTAAACCGAATGAATCATTCCTTCAAAGTTTAGAGTTAATTCCAAATAGACCAAAAGAATGCTCTAATTAAGAATCAATCGAATTTCATCGCTAAATTAGTCTATTTTTATTTAAAAGATATCTCTCTGCATTAAAAAAAAAAATTTAACTAAATTTTTATTTTGGAGAATAAATTCGCAAATTAATTTGGCTCAAATATATTTAATAGAATGCTTAAAATATCAAATTTCACAAAATGTGAGCAGTATGTTGACAAATCTCCGAATTTCAGGTCTCCCTGATTTCAAATATTTTTCATTTTAAAGTTCGAGTAGTGTGTATCTCTGAGTGTCTGTGTTTTAAAAACACTTCGAGCTAGAAAGGTGAAATTCAATTTGTGGTCTTTACACAAAATTTGTACATTTCTTTCACGTTTTGAAATATTCTATTCAAATGAAGTTTTCTGACCTTCAAATCTATTTTAAGCAAACTCGGTAATTATAAAACGCACTGTACGCAATGTATTTTATGTTTAAATGTTCCTTGAGCAATTATGTTTCTTAATCTATTCATTAAAAAAGAACTCTGTACGATTCCTATGCAAGTATCGACACAAACATCAGTTTTCTTTTTTAAAAAATTGCACAATTTATAAGAGAAAATGATGAAATGGAATAATGCATCATCTACATAGTCAATGAAATGAAATGAGATGGTAAAAAAAATTGTATATGAATGCTGGGTGTCAATTATTACTAAACCAAAAGATTCCAAGAGGAATTACTTCAATTCTACCCAGGTATCCAAGTCTATATCGAATGTCCCACTCGGCACGAATTGCGGTGGATTTAGTTAATTTCCCGACGCATTATAAGGCACCTCTATTTAATGCAATTTTATTTATTAATACAGTTTTATACAATTTTTCAATAAACGGTAAATTTAATGAGCAATTGAATGCCCGACACATTTTTAATATATTAATGATTTCTTTTACGTTTATCCTTTTTTTTATTAACTTTGTGAAAAATTGTCTTTATTAAAATTTTATAATTCTAACTGATATAAAAATCTTTATACAATATCATTGTAGTAGGCGCTGCGTTTTTATAAATATTTTAATAGCAAAGTAAACGTTATTAAAAAGATAAGAACTTGTCCAATTGTATTTCATAAACTCTTATTAACATTCTAATATTCTATCATTCTAATATTCTTCTCCCCTTCTCAGATTTGCGACTATAGGTCTATTCTTTATCCGCCATTATCTCAGATGGAAGTATAATCCAACATTAGCAAAGTCCCTGATAACCGGCAACAACGTTATTATTGCATTCTCCATGGAAAGAGGAACTTTAATTTCACATATCCATATTTCAAGTGCATTCTAGAGGTATAAAATGAAGGGAAATTATTTAATAAATTAATTAATAAAAATTTCAAAAATATTTTAAGAAAGATGATTATTTTTAAAAGTCGATTTTTGCGAAAATATCAAATGCTTTTTATACAATATTCTTAATTTCTGCACAATCTTCTTCATAAAATTATCTGAATTTTACTTTTAAGTTCATTCTTTAAAGAGATGTTGAGTTTTATATATGCATAATACATGTTTTAATATTATTTTAAATCTTTATTTCTATTTTCTCAAATTCTACAATTTGACTGAATCACAAAAAAAAACCCATCATAAGTTAAAATTTAATGCGCATTTTTTTTATCAAATTTGTTATAATAATTTCTCAATATGTTCAGAAGTTTATAAATAAGAGAAAAACAGGAATTTTAGAATATTTCTAAAGTTTCTGTTTGTTTGTTTTTATAATTTTTATTTATTTATTTCCTTTTTTTTATTCATTTAAAATTTTATTAGAAATGTTCTGTAATTTCTAATGAGTTAACAATTAGAAATTTCATGTTGTTTTTTAACCAAACTCGAATGTTTAAGGAATGGATAGAAATGTCGCTTATTTATTAGTCCAGAAATTAGGTACTATATTTTTTTATTTATCTGCAAACAATTGAACAAATCATTTGATAAACTTTTAAAGTAGATTTTGCTTTATACATATTTTTTATTGAAGCCGGCGTTCTGGCATAAGAGTAGCGCATCTTCTCCGTGATCTGGGTGTCCCGGGTTCGAATCCCAGTTCGGGTATGGTTGTTCTTCATCTGTGTTCTATCTGTGAGGTGTGTGAATGTGCACCCCTCCCCGTAAAAAGGGGTTGTGCAAGCGAATGTGTG